>NC_064634.1:468499574-473299574 GCF_023864275.1 Schistocerca cancellata
ATACTGGCCTCTCAGGAAAGGCACATATACAGACTGTTTGAAGCATTACTCCCCCTGGACGTAAGTCTGCATTATGCCTACTATACTCAATCCCGATGCAATTTCTGTGTTTCATCGTCAATATGAAGCTTCAAGGGTTACAGTAAATACCCAGTGGTGCGTCGCATTCTAATAGTGGCCTCTCAGGAACGGCACATATACAGATTGTTTGAAGCATTACTCTTCCTGGACGTAAGTCGGAATTGTGCCTACTATATTCAATCCCGATGCAATTTCTGTGATTCATCGTCAATATGAAGCTCCAAGGGTTACAGTAAATACCCTGTGGTGCGTCGCAATCTAATACTGGCCTCTCAGTAACGGCACATATACAGACTGTTTGAAGCATTACTCCCCCTGGACGTAAGACGGCATTGTGCCTACTATATTAAATCCCGATGCAATTATTGTGTTTCATCGTCAATATGAAACTCCAAGGGTTACAGTAAACAGACAGTTGTGCGTCGCAATCTAATACTGGCCTCTCAGGAAAGGCACGTATACAGACTGTTTGAAGCTTTGCTCCCCCTGGACGTATTCGGCATTGTGCCTACTATATTCAATCCCGATGCAATTTCTGTGTTTCATCGTCAATATGAAGCTCCAAGGATTACAGTAAACACCCAGTGGTGCGTCGCAATCTAATACTGGCCTCTCAGGAAAGGCATGTATACAGACTGTTTGAAGCATTGCTCCCCCTGGACGTAAGTCGGCATTGTGCCTACTATATTTAATCCCGATGCAATTTCTGTGTTTCATCGTCAATATGATGCTCCAAGGGTTACAGTAAACACCCAGTGATGCGTCGCATTCTAATACTGGCCTGTCAGTAACGGCACGTATACAGACTGTTTGAAGCATTACTCCCCCTGGACGTAAGTCCGCATAATGCCTACTATATTCAATCCCGATGCAATTTCTGTGTTTCATCGTCAATATGAAGCTCCAAGGGTTACAGTAAATTCCCAGTGTTGCGTCGCAATCTAATACTGGCCTCTCAGTAACGGCACATATACAGACTGTTTGAAGCTTTACTCCCCCTGGACGTAAGTCCGCATAATGCCTACTATATTCAATCCCGATGCAATTTCTGTGTCTCATCGTCAATATGAAGCTCCAAGGGTTACAGTAAACACCCAGTGGTGCGTCGCAATCTAATACTGGCCTCTCAGGAAAGGCATGTATACAGACTGTTTGAAGCATTGCTCTCCCTGGACTTAAGTCGGCATTGTGCCTACTATATTAAATCCAGATGCATATACTGTGTTTCATCGTCAATATGAAACTCCCAGGGTTACAGTAAACACCCAGTGGTGCGTCGCAATCTAATACTGGCCTCTCAGGAAAGGCACGTATACAGACAGTTTGAAGCATTGCTCCCCCTGGACGTAAGTCGGCATTGTGCCTACTATATTCAATCCCGATGCAATTTCTGTGTTTCATCGTCAATATGAGGCTCCAAGGGTTACAGTAAACACCCAGTGGTGCGTCGCAATCTAATACTGGCCTCTCAGGAAAGGCACGTATACAGACTGTTTGAAGCATTGCTCCCCCTGGACGTAAGTCGGCATTGTGCCAACTATATTTAATCCCGATGCAATTTCTGTGTTTCATCGTCAATATGATGCTCCAAGGGTTACAGTAAACACCCAGTGGTGCGTCGCATTCTAATACTGGCCTCTCAGTAACGGCACGTATACAGATTGTTTGAAGCATTACACCCCCTGGACGTAAGTTGGCATTCTGCCTACTATATTCAATCCCGATGCAATTTCTGTGATTCATCGTCAATATGGAGCTCCAAGGGTTACAGTAATCACCAAGTGGTGCGTCACAATCTAATACTGGCCTCTCAGTAACGGCACATATACAGACTGTTTGAAGCATTGCTCACCCTGGACGCAAGTCAGCATTGTGGCTACTATATTCAATCCCGATGCAATTTCTGTGTTTCATCGCCAATATGAAGCACCAAGGGTTACAGTAAACACCCAGTGGTGCGTCGCAATCTAATACTGGCCTCTCAGGAAAGTCACGTATACAGACTGTTTGAAGCATTGCTCCCCCTGGACGTAAGTCGGCATTGTGCCTACTATATTCAATCCCGATGCAATTTCTGTGTTTCATCGTCAATATGAAGCTCCAAGGGTTACAGTAAATACCCAGTGGTGCGTCGCAATCTAATACTGGCCTCTCAGTAACGGCACATATACAGACTGTTTGAAGCAGTACTCCCCCTGGACGTAAGTCGGCATTGTGCCTACTATATTCAATCCCGATGCAATTTCTGTGTTTCATCGTCAATATGAAGCTCCAAGGGTGACAGTAAACACCCAGTGGTGCGTCGGAATCTAATACTGGCCTCTCAGGAAAGGCACGAATACAGACTGTCTGAAGCATTGCTCCCCCTGAACATAAGTTGGCATTGTGCCTACTATTTTCAAACCCGATGCAATTTCTGTGTTTCATCGTCAATATGAAGCTCCAAGGGAAACAGTAAACACCAAGTGGTGCGTCGCAATCTAATACTGGCCTCTGAGTAACGGCACGCATACAGACTGTTTCAAGCATTGCTCCCTCTGGACGTAAGGCGGCATTGTGCCTACTATATTCAATCCCGATGCAATTTCTGTGTTTCATCGTCAATATGAAGCTCCAAGGATTACAGTAAACACCCAGTGGTGCGTCGCAATCTAATACTGGCCTCTCAGGAAAGGCACGTATACAGACTGTTTGAAGCATTGCTCCCCCTGGACGTATTCGGCATTGTGGCTACTATATTCAATCCCGATGCAATTTCTGTGTTTCATCGTCAATATGAAGCTCCAAGGATTACAGTAAACACCCAGTGGTGCGTCGCAATCTAATACTGGCCTCTCAGTAACGGCAGGCATACAGACTGTTTCAAGCATTGCTCCCTCTGGAGGTAAGTCGGCATTGTGCCAAGTATATTCAATCCCTATGAAATTTCTGTGATTCATCGTCAATATGAAGCTGCAAGTGTTACAGTAAACACCTAGTGGTGCGTCGCAATCTAATACTGACCTCTCAGTAACGGCACATATACACACTGTTTGAAGCATTGCTCCCCCTGGACGTAAGTCGGCATTTTGCCTACTATATTCAATCCCGATGCAATTTCTGTGTTTCATCGTCAATATGAAGCTCCAAGGGTTACAGTAAACACCCAGTGGTGCGTCGCAATCTAATACTGGCCTCTCAGTAACGGCACGTATACAGACTGTTTGAAGCAATCCTCCCCCTGGACGTAAGTCGGCATTGTGCCAGCTATATTCAACCCCGAGCAATCTCTGTGTTTCATCGTCAATATGAAGCTCCAAGGGTTACAGTAAACAAACAGTGGTGCGTCACAATCTAATACTGGCCTCTCAGTAACGGCACGTATACAGACTGTTTGAAGCATTGCTCCCCCTGGACGTAAGTCGGCATTGTGCCAACTATATTCAATTCCGATGGAATTTCTGTGTTTCATCGTCAATATGAAGCTCCAAGGGTTACAGTAAATACCCAGTGGTGCGTCGCAATCTAATACTGGCCTCTCAGGAAAGGCACGTACACAGACTCTTTGAAGCATTGCTCCCCCTGGACGTAAGTCGGCATTGTGCCAACTATATTCAGTCCCGATGCAATTTCTGTGTTTCATCGTCAATCTGAAGCTCAAGGGTTACAGTAAACACCCAGTGGTGGGTCGCAATCTAATACTGGCCTCTCAGTAGCGGCACATATACAGACTGTTTGAACCTTGCTCCCTCTGGACGTAAGTCGGCATTGTGCCTACTATTTTCAATCCCGATGCAATTTCTGTGTTTAATCGTCAATATGAAGCTCCAAGGGTTACAGTAAACACCCAGTGGTGCGTCGCAATCTAATACTGGCCTCTCAGGAAAGGCACGTACACAGACTCTTTGAAGCATTGCTCCCCCTGGACGTAAGTCGGCATTGTGCCTACTATATTCAATCCCGATGCAATTTCTGTGTTTCATCGTCAATATGAAGCTCCAAGGGTTACAGTAAACACCCAGTGGTGCGTCGTGATGTAATACTGGCCTTACAGTAACTGCACGTATACAGACTGTTTGAAGCATTGCTCCCCGTAGACGTAAGTCGGCATTCTGCCTACTATATTCAATCCCGATGCAATTTCTGTGTTTCATAGTCAATATGAAGCTCCAAGGGTTACAGTAAACACCCAGTGGTGCGTCGCAATCTAATACTGGCCTCTCAGTAACGGCACATATACAGACTGTTTGAAGCATTGCTCCCCCTGGACGTAAGTCGGCATTGTGCCTACTATATTCAATCCCAATGCAATTTCTGTGTTTAATCGTCAATATGAAGCTCCAAGGGTTACAGTAAACACCCAGTGGTGCGTCGCAATCTAATACTGGCCTCTCAGGAAAGGCACGTATACAGACTGTTTGAAGCATTGCTCCCCCTGAACATAAGTTGGCATTGTGCCTACTATTTTCAATCCCGATGCAATTTCTGTGTTTCATCGTCAATATGAAGCTCCAAGGGAAACAGTAAACACCAAGTGGTGTGTCGCAATCTAATACTGGCCTCCCAGTAACTCCACGTATACAGACTGTTTGAAGTATTGCTCCCCCTGGACGTAAGGCGGCATTGTGCCTACTATATTCAATCCCGATGCAATTTCTGTGTTTCATCGTCAATATGAAGCTCCAAGGGTTACAGTAAGCACCCAGTGGTGCGTCGCAATCTAATACTGGCCTCTCAGTAACGGCACGTATACAGACTGTTTGAAGCATTGCTCCCCCTGGACGTGAGTCGGCATTGTGCCTACTATATTCAATCCCGATGCAATTTCTGTGTTTCATCGTCAATATGAAGCTCCAAGGGTTACAGAAAACACCCAGTGGTGCGTCGCAATATAATACTGGCCTCTCAGTAACGGCACGCATACAGACTGTTTCAAGCATTGCTCCCTCTGGACGTAAGTCGGGATTGTGCCAAGTATATTCAATCCCGATGAAATTTCTGTGATCCATCGTCAATATGAAGCTCCAGGTGTTACAGTAAACACCCAGTGGTGCGTCGCAATCTAATACTGACCTCTCAGTAACGGCACATATACAGACTGTTTGAAGCATTGCTCCCCCTGGACGTAAGTCGGCATTTTGCCTACTATAGTCAATCCCGATGGAATTTCTGTGTTTCATCGTCAATATGAAGCTCCAAGGGTTACAGTAAACACCCAGTGGTTCGTCGCAATCTAACACTGGCCTGTCAGTAACGGCACGTATACAGACTGTTTGAAGCATTGCTCCCCCTGGACGTAAGTCGGCATTATGCCAACTATATTCAATCCCGATGCAATTTCTGTGTTTCATCGCCAATATGAAGCTCCAAGGGTTACAGTAAACACCAAGTGGTGCGTCGCAATCCAAAACTGGCCTCTCAGTAACGGCACGTATACAGACTGTTTGAAGCATTCCTCTTCCTGGACGTAAGTCGGCATTGTGCCAACTATATTCAACCCCGAGCAATTTCTGTGTTTCATCGTATGAAGCTCCAAGGGTTACAGTAAACAAACAGTGGTGCGTCGCAATCTAATACTGGCCTCTCAGTAACGGCACATATACAGACTGTTTGAACCTTGCTCCCTCTGGACGTAAGTCGGCATTGTGCCTACTATATTCAATCCCGATGCATTTTCTGTGTTTCATCGTCAGTAGGAAGCTCCAAGGTTTACAGTAAACACCCAGTGGTGCGTCGCAATCTAATACTGGCCTCTCAGTAACGGCACGTATACAGACTGTTTGAAGCATTGCTCCCCCTGTACGTAAGTCGGCATTGTGCAAACTATATTCAATCCCGATGCAATTTCTGTGTCTCTTTGTCAATCTGAAGCTCAAGGGTTACAGTAAACACCCAGTGGTGCGTCGCAATCTAATACTGGCCTCTCAGTAGCGGCACATATACAGACTGTTTGATCCTTGCTCCCTCTGGACGTAAGTCGGCATTGTGCCTACTATATTCAATTCCGATGCAATTTCTGTGTTTCATCGTCAATATGAAGCGCCAAGGGTTACAGTAAACACCCAGAGGTGTGTCGCATTCTAAAACTGACCTCTCAGGAAAGGCACGTACGCAGGCTCTTTGAAGCATTGCTCCCCCTGGACGTAAGTCGGCATTGTGCCTACTATATTCAATCCCGATGCAATTTCTGTGTTTCATCGTCAGTATGAAGCTCCAAGGTTTACAGTAAACACCCAGTGGTGCGTCGCAATCTAATACTGGCCTCTCAGGAAAGGCACGTATACAGACTGTTTGAAGCATTGCTCCCCCAGGACGTAAGTCGGCATTGTGCCTACTATATTTAATCCCGATGCAATATCTGTGTTTCATAGTCAATATGAGGCTCCAAGGGTTACAGTAAACACCCAGTGGTGCGTCGCAATCTAATACTGGCCTCTCAGGAATGGCACGTATACAGACTGTTATAAGCATTGCTCCCCCTGAACGTAAGTCGGCATTGTGCCTACTATATTCAATTCCGATGCAATTTATGTGTTTCATCGTCAATATGAAGCTCCAAGGGTTACAGTAAACACCCAGAGGTGAGTCGCATTCTAAAACTGGCCTCTCAGGAAAGGCATGTACACAGGCCCTTTGAAGCATTGCTCCCCCTGGACGTAAGTCGCATTGTGCCTACTATATTCAATCCCGATGCAATTTCTGTGTTTCATCGTCAATATGAAGCTCCAAGGGTTACAGTAAACACCCAGTGGTGCGTCGCAATCTAATACTGGCCTCTCTGTAACGTCACGTATACAGACTGTTTGAAGCATTGTTCCCCCTGGACGTAAGTCGGCATTGTGCCTACTATATTCAGTCCCGATGCAATTTCTGTGTTTCATCGTCAATATGGAGGTCCAAGGGTTACAGTAAACACCCAGTGGTGCGTCGCAATCTAATACTGGCCTCTCTGTAACGGCACGTATAAAGACTCTTTAAAGCATTGTTCCCGTGAACGTATGTGGGCATTGTGCCTACTATATCCAATCCCGATGCAATTTCTGTGTTTCATCGTCAATATGAAGCTCCAAGGGTTACAGTAAACTCCCAGTGGTGCGTCGCAGTCTAATACTGGCCTCTCAGTAACGGCACGTATACAGACTGTTTGAAGCATTACTCCCCCTGGACGTAAGTCCGCATTATGCCTAGTATATTCAATCCCGATGCAATTTCTGTGTTTCATCGTCAATATGAAGCTCCAAGGGTTACAGTAAATACCCAGTGGTGCGTCGCAATCTAATACTGGCCTCTCAGTAACGGCACGCATACAGACTGTTTCAAGCATTGCTCCCTCTGGACGTAAGTCGGGATTGTGCCAAGTATATTCAATCCCGATGAAATTTCTGTGATTCATCGTCAATATGAAGCTCCAAGGGTTACAGTAAACACCCAGTGGTGCGTCACAATCTAATACTGACCTCTCAGTAACGGCACATATACAGACTGTTTGAAGCATTGCTCCACCTGGACGCAAGTCAGCATTGTGCCTACTATATTCAATCCCGATGCAATTTCTGTGTTTCATCGTCAATATGAAGCTCCAATTGTTACAGTAAATACCCAGTGGTGCGTCGCAATCTAATACTGGCCTCTCAGTAACGGCACATATACAGACTGTTTGAAGCATTGCTCCCCCTGGACGGAAGTCATCATTGTGCCTACCATATTCAATCCCGATGCAATTTCTGTGTTTCATCGTCAATATGAAGCTCCAAGGGTTACAGTAAGTACCCAGTGGTGCGTCGCAGTCTAATACTGGCCTCTCAGGAAAGGCACGTATACAGACTGTTTGAAGCATTACTCCCCCTGGACGTAAGTCCGCATTATGCCTACTATATTAAATCCCGATGCAATTTCTGTGTTTCATCGTCAATATGAAGCTCCAAGGGTTACAGTAAATACCCAGCGGTGCGTCGCAATCTAATACTGGCCTCTCAGTAACGGCACTTATACAGATTGTTTGAAGCATTACACCCCCTGGACGTAAGTTGGCATTCTGTCTACTATATTCAATCCCGATGCAATTTCTGTGTTTCATCGTCAATATGGAGCTCCAAGGGTTAAAGTAATCACCAAGTGGTGCGTCGCAATCTAATACTGGCCTCTCAGTAACGGCACATATACAGACTGTTTGAAGCATTACTCCCCCTGGACGTAAGTCGGCATTGAGCCTATTATATTTAATCCCGATGCAATTTCTGTGTTTCATCGTCAATATGAAGCTCCAAGGGTTACAGTAAACTCTCAGTGGTGCGTCGCAGTCTAATACTGGCCTCTCAGGAAAGGCACATATACAGACTGTTTGAAGCATTACTCCCCCTGGACGTAAGTCTGCATTATGCCTACTATACTCAATCCCGATGCAATTTCGTGTTTCATCGTCAATATGAAGCTTCAAGGGTTACAGTAAATACCCAGTGGTGCGTCGCATTCTAATAGTGGCCTCTCAGGAACGGCACATATACAGATTGTTTGAAGCATTACTCTTCCTGGACGTAAGTCGGAATTGTGCCTACTATATTCAATCCCGATGCAATTTCTGTGATTCATCGTCAATATGAAGCTCCAAGGGTTACAGTAAATACCCTGTGGTGCGTCGCAATCTAATACTGGCCTCTCAGTAACGGCACATATACAGACTGTTTGAAGCATTACTCCCCCTGGACGTAAGACGGCATTGTGCCTACTATATTCAATCCCGATGCAATTTCTGTGTCTCATCGTCAATATGAAGCCCCAAGGGTTACAGTAAACACCCAGTGGTGCGTCGCAATCTAATACTGGCCTCTCAGGAAAGACACGTATACAGACTGTTTGAAGCATTGCTCCCCCTGGACGTAAGTCGGCATTGTGCCTACTATATTAAATCCCGATGCAATTATTGTGTTTCATCGTCAATATGAAACTCCAAGGGTTACAGTAAAGAGACAGTTGTGCGTCGCAATCTAATACTGGCCTCTCAGGAAAGGCACGTATACAGACTGTTTGAAGCATTGCTCCCCCTGGACGTATTCGGCATTGTGCCTACTATATTCAATCCCGATGCAATTTCTGTGTTTCATCGTCAATATGAAGCTCCAAGGATTACAGTAAACACCCAGTGGTGCGTCGCAATCTAATACTGGCCTCTCAGGAAAGGCATGTATACAGACTGTTTGAAGCATTGCTCCCCCTGGACGTAAGTCGGCATTGTGCCTACTATATTTAATCCCGATGCAATTTCTGTGTTTCATCGTCAATATGATGCTCCAAGGGTTACAGTAAACACCCAGTGATGCGTCGCATTCTAATACTGGCCTGTCAGTAACGGCACGTATACAGACTGTTTGAAGCATTACTCCCCCTGGACGTAAGTCCGCATAATGCCTACTATATTCAATCCCGATGCAATTTCTGTGTTTCATCGTCAATATGAAGCTCCAAGGGTTACAGTAAATTCCCAGTGTTGCGTCGCAATCTAATACTGGCCTCTCAGTAACGGCACATATACAGACTGTTTGAAGCTTTACTCCCCCTGGACGTAAGTCCGCATAATGCCTACTATATTCAATCCCGATGCAATTTCTGTGTCTCATCGTCAATATGAAGCTCCAAGGGTTACAGTAAACACCCAGTGGTGCGTCGCAATCTAATACTGGCCTCTCAGGAAAGGCACGTATACAGACTGTTTGAAGCATTGCTCTCCCTGGACTTAAGTCGGCATTGTGCCTACTATATTAAATCCAGATGCATATACTGTGTTTCATCGTCAATATGAAACTCCCAGGGTTACAGTAAACACCCAGTGGTGCGTCGCAATCTAATACTGGCCTCTCAGGAAAGGCACGTATACAGACAGTTTGAAGCATTGCTCCCCCTGGACGTAAGTCGGCATTGTGCCTACTATATTCAATCCCGATGCAATTTCTGTGTTTCATCGTCAATATGAGGCTCCAAGGGTTACAGTAAACACCCAGTGGTGCGTCGCAATCTAATACTGGCCTCTCAGGAAAGGCACGTATACAGACTGTTTGAAGCATTGCTCCCCCTGGACGTAAGTCGGCATTGTGCCAACTATATTTAATCCCGATGCAATTTCTGTGTTTCATCGTCAATATGATGCTCCAAGGGTTACAGTAAACACCCAGTGGTGCGTCGCATTCTAATACTGGCCTCTCAGTAACGGCACGTATACAGATTGTTTGAAGCATTACACCCCCTGGACGTAAGTTGGCATTCTGCCTACTATATTCAATCCCGATGCAATTTCTGTGATTCATCGTCAATATGGAGCTCCAAGGGTTACAGTAATCACCAAGTGGTGCGTCACAATCTAATACTGGCCTCTCAGTAACGGCACATATACAGACTGTTTGAAGCATTGCTCACCCTGGACGCAAGTCAGCATTGTGGCTACTATATTCAATCCCGATGCAATTTCTGTGTTTCATCGCCAATATGAAGCACCAAGGGTTACAGTAAACACCCAGTGGTGCGTCGGAATCTAATACTGGCCTCTCAGGAAAGGCACGAATACAGACTGTCTGAAGCATTGCTCCCCCTGAACATAAGTTGGCATTGTGCCTACTATTTTCAAACCCGATGCAATTTCTGTGTTTCATCGTCAATATGAAGCTCCAAGGGAAACAGTAAACACCAAGTGGTGCGTCGCAATCTAATACTGGCCTCTGAGTAACGGCACGCATACAGACTGTTTCAAGCATTGCTCCCTCTGGACGTAAGGCGGCATTGTGCCTACTATATTCAATCCCGATGCAATTTCTGTGTTTCATCGTCAATATGGAGCTCCAAGGGTTACAGTAAGCACCCAGTGGTGCGTCGCAATCTAATACTGGCCTCTCAGTAACGGCACGTATACAGACTGTTTGAAGCATTGCTCCCCCTGGACGTGAGTCGGCATTGTGCCTACTATATTCAATCCCGATGCAATTTCTGTGTTTCATCGTCAATATGAAGCTCCAAGGGTTACAGAAAACACCCAGTGGTGCGTCGCAATCTAATACTGACCTCTCAGTAACGGCACATATACAGACTGTTTGAAGCATTGCTCCCCCTGGACGTAAGTCGGCATTTTGCCTACTATATTCAATCCCGATGCAATTTCTGTGTTTCATCGTCAATATGAAGCTCCAAGGGTTACAGTAAACACCCAGTGGTTCGTCGCAATCTAACACTGGCCTCTCAGTAACGACACGTATACAGACTGTTTGAAGCATTCCTCCCCCTGGACGTAAGTCGGCATTGTGCCAACTATATTCAACCCCGAGCAATTTCTGTGTTTCATCGTATGAACTCCAAGGGTTACAGTAAACAAACAGTGGTGCGTCGCAATCTAATACTGGCCTCTCAGGAACGGCACATATACAGACTGTTTGAACCTTGCTCCCTCTGGACGTAAGTCGGCATTGTGCCTACTATATTCAATCCCGATGCAATTTCTGTGTTTCATCGTCAGTATGAAGCTCCAAGGTTTACGGTAAACACCCAGTGGTGCGTCGCAATCTAATACTGGCCTCTCAGTAACGGCATGTATACAGACTGTTTGAAGCATTGCTCCCCCTGGACGTAAGTCGGCATTGTGGAAACTATATTCAATCCCGATGCAATTTCTGTGTTTCTTTGTCAATCTGAAGCTCAAGAGTTACAGTAAACACCCAGTGGTGCGTCGCAATCTAATACTGGCCTCTCAGTAGCGGCACATATACAGACTGTTTGAACCTTGCTCCCTCTGGACGTAAGTCGGCATTGTGCCTACTATATTCAATTCCGATGCAATTTCTGTGTTTCATCGTCAATATGAAGCTCCAAGGGTTACAGTAAACACCCAGAGGTGAGTCGCATTCTAAAACTGGCCTCTCAGGAAAGGCACGTACACAGGCTCTTTGAAGCATTGCTCCCCCTGGACGTAAGTCGGCATTGTGCCTACTATATTCAATCCCGATGCAATTTCTGTGTTTCATCGTCAGTATGAAGCTCCAAGGTTTACAGTAAACACCCAGTGGTGCGTCGCAATCTAATACTGGCCTCTCAGGAAAGGCACGTATACAGACTGTTTGAAGCATTGCTCCCCCAGGACGTAAGTCGGCATTGTGCCTACTATATTTAATCCCGATGCAATATCTGTGTTTCATAGTCAATATGAGGCTCCAAGGGTTACAGTAAACACTCAGTGGTGCGTCGCAATCTAATACTGGCCTCTCAGGAAAGGCACGTATACAGACTGTTTAAGCATTGCTCCCCTGAACGTAAGTCGGCATTGTGCCTACTATATTCAATTCCGATGCAATTTCTGTGTTTCATCGTCAATATGAAGCTCCAAGGGTTAAAGTAAACACCCAGAGGTGAGTCGCATTCTAAAACTGGCCTCTCAGGAAAGGCACGTACACAGGCTCTTTGAAGCATTGCTCCCCCTGGACGTAAGTCGGCATTGTGCCTACTATATTCAATCCCGATGCAATTTCTGTGTTTCATCGTCAATATGAAGCTCCAAGGGTTACAGTAAACACCCAGTGGTGCGTCGCAATCTAATACTGGCCTCTCTGTAACGTCACGTATACAGACTGTTTGAAGCATTGTTCCCCGTGGACGTAAGTAGCATTGTGCCTACTATATTCAATCCCGATGCAATTTCTGTGTTTCATCGTCAATATGGAGCTCCAAGGGTTACAGTAAACACCCAGTGGTGCGTCGCAATCTAATACTGGCCTCTCTGTAACGGCACGTATAAAGACTCTTTAAAGCATTGTTCCCGTGAACGTATGTGGGCATTGTGCCTACTATATCCAATCCCGATGCAATTTCTGTGTTTCATCGTCAATATGAAGCTCCAAGGGTTACAGTAAATACCCAGTGGTGCGTCGCAATCTAATACTGGCCTCTCAGTAACGGCACGCATACAGACTGTTTCAAGCATTGCTCCCTCTGGACGTAAGTCGGGATTGTGCCAAGTATATTCAATCCCGATGAAATTTCTGTGATTCATCGTCAATATGAAGCTCCAAGGGTTACAGTAAACACCCAGTGGTGCGTCACAATCTAATACCGGCCTCTCAGTAACGGCACATATACAGACTGTTTGAAGCATTTCTCCACCTGGACGCAAGTCAGCGTTGTGCCTACTATATTCAATCCCGATGCAATTTCTGTGTTTCATCGTCAATATGAAGCTCCAAGGGTTACAGTAAATACCCAGTGGTGCGTCGCAATCTAATACTGGCCTCTCAGTAACGGCACATATACAGACTGTTTGAAGCATTGCTCCCCCTGGACGGAAGTCAGCATTGTGCCTACTATATTCAATCCCGATGCAATATCTGTGTTTCATCGTCAATATGAAGCTCCAAGGGTTTCAGTAAACTCCCAGTGGTGTGTCGCAGTCTAATACTGGGCTCTCAGGAAAGGCATGTATACAGACTGTTTGAAGCATTACTCCCCCTGGACGTAAGTCCGCATTATGCCTACTATATTAAATCCCGATGCAATTTCTGTGTTTCATCGTCAATATGAAGCTCCAAGGGTTACAGTAAATACCCAGTGGTGCGTCGCAATTTAATACTGGCCTCTCAGTAACGGCACTTATACAGATTGTTTGAAGCATTACACCCCGTGGACGTAAGTTGGCATTCTGCCTACTATATTCAATCCAGATGCAATTTCTGTGTTTCATCGTCAATATGGAGCTCCAAGGGTTAAAGTAATCACCAAGTGGTGCGTCACAATCTAATACTGGCCTCTCAGTAACGGCACATATACAGACTGTTTGAAGCATTACTCCCCCTGGACGTAAGACGACATTGTGCCTACTATATTCAATCCCGATGCAATTTCTGTGTCTCTTCGTCAATATGAAGCCCCAAGGGTTACAGTAAACACCCAGTGGTGCGTCGCAATCTAATACTGGCCTCTCAGGAAAGACACGTATACAGACTGTTTGAAGCATTGCTCCCCCTGGACGTAAGTCGGCATTGTGCCTACTATATTAAATCCCGATGCAATTATTGTGTTTCATCGTCAATATGAAACTCCAAGGGTTACAGTAAACACACAGTTGTGCGTCGCAATCTAATACTGGCCTCTCAGGAAAGGCACGTATACAGACTGTTTGAAGCATTGCTCCCCCTGGACGTATGTCGGCATTGTGCCTACTATATTCAATCCCGATGCAATTTCTGTGTTTCATCGTCAATATGAAGCTCCAAGGATTACAGCAAACACCCAGTGGTGCGTCGCAATCTAATACTGGCCTCTCAGGAAAGGCATGTATACAGACTGTTTGAAGCATTGCTCCCCCTGGACGTAAGTCGGCATTGTGCCTACTATATTTAATCCCGATGCAATTTCTGTGTTTCATCGTCAATATGATGCTCCAAGGGTTACAGTAAACACCCAGTGATGCGTCGCATTCTAATACTGGCCTGTCAGTAACGGCACGTATACAGACTGTTTGAAGCATTACTCCCCCTGGACGTAAGTCCGCATAATGCCTACTATATTCAATCCCGATGCAATTTCTGTGTTTCATCGTCAATATGAAGCTCCAAGGGTTACAGTAAGTACCCAGTGGTGCGTCGCAATCTAATACTGGCTTTTCAGTAACGGCACATATACAGACTGTTTGAAGCATTACTCCCCCTGGACGTAAGTCCGCATAATGCCTACTATATTCAATCCCGATGCAATTTCTTTGTCTCATCGTCAATATGAAGCCCCAAGGGTTACAGTAAACACCCAGTGGTGCGTCGCAATCTAATACTGTCCTCTCAGGAAAGTCACGTATACAGACAGTTTGAAGCATTGCTCCCCCTGGACGTAAGTCGGCATTGTGCCCACTATATTCAATCGCGATGCAATTTCTGTGTTTCATCGTCAATATGAAGCTCCAAGGGTTACAGTAAATACCCAGTGGTGCGTCGCAATCTAATACTGGCCTCTCAGTAACGGCACATATACAGACAGTTTGAAGCATTGCTCCCCCTGGACGTAAGTCGGCATTGTGCCCACTATATTCAATCGCGATGCAATTTCTGTGTTTCATCGTCAATATGAAGCTCCAAGGTTTACAGTAAACACCCAGTGGTGCGTCGCAATCTAATACTGGCCTCTCAGGAAAGGCACGTATACTGACTGTTTGAAGCATTGCTCCCCCTGGACTTAAGTCGGCATTGTGCCTACTATATTAAATCCTGATGCATATACTGTGTTTCATCGTCAATATGAAACTCCCAGGGTTACAGTAAACACCAAGTGGTGCGTCGCAATCTAATACTGGCCTCTCAGGAAGGGCACGTATACAGACAGTTTGAAGCATTGCTCCCCCTGGACGTAAGTCGGCATTGTGCCTACTATATTCAATCCCGATGCAATTTCTGTGTTTCATCGTCAATATGAGGCTCCAAGGGTTACAGCAAACACCCAGTGGTGCGTCGCAATCTAATACTGGCCTCTCAGGAAAGGCACGTATACAGACTGTTTGAAGCATTGCTCCCCCTGGACGTAAGTCGGCATTGTGCCAACTATATTTAATCCCGATGCAATTTCTGTGTTTCATCGTCAATATGATGCTCCAAGGGTTACAGTAAACACCCAGTGGTGCGTCGCATTCTAATACTGGCCTCTCAGTAACGGCACGTATACAGATTGTTTGAAGCATTACACCCCCTGGACGTAAGTTGGCATTCTGCCTACTATATTCAATCCCGATGCAATTTCTGTGATTCATCGTCAATATGGAGCTCCAAGGGATACAGTAATCACCAAGTGGTGCGTCACAATCTAATACTGGCCTCTCAGTAACGGCACATATACAGACTGTTTGAAGCATTGCTCACCCTGGACGCAAGTCAGCATTGTGGCTACTATATTCAATCCCGATGCAATTTCTGTGTTTCATCGCCAATATGAAGCACCAAGGGTTACAGTAAACACCCAGTGGTGCGTCGCAATCAAATACTGGCCTCTCAGGAAAGTCACGTATACAGACTGTTTGAAGCATTGCTTCCCCTGGACGTAAGTCGGCATTGTGCCTACTATATTCAATCCCGATGCAATTTCTGTGTTTCATCGTCAATATGAAGCTCCAAGGGTTACAGTAAATACCCAGTGGTGCGTCGCAATCTAATACTGGCCTCTCAGTAACGGCACATATACAGACTGTTTGAAGCAGTACTCCCCCTGGACGTAAGTCGGCATTGTGCCTACTATATTCAATCCCGATGCAATTTCTGTGTTTCATCGTCAATATGACACTCCAAGGGTTACAGTAAACTCCCAGTGGTGCGTCGCAGTCTAATACTGGCCTCTCAGGAAAGGCACGTATGCAGACTGTTTGAAGCAATCCTCCCCCTGGACGTAAGTCCGCATTATGCCTACTATATTCAATCCCGATGCAATTTCTGTGTTTCATCGTCAATATGAAGCTCCAAGGGTTACAGAAAATACCCAGTGGTGCGTCGCAATCTAATACAGGCCTCTCAGTAACGGCACATATACAGACTGTTAGAAGCATTACTCCCCCTGGACGTAAGTCGGCATTGTGCCTACTATATTCAATCCCGATGCAATTACTGTGTTTCATCGTCAGTATGAAGCTCCAAGGGTTACAGTAAACACCCAGTGGTGCGTCGCAAACTAATATTGGCCTCTAAGGAAAGGCACGTATACAGACTGTTTGAAGCATTGCTCCCCCTGGACGTAAGTCGGTATTGTGCCTACTATATTAAATCCCGAAGCAATTATTGTGTTTCATCGTCAATATGAAACTCCAAGGGTTACAGTAAACACACAGTTGTGCGTCGCAATCTAATACTGGCTTCTCAGGAAAGGCACGTATACAGACTGTTTGAAGCATTGCTCCCCCTGGACGTATGTCGGCATTGTGCCTACTATATTCAATCCCGATGCAATTTCTGTGTTTCATCGTCAATATGAAGCTCCAAGGATTACAGCAAACACCCAGTGGTGTGTCGCAATCTAATACTGGCCTCTCAGGAAAGGCATGTATACAGACTGTTTGAAGCATTGCTCCCCCTGGACGTAAGTCGGCATTGTGCCTACTATATTTAATCCCGATGCAATTTCTGTGTTTCATCGTCAATATGATGCTCCAAGGGTTACAGTAAACACCCAGTGATGCGTCGCATTCTAATACTGGCCTGTCAGTAACGGCACGTATACAGACTGTTTGAAGCATTACTCCCCCTGGACGTAAGTCCGCATAATGCCTACTATATACAATCCCGATGCAATTTCTGTGTTTCATCGTCAATATGAAGCTCCAAGGGTTACAGTAAGTACCCAGTGGTGCGTCGCAATCTAATACTGGCCTCTCAGTAACGGCACATATACAGACTGTTTGAAGCATTACTCCCCCTGGACGTAAGTCCGCATAATGCCTACTATATTCAATCCCGATGCAATTTCTTTGTCTTATCGTAAATATGAAGCCCCAAGGGTTACAGTAAACACCCAGTGGTGCGTCGCAATCTAATACTGTCCTCTCAGGAAAGTCACGTATACAGACAGTTTGAAGCATTGCTCCCCCTGGACGTAAGTCGGCATTGTGCCCACTATATTCAATCGCGATGTAATTTCTGTGTTTCATCGTCAATATGAAGCTCCAAGGGTTACAGTAAATACCCAGTGGTGCGTCGCAATCTAATACTGGCCTCTCAGTAACGGCACATATACAGACTGTTTGAAGCATTACTCCCCCTGGACGTAAGTCGGCATTGTGCCTACTATATTCAATGCCGATGCAATTTCTGTGTTTCATCGTCAATATGAAGCTCCAAGGGTTACAGTAAACACCCAGTGGTGCGTCGCAATCTAATACTGGCCTCTCAGGAAAGGTACGTATACAGACTGTTTGAAGCATTGCTCCCCCTGGACTTAAGTCGGCATTGTGCCTACTATATTAAATCCTGATGCATATACTGTGTTTTATCGTCAATATGAAACTCCCAGGGTTACAGTAAACACCCAGTGGTGCGTCGCAATCTAATACTGGCCTCTCAGGAAGGGCACGTATACAGACAGTTTGAAGCATTGCTCCCCCTGGACGTAAGTCGGCATTGTGCCTACTATATTCAATCCCGATGCAATTTCTGTGTTTCATCGTCAATATGAGGCTCCAAGGGTTACAGTAAACACCCAGTGGTGCGTCGCAATCTAATACTGGCCTCTCAGGAAAGGCACGTATACAGACTGTTTGAAGCATTGCTCCCCCTGGACGTAAGTCGGCATTGTGCCAACTATATTTAATCCCGATGCAATTTCTGTGTTTCATCGTCAATATGATGCTCCAAGGGTTACAGTAAACACCCAGTGGTGCGTCGCATTCTAATACTGGCCTCTCAGTAACGGCACGTATACAGATTGTTTGAAGCATTACACCCCCTGGACGTAAGTTGGCATTCTGCCTACTGTATTCAATCCCGATGCAATTTCTGTGATTCATCGTCAATATGGAGCTCCAAGGGTTACAGTAATCACCAAGTGGTGCGTCACAATCTAATACTGGCCTCTCAGTAACGGCACATATACAGACTGTTTGAAGCATTGCTCACCCTGGACGCAAGTCAGCATTGTGGCTACTATATTCAATCCCGATGCAATTTCTGTGTTTCATCGCCAATATGAAGCACCAAGGGTTACAGTAAACACCCAGTGGTGCGTCGCAATCAAATACTGGCCTCTCAGGAAAGTCACGGATACAAACTGTTTCAAGCATTGCTCCCCCTGGACGTAAGTCGGCATTGTGCCTACTATATTCAATCCCGATGCAATTTCTGTGTTTCATCGTCAATATGAAGCTCCAAGGGTTACAGTAAATACCCAGTGGTGCGTCGCAATCTAATACTGGCCTCTCAGTAACGGCACATATACAGACTGTTTGAAGCAGTACTCCCCCTGGACGTAAGTCGGCATTGTGCCTACTATATTCAATCCCGATGCAATTTCTGTGTTTCATCGTCAATATGACGCTCCAAGCGTTACAGTAAACTCCCAGTGGTGCGTCGCAGTCTAATACTGGCCTCTCAGGAAAGGCACGTATACAGACTGTTTGAAGCATTACTCCCCCTGGACGTAAGTCCGCATTATGCCTACTATATTCAATCCCGATGCAATTTCTGTGATTCATCGTCAATATGAAGCTCCAAGGGTTACAGTAAATACCCAGTGGTGCGTCGCAATCTAATACTGGCCTCTGAGTAACGGCACATATACAGACTGTTTGAAGCATTACTCCCCCTGGACGTAATTCGGCATTGTGCCTACTATATTCAATCCCGATGCAATTACTGTGTTTCATCGTCAGTATGAAGCTCCAAGGGTTACAGTAAACACCCAGTGGTGCGTCGCAAACTAATATTGGCCTCTAAGGAAAGGCACGTATACAGACTGTTTGAAGCATTGCTCCCCCTGGACGTAAGTCGGTATTGTGCCTACTATATTAAATCCCGATGCAATTATTGTGTTTCATCGTCAATATGAAACTCCAAGGGTTACAGTAAACACACAGTTGTGCGTCGCAATCTAATACTGGCCTCTCAGGAAAGGCACGTATACAGACTGTTTGAAGCATTGCTCCCCCTGGACGTATGTCGGCATTGTGCCTACTATATTCAATCCCGATGCAATTTCTGTGTTTCATCGTCAATATGAAGCTCCAAGGATTACAGCAAACACCCAGTGGTGCGTCGCAATCTAATACTGGCCTCTCAGGAAAGGCATGTATACAGACTGTTTGAAGCATTGCTCCCCCTGGACGTAAGTCGGCATTGTGCCTACTATATTTAATCCCGATTCAATTTCTGTGTTTCATCGTCAATATGATGCTCCAAGGGTTACAGTAAACACCCAGTGATGCGTCGCATTCTAATACTGGCCTGTCAGTAACGGCACGTATACAGACTGTTTGAAGCATTACTCCCCCTGGACGTAAGTCCGCATAATGCCTACTATATTCAATCCCGATGCAATTTCTGTGTTTCATCGTCAATATGAAGCTCCAAGGGTTACACTAAGTACCCAGTGGTGCGTCGCAATCTAATACTGGCCTCTCAGTAACGGCACATATACAGACTGTTTGAAGCATTACTCCCCCTGGACGTAAGTCCGCATAATGCCTACTATATTCAATCCCGATGCAATTTCTTTGTCTCATCGTCAATATGAAGCCCCAAGGGTTACAGTAAACACCCAGTGGTGCGTCGCAATCTAATACTGTCCTCTCAGGAAAGTCACGTATACAGACAGTTTGAAGCATTGCTCCCCCTGGACGTAAGTCGGCATTGTGCCCACTATATTCAATCGCGATGCAATTTCTGTGTTTCATCGTCAATATGAAGCTCCAAGGGTTACAGTAAATACCCAGTGGTGCGTCGCAATCTAATACTGGCCTCTCAGTAACGGCACATCTACAGACTGTTTGAAGCATTACTCCCCCTGGACGTAAGTCGGCATTGTGCCTACTATATTCAATCCCGATGCAATTTCTGTGTTTCATCGTCAATATGAAGCTCCAAGGGTTACAGTAAACACCCAGTGGTGCGTCGCAATCTAATACTGGCCTCTCAGGAAAGGCACGTATACAGACTGTTTGAAGCATTGCTCCCCCTGCACTTAAGTCGGCATTGTGCCTACTATATTAAATCCTGATGCATATACTGTGTTTCATCGTCAATATGAAACTCCCAGGGTTACAGTAAACACCCAGTGGTGCGTCGCAATCTAATACTGGCCTCTCAGGAAGGGCACGTATACAGACAGTTTGAAGCATTGCTCCCCCTGGACGTAAGTCGGCATTGTGCCTACTATATTCAATCCCGATGCAATTTCTGTGTTTCATCGTCAATATGAGGCTCCAAGGGTTACAGTAAACACCCAGTGGTGCGTCGCAATCTAATACTGGCCTCTCAGGAAAGGCACGTATACAAACTGTTTGAAGCATTGCTCCCCCTGGACGTAAGTCGGCATTGTGCCAACTATATTTAATCCCGATGCAATTTCTGTGTTTCATCGTCAATATGATGCTCCAAGGGTTACAGTAAACACCCAGTGGTGCGTCGCATTCTAATACTGGCCTCTCAGTAACGGCACGTATACAGATTGTTTGAAGCATGACACCCCCTGAACGTAAGTTGGCATTCTGCCTACTATACTCAATCCCGATGCAATTTCTGAGATTCATCGTCAATATGGAGCTCCAAGGGTTACAGTAATCACCAAGTGGTGCGTCACAATCTAATATTGGCCTCTCAGTAACGGCACATATACAGACTGTTTGAAGCATTGCTCACCCTGGACGCAAGTCAGCATTGTGGCTACTATATTCAACCCCGATGCAATTTCTGTGTTTCATCGCCAATATGAAGCACCAAGGGTTACAGTAAACACCCAGTGGTGCGTCGCAATCAAATACTGGCCTCTCAGGAAAGTCACGTATACAGACTGTTTGAAGCATTGCTCCCCCTGGATGTAAGTCGGCATTGTGCCTACTATATTCAATCCCGATGCAATTTCTGTGTTTCATCGTCAATATGAAGCTCCAAGGGTTACAGTAAATACCCAGTGGTGCGTCGCAATCTAATACTGGCCTCTCAGTAACGGCACATATACAGACTGTTTGAAGCAGTACTCCCCCTGGACGTAAGTCGGCATTGTGCCTACTATATTCAATCCCGATGCAATTTCTGTGTTTCATCGTCAATATGACGCTCCAAGGGTTACAGTAAACTCCCAGTGGTGCGTCGCAGTCTAATACTGGCCTCTCAGGAAAGGCACGTATACAGACTGTTTGAAGCATTACTCGCCCTGGACGTAAGTCCGCATTATGCCTACTATATTCAATCCCGATGCAATTTCTGTGTTTCATCGTCAATATGAAGCTCCAAGGGTTACAGTAAATACCCAGTGGTGCGTCGCAATCTAATACTGGCCTCTCAGTAACGGCACATATACAGACTGTTTGAAGCATTACTCCCCCTGGACGTAAGTCGGCATTGTGCTTACTATATTCAATCCCGATGCAATAACTGTGTTTCATCGCCAGTATGAAGCTCCAAGGGTTACAGTAAACACCCAGTGGTGCGTCGCAAACTAATATTGGCCTCTAAGGAAAGGCACGTATACAGACTGTTTGAAGCATTGCTCCCCCTGGACTGAAGTCGGCATTGTGCCTACTATATTAAATCCTGATGCATTACTGTGTTTCATCGTCAATATGAAACTCCCAGGGTTACAGTAAACACCCAGTGGTGCGTCGCAATCTAATACTGGCCTCTCAGGAAAGGCACGTATACAGACAGTTTGAAGCATTGCTCCCCCTGGACGTAATTCGGCATTGTGCCTACTATATTCAATCCCGATGCAATTTCTGTGTTTCATCGTCAATATGAGGCTCCAAGGGTTACAGTAAACACCCAGTGGTGCGTCGCAATCTAATACTGGCCTCTCAAGAAAGGCACGTATACAGACTGTTTGAAGCATTGCTCCCCCTGGACGTAAGTCGGCATTGTGCCAACTATATTTAATCCCGATGCAATTTCTGTGTTTCATCGTCAATATGATGCTCCAAGGGTTACAGTAAACACCCAGTGGTGCGTCGCATTCAAATACTGGCCTCTCAGTAACGGCACGTATACAGATTGTTTGAAGCATTACATCCCCTGGACGTAAGTTGGCATTCTGCCTACTATATTCAATCCCGATGCAATTTCTGTGATTCTTCCTCAATATGGAGCTCCAAGGCTTACAGTAATCACCAAGTGGTGCGTTACAATCTAATACTGGCCTCACAGTAACGGCACATATACAGACTGTTTGAAGCATTTCTCCCCCTGGACGCAAGTCAGCATTGTGGCTACTATATTCAATCCCGATGCAATTTCTGTGTTTCATCGCCAATATGAAGCACCAAGGGTTACAGTAAACACCCAGTGGTGCGTCGCAATCTAATACTGGCCTCTCAGGAAAGTCACGTATACAGACTGTTTCAAGCATTGCTCCCCCTGGACGTAAGTCGGCACTGTGCCTACTATATTCAATCCCGATGCAATTTCTGTGTTTCATCGTCAATATGAAGCTGCAAGGGTTACAGTAAATACCCAGTGGTGCGTCGCAATCTAATACTGGCCTCTCAGTAACGGCACATATACAGACTGTTTGAAGCAGTACTCCCCCTGGACGTAAGTCGGCATTGTGCCTACTATATTCAATCCCGATGCAATTTCTGTGTTTCATCGTCAATATGACGCTCCAAGGGTTACAGTAAACTCCCAGTGGTGCGTCGCAATCTAATACTGGCCTCTCAGGAAAGGCACGTATATAGACTGTTTGAAGCATTACTTCCCCTGGACGTAAGTCCGCATTATGCCTACTATATGCAATCCCGATGCAATTTCTGTGTTTCATCGTCAATATGAAGCTCCAAGGGTTACAGTAAATACCCAGTGGTGCGTCGCAATCTAATACTGGCCTCTCAGTAACGGCACATATACAGACTGTTTGAAGCATGACTCCCCCTGGACGTAAGTCGGCATTGTGCCTACTATATTCAATCCCGATGCAATTACTGTGTTTCATCGTCAGTATGAAGCTCCAAGGGTTACAGTAAACACCCAGTGGTGCGTCGCAATCTAATATTGGCCTCTAAGGAAAGGCACGTATACAGACTGTTTGAAGCATTGCTCCCCCTGGACGTAAGTCGGCATTGTGCCTACTATATTCAATCCCGATGCAATTTCTGTGTTTCATCGTCAATATGAAGCTCCAGGCGTTACAGTAAACACCCAGTGGTGCGTCGCAATCTAATACTGGCCTCTCAGGAAAGGCACGTATACAGACTGTTTGAAGCATTGCTCCCCTCGGACGTAAGTCGGCATTGTGCCTACTATATTTAATCCCGATACAATTTCTGTGTTTGATCGTCAATATGATGCTCCAAGGGTTACAGTAAACACCCAGTGGTGCGTCGCATTCTAATACTGGCCTCTCAGTAATAGCACGCATACAGATTGTTTGAAGCATTACACCCCCTGGACGTAAGTTGGCATTCTGCCTACTATATTCAGTCCCGATGCAATTTCTGTGTTTCATCGTCAATATGGAGCTCCAAGGGTTACAGTAATCACCAAGTGGTGCGTCACAATCTAATACTTGCCTATCAGTAACGGCACGTATACAGACTGTTTGAAGCATTGCTCCCCCTGGACGTAAGTCGGCGTTGTGCCTACTATATTCAATCCCGATGCAATTTCTGTGTTTCATCGTCAATATGAAGCTCCAAGGGTTACAGTAAACACCCAGTGGTGCATCGCAATCTAATACTGGCCTCTCAGGAAAGGCACGTACCCCGACTGTTTGAAGCATTGCTCCCCCGGACGTTAGTTGGCATTGCGCCTACTATATTCAATCCCGATGCAATTTCTGTGTTTCATCGTCAGTATGAAGCTCCAAGGGTTACAGTAAACACCCAGTGGTGCGTCGCAATCTAATACTGGCCTCTCAGGAAAGGCACGTATACAGACTGTTTGTAGCATTACTCTCCCTGGACGTAAGTCGGCAATGTACCTACTATATTCAATCCCGATGCAATTTCTGTGTTTCATCGTCAATATGAAGCTCCAAGGGTTACAGTAAACACCCAGTGGTGCGTCGCAATCTAATACTGGCCTCTCAAGAAAGGCACGTATACAGACTGTTTGGAGCATTCCTCCCCCTGGACGTAAGTCGGCATTGTGCCTACTATATTTAATCCCGATGCAATTTTTGTGTTTCATCGTCAATATGAAGCTCCAAGGGTTACAGTAAACACCCAGTGGTGCGTCGCAATCTAATACTGGCCTCTCAGGAAAGGTACGTATACAGACTGTTTGAAGCATTGCTCCCCCTGGACGTAAGTCGGCATTGTGCCTACTATATTCATTTCCGATGCAATTTCTGTGTTTCATCGTCAATATGAAGCACCAAGGGTTACAGTAAACACCCAGTGGTGCGTCGCAATCTAATACTGGCCTCTCAGGAACGGCACGTATACAGACAGTTTGAAGCATTGCTCCCCCCCTGACGTAAGTCTGCATTGTGCCTACTATATTTAGTCCCGATGCATTCTCTGTGTTTCATCGTCAATATGATGCTCCAAGGGTTACAGTAAACACCCAGTGGTGCGTCGCATTCTAATACTGGCCTCTCAGTAACGGCACGTAACGGAAGTCGGCATTCTGCCTACTATATTCAATCCCGATGCAATTTCTTTGTTTCATCGTCAATATGGAGCTCCAAGGGTTACAGTAAACACCAAGTGGTGCGTTACAATCTAATACTGGCCTCTCAGTATTGGATCGTATACAGACTGTTTGAAGCATTGCTCCCCTGGGACGTAAGTCGGCATTGTGCCCACTATATTCCATCCCGATGCAATTTCTGTGTTTCATCGTTAATATGAAGCTCCAAGGGTTACAGTAAACACCCTGTGGTGCGCCGCAATCTAATACTGGCCTCTCCGTAACGGCACGTATACAGAATGTTTGAAGAAATGCTCCCCCTAGACATAAGTCGGCATTGTGCCTACTATATTCAATCCCGATGCATTTTCTGTGTTTCATCGTCAATATGAAGCTCCAAGTGTTACATTAAACACCCAGTGGTGCGTCGCAATCTAATACTGGCCTCTCAGGAAAGGCACGTATACAGACTGTTTGAAGCATTGCTCCCCCTGGACGTAAGTCGGCATTGTGCCTACTATATTCAATCTCGATGCAATTTCTGTGTTTCATCGTCAATATGAAGCTCCAGGGGTTACAGTAAACACCCAGTGGTGCGTCGCAATCTAATACTGGCCTCTCAGGAAAGTCACGTATACAGACTGTTTGAAGCATTGCTCCCCCTGGACGTAAGTCGGCATTGTGCCTACTATATTTAATCCCGATACAATTTCTGTGTTTCATCGTCAATATGATGCTCCAAGGGTTACAGTAAACACCCAGTGGTGCGTCGCATTCTAATACTGGCCTCTCAGTAATGGCACGTATACAGATTGTTTGAAGCATTACACCCCCTGGACGTAAGTTGGCATTCTGCCTACTATATTCAGTCCCGATGCAATTTCTGTGTTTCATCGTCATTATGTTGCTCTAACGGTTACAGTAAACACCCAGTGGTGCGTCGCAATCTTATACTGGCCTCTCAGGAAAGGCACGTATACAGATTGTTTGTAGCATTACTCTCCCTGGTCGTCAGTCGGCTATGTACCTACTATATTCAATCCCGATGCAATTTCTGTGTTTCATCGTCAATATGAAGCTCCATGGGTTACAGTAAACACCCAGTCGTGCGTCGCAATCTAATACTGGCCTCTCAAGAAAGGCACGTATACAGACTGTTTGAAGCATTACTCACCCTGGACGTAAGTCGGCATTGTGCCTACTATATTCAATCCCGGTGCAATGTCTGTGTTTCATCATCAATATGAGGCTGCATGGGTTACAGTAAACACCCAGTGGTGCATCGCAATCTAATACTGGCTTCTCAGGAAACGCACGTACCTCGACTGTTTGAAGCATTGCTCCCCCGGACGTTAGTTGGCATTGTGCCTACTATATTCAATCCCGATGCAATTTTTGTGTTTCATCGTCAATATGAAGCTCCAAGGGTTACAGTAAACACCCAGTGGTGCATCGCAATCTAATACTGGCCTCGCAGGAAAGGCACGAATACAGACTGTTTGTAGCATTACTCTCCCTGGACGTAAGTCGGCAATGTAACTACTATATTCAATCCCGATGCAATTTCTGTGTTTCATCGTCAATATGAAGCTCCAAGGGTTACAGTAAACACCCAGTGGTGCGTCGCAATCTAATACTGGCCTCTCAAGAAAGGCACGTATACAGACTGTTTGGAGCATTCCTCCCCCTGGACGTAAGTCGGCATTGTGCCTACTATATTTAATCCCGATGCAATTTTTGTGTTTCATCGTCAATATGAAGCTCCAAGGGTTACAGTAAACACCCAGTGGTGCGTCGCAATCTAATACTGGCCTCTCAGGAAAGGTACGTATACAGACTGTTTGAAGCATTGCTCCCCCTGGACGTAAGTCGGCATTGTGCCTACTATATTCATTTCCGATGCAATTTCTGTGTTTCATCGTCAATATGAAGCACCAAGGGTTACAGTAAACACCCAGTGGTGCGTCGCAATCTAATACTGGCCTCTCAGGAACGGCACGTATACAGACAGTTTGAAGCATTGCTCCCCCCCTGACGTAAGTCTGCATTGTGCCTACTATATTTAGTCCCGATGCATTCTCTGTGTTTCATCGTCAATATGATGCTCCAAGGGTTACAGTAAACACCCAGTGGTGCGTCGCATTCTAATACTGGCCTCTCAGTAACGGCACGTAACGGAAGTCGGCATTCTGCCTACTATATTCAATCCCGATGCAATTTCTTTGTTTCATCGTCAATATGGAGCTCCAAGGGTTACAGTAAACACCAAGTGGTGCGTTACAATCTAATACTGGCCTCTCAGTATTGGATCGTATACAGACTGTTTGAAGCATTGCTCCCCTGGGACGTAAGTCGGCATTGTGCCCACTATATTCCATCCCGATGCAATTTCTGGATTTCATCGTTAATATGAAGCTCCAAGGGTTACAGTAAACACCCTGTGGTGCGCCGCAATCTAATACTGGCCTCTCCGTAACGGCACGTATACAGAATGTTTGAAGAAATGCTCCCCCTAGACATAAGTCGGCATTGTGCCTACTATATTCAATCCCGATGCATTTTCTGTGTTTCATCGTCAATATGAAGCTCCAAGTGTTACATTAAACACCCAGTGGTGCGTCGCAATCTAATACTGGCCTCTCAGGAAAGGCACGTATACAGACTGTTTGAAGCATTGCTCCCCCTGGACGTAAGTCGGCATTGTGCCTACTATATTCAATCTCGATGCAATTTCTGTGTTTCATCGTCAATATGAAGCTCCAGGGGTTACAGTAAACACCCAGTGGTGCGTCGCAATCTAATACTGGCCTCTCAGGAAAGTCACGTATACAGACTGTTTGAAGCATTGCTCCCCCTGGACGTAAGTCGGCATTGTGCCTACTATATTTAATCCCGATACAATTTCTGTGTTTCATCGTCAATATGATGCTCCAAGGGTTACAGTAAACACCCAGTGGTGCGTCGCATTCTAATACTGGCCTCTCAGTAATGGCACGTATACAGATTGTTTGAAGCATTACACCCCCTGGACGTAAGTTGGCATTCTGCCTACTATATTCAGTCCCGATGCAATTTCTGTGTTTCATCGTCATTATGTTGCTCTAACGGTTACAGTAAACACCCAGTGGTGCGTCGCAATCTTATACTGGCCTCTCAGGAAAGGCACGTATACGGATTGTTTGTAGCATTACTCTCCCTGGTCGTCAGTCGGCTATGTACCTACTATATTCAATCCCGATGCAATTTCTGTGTTTCATCGTCAATATGAAGCTCCATGGGTTACAGTAAACACCCAGTCGTGCGTCGCAATCTAATACTGGCCTCTCAAGAAAGGCACGTATACAGACTGTTTGAAGCATTACTCACCCTGGACGTAAGTCGGCATTGTGCCTACTATATTCAATCCCGGTGCAATGTCTGTGTTTCATCATCAATATGAGGCTGCATGGGTTACAGTAAACACCCAGTGGTGCATCGCAATCTAATACTGGCTTCTCAGGAAACGCACGTACCTCGACTGTTTGAAGCATTGCTCCCCCGGACGTTAGTTGGCATTGTGCCTACTATATTCAATCCCGATGCAATTTTTGTGTTTCATCGTCAATATGAAGCTCCAAGGGTTACAGTAAACACCCAGTGGTGCGTCGCAATCTAATACTGGCCTCGCAGGAAAGGCACGAATACAGACTGTTTGTAGCATTACTCTCCCTGGACGTAAGTCGGCAATGTAACTACTATATTCAATCCCGATGCAATTTCTGTGTTTCATCGTCAATATGAAGCTCCAAGGGTTACAGTAAACACCCAGTGGTGCGTCGCAATCTAATACTGGCCTCTCAAGAAAGGCACGTATACAGACTGTTTGAAGCATTACTCCCCCTGGACGTAAGACGGCATTGTGCCTACTATATTCAATCCCGGTGCAATGTCTGTGTTTCACCGTCAATATGAAGCTCCATGGGTTACAGTAAACACCCAGTGGTGCGTCGCAATCTACTACTGGAATCTCAGGACAGGCACGTATACAACTGTATGAAGCATTGCTCCCCCTGGACGTAAGTCGGCATTGTGCCTACTATATTCAATCCTTATGCAATTTCTGTGTTTCATCGTCAATATGAAGCTCCAAGGGTTACAGTAAACACCCAGTGGTGCGTCGCAATCTAATACTGGCCTCTCAGGAAAGGCACGTATACAGACTGTTTGAAGCATTGCTCCCCCTGGACGTAAGTCGCCATTGTGCCTACTATATTCAATCCCGATGCAATTTCTGTGTTTCATCGTCAATATGAAGCTCCAAGGGTTACAGTAAACACCCAGTGGTGCGTCGCAATCTAATACTGGCCTCTCAGGAACGGCACGTATACTGACTGTTTGAAGCATTGCTCCCCCTGGACGTAAGTCTGCATTGTGCCTACTATATTTAATCCCGATGCATTTTCTGTGTTTCATCGTCAATATGATGCTCCAAGGGTTACAGTAAACACCCAGTGGTGCGTCGCATTCTAATACTGGCCTCTCAGTAACGGCACGTATACAGACTGTTTGAAGCACTACACCCCCTGGACGTAAGTCGGCATTCTGCCTACTGTATTCAACCCCGATGCAATTTCTGTGTTTCATCGTCAATATGGAGCTCCAAGGGTTACAGTAAACACCAAGTGGTGCGTCACAATCTAATACTGGCCTCTCAGTAACGGAACGTATACCGACTGTTTGAAGCATTGCTCCCCTGGGACGTAAGTCGGCATTCTGCCTACTATATTCAATCCCGATGCAATTTCTGTGTTTCATCGTCAATATGAAGCTCCAAGTGTTACAGTAAACACCCAGTGGTGCGTCGGAATCTAATACTGAACTCTCACGAAAGGCACATATCAGACTGTTTGAAGAATTGCTCCCCCTGGACGTAAGTCGACATTGTGCCTACTATATTCATTCCCGATGCAATTTCTGTGTTTCATCGTCAATATGAAGCTCCAAGGGTTACAGTAAACACCCAGTGGTGCGTCGCAATCTAATACTGGCCTCTCAGGAAAGGCACGAATACAGACTGTTTGAGGCTTTGCTCCTCCAGGACGTAAGTCGGCATTGTGCCTACTATATTTAATCACGATGCAATTTCTGTGTTTCATCGTCAATATGTTGCTCCAGTGGTTACAGTAAACACCCAGTGGTGCGTCGCAATCTAATACTGGCCTCTCAGTAACGGCACGTACACAGACTCTTTGAAGCATTGCTCCCCCTGGACGTAAGTCGGCATTGTGAATACTATATTCAATCCCGATGCAATATCTGTGTTTCATCGTCAATATGAAGCTCCAAGGGTTACAGTAAACACCCAGTGGTGCGTCGCAATTTTAATACTTGCCTCTCTGTAACGGCACATATACAGACTGTTTGAAGCACTACTCCCCCTGGACGTAAGTCGGCATTGTGCCTACTATATTCAATCCCGATGCAATTTCTGTGTTTCATCGTCAGTATGAAGCTCCAAGGGATACAGTAAACACCCAGTGGTGCGTCGCAATCTAATACTGACCTCTCAAGAAAGGCACGTATACAGACTGTTTGAAGCATTACTCCCCCTGGCCGTAAGTCGGCATTGTGCCTACTATATTCAATCCCGATGCAATTTCTGTGTTTCATCGTCAATATGAAGCTCCAAGGGTTACAGTAAATACCCAGTGGTGCGTCGCAATCTAATACTGGCCTCTTAGTAACGGCACATATACAGACTGTTTGAAGCATTACTCCCCCTGGACGTAAGTCGGCCTTGTGCCTACTATTTTCAATCCCGATGCAATTTCTGTGTTTCATCGTCAATATGACGCTCCAAGGGTTACAGTAAACTCCCAGTGGTGCGTCGCAGTCTAATACTGGTCTCTCAGGAAAGGCACGTATACAGACTGTTTGAAGCATTACTCCCCCTGGACGTAAGTCCGCATTATGCCTACTATATTGAATCCCTATGTAATTATTGTGTTTCATCGTCAATATGAAACTCCAAGGGTTACAGTAAACACCCAGTGGCGCGTCGCAATCTAATACTGGCCTCTCAGGAAAGGCACGTATACAGACTGTTTGAAGCATTGCTTCCCCTGGACGTAAGTCGGCATTGTGCCTACTATATTCAATCCCGATGCAATTTCTGTGTTTCATCGTCAATATGAAGCTCTAAGGGTTCAGTAAACACCCAGTGGTGCGTCGCAATTTAATACTGGCCTCTCAAGAAAGGCACGTATACAGACTGTTTGAAGCATTGCTCCCCCTGGACGTAAGTCGGCATTGTGCCTACTATATTCAATCCCGATGCAACTTCTGTGTTTCATCGTCAATATGAAGCTCCAAGGGTTACAGTAAACACCCAGTGGTGCATCGCAATCTAATACTGGCCTCTCAGGAAAATCACGTAGCCTGACTCTTTGAAGCATTGCTCCCCTGGACGTTAGTTGGCATTGCGCCTACTATATTCAATCCCGATGCAATTTCTGTGTTTCATCGTCAATATGAAGCTCCAAGGGTTACAGTAAACACCCAGTGTTGCGACGCAATCTAATACTGGCCTCTCAGGAAAGGCATGTATACAGACTGTTTGTAGCATTATTCTCCCTGGACGTAAGTCGGCAATGTACCTACTATAATAAATCCCGATGCAATGTCTGTGTTTCATCGTCAATATGAAGCTCCAAGGGTTACAGTAAACACCCAGTGGTGCGTCGCAATCTAATACTGGCCTCTCAAGAAAGGCACGTATACAGACTGTTTGATGCATTACTCCCCCTGGACGTAAGTCTGCATTGTGCCTACTATATTCAATCCCGGTGCAATGTCTGTGTTTCATTGTCAATATGAAGCTCCATGGGTTGCAGTAAACACCCAGTGGTGCGTCGCAATCTAATACTGGAATCTCAGGACAGGCACGTATACAGACTGTTTGAAGCATTAAACCCCCTGGACGTAAGATGGCATTCTGCCTACTATATTCAATCCCGATGCAATTTCTGTGTTTCATCGTCAATATGGAGCTCCAAGGGTTATAGTAAACACCCAGTGGTGCGTCGCAATCTAATACTGGCCTCTCAGGAAAGGCACGTATACAGACTGTTTGAAGCATTGCTCCCCCTGGACTGTGCATTGTGCCTACTATATTTAATCCCGATGCAATTTCTGTGTTTCATCGACAATATGATGCTCCAAGGGTTACAGTAAACACCCAGTGGTGCGTCGCATTCTAATACTGGCCTCTCAGTAACGGCACGTATACAGACTGTTTGAAGCATTACACCCCCTGGACGTAAGTCGGCAATCTGACTACTATATTCTATCCCGATGCAATTTCTGTGTTTCATCGTTAATATGAAGCTGCAAGTGTTACAGTAAACACCCAGTGGTGCGTCGCAATCTAATACTGAACTCTCAGGAAAGGCACGTATACAGACTGTTTGAAGAATTGCTCCCCCTGGACGTAAGTCGACATTGTGCCTACTATATTCAATCCCGATGCAATTTCTGTGTTTCATCGTCCATATGAAGCTCCAAGGGTTACAGTAAACACCCAGTGGTGCGTCGCAATCTAATACTGGCCTCTCAGGAAAGGCACGTATACAGACTGTTTGAAGCTTTGCTCCCCCTGGACGTAAGTCGGCATTGTGCCTACTATATTTAATCCCGATGCAATTTCTGTGTTTCATCGTCAATATGTTGCTCCAGTGGTTACAGTAAACACCCAGTGGAGCGTCGCAATCTAATACTAGCCTCTCAGTAACGGCACGTACACAGACTCTTTGAAGCATTGCTCCCCCTGGACGTAAGTCGGCATTGTGAATACTATATTCAATCCCGATGCAATATCTGTGTTTCATCGTCAATATTAAGTTCCAAGGGTTACAGTAAACACCCAGTGGTGCGTCGCAATCTAATACTTGCCTCTCAGTAACGACACATATACAGACTGTTTGAAGCAATACTCCCCCTGGACGTAAGTCGGCATTGTGCCTACTATATTCAATCCCGATGCAATTTCTGTGTTTCATCGTCAATATGAAGCTCCAAGGGTTACAGTAAACACCCAGTGGTGCGTCGCAATCTAATACTGGCCTCTTAGTAACGGCACATATACAGACTGTTTGAAGCATTACTCCCCCTGGACGTAAGTTGGCCTTGTGCCTACTATATTCAATCCCGATGCAATTTCTGTGTTTCATCGTCAATATGACGCTCCAAGGGATACAGTAAACTCCCAGTGGTGCGTCGCAGTCTAATACTGGCCTCTCAGGAAAGGCACCTATACAGCCTGTTTGAAGCATTACTCCCCCTGGACGTAAGTCCGCATTATGCCTACTATATTCAATCCCTATGTAATTATTGTGTTTCATCGTCAATATGAAACTCCAAGGGTTACAGTAAACACCCAGTGGCGCGTCGCAATCTAATACTGGCCTCTCAGGAAAGGCACGTATACAGACTGTTTGAAGCATTGCTTCCCCTGGACGTAAGTCGGCATTGCGCCTACTATATTCAATCCCGATGCAATTTCTGTGTTTCATCGTCAATATGAAGCTCCAAGGGTTCAGTAAACACCCAGTGGTGCGTCGCAATCTAATACTGGCCTCTCAGGAAAGGCACGTATACAGACTTTTTGAAGCATTGCTCCCCCTGGACGTAAGTCGGCATTGTGCCTACTATATTGAATCCCGATGCAATTTCCGTGTTTCATCGTCAATATGAAGCTCCAAGGTTTACAGTAAACACCCAGTGGTGCATCGCAATCTAATACTGGCCTCTCAGGAAAATCACGTACCCCGACTGTTTGAAGCATTGCTCCCCTGGACGTTAGTTGGCATTGCGCCTACTATATTCAATCCCGATGCAACTTCTGTGTTTCATCGTCAATATGAAGCTCCAAGGGTTACAGTAAACACCCAGTGGTGCGTCGCAATCTAATACTGGCCTCTCTGGAAAGGCATGTATACAGACTGTTTGTAGCATTATTCTGCCTGGACGTAAGTCGGCAATGTACCTACTATAATCAATCCCGATGCAATGTCTGTGTTTCATCGTCAATATGAAGCTCCAAGGGTTACAGTAAACACCCAGTGGTGCGTCGCAATCTAATACTGGCCTCTCAAGAAAGGCACGTATACAGACTGTTTGATGCATTACTCCCCCTGGACGTAAGTCGGCATTGTGCCTACTATATTCAATCCCGGTGCAATGTCTGTGTTTCATTGTCAATATGAAGCTCCATGGGTTACAGTAAACACCCAGTGGTGCGTCGCAATCTAATACTGGAATCTCAGGACAGGCACGTATACAGACTGTTTGAAGCATTACACCCCCTGGACGTAAGTCGGCATTCTGCCTACTATATACAATCCCGATGCAATTTCTGTGTTTCATCGTCAATATGGAGCTCCAAGGGTTACAGTAATCACCAAGTGGTGCGTCGCAATCTCATACTGGCCTCTCAGTTACGAACGTATACAGACTGTTTGTAGCATTGCTCCCCTGGGACGTAAGTCGGCATTGTGCCTACTATATTCTATCCCGATGCAATTTCTGTGTTTCATCGTTAATATGAAGCTCCAACGGTTACAGTAAACACCCTGTGGTGCGCCGCAATCTAATACTGGCCTCTCAGTAATGGCACGTATACAGAATGTTTGAAGCATTGCTCCCCCTGGACATAACTCGGCATTGTGCCTACTATATTCAATCCCGATGCAATTTCTGTGTTTCATCGTCAATATGAAGCTCCAAGTGTTACAGTAAACACCCAGATGTGCGTCGCAATCTAATACTAGCCTCTCAGTAACGGCACGTACACAGACTCTTTGAAGCATTCCTCCCCCTGGACGTAAGTCGGCATTGTGAATACTATATTCAATCCCGATGCAATATCTGTGTTTCATCGTCAATATGAAGTTCCAAGGGTTACAGTAAACACCCAGTGGTGCATCGCAATCTAATACTTGCCTCTCAGTAACGGCACATATACAGACTGTTTGAAGCATTACTCCCCCTGGACGTAAGTCGGCATTGTGCCTACTATATTCAATCCCGATGCAATTTCTGTGTTTCATCGTCAATATGATGCTCCAAGGGTTCAGTAAACACCCAGTGGTGCATCGCAATCTAATACTGGCCTCTAGGGAAAGGCACGTATACAGACTTTTTGAAGCATTGCTCCCCCTGGACGTATGTCGGCATTGTGCCTACTATATTGAATCCCGATGCAATTTCCGTGTTTCGTCGTCAATATGAAGCTCCAAGGTTTACAGTAAACACCCAGTGGTGCATCGCAATCTAATACTGGCCTCTCAGGAAAATCACGTACCCCGACTGTTTGAAGCATTGCTCCCCTGGACGTTAGTTGGCATTGCGCCCGCTATATTCAATCCCGATGCAACTTCTGTGTTTCATCGTCAATATGAAGCTCCAAGGGTGACAGTAAACACCCAGTGGTGCATCGCAATCTAATACTGGCCTCTCAGGAAAGGCATGTATACAGACTGTTTGTAGCATTATTCTCCCTGGACGTAAGTCGGCAATGTACCTACTATAATCAATCCCGATGCAATGTCTGTGTTTCATCGTCAATATGAAGCTCCAAGGGTTACAGTAAACACCCAGTGGTGCGTCGCAATCTAATACTGGCCTCTCAAGAAAGGCACGTATACAGACTGTTTGATGCATTACTCCCCCTGGACGTATGTCGGCATTGTGCCTACTATATTCAATCCCGGTGCAATGGCCGTGTTTCATTGTCAATATGAAGCTCCATGGGTTACAGTAAACACCCAGTGGTGCGTTGCAATCTAATACTGGAATCTCAGGACAGGCACGTATACAGACTGTTTGAAGCATTACACCCCCTGGACGTAAGTCGGCATTCTGCCTACTATATTCAATCCCGATGCAATTACTGTGTTTCATCCTTAATATGAAGCTCCAAGGGTTACAGTAAACACCCTGTGGTGCGCCGCAATCTAATACTGGCCTCTCAGTAATGGCACGTATAAAGAATGTTTGAAGCATTGCTCCCCCTGGACATAACTCGGCATTGTGCCTACTATATTCAATCCCGATGCAATTTCTGTGTTTCATCGTCAATATGAAGCTCCAAGTGTTACAGTAAACACCCAGTGGTGCGTCGCAATCTAATACTGAACTCTCAGGAAAGCCACTTATACAGATTGTTTGAAGAATTGCTCCCCCAGGACGTAAGTCGACATTGTGCCTACTACATTCAATCCCGATGCAATTTCAGTATTTCATCGTCCATATGAAGCTCCAAGGGTTACAGTAAACACCCAGTGGTGCGTCGCAATCTAATACTAGCCTCTCAGTAACGGCACGTACACAGACTCTTTGAAGCATTGCTCCCCCTGGACGTAAGTCGGCATTGTGAATACTATATTCAATCCCGATGCAATATCTGTGTTTCATCGTCAATATGAAGTTCCAGGGGTTACAGTAAACACCCAGTGGTGCATCGCAATCTAATACTTGCCTCTCAGTAACGGCACATATACAGACTGTTTGAAGCATTACTCCCCCTGGACGTAAGTCGGCATTGTGCCTACTATATTCAATCCCGATGCAATTTCTGTGTTTCATCGTCAATATGAAGCACCAAGGGTTACAGTAAACACCCAGTGGTGCGTCGCAATCTAATACTTGCCTCTCAGTAACGGCACATATACAGACTGTTTGAAGCATTACTCCCCCTGGACGTAAGTCGGCATTGTGCCTACTATATTCATTCCCGATGCAATTTTTGTGTTTCATCGTTAGTATGAAGCTCCAAGGGTTACAGTAAACACCCAGTGGTGCGTCGCAATCTAATATTGGCCTCTCAGGAAAGGCACGAATACAGACTGTTTGAAGCGTTGCTCCCCCTGGACGTAAGTCGGCATTGTGCCTACTAGATTAAATCCCGATGTAATTATTGTGTTTCATCGTCAATATGAAACTCCAAGGGTTACAGTAAACACCCAGTGGTGCGTCGCAATCTAATACTGGCCTATCAGGAAAGGCACGTATACAGACTGTTTGAAGCATTGCTCCCCCTGGACGTAAGTCGGCATTGTGCCTACTATATTAAATCCCGATGCAATTTCTGTGTTTCATCGTCAATATGAAGCTCCAGGGGTTACAGTAAACACCCAGTGGTGCGTCGCAATCTAATACTGGCCTCTCAGGAAAGTCACGTATACAGACTGTTTGAAGCATTGCTCCCCCTGGACGTAAGTCGGCATTGTGCCTACTATATTTAATCCCGATACAATTTCTGTGTTTCATCGTCAATATGATGCTCCAAGGGTTACAGTAAACACCCAGTGGTGCGTCGCATTCTAATACTGACCTCTCATTAATGGCACGTATACAGATTGTTTGAAGCATTACACCCCCTGGACGTAAGTTGGCATACTGCCTACTATATTCAGTCCCGATGCAATTTCTGTGTTTCATCGTCAGTATGGAGCTCCAAGGGTTACAGTAATCACCAAGTGGTGCGTCACTATCTAATACTTGCCTCTCAGTAACGGCACATATACAGACTGTTTGAAGCATTGCTCCCCCTGGACGTAAGTCGGCATTGTGCCTACTATATTCAATCCCGATGCAATTTCTGTGTTTCATTGTCAATATGAAGCTCCAAGGGTTACAGTAAACACCCAGTGGTGCATCGCTATCTAAGACTGGCCTCTCAGGAAAGGCACGTATACAGACTGTTTGAAGCATTGCTCCCCCTGGACGTAAGACGGCATTGTGCCTTTTATATTCAATCCCGATGCAATTTCTGTGTTTCATCGTCAATATGAAGCTCCAAGGGTTACAGTAAACACGCAGTGGTGCGTCGCAATCTAATACTGGCCTCTCAGGAACGGCACGTATACAGACAGTTTGAAGCATTGCTCCCCATGGGCGTAAGTCTGCATTGTGCCTACTATATTTAGTCCCGATGCATTCTCTGTGTTTCATCGTTAATATGATGCTCCAAGGGTTACAGTAAACACCCAGTGGTGCGTCGCATTCTAATACTGGCCTCTCAGTAACGGCACGTATACAGACTGTTTGAAGCATCACACCCCCTGGACGTAAGTCGGCATTCTGCCTACTATATTCAATCCCGATGCAATTTCTGTGTTTCATCGTCAATATGGAGCTCCAAGGGTTACAGTAAACACCAAGTGGTGCGTTACAATCTAATACTGGCCTCTCAGTAACGGAACGTATACAGACTGTTTGAAGCATTGCTCCCCTGGGACGTAAGTCGGCATTGTGCCTACTATATTCCATCCCTATGCAATTTCTGTGTTTCATCGTTAATATGAAGCTCCAAGGGTTACAGTAAACACCCTGTGGTGCGCCGCAATCTAATACTGGCCTCTCAGTAACGGCACGTATACAGAATGTTTGAAGCATTGCTCCCCCTAGACATAAGTCGGCATTGTGCCTACTATATTCAATCCCGATGCATTTTCTGTGTTTCATCGTCAATATGAAGCTCCAAGTGTTACAGTAAACACCCAGTGCTGCGTCGCAATCTAATACTTGCCTCTCAGTAACGGCACATATACAGACTGTTTGAAGCATTACTCCCCATGGACGTAAGTCGGTATTGTGCCCACTATATTTAATACCGATGCAATTTCTGTGTTTCATCGTCAATATGAAGCTCCAAGGGTTACAGTAGACACCCAGTGGTGCGTCGCAATCTAATACTGGCCTCTCAAGAAAGGCACGTATACAGACTGTTTGAAGCATTACTCCCCCTGGCCGTAAGTCGGCATTGCGCCTACTATATTCAATCCTGGTGCAATGTCTGTGTTTCATTGTCAATATGAAGCTCCATGGGTTACATTAAACACCCAGAGGTGCGTCGCAATCTAATACTGGAATCTCAGGACAGGCACGTATACAACTGTATGAAGCATTGCTCCCCCTGGACGTAAGTCGGTATTGTGCCTACTATATTCAATCCCGATGCAATTTCTGTGTTTCATAGTCAATATGAAGCTCCAAGGGTTACAGTAAATACCCAGTGGTGCGTCGCAATCTAATACTGGCCTCTCAGTAACGGCACATATACAGACTGTTTGAAGCATTACTCCCCCTGGACGTAAGTTGGCATTGTGCCTACTATATTCAATCCCGATGCAATTTCTGTGTTTCATCGTCAATATGACGCTCCAAGGGTCACAGTAAACTCCCAGTGGTGCGTCGCAGTCTAATACTGGCCTCTCAGGAAAGGCACGTATACAGACTGTTTGAAGCATTACTCCCCCTGGACGTAAGTCCACTTTATGCCTACTATATTCAATCCCGATGCAATTTCTGTGTTTCATCGTCAATATGAAGCTCCAAGGGTTACAGTAAATACCTAGTGGTGCGTCGCAATCTAATACTGGCCTCTCAGTAACGGCACATATACAGACTGTTTGAAGCATTACTCCCCCTGGACGTAAGTCGGCATTGTGCCTACTATATTCAATCCCGATGCAATTTCTGTGTTAATCGTCAGTATGAAGCTCCAAGGGTTACAGTAAACACCCAGTGGTGCGTCGCAATCTAATACTGGCCTCTCAGGAAAGGCACGTATACAGACTGTTTGAAGCATTGCTCCCCCTGGACGTAAGTCGGCATTGTGCCTACTATATTAAATCCCGATTCAATTATTGTGTTTCAACGTCAATATGAAACTCCAAGGGTTACAGTAAACACCCAGTGGTGCGTCGCAATCTAATACTGGCCTCTCAGGAAAGGCACGTACCCCGACTGTTTGAAGCATTGCTCCCCCGGACGTTAGTTGGCATTGCGCCTACTATATTCAATCCCGATGCAATATCTGTGTTTCATCGTCAATATGAAGCTCCAAGGGTTACAATAAACACCCAGTGGTGCGTCGCAATCTAATACTGGCCTCTCAAGAAAGGCACGCATACAGACTGTTTGAAGCATTACTCCCCCTGGACGTAAGACGGCATTGTGCCTACTATATTCAATCCCGAAGCAATGTCTGTGTTTCATCGTCAATATGAAGCTCCATGGGTTACAGTAAACACCCAGTGGTGCGTCGCAATCTACTACTGGAATCTCAGGACAGGCACGTATACAACTGTATGAAGCATTGCTCCCCCTGGACGTAAGTCGGCATTGTGCCTACTATATTCAATCCTGATGCAATTTCTGTGTTTCATCGTCAATATGTTGCTCCAGTGGTTACAGTAAACACCCAGTGGTGCGTCGCAATGTAATACTAGCCTCTCAGTAACGGCACGTACACAGACTCTTTGAAGAATTGCTCCCCCTGGACGTAAGTCGGCGTTGTGTATACTATATTCAATCCCGATGCGATTTCTGTGTTTCATCGTCAATATGAAGTTCCAAGGGTTACAGTAAACACCCAGTGGTGCGTCGCAATCTAATACTAGCCTCTCAGTAACGGCACGTACACAGACTCTTTGAAGCATTGCTCCCCCTGGACGTAAGTCGGCATTGTTTATACTATATTCAATCCCGATGCAATTTCTGTGTTTCATCGTCAATATGAAGTTCCAAGGGTTACAGTAAACACCCAGTGGTGCGTCGCAATCTAATACTTGCCTCTCAGTAACGGCACATATACAGACTGTTTGAAGCATTACTCCCCCTGGACGTAAGTCAGCAATGTGCCTACTATATTTAATCCCGATGCAATTTCTGTGTTTCATCGTCAATATGAAGCTCCAAGGGTTACAGTAAACACCCAGTGGTGCGTCGCAATCTAATACTGGCCTCTCTGTAACGACACGTATACAGACTGTTTGAGGCATTGTTCCCCCTGGACGTAAGTCGGCATTGTGCCTACTATATTCAATCCCGATGCAATTTCTGTGTTTCATCGTCCACATGAAGCTGCAAGGGTTACAGTAAACACCCAGTGGTGCGTCGAAATCTAATACTGGCCTCTCTGTAACGGCACGTATAAAGACTCTTTGAAGCATTGCTCCCGTGAACGTAAGTCGGCATTGTGTCTACTATATTCAATCCCGATGCAATTTCTGTGTTTCATCGTCAATATGAAGCTCCAAGGGTTACAGTAAACTCCCAGTGGTGCGTCGCAATCTAATACTGGCTTCACAGTAACGGCACATATACAGACTGCTTGAAGCATTACTCCCCCTGGACGTAAGTCGGCATTGTGCCTACTATATTCAATCCCGATGCAATTTCTGTGTTTCATCGTCAATATGAAGCTCAAAGGGTTACAGAAAATACCCAGTGGTGCGCCACAATCTAATACTGGCCTCTCAGTAACGGCACATATACAGACAGTTTGAAGCATTGCTCCCCCAGGACGCAAGTCAGCATTGTGCCTACTATATTCAATCCCGATGTAATTTCTGTGTTTCATCGTCAATATGAAGCTCCAAGTGTTACAGTAAACTCCCAGTGGTCCGTCGCAGTCTAATACTGGCCTCTCAGGAAAGGCACGTATACAGACTGTTTGAAGCATTACTCCCCCTGGACGTAAGTCCGCATTATGCCTACTATATTCAATCCCGACGCAATTTCTGTGTTTCATCGTCAATATGAAGCTCCAAGGGTTACAGTAAATACCCAGTGGTTCGTCGCAATCTAATACAGGCCTCTCAGTAACGGCACATATACAGACTGTTTGAAGCATTACTCCCCCTGGACGTAAGTCGGCATTGTGCCTACTATATTCGATCCGATGCAATTACTGTGTCTCATCGTCAATATGAAACTCCAAGGGTTATAGTAAACACCCAGTGGTGCGTCGCTATCTAATACTGGCCTCTCAGGAGAGGCACGTATACAGACTGAAGCATTGCTCCCCCTGGACGTAAGTCGGCATTGTGACTACTATATTCAATCCCGATGCAATTTCTGTGTTTCATCGTCAATATGAAGCTCCAAGGGTTACAGTAAACACCCAGTGGTGCGTCGCAATCTAATAATGGCCTCTCAGGAAAGGCACGTATACAGACAGTTTGAAGCATTGCTCCCCAGGACGTAAGTCGGCATTGTGCCTACTATATTTAATCCCGATGCAATTTCTGTGTTTCATCGTCAATATGATGCTCCAAGGGTTACAGTAAACACCCAGTGGTGGGTCGCAATCTAATACTGGCCTCTCAGTAACGGCACGTATACGGATTGTTTGAAGCATTACCCCCCTGGACGTAAGTTGGCATTCTGCCTACTATATTTAATCCCGATGCAATTTCATTGTTTCATCGTCAATATGGAGCTTTAAGGGTTACAGTAATCACCAAGTGGTGCGTCACAATCTAATACTGACCTCTCAGTAACGACACATATACAGACTGTTTGAAGCATTACTCCCCCTGGACGTAAGTCGGCATTGTGCCTACTATATTCAATCACGATGCAATTTCTGTGTTTCATCGTCAATATGAAGCTCCAAGGGTTACAGTAAACTCCCAGTGGTGCGTCGCAGTCTAATACTGGCCTCTCAGGAAAGGTGCGTATAAAGACTGTTTGAAGCATTACTCCCCCTGGACGTATGTCCGCATTACGCCTACTATATTAAATCCCGATGCAATTTCTGTGTTTCATCGTCAATATGAAGCTCCTAGGGTTACAGTAATTACTCAGTGGTGCGTCGCAATCTAATACTGGCCTCTCTGTAACGGCACGTATACAGACTGTTTGAAGCATTGTTCCCCCTGGACGTAAGTCGGCATTGTGCCTACTATATACAATTCCGATGCAATTTCTGTGTTTCATCGTCAATATGAAGCTCCAAGTGTTACAGTAAACACCCAGTGGTGCGTCGCAATCTAATACTGGCCTCTCAGTAACGGCACGTATAAAGACTCTTTGAAGCATTGCTCCCGTGAACGTAAGTCGGCATTGTGCCTACTATATTCAATCCCGATGCAATTTCTGTGTTTCATCGTCAATATGAAGCTCCAAGGGTTACAGTAAACACCCAGTGGTGCGTCGCAATCTAATACTGGCCTCTCAGTAACGGCACATATACAGACTGTTTGAAGCATTGCTCCCCCTGGACGTAAGTCAGTATTGTGCCTACTATATTCAATCCCGATGCAATTACTGTGTTTCATCGTCAATATGAAACTCCAAGGGTTACAGTAAACACCCAGTGGTGCGTCGATATCTAATACTGGCCTCTCAGGAAAGGCACGTATACAGACGGTTTGAAGCATTGCTCCCCCTGAACGTATGTCGGCATTGTGCCTACTATATTTAATCCCGATGCAATTTCTGTGTTTCATCGTCAATATGATGCTCCAAGGGTTACAGTAAACACCCAGTGGTGCGTCGCAAACTAACACTGGCCTCTCAGTAACGGCACGTATACAGATTGTTTGAAGCATTACACCCCCTGGACGTAAGTTGGCATTCTGCCTACTATATTCAGTCCCGATGCAATTTCTGTGTTTCATCGTCAGTATGGAGCTCCAAGGGTTACAGTAATCACCAAGTGGAGCGTCACAATCTAATACTTGCCTCTCAGTAACGGCTCGTATACAGACTGTTTGAAGCATTGCTCCCCTGGGACGTAAGTCGGCATTGTGCCTACTATATTCTATCCCGACGCAATTTCTGTGTTTCATCGTCAATATGAAGCTCCAAGGGTTACAGTAAACACCCAGTGGTGCATCGCAATCTAATACTGGCCTCTCAGGAAAGGCACGTACACCGACTATTTGAAGCATTGCTCCCCTGGACGTTAGTTGGCATTGCGCCTACTATATTCAATCCCGATGCAATTTCTGTGCTTCATCGTCAATATGAAGCTCCAAGGGTTACAGTAAACACCCAGTGGTGCGTCGCAATCTAATACTGGCCTCTCAGGAAAGGCACGTATACAGACTGTTTGTAGCATTACTCTCCCTGGACGTAAGTCGGCAATGTACCTACTATATTCAGTCCCGATGCAATTTCTGTGTTTCATCGTCAATATGAAGCTCCAAGGGTTACAGTAAACACCCAGTGGTGCGTCGCAATCTAATACTGGCCTCTCTGCAACGGCACGTATACAGACTGTTTGAAGCATTGTTCCCCCTGGACGTAAGTCGGCATTGTGCCTACTATATACAATCCCGATGCAATTTCTGTGTTTCATCGTCAATATGAAGCTCCAAGGGTTACAGTAAACTCCCAGTGGTGCGTCGCAGTCTAATACTGGCCTCTCAGGAAAGGTACGTATAAAGACTGTTTGAAGCATTACTCCCCCTGGACGTATGTCCGCATTACGCCCACTATATTCAATCCCGATGCAATTTCTGTGTTTCATCGTCAATATGAAGACCCTAGGGTTACAGTAATTACTCAGTGGTGCGTCGCAAACTAATACTGGCCTCTCTGTAACGGCACGTATACAGACTGTTTGAAGCATTGTTCCCCCTGGACGTAAGTCGGCATTGTGCCTACTATATACAATCCCGATGCAATTTCTGTGTTTCATCGTCAATATGAAGGTCCAAGTGTTATAGTAAACACCCAGTGGTGCGTCGCAATCTAATACTGGCCTCTCAGTAACGGCACGTATAAAGACTCTTTGAAGCATTGCTCCCGTGAACGTAAGTCGGCATTGTGCCTACTATATTCAATCCCGATGCAATTTCTGTGTTTCATTGTCAATATGAAGCTCCAAGGGTTACAGTAAACACCCAGTGGTGCGTCGCAATCTAATACTGGCCGCTCAGTAACGGCACATATACAGACTGTTTGAAGCATTACTCCCCCTGGACGTAAGTCAGTATTGTGCCTACTATATTCAATCCCGATGCAATTACTGTGTTTTATCGTCAATATGAAACTCCAAGGGTTACAGTAAACACCCAGTGGTGCGTCGCTATCTAATACTGGCCTCTCAGGAAAGGCACGTATACAGACTGTTTGAAGCATTGCTCCCCCTGGACGTAAGTCGGCATTGTGCCTACTATATTCAATCCCGATGCAATTTCTGTGTTTCATCGTCAATATGAAGCTCCCAGGGTTACAGTAAACAACCAGTGGTGCGTCGCAATCTAATACTGGCCTCTCAGGAAAGGCACGTATACAGACGGTTTGAAGCATTGCTCCCCCTGGACGTATGTCGGCATTGTGCCTACTATATTTAATCCCGATGCAATTTCTGTGTTTCATCGTCAATATGATGCTCCAAGGGTTACAGTAAACACCCAGTGGTGCGTCGCATTCTAATACTGGCCTCTCAGTAACGGCACGTATACAGATTGTTTGAAGCATTACACCCCCTGGACGTAAATTTTCATTCTGCCTACTATATTCAGTCCCGATGCAATTTCTGTGTTTCATCGTCAGTATGGAGCTCCAAGGGTTACAGTAATCACCAAGTGGACCGTCACAATCTAATACTTGCCTCTCAGTAACGGCTCGTATACAGACTGTTTGAAGCATTGCTCCCCTGGGACGTAAGTCGGCATTGTGCCTACTATATTCTATCCCGACGCAATTTCTGTGTTTCATCGTCAATATGAAGTTCCAAGGGTTACAGTAAACACCCAGTGGTGCATCGCAATCAAATACTGGCCTCTCAGGAAAGGCACGTACACCGACTATTTGAAGCATTGCTCCCCTGGACGTTAGTTGGCATTGCGCCTACTATATTCAATCCCGATGCAATTTCTGTGTTTCATCGTCAATATGAAGCTCCAAGGGTTACAGTAAACACCCAGTGGTGCGTCGCAATCTAATACTGGCCTCTCAGGAAAGGCACGTATACAGACTGTTTGTAGCATTTCTCTCCCTGGACGTAAGTCGGCAATGAACCTACTATATTCAGTCCCGATGCAATTTCTGTGTTTCATCGTCAATATGAAGCTCCAAGGGTTACAGTAAACACCCAGTGGTGCGTCGCAATCTAATACTGGCCTCTCTGCAACGGCACGTATACAGACTGTTTGAACCATTGTTCCCCCTGGACGTAAGTCGGCATTGTGCCTACAATATACAATCCCGATGCAATTTCTGTGGTTCATCGTCAATATGAAGCTCCAAGTGTTACAGTAAACACCCAGTGGTGCGTCGCAATCTAATACTGGCCTCTCAGTAACGGCACGTATAAAGACTCTTTGAAGCATTGCTCCCGTGAACGTAAGTCGGCATTGTGCCTACTATATTCAATCCCGATGCAATTTCTGTGTTTCATCGTCAATATGAAGCTCCAAGGGTTACAGTAAACTCCCAGTGGTGCGTCGCAGTCTAATACTGGCCTCTCAGGAAAGGTACGTATAAAGACTGTTTGAAGCATTACTCCCCCTGGACGTATGTCCGCATTACGCCTACTATATTCAATCCCGATGCAATTTCTGTGTTTCATCGTCAATATGAAGCTCCTAGGGTTACAGTAATTACTCAGTGGTGCGTCGCAAACTAATACTGGCCTCTCTGTAACGGCACGTATACAGACTGTATGAAGCATTGTTCCCCCTGGACGTAAGTCGGCATTGTGCCTACTATATACAATCCCGATGCAATTTCTGTGTTTCATCGTCAATATGAAGCTCCAAGTGTTACAGTAAACACCCAGTGGTGCGTCGCAATCTAATACTGGCCTCTCAGTAACGGCACGTATAAAGACTCTTTGAAGCATTGCTCCCGTGAACGTAAGTCGGCATTGTGCCTACTATATTCAATCCCGATGCAATTTCTGTGTTTCATCGTCAATATGAAGCTCCAAGGGTTACAGTAAACACCCAGTGGTGCGTCGCAATCTAATACTGGCCGCTCAGTAACGGCACATATACAGACTGTTTGAAGCATTACTCCCCCTGGACGTAAGTCAGTATTGTGCCTACTATATTCTATCCCAAAGCAATTTCTGTGTTTCATCGTCAATATGAAGCTCCAAGGGTTACAGTGAACACCCAGTGGTGCATCGCAATCTAATACTGGCCTCTCAGGAAAGGCACGTACACCGACAATCTCAAGCATTGCTCCCCTGGACGTTAGTTGGCATTGCGCCTACTATATTCAATCCCGATGCAATTTCTGTGTTTCATCGTCAATATGAAGCTCCAAGGGTTACAGTAAACACCCAGTGGTGCGTCGGAATCCAATACTGGCCTCTCAGGAAAGGCACGTACACAGACTGTTTGTAGCATTACTCTCCCTGGACGTAAGTCGGCAATGTACGTACTATATTCAGTCCCGATGCAATTTCTGTGTTTCATCGTCAATATGAAGCTCCAAGGGTTACAGTAAACACCCAGTGGTGCGTCGCAATCTAATACTGGCCTCTCTGCAACGGCACGTATACAGACTGTTTGAAGCATTGTTCCCCCTGGACGTAAGTCGGCATTGTGCCTACTATATTCAATCCCAATGCAATTTCTGTGCTTCATCGGAAATATGAAGCTCCAAGTGTTACAGTAAACACCCAGTGGTGCGTCGCAATCTAATACTGGCTTCTCAGTAACGGCACGTATAAAGACTCTTTGAAGCATTGCTCCCGTGAACGTAAGTCGGCATTGTGCCTACTATGTTCAATTCCGATGCAATTTTGGTGTTTCATCGTCAATATGAAGCTCCAAGGGTTACAGTAAACTCCCAGTGGTGCGTCGCAGTCTAATACTGACCTCTCAGTAACGGCACGTATACAGACTGTTTGAAGCATTACTCCCCCTGGACGTAAGTCCGCATTATGCCTACTATATTCAATCCCAATGCAATTTCTGTGTTTCATCGTCAATATGAAGCCCCAAGGGTTACAGTAAACACCCAGTGGTGCGTCGCAATCTAATACTGGCCTTTCAGTAACGGCACATATACAGACTGTTTGAAGCATTACTCCCCCTGGACGTAAGTCGGCATTGTGCCTACTATATTCAATCCCGATGCAATTACTGTGTTTCATCGTCAATATTAAACTCCAAGGGTTACAGTAAACACCCAGTGGTGCGTCGCTATCTAATACTGGCCTCTCAGGAAAGGCACGTATACAGACTGTTTGAAGCATTGCTCCCCCTGGACGTAAGTCGGCATTGTGCCTACTATATTGAATCACGATGCAATTTCTGTGTTTCATCGTCAATATGAAGCTCCAAGGGTTACAGTAAACTCCCAGTGGTGCGTCGCAGTCTAATACTGGCCTCTCAGGAAAGGTACGTATAAAGACTGTTAGAAGCATTACTCCCCCTGGACGTATGCCCGCATTACGCCTACTATATTCAATCCCGATGCAATTTCTGTGTTTCATCGTCAATACGAAGCTCCTAGGGTTACAGTAATTACTCAGTGGTGCGTCGCAATCTAATACTGGCCTCTCTGTAACGGCACGTATACAGACTGTTTGAAGCATTGTTCCCCCTGGACGTAAGTCGGCATTGGGCCTACTATATACAATCCCGATGCAATTTCTGTGTTTCATCGTCAATATGAAGCTCCAAGTGTTACAGTAAACACCCAGTGGTGCGTCGCAATCTAATACTGGCCTCTCTGCAACGGCACGTATACAGACTGTTTGAAGCATTGTTCCCCCTGGACGTAAGTCGGCATTGTGCCTACTATATTCAATCCCGATGCAATTTCTGTGTTTCATCGGCAATATGAAGCTTCAAGTGTTACAGTAAACACCCAGTGGTGCGTCGCAATCTAATACTGGCCTCTCAGTAACGGCACGTATAAAGACTCTTTGAAGCATTGCTCCCGTGAACGTAAGTCGGCATTGTGCCTACTATATTCAATTCCGATGCAATTTTTGTGTTTCATCGTCTATATGAAGCTCCAAGGGTTACAGTAAACTCCCAGTGGTGCGTCGCAGTCTAATACTGGCCTCTCAGTAACGGCACGTATACAGACTGTTTGAAGCATTACTCCCCCTGGACGTAAGTCCGCATTATGCCTACTATATTCAATCCCGATGCAATTTCTGCGTTTCATCGTCAATATGAAGCCCCAAGGGTTACAGTAAACACCCAGTGGTGCGTCGCAATCTAATACTGGCCTCTCAGTAACGGCACATATACAGACTTTTTGAAGCATTACTCCCCCAGGATGTAAGTCGGCATTGTGCCTACTATATTCAATCCCGATGCAATTTCTGTGTTTCATCGTCAATATGAAGCTCCAAGGGTTACAGTAAACACCCAGTGGTGCGTCGCAATCTAATACTGGCCTCTCAGTAACGGCACATATACAGACTGTTTGAAGCATTACTCCCCCTGGAAGTAAGTCGGCATTGTGCCTACTATATTCAATCCCGATGCAATTACTGTGTTTCATCGTCAATATGAAACTCCAAGGGTTACAGTAAACACCCAGTGGTGCGTCGCTATCTAATACTGGCCTCTCAGGAAAGGCACGTATACAGACTGTTTGAAGCATTGCTCCCCCTGGACGTAAGTCGGCATTGTGCCTACTATATTCAATCCCGATGCAATTTCTGTGTTTCATCGTCAATATGAAGCTCCAAGGGTTACAGTAAACACCCAGTGGTGCGTCGCAATCTAATACTGGCCTCTCAGGAAAGGCACGTATACAGACGGTTTGAAGCATTGCTCCCCCTGGACGCATGTCGGCATTGTGCCTACTATATTTAATCCCGATGCAATTTCTGTGTTTCATCGTCAATATGATGCTCCAAGGGTTACAGTAAACACCCAGTGGTGGGTCGCATTCTAATACTGGCCTCTCAGTAACAGCACGTATACAGACTGTTTGAAGCATTGTTCCCCCTGGCGTAAGTCGGCATTGTGCCTACTATATTCAATCCCGATGCAATTTCTGTGTTTCATCGTCAATATGAAGCCCTAAGGGTTACAGTAAATACCCAGTGGTGCGTCGCAATCTAATACTGGCCTCTCAGTAACGGCACATATACAGACTGTTTGAAGCATTACTCCCCCTGGACGTAAGTCGGCATTGTGCCTGCTATATTCAATCCCGATGCAATTTCTGTGTTTCATCGTCAATATGAAACTCAAAGGGTTACAGTAAATACCCAGTGGTGCGCCACAATCTAATACTGGCCTCTCAGTAACGGCACATATACAGACTGTTTGAAGCATTTCTCCCCCTGGACGCAAGTCAGCATTGTGCCTACTATATTCAATCCCGATGCAATTTCTGTGTTTCATCGTCAATATGAAGCTCCAAGGGTTACAGTAAACACCCAGTGGTGCGTCGCAATCTAATACTGGCCTCTCAGGAAAGGCACGTATACAGACGGTTTGAAGCATTGCTCCCCCTGGACGTATGTCGGCATTGTGCCTACTATATTTAATCCCGATGCAATTTCTGTGTTTCATCGTCAATATGATGCTCCAAGGGTTACAGTAAACACCCAGTGGTGGGTCGCATTCTAATACTGGCCTCTCAGTAACGGCACGTATACAGACTGTTTGAAGCATTGTTCCCCCTGGCGTAAGTCGGCATTGTGCCTACTATATTCAATCCCGATGCAATTTCTGTGTTTCATCGTCAATATGAAGCTCAAAGGGTTACAGTAAATACCCAGTGGTGCGTCGCAATCTAATACTGGCCTCTCAGTAACGGCACATATACAGACTGTTTGAAGCATTACTCCCCCTGGACGTAAGTCGGCATTGTGCCTGCTATATTCAATCCCGATGCAATTTCTGTGTTTCATCGTCAATATGAAGCTCAAAGGGTTACAGTAAATACCCAGTGGTGCGCCAGAATCTAATACTGGCCTCTCAGTAACGGCACATATACAGACTGTTTGAAGCATTTCACCCCCTGGACGTAAGTTGGCATTCTGCCTTCTATATTCAATCCCGATGTAATTTCTATGTTTCATCGCCAATATGGAGCTCCAAGGGTTACAGTAATCACCAAGTGGAGCGTCACAATCTAATACTTGCCTCTCAGTAACGGCACGTATACAGACTGTTTGAAGCATTGCTCCCCTGGGACGTATGTCGGCATTGTGCCTAGTATATTCTATCCCGATGCAATTTCTGTGTTTCATCGTCAATATGAAGCTCCAAGGGTTACAGTAAACACCCAGTGGTACATCACAATCTAATACTGGCCTCTCAGGAAAGGCACGTACACCGACTATTTGAAGCATTGCTCCCCTGGACGTTAGTTGGCATTGCGCCTACTATATTCAATCCCGATGCAATTTCTGTGGTTCATCGCAATATGAAGCTCCAAGGGTTACAGTAAACACCCAGTGGTGCGTCGCAATCTAATACTGGCCTCTCAGGAAAGGCACGTATACAGACTGTTTGTAGCATTACTCTCCCTGGACGTAAGTCGGCAATGTACCTACTATATTCAGTCCTGATGCAATTTCTGTGTTTCATCGTCAATATGAAGCTCCAAGGGTTACAGTAAACACCCAGTGGTGCGTCGCAATCTAATACTGGCCTCTCTGTAACGGCACGTATACAGACTGTTTGAAGCATTGTTCCCCCTGGCGTAAGTCGGCATTGTGCCTACTATATTCAATCCCGATGCAATTTCTGTGTTTCATCGTCAATATGAAGCTCTAAGGGTTACAGTAAATACCCAGTGGTGCGTCGCAATCTAATACTGGCCTCTCAGTAACGGCACATATACAGACTGTTTGAAGCATTACTCCCCCTGGACGTAAGTCGGCATTGTGCCTGCTATATTTAATCCCGATGCAATTTCTGTGTTTCATCGTCAATATGAAGCTCAAAGGGTTACAGTAAATACCTAGTGGTGCGCCACAATCTAATACTGGCCTCTCAGTAACGGCACATATACAGACTGTTTGAAGCATTTCTCCCCCTGGACGTAAGTCGGCATTGTGCCTACTATATTCGAACCCGATGCAATTACTGTGTCTCATCGTCAATATGAAACTCCAAGGGTTACAGTAAACACCCAGTGGTGCGTCGCTATCTAATACTGGCCTCTCAAGAGAGGCACGTATACAGACTGTTTGAAGCATTGCTCCCCCTGGACGTAAGTCGGCATTGTGACTACTATATTCAATCCCGATGCAATTTCTGTGTTTCATCGTCAATATGAAGCTCCAAGGGTTACAGTAAACACCCAGTGGTGCGTCGCAATCTAATACTGGCCTCTCAGGAAAGGCACGTATACAGACTGTTTGAAGCATTGCTCCCCCAGGACGTAAGTCGGCATTGTGCCTACTATATTTAATCCCGATGCAATTTCTGTGTTTCATCGCCAATATGATGCTCCAAGGGTTACGGTAAACACCTAGTGGTGGGTCGCAATCTAATACTGGCCTCTCTGTAACGGCACGTATACAGATTGTTTGAAGCATTACCCCGCTGGACGTAAGTTGGCATTCTGCCTACTATATTCAATCCCGATGCAATTTCTGTGTTTCATCGTCAATATGGAGCTTTAAGGGTTACAGTAATCACCAAGTGGTGCGTCACAATCTAATACTGACCTCTCAGTAATGGCACATATACAGACTGTTTGAAGCATTACTCCCCCTGGACGTAAGTCGGCATTGTGCCTACTATATTCAATCACGATGCAATTTCTGTGTTTCATCGTCAATATGAAGCTCCAAGGGTTACAGTAAACTCCCAGTGGTGCGTCGCAGTCTAATACTGGCCTCTCAGGAAAGGTACGTATAAAGACTGTTTGAAGCATTACTCCCCCTGGACGTATGTCCGCATTACGCCTACTATATTCAATCCCGATGCAATTTCTGTGTTTCATCGTCAATATGAAGCTCCTAGGGTTACAGTAATTACTCAGTGGTGCGTTGCAATCTAATACTGGCCTCTCTGTAACGGCACGTATACAGACTGTTTGAAGCATTGTTCCCCCTGGACGTAAGTCGGCATTGTGCCTACTATATACAATCCCGATGCAATTTCTGTGTTTCATCGTCAATATGAAGCTCCAAGTGTTACAGTAAACACCCAGTGGTGCGTCGCAATCTAATACTGGCCTCTCAGTAACGGCACGTATAAAGACTCTTTGAAGCATTGCTCCCGTGAACGTAAGTCGGCATTGTGCCTACTATATTCAATCCCGATGCAATTTCTGTGTTTCATCGTCAATATGAAGCTCCAAGGGTTACAGTAAACACCCAGTGGTGCGTCGCAATCTAATACTGGCCTCTCAGTAACGGCACATATACAGACTGTTTGAAGCATTACTCCCCCTGGACGTAAGTCAGTATTGTGCCTACTATATTCAATCCCGATGCAATTACTGTGTTTCATCGTCAATATGAAACTCCAAGGGTTACGGTAAACACCCAGTGGTGCGTCGCTATCTAATACTGGCCTCTCAGGAAAGGCACGTATACAGACTGTTTGAAGCATTGCTCCCCCTGGACGTAAGTCGGCATTGTGCCTACTATATTCAATCCCGATGCAATTTCTGTGTTTCATCGTCAATATGAAGCCCCAAGGGTTACAGTAAACACCCAGTGGTTCGTCGCAATCTAATACTGGCCTCTCAGGAAAGGCACGTATAAAGACGGTTTGAAGCATTGCTCCCCCTGGACGTAAGTCGGCCTTCCGCCTACTATATTCAATCCCGATGCAATTTCAGTGTTTCATCGTCAATATGATGCTCCAAAGGTTACAGTAAACACCCAGTGGTGTGTCGCAATCTAATACTGGCCTCTCAGGAAAGGCACGTATACAGACTGTTTGAAGCATTCCTCCCCCTGTACGTAAGTCGGCCTTCTGCCTACTATATTCTATCCCGATGCAATTTCTGTGTTTCATAGTCAATATGAAGCTACAAGGGATACAGTAAACACCCAGTGGTGCGTCGCAATCTAATACTGGCCTCTCAGGAAAGGCACGTATACAGACTGTTTGAAGCATTGCTCCCCTTGGACGTAAGTCGGCCTTCCGCCTACTATATTCATTCCCGATGCAATATCTGTGTTTCATCGTCAATATGAAGCTCCAAGGGTTACAATAAACACCCAGTGGTGTGTCGCAATCTAATACTGGCCTCTCAGGAAAGGCACGTATACAGACTGTTCGAAGCATTCCTCCCCCTGGACGTAAGTCGGCATTGTGCCTACTATATTCTATCCCGATGCAATTTCTGTGTTTCATCGTCAATATGAAGCTCCAAGGGTTACAGTAAACACCCAGTGGTGCATCGCAATCTAATACTGGCCTCTCAGGAAAGGCACGTACACCGACTATTAGAAGCGTTGCTCCCCTGGACGTTAGTTGGCATTGCGCCTACTATATTCAGTCCCGATGCAATTTCTGTGTTTCATCGTCAATATGAAGCCCCAAGGGTTACAGTAAATACCCAGTGGTGCGTCGCAATCTAATACTGGCCTCTCAGTAACGGCACATATACAGACTTTTTGAAGCATTACTCCCCCTGGATGTAAGTCGGCATTGTGCCTACTATAATCTATCCCGATGCAATTTCTGTGTTTCATCGTCAATATGAAGCTCCAAGGGTTACAGTAAACACCCAGTGGTGCGTCGCAATCTAATACTGGCCTCTCAGTAACGGCACATATACAGACTGTTTGAAGCATTACTCCCCCTGGACGTAAGTCGGCATTGTGCCTACTATATTCAATCCCGATGCAATTACTGTGTTTCATCGTCAATATGAAACTCCAAGGGTTACAGTAATCACCAAGTGGTGCGTCACAATCTAATACTGACCTCTCAGTTAAGGCACATATACAGACTGTTTGAAGCATTACTCCCCCTGGACGTAAGTCGGCATTGTGCCTACTATATTCAATCACGATGCAATTTCTCCCAGTGGTGCGTCGCAGTCTAATACTGGCCTCTCAGGAAAGGTACGTATAAAGACTGTTTGAAGCATTACTCCCCCTGGACGTATGTCCGCATTACGCCTACTATATTCAATCCCGATGCAATTTCTGTGTTTCATCGTCAATATGAAGCTCCTAGGGTTACAGTAATTACTCAGTGGTGCGTCGCAATCTAATACTGGCCTCTCTGTAACGGCACGTATACAGACTGTTTGAAGCATTGTTCCCCCTGGACGTAAGTCGGCATTGTGCCTACTATATACAATCCCGATGCAATTTCTGTGTTTCATCGTCAATATGAAGCTCCAAGTGTTACAGTAAACACCCAGTGGTGCGTCGCAATCTAATACTGGCCTCTCAGTAACGGCACGTATAAAGACTCTTTGAAGCATTGCTCCCGTGAACGTAAGTCGGCATTGTGCCTACTATATTCAATTCCGATGCAATTTTTGTGTTTCATCGTCAATATGAAGCTCGAAGGGTTACAGTAAACTCCCAGTGGTGCGTCGCAGTCTAATACTGGCCTCTCAGTAACGGCACATATACAGACTTTTTGAAGCATTACTCCCCCTGGATGTAAGTCGGCATTGTGCCTACTATATTCAATCCCGATGCAATTTCTGTGTTTCATCGTCAATATGAAGCTCCAAGGGTTACAGTAAACACCCAGTTGTGCGTCGCAATCTAATACTGGCCTCTCAGTAACGGCACATATACGGACTGTTTGAAGCATTACTCCCCCTGGACGTAAGTCGGCATTGTGCCTACTATATTCAATCCCGATGCAATTACTGTGTTTCATCGTCAATATCAAACTCCAAGGGTTACAGTAATCACCCAGTGGTGCGTCGCTATCTAATACTGGCCTCTCAGGAAAGGCACATATACAGACTGTTTGAAGCATTGCTCCCCCTGGACGTAAGTCGGCATTGTGCCTACTATATTCAATCCCGATGCAATTTCTGTGTTTCATCGTCAATATGAAGCTCCAAGGGTTACAGTAAACACCCAGTGGTGCGTCGCAATCTAATACTGGCCTCTCAGGAAAGGCACGTATACAGACGGTTTGAAGCATTGCTCCCCCTGGACGTATGTCGGCATTGTGCCTACTATATTTAATCCCGATGCAATTTCTGTATTTCATCGTCAATATGATGCTCCAAGGGTTACAGTAAACACCCAGTGGTGGGTCGCATTCTAATACTGGCCTCTCAGTAACGGCACGTATACAGATTGCTTGAAGCATTACACCCCCTGGACGTAAGTTGGCATTCTGCCTACTATATTCAATCCCGATGCAATTTCTGTGTTTCATCGTCAATATGGAGCTCCAAGGGTTACAGTAATCACCAAGTGGAGCGTCACAATCTAATACTTGCCTCTCAGTAACGGCACGTATACAGACTGTTTGAAGCATTGCTCCCCTGGGACGTATGTCGGCATTGTGCCTAATATATTCTATCCCGATGCAATTTCTGTGTTTCATCGTCAATATGAAGCTCCAAGGGTTACAGTAAACACCCAGTGGTGCATCACAATCTAATACTGGCCTCTCAGGAAAGGCACGTACACCGACTATTTGAAGCATTGCTCCCCTGGACGTTAGTTGGCATTGCGCCTACTATATTCAATCCCGATGCAATTTCTGTGGTTCATCGTCAATATGAAGCTCCAAGGGTTACAGTAAACTCCCAGTGGTGCGTCGCAATGTATTACTGGCCTCTCAGGAAAGGCACGTATACAGACTGTTTGTAGCATTACTCTCCCTGGACGTAAGTCGGCAATGTACCTACTATATTCAGTCCTGATGCAATTTCTGTGTTTCATCGTTTATATGAATCCCCAAGGGTTACAGTAAACACCCAGTGGTGCGTCGCAATATAATACTGGCCTCTCTGTAACGGCACGTATACAGACTGTTTGAAGCATTGTTCCCCCTGGCGTAAGTCGGCATTGTGCCTACTATATTCAATCCCGATGCAATTTCTGTGTTTCATCGTCAATATGAAGCTTTAAGGGTTACAGTAAACACCCAGTGGTGCGTCGCAATCTAATACTGGCCTCTCAGTAACTGCACGTATAAAGACTCTTTGATGCATTGCTCCCGTGAACGTAAGTCGGCATTGTGCATACTATATTCAATTCCGATGCAATTTCTGTGTTTCATCGTCAATATGAAGCTGCAAGGGTTACAGTAAACTGGCAGTGGTGCGTCGCTGTCTAATACTGGCCTCTCAGTAACGGCACGTATACAGACTGTTTGAAGCATTACTCCCCCTGGACGTAAGTCCGCATTATGCCTACTATATTCAATCCCGATGCAATTTCTGTGTTTCATCGTCAATATGAAGCTCCAAGGGTTACAGTAAACAGCCAGCGGTGCGTCGCAATCTAATACTGGCCTCTCAGGAAAGGCACGTATACAGACTGTTTGTAGCATTACTCTCCCTGGACGTAAGTCGGCAATGTACCTACTATATTCAGTCCCGATGCAATTTCTGTGTTTCATCGTCAATATGAAGCTCCAAGGGTTACAGTAAACACCCAGTGGTGCGTCGCAATCTAATACTGGCCTCTCTGCAACGGCACGTATACAGACTGTTTGAAGCATTGTTCCCCCTGGACGTAAGTCGGCATTGTGCCTACTATATTCAATCCCGATGCAATTTCTGTGTTTCATCGGCAATATGAAGCTCCAAGTGTTACAGTAAACACCCAGTGGTGCGTCGCAATCTAATACTGGCCTCTCAGTAATGGCACGTATAAAGACTCTTTGAAGCATTGCTCCCGTGAACGTAAGTCGGCATTGTGCCTACTATATTCAATTCCGATGCAATTTTTGTGATTCATCGTGAATATGAAGCTCCAAGGGTTACAGTAAACTCCCAGTGGTGCGTCGCAGTCTAATACTGGCCTCTCAGTAACGGCACATATACAGACTTTTTGAAGCATTACTCCCCCTGGATGTAAGTCGGCATTGTGCCTACTATATTCAATCCCGATGCAATTTCTGTGTTTCATCGTCAATATGAAGCCCCAAGGGTTACAGTAAACACCCAGTTGTGCGTCGCAATCTAATACTGGCCTCTCAGTAACGGCACATATACGGACTGTTTGAAGCATTACTCCCCCTGGACGTAAGTCGGCATTGTGCCTACTATATTCAATCCCGATGCAATTACTGTGTTTCATCGTCAATATGAAACTCCTAGGGTTACAGTAAACACCCAGTGGTGCGTCGCTATCTAATACTGGCCTCTCAGGAAAGGCACGTATACAGACTTTTTGAAGCATTGCTCCCCCTGGACGTAAGTCGGCATTGTGCCTACTATATTCAATCCCGATGCAATTTCTGTGTTTCATCGTCAATATGAAGCTCCAAGGGTTACAGTAAACACCCAGTGGTGCGTCGCAATGTAATACTGGCCTCTCAGGAAAGGCACGTATACAGACGGTTTGAAGCATTGCTCCCCCTGGACGTATGTCGGCATTGTGCCTACTATATTTAATCCCGATGCAATTTCTGTGTTTCATCGTCAATATGATGCTCCAAGGGTTACAGTAAACACCCAGTGGTGGGTCGCATTCTAATACTGGCCTCTCAGTAACGGCACGTATACAGATTGTTTGAAGCTTTACACCCCCTGGCCGTAAGTTGGCATTCTGCCTACTATATTCAATCCCGATGCAATTTATGTGTTTCATCGTCAATATGGAGCTCCAAGGGTTACAGTAATCACCAAGTGGAGCGTCACAATCTAATACTTGCCTCTCAGTAACGGCACGTATACAGACTGTTTGAAGCATTGCTCCCCTGGGACGTATGTCGGCATTGTGCCTAGTATATTCTATCCCGATGCAATTTCTGTGTTTCATCATCAATATGAAGCTCCAAGGGTTACAGTAAACACCCAGTGGTGCATCACAATCTAATACTTGCCTCTCAGGAAAGGCACGTACACCGACTATTTGAAGCATTGCTCCCCTGGACGTTAGTTGGCATTGCGCCTACTATATTCAATCCCGATGCAATTTCTGTGGTTCATCGTCAATATGAAGCTCCAAGGGTTACAGTAAACTCCCAGTGGTGCGTCGCAATCTAATACTGGCCTCTCAGGAAAGGCACGTATACAGTCTGTTTGTAGCATTACTCTCCCTGGACGTAAGTCGGCAATGTACCTACTATATTCAGTCCTGATGCAATTTCTGTGTTTCATCGTCAATATGAATCTCCAAGGGTTACAGTAAACACCCAGTGGTGGGTCGCAATATAATACTGGCCTCTCTGTAACGGCACGTATACAGACTGTTTGAAGCATTGTTCCCCCTGGCGTAAGTCGGCATTGTGCCTACTATATTCAATCCCGATGCAATTTCTGTGTTTCATCGTCAATATGAAGCTTTAAGGGTTACAGTAAACACCCAGTGGTGCGTCGCAATCTAATACTGGCCTCTCAGTAACTGCACGTATAAAGACTCTTTGAAGCATTGCTCCCGTGAACGTAAGTCGGCATTGTGCCTACTATATTCAATTCCGATGCAATTTCTGTGTTTCATCGTCAATATGAAGCTGCAAGGGTTACAGTAAACTAGCAGTGGTGCGTCGCTGTCTAATACTGGCCTCTCAGTAACGGCACGTATACAGACTGTTTGAAGCATTACTCCCCCTGGACGTAAGTCCGCATTATGCCTACTATATTCAATCCCGATGAAATTTCTGTGTTTCATCGTCAATATGAAGCTCCAAGGGTTACAGTAAACACCCAGTGGTGCGTCGCAATCTAATACTGGCCTCTCAGTAACGGCACATATACAGACTGTTTGAAGCATTACTCCCCCTGGACGTAAGTCGGCATTGTGCCTACTATATTCAATCCCGATGCAATTACTGTGTTTCATCGTCAATATGAAACTCCAAGGGTTACAGTAAACACCCAGTGGTGCGTCGCTATCTAATACTGGCCTCTCAGGAAAGGCACGTATACAGACTGTTTGAAGCATTGCTCCCTTTGGACGTAAGTCGGCATTGTGCCTACTATATTCAATCCCGATGCAATTTCTGTGTTTCATCGTCAATATGAAGCTCCAAGGGTTACAGTAAACACCCAGTGGTGCGTCGCAATCTAATACTGGCCTCTCAGGAAAGGCACGTATACAGACGGTTTGAAGCATTGCTCCCCCTGGACGTATGTCGGCATTGTGCCTACTATATTTAATCCCGATGCAATTTCTGTGTTTCATCGTCAATATGATGCTCCAAGGGTTACAGTAAACACCCAGTGGTGGGTCGCATTCTAATACTGGCCTCTCAGTAACGGCACGTATACAGATTGTTTGAAGCATTACACCCCCTGGACGTAAGTTGGCATTCTGCCTACTATATTCAATCCCGATGCAATTTCTGTGTTTCATCGTCAATATGGAGCTCCAGGGGTTACAGTAATCACCAAGTGGAGCGTCACAATCTAATACTTGCCTCTCAGTAACGGCACGTATACAGACTGTTTGAAGCATTGCTCCCCTGGGACGTATGTCGGCATTGTGCCTAGTATATTCTATCCCGATGCAATTTCTGTGTTTCATCGTCAATATGAAGCTCCAAGGGTTACAGTAAACACCCAGTGGTGCATCACAATCTAATACTGGACTCTCAGGAAAGGCACGTACACCGATTATTAGAAGCATTGCTCCCCTGGACGTTAGTTGGCATTGCGCCTACTATATTCAATCCCGATGCAATTTCTGTGGTTCATCGTCAATATGAAGCTCCAAGGGTTACAGTAAACACCCTGTGGTGCGTCGCAATCTAATACTGGCCTCTCAGGAAAGGCACGTATACAGACTGTTTGTAGCATTACTCTCCCTGGACGTAAGTCGGCAATGTACCTACTATATTCAGTCCTGATGCAATTTCTGTGTTTCATCGTCAATATGAAGCTCCAAGGGTTACAGTAAACACCCAGTGGTGCGTCGCAATCTAATACAGGCCTCTCTGCAACGGCACGTATACAGATTGTTTGAAGCATTGTTCCTATTGGACGTAAGTCGGCATTGTGCCTACTATATTCAATCCCGATGCAATTTCTGTGTTTCATCGTCAATATGAAGCTTTAAGGGTTACAGTAGACACCCAGTGGTGCGTCGCAATCTAATACTGGCCTCTCAGTAACTGCACGTATAAAGACTCTTTGAAGCATTGCTCCCGTGAACGTAAGTCGGCATTGTGCCTAGTATATTCAATTCCGATGCAATTTCTGTGTTTCATCGTCAATATGAAGCTGCAAGGGTTACAGTAAACTAGCAGTGGTGCGTCGCTGTCTAATACTGGCCTCTCAGTAACGGCACGTATACAGACTGTTTGAAGCATTACTCCCCCTGGACGTAAGTCCGCATTATGCCTACTATATTCAATCCCGATGCAATTTCTGTGTTTCATCGTCAATATGAAGCCCCAAGGGTTACAGTAAACACCCAGTGGTGCGTCGCAATCTAATACTGACCTCTCAGTAACGGCACATATACAGACTTTTTGAAGCATTACTCCCCCTGGATGTAAGTCGGCATTGTGCCTACTATATTGAATCCCGATGAAATTTCTGTGTTTCATCGTCAATATGAAGCTCCAAGGGTTACAGTGAACACCCAGTGGTGCGTCGCAATCTAATACTGGCCTCTCAGTAACGGCACATATACAGACTGTTTGAAGCATTACTCCCCCTGGACGTAAGTCGGCATTGTGCCTACTATATTCAATCCCGATGCAATTACTGTGTTTCATCGTCAATATGAAACTCCAAGGGTTAGAGTAAACAACCATTGGTGCGCCGCTATCTAATACTGGCCTCTCAGGAAAGGCACGTATACAGACTGTTTGAAGCATTGCTCCCCCTGGACGTAAGTCGGTATTGTGCCTACTATATTCAATCCCGATGCAATTTCTGTGTTTCATCGTCAATATGAAGCTCCAAGGGTTACAGTAAACACCCAGTGGTGCGTCGCAATCTAATACTGGCCTCTCAGGAAAGGCACGTATACAGACGGTTTGAAGCATTGCTCCCCCTGGACGTATGTCGGCATTGTGCGTACTATATTTAATCCCGATGCAATTACTGTGTTTCATCGTCAATATGAAACTCCAAGGGTTACAGTAATCACCAAGTGGTGCGTCACAATCTAATACTGACCTCTCAGTAACGGCACATATACAGACTGTTTGAAGCATTACTCCTCCTGGACGTAAGTCGGCATTGTGCCTACTATATTCAATCACGATGCAATTTCTGTGTTTCATCGTCAATATGAAGCTCCAAGGGTTACAGTAAACTCCCAGTGGTGCGTCGCAGTCTAATACTGGCCTCTCAGGAAAGGTACGTATAAAGACTGTTTGAAGCATTACTCCCCCTGGACGTATGTCCGCATTACGCCTACTATATTCAATCCCGATGCAATTTCTGTGTTTCATCATCAATATGAAGCTCCAAGGGTTACAGTAAACACCCAGTGGTGCATCACAATCTAATACTTGCCTCTCAGGAAAGGCACGTACACCGACTATTTGAAGCATTGCTCCCCTGGACGTTAGTTGGCATTGCGCCTACTATATTCAATCCCGATGCAATTTCTGTGGTTCATCGTCAATATGAAGCTCCAAGGGTTACAGTAAACTCCCAGTGGTGCGTCGCAATCTAATACTGGCCTCTCAGGAAAGGCACGTATACAGTCTGTTTGTAGCATTACTCTCCCTGGACGTAAGTCGGCAATGTACCTACTATATTCAGTCCTGATGCAATTTCTGTGTTTCATCGTCAATATGAATCTCCAAGGGTTACAGTAAACACCCAGTGGTGGGTCGCAATATAATACTGGCCTCTCTGTAACGGCACGTATACAGACTGTTTGAAGCATTGTTCCCCCTGGCGTAAGTCGGCATTGTGCCTACTATATTCAATCCCGATGCAATTTCTGTGTTTCATCGTCAATATGAAGCTTTAAGGGTTACAGTAAACACCCAGTGGTGCGTCGCAATCTAATACTGGCCTCTCAGTAACTGCACGTATAAAGACTCTTTGAAGCATTGCTCCCGTGAACGTAAGTCGGCATTGTGCCTACTATATTCAATTCCGATGCAATTTCTGTGTTTCATCGTCAATATGAAGCTGCAAGGGTTACAGTAAACTAGCAGTGGTGCGTCGCTGTCTAATACTGGCCTCTCAGTAACGGCACGTATACAGACTGTTTGAAGCATTACTCCCCCTGGACGTAAGTCCGCATTATGCCTACTATATTCAATCCCGATGAAATTTCTGTGTTTCATCGTCAATATGAAGCTCCAAGGGTTACAGTAAACACCCAGTGGTGCGTCGCAATCTAATACTGGCCTCTCAGTAACGGCACATATACAGACTGTTTGAAGCATTACTCCCCCTGGACGTAAGTCGGCATTGTGCCTACTATATTCAATCCCGATGCAATTACTGTGTTTCATCGTCAATATGAAACTCCAAGGGTTACAGTAAACACCCAGTGGTGCGTCGCTATCTAATACTGGCCTCTCAGGAAAGGCACGTATACAGACTGTTTGAAGCATTGCTCCCTTTGGACGTAAGTCGGCATTGTGCCTACTATATTCAATCCCGATGCAATTTCTGTGTTTCATCGTCAATATGAAGCTCCAAGGGTTACAGTAAACACCCAGTGGTGCGTCGCAATCTAATACTGGCCTCTCAGGAAAGGCACGTATACAGACGGTTTGAAGCATTGCTCCCCCTGGACGTATGTCGGCATTGTGCCTACTATATTTAATCCCGATGCAATTTCTGTGTTTCATCGTCAATATGATGCTCCAAGGGTTACAGTAAACACCCAGTGGTGGGTCGCATTCTAATACTGGCCTCTCAGTAACGGCACGTATACAGATTGTTTGAAGCATTACACCCCCTGGACGTAAGTTGGCATTCTGCCTACTATATTCAATCCCGATGCAATTTCTGTGTTTCATCGTCAATATGGAGCTCCAGGGGTTACAGTAATCACCAAGTGGAGCGTCACAATCTAATACTTGCCTCTCAGTAACGGCACGTATACAGACTGTTTGAAGCATTGCTCCCCTGGGACGTATGTCGGCATTGTGCCTAGTATATTCTATCCCGATGCAATTTCTGTGTTTCATCGTCAATATGAAGCTCCAAGGGTTACAGTAAACACCCAGTGGTGCATCACAATCTAATACTGGACTCTCAGGAAAGGCACGTACACCGATTATTAGAAGCATTGCTCCCCTGGACGTTAGTTGGCATTGCGCCTACTATATTCAATCCCGATGCAATTTCTGTGGTTCATCGTCAATATGAAGCTCCAAGGGTTACAGTAAACACCCTGTGGTGCGTCGCAATCTAATACTGGCCTCTCAGGAAAGGCACGTATACAGACTGTTTGTAGCATTACTCTCCCTGGACGTAAGTCGGCAATGTACCTACTATATTCAGTCCTGATGCAATTTCTGTGTTTCATCGTCAATATGAAGCTCCAAGGGTTACAGTAAACACCCAGTGGTGCGTCGCAATCTAATACAGGCCTCTCTGCAACGGCACGTATACAGATTGTTTGAAGCATTGTTCCTATTGGACGTAAGTCGGCATTGTGCCTACTATATTCAATCCCGATGCAATTTCTGTGTTTCATCGTCAATATGAAGCTTTAAGGGTTACAGTAGACACCCAGTGGTGCGTCGCAATCTAATACTGGCCTCTCAGTAACTGCACGTATAAAGACTCTTTGAAGCATTGCTCCCGTGAACGTAAGTCGGCATTGTGCCTAGTATATTCAATTCCGATGCAATTTCTGTGTTTCATCGTCAATATGAAGCTGCAAGGGTTACAGTAAACTAGCAGTGGTGCGTCGCTGTCTAATACTGGCCTCTCAGTAACGGCACGTATACAGACTGTTTGAAGCATTACTCCCCCTGGACGTAAGTCCGCATTATGCCTACTATATTCAATCCCGATGCAATTTCTGTGTTTCATCGTCAATATGAAGCCCCAAGGGTTACAGTAAACACCCAGTGGTGCGTCGCAATCTAATACTGACCTCTCAGTAACGGCACATATACAGACTTTTTGAAGCATTACTCCCCCTGGATGTAAGTCGGCATTGTGCCTACTATATTGAATCCCGATGAAATTTCTGTGTTTCATCGTCAATATGAAGCTCCAAGGGTTACAGTGAACACCCAGTGGTGCGTCGCAATCTAATACTGGCCTCTCAGTAACGGCACATATACAGACTGTTTGAAGCATTACTCCCCCTGGACGTAAGTCGGCATTGTGCCTACTATATTCAATCCCGATGCAATTACTGTGTTTCATCGTCAATATGAAACTCCAAGGGTTAGAGTAAACAACCATTGGTGCGCCGCTATCTAATACTGGCCTCTCAGGAAAGGCACGTATACAGACTGTTTGAAGCATTGCTCCCCCTGGACGTAAGTCGGTATTGTGCCTACTATATTCAATCCCGATGCAATTTCTGTGTTTCATCGTCAATATGAAGCTCCAAGGGTTACAGTAAACACCCAGTGGTGCGTCGCAATCTAATACTGGCCTCTCAGGAAAGGCACGTATACAGACGGTTTGAAGCATTACTCCTCCTGGACGTAAGTCGGCATTGTGCCTACTATATTCAATCACGATGCAATTTCTGTGTTTCATCGTCAATATGAAGCTCCAAGGGTTACAGTAAACTCCCAGTGGTGCGTCGCAGTCTAATACTGGCCTCTCAGGAAAGGTACGTATAAAGACTGTTTGAAGCATTACTCCCCCTGGACGTATGTCCGCATTACGCCTACTATATTCAATCCCGATGCAATTTCTGTGTTTCATCGTCAATATGAAGCTCCTAGCGTTACAGTAATTACTCAGTGGTGCGTCGCAATCTAATACTGGCCTCTCTGTAACGGCACGTATACAGACTGTTTGAAGCATTGTTCCCCCTGGACGTAAGTCGGCATTGTGCCTACTATATACAATCCCGATGCAATTTCTGTGTTTCATCGTCAATATGAAGCTCCAAGTGTTACAGTAAACACCCAGTTGTGCGTCGCAATCTAATACTGGCCTCTCAGTAACGGCACGTATAAAGACTCTTTGAAGCATTGCTCCCGTGAACCTAAGTCGGCATTGGGCCTACTATATTCAATCCCGATGCAAGTTCTGTGTTTCATCGTCAATATGAAACTCCAAGGGTTACAGTAAACACCCAGTGGTGCGTCGCAATCTAATACTGGCCTCTCAGGAAAGGCACGTATACAGACGGTTTGAAGCATTGCTCCCCCTGGACGTATGTCGGCATTGTGCCTACTATATTTAATCCCGATGCAATTACTGTGTTTCATCGTCAATATGAAACTCCAAGGGTTACAGTAATCACCAAGTGGTGCGTCACAATCTAATACTGGCCGCTCAGTAACGGCACATATACAGACTGTTTGAAGCATTACTCCCCCTGGACGTAAGTCAGTATTGTGCCTACTATATTCAATCCCGATGCAATTACTGTGTTTCATCGTCAATATGAAACTCCAAGGGTTACAGTAAACACCCAGTGGTGCGTCGCTATCTAATACTGGCCTCTCAGGAAAGGCACGTATACAGACTGTTTGAAGCATTGCTCCCCCTGGACGTAAGTCTGCGTTGTGCCTACTATATTCAATCCCGATGCAATTTCTGTGTTTCATCGTCAATATGAAGCTCCAAGGGTTACAGTAAACACCCAGTGGTGCGTCGCAATCTAATGCTGGCCTCTCAGGAAAGGCACGTATACAGACGGTTTGAAGCATTGCTCCCCTGGACGTATGTCGGCATTGTGCCTACTATATTTAATCCCGATGCAATTTCTGTGTTTCATCGTCAATATGATGCTCCAAGGGTTACAGTAAACACCCAGTGGTGCGACGCATTCTAATACTGGCCTCTCAGTAACGGCACGTATACAGATTGTTTGAAGCATTACACCCCATGGACGTAAGTTTTCATTCTGCCTACTATATTCAGTCCCGATGCAATTTCTGTGTTTCATCGTCAGTATGGAGTTCCAAGGGTTACAGTAATCACCAAGTGGAGCGTCACAATCTAATACTTGCCTCTCAGTAACGGCTCGTATACAGACTGTTTGAAGCATTGCTCCCCTGGGACGTAAGTCGGCATTGTGCCTACTATATTCAATCCCGATGCAATTTCTGTGTTTCATCGGCAATATGAAGCTCCAAGTGTTACAGTAAACACCCAGTGGTGCGTCGCAATCTAATACTGGCCTCTCAGTAACGGCATGTATAAAGACCCTTTGAAGCATTGCTCCCGTGAACGTAAGTCGGCATTGTGCCTACTATATTCAATTCCGATGCAATTTTTGTGTTTCATCGTCAATATGGAGCTCCAAGGGTTACAGTAAACTCCCAGTGGTGCGTCGCAGTCTAATACTGGCCTCTCAGTAACGGCACGTATACAGACTGTTTGAAGCATTGCTCCCCCTGGACGTAAGTCCGCATTATGCCTACTATATTCAATCCCGATGCAATTTCTGTGTTTCATCGTCAATATGAAGCCCCAAGGGTTACAGTAAATACCCAGTGGTGCGTCGCAATCTAATACTGGCCTCTCAGTAACGGCACATATACAGACTTTTTGAAGCATTACTCCCCCTGAATGTATGTCGGCATTGTGTCTACTATATTGAATCCCGATGAAATTTCTGTGTTTCATCGTCAATATGAAGCTCCAAGGGTTACAGTAAACACCCAATGGTGCGTCGCAATCTAATACTGGCCTCTCAGTAACGGCACATATACAGACTGTTTGAAGCATTACTCCCCCTGGACGTAAGTCGGCATTGTGCCTACTATATTCAATCCCGATGCAATTACTGTGTTTCATCGTCAATATGAAACTCCAAGGGTTACAGTAAACACCCAGTGGTGCGTCGCTATCTAATACTGGCCTCTCAGGAAAGGCACGTATACAGACTGTTTGAAGCATTGCTCCCCCTGGACGTAAGTCGGCATTGTGCCTACTATATTCAATCCCGATGCAATTTCTGTGTTTCATCGTCAATATGAAGCTCCAAGGGTTACAGTAAACACCCAGTGGTGCGTCGCAATCTAATACTGGCCTCTCAGGAAAGGCACGTATACAGACGGTTTGAAGCATTGCTCCTCCTGGACGTATGTCGGCATTGTGCCTACTATATTTAATCCCGATGCAATTACTGTGTTTCATCGTCAATATGAAACTCCAAGGGTTACAGTAATCACCAAGTGGTGCGTCACAATCTAATACTGACCTCTCAGTAACGGCACATATACAGACTGTTTGAAGCATTACTCCCCCTGGACGTAAGTCGGCATTGTGCCTACTATATTCAATCACGATGCAATTTCTGTGTTTCATCGTCAATATGAAGCTCCAAGGGTTACAGTAAACTCCCAGTGGTGCGTCGCAGTCTAATACTGGCCTCTCAGGAAAGGTACGTATAAAGACTGTTTGAAGCATTACTCCCCCTGGACGTATGTCCGCATTACGCCTACTATATTCAATCCCGATGCAATTTCTGTGTTTCATCGTCAATATGAAGCTCCTAGGGTTACAGTAATTACTCAGTGGTGCGTCGCAATCTAATACTGGCCTCTCTGTAACGGCACGTATACAGACTGTTTGAAGCATTGTTCCCCCTGGACGTAAGTCGGCATTGTGCCTACTATATACAATCCCGATGCAATTTCTGTGTTTCATCGTTAATATGAAGCTCCAAGTGTTACAGTAAACACCCAGTTGTGCGTCGCAATCTAATACTGGCCTCTCAGTAACGGCACGTATAAAGACTCTTTGAAGCATTGCTCCCGTGAACGTAAGTCGGCATTGTGCCTACTATATTCAATCCCGATGCAATTTCTGTGTTTCATCGTCAATATGAAGCTCCAAGGGTTACAGTAAACACCCAGTGGTGCGTCGCAATCTAATACTGGCCGCTCAGTAACGGCACATATACAGACTGTTTTAAGCATTACTCCCCCTGGACGTAAGTCAGTATTGTGCCTACTATATTCAATCCCGATGCTATTACTGTGTTTCATCGTCAATATGAAACTCCAAGGGTTACAGTAAACACCCAGTGGTGCGTCGCTATCTAATACTGGCCTCTCAGGAAAGGCACGTATAGAGACTGTTTGAAGCATTGCTCCCCCTGGACGTAAGTCGGCATTGTGCCTACTATATTCAATCCCGATGCAATTTCTGTGTTTCATCGTCAATATGAAGCTCCAAGGGTTACAGTAAACACCCAGTGGTGCGTCGCAATCTAATGCTGGCCTCTCAGGAAAGGCACGTATACAGACGGTTTGAAGCATTGCTCCCCTGGACGTATGTCGGCATTGTGCCTACTATATTTAATCCCGATGCAATTTCTGTGTTTCATCGTCAATATGATGCTCCAAGGGTTACAGTAAACACCCAGTGGTGCGTCGCATTCTAATACTGGCCTCTCAGTAACGGCACGTATACAGATTGTTTGAAGCATTACACCCCCTGGACGTAAGTTTTCATTCTGCCTACTATATTCAGTCCCGATGCAATTTCTGTGTTTCATCGTCAGTATGGAGTTCCAAGGGTTACAGTAATCACCAAGTGGAGCGTCACAATCTAATACTTGCCTCTCAGTAACGGCTCGTATACAGACTGTTTGAAGCATTGCTCCCCTGGGACGTAAGACGGCATTGTGCCTACTATATTCTATCCCGATGCAATTTCTGTGTTTCATCGTCAATATGAAGCTCCAAGGGTTACAGTAAACACCCAGTGGTGCATCGCAATCTAATACTGGCCTCTCAGGAAAGGCACGTACACCGACTATTTGAAGCATTGCTCCCCTGGACGTTAGTTGGCATTGCGCCTACTATATTCAATCCCGATGCAATATCTGTGTTTCATCGTCAATATGAAGCTCCAAGGGTTACAGTAAACACCCAGTGGTGCGTCGCAATCTAATACTGGCCTCTCAGGAAAGGCACGTATACAGACTGTTTGTAGCATTACTCTCCCTGGACGTAAGTCGGCAATGTACCTACTATATTCAGTCCCGATGCAATTTCTGTGTTTCATCGTCAATATGAAGCTCCAAGGGTTACAGTAAACACCCAGTGGTGCGTCGCAATCTAATACTGGCCTCTCTGCAACGGCACGTATACAGACTGTTTGAAGCATTGTTCCCCCTGGACGTAAGTCGGCATTGTGCCTACTATATTCAATCCCGATGCAATTTCTGTGTTTCATCGGCAATATGAAGCTCCAAGTGTTACAGTAAACACCCAGTGGTGCGTCGCAATCTAATACTGGCCTCTCAGTAACGGCACGTATAAAGACCCTTTGAAGCATTGCTCCCGTGAACGTAAGTCGGCATTGTGACTACTATATTCAATTCCGATGCAATTTTTGTGTTTCATCGTCAATATGGAGCTCCAAGGGTTACAGTAAACTCCCAGTGGTGCGTCGCAGTCTAATACTGGCCTCTCAGTAACGGCACGTATACAGACTGTTTGAAGCATTGCTCCCCCTGGACGTAAGTCCGCATTATGCCTACAATATTCAATCCCGATGCAATTTCTGTGTTTCATCGTCAATATGAAGCCCCAAGGGTTACAGTAAATACCCAGTGGTGCGTCGCAATCTAATACTGGCCTCTCAGTAACGGCACATATACAGACTTTTTGAAGCATTACTCCCCCTGGATGTAAGTCGGCATTGTGCCTACTATATTCAATCCCGATGCAATTTCTGTGTTTCATCGTCAATATGAAGCTCCAAGGGTTACAGTAAACACCCAGTTGTGCGTCGCAATCTAATACTGGCCTCTCAGTAACGGCACATATACGGACTGTTTGAAGCATTACTCCCCCTGGACGTAAGTCGGCATTGTGCCTACTATATTCAATCCCGATGCAATTACTGTGTTTCATCGTCAATATGAAACTCCAAGGGTTACAGTAAACACCCAGTGGTGCGTCGCTATCTAATACTGGCCTCTCAGGAAAAAGGCACGTATACAGACTGTTTGAAGCATTGCTCCCCCTGGACGTAAGTCGGCATTGTGTCTACTATATTCAATCCCGATGCAATTTCTGTGTTTCATCGTCAATATGAAGCTCCAAGGGTTACAGTAAGCACCCAGTGGTGCGTCGCAATCTAATACTGGCCTCTCAGGAAAGGCACGTATACAGACGGTTTGAAGCATTGCTCCCCCTGGACGTATGTCGGCATTGTGCCTACTATATTTAATCCCGATGCAATTTCTGTGTTTCATCGTCAATATAATGCTCCAAGGGTTACAGTAAACACGCAGTGGTGGGTCGCATTCTATTACTGGCCTCTCAGTAACGGCACGTATACAGATTGTTTGAAGCATTACACCCCCTGGACGTACGTTGGCATTCTGCCTACTATATTCAATCCCGATGCAATTTCTGTGTTTCATCGTCAATATGGAGCTCCAAGGGTTACAGTAATCACCAAGTGGAGCGTCACAATCTAATACTTGCCTCTCAGTAACGGCACGTATACAGACTGTTTGAAGCATTGCTCCCCTGGGACGTATGTCGGCATTGTGCCTAGTATATTCTATCCCGATGCAATTTCTGTGTTTCATCGTCAATATGAAGCTCCAAGGGTTACAGTAAACACCCAGTGGTGCATCACAATCTAATACTGGCCTCTCAGGAAAGGCACGTACACCGACTATTTGAAGCATTGCTCCCCTGGACGTTAGTTGGCATTGCGCCTACTATATTCAATCCCGATGCAATTTCTGTGGTTCATCGTCAATATGAAGCTCCAAGGGTTACAGTAAACTCCCAGTGGTGCGTCGCAATGTAATACTGGCCTCTCAGGAAAGGCACGTATACAGACTGTTTGTAGCATTACTCTCCCTGGACGTAAGTCGGCAATGTACCTACTATATTCAGTCCTGATGCAATTTCTGTGTTTCATCGTCAATATGAATCTCCAAGGGTTACAGTAAACACCCAGTGGTGCGTCGCAATATAATACTGGCCTCTCTGTAACGGCACGTATACAGACTGTTTGAAGCATTGTTCCCCCTGGCGTAAGTCGGCATTGTGCCTACTATATTCAATCCCGATGCAATTTCTGTGTTTCATCGTCAATATGAAGCTTTAAGGGTTACAGTAAACACCCAGTGGTGCGTCGCAATCTAATACTGGCCTCTCAGTAACTGCACGTATAAAGACTCTTTGAAGCATTGCTCCCGTGAACGTAAGTCGGCGTTGTGCCTACTATATTCAATTCCGATGCAATTTCTGTATTTCATCGTCAATATGAAGCTGCAAGGGTTACAGTAAACTAGCAGTGATGCGTCGCTGTCTAATACTGGCCTCTCAGTAACGGCACGAATACAGACTGTTTGAAGCATTACTCCCCCTGGACGTAAGTCCGCATTATGCCTACTATATTCAATCCCGATGCAATTTCTGTGTTTCATCGTCAATATGAAGCCCCAAGGGTTACAGTAAATACCCAGTGGTGCGTCGCAATCTAATACTGGCCTCTCAGTAACGGCACATATACAGACTTTTTGAAGCATTACTCCCCCTGGATGTAAGTCGGCATTGTGCCTACTATATTGAATCCCGATGAAATTTCTGTGTTTCATCGTCAATATGAAGCTCCAAGGGTTACAGTAAACACCCAGTGGTGCGTCGCAATCTAATACTGGCCTCTCAGTAACGGCACATATACAGACTGTTTGAAGCATTACTCCCCCTGGACGTAAGTCGGCATTGTGCCTACTATATTCAATCCCAATGCAATTACTGTGTTTCATCGTCAATATGAAACTCCAAGGGTTACAGTAAACACCCAGTGGTGCGTCGCTATCTAATACTGGCCTCTCAGGAAAGGCACGTATACAGACTGTTTGAAGCATTGCTCCCCCTGGACGTAAGTCGGCATTGTGCCTACTATATTCAATCCCGATGCAATTTCTGTGTTTCATCGTCAATATGAAGCTCCAAGGGTTACAGTAAACACCCAGTGGTGCGTCGCAATCTAATACTGGCCTCTCAGGAAAGGCACGTATACAGACGGTTTGAAGCATTGCTCCCCCTGGACGTATGTCGGCATTGTGCCTACTATATTTATTCCCGATGCAATTTCTGTGTTTCATCGTCAATTTGATGCTCCAAGGGTTACAGTAAACACCCAGTGGTGGGTCGCATTCTAATACTGGCCTCTCAGTAACGGCACGTATACAGATTGTTTGAAGCATTACACCCCCTGGACGTAAGTTGGCATTCTGCCTACTATATTCAATCCCGATGCAATTTCTGTGTTTCATCGTCAATATGGAGCTCCAAGGGTTACAGTAATCACCAAGTGGAGCGTGACAATCTAATACTTGCCTCTCAGTAACGGCAAGTATACAGACTGTTTGAAGCATTGCTCCCCTGGGACGTATGTCGGCATTGTGCCTAGTATATTCTATCCCGATGTAATTTCTGTGTTTCATCGTCAATATGAAGCTCCAAGGGTTACAGTAAACACCCAGTGGTGCATCACAATCTAATACTGGCCTCTCAGGAAAGGCACGTACACCGACTATTTGAAGCATTTCTCCCCTGGACGTTAGTTGGCATTGCGCCTACTATATTCAATCCCGATGCAATTTCTGTGGTTCATCGTCAATATGAAGCTCCAAGGGTTACAGTAAACACCCAGTGGTGCGTCGCAATATAATACTGGCCTCTCTGTAACGGCACGTATACAGACTGTTTGAAGCATTGTTCCCCCTGGCGTAAGTCGGCATTGTGCCTACTATATTCAATCCCGATGCAATTTCTGTGTTTCATCGTCAATATGAAGCTTTAAGGGTTACAGTAGACACCCAGTGGTGCGTCGCAATCTAATACTGGCCTCTCAGTAACTGCACGTATAAAGACTCTTTGAAGCATTGCTCCCGTGAACGTAAGTCGGCATTGTGCCAACTATATTCAATTCCGATGCAATTTCTGTGTTTCATCGTCAATATGAAGCTGCAAGGGTTACAGTAATCTAGCAGTGGTGCGTCGCTGTCTAATACTGGCCTCTCATTAACGGCACGTATACAGACTGTTTGAAGCATTACTCCCCCAGGACGTAAGTCCGCATTATGCCTACTATATTCAATCCCGATATAATTTCTGTGTTTCATCGTCAATATGAAGCCCCAAGGGTTACAGTAAATACCCAGTGGTGCGTCGCAATCTAATACTGGCCTCTCAGTAACGGCACATATACAGAATTTTGAAGCATTACTCCCCCTGGATGTAAGTCGGCATTGTGCCTACTATATTGAATCCCAATGAAATTTCTGGGTTTCATCGTCAATATGGAGCTCCAAGGGTTACAGTAATCACCAAGTGGAGCGTGACAATCTAATACTTGCCTCTCAGTAACGGCACGTATACAGACTGTTTGAAGCATTGTTCCCCCTGGCGTAAGTCGGCATTGTGCCTACTATATTCAATCCCGATGCAATTTCTGTGGTTCATCGTCAATATGAAGCTCCAAGGGTTACAGTAAAGACCCAGTGGTGCGTCGCAATCTAATACTGGCGTCTCAGGAAAGGCACGTATACAGACTGTTTGTAGCATTACTCTCCCTGGACGTAAGTCGGCAATGTACCTACTATATTCAGTCCTGATGAAATTTCTGTGTTTCATCGTCAATATGAATCTCCAAGGGTTACAGCAAACACCCAGTGGTGCGTCGCAATCTAATACTGGCCTCTCTGTAACGGCACGTGTACAGACTGTTTGAAGCATTGTTCCCCCTGGCGTAAGTCGGCATTGTGCCTACTATATTCAATCCCGATGCAATTTCTGTGTTTCATCGTCAATATGAAGCTTTAAAGGTTACAGTAAACACCCAGTGGTGCGTCGCAATCTAATACTGGCCTCTCAGTAACTGCACGTATAAAGACTCTTTGAAGCATTGCTCCCGTGAACGTAAGTCGGCATTGTGCCTACTATATTCAATTCCGATGCAATTTCTGTGTTTCATCGTCAATATGAAGCTGCAAGGGTTACAGTAAACTAGCAGTGGTGCGTCGCTGTCTAATACTGGCCTCTCAGTAACGGCACGTATACAGACTGTTTGAAGTATTACTCCCCCTGGACGTAAGTCCGCATTATGCCTACTATATTCAATCCCGATGCAATTTCTGTGTTTCATCGTCAATATGAAGCCCCAAGGGTTACAGTAAATACCCAGTGGTGCGTCGCAATCTAATACTGGCCTCTCAGTAACGGCACATATACAGACTGTTTGAAGCATTACTCCCCCTGGACGTAAGTCGGCATTGTGCCTACTATATTCAATCCCGATGCAATTACTGTGTTTCATCGTCAATATGAAACTCCAAGGGTTACAGTAAACACCCAGTGGTGCGTCGCTATCTAATACTGGCCTCTCAGGACAGGCACGTATACAGACTGTTTGAAGCATTGCTCCCCCTGGACGTAAGTCGGCATTGTGCCTACTATATTCATTCCCGATGCAATTTCTGTGTTTCATCGTCAATATGAAGCTCCAAGGGTTACAGTAAACACCCAGTGGTGCGTCGCAATCTAATACTGGCCTCTCAGGAAAGGCCCGTATACAGACGGTTTGAAGCATTGCTCCCCCTGGACGTATGTCGGCATTGTGCCTACTATATTTAATCCCGATGCAATTTCTGTGTTTCATCGTCAATATGATGCTCCAAGGGTTACAGTAAACACCCAGTGGTGGGTCGCATTCTATTACTGGCCTCTCAGTAACGGCACGTATACAGATTGTTTGAAGCATTACACCCCCTGGACGTAAGTTGGCATTGTGCCTACTATATTCAATCCCGATGCAATTTCTGTGTTTCATCGTCAATATGGAGCTCCAAGGGTTACAGTAATCACCAAGTGGAGCGTCACAATCTAATACTTGCCTCTCAGTAACGGCACGTATACAGACTGTTTGAAGCATTGCTCCCCTGGGACGTATGTCGGCATTGTGCCTACTATATTCTATTCCGATGCAATTTCTGTGTTTCATCGTCAATATGAAGCTCCAAGGGTTACAGTAAACACCCAGTGGTGCATCACAATCAAATACTGGCCGCCCAGGAAAGGCACGTACACCGACTATTTGAAGCATTGCTCCCCTGGACGTTAGTTGGCATTGCGCCTACTATATTCAATCCCGATGCAATTTCTGTGGTTCATCGTCAATATGAAGCTCCAAGGGTTACAGTAAAGACCCAGTGGTGTGTCGCAATCTAATACTGGCGTCTCAGGAAAGGCACGTATACAGACTGTTTGTAGCATTACTCTCCCTGGACGTAAGTCGACAATGTACCTACTATATTCAGTCCTGATGAAATTTATGTGTTTCATCGTCAATATGAATCTCCAAGGGTTACAGCAAACACCCAGTGGTGCGTCGCAATCTAATACTGGCCTCTCTGTAACGGCACGTATACAGACTGTTTGAAGCATTGTTCCCCCTGGCGTAAGTCGGCATTGTGCCTACTATATTCAATCCCGATGCAATTTCTGTGTTTCATCGTCAATATGAAGCTTTAAGGGTTACAGTAAACACCCAGTGGTGCGTCGCAATCTAATACCGGCCTCTCAGTAACGGCACGTATAAAGACTCTTTGAAGCATTGCTCCCGTGAACGTAAGTCGGCATTGTGCTTACTATATTCAATTGCGATGCAATTTCTGTGTTTCATCGTCAATATGAAGCTGCAAGTGTTACAGTAAACTCCCAGTGGTGCGTCGCAGTCTAATACTGGCCTCTCAGTAACGGCACGTATACAGACTGTTAGAAGCATTACTCCCCCTGGACGTAAGTCCGCATTATGCCTACTATATTCAATCCCGATGCAATTTCTGTGTTTCATCGTCAATATGAAGCTACAAGGGTTACAGTAAACACCCAGTGGTGCGTCACACTCTAATACTGGCCTCTCAGGAATGGCACATATACAGACTGTTTGAAGCATTGCTCCCCCTGGACGCAAGTCAGCATTGTGCCTACTATATTCAATCCCGATGGAATTTCTGTGTTTCATCGTCAATATGAAGCACCAAGGGTTACAGTAAACACCCAGTGGTGCGTCGCAATCTAATACTGGCCTCTCAGGAATGTCACGTATACAGACTGTTTGAAGCATTGCTCCCCCTGGACGTAAGTCGGCATTGTGCCTACTATATTCAATCCCGATGCAATTTCTGTGTTTCATCGTCAATATGAAGCTCCAAGGGTTACAGTAAATACCCAGTGGTGCGTCACAATCTAATAGTAGCCTCTCAGTAACGGCACATATACAGACTGTTTGAAGCATTGCTCCCCCAGGACGCAAGTCAGCATTGTTCCTACTATATTCAATCCCGATGCAATATCTGTGTTTCATCGTCAATATGAAGCTCCAAGGGTTACAGTAAACTCCCAGTGGTGCGTCGCAGTCTAGTACTGGCCTCCTCTCAGGAAAGGCACGTATACAGACTGTTTGAAGCATTACTCCCCCTGGACGTAAGTCCGCATTATGCCTACTATATTCAATCCCGATGCAATTTCTGTGTTTCATCGTCAATACGAAGCTCCAAGGGTTACAGTAAATACCCAGTGGTGCGTCACAATCTAATACTGGCCTCTCAGTAACGGCACATATACAGACTGTTTGAAGCATTACTCCCCCTGGACGTAAGTCGGCATTGTGGCTACTATATTCAATCCTGATGCAATTTCTGTGTTTCATCGTCAATACGAAGCTCCAAGGGTTACAGTAAATACCCAGTGGTGCGTCACAATCTAATACTGGCCTCTCAGTAACGGCACATATACAGACTGTTTGAAGCATTACTCCCCCTGGACGTAAGTCGGCATTGTGCTTACTATATTCAATTGCGATGCAATTTCTGTGTTTCATCGTCAATATGAAGCTCCAAGGGTTACAGTAAACACCCAGTGGTGCGTCGCAATCTAATACTGGCCTCTCAGGAAAGGCACGTATACAGACTGTTTGAAGCATTGCTCCCCCTGGACGTAAGTCGGCATTGTGCCTACTATATTAAATCCCGATGCAATTATTGTGTTTCATCGTCAATATGAAACTCCAAGGGTTACAGTAAACACCCAGTGGTGCGTCGCAATCTAATACTGGCCTCTCAGGAAAGGCACGTATACAGACTGTTTGAAGCAATGCTCCCCCTGGACGTAAGTCAGCATTGTGCCTACTATATTCAATCCCGATGCAATTTCTGTGTATCATCGTCAATATGAAGCTCAGAGGGTTACAGTAAACACCCAGTGCTGCGTCGCAAACTAATACTAGCCTCTCAGGAAAGGCACGTATACAGACAGTTTGAAGCATTGCTCCCCCTGGACGTAAGTCTGCATTGTGCCTACTTTATTTAATCGCGATGCAATTTCTGTGTTTCATCGTCAATATGATGCTCCAAGGGTTACAGTAAACACCCAGTGGTGCGTCGCATTCTAATACTGGCCTCTCAGTAACGGCACGTATACAGACTGTTTGAAGCATTACTCCCCCTGGACGTAAGTCGGCATTGTGCCTACTATATTCAATCCCGATGCAATTTCTGTGTTACATCGTCAGTATGAAGCTCCAAGGGTTACAGTAAACACCCAGTGGTGCGTCGCAATCTAATACTGGCCTCTCAGGAAAGGCACGTATACAGACTGTTTGTAGCATTACTCTCCCTGGACGTAAGTCGGCAATGTACCTACTATATTCAGTCCCGATGCAATTTCTGTGTTTCATCGTCAATATGAAGCTCCAAGGGTTACAGTAAACACCCAGTGGTGCGTCGCAATCTAATACTGGCCTCTCTGCAACGGCACGTATACAGACTGTTTGAAGCATTACTCCCCCTGGACGTAAGTCCGCATTATGCCTACTATATTGAATCCCGATGCAATTTCTGTGTTTCATCGTCAATATGAAGCCCCAAGGGTTACAGTAAATACCCAGTGTTGCGTCGCAATCTAATACTGGCCTCTCAGTAACGGCACATATACAGACTTTTTGAAGCATTACTCCCCCTGGATGTAAGTCGGCATTGTGCCTACTATAATCAATCCCGATGCAATTTCTGTGTTTCATCGTCAATATGAAGCTCCAAGGGTTACAGTAAACACCCAGTGATGCGTCGCAATCTAATACTGGCCTCTCAGTAACGGCACATATACAGACTGTTTGAAGCATTACTCCCCCTGGACGTAAGTCGGCATTGTGCCTACTATATTCAATCCCGATGCAATTACTGTGTTTCATCGTCAATATGAAACTCCAAGGGTTACAGTAATCACCAAGTGGTGCGTCACAATCTAATACTGACCTCTCAGTAACGGCACATATACAGACTGTTTGAAGCATTACTCCCCCTGGACGTAAGTCGGCATTGTGCCTACTATATTCAATCCCGATGCAATTTCTGTGTTTCATCGTCAATATGAAGCTCCAAGGGTTACAGTAAACTCCCAGTGGTACGTCGCAGTCTAATACTGGCCTCTCAGGAAAGGTACGTATTAAGACTGTTTGAAGCATTACTCCCCCTGGACGTATGTCCGCATTACGCCTACTATATTCAATCCCGATGCAATTTCTGTGTTTCATCGTCAATATGAAGCTCCTAGGGTTACAGTAATTACTTAGTGGTGCGTCGCAATCTAATACTGGCCTCTCTGTAACGGCACGTATACAGACTGTTTGAAGCATTGTTCCCCCTGGACGTAAGTCGGCATTGTGCCTACTATATATAATCCCGATGCAATTTCTGTGTTTCATCGTCAATATGAAGCTCCAAGTGTTACAGTAAACACCCAGTGGTGCGTCGCAATCTAATACTGGCCTCTCAGTCACGGCACGGATAAAGACTCTTTGAAGCATTGCTCCCGTGAACGTAAGTCGGCATTGTGCCTACTATATTCAATCCCGATGCAATTTCTGTGTTTCATCGTAATATGAAGCTCCAAGGGTTACAGTAAACACCCAGTGGTGCGTCGCAATCTAATACTGGCCGCTAAATAACGGCACATATACAGACTGTTTGAAGCATTACTCCCCCTGGACGTAAGTCAGTATTGTGCCTACTATATTCAATCCCGATGCAATTACTGTGTTTCATCGTCAATATGAAACTCCAAGGGTTACAGTAAACACCCAGTGGTGCGTCGCTATCTAATACTGGCCTCTCAGGAAAGGCACGTATACAGACTGTTTGAAGCATTGCTCCCCCTGGACGTAAGTCGGCATTGTGCCTACTATATTCAATCCCGATGCAATTTCTGTGTTTCATCGTCAATATGAAGCTCCAAGGGTTACAGTAAACACCCAGTGGTGCGTCGCAATCTAATTTTGGCCTCTCAGGAAAGGCACGTATACAGACGGTTTGAAGCATTGCTCCCCCTGGACGTATGTTGGCATTGTGCCTACTATATTTAATCCCGATGCAATTCCTGTGTTTCATCGTCAATATGATGCTCCAAGGGTTACAGTAAACACCCAGTGGTTGGTCGCATTCTATTACTGGCCTCTCAGTAACGGCACGTATACAGACTGTTTGAAGCATTACACCCCCTGGACGTAAGTTGGCATTCTGCCTACTATATTCAATCCCGATGCAATTTGTGTGTTTCATCGTCAATATGGAGCTCCAAGGGTTACAGTAATCACCAAGTGGAGCGTCACAATCTAATACTTGCCTCTCAGTAACGGCACGTATACAGACTGTTTGAAGCATTGCTCCCCTGGGACGTATGTCGGCATTGTGCCTAGTATATTCTATTCCGATGCAATTTCTGTGTTTCATCGTCAATATGAAGCTCCAAGGGTTACAGTAAACACCCAGTGGTGCATCACAATCAAATACCGGCCTCCCAGGAAAGGCACGTACACCGACTATTTGAAGCATTGCTCCCCTGGACGTTAGTTGGCATTGCGCCTACTATATTCAATCCCGATGCAATTTCTGTGGTTCATCGTCAATATGAAGCTCCAAGGGTTACAGTAAAGACCCAGTGGTGCGTCGCAATCTAATACTGGCGTCTCAGGAAAGGCACGTATACAGACTGTTTGTAGCATTACTCTCCCTGGACGTAAGTCGGCAATGTACCTACTATATTCAGTCCTGATGAAATTTCTGTGTTTCATCGTCAATATGAATCTCCAATGGTTACAGCAAACACCCAGTGGTGCGTCGCAATCTAATACTGGCCTCTCTGTAACGGCACGTATACAGACTGTTTGAGGCATTGTTCCCCCTGGCGTAAGTCGGCATTGTGCCTACTATATTCAATCCCGATGCAATTTCTGTGTTTCATCGTCAATATGAAGCATTAAGGGTTACAGTAAACACCCAGTGGTGCGTCGCAATCTAATACCGGCCTCTCAGTAACGGCACGTATAAAGACTCTTTGAAGGATTGCTCCCGTGAACGTAAGTCGGCATTGTGCCTACTATATTCAATTCCGATGCAATTTCTGTGTTTCATCGTCAATATGAAGCTGCAAGGGTTACAGTAAACTCCCAGTGGTGCGTCGCAGTCTAATACTGGCCTCTCAGTAACGGCACGTATACAGACTGTTAGAAGCATTACTCCCCCTGGACGTAAGTCCGCATTATGCCCACTATATTCAATCCCGATGCAATTTCTGTGTTTCATCGTCAATATGAAGCTACAAGGGTTACAGTAAACACCCAGTGGTGCGTCACAATCTAATACTGGCCTCTCCGGAATGGCACATATACAGACTGTTTGAAGCATTGCTCCCCCTGGACGCAAGTCAGCATTGTGCCTACTATATTGAATCCCGATGAAATTTCTGTGTTTCATCGTCAATATGAAGCACCAAGGGTTACAGTAAACACCCAGTGGTGCGTCGCAATCTAATACTGGCCTCTCAGGAATGTCACGTATACAGACTGTTTGAAGCATTGCTCCCCCTGGACGTAAGTCGGCATTGTGCCTACTATATTCAATCCCGATGCAATTTCTGTGTTTCATCGTCAATATGAAGCTCCAAGGGTTTCAGTAAAAACCCAGTGGTGTGTCACAATCTAATAGTAGCCTCTCAGTAACGGCACATATACAGACTGTTTGAAGCATTGCTCCCCCAGGACGCAAGTCAGCATTGTTCCTACTATATTCAATCCCGATGCAATATCTGTGTTTCATCGTCAATATGAAGCTCCAAGGGTTACAGTAAACTCCCAGTGGTGCGTCGCAGTCTAATACTGGCCTCCTCTCAGGAAAGGCACGTATACAGACTGTTTGAAGCATTACTCCCCCTGGACGTAAGTCCGCATTATGCCTACTATATTCAATCCCGATGCAATTTCTTTGTTTCATCGTCAATATGAAGCTCCAAGGGTTACAGTAAATACCCAGTGGTGCGTCGCAATCTAATACTGGCCTCTCAGTAACGGCACATATACAGACTGTTTGAAGCATTACTCCCCCTGGACGTAAGTCGGCATTGTGCCTACTATATTCAATCCCGATGCAATTTCTAAGTTTCATCGTCAATATGAAGCTCCAAGGGTTACAGTAAACACCCAGTAGAGCGTCGGAATCTAATACTGGCCTCTCAGGAAAGGCACGTATACAGACTGTTTGAAGCATTGCTCCCCCTGGACGTAAGTCGGCATTGTGCCTACTATATTAAATCCCGATGCATATACTGTGTTTCATCGTCAATATGAAACTCCAAGGGTTACAGTAAACACCCAGTGGTGCGTCGCAATCTAATACTGGCCTCTCAGGAAAGGCACGAATACAGACTGTTTGAAGCATTGCTCCCCCTGGACGTAAGTCGGCATTGTGCCTACTATATTCAATCCCGATGCAATTTCTGTGTTTCATCGTCAATACGAAGCTCCAAGGGTTACAGTAAATACCCAGTGGTGCGTCGCAATCTAATACTGGCCTCTCAGTAACGGCACATATACAGACTGTTTGAAGCATTACTCCCCCTGGATGTAAGTCGGCATTGTGCCTACTATATTCAATCCCGATGCAATTTCTAAGTTTCGTCGTCAATATGAAGCTCCAAGGGTTACAGTAAACACCCAGTGGTGCGTCGCAATCTAATACTGGCCTCTCAGGAAAGGCACGTATACAGACTGTTTGAAGCATTGCTCCCCCTGGACGTAAGTCGGCATTGTGCCTACTATATTAAATCCCGATGCATATACTGTGTTTCATCGTCAATATGAAACTCCAATGGTTACAGTAGACACCCAGTGGTGCGTCGCAATCTAATACTGGCCTCTCAGGAAAGGCACGTATACAGACTGTTTGAATCATTGCTCCCCCTGGACGTAAGTCGGCATTATGCCTACTATATTCAATCCCGATGCAATTTCTGTGTTGCATCGTCAATATGAAGCTCCAAGGGTTACAGTAAACACCCAGTGGTGCGTCGCAATCTAATACTGGCCTCTCTGTAACGGCACGTATACAGACTGTTTGAAGCATTGTTCCCCCTGGACGTAAGTCGGCATTGTGCCTACTATATATAATCCCGATGCAATTTCTGTGTTTCATCGTCAATATGAAGCTCCAAGGGTTACAGTAAACACCCAGTGGTGCGTCGCAATCTAATACTGGCCTCTCTGCAACGGCACGTATACAGACTGTTTGAAGCATTGTTCCCCCTGGACGTAAGTCGGCATTGTGCCTACTATATTCAATCCCGATGCAATTTCTGTGTTTCATCGGCAATATGAAGCTCCAAGTGTTACAGTAAACACCCAGTGGTGCGTCGCAATCTAATACTGGCCTCTCAGTAACGGCACGTATAAAGACTCTTTGAAGCATTGCTCCCGTGAACGTAAGTCGGCATTGTGCCTAGTATATTCAATTCCGATGCAATTTCTGTGTTTCATCGTCAATATGAAGCTCCAAGGGTTACAATAAACTCCCAGTGGTGCGTCGCAGTCTAATACTGGCCTCTCAGTAACGACACGTATACAGACTGTTTGAAGCATTACTCCCCCTGGACGTAAGTCCGCATTATGCATACTATATTCAATCCCGATGCAATATCTGTGTTTCATCGTCAATATGAAGCCCCAAGGGTTACAGTAAATACCCAGCGGTGCGTCGCAATCTAATACTGGCCTCTCAGTAACGGCACATATACAGACTTTTTGAAGCATTACTCCCCTGGATGTAAGTCGGCATTGTGCCTACTATAATCAATCCCAATGCAATTTCTGTGTTTCATCGTCAATATGAAGCACCAAGGGTTACAGTAAACACCCAGTGGTGCGTCGCAATCTAATACTGGCCTCTCAGTAACGGCACATATACAGAATGTTTGAAGCATTACTCCCCCTGGACGTAAGTCAGCATTGTGCCTACTATATTCAATCCCGATGCAATTACTGTGTTTCATCGTCAATATGAAACTCCAAGGGTTACAGTAATCACCAAGTGGTGCGTCACAATCTAATACTGACCTCTCAGTAACGGCACATATACAGACTGTTTGAAGCATTACTCCCCCTGGACGTAAGTCGGCATTGTGCCTACTAAATTCAATCCCGATGCAATTTCTGTGTTTCATCGTCAATATGAAGCTCCAAGGGTTACAGTAAACTCCCAGTGGTGCGTCGCAATCTAATACTGGCCTCTCAGGAAAGGCACGTATACAGACGGTTTGAAGCATTGCTCCCCCTGGACGTATGTCGGCATTGTGCCTACTATATTTAATCCCGATGCAATTTCTGTGTTTCATCGTCAATATGATGCTCCAAGGGTTACAGTAAACACCCAGTGGTGGGTCGCATTCTATTACTGGCCTCTCAGTAACGGCACGTATACAGGTTGTTTGAAGCATTACACCCCCTGGACGTAAGTTGGCATTCTGCCTACTATATTCAATCCCGATGCAATTTCTGTGTTTCATCGTCAATATGGAGCTCCAAGGGTTACAGTAATCACCAAGTGGAGCGTCACAATCTAATACTTGCCTCTCAGTAACGGCACGTATACAGACTGTTTGAAGCATTGCTCCCCTGGGACGTATGTCGGCATTGTGCCTAGTATATTCTATTCCGATGCAATTTCTGTGTTTCATCGTCAATATGAAGCTCCAAGGGTTACAGTAAACACCCAGTGGTGCATCACAATCAAATACCGGCCTCCCAGGAAAGGCACGTACACCGACTATTTGAAGCATTGCTCCCCTGGACGTTAGTTGGCATTGCGCCTACTATATTCAATCCCGATGCAATTTCTGTGGTTCATCGTCAATATGAAGCTCCAAGGGTTACAGTAAAGACCCAGTGGTGCGTCGCAATCTAATACTGGCGTCTCAGGAAAGGCACGTATACAGACTATTTGTAGCATTACTCTCCCTGGACGTAAGTCGGCAATGTACCTACTATATTCAGTTCTGATGAAATTTCTGTGTTTCATCGTCAATATGAATCTCCAAGGGTTACAGCAAACACCCAGTGGTGCGTCGCAATCTAATACTGGCCTCTCTGTAACGGCACGTATACAGACTGTTTGAAGCATTGTTCCCCCTGGCGTAAGTCGGCATTGTGCCTACTATATTCAATCCCGATGCAATTTCTGTGTTTCATCGTCAATATGAAGCTTTAAGGGTTACAGTAAACACCCAGTGGTGCGTCGCAATCTAATACCGGCCTCTCAGTAACGGCACGTATAAAGACTCTTTGAAGCATTGCTCCCGTGAACGTAAGTCGGCATTGTGCCTACTATATTCAATTCCGATGCAATTTCTGTGTTTCATCGTCAATATGAAGCTGCAAGGGTTACAGTAAACTCCCAGTGGTGCGTCGCAGTCTAATACTGGCCTCTCAGTAACGGCACGTATACAGACTGTTAGAAGCATTACTCCCCCTGGACGTAAGTCCGCATTATGCCTACTATATGCAATCCCGATGCAATTTCTGTGTTTCATCGTCAATATGAAGCTACAAGGGTTACAGTAAACACCCAGTGGTGCGTCACAATCTAATACTGGCCTCTCAGGAATGGCACATATACAGACTGTTTGAAGCATTGCTCCCCCTGGACGCAAGTCAGCATTGTGCCTACTATATTCAATCCCGATGCAATTTCTGTGTTTCATCGTCAATATGAAGCACCAAGGGTTACAGTAAACACCCAGTGGTGCGTCGCAATCTAATACTGGCCTCTCAGGAATGTCACGTATACAGACTGTTTGAAGCATTGCTCCTCCTGGACGTAAGTCGGCATTGTGCCTACTATATTCAATCCTGATGCAATTTCTGTGTTTCATCGTCAATATGAAGCTCCAAGGGTTACAGTAAATACCCAGTGGTGCGTCACAATCTAATAGTAGCCTCTCAGTAACGGCACATATACAGACTGTTTGAAGCATTGCTCCCCCAGGACGCAAGTCAGCATTGTTCCTACTATATTCAATCCCGATGCAATATCTGTGTTTCATCGTCAATATGAAGCTCCAAGGGTTACAGTAAACACCCAGTGGTGCGTCGCAATCTAATTCTGGCCTCTCAGGAAAGGCACGTATACAGACGGTTTGAAGCATTGCTCCCCCTGGACGTATGTTGGCATTGTGCCTACTATATTTAATCCCGATGCAATTTCTGTGTTTCATCGTCAATATGGAGCTCCAAGGGTTACAGTAATCACCAAGTGGAGCGTCACAATCTAATACTTGCCTCTCAGTAACGGCACGTATACAGACTGTTTGAAGCATTGCTCCCCTGGGACGTATGTCGGCATTGTGCCTAGTATATTCTATTCCGATGCAATTTCTGTGTTTCATCGTCAATATGAAGCTCCAAGGGTTACAGTAAACACCCAGTGGTGCATCACAATCAAATACCGGCCTCCCAGGAAAGGCACGTACACCGACTATTTGAAGCATTGCTCCCCTGGACGTTAGTTGGCATTGCGCCTACTATATTCAATCCCGATGCAATATCTGTGTTTCATCGTCAATATGAAGCTCCAAGGGTTACAGTAAACTCCCAGTGGTGCGTCGCAGTCTAATACTGGCCTCCTCTCAGGAAAGGCACGTATACAGACTGTTTGAAGCATTACTCCCCCTGGACGTAAGTCCGCATTATGCCTACTATATTCAATCCCGATGCAATTTCTTTGTTTCATCGTCAATATGAAGCTCCAAGGGTTACAGTAAATACCCAGTGGTGCGTCGCAATCTAATACTGGCCTCTCAGTAACGGCACATATACAGACTGTTTGAAGCATTACTCCCCCTGGACGTAAGTCGCCATTGTGCCTACTATATTCAATCCCGATGCAATTTCTAAGTTTCATCGTCAATATGAAGCTCCAAGGGTTACAGTAAACACCCAGTAGAGCGTCACAATCTAATACTGGCCTCTCAGGAAAGGCACGTATACAGACTGTTTGAAGCATTGCTCCCCCTGGACGTAAGTCGGCATTGTGCCTACTATATTAAATCCCGATGCATATACTGTGTTTCATCGTCAATATGAAACTCCAAGGGTTACAGTAAACACCCAGTGGTGCGTCGCAATCTAATACTGGCCTCTCAGGAAAGGCACGTATACAGACTGTTAGAAGCATTGCTCCCCCTGGACGTAAGTCGGCATTGTGCCTACTATATTCAATCCCGATGCAATTTCTGTGTTTCATCGTCAATACGAAGCTCCAAGGGTTACAGTAAATACCCAGTGGTGCGTCGCAATCTAATACTGGCCTCTCAGTAACGGCACATATACAGACTGTTTGAAGCATTACTCCCCCTGGATGTAAGTCGGCATTGTGCCTACTATATTCAATCCCGATGCAATTTCTAAGTTTCGTCGTCAATATGAAGCTCCAAGGGTTACAGTAAACACCCAGTGGTGCGTCGCAATCTAATACTGGCCTCTCAGGAAAGGCACGTATACAGACTGTTTGAAGCATTGCTCCCCCTGGACGTAAGTCGGCATTGTGCCTACTATATTAAATCCCGATGCATATACTGTGTTTCATCGTCAATATGAAACTCCAATGGTTACAGTAAACACCCAGTGGTGCGTCGCAATCTAATACTGGCCTCTCAGGAAAGGCACGTATACAGACTGTTTGAATCATTGCTCCCCCTGGACGTAAGTCGGCATTATGCCTACTATATTCAATCCCGATGCAATTTCTGTGTTGCATCGTCAATATGAAGCTCCAAGGGTTACAGTAAACACCCAGTGGTGCGTCGCAATCTAATACTGGCCTCTCTGTAACGGCACGTATACAGACTGTTTGAAGCATTGTTCCCCCTGGACGTAAGTCGGCATTGTGCCTACTATATATAATCCCGATGCAATTTCTGTGTTTCATCGTCAATATGAAGCTCCAAGGGTTACAGTAAACACCCAGTGGTGCGTCGCAATCTAATACTGGCCTCTCTGCAACGGCACGTATACAGACTGTTTGAAGCATTGTTCCCCCTGGACGTAAGTCGGCATTGTGCCTACTATATTCAATCCCGATGCAATTTCTGTGTTTCATCGGCAATATGAAGCTCCAAGTGTTACAGTAAACACCCAGTGGTGCGTCGCAATCTAATACTGGCCTCTCAGTAACGGCACGTATAAAGACCCTTTGAAGCATTGCTCCCGTGAACGTAAGTCGGCATTGTGCCTAGTATATTCAATTCCGATGCAATTTCTGTGTTTCATCGTCAATATGAAGCTCCAAGGGTTACAATAAACTCCCAGTGGTGCGTCGCAGTCTAATACTGGCCTCTCAGTAACGACACGTATACAGACTGTTTGAAGCATTACTCCCCCTGGACGTAAGTCCGCATTATGCATACTATATTCAATCCCGATGCAATATCTGTGTTTCATCGTCAATATGAAGCCCCAAGGGTTACAGTAAATACCCAGTGGTGCGTCGCAATCTAATACTGGCCTCTCAGTAACGGCACATATACAGACTTTTTGAAGCATTACTCCCCCTGGATGTAAGTCGGCATTGTGCCTACTATAATCAATCCCAATGCAATTTCTGTGTTTCATCGTCAATATGAAGCACCAAGGGTTACAGTAAACACCCAGTGGTGCGTCGCAATCTAATACTGGCCTCTCAGGAAAGGCACGTATACAGACGGTTTGAAGCATTGCTCCCCCTGGACGTATGTCGGCATTGTGCCTACTATATTTAATCCCGATGCAATTTTTGTGTTTCATCGTCAATATGATGCTCCAAGGGTTACAGTAAACACCCAGTGGTGGGTCGCATTCTATTACTGGCCTCTCAGTAACGGCACGTATACAGGTTGTTTGAAGCATTACACCCCCTGGACGTAAGTTGGCATTCTGCCTACTATATTCAATCCCGATGCAATTTGTGTGTTTCATCGTCAATATGGAGCTCCAAGGGTTACAGTAATCACCAAGTGGAGCGTCACAATCTAATACTTGCCTCTCAGTAACGGCACGTATACAGACTGTTTGAAGCATTGCTCCCCTGGGACGTATGTCGGCATTGTGCCTAGTATATTCTATTCCGATGCAATTTCTGTGTTTCATCGTCAATATGAAGCTCCAAGGGTTACAGTAAACACCCAGTGGTGCATCACAATCAAATACCGGCCTCCCAGGAAAGGCACGTACACCGACTATTTGAAGCATTGCTCCCCTGGACGTTAGTTGGCATTGCGCCTACTATATTCAATCCCGATGCAATTTCTGTGGTTCATCGTCAATATGAAGCTCCAAGGGTTACAGTAAAGACCCAGTGGTGCGTCGCAATCTAATATTGGCGTCTCAGGAAAGGCACGTATACAGACTATTTGTAGCATTACTCTCCCTGGACGTAAGTCGGCAATGTACCTACTATATTCAGTTCTGATGAAATTTCTGTGTTTCATCGTCAATATGAATCTCCAAGGGTTACAGCAAACACATAGTGGTGCGTCGCAATCTAATACTGGCCTCTCTGTAACGGCACGTATACAGACTGTTTGAAGCATTGTTCCCCCTGGCGTAAGTCGGCATTGTGCCTACTATATTCAATCCCGATGCAATTTCTGTGATTCATCGTCAATATGAAGCTTTAAGGGTTACAGTAAACACCCAGTGGTGCGTCGCAATCTAATACCGGCCTCTCAGTAACGGCACGCATAAAGACTCTTTGAAGCATTGCTCCCGTGAACGTAAGTCGGCATTGTGCCTACTATATTCAATTCCGATGCAATTTCTGTGTTTCATCGTCAATATGAAGCTGCAAGGGTTACAGTAAACTCCCAGTGGTGCGTCGCAGTCTAATACTGGCCTCTCAGTAACGGCACGTATACAGACTGTTAGAAGCATTACTCCCCCTGGACGTAAGTCCGCATTATGCCTACTATATGCAATCCCGATGCAATTTCTGTGTTTCATCGTCAATATGAAGCTACAAGGGTTACAGTAAACACCCAGTGGTGCGTCACAATCTAATATTGGCCTCTCAGGAATGGCACATATACAGACTGTTTGAAGCATTGCTCCCCCTGGACGCAAGTCAGCATTGTGCCTACTATATTCAATCCCGATGCAATTTCTGTGTTTCATCGTCAATATGAAGCACCAAGGGTTACAGTAAACACCCAGTGGTGCGTCGCAATATAATACTGGCCTCTCAGGAATGTCACGTATACAGACTGTTTGAAGCATTGCTCCTCCTGGACGTAAGTCGGCATTGTGCCTACTATATTCAATCCCGATGCAATTTCTGTGTTTCATCGTCAATATGAAGCTCCAAGGGTTACAGTAAATACCCAGTGGTGCGTCACAATCTAATAGTAGCCTCTCAGTAACGGCACATATACAGACTGTTTGAAGCATTGCTCCCCCAGGACGCAAGTCAGCATTGTTCCTACTATATTCAATCCCGATGCAATATCTGTGTTTCATCGTCAATATGAAGCTCCAAGGGTTACAGTAAACAGCCAGTGGTGCGTCGCAGTCTAATACTGGCCTCCTCTCAGGAAAGGCACGTATACAGACTGTTTGAAGCATTACTCCCCCTGGACGTAAGTCCGCATTATGCGTACTATATTCCATCCCGATGCAATTTCTGTGTTTCATCGTCAATATGAAGCTCCAAGGGTTACAGTAAATACCCAGTGGTGCGTCGCAATCTAATACTGGCCTCTCAGTAACGGCACATATACAGACTGTTTGAAGCATTACTCCCCCTGGACGTAAGTCGGCATTGTGCCTACTATATTCAATCCCGATGCAATTTCTGTGTTTCATCATCAATATGAAGCTCCAAGGGTTACAGTAAACTCCCAGTGGTGCGTCGCAGTCTAATACTGGCCTCTCAGGAAAGGCACGTATACAGACAGTTTGAAGCATTGCTCCCCCTGGACGTATGTCGGCATTGTGCCTACTATATTTAATCCCAATGCAATATCTGTGTTTCATCGTCAATATGATGCTCCAAGGGTTACAGTAAACACCCAGTGGTGGGTCGCATTCTATTACTTGCCTCTCAGTAACGGCACGTATACAGATTGTTTGAAGCATTACACCCCCTGGACGTAAGTTGGCATTCTGCCTACTATATTCAATCCCGATGCAATTTCTGTGTTCCATCGTCAATATGGAGCTCCAAGGGTTACAGTAATCACCAAGTGGAGCGTCACAATCTAATACTTGCCTCTCAGTAACGGCACGTATACAGACTGTTTGAAGCATTGCTCCCCTGGGACGTATGTCGGCATTGTGCCTAGTATATTCTATTCCGATGCAATTTCTGTGTTTCATCGTCAATATGAAGCTCCAAGGGTTACAGTAAACACCCAGTGGTGCATCACAATCAAATACCGGCCTCCCAGGAAAGGCACGTACACCGACTATTTGAAGCATTGCTCCCCTGGACGTTAGTTGGCATTGCGCCTACTATATTCAATCCCGATGCAATTTCTGTGGTTCATCGTCAATATGAAGCTCCAAGGGTTACAGTAAAGACCCAGTGGTGCGTCGCAATCTAATACTGGCGTCTCAGGAAAGGCACGTATACAGACTATTTGTAGCATTACTCTCCCTGGACGTAAGTCGGCAATGTACCTACTATATTCAGTCCTGATGAAATTTCTGTGTTTCATCGTCAATATGAATCTCCAAGGGTTACAGCAAACACCCAGTGGTGCGTCGCAATCTAATACTGGCCTCTCTGTAACGGCACGTATACAGACTGTTTGAAGCATTGTTCCCCCTGGCGTAAGTCGGCATTGTGCCTACTATATTCAATCCCGATGCAATTTCTGTGTTTCATCGTCAATATGAAGCTTTAAGGGTTACAGTAAACACCCAGTGGTGCGTCGCAATCTAATACCGGCCTCTCAGTAACGGCACGTATAAAGACTCTTTGAAGCATTGCTCCCGTGAACGTAAGTCGGCATTGTGCCTACTATATTCAATTCCGATGCAATTTCTGTGTTTCATCGTCAATATGAAGCTGCAAGGGTTACAGTAAACTCCCAGTGGTGCGTCACAGTCTAATACTGGCCTCTCAGTAACGGCACGTATACAGACTGTTAGAAGCATTACTCCCCCTGGACGTAAGTCCGCATTATGCCTACTATATTCAATCCCGATGCAATTTCTGTGTTTCATCGTCAATATGAAGCTACAAGGGTTACAGTAAACACCCAGTGGTGCGTCACAATCTAATACTGGCCTCTCAGGAATGGCACATATACAGACTGTTTGAAGCATTGCTTCTTCTGGACGCAAGTCAGCATTGTGCCTACTATATTCAATCCCGATGCAATTTCTGTGTTTCATCGTCAATATGAAGCCCCAAGGGTTACAGTAAACACCCAGTGGTGCGTCGCAATCTAATACTGGCCTCTCAGGAATGTCACGTATACAGACTGTTTGAAGCATTGCTCCTCCTGGACGTAAGTCGGCATTGTGCCTACTATATTCAATCCCGATGCAATTTCTGTGTTTCATCTTCAATATGAAGCTCCAAGGGTTACAGTAAATACCCAGTGGTGCGTCACAATCTAATAGTAGCCTCTCAGTAACGGCACATATACAGACTGTTTGAAGCATTGCTCCCCCAGGACGCAAGTCAGCATTGTTCCTACTATATTCAATCCCGATGCAATATCTGTGTTTCATCGTCAATATGAAGCTCCAAGGGTTACAGTAAACTCCCAGTGGTGCGTCGCAGTCTAATACTGGCCTCCTCTCAGGAAAGGCACGTATACAGACTGTTTGAAGCATTACTCCCCCTGGACGTAAGTCCGCATTATGCCTACTATATTCAATCCCGATGCAATTTCTGTGTTTCATCGTCAATATGAAGCTCCAAGGGTTACAGTAAATACCCAGTGGTGCGTCGCAATCTAATACTGGCCTCTCAGTAACGGCACATATACAGACTGTTTGAAGCATTACTCCCCCTGGACGTAAGTCGGCATTGTGCCTACTATATTCAATCCCGATGCAATTTCTAAGTTTCATCGTCAATATGAAGCTCCAAGGGTTACAGTAAACACCCAGTAGTGCGTCGCAATCTAATACTGGCCTCTCAGGAAAGGCACGTATACAGACTGTTTGAAGCATTGCTCCCACTGGACGTAAGTCGGCATTGTGCCTACTATATTAAATCCCGATGCATATACTGTGTTTCATCGTCAATATGAAACTCCAAGGGTTACAGTAAACACCCAGTGGTGCGTCGCTATCTAATACTGGCCTCTCAGGAAAGGCACGTATACAGACTGTTTGAAGCATTGCTCCCCCTGGACGTAAGTCGGCATTGTGCCTACTATATTCAATCCTGATGCAATTTCTGTGTTTCATCGTCAATACGAAGCTCCAAGGGTTACAGTAAATACCCAGTGGTGCGTCACAATCTAATACTGGCCTCTCAGTAACGGCACATATACAGACTGTTTGAAGCATTACTCCCCCTGGACGTAAGTCGGCATTGTGCCTACTATATTCAATCCTGATGCAATTTCTGTGTTTCATCGTCAATACGAAGCTCCAAGGGTTACAGTAAATACCCAGTGGTGCGTCACAATCTAATACTGGCCTCTCAGTAACGGCACATATACAGACTGTTTGAAGCATTACTCCCCCTGGACGTAAGTCGGCATTGTGCCTACTATATTCAATCCCGATGCAATTTCTAAGTTTCGTCGTCAATATGAAGCTCCAAGGGTTACAGTAAACACCCAGTGGTGCGTCGCAATCTAATACTGGCCTCTCAGGTAAGTCACGTATACAGACTGTTTGAAGCATTGCTCCCCCTGGACGTAAGTCGGCATTGTGCCTACTATATTCTATCCCGATGCAATTTCTGTGTTTCATCGTCAATATGAAGCTCCAAGGGTTACAGTAAATACCCAGTGGTGTGTCGCAATCTAATACTGGCCTCTCAGTAACGGCACATATACAGACTGTTTGAAGCATTACTCCCCCTGGACGTAAGTCGGCATTGTGCAAACTATATTCAATCCCGATACAATTTCTGTGTTTCATCGTCAATATGAAGCTCCAAGGGTTACAGTAAACTCCTAGTGGTGCGTCGCAGTCTAATACTGGCCTGTCAGGAAAGGCACGTATACAGACTGTTTGAAGCATTACTCCCCCTGGACGTAAGTCCGCATTATGCCTACTATATTCAATCCCGATGCAATTTCTGTGTTTCATCGTCAATATGAAGCTCCAAGGGTTACAGTAAATACCCAGTGGTGCGTCGCAATCTAATACTGGCCTCTCAGTAACGGCACATATACAGACTGTTTGAAGCATTACTCCCCCTGGACGTAAGTCAGCATTGTGCCTACTATATTCAATCCCGATGCAATTTCTGTGTTTCATCGTCAGTATGAAGCTCCAAGGGTTACAGTAAACACCCAGTGGTGCGTCGCAATCTAATACTGGCCTCTCAGGAAAGGCATGTATACAGACTGTTTGGAGCATTGCTCCCCCTGGACGTAAGTCGGCATTGTGCCTACTATATTAAATCCCGATGCAATTATTGTGTTTCATCGTCAATATGAAACTCCAAGGGTTACAGTAAACACCCAGTGGTGCGTCGCAATCTAATACTGGCCTCTCAGGAAAGGCACGTATACAGACTGTTTGAAGCATTGCTCCCCCTGGACGTAAGTCAGCATTTTGCCTACTATATTCAATCCCGATGCAATTTCTGTGTATCATCGTCAATATGAAGCTCAAAGGGTTACAGTAAACACCCAGTGGTGCGTCGCAATCTAATACTAGCCTCTCAGGAAAGGCACGTATACAGACAGTTTGAAGCATTGCTCCCCCTGGACGTAAGTCGGCATTGTGCCTACTTTATTTAATCCCGATGCAATTTCTGTGTTTCATCGTCAATATGATGCTCCAAGGGTTACAGTAAACACCCAGTGGTGCGTCGCATTCTAATACTGGCCTCTCAGTAACGGCACGTATACAGACTGTTTGAAGCATTACTCCCCCTGGACGTAAGTCGGCATTGTGCCTACTATATTCAATCCCGATGCAATTTCTGTGTTACATCGTCAGTATGAAGCTCCAAGGGTTACAGTAAACACCCAGTGGTGCGTCGCAATCTAATACTTTCCTCTCAGGAAAGGCACGTATACAGACTGTTTGTAGCATTACTCTCCCTGGACGTAAGTCGGCAATGTACCTACTATATTCAGTCCCGATGCAATTTCTGTGTTTCATCGTCAATATGAAGCTCCAAGGGTTACAGTAAACACCCAGTGGTGCGTCGCAATCTAATACTGGCCTCTCTGCAACGGCACGTATACAGACTGTTTGAAGCATTGTTCCCCCTGGACGTAAGTCGGCATTGTGCCTACTATATTCAATCCCGATGCAATTTCTGTGTTTCATCGGCAATATGAAGCTCCAAGTGTTACAGTAAACACCCAGTGGTGCGTCGCAATCTAATACTGGCCTCTCAGTAACGGCACGTATAAAGACTCTTTGAAGCATTGCTCCCGTGAACGTAAGTCGGCATTGTGCCTAGTATATTCAATTCCGATGCAATTTCTGTGTTTCATCGTCAATATGAAGCTCCAAGGGTTACAATAAACTCCCAGTTGTGCGTCGCAGTCTAATACTGGCCTCTCAGTAACGACACGTATACAGACTGTTTGAAGCATTACTCCCCCTGGACGTAAGTCCGCATTATGCCTACTATATTCAATCCCGATGCAATTTCTGTGTTTCATCGTCAATATGAAGCCCCAAGGGTTTCAGTAAATACCCAGTGGTGCGTCGCAATCTAATACTGGCCTCTCAGTAACGGCACATATACAGACTTTTTGAAGCATTACTCCCCCTGGATGTAAGTCGGCATTGTGCCTACTATAATCAATCCCGATGCAATTTCTGTGTTTCATCGTCAATATGAAGCTCCAAGGGTTACAGTAAACACCCAGTGGTGCGTCGCAATCTAATACTGGCCTCTCAGTAACGGCACATATACAGACTGTTTGAAGCATTACTCCCCCTGGTCGTAAGTCGGCATTGTGATTACTATATTCAATCCAGATGCAATTACTATGTTTCATCGTCAATATGAAACTCCAAGGGTTACAGTAATCACCAAGTGGTGCGTCACAATCTAATACTGACCTCTCAGTAACGGCACATATACAGACTGTTTGAAGCATTTCTCCCCCTGGACGTAAGTCGGCATTGTGCCTGCTATATTCAATCCCGATGCAATTTCTGTGTTTCATCGTCAATATGAAGCTCCAAGGGTTACAGTAAACTCCCAGTGGTGCGTCGCAGTCTAATACTGGCCTCTCAGGAAAGGTACGTATTAAGACTGTTTGAAGCATCACTCCCCCTGGACGTATGTCAGCATTACGCCTACTATATTCAATCCCGATGACATTTCTGTGTTTCATCGTCAATATGAAGCTCCTAGGGTTACAGTAATTACTCAGTGGTGCGTCGCAATCTAATACTGGCCTCTCTGTAACGGCACGTATACAGACTCTTTGAAGCATTGCTCCTGTGAACGTAAGTCGGCATTGTGCCTACTATATTCAATCCCGATGCAATTTCTGTGTTTCATCGTAATATGAAGCTCCAAGGGTTACAGTAAACACCCAGTGGTGCGTCGCAATCTAATACTGGCCACTCAGTAACGGCACGTATACAGACTGTTTGAAGCATTACTCCCCCTGGACGTAAGTCAGTATTGTGCCTACTATATTCAATCCCGATGCAATTACTGTGTTTCATCGTCAATATGAAACTCCAACGGTTACAGTAAACACCCAGTGGTGCGTCGCTATCTAATACTGGCCTCTCAGGAAAGGTACGTATACAGACTGTTTGAAGCATTGCTCCCCCTGGACGTAAGTCGGCGTTGTGCCTACTATATTCAATCCCGATGCAATTTCTGTGTTTCATCGTCAATATGAAGCTCCAAGGGTTACAGTAAACACCCAGTGGTGCGTCGCAATCTAATACTGGCCTCTCAGGAAAGGCACGTGTACAGACGGTTTGAAGCATTGCTCCCCCTGAACGTATGTCGGCATTGTGCCTACTATATTTAATCTCGATGCAATTTCTGTGTTTCATCGTCAATATGATGCTCCAAGGGTTACAGTAAACACCCAGTGGTGCGTCGCATTCTAATACTGGCCTCTCAGTATTGGCACGTATACAGATTGTTGGAAGCATTACACCCCCTGGACGTTAGTTGGCATCGCGCCTACTATATTCAATCCCGATGCAATTTCTGTGTTTCATCGTAATATGAAGCTCCAAGGGTTACAGTAAACACCCAGTGGTGCGTCGCAATCTAATACTGGCCGCTCAGTAACGGCACGTATACAGACTGTTTGAAGCATTACTCCCCCTGGACGTAAGTCAGTATTGTGCCTACTATATTCAATCCCGATGCAATTACTGTGTTTCATCGTCAATATGAAGCTCCAAGGGTTACAGTAAACACCCAGTGGTGCGTCGCAATCTAATACTGGCCTCTCAGGAAAGGCACGTATACAGACTGTTTGTAGCATTACTCTCCCTGGACTTAAGTCGGCAATGTACCTACTATATTCAGTCCCGATGCAATTTCTGTGTTTCATCGTCAATATGAAACTCCAAGGGTTACAGTAAACACCCAGTGGTGCGTCGCAATCTAATACTGGCCTCTCTGCAACGGCACGTATACAGACTATTTGAAGCATTGTTCACCCTGGACGTAAGTCGGCATTGTGCCTACTATAAACAATCCCGATGCAATTTCTGTGTTTCATCGTCAATATGAAGCTCCAAGTGTTACAGTAAACACCCAGTGGTGCGTCGCAATCTAATACTGGCCTCTCAGTAACGGCACGTATAAAGACTCTTTGAAGCATTGCTCCCGTGAACGTAAGTCGGCATTGTGCCTACTATATTCAATTCCGATGCAATTTCTGTGTTTCATCGTCAATATGAAGCTCCAAGGGTTACAGTAAACTCCCAGTGGTGCGTCGCAGTCTAATACTGGCCTCTCAGTAACGGCACGTATACAGACTGTTTGAAGCATTACTCCCCCTGGACGTAAGTCCGCATTATGCCTACTATATTCAATCCCGATGCAATTTCTGTGTTTCATCGTCAATATGAAGCCCAAGGGTTACAGTAAATACCCAGTGGTGCGTCGCAATCTAATACTGGCCTCTCAGTAACGGCACATATACAGACTTTTTGAAGCATTACTCCCCCTGGATGTAAGTCGGCATTGTTCCTACTATATTCAATCCCGATGCAATTTCTGTGTTTCATCGTCAATATGAAGCTCCAAGGGTTACAGTAAACACCCAGTGGTGCGTCGCAATCTAATTCTGGCCTCTCAGTAACGGCACATATACAGGCTGTTTGAAGCATTACTCCCCCTGGACGTAAGTCGGCATTGTGCCTACTATATTCAATCCCGATGCAATTACTGTGTTTGATCGTCAATATGAAACTCCAAGGGTTACAGTAAACACCCAGTGGTGCGTCGCTATCTAATACTGGCCTCTCAGGAAAGGCACGTATACTGACTGTTTGAAGCATTGCTCCCCCTGGACGTAAGTCGGCATTGTGCCTACTATTTTTAATCCCGATGCAATTTCTGTGTTTCATCGTCAATATGATGCTCCAAGGGTTACAGTAAACACCCAGTGGTGCGTCGCAATCTAATACTGGCCTCTCAGTAACGGCACATATACAGACTGTTTGAAGCATTACTCCCCCTGGTCGTAAGTCGGCATTGTGATTACTATATTCAATCCCGATGCAATTACTATGTTTCATCGTCAATATGAAACTCCAAGGGTTACAGTAATCACCAAGTGGTGCGTCACAATCTAATACTGACCTCTCAGTAACGGCACATATACAGACTGTTTGAAGCATTACTCCCCCTGGACGTAAGTCGGCATTGTGCCTACTATATTCAATCCCGATGCAATTTCTGTGTTTCATCGTCAATATGAAGCTCCAAGGGTTACAGTAAACTCCCAGTGGTGCGTCGCAGTCTAATACTGGCCTCTCAGGAAAGGTACGTATTAAGACTGTTTGAAGCATCACTCTCCCTGGACGTATGTCAGCATTACGCCTACTATATTCAATCCCGATGAAATTTCTGTGTTTCATCGTCAATATGAAGCTCCTAGGGTTACAGTAATTACTCAGTGGTGCGTCGCAATCTAATACTGGCCTCTCTGTAACGGCACGTATACAGACTCTTTGAAGCATTGCTCCTGTGAACGTAAGTCGGCATTGTGCCTACTATATTCAATCCCGATGCTATTTCTGTGTTTCATCGTAATATGAAGCTCCAAGGGTTACAGTAAACACCCAGTGGTGCGTCGCAATCTAATACTGGCCGCTCAGCAACGGCACGTATACAGACTGTTTGAAGCATTACTCCCCCTGGACGTAAGTCAGTATTGTGCCTACTATAATCAATCCCGATGCAATTACTGTGTTTCATCGTCAATATGAAACTCCAAGGGTTACAGTAAACACCCAGTGGTGCGTCGCTATCTAATACTGGCCTCTCAGGAAAGGTACGTATACAGACTGTTTGAAGCATTGCTCCCCCTGGACGTAAGTCGGCGTTGTGCCTACTATATTCAATCCCGATGCAATTTCTGTGTTTCATCGTCAATATGAAGCTCCAAGGGTTACAGTAAACACCCAGTGGTGCGTCGCAATCTAATACTGGCCTCTCAGGAAAGGCACGTGTACAGACGGTTTGAAGCATTGCTCCCCCTGAACGTATGTCGGCATTGTGCCTACTATATTTAATCCCGATGCAATTTCTGTGTTTCATCGTCAATATGATGCTCCAAGGGTTACAGTAAACACCCAGTGGTGCGTCGCATTCTAATACTGGCCTCCCAGTATTGGCACGTATACAGATTGTTTGAAGCATTACACCCCCTGGACGTTAGTTGGCATCGCGCCTACTATATTCAATCCCGATGCAATTTCTGTGTTTCATCGTCAATATGAAGCTCCAAGGGTTACAGTAAACACCCAGTGGTGCGTCGCAATCTAATACTGGCCTCTCAGGAAAGGCACGTATACAGGCTGTTTGTAGCATTACTCTCCCTGGACTTAAGTCGGCAATGTACCTACTATACTCAGTCCCGATGCAATTTCTGTGTTTCATCGTCAAAATGAAACTCCAAGGGTTACAGTAAACACCCAGTGGTGCGTCGCAATCTAATACTGGCCTCTCTGCAACGGCACGTATACAGACTATTTGAAGCATTGTTCACCCTGGACGTAAGTCGGCATTGTGCCTACTATATACAATCCCGATGCAATTTCTGTGTTTCATCGGCAATATGAAGCTCCAAGTGTTACAGTAAACACCCAGTGGTGCGTCGCAATCTAATACTGGCCTCTCAGTAACGGCACGTATAAAGACTCTTTGAAGCATTGCTCCCGTGAACGTAAGTCGGCATTGTGCCTACTATATTCAATTCCGATGCAATTTCTGTGTTTCATCGTCAATATGAAGCTCCAAGGGTTACAGTAAACTCCCAGTGGTGCGTCGCAGTCTAATACTGGCCTCTCAGTAACGGCACGTATACAGACTGTTTGAAGCATTACTACCCCTGGACGTAAGTCCGCATTATGCCTACTATATTCAATCCCGATGCAATTTCTGTGTTTCATCGTCAATATGAAGCCCAAGGGTTACAGTAAATACCCAGTGGTGCGTCGCAATCTAATACTGGCCTCTCAGTAACGGCACATATACAGACTTTTTGAAGCATTACTCCCCCTGGATGTAAGTCGGCATTGTTCCTACTATATTCAATCCCGATGCAATTTCTGTGTTTCATCGTCAATATGAAGCTCCAAGGGTTACAGTAAACACCCAGTGGTGCGTCGCAATCTAATTCTGGCCTCTCAGTAACGGCACATATACAGACTGTTTGAAGCATTACTCCCCCTGGACGTAAGTCGGCATTGTGCCTACTATATTCAATCCCGATGCAATTACTGTGTTTGATCGTCAATATGAAACTCCAAGGGTTACAGTAAACACCCAGTGGTGCGTCGCTATCTAATACTGGCCTCTCAGGAAAGGCACGTATACTGACTGTTTGAAGCATTGCTCCCCCTGGACGTAAGTCGGCATTGTGCCTACTATATTTAATCCCGATGCAATTTCTGTGTTTCATCGTCAATATGATGCTCCAAGGGTTACAGTAAACACCCAGTGGTGGGTCGCATTCTAATACTGGCCTCTCAGTAACGGCACGTATACAGATTGTTTGAAGCATTACACCCCCTGGACGTAAGTTGGCATTCTGCCTACTATATTCAATCCCGATGCAATTTCTGTGTTTCATCGTCAATATGGAAATCCAAGGGTTACAGTAATCACCAAGTGGAGCGTCACAATCTAATACTTGCCTCTCAATAACGGCACGTATACAGACTGTTTGAAGCATTGCTCCTCTGGGACGTATGTCGGCATTGTGCCTAGTATATTCTATCCCGATGCAATTTCTGTGTTTCATCGTCAATATGAAGCTCCAAGGGTTACAGTAAACACCCAGTGGTGCATCACAATCTAATACTGGCCTCTCAGGAAAGGCACGTACACCGACTATTTGAAGCATTGCTCCCCTGGACGTTAGTTGGCATTGCACCTACTATATTCAATCCCGATGCAATTTCTGTGGTTCATCGTCAATATGAAGCTCCAAGGGTTACAGTATATACCCAGTGGTGCGTCGCAATCTAATACTGGCCTCTCAGTAACGGCACGTATAAAGACTCTTTGAAGCATTGCTCCCGTGAACGTAAGTCGGCATTGTGCCTACAATATTCAATTCCGATGCAATTTCTGTGTTTCATCGTCAATATGAAGCTGCAAGGGTTACAGTAATCACCAAGTGGAGCGTCACAGTCTAATACTTGCCTCTCAATAACGGCACGTATACAGACTGTTTGTAGCATTGCTCCCCTGGGACGTATGTCGGCATTGTGCTTAGTATATTCTATCCCGATGCAATTTCTGTGTTTCATCGTCAATATGAAGCTCCAAGGGTTACAGTAAACACCCAGTGGTGCATCACAATCAAATACCGGCCTCCCAGGAAAGGCACGTACACCGACTATATGAAGCATTGCTCCCCTGGACGTTAGTTGGCATTGCGCCTACTATATTCAATCCCGAAGCAATTTCTGTGGTTCATCGTCAATATGAAGCTCCAAGGGTTACAGTAAAGACCCAGTGGTGCGTCGCAATCTAATACTGGCGTCTCAGGAAAGGCACGTATACAGACTGTTTGTAGCATTACTCTCCCTGGACGTAAGTCGGCAATGTACCTACTATATTCAGTCCTGATGAAATTTCTGTGTTTCATCGTCAATATGAATCTCCAAGGGTTACAGCAAACACCGAGTGGTGCGTCGCAATCTAATACTGGCCTCTCTGTAACGGCACGTATACAGACTGTTTGAAGCATTGTTCCCCCTGGCGTAAGTCGGCATTGTGCCTACTATATTCAAACCCGATGCAATTTCTGTGTTTCATCGTCAATATGAAGCTTTAAGGGTTACAGTAAACACCCAGTGGTGCGTCGCAATCTAATACCGGCCTCTCAGTAACGGCACGTATAAAGACTCTTTGAAGCATTGCTCCCGTGAACGTAAGTCGGCATTGTGCCTACTATATTCAATTCCGATGCAATTTCTGTGTTTCATCGTCAATATGAAGCTGCAAGGGTTACAGTAAACTCCCAGTGGTGCGTCGCAGTCTAATACTGGCCTCTCAGTAACGGCACGTATACAGACTGTTAGAAGCATTACTCCCCCTGGACGTAAGTCCGCATTATGCCTACTATATTTAATCCCGATGCAATTTCTGTGTTTCATCGTCAATATGAAGCTACAAGGGTTACAGTAAACACCCAGTGGTGCGTCACAATCTAATACTGGCCTCTCAGGAATGGCACATATACAGACTGTTTGAAGCATTGCTCCCCCTGGACGCATGTCAGCATTGTGCCTACTATATTCAATCCCGATGCAATTTCTGTGTTTCATCGTCAATATGAAGCACCAAGGGTTACAGTAAACACCCAGTGGTGCGTCGCAATCTAATACTGGCCTCTCAGGAATGTCACGTATACAGACTGTTTGAAGCATTGCTCCCCCTGGACGTAAGTCGGCATTGTGCCTACTATATTCAATCCCGATGCAATTTCTGTGTGTCATCGTCAATATGAAGCTCCAAGGGTTACAGTAAATACCCAGTGGTGCGTCACAATCTAATAGTAGCCTCTCAGTAACGGCACATATACAGACTGTTTGAAGCATTGCTCCCCCAGGACGCAAGTCAGCATTGTTCCTACTATATTCAATCCCGATGCAATATCTGTGTTTCATCGTCAATATGAAGCTCCAAGGGTTACAGTAAACTCCCAGTGGTGCGTCGCAGTCTAATACTGGCCTCCTCTCAGGAAAGGCACGTATACAGACTGTTTGAAGCATTACTCCCCCTGGACGTAAGTCCGCATTATGCCTACTATATTCAATCCCGATGCAATTTCTGTGTTTCATCGTCAATATGAAGCTCCAAGGGTTACAGTAAATACCCAGTGGTGCGTCGCAATCTAATACTGGCCTCTCAGTAACGGCACATATACAGACTGTTTGAAGCATTACTCCCCCTGGACGTAAGTCGGCATTGTGCCTACTATATTCAATCCCGATGCAATTTCTAAGTTTCATCGTCAATATGAAGCTCCAAGGGTTACAGTAAACACCCAGTAGTGCGTCGCAATCTAATACTGGCCTCTCAGGAAAGGCACGTATACAGACTGTTTGAAGCATTGCTCCCCCTGGACGTAAGTCGGCATTGTGCCTACTATATAAAATCCCGATGCATATACTGTGTTTCATCGTCAATATGAAACTCCAAGGGTTACAGTAAACACCCAGTGGTGCGTCGCTATCTAATACTGGCCTCTCAGGAAAGGCACGTATACAGACTGTTTGAAGCATTGCTCCCCCTGGACGTAAGTCCGCATTGTGCCTACTATATTCAATCCCGATGCAATTTCTGTGTTTCATCGTCAATACGAAGCTCCGAGGGTTACAGAAAATACCCAGTGGTGCGTCGCAATCTAATACTGGCCTCTCACGAATGGCACATATACAGACTGTTTGAAGCATTGCTCCCCCTGGACGCAAGTCAGCATTGTGCCTACTATATTCAATCCCGATGCAATTTCTGTGTTTCATCGTCAATATGAAGCACCAAGGGTTACAGTAAACACCCAGTGGTGCGTCGCAATCTAATACTGGCCTCTCAGGAATGTCACGTATACAGACTGTTTGAAGCATTGCTCCCCCTGGACGTAAGTCGGCATTGTGCCTACTATATTCAATCCCGATGCAATTTCTGTGTTTCATCGTCAATATGAAGCTCCAAGGGTTACAGTAAATACCCAGTGGTGCGTCACAATCTAATAGTAGCCTCTCAGTAACGGCACATATACAGACTGTTTGAAGCATTGCTCCCCCAGGACGCAAGTCAGCATTGTTCCTACTATATTCAATCCCGATGCAATATCTGTGTTTCATCGTCAATATGAAGCTCCAAGGGTTACAGTAAACTCCCAGTGGTGCGTCGCAGTCTAATACTGGCCTGTCAGGAAAGGCACGTATACAGACTGTTTGAAGCATTGCTCCCCCTGTACGTAAGTCGGCATTGTGCGTACTATATTAAATCCCGGATCATATACTGTATTTCATCGTCAATATGAAACTCCAAGGGTTACAGTAAACACCCAGTGGTGCGTCGCTATCTAATACTGGCCTCTCAGGAAAGGCACGTATACAGACTGTTTGAAGCATTGCTCCCCCCGGAACGTAAGTCGGCATTGTGCCTACAATATTCAATCCCGATGCAATTTCTGTGTTTCATCGTCAATACGAAGCTCCAAGGGTTACAGTAAATACCCAGTGGTGCGTCACAATCTAATACTGGCCTCTCAGTAACGGCACATATACAGACTGTTTGAAGCATTACTCACCCTGGACGTAAGTCGGCATTGTGCCTACTATATTCAATCCTGATGCAATTTCTGTGTTTCATCGTCAATACGAAGCTCCAATGGTTACAGTAAATACCCAGTGGTGCGTCACAATCTAATACTGGCCTCTCAGTAACGGCACATATACAGACTGTTTGAAGCATTGCTCCCTCTGGACGCAAGTCAGCATTGTGGCTACTATATTCAATCCCGATGCAATTTCTGTGTTTCATCGTCAATATGAAGCACCAAGGGTTACAGTAAACACAAAGTGGTGCGTCGCAATCTAATACTGGCCTCTCAGGAAAGTCACGTATACAGACTGTTTGAAGCATTGCTCCCCCTGGACGTAAGTCGGCATTGTGCCTACTATATTCTATCCCGATGCAATGTCTGTGTTTCATCGTCAATATGAAGCTCCAAGGGTTACAGTAAATACCCAGTGGTGTGTTGCAATCTAATACTGGCCTCTCAGTAACGGCACATATACAGACTGTTTGAAGCATTACTCCCCCTGGACGTAAGTCGGCATTGTGCCTACTATATTCAATCCCGATGCAATTTCTGTGTTTCATCGTCAATATGAAGCTCCAAGGGTTACAGTAAACTCCCAGTGGTGCGTCGCAGTCTAATACTGGCCTGTCAGGAAAGACACGTATACAGACTGTTTGAAGCATTACTCCCCCTGGACGTAAGTCCGCATTATGCCTACTATGTTCAATCCCGATGCAATTTCTGTGTTTCATCGTCAATATGAAGCTCCAAGGGTTACAGTAAATACCCAGTGGTGCGTCGCAATCTAATACTGGCCTCTCAGTAACGGCACATATACAGACTGTTTGAAGCATTACTCCCCCTGGATGTAAGTCGGCATTGTGCCTACTATATTCAATCCCGATGCAATTTCTGTGTTTCATCGTCAGTATGAAGCTCCAAGGGTTACAGTAAACACCCAGTGGTGCGTCGCAATCTAATACTGGCCTCTCAGGAAAGGCATGTATACAGACTGTTTGGAGCATTGCTCCCCCTGGACGTAAGTCGGCATTGTGCCTACTATATTAAATCCCGATGCAATTATTGTGTTTCATCGTCAATATGAAACTCCAAGGGTTACAGTAAACACCCAGTGGTGCGTCGCAATCTAATACTGGCCTCTCAGGAAAGGCACGTATACAGACTGTTTGAAGCATTGCTCCCCCTGGACGTAAGTCAGCATTGTGCCTACTATATTCAATCCCGATGCAATTTCTGTGTATCATCGTCAATATGAAGCTCAAAGGGTTACAGTAAACACCCAGTGGTGGGTCGCAATCTAATACTAGCCTCTCAGGAAAGGCACGTATACAGACTGTTTGTAGCATTACTCTCCCTGGACGTAAGTCGGCAATGTACCTACTATATTCAGTCCCGATGCAATTTCTGTGTTTCATCGTCAATATGAAGCTCCAAGGGTTACAGTAAACACCCAGTGGTGCGTCGCAATCTAATACTGGCCTCTCTGCAACGGCACGTATACAGACTGTTTGAAGCATTGTTCCCCCTGGACGTAAGTCGGCATTGTGCCTACTATATTCAATCCCGATGCAATTTCTGTGTTTCATCGGCAATATGAAGCTCCAAGTGTTACAGTAAACACCCAGTGGTGCGTCGCAATCTAATACTGGCCTCTCAGTAACGGCACGTATAAAGACTCTTTGAAGCATTGCTCCCGTGAACGTAAGTCGGCATTGTGCCTAGTATATTCAATTCCGATGCAATTTCTGTGTTTCATCGTCAATATGACGCTCCAAGGGTTACAATAAACTCCCAGTGGTGCGTCGCAGTCTAATACTGGCCTCTCAGTAACGACACGTATACAGACTGTTTGAAGCATTACTCCCCCTGGACGTAAGTCCGCATTATGCCTACTATATTCAATCCCGAAGCAATTTCTGTGTTTCATCGTCAATATGAAGCCCCAAGGGTTACAGTAAATACCCAGTGGTGCGTCGCAATCTAATACTGGCCTCTCAGTAACGGCACATATTCAGACTTTTTGAAGCATTACTCCCCCTGGATGTAAGTCGGCATTGTGCCTACTATAATCAATCCCGATGCAATTTCTGTGTTTCATCGTCAATATGAAGCTCCAAGGGTTACAGTAAACACCCAGTGGTGCGTCGCAATCTAATACTGGCCTCTCAGTAACGGCACATATACAGACTGTTTGAAGCATTACTCCCCCTGGACGTAAGTCGGCATTGTGCCTACTATATTCAATCCCGATGCAATTACTATGTTTCATCGTCAATATGAAACTCCAAGGGTTACAGTAATCACCAAGTGGTGCGTCACAATCTAATACTGACCTCTCAGTAACGGCACATATACAGACTGTTTGAAGCATTACTCCCCCTGGACGTAAGTCGGCATTGTGCCTACTATATTCAATCCCGATGCAATTTCTGTGTTTCATCGTCAATATGAAGCTTTAAGGGTTACAGTAAACACCCAGTGGTGCGTAGCAATCTAATACCGGCCTCTCAGTAACGGCACGTATAAAGACTCTTTGAAGCATTGCTCCCGTGAACGTAAGTCGGCATTGTGCCTACTATATTCAATTCCGATGCAATTTCTGTGTTTCATCGTCAATATGAAGCTGCAAGGGTTACAGTAAACTCCCAGTGGTGCGTCGCAGTCTAATACTGGCCTCTCAGTAACGGCACGTATACAGACTGTTAGAAGCATTACTCCCCCTGGACGTAAGTCCGCATTATGCCTACTATATTTAATCCCGATGCAATTTCTGTGTTTCATCGTCAATATGAAGCTACAAGGGTTACAGTAAACACCCAGTGGTGCGTCACAATCTAATACTGGCCTCTCAGGAATGGCACATATACAGACTGTTTGAAGCATTGCTCCCCCTGGACGCATGTCAGCATTGTGCCTACTATATTCAATCCCGATGCAATTTCTGTGTTTCATCGTCAATATGAAGCACCAAGGGTTACAGTAAACACCCAGTGGTGCGTCGCAATCTAATACTGGCCTCTCAGGAATGTCACGTATACAGACTGTTTGAAGCATTGCTCCCCCTGGACGTAAGTCGGCATTGTGCCTACTATATTCAATCCCGATGCAATTTCTGTGTGTCATCGTCAATATGAAGCTCCAAGGGTTACAGTAAATACCCAGTGGTGCGTCACAATCTAATAGTAGCCTCTCAGTAACGGCACATATACAGACTGTTTGAAGCATTGCTCCCCCAGGACGCAAGTCAGCATTGTTCCTACTATATTCAATCCCGATGCAATATCTGTGTTTCATCGTCAATATGAAGCTCCAAGGGTTACAGTAAACTCCCAGTGGTGCGTCGCAGTCTAATACTGGCCTCCTCTCAGGAAAGGCACGTATACAGACTGTTTGAAGCATTACTCCCCCTGGACGTAAGTCCGCATTATGCCTACTATATTCAATCCCGATGCAATTTCTGTGTTTCATCGTCAATATGAAGCTCCAAGGGTTACAGTAAATACCCAGTGGTGCGTCGCAATCTAATACTGGCCTCTCAGTAACGGCACATATACAGACTGTTTGAAGCATTACTCCCCCTGGACGTAAGTCGGCATTGTGCCTACTATATTCAATCCCGATGCAATTTCTAAGTTTCATCGTCAATATGAAGCTCCAAGGGTTACAGTAAACACCCAGTAGTGCGTCGCAATCTAATACTGGCCTCTCAGGAAAGGCACGTATACAGACTGTTTGAAGCATTGCTCCCCCTGGACGTAAGTCGGCATTGTGCCTACTATATAAAATCCCGATGCATATACTGTGTTTCATCGTCAATATGAAACTCCAAGGGTTACAGTAAACACCCAGTGGTGCGTCGCTATCTAATACTGGCCTCTCAGGAAAGGCACGTATACAGACTGTTTGAAGCATTGCTCCCCCTGGACGTAAGTCCGCATTGTGCCTACTATATTCAATCCCGATGCAATTTCTGTGTTTCATCGTCAATACGAAGCTCCGAGGGTTACAGAAAATACCCAGTGGTGCGTCGCAATCTAATACTGGCCTCTCACGAATGGCACATATACAGACTGTTTGAAGCATTGCTCCCCCTGGACGCAAGTCAGCATTGTGCCTACTATATTCAATCCCGATGCAATTTCTGTGTTTCATCGTCAATATGAAGCACCAAGGGTTACAGTAAACACCCAGTGGTGCGTCGCAATCTAATACTGGCCTCTCAGGAATGTCACGTATACAGACTGTTTGAAGCATTGCTCCCCCTGGACGTAAGTCGGCATTGTGCCTACTATATTCAATCCCGATGCAATTTCTGTGTTTCATCGTCAATATGAAGCTCCAAGGGTTACAGTAAATACCCAGTGGTGCGTCACAATCTAATAGTAGCCTCTCAGTAACGGCACATATACAGACTGTTTGAAGCATTGCTCCCCCAGGACGCAAGTCAGCATTGTTCCTACTATATTCAATCCCGATGCAATATCTGTGTTTCATCGTCAATATGAAGCTCCAAGGGTTACAGTAAACTCCCAGTGGTGCGTCGCAGTCTAATACTGGCCTCCTCTCAGGAAAGGCACGTATACAGACTGTTTGAAGCATTACTCCCCCTGGACGTAAGTCCGCATTATGCCTACTATATTCAATCCCGATGCAATTTCTGTGTTTCATCGTCAATATGAAGCTCCAAGGGTTACAGTAAATACCCAGTAGTGCGTCGCAATCTAATACTGGCCTCTCAAAAAAGGCACGTATACAGACTGTTTGAAGCATTGCTCCCCCTGGACGTAAGTCGGCATTGTGCCTACTATATTCAATCCCGATGCAATTTCTAAGTTTCATCGTCAATATGAAGCTCCAAGGGTTACAGTAAACACCCAGTAGTGCGTCGCAATCTAATACTGGCCTCTCAGGAAAGGCACGTATACAGACTGTTTGAAGCATTGCTCCCCCTGTACGTAAGTCGGCATTGTGCGTACTATATTAAATCCCGGATCATATACTGTATTTCATCGTCAATATGAAACTCCAAGGGTTACAGTAAACACCCAGTGGTGCGTCGCTATCTAATACTGGCCTCTCAGGAAAGGCACGTATACAGACTGTTTGAAGCATTGCTCCCCCCGGAACGTAAGTCGGCATTGTGCCTACAATATTCAATCCCGATGCAATTTCTGTGTTTCATCGTCAATACGAAGCTCCAAGGGTTACAGTAAATACCCAGTGGTGCGTCACAATCTAATACTGGCCTCTCAGTAACGGCACATATACAGACTGTTTGAAGCATTACTCACCCTGGACGTAAGTCGGCATTGTGCCTACTATATTCAATCCTGATGCAATTTCTGTGTTTCATCGTCAATACGAAGCTCCAATGGTTACAGTAAATACCCAGTGGTGCGTCACAATCTAATACTGGCCTCTCAGTAACGGCACATATACAGACTGTTTGAAGCATTGCTCCCTCTGGACGCAAGTCAGCATTGTGGCTACTATATTCAATCCCGATGCAATTTCTGTGTTTCATCGTCAATATGAAGCACCAAGGGTTACAGTAAACACAAAGTGGTGCGTCGCAATCTAATACTGGCCTCTCAGGAAAGTCACGTATACAGACTGTTTGAAGCATTGCTCCCCCTGGACGTAAGTCGGCATTGTGCCTACTATATTCTATCCCGATGCAATGTCTGTGTTTCATCGTCAATATGAAGCTCCAAGGGTTACAGTAAATACCCAGTGGTGTGTTGCAATCTAATACTGGCCTCTCAGTAACGGCACATATACAGACTGTTTGAAGCATTACTCCCCCTGGACGTAAGTCGGCATTGTGCCTACTATATTCAATCCCGATGCAATTTCTGTGTTTCATCGTCAATATGAAGCTCCAAGGGTTACAGTAAACTCCCAGTGGTGCGTCGCAGTCTAATACTGGCCTGTCAGGAAAGACACGTATACAGACTGTTTGAAGCATTACTCCCCCTGGACGTAAGTCCGCATTATGCCTACTATGTTCAATCCCGATGCAATTTCTGTGTTTCATCGTCAATATGAAGCTCCAAGGGTTACAGTAAATACCCAGTGGTGCGTCGCAATCTAATACTGGCCTCTCAGTAACGGCACATATACAGACTGTTTGAAGCATTACTCCCCCTGGACGTAAGTCGGCATTGTGCCTACTATATTCAATCCCGATGCAATTTCTGTGTTTCATCGTCAGTATGAAGCTCCAAGGGTTACAGTAAACACCCAGTGGTGCGTCGCAATCTAATACTGGCCTCTCAGGAAAGGCATGTATACAGACTGTTTGGAGCATTGCTCCCCCTGGACGTAAGTCGGCATTGTGCCTACTATATTAAATCCCGATGCAATTATTGTGTTTCATCGTCAATATGAAACTCCAAGGGTTACAGTAAACACCCAGTGGTGCGTCGCAATCTAATACTGGCCTCTCAGGAAAGGCACGTATACAGACTGTTTGAAGCATTGCTCCCCCTGGACGTAAGTCAGCATTGTGCCTACTATATTCAATCCCGATGCAATTTCTGTGTATCATCGTCAATATGAAGCTCAAAGGGTTACAGTAAACACCCAGTGGTGGGTCGCAATCTAATACTAGCCTCTCAGGAAAGGCACGTATACAGACTGTTTGTAGCATTACTCTCCCTGGACGTAAGTCGGCAATGTACCTACTATATTCAGTCCCGATGCAATTTCTGTGTTTCATCGTCAATATGAAGCTCCAAGGGTTACAGTAAACACCCAGTGGTGCGTCGCAATCTAATACTGGCCTCTCTGCAACGGCACGTATACAGACTGTTTGAAGCATTGTTCCCCCTGGACGTAAGTCGGCATTGTGCCTACTATATTCAATCCCGATGCAATTTCTGTGTTTCATCGGCAATATGAAGCTCCAAGTGTTACAGTAAACACCCAGTGGTGCGTCGCAATCTAATACTGGCCTCTCAGTAACGGCACGTATAAAGACTCTTTGAAGCATTGCTCCCGTGAACGTAAGTCGGCATTGTGCCTAGTATATTCAATTCCGATGCAATTTCTGTGTTTCATCGTCAATATGACGCTCCAAGGGTTACAATAAACTCCCAGTGGTGCGTCGCAGTCTAATACTGGCCTCTCAGTAACGACACGTATACAGACTGTTTGAAGCATTACTCCCCCTGGACGTAGGTCCGCATTATGCCTACTATATTCAATCCCGAAGCAATTTCTGTGTTTCATCGTCAATATGAAGCCCCAAGGGTTACAGTAAATACCCAGTGGTGCGTCGCAATCTAATACTGGCCTCTCAGTAACGGCACATATTCAGACTTTTTGAAGCATTACTCCCCCTGGATGTAAGTCGGCATTGTGCCTACTATAATCAATCCCGATGCAATTTCTGTGTTTCATCGTCAATATGAAGCTCCAAGGGTTACAGTAAACACCCAGTGGTGCGTCGCAATCTAATACTGGCCTCTCAGTAACGGCACATATACAGACAGTTTGAAGCATTACTCCCCCTGGACGTAAGTCGGCATTGTGCCTACTATATTCAATCCCGATGCAATTACTATGTTTCATCGTCAATATGAAACTCCAAGGGTTACAGTAATCACCAAGTGGTGCGTCACAATCTAATACTGACCTCTCAGTAACGGCACATATACAGACTGTTTGAAGCATTACTCCCCCTGGACGTAAGTCGGCATTGTGCCTACTATATTCAATCCCGATGCAATTTCTGAGTTTCATCGTCAATATGAAGCTCCAAGGGTTACAGTAAACTCCCAGTGGTGCGTCGCAGTCTAATACTGGCCTCTCAGGAAAGGTACGTATTAAGACTGTTTGAAGCATTACTCCCCCTGGACGTATGTCCGCATTACGCCTACTATATTCAATCCCGATGCAATTTCTGTGTTTCATCGTCAATATGAAGCTCCTAGGGTTACAGTAATTACTCAGTGGTGCGTCGCAATCTAATACTGGCCTCTCTGTAACGGCACGTATACAGACTGTTTGAAGCATTGTTCCCCCTGGACGTAAGTCGGCATTGTGCCTACTATATATAATCCCGATGCAATTTCGGTGTTTCATCGTCAATATGAAGCTCCAAGTGTTACCTTAAACACCCAGTGGTGCGTCGCAATCTAATACTGGCCTCTCAGTAACGGCACGTATAAAGACTCTTTGAAGCATTGCTCCCATGAACGTAAGTCGGCATTGTGCCTACTATATTCAATCCCGATGCAATTTCTGTGTTTCATCGTAATATGAAGCTCTAAGGGTTACAGTAAACACCCAGTGGTGCGTCGCAATCTAATACTGGCCGCTCAGTAACGGCACATATACAGACTGTTTGAAGCATTACTCCCCCTGGACGTAAGTGAGTATTGTGCCTACTATATTCAATCCCGATGCAATTACTGTGTTTCATCGTCAATATGAAACTCCAAGGGTTACAGTAAACACCCTGTGGTGCGTCGCTATCTAATACTGGCCTCTCAATAAAGGCACGTATTCAGACTGTTTGAAGCATTGCTCCCCCTGGACGTAAGTCGGCATTGTGCCTACTATATTCAATCCCGAAGCAATTTCTGTGTTTCATCGTCAATATGAAGCTCCAAGGGTTACAGTAAACACCCAGTGGTGCGTCGCAATCTAATACTGGCCTCTCAGGAAAGGCACGTGTACAGACGGTTTGAAGCATTGCTCCCCCTGAACGTATGTCGGCATTGTGCCTACTATATTTAATCCCGATGCAATTTCTGTGTTTCATCGTCAATATGATGCTCCAAGGGTTACAGTAAACACCCAGTGGTGCATCGCATTCTAATACTGGCCTCTCAGTATTGGCACGTATACAGATTGTTTGAAGCATTACACCCCCTGGACGTTAGTTGGCATCGCGCCTACTATTTCAATCCCGATGCAATTTCTGTGTTTCATCGTCAATATGAAGCTCCAAGGGTTACAGTAAACACCCAGTGGTGCGTCGCAATCTAATACTGGCCTCTCAGGAAAGGCACGTATACAGACTGTTTGTAGCATTACTCTCCCTGGACTTAAGTCGGCAATGCACCTACTATATTCAGTCCCGATGCAATTTCTGTGTTTCATCGTCAATATGAAACTCCAAGGGTTACAGTAAACACCCAGTGGTGCGTCGCAATCTAATACTGGCCTCTCTGCAACGGCACGTATACAGACTATTTGAAGCATTGTTCACCCTGGACGTAAGTCGGCATTGTGCCTACTATATACAATCCCGATGCAATTTCTGTGTTTCATCGGCAATATGAAGCTCCAAGTGTTACAGTAAACACCCAGTGGTGCGTCGCAATCTAATACTGGCCTCTCAGTAACGGCACGTATACAGACTCTTTGAAGCATTGCTCCCGTGAACGTAAGTCGGCATTGTGCCTACTATATTCAATTCTGATGCAATTTCTGTGTTTCATCGTCAATATGAAGCTCCAAGGGTTACAGTAAACTCCCAGTGGTGCGTCGCAGTCTAATACTGGCCTCTCAGTAACGGCACGTATACAGACTGTTTGAAGCATTACTCCCCCTGGACGTAAGTCCGCATTATGCCTACTATATTCAATCCCGATGCAATTTCTGTGTTTCATCGTCAATATGAAGCCCAAGGGTTACAGTAAATACCCAGTGGTGCGTCGCAATCTAATACTGGCCTCTCAGTAACGGCACATATACAGACTTTTTGAAGCATTACTCCCCCTGGATGTAAGTCGGCATTGTTCCTACTATATTCAATCCCGATGCAATTTCTGTGTTTCATCGTCAATATGAAGCTCCAAGGGTTACAGTAAACACCCAGTGGTGCGTCGCAATCTAATTCTGGCCTCTCAGTAACGGCACATATACAGACTGTTTGAAGCATTACTCCCCTTGGACGTAAGTCGGCATTGTGCCTACTATATTCAATCCCGATGCAATTACTGTGTTTGATCGTCAATATGAAACTCCAAGGGTTACAGTAAACACCCAGTGGTGCGTCGCTATCTAATACTGGCCTCTCAGGAAAGGCACGTATACAGACTGTTTGAAGCATTGCTCCCACTGGACGTAAGTCGGCATTGTGCCTACTATATTTAATCCCGATGCAATTTCTGTGTTTCATCGTCAATATGATGCTCCAAGGGTTACAGTAAACACCCAGTGGTGGGTCGCATTCTAATACTGGCCTCTCAGTAACGGCACGTATACAGATTGTTTGAAGCATTACACCCCCTGGACGTAAGTTGGCGTTCTGCCCACTATATTCAATCCCGATGCAATTTCTGTGTTTCATCGTCAATATGGAGCTCCAAGGGTTACAGTAATCACCAAGTGGAGCGTCACAATCTAATACTTGCCTCTCAATAACAGCACGTATACCGACTGTTTGAAGCATTGCTCCCCTGGGACGTATGTCGGCATTGTGCCTAGTATATTCTATCCCGATGCAATTTCTGTGTTTCATCGTCAATATGAAGCTCCAAGGGTTACAGTAAACACCCAGTGGTGCATCACAATCTAATACTGGCCTCTCAGGAAAGGCACGTACACCGACTATTTGAAGCATTGCTCCCCTGGACGTTAGTTGGCATTGCACCTACTATATTCAATCCCGATGCAATTTCTGTGTTTCATCGTCAATATGAAGCTCCAAGGGTTACAGTAAATACCCAGTGGTGCGTCGCAATCTAATACTGGCCTCTCAGTAACGGCACGTATAAAGACTCTTTGAAGCATTGCTCCCGTGAACGTAAGTCGGCATTGTGCCTACAATATTCAATTCCGATGCAATTTCTGTGTTTCATCGTCAATATGAAGCTGCAAGGGTTACAGTAAACTCCCAGTGGTGCGTCGCAGTCTAATACTGGCCTCTCAGTAACGGCACGTATACAGACTGTTAGAAGCATTACTCCCCCTGGACGTAAGTCCGCATTATGCCTACTATATTCAATCCCGATGCAATTTTTGTGTTTCATCGTCAATATGAAGCTACAAGGGTTACAGTAAATACCCAGTAGTGCGTCGCAATCTATTACTGGCCTCTCAGTAACGGCACATATACAAACTTTTTGAAGCATTACTCCCCCTGGATGTAAGACGGCATTGTGCCTACTATATTCAATCCCGATGCAATTTCTGTGTTTCATCGTCAATATGAAGCTCCAAGGGTTACAGTAAACACCCAGTGGTGCGTCACAATCTAATACTGGCCTCTCAGGAATGGCACATATACAGACTGTTTGAAGCATTGCTCCCCCTGGACGCTAGTCAGCATTGAGCCTACTATATTCAATCCCGATGCAATTTCTGTGATTCATCGTCAATATGAAGCACCAAGGGTTACAGTAAACACCCAGTGGTGCGTCGCAATCTAATACTGGCCTCTCAGGAATGTCACGTATACAGACTGGTTGAAGCATTGCTCCCCCTGGACGTAAGTCGGCATTGTGCCTACTATATTCAATCCCGATGCAATTTCTGTGTTTCATCGTCAATATGAAGCTGCAAGGGTTACAGTAAATAACCAGTGGTGCGTCACAATCTAATACTGGCCTCTCAGTAACGGCACATATACAGACTGTTTGAAGCATTACTCCCCCTGGACGTAAGTCCGCATTATGCCTACTATATTCAATCCCGATGCAATTTCTGTGTTTCATCGTCAATATGAAGCTCCAAGGGTTACAGTAAATACCCAGTGGTGCGTCGCAATCTAATCCTGGCCTCTCAGTAACGGCACATATACAGACTGTTTGAAGCATTACTCCCCCTGGACGTAAATCGGCATTGTGCCTACTATATTCAATCCCGATGCAATTTCTAAGTTTCATCGTCAATATGAAGCTCCAAGGGTTACAGTAAACACCCAGTGGTGCGTCGCAATCTAATACTGGCCTCTCAGGAAATGCACATATACAGACTGTTTGAAGCATTGCTCCCCGTGGACGTAAGTCGGCATTGTGCCTACTATATTAAATCCCGATGCATATACTGTGTTTCATCGTCAATATGAAACTCCAAGGGTTACAGTAAACTTCCAGTGGTGCGTCGCAATCTAATACTGGCCTCTCAGGAAAGGCACGTATACAGACTGTTTGAAGCATTGCTCCCCCTGGACGTAAGTCGGCATTGTGCCTACTATATTCAATCCCGATGCAATTTCTGTGTTTCATCGTCAATGCGAAGCTCCAAGGGTTACAGTAAATACCCAGCGGTGCGTCACAATCTAATACTGGCCTCTCAGTAACGGCACATATACAGACTGTTTGAAGCATTACTCCCCCTGGACGTAAGTCGGCATTGTGCCTACTATATTCAATCCTGATGCAATTTCTGTGTTTCATCGTCAATACGAAGCTCCAAGGGTTACAGTAAATACCCAGTGGTGCGTCACAATCTAATACTGGCCTCTCAGTAACGGAACATATACAGACTGTTTGAAGCATTACTCCCCCTGGACGTAAGTCGGTATTGTGCCTACTATATTCAATCCCGATGCAATTTCTAAGTTTCATCGTCAATATGAAGCTCCAAGGGTTACAGTAAACACCCAGTGGTGCGTCGCAATCTAATACTGGCCTCTCAGGAAAGGCACGTATACAGACTGTTTGAAGCATTGCTCCCCCTGGACGTAAGTCGGCATTGTGCCTACTATATTAAATCCCGATACATATACTGTGTTTCATCGTCAATATGAAACTCCAATGGTTACAGTAAACACCCAGTGGTGCGTCGCAATCTAATATTGGCCTCTCAGGAAAGGCATGTATACAGACTGTTTGAAGCATTGCTCCCCCTGGACGTAAGTCGGCATTGTGCCTACTATATTCAATCCCGATGCAATTTCTGTGTTGCATCGTCAATATGAAGCTCCAAGGGTTACAGTAAACACCCAGTGGTGCGTCGCAATCTAATTCTGGCCTCTCAGTAACGGCACATATACAGACTGTTTGAAGCATTACTCCCCCTGGACGTAAGTCGGCATTGTGCCTACTATATTCAATCCCGATGCAATTACTGTGTTTCATCGTCAATATGAAGCTCCAAGGGTTACAGTAAACACCCAGTGGTGCGTCGCAATCTAATTCTGGCCTCTCAGTAACGGCACATATACAGACTGTTTGAAGCATTACTCCCCCTGGACGTAAGTCGGCATTGTGCCTACTATATTCAATCCCGATGCAATTACTGTGTTTGATCGTCAATATGAAACTCCAAGGGTTACAGTAAACACCCAGTGGTGCGTCGCTATCTAATACTGGCCTCTCAGGAAAGGCACGTATACAGACTGTTTGAAGCATTGCTCCCCCTGGACGTAAGTCGGCATTGTGCCTACTATATTTAATCCCGATGCAATTTCTGTGTTTCATCGTCAATATGATGCTCCAAGGGTTACAGTAAACACCCAATGGTGGGTCGCATTCTAATACTGGCCTCTCAGTAACGGCACGTATATAGATTGTTTGAAGCATTACACCCCCTGGACGTAAGTTGGCATTCTGCCTACTATATTCAATCCCGATGCAATTTCTGTGTTTCATCGTCAATATGGAGCTCCAAGGGTTACAGTAATCACCAAGTGGAGCGTCACAATCTAATACTTGCCTCTCAATAACGGCACGTATACAGACTGTTTGAAGCATTGCTCCCCTGGGACGTATGTCGGCATTGTGCCTAGTATATTCTATCCCGATGCAATTTCTGTGTTTCATCGTCAATATGAAGCTCCAAGGGTTACAGTAAACACCCAGTGGTGCATCACAATCTAATACTGGCCTCTCAGGAAAGGCACGTACACCGACTATTTGAAGCATTTCTCCCCTGGACGTTAGTTGGCATTGCACCTACTATATTCAATCCCGATGCAATTTCTGTGTTTCATCGTCAATATGAAGCTCCAAGGGTTACAGTAAACACCCAGTGGTGCATCACAATCAAATACCGGCCTCCCAGGAAAGGCACGTACACCGACTATTTGAAGCATTGCTCCCCTGGACGTTAGTTGGCATTGCGCCTACTATATTCAATCCCGATGCAATTTCTGTGGTTCATCGTCAATATGAAGCTCCAAGGGTTACAGTAAAGACCCAGTGGTGCGTCGCAATCTAATACTGGCGTCTCAGGAAAGGCACGTATACAGACTGTTTGTAGCATTACTCTCCCTGGACGTAAGTCGGCAATGTACCTACTATATTCAGTCCTGATGAAATTTCATTGTTTCATCGTCAATATGAATCTCCAAGGGTTACAGCAAACACCCAGTGGTGCGTCGCAATCTAATACTGGCCTCTCTGTAACGGCACGTATACAGACTGTTTGAAGCATTGTTCCCCCTGGCGTAAGTCGGCATTGTGCCCACTATATTCAATCCCGATGCAATATCTGTGTTTCATCGTCAATATGAAGCTTTAAGGGTTACAGTAAACACCCAGTGGTGCGTCGCAATCTAATACCGGCCTCTCAGTAACGGCACGTATAAAGACTCTTTGAAGCATTGCTCCCGTGAACGTAAGTCGGCATTGTGCCTACTATATTCAATTCCGATGCAATTTCTGTGTTTCATCGTCAAAATGAAGCTGCAAGGGTTACAGTAAACTCCCAGTGGTGCGTCGCAGTCTAATACTGGCCTCTCAGTAACGGCACGTATACAGACTGTTAGAAGCATTACTCCCCCTGGACGTAAGTCCGCATTATGCCTACTATATTCAATCCCGATGCAATTTCTGTGTTTCATCGTCAATATGAAGCTACAAGGGTTACAGTAAACACCCAGTGGTGCGTCACAATCTAATACTGGCCTCTGACGAATGGCACATATACAGACTGTTTGAAGCATTGCTCCCCCTGGACGCAAGTCAGCATTGTGCCTACTATATTCAATCCCGATGCAATTTCTGTGTTTCATCGTCAATATGAAGCACCAAGGGTTACAGTAAACACCCAGTGGTGCGTCGCAATCTAATACTGGCCTCTCAGGAATGTCACGTATACAGACTGTTTGAAGCATTGCTCCCCCTGGACGTAAGTCGGCATTGTGCCTACTATATTCAATCCCGATGCAATTTCTGTGTTTCATCGTCAATATGAAGCTCCAAGGGTTACAGTAAATACCCAGTGGTGCGTCACAATCTAATAGTAGCCTCTCAGTAACGGCACATATACAGACTGTTTGAAGCATTGCTCCCCCAGGACGCAAGTCAGCATTGTTCCTACTATATTCAATCCCGATGCAATATCTGTGTTTCATCGTCAATATGAAGCTCCAAGGGTTACAGTAAACTCCCAGTGGTGCGTCGCAGTCTAATACTGGCCTCCTCTCAGGAAAGGCACGTATACAGACTGTTTGAAGCATTACTCCCCCTGGACGTAAGTCCGCATTATGCCTACTATATTCAATCCCGATGCAATTTCTGTGTTTCATCGTCAATATGAAGCTCCAAGGGTTACAGTAAATACCCAGTAGTGCGTCGCAATCTAATACTGGCCTCTCAAAAAAGGCACGTATACAGACTGTTTGAAGCATTGCTCCCCCTGGACGTAAGTCGGCATTGTGCCTACTATATTCAATCCCGATGCAATTTCTAAGTTTCATCGTCAATATGAAGCTCCAAGGGTTACAGTAAACACCCAGTAGTGCGTCGCAATCTAATACTGGCCTCTCAGGAAAGGCACGTATACAGACTGTTTGAAGCATTGCTCCCCCTGGACGTAAGTCGGCATTGTGCGTACTATATTAAATCCCGGATCATATACTGTATTTCATCGTCAATATGAAACTCCAAGGGTTACAGTAAACACCCAGTGGTGCGTCGCTATCTAATACTGGCCTCTCAGGAAAGGCACGTATACAGACTGTTTGAAGCATTGCTCCCCCCGGAACGTAAGTCGGCATTGTGCCTACAATATTCAATCCCGATGCAATTTCTGTGTTTCATCGTCAATACGAAGCTCCAAGGGTTACAGTAAATACCCAGTGGTGCGTCACAATCTAATACTGGCCTCTCAGTAACGGCACATATACAGACTGTTTGAAGCATTACTCACCCTGGACGTAAGTCGGCATTGTGCCTACTATATTCAATCCTGATGCAATTTCTGTGTTTCATCGTCAATACGAAGCTCCAATGGTTACAGTAAATACCCAGTGGTGCGTCACAATCTAATACTGGCCTCTCAGTAACGGCACATATACAGACTGTTTGAAGCATTGCTCCCTCTGGACGCAAGTCAGCATTGTGGCTACTATATTCAATCCCGATGCAATTTCTGTGTTTCATCGTCAATATGAAGCACCAAGGGTTACAGTAAACACAAAGTGGTGCGTCGCAATCTAATACTGGCCTCTCAGGAAAGTCACGTATACAGACTGTTTGAAGCATTGCTCCCCCTGGACGTAAGTCGGCATTGTGCCTACTATATTCTATCCCGATGCAATGTCTGTGTTTCATCGTCAATATGAAGCTCCAAGGGTTACAGTAAATACCCAGTGGTGTGTTGCAATCTAATACTGGCCTCTCAGTAACGGCACATATACAGACTGTTTGAAGCATTACTCCCCCTGGACGTAAGTCGGCATTGTGCCTACTATATTCAATCCCGATGCAATTTCTGTGTTTCATCGTCAATATGAAGCTCCAAGGGTTACAGTAAACTCCCAGTGGTGCGTCGCAGTCTAATACTGGCCTGTCAGGAAAGACACGTATACAGACTGTTTGAAGCATTACTCCCCCTGGACGTAAGTCCGCATTATGCCTACTATGTTCAATCCCGATGCAATTTCTGTGTTTCATCGTCAATATGAAGCTCCAAGGGTTACAGTAAATACCCAGTGGTGCGTCGCAATCTAATACTGGCCTCTCAGTAACGGCACATATACAGACTGTTTGAAGCATTACTCCCCCTGGACGTAAGTCGGCATTGTGCCTACTATATTCAATCCCGATGCAATTTCTGTGTTTCATCGTCAGTATGAAGCTCCAAGGGTTACAGTAAACACCCAGTGGTGCGTCGCAATCTAATACTGGCCTCTCAGGAAAGGCATGTATACAGACTGTTTGGAGCATTGCTCCCCCGGGACGTAAGTCGGCATTGTGCCTACTATATTAAATCCCGATGCAATTATTGTGTTTCATCGTCAATATGAAACTCCAAGGGTTACAGTAAACACCCAGTGGTGCGTCGCAATCTAATACTGGCCTCTCAGGAAAGGCACGTATACAGACTGTTTGAAGCATTGCTCCCCCTGGACGTAAGTCAGCATTGTGCCTACTATATTCAATCCCGATGCAATTTCTGTGTATCATCGTCAATATGAAGCTCAAAGGGTTACAGTAAACACCCAGTGGTGCGTCGCAATCTAATACTAGCCTCTCAGGAAAGGCACGTATACAGACTGTTTGTAGCATTACTCTCCCTGGACGTAAGTCGGCAATGTACCTACTATATTCAGTCCCGATGCAATTTCTGTGTTTCATCGTCAATATGAAGCTCCAAGGGTTACAGTAAACACCCAGTGGTGCGTCGCAATCTAATACTGGCCTCTCTGCAACGGCACGTATACAGACTGTTTGAAGCATTGTTCCCCCTGGACGTAAGTCGGCATTGTGCCTACTATATTCAATCCCGATGCAATTTCTGTGTTTCATCGGCAATATGAAGCTCCAAGTGTTACAGTAAACACCCAGTGGTGCGTCGCAATCTAATACTGGCCTCTCAGTAACGGCACGTATAAAGACTCTTTGAAGCATTGCTCCCGTGAACGTAAGTCGGCATTGTGCCTAGTATATTCAATTCCGATGCAATTTCTGTGTTTCATCGTCAATATGACGCTCCAAGGGTTACAATAAACTCCCAGTGGTGCGTCGCAGTCTAATACTGGCCTCTCAGTAACGACACGTATACAGACTGTTTGAAGCATTACTCCCCCTGGACGTAAGTCCGCATTATGCCTACTATATTCAATCCCGAAGCAATTTCTGTGTTTCATCGTCAATATGAAGCCCCAAGGGTTACAGTAAATACCCAGTGGTGCGTCGCAATCTAATACTGGCCTCTCAGTAACGGCACATATTCAGACTTTTTGAAGCATTACTCCCCCTGGATGTAAGTCGGCATTGTGCCTACTATAATCAATCCCGATGCAATTTCTGTGTTTCATCGTCAATATGAAGCTCCAAGGGTTACAGTAAACACCCAGTGGTGCGTCGCAATCTAATACTGGCCTCTCAGTAACGGCACATATACAGACTGTTTGAAGCATTACTCCCCCTGGACGTAAGTCGGCATTGTGCCTACTATATTCAATCCCGATGCAATTACTATGTTTCATCGTCAATATGAAACTCCAAGGGTTACAGTAATCACCAAGTGGTGCGTCACAATCTAATACTGACCTCTCAGTAACGGCACATATACAGACTGTTTGAAGCATTACTCCCCCTGGACGTAAGTCGGCATTGTGCCTACTATATTCAATCCCGATGCAATTTCTGTGTTTCATCGTCAATATGAAGCTCCAAGGGTTACAGTAAACTCCCAGTGGTGCGTCGCAGTCTAATACTGGCCTCTCAGGAAAGGTACGTATTAAGACTGTTTGAAGCATTACTCCCCCTGGACGTATGTCCGCATTACGCCTACTATATTCAATCCCGATGCAATTTCTGTGTTTCATCGTCAATATGAAGCTCCTAGGGTTACAGTAATTACTCAGTGGTGCGTCGCAATCTAATACTGGCCTCTCTGTAACGGCACGTATACAGACTGTTTGAAGCATTGTTCCCCCTGGACGTAAGTCGGCATTGTGCCTACTATATATAATCCCGATGCAATTTCGGTGTTTCATCGTCAATATGAAGCTCCAAGTGTTACTTTAAACACCCAGTGGTGCGTCGCAATCTAATACTGGCCTCTCAGTAACGGCACGTATAAAGACTCTTTGAAGCATTGCTCCCATGAACGTAAGTCGGCATTGTGCCTACTATATTCAATCCCGATGCAATTTCTGTGTTTCATCGTAATATGAAGCTCTAAGGGTTACAGTAAACACCCAGTGGTGCGTCGCAATCTAATACTGGCCGCTCAGTAACGGCACATATACAGACTGTTTGAAGCATTACTCCCCCTGGACGTAAGTGAGTATTGTGCCTACTATATTCAATCCCGATGCAATTACTGTGTTTCATCGTCAATATGAAACTCCAAGGGTTACAGTAAACACCCTGTGGTGGGTCGCTATCTAATACTGGCCTCTCAATAAAGGCACGTATTCAGACTGTTTGAAGCATTGCTCCCCCTGGACGTAAGTCGGCATTGTGCCTACTATATTCAATCCCGAAGCAATTTCTGTGTTTCATCGTCAATATGAAGCTCCAAGGGTTACAGTAAACACCCAGTGGTGCGTCGCAATCTAATACTGGCCTCTCAGGAAAGGCACGTGTACAGACGGTTTGAAGCATTGCTCCCCCTGAACGTATGTCGGCATTGTGCCTACTATATTTAATCCCGATGCAATTTCTGTGTTTCATCGTCAATATGATGCTCCAAGGGTTACAGTAAACACCCAGTGGTGCATCGCATTCTAATACTGGCCTCTCAGTATTGGCACGTATACAGATTGTTTGAAGCATTACACCCCCTGGACGTTAGTTGGCATCGCGCCCACTATTTCAATCCCGATGCAATTTCTGTGTTTCATCGTCAATATGAAGCTCCAAGGGTTACAGTAAACACCCAGTGGTGCGTCGCAATCTAATACTGGCCTCTCAGGAAAGGCACGTATACAGACTGTTTGTAGCATTACTCTCCCTGGACTTAAGTCGGCAATGCACCTACTATATTCAGTCCCGATGCAATTTCTGTGTTTCATCGTCAATATGAAACTCCAAGGGTTACAGTAAACACCCAGTGGTGCGTCGCAATCTAATACTGGCCTCTCTGCAACGGCACGTATACAGACTATTTGAAGCATTGTTCACCCTGGACGTAAGTCGGCATTGTGCCTACTATATTCAATTCTGATGCAATTTCTGTGTTTCATCGGCAATATGAAGCTCCAAGGGTTACAGTAAACTCCCAGTGGTGCGTCGCAGTCTAATACTGGCCTCTCAGTAACGGCACGTATACAGACTGTTTGAAGCATTACTCCCCCTGGACGTAAGTCCGCATTATGCCTACTATATTCAATCCCGATGCAATTTCTGTGTTTCATCGTCAATATGAAGCCCAAGGGTTACAGTAAATACCCAGTGGTGCGTCGCAATCTAATACTGGCCTCTCAGTAACGGCACATATACAGACTTTTTGAAGCATTACTCCCCCTGGATGTAAGTCGGCATTGTTCCTACTATATTCAATCCCGATGCAATTTCTGTGTTTCATCGTCAATATGAAGCTCCAAGGGTTACAGTAAACACCCAGTGGTGCGTCGCAATCTAATTCTGGCCTCTCAGTAACGGCACATATACAGACTGTTTGAAGCATTACTCCCCTTGGACGTAAGTCGGCATTGTGCCTACTATATTCAATCCCGATGCAATTACTGTGTTTGATCGTCAATATGAAACTCCAAGGGTTACAGTAAACACCCAGTGGTGCGTCGCTATCTAATACTGGCCTCTCAGGAAAGGCACGTATACAGACTGTTTGAAGCATTGCTCCCACTGGACGTAAGTCGGCATTGTGCCTACTATATTTAATCCCGATGCAATTTCTGTGTTTCATCGTCAATATGATGCTCCAAGGGTTACAGTAAACACCCAGTGGTGGGTCGCATTCTAATACTGGCCTCTCAGTAACGGCACGTATACAGATTGTTTGAAGCATTACACCCCCTGGACGTAAGTTGGCGTTCTGCCTACTATATTCAATCCCGATGCAATTTCTGTGTTTCATCGTCAATATGGAGCTCCAAGGGTTACAGTAATCACCAAGTGGAGCGTCACAATCTAATACTTGCCTCTCAATAACAGCACGTATACAGACTGTTTGAAGCATTGCTCCCCTGGGACGTATGTCGGCATTGTGCCTAGTATATTCTATCCCGATGCAATTTCTGTGTTTCATCGTCAATATGAAGCTCCAAGGGTTACAGTAAACACCCAGTGGTGCATCACAATCTAATACTGGCCTCTCAGGAAAGGCACGTACACCGACTATTTGAAGCATTGCTCCCCTGGACGTTAGTTGGCATTGCACCTACTATATTCAATCCCGATGCAATTTCTGTGTTTCATCGTCAATATGAAGCTCCAAGGGTTACAGTAAATACCCAGTGGTGCGTCGCAATCTAATACTGGCCTCTCAGTAACGGCACGTATAAAGACTCTTTGAAGCATTGCTCCCGTGAACGTAAGTCGGCATTGTGCCTACAATATTCAATTCCGATGCAATTTCTGTGTTTCATCGTCAATATGAAGCTGCAAGGGTTACAGTAAACTCCCAGTGGTGCGTCGCAGTCTAATACTGGCCTCTCAGTAACGGCACGTATACAGACTGTTAGAAGCATTACTCCCCCTGGACGTAAGTCCGCATTATGCCTACTATATTCAATCCCGATGCAATTTTTGTGTTTCATCGTCAATATGAAGCTACAAGGGTTACAGTAAATACCCAGTAGTGCGTCGCAATCTATTACTGGCCTCTCAGTAACGGCACATATACAAACTTTTTGAAGCATTACTCCCCCTGGATGTAAGACGGCATTGTGCCTACTATATTCAATCCCGATGCAATTTCTGTGTTTCATCGTCAATATGAAGCTCCAAGGGTTACAGTAAACACCCAGTGGTGCGTCACAATCTAATACTGGCCTCTCAGGAATGGCACATATACAGACTGTTTGAAGCATTGCTCCCCCTGGACGCTAGTCAGCATTGAGCCTACTATATTCAATCCCGATGCAATTTCTGTGATTCATCGTCAATATGAAGCACCAAGGGTTACAGTAAACACCCAGTGGTGCGTCGCAATCTAATACTGGCCTCTCAGGAATGTCACGTATACAGACTGGTTGAAGCATTGCTCCCCCTGGACGTAAGTCGGCATTGTGCCTACTATATTCAATCCCGATGCAATTTCTGTGTTTCATCGTCAATATGAAGCTGCAAGGGTTACAGTAAATAACCAGTGGTGCGTCACAATCTAATACTGGCCTCTCAGTAACGGCACATATACAGACTGTTTGAAGCATTACTCCCCCTGGACGTAAGTCCGCATTATGCCTACTATATTCAATCCCGATGCAATTTCTGTGTTTCATCGTCAATATGAAGCTCCAAGGGTTACAGTAAATACCCAGTGGTGCGTCGCAATCTAATCCTGGCCTCTCAGTAACGGCACATATACAGACTGTTTGAAGCATTACTCCCCCTGGACGTAAATCGGCATTGTGCCTACTATATTCAATCCCGATGCAATTTCTAAGTTTCATCGTCAATATGAAGCTCCAAGGGTTACAGTAAACACCCAGTGGTGCGTCGCAATCTAATACTGGCCTCTCAGGAAATGCACATATACAGACTGTTTGAAGCATTGCTCCCCGTGGACGTAAGTCGGCATTGTGCCTACTATATTAAATCCCGATGCATATACTGTGTTTCATCGTCAATATGAAACTCCAAGGGTTACAGTAAACTTCCAGTGGTGCGTCGCAATCTAATACTGGCCTCTCAGGAAAGGCACGTATACAGACTGTTTGAAGCATTGCTCCCCCTGGACGTAAGTCGGCATTGTGCCTACTATATTCAATCCCGATGCAATTTCTGTGTTTCATCGTCAATGCGAAGCTCCAAGGGTTACAGTAAATACCCAGCGGTGCGTCACAATCTAATACTGGCCTCTCAGTAACGGCACATATACAGACTGTTTGAAGCATTACTCCCCCTGGACGTAAGTCGGCATTGTGCCTACTATATTCAATCCTGATGCAATTTCTGTGTTTCATCGTCAATACGAAGCTCCAAGGGTTACAGTAAATACCCAGTGGTGCGTCACAATCTAATACTGGCCTCTCAGTAACGGAACATATACAGACTGTTTGAAGCATTACTCCCCCTGGACGTAAGTCGGTATTGTGCCTACTATATTCAATCCCGATGCAATTTCTAAGTTTCATCGTCAATATGAAGCTCCAAGGGTTACAGTAAACACCCAGTGGTGCGTCGCAATCTAATACTGGCCTCTCAGGAAAGGCACGTATACAGACTGTTTGAAGCATTGCTCCCCCTGGACGTAAGTCGGCATTGTGCCTACTATATTAAATCCCGATACATATACTGTGTTTCATCGTCAATATGAAACTCCAATGGTTACAGTAAACACCCAGTGGTGCGTCGCAATCTAATATTGGCCTCTCAGGAAAGGCATGTATACAGACTGTTTGAAGCATTGCTCCCCCTGGACGTAAGTCGGCATTGTGCCTACTATATTCAATCCCGATGCAATTTCTGTGTTGCATCGTCAATAGGAAGCTCCAAGGGTTACAGTAAACACCCAGTGGTGCGTCGCAATCTAATACTGGCCTCTCAGTAACGGCACATATACAGACTGTTTGAAGCATTGCTCCATCTGGACGCAAGTCAGCATTGTGGCTACTATATTCAATCCCGATGCAATTTCTGTGTTTCATCGTCAATATGAAGCACCAAGGGTTACAGTAAACACCCAGTGGTGCGTCGCAATCTAATACTGGCCTCTCAGGAAAGTCACGTATACAGACTGTTTGAAGCATTGCTCCCCCTGGACGTAAGTCGGCATTGTGCCTACTATATTCAATCCCGATGCAATTTCTGTGTTTCATCGTCAATATGAAGCTCCAAGGGTTACAGTAAATACCCAGTGGTGCGTCGCAATCTAATACTGGCCTCTCAGTAACGGCACATATACAGACTGTTTGAGCATTACTCCCCCTGGACGTAAGTCGGCATTGTGCCTACTATATTCAATCCCGATGCAATTTCTGTGTTTCATCGTCAATATGAAGCTCCAAGGGTTACAGTAAACTCCCAGTGGTGCGTCGCAGACTAATACTGGCCTGTCATGAAAGGCACGTATACAGACTGTTTGAAGCATTACTCCCCCTGGACGTAAGTCCGCATTATGCCTACTATATTCAATCCCGATGCAATTTCTGTGTTTCATCTTCAGTATGAAGCTCCAAGGGTTACAGTAAACACCCAGTGGTGCGTCGCAATCTAATATTGGCCTCTCAGGAAAGGCATGTATACAGACTATTTGGAGCATTGCTCCCCATGGACGTAAGTCGGCATTGTGCATACTATATTAAATCCCGATGCAATTATTGTGTTTCATCGTCAATATGAAACTCCAAGGGTTACAGTAAACACCCAGTGGTGCGTCGCAATCTAATACTGGCCTCTCAGGAAAGGCACGTATACAGACTGTTTGAAGCATTGCTCCCCCTGGACGTAAGTCTGCATTGTGCCTACTATATTTAATCCCGATGCAATTTCTGTGTTTCATCGTCAATATGATGCTCCAAGGGTTACAGTAAACACCCAGTGGTGCGTCGCAATCTAATACTGGCCTTTCTGTAACGGCACGTATACAGACTGTTTGAAGCATTGCTCCCCCTGAACGATAGCCAGCATTGTGCCCACTATATTCAAATCCGTTGAAAATTCTGTGTTTCCTCGTCAATATGAAGCTCCAAGGGTTACAGTAAACTCCCAGTGGTGCGTCGCAGTCTAATACTGGCCTCTCAGTAACGGCACGTATACAGACTGTTTCAAGTATTACTCCCCGTGGACGTAAGTCCGCATTATGCCTTCTATATTCAATCCCGATGCAATTTCTGTGTTTCATCGTCAATATGAAGCTCCAAGGGTTACAGTAAAAACCCAGTGGTGCGTCACAATCTAGTACTGGCCTCTCAGTAACGGCACATATACAGACTGTTTGAAGCATTACTCCCCCTGGTCGTAAGTCGGCATTGTGCCTACTATATTCAATCCCGATGCAATATCTGTGTTTCATCGTCAATATGAAGCTCCAAGGGTTACAGTCAATACCCAGTTTTGCGTCACAATCTAATACTGGCCTCTCAGTAACGGCACGTATACAGACTGTTTGAAGCATTACACCCGCTGGACGTAAGTCGGCATTCTGCCTACTATATTCAATCCCGATGCAATTTCTGTGTTTCATCGTCAATATGGAGCTCCAAGGGTTACAGTAAACACCCAGTGGTGCGTCGGAATCTAATACTGGCCTCTCAGGAAAGGCACGTATACAGACTGTTTGAAGCATTGCTCCCCCTGGACGTAAGTCGGCATTGTGCCTACTATATTCAATCCCGATGCAATTTCTGTGTTTCATCGTCAATATGAAGCTCCAAGGGTTACAGTAAACACCCAGTGGTGCGTCGCAATCTAATACTAGCCTCTCAGGAAAGGCACGTATACAGACAGTTTGAAGCATTGCTCCCCCTGGACGTAAGTCTGCATTGTGCCTACTATATTTAATCCCGATGCAATTTCTGTGTTTCATCGTCAATATGATGCTCCAAGGGTTACAGTAAACACCCAGTGGTGCGTCGCATTCTAATACTGGCCTCTCAGTAACGGCACGTATACAGACTGTTTGAAGCATTACACCCCCTGGACGTAAGTCGGCATTCTGCCTACTATATTCAATCCCGATGCAATTTCTGTGTTTCATCGTCAATATGGAGCTCCAAGGGTTACAGTAAACACCCAGTGGTGCATCGCAATCTAATACTGGCCTCTCAGGAAAGGCACGTACACCGACTGTTTGAAGCATTGCTCCCCTGGACGTTAGATGGCATTGCGCCTACTATATTCAATCCCGATGCAATTTCTGTGTTTCATCGTCAATATGAAGCTCCAAGGGTTACAGTAAACTCCCAGTGGTGCGTCGCAGTCTAATACTGGCCTGTCAGGAAAGGCACGTATACAGACTGTTTGAAGCATTACTCACCCTGGACGTAAGTCCGCATTATGCCTACTATATTCAATCCCGATGCAATTTCTGTGTTTCATCTTCAGTATGAAGCTCCAAGGGTTACAGTAAACACCCAGTGTTGCGTCGCAATCTAATATTGGCCTCTCAGGAAAGGCATGTATACAGACTGTTTGAAGCATTGCTCCCCCTGGACGTAAGTCGGCATTGGGCCTACTATATTCAATCCCGATGCAATTTCTGTGTTGCATCGTCAATATGAAGCTCCAAGGGTTACAGTAAACACCCAGTGGTGCGTCGCAATCTAATACTGGCCTCTCTGTAACGGCACATATACAGACTGTTTGAAGCATTGCTCCCTCTGGACGCAAGTCAGCATTGTGGCTACTATATTCAATCCCGATGCAATTTCTGTGTTTCATCGTCAATATGAAGCACCAAGGGTTACAGTAAACACCCAGTGGTGCGTCAGCAATCTAATACTGGCCTCTCAGGAAAGTCACGTATACAGACTGTTTGAAGCATTGCTCCCCCTGGACGTAAGTCGGCATTGTGCCTACTATATTCAATCCCGATGCAATTTCTGTGTTTCATCGTCAATATGAAGCTCCAAGGGTTACAGTAAATACCCAGTGGTGCGTCGCAATCTAATACTGGCCTCTCAGTAACGGCACGTATACAGACTGATTGAAGCATTACTCCCCCTGGACGTAAGTCGGCATTGTGCCTACTATATTCAATCCCGATGCAATATCTGTGTTTCATCGTCAATATGAAGCTCCAAGGGTTACAGTCAATACCCAGTTTTGCGTCACAATCTAATACTGGCCTCTCAGTAACGGCACGAATACAGACTGTTTGAAGCATTACACCCGCTGGACGTAAGTCGGCATTCTGCCTACTATATTCAATCCCGATGAAATATCTGTGTTTCATCGTCAATATGGAGCTCCAAGGGTTATAGTAAACACCCAGTGGTGCGTCGCAATCTAATACTGGCCTCTCAGGAAAGGCACGTATACAGACTGTTTGAAGCATTGCTCCCCCTGGACGTAAGTCGGCATTGTGCCTACTATATTCAATCCCGATGCAATTTCTGTGTATCATCGTCAATATGAAGCTCAAAGGGTTACAGTAAACACCCAGTGGTGCGTCGCATTCTAATACTGGCCTCTCAGTAACGGCACGTATACAGACTGTTTGAAGCATTACTCCCCCTGGACGTAAGTCGGCATTCTGCCTACTATATTCAATTCCGATGCAATTTCTGTGTTTCATCGTCAATATGGAGCTCCAAGGGTTACAGTAAACACCCAGTGGTGCATCGCAATCTAATACTGGCCTCTCAGGAAAGGCACGTACACCGACTGTTTGAAGCATTGCTCCCCTGGACGTTAGATGGCATTGCGCCTACTATATTCAATCCCGATGCAATTTCTGTGTTTCATCGTCAATATGAAGCTCCAAGGGTTACAGCAAACACCCAGTCTTGCGTCGCAATCTAATACTGGCGTCTCAGGAAAGGCACGTATACAGAATGTTTGTAGCATTACTCTCCCTGGACGTAAGTCGGCAATGTACCTACTATATTGAGTCCCGATGCAATTTCTGTGTTTCATCGTCAATATGAAGCTCCAAGGGTTACAGTAAACACCCAGTGGTGCGTCGCAATCTAATACTGGCCTTTCTGTAACGGCACGTATACAGACTGTTTGAAAAATTGTTCCCCCTGGACGTAAGTCGGCATTGTGCCTACTATATTTAATCCCGATGCAATTTCTGTGTTTCATCGTCAATATGAAGCTCCAAGGGTTACAGTAAACACCCATTGGTGCGTCGCAATCTAATACTGGCCTCTCAGTAACGGCACGTATAAAGACTATTTGAAGCATTGCTCCCGTGAACGTAAGTCGGCATTGTGCCTACTATATTCTATTCCGATGAAATTTCTGTGTTTCCTCGTCAATATGAAGCCCCAAGGGTTACAGTAAACTCCCAGTGGTGCGTCGCAGTCTAATACTGGCCTCTCAGTAACGGCACGTATACAGACTGTTTCAAGTATTACTCCCCCTGGACGTAAGTCCGCATTATGCCTTCTATATTCAATCCCTATGCAATTTCTGTGTTTCATCGTCAATATGAAGCTACAAGGGTTACAGTAAACACCCAGTGGTGCGACACACTCTAGTACTGGCCTCTCAGTAATGGCACATATTCAGACTGTTTGAAGCATTGCTCCCCCTGGACGTAAGTCGGGATTGTGCCTACTATATTCAATCCCGATGCAATTTCTGTGTTTCATCGTCAATATGAAGCTCCAAGGGTTACAGTAAATACCCAGTGGTGCGTCGCAATCTAATACTGGCCTCTCAGTAACGGCACATATACAGACTGTTTGAAGCATTACTCCCCCTGGACGTAAGTCGGCATTGTGCCTACTATATTCAATCCCGATGCAATATCTGTGTTTCATCGTCAATATGAAGCTCCAAGGGTTACAGTCAATACCCAGTTTTGCGTCACAATCTAATACTGGCCTCTCAGTAACGGCACGTATACAGACTGTTTGAAGCATTACACCCGCTGGACGTAAGTCGGCATTCTGCCTACTATATTCAATCCCGATGCAATTTCTGTGTTTCATCGTATATATGGAGCTCCAAGGGTTACAGTAACCACCCAGTGGTGCGTCGCAATCTAATACTGGCCTCTCAGGAAAGGCACGTATACAGACTGTTTGAAGCATTGCTCCCCCTGGACGTAAGTCGGCATTGTGCCTACTATATTCAATCCCGATGCAATTTCTGTGTATCATCGTCAATATGAAGCTCAAAGGGTTACAGTAAACACCCAGTGGTGCGTCGCAATCTAATACTAGCCTCTCAGGAAAGGCACGTATACAGACAGTTTGAAGCATTGCTCCCCCTGGACGTACGTCTGCATTGTGCCTACTATATTTAATCCCGATGCAATTTCTGTGTTTCATCGTCAATATGATGCTCCAAGGGTTACAGTAAACACCCAGTGGTGCGTCGCATTCTAATACTGGCGTCTCAGTAACGGTACGTATACAGACTGTTTGAAGCATTACACCCCCTGGACGTAAGTCGGCATTCTGCCTACTATATTCAATCCCGATGCAATTTCTGTGTTTCATAGTCAATATGGAGCTCCAAGGGTTACAGTAAACACCCAGTGGTGCATCGCAATCTAATACTGGCCTCTCAGGAAAGGCACGTACACCGACTGTTTGAAGCATTGCTCCCCTGGACGTTAGATGGCATTGCGCCTACTATATTCAATCCCGATGCAATTTCTGTGTTTCATCGTCAATACGAAGCTCCAAGGGTTACAGCAAACACCCAGTCGTGCGTCGCAATCTAATACTGGCGTCTCAGGAAAGGCACGTATACAGAATGTTTGTAGCATTACTCTCCCTGGACGTAAGTCGGCAATGTACCTACTATATTCAGTCCCGATGCAATTTCTGTGTTTCATCGTCAATATGAAGTTCCAAGGGTTACAGTAAACACCCAGTGGTGCGTCGCAATCTAATACTGGCCTTTCTGTAACGGCACGTATACAGACTGTTCGAAAAATTGTTCCCCCTGGACGCAAGTCAGCATTGTTCCTATTATATTTAATCCCGATGCAATTTCTGTGTTTCATCGTCAATATGAAGCTCCAAGGGTTACAGTAAACACCCATTGGTGCGTCGCAATCTAATACTGGCCTCTCAGTAACGGCACGTATAAAGACTATTTGAAGCATTGCTCCCGTGAACGTAAGTCGGCATTGTGCCTACTATATTCAATTCCGATGAAATTTCTGTATTTCCTCGTCAATATGAAGCTCCAAGGGTTACAGTAAACTCCCAGTGGTGCGTCGCAGTCTAATACTGGCCTCTCAGTAACGGCACGTATACAGACTGTTTCAAGTATTACTCCCCCTGGACGTAAGTCCGCATTATGCCTTCTATATTCAATCCCGATGCAATTTCTGTGTTTCATCGTCAATATGAAGCTCCAAGGGTTACAGTAAACACCCAGTGGTGCGTCGCATTCTAATACTGGCCTCTCAGTAACGGCACGTATACAGATTGTTTGAAGCATTACACCCACTGGACGTAAGTTTGCATTCTGCCTACTATATTCAGTCCCGATGCAATTTCTGTGTTTCATCGTCAATATGGAGCTCCAAGGGTTACAGTAATCACCAGGTGGAGCGTCACAATCTAATACTTGCCTCTCAGTAATGGCACGTATACAGACTGTTTGAAGCATTGCTCCCCTGGGACGTAAGTCGGCATTGTGCCTACTATATTATATCCCGATGCAATTTCTGTGTTTCATCGTCAATATGAAGCTCCAAGGGTTACAGTAAACACCCAGTGTTGCATCGCAATCTAATACTGGCCTCTCAGGAAAGGCACGTACACCGACTATTTGGAGCATTGCTCCCCTGGACGTTAGTTTGCATTGCGCCTACTATATACAATCCCGATGCAATATCTGTGTTTCATCGTCAATATGAAGCTCCAAGGGTTACAGTAAACACCCAGTGGTGCGCCGCAATCTAATACTGGCCTCTCAGGAAAGGCACGTATACAGACTGTCTGTAGCATTACTCTCCCTGGACGTAAGTCGGCAATGTACCTACTATATTCAGTCCCGATGCAATTTCTGTGTTTCATCGTCAATATGAAGCTCCAAGGGTTACAGAAAACACCCAGTGGTGCGTCGCAATCTAATACTGGCCTCTCTGTAACGGCACGTATACAGACTGTTTGAAGCATTGTTCCCCCTGGACGTAAGTCGGCATTGTGCCTACTATATTCACTCCCGATGCCATTTCTATGTTTCATCGTCAATATGAAGCTCCAAGTGCAACAGTAAACACCCAGTGGTGCGTCGCAATCTAATACTGGCCTCTCAGTAACGGCGCGTATAAAGACTCTTTGAAGCATTGCTCCCGTGAACGTAAGTCGGCATTGTGCCTACTATATTCAATTCCAATGCAATTTCTGTGTTTCATCGTCAATATGAAGCTCCAAGGGTTACAGTAAACTCCCAGTGGTGCGTCGCAGTCTAATACTGGCCTCTCAGTAACGGCACGTATACAGACTGTTTGAAGCATTACTCCCCCTGGACGTAAGTCCGCATTATGCCTAATATATTCAATCCCGATGCAGTTTCTGTGTTTCATCGTCAATATGAAGCCCCAAGGGTTACAGTAAATACCCAGTGGTGCGTCGCAATCTAATACTGGCCTCTCAGTAACGGCACATATACAGACTTTTTGAAGCATTACTCCCCCTGGATGTAAGTCGGCATTGTGCCTACTATATTCAATCCCGTTGCAATTTCTGTGTTTCATCGTCAATATGAAGCTCCAAGGGTTACAGTAAACACCCAGTGGTGCGTCGCAATCTAATACTGGCCTCTCAATAACGGCACATACACAGACTGTTTGATGCATTACTCCCCCTGGACGTAAGTCGGCATTGTGCCTACTATATTCAATCCCGAAGCAATTACTGTGTTTCATCGTCAATATGAAACTCCAAGGGTTACAGTAAACACCCAGTGGTGCGTCGCTATCTAATACTGGCCTCTAAGGAAAGGCACTTATACAGACTGTTTGAAGCATTGCTCCCCCTGGACGTAAGTCGGCATTGTGCCTACTATATTCAATCCTGATGCAATTTCTGTGTTTCATCGTCAATATGAAGCTCCAAGGGTTACAGTAAACACCCAGTGGTGCGTCGCAATCTAATACTGGCCTCTCAGGAAAGGCACGTATACAGACTGTTTGAAGCATTGCTCCCCCTGGACGTAAGTCGGCATTGTGCCTACCATATTTAATCCCGATGCAATTTCTGTGTTTCATCGTCAATATGATGCTCCAAGGGTTACAGTAAACACCCAGTGGTGGGTCGCATTTTAATACTGGCCTCTCAGTAACGGCACGTATACAGATTGTTTGAAGCATTACACCCCCTGTACGTAAGTTGGCATTCTGCCTACTACATTCAATCCCGATGCAATTTCTGAGTTTCATCGTCAATATGGAGCTCCAAGGGTTACAGTAATCACCAAGTGGTGCGTCACAATCTAATACTGACCTCTCAGTAACGGCACATATACAGACTGTTTGAAGCATTACTCCCCCTGGACGTAAGTCGGCATTGTGCCTACTATATTCAATCACGATGCAATTTCTGTGTTTCATCGTCAATATGAAGCTCCAAGGGTTACAGTAAACACCCAGTGGTGCATCGCAATCTAATACTGGCCTCTCAGGAAAGGCACGTACACCGACTATTCGAAGCATTGCTCCCCTGGACGTTAGTTGGCATTGCGCCTACTATATTCAATCCCGATGCAATTTCTGTGTTTCATCGTCAATATCAAGCTTCAAGGGTTATAGTACACACCCAGTGGTGCGTCGCAATCTAATACTGGCCTCTCAGGAAAGGCACATATACAGACTGTTTGTAGCATTACTCTCCCTGGACGTAAGTCGGCAATGTACCTACTATATTCAGTCCCGATGCAATTTCTGTGTTTCATCGTCAATATGAAGCTCCAAGGGTTACAGTAAACACACAGTGGTGCGTCGCAATCTAATACTGGCCTCTCTGTAACGGCACGTATACAGACTGTTTGAAGCATTGTTCCCCCTTTACGTAAGTCGGCATTGTGCCTACTATATTCAATCCCGATGCAATTTCTGTGTTTCATCGTCAATATGAAGCTCCAAGGGTTACTGTAAACTTCCAGTGGTGCGTCGCAATCTAATACCGGCCTCTCAGTAACGGCACGTATAAAGACTCTTTGAAGCATTGCACCCGTGAACGTAAGTCGGCATTGTGCCTACTATATTCAATTCCGATGCAATTTCTGTGTTTCATCGTCAATATGAAGCACCAAGGGTTACAGTCAACTCCCAGTGGTGCGTCGCAGTCTAATACTGGCCTCTCAGTAACGGCACGTATACAGACTGTTTGAAGCATTACTCCCCCTGGACGTAAGTCCGCATTATGCCTACTATATTCAATCCCGATGCAATTTCTGTGTTTCATCGTCAATATGAAGCTCCAAGGGTTACAGTAAATACCCAGTGGTGCGTCGCAATCTAAGACTGGCCTCTCAGTAACGGCACATATACAGACTTTTTGAAGCATTACTCCCCCTGGATGTAAGTCGGCATTGTGCCTACTATATTCAATCCCGATGCAATTTTTGTGTTTCATCGTCAATATGAAGCTCCAAGGGTTCAGTAAACACCCAGTGGTGCGTCACAATCTAATACTGGCCTCTCAGTAACGGCACATATACAGACTGTTTGAAGCATTACTCCCCCTGAACGTAAGTCGGCATTGTGCCTACTATATTCAATCCCGATGCAATTTCTGTGTTTCATCATCAATATGTAGCTCCAAGGGTTACAGTAAATACCCAGTGGTGCGTCACAATCTAATACTGGCCACTCAGTAACGGCACATATACAGACTGTTTGAAGCATTGCTCCCCCAGGAAGCAAGTCAGCATTGTTCCTACTATATTCAATCCTGATGCAATTTCTGTGTTTCATCGTCAATATGAAGCTCCAAGGGTTACAGTAAACTCCCAGTGGTGCGTCGCAGTCTAATACTGGCCTCCTCTCAGGAAAGGCACGAATACAGACTGTTTGAAGCATTACTCCCCCTGGACGTAAGACCGCATTATGCCTACTATATTCAATCCCGATGCAATTTCTGTGTTTCATCGTCCATATGAAGCTCCAAGGGTTACAGTAAATACCCAGTGGTGCGTCGCAATCTAATACTGGCCTCTCAGTAACGGCACATATACAGACTGTTTGAAACATTACTCCCCCTGGACGTAAGTCGGCATTGTGCCTACTATATTCAATCCCGATGCAATTTCTGTGTTTCATCGTCAGTATGAAGCTCTAAGGGTTACAGTAAACACCTAGTGGTGCGTCGCAATCTAATACTGGCCTCTCAGGAAAAGCATGTATACAGACTGTTTGGAGCATTGCTCCCCCTGGATGTAAGTCGGCATTGTGCCTACTATATTAAATCCCGATGCAATTATTGTGTTTCATCGTCAATATGAAACTCCAAGGGTTACAGTAAACACCCAGTGGTGCGTCGCAATCTAATACTGGCCTCTTAGGAAAGGCACGTATACAGACTGTTTGAAGCATTGCTCCCCCTGGACGTAAGTCGGCATTGTGCCTACTATATTCAATCTGGATGCAATTTCTGTGTATCATCGTCAATATGAAGCTCAAAGGGTTACAGTAAACAGCCAGTGGTGCGTCGCAATCTAATACTGGCCTCTCAGGAAAGGCACGTATACAGACAGTTTGAAGCATTGCTCCCCCTGGACGTAAGTCTGCATTGTGCCTACTATATTTAATCCCGATGCAATTTCTGTGTTTCATCGTCAATATGTTGCTCCAAGGGTTACAGTAAACACCCAGTGGTGCGTCGTATTCTAATACTGGCCTCGCAGTAACGGCACGTATACAGACTGTTTGAAGCATTACACCCCCTGGACGTAAGTCGGCATTCTGCATACTATATTCAATCCCGATGCAATATCTGTGTTTCATCGTCAATATGGAGCTCCAAGGGTTACAGTAAACATCCAGTGGTGCATCGCAATCTAATACTGGCCTCTCAGGAAAGGCACGTACACCGACTGTTTGAAGCATTGCTCCCCTGGACGTTAGTTGGCATTGCGCCTACTATATTCAATCCCGATGCAATTTCTGTGTTTCATCGTCAATATGAAGTTCCAAGGGTTACAGTAAACACCCAGTGGTGCGTCGCAATCTAATACTGGCCTTTCAGGAAAGGCACGTATACAGACTGTTTGAAGCATTGTTCCCCCTGGACGTAACCCGGCATTGTGCCTACTATATTTAATCCTGATGCAATATCAGTGTTTCATCGTCAATATGATGCTCCAAGGGTTACAGTAAACACCCAGTGGTGCGTCGCATTCCAATACTGGCCTCTCAGTAACGGCACGAATACAGATTGTTTGAAACATTATACCCCCTGGACGTAAGTTGGCATTCTGCCTACTATATTGAGTCCCGATGCATTTTCTGTGTTTCATCGTCAATATGGAGCTCCAAGGGTTACAGTAATCACCAAGTGGAGCGTCACAATCTAATACTTGCCTCTCAGTAACGGCACGTATACACACTGTTTGAAGCATTGCTCCCCTGGGACGTAAGTCAGCATTGTGCCTACTATATTCTATCCCGATGCAATTTCGGTGTTTCATCGTCAATATGAAGCTCCAAGGGTTACAGTAAACACCCAGTGGTGCATCGCAATCTAATACTGGCCTCTCAGGAAAGGCACGTACACCGACTATTTGAAGCATTGCTCCCCTGGACGTTAGTTGGCATTGCGCCTACTATATTCAATCCCGATGCAATTTCTGTGTTTCATCGTCAATATGCAGCTTCCAGGGTTATAGTAAACACCAAGTGGTGCGTCGCAATCTAATACTGGCCTCTCAGGAAAGGCACGTATACAGACTGTTTGTAGCATTACTCTCCCTGGACGTAAGTCGGCAATGTACCTACTATATTCAGTCCCGATGCAATTTCTGTGTTTCATCGTCAATATGAATCTCCAAGGGTTACAGTAAACACACAGTGGTGCGTCGCAATCTAATACTGGCCTCTCTGTAACGGCACGTATACAGACTGTTTGAAGCATTGTTCCCCCTGGACGTAAGTCGGCATTGTGCCTACTATATTAAATCCCGATGCAATTATTGTGTTTCATCGTCAATATGAAACTCCAAGGGTTACAGTAAACACCCAGTGGTGCGTCGCAATCTAATACTGGCCTCTCAGGAAAGGCACGTATACAGACTGTTTGAAGCATTGCTCCCCCTGGACGTAAGTCGGCATTGTGCCTACTATATTCAATCCGGATGCAATTTCTGTGTATCATCGTCAATATGAAGCTCAAAGGGTTACAGTAAACAGCCAGTGGTGCGTCGCAATCTAATACTGGCCTCTCAGGAAAGGCACGTATACAGACAGTTTGAAGCATTGCTCCCCCTGGACGTAAGTCTGCATTGTGCCTACTATATTTAATCCCGATGCAATTTCTGTGTTTCATCGTCAATATGTTGCTCCAAGGGTTACAGTAAACACCCAGTGGTGCGTCGTATTCTAATACTGGCCTCGCAGTAACGGCACGTATACAGACTGTTTGAAGCATTACACCCCCTGGACGTAAGTCGGCATTCTGCATACTATATTCAATCCCGATGCAATATCTGTGTTTCATCGTCAATATGGAGCTCCAAGGGTTACAGTAAACATCCAGTGGTGCATCGCAATCTAATACTGGCCTCTCAGGAAAGGCACGTACACCGACTGTTTGAAGCATTGCTCCCCTGGACGTTAGTTGGCATTGCGCCTACTATATTCAATCCCGATGCAATTTCTGTGTTTCATCGTCAATATGAAGCTCCAAGGGTTACAGTAAACACCCAGTGGTGCGTCGCAATCTAATACTGGCCTTTCAGGAAAGGCACGTATACAGACTGTTTGAAGCATTGTTCCCCCTGGACGTAACCCGGCATTGTGCCTACTATATTTAATCCTGATGCAATATCAGTGTTTCATCGTCAATATGATGCTCCAAGGGTTACAGTAAACACCCAGTGGTGCGTCGCATTCCAATACTGGCCTCTCAGTAACGGCACGAATACAGATTGTTTGAAACATTACACCCCCTGGACGTAAGTTGGCATACTGCCTACTATATTGAGTCCCGATGCATTTTCTGTGTTTCATCGTCAATATGGAGCTCCAAGGGTTACAGTAATCACCAAGTGGAGCGTCACAATCTAATACTTGCCTCTCAGTAACGGCACGTATACACACTGTTTGAAGCATTGCTCCCCTGGGACGTAAGTCAGCATTGTGCCTACTATATTCTATCCCGATGCAATTTCGGTGTTTCATCGTCAATATGAAGCTCCAAGGGTTACAGTAAACACCCAGTGGTGCATCGCAATCTAATACTGGCCTCTCAGGAAAGGCACGTACACCGACTATTTGAAGCATTGCTCCCCTGGACGTTAGTTGGCATTGCGCCTACTATATTCAATCCCGATGCAATTTCTGTGTTTCATCGTCAATATCAAGCTTCAAGGGTTATAGTAAACACCAAGTGGTGCGTCGCAATCTAATACTGGCCTCTCAGGAAAGGCACGTATACAGACTGTTTGTAGCATTACTCTCCCTGGACGTAAGTCGGCAATGTACCTACTATATTCAGTCCCGATGCAATTTCTGTGTTTCATCGTCAATATGAATCTCCAAGGGTTACAGTAAACACACAGTGGTGCGTCGCAATCTAATACTGGCCTCTCTGTAACGGCACGTATACAGACTGTTTGAAGCATTGTTCCCCCTGGACGTAAGTCGGCATTGTGCCTACTATATTCAATCCCGATGCAATTTCTGTGATTCATCGTCAATATGAAGCTCCAAGGGTTACAGGAAACACCCAGTGGTACGTCGCAATCTAATACCGGCCTCTCAGTAACGGCACGTATAAAGACTCTTTGAAGCATTGCACCCGTGAACGTAAGTCGGCATTGTGCCTACCATATTCAATTCCGATGCAATTTCTGTGTTTCTTCGTCAATATGAGGCTCCAAGGGTTACAGTAAACTCCCAGTGGTGCGTCGCAGTCTAATACTGGCCTCGCAGTAACGGCACGTATACAGACTGTTTGAAGCATTACTCCCCCTGGACGTAAGTCCGCATTATGCCTACTATATTCAATCCCGATGCAATTTCTGTGTTTCATCGTCAATATGAAGCTCCAAGGGTTACAGTAAATACCCAGTGGTGCGTCGCAATCTAATACTGGCCTCTCAGTAACGGCACATATGCAGACATTTTGAAGCATTACTCCCCCTGGATGTATGTCGGCATTGTGCCTACTATATTCAATCCCGATGCAATTTCTGTGTTTCATCGTCAATATGAAGCTCCAAGGGTTACAGTAAACATCCAGTGGTGCGTCACAATCTAATACTGGCCTCTCAGTAACGGCACATATACAGACTTTTTGAAGCATTACTCCCCCTGGATGTAAGTCGGCATTGTGCCTACTATATTCAATCCCGATGCAATTTCTGTGTTTCATCGTCAATATGATGCACCAAGGGTTACAGTAAACACCCAGTGGTGCGTCGCAATCTAATACTGGCCTCTCAGGAAAGTCACGTATACAGACTGTTTGAAGCATTGCTCCCCCTGGACGTAAGTAGGCATTGTGCCTACTATATTCAATCCCGATGCAATTTCTGTGTTTCATCGTCAATATGAAGCTCCAAGGGTTACAGTAAATACCCAGTGGTGGGTCGCAATCTAATACTGGCCTCTCAGTAACGGCACATATAGAGACTGTTTGAAGCATTACTCCTCCTGGACGTACGTCGGCATTGTGCCTACTATATTCAATCCCGATGCAATTTCTGTGTTTCATCGTCAATATGAAGCTCCAAGGGTTACAGTAAATACCCAGTGCTGCGTCACAATCTAATACTGGCCTCTCTGCAACGGCACATATACAGACTGTTTGAAGCATTGCTCCCCCAGGACGCAAGTCAGCATTGTTCCTACTATATTCAATCCCGATGCAATTTCTGTGTTTCATCGTCAATATGAAGCTCCAAGGGTTACAGTAAACTCCCAGTGGTGCGTCGCAGTCTAATACTGGCCTCCTCTCAGGAAAGGCACGTATACAGACAGTTTGAAGCATTACTCCCCTTGGACGTATGTCTGCATTGTGCCCACTATATTCAATCCCGATGCAATTTCTAAGTTTCATCATCAATATGAAGCTCCAAGGGTTACAGTAAACACCCAGTGGTGCGTCGCAATCTAATACTGGCCTCTCAGGAATGTCACGTATACAGACTGTTTGTAGCATTGCTCCCCCTGGACGTAAGTGGGCATTGTGCCTACTATATTGAATCCCGATGCAATTTCTGTGTTTCATCGTCAATATGAAGCTCCAAGGGTTACAGTAAATACCCAGTGGTGCGTCGCAATCTAATACTGGCCTCTCAGTAACGGCACATATATAGACTGTTTGAAGCATTACTCCCCCTGGACGTAAGTCGGCATTGTGCCTACTATATTCAATCCCGATGCAATTTCTGTGTTTCATCGTAAATATGAAGCTCCAAGGGTTACAGTAAACACCCAGTGGTGCGTCACAATCTAATACTGGCCTCTCAGTAACGGCACATATACAGACTGTTTGAAGCATTACTCCCCCTGAACGTAAGTCAGCATTGTTCCTACTATATTCAATCCTGATGCAATTTCTGTGTTTCATCGTCAATATGAAGCTCCAAGGGTTACAGTAAACTCCCAGTGGTGCGTCGCAGTCTAATACTGGCCTCCTCTCAGGAAAGGCACGAATACAGACTGTTTGAAGCATTACTCCCCCTGGACGTAAGACCGCATTATGCCTACTATATTCAATCCCGATGCAATTTCTGTGTTTCATCGTCAGTATGAAGCTCCAAGGGTTACAGTAAATACCCAGTGGTGCGTCGCAATCTAATACTGGCCTCTCAGTAACGGCACATATACAGACTGTTTGAAACATTACTCCCCCTGGACGTAAGTCGGCATTGTGCCTACTATATTCAATCCCGATGCAATTTCTGTGTTTCATCGTCAGTATGAAGCTCTAAGGGTTACAGTAAACACCTAGTGGTGCGTCGCAATCTAATACTGGCCTCTCAGGAAAAGCATGTATACAGACTGTTTGGAGCATTGCTCCCCCTGGATGTAAGTCGGCATTGTGCCTACTATATTAAATCCCGATGCAATTATTGTGTTTCATCGTCAATATGAAACTCCAAGGGTTACAGTAAACACCCAGTGGTGCGTCGCAATCTAATACTGGCCTCTCAGGAAAGGCACGTATACAGACTGTTTGAAGCATTGCTCCCCCTGGACGTAAGTCGGCATTGTGCCTACTATATTCAAACCGGATGCAATTTCTGTGTATCATCGTCAATATGAAGCTCAAAGGGTTACAGTAAACAGCCAGTGGTGCGTCGCAATCTAATACTGGCCTCTCAGGAAAGGCACGTATACAGACAGTTTGAAGCATTGCTCCCCCTGGACGTAAGTCTGCATTGTGCCTACTATATTTAATCCCGATGCAATTTCTGTGTTTCATCGTCAATATGTTGCTCCAAGGGTTACAGTAAACACCCAGTGGTGCGTCGTATTCTAATACTGGCCTCGCAGTAACGGCACGTATACAGACTGTTTGAAGCATTACACCCCCTGGACGTAAGTCGGCATTCTGCATACTATATTCAATCCCGATGCAATTTCTGTGTTTCATCGTCAATATGGAGCTCCAAGGGTTACAGTAAACATCCAGTGGTGCATCGCAATCTAATACTGGCCTCTCAGGAAAGGCACGTACACCGACTGTTTGAAGCATTGCTCCCCTGGACGTTAGTTGGCATTGCGCCTACTATATTCAATCCCGATGCAATTTCTGTGTTTCATCGTCAATATGAAACTCCAAGGGTTACAGTAAACACCCAGTGGTGCGTCGCAATCTAATACTGGCCTTTCAGGAAAGGCACGTATACAGACTGTTTGAAGCATTGTTCCCCCTGGACGTAAGCCGGCATTGTGCCTACTATATTTAATCCTGATGCAATTTCAGTGTTTCATCGTCAATATGATGCTCCAAGGGTTACAGTAAACACCCAGTGGTGCGTCACATTCCAATACTGGCCTCTCAGTAACGGCACGAATACAGATTGTTTGAAACATTACACCCCCTGGACGTAAGTTGGCATTCTGCCTACTATATTGAGTCCCGATGCATTTTCTGTGTTTCATCGTCAATATGGAGCTCCAAGGGTTACAGTAATCACCAAGTGGAGCGTCACAATCTAATACTTGCCTCTCAGTAACGGCACGTATACACACTGTTTGAAGCATTGCTCCCCTGGGACGTAAGTCAGCATTGTGCCTACTATATTCTATCCCGATGCAATTTCGGTGTTTCATCGTCAATATGAAGCTCCAAGGGTTACAGTAAACACCCAGTGGTGCATCGCAATCTAATACTGGCCTCTCAGGAAAGGCACGTACACCGACTATTTGAAGCATTGCTCCCCTGGACGTTAGTTGGCATTGCGCCTACTATATTCAATCCCGATGCAATTTCTGTGTTTCATCGTCAATATGCAGCTTCCAGGGTTATAGTAAACACCAAGTGGTGCGTCGCAATCTAATACTGGCCTCTCAGGAAAGGCACGTATACAGACTGTTTGTAGCATTACTCTCCCTGGACGTAAGTCGGCAATGTACCTACTATATTCAGTCCCGATGCAATTTCTGTGTTTCATCGTCAATATGAATCTCCAAGGGTTACAGTAAACACACAGTGGTGCGTCGCAATCTAATACTGGCCTCTCTGTAACGGCATGTATACAGACTGTTTGAAGCATTGTTCCCCCTGGACGTAAGTCGGCATTGTGCCTACTATATTCAATCCCGATGCAATTTCTGTGATTCATCGTCAATATGAAGCTCCAAGGGTTACAGGAAACACCCAGTGGTGCGTCGCAATCTAATACCGGCCTCTCAGTAACGGCACGTATAAAGACTCTTTGAAGCATTGCACCCGTGAACGTAAGTCGGCATTGTGCCTACCATATTCAATTCCGATGCAATTTCTGTGTTTCTTCGTCAATATGAGGCTCCAAGGGTTACAGTAAACTCCCAGTGGTGCGTCGCAGTCTAATACTGGCCTCGCAGTAACGGCACGTATACAGACTGTTTGAAGCATTACTCCCCCTGGACGTAAGTCCGCATTATGCCTACTATATTCAATCCCGATGCAATTTCTGTGTTTCATCGTCAATATGAAGCTCCAAGGGTTACAGTAAATACCCAGTGGTGCGTCGCAATCTAATACTGGCCTCTCAGTAACGGCACATATGCAGACTTTTTGAAGCATTACTCCCCCTGGATGTAAGTCGGCATTGTGCCTACTATATTCAATCCCGATGCAATTTCTGTGTTTCATCGTCAATATGAAGCTCCAAGGGTTACAGTAAACATCCAGTGGTGCGTCACAATCTAATACTGGCCTCTCAGTAACGGCACATATACAGACTTTTTGAAGCATTACTCCCCCTGGATGTAAGTCGGCATTGTGCCTACTATATTCAATCCCGATGCAATTTCTGTGTTTCATCGTCAATATGATGCACCAAGGGTTACAGTAAACACCCAGTGGTGCGTCGCAATCTAATACTGGCCTCTCAGGAAAGTCACGTATACAGACTGTTTGAAGCATTGCTCCCCCTGGACGTAAGTAGGCATTGTGCCTACTATATTCAATCCCGATGCAATTTCTGTGTTTCATCGTCAATATGAAGCTCCAAGGGTTACAGTAAATACCCAGTGGTGGGTCGCAATCTAATACTGGCCTCTCAGTAACGGCACATATAGAGACTGTTTGAAGCATTACTCCTCCTGGACGTACGTCGGCATTGTGCCTACTATATTCAATCCCGATGCAATTTCTGTGTTTCATCGTCAATATGAAGCTCCAAGGGTTACAGTAAATACCCAGTGGTGCGTCACAATCTAATACTGGCCTCTCTGCAACGGCACATATACAGACTGTTTGAAGCATTGCTCCCCCAGGACGCAAGTCAGCATTGTTCCTACTATATTCAATCCCGATGCAATTTCTGTGTTTCATCGTCAATATGAAGCTCCAAGGGTTACAGTAAACTCCCAGTGGTGCGTCGCAGTCTAATACTGGCCTCCTCTCAGGAAAGGCACGTATACAGACAGTTTGAAGCATTACTCCCCCTGGACGTATGTCTGCATTGTGCCCACTATATTCAATCCCGATGCAATTTCTAAGTTTCATCATCAATATGAAGCTCCAAGCGTTACAGTAAACACCCAGTGGTGCGTCGCAATCTAATACTGGCCTCTCAGGAATGTCACGTATACAGACTGTTTGTAGCATTGCTCCCCCTGGATGTAAGTGGGCATTGTGCCTACTATATTGAATCCCGATGCAATTTCTGTGTTTCATCGTCAATATGAAGCTCCAAGGGTTACAGTAAATACCCAGTGGTGCGTCGCAATCTAATACTGGCCTCTCAGTAACGGCACATATATAGACTGTTTGAAGCATTACTCCCCCTGGACGTAAGTCGGCATTGTGCCTACTATATTCAATCCCGATGCAATTTCTGTGTTTCATCGTCAATATGAAGCTCCAAGGGTTACAGTAAATACCCAGTGGTGCGTCACAATCTAATACTGGCCTCTCAGTAACGGCACATATACAGATTGTTTGAAGCATTGCTCCCCCAGGACGCAAGTCAGCATTGTTCCTACTATATTCAATCCCGATGCAATTTCTGTGTTTCATCGTCAATATGAAGCTCCAAGGGTTACAGTAAACTCCCAGTGGTGCGTCGCAGTCTAATACTGGCCTCCTCTCAGGAATGGCACGTATACACACTGTTTGAAGCATTACTCCCCATGGACGTAAGTCCGCATTATGCCTACTATATTCAATCCCGATGCAATTTCTGTGTTTCATCGTCCATATGAAGCTCCAAGGGTTACAGTAAATACCCAGTGGTGCGTCGCAATCTAATACTGGCCTCTCAGTAACGGCACATATACAGACTGTTTGAAGCATTACTCCCCCTGGACGTAAGTCGGCATTGTGCCTACTATATTCAATCCCGATGCAATTTCTAAGTTTCATCGTCAATATGAAGCTCCAAGGGTTGCAGTAAACACCTAGTGGTGCGTCGCAATATAATACTGGCCTCTCAGGAAAGGCACGTATACAGACCGTTTGAAGCATTGCTCCCCCTGGACGTAAGTCGGCATTGTGCCTACTATATTAAATCCCGATGCAATTTCTGTGTTTCATCGTCAATATGAAACTCCAAGGGTTACAGTAAACACCCAGTGGTGCGTCGCAATCTAATACTGGCCTCTCAGGAAAGGCACGTATACAGACTGTTTGAGGCATTGCTCCCCCTGGACGTAAGTCGGCATTGTGTCTACTATATTCAATCCCGATGCAATTTCTGTGTTTCATCGTCAATATGAAGCTCCGAGGGTTACAGTAAACACCCAGTGGTGCGTCGCAATCTAATACTGGCCTCTCAGGAAAGGCACGTATACAGACTGTTTGAAGCATTGCTCCTCCTGGACGTAAGTCGGCATTGTGCCCACTATATGTAATCCCGAGGCAATTTCTGTGTTTCATCGTCAATATGAAGCTCCAAGGGTAACAGTAAACACCCAGTGGTGCGTCGCATTCTTATACTGGCCTCTCAGTAACGGCACGTATACAGATTGTTTGAAGCATTACACCCTCTGGACGTAAGTTGGCATTCTGCGTACTATATCCAATTCCGATGCAATTTCTGTGTTTCGTCGTCAATATGGAGCTCCAAGGGTTACAGTAATCACCAAGTGGTGCGTCACAATCTAATACTGGCCTCTCAGTAACGGCACATATACAGACTGTTTGAGGCATTGCTCACCCTGGACGGAAGTCAGTATTGTGGCTACTATATTCAATCCCGATGCAATTTCTGTGTTTCATCGTCAATATGAAGCACCAAGGGTTACAGTAAACACCCAGTGGTGCGTCGCAATCTAGTACTGGCCTCTCAGGAAAGTCACGTATACAGACTGTTTGAAGCATTGCTCCCCCTGGACGTAAGTCGGCATTGTGCCTACTATATTCAATCCCGATGCAATTCATGTGTTTCATCGAAAATATGAAGCTCCAAGGGTTACAGTAAATACCCAGTGGTGCGTCGCAATCTATTACTGGCCTCTCAGTAATGGCACATATACAGACTGTTTGAAGCATTACTCCCCCTGTACGTAAGTCGGCATTGTGCCTACTATATTCAATCCCGATGCAATTTCTGTGTTGCTACGTCAATAGGAAGCTCCAAGGGTTACAGTAAACTCCCAGTGGTGCGTCGCAGTCAAATACTGGCCTCTCAGGAAAGTGCACATATACAGACTGTTTGGAGCATTGTTCCCCCTGGACGTAAGTCGGCATTGTGCCTACTATATTAAATCCCGATGCAATTATTGTGTTTCATCGTCAATATGAAACTCATAGGGTTACAGTAAACACCCAGTGGTGCGTCGCAATCTAATACTGGCCTCTCAGGAAAGGCACGTATACAGACTGTTTGAAGCATTGCTCCCCCTGGACGTAAGTCGGCATTGTGCCTACTATATTCAATCCGGATGCAATTTCTGTGTATCATCGTCAATATGAAGGTCAAAGGGTTACAGTAAACACCCAGTGATGCGTCGCAATCTAATACTGGCCTCTCAGGAAGGGCACGTATACAGACAGTTTGAAGCATTGCTCCCCCTGGACGTAAGTCTGCATTGTGCCTACTATATTTAATCCCGATGCAATCTCTGTGTTTCATCGTCAATATGATGCACCAAGGGTTACTGTAAACACCCAGTGGTGCGTCGCATTCTAATACTGGCCTCTCAGTAACGGCACGTATACAGACTGTTTGAAGCATTACACCCGCTGGACGTAAGTCGGCATTCTGCCTACTATATTCAATCCCGATGCAATATCTGTGTTTCATCGTCAATATGGAGCTCCAAGGGTTACAGTAAACACCCAGTGGTGCATCGCAATCTAATTCTGGCCTCTCAGGAAAGGCACGTACACCGACTGTTTGAAGCATTGCTCCCACTGGACGTAAGTCGGCATTGTGCCTATTATATTAAATCCCGATGCAATTATTGTGTTTCATCGTCAATATGAAACTCCAAGGATTACAGTAAACACCCAGTGGTGCGTCGCAATCTAATACTGGCCTCTCAGGAAAGGCACGTATACAGACTGTTTGAAGCATTGCTCCCCCTGGACGTAAGTCGGCATTGTGCCTACTATATTCAATCACGATGCAATGTCTGTGTATCATCGTCAATATGAAGCTCCAAGGGTTACAGTAAACACCCAGTGGTGCGTCGCAATCTAATACTGGCCTCTCAGGAAAGGCACGTATACAGACAGTTTGAAGCATTGCTCCCCCTGGACGTAAGTCTGCATTGTGCCTACTATATTTAATCCCGATGCAATTTCTGTGTTTCATCGTCAATATGAAGCTCCAAGGGTTACAGTAAATACCCAGTGGTGCGTCGCAATCTAATACTGGCCTCTCAGTAACGGCACATATACAGACTGTTTGAAGCATTACTCCCCCTGTACGTAAGTCGGCATTGTGCCTACTATATTCAATCCCGATGAAATTTCTGTGTTTCATCGTCAATATGAAGCTCCAAGGGTTACAGTAAACTCCCAGTGGTGCGTCGCAGTCTAATACTGGCCTGTCAGGAAAGGCACGTATACAGACTGTTTGAAGCATTACTCCCCCTGGACGTAAGTCCGCATTATGCCTACTATATTCAATCCCGATGCAATTTCTGTGTTTCATCGTCAATATGAAGCTCCAAGGGTTACAGTAAACACCCAGTGGTGCGTCGCAATCTACTACTGGCCTCTCAGTAACGGCACATATACAGACTGTTTGAAGCATTACTCCCCCTGGACGTAAGTCGGCATTGTGCCTACTATACTCAATCCCGATGCAATTTCTGTGTTTCATCGTCAGTATGAAGCTCCAAGGGTTACAGTAAACACCCAGTGGTGCGTCGCAATCTAATACTGGCCTCTCAGGAAAGGCATGTATACAGACTGTTTGGAGCATTGCTCCCCCTGGACGTAAGTCGGCATTGTGCCAACTATATTAAATCCCGATGCAATTATTGTGTTTCATCGTCAATATGAAACTCCAAGGATTACAGTAAACACCCAGTGGTGCGTCGCAATCTAATACTGGCCTCTCAGGAAAGGCACGTATACAGACTGTTTGAAGCATTGCTCCCCCTGGACGTAAGTCGGCATTGTGCCTACTATATTCAATCCCGATGCAATGTCTGTGTATCATCGTCAATATGAAGCTCAAAGGGTTACAGTAAACACCCAGTGGTGCGTCGCAATCTAATACTGGCCTCTCAGGAAAGGCACGTATACAGACAGTTTGAAGCATTGCTCCCCCTGGACGTAAGTCTGCATTGTGCCTACTATATTTAATCCCAATGCAATTTCTGTGTATCATCGTCAATATGATGCTCCAAGGGTAACAGTAAACACCCAGTGTTGCGTCGCATTCTTATACTGGCCTCTTTGTAACGGCACGTATACAGATTGTTTGAAGCATTACACCCTCTGGACGTAAGTTGGCATTCTGCCTACTATATCCAATTCCGATGCAATTTTTGTGTTTCACCGTCAATATGGAGCTCCAAGGGTTACAGTAATCACCAAGTGGTGCGTCACAATTTAATACTGGCTTCTCAGTAACGGCACAAATACAGACTGTTTGAAGCATTGCTCCCCCTGGACGCAAGTCAGCATTGTGGCTACTATATTCAATCCCGATGCAATTTCTGTGTTTCATCGTCAATATGAAGCTCCAAGGGTTACAGTAAACACCCAGTGGTGCGTCGCAATCTAATACTGGCCTCTCAGTAACGGCACATATACAGACTGTTTGAAGCATTACTCCCCCTGGACGTAAGTCGGCATTGTGCCTACTATATTTAATCCCGATGCAATTTCTGTGTTTCATCGTCAATATGAAGCTCCAAGGGTTACAGTAAACACCCAGTGGTGCGTCGCAATCTAATACTGGCCTCTCAGTAACGGCACATATTCAGACTGTTTGAAGCATTACTCCCCGTGGACGTAAGTCGGCATTGTGCCTACTATATTCAATCCTGATGCAATTTCTGTGTTTCATCGTCAGTATGAAGCTCCAAGGGTTACACCCCAGTGGTGCGTCGCAATCTAATACTGGCCTCTCAGGAAAGGCATGTATACAGACTGTTTGGAGAATTGCTCCTCCTGGACGTAAGTCGGCATTGTGCCTACTATATTAAATCCCGATGCAATTATTGTGTTTCATCGTCAATATGAAACTCCAAGGGTTACAGTAAACACCCAGTGGTGCGTCGCAATCTAATACTGGCCTCTCAGGAAAGGCACGTATACAGACTGTTTGAAGCATTGCTCCCCCTGGAAGTAAGTCGGCATTGTGCCTACTATATTATATCCCGATGCAATTTCTGTGTATCATCGTCAATATGAAGCTCAAAGGGTTACAGTAAACATCCAGTGTTGCGTCGCAATCTAATACTGGCCTCTCAGGAAAGGCACGTATACAGACAGTTTGAAGCATTGCTCCCCCTGGACGTAAGTCTGGATTGTGCCTACTATATTTAATCCCGATGCAATTTCTGTGTTTCATCGTCAATATGATGCTCCAAGGGTTACAGTAAACACCCAGTGGTGCGTCGCATTCTAATACTGGCCTCTCAGTAACGGCACGTATACAGACTGTTTGAAGCATTACACCCCCTGGACGTAAATCGGCATTCTGCCTACTATATTCAATCCCGATGCAATTTCTGTGTTTCATCGTCAATATGAAGCTCCAAGGATTACAGTAAACACCCAGTGGTGCGTCGCAATCTAATACTGGCCTCTCGGGAAAGGCACGTATACAGACAGTTTGAAGCATTGCTCCCCCTGGACGTAAGTCTGGATTGTGCCTACTATATTTAATCCCGATGCAATTTCTGTGTTTCATCGTCAATATTATGCTCCAAGGGTTACAGTAAACACCCAGTGGTGCGTCGCATTCTAATACTGGCCTCTCAGTAACGGCACGTATACAGACTGTTTGAAGCATTACACCCCCTGGACGTAAATCGGCATTCTGCCTACTATATTCAATCCCGATGCAATTTCTGTGTTTCATCGTCAATATGAAGCTCCAAGGATTACAGTAAACACCCAGTGGTGCGTCGCAATCTAATACTGGCCTCTCGGGAAAGGCACGTATACAGACAGTTTGAAGCATTGCTCCCCCTGGACGTAAGTCTGGATTGTGCCTACTATATTTAATCCCGATGCAATTTCTGTGTTTCATCGTCAATATGATGCTCCAAGGGTTACAGTAAACACCCAGTGGTGCGTCGCATTCTAATACTGGCCTCTCAGTAACGGCACATATACAGACTGTTTGAAGCATTACACCCCCTGGACGTAAGTCGGCATTCTGCCTACTATATTCAATCCCGATGCAATTTCTGTGATTCATCGACAATATGGAGCTCCAAGGGTTACAGTAAACACACAGTGGTGCATCGCAATCTAATACTGTCCTCTCAGGAAAGGCACGTACACCGACTGTTAGAAGCATTGCTCCCCTGGACGTTAGTTGGCATTGCGCCTACTATATTCAATCCCGATGCAATTTCTGTGTTTCATCGTCAATATGAAGCTCCAAGGGTTACAGTAAACACCCAGTGGTGCGTCGCAATCTAATACTGGCCTCTCAGGAAAGGCACGTATACAGATTGTTTGTAGCATTACTCTCCCTGGACGTAAGTCGGCAATGTACCTACTATATTCAGTCCCGATGCAATTTCTGTGTTTCATCGTCAATATGAAGCTCCAAGGGTAACGGCACGTATACAGACTGTTTGAAGCATTGTTCCCCCTGGACGTAAGTCGGCATTGTGCCTACTATATTTAATCCCGATGCAATTTGTGTGTTTCATCGTCAATATGAAGCTCCAAGGGTTACAGTAAACACCCAGTGGTGCGTCGCAATCTAATACTGGCCTCTCAGTAATGGCACTTATAAAAACTCTTAGAAGCATTGCTCCCGTGAACGTAAGTCGGCATTGTGCCTACTATATTCAATTCCGATGAAATTTCTGTGTTTCATCGTCAATATGAAGCTCCAAGATTTACAGTTAACTCCCAGTGGTGCGTCGCAGTCTAATACTGGCCTCTCAGTAACGGCACGTATACAGACTGTTTCAAGTATTACTCCCCCTGGACGTAAGTCCGCATTATGCCTACTATATTCAATCCCGATGCAATTTGTGTGTTTCATCGTCAATATGAAGCTCCAAGGGTTACAGTAAACTCCCAGTGGTGCGTCACAATCTAATACTGGCCTCTCAGTAATGGCACATATACAGACTGTTTGAAGCATTGCCCTCCCTGGACGAAAGTCAGCATTGTGAATACTATATTCAATCCCGATGCAATTTCTGTGTTTCATCGTCAATATGAAGCACCAAGGGTTACAGTAAACACCCAGTGGTGCGTCGCAATCTAATACTGGCCTCTCAGGAAAGTCACGTATACAGACTGTTTGAAGCATTGCTCCCCCTGGACGTAAGTCGGCATTGTGCCTACTATATTCAATCCCGATGCAATATCTGTGTTTCATCTTCAATATGAAGTTCCAAGGGTTACAGTAATTACCCAGTGGTGAGTCGCAATCTAATACTGGCCTCTCAGTAACGGCACATATACAGACTGTTTGAAGCATTACACCCCCTGGACGTAAGTCGGCATTGTGCCTACTATATTCAATCCCGATGCAATATCTGTGTTTCATCGTCAATATGAAGCTCCAAGGGTTACAGTAAATACCCAGTGGTGCGTCACAATCGAATACTGGCCTCTCAGTAACGGCACATATACAGACTGTTTGAAGCATTGCTCCCCCAGGACGCAAGTCAGCATTGTGCCTACTATATTCAATCCCGATGCAATTTCTGTGTTTCATCGTCAATATGAAGCTCCAAGGGTTACAGTAAACTCCCAGTGGTGCGTCGCAGTCTAATACTGGCCTCTCAGGAAAGGCACGTATACAGACTGTTTGAAGCATTACTCCCCCTGGACGTAAGACGGCATTGTGCCTACTATATTTAATCCCGATGCAATTTCTGTGTATCATCGTCAATATGATGCTCCAAGGGTTACAGTAAACACCCAATGGTGCGTCGCATTCTAATACTGGCCTCTCAGTAACGGCACGTATACAGATTGTTTGAGGCATTACAACCCCTGGACGTAAGTTGGCACTCTGCCTACTATATCCAATTCCGATGCAATTTCTGTGTTTCATCGTCAATATGGAGCTCCAAGGGTTAGAGTAAAACCCAGTGGTGCGTCGCAATCTAATACTGGCCTCTCAGGAAAGGCACGTATACAGACTGTTTGAAGCATTGCTCCCCCTGGACGTAAGTCGGCATTGTGCCTACTATATTAAATCCCGATGCTATTTCTGTGTTTCATCGTCAATATGATGCTCCGAGGGTTTCAGTAAACACCCAGTGGTGCGTCGCATTCTAATACTGGCCTCTCAGTAACGGCACGTATACAGACTGTTTGAAGCATTGCTCCCCTGGACGTAAGTCGGCATTGTGCCTACTATATTCTATCCCCATGCAATTTCTGTGTTTCATCGTTAATATGAAGCTCCAAGGGTTACAGTAAACACCCAGTGGTGCGTCGCAATCTAATACTTCCCTCTCAGTAACGGCACATATACAGACTGTTTGAAGCATTACTCCCCCTGGACATAAGTCGGCATTGTGCCTACTATATTCAATCGCGATGCAATTTCTGTGTTTCATCGTCAATATGAAGCTCCAAGGGTTACAGTAAACACCCAGTGGTACGTCGCAATGTAATACTGGCCTCTCTGTAACAGCACGTGTACAGACTGTTTGAAGCATTGCTCCCCCTGGACGTAAGTCAGCATTGTGCCTACTATTCTCAATCCCGATGCAATTTCTGTGTTTCATCGTCAATATGAAACTCTAAGTGTTACAGTAAACACCCAGTGGTGCGTCGCAGTCTAATACTGATCTCTCAGGAAAGGCACGTATACAGACTGTTTGAAGCATTGCTCCCCCTGGACGTAAGTCGGCATTGTGCCTACTATATTCAATCCCGATGCAATTTCTGTGTTTCATCGTCAATATGAAGCTCCAAGGGTGGCAGTAAACACCCAGTGGTGCGTCGCAATCTAATACTGGCCTCTCAGGAAAGGCACGTGTACAGACTGTTTGAAGCATTACTCCCCCTGGGCGTAAGTCGATCTTCTGCCTACTATATTCAATCCCAATGCAATTTCTGTGTTTCATCGTCAATGTGAAGCTCCAAGGATTACAGTAAACACCCAGTGGTGCGTCGCAATCTAATACTGGTATCGCAGTAACGGCACGTATACAGACTGTTTGAAGCATTGCTCCCCCTGGACATAAGTCGGCATTGTGCCTACTATATTCAATCCCGATGCAATTTCTGTGTTTCATCGTCAATATGAAGCTCCAAGGGTTACAGTAAACACCCAGTGGTGCGTCGCAATCTAATACGGGCCTCTCAGGAAAGGCACGTATAGAGACTGTTCGAAGCATTACTCCCCCTGGACGTAAGTCGGCATTGTGCCTACTATATTCAATCCCGATGCAATTTCAGTGTTTCATTCTCAATATGAAGCTCCAAGGGTTACAGTAAACACCCAGTGTTGTGTCGCAATCTAATACTGGCCTCAGTGTAACGGCACGTATACAGACTGTTTGAAGCATTGCTCCCCCTGGACGTAAGTCGGCATTGTGCCTACTATATTCTATCCCGATGCAATTTCTGTGTTTCATCGTCAATATGAAGCTCCAAGGGTTACAGTGAACACCCAGTGGTGCGTCGCAATCTAATACTGGCCTCTCAGGAAAGGCCCGTATACAGACAGTTTGTAGCATTACTCTCCCTGGACGTAAGTCGGCATTGTGCCTACTATATTCAATCCCGATGCAATTTCTGTGTTTCATCGTCAATATGAAGCTCCAAGGGTTACAGTAAACACCCAGTGGTGTGTCGCAATCTAAAACTGGCCTCTCAGGAAAGACACGTACAGAGATTGCTCCCCCTGGACGTAAGTCGGCATTGTGCCTACTGTATTCAATCCCGAAGCAAATTTCTATGTTTTATCGTCAATATGAAGCTCCAAGGGTTACAGTAAACACCCAGTGGTGCGTCGCAGTTTAATACTGGCCTCTCAGTAACGGCACATATACAGACTGTTTGAATCATTACTCCCCCTGGACGTAAGTCGGCATTGTGCCTACTATATGCAATCCCGATGCAATTTCTGTGTTTCATCGTCAATATGAAGCTCCAAGGGTTACAGTAAACACCCAGTGGTGCGTCGCAATCTAAAACTGGCCTCTCAGTAACGGCACATATACAGACTGTTTGAAGCATTACTGCCCCTGGACGTAAGTCGGCATTGTGCCTACTATATTCAATCCCGAAGCAATTTCTGTGTTTCATCGTCAATATGAAGCTCCAAGGGTTACAGTAAACACCCAGTGGTGCGTCGCAATCTATTACTGGCCTCTTAGTAACGGCACATATACACACTGTTTAAAGCATTCCTCCCCCTGGACGTAAGTCGGCATTGTCCCTACTATATTCAATTCCGATGCAATTTCTGTGTTTCATCGTCAATATAAAGCTCCAAGGGTTACATTGAACACCCAGTGGTGCGCCGCAATCTAATACTGGCCTCTCAGTACGGCACATATACAGACTGTTAGAAGCATTACTCCCCCTGGACGTAAGTCGGGATTGTGCCTACTATATTCAATCCCGAAGCAATTTCAGTGTTTCATCGTCAATATGAAGCTCCAAGGGTTACAGTAAACACCCAGTGGTGCGTCGCAATATAATACTGGTATCTCAGTAACGGCACGTATACAGACTGTTTGAAGCATTGCCTTCCCTGGACGTAAGTCGGCATTGTGCCTACTATATATCAATCCCGATGCATTTTCTGTGTTTCATCGTCAATATAAAGCTCCAAGGGTGGCAGTATACACCCAGTGGTGCGTCGCAATCTAATACTGGCCTCTCAGGAAAGGCACGTATACAGACTGTTTGAAGCATTACTCCCCCTGGACGTAAGTCGGCATTGTGCCTCCTATATTATATCCCGATGCAATTTCTATGTTTCATCGTCTATATGAAGCTCCAAGTGTTACAGTAAACACCCAGTGGTGCGTCGTAATCTAATACTGGCCTCTCAGTAACGGCACATATACAGACTGTTTGAAGCATTCCTCCCCCTGGACTTAAGTCGGCATTGTGCCTATTATATTCAATCCCGATGCAATTTCCGTGTTTCATCGTCAATATGAAGCTCAAAGGGTTACAGTAAACACCCAGTGGTGCGCCACAATCTAATACTGGCCTCTCAGGAAAGGCACGTATACAGACTGTTTGAAGCATTGCTCCCCCTGGACGTAAGTCGGCATTGTGCCTACTATATATCAATCCCGATGCAATTTCTGTGTTTCATCGTCAATATAAAGCTCCAAGGGTGGCAGTATACACCCAGTGGTGCGTCGCAATCTAATCCTGGCCTCTCAGGAAAGGCACGTATACAGACTGTTTGAAGCATTACTCCCCCTGGACGTAAGTCGGCATTGTGCCTACTATATTATATCCCGATGCAATTTCTATGTTTCATCGTCAATATGAAGCTCCAAGGGTTACAGTAAGCACCCAGTGGTGCGTCGTAATCTAATACTGGCCTCTCAGTAACGGCACATATACAGACTGTTTGAAGCATTCCTCCCCCTGGACTTAAGTCGGCATTGTGCCTATTATATTCAATCCCGATGCAATTTCCGTGTTTCATCGTCAATATGAAGCTGAAAGGGTTACAGTAAACACCCAGTGGTGCGCCACAATCTAATACTGGCCTCTCAGGAAAGGCACGTATACATACTGTTTGAAGCATTGCTCCCCCTGGACGTAAGTCGACATTGTGCCTACTATATTCAATCCCGATGCAATTTCCGTGTTTCATCGTCAATATGAAGCTCAAAGGGTTACAGTAAACACCCAGTGGTGCGCCACAATCTAATTCTCGGCCACTGAGGAAAGGCACGTATCCACACTGTTTGAAGAATTACTCCCCCTGGGCGTAAGGCGGCATTGTGCCTACTATATTGAATCCTAATGCAATTTCTGTGTTTCATCGTCAATATGAAGCTCCAAGTGTTACAGTAAACACCCAGTGGTGCGTCGCAATATAATACTGGTATCTCAGTAACGGCATGTATACAGACTGTTTGAAGCATTGCTCCCCCCGGGTCGTAAGTCGGCATTGTGCCTACTATATTCAATCCCGATGCAATTTCTGTGGTTCATCGTCAATATGAAGCTCGAAGGGTTACAGTAAACACCCAGTGGTGCGTCGCAATCTAATACTGGAAACTCAGGAAATGCACGTATACAACTGTATGAAGCATTGCTCCCCCTGGACGTAAGTCGGCATTGTGCGTACTATATGCAATCCCGATGCAATTTCTGTGTTTCATCGTCAATATGAAGCTCCAAGAGTTACAGTAAACACTCAGTGGTGCGTCGCAATCTAATACTAGCCTCTCAGTAACGGCACGTATACAGACTGTTTGAAGCATTACTCCCCTTGGACGTAAGTCGGCATTGTGCCTACTATATTCAATCCCGATGCAATTTCTGTGATTTATCGTCAATATGAAGCTCCAAGGGTTACAGTAAACACCCAGTGGTGCGTCGCAGTCTATTACTGGCCTCTTAGTAGCGGCACATATACACACTGTTTAAAGAATTACTCTCCCTGGACTTAAGTCGGCATTGTGCCTACTATATTCAATCCCGAAGCAATTTCTGTGTTTCATCGTCAATATGAAGCTCCAACGGTTACAGTAAACACCCAGTGGTGCGTCGCAATATAGTACTGGTATCTCAGTAACGGCACGTATACAGACTGTTTGAAGCATTGCTCCGCTTGGACTGAAGTGGGCATTGTGCCTACTATATTCAATCCCGATGCAATTTCTGTGTTTCATCGTCAATATGAAGCTCCAAGGGTTACAGTAAACTCCCAATGGTGCGTCGCAGTTTAATACTGGCCTCTGAGGAAATGCACGTATACAGACGGTTTGAAGCATTACTCCCCCTGGACGTAAGTCGGCATTGTGGCTACACTATTCAATCCCGATTCAATTTTTTTGTTTCATCGTCAATATGAAGATCCAAGGGTTACAGTAAACACCCAGTGGTGCGTCGCAATCTAATACTGGCCTCTCAGTAACGGCACATATAGACTGTTTGAAGCATTCCTCCCCCTGGACTTAAGTCGGCATTTTGCCTATTATATTCAATCCCGATGCAATTTCCGTGTTTCATCGTCAATATGAAGCTCAAAGGGTTACAGTAAACACCCAGTGGTGCGCTACAATCTAATACTGGCCTCTCAGGAAAGGCACGTATACAGACTGTTTGAAGCATTGCTCCCCCTGGACGTAAGTCGGCATTGTGCCTACTATATATCAATACCGATACAATTACTGTGTTTCTTTGTCAATATAAAGCTCCAAGGGTGGCAGTGTACACCCAGTGGTGCGTCGCAATCTAATACTGGCCTCTCAGGAACGGCACGTATACAGACTGTTTGAAGCATTACTCCCCCTGGACGTAAGTCGGCATTGTGCCTACTATATTATATCCCGATGCAATTTCTATGTTTCATCGTCAATATGAAGCTCCAAGGGTTACAGTAAACACCCAGTGGTGCGTCGTAATCTAATACTGGCCTCTCAGTAACGGCACATATACAGACTGTTTGAAGCATTCCTCCCCCTGGACTTAAGTCGGCATTGTGCCTATTATATTCAATCCCGATGCAATTTCCGTGTTTCATCGTCAATATGAAGCTCAAAGGGTTACAGTAAACACCCAGTGGTGCGCCACAATCTAATACTGGCCTCTCAGGAAAGGCACGTATACAGACTGTTTGAAGCATTGCTCCCCCTGGACGTAAGTCGACATTGTGCCTACTATATTCAATCCCGAAGCAATTTCCGTGTTTCATCGTCAATATGAAGCTCAAAGGGTTACAGTAAACACCCAGTGGTGCGCCACAATCTAATTCTCGGCCACTCAGGAAAGGCACGTATCCAGACTGTTTGAAGCATTACTCCCCCTGGGCGTAAGTCGGCATTGTGCCTACTATATATCAATCCCGATGCATTTTCTGTGTTTTATCGTCAATATGAAGCTGCAAGTGTTACAGTAAACACCCAGTGGTGCGTCGCAATATAATACTGGTATCTCAGTAACGGCATGTATACAGACTGTTTGAAGCATTGCTCCCCCCGGGTCGTAAGTCGGCATTGTGCCTTATATATTCAATCCCGATGCAATTTCTGTGGTTCATCCTCAATATGAAGCTCGTAGGGTTACAGTAAACACCCAGTGGTGCGTCGCAATCTAATACTGGAAACTCAGGAAATGCACGTATACAACTGTATGAAGCATTGCTCCCCCTGGACGTAAGTCGGCATTGTGCCTACTGTATTCAATCCCGATGCAATTTCTGTGTTTCATCGTCAATATAAAGCTCCAAGAGTTACAGTAAACACTCAGTGGTGCGTCGCAATCTAATACTAGCCTCTCAGTAACGACACGTATACAGACTGTTTGAAGCATTACTCCCTTTGGACGTAAGTCGGCATTGTGCCAACTATATTCAATCCCGATGCAATTTCTGTGATTCATCGTCAATATGAAGCTCCAAGGGTTACAGTAAACACCCAGTGGTGCGTCGTAGTCTATTACTGGCCTCTTAGTAGCGGCACATATACACACTGTTTAAAGAAATACTCTCCCTGGACGTAAGTCGGCATTGTGCCTACTATATTCAATCCCGAAGCAATTTCTGTGTTTCATCGTCAATATGAAGCTCCAACGGTTACAGTAAACACCCAGTGGTGCGTCGCAATATAATACTGGTATCTCAGTAACGGCACGTATACAGACTGTTTGAAGCATTGCTCCGCTTGGACTTAAGTGGGCATTGTGCCCACTATATTCAATCCCGATGCAATTTCTGTGTTTCTTCGTCAATATGAAGCTCAAAGGGTGACAGTAAACACCCAGTGGTGCGCCACAATCTAATACTGGCCTCTCAGGAAAGGCACGTATACAGACTGTTTGAAGCATTGCTCCCCCTGGACGTAAGTCGGCATTGTGCCTACTATATATCAATCCCGATGCAATTTCTGTGTTTCATCGTCAATATAAAGCTCCAAGGGTGGCAGTATACACCCAGTGGTGCGTCGCAAACTAATACTGGCCTCTCAGGAAAGGCACGTATACAGACTGTTTGAAGCATTGCTCCCCCTGGACGTAAGTCGACATTGTGCCTACTATATTCAATCCCGATGCAATTTCCGTGTTTCATCGTCAATATGAAGCTCAAAGGGTTACAGTAAACACCCAGTGGTGCGCCACATTCTAATTCTCGGCCACTCAGGAAAGGCACGTATCCAGACTGTTTGAAGCAATGCTCCCCCCGGGTCGTAAGTCGGCATTGTGCCTACCATATTCAATCCCGATGCAATTTCTGTGGTTCATCGTCAATATGAAGCTCGAAGGGTTACAGTAAACACCCAGTGGTGCGTCGCAATCTAATACTGGAAACTCAGGAAATGCACGTATACAACTGTATGAAGCATTGCTCCCCCTGGACGTAAGTCGGCATTGTGCCTACTATATGCAATCCCGATGCAATTTCTGTGTTTCATCGTCAATATGAAGCTCCAAGAGTTACAGCAAACACTCAGTGGTGCGTCGCAATCTAATACTAGCCTCTCAGTAACGGCATGTATACAGACTGTTTGAAGCATTACTCCCCCTGGACGTAAGTCGGCATTGTGCCTACTATATTCAAACCCGATGCAATTTCTGTGATTCATCGTCAATATGAAGCTCCAAGGGTTACACTAAACACCCAGTGGTGCGTCGCAATCTAATACTGGCCTGTCAGTAACGGCACGTATACAGACTGTTTGAAGCATTGCTCCCCCTGGACGTACGTCGGCATTGTGCCTACTACTATTTTCTATCAATTCATCGTCAATATGAAGCTCCAAGGGTGGCAGTAAACACCCAGTGGGGCGTCGCAATCTAATACTGGCCTCTCAGGTAAGGCACGTATACAGACTGTTTGAAGCATTACTCCCCCTGGGCGTAAGTCGGCATTGTGCCTACTATATTCAATCCCGATGCAATTTCTGTGTTTCATCGTCAATATGAAGCTCCAAGGGTTACAGTAATCACCCAGTGGTGCGTCGCAATCTAATACTGGCCTCTCAGGAAAGGCACGTATAGAGACTGTTTGAAGCATTACTCCCCCTGGACGTAAGTCGGCATTGTGCCTACTATATTCAATCCCGATGAAATTTCAGTGTTTCATTCCCAATATGAAGCTCCAAGGGTTACAGTAAACACCCAGTGGTGTGTCGCAATCTAATACTGGCCTCAAAGTAACGGCACGTATACAGATTGTTTGAAGCATAGTTCCCCCTGGACGTAAGTCGGCATTGTGCCTACTATATGCAATCCCGATGCAATTTCTGTGTTACATCGTCAATATGAAGCTCCAAGGGTTACAGTAAACACTCAGTGGTGCGTCGCAATCTAATACTGGCCTCTCAGTAACTGCACATATACAGACTGTTTGAAGCATTACTCCCCCTGGACGTAAGTCGGCATTGTGCCTACAATATTCAAGCCCGATGCAATTTCTGTGTTTCATCGTCAATAGGAAGCTCCATGGGTTACAGTAAACACCCAGTGGTGCGTCGCAATCTAATACTGGAATCTCAGGAAAGGCACGTATACAACTGTATGAAGCATTGCTCCCCATGGACGTAAGTCGGCATTGTGCCTACTGTATTCAATCCCGATGCAATTTCTGTGTTTCATCGTCAGTATGAAGCTCCAAGGGTTACAGTAAACACCCAGTGGTGCGTCGCAGTCTAATACTGGCCTCTCAGTAACGGCACATATACAGACTGTTTGAATCATTACTCCCCCTGGACATAAGTCGGCATTGTGCCTACTATATTCAATCCCGATGCAATTTCTGTGTTTCATCGTCAATATGAAGCTCCAAGGGTTACAGTAAACACCCAGTGGTGCGTCGCAATGTAATACTGGCCTCTCTGTAACAGCACGTATTCAGACTGTTTGAACCATTGCTCCCCCTGGACGTAAGTCAGCATTGTGCCTACTATATTTAAACCCGATGCAATTTCTGTGTTTCATCGTCAATATGCAATTCCAAGTGTTACAGTAAACACCCAGTGGTGCGTCGCAGTCTAATACTGGTCTCTCAGGAAAGGCACGTATACAGACTTTTTGAAGCATTGCTCCCCCTGGACGTAAGTCGGCATTGTGCCTACTATATTCAATACCGATGCGATTTCTGTGTTTCATCGTCAATATGAAGCTCCAAGGGTGGCAGTAAACACCCAGTGGTGCGTCGCAATCTAATACTGGCCTCTCAGGAAAGGCACGTGTACAGACTGTTTGAAGCATTACTCCCCCTGGGCGTAAGTCGATCTTCTGCCTACTATATTCAATCCCAATGCAATTTCTGTGTTTCATCGTCAATATGAAGCTCCAAGGATTACAGTAAACACCCAGTGGTGCGTCGCAATCTAATACTGGTATCGCAGTACCGGCACTTATACAGACTGTTTGAAGCATTGCTCCCCCTGGACATAAGTCGGCATTGTGCCTACTATATTCAATCCCGATGCAATTTCTGTGTTTCATCGTCAATATGAAGCTCCAAGGGTAACAGTAAACACCCAGTGGTGCGTCGCAATCTAATACTGGCCTCTCAGGAAAGGCACGTATAGAGACTGTTCGAAGCATTACTCCCCCTGGACGTAAGTCGGCATTGTGCCTACTATATTGAATCCCGATGCAATTTCTGTGTTTCATCGTCAATATGAAGCTCCAAGGGTTACAGTAAACACCCTCTGGTGCGTCGAAATCTAATACTGGCCTCTTAGTACCGGCACGTATATAGACTTTTTGAAGCATCACTCCCCCTGGACGTAAGTCGGCATTGTGCCTACTATATTCAATCAATTCATCGTCAATATGATGCTCCAAGGGTTACAGTAAACACCCAGTGGTGTGTCGCAATCTATAACTGGCCTCTCAGGAAAGATACCGACAGAGATTGCTCCCCCTGGACGTAAGTCGGCATTGTGCCTACTATATTCAATCCCGATGCAATTTCTGTGTTTCATCGTCAATATGAAGCTCCAAGGGTTACAGTAAACACCCAGTGGTGCGTCGCAATCTAATACTGGCCTCTCTGTAACGACACGTATACAGACTGTTTGAAGCATTACTCCCCCTGGACGTAAGTCGGCATTGTGCCTACTATATTCAATCCCGATGCAATTTCTGTGTTTCATCGTCAATATGAAACTCCAAGTGTTACAGTAAACACCCAGTGGTGCGTCGCAATCTAATACTGGAATCTCAGGAAAGGCACGTATACAACTGTATGAAGCATTGCTCCCCATGGACGTAAGTCGGCATTGTGCCTACTGTATTCAATCCCGATGCAATTTCTGTGTTTCATAGTCAGTATGAAGCTCCAAGGGTTACATTAAACACCCAGTGGTGCGTCGCAATCTAATACTTCCCTCTCAGTAACGTCACATATACAGACTGTTTGAAGCATTACTCCCCCTGGACGTAAGTCGGCATTGTGCCTACTATATTCAATCCCGATGCAATTTCTGTGTTTCATAGTCAATATGAAGCTCCAAGGGTTACAGTAAACACCCAGTGGTGCGTCGCAATCTAATACCGGCCTCTCAGGAAAGGCACGTATACAGACTGTTTGAAGCATTGCTCCCCCTGAACGTCAGTCGTCATTGTGCTACTATATACAATACCGATGCAATTTCTGTGTTTCATCGTCAATATGAAGCTCCAAGGGTTACAGTAAACACCCAGTGGTGCGTCGCAATCTGAAACTGGCCTCTCTGGAAAGACACGTACACAGATTGCTCCCCCTGGACATAAGTCGGCATTGTGCCTACTATATTCAATCAATTCATCGTCAATATGAAGCTCCAAGGGTTACAGTAAACACCCAGTGGTGCGTCGCAATCTAATAATGGCCTCTCAGGAAAGACACGTACACAGATTGCTCCCCCTGGACGTAAGTCGGCATTGTGCCTACTATATTCAATCCCGATGCAATTTCTGTGTTTCATCGTCAATATGAAGCTCCAAGGGTTACAGTAAACACCCAGTGGTGCGTCGCAATGTAATACTGGCCTCTCTGTAACAGCACGTATTCAGACTGTTTGAACCATTGCTCCCCCTGGACGTAAGTCAGCATTGTGCCTACTATATTTAAACCCGATGCAATTTCTGTGTTTCATCGTCAATATGCAACTCCAAGTGTTACAGTAAACACCCAGTGGTGCGTCGCAGTCTAATACTGGTCTCTCAGGAAAGGCACGTATACAGACTGTTTGAAGCATTGCTCCCCCTGGACGTAAGTCGGCATTGTGCCTACTATATTCAATCCCGATGCAATTTCTGTGTTTCATCGTCAATATGAAGCTCCAAGGATTACAGTAAACACCCAGTGGTGCGTCGCAATCTAATACTGGTATCGCAGTACCGGCACTTATACAGACTGTTTGAAGCATTGCTCCCCCTGGACATAAGTCGGCGTTGTGCCTACTATATTCAATCCCGATGCAATTTCTGTGTTTCATCGTCAATATGAAGCTCCAAGGGTAATAGTAAACACCCAGTGGTGCGTCGCAATCTAATACTGGCATCTCAGGAAAGGCACGTATAGAGACTGTTCGAAGCATTACTCCCCCTGGACGTAAGTCGGCATTGTGCCTACTATATTCAATCCCGATGCAATTTCAGTGTTTCATTCTCAATATGAAGCTCCAAGGGTTACAGTAAACACCCAGTGGTGTGTCGCAATCTAATACTGGCCTCAATGTAACGGCACGTATACAGACTGTTTGAAGCATTGCTCCCCCTGGACGTAAGTCGGCATTGTGCCTACTATACTCAATCCCGATGCAATTTCTGTGTTTCATCGTCAATATGAAGATCCAAGGGTTACAGTAAACACCCAGTGGTGCGTCGCAATCTAATACTGGCCTGTCACTAACGGCACATATACAGACTGTTTGAAGCATAACTCAGCCTGGACGTAAGTCGACATTGTGCCTACTATATTGAATCCCGATGCAATTTCTGTGTTTCATCGTCAATATGAAGCTCCAAGGGTTACAGTAAACACCCAGTGGTGCGTCGCAATCTAATACTGGCCTCTCAGGAAAGGCCCGTATACAGACTGTTTGTAGGATTACTCTCCCTGGACGTAAGTCGGCATTGTGCCTACTATATTCAATCCCAATGCAATTTCTGTGTTTCATCGTCAATATGAAGCTCCAAGGGTTACAGTGAACACCCTCTGGTGCGTCGAAATCTAATACTGGCCTCTTAGTATCGGCACGTATATAGACTTTTTGAAGCATCACTCCCCCTGGACGTAAGTCGGCATTGTGCCTACTATATTCAATCAATTCATCGTCAATATGAAGCTCCAAGGGTTACAGTAAACACCCAGTGGTGTGTCGCAATCTATAACTGGCCTCTCAGGAAAGACACCTACAGAGATTGCTCCCCCTGGACGTAAGTCGGCATTGTGCCTACTATATTCAATCCCGATGCAATTTCTGTGTTTCATCGTCAATTTGAAGCTCCAAGGGTTACAGTAAACACCCAGTGGTGCGTCGCAATCTAATACTGGCCTCTCTGTAACGGCACGTATACAGACTGTTTGAAGCATTACTCCCCCTGGACGTAAGTCGGCATTGTGCCTACTATATTCAATCCCGATGCAATTTCTGTGTTTCATCGTCAATATGAAACTCCAAGTGTTTCAGTAAACACCCAGTGGTGCGTCGCAATCTAATACTGGAATCTCAGGAAAGGCACGTATACAACTGTATGAAGCATTGCTCCCCCTGGACGTAAGTCGGCATTGTGCCTACTGTATTCAATGCCGATGCAATTTCTGTGTTTCATCGTCAATATGAAGCTCCAAGGGTTACAGTAAACACCCAGTGGTGCGTCGCAATCTAAAACTGGCCTCTCAGGAAAGACACGTACACAGATTGCTCCCCCTGGACATAAGTCGGCATTGTGCCTACTATATTCAATCAATTCATCGTCAATATGAAGCTCCAAGGGTTACAGTAAACACCCAGTGGTGCGTCGCAATCTAAAACTGGCCTCTCAGGAAAGACACGTACACAGATTGCTCCCCCTGGACGTAAGTCGGCATTGTGCCTACTATATGCAATCCCGATGCAATTTCTGTGTTTCATCGTCAATATGAAGCTCCAAGAGTTACAGTAAACACCCAGTGGTGCGTCGCAATCTAATACTAGCCTCGCAGTAACGGCACGTATACAGACTGTTTGAAGCATTACTCCCCCAGGACGTAAGTCGGCATTGTGCCTGCTATATTCAATCCCGATGCAATTTCTGTGTTTCATCGTCAATATGAAGCTCCAAAGGTTACAGTAAACACCCAGTGGTGCGTCGCAGTCTATTACTGGCCTCTTAGTAGCGGCACATATACAGACTGTTTGAAGCATTACTCCCCCTGGACGTAAGTCGGCATTGTGCCTACTATATTCAATCCCGACGCAATTTCTGTGATTCATCGTCAATAAGAACCTCCAAGGGTTACAGTAAACACCCAGTGGTGCGTCGCAATGTAATACTGGCCTTTCTGTAACAGCACGTATACAGACTGTTTGAAGCATTGCTCCCCCTGGACGTAAGTCGACATTGTGCCTACTATATTCAATCCCGATTCAATTACTGTGTTTCATCGTCAATATGAAGCTCCAAGTGTGGCAGTAAACACCCAGTGGTGCGTCGCAATCTAATACAGGCCTCTCAGGAAAGGCACGTATCCAGACTGTTTGAAGCATTACTACCCCTGGGCGTAAGTCGGCATTGTGCCTACTATATTCAATCCTAATGCAATTTCTGTGTTTCATCGTCAATATGAAGCTCCAAGTGTTACAGTAAACACCCAGTGGTGCGTCGCAATATAATACTGGTATCTCAGTAACGGCACGTATACAGACTGTTTGAAGCATTGCTCCCCCCGGGTCGTAAGTCGGCATTGTGCCTACTATATTCAATCCCGATGCAATTTCTGTGGTTCATCGTCAATATGAAGCTCGAAGGGTTACAGTAAACACCCAGTGGTGCGTCGCAATCTAATACTGGAAACTCAGGAAATGCACGTATACAACTGTTTGAAGCATTACTCCCCCTGGACGTAAGTCGGCATTGTGCCTACTATATGCAATCCCGATGCAATTTCTGTGTTTCATCGTCAATATGAAGCTCCAAGAGTTACAGTAAACACCCAGTGGTGCGTCGCAATCTAATACTAGCCTCGCAGTAACGGCACGTATACAGACTGTTTGAAGCATTACTCCCCCAGGACGTAAGTCGGCATTGTGCCTGCTATATTCAATCCCGATGCAATTTCTGTGTTTCATCGTCAATATGAAGCTCCAAGGGTTACAGTAAACACCCAGTGGTGCGTCGCAGTCTATTACTGGCCTCTTAGTAGCGGCACATATACAGACTGTTTGAAGCATTACTCCCCCTGGACGTAAGTCGGCATCGTGCCTACTATATTCAATCCCGACGCAATTTCTGTGTTTCATCGTCAATAAGAACCTCCAAGGGTTACAGTAAACACCCAGTGGTGCGTCGCAATCTAATACTGGCCTCTCTGTAACGACACGTACACAGACTGTTTGAAGCATTGCTCACCCTGGACGTAAGACGGCATTGTGCCTACTATATTCAATCCCGATGCAATTTCTGTGTTTCATCGTCAATATGAAGCTCCAAGGGTTACAGTAAACACCCAGTGGTGCGTCGCAGTCTATTACTGGCCTCTTAGTAGCGGCACATATACAGACTGTTTGAAGCATTACTCCCCCTGGACGTAAGTCGGCATTGTGCCTACTATATTCAATCCCGATGCAATTTCTGTGTTTCATCGTCAATATGAACCTCCAAGGGTTACAGTAAACACCCAGTGGTGCGTCGCAATCTAATACTGGCCTCTCAGGAAAGGCACGTACACAGACTGTTTGAAGCATTGCTCCCCCTAGACGTAAGTTCGCATTGCGCCTACTATATTCAATCCCGATGCAATTTCTGTGTTTCATAGTCAATATGAAGCTCCAAGGGTTACAGTAAACACCCAGTGGTGCGTCGCAATCTAATACCGGCCTCTCAGGAAAGGCACGTATACAGACTGTTTGTAGCATTACTCTCCCTGGACGTAAGTCGGCATTGTGCCTACTATATTCAATCCCGATGCAATTTCTGTGTTTCTTCGTCAATATGAAGCTCCAAATGTTACAGTAAACACCCAGTGGTGCGTCGCAATCTAATACTGGCCTTTTAGGTAAGGCACGTATACAGACTGTTTGAAGCATTACTCCCCCTGGACGTACGTCGGCATTGTGCCTACTATATTCAATCCCGATGCAATTTCTGTCTTTTATTCTCAATATGAAGCTCTAAGGGTTACAGTATACACCCAGTGGTGCATCGCAATCTAATACTGGCCTCACAGTAACGGCACGTATACACACTGTTTGAAGCATTGCTCCCTCTGGACGTAAGTCGGCATTGTGCCTTCTATAATCAATCCCGATGCAATTTCTGTGTTTCATCGTCAATATGAAGCTCCAAGGGATACAGTAAGCACCCAGCGGTGCGTCGCAATCTAATACTGGACTCTCAGTAACGGCACTTATACAGACTGTTTAAACCATTGCTTCTTGAGGACGTAAGTCGGCATTGTGCCTACTATATTCAATCCCGATGCAAATTCTGTGTTTCATCGTCAATATGAAGCTCCAAGCGTTACAGTAAACACCCAGTGGTGCGTCGCAATCTAATACTAGCCTCGCAGTAACGGCACGTATACAGACTGTTTGAAGCATTACTCCCCCAGGACGTAAGTCGGCATTGTGCCTGCTATATTCAATCCCGATGCAATTTCTGTGTTTCATCGTCAATATGAAGCTCCAAGGGTTACAGTAAACACCCAGAGGTGCGTCGCAATCTAATACTGGCCTCTCAGTAACGGCACGTATACAGACTGTTTGAAGCATTACTCCCCCTGAGCGAAAGTCGGCATTGTGCCTACTATATTCAATCCCGATGCAAATTCTGTGTTTCATCGTCAATATGAAGCTCCAAGGATTACAGTAAACACCCAGTGGTGCGTCGCAATCTAATAGTGGCCTCTCAGGAAAGGTACGTATACAGACTGTTTGAAGCATTGCTCCCGCTGAACGAAAGCCAGCATTGTGCTTACTATATTCAATCCCGATGCAATTTCTGTGTTTCATCGTCAATATGAAGGTCCAAGGGTTACAGTAAACACACAGTGGTGCGTCGCAATCTAATACTGGCCTCTCAGGAAAGGCACGTATACAGACCGTTTGAAGCATTGCTCCCCCTGGACGTACGTCGACATTGTGCCTACTATATTCAATCCCGATGCAATTTCTGTGTTTTATCGTCAATATGAAGCTCCAAGGGTTACAGTAAACACCCAGTGGTTCGTCGCAATCTAATACTGGCCTCTCAGGAAAGGCACGCATACAGACTGTTTGAAGCATTGCTCCCCCTGATCGATAGTCGGCATTGTGCCTAGTATATTCAATCCCGATGCAATTTCTGTGTTTCATCGTCAATATGAAGCTCCATGGGTTACAGTAAACACCCAGTCGTGCGTCGCAATCTAATACTGGCCTCTCAGGAAAGGCACGTATACAGACTGTTTGAAGGATTACTCCTCCCGAACGAAAGTCGGCATTGTGCCTACTATATTCAATCCCGATGCAATATCTGTGTTTCATCGTCAGTATGAAGCTCCATGGGTTACAGTAAACACCCAGTGGTGCATCGCAATCTAATACTGGCCTCTCAGGAAAGGCATGTACACAGACTGTTTGAAGCATTGCTCCCCCTAGACGTAAGTTCGCATTGCGCCTACTATATTCAATCCCGATGCAATTTCTGTGTTTCATAGTCAATATGAAGCTCCAACGGTTACAGTAAACACCCAGTGGTGCGTCGCAATCTAATACTGGCCTCTCAGGAAAGGCACGTATACAGACTGTTTGTAGCATTACTCTCCCTGGACGTAAGTCGGCATTGTGCCTACTATATTCAATCCCGATGCAATTTCTGTGTTTCATCGTCAATATGAAGCTCCAAGGGTTACAGTAATCACCCAGTGGTGCGTCGCAATCTAATACTGGCCTCTCAGGAAAGGCACGTATAGAGATTGTTTGAAGCATTACTCCCCCTGGACGTAAGTCGGCATTGTGCCTACTATATTCAATCCCGATGAAATTTCAGTGTTTCATTCCCAATATGAAGCTCCAAGGGTTACAGTAAACACCCAGTGGTGTGTCGCAATCTAATACTGGCCTCAAAGTAACGGCACGTATACAGATTGTTTGAAGCATAGTTCCCCCTGGACGTAAGTCGACATTGTGCCTACTATATTCAATCCCGATGCAATTTCTGTGTTACATCGTCAATTTGAAGCTCCAAGGGTTACAGTAAACACTCAGTGGTGCGTCGCAATCTAATACTGGCCTCTCAGTAACGGCACATATACAGACTGTTTGAAGCATTGCTCCCCCTGGACGTAAGTCGACATTGTGCCTACTATATTCAATCCCGATGCAATTTCTGTGTTTCATCGTCAATAGGAAGCTCCATGGGTTACAGTAAACACCCAGTGGTGCGTCGCAATCTAATACTGGAATCTCAGGAAAGGCACGTATACAACTGTATGAAGCATTGCTCCCCATGGACGTAAGTCGGCATTGTGCCTACTGTGTTCAATCCCGATGCAATTTCTGTGTTTCATCGTCAGTATGAAGCTCCAAGGGTTACAGTAAACACCCAGTGGTGCGTCGCAGTCTAATACTGGCCTCTCAGTAACGGCACATATACAGACTGTTTGAATCATTACTCCCCCTGGACGTAAGTCGGCATTGTGCCTACTATATTCAATCCCGATGCAATTTCTGTGTTTCATAGTCAATATGAAGCTCCAAGGGTTACAGTAAACACCCAGTGGTGCGTCGCAATCTAATACTTCCCTCTCAGTAACGGCACATATACAGACTGTTTGAAGCATTACTCCCCCTGGACGTAAGTCGGCATTGTGCCTACTATATTCAATCCCGATGCAATTTCTGTGTTTCATAGTCAATATGAAGCTCCAAGGATTACAGTAAATACCCAGTGGTGCGTCGCAATCTAATACTGGTCTCTCAGGAAAGGCCCGTATACAGACTGTTAGTAGCATTACTCTCCCTGGACGTAAGTCGGCATTGTGCCTACTATATTCAATCCCGATGCAATTTCTGTGTTTCATCGTCAATATGAAGCTCCAAGGGTTACAGTAAACACCCTCTGGTGCGTCGAAATCTAATACTGGCCTCTTAGTACCGGCACGTATATAGACTTTTTGAAGCATCACTCCCCCTGGACGTAAGTCGGCATTGTGCCTACTATATTCAATCAATTCATCGTCAATATGAAGCTCCAAGGGTTACAGTAAACACCCAGTGGTGTGTCGCAATCTATAACTGGCCTCTCAGGAAAGACACCTACAGAGATTGCTCCCCCTGGACGTAAGTCGGCATTGTGCCTACTATATTCAATCCCGATGCAATTTCTGTGTTTCGTCGTCAATATGAAACTCCAAGTGTTACAGTAAACACCCAGTGGTGCGTCGCAATCTAATACTGGAATCTCAGGAAAGGCACGTATACAACTGTATGAAGCATTGCTCCCCCTGGACGTAAGTCGGCATTGTGCCTACTGTATTCAATGCCGATGCAATTTCTGTGTTTCATCGTCAATATGAAGCTCCAAGGGTTACAGTAAACACCCAGTGGTGCGTCGCAATCTAAAACTGGCCTCTCAGGAAAGACACGTACACAGATTGCTCTCCCTGGACGTAAGTCGGCATTGTGCCTACTATTTTCAATCGCGATGCAATTTCTGTGTTTCATCGTCAATATGAAGCTCCAAGGGTTACAGTAAACACCCAGTGGTGCGTCGCAATGTAATACTGGCCTTTCTGTAACAGCACGTATACAGACTGTTTGAAGCATTGCTCCCCCTGGACGTAAGTCAGCATTGTGCCTACTATATTCAAACCCGATGCAATTTCTGTGTTTCATCGTCAATATGAAACTCCAAGTGTTACAGTAAACACCCAGTGGTGCGTCGCAGTCTATTACTGGTCTCTCAGGAAAGGCACGTATACAGACTGTTTGAAGCATTGCTCCCCCTGGACGTAAGTCGGCATTGTGCCTACTATATTCAATCCCGATGCAATTTCTGTGTTTCATCGTCAATATGAAGCTCCAAGGGTGGCAGTAAACACCCAGTGGTGCGTCGCAATCTAATACTGGCCTCTCAGGAAAGGCACTTGTTCAGACTGTTTGAAGCATTACTCCCCCTGGGCGTAAGTTGATCTTCTGCCTACTATATTCAATCCCAATGCAATTTCTGTGTTTCATCGTCAATATGAAGCTCCAAGGATTACAGTAAACACCCAGTGGTGCGTCGCAATCTAATACTGGTGTCGCGGTAACGGCGCGTATACAGACTGTTTGAAGCATTGCTCCCCCTGGACGTAAGTCGGCATTGTGCCTACTATATTCAATCCCGATGCAATTTCTGTGTTTCATCGTCAATATGAAGCTCCAAGGGTGGCAGTAAACACCCAGTGGTGCGTCGCAATCTAATACTGGCCTCTCAGGAAAGGCACGTGTTCAGACTGTTTGAAGCATTACTCCCCCTGGGCGTAAGTTGATCTTCTGCCTACTATATTCAATCCCAATGCAATTTCTGTGTTTCATCGTCAATATGAAGCTCCAAGGGTTACAGTAAACACCCAGTGGTGCGTCGCAAAGTAATACTGGCCTTTCTGTAACAGCACGCATACAGACTGTTTGAAGCATTGCTCCCCCTGGACGTAAGTCAGCATTGTGCCTACTATATTCAAACCCGATGCAATTTCTGTGTTTCATCGTCAATATGAAGCTCCAAGGGTTACAGTAAACACCCAGTGGTGCGTCCCAATCTAATACTGGCCTCTCAGGAAAATCACGTATACAACTGTATGAAGCATTGCTCCCCCTGGACGTAAGTCGGCATTGTGCCTACTATATTCAATCCCGATGCAATTTCTGTGTTTCATCGTCAATATGAAGCTCCATGGGTTTCAGTAAACACCCAGTGGTGCGTCGCAATCTAATACTGGCCTCTCAGGAAAGGTACGTATACAGACAGTTTGAAGCATTGCTCCCCCTGAACGAAAGTCGGCATTGTGCCTACTATATTCAATCCCGATGCAATTTCTGTGTTTCATCGTCAATATGAAGCTCCAAGGGTTACAGTAAACACCCAGTGGTGCGTTGCAATCTAATACTGGCCTGTCAGTAACGGCACATATACAGACTGTTTGAAGCATAACTCCCCCTGGACGTAAGTCGACATTGTGCCTACTATATTCAATCCCGATGCAATTTCTGTGTTTCATCGTCAATATGAAGCTCCAAGGGTTACAGTAAAAACCCAGTGGTGCGTCGCAATCTAATACTGGTCTCTCAGGAAAGGCCCGTATACAGACTGTTTGTAGCATTACTCTCCCTGGACGTAAGTCGGCATTGTGCCTACTATATTCAATCCCGATGCAATTTCTGTGTTTCATCGTCAATATGAAGCTCCAAGGGTTACAGTAATTACCTTGTGGTGCGTCGCAATCTAATACTGGCCTCTTAGTACCGGCACGTATATAGACTTTTTGAAGCATCACACACCCTGGACGTAAGTCGGCATTGTGCCTACTATATTCAATCAATTCATCGTCAATATGAGGCTCCAAGGGTTACAGTAAACACCCAGTGGTGTGTCGCAATCTAAAACTGGCCTCTCAGGAAAGACACGTACAGAGATTGCTCCCCCTGGACGTAAGTCGGCATTGTGCCTACTATATCCAATCCCGATGCAATTTCTGTGTTTCATCGTCAATATGAAGCTCCAAGGGTTACAGTAGACACCCAGTGGTGCGTCGCAATCTATTACTGGCCTCTCTGTAACGGCACGCATACAGACTGTTTGAAGCATTACTCCTCCTGGACGTAAGTCGGCATTGTGCCTACTATATTCAATCTCGATGCAATTTCTGTGTTTCATCGTCAATATGTAACTCCAAGTGTTACAGTGAACACCCAGTGGTGCGTCGCAATCTAATACTGGAATCTCAGGAAAGGCACGTATACAACTGTATGAAGCATTGCTCCCCCTGGACGTAAGTCGGCCTTGTGCCTACTGTATTCAATCCCGATGCAATTTCTGTGTTTCATCGTCAATATGAAGCTCCAAGGGTTACAGTAAACACCCAGTGGTGCGTCGCAGTCTAATACTGGCCTCTCAGTAACGGCACATATACAGACTGTTTGAATCATTACTCCCCCTGGACGTAAGTCGGCATTGTGCCTACTATATGCAACCCCGATGCAATATCTGTGTTTCATCGTCAATATGAAGCTCCAAGGGTTACAGTAAACACCCAGTGGTGCGTCGCAATCTAAAACTGCCCTCTCAGTAACGGCACATATACAGACTGTTTGAAGCATTACTGCCCCTGGAAGTAAATCGGCATTGTGCCTACTATATTCAATCCCGATGCAATTTCCGTGTTTCATCGTCAATATGAAGCTCAAAGGGTTACAGTAAACACCAAGTGGTGTGCCACAATCTAATACTGGCCTCTCAGGAAAGGCACGTATACAGACTGTTTGAAGCATTGCTCCCCCTGGACGTAAGTCGACATTGTGCCTACTATATTCAATCCCGATTCAATTACTGTGTTTCATCGTCAATATGAAGCTCCAAGTGTGGCAGTAAACACCCAGTGGTGCGTCGCAATCTATTACAGGCCTCTCAGGAAAGGCACGTATCCAGACTGTTTGAAGCATTACTACCCCTGGGCGTAAGTCGGCATTGTGCCTACTATATTCAATCCTAATGCAATTTCTGTGTTTCATCGTCAATATGAAGCTCCAAGTGTTACAGTAAACACCCAGTGGTGCGTCGCAATATAATACTGGTATCTCAGTAACGGCACGTATACAGACTGTTTGAAGCATTGCTCCCCCTGGGTTGTAAGTCGGCATTGTGCCTACTATATTCAATCCCGATGCAATTTCTGTGGTTCATCGTCAATATGAAGCTCGAAGGGTTACAGTAAACACCCAGTGGTGCGTCGCAATCTAATACTGGAAACTCAGGAAATGCACGTATACAACTGTTTGAAGCATTGCTCCCCCTGGACGTAAGTCGGCATTGTGCCTACTATATGCAATCCCGATGCAATTTCTGTGTTTCATCGTCAGTATGAAGCTCCAAGGGTTATAGTAAACACCCTGTGGTGCGTCGCAATCTAATACTGGCCTCTCAGTACCGGCACGTATATAGACTGTTTGAAGCATTACTCCCCCTGGACGTAAGTCGGCATTGTGCCTACAATATTCAAGCCCGATGCAATTTCTGTGTTTCATCGTCAATAGGAAACTCCATGGGTTACAGTAAACACCCAGTGGTGCGTCGCAATCTAATACTGGAATCTCAGGAAAGGCACGTATACAACTGTATGAAGCATTGCTCCCCATGGACGTAAGTCGGCATTGTGCCTACTGTATTCAATCCCGATGCAATTTCTGTGTTTCATTGTCAGTATGAAGCTCCAAGGGTTACAGTAAACACCCAGTGGTGCGTCGCAGTCTAATACTGGCCTCTCAGTAACGGCACATATACAGACTGTTTGAATCATTACTCCCCCTGGACGTAAGTCGGCATTGTGCCTACTATATTCAATCCCGATGCAATTTCTGTGTTACATAGTCAATATGAAGCTCCAAGGGTTACAGTAAACACCCAGTGGTGCGTCGCAATCTAATACTTCCCTCTCAGTAACGGCACATATACAGACTGTTTGAAGCATTACTCCCCCTGGACGTAAGTCGGCATTGTGCCTACTATATTCAATCCCGATGCAATTTCTGTGTTTCATAGTCAATATGAAGCTCCAAGGATTACAGTAAATAGCCATTGGTGCGTCGCAATCTAGTACTCGCCTCTCAGGAAAGGCCCGTATACAGACTGTTTGTAGCATTACTCTCCTTGGACGTAAGTCGGCATTGTGCCTACTATATTCAATCCCGATGCAATTTCTGTGTTTCATCGTCAATATGAAGCTCCAAGGGTTATAGTAAACACCCTCTGGTGCGTCGAAATCTAATACTGGCCTCTTAGTACCAGCACGTATATAGACTTTTTGAAGCATCACTCCCCCTGGACGTAAGTCGGCATTGTGCCTACTATATTCAATCAATTCATCGTCAATATGAAGCTCCAAGGGTTACAGTAAACACCCAGTGGTGTGTCGCAATCTATAACTGGCCTCTCAGGAAAGACACCTACAGAGATTGCTCCCCCTGGACGTAAGTCGGCATTGTGCCTACTATATTCAATCCCGATGCAATTTCTGTGTTTCATCGTCAATATGAAGCTCCAAGGGTTACAGTAAACACCCAGTGGTGCGTCGCATTCTAAAACTGGCCTCTCAGGAAAGACACGTACACAGATTGCTCCCCCTGGACATAAGTCGGCATTGTGCCTACTATATTCAATCAATTCATCGTCAATATGAAGCTCCAAGGGTTACAGTAAACACCCAGTGGTGCGTCGCAATCTAAAACTGGCCTCTCAGGAAAGACACGTACACAGATTGCTCCCCCTGGACGTAAGTCGGCATTGTGCCTACTATATTCAATCGCGAAGCAATTTCTGTGTTTCATCGTCAATATGAAGCTCCAAGGGTTACAGTAAACACCCAGTGGTGCGTCGCAATGTAATACTGGCCTTTCTGTAACAGCACGTATACAGACTGTTTGAAGCATTGCTCCCCCGGGACGTAAGTCAGCATTGTGCCTACTATATTCAAACCCGATGCAATTTCTGTGTTTCATCGTCAATATGAAACTCCAAGTGTTACAGTAAACACCCAGTGGTGCGTCGCAGTCTATTACTGGTCTCTCAGGAAAGGCACGTATACAGACTGTATGAAGCATTGCTCCCCCTGGACGTAAGTCGGCATTGTGCCTACTATATTCAATCCCGATGCAATTTCTGTGTTTCATCATCAATATGAAGCTCCAAGGGTGGCAGTAAACACCCAGTGGTGCGTCGCAATCTAATACTGGCCTTTTAGGAAAGGCACGTGTTCAGACTGTTTGAGGCATTACTCCCCCTGGGCGTAAGTTGATCTTCTGCCTACTATATTCAATCCCAATGCAATTTCTGTGTTTCATCGTCAATATGAAGCTCCAAGGATTACAGTAAACACCCAGTGGTGCGTCGCAATCTAATACTGGTGTCGCGGTAACGGCGCGTATACAGACTGTTTGAAGCATTGCTCCCACTGGACATAAGTCGGCATTGTGCCTACTATATTCAATCCCGATGCAATTTCTGTGTTTCATCGTCAATATGAAGCTCCAAGGGTTACAGTAAACACCCAGTGGTGCGTCGCAATCTAATACTGGCCTCTCAGGAAAGGCACGTATAGAGACTGTTCGAAGCAATACTCCCCCTGGACGTAAGTCGGCATTGTGCCTACTATATTCAATCCCGATGCAATTTCAGTGTTTCATTCTCAATATGTAGCTCCAAGGGTTACAGTAAACACCCAGTGGTGTGTCGCAATCTAATACTGGCCTCAATGTAACGGCACGTATACAGACTGTTTGAAGCATTGCTCCCCGTGGACGTAAGTCGGCATTGTGCCTACTATATTCAATCCCGATGCAATTTCTGTGTTTCATCGTCAATATGAAGCTCCAAGGGTTACAGTAAACACCCAGTGGTGCGTTGCAATCTAATACTGGCCTGTCAGTAACGGCACGTATACAGACTGTTTGAAGCATAACTCCCCCTGGACGTAAGTCGACATTGTGCCTACTATATTCAATCCCGATGCAATTTCTGTGTTTCATCGTCAATATGAAGCTCCAAGGGTTACAGTAAACACCCAGTGGTGCGTCGCAATCTAATACTGGTCTCTCAGGAAAGGCCCGTATACAGACGGTTTGTAGCATTACTCTCCCTGGACGTAAGTCGGCATTGTGCCTACTATATTCAATCCCGATGCAATTTCTGTGTTTCATCGTCAATATGAAGCTCCAAGGGTTACAGTAATTACCCTGTGGTGCGTCGCAATCTAATACTGGCCTCTTAGTACCGGCACGTATATAGACATTTTGAAGCATCACTCCCCCTGGACGTAAGTCGGCATTGTGCCTACTATATTCAATCAATTCATCGTCAATATGAGGCTCCAAGGGTTACAGGAAACACCCAGTGGTGTGTCGCAATCTAAAACTGGCCTCTCAGGAAAGACGCGTACAGAGTTTGCTCCCCCTGGACGTAAGTCGGCATTGTGCCTACTATACCCAATCCCGATGCAATTTCTGTGTTTCATCGTCAATATGAAGCTCCAAGGGTTACAGTAAACACCCAGTGGTGCGTCGCAATCTAATACTGGCCTCTCTGTAACGGCACGTATACAGACTGTTTGAAGCATTTCTCCCCCTGGACGTAAGTCGGCATTGTGCCTACTATATTCAATCTCGATGCAATTTCTGTGTTTCATCGTCAATATGTAACTCCAAGTGTTACAGTAAACACCCAGTGGTGCGTCGCAATCTAATACTGGTATCGCAGTACCGGCACTTATACAGACTGTTTGAAGCATTGCTCCCCCTGGACATAAGTCGGCATTGTGCCTACTATATTCAATCCCGATGCAATTTCTGTGTTTCATCGTCAATATGAAGCTCCAAGGGTAACAGTAAACACCCAGTGGTGCGTCGCAATCTAATACTGGCCTCTCAGGAAAGGCACGTATAGAGACTGTTCGAAGCATTACTCCCCCTGGACGTAAGTCGGCATTGTGCCTACTATATGCAATCCCGATGCAATATCTGTGTTTCATCGTCAATATGAAGCTCCAAGGGTTACAGTAAACACCCAGTGGTGCGTCGCAATCTAAAACTGCCCTCTCAGTAACGGCACATATACAGACTGTTTGAAGCATTACTGCCCCTGGAAGTAAATCGGCATTGTGCCTACTATATTCAATCCCGATGCAATTTCCGTGTTTCATCGTCAATATGAAGCTCAAAGGGTTACAGTAAACACCCAGTGGTGCGTCGCAATATAATACTGGTATCTCAGTAACGGCACGTATACAGACTGTTTGAAGCATTGCTCCCCCCGGGTCGTAAGTCGGCATTGTGCCTACTATATTCAATCCCGATGCAATTTCTGTGTATCATCGTCAATATGAAGCTCGAAGGGTTACAGTAAACACCCAGTGGTGCGTCGCAATCTAATACTGGAAACTCAGGAAGTGCACGTATACAACTGTTTGAAGCATTGCTCCCCCTGGACGTAAGTCGGCATTGTGCCTACTATATGCAATCCCGATGCAATTTCTGTGTTTCATCGTCAATATGAAGCTCCAAGAGTTACAGTAAACACCCAGTGGTGCGTCGCAATCTAAAACTAGCCTCTCAGTAACGGCACGTATACAGACTGTTTGAAGCATTACTCCCCCTGGACGTAAGTCGGCATTGTGCCTGCTATCCAATCCCGATGCAATTTCTGTGTTTCATCGTCAATATGAAGCTCCAAGGGTTACAGTAAACACCCAGTGGTGCGTCGCAGTCTATTACTGGCCTCTTAGTAGCGGCACATATACAGACTGTTTGAAGCATTACTCCCCCTGGACGTAAGTCGGCATTGTGCCTACTATATTCAATCCCGATGCAATTTCTGTGTTTCATCGTCAATATGAACCTTCAAGGGTTACAGTAAACACCCAGTGGTGCGTCGCAATCTAATACTGGCCTCTCTGTAACGACACGTACACAGAATGTTTGAAGCATTGCTCCCCCTGGACGTGAGACGGCATTGTGCCTACTATATTCAATCCCGATGCAATTTCTGTGTTTCATCGTCAAAATGAAGCTCCAAGGGTTACAGTAAACACCCAGTGGTGCGTCGCAGTCTATTACTGGCCTCTTAGTAGCGGCACATATACAGACTGTTTGATGCATTACTCCCCCTGGACGTAAGTCGGCATTGTGCCTACTATATTCAATCCCGATGCAATTTCTGTGTTTCATCGTCAATATGAACCTCCAAGGGTTACAGTAAACACCCAGTGGTGCGTCGCAATCTAATACTGGCCTCTCAGGAAAGGCACGTACACAGACTGTTTGAAGCATTGCTCCCCCTAGACGTAAGTTCGCATTGCGCCTACTATATCCAATCCCGATGCAATTTCTGTGTTCATAGTCAATATGAAGCTCCAAGGGTTACAGTAAACACCCAGTGGTGCGTCGCAATCTAATACCGGCCTCTCAGGAAAGGCACGTATACAGACTGTTTGTAGCATTACTCTCCCTGGACGTAAGTCGGCATTGTGCCTACTATATTCAATCCCGATGCAATTTCTGTGTTTCTTCGTCAATATGAAGCTCCAAATGTTACAGTAAACACCCAGTGGTGCGTCGCAATCTAATACTGGCCTTTTAGGTAAGGCACGTATACAGACTGTTTGAAGCATTACTCCCCCTGGACGTACGTCGGCATTGTGCCTACTATATTCAATCCCGATGCAATTTCTGTCTTTTATTCTCAATATGAAGCTCCAAGGGTTACAGTATACACCCAGTGGTGCATCGCAATCTAATACTGGCCTCACAGTAACGGCACGTATACACACTGTTTGAAGCATTGCTCCCTCTGGACGTAAGTCGGCATTGTGCCTTCTATAATCAATCCCGATGCAATTTCTGTGTTTCATCGTCAATATGAAGCTCCAAGGGATACAGTAAGCACCCAGTGGTGCGTCGCAATCTAATACTGGACTCTCAGTAACGGCACTTATACGGACTGTTTAAACCATTGCTCCCCGATGACGTAAGTCGGCATTGTGCCTACTATATTCAGTCCCGATGCAATTTCTGTGTTTCATCGTCAATATGAAGTTCCAAGGGTTAGAGTAAACACCCAGTGGTGCGTCGCAATCTAATACTGGCCTCTTAGTAACGGCACGTAAACAGACTGTTTGAAGCATTGCTCCCCCTGGACGTAAGTCGGCATTGTGCCTACTATATTCAATCCCGATGCAATTTCTGTGTTTCATCGTCAATATGAAGCTCCAAGCGTTACAGTAAACACCCAGTGGTGCGTCGCAGTCTAATACTGGCCTCTCAGGTAAGGCACGTATACAGACTGTTTGAAGCATTGCTCCCCATGAACGAAAGTCGGCATTGTGCCTACTATATTCAATCCCGATGCAATTTCTGTGTTTCATAGTCAATATGAAGCTCCAAGCGTTACAGTAAACACCCAGAGGTGCGTCGCAATCTAATACTGGCCTCTCAGTAACGGCACGTATACAGACTGTTTGAAGCATTACTCCCCCTGAGCGAAAGTCGGCATTGTGCCTACTATATTCAATCCCGATGCAAATTCTGTGTTTCATCGTCAATATGAAGCTCCAAGGATTACAGTAATCACCCAGTGGTGCGTCGCAATCTAATAGTGGCCTCTCAGGAAAGGCACGTATACAGACTGTTTGAAGCATTGCTCCCCCTGAACGAAAGCCAGCATTGTGCTTACTATATTCAGTCCCGATGCAATTTCTGTGTTTCATCGTCAATATGAAGGTCCAAGGGTTACAGTAAACACACAGTGGTGCGTCGCAATCTAATACTGGCCTCTCAGGAAAGGCACGTATACAGACCGTTTGAAGCATTGCTCCCCCTGGACGTACGTCGGCATTGTGCCTACTATATTCAATCCCGATGCAATTTCTGTGTTTTATCGTCAATATGAAGCTCCAAGGGTTACAGTAAACACCCAGTGGTTCGTCGCAATCTAATACTGGCCTCTCAGGAAAGGCACGCATACAGACTGTTTGAAGCATTGCTCCCCCTGATCGAATGTCGGCATTGTGCCTAGTATATTCAATCCCGATGCAATTTCTGTGTTTCATCGTCAAAATGAAGCTCCATGGGTTACAGTAAACATTCAGTCGTGCGTCGCAATCTAATACTGGCCTCTCAGGAAAGGCACGTATACAGACTGTTTGAAGGATTACTCCTCCCGAACGAAAGTCGGCATTGTGCCTACTATATTCAATCCCGATGCAATATCTGTGTTTCATCGTCAGTATGAAGCTCCATGGGTTACAGTAAACACCCAGTGGTGCATCGCAATCTAATACTGGCCTCTCAGGAAAGGCACGTACACAGACTGTTTGAAGCATTGCTCCCCCTAGACGTAAGTTCGCATTGCGCCTACTATATTCAATCCCGATGCAATTTCTGTGTTTCATAGTCAATATGAAGCTCCAAGTGTTACAGTAAACACCCAGAGGTGCGTCGCAATCTAATACTGGCCTCTCAGTAACGGCACGTATACAGACTGTTTGAAGCATTACTCCCCCTGAACGAAAGTTGGCATTGTGCCTACTGTATTCAGTCCCGATGCAATTTCTGTGTTTCATCGTCAATATGTAGCTCCATGGGTTACAGTAAACACCCAGTGGTGCGTCGCAATCTAATACTGGCCTCTCAGGAAAGGCACGTATACAGACCGTTTGAAGCACTGCTCCCCTTGCACGTACGTCGGCATTGTGCCAACTATATTCAATCTCGATGCAATTTCTGTGTTTGATCGTCAATATGAAGCTCCAAGGGTTACAGTAAACACCCAGTGGTGCGTCGCAATCTAATACTGGCCTCTCAGGAAAGTCACGTATACAGACTGTTTGAAGCATTGCTCCCCCTGAACGAAAGTCGGCATTGTGCCTACTATATGCAATCCCGATGCAATATCTGTGTTTCATCGTCAATATGAAGCTCCAAGGGTTACAGTAAACACCCAGTGGTGCGTCGCAATCTAAAACTGCCCTCTCAGTAACGGCACATATACAGACTGTTTGAAGCATTACTGCCCCTGGAAGTAAATCGGCATTGTGCCTACTATATTCAATCCCGATGCAATTTCCGTGTTTCATCGTCAATATGAAGCTCAAAGGGTTACAGTAAACACCCAGTGGTGCGTCGCAATATAATACTGGTATCTCAGTAACGGCACGTATACAGACTGTTTGAAGCATTGCTCCCCCCGGGTCGTAAGTCGGCATTTTGCCTACTATATTCAATCCCGATGCAATTTCTGTGGATCATCGTCAATATGAAGCTCGAAGGGTTACAGTAAACACCCAGTGGTGCGTCGCAATCTAATACTGGAAACTCAGGAAGTGCACGTATACAACTGTTTGAAGCATTGCTCCCCCTGGACGTAAGTCGGCATTGTGCCTACTATATGCAATCCCGATGCAATTTCTGTGTTTCATCGTCAATATGAAGCTCCAAGAGTTACAGTAAACACCCAGTGGTGCGTCGCAATCTAAAACTAGCCTCTCAGTAACGGCACGTATACAGACTGTTTGAAGCATTACTCCCCCTGGACGTAAGTCGGCATTGTGCCTGCTATCCAATCCCGATGCAATTTCTGTGTTTCATCGTCAATATGAAGCTCCAAGGGTTACAGTAAACACCCAGTGGTGCGTCGCAGTCTATTACTGGCCTCTTAGTAGCGGCACATATACAGACTGTTTGAAGCATTACTCCCCCTGGACGTAAGTCGGCATTGTGCCTACTATATTCAATCCCGATGCAATTTCTGTGTTTCATCGTCAATATGAACCTTCAAGGGTTACAGTAAACACCCAGTGGTGCGTCGCAATCTAATACTGGCCTCTCTGTAACGACACGTACACAGAATGTTTGAAGCATTGCTCCCCCTGGACGTGAGACGGCATTGTGCCTACTATATTCAATCCCGATGCAATTTCTGCGTTTCATCGTCAAAATGAAGCTCCAAGGGTTACAGTAAACACCCAGTGGTGCGTCGCAGTCTATTACTGGCCTCTTAGTAGCGGCACATATACAGACTGTTTGATGCATTACTCCCCCTGGACGTAAGTCGGCATTGTGCCTACTATATTCAATCTCGATGCAATTTCTGTGTTTCATCGTCAATATGTAACTCCAAGTGTTACAGTAAACACCCAGTGGTGCGTCGCAATCTAATACTGGTATCGCAGTACCGGCACTTATACAGACTGTTTGAAGCATTGCTCCCCCTGGACATAAGTCGGCATTGTGCCTACTATATTCAATCCCGATGCAATTTCTGTGTTTCATCGTCAATATGAAGCTCCAAGGGTAACAGTAAACACCCAGTGGTGCGTCGCAATCTAATACTGGCCTCTCAGGAAAGGCACGTATAGAGACTGTTCGAAGCATTACTCCCCCTGGACGTAAGTCGGCATTGTGCCTACTATATGCAATCCCGATGCAATATCTGTGTTTCATCGTCAATATGAAGCTCCAAGGGTTACAGTAAACACCCAGTGGTGCGTCGCAATCTAAAACTGCCCTCTCAGTAACGGCACATATACAGACTGTTTGAAGCATTACTGCCCCTGGAAGTAAATCGGCATTGTGCCTACTATATTCAATCCCGATGCAATTTCCGTGTTTCATCGTCAATATGAAGCTCAAAGGGTTACAGTAAACACCCAGTGGTGCGTCGCAATATAATACTGGTATCTCAGTAACGGCACGTATACAGACTGTTTGAAGCATTGCTCCCCCCGGGTCGTAAGTCGGCATTGTGCCTACTATATTCAATCCCGATGCAATTTCTGTGTATCATCGTCAATATGAAGCTCGAAGGGTTACAGTAAACACCCAGTGGTGCGTCGCAATCTAATACTGGAAACTCAGGAAGTGCACGTATACAACTGTTTGAAGCATTGCTCCCCCTGGACGTAAGTCGGCATTGTGCCTACTATATGCAATCCCGATGCAATTTCTGTGTTTCATCGTCAATATGAAGCTCCAAGAGTTACAGTAAACACCCAGTGGTGCGTCGCAATCTAAAACTAGCCTCTCAGTAACGGCACGTATACAGACTGTTTGAAGCATTACTCCCCCTGGACGTAAGTCGGCATTGTGCCTGCTATCCAATCCCGATGCAATTTCTGTGTTTCATCGTCAATATGAAGCTCCAAGGGTTACAGTAAACACCCAGTGGTGCGTCGCAGTCTATTACTGGCCTCTTAGTAGCGGCACATATACAGACTGTTTGAAGCATTACTCCCCCTGGACGTAAGTCGGCATTGTGCCTACTATATTCAATCCCGATGCAATTTCTGTGTTTCATCGTCAATATGAACCTTCAAGGGTTACAGTAAACACCCAGTGGTGCGTCGCAATCTAAAACTGCCCTCTCAGTAACGGCACATATACAGACTGTTTGAAGCATTACTGCCCCTGGAAGTAAATCGGCATTGTGCCTACTATATTCAATCCCGATGCAATTTCCGTGTTTCATCGTCAATATGAAGCTCAAAGGGTTACAGTAAACACCCAGTGGTGCGTCGCAATATAATACTGGTATCTCAGTAACGGCACGTATACAGACTGTTTGAAGCATTGCTCCCCCCGGGTCGTAAGTCGGCATTGTGCCTACTATATTCAATCCCGATGCAATTTCTGTGTATCATCGTCAATATGAAGCTCGAAGGGTTACAGTAAACACCCAGTGGTGCGTCGCAATCTAATACTGGTATCGCAGTACCGGCACTTATACAGACTGTTTGAAGCATTGCTCCCCCTGGACATAAGTCGGCATTGTGCCTACTATATTCAATCCCGATGCAATTTCTGTGTTTCATCGTCAATATGAAGCTCCAAGGGTAACAGTAAACACCCAGTGGTGCGTCGCAATCTAATACTGGCCTCTCAGGAAAGGCACGTATAGAGACTGTTCGAAGCATTACTCCCCCTGGACGTAAGTCGGCATTGTGCCTACTATATGCAATCCCGATGCAATATCTGTGTTTCATCGTCAATATGAAGCTCCAAGGGTTACAGTAAACACCCAGTGGTGCGTCGCAATCTAAAACTGCCCTCTCAGTAACGGCACATATACAGACTGTTTGAAGCATTACTGCCCCTGGAAGTAAATCGGCATTGTGCCTACTATATTCAATCCCGATGCAATTTCCGTGTTTCATCGTCAATATGAAGCTCAAAGGGTTACAGTAAACACCCAGTGGTGCGTCGCAATATAATACTGGTATCTCAGTAACGGCACGTATACAGACTGTTTGAAGCATTGCTCCCCCCGGGTCGTAAGTCGGCATTGTGCCTACTATATTCAATCCCGATGCAATTTCTGTGTATCATCGTCAATATGAAGCTCGAAGGGTTACAGTAAACACCCAGTGGTGCGTCGCAATCTAATACTGGAAACTCAGGAAGTGCACGTATACAACTGTTTGAAGCATTGCTCCCCCTGGACGTAAGTCGGCATTGTGCCTACTATATGCAATCCCGATGCAATTTCTGTGTTTCATCGTCAATATGAAGCTCCAAGAGTTACAGTAAACACCCAGTGGTGCGTCGCAATCTAAAACTAGCCTCTCAGTAACGGCACGTATACAGACTGTTTGAAGCATTACTCCCCCTGGACGTAAGTCGGCATTGTGCCTGCTATCCAATCCCGATGCAATTTCTGTGTTTCATCGTCAATATGAAGCTCCAAGGGTTACAGTAAACACCCAGTGGTGCGTCGCAGTCTATTACTGGCCTCTTAGTAGCGGCACATATACAGACTGTTTGAAGCATTACTCCCCCTGGACGTAAGTCGGCATTGTGCCTACTATATTCAATCCCGATGCAATTTCTGTGTTTCATCGTCAATATGAACCTTCAAGGGTTACAGTAAACACCCAGTGGTGCGTCGCAATCTAATACTGGCCTCTCTGTAACGACACGTACACAGAATGTTTGAAGCATTGCTCCCCCTGGACGTGAGACGGCATTGTGCCTACTATATTCAATCCCGATGCAATTTCTGTGTTTCATCGTCAAAATGAAGCTCCAAGGGTTACAGTAAACACCCAGTGGTGCGTCGCAGTCTATTACTGGCCTCTTAGTAGCGGCACATATACAGACTGTTTGATGCATTACTCCCCCTGGACGTAAGTCGGCATTGTGCCTACTATATTCAATCCCGATGCAATTTCTGTGTTTCATCGTCAATATGAACCTCCAAGGGTTACAGTAAACACCCAGTGGTGCGTCGCAATCTAATACTGGCCTCTCAGGAAAGGCACGTACACAGACTGTTTGAAGCATTGCTCCCCCTAGACGTAAGTTCGCATTGCGCCTACTATATCCAATCCCGATGCAATTTCTGTGTTCATAGTCAATATGAAGCTCCAAGGGTTACAGTAAACACCCAGTGGTGCGTCGCAATCTAATACCGGCCTCTCAGGAAAGGCACGTATACAGACTGTTTGTAGCATTACTCTCCCTGGACGTAAGTCGGCATTGTGCCTACTATATTCAATCCCGATGCAATTTCTGTGTTTCTTCGTCAATATGAAGCTCCAAATGTTACAGTAAACACCCAGTGGTGCGTCGCAATCTAATACTGGCCTTTTAGGTAAGGCACGTATACAGACTGTTTGAAGCATTACTCCCCCTGGACGTACGTCGGCATTGTGCCTACTATATTCAATCCCGATGCAATTTCTGTCTTTTATTCTCAATATGAAGCTCCAAGGGTTACAGTATACACCCAGTGGTGCATCGCAATCTAATACTGGCCTCACAGTAACGGCACGTATACACACTGTTTGAAGCATTGCTCCCTCTGGACGTAAGTCGGCATTGTGCCTTCTATAATCAATCCCGATGCAATTTCTGTGTTTCATCGTCAATATGAAGCTCCAAGGGATACAGTAAGCACCCAGTGGTGCGTCGCAATCTAATACTGGACTCTCAGTAACGGCACTTATACAGACTGTTTAAACCATTGCTCCCCGATGACGTAAGTCGGCATTGTGCCTACTATATTCAGTCCCGATGCAATTTCTGTGTTTCATCGTCAATATGAAGTTCCAAGGGTTAGAGTAAACACCCAGTGGTGCGTCGCAATCTAATACTGGCCTCTTAGTAACGGCACGTAAACAGACTGTTTGAAGCATTGCTCCCCCTGGACGTAAGTCGGCATTGTGCCTACTATATTCAATCCCGATGCAATTTCTGTGTTTCATCGTCAATATGAAGCTCCAAGCGTTACAGTAAACACCCAGTGGTGCGTCGCAGTCTAATACTGGCCTCTCAGGTAAGGCACGTATACAGACTGTTTGAAGCATTGCTCCCCATGAACGAAAGTCGGCATTGTGCCTACTATATTCAATCCCGATGCAATTTCTGTGTTTCATAGTCAATATGAAGCTCCAAGCGTTACAGTAAACACCCAGAGGTGCGTCGCAATCTAATACTGGCCTCTCAGTAACGGCACGTATACAGACTGTTTGAAGCATTACTCCCCCTGAGCGAAAGTCGGCATTGTGCCTACTATATTCAATCCCGATGCAAATTCTGTGTTTCATCGTCAATATGAAGCTCCAAGGATTACAGTAATCACCCAGTGGTGCGTCGCAATCTAATAGTGGCCTCTCAGGAAAGGCACGTATACAGACTGTTTGAAGCATTGCTCCCCCTGAACGAAAGCCAGCATTGTGCTTACTATATTCAGTCCCGATGCAATTTCTGTGTTTCATCGTCAATATGAAGGTCCAAGGGTTACAGTAAACACACAGTGGTGCGTCGCAATCTAATACTGGCCTCTCAGGAAAGGCACGTATACAGACCGTTTGAAGCATTGCTCCCCCTGGACGTACGTCGGCATTGTGCCTACTATATTCAATCCCGATGCAATTTCTGTGTTTTATCGTCAATATGAAGCTCCAAGGGTTACAGTAAACACCCAGTGGTTCGTCGCAATCTAATACTGGCCTCTCAGGAAAGGCACGCATACAGACTGTTTGAAGCATTGCTCCCCCTGATCGAATGTCGGCATTGTGCCTAGTATATTCAATCCCGATGCAATTTCTGTGTTTCATCGTCAAAATGAAGCTCCATGGGTTACAGTAAACATTCAGTCGTGCGTCGCAATCTAATACTGGCCTCTCAGGAAAGGCACGTATACAGACTGTTTGAAGGATTACTCCTCCCGAACGAAAGTCGGCATTGTGCCTACTATATTCAATCCCGATGCAATATCTGTGTTTCATCGTCAGTATGAAGCTCCATGGGTTACAGTAAACACCCAGTGGTGCATCGCAATCTAATACTGGCCTCTCAGGAAAGGCACGTACACAGACTGTTTGAAGCATTGCTCCCCCTAGACGTAAGTTCGCATTGCGCCTACTATATTCAATCCCGATGCAATTTCTGTGTTTCATAGTCAATATGAAGCTCCAAGTGTTACAGTAAACACCCAGAGGTGCGTCGCAATCTAATACTGGCCTCTCAGTAACGGCACGTATACAGACTGTTTGAAGCATTACTCCCCCTGAACGAAAGTTGGCATTGTGCCTACTGTATTCAGTCCCGATGCAATTTCTGTGTTTCATCGTCAATATGTAGCTCCATGGGTTACAGTAAACACCCAGTGGTGCGTCGCAATCTAATACTGGCCTCTCAGGAAAGGCACGTATACAGACCGTTTGAAGCACTGCTCCCCTTGCACGTACGTCGGCATTGTGCCAACTATATTCAATCTCGATGCAATTTCTGTGTTTGATCGTCAATATGAAGCTCCAAGGGTTACAGTAAACACCCAGTGGTGCGTCGCAATCTAATACTGGCCTCTCAGGAAAGTCACGTATACAGACTGTTTGAAGCATTGCTCCCCCTGAACGAAAGTCGGCATTGTGCCTACTATATGCAATCCCGATGCAATATCTGTGTTTCATCGTCAATATGAAGCTCCAAGGGTTACAGTAAACACCCAGTGGTGCGTCGCAATCTAAAACTGCCCTCTCAGTAACGGCACATATACAGACTGTTTGAAGCATTACTGCCCCTGGAAGTAAATCGGCATTGTGCCTACTATATTCAATCCCGATGCAATTTCCGTGTTTCATCGTCAATATGAAGCTCAAAGGGTTACAGTAAACACCCAGTGGTGCGTCGCAATATAATACTGGTATCTCAGTAACGGCACGTATACAGACTGTTTGAAGCATTGCTCCCCCCGGGTCGTAAGTCGGCATTTTGCCTACTATATTCAATCCCGATGCAATTTCTGTGGATCATCGTCAATATGAAGCTCGAAGGGTTACAGTAAACACCCAGTGGTGCGTCGCAATCTAATACTGGAAACTCAGGAAGTGCACGTATACAACTGTTTGAAGCATTGCTCCCCCTGGACGTAAGTCGGCATTGTGCCTACTATATGCAATCCCGATGCAATTTCTGTGTTTCATCGTCAATATGAAGCTCCAAGAGTTACAGTAAACACCCAGTGGTGCGTCGCAATCTAAAACTAGCCTCTCAGTAACGGCACGTATACAGACTGTTTGAAGCATTACTCCCCCTGGACGTAAGTCGGCATTGTGCCTGCTATCCAATCCCGATGCAATTTCTGTGTTTCATCGTCAATATGAAGCTCCAAGGGTTACAGTAAACACCCAGTGGTGCGTCGCAGTCTATTACTGGCCTCTTAGTAGCGGCACATATACAGACTGTTTGAAGCATTACTAACCCTGGACGTAAGTCGGCATTGTGCCTACTATATTCAATCCCGATGCAATTTCTGTGTTTCATCGTCAATATGAACCTTCAAGGGTTACAGTAAACACCCAGTGGTGCGTCGCAATCTAATACTGGCCTCTCTGTAACGACACGTACACAGAATGTTTGAAGCATTGCTCCCCCTGGACGTGAGACGGCATTGTGCCTACTATATTCAATCCCGATGCAATTTCTGCGTTTCATCGTCAAAATGAAGCTCCAAGGGTTACAGTAAACACCCAGTGGTGCGTCGCAGTCTATTACTGGCCTCTTAGTAGCGGCACATATACAGACTGTTTGATGCATTACTCCCCCTGGACGTAAGTCGGCATTGTGCCTACTATATTCAATCCCGATGCAATTTCTGTGTTTCATCGTCAATATGAACCTCCAAGGGTTACAGTAAACACCCAGTGGTGCGTCGCAATCTAATACTGGCCTCTCAGGAAAGGCACGTACACAGACTGTTTGAAGCATTGCTCCCCCTAGACGTAAGTTCGCATTGCGCCTACTATATCCAATCCCGATGCAATTTCTGTGTTCATAGTCAATATGAAGCTCCAAGGGTTACAGTAAACACCCAGTGGTGCGTCGCAATCTAATACCGGCCTCTCAGGAAAGGCACGTATACAGACTGTTTGTAGCATTACTCTCCCTGGACGTATGTCGGCATTGTGCCTACTATATTCAATCCCGATGCAATTTCTGTGTTTCTTCGTCAATATGAAGCTCCAAATGTTACAGTAAACACCCAGTGGTGCGTCGCAATCTAATACTGGCCTTTTAGGTAAGGCACGTATACAGACTGTTTGAAGCATTACTCCCCCTGGACGTACGTCGGCATTGTGCCTACTATATTCAATCCCGATGCAATTTCTGTCTTTTATTCTCAATATGAAGCTCCAAGGGTTACAGTATACACCCAGTGGTGCATCGCAATCTAATACTGGCCTCACAGTAACGGCACGTATACACACTGTTTGAAGCATTGCTCCCTCTGGACGTAAGTCGGCATTGTGCCTTCTATAATCAATCCCGATGCAATTTCTGTGTTTCATCGTCAATATGAAGCTCCAAGGGATACAGTAAGCACCCAGTGGTGCGTCGCAATCTAATACTGGACTCTCAGTAACGGCACTTATACAGACTGTTTAAACCATTGCTCCCCGATGACGTAAGTCGGCATTGTGCCTACTATATTCAGTCCCGATGCAATTTCTGTGTTTCATCGTCAATATGAAGTTCCAAGGGTTAGAGTAAACACCCAGTGGTGCGTCGCAATCTAATACTGGCCTCTTAGTAACGGCACGTAAACAGACTGTTTGAAGCATTGCTCCCCCTGGACGTAAGTCGGCATTGTGCCTACTATATTCAATCCCGATGCAATTTCTGTGTTTCATCGTCAATATGAAGCTCCAAGCGTTACAGTAAACACCCAGTGGTGCGTCGCAGTCTAATACTGGCCTCTCAGGTAAGGCACGTATACAGACTGTTTGAAGCATTGCTCCCCATGAACGAAAGTCGGCATTGTGCCTACTATATTCAATCCCGATGCAATTTCTGTGTTTCATAGTCAATATGAAGCTCCAAGCGTTACAGTAAACACCCAGAGGTGCGTCGCAATCTAATACTGGCCTCTCAGTAACGGCACGTATACAGACTGTTTGAAGCATTACTCCCCCTGAGCGAAAGTCGGCATTGTGCCTACTATATTCAATCCCGATGCAAATTCTGTGTTTCATCGTCAATATGAAGCTCCAAGGATTACAGTAATCACCCAGTGGTGCGTCGCAATCTAATAGTGGCCTCTCAGGAAAGGCACGTATACAGACTGTTTGAAGCATTGCTCCCCCTGAACGAAAGCCAGCATTGTGCTTACTATATTCAGTCCCGATGCAATTTCTGTGTTTCATCGTCAATATGAAGGTCCAAGGGTTACAGTAAACACACAGTGGTGCGTCGCAATCTAATACTGGCCTCTCAGGAAAGGCACGTATACAGACCGTTTGAAGCATTGCTCCCCCTGGACGTACGTCGGCATTGTGCCTACTATATTCAATCCCGATGCAATTTCTGTGTTTTATCGTCAATATGAAGCTCCAAGGGTTACAGTAAACACCCAGTGGTTCGTCGCAATCTAATACTGGCCTCTCAGGAAAGGCACGCATACAGACTGTTTGAAGCATTGCTCCCCCTGATCGAATGTCGGCATTGTGCCTAGTATATTCAATCCCGATGCAATTTCTGTGTTTCATCGTCAAAATGAAGCTCCATGGGTTACAGTAAACATTCAGTCGTGCGTCGCAATCTAATACTGGCCTCTCAGGAAAGGCACGTATACAGACTGTTTGAAGGATTACTCCTCCCGAACGAAAGTCGGCATTGTGCCTACTATATTCAATCCCGATGCAATATCTGTGTTTCATCGTCAGTATGAAGCTCCATGGGTTACAGTAAACACCCAGTGGTGCATCGCAATCTAATACTGGCCTCTCAGGAAAGGCACGTACACAGACTGTTTGAAGCATTGCTCCCCCTAGACGTAAGTTCGCATTGCGCCTACTATATTCAATCCCGATGCAATTTCTGTGTTTCATAGTCAATATGAAGCTCCAAGTGTTACAGTAAACACCCAGAGGTGCGTCGCAATCTAATACTGGCCTCTCAGTAACGGCACGTATACAGACTGTTTGAAGCATTACTCCCCCTGAACGAAAGTTGGCATTGTGCCTACTGTATTCAGTCCCGATGCAATTTCTGTGTTTCATCGTCAATATGTAGCTCCATGGGTTACAGTAAACACCCAGTGGTGCGTCGCAATCTAATACTGGCCTCTCAGGAAAGGCACGTATACAGACTGTTTGAAGCATTGCTCCCCCTGAACGAAAGTCGGCATTGTGCCTACTATATTCAATCCCGATGCAATTTCTGTGTTTCATCGTCAATGTGAAGCTCCATGGGTTACAGTAAACACCCAGTCGTCCGTCGCAATGTAATACTGGAATCTCAGGAAAGGCACGTATACAACTGTATGAAGCATTGCTCCCCCTGGACGTAAGTCGGCATTGTGCCTACTATATTCAATCCCGATGCAATTTCTGTGTTTCATCGTCAATATGAAGCTCCATGGGTTACAGTAAACACCCAGTGGAGCGTCGCAATCTAATACTGGCCTCTCAGGAAAGGCACGTATACAGACTGTTTGAAGCATTACTCCCCCTAAACGAAAGTCGGCATTGTGCCTACTATATTCAATCCCGATGCAATGTCTGTGTTTCATCGTCAGTATGAAGCTTCATGGGTTACAGTAAACACCCAGTGGTGCGTCGCAATCTAATACTGGCCTCTCAGGAAAGGCACGTATACAGACTGTTTGAAGAATTGCTCCCCCTGAACGAAAGTTGGCATTGTGCCTACTATATTCAATCCCGATGCAATTTCTGTGTTTCATCGTGAATATGTACCTCCATGGGTTACAGTAAACACCCAGTGGTGCGTCGCACTCTAATACTGGCCTCTCAGGAAAGGCACGTATACAGACTGTTTGAAGCATTGCTCCCCCTGAACGAAAGTCGGCATTGTGCCTACTATATTCAATCCCGATGCAATTTCTGTGTTTCATCGTCAATAAGAAGCTCCAAGGTTTGCAGTAAACACCCAGTGGTACGTCGCCAACTAATACTGGCCTCTCAGGAAAGGCACGTATACAGACTGTTTGTAGCATTGTTCCCCCTGAACGATAGTCGGCATTGTGCCTACTATATTCAATCCCGATGCGATTTCTGTGTTTCATCGTCAATATAAAGCTCAATGGGTTACAGTAAACACCCAGTGGTGCGTCGCAATCTAATACAGGCCTCTCAGGAAAGGCACGTATACAGACTGTTTGAAGCATTGCTCCCCCTGAACGAAAGTCGGCATTGTGCCTACTATATTCAATCCCGATGCAATTTCTGTGTTTCATCGTCAAAATGAATCTCTAAGGGTTACAGTAAACACCCATTGGTGCGTCGCAATCGAATACTGGCCTCTCAGGAAAGGCACGTATACAGACTGTTTGAAGCATTGCTCCCCCTGAACGAAAGTCGGCATTGTGCCTACTATATACAATCCCGATGCAATTTCTGGTTTCATCGTCAATATGAAGCTCCAAGGGTTGCAGTAAACACCCAGTGGTACGTCACAATCTAATACTGGCCTCTCAGGAAAGGCACGTATACAGACTGTTTGAAGCATTGCTCCCCCTGAACGATAGTAGGCATTGTGCCTACTATATTCAATCCCGATGCAATGTCTGTGTTTCATCGTCAATATGAAGCTCCATGGGTTACATTAAACACCCAGTGGTGTGTCGCAATCTATTACTGGCCTCTCAGGAAAGGCACGTATACAGACAGTTTGAAGCATTGCTCCCCATGAACGAAAGTCGGCATTGTGCCTACTATATTCAATCCCGATGCAATTTCTGTGTTTCATCGTCAATATGAAGCTCCATGGGTTACAGTAAACACCCAGTGGTGCGTCGCAAACTAATATTGGCCTGTGAGGAAAGGCACGTATACAGACTGTTTGAAGCATTGCTCCCCCTGAACGAAAGTCGGCATTGTGCCAACTATATTCAATCCCGATGCAATTTCTGTGTTTCATCGTCAATATGAAGCTCCAAGGGTTACAGTAAACACCCAGTGGTGCGTCGCAATCTAATACTGGCCTCTCAGGAAAGGCACGTATACAGACTGTTTGAAGCTTTGCTCCCCCTGAACGAAAGTCGGCATTGTGCCTACTATATACAATCCCGATGCAATTACTGTGTTTCATCGTCAATACGAAGCTCCATGGGTTACAGTAAACACCCAGTCGTGCGTCGCAACCTAATACTGGAATCTCAGGAAAGGCACGTATACAACTGTATGAAGCATTGCTCCCCCTGGACGTAAGTCGGCATTGTGCCTACTATATTCAATCCCGATGCAATTTCTGTGTTTCATCGTCAATATGAAGCTCCATGGGTTACAGTAAACACCCAGTGGTGCGTCGCAATCTAATACTGGCCTCTCAGGAAAGGCACGTATACAGACTGCTTGAAGCATTACTCCCCCTGAACGATAGTCGGCATTGTGCCTACTATATTCAATCCCGATGCAATGTCTGTGTTTCATCGTCAGTATGAAGCTCCATGGTTTACAGTAAACACCCAGTGGTGCGTCGCAATCTAATACTGGCCTCTCAGGAAAGGCACGTATACAGACTGTTTGAAGCATTTCTCCCCTTGAACGAAAGTCGGCATTGTGCCTACTATATTCAATCCCGATGCAATTGCTGTGTTTCATCGTCAATATGAAGCTCCATGGTTTACAGTAAACACCCAGTGGTGCGTCGCAATCTAATACTGGCCTCTCAGGAAAGGCACGTATACAGACTGTTTGAAGCATTACTCCCCCTGAACGAAAGTCGGCATTGTGCCTACTATATTCAATCCCGATGCAAATTCTGTGCTTCATCGTCAATATGAAGCTCCAAGGGTTACAGTAAACACCCAGTCGTGCGTCGCAATCTAATACTGGCCTCTCAGGAAAGGCACATATACAGACTGTTTGAAGCTTTGCTCCCCCTGAACGAAAGTCGGCATTGTGCCTACTATATTCAATCCCGATGCAATTTCTGTGTTTCATCGTCAATATGAAGCTCCAAGGGTTGCAGTAAACACCCAGTGGTACGTCGCAATCTAATACTGGCCTCTCAGGAAAGGCACGTATACAGACTTTTTCAAGCATTGCTCCCCCTGAACGATAGTAGGCATTGTGCCTACTATATTCAATCCCGGAGCAATTTCTGTGTTTCATCGTCAATATGAAGCTCCATGGGTTACAGTAAACACCCAGTGGTGTGTCGCAATCTAATACTGGCCTCTCAGGAAAGGCACGTATACAGACTGTTTGAAGCATTGCTCCCCCTGAACGAAAGTCGGCATTGTGCCTACTATATTCAATCCCGATGCAATTTCTGTGTTTCATCGTCAATATGAAGCTCCATGGGTTACAGTAAACACCCAGTGGTGCGTCGCAATCTAATATTGGCCTGTCAGCAAAGGCACGTATACAGACTGTTTGAAGCATTGCTCCCCCTGAACGAAAGTCGGCATTGTGCCAACTATATTCAATCCCGATGCAATTTATGTGTTTCATCGTCAATATGAAGCTCCATGGGTTACAGTAAACACCCAGTCGCGCGTCGCAATCTAATACTGGCCTCTCAGGAAAGGCACGTATACAACTGTATGAAGCATTGCTCCCCCTGGACGTAAGTCGGCATTGTGCCTACTATATTCAATCCCAATGCAATTTCTGTGTTTCATCGTCAATATGAAGCTCCATGGGTTACAGTAAACACCCAGTGGTGCGTCGCAATCTAATACTGGCCTCTCAGGAAAGGCACGTATACAGACTGTTTGAAGCATTGTTCCCCCTGAACGATAGTCGGCATTGTGCCTACTATATTCAATCCCGATGCAAATTCTGTGTTTCATCGTCAATATAAAGCTCCATGAGTTACAGTAAACACCCAGTGGTGCGTCGCAATCTAATACTGGCCTCTCAGGAAAGGCACGTATACAGACTGTTTGAAGCATTGCTCCCACTGAACGAAAGTCGGCATTGTGCCTACTATATTCAATCCCGATGCAATTTCTGTGTTTCATCGTCAATATGAAGCTCCATGGGTTACAGAAAACACCCAGTGGTGCGTCGCAATCTAATACTGGCCTCTCAGGAAAGGCACGTATACAGTATGTTTGAAGCATTACTCCCTCTGAACGAAAGTGGGCATTGTGCCTACTATATTCAATCCCGATGCAATTTCTGTGTTTCATCGTCAATATGAATCTCCAAGGGTTACAGTAAACACCCAGTGGTGCGTCGCAATCTAATACTGGCCTCTCAGGAAAGGCACGTATACAGACTGTTTGAAGCATTGCTCCCCCTGACCGATATCCAGCATTGTGCCCACTATATTCAATCCCGATGCAATTGCTGTGTTTCATCGTCAATATGAATCTCCATGGGTTACAGTAAACACCCAGTGGTGCGTCGCAATCTAATACTGGCCTCTCAGGAAAGGCACGTATACAGACTGTTTGAAGCATTACTCCACCCGAACGAAAGTCGGCATTGTGCCTTCTATATACAATCCCGATGCAATTTCTGTGTTTCATCGTCAATATGAAGCTCCATGGGTTACAGTAAACACCCAGTCGTGCATCGCAATCTAATACTGGAATCTCAGGAAAGGCACGCATACAACTGTATGAAGCATTGCTCCCCCTGGACGTAAGTCGGCATTACGCCTACTATATTCAATCCCGATGCAATTTCTGTGTTTCATTGTCAATATGAAGCTCCAAGGGTTACAGTAAACTCCCAGTGGTGCGTCGCAGTCTTATACTGGCCTCTCAGGAAAGGCACGTATACAGACTGTTTGAAGCATTGCTCCCCCTGAACGAAAGTCGGCATTGTGCCTACTATATTCAATCCCGATGCAATTTCTGTGTTTCATCGTCAATATGAACCTCCAAGGGTTACAGTAAACACCCAGTGGTGCGTCGCAATCTAATACTGGCCTCTCTGTAACGACACGTATACAGACTGTTTGAAGCATTGCTCCCCCTGGACGTAAGTCAGCATTGTGCCTACTATATTCAATCCCGATGCAATTTCTGTGTTTCATCATCAATATGAAGCTCCAAGGGATACAGTAAACACCCAGTGGTGCGTCGCAATCTAATACTGGCCTCTCAGGAAAGGCACGTATACAGACTGTTTGAAGCATTACTCCCCCTGAACGAAAGTGGGCCTTGTGCCTACTATATTCAATCCCGATGCAATTTCTTTGTTTCATCGTCAATATGAAGCTCCATGTGTTACAGTAAACACCCAGTGGTGCGTTGCAATCTAATACTGGCCTCTCAGGAAAGACACGTATACAGACAGTTTGAAGCATTGCTCCCCCTGAACGAAAGTCGGCATTGTGCCTACTATATTCAATCCCGATGCAATTTCTGTGTTTCATCGCCAATATGAAGCTCCAAGGGTTACAGTAAACACCCAGTGGTGCGTCGCAATCTAATACTGGCCTCTCAGGAAAGGCACGTATACAGACTGTTTGAAGCATTGCTCCCCCTGACCGATATCCAGCATTGTGCCCACTATATTCAATCCCGATGCAATTTCTGTGTTTCATCGTCAATATGAATCTCCATGGGTTACAGTAAACACCCAGTGGTGCGTCGCGATCTAATACTGGCCTGTCAGGAAAGGCACTTATACAGACTGTTTGAAGCATTGCTCCCCCTGAACGAAAGTCGGCATTGTGCCTACTATATTCAATCCCGATGCAATTTCTGTGTTTCATCGACAATATGAAGCTCCATGGGTTACAGTAAACACTCAGTGGTGCGTCGCAATCTAATACTGGCCTCTCAGGAAAGGCACGTATACAGACTGTTTGAAGCATTACTCCCCCTGAACGAAAGTCGGCATTGTGCCTACTATATTCAATCCCGATGCAATGTCTGTGTTACAGCGTCAATATGAAGCTCCAAGGGTTACAGTAAACACCCAGTCGTGCGTCGCAATCTAATACTGGAATCTCAGGGAAGGCACGCATACAACTGTATGAAGCATTGCTCCCCCTGGACGTAAGTCGGCATTACGCCTACTATTTTCAATCCCGATGCAATTTCTGTGTTTCATCGTCAATATGAAGCTCCAAGGGTTACAGTAAACTCCCAGTGGTGCGTCGCAGTCTAATACTGGCCTCTCAGGAAAGGCACGTATACAGACTGTTTGAAGCATTTCTCCCCCTGAACGAAAGTCGGCATTGTGCCTACTATATTCAATCCCGATGCAATTTCTGTGTTTCATCGTCAATATGAATCTCCATGGGTAACAGTAAACACTCAGTGGTGCGTCGCGATCTAATACTGGCCTGTCAGGAAAGGCACTTATACAGTCTGTTTGAAGCATTGCTCCCCCTGAACGAAAGTCGGCATTGTGCCTACTATATTCAATCCCGATGCAATTTCTGTGTTTCATCGTCAATATGAAGCTCCATGGGTTACAGTAAACACCCAGTGGTGCGTCGCAATCTAATACTGGCCTCTCAGGAAAGGCACGTATACAGACTGTTTGAACCATTACTCCCCCTGAACGAAAGTCGGCATTGTGCCTACTATATTCAATCCCGATGCAATTTCTGTGTTTCATCGTCAATATGAAGCTCCATGGGTTACAGTAAACACCCAGTCGTGTGTCGCAATCTAATACTGGAATCTCAGGAAAGGCACGTATACAACTGTATGAAGCATTGCTCCCCCTGGACGTAAGTCGGCATTGTGCCTACTATATTCAATGCCGATGCCATTTCTGTGTTTCATCGTCAATATGAAACTCCAAGGGTTTCAGTAAACACCAAGTGGTGCGTCGCAATCTAATACTGGCCCCTCAGGAAAGGCACATATACAGACTGTTTGAAGCATTGCTCCCCCTGAACGAAAGTCGACATTGTGCCTACTATATTCAATCCCGATGCAATTTCTGTGTTTCATCGCCAATTGAAGCTCCAAGGGTTACAGTAAACACCCAGTGGTGCGTCGCAATCTAATACTAGCCTCTCAGGAAAGGCACGTATACAGACAGTTTGAAGCATTGCTCCCCCTGAACGAAAGCCAGCATTGTGCCAACTATATTCAATCCCGATGCAATTTCTGTGTTTCATCGTCAATATGAAGCTCCAAGGTTTACAGTAAACACCCAGTGGTGCGTCGCAATCTAATACTGGCCTCTCAGGAAAGGCACGTATACAGACCGTTTGAAGCATTGCTCCCCCTGGACGTACGTCGGCATTGTGCCTAGTATATTCAATCCCGATGCAATTTCTGTGTTTCATCGTCAATATGAATCTCCATGGGTTACAGTAAACTCCCAGTCGTGCGTCGCAACCTAATACTGGAATCTCAGGAAAGGCACGTAAACAACTGTATGAAGCATTGCTCCCCCTGGACGTAAGTCGGCATTGTGCCTACTATATTCAATCCCAATGCAATTTCTGTGTTTCATCGTCAATATGAAACTCCAAGGGTTTCAGTAAACACCCAGTGGTGCGTCGCAATCTAATACTGGCCTCTCGGGAAAGGCATGTATACAGACTGTTTGAAGCATTACTCCCCCCGAACGAAAGTCGGCATTGTGTCTACTATATTCAATCCCGATGCAATTTCTGTGTTTTATCGTCAATATGAAGCTCCATGGGTTACAGTAAACAGCCTGTGGTGCGTCGCAATCTAATACTGGCCTCTCAGGAAAGGCACGTATACAGACTGATTGAAGCATTACTCCCCCTGGACGTAAGTCGGCATTGTGCTTACTATATTCAATCCCAATGCAATTTCTGTGTTTCATCGTCAATATGAAGCTCCATGGGTTACAGTAAACACCCAGTGGTGCGACGCAATCTAATACTGGCCTCTCAGGAAAGGCACGTACACAGACTGTTTGAAGCATTGCTCCCCCTAGACATAAGTTCGCATTACGCCTACTATATTCAATCCCGATGCAATTTCTGTGTTTCATCGTCAATATGAAGCTCCATGGGTTACAGTAAACACCCAGTGGTGCGTCGCAATCTAATACTGGCCTCTCAGGAAAGGCACGTATACAGACTGTTTGAAGCATTACTCCCCCTGAACGAAAGTCGACATTGTGCCTACTATATTCAATCCCGATGCAATTTCTGTGTTTCATCGTCAATATGAGGCTACAAGGGTTACAGTAAACACCCAGTGGTGCGTCGCAGTCTAATACTGGCCTCTCAGGAAAGGTACGTATACAGACTGTTTGAAGCATTGCTCCCCCTGAACGAAAGTCGGCATTGTGCCTACTATATTCAATCCCGATGCAATTTCTGTGTTTCATCGTCAATATGAAGCTCCATGGGTTACAGTAAACACCCTGTGGTGCGTCGCAATCTAATACTGGCCTCTCAGAAAAGGCATGTATACAGACTGTTTGAAGCATTACTCCAACCGAACGAAAGTCGGCATTGTGTCTACTATATTCAATCCCGATGCAATTTCTGTATTTCATCGTCAATATGAAGCTCCATGGGTTACAGTAAACACCCAGTGGTGCGTCGCAATCTAATACTGGCCTCTCTGTAACGACACGTATACAGACTGTTTGAAGCATTGCTCCCCCTGAACGTAAGTCGGCATTGTGCCTACTATATTCAATCCCGATGCAATTTCTGTGTTTCATCGTCAATATGAAGCTCCAGGGGTTACAGTAAACACCCAGTGGTACGTCGCAATCTAATACTGGCCTCTCAGGAAAGGCACGTATACAGACTGTTTGAAGCATTACTCTCCCTGGACGTAAGTCGGCATTGTGCCTACTATATTCAATCCCGATGCAATTTCTGTGTTTCATCGTCAATATGAACCTCCAAGGGTTACAGTAAACACCCAGTGGTGCGTCGCAATCTAATACTGGCCTCTCAGGAAAGGCACAAATACAGACTGTTTGAAGCATTGCTCCACCTGAACGAAAGTCGGCAATGTGCCTACTATATTCAATCCCGATGCAGTTTCTTTGTTTCATCGTCAATATGATGCTCCAAGGGTTACAGTAAACACCCAGTGGTACGTCGCAATCTAATACTGGCCTCTCAGGAAAGTCACGTATACAGACTGTTTGAAGCATTACTCCCCCTGAACGAAAGTCGGCATTGTGCCTACTATATTCAATCCCGATGCAATTTCTGTGTTTCATCGTCAATATGAAGCTTCATGGGTTACAGTAAACACCCAGTGGTGCGTCGCAATCTAATACTGGCCTCTCAGGAAAGGCACATATACAGACTGTTTGAAGCATTGCTCCCCCTGAACGGAAGTCGGCATTGTGCCTACTATATTCAATCCCGATGCAATTTCCTTGTTTCATCGTCAATATGAAGCTCCAAGGGTTACAGTAAACACCCAGTGGTGCGTCGCAATCTAATACTGGCCTTTTAATAAAGGCACGTATACAGACTGTTTGAAGCAATACTCTCCCTGGACGTAAGTCGGCATTGTGCCTACTATATTCAATGCCGATGCAATTTCTGTGTTTCATCGTCAATATGAACCTCCAAGGGTTACAGTAAACACCCAGTGGTGCGTCGCAATCTAATACTGGCCTCTCAGGAAAGGCACAAATACAGACTGTTTGAAGCATTGCTCCACCTGAACGAAAGTCGGCATTGTGCCTACTATATTCAATCCCGATGCAGTTTCTTTGTTTCATCGTCAATATGAAGCTCCAAGGGTTACAGTAAACACCCAGTGGTACGTCGCAATCTAATACTGGCCTCTCAGGAAAGTCACGTATACAGACTGTTTGAAGCATTACTCCCCCTGAACGAAAGTCGGCATTGTGCCTACTATATTCAATCCCGATGCAATTTCTGTGTTTCATCGTCAATATGAAGCTCCATGGGTTACAGTAAACACCCAGTGGTGCGTCGCAGTCTAATACTGGCCTCTCAGGAAAGGTACGTATACAGACCGTTTGAAGCATTGCTCCCCCTGAACGAAAGTCGGCATTGTGCCTACTATATTCAATCCCGATGCAATTTCTGTGTTTCATAGTCAATATGAAGCTCCAAGTGTTACAGTAAACACCCAGAGGTGCGTCGCAATCTAACACTGGCCTCTCAGTAAAGGCACGTATACAGACTGTTTGAAGCATTACTCCCCCTGAACGAAAGTCGGCATTGTGCCTACTATATTCAGTCCCGATGCAATATCTGTGTTTCATCGTCAATATGAAGCTCCATGGGTTACAGTAAACACCCAGTGGTGCGTCGCAATCTAATACTGGCCCCTCAGGAAAGGCACGTATACAGACTGTTTGAAGTATTGCTCCCCCTGAACGAAAGTCGGCATTGTGCCTACTATATTGAATCCCGATGCAATTTCTGCGTTTCATCGTCAATATGAAGCTCCAAGGGTTGCAGTAAACACCCAGTGGTACGTCGCAATCTAGTACTGGCCTCTCAGGAAAGGCACATATACAGACTGTTTGAAGCATTGCTCCCCCTGAACGATAGTCGGCATTGTGCCTACTATATTCAATCCCGATGCAATTTCTGTGTTTCATCGTCAATATGAAGCTGCATGGGTTACAGTAAACACCCAGTGGTGCGTCGCAATCTAATACTGGCCTCTCGGGAAAAGCACGTATACAGACTGTTTGAAGCATTGCTCCCCCTGAACGAAAGTCGGCATTGTGCCTACTATATTCAATCCCGATGCAATTCCTGTGTTTCATCGTCAATATGAAGCTCCATGGGTTACAGTAATCACCCAGTGGTGCGTCGCAATCTAATACTGGCCTCTCGGGAAAAGCACGTATACAGACTGTTTGAAGCATTGCTCCCCCTGAACGAAAGTCGGCATTGTGCCTACTATATTCAATCCCGATGCAATTTCTGTATTTCATCGTCAATATGAAGCTCCATGGGTTACAGTAAACACCCAGTGGTGCGTCGCAATCTAATACTGGCCTCTCTGTAACGACACGTATACAGACTGTTTGAAGCATTGCTCCCCCTGAACGTAAGTCGGCATTGTGCCTACTATATTCAATCCCGATGCAATTTCTGTGTTTCATCGTCAATATGAAGCTCCAAGGGTTACAGTAAACACCCAGTGGTACGTCGCAATCTAATACTGGCCTCTCAGGAAAGGCACGTATACAGACTGTTTGAAGCATTACTCTCCCTGGACGTAAGTCGGCATTGTGCCTACTATATTCAATCCCGATGCAATTTCTGTGTTTCATCGTCAATATGAACCTCCAAGGGTTACAGTAAACACCCAGTGGTGCGTCGCAATCTAATACTGGCCTCTCAGGAAAGGCACAAATACAGACTGTTTGAAGCATTGCTCCACCTGAACGAAAGTCGGCATTGTGCCTACTATATTCAATCCCGATGCAGTTTCTTTGTTTCATCGTCAATATGAAGCTCCAAGGGTTACAGTAAACACCCAGTGGTACGTCGCAATCTAATACTGGCCTCTCAGGAAAGTCACGTATACAGACTGTTTGAAGCATTACTCCCCCTGAACGAAAGTCGGCATTGTGCCTACTATATTCAATCCCGATGCAATTTCTGTGTTTCATCGTCAATATGAAGCTCCATGGGTTACAGTAAACACCCAGTGGTGCGTCGCAATCTAATACTGGCCTCTCAGGAAAGGCACATATACAGACTGTTTGAAGCATTGCTCCCCCTGAACGGAAGTCGGCATTGTGCCTACTATATTCAATCCCGATGCAATTTCCTTGTTTCATCGTCAATATGAAGCTCCAAGGGTTACAGTAAACACCCAGTGGTGCGTCGCAATCTAATACTGGCCTTTTAATAAAGGCACGTATACAGACTGTTTGAAGCATTACTCCCCCTGAACGAAAGTCGGCATTGTGCCTACTATATTCAGTCCCGATGCAATTTCTGTGTTTCATCGTCAATATGAAGCTCCATGGGTTACAGTAAACACCCAGTGGTGCGTCGCAATCTAATACTGGCCCCTCAGGAAAGGCACGTATACAGACTGTTTGAAGTATTGCTCCCCCTGAACGAAAGTCGGCATTGTGCCTACTATATTGAATCCCGATGCAATTTCTGTGTTTCATCGTCAATATGAAGCTCCAAGGGTTGCAGTAAACACCCAGTGGTACGTCGCAATCTAGTACTGGCCTCTCAGGAAAGGCACATATACAGACTGTTTGAAGCATTGCTCCCCCTGAACGATAGTCGGCATTGTGCCTACTATATTCAATCCCGATGCAATTTCTGTGTTTCATCGTCAATATGAAGCTCCATGGGTTACAGTAAACACCCAGTGGTGCGTCGCAATCTAATACTGGCCTCTCGGGAAAAGCACGTATACAGACTGTTTGAAGCATTGCTCCCCCTGAACGAAAGTCGGCATTGTGCCTACTATATTCAATCCCGATGCAATTTCTGTGTTTCATCGTCAATATGAAGCTCCATGGGTTACAGTAATCACCCAGTGGTGCGTCGCAATCTAATACTGGCCTCTCAGGAAAGGCACGTATACAGACTGTTTGAAGCATTGCTCCCTCTGAACGAAAGTCGGCATTGTGCCTACTATATTCAATCCCGATGCAATTTCTGTGTTTCATCGTCAATATGAAGCTCCATGGGTTACAGTAAACACCCAGTGGTGCGTCGCAGTCTAATACTGGCCTCTCAGGAAAGGCACGTATACAGACTGTTTGAAGCATTGCTCCCCCTGAACGAAAGTCGGCATTGTGCCTAATACATTCAATCCCGATGCAATTTCTGTGTTTCATCGTCAATATGAACCTCCAAGGGTTACAGTAAACACCCAGTGGTGCGTCGCAATCTAATACTGGCCTCTCTGTAACGACACGAATCAGACTGTTTGAAGCATTGCTCCCCCTGGACGTAAGTCAGCATTGTGCCTACTATATTCAATCCCGATGCAATTTCTGTGTTTCATCATCAATATGAAGCTCCAAGGGTTACAGTAAACACCCAGTGGTGCGTCGAAATCTAATACTGGCCTCTCAGGAAAGGCACGTATACAGACTGTTTGAAGCATTACTCCCCCTGAAAGAAAGTGGGCATTGTGCCTACTAAATTCAATCCCGATGCAATTTCTATGTTTCATCGTCAATATGAAGCTCCATGGGTTACAGTAAACACCCAGTCGTGCGTCGCAATGTAATACTGGAATCTCAGGAAAGGCACGTATACAACTGTATGAAGCATTGCTCCCCCTGGACGTAAGTCGGCATTGTGCCTACTATATTCAATCCCGATGCAATGTCTGTGTTTCATCGTCAGTATGAAGCTCCATGGGTTGCAGTAAACACCCAGTGGTGCGTCGCAATCTAATACTGGCCTCTCAGGAAAGGCACGTATACAGACAGTTTGAAGCATTGCCCCCCCTGAACGAAAGTCGGCATTGTGCCTACTATATTCAATCCCGATGCAATGTCTGTGTTTCATCGTCAGTATGAAGCTCCATGGGTTGCAGTAAACACCCAGTGGTGCGTCACAATCTAATACTGGCCTCTCAGGAAAGGCACGTATACAGACTGTTTGAAGCATTGCTCCCTCTGAACGAAAGTCGGCATTGTGCCTACTATATTCAATCCCGATGCAATCTCTGTGTTTCATCGTCAATATGAACCTCCAAGGGTTACAGTAAACACCCAGTGGTGCGTCGCAATCTAATACTGGCCTCTCTGTAACGACACGTATACAGACTGTTTGAAGCATTGCTCCCCCTGAACGAAAGTCGGCATTGTGCCTACTATATTCAATCCCGATGCATTTTCTGTGTTTCATCGTCAATATGAAGCTCCATGGGTTACAGTAAACACCCTGTGGTGCGTCGCAATCTAATACTGGCCTCTCAGAAAAGGCACGTATACAGACTGTTTGAAGCATTACTCCAACCGAACGAAAGTCGGCATTGTGTCTACTATATTCAATCCCGATGCAATTTCTGTATTTCATCGTCAATATGAAGCTCCATGGGTTACAGTAAACACCCAGTGGTGCGTCGCAATCTAATACTGGCCTCTCTGTAACGACACGTATACAGACTGTTTGAAGCATTGCTCCCCCTGAACGTAAGTCGGCATTGTGCCTACTATATTCAATCCCGATGCAATTTCTGTGTTTCATCGTCAATATGAAGCTCCAGGGGTTACAGTAAACACCCAGTGGTACGTCGCAATCTAATACTGGCCTCTCAGGAAAGGCACGTATACAGACTGTTTGAAGCATTACTCTCCCTGGACGTAAGTCGGCATTGTGCCTACTATATTCAATCCCGATGCAATTTCTGTGTTTCATCGTCAATATGAACCTCCAAGGGTTACAGTAAACACCCAGTGGTGCGTCGCAATCTAATACTGGCCTCTCAGGAAAGGCACAAATACAGACTGTTTGAAGCATTGCTCCACCTGAACGAAAGTCGGCATTGTGCCTACTATATTCAATCCCAATGCAGTTTCTTTGTTTCATCGTCAATATGAAGCTCCAAGGGTTACAGTAAACACCCAGTGGTACGTCGCAATCTAATACTGGCCTCTCAGGAAAGTCACGTATACAGACTGTTTGAAGCATTACTCCCCCTGAACGAAAGTCGGCATTGTGCCTACTATATTCAATCCCGATGCAATTTCTGTGTTTCATCGTCAATATGAAGCTTCATGGGTTACAGTAAACACCCAGTGGTGCGTCGCAATCTAATACTGGCCTCTCAGGAAAGGCACATATACAGACTGTTTGAAGCATTGCTCCCCCTGAACGGAAGTCGGCATTGTGCCTACTATATTCAATCCCGATGCAATTTCCTTGTTTCATCGTCAATATGAAGCTCCAAGGGTTACAGTAAACACCCAGTGGTGCGTCGCAATCTAATACTGGCCTTTTAATAAAGGCACGTATACAGACTGTTTGAAGCAATACTCTCCCTGGACGTAAGTCGGCATTGTGCCTACTATATTCAATGCCGATGCAATTTCTGTGTTTCATCGTCAATATGAACCTCCAAGGGTTACAGTAAACACCCAGTGGTGCGTCGCAATCTAATACTGGCCTCTCAGGAAAGGCACAAATACGGACTGTTTGAAGCATTGCTCCACCTGAACGAAAGTCGGCATTGTGCCTACTGTATTCAATCCCGATGCAGTTTCTTTGTTTCATCGTCAGTATGAAGCTCCAAGGGTTACAGTAAACACCCAGTGGTACGTCGCAATCTAATACTGGCCTCTCAGGAAAGTCACGTATACAGACTGTTTGAAGCATTACTCCCCCTGAACGAAAGTCGGCATTGTGCCTACTATATTCAATCCCGATGCAATTTCTGTGTTTCATCGTCAATATGAAGCTCCATGGGTTACAGTAAACACCCAGTGGTGCGTCGCAGTCTAATACTGGCCTCTCAGGAAAGGTACGTATACAGACCGTTTGAAGCATTGCTCCCCCTGAACGAAAGTCGGCATTGTGCCTACTATATTCAATCCCGATGCAATTTCTGTGTTTCATAGTCAATATGAAGCTCCAAGTGTTACAGTAAACACCCAGAGGTGCGTCGCAATCTAACACTGGCCTCTCAGTAAAGGCACGTATACAGACTGTTTGAAGCATTACTCCCCCTGAACGAAAGTCGGCATTGTGCCTACTATATTCAGTCCCGATGCAATTTCTGTGTTTCATCGTCAATATGAAGCTCCATGGGTTACAGTAAACACCCAGTGGTGCGTCGCAATCTAATACTGGCCCCTCAGGAAAGGCACGTATACAGACTGTTTGAAGTATTGCTCCCCCTGAACGAAAGTCGGCATTGTGCCTACTATATTGAATCCCGATGCAATTTCTGCGTTTCATCGTCAATATGAAGCTCCAAGGGTTGCAGTAAACACCCAGTGGTACGTCGCAATCTAGTACTGGCCTCTCAGGAAAGGCACATATACAGACTGTTTGAAGCATTGCTCCCCCTGAACGATAGTCGGCATTGTGCCTACTATATTCAATCCCGATGCAATTTCTGTGTTTCATCGTCAATATGAAGCTGCATGGGTTACAGTAAACACCCAGTGGTGCGTCGCAATCTAATACTGGCCTCTCGGGAAAAGAACGTATACAGACTGTTTGAAGCATTGCTCCCCCTGAACGAAAGTCGGCATTGTGCCTACTATATTCAATCCCGATGCAATTTCTGTGTTTCATCGTCAATATGAAGCTCCATGGGTTACAGTAATCACCCAGTGGTGCGTCGCAATCTAATACTGGCCTCTCGGGAAAAGCACGTATACAGACTGTTTGAAGCATTGCTCCCCCTGAACGAAAGTCGGCATTGTGCCTACTATATTCAATCCCGATGCAATTTCTGTATTTCATCGTCAATATGAAGCTCCATGGGTTACAGTAAACACCCAGTGGTGCGTCGCAATCTAATACTGGCCTCTCTGTAACGACACGTATACAGACTGTTTGAAGCATTGCTCCCCCTGAACGTAAGTCGGCATTGTGCCTACTATATTCAATCCCGATGCAATTTCTGTGTTTCATCGTCAATATGAAGCTCCAAGGGTTACAGTAAACACCCAGTGGTACGTCGCAATCTAATACTGGCCTCTCAGGAAAGGCACGTATACAGACTGTTTGAAGCATTACTCTCCCTGGACGTAAGTCGGCATTGTGCCTACTATATTCAATCCCGATGCAATTTCTGTGTTTCATCGTCAATATGAAACTCCAAGGGTTACAGTAAACACCCAGTGGTGCGTCGCAATCTAATACTGGCCTCTCAGGAAAGGCACAAATACAGACTGTTTGAAGCATTGCTCCACCTGAACGAAAGTCGGCATTGTGCCTACTATATTCAATCCCGATGCAGTTTCTTTGTTTCATCGTCAATATGAAGCTCCAAGGGTTACAGTAAACACCCAGTGGTACGTCGCAATCTAATACTGGCCTCTCAGGAAAGTCACGTATACAGACTGTTTGAAGCATTACTCCCCCTGAACGAAAGTCGGCATTGTGCCTACTATATTCAATCCCGATGCAATTTCTGTGTTTCATCGTCAATATGAAGCTCCATGGGTTACAGTAAACACCCAGTGGTGCGTCGCAATCTAATACTGGCCTCACAGGAAAGGCACATATACAGACTGTTTGAAGCATTGCTCCCCCTGAACGGAAGTCGGCATTGTGCCTACTATATTCAATCCCGATGCAATTTCCTTGTTTCATCGTCAATATGAAGCTCCAAGGGTTACAGTAAACACCCAGTGGTGCGTCGCAATCTAATACTGGCCTTTTAATAAAGGCACGTATACAGACTGTTTGAAGCATTACTCCCCCTGAACGAAAGTCGGCATTGTGCCTACTATATTCAGTCCCGATGCAATTTCTGTGTTTCATCGTCAATATGAAGCTCCATGGGTTACAGTAAACACCCAGTGGTGCGTCGCAATCTAATACTGGCCCCTCAGGAAAGGCACGTATACAGACTGTTTGAAGTATTGCTCCCCCTGAACGAAAGTCGGCATTGTGCCTACTATATTGAATCCCGATGCAATTTCTGTGTTTCATCGTCAATATGAAGCTCCAAGGGTTGCAGTAAACACCCAGTGGTACGTCGCAATCTAGTACTGGCCTCTCAGGAAAGGCACATATACAGACTGTTTGAAGCATTGCTCCCCCTGAACGATAGTCGGCATTGTGCCTACTATATTCAATCCCGATGCAATTTCTGTGTTTCATCGTCAATATGAAGCTCCATGGGTTACAGTAAACACCCAGTGGTGCGTCGCAATCTAATACTGGCCTCTCGGGAAAAGCACGTATACAGACTGTTTGAAGCATTGCTCCCTCTGAACGAAAGTCGGCATTGTGCCTACTATCTTCAATCCCGATGCAATTTCTGTGTTTCATCGTCAATATGAAGCTCCATGGGTTACAGTAAACACCCAGTGGTGCGTCGCAGTCTAATACTGGCCTCTCAGGAAAGGCACGTATACAGACTGTTTGAAGCATTGCTCCCCCTGAACGAAAGTCGGCATTGTGCCTAATACATTCAATCCCGATGCAATTTCTGTGTTTCATCGTCAATATGAACCTCCAAGGGTTACAGTAAACACCCAGTGGTGCGTCGCAATCTAATACTGGCCTCTCTGTAACGACACGAATCAGACTGTTTGAAGCATTGCTCCCCCTGGACGTAAGTCAGCATTGTGCCTACTATATTCAATCCCGATGCAATTTCTGTGTTTCATCATCAATATGAAGCTCCAAGGGTTACAGTAAACACCCAGTGGTGCGTCGAAATCTAATACTGGCCTCTCAGGAAAGGCACGTATACAGACTGTTTGAAGCATTACTCCCCCTGAACGAAAGTGGGCATTGTGCCTACTAAATTCAATCCCGATGCAATTTCTATGTTTCATCGTCAATATGAAGCTCCAAGGTTTACAGTAAACACCCAGTGGTGCGTCGCAATCTAATACTGGCCTCTCAGGAAAGGCACGTATACAGACCGTTTGAAGCATTGCTCCCCCTGGACGTACCTCGGCATTGTGCCTAGTATATTCAATCCCGATGCAATTTCTGTGTTTCATCGTCAATATGAAGCTCCATGGGTTTCAGTAAACACCCAGTGGTGCGTCGCAATCTAATACTGGCCTCTCAGGAAAGGCACGTATACAGACAGTTTGAAGCATTGCCCCCCCTGAACGAAAGTCGGCATTGTGCCTACTATATTCAATCCCGATGCAATTTCTGTGTTTCATCGTCAATATGAAGCTCCATGGGTTACAGTAAACACCCTGTGGTGCGTCGCAATCTAATACTGGCCTCTCAGAAAAGGCACGTATACAGACTGTTTGAAGTATTACTCCCCCCGAACGAAAGTCGGCATTGTGCCTACTATACTCAATCCCGATGCAATGTCTGTGTTTCATCGTCAGTATGAAGCTCCATGGGTTGCAGTAAACACCCAGTGGTGCGTCACAATCTAATACTGGCCTCTCAGGAAAGGCACGTATACAGACAGTTTGAAGCATTGCTCCCCCTGAACGAAAGTCGGCATTGTGCCTACTATATTCAATCCCGATGCAATCTCTGTGTTTCATCGTCAATATGAACCTCCAAGGGTTACAGTAAACACCCAGTGGTGCGTCGCAATCTAATACTGGCCTCTCTGTAACGACACGTATACAGACTGTTTGAAGCATTGCTCCCCCTGAACGAAAGTCGGCATTGTGCCTAGTATATTCAATCCCGATGCAATTTCTGTGTTTCATCGCCAATATGAAGCTCCAAGGGTTACAGTAAACACCCAGTGGTGCGTCGCAATCTAATACTGGCCTCTCAGGAAAGGTATGTATACAGACAGTTTGAAGCATTGCTCCCCCTGGACGAAAGTCGGCATTGTGCCCACTATATTCAATCCCGATGCAATTTCTGTGTTTCATCGTCAATATGAAGCTCCAAGGTTTACAGTAAACACCCAGTGGTGCGTCGCAATCTAATACTGGCCTCTCAGGATAGGCACGTATACAGACCGTTTGAAGCATTGCTCCCCCTGGAGGAAAGTCGGCATTGTGCCTACTATATTCAATCCCGATGCAATCTCTGTGTTTCATCGTCAATATGAATCTCCAAGGGTTACAGTAAACACCCAGTGGTGCGTCGCAATCTAATACTGGCCTCTCAGGAAAGGCACGTATACAGACTGTTTGAAGCATTGCTCCCCCTGAACGATAGCCAGCATTGTGCCCACTATATTCAATCCCGATGCAATTTCTGTGTTTCATCGTCAATATGAAGCTCCAAGGTTTACAGTAAACACCCAGTGGTGCGTCGCAATCTAATACCTGCCTCTCAGGAAAGGCACGTATACAGACCGTTTGAAGCATTGCTCCCCCTGGACGTACGTCGGCATTGTGCCTACTAAATTCAATCCCGATGCAATTTCTGTGTTTCATCGTCAATATGAAGCTCCAAGGGTTACAGTAAACACCCAGTGGTGCGTCGCAATCTAATACTGGCCTCTCAGGAAAGGCACGTATACAGACTGTTTGAAGCATTGCTCCCCCTAAACGAAAGTCGGCATTGTGCCTAGTATATTCAATCCCGATGCAATTTCTATGTTTCATCGTCAATATGAAGCTCCATGGGTTACAGTAAACACCCAGTCGTGCGTCGCAATGTAATACTGGAATCTCAGGAAAGGCACGTATACAACTGTATGAAGCATTGCTCCCCCTGGACGTAAGTCAGCATTGTGCCTACTATATTCAATCCCGATGCAATTTCTGTGTTTCATCGTTAATATGAAGCTCCATGGGTTTCAGTAAACACCCAGTGGTGCGTCGCAATCTAATACTGGCCTCTCAGGAAAGGTATGTATACAGACAGTTTGAAGCATTGCTCCCCCTGAACGAAAGTCGGCATTGTGCCTACTATATTCAATCCCGATGCAATTTCTGTGTTTCATCGTCAATATGAAGCTCCATGGGTTACAGTAAACACCCTGTGGTGCGTCGCAATCTAATACTGGCCTCTCAGAAAAGGCACGTATACAGACTGTTTGAAGTATTACTCCCCCCGAACGAAAGTCGGCATTGTGCCTACTATACTCAATCCCGATGCAATGTCTGTGTTTCATCGTCAGTATGAAGCTCCATGGGTTACAGTAAACACCCAGTGGTGCGTCACAATCTAATACTGGCCTCTCAGGAAAGGCACGTATACAGACTGTTTGAAGCATTGCTCCCCCCGGGTCGTAAGTCGGCATTGTGCCTACTATATTCAATCCCGATGCAATTTCTGTGTATCATCGTCAATATGAAGCTCGAAGGGTTACAGTAAACACCCAGTGGTGCGTCGCAATCTAATACTGGAAACTCAGGAAGTGCACGTATACAACTGTTTGAAGCATTGCTCCCCCTGGACGTAAGTCGGCATTGTGCCTACTATATGCAATCCCGATGCAATTTCTGTGTTTCATCGTCAATATGAAGCTCCAAGAGTTACAGTAAACACCCAGTGGTGCGTCGCAATCTAAAACTAGCCTCTCAGTAACGGCACGTATACAGACTGTTTGAAGCATTACTCCCCCTGGACGTAAGTCGGCATTGTGCCTGCTATCCAATCCCGATGCAATTTCTGTGTTTCATCGTCAATATGAAGCTCCAAGGGTTACAGTAAACACCCAGTGGTGCGTCGCAGTCTATTACTGGCCTCTTAGTAGCGGCACATATACAGACTGTTTGAAGCATTACTCCCCCTGGACGTAAGTCGGCATTGTGCCTACTATATTCAATCCCGATGCAATTTCTGTGTTTCATCGTCAATATGAACCTTCAAGGGTTACAGTAAACACCCAGTGGTGCGTCGCAATCTAATACTGGCCTCTCTGTAACGACACGTACACAGAATGTTTGAAGCATTGCTCCCCCTGGACGTGAGACGGCATTGTGCCTACTATATTCAATCCCGATGCAATTTCTGTGTTTCATCGTTAATATGAAGCTCCATGGGTTTCAGTAAACACCCAGTGGTGCGTCTCAATCTAATACTGGCATCTCAGGAAAGGTACGTATACAGACAGTTTGAAGCATTGCTCCCCCTGAACGAAAGTCGGCATTGTGCCTACTATATTCAATCCCGATGCAATTTCTGTGTTTCATCGTCAATATGAAGCTCCATGGGTTACAGTAAACACCCTGTGGTGCTTCGCAATCTAATACTGGCCTCTCAGAAAAGGCACGTATACAGACTGTTTGAAGTATTACTCCCCCCGAACGAAAGTCGGCATTGTGCCTACTATACTCAATCCCGATGCAATGTCTGTGTTTCATCGTCAGTATGAAGCTCCATGGGTTACAGTAAACACCCAGTGGTGCGTCACAATCTAATACTGGCCTCTCAGGAAAGGCACGTATACAGACTGTTTGAAGCATTGCTCCCCCTGAACGAAAGTCGGCATTGTGCCTACTATATTCAATCCCGATGCAATCTCTGTGTTTCATCGTCAATATGAACCTCCAAGGGTTACAGTAAACACCCAGTGGTGCGTCGCAATCTAATACTGGCCTCTCTGTAACGACACGTATACAGACTGTTTGAAGTATTGCTCCCCCTGAACGAAAGTCGGTATTGTGCCCACTATATTCAATCCCGATGCAATTTCTGTGTTTCATCGCCAATATGAAGCTCCAAGGGTTACAGTAAACACCCAGTGGTGCGTCACAATCTAATACTGGCCTCTCAGGAAAGGCACGTATACAGACTGTTTGAAGCATTTCTCCCCCTGAACGAAAGCCAGCATTGTGCCCACCATATTCAATCCCGATGCAATTTCTGTGTTTCATCGTCAATATGAAGCTCCAAGGTTTACAGTAAACACCCAGTGGTGCGTCGCAATCTAATACTGGCCTCTCAGGAAAGGCACGTATACAGACCGTTTGAAGCATTGCTCCCCCTGGACGTACCTCGGCATTGTGCCTAGTATATTCAATCCCGATGCAATTTCTGTGTTTCATCGTCAATATGAAGCTCCATGGGTTACAGTAAACACCCAGTCGTGCGTCGCAATCTAATACTGGAATCTCAGGAAAGGCACGTATACAACTGTATGAAGCATTGCTCCCCCTGGACGTAAGTCGGCATTGTGCCTACTATATTCAATCCCGATGCCATTTCTGTGTTTCATCGTCAATATGAAACTCCAAGGGTTTCAGTAAACACCCAGTGGTGCGTCGCAATCTAATACTGGCCCCTCAGGAAAGGCACATATACAGACTGTTTGAAGCATTGCTCCCCCTGAACGAAAGTCGACATTGTGCCCATTATATTCAATCCCGATGCAATTTCTGTGTTTCATCGTCAATATGAAGCTCCATGGGTTACAGTAAACACCCAGTCGTGCGTCGCAATGTAATACTGGAATCTCAGGAAAGGCACGTATACAACTGTATGAAGCATTGCTCCCCCTGGACGTAAGTCGGCATTGTGCCTACTATATTCAATCCCGAGGCAGTTTCTGTGTTTCATCGTCAATATGAAGCTCCATGGGTTACAGTAAACACCCTGTGGTGCGTCGCAATCTAATACTGGCCTCTCAGAAAAGGCACGTATACAGACTGTTTGAAGTATTACTCCCCCCGAACGAAAGTCGGCATTGTGCCTACTATACTCAATCCCGATGCAATGTCTGTGTTTCATCGTCAGTATGAAGCTCCATGGGTTACAGTAAACACCCAGTGGTGCGTCACAATCTAATACTGGCCTCTCAGGAAAGGCACGTATACAGACTGTTTGAAGCATTGCTCCCCCTGAACGAAAGTCGGCATTGTGCCTAGTATATTCAATCCCGATGCAATTTCTATGTTTCATCGTCAATATGAAGCTCCATGGGTTACAGTAAACACCCAGTCGTGCGTCGCAATGTAATACTGGAATCTCAGGAAAGGTACGTATACAGACAGTTTGAAGCTTTGCTCCCCCTGAACGAAAGTCGGCATTGTGCCTACTATATTCAATCCCGATGCAATTTCTGTGTTTCATCGTCAATATGAAGCTCCATGGGTTACAGTAAACACCCTGTGGTGCGTCGCAATCTAATACTGGCCTCTCAGAAAAGGCACGTATACAGACTGTTTGAAGTATTACTCCCCCCGAACGAAAGTCGGCATTGTGCCTACTATACTCAATCCCGATGCAATGTCTGTGTTTCATCGTCAGTATGAAGCTCCATGGGTTACAGTAAACACCCAGTGGTGCGTCACAATCTAATACTGGCCTCTCAGGAAAGGTACGAATACAGACAGTTTGAAGCATTGCTCCCCCTGAACGAAAGTCGGCATTGTGCCTACTATATTCAATCCCGAGGCAATTTCTGTGTTTCATCGTCAATATGAAGCTCCATGGGTTACAGTAAACACCCTGTGGTGCGTCGCAATCTAATACTGGCCTCTCAGAAAAGGCACATATACAGACTGTTTGAAGTATTACTCCCCCCGAACGAAAGTCGGCATTGTGCCTACTATACTCAATCCCGATGCAATGTCTGTGTTTCATCCTCAGTATGAAGCTCCATGGGTTACAGTAAACACCCAGTGGTGCGTCACAATCTAATACTGGCCTCTCAGGAAAGTCACGTATACAGACTGTTTGAAGCATTGCTCTCCCTGAACGAAAGTCGGCATTGTGCCTACTATATTCAATCCCGATGCAATTTCTGTGTTTCATCGTCAATATGAAGCTCCATGGGTTACAGTAAACACCCTGTGGTGCGTCGCAATCTAATACTGGCCTCTCAGGAAAGGTACGTATACAGACAGTTTGAAGCATTGCTCCCCCTGAACGAAAGTCGGCATTGTGCCTACTATATTCAATCCCGATGCAATTTCTGTGTTTCATCGTCAATATGAAGCTCCATGGGTTACAGTAAACACCCTGTGGTGCGTCGCAATCTAATACTGGCCTCTCAGAAAAGGCACGTATACAGACTGTTTGAAGTATTACTCCCCCCGAACGAAAGTCGGCATTGTGCCTACTATACTCAATCCGGATGCAATGTCTGTGTTTCATCGTCAGTATGAAGCTCTATGGGTTACAGTAAACACCCAGTGGTGCGTCACAATCTAATACTGGCCTCTCAGGAAAGGTACGTATACAGACAGTTTGAAGCATTGCTCCCCCTGAACGAAAGTCGGCATTGTGCCTACTATATTCAATCCCGATGCAATTTCTGTGTTTCATCGTCAATATGAAGCTCCATGGGTTACAGTTAACACCCTGTGGTGCGTCGCAATCTAATACTGGCCTCTCAGAAAAGGCACGTATACAGACTGTTTGAAGTATTACTCCCCCCGAACGAAAGTCGGCATTGTGCCTACTATACTCAATCCCGATGCAATGTCTGTGTTTCATCGTCAGTATGAAGCTCCATGGGTTACAGTAAACACCCAGTGGTGCGTCACAATCTAATACTGGCCTCTCAGGAAAGGCACGTATACAGACTGTTTGAAGCATTGCTCCCCCTGAACGAAAGTCGGCATTGTGCCTACTATATTCAATCCCGATGCAATTTCTGTGTTTCATCGTCAATATGAAGCTCCATGGGTTACAGTAAACACCCTGTGGTGCGTCGCAATCTAATACTGGCCTCTCAGAAAAGGCACGTATACAGACTGTTTGAAGTATTACTCCCCCCGAACGAAAGTCGGCATTGTGCCTACTATACTCAATCCCGATGCAATGTCTGTGTTTCATCGTCAGTATGAAGCTCCATGGGTTACAGTAAACACCCAGTGGTGCGTCACAATCTAATACTGGCCTCTCAGGAAAGTCACGTATACAGACTGTTTGAAGCATTGCTCCCCGTGAGCGAAAGTCGGCATTGTGCCTACTATATTCAATCCCGATGCAATCTCTGTGTTTCATCGTCAATATGAACCTCCAAGGGTTACAGTAAACACCCAGTGGTGCGTCGCAATCTAATACTGGCCTCTCAGGAAAGGCACGTATACAGACTGTTTGAAGCATTGCCCCCCTGAGCGATAGCCAGCATTGTGCCCACTATATTCAATCCCGATGCAATTTCTGTGTTTCATCGTCAATATGAAGCTCCAAGGTTTACAGTAAACACCCAGTGGTGCGTCGCAATCTAATACTGGCCTCTCAGGAAAGGCACGTATACAGACCGTTTGAAGCATTGCTCCCCCTGGACGTACGTCGGCATTGTGCCTACTAAATTCAATCCCGATGCAATTTCTGTGTTTCATCGTCAATATGAAGCTCCAAGGGTTACAGTAAACACCCAGTGGTGCGTCGCAATCTAATACTGGCCTCTCAGGAAAGGCACGTATACAGACTGTTTGAAGCATTGCTCCCCCTAAACGAAAGTCGGCATTGTGCCTAGTATATTCAATCCCGATGCAATTTCTATGTTTCATCGTCAATATGAAGCTCCACGGGTTACAGTAAACACCCAGTCGTGCGTCGCAATGTAATACTGGAATCTCAGGAAAGGCACGTATACAACTGTATGAAGCATTGCTCCCCCTGGACGTAAGTCGGCATTGTGCCTACTATATTCAATCCCGATGCAATTTCTGTGTTTCATCGTTAATATGAAGCTCCATGGGTTTCAGTAAACATCCAATGGTGCGTCGCAATCTAATACTGGCCTCTCAGGAAAGGTACGTATACAGACAGTTTGAAGCATTGCTCCCCTTGAACGAAAGTCGGCATTGTGCCTACTATATTCAATCCCGATGCAATTGCTGTGTTTCATCGTCAATATGAAGCTCCATGGGTTACAGTAAACACCCTGTGGTGCGTCGCAATCTAATACTGGCCTCTCAGAAAAGGCACGTATACAGACTGTTTGAAGTATTACTCCCCCCGAACGAAAGTCGGCATTGTGCCTACTATACTCAATCCCGATGCAATGTCTGTGTTTCATCGTCAGTATGAAGCTCCATGGGTTACAGTAAACACCCAGTGGTGCGTCACAATCTAATACTGGCCTCTCAGGAAAGGCACGTATACAGACTGTTTGAAGCATTGCTCCCCCTGAACGAAAGTCGGCATTGTGCCTACTATATTCAATCCCGATGCAATCTCTGTGTTTCATCGTCAATATGAACCTCCAAGGGTTACAGTAAACACCCAGTGGTGCGTCGCAATCTAATACTGGCCTCTCTGTAACGACACGTATACAGACTGTTTGAAGCATTGCTCCCCCTGAACGAAAGTCGGTATTGTGCCTACTATATTCAATCCCGATGCAATTTCTGTGTTTCATCGCCAATATGAAGCTCCAAGGGTTACAGTAAACACCCAGTGGTGCGTCACAATCTAATACTGGCACCTCAGGAAAGGCACGTATACAGACTGTTTGAAGCATTGCTCCCCCCGAACGAAAGCCAGCATTGTGCCCACCATATTCAATCCCGATGCAATTTCTGTGTTTCATCGTCAATATGAAGCTCCATGGGTTACAGTAAACACCCTGTGGTGCGTCGCAATCTAATACTGGCCTCTCAGAAAAGGCACGTATACAGACTGTTTGAAGTATTACTCCCCCCGAACGAAAGTCGGCATTGTGCCTACTATACTCAATCCCGATGCAATGTCTGTGTTTCATCGTCAGTATGAAGCTCCATGGGTTACAGTAAACACCCAGTGGTGCGTCACAATCTAATACTGGCCTCTCAGGAAAGTCACGTATACAGACTGTTTGAAGCATTGCTCCCCCTGAGCGAAAGTCGGCATTGTGCCTACTATATTCAATCCCGATGCAATCTCTGTGTTTCATCGTCAATATGAACCTCCAAGGGTTACAGTAAACACCCAGTGGTGCGTCGCAATCTAATACTGGCCTCTCGGGAAAGGCACGTATACAGACTGTTTGAAGCATTGCCCCCCTGAGCGATAGCCAGCATTGTGCCCACTATATTCAATCCCGATGCAATTTCTGTGTTTCATCGTCAATATGAAGCTCCAAGGTTTACAGTAAACACCCAGTGGTGCGTCGCAATCTAATACTGGCCTCTCAGGAAAGGCACGTATACAGACCGTTTGAAGCATTGCTCCCCCTGGACGTACGTCGGCATTGTGCCTACTAAATTCAATCCCGATGCAATTTCTGTGTTTCATCGTCAATATGAAGCTCCAAGGGTTACAGTAAACACCCAGTGGTGCGTCGCAATCTAATACTGGCCTCTCAGGAAAGGCACGTATACAGACTGTTTGAAGCATTGCTCCCCCTAAACGAAAGTCGGCATTGTGCCTAGTATATTCAATCCCGATGCAATTTCTATGTTTCATCGTCAATATGAAGCTCCACGGGTTACAGTAAACACCCAGTCGTGCGTCGCAATGTAATACTGGAATCTCAGGAAAGGCACGTATACAACTGTATGAAGCATTGCTCCCCCTGGACGTAAGTCGGCATTGTGCCTACTATATTCAATCCCGATGCAATTTCTGTGTTTCATCGTTAATATGAAGCTCCATGGGTTTCAGTAAACATCCAATGGTGCGTCGCAATCTAATACTGGCCTCTCAGGAAAGGTACGTATACAGACAGTTTGAAGCATTGCTCCCCCTGAACGAAAGTCGGCATTGTGCCTACTATATTCAATCCCGATGCAATTTCTGTGTTTCATCGTCAATATGAAGCTCCATGGGTTACAGTAAACACCCTGTGGTGCGTCGCAATCTAATACTGGCCTCTCAGAAAAGGCACGTATACAGACTGTTTGAAGTATTACTCCCCCCGAACGAAAGTCGGCATTGTGCCTACTATACTCAATCCCGATGCAATGTCTGTGTTTCATCGTCAGTATGAAGCTCCATGGGTTACAGTAAACACCCAGTGGTGCGTCACAATCTAATACTGGCCTCTCAGGAAAGGCACGTATACAGACTGTTTGAAGCATTGCTCCCCCTGAACGAAAGTCGGCATTGTGCCTACTATATTCAATCCCGATGCAATCTCTGTGTTTCATCGTCAATATGAACCTCCAAGGGTTACAGTAAACACCCAGTGGTGCGTCGCAATCTAATACTGGCCTCTCTGTAACGACACGTATACAGACTGTTTGAAGCATTGCTCCCCCTGAACGAAAGTCGGTATTGTGCCTACTATATTCAATCCCGATGCAATTTCTGTGTTTCATCGCCAATATGAAGCTCCAAGGGTTACAGTAAACACCCAGTGGTGCGTCACAATCTAATACTGGCACCTCAGGAAAGGCACGTATACAGACTGTTTGAAGCATTGCTCCCCCTGAACGAAAGCCAGCATTGTGCCCACCATATTCAATCCCGATGCAATTTCTGTGTTTCATCGTCAATATGAAGCTCCAAGGTTTACAGTAAACACCCAGTGGTGCGTCGCAATCTAATACTGGCCTCTCAGGAAAGGCACGTATACAGACCGTTTGAAGCATTGCTCCCCCTGGACGTACCTCGGCATTGTGCCTAGTATATTCAATCCCGATGCAATTTCTGTGTTTCATCGTCAATATGAAGCTCCATGGGTTACAGTAAACACCCAGTCGTGCGTCGCAATCTAAAACTGGAATCTCAGGAAAGGCACGTATACAACTGTATGAAGCATTGCTCCCCCTGGACGTAAGTCGGCATTGTGCCTACTATATTCAATCCCGATGCCATTTCTGTGTTTCATCGTCAATATGAAACTCCAAGGATTTCAGTAAACACCCAGTGGTGCGTCGCAATCTAATACTGGCCCCTCAGGAAAGGCACATATACAGACTGTTTGAAGCATTGCTCCCCCTGAACGAAAGTCGGCATTGTGCCTAGTATATTCAATCCCGATGCAATTTCTATGTTTCATCGTCAATATGAAGCTCCATGGGTTACAGTAAACACCCAGTCGTGCGTCGCAATGTAATACTGGAATCTCAGGAAAGGCACGTATACAACTGTATGAAGCATTGCTCCCCCTGGACGTAAGTCGGCATTGTGCCTATTATATTCAATCCCGAGGCAATTTCTGTGTTTCATCGTCAATATGAAGCTCCATGGGTTACAGTAAACACCCTGTGGTGCGTTGCAATCTAATACTGGCCTCTCAGAAAAGGCACGTATACAGACTGTTTGAAGTATTACTCCCCCCGAACGAAAGTCGGCATTGTGCCTACTATACTCAATCCCGATGCAATGTCTGTGTTTCATCGTCAGTATGAAGCTCCATGGGTTACAGTAAACACCCAGTGGTGCGTCACAATCTAATACTGGCCTCTCAGGAAATGCATGTATACAGACTGTTTGAAGCATTGCTCCCCCTGAACGAAAGTCGGCATTGTGCCTAGTATATTCAATCCCGATGCAATTTCTATGTTTCATCGTCAATATGAAGCTCCATGGGTTACAGTAAACACCCAGTCGTGCGTCGCAATGTAATACTGGAATCTCCGGAAAGGTACGTATACAGACAGTTTGAAGCATTGCTCCCCCTGAACGAAAGTCGGCATTGTGCCTACTATATTCAATCCCGATGCAATTTCTGTGTTTCATCGTCAATATGAAGCTCCATGGGTTACAGTAAACACCCTGTGGTGCGTCGCAATCTAATACTGGCCTCTCAGAAAAGGCACGTATACAGACTGTTTGAAGTATTACTCCCCCCGAACGAAAGTCGGCATTGTGCCTACTATACTCAATCCCGATGCAATGTCTGTGTTACATCGTCAGTATGAAGCTCCATGGGTTACAGTAAACACCCAGTGGTGCGTCACAATCTAATACTGGCCTCTCAGGAAAGGTACGTATACAGACAGTTTGAAGCATTGCTCCCCCTGAACGAAAGTCGGCATTGTGCCTACTATATTCAATCCCGAGGCAATTTCTGTGTTTCATCGTCAATATGAAGCTCCATGGGTTACAGTAAACACCCTGTGGTGCGTCGCAGTCTAATACTGGCCTCTCAGAAAAGGCACATATACAGACTGTTTGAAGTATTACTCCCCCCGAACGAAAGTCGGCATTGTGCCTACTATACTCAATCGCGATGCAATGTCTGTGTTTCTTCGTCAGTATGAAGCTCCATGGGTTACAGTAAACACCCAGTGGTGCGTCACAATCTAATACTGGCCTCTCAGGAAAGTCACGTATACAGACTGTTTGAAGCATTGCTCCCCCTGAACGAAAGTCGGCATTGTGCCTACTATATTCAATCCCGATGCAATCTCTGTGTTTCATCGTCAATATGAACCTCCAAGGGTTACAGTAAACACCCAGTGGTGCGTCGCAATCTAATACTGGCCTCTCAGGAAAGTCACGTATACAGACTGTTTGAAGCATTGCTCCCCCTGAACCAAAGTCGGCATTGTGCCTACTATATTCAATCCCGATGCAATCTCTGTGTTTCATCGTCAATATGAACCTCCAAGGGTTACAGTAAACACCCAGTGGTGCGTCGCAATCTAATACTGGCCTCTCAGGAAAGGCACGTATACAGACTGTTTGAAGCATTGCTCCCCCTGAACGATAGCCAGCATTGTGCCCACTATATTCAATCCCGATGCAATTTCTGTGTTTCATCGTCAATATGAAGCTCCAAGGTTTACAGTAAACACCCAGTGGTGCGTCGCAATCTAATACTGGCCTCTCAGGAAAGGCACGTATACAGACCGTTTGAAGCATTGCTCCCCCTGGACGAAAGTCGGCATTGTGCCTACTATATTCAATCCCGATGCAATCTCTGTGTTTCATCGTCAATATGAAGCTCCAAGGTTTACAGTAAACACCCAGTGGTGCGTCGCAATCTAATACTGGCCTCCCAGGAAAGGCACGTATACAGACCGTTTGAAGCATTGCTCCCCCTGGACGTACGTCGGCATTGTGCCTACTAAATTCAATCCCGATGCAATTTCTGTGTTTCATCGTCAATATGAAGCTCCAAGGGTTACAGTAAACACCCAGTGGTGCGTCGCAATCTAATACTGGCCTCTCAGGAAAGGCACGTATACAGACTGTTTGAAGCATTGCTCCCCCTAAACGAAAGTCGGCATTGTGCCTAGTATATTCAATCCCGATGCAATTTCTATGTTTCATCGTCAATATGAAGCTCCATGGGTTACAGTAAACACCCAGTCGTGCGTCGCAATGTAATACTGGAATCTCAGGAAAGGCACGTATACAACTGTATGAAGCATTGCTCCCCCTGGACGTAAGTCGGCATTGTGCCTACTATATTCAATCCCGATGCAATTTCTGTGTTTCATCGTTAATATGAAGCTCCATGGGTTTCAGTAAACACCCAGTGGTGCGTCGCAATCTAATACTGGCCTCTCAGGAAAGGTACGTATACAGACAGTTTGAAGCATTGCTCCCCCTGAACGAAAGTCGGCATTGTGCCTACTATATTCAATCCCGATGCAATTTCTGTGTTTCATCGTCAATATGAAGCTCCATGGGTTACAGTAAACACCCTGTGGTGCGTCGCAATCTAATACTGGCCTCTCAGAAAAGGCACGTATACAGACTGTTTGAAGTATTACTCCCCCCGAACGAAAGTCGGCATTGTGCCTACTATACTCAATCCCGATGCAATGTCTGTGTTTCATCGTCAGTATGAAGCTCCATGGGTTACAGTAAACACCCAGTGGTGCGTCACAATCTAATACTGGCCTCTCAGGAAAGTCACGTATACAGACTGTTTGAAGCATTGCTCCCCCTGAACGAAAGTCGGCATTGTGCCTACTATATTCAATCCCGATGCAATCTCTGTGTTTCATCGTCAATATGAACCTCCAAGGGTTACAGTAAACACCCAGTGGTGCGTCGCAATCTAATACTGGCCTCTCAGGAAAGGCACGTATACAGACTGTTTGAAGCATTGCTCCCCCTGAACGATAGCCAGCATTGTGCCCACTATATTCAATCCCGATGCAATTTCTGTGTTTCATCGTCAATATGAAGCTCCAAGGGTTACAGTAAACACCCAGTGGTGCGTCGCAATCTACGCTCCTGGAAATTGAAATAAGAACACCGTGAATTCATTGTCCCAGGAAGGGGAAACTTTTTGACACATTCCTGGGGTCAGATACATCACATGATCACACTGACAGAACCACAGGCACATAGACACAGGCAACAGAGCATGCACAATGTCGGCACTAGTACAGTGTATATCCACCTTTCGCAGCAATGCAGGCTGCTATTCTCCCATGGAGACGATCGTAGAGGTGCTGGATGTAGTCCTGTGGAACGGCTTGCCATGCCATTTCCACCTGGCGCCTCAGTTGGACCAGCGTTCGTGCTGGACGTGCAGACCGCGTGAGACGACGCTTCATCCAGTCCCAAACATGCTCAAATGGGGAGAGATCCGGAGATCTTGCTGGCCAGGGTAGTTGACTTACACCTTCTAGAGCATGTTGGGTGGCACGGGATACATGCGGACGTGCATTGTCCTGTTGGAACAGCAAGTTCCCTTGCCGGTCTAGGAATGGTAGAACGATGGGTTCGATGACGGTTTGGATGTACCGTGCACTATTCAGTGTCCCCTCGACGATCACCAGTGGTCTACGGCCAGTGTAGGAGATCGCTCCCCACACCATGACGCCGGGTGTTGGCCCTGTGTGCCTCGGTCGTATGCAGTCCTGATTGTGGCGCTCACCTGCACGGCGCCAAACACGCATACGACCATCATTGGCACCGAGGCAGAAGCGACTCTCATCGCTGAAGACGACACGTCTCCATTCGTCCCTCCATTCACGCCTGTCGCGACACCACTGGAGGCGGGCTGCACGATGTTGGTGCGTGAGCGGAAGACGGCCTAACGGTGTGCGGGACCGTAGCCCAGCATCATGGAGACGGTTGCGAATGGTCCTCGCCGATACCCCAGGAGCAACAGTGTCCCTAATTTGCTGGGAAGTGGCGGTGCGGTCCCCTACGGCACTGCGTAGGATCCTACGGTCTTGGCGTGCATCCGTGCGTCGCTGCGGTCCGGTCCCAGGTCGACGGGCACGTGCACCTTCCGCCGACCACTGGCGACAACATCGATGTACTGTGGAGACCTCACGCCCCACGTGTTGAGCAATTCGGCGGTACGTCCACCCGGCCTCCCGCATGCCCACTATACGCCCTCGCTCAAAGTCCGTCAACTGCGCATACGGTTCACGTCCACGCTGTCGCGGCATGCTACCAGTGTTAAAGACTGCGATGGAGCTCCGTATGCGACGGCAGACTGGCTGACACTGACGGCGGCGGTGCACAAATGCTGCGCAGCTAGCGCCATTCGACGGCCAACACCGCGGTTCCTGGTGTGTCCGCTGTGCCGTGCGTGTGATCATTGCTTGTACAGCCCTCTCGCAGTGTCCGGAGCAAGTATGGTGGGTCTGACACACCGGTGTCAATGTGTTCTTTTTTCCATTTCCAGGAGTGTAATACTGGCCTCTCAGGAAAGTCACGTATACAGACTGTTTGAAGCATTGCTCCCCCTGAACGAAAGTCGGCATTGTGCCTACTATATTCAATCCCGATGCAATCTCTGTGTTTCATCTTCAACATGAACCTCCAAGGGTTACAGTAAACACCCAGTGGTGCGTCGCAATCTAATACTGGCCTCTCAGGAAAGGCACGTATACAGACTGTTTGAAGCATTGCTCCCCCTGAACGATAGCCAGCATTGTGCCCACTATATTCAATCCCGATGCAATTTCTGTGTTTCATCGTCAATATGAAGCTCCAAGGTTTACAGTAAACACCCAGTGGTGCGTCGCAATCTAATACTGGCCTCTCAGGAAAGGCACGTATACAGACCGTTTGAAGCATTGCTCCCCCTGGACGTACGTCGGCATTGTGCCTACTAAATTCAATCCCGATGCAATTTCTGTGTTTCATCGTCAATATGAAGCTCCAAGGGTTACAGTAAACACCCAGTGGTGCGTCGCAATCTAATACTGGCCTCTCAGGAAAGGCACGTATACAGACTGTTTGAAGCATTGCTCCCCCTGAACGAAAGTCGGCATTGTGCCTAGTATATTCAATCCCGATGCAATCTCTGTGTTTCATCGTCAATATGAACCTCCAAGGGTTACAGTAAACACCCAGTGGTGCGTCGCAATCTAATACTGGCCTCTCAGGAAAGGCACGTATACAGACTGTTTGAAGTATTACTCCCCCCGAACGAAAGTCGGCATTGTGCCTACTATACTCAATCCCGATGCAATGTCTGTGTTTCATCGTCAGTATGAAGCTCCATGGGTTACAGTAAACACCCAGTGGTGCGTCACAATCTAATACTGGCCTCTCAGGAAAGGCACGTATACAGACTGTTTGAAGCATTGCTCCCCCTGAACGAAAGTCGGCATTGTGCCTACTATATTCAATCCCGATGCAATCTCTGTGTTTCATCGTCAATATGAACCTCCAAGGGTTACAGTAAACACCCAGTGGTGCGTCGCAATCTAATACTGGCCTCTCTGTAACGACACGTATACAGACTGTTTGAAGCATTGCTCCCCCTGAACGAAAGTCGGTATTGTGCCTACTATATTCAATCCCGATGCAATTTCTGTGTTTCATCGCCAATATGAAGCTCCAAGGGTTACAGTAAACACCCAGTGGTGCGTCACAATCTAATACTGGCCTCTCAGGAAAGGCACGTATACAGACTGTTTGAAGCATTTCTCCCCCTGAACGAAAGCCAGCATTGTGCCCACCATATTCAATCCCGATGCAATTTCTGTGTTTCATCGTCAATATGAAGCTCCAAGGTTTTTCAGTAAACACCCAGTGGTGCGTCGCAATCTAATACTGGCCTCTCAGGAAAGGCACGTATACAGACCGTTTGAAGCATTGCTCCCCCTGGACGTACCTCGGCATTGTGCCTAGTATATTCAATCCCGATGCAATTTCTGTGTTTCATCGTCAATATGAAGCTCCATGGGTTACAGTAAACACCCAGTCGTGCGTCGCAATCTAATACTGGAATCTCAGGAAAGGCACGTATACAACTGTATGAAGCATTGCTCCCCCTGGACGTAAGTCGGCATTGTGCCTACTATATTCAATCCCGATGCCATTTCTGTGTTTCATCGTCAATATGAAACTCCAAGGGTTTCAGTAAACACCCAGTGGTGCGTCGCAATCTAATACTGGCCCCTCAGGAAAGGCACATATACAGACTGTTTGAAGCATTGCTCCCCCTGAACGAAAGTCGGCATTGTGCCTACTATACTCAATCCCGATGCAATGTCTGTGTTTCATCGTCAGTATGAAGCTCCATGGAATACAGTAAACACCCAGTGGTGCGTCACAATCTAATACAGGCCTCTCAGGAAAGGCACGTATACAGACTGTTTGAAGCATTGCTCCCCCTGAACGAAAGTCGGCATTGTGCCTAGTATATTCAATCCCGATGCAATTTCTATGTTTCATCGTCAATATGAAGCTCCATGGGTTACAGTAAACACCCAGTCGTGCGTCGCAATGTAATACTGGAATCTCAGGAAAGGTACGTATACAGACAGTTTGAAGCATTGCTCCCCCTGAAAGAAAGTCGGCATTGTGCCTACTATATTCAATCCCGATGCAATTTCTGTGTTTCATCGTCAATATGAAGCTCCATGGGTTACAGTAAACACCCTGTGGTGCGTCACAATCTAATACAGGCCTCTCAGGAAAGGCACGTATACAGACTGTTTGAAGCATTGCTCCCCCTGAACGAAAGTCGGCATTGTGCCTACTATATTCAATCCCGAGGCAATTTCTGTGTTTCATCGTCAATATGAAGCTCCATGGGTTACAGTAAACACCCTGTGGTGCGTCGCAATCTAATACTGGCCTCTCAGAAAAGGCACATATACAGACTGTTTGAAGTATTACTCCCCCCGAACGAAAGTCGGCATTGTGCCTACTATACTCAATCCCGATGCAATGTCTGTGTTTCATCGTCAGTATGAAGCTCCATGGGTTACAGTAAACACCCAGTGGTGCGTCACAATCTAATACTGGCCTCTCAGGAAAGTCACGTATACAGACTGTTTGAAGCATTGCTCCCCCTGAACGAAAGTCGGCATTGTGCCTACTATATTCAATCCCGATGCAATTTCTGTGTTTCATCGTCAATATGAAGCTCCATGGGTTACAGTAAACACCCTGTGGTGCGTCGCAATCTAATACTGGCCTCTCAGGAAAGGTACGTATACAGACAGTTTGAAGCATTGCTCCCCCTGAACGAAAGTCGGCATTGTGCCTACTATATTCAATCCCGATGCAATTTCTGTGTTTCATCGTCAATATGAAGCTCCATGGGTTACAGTAAACACCCTGTGGTGCGTCGCAATCTAATACTGGCCTCTCAGAAAAGGCACGTATACAGACTGTTTGAAGTATTACTCCCCCCGAACGAAAGTCGGCATTGTGCCTACTATACTCAATCCCAATGCAATGACTGTGTTTCATCGTCAGTATGAAGCTCCATGGGTTACAGTAAACACCCAGTGGTGCGTCACAATCTAATACTGGCCTCTCAGGAAAGGCACGTATACAGACTGTTTGAAGCATTGCTCCCCCTGAACGAAAGTCGGCATTGTGCCTACTATATTCAATCCCGATGCAATTTCTGTGTTTCATCGTCAATATGAAGCTCCATGGGTTACAGTAAACACCCTATGGTGCGTCGCAATCTAATACTGGCCTCTCAGAAAAGGCACGCATACAGACTGTTTGAAGTATTACTCCCCCCGAACGAAAGTCGGCATTGTGCCTACTATACTCAATCCCGATGCAATGTCTGTGTTTCATCGTCAGTATGAAGCTCCATGGGTTACAGTAAACACCCTGTGGTGTGTCACAATCTAATACTGGCCTCTCAGGAAAGTCACGTATACAGACTGTTTGAAGCATTGCTCCCCCTGAACGAAAGTCGGCATTGTGCCTACTATATTCAATCCCGATGCAATCTCTGTGTTTCATCGTCAATATGAACCTCCAAGGGTTACAGTAAACACCCAGTGGTGTGTCACAATCTAATACTGGCCTCTCAGGAAAGTCACGTATACAGACTGTTTGAAGCATTGCTCCCCCTGAACGAAAGTCGGCATTGTGCCTACTATACTCAATCCCGATGCAATGTCTGTGTTTCATCGTTAATATGAAGCTCCATGGGTTTCAGTAAACACCCAGTGGTGCGTCGCAATCTAATACTGGCCTCTCAGGAAAGGTACGTATACAGACAGTTTGAAGCATTGCTCCCCCTGAACGAAAGTCGGCATTGTGCTTACTATATTCAATCCCGATGCAATTTCTGTGTTTCATCGTCAATATGAAGCTCCATGGGTTACAGTAAACACCCTGTGGTGCGTCGCAATCTAATACTGGCCTCTCAGAAAAGGCACGTATACAGACTGTTTGAAGTATTACTCCCCCCGAACGAAAGTCGGCATTGTGCCTACTATACTCAATCCCGATGCAATGTCTGTGTTTCATCGTCAGTATGAAGCTCCATGGAATACAGTAAACACCCAGTGGTGCGTCACAATCTAATACAGGCCTCTCAGGAAAGGCACGTATACAGACTGTTTGAAGCATTGCTCCCCCTGAACGAAAGTCGGCATTGTGCCTAGTATATTCAATCCCGATGCAATTTCTATGTTTCATCGTCAATATGAAGCTCCATGGGTTACAGTAAACACCCAGTCGTGCGTCGCAATGTAATACTGGAATCTCAGGAAAGGTACGTATACAGACAGTTTGAAGCATTGCTCCCCCTGAACGAAAGTCGGCATTGTGCCTACTATATTCAATCCCGATGCAATTTCTGTGTTTCATCGTCAATATGAAGCTCCATGGGTTACAGTAAACACCCTGTGGTGCGTCACAATCTAATACAGGCCTCTCAGGAAAGGCACGTATACAGACTGTTTGAAGCATTGCTCCCCCTGAACGAAAGTCGGCATTGTGCCTACTATATTCAATCCCGAGGCAATTTCTGTGTTTCATCGTCAATATGAAGCTCCATGGGTTACAGTAAACACCCTGTGGTGCGTCGCAATCTAATACTGGCCTCTCAGAAAAGGCACATATACAGACTGTTTGAAGTATTACACCCCCCGAACGAAAGTCGGCATTGTGCCTACTATACTCAATCCCGATGCAATGTCTGTGTTTCATCGTCAGTATGAAGCTCCATGGGTTACAGTAAACACCCAGTGGTGCGTCACAATCTAATACTGGCCTCTCAGGAAAGTCACGTATACAGACTGTTTGAAGCATTGCTCCCCCTGAACGAAAGTCGGCATTGTGCCTACTATATTCAATCCCGATGCAATTTCTGTGTTTCATCGTCAATATGAAGCTCCATGGGTTACAGTAAACACCCTGTGGTGCGTCGCAATCTAATACTGGCCTCTCAGGAAAGGTACGTATACATCCAGTTTGAAGCATTGCTCCCCCTGAACGAAAGTCGGCATTGTGCCTACTATATTCAATCCCGATGCAATTTCTGTGTTTCATCGTCAATATGAAGCTCCATGGGTTACAGTAAACACCCTGTGGTGCGTCGCAATCTAATACTGGCCTCTCAGAAAAGGCACGTATACAGACTGTTTGAAGTATTACTCCCCCCGAACGAAAGTCGGCATTGTGCCTACTATACTCAATCCCAATGCAATGACTGTGTTTCATCGTCAGTATGAAGCTCCATGGGTTACAGTAAACACCCAGTGGTGCGTCACAATCTAATACTGGCCTCTCAGGAAAGGCACGTATACAGACTGTTTGAAGCATTGCTCCCCCTGAACGAAAGTCGGCATTGTGCCTACTATATTCAATCCCGATGCAATTTCTGTGTTTCATCGTCAATATGAAGCTCCATGGGTTACAGTAAACACCCTGTGGTGCGTCGCAATCTAATACTGGCCTCTCAGAAAAGGCACGCATACAGACTGTTTGAAGTATTACTCCCCCCGAACGAAAGTCGGCATTGTGCCTACTATACTCAATCCCGATGCAATGTCTGTGTTTCATCGTCAGTATGAAGCTCCATGGGTTACAGTAAACACCCAGTGGTGTGTCACAATCTAATACTGGCCTCTCAGGAAAGTCACGTATACAGACTGTTTGAAGCATTGCTCCCCCTGAACGAAAGTCGGCATTGTGCCTACTATATTCAATCCCGATGCAATCTCTGTGTTTCATCGTCAATATGAACCTCCAAGGGTTACAGTAAACACCCAGTGGTGCGTCGCAATCTAATACTGGCCTCTCAGGAAAGGCACGTATACAGACTGTTGGAAGCATTGCTCCCCCTGAACGATAGCCAGCATTGTGCACACTATATTCAATCCCGATGCAATTTCTGTGTTTCATCGTCAATATGAAGCTCCAAGGGTTACAGTAAACACCCTGTGGTGCGTCGCAATCTAATACTGGCCTCTCAGAAAAGGCACGTATACAGACTGTTTGAAGCATTGCTCTCCCTGAACGAAAGTCGGCATTGTGCCTACTATATTCAATCCCGATGCAATTTCTGTGTTTCATCGTCAATATGAAGCTCCATGGGTTACAGTAAACACCCTGTGGTGCGTCGCAATCTAATACTGGCCTCTCAGAAAAGGCACGTATACAGACTGTTTGAAGTATTACTCCCCCCGAACGAAAGTCGGCATTGTGCCTACTATACTCAATCCCGATGCAATGTCTGTGTTTCATCGTCAGTATGAAGCTCCATGGGTTACAGTAAACACCCAGTGGTGCGTCACAATCTAATACTGGCCTCTCAGGAAAGGTACATATACAGACAGTTTGAAGCATTGCTCCCCCTGAAAGAAAGTCGGCATTGTGCCTACTATATTCAATCCCGAGGCAATTTCTGTGTTTCATCGTCAATATGAAGCTCCATGGGTTACAGTAAACACCCTGTGGTGCGTCGCAATCTAATACTGGCCTCTCAGAAAAGGCACATATACAGACTGTTTGAAGTATTACTCCCCCCGAACGAAAGTCGGCATTGTGCCTACTATACTCAATCCCGATGCAATGTCTGTGTTTCATCGTCAGTATGAAGCTCCATGGGTTACAGTAAACACCCAGTGGTGCGTCACAATCTAATACTGGCCTCTCAGGAAAGTCACGTATACAGACTGTTTGAAGCATTGCTCCCCCTGAACGAAAGACGGCATTGTGCCTACTATATTCAATCCCGATGCAATTTCTGTGTTTCATCATCAATATGAAGCTCCATGGGTTACAGTAAACACCCTGTGGTGCGTCGCAATCTAATACTGGCCTCTCAGGAAAGGTACGTATACAGACAGTTTGAAGCATTGCTCCCCCTGAACGAAAGTCGGCATTGTGCCTACTATATTCAATCCCGATGCAATTTCTGTGTTTCATCGTCAATATGAAGCTCCATGGGTTACAGTAAACACCCTGTGGTGCGTCGCAATCTAATACTGGCCTCTCAGAAAAGGCACGTATACAGACTGTTTGAAGTATTACTCCCCCCGAACGAAAGTCGGCATTGTGCCTACTATACTCAATCCCGATGCAATGACTGTGTTTCATCGTCAGTATGAAGCTCCATGGGTTACAGTAAACACCCAGTGGTGCGTCACAATCTAATACTGGCCCCTCAGGAAAGGCACGTATACAGACTGTTTGAAGCATTGCTCCCCCTGAACGAAAGTCGGCATTGTGCCTACTATATTCAATCCCGATGCAATTTCTGTGTTTCATCGTCAATATGAAGCTCCATGGGTTACAGTAAACACCCTGTGGTGCGTCGCAATCTAATACTGTCCTCTCAGAAAAGGCACGCATACAGACTGTTTGAAGTATTACTCCCCCCGAACGAAAGTCGGCATTGTGCCTACTATACTCAATCCCGATGCAATGTCTGTGTTTCATCGTCAGTATGATGCTCCATGGGTTACAGTAAACACCCAGTGATGCGTCACAATCTAATACTGGCCTCTCAGGAAAGTCACGTATACAGACTGTTTGAAGCATTGCTCCCCCTGAACGAAAGTCGGCATTGTGCCTACTATATTCAATCCCGATGCAATCTCTGTGTTTCATCGTCAATATGAACCTCCAAGGGTTACAGTAAACACCCAGTGGTGCGTCGCAATCTAATACTGGCCTCTCAGGAAAGGCACGTATACAGACTGTTTGAAGCATTGCTCCCCCTGAACGATAGCCAGCATTGTGCCCACTATATTCAATCCCGATGCAATTTCTGTGTTTCATCGTCAATATGAAGCTCCAAGGGTTACAGTAAACACCCTGTGGTGCGTCGCAATCTAATACTGGCCTCTCAGAAAAGGCACGTATACAGACTGTTTGAAGCATTGCTCCCCCTGAACGAAAGTCGGCATTGTGCCTACTATATTCAATCCCGATGCAATTTCTGTGTTTCATCGTCAATATGAACCTCCATGGGTTACAGTAAACACCCTGTGGTGCGTCGCAATCTAATACTGGCCTCTCAGAAAAGGCACGTATACAGACTGTTTGAAGTATTACTCCCCCCGAACGAAAGTCGGCATTGTGCCCACTATACTCAATCCCGATGCAATGTCTGTGTTTCATCGTCAGTATGAAGCTCCATGGGTTACAGTAAACACCCAGTGGTGCGTCACAATCTAATACTGGCCTCTCAGGAAAGGCACGTATACAGACTGTTTGAAGCATTGCTCCCCCTGAACGAAAGTCGGCATTGTGCCTACTATATTCAATCCCGATGCAATTTCTGTGTTTCATCGTCAATATGAAGTTCCAAGGGTTACAGTAAACACCCTGTGGTGCGTCGCAATCTAATACTGGCCTCTCAGAAAAGGCACGTATACAGACTGTTTGAAGCATTGCTCCCCCTGAACGAAAGTCGGCATTGTGCCTACTATATTCAATCCCGATGCAATTTCTGTGTTTCATCGTCAATATGAAGCTCCATGGGTTACAGTAAACACCCTGTGGTGCGTCGCAATCTAATACTGGCCTCTCAGAAAAGGCACGTATACAGACTCTTTGAAGTATTACTCCCCCCGAACGAAAGTCGGCATTGTGCCTACTATACTCAATCCCGATGCAATGTCTGTGTTTCATCGTCAGTATGAAGCTCCATGGGTTACAGTAAACACCCAGTGGTGCGTCACAATCTAATACTGGCCTCTCAGGAAAGTCACGTATACAGACTGTTTGAAGCATTGCTCCCCCTGAACGAAAGTCGGCATTGTGCCTACTATATTCAATCCCGATGCAATCTCTGTGTTTCATCGTCAATATGAACCTCCAAGGGTTACAGTAAACACCCAGTGGTGCGTCGCAATCTAATACTGGCCTCTCAGGAAAGGCACGTATACAGACTGTTTGAAGCATTGCTCCCCCTGAACGATAGCCAGCATTGTGCCCACTATATTCAATCCCGATGGAATTTCTGTGTTTCATCGTCAATATGAAGCTCCATGGGTTACAGTAAACACCCAGTGGTGCGTCGCAATCTAATACTGGCCTCTCAGGAAAGGCACGTATACAGACTGTTTGAAGCATTGCTCCCCCTGAACGAAAGTCGGCATTGTGCCAACTATATTCAATCCCGATGCAATTTCTGTGTTTCATCGTCAATATGAAGCTCCATGGGTTACAGTAAACACCCTGTGGTGCGTCGCAATCTAATACTGGCCTCTCAGAAAAGGCACGTATACAGACTGTTTGAAGTATTACTCCCCCCGAACGAAAGTCGGCATTGTGCCTACTATACTCAATCCCGATGCAATGTCTGTGTTTCATCGTCAGTATGAAACTCCATGGGTTACAGTAAACACCCAGTGGTGCGTCACAATCTAATACTGGCCTCTCAGGAAAGGTACGTATACAGACAGTTTGAAGCATTGCTCCCCCTGAACGAAAGTCGGCATTGTGCCTACTATATTCAATCCCGAGGCAATTTCTGTGTTTCATCGTCAATATGAAGCTCCATGGGTTACAGTAAACACCCTGTGGTGCGTCGCAATCTAATACTGGCCTCTCAGAAAAGGCACATATACAGACTGTTTGAAGTATTACTCCCCCCGAACGAAAGTCGGCATTGTGCCTACTATACTCAATCCCGATGCAATGTCTGTGTTTCATCGTCAGTATGAAGCTCCATGGGTTAGAGTAAACACCCTGTGGTGCGTCACAATCTAATACTGGCCTCTCAGGAAAGTCACGTATACAGACTGTTTGAAGTATTACTCCCCCCAAACGAAAATCGGCATTGTGCCTACTATACTCAATCCCGATGCAATGTCTGTGTTTCATCGTTAATATGAAGCTCCATGGGTTTCAGTAAACACCCAGTGGTGCGTCGCAATCTAATACTGGCCTCTCAGGAAAGGTGCGTATACAGAATGTTTGAAGCATTGCTCCCCCTGAACGAAAGTCGGCATTGTGCCTACTATATTCAATCCCGATGCAATTTCTGTGTTTCATCGTCAATATGAAGCTCCATGGGTTACAGTAAACACCCTGTGGTGCGTCGCAATCTAATACTGGCCTCTCAGAAAAGGCACGTATACAAACTGTTTGAAGTATTACTCCCCCCGAACGAAAGTCGGCATTGTGCCTACTATACTCAATCCCGATGCAATGTCTGTGTTTCATCGTCAGTATGAAGCTCCATGGGTTACAGTAAACACCCAGTGGTGCGTCACAATCTAATACTGGCCTCTCAGGAAAGGCACGTATACAGACTGTTTGAAGCATTGCTCCCCCTGAACGAAAGTCGGCATTGTGCCTACTATATTCAATCCCGATGCAATCTCTGTGTTTCATCGTCAATTTGAACCTCCAAGGGTTACAGTAAACACCCAGTGGTGCGTCGCAATCTAATACTGGCCTCTCAGGAAAGGCACGTATACAGACTGTTTGAAGCATTGCTCCCCCTGAACGATAGCCAGCATTGTGCCCACTATATTCAATCCCGATGCAATTTCTGTGTTTCATCGTCAATATGAAGCTCCAAGGTTTACAGTAAACACCCAGTGGTGCGTCGCAATCTAACACTGGCCTCTCAGGAAAGGCACGTATACAGACCGTTTGAAGCATTGCTCCCCCTGGACGTACGTCGGCATTGTGCCTACTAAATTCAATCCCGATGCAATTTCTGTGTTTCATCGTCAATATGAAGCTCCAAGGGTTACAGTAAACACCCAGTGGTGCGTCGCAATCTAATACTGGCCTCTCAGGAAAGGCACGTATACAGACTGTTTGAAGCATTGCTCCCCCTAAACGAAAGTCGGCATTGTGCCTAGTATATTCAATCCCGATGCAATTTCTATGTTTCATCGTCAATATGAAGCTCCATGGGTTACAGTAAACACCCAGTCGTGCGTCGCAATGTAATACTGGAATCTCAGGAAAGGCACGTATACAGACTGTTTGAAGTATTACTCCCCCCGAACGAAAGTCGGCATTGTGCCTACTATACTCAACCCCAATGCAATGTCTGTGTTTCATCGTCAGTATGAAGCTCCATGGGTTACAGTAAACACCCAGTGGTGCGTCACAATCTAATACTGGCCTCTCAGGAAAGGCACGTATACAGACTGTTTGAAGCATTGCTCCCCCTGAACGAAAGTCGGCATTGTGCCTACTATATTCAATCCCGATGCAATCTCTGTGTTTCATCGTCAATATGAACCTCCAAGGGTTACAGTAAACACCCAGTGGTGCGTCGCAATCTAATACTGGCCTCTCTGTAACGACACGTATACAGACTGTTTGAAGCATTGCTCCCCCTGAACGAAAGTCGGTATTGTGCCTACTATATTCAATCCCGATGCAATTTCTGTGTTTCATCGCCAATATGAAGCTCCAAGGGTTACAGTAAACACCCAGTGGTGCGTCACAATCTAATACTGGCCCCTCAGGAAAGGCACGTATACAGACTGTTTGAAGCATTGCTCCCCCTGAACGAAAGCCAGCATTGTGCCCACCATATTCAATCCCGATGCAATTTCTGTGTTTCATCGTCAATATGAAGCTCCAAGGTTTACAGTAAACACCCAGTGGTGCGTCGCAATCTAATACTGGCCTCTCAGGAAAGGCACGTATACAGACCATTTGAAGCATTGCTCCCCCTGGACGTACCTCGGCATTGTGCCTAGTATATTCAATCCCGATGCAATTTCTGTGTTTCATCGTCAATATGAAGCTCCATGGGTTACAGTAAACACCCAGTCGTGCGTCGCAATCTAATACTGGAATCTCAGGAAAGGCACGTATACAACTGTATGAAGCATTGCTCCCCCTGGACGTAAGTCGGCATTGTGCCTACTATATTCAATCGCGATGCCATTTCTGTGTTTCATCGTCAATATGAAACTCCAAGGGTTTCAGTAAACACCCAGTGGTGCGTCGCAATCTAATACTGGCCCCTCAGGAAAGGCACATATACAGACTGTTTGAAGCATTGCTCCCCTTGAACGAAAGTCGGCATTGTGCCTAGTATATTCAATCCCGATGCAATTTCTATGTTTCATCGTCAATATGAAGCTCCATGGGTTACAGTAAACACCCAGTCGTGCGTCGCAATGTAATACTGGAATCTCAGGAAAGGCACGTATACAACTGTATGAAGCATTGGTCCCCCTGGACGTAAGTCGGCATTGTGCCTACTATATTCAATCCCGAGGCAATTTCTGTGTTTCATCGTCAATATGAAGCTCCATGGGTTACAGTAAACACCCTGTGGTGCGTCGCAATCTAATACTGGCCTCTCAGAAAAGGCACGTATACAGACTGTTTGAAGTATAACTCCCCCCGAACGAAAGTCGGCATTGTGCCTACTATACTCAATCCCGATGCAATGTCTGTGTTTCATCGTTAATATGAAGCTCCATGGGTTTCAGTAAACACCCAGTGGTGCGTCGCAATCTAATACTGGCCTCTCAGAAAAGGTACGTATACAGACAGTTTGAAGCATTGCTCCCCCTGAACGAAAGTCGGCATTGTGCCTACTATATTCAATCCCGATGCAATTTCTGTGTTTCATCGTCAATATGAAGCTCCATGGGTTACAGTAAACACCCTGTGGTGCGTCGCAATCTAATACTGGCCTCTCAGAAAAGGCACGTATACAGACTGTTTGAAGTATTACTCCCCCCGAACGAAAGTCGGCATTGTGCCTACTATACTCAATCCCGATGCAATGTCTGTGTTTCATCGTCAGTATGAAGCTCCATGGGTTACAGTAAACACCCAGTGGTGCGTCACAATTTAATACTGGCCTCTCAGGAAAGGCACGTATACAGACTGTTTGAAGCATTGCTCCCCCTGAACGAAAGTCGGCATTGTGCCTAGTATATTCAATCCCGATGCAATTTCTATGTTTCATCGTCAATATGAAGCTCCATGGGTTACAGTAAACACCCAGTCGTGCGTCGCAATGTAATACTGGAATCTCAGGAAAGGTACATATACAGACAGTTTGAAGCATTGCTCCCCCTGAACGAAAGTCGGCATTGTGCCTACTATATTCAATCCCGATGCAATTTCTGTGTTTCATCGTCAATATGAAGCTCCATGGGTTACAGTAAACACCCTGTGGTGCGTCGCAATCTAATACTGGCCTCTCAGAAAAGGCACGTATACAGACTGTTTGAAGTATTACTCGCCCCGAACGAAAGTCGGCATTGTGCCTACTATACTCAATCCCGATGAAATGTCTGTGTTTCATCGTCAGTATGAAGCTCCATGGGTTACAGTAAACACCCAGAGGTGCGTCACAATCTAATACTGGCCTCTCAGGAAAGGTACGTATACAGACAGTTTGAAGCATTGCTCCCCCTGAACGAAAGTCGGCATTGTGCCTACTATATTCAATCCCGAGGCAATTTCTGTGTTTCATCGTCAATATGAAGCTCCATGGGTTACAGTAAACACCCTGTGGTGCGTCGCAATCTAATACTGGCCTCTCAGAAAAGGCACATATACAGACTGTTTGAAGTATTACTCCCCCCGAACGAAAGTCGGCATTGTGCCTACTATACTCAATCCCGATGCAATGTCTGTGTTTCATCGTCAGTATGAAGCTCCATGGGTTACAGTAAACACCCAGTGGTGCGTCGCAATCTAATACTGGCCTCTCAGGAAAGTCACGTATACAGACTGTTTGAAGCATTGCTCCCCCAGAACGAAAGTCGGCATTGTGCCTACAATATTCAATCCCGATGCAATCTCTGTGTTTCATCGTCAATATGAAGCTCCATGGGTTACAGTAAACACCCAGTGGTGCGTCACAATCTAATACTGGCCTCTCAGGAAAGGCACGTATACAGACTGTTTGAAGCATTGCTCCCCCTGAACGAAAGTCGGCATTGTGCCTACTATATTCAATCCCGATGCAATCTCTGTGTTTCATCGTCAATATGAACCTCCATGGGTTACAGTAAACACCCAGTGGTGCGTCGCAATCTAATACTGGCCTCTCAGGAAAGGCACGTATACAGACTGTTTGAAGCATTACTCCCCCTGAACGAAAGTCGGCATTGTGCCTACTATATTCAATCCCGATGCAATTTCTGTGTTTCTTCGTCAATATGAATCTCCACGGGTTACAGTAAACACCCAGTGGTGCGTCGCAATCTAATACTGGCCTCTTAGGAAAGGCACGTATACAGACTGTTTGAAGCATTGAACCCCCTGAACGAAAGTCGGCATTGTGCCTACTATATTCAATCCCGATGCAATATCTGTGTTTCATCATCAATATGAAGCTCCAAGGGTTACAGTAAACACCCAGTGGTGCGTCGCAATCTAATACTCGCCTCTCTGTAACGACACATATACAGACTGTTTGAAGCATTGCTCCCCCTGGACGTAAGTCAGCATTGTGCCTACTATATTCAATCCCGATGCAATTTCTGTGTTTCATCATCAATATGAAGCTCCAAGGGTTACAGTAAACACCCAGTGGTGCGTCGCAATCTAATACTGGCCTCTCAGGAAAGGCACGTATACAGACTGTTTGAAGCATTGCTCGCCCTGAACGAAAGTCGACATTGTGCCTACTATATTCAATCCCGATGCAATTTCTGTGTTTCATCGTCAATATGAAGCTCCAAGGTTTACAGTAAACACCCAGTGGTGCGTCGCAATCTAATACTGGCCTCTCAGGAAAGGCACGCATACAGGCCGTTTGAAGCATTACTCCCCCTGGACGTACGTCGGCATTGTGCCTACTATATTCAATCCCGATGCAATTTCTGTGTTTCATCGTCAATATGAAGCTCCAAGGGTTACAGTAATCATCCAGTGGTGCGTCGCAATTTAATACTGGCCTCTCAGGAAAGGCACGTATACAGACTGTTTGAAGCATTGCTCCCCCTGAACGAATGTCGGCATTGTGCCTGCTATATTCAATCCCGATGCAATTTCTGTGTTTCATCGGCAATATGAAGCTCCATGGGTTACAGTAAACACCCAGTGGTGCGTCGCAATCTAATACTGGCCTCTCAGGAAAGGCACGTATACAGACTGTTTGAAGCATTACTCCTCCCGAACGAAAGTCGGCATTGTGCCTACTATATTCAATCCCGATGCAATGTCTGTGTTTCATCGTCAGTATGAAGCTCCATGGGTTACAGTAAACACCCAGTGGTGCGTCGCAAACTAATACTGGCCTCTCAGGAAAGGCACGTATACAGACTGTTTGAAGCATTCCTCCCCCTGAATGAAAGTCGGCATTGTGCCTACTATATTCAATCCCGATGCAATTTCTGTGTTTCATCGTCAATATGAACCTCCAAGGGTTACAGTAAACACCCAGTGGTGTGTCGCAATCTAATACTGGCCTCTCTGTAACGACACGTATACAGTCTGTTTGAAGCATTGCTCCCCCTGGACGTAAGTCGGCATTGTGCCTACTATATTCAATCCCGATGAAATATCTGTGTTTCATCGTCAATAAGAAGCTCCAAGGGTTACAGTAAACACCCAGTGGTGCGTCGCAATCTAATACTGGCCTCTCAGGAAAGGCACGTATACAGACTGATTGAAGCATTACTCCCCCTGGACGTAAGTCGGCATTGTGCCTACTATATTCAATCCCAATGCAATTTCTGTGTTTCATCGTCAATATGAAGCTCCAAGGGTTACAGTAAACACCCAGTGGTGCGTCGCAAGCTAATACTGGCCTCTCAGGAAAGGCACGTACACAGACTGTTTGAAGTATTGCTCCCCCTAGACGTTAGTTCGCATTACGCCTACTATATTGAATCCCGATGCAATTTCTGTGTTTCATCGTCAATATGAAGCTCCAAGGGTTGCAGTAAACGCCCAGTGGTGCGTCGCAAGCTAATACTGGCCTCTCAGGTAAGGCACGTATACAGACTATTTGTAGCATTACTCTCCCTGGACGTAAGTCGGCATTGTGCCTACTATATTCAATCCCGATGCAATTTCTGTGTTTCTTCGTCAATATGAAGCTCCAAGGGTTACAGTAAACACCCAGTGGTGCGTCGCAATCTAATACTGGCCTTTTAAGAAAGGCACGTATACAGACTGATTGAAGCATTACTCCCCCTGGACGTAAGTCGGCATTGTGCCTACAGTATTGAATCCCGATGCAATTTCTGTCTTTTATTCTCAATATGAAGCTCCAAGGGTTACAGTAAACACCCAGTGGTGCTTCGCAATGTAATACTGGCTTCAATGTAACGGCACGTATACAGACTCTTTGAAGCATTGCTCCCCCTGGACGTAAGTCGGCATTGTGCCTTCTATATTCAATCCCGATGCAATTACTGTGTTTCATCGTCAATATGAAGCTCCAAGCGATACAGTAAACACCCAGTGGTGCGTCGCAATCTAATACTGGACTCTCAGTAACGGCACTTATACAGAATGTTTAAATCATTGCTCCCCGAGGACGTAAGTCGGCATTGTGCATACTATATTCAATCCCGATGTAATTTCTGTGTTTCATCGTCAATATGAAGTTCCAAGGTTTACAGTAAACACCCAGTGGTGCGTCACAATCTAATACTGGCCTCTCAGGAAAGTCACGTATACAGACTGTTTGAAGCATTGCTCCCCCTGAACGAAAGTCGGCATTGTGCCTACTATATTCAATCCCGATGCAATCTCTGTGTTTCATCGTCAATATGAACCTCCAAGGGTTACAGTAAACACCCAGTGGTGCGTCGCAATCTAATACTGGCCTCTCAGGAAAGGCACGTATACAGACTGTTTGAAGCATTGCTCCCCCTGAACGATAGCCAGCATTGTGCCCACTATATTCAATCCCGATGCAATTTCTGTGTTTCATCGTCAATATGAAGCTCCAAGGGTTACAGTAAACACCCTGTGGTGAGTCGCAATCTAATACTGGCCTCTCAGAAAAGGCACGTATACAGACTGTTTGAAGCATTGCTCCCCCTGAACGAAAGTCGGCATTGTGCCTACTATATTCAATCCCGATGCAATTTCTGTGTTTCATCGTCAATATGAAGCTCCATGGGTTACAGTAAACACCCTGTGGTGCGTCGCAATCTAATACTGGCCTCTCAGAAAAGGCACGTATACAGACTGTTTGAAGTATTACTCCCCCCGAACGAAAGTCGGCATTGTGCCTACTATACTCAATCCCGATGCAATGTCTGTGTTTCATCGTCAGTATGAAGCTCCATGGGTTACAGTAAACACCCAGTGGTGCGTCACAATCTAATACTGGCCTCTCAGGAAAGGTACGTATACAGACAGTTTGAAGCATTGCTCCCCCTGAACGAAAGTCGGCATTGTGCCTACTATATTCAATCCCGAGGCAATTTCTGTGTTTCATCGTCAATATGAAGCTCCATGGGTTACAGTAAACACCCTGTGGTGCGTCGCAATCTAATACTGGCCTCTCAGAAAAGGCACATATAGAGACTGTTTGAAGTATTACTCCCCCCGAACGAAAGTCGGCATTGTGCCTACTATACTCAATCCCGACGCAATGTCTGTGTTTCATCGTCAGTATGAAGCTCCATGGGTTACAGTAAACACCCAGTGGTGCGTTACAATCTAATACTGGCCTCTCAGGAAAGTCACGTATACAGACTGTTTGAAGCATTGCTCCCCCTGAACGAAAGTCGGCATTGTGCCTACTATATTCAATCCCGATGCAATTTCTGTGTTTCATCGTCAATATGAAGCTCCATGGGTTACAGTAAACACCCTGTGGTGCGTCGCAATCTAATACTGGCCTCTCAGGAAAGGTACGTATACAGACAGTTTGAAGCATTGCTCCCCCTGAACGAAAGTCGGCATTGTGCCTACTATATTCAATCCCGATGCAATTTCTGTGTTTCATCGTCAATATGAAGCTCCATGGGTTACAGTAAACACCCTGTGGTGCGTCGCAATCTAATACTGGCCTCTCAGAAAAGGCACGTATACAGACTGTTTGAAGTATTACTCCCCCCGAACGAAAGTCGGCATTGTGCCTACTATACTCAATCCCGATGCAATGACTGTGTTTCATCGTCAGTATGAAGCTCCATGGGTTACAGTAAACACCCAGTGGTGCGTCACAATCTAATACTGGCCTCTCAGGAAAGGCACGTATACAGACTGTTTGAAGCATTGCTCCCCCTGAACGAAAGTCGGCATTGTGCCTACTATATTCAATCCCGATGCAATTTCTGTGTTTCATCGTCAATATGAAGCTCCATGGGTTACAGTAAACACCCTGTGGTGCGTCGCAATCTAATACTGGCCTCTCAGAAAAGGCACGCATATAGACTGTTTGAAGTATTACTCCCCCCGAACGAAAGTCGGCATTGTGCCTACTATACTCAATCCCGATGCAATGTCTGTGTTTCATCGTCAGTATGAAGCTCCATGGGTTACAGTAAACACCCAGTGGTGCGTCACAATCTAATACTGGCCTCTCAGGAAAGTCACGTATACAGACTGTTTGAAGCATTGCTCCCCCTGAACGAAAGTCGGCATTGTGCCTACTATATTCAATCCCGATGCAATCTCTGTGTTTCATCGTCAATATGAACCTCCAAGGGTTACAGTAAACACCCAGTGGTGCGTCGCAATCTAATACTGGCCTCTCAGGAAAGGCACGTATACAGACTGTTTGAAGCATTGCTCCCCCTGAACGATAGCCAGCATTGTGCCCACTATATTCAATCCCGATGCAATTTCTGTGTTTCATCGTCAATATGAAGCTCCAAGGGTTACAGTAAACACCCTGTGGTGCGTCGCAATCTAATACTGGCCTCTCAGAAAAGGCACGTATACAGACTGTTTGAAGCATTGCTCCCCCTGAACGAAAGTCGGCATTGTGCCTACTATATTCAATCCCGATGCGATTTCTGTGTTTCATCGTCAATATGAAGCTCCATGGGTTACAGTAAACACCCTGTGGTGCGTCGCAATCTAATACTGGCCTCTCAGAAAAGGCACGTATACAGACTGTTTGAAGTATTACTCCCCCCGAACGAAAGTCGGCATTGTGCCCACTATACTCAATCCCGATGCAATGTCTGTGTTTCATCGTCAGTATGAAGCTCCATGGGTTACAGTAAACACCCAGTGGTGCGTCACAATCTAATACTGGCCTCTCAGGAAAGGCACGTATACAGACTGTTTGAAGCATTGCTCCCCCTGAACGAAAGTCGCATTGTGCCTACTATATTCAATCCCGATGCAATTTCTGTGTTTCATCGTCAATATGAAGTTCCAAGGGTTACAGTAAACACCCTGTGGTGCGTCGCAATCTAATACTGGCCTCTCAGAAAAGGCACGTATACAGACTGTTTGAAGCATTGCTCCCCCTGAACGAAAGTCGGCATTGTGCCTACTATATTCAATCCCGATGCAATTTCTGTGTTTCATCGTCAATATGAAGCTCCATGGGTTACAGTAAACACCCTGTGGTGCGTCGCAATCTAATACTGGCCTCTCAGAAAAGGCACGTATACAGACTCTTTGAAGTATTACTCCCCCCGAACGAAAGTCGGCATTGTGCCTACTATACTCAATCCCGATGCAATGTCTGTGTTTCATCGTCAGTATGAAGCTCCATGGGTTACAGTAAACACCCAGTGGTGCGTCACAATCTAATACTGGCCTCGCAGGAAAGTCACGTATACAGACTGTTTGAAGCATTGCTCCCCCTGAACGAAAGTCGGCATTGTACCTACTATATTCAATCCCGATGCAATCTCTGTGTTTCATCGTCAATATGAACCTCCAAGGGTTACAGTAAACACCCAGTGGTGCGTCGCAATCTAATACTGGCCTCTCAGGAAAGGCACGTATACAGACTGTTTGAAGCATTGCTCCCCCTGAACGATAGCCAGCATTGTGCCCACTATATTCAATCCCGATGCAATTTCTGTGTTTCATCGCCAATATGAAGCTCCATGGGTTACAGTAAACACCCAGTGGTGCGTCGCAATCTAATACTGGCCTCTCAGGAAAGGCACGTATACAGACTGTTTGAAGCATTGCTCCCCCTGAACGAAAGTCGGCATTGTGCCAACTATATTCAATCCCGATGCAATTTCTGTGTTTCATCGTCAATATGAAGCTCCATGGGTTACAGTAAACACCCTGTGGTGCGTCGCAATCTAATACTGGCCTCTCAGAAAAGGCACGTATACAGACTGTTTGAAGTATTACTCCCCCCGAACGAAAGTCGGCATTGTGCCTACTATACTCAATCCCGATGCAATGTCTGTGTTTCATCGTCAGTATGAAACTCCATGGGTTACAGTAAACACCCAGTGGTGCGTCACAATCTAATACTGGCCTCTCAGGAAAGGTACGTATACAGACAGTTTGAAGCATTGCTCCCCCTGAACGAAAGTCGGCATTGTGCCTACTATATTCAATCCCGAGGCGATTTCTGTGTTTCATCGTCAAGATGAAGCTCCATGGGTTACAGTAAACACCCTGTGGTGCGTCGCAATCTAATACTGGCCTCTCAGAAAAGGCACATATACAGACTGTTTGAAGTATTATTCCCCCCGAACGAAAGTCGGCATTGTGCCTACTATACTCAATCCCGATGCAATGTCTGTGTTTCATCGTCAGTATGAAGCTCCATGGGTTAGAGTAAACACCCTGTGGTGCGTCACAATCTAATACTGGCCTCTCAGGAAAGTCACGTATACAGACTGTTTGAAGTATTACTCCCCCCGAACGAAAATCGGCATTGTGCCTACTATACTCAATCCCGATGCAATGTCTGTGTTTCATCGTTAATATGAAACTCCATGGGTTACAGTAAACACCCAGTGGTGCGTCGCAATCTAATACTGGCCTCTCAGGAAAGGTGCGTATACAGAATGTTTGAAGCATTGCTCCCCCTGAACGAAAGTCGGCATTGTGCCTACTATATTCAATCCCGATGCAATTTCTGTGTTTCATCGTCAATATGAAGCTCCATGGGTTACAGTAAACACCCAGTGGTGCGTCGCAATCTAATACTGGCCTCTCAGGAAAGGTGCGTATACAGAATGTTTGAAGCATTGCTCCCCCTGAACGAAAATCGGCATTGTGCCTACTATACTCAATCCCGATGCAATGTCTGTGTTTCATCGTTAATATGAAGCTCCATGGGTTACAGTAAACACCCAGTGGTGCGTCGCAATCTAATACTGGCCTCTCAGGAAAGGTGCGTATACAGAATGTTTGAAGCATTGCTCCCCCTGAACGAAAGTCGGCATTGTGCCTACTATATTCAATCCCGATGCAATCTCTGTGTTTCATCGTCAATATGAACCTCCAAGGGTTACAGTAAACACCCAGTGGTGCGTCGCAATCTAATACTGGCCTCTCAGGAAAGGCACGTATACAGACTGTTTGAAGCATTGCTCCGCCTGAACGATAGCCAGCATTGTGCCCACTATATTCAATCCCGATGCAATTTCTGTGTTTCATCGTCAATATGAAGCTCCAAGGTTTACAGTAAACACCCAGTGGTGCGTCGCAATCTAATACTGGCCTCTCAGGAAAGGCACGTATACAGACCGTTTGAAGCATTGCTCCCTCTGGACGTACGTCGGCATTGTGCCTACTAAATTCAATGCCGATGCAATTTCTGTGTTTCATCGTCAATATGAAGCTCCAAGGGTTACAGTAAACACCCAGTGGTGCGTCGCAATCTAATACTGGCCTCTCAGGAAAGGCACGTATACAGACTGTTTGAAGCATTGCTCCCCCTAAACGAAAGTCGGCATTGTGCCTAGTATATTCAATCCCGATGCAATTTCTATGTTTCATCGTCAATATGAAGCTCCATGGGTTACAGTAAACACCCAGTCGTGCGTCGCAATGTAATACTGGAATCTCAGGAAAGGCACGTATACAACTGTATGAAGCATTGCTCCCCCTGGACGTAAGTCGGCATTGTGCCTACTATATTCAATCCCGATGCAATTTCTGTGTTTCATCGTTAATATGAAGCTCCATGGGTTTCAGTAAACACCCAGTGGTGCGTCGCAATCTAATACTGGCCTCTCAGGAAAGGTACGTATACAGACAGTTTGAAGCATTGCTCCCCCTGAACGAAAGTCGGCATTGTGCCTACTATATTCAATCCCGATGCAATTTCTGTGTTTCATCGTCAATATGATGCTCCATGGGTTACAGTAAACACCCTGTGGTGCGTCGCAATCTAATACTGGCCTCTCAGAAAAGGCACGTATACAGACTGTTTGAAGTATTACTCCCCCCGAACGAAAGTCGGCATTGTGCCTACTATACTCAACCCCAATGAAATGTCTGTGTTCCATCGTCAGTATGAAGCTCCATGGGTTACAGTAAACACCCAGTGGTGCGTCACAATCTAATACTGGCCTCTCAGGAAAGGCACGTATACAGACTGTTTGAAGCATTGCTCCCCCTGAACGAAAGTCGGCATTGTGCCTACTATATTCAATCCCGATGCAATCTCTGTGTTTCATCGTCAATATGAAGCTCCAAGGGTTACAGTAAACACCCAGTGGTGCGTCGCAATCTAATACTGGCCTCTCTGTAACGACACGTATACAGACTGTTTGAAGCATTGCTCCCCCTGAACGAAAGTCGGTATTGTGCCTACTATATTCAATCCCGATGCAATTTCTGTGTTTCATCGCCAATATGAAGCTCCAAGGGTTACAGTAAACACCCAGTGGTGCGTCACAATCTAATACTGGCCCCTCAGGAAAGGCACGTATACAGACTGTTTGAAGCATTGCTCCCCCTGAACGAAAGCCAGCATTGTGCCCACCATATTCAATCCCGATACAATTTCTGTGTTTCATCGTCAATATGAAGCTCCAAGGTTTACAGTAAACACCCAGTGGTGCGTCGCAATCTAATACTGGCCTCTCAGGAAAGTCACGTATACAGACCGTTTGAAGCATTGCTCCCCCTGGACGTACCTCGGCATTGTGCTTAGTATATTCAATCCCGATGCAATTTCTGTGTTTCATCGTCAATATGAAGCTCCATGGGTTACAGTAAACACCCAGTCGTGCGTCGCAATCTAATACTGGAATCTCAGGAAAGGCACGTATACAACTGTATGAAGCATTGCTCCCCCTGGACGTAAGTCGGCATTGTGCCTACTATATTCAATCGCGATGCCATTTCTGTGTTTCATCGTCAATATGAAACTCCAAGGGTTTCAGTAAACACCCAGTGGTGCGTCGCAATCTAATACTGGCCCCTCAGGAAAGGCACATATACAGACTGTTTGAAGCATTGCTCCCCCTGAACGAAAGTCGGCATTGTGCCTAGTATATTCAATCCCGATGCAATTTCTATGTTTCATCGTCAATATGAAGCTCCATGGGTTACAGTAAACACCCAGTCGTGCGTCGCAATGTAATACTGGAATCTCAGGAAAGGCACGTATACAACTGTATGAAGCATTGGTCCCCCTGGACGTAAGTCGGCATTGTGCCTACTATATTCAATCCCGAGGCAATTTCTGTGTTTCATCGTCAATATGAAGCTCCATGGGTTACAGTAAACACCCTGTGGTGCGTCGCAATCTAATACTGGCCTCTCAGAAAAGGCACGTATACAGACTGTTTGAAGTATTACTCCCCCCGAACGAAAGTCGGCATTGTGCCTACTATACTCAATCCCGATGCAATGTCTGTGTTTCATCGTTAATATGAAGCTCCATGGGTTTCAGTAAACACCCAGTGGTGCGTCGCAATCTAATACTGGCCTCTCAGGAAAGGTACGTATACAGACAGTTTGAAGCATTGCTCCCCCTGAACGAAAGTCGGCATTGTGCCTACTATATTCAATCCCGATGCAATTTCTGTGTTTCATCGTCAATATGAAGCTCCATGGGTTACAGTAAACACCCTGTGGTGCGTCGCAATCTAATACTGGCCTCTCAGAAAAGGCACGTATACAGACTGTTTGAAGTATTACTCCCCCCGAACGAAAGTCGGCATTGTGCCTACTATACTCAATCCCGATGCAATGTCTGTGTTTCATCGTCAGTATGAAGCTCCATGGGTTACAGTAAACACCCAGTGGTGCGTCACAATCTAATACTGGCCTCTCAGGAAAGGCACGTATACAGACTGTTTGAAGCATTGCTCCCCCTGAACGAAAGTCGGCATTGTGCCTAGTATATTCAATCCCGATGCAATTTCTATGTTTCATCGTCAATATGAAGCTCCATGGGTTACAGTAAACACCCAGTCGTGTGTCGCAATGTAATACTGGAATCTCAGGAAAGGTACGTATACAGACAGTTTGAAGCATTGCTCCCCCTGAACGAAAGTCGGCATTGTGCCTACTATATTCAATCCCGATGCAATTTCTGTGTTTCATCGTCAATATGAAGCTCCATGGGTTACAGTAAACACCCTGTGGTGCGTCGCAATCTAATACTGGCCTCTCAGAAAAGGCACGTATACAGACTGTTTGAAGTATTACTCCCCCCGAACGAAAGTCGGCATTGTGCCTACTATACTCAATCCCGATGCAATGTCTGTGTTTCATTGTCAGTATGAAGCTCCATGGGTTACAGTAAACACCCAGTGGTGCGTCACAATCTAATACTGGCCTCTCAGGAAAGGTACGTATACAGACAGTTTGAAGCATTGCTCCCCGTGAACGAAAGTCGGCATTGTGCCTACTATATTCAATCCCGAGGCAATTTCTGTGTTTCATCGTCAATATGAAGCTCCATGGGTTACAGTAAACACCCTGTGGTGCGTCGCAATCTAATACTGGCCTCTCAGAAAAGGCACATATACAGACTGTTTGAAGTATTACTCCCCCCGAACGAAAGTCGGCATTGTGCCTACTATACTCAATCCCGATGCAATGTCTGTGTTTCATCGTCAGTATGAAGCTCCATGGGTTACAGTAAACACCCAGTGGTGCGTCGCAATCTAATACTGGCCTCTCAGGAAAGTCACGTATACAGACTGTTTGAAGCATTGCTCCCCCTGAACGAAAGTCGGCATTGTGCCTACTATATTCAATCCCGATGCAATCTCTGTGTTTCATCGTCAATATGAAGCTCCATGGGTTACAGTAAACACCCAGTGGTGCGTCGCAATCTAATACTGGCCTCTCAGGAAAGGCATGTATACAGACTGTTTGAAGCATTGCTCCCCCTGAACGAAAGTCGGCATTGTGCCTACTATATTCAATCCCGATGCAATCTCTGTGTTTCATCGTCAATATGAAGCTCCATGGGTTACAGTAAACACCCAGTGGTGCGTCGCAATCTAATACTGGCCTCTCAGGAAAGGCACGTATACAGACTGTTTGAAGCATTACTCCCCCTGAACGAAAGTCGGCATTGTGCCTACTATATTCAATCCCGATGCAATTTCTGTGTTTCTTCGTCAATATGAATCTCCACGGGTTACAGTAAACACCCAGTGGTGCGTCGCAATCTAATACTGGCCTCTCAGGAAAGGCACGTATACAGACTGTTTGAAGCATTGAACCCCCTGAACGAAAGTCGGCATTGTGCCTACTATATTCAATCCCGATGCAATATCTGTGTTTCATCATCAATATGAAGCTCCAAGGGTTACAGTAAACACCCAGTGGTGCGTCGCAATCTAATACTCGCCTCTCTGTAACGACACATATACAGACTGTTTGAAGCATTGCTCCCCCTGGACGTAAGTCAGCATTGTGCCTACTATATTCAATCCCGATGCAATTTCTGTGTTCATCATCAATATGAAGCTCCAAGGGTTACAGTAAACACCCAGTGGTGCGTCGCAATCTAATACTGGCCTCTCAGGAAAGGCACGTATACAGACTGTTTGAAGCATTGCTCTCCCTGAACGAAAGTCGACATTGTGCCTACTATATTCAATCCCGATGCAATTTCTGTGTTTCATCGTCAATATGAAGCTCCAAGGGTTACAGTAAACACCCAGTGGTGCGTCGCAATCTAATACTGGCCTCTCAGGAAAGGCACGCATACAGGCCGTTTGAAGCATTACTCCCCCTGGACGTACGTCGGCATTGTGCCTACTATATTCAATCCCGATGCAATTTCTGTGTTTCATCGTCAATATGAAGCTCCAAGGGTTACAGTAATCATCCAGTGGTGCGTCGCAATGTAATACTGGCCTCTCAGGAAAGGCACGTATACAGACTGTTTGAAGCATTGCTCCCCCTGAACGAATGTCGGCATTGTGCCTGCTATATTCAATCCCGATGCAATTTCTGTGTTTCATCGGCAATATGAAGCTCCATGGGTTACAGTAAACACCCAGTGGTGCGTCGCAATCTAATACTGGCCTCTCAGGAAAGGCACGTATACAGACTGTTTGAAGCATTACTCCTCCCGAACGAAAGACGGCATTGTGCCTACTATATTCAATCCCGATGCAATGTCTGTGTTTCATCGTCAGTATGAAGCTCCATGGGTTACAGTAAACACCCAGTGGTGCGTCGCAAACTAATACTGGCCTCTCAGGAAAGGCACGTATACAGACTGTTTGAAGCATTCCTCCCCCTGAATGAAAGTCGGCATTGTGCCTACTATATTCAATCCCGATGCAATTTCTGTGTTTCATCGTCAATATGAACCTCCAAGGGTTACAGTAAACACCCAGTGGTGTGTCGCAATCTAATACTGGCCTCTCTGTAACGACACGTATACAGTCTGTTTGAAGCATTGCTCCCCCTGGACGTAAGTCGGCATTGTGCCTACTATATTCAATCCCGATGCAATCTCTGTGTTTCATCGTCAATATGAAGCTCCATGGGTTACAGTAAACACCCAGTGGTGCGTCGCAATCTAATACTGGCCTCTCAGGAAAGGCACGTATACAGACTGATTGAAGCATTACTCCCCCTGGACGTAAGTCGGCATTGTGCCTACTATATTCAATCCCAATGCAATTTCTGTGTTTCATCGTCAATATGAAGCTCCAAGGGTTACAGTAAACACCCAGTGGTGCGTCGCAAGCTAATACTGGCCTCTCAGGAAAGGCACGTACACAGACTGTTTGAAGCATTGCTCCCCCTAGACGTTAGTTCGCATTACGCCTACTATATTGAATCCCGATGCAATTTCTGTGTTTCATCGTCAATATGAAGCTCCAAGGGTTACAGAAACGCCCAGTGGTGCGTCGCAAGCTAATACTGGCCTCTCAGGAAAGGCACGTATACAGACTATTTGAAGCATTACTCTCCCTGGACGTAAGTCGGCATTGTGCCTACTATATTCAATCCCGATGCAATTTCTGTGTTTCTTCGTCAATATGAAGCTCCATGGGTTACAGTAAACACCCAGTGGTGCGTCGCAATCTAATACTGGCCTTTTAGGAAAGGCACGTATACAGACTGTTTGAAGCATTACTCCCCCTGGACGTAAGTCGGCATTGTGCCTACAGTATTGAATCCCGATGCAATTTCTGTCTTTTATTCTCAATATGAAGCTCCAAGGGTTACAGTAAACACCCAGTGGTGCTTCGCAATGTAATACTGGCTTCAATGTAACGGCACGTATACAGACTCTTTGAAGCATTGCTCCCCCTGGACGTAAGTCGGCATTGTGCCTTCTATATTCAATCCCGATGCAATTACTGTGTTTCATCGTCAATATGAAGCTCCAAGGGATACAGAAAACACCCAGTGGTGCGTCGCAATCTAATACTGGACTCTCAGTAACGGCACTTATACAGAATGTTTAAATCATTGCTCCCCGAGGACGTAAGTCGGCATTGTGCATACTATATTCAATCCCGATGCAATTTCTGTGTTTCATCGTCAATATGAAGTTCCAAGGTTTACAGTAAACACGCAGTGATGCGTCGCAATCTAATACTGGCCTCTTAGTAACGGCACGTAAACAGACTGTTTGAAGCATTGCTTCCCCTGAACGAAAGTCAGCATTGTGCCTACTATATTCAAACCCGATGCAATTTCTGTGTTTCATCGTCAATATGAAGCTCCATGGGTTACAGTAAACACCCAGTGGTGCGTCGGAATCTAATACTGGCCTCTCAGGAAAGGCACGTATACAGACTGTTTGAAGCATTGCTCCCCCTGAACGAAAGTCGGCATTGTGCATACTATATTCAATCCCGATGCAATTTCTGTGTTTCATCGTCAATATGAAGCTCCAAGTGTTACAGTAAACACTCAGAGGTGCGTCGAAATCTAATACTGGCCTCTCAGTAACGGCACGTATACAGACTGTTTGATGCATTACTCCCCCTGAACGAAAGTGGACATTGTGCCTACTATATTCAATCCCGATGCAATTTCTGTGTTTCATCGTCAATATGAAGCTCCAAGGATTACAGTAAACACCCAGTGGTGCGTCGCAATCTAATACTGGCCTCTCAGGGAAGGCACGTATACAGATTGTTTGAAGCATTAATCCCCCTGAACGAAAGTCGGCATTGTGCCTACTATATTCAATCCCGATGCAATGTCTGTGTTTCATCGTCAGTATGAAGCTCCATGGGTTACAGTAAACACCCAGTGGTGCGTCGGAATCTAATACTGGCCTCTCAGGAAAGGCACGTATACAGACTGTTTGAAGCATTGCTCCCCCTGAACGAAAGTCGGCATTGTGCATACTATATTCAATCCCGATGCAATTTCTGTGTTTCATCGTCAATATGAAGCTCCAAGGGTTGCAGTAAACACCCAGTGGTACGTCGCAATCTAATACTGGCCTCTCAGGAAAGGCACGTATACAGACTGTTTGAAGCATTGCTCCCCCTGAACGATAGTCGGCATTGTGCTTACTATATTCTATCCCGATGCAATTTCTGTGTTTCATCGTCAATATAAAGCTCCATGGGTTACAGTAAACACCCAGTGGTGTGTCGCAATCTAATACTGGCCTCTCAGGAAAGGCACGTATACAGACTGTTTGAAGCATTGCTCCCCTTGAACGAAAGTCGGCATTTTGCCTACTATATTCAATCCCGATGCAATCTCTGTGTTTCATCGTCAATATGAAGCTCCAAGGGTTGCAGTAAACACCCAGTGGTGCGTCGCAATCTAATACTGGCCTCTCAGGAAAGGCACGTATACAGACTGTTTGAAGCATTGCTCTCCCTGAACGAAAGTCGGCATTGTGCTTACTGTCTTCAATCCCGATGCAATTTCTGTGTTTCATTGTCAATATGAAGCTCCATGGGTTACAGTAAACACACAGTGGTGCGTCGCAGTCTAATACTGGCCTCTCAGGAAAGGCACGTATACAGACTGTTTGAAGCATTGCTCCCCCTGAACGAAAGTCGGCATTGTGCCTACTATATTCAATCCCGATGCAATTTCTGTGTTTCATAGTCAATATGAAGCTCCAAGTGTTACAGTAAACACCCAGTGGTGCGTAGCAATCTAATACTGGCCTCTCAGTAACGGCACGTGTACAGACTGTTTGAAGCATTGCTCCCCCTGAACGAAAGTCGACATTGTGCCTACTATATTCAATCCCGATGTAATTTCTGTTTTTCATCGTCAATATGAAGCTCCAAAAGTTACAGTAAACACCCAGTGGTGCGTCGCAATCTAATACTGGCCTCTCAGGAAAGGCACGTATACAGACTGTTTGAAGCATTGCTCCCCCTGAACGAAAGTCGGCATTGTGCCTACTATATTCAATCCCGATTCAATTTCTGTGTTTCATCGTCAATATGAAGCTCCATGGGTTACAATAAACACCCAGTCGTGCGACGCAATCTAAGACTGGAATCTCAGGAAAGGCACGTGTACAATGGTATGAAGCATTGCTCCCCCTGGACGTAAGTCGGAATTGTGCCTACTATATTCAATCCCGATGCAATTTCTGTGTTTCATCGTCAATATGAAGCTCCAAAGGTTACAGTAAACACCCAGTGGTGCGTCGCAATCTAATACTGGCCTCTCAGGAAAGGCACGTATACAGACTGTTTGAAGCATTGCTCACCCTGAACGAAAGTCGGCATTGTGCCTACTATATTAAATCCCGATGCAATTTCTGTGTTTCATCGTCAAAATGAAGCTCCATGGGTTACAGTAAACACCTAGTGGTGCGTCGCAATCTAATACTGGCCTCTCAGGAAGGGCACATATACAGACTGTTTGAAGCATTAATCCCCCTGAACGAAAGTCGGCATTGTGCCTACTATATTCAATCCCGATGCAATGTCTGTGTTTCATCGTCAGTATGAAGCTCCATGGGTTACAGTAAACACCCAGTGGCGCGTCGCAATCTAATACTGGCCTCTCAGGAAAGGCACGTATACAGACTGTTTGAAGCATTGCTCCCCCTGAACGAAAGTCGGCATTGTGCCTACTATATTCAATCCCGATGCAATTTCTGTGTTTCATCGTCAATATGAACCTCCAAGGGTTACAGTAAACACCCAGTGGTGCGTCGCACTCTAATACTGGCCTCTCAGGAAAGGCACGTATACAGACTGTTTGAAGCATTGCTCCCCCTGAACGAAAGTCGGCATTGTGCCTACTACATTCAATCCCGATGCAATTTCTGTGTTTCATCGTCAATATGAAGCTCCATGGGTTACAGTAAACACCGAGTGGTGCTCGGAATCTAATACTGGCCTCTCAGGAAAGGCACGTATACAGACTGTTTGAATCAATGCTCCCCCTGACCGAAAGTCGGCATAGTGCCTACTATATTCAATCCCGATGCAATTTCTGTGTTTCATCGTCAATATGAAGCTCCAAGGGTTACAGTAAACAGCCAGTGGTGCGTCGCAATCTAATACTGACCTCTCAGGAAAGGCACGTATACAGACTGTTCGAAGCATTACTCCCCCTGAACGAAAGTCGGCATTGTGCCTACTATATTCAATCCCGATGCAATTTCTGTGTTTCATCGTCAATATGAATCTCCAAGGGTTACAGTAAACACCCTGTGGTGCGTCGCAATCTAATACTGGCCTCTCAGGAAAGGCACGTATACAGACTGTTTGAAGCATTGCTCCCCCTGAACGAAAGTCCGCTTTGTGCCTACTATATTCAATCCCGATGCAATTTCTGTGTTTCATCGTCAATATGAAGCTCCAAGGGTTGCAATAAACACCCAGTGGTACGTCGCAATCTAATACTGGCCTCTCAGGAAAGGCACGTATACAGACTGTTTGAAGCATTGCTCCCCCTGAACGAAAGTCGGCATTGTGCATACTATATTCAATCCCGATGCAATTTCTGTGTTTCATCGTCAATATGAAGCTCCAAGGGTTGCAGTAAACACCCAGTGGTACGTCTCAATCTAATACTGGCCTCTCAGGAAAGGCACATATACAGACTGTTTGAAGTATTGCTCCCCCTGAACGATAGTCGGCATTGTGCTTACTATATTCTATCCCGATGCAATGTCTGTGTTTCATGCTCAATATGAAGCTCCATGGGTTACAGTAAACACCCAGTGGTGCGTCGCAATCTAATACTGGCCTCTCAGGAAAGGCACGTATACAGACTTTTTGAAGCATTGCTCCCCTTGAACGAAAGTCGGCATTGTGCCTACTACATTCAATCCCGATGCAATTTCTGTGTTTCATCGTCAATATGAAGCTCCATGGGTTACAGTAAACACCCAGTGGTGCGTCGCAATCTAATACTGGCCTCTCAGGAAAGGCACGTATACAGACTGTTTGAAGCATTGCTCCCCCTGAACGAAAGTCGGCATTGTGCCTACTATATTCAATCCCGATGCAATTTCTGTCTTTCATCGTCAATATGAAGCTCCAAGGTCGCAGTAAACACCCAGTGGTGCGTCGCAATCTAATACTGGCCTCTCAGGAAAGGCACGTATACAGACTGTTTGAAGCATTGCTCTCCCTGAACGAAAGTCGGCATTGTGCCTACTGTCTTCAATCCCGATCCAATTTCTGTGTTTCATCGTCAATATGAAGCTCCATGGGTTACAGTAAACACCCAGTGGTGCGTCGCAGTCTAATACTGGCCTCTCAGGAAAGGCACGTATACAGACTGTTTGAAGCATTGCTCCCCCTGAACGAAAGTCGGCATTGTGCCTACTATATTCAATCCCGATGCAATTTCTGTGTTTCATAGTCAATATGAAGCTCTAAGTGTTACAGTAAACACTCAGTGGTGCGTCGCAATCTAATACTGGCCTCTCAAAACGGCACGTATACAGACTGTTTGAAGCATTGCTCCCCCTGAACGAAAGTCGACATTGTGCCTACTATATTCAATCCCGATGTAATTTCTGTTTTTCATCGTCAATATGAAATTCCAAAAGTTACAGTAAACACCCAGTGGTGCGTCGCAATCTAATACTGGCCTCTCAGGAAAGGCACGTATCCAGACTGTTTGAAGCATTGCTCCCCCTGAACGAAAGTTGGCATTGTGCCTACTATATTCAATCCCGATTCAATTTCTGTGTTTCATCGTCAATATGAAGCTCCATGGGTTACAATAAACACCCAGTCGTGCGTCGCAATCTAATACTGGAATCTCAGGAAAGACACGTATACAACTGTATGAAGCATTGCTCCCCCTGGACGTAAGTCGGCATTGTGCCCACTATATTCAATCGCGATGCAATTTCTGTGTTTCATCGTCAATATGAAGCTCCAAAGGTTACAGTAAACACCCAGTGGTGCGTCGGAATCTAATACTGGCCTCTCAGGAAAGGCACGTATACAGACTGTTTGAAGCATTGCTCACCCTGAACGAAAGTCGGCATTGTGCCTACTATATTAAATCCCGATGCAATTTCTGTGTTTCATCGTCAATATGAAGCTCCATGGGTTACAGTAAACACCCAGTGGTGCGTCGCAATCTAATACTGGCCTCTCAGGAAGGGCACATATACAGACTGTTTGAAGCATTAATCCACCTGAACGAAAGTCGGCATTGTGCCTACTATATTCAATCCCGATGCAATGTCTGTGTTTCATCGTCAGTATGAAGCTCCATGGGTTACAGTAAACACCCAGTGGTGCGTCGCAATCTAATACTGGCCTCTCAGGAAAGGCACGTATACAGACTGTTTGAAGCATTGCTCCCCCTGAACGAAAGTCGGCATTGTGCCTACTATATTCAATCCCGATGCAATTTCTGTGTTTCATCGTCAATATGAACCTCCAAGGGTTACAGTAAACACCCAGTGGTGCGTCGCACTCTAATACTGGCCTCTCAGGAAAGGCGCGTACACTGACTGTTTGAAGCATTGCTCCCCCTGAACGAAAGTCGGCACTGTGCGTACTACATTCAATCCCGATGCAATTTCTGTGTTTCATCGTCAATATGAAGCTCCATGGGTTACAGTAAACACCCAGTGGTGCGTCGGAATCTAATACTGGCCTCTCAGGAAAGGCACGTATACAGACTGTTTGAAGCAATGCTCCCCCTGAACGAAAGTCGACATTGTGCCTACTATATTCAATCCCGATGCAATTTCTGTGTTTCATCGTCAATATGAAGCTCCATGGGTTACAGTAAACAGCCAGTGGCGCGTCGCAATCTAATACTGGCCTCTCAGGAAAGGCACGTATACAGACTGTTCGAAGAATTACTCCCCCTGAACGAAAGTCGGCATTGTGCCTACTATATTCAATCCCGATGCAATTTCTGTGTTTCATCGTCAATATGAATCTCCAAGGGTTACAGTAAACACCCAGTGGTGCGTCGCAATCTAATACTGGCCTCTCAGGAAAGGCACGTATACAGACTCTTTGAAGCATTGCTCCCCCTGAACGAAAGTCGGCATTGTGCCTACTATATTCAATCCCAATGCAATTTCTGTGTTTCATCGTCAATATGAAGCTCCATGGGTTACAGTAAACACCCAGTGGTGCGTCGCAATCTAATACTGGCCTCTCAGGAAAGGCACGTATAAAGACTGCTTGAAGCATTACTCCCCCTGAACGAAAGTCAGCATTGTGCCTACTATATTCAATCCCGATGCAATTTCTGTGTTTCATCGTCAATATGAATCTCCAAGGGTTACAGTAAACACCCAGTGGTGCGTCGCAATCTAATACTGGCCTCTCAGGAAAGGCACGTATACAGACTGTTTGAAGCATTGCTCCCCCTGAACGAAAGTCGGCATTGTGCCTACTATATTCAATCTCGATGAAAATTCTGTGTTTCTTCGTCAATATGAAGCTCCATGGGCTACAGTAAACACCCAGTGGTGCGTCGCAATCTAATACTGGCCTCTCAGGAAAGGGACGTATACAGACTGTTCGAAGCATTGCTCCCCCTGAACGAAAGTCGGCATTGTGCCTACTATATTCAATCCCGATGCAATTTCTGTGTTTCATCGTCAGTATGAAGCTCCATGGGTTACAGTAAACACCCAGTTGTGCGTCGCTATCTAATAATGGACCCTCAGGAAAGGCACGTATACAGACTGTTTGAGGCATTGCTCCCCCTGGACGTAAGTCGGCATTGTGCCTACTATATTTAATCCCGATGCAATTACTGTGTTTCATCGTCAATATGAAGCTCCAAGGGTAACAGTAAACACCCAGTGGTGCGTCGCAGTCTAATACTGGCCTCTCAGTAACGGCTCATATACAGACTGTTTGAAGCATTGCTCCCCCTGGACGTAAGTCGGCATTGTGCATACTATATTCAATCCCGATGCAATTTCTGTGTTTCATCGTCAATAAGAGGCCGAAAGGGTTACAGTAAACACCCAGTGGTGCGTCGCAATCTAATACTGGCGTCTCTGTAACGACACGTATACAGACTGTTTGAAGCATTGCTCCCCCTGGACGTAAGTCGGCATTGTGCCTACTATATTCAATCCCGGGCAATTTCTGTGTTTCATCGTCAATATGAAGCTCCAAGGGTTACAGTAAACACCCAGTGGTGCGTCGCAATCTAATACTGGCCTCTCAGGAAAGGCACGTACACAGTCTGTTTGAAGCAATGCTCCCCCTAGACGTAAGTTGGCATTGCGCCTACTATATTAAATCCCGATGCAATTTCTGTGTTTCATCGTCGATATGAAGCTCCATGGGTTACAGTAAACACCCAGTGGTGCGTCGCAATCTAATACTGGCCTCTCAGTAACGGCACGTATACAGACTGTTTGAAGCATTGCTCCCCCTGAACGAAAGTCGACATTGTGCCTACTATATTCAATCCCGATGTAATTTCTGTTTTTCATCGTCAATATGAAATTCCAAAAGTTACAGTAAACACCCAGTGGTGCGTCGCAATCTAATACTGGCCTCTCAGGAAAGGCACGTATCCAGACTGTTTGAAGCATTGCTCCCCCTGAACGAAAGTTGGCATTGTGCCTACTATATTCAATCCCGATTCAATTTCTGTGTTTCATCGTCAATATGAAGCTCCATGGGTTACAATAAACACCCAGTCGTGCGTCGCAATCTAATACTGGAATCTCAGGAAAGACACGTATACAACTGTATGAAGCATTGCTCCCCCTGGACGTAAGTCGGCATTGTGCCTACTATATTCAATCGCGATGCAATTTCTGTGTTTCATCGTCAATATGAAGCTCCAAAGGTTACAGTAAACACCCAGTGGTGCGTCGCAATCTAATACTGGCCTCTCAGGAAAGGCACGTATACAGACTGTTTGAAGCATTGCTCACCCTGAACGAAAGTCGGCATTGTGCCTACTATATTAAATCCCGATGCAATTTCTGTGTTTCATCGTCAATATGAAGCTCCATGGGTTACAGTAAACACCCAGTGGTGCGTCGCAATCTAATACTGGCCTCTCAGGAAGGGCACATATACAGACTGTTTGAAGCATTAATCCACCTGAACGAAAGTCGGCATTGTGCCTACTATATTCAATCCCGATGCAATGTCTGTGTTTCATCGTCAGTATGAAGCTCCATGGGTTACAGTAAACACCCAGTGGTGCGTCGCAATCTAATACTGGCCTCTCAGGAAAGGCACGTATACAGACTGTTTGAAGCATTGCTCCCCCTGAACGAAAGTCGGCATTGTGCCTACTATATTCAATCCCGATGCAATTTCTGTGTTTCATCGTCAATATGAAGCTCCAAGGGTTACAGTAAACACCCAGTGGTGCGTCGCACTCTAATACTGGCCTATCAGGAAAGGCGCGTACACTGACTGTTTGAAGCATTGCTCCCCCTGAACGAAAGTCGGCACTGTGCGTACTACATTCAATCCCGATGCAATTTCTGTGTTTCATCGTCAATATGAAGCTCCATGGGTTACAGTAAACACCCAGTGGTGCGTCGGAATCTAATACTAGCCTCTCAGGAAAGGCACGTATACAGACTGTTTGAAGCAATGCTCCCCCTGAACGAAAGTCGACATTGTGCCTACTATATTCAATCCCGATGCAATTTCTGTGTTTCATCGTCAATATGAAGCTCCATGGGTTACAGTAAACAGCCAGTGGCGCGTCGCAATCTAATACTGGCCTCTCAGGAAAGGCACGTATACAGACTGTTCGAAGAATTACTCCCCCTGAACGAAAGTCGGCATTGTGCCTACTATATTCAATCCCGATGCAATTTCTGTGTTTCATCGTCAATATGAATCTCCAAGGGTTACAGTAAACACCCAGTGGTGCGTCGCAATCTAATACTGGCCTCTCAGGAAAGGCACGTATACAGACTCTTTGAAGCATTGCTCCCCCTGAACGAAAGTCGGCATTGTGCCTACTATATTCAATCCCAATGCAATTTCTGTGTTTCATCGTCAATATGAAGCTCCATGGGTTACAGTAAACACCCAGTGGTGCGTCGCAATCTAATACTGGCCTCTCAGGAAAGGCACGTATAAAGACTGCTTGAAGCATTACTCCCCCTGAACGAAAGTCAGCATTGTGCCTACTATATTCAATCCCGATGCAATTTCTGTGTTTCATCGTCAATATGAATCTCCAAGGGTTACAGTAAACACCCAGTGGTGCGTCGCAATCTAATACTGGCCTCTCAGGAAAGGCACGTATACAGACTGTTTGAAGCATTGCTCCCCCTGAACGAAAGTCGGCATTGTGCCTACTATATTCAATCTCGATGAAATTTCTGTGTTTCTTCGTCAATATGAAGCTCCATGGGCTACAGTAAACACCCAGTGGTGCGTCGCAATCTAATACTGGCCTCTCAGGAAAGGGACGTATACAGACTGTTTGAAGCATTGCTCCCCCTGAACAAAAGTCGGCATTGTGCCTACTATATTCAATCCCGATGCAATTTCTGTGTTTCATCGTCAATATGAAGCTCCATGGGTTACAGTAAACACCCAGTTGTGCGTCGCTATCTAATAATGGACCCTCAGGAAAGGCACGTATACAGACTGTTTGAGGCATTGCTCCCCCTGGACGTAAGTCGGCATTGTGCCTACTATATTTAATCCCGATGCAATTACTGTGTTTCATCGTCAATATGAAGCTCCAAGGGTTACAGTAAACACCCAGTGGTGCGTCGCAGTCTAATACTGGCCTCTCAGTAACGGCTCATATACAGACTGTTTGAAGCATTGCTCCCCCTGGACGTAAGTCGGCATTGTGCATACTATATTCAATCCCGATGCAATTTCTGTGTTTCATCGTCAATAAGAGGCCGAAAGGGTTACAGTAAACACCCAGTGGTGCGTCGCAATCTAATACTGGCGTCTCTGTAACGACACGTATACAGACTGTTTGAAGCATTGCTCCCCCTGGACGTAAGTCGGCATTGTGCCTACTATATTCAATCCCGGGCAATTTCTGTGTTTCATCGTCAATATGAAGCTCCAAGGGTTACAGTAAACACCCAGTGGTGCGTCGCAATCTGATTCTGGCCTTTTAGGAAAGGCACGTATACAGACTGTTTGAAGCGTTACTCCCCCTGGACGTAAGTCGGCATCGTGCCCACTATATTGAATCCCGATGCAATTTCTGTCTGTTATTCTCAATATGAAGCTCCAAGGGTTACAGTAAGCACCCAGTGGTGCGTCGCAATCTAATACTGGCCTCACAGTAACGGCACGTATACAGACTGTTTGAAGCATTGCTCCCCCTGGACGTAAGTCGGCATTGTGCCTTCTATATTCAATCCCGATGCAATTTCTGTGGTTCATCGTCAATATTAAGCTCCAAGGGATACAGTAAACACCCAGTGGTGCGTCGCAATCTAATACTGGACTCTCAGTAACGGCACTTATACAGACTGTTTAAACCATTGCTCCCCGAGGACGTAAGTTCGCATTGTGCCTACTATATTCAATCCCGATGCAATTTCTGTGTTTCATCGTCAATATGAAGTTCCAAGGGTTACAGTAAACACCCAGTGGTGCGTCGCAATCTAATACTGGCCTCTTAGTAACGGCACGTAAACAGACTGTTTGAAGCATTGCTCCCCTTGGACGTAAGTCGGCATTGTGACTACTATGTTCAATCCCGATGCAATTTCTGTGTTTCATCGTCAATATGAAGCTCCAAGGGATGCAGTAAACCCCCGTGGTGCGTCGCAATCTAATACTGGCCTCTCAGGAAAGGCACGTATACAGACTGTTTGAAGCATTGCTCCCCCTTAACGAAAGTCGGCATTGTGCCTACTATATTCAATCCCGATGCATTTTCTGTGTTTTTTCGTCAATATGAAGCTCCAAGGGTTACAGTAAACTCCCAGTGGTGCGTCGCAGTCTAATACTGGCCTCTCAGGAAACGCACGTATACAGACTGTTTGAGGCATTACTCCTCCTGAACGAAAGTCGGCATTGTGCCTACTATATTCAATCCCGATGCAATTTCTGTGTTTCATCGTCAATATGAAGCTCCAAGGGTTACAGTAAACACCCAGTGGTGCGTCGCAATCTAATACTGGCCTCTCAGGAAAGGCACGTATACAGACTGTTTGAAGCATTGCTCCCCCTGGACGGAAGTCGGCATAGTGCCTACTATATTCAATCCCGATGCAATTTCTGTGTTTCATCGTCAATATGAAACTCCATGGGTTACAGTAAATACCCAGTGGTGCGTCGCAATCTAATACTGGCCTCTGAGGAAGGGCACGTATACAGACTGTTTGAAGCATTACTCACCCTGAACGATAGTCGGCATTGTGCCTTCTATATTCAATCCCGATGAAATTTCTGTGTTTCATTGTCAATATGAAGCTCCAAGGGTTACAGTAAACACCCAGTGGTGCGTCGCAGTCTAATACTGGCCTCTGAGGAAAGGCACGTATACAGACTGTTTGAAGCATTGCTCCCCCTGAACGAAAGTCGGCATTGTGCCTACTATATTCAATCCCGATGCAATTTCTGCCTTTCATAGTCAATATGAAGCTCCAAGAGTTACAGTAAACACCCAGTGGTGCGTCGCAATCTAACACTGGCCTCTCAGGAAAGGCACGTATACAGACTGTTTGAAGCATTACTCCCCCTGAACGAAAGTCGGCATTGTGCCTACTATATTCAATCCCGATGCAATTTCTGTGTTTCATCGTCAATATGAAGCTAAAAGGGTTACAGTAAACACCCAGTGGTGCGTCGCAATCTAATACTGGCCTCTCTGTAACGGCACGTATACAGACTGTTTGAAGCATTGCTCCCCCTGGACGGAAGACGGCATTGTGCCTACTATATTCAATCCCGATGCAATTTCTGTGTTTCATCGTCAATATGAAACTCCATGGGTTACAGTAAACACCCAGTGGTGCGTCGTAATCTAATACTGGCCTCTGAGAAAGGGCACGTATACAGACTGTTTGAAGCATTACTCACCCTGAACGAAAGTCGGCATTGTGCCTTCTATATTCAATCCCGATGAAATTTCTGTGTTTCATTGTCAATATGAAGCTCCAAGGGTTACAGTAAACACCCAGTGGTGCGTCGCAGTCTAATACTGGCCTCTGAGGAAAGGCACGTATACAGACTGTTTGAAGCATTGCTCCCCCTGAACGAAAGTCGGCATTGTGCCTACTATATTCAATCCCGATGCAATTTCTGCCTTTCATAGTCAATATGAAGCTCCAAGAGTTACAGTAAACACCCAGTGGTGCGTCGCAATCTAACACTGGCCTCTCAGGAAAGGCACGTATACAGACTGTTTGAAGCATTACTCCCCCTGAACGAAAGTCGGCATTGTGCCTACTATATTCAATCCCGATGCAATTTCTGTGTTTCATCGTCAATATGAAGCTCCAAGGGTTACAGTAAACACCCAGTGGTGCGTCGCAATCTAATACTGGCCTCTCAGGAAAGGCACATATACAGACTGTTTGAAGCATTGCTCCCCCTGAACGAAAGTCGGCATTGTGCCTACTATATTCAATCCCGATGCAATTTCTGTGTCTCATCGTCAATATGAAGCTCCATGGGTTACAGTAAACACCCAGTCGTGCGTCGCAATCTAATACTGGAATCTCAGGAAAGGCACGTATACAACTGTATTAAGAATTGCTCCCCCTGGTCGTAAGTCGGCATTGTGCCTACTACATTCAATCCCGATGCAATTTCTGTGTTTCATCGTCAATATGAAGCTCCAAGGGTTACAGTAAACACCCAGTGGTGCGTCGCAATCTAATACTGGCCTCTCAGGAAAGGCACGTATACAGACTGTTTGAAGCATTGCTCTCCCTGAACGAAAGTCGGCATTGTGCCTACTATATTCAATCCCGATGCAATTTCTGTGTTTCATCGTCAATATGAAGCTCCATGGGTCACAGTAAACACCCAGTGGTGGGTCGCAATCTAATACTGGCCTCTCAGGAAAGGCACGTATACAGACTGTTTGAAGCATTACTCTCCCTGAACGAAAGTCGGCACTGTGCCTACTATATTCAATCCCGATGCAATGTCTGTGTTTAATCGTCAGTATGAATCTCCATGGGTTACAGTAAACACCTAGTGGTGCGTCGCAATCTAATACTGGCCTCTCAGGAAAGGCACGTATACAGACTGTTTGAAGCATTGCTCCCCCTGAACGAAAGTCGGCATTGTGCCTACTATATTCAATCCCGATGCAATTTCTGTGTTTCATCGTCAATATGATCCTCCAAGGGTTACAGTAAACACTCAATGGTGCGTCGCACTCTAATACTGGCCTCTCAGGAAAGGCACGTATACAGACTGTTTGAAGCATTGCTCCCCCTGAACGAAAGTCGGCATTGTGCCCACTATATACATCCCGATGCAATTTCTGTGTTTCATCGTCAATACGATGCTCCAAGGGTGACAGTAAACACCCAGTGGTGCGTCGCAATCTAATACTGGCCTCTCTGGAAAGGCACGTATACAGACAGTTTGAAGCATTGCTCCCCCGGAACGAAAGTCGGCATTGTGCCTACTATATTCAATCCCGATGCAATTTCTGTGTTTCATCGTCAATATGAAGCTCCATGGGTTACAGTAAACACCCAGTCGTGCGTCGCAGTCTAATACTGGAATCTCAGGAAAGGCACGTATACAACTGTATGAAGCATTGCTCGCCCTGGACGTAAGTCAGCATTATGCCTACTATATTCAATCCCGATGCAATTTCTGTGTTTCATCGTCAATATGAAGCTCCAAGGGTTACAGTAAACACCTAGTGGTGCGTCGCAATTTAATACTGGCCTCTCAGGAAAGGCACGTATACAGACTGTTTGAAACATTGCTCCCCCTGAACGAAAGCCAGCATTGTGCCTACTATAATCAATCCTGATGCAATTTCGGTGTTTCATCGTCAATATGAAGCTCCAAGGGTTACAGTAAATACCCAGTGGTGCGGTGCAATCTAATACTGGCCTCTCAGGAAAGGCACGTATACACACCATTTGAAGCATTGCTCCCTCCGGACGTACGTCGGCATTGTGCCTACTAAATTCAATCCCGATGCAATTTCTGTGTTTCATCGTCAATATGAAGCTCCAAGGGTTACAGTAAACACCCAGTGGTGCGTCGCAATCTAATACTGGCCTCTCAGGAAAGGCACGTATACAGACTGTTTGAAGCATTGCTCCCCCTGAACGAATGTCGGCATTGTGCCTACTATATTCAATCCCGATGCAATTTCTGTGTCTCATCGTCAATATGAAGCTCCATGGGTTACAGTAAACACCCAGTCGTGCGTCGCAATCTAATACTGGAATCTCAGGAAAGGCACGTATACAACTGTATTAAGAATTGCTCCCCCTGGTCGTAAGTCGGCATTGTGCCTACTATATTCAATCCCGATGGAATTTCTGTGTTTCATCGTCAATATGAAGCTCCAAGGGTTACAGTAAACACCCAGTGGTGCGTCGCAATCTAATACTGGCCTCTCAGGAAAGGCACGTATACAGACTGTTTGAAGCATTACTCTCCCTGAACGAAAGTCGGCACTGTGCCTACTATTTTCAATCCCGATGCAATGTCTGTGTTTAATCGTCAGTATGAATCTCCATGGGTTACAGTAAACCCCTAGTGGTGCCTCGCAATCTAATACTGGCCTCTCAGGAAAGGCACGTATACAGACTGTTTGAAGCATTGCTCCCCCTGAACGAAAGTCGGCATTGTGCCTACTATATTCAATCCCGATGCAATTTCTGTGTTTCATCGTCAATATGATCCTCCAAGGGTTACAGTAAACACTCAATGGTGCGTCGCACTCTAATACTGGCCTCTCAGGAAAGGCACATATACAGACTGTTAGAAGCATTGCTCCCCCTGAACGAAAGTCGGCATTGTGCCTACTATATTCATCCCGATGCAATTTCTGTGTTTAATCGTCAATACGATGCTCCAAGGGTTACAGTAAACACCCAGTGGTGCGTCGCAATCTAATACTGGCCTCTCAGGAAAGGCACGTATACAGACAGTTTGAAGCATTGCTCCCCCTGAACGAAAGTCGGCATTGTGCCTACTATATTCAATCCCGATGCAATTTCTGTGTTTCATCGTCAATATGAAGCTCCATGGGTTACAGTAAACACCCAGTCGTGCGCCGCAATCTAATACTGGTATCTCAGAAAAGGCACGTATACAACTGTATGAAGCATTGCTCCCCCTGGACGTAAGTCGGCATTGTGCCTACTATATTCAATCTTGATGCAATATCTGTGTTTCATCGTCAATATGAAGCTCCAAGAGTTACAGTAAATACCCAGTGGTGCGTCGTAATCTATCACTGGCCTCTCAGGAAAGGCACGTATACAGACTGTTTGAAGCATTACTCCCCCTGAACGAAAGTCGGCATTGTGCCTACTATATTAAATCCCGATGCAATTTCTGTGTTTCATCGTCAATATGAAGCTCCATGGGTTACAGTAAACACCCAGTCGTGCGTCGCAATCTAATACTGGAATCTGAGGAAAGGCACGTATACAACTGTATGAAGCATTGCTCCCCCTGGACGTAAGTCAGCATTGTGCCTACTATATTCAATCCCGATGCAATTTCTGTGTTTCATCGTCAATATGAGGCTCCAAGGGTTACAGTAAACACCCAGTGGTGCGTCGCAATTTAATACTGGCCTCTCAGGAAAGGCACGTATACAGACTGTTTGAAGCATTACCCCCCCTGAACGAAAGTGGGCATTGTGCCTACTATATTCAATCCCGATGCAATTTCTGTGTTTCATCGTCAATATGAGGCTCCTTGGGTTACAGTAAACACCCAGTGGTGCGTCGCAATCTAATACTGGCCCCTCAGGAAAGGCACATATACAGACTGTTTGAAGCAATGCTCCCCCTAAACGAAAGTCGACATTGTGCCTACTATATTCAATCCCGATGCAATTTCTGTGTTTCATCGTCAATATGAATCTCCAAGGGTTACATTAAACACCCAGTGGTGCGTCGCAATCTAATACTGGCCTCTCAGGAAAGGCACGTATACAGACTGTTTGAAGCATTGCTCCCCCTGAACGAAAGCCAGCATTGTGCCTACTATATTCAATCCCGATGTAATTTCTGCGTTTCATCGTCAATATGAACCTCCAAGGGTTACAGTAAACACCCAGTGGTGCGGTGCAATCTAATACTTGCCTCTCAGGAAAGGCACATATACAGACCGTTTGAAGCATTGCTCCCCCCGGACGCACGTCGGCATTGTGCCTACTATATTCAATCCCGATGCAATTTCTGTTTTTCATCTTCAATATGAAGCTCCAAGGGTTACAGTAAACACCCAGTGGTGCGTCACAATCTAATACTGTCCTCTCAGGAAAGGCACGTATACAGACTGTTTGAAGCATTGCTCCCCCTGAATGAAAGTCGGCATTGTGCTTACTATATTCAATCCCGATGGAATTTCTGTGTTTCATCGTCAATATGAAGCTCCAAGGGTTACAGTAAACACCCAGTGGTGCGTCGCAATCTAATACTGGAATCTCAGGAAAAGCACGTATACAACTGTATGAAGCATTGCTCCCCCTGGACGTAAGTCGGCATTGTGCCTACTATATTCAATCCCGATGCAGTTTCTGTGTTTCATCGTCAATATGAAGCTCCAAGGGTTACAGTAAACACCCAGTGGTGCGTCGCAATCTAATACTGGCCTCTCAGGAAAGGCACGTATACAGACTGTTTGATGCATTGCTCCCCCTGAACGAAAGTCGGCATTGTGCCTACTATATTCAATCCCGATGCAATTTCTGTGTTTCATCGTCAATATGAAGTTCCATGGGTTACAGTAAACACCCAGTGGTGCGTCGCAATCTAATACTGGCCTCTCAGGAAAGGCACGTATACAGACTGTTTGAAGCATTACTCCCCCTGAACGAAAGTCGGCATTGTGCCTACTATATTCAATCCCGATGCAATGTCTGTGTTTCATCGTCAGTATGAATCTCCAAGGGTTACATTAAACACCTAGTGGTGCGTCGCAATCTAATACTGGCCTCTCAGGAAAGGCACGTATACAGACTGTTTGAAGCATTGCTCCCCCTGAACGAAAGTCGGCATTGTGCCTACTATATTCAATTCCGATGCAATTTCTGTGTTTCATCGTCAATATGAACCTCCAAGGGTTACAGTAAACACCCAGTGGTGCGTCGCACTCTAATACTGGCCTCTCAGAAAAGGCACGTATACAGACTGTTTGAAGCATTGCTCCCCCTGAACGAAAGTCGGCATTGTGCCTACAATATTCAATCCCGATGCAATTTCTGTGTTTCATCGTCAATATGAAGCTCCATGGGTTACAGTAAACACCCAGTCGTGCATCGCAATCTAATACAGGAATCTCAGGAAAGGCACGTATACAACTGTATGGAGCATTGCTCACCCTGGACGTAAGTCAGCATTGTGCCTACTATATTCAATCCTGATGCAATTTCTGTGTTTCATCGTCAATATGAGGCTCCATGGGTTACAGTAAACACGCAGTGGTGCGTCGCAATTTAATACTGGCCTCTCAGGAAAGGCACGTATACAGACTGTTTGAAGCATTACTCCCCCTGAACGAAAGTGGGCATTGTGCCTACTATATTCAATGCCGATGCAATATCTGTGTTTCATCGTCAATATGAGACTCCATGGGTTACAGTAAACACCCAGTGGTGTGTCGCAATCTAATAGTGGCCCCTCAGGAAAGGCACATATACAGACTGTTTGAAGCATTGCTCCCCGTGAACGAAAGTCGACATTGAGCCTATTATATTCAATCCCGATGCAATTTCTGTGTATCATCGTCAATATGAAGCTCCATGGGTTACAGTAAACACCCAGTCGTGCGTCGCAATCTAATACTGGCCTCTCAGGAAAGGCACGTATACAGACTGTTTGAAGCATTGCTCCCCCTGAACGAAAGTCGGCATTGTGCCTACTATATTCAATCTCGATGCAACTTCTGTGTTTCATCGTCAATTTGAAGCTCCAAGGGCTACAGTAAACACACAGAGGTGCGTCGCAATCAAATACTGGCCTCTCAGGAAATGCACTTATACAGACTGTTTGCAGCATTACTCCCCCTGAACGAAAGCCAGCATTGTGCCTACTATATTCAATTCCGATGCAATTTCTGAGTTTCATCGTCAATATGAAGCTCCAAGGCTTACAGTAAACAGCCAGTGGTGCGTCGCAATCTAATACTGGCCTCTCAGGAAAGGCACGTATACAGACTGTTTGAAGCATTGCTCCCCCTGAACGATAGTCGGCATTGTGCTTACTATATTCTATCCCGATGCAATTTCTGTGTTTCATCGTCAATATAAAGCTCCATGGGTTACAGTAAACACCCAGTCGTGCGTCGCAATCTAATACTGGCCTCTCAGGAAAGGCACGTATACAGACTGTTTGATGCATTGCTCCCCCTGAACGAAAGTCGGCATTGTGCCTACTATATTCAATCCCGATGCAATTTCTGTGTTTCATCGTCATTATGAAGTTCCATGGGTTACAGTAAACACCCAGTGGTGCGTCGCAATCTAATACTGGCCTCTCAGGAAAGGCACGTATACAGACTGTTTCAAGCATTACTCCCCCTGAACGAAAGTCGGCATTGTGCCTACTATATTCAATCCCGATGCAATGTCTGTGTTTCATCGTCAGTATGAATCTCCAAGGGTTACATTAAACACCTAGTGGTGCGTCGCAATCTAATACTGGCCTCTCAGGAAAGGCACGTATACAGACTGTTTGAAGCATTGCTCCCCCTGAACGAAAGTCGGCATTGTGCCTACTATATTCAATTCCGATGCAATTTCTGTGTTTCATCGTCAATATGAACCTCCAAGGGTTACAGTAAACACCCAGTGGTGCGTCGCACTCTAATACTGGCCTCTCAGAAAAGGCACGTATACAGACTGTTTGAAGCATTGCTCCCCCTGAACGAAAGTCGGCATTGTGCCTACAATATTCAATCCCGATGCAATTTCTGTGTTTCATCGTCAATATGAAGCTCCATGGGTTACAGTAAACACCCAGTCGTGCATCGCAATCTAATACAGGAATCTCAGGAAAGGCACGTATACAACTGTATGGAGCATTGCTCACCCTGGACGTAAGTCAGCATTGTGCCTACTATATTCAATCCTGATGCAATTTCTGTGTTTCATCGTCAATATGAGGCTCCATGGGTTACAGTAAACACCCAGTGGTGCGTCGCAATTTAATACTGGCCTCTCAGGAAAGGCACGTATACAGACTGTTTGAAGCATTACTCCCCCTGAACGAAAGTGGGCATTGTGCCTACTATATTCAATGCCGATGCAATATCTGTGTTTCATCGTCAATATGAGACTCCATGGGTTACAGTAAACACCCAGTGGTGTGTCGCAATCTAATAGTGGCCCCTCAGGAAAGGCACATATACAGACTGTTTGAAGCATTGCTCCCCGTGAACGAAAGTCGACATTGAGCCTATTATATTCAATCCCGATGCAATTTCTGTGTATCATCGTCAATATGAAGCTCCATGGGTTACAGTAAACACCCAGTCGTGCGTCGCAATCTAATACTGGCCTCTCAGGAAAGGCACGTATACAGACTGTTTGAAGCATTGCTCCCCCTGAACGAAAGTCGGCATTGTGCCTACTATATTCAATCTCGATGCAACTTCTGTGTTTCATCGTCAATTTGAAGCTCCAAGGGCTACAGTAAACACACAGAGGTGCGTCGCAATCAAATACTGGCCTCTCAGGAAATGCACTTATACAGACTGTTTGCAGCATTACTCCCCCTGAACGAAAGCCAGCATTGTGCCTACTATATTCAATTCCGATGCAATTTCTGAGTTTCATCGTCAATATGAAGCTCCAAGGCTTACAGTAAACAGCCAGTGGTGCGTCGCAATCTAATACTGGCCTCTCAGGAAAGGCACGTATACAGACTATTTGAAGCATTGCTCCCCCTGAACGAAAGTCGGCATTGTGCCTACTATATTCAATCCCGATGCAATTTCTGTGTTTCATCGTCAATATGAATCTCCATGGGTTACAGTAAACACCCAGTGGTGCGTCGCAATCTAATACTGGCCTCTTAGGAAAGGCATGTATACAGACTGTTTGAAGCATTACTCCCCCTGAACGAAAGTCGGCATTGTGCCTACTATATTCAATCCCGATGCAATGTCGGTGTTTCATCGTCAGTATGAATCTCCAAGGGTTACAGTAAACACCTAGTGGTTCGTCGCAATCTAATACTGGCCTCTCAGGAAAGGCACGTATACAGACTGTTTGAAGCATTGCTCCCCCTGAACGAAAGTCGGCATTGTGCCTACTATATTCAATCCCGATGCAATTTCTGTGTTTCATCGTCAATATGAAGCTCCATGGGTTACAGTAAACACCCAGTGGTGCGTCGCAATCTAATACTGGAATCTCAGGAAGGGCACGTATACAACTGTATGAAAAATTGCTCCCCCTGGACGTAAGTCGGCATTGTGCCTACTATATTCAATCCCGATGCAATTGATGTGTTTCATCGTCAATATGAGGCTCCAAGGGTTACAGTAAACACCCAGTGGTGCGTCGCAATCTAATACTGGCCTCTCAGGAAAGGCACGTATACAGACTGTTTGAAGCATTGCTCCCCCTAAACGAAAGTCGCATTGTGCCTACTATGTTCAATCCCGATGCAATTTCTGTGTTTCATCGTCAATATGAAGCTCCATGGGTTACAGTAAATACCCAGTTGTGCGTCGCAATCTAATACTGGCCTCTCAGGAAAGGCACGTATACAGACTGTTTGAAGCATTACTCCCCCTGAACGAAAGTCGGCATTGTGCCTACTATATTCAATCCCGATGCAATGTCTGTGTTTCATCGTCAGTATGAATCTCCAAGGGTTACAGTAAACACCTAGTGGTGCGTCGCAATCTAATACTGGCCTCTCAGGAAAGGCACGTATACAGACTGTTTGAAGCATTGCTCCCCCTGAACGAAAGTCGGCATTGTGCCTACTATATTCAATCCCGATGCAATTTCTGTGTTTCATCGTCAATATGTACCTCCAAGGGTTACAGTAAACACCCAGTCGTGCATCGCAATCTAATACAGGAATCTCAGGAAAGGCACGTATACAACTGTATGGAGCATTGCTCACCCTGGACGTAAGTCAGCATTGTGCCTACTATATTCAATCCTGATGCAATTTCTGTGTTTCATCGTCAATATGAGGCTCCATGGGTTACAGTAAACACCCAGTGGTGCGTCGCAATTTAATACTGGCCTCTCAGGAAAGGCACGTATACAGACTGTTTGAAGCATTACTCCCCCTGAACGAAAGTGGGCATTGTGCCTACTATATTCAATGCCGATGCAATATCTGTGTTTCATCGTCAATATGAGACTCCATGGGTTACAGTAAACACCCAGTGGTGTGTCGCAATCTAATAGTGGCCCCTCAGGAAAGGCACATATACAGACTGTTTGAAGCATTGCTCCCCGTGAACGAAAGTCGACATTGAGCCTATTATATTCAATCCCGATGCAATTTCTGTGTATCATCGTCAATATGAAGCTCCATGGGTTACAGTAAACACCCAGTCGTGCGTCGCAATCTAATACTGGCCTCTCAGGAAAGGCACGTATACAGACTGTTTGAAGCATTGCTCCCCCTGAACGAAAGTCGGCATTGTGCCTACTATATTCAATCTCGATGCAACTTCTGTGTTTCATCGTCAATTTGAAGCTCCAAGGGCTACAGTAAACACACAGAGGTGCGTCGCAATCAAATACTGGCCTCTCAGGAAATGCACTTATACAGACTGTTTGCAGCATTACTCCCCCTGAACGAAAGCCAGCATTGTGCCTACTATATTCAATTCCGATGCAATTTCTGAGTTTCATCGTCAATATGAAGCTCCAAGGCTTACAGTAAACAGCCAGTGGTGCGTCGCAATCTAATACTGGCCTCTCAGGAAAGGCACGTATACAGACTATTTGAAGCATTGCTCCCCCTGAACGAAAGTCGGCATTGTGCCTACTATATTCAATCCCGATGCAATTTCTGTGTTTCATCGTCAATATGAATCTCCATGGGTTACAGTAAACACCCAGTGGTGCGTCGCAATCTAATACTGGCCTCTTAGGAAAGGCATGTATACAGACTGTTTGAAGCATTACTCCCCCTGAACGAAAGTCGGCATTGTGCCTACTATATTCAATCCCGATGCAATGTCGGTGTTTCATCGTCAGTATGAATCTCCAAGGGTTACAGTAAACACCTAGTGGTTCGTCGCAATCTAATACTGGCCTCTCAGGAAAGGCACGTATACAGACTGTTTGAAGCATTGCTCCCCCTGAACGAAAGTCGGCATTGTGCCTACTATATTCAATCCCGATGCAATTTCTGTGTTTCATCGTCAATATGAAGCTCCATGGGTTACAGTAAACACCCAGTGGTGCGTCGCAATCTAATACTGGAATCTCAGGAAGGGCACGTATACAACTGTATGAAAAATTGCTCCCCCTGGACGTAAGTCGGCATTGTGCCTACTATATTCAATCCCGATGCAATTGCTGTGTTTCATCGTCAATATGAGGCTCCAAGGGTTACAGTAAACACCCAGTGGTGCGTCGCAATCTAATACTGGCCTCTCAGGAAAGGCACGTATACAGACTGTTTGAAGCATTGCTCCCCCTAAACGAAAGTCGCATTGTGCCTACTATGTTCAATCCCGATGCAATTTCTGTGTTTCATCGTCAATATGAAGCTCCATGGGTTACAGTAAATACCCAGTTGTGCGTCGCAATCTAATACTGGCCTCTCAGGAAAGGCACGTATACAGACTGTTTGAAGCATTACTCCCCCTGAACGAAAGTCGGCATTGTGCCTACTATATTCAATCCCGATGCAATGTCTGTGTTTCATCGTCAGTATGAATCTCCAAGGGTTACAGTAAACACCTAGTGGTGCGTCGCAATCTAATACTGGCCTCTCAGGAAAGGCACGTATACAGACTGTTTGAAGCATTGCTCCCCCTGAACGAAAGTCGGCATTGTGCCTACTATATTCAATCCCGATGCAATTTCTGTGTTTCATCGTCAATATGTACCTCCAAGGGTTACAGTAAACACCCAGTGGTGCGTCGCACTCTAATACTAGCCTCTCAGGAAAGGCACGTATACAGACTGTTTGAAGCATTGCTCCCCCTGAACGGAAGTCGGCATTGTGCCAACTATATTCAATCCCGATGCAATTTCTGTGTTTCATCGTCAATATGATGCTCCAAGGGTTACAGTAAACACCCAGTGGTACGTCGCAATGTAATGCTGGCCTTTCAGGAAAGGCACGTATACAGACTGTTTGAAGCATTGCTCCACCTGAACGAAAGTCGGCATTGTGCCTACTATATTCAATCCCGATGCAATTTCTGTGTTTCATCGTCAATATGAAGCTCCATGGGTTACAGTAAACACCCAGTTGTGCGTCGCAATCTAATACTGGCCTCTCAGGAAAGGCACGTATGCAGACTGTTTGAAGCATTACTCCCCCCGAACGAAAGTCGGCATTGTGCCTACTATATTCAATCCCGATGCAATTTCTGTGTTTCATCTTCAATATGAAGTTCCAAGGGTTACAGTAACGACCCAGTGGTGCGTCGCAATCTAATACTGGCCTCTCAGGAAAGGCACGTATACAGACTTTTTGAAGCATTGCTCCCCCTGAACGAAAGTCGGCATTGTGCCTACTATATTCAATCCCGATGCAATATCTGTGTTTCATCGTGAATATGAAGCTCCGTGGGTTACAGTAAACACCCAGTCGTGCGTCGCAATCTAATACTGGAATCTCAGGAAAGGCACGTATACAACTGTATGAAGCATTGCTCCCACTGGACGTAAGTCGGCATTGTGCCTACTATATTCAATCCCGATACAATATCTGTGTTTCATCGTCAATATGAAGCTCCAAGGGTTACAGTAAACACCCAGTGGTGCGTCGCAATCTAATACTGTCCTCTCTGTAACGGCACGTATACAGACCGGTTGAAGCATTGCTCCCCCTGGACGTATGTCGGCATTGTGCCTAGTATATTCAATCCCGATGCAATTTCTGTGTTTCATCGTCAATATGAAGCTCCAAGGGTTACAGTAAACACCCAGTGGTGCGTCGCAATCTAATACTGGCCTCTCAGGTAAGGCACGTATACAGACCGTTTGAAGCATTGCTCCCCCTGGACGTACGTCGGAATTGTGCCTACTAAATTCAATCCCGATGCAATTTCTGTGTTTCATCGTCAATATGAAGCTCCAAGGGTTACAGTAAACACCCAGTGGTGCGTCGCAATCTAATACTGGCCTCTCAGGAAAGGCACGTATACAGACTGTTTGAAGCATTGCTCCCCCTAAACGAAAGTCGGCATTGTGCCTAGTATATCCAATCCCGATGCAATTTCTATGTTTCATCGTCAATATGAAGCTCCATGGGTTACAGTAAACACCCAGTCGTGCGTCGCAATGTAATACTGGAATCTCAGGAAAGGCACGTATACAACTGTATGAAGCATTGCTCCCCCTGGACGTAAGTCGGCATTGTGCCCACTATATTCAATCCCGATGCAATTTCTGTGTTTCATCGTTAATATGAAGCTCCACGGGTTTCAGTAAACACCCAGTGGTGCGTCGCAATCTAATACTGGCTTCTCAGGAAAGGCACGTATACAGACTGTTTGAAGCATTGCTCCCCCTGAACGAAAGTCGGCATTGTGCCTACTATATTCAATCCCGATGCAATTTCTGTGTTTCATCGTCAATATGTACCTCCAAGGGTTACAGTAAACACCCAGTGGTGCGTCGCACTCTAATACTAGCCTCTCAGGAAAGGCACGTATACAGACTGTTTGAAGCATTGCTCCCCCTGAACGGAAGTCGGCATTGTGCCTACTATATTCAATCCCGATGCAATTTCTGTGTTTCATCGTCAATATGAAGCTCCATGGGTTACAGTAAACACCCAGTTGTGCGTCGCAATCTAATACTGGCCTCTCAGGAAAGGCGCGTATGCAGACTGTTTGAAGCATTACTCCCCACGAACGAAAGTCGGCATTGTGCCTACTATATTCAATCCCGATGCAATTTCTGTGTTTCATCGTCAATATGAAGTTCCAAGGGTTACAGTAACGACCCAGTGGTGCGTCGCAATCTGATACTGGCCTCTCAGGAAAGGCACGTATACAGACTGTTTGAAGCATTGCTCCCCCTGAACGAAAGTCGGCATTGTGCCTACTATATTCAATCCCGATGCAATATCTGTGTTTCATCGTGAATATGAAGCTCCGTGGGTTACAGTAAACACCCAGTCGTGCGTCGCAATCTAATACTGGAATCTCAGGAAAGGCACGTATACAACTGTATGAAGCATTGCTCCCCCTGGACGTAAGTCGGCATTGTGCCTACTATATTCAATCCCGATGCAATATCTGTGTTTCATCGTCAATATGAAACTCCAAGGGTTACAGTAAACACCCAGTGGTGCGTCGCAATCTAATACTGTCCTCTCTGTAACGGCACGTATACAGACTGTTTGAAGCATTGCTCTCCCTGGACGGAAAACGGCATTGTGCCTACTATATTCAATCCCGATGCAATTTCTGTGTTTCATCGTCAATATGAAGCTCCATGGGTTACAGTAAGCACCCAGTGGTGCGTCGCAATCTAATACTGGCCTCTCAGGAAAGGCACGTATACAGACTGTTTGAAGCATTACTCACCCTGAACGAAAGTCGGCATTGTGCCTACTACATTCAATCCCGAAGGAATTTCTGTGTTTCATCGTCAATATGAAGCTCCAAGTGTTACAGTAAACACCCAGTGGTGCGTCGCAGTCTAATACTGGCCTCTCAGGAAAGGCACGTTTACAGACTGTTTGAAGCATTGCTCCCCCTGAACGAAAGTCGGCATTGTACCTACTATATTCAATCCAGATGAAATTTCTGTGTTTCATAGTCAATATGAAGCTCCAAGAGTTACAGTAAACACCCAGTGGTGCGTCGCAATCTAACACTGGCCTCTCAGGAAAGGCACGTATACAGACTGTTTGAAGCATTACTCCCCCTGAACGAAAGTGGGCATTGTGCCTACTATATTCAATCCCGATGCAATTATCCGTGTTTCATCGTCAACATAAAGCTCCATGGGTTACAGTAAACACCCAGTGGTGCGTCGCAATCTAATACTGGAATCTCAGGAAAGGCACGTATACAACTGTATGAAGCATTGCTCCCCCTGGACGTAAGTCAGCATTGTGCCTACAACATGCAATCCCGATGCAATTTCTGTGTTTCATCGTCAATATGAAGCTCCAAGGGTTACAGTAAACACCCAGTGGTGCGTCGCAATCTAATACTGGCCTCTCTGTAACGGCACGTACACAGACTGTTTGAAGCATTGCTCCCCCTGGACGGAAGTCGACATTGTGCCAACTATATTCAATCCCGATGCAATTTCTCGGTTTCATCGTCAATATGAAGTTCCAAGGGTTACAGTAAACACCCAGTGGTGCGTCGCAATCTAATACTGGCCTCTCAGGAAAGGCACGTATACAGACTGTTTGAAGCATTGCTCCCCCTGAACGAAAGTCGGCATTGTGCCTACTATATTCAATCCCGATGCAATATCTGTGCTTCATCGTCAATATGAACCTCCAAGGGTTACAGTAAACACCCAGTGGTGCGTCGCAATCTAATACTGGCCTCTCAGGAAAGGCACGTATACAGACTGTTTGAAGCATTGCTCCCCCTGAACGAAAGCCAGCATTGTGCCTACTATATTCAATCCCGACGCAATTTCTGCGTTTCATCGTCAATATTAAGCTCCAAGGGTTACAGTAAACACCCAGTGGTGCGGTGCAATCTAATACTGGCCTCTCAGGAAAGGCACGTATACAGACCGTTTGAAGCATTGCTCCCCCCGGACGTACGTCGGCATTGTGCCCACTATATTCAATCCCGATGCAATTTCTGTGTTTCATCGTCAATATGAAGCTCCATGGGTTACAGTAAACACCCAGTCGTGCGTCGCAATCTAATACTGGAATCTCAGGAAAGGCACGTATACAACTGTATGAAGCATTGCGCCCCCTGGACGTAAGTCGGCATTGTGCCTACTATATTCAATCCCGATGCAATTTCTGTGTTTCATCGTCAATATGAAGCTCCAAGGGTTACAGTAAACACCCAGTGGTGCGTCGCAATCTAATACTGGCCTCTCAGGAAAGGCACGTATACAGACTGTTTGAAGCATTGCTCCCCCTGAACGAAAGTCGGCATTGTGCCTAGTATATTCAATCCCGATGCAATTTCTGTGTTTCATCGTCAATATGAAGCTCCATGGGTTACAGTAAACACCCAGTTGTGCGCCGCAATCTAATACTGGACTCTCAGGAAAGGCACGTATACAGACTGTTTGAAGCATTATTCCCCCTGAACGAAAATCGGCATTGTGCCTACTATATTCAATCCCGATGCAATTTCTGCCTTTCATAGTCAATATGAAGCTCCAAGAGTTACAGTAAACACCCAGTGGTGCGTCGCAATCTAACACTGGCCTCTCAGGAAAGGCACGTATACAGACTGTTTGAAGCATTACTCCCCCTGAACAAAAGACGGCATTGTGCCTACTATATTCAATCCCGATGCAATTTCTGTGTTTCGTCGTCAATATGAGGCTCAATGGGTTACAGTAAACACCCAGTGGTGCGTCGCAATCTAATACTGGCCGCTCAGGAAAGGCACATATACAGACTGTTTGAAGCATTGCTCCCCCTGAACGAAAGTCGACATTGTGCCAACTATATTCAATCCCGATGCAATTTCTCGGTTTCATCGTCAATATGAAGTTCCAAGGGTTACAGTAAACACCCAGTGGTGCGTCGCAATCTAATACTGGCCTCTCAGGAAAGGCACGTATACAGACTGTTTGAAGCATTGCTCCCCCTGAACGAAAGTCTGCATTGTGCCTACTATATTCAATCCCGATGCAATATCTGTGTTTCATCGTCAATATGAAGCTCCAATGGTTACAGTAAACACCCAGTGGTGCGTCGCAATCTAATACTGGCCTCTCAGGAAGGGCACGTATACAGACTGTTTGAAGCATTGCTCCCCCTGAACGAAAGCCAGCATTGTGCCTACTATATTCAATTCCGATGCAATTTCTGCGTTTCATCGTCAATATTAAGCTCCAAGGGTTACAGTAAACACCCAGTGGTGCGGTGCAATCTAATACTGGCCTCTCAGGAAAGGCACGTATACAGACCGTTTGAAGCATTGCTCCCCCCGGAAGTACGTCGGCATTGTGCCCACTATATTCAATCCCGATGCAATTTCTGTGTTTCATCGTCAATATGAAGCTCCATGGGTTACAGTAAACACCCAGTCGTGCGTCGCAATCTAATACTGGAATCCCTGGAAAGGCACGTATACAACTGTATGAAGCATTGCTCCCCCTGGACGTAAGTCGGCATTGTGCCTACTATATTCAATCCCGATGCAATTTCTGTGTTTCATAGTCAATATGAAGCTCCAAGAGTTACAGTAAACACCCAGTGGTGCGTCGCAATCTAACACTGGCCTCTCAGGAAAGGCACGTATACAGACTGTTTGAAGCATTACTCCCCCTGAACGAAAGTGGGCATTGTGCCTACTATATTCAATCCCGATGCAATTATCCGTGTTTCATCGTCAACATAAAGCTCCATGGGTTACAGTAAACACCCAGTGGTGCGTCGCAATCTAATACTGGAATCTCAGGAAAGGCACGTATACAACTGTATGAAGCATTGCTCCCCCTGGACGTAAGTCAGCATTGTGCCTACAACATGCAATCCCGATGCAATTTCTGTGTTTCATCGTCAATATGAAGCTCCAAGGGTTACAGTAAACACCCAGTGGTGCGTCGCAATCTAATACTGGCCTCTCTGTAACGGCACGTACACAGACTGTTTGAAGCATTGCTCCCCCTGGACGGAAGTCGACATTGTGCCAACTATATTCAATCCCGATGCAATTTCTCGGTTTCATCGTCAATATGAAGTTCCAAGGGTTACAGTAAACACCCAGTGGTGCGTCGCAATCTAATACTGGCCTCTCAGGAAAGGCACGTATACAGACTGTTTGAAGCATTGCTCCCCCTGAACGAAAGTCGGCATTGTGCCTACTATATTCAATCCCGATGCAATATCTGTGCTTCATCGTCAATATGAACCTCCAAGGGTTACAGTAAACACCCAGTGGTGCGTCGCAATCTAATACTGGCCTCTCAGGAAAGGCACGTATACAGACTGTTTGAAGCATTGCTCCCCCTGAACGAAAGCCAGCATTGTGCCTACTATATTCAATCCCGACGCAATTTCTGCGTTTCATCGTCAATATTAAGCTCCAAGGGTTACAGTAAACACCCAGTGGTGCGGTGCAATCTAATACTGGCCTCTCAGGAAAGGCACGTATACAGACCGTTTGAAGCATTGCTCCCCCCGGACGTACGTCGGCATTGTGCCCACTATATTCAATCCCGATGCAATTTCTGTGTTTCATCGTCAATATGAAGCTCCATGGGTTACAGTAAACACCCAGTCGTGCGTCGCAATCTAATACTGGAATCTCAGGAAAGGCACGTATACAACTGTATGAAGCATTGCGCCCCCTGGACGTAAGTCGGCATTGTGCCTACTATATTCAATCCCGATGCAATTTCTGTGTTTCATCGTCAATATGAAGCTCCAAGGGTTACAGTAAACACCCAGTGGTGCGTCGCAATCTAATACTGGCCTCTCAGGAAAGGCACGTATACAGACTGTTTGAAGCATTGCTCCCCCTGAACGAAAGTCGGCATTGTGCCTAGTATATTCAATCCCGATGCAATTTCTGTGTTTCATCGTCAATATGAAGCTCCATGGGTTACAGTAAACACCCAGTTGTGCGCCGCAATCTAATACTGGACTCTCAGGAAAGGCACGTATACAGACTGTTTGAAGCATTATTCCCCCTGAACGAAAATCGGCATTGTGCCTACTATATTCAATCCCGATGCAATTTCTGCCTTTCATAGTCAATATGAAGCTCCAAGAGTTACAGTAAACACCCAGTGGTGCGTCGCAATCTAACACTGGCCTCTCAGGAAAGGCACGTATACAGACTGTTTGAAGCATTACTCCCCCTGAACAAAAGACGGCATTGTGCCTACTATATTCAATCCCGATGCAATTTCTGTGTTTCGTCGTCAATATGAGGCTCAATGGGTTACAGTAAACACCCAGTGGTGCGTCGCAATCTAATACTGGCCGCTCAGGAAAGGCACATATACAGACTGTTTGAAGCATTGCTCCCCCTGAACGAAAGTCGACATTGTGCCAACTATATTCAATCCCGATGCAATTTCTCGGTTTCATCGTCAATATGAAGTTCCAAGGGTTACAGTAAACACCCAGTGGTGCGTCGCAATCTAATACTGGCCTCTCAGGAAAGGCACGTATACAGACTGTTTGAAGCATTGCTCCCCCTGAACGAAAGTCTGCATTGTGCCTACTATATTCAATCCCGATGCAATATCTGTGTTTCATCGTCAATATGAAGCTCCAATGGTTACAGTAAACACCCAGTGGTGCGTCGCAATCTAATACTGGCCTCTCAGGAAGGGCACGTATACAGACTGTTTGAAGCATTGCTCCCCCTGAACGAAAGCCAGCATTGTGCCTACTATATTCAATTCCGATGCAATTTCTGCGTTTCATCGTCAATATTAAGCTCCAAGGGTTACAGTAAACACCCAGTGGTGCGGTGCAATCTAATACTGGCCTCTCAGGAAAGGCACGTATACAGACCGTTTGAAGCATTGCTCCCCCCGGAAGTACGTCGGCATTGTGCCCACTATATTCAATCCCGATGCAATTTCTGTGTTTCATCGTCAATATGAAGCTCCATGGGTTACAGTAAACACCCAGTCGTGCGTCGCAATCTAATACTGGAATCCCTGGAAAGGCACGTATACAACTGTATGAAGCATTGCTCCCCCTGGACGTAAGTCGGCATTGTGCCTACTATATTCAATCCCGATGCAATTTATGTGTTTCATCGTCAATATGAAGCTCCAAGGGTTACAGTAAACACCCAGTGGTGCGACGCAATCTAACACTGGCCCCTCAGGAAAGGCACGTATACAGACTGTTTGAAGCATTGCTCCCCGTGAACGAAAGTCGGCATTGTGCCTAGTATATTCAATCCCGATGCAATTTCTGTGTTTCATCGTCAATATGAAGCTCCATGGGTTACAGTAAACGCCCAGTGGTGCGTCGCAATCTAATACTGGACTCTCAGGAAAGGCACGTATACAGACTGTTTGAAGCATTATTCCCCCTGAACGAAAATCGGCATTGTGCCTACTATATTCAATCCCGATGCAATGTCTGTGTTTCTTCGTCGGTATGAATCTCCATGGGTTACAGTAAACACCTAGTGGTGCGTCGCAATCTAATACTGGCCTCTCAGAAAAGGCACGTATACAGACTGTTTGAAGCATTGCTCCCCCTGAACGAAAGTCAGCATTGTGCCTACCATATTCAATCCCGATGCAATTTCTGCGTTTCATCGTCAATTTGAAGCACCAAGGGTTACAGTAAACACCCAGTGGTGCGGTGCAATCTAATACTGGCCTCTCAGGAAAGGCACGTATACAGACCGTTTGAAGCATTGCTCCCCCCGGACGTACGTCGGCATTGTGCCTACTATATTCAATCCCGATGCAATTTCTGTGTTTCATCGTCAATATGAAGCCCCATGGGTTACAGTAAACACCCAGTTGACGTCGCAATCTGATACTGGCCTCTCAGGAAAGGCACGTATAAAGACTGTTTGAAGCATTACTCCCCCTGAACGTATATCGGCATTGTGCCTACTATATTCAATCCCGATGCACTTTCTGTGTTTCATCGTCAATATGAAGTTCCAAGGGTTACAGAAAACACCCAGTGGTGCGTCGCAATCTAATACTGGCCTCTCATTAAAGGCACGTATACAGACTGTTTGAAGCATTGCTCCCCCTGAACGAAAGTCGGCATTGTGCCTACTATATTCAATCCCGATGCAATGTCTGTGTTTCATCGTCAATATGAAGCTCCATGGGTTACAGTAAACACCCAGTCGTGCGTCGCAATCTAATACAGGAATCTCAGGAAAGGCACATATACAACTGTATGAAGCATTGCTCCACCTGGACGTAAGTCGGCATTGTGCCTACTATATTCAATCCCGATGCAATATCTGTGTTTCATCGTCAATATGAAGCTCCAAGGGTTACAGTAAACACCCAGTGGTGCGTCGCAATCTAATACTGGCCTCTCTGTAACGGCACGTATACAGACTGTTTTAAGCATTGCTCCCCCTGGACGGAAGACGGCATTGTGCCTACTATATTCAATCCCGAAGCAATTTCTGTGTTTCATCGTCAATATGAAGCTCCATGGGTTACAGTAAACACCCAGTGGTGCATCGCAATCTAATACTGGCCTCTCAGGAAAGGCAAGTATACAGACTGTTTGAAGCATTACTCACCCTGAACGAAAGTCGGCATTGTGCCTACTATATTCAATCCCGATGCAATTTCTGTGATTCATCGTCAATATGAAGCTCCAAGGGTTACAGTAAACACCCAGTGGTGCGTGCAGTCTAATACTGGCCTCTCAGGAATGGCACGTATACAGACAGTTTGAAGCTTTGCTCCCCCTGAACGAAAGTCGGCATTGTGCCTACTATATTCAATCACGATGCAATTTCTGTGTTTCATAGTCAATATGAAGCTCCAAGAGTTACAGTAAACACCCAGTGGTGCGTCGCAATCTAACACAGGCCTCTCAGGAAAGGCATGTATACAGACTGTTTGAAGCATTACTCCCCCTGAACGAAAGTGGGCATTGTGCCTACTATATTCAATCCCGATGCAATTTCCGTGTTTCATCGTCAATATGAAGCTCCATGGGTTACAGTAAACACCCAGTCGTGCGTCGCAATCTAATACTGGAATCTCAGGAAAAGCACGTATACAACTGTATGAAGCATTGCTCCCCCTGGACGTAAGTCAGCATTGTGCCTACTACATTCAATCCTGATGCAATTTCTGTGTTTCATCGTCAATATGAAGCTCCAAGGGTTACAGTAAACACCCAGTGGTGCGCCGCAATCTAATACTGGCATCTCTGTAACGGCACGTATACAGACTGTTTGAAGCATTGCTCCCCCTGGACGGAAGTCGGCATTGTGCCTACTATATTCAATCCCGATGCAATTTCTGTGTTTCATCGTCAATATGAACCTCCATGGGTTACAGTACACACCCAGTGGTGCGTCGCAGTCTAATACTGGCCTCTCAGGAAATGCACGTATACAGACTGTTTGAAGCATTGCTCCCCCTGAAGGAAAGTCGGCATTGTACCTACTATATTCAATCCAGATGAAATTTCTGTGTTTCATAGTCAATATGAAGCTCCAAGAGTTACAGTAAACACCCAGTGGTGCGGCGCAATCTAACACTGGCCTCTCAGGAAAGGCACGTATACAGACTGTTTGAAGCATTACTCCCCCTGAACGAAAGTGGACATTGTGCCTACTATATTCAATCCCGATGCAATTATCCGTGTTTCATCGTCAACATGAAGCTCCATGGGTTACAGTAAACACCCAGTGGTGCGTCGCAATCTAATACTGGAATCTCAGGGACGGCACGTATACAACTGTATGAAGCATTGCTCCCCCTGGACGTAAGTCAGCATTGTGCCTACAACATTCAATCCCGATGCAATTTCTGTGTTTCATCGTCAATATGAAGCTCCAAGGGTTACAGTAAACACCCAGTGGTGCGTCGCAATCTAATACTGGCCTCTCTGTAACGGCACGTACACAGACTGTTTGAAGCATTGCTCCCCCTGGACGGAAGGCGGCATTGTGCCTACTATATTCAATCCCGATGCAATTTCTGCCTTTCATAGTCAATATGAAGCTCCAAGAGTTACAGTAAACACCCAGTGGTGCGTCGCAATCTAACACTGGCCTCTCAGGAAAGGCACGTATACAGACTGTTTGAAGCATTACTCCCCCTGAACGAAAGACGGCATTGTGCCTACTATATTCAATCCCGATGCAATATCTGTGTTTCATCGTCAATATGAAGCTCCTTGGGTTACAGTAAACACCCAGTCGTGCGTCGCAATCTAATACTGGAATCTCAGGAAAGGCACGTATACAAATGTATGAAGCATACTCCCCCTGGACGTAAGTCAGCATTGTGCCTACTATATTCAATCCCGATGCAATTTCTGTGTTTCATCGTCAATATGAAGCTCCAAGGGTTACAGTAAACACCCAGTGGTGCGTCGCAATTTAATACTGGCCTCTCAGGAAAGGCACGTATACAGACTGTTTGAAGCATTACTCCCCCTGAACGAAAGTGGGCATTGTGCCTACTATATTCAATCCCGATGCAATTTCTGTGTTTCATCGTCAATATGAGGCTCAATGGGTTACAGTAAACACCCAGTGGTGCGTCGCAATCTAATACTGGCCCCTCAGGAAAGGCACATATACAGACTGTTTGAAGCATTGCTCCCCCTGAACGAAAGTCGACATTGTGCCAACTATATTCAATCCCGATGCAATTTCTCGGTTTCATCTTCAATATGAAGTTCCAAGGGTTACAGTAAACACCCAGTGGTGCGTCGCAATCTAATACTGGCCTCTCAGGAAAGGCACGTATACAGACTGTTTGAAGCATTGCTCCCCCTGAACGAAAGTCGGCATTGTGCCTACTATATTCAATCCCGATGCAATATCTGTGTTTCATCGTCAATATGAACCTCCAAGGGTTACAGTAAACACCCAGTGGTGCGTCGCAATCTAATACTGGCCTCTCAGGAAAGGCACGTATACAGACTGTTTGAAGCATTGCTCCCCCTGAACGAAAGCCAGCATTGTGCCTACTATATTCAATCCCGATGCAATTTCTGCGTTTCATCGTCAATATTAAGCTCCAAGGGTTACAGTAAACACCCAGTGGTGCGGTGCAATCTAATACTGGCCTCTCAGGAAAGGCACGTATACAGACCGTTTGAAGCATTGCTCCCCCCGGACGTACGTCAGCATTGTGCCCACTATATTCAATCCCGATGCAATTTCTGTGTTTCATCGTCAATATGAAGCTCCATGGGTTACAGTAAACACCCAGTCGTGCGTCGCAATCTAATACTGGAATCTCAGGAAAGGCACGTATACAACTATATGAAGCATTGCTCCCCCTGGACGTAAGTCGGCATTGTGCCTACTATATTCAATCCCGATGCAATTTCTGTGTTTCATCGTCAATATGAAGCTCCAAGGGTTACAGTAAACACCCAGTGGTGCGTCGCAATCTAATACTGGCCTCTCAGGAAAGGCAGGTATACAGACTGTTTGAAGCATTGCTCCCCCTGAACGAAAGTCGGCATTGTGCCTAGTATATTCAATCCCGATGCAATTTCTGTGTTTCATCGTCAATATGAAGCTCCATGGGTTACAGTAAACACCCAGTGGTGCGTCGCAATCTAATACTGGACTCTCAGGTAAGGCACGTATACAGACTGTTTGAAGCATTATTCCCCCTGAACGAAAATCGGCATTGTGCCTACTATATTCAATCCCGATGCAATGTCTCTGTTTTATCGTCGGTATGAATCTCCATGGGTTACAGTAAACACCTAGTGGTGCGTCGCAATCTAATACTGGCCTCTCAGAAAAGGCACGTATACAGACTGTTTGAAGCATTGCTCCCCCTGAACGAAAGCCAGCATTGTGCCTACCATATTCAATCCCGATGCAATATCTGCGTTTCATCGTCAATATGAAGCTCCAAGGGTTACAGTAAACACCCAGTGGTGCGGTGCAATCTAATACTGGCCTCTCAGGAAAGGCACGTATGAAGACTGTTTGAAGCATTACTCCCCCTGAACGTATATCGGCATTGTGCCTACTATATTCAATCCCGATGCAATTTCTGTGTTTCATCGTCAATATGAAATTCCAAGGGTTACAGAAAACACCCAGTGGTGCGTCGCAATCTAATACTGGCCTCTCATTAAAGGCACGTATACAGACTGTTTGAAGCATTGCTCCCCCTGAACGAAAGTCGGCATTGTGCCTACTATATTCAATCCCGATGCAATTTCTGTGTTTCATCGTCAATATGAAGCTCCATGGGTTACAGTAAACACCCAGTCGTGCGTCGCAATCTAATACTGGAATCTCAGGAAAGGCACATATACAACTGTATGAAGCATTGCTCCAACTGGACGTAAGTCGGCATTGTGCCTACTATATTCAATCCTGATGCAATATCTGTGTTTCATCGTCAATATGAAGCTCCAAGGGTTACAGTAAACACCCAGTGGTGCGTCGCAATCTAATACTGGCCTCTCTGTAACGGCACGTATACAGACTGTTTTAAGCATTGCTCCCCCTGGACGGAAGACGGCATTGTGCCTACTATATTCAATCCCGATGCAATTTCTGTGTTTCATCGTCAATATGAAGCTCCATGGGTTACTTTAAACACCCAGTGGTGCATCGCAATCTAATACTGGCCTCTCAGGAAAGGCACGTATACAGACTGTTTGAAGCATTACTCACCCTGAACGAAAGTCGGCATTGTGCCTACTATATTCAATCCCGATGCAATTTCTGTGTTTCATCGTCAATATGAAGCTCCAAGGGTTACAGTAAACACCCAGTGGTGCGTGCAGTCTAATACTGGCCTCTCAGGAAAGGCACGTATACAGACAGTTTGAAGCTTTGCTCCCCCTGAACGAAAGTCGGCATTGTGCCTACTATATTCAATCACGATGCAATTTCTGTGTTTCATAGTCAATATGAAGCTCCAAGAGTTACAGTAAACACCCAGTGGTGCGTCGCAATCTAACACAGGCCTCTCAGGAAAGGCATGTATACAGACTGTTTGAAGCATTACTCCCCCTGAACGAAAGTGGGCATTGTGCCTACTATATTCAATCCCGATGCAATTTCCGTGTTTCATCGTCAATATGAAGCTCCATGGATTACAGTAAACACCCAGTCGTGCGTCGCAATCTAATACTGGAATCTCAGGAAAGGCACGTATACAACTGTATGAAGCATTGCTCCCCCTGGACGTAAGTCAGCATTGTGCCTACTACATTCAATCCTGATGCAATTTCTGTGTTTCATCGTCAATATGAAGCTCCAAGGGTTACAGTAAACACCCAGTAATGCGTCGCAATCTAATACTGGCATCTCTGTAACGGCACGTATACAGACTGTTTGAAGCATTGCTCCCCATGGACGGAAGTCGGCATTGTGCCTACTATATTCAATCCCGATGCAATTTCTGTGTTTCATCGTCAATATGAACCTCCATGGGTTACAGTACACACCCAGTGGTGCGTCGCAGTCTAATACTGGCCTCTCAGGGAAGGCACGTATACAGACTGTTTGAAGCATTGCTCCCCCTGAACGAAAGTCGGCATTGTGCCTACTATATTCAATCCCGATGCAATTTCTGTCTTTCATAGTCAATATGAAGCTCCAAGAGTTACAGTAAACACCCAGTGGTGCGTCGCAATCTAACACTGGCCTCTCAGGAAAGGCACGTATACAGACTGTTTGAAGCATTACTCCCCCTGAACGATAGTGGGCATTGTGCCTACTATATTCAATCCCGATGCAATTTCTGTGTTTCATCGTCAATATGAAGCTCCATGGGTTACAGTAAACACCCAGTCGGCGTCGCAATCCAATACTGGAATCTCAGGAAAGGCACGTATACAACTGTATGAAGCATTGCTCCCCCTGGACGTAAGTCAGCATTGTGCCTACTATATTCAATCCCGATGCAATTTCTGTGTTTCATCGTCAATATGAAGCTCCAAGGGTTACAGTAAACATCCAGTGGTGCGTCGCAATCTAATACTGGCCCCTCAGTAAAGGCACATTTACAGACTGTTTGACTCATTGCTCCCCCTGAACGAAAGTCGACATTGTGCCTACTATATTCAATCCCGATGCAATTTCTGTGTTTCATCGTCAGTATGAAGCTCCAAGGGTTACAGTAAACACCCAGTGGTGCGTCGCAATCTAATACTGGCCTCTCAGAAAAAGGAACGTATACAGACTGTTTGAAGCATTGCTCCCCCTGAACGAAAGTCGGCATTGTGCCTACTATATTCAATCCCGATGCAATTTCTGTGTTTCATCGTCAATATGAAGCTCCAAGGGTTACAGTAATCACCCAGTGGTGCGTCGCAATCTAATACTGGCCTCTCAGGAAAGGCACGTATACAGACTGTTTGAAGCATTGCTCCCGCTGAACGAAAGCCAGCATTGTGCCTACTATATTCAATCCCGATGCAATTTCTGTTTTCATCGTCAATATGAAGCTCCAAGGGTGACAGTAAACACCCAGTGGTGCGTCGCAATCTATTATTGGCCTCTCAGGAAAGGCACGGATACAGACCATTTGAAGCATTGCTCCCCCCGGACGTACGTCGGCATTGTGCCTACTATATTCAATCCCGATGCAATTTCTGTGTTTCATCGTCAATATGAAGCTCCAAGGGTTACAGTAAACACCCAGTGGTGCGTCGCAATCTAATACTGGCCTCTCAGGAAAGGTACGTATACAGACTGTTTGAAGCATTGCTACCCCTGAACGAAAGTCGGCATTGTGCCTACTATATTCAATCCCGATGCAGTGTCTGTGTTTCATCGTCAATATGAAGCTCCATGGGTTACAGTAAACACCCAGTGGTGCGTCGCAATCTAATACTGGAATCTCAGGAAAGGCACGTATACAACTGTATGAAGCATTGCACCCCCTGGACGTAAGTCGGCATTGTGCCTACTATATTCAATCCCGATGCAATTTCTGTGTTTCATCGTCAATATGAAGCTCCAAGGGTTACAGTAAACACCCAGTGGTGCGTCGCAATCTAATACTGGCCTCTCAGGAAAGGCACGTATACAGACTGTTTGAAGCATTGCTCCCCCTGAACGAAAGTCGGCATTGTGCCTACTATATTCAATCCCGATGCAATATCTGTGTTTCATCGTCAATATGAAGCTCCGTGGGTTACAGTAAACACCCAGTCGTGCGTCGCAATCTAATACTGGAATCTCAGGAAAGGCACGTATACAACTGTATGAAGCATTGCTCCCCCTGGACGTAAGTCGGCATTGTGCCTACTATATTCAATCCCGATGCAATATCTGTGTTTCAACGTCAATATGAAGCTCCAAGGGTTACAGTAAACACCCAGTGGTGCGTCGCAATCTATTACTGGCCTCTCTGTATCGGCACGTATACAGACTGTTAGAAGCATTGCTCCCCCTGGACGGAAGACGGCATTGTGCCTACTATACTCAATCCCAATGCAATTTCTGTGTTTCATCGTCAATATGAAGCTCCAAGGGTTACAGTAAACACCCAGTGGTGCGTCGCAATCTAATACTGGCCTCTCAGGAAAGGTCCGTATATAGACTGTTTGAAGCATTGCTACCCCTGAACGAAAGTCGGCATTGTGCCTACTATATTCAATCCCGATGCAGTTTCTGTGTTTCATCGTCAATATGAAGCTCCATGGGTTACAGTAAACACCCAGTCATGCGTCGCAATCTAATACTGGAATCTCAGGAAAGGCACGTATACAACTGTATGAAGCATTGCTCCCCCTGGACGTAAGTCGGCATTGTGCCTACTATATTCAATCCCGATGCAATTTCTGTGTTTCATCGTCAATATGAAGCTCCAAGGGTTACAGTAAACACTAAGTGGTGCGTCGCAATCTAATACTGGCCTCTCAGGAAAGGCACGTATACAGACTGTATGAAGCATTGCTCCCCCTGAACGAAAGTCGGCATTGTGCCTACTATATTCAATCCCGATGGAATTTCTGTGTTTCATCGTCAATATGAAGCTCCAAGGGTTACAGTAAACACCCAGTGGTGTGTCGCAGTCTAATACTGGCCTCTCAGGAAAGGCACGTATACAGACTGTTTGAAGCATTGCTCCCCCTGAACGAAAGTCGGCATTGTACCTACTATATTCAATCCCGATGCAATTTCTGTGTTTCATAGTCAATATGAAGCTCCAAGAGTTAAAGTAAACACCCAGTGGTGCGTCGCAATCTAACACTGGCCTCTCAGGAAAGGCACGTATACAGACTGTTTGAAGCATTACTCCCCCTGAACGAAAGTGGGCATTGTGCCTACTATATTCAATCCCGATGCAATTTCCGTGTTTCATCGTCAATGTGAAGCTCCATGGGTTACAGTAAACACCCAGTTGTGCGTCGCAATCTAATACTGGAATCTCAGGAAAGGCACGTATACAACTGTATGAAGCATTGCTCCCCCTGGACGTAAGTCAGCATTGTGCCTACAACATTCAATCCCGATGCAATTTCTGTGTATCATCGTCAATATGAAGCTCCAAGGGTTACAGTAAACACCCAGTGGTGCATCGCAATCTAATACTGGCCTCTCTGTAACGGCACGTACACAGACTGTTTGAAGCATTGCTCCCCCTGGACGGAAGACGGCATTGTGCCTACTATATTCAATCCCGATGCAATTTCTGCCTTTCATAGTCAATATGAAGCTCCAAGAATTACAGTAAACACCCAGTGGTGCGTCGCAATCTAACACTGGCCTCTCAGGAAAGGCACGTATACAGACTGTTTGAAGCATTACTCCCCCTGAACGAAAGTCGGCATTGTGCCTACTATATTCAATCCCGATGCAATATCTGTGTTTCATCGTCAATATGAAGCTCCATGGGTTACAGTAAACACCCAGTGGTGCGTCGCAATCTAATACTGGCCTCTCAGGAAAGGCACGTATACAGACTGTTTGAAGCATTATTCCCTCTGAACGAAAGACGGCATTGTGCCTACTATATTCAATCCCGATGCAATGTCTGTGTTTCATCGTCAGTATGAATCTCCATGGGTTACAGTAACTACCTAGTGGTGCGTCGCAATCTAATACTGGCCTCTCAGAAAAGGCACGTATACAGACTGTTTAAAGCATTGCTCCCCCTGAACGAAAGACGGCATTGTGCCTACTATATTCAATCCCGATGCAATTTCTGTGTTTCATCGTCAATATGAAATTCCAAGGGTTACAGTAAACACACAGTGGTGCGTCGCACTCTAATACTGGCCTCTCAGGAAAGGCACGTATACAGACTGTTTGAAGCATTGCTCCCCCTGAACGAAAGTCGGCATTGTGCCTACTATATTCAGTCCCGATGCAATTTCTGTGTTTCATCGTCAATATGATGCTCCAAGGGTTACAGTAAACACCCAGTGGTACGTCGCAATGTAATGCTGGCCTCTCAGGAAAGACACGTATACAGACTGTTTGAAGCATTGCTCCCCCTGAACGAAAGTCGGCATTGTGCCTACTATATTCAATCCCGATGCAATTTCAGTGTTTCATCGTCAATATAAAGCTCCATGGGTTACAGTAAACATCCAGTGGTGCATCGCAATCTAATACTGGCCTCTCAGGAAAGGCACGTATACAGACTGTTTGAAGCATTGCTCCCCCTGAACGAAAGTCGGCATTGTGCCTACTATATTCAAGCCCGATGCAATTTCTGTGTTTCATCGTCAATATGATGCCCCATGGGTTACAGTAAACACCCAGTTGACGTCGCAATCTAATACTGGCCTCTCAGGAAAGGCACGTATACAGACTGTTTGAAGCATTGCCCCCCCCTGAACGAAAGTCGGCATTGTGCCTACTATATTCAATCCCGATGCAATTTCTGTGTTTCATCGTCAATATGAAGCTCCATGGGTTACAGTAAACACCCAGTCGTGTGTCGCAATCTAATACTGGCATCTCAGGAAAGGCACGTATACAACTGTATGAAGCATTGCTCCCCCTGGACGTAAGTCGGCATTGTGCCTACTATATTCATTCCCGATGCAATATCTGTGTTTCATCGTCAATATGAAGCTCCAAGGGTTACAGTAAACACCCAGTGGTGCGTCGCAATCTAATACTGGTCTCTCTGTAACGGCACGTATACAGACTGTTTTAAGCATTGCTCCCCCTGGACGGAAGACGGCATTGTGCCTACTATATTCAATCCCGATGCAATTTCTGTGTTTCATCGTCAATATGAAGCTCCATGGGTTACAGTAAACACCCAGTGGTGCATCGCAATCTAATACTGGCCTCTCAGGAAAGGCACGTATACAGACTGTTTGAAGCATTACTCCCCCTGAACGAAAGTCGGCATTGTGCCTACTATATTCAATCCCGATGCAATTTCTGTGTCTCATCGTCAATATGAAGCTCCAAGGGTTACAGTAAACACCCAGTGGTGCGTCGCAGTCTAATACTGGCCTCTCAGGAAAGGCACGTATACAGACTGTTTGAAGCATTGCCCCCCCTGAACGATAGTCGTCATTGTAGCTACTATATTCAATCCCGATGCAATTTCTGTGTTTCATCGTCAATATGAAGCTCCATGGGTTACAGTAAACACCCAGTCGTGCGTCGCAATGTAATACTGGCATCTCAGGAAAGGCACGTATACAACTGTATGAAGCATTGCTCCCCCTGGACGTAAGTCGGCATTGTGCCTACTATATTCAATCCCGATGCAATATCTGTGTTTCATCGTCAATATGAAGCTCCAAGGGTTACAGTAAACACCCAGTGGTGCGTCGCAATCTAATACTGGCCTCTCTGTAACGGCACGTATACAGACTGTTTTAAGCATTGCTCCCCCTGGACGGAAGACGGCATTGTGCCTACTATATTCAATCCCGATGCAATTTCTGTGTTTCATCGTCAATATGAAGCTCCATGGGTTACAGTAAACACCCAGTGGTGCATCGCAATCTAATACTGGCCTCTCAGGAAAGGCACGTATACAGACTGTTTGAAGCATTACTCACCCTGAACGAAAGTCGGCATTGCGCCTACTATATTCAATCCCGATGCAATTTCTGTGTCTCATCGTCAATATGATGCTCCAAGGGTTACAGTAAACACCCAGTGGTGCGTCGCAGTCTAATACTGGCCTCTCAGGAAAGGCACGTATACAGACTGTTTGAAGCATTGCTCCCCCTGAACGAAAGTCGGCATTGTGCCTACTATATTTAATCCGATGCAATTTCTGTGTTTCATAGTCAATATGAAGCTCCAAGAGTTACAGTAAACACCCAGTGGTGCGTCGCAATGTAACACAGGCCTCTCAGGAAAGGCATGAATACAGACTGTTTGAAGCATTACTCCCCCTGAACGAAAGTGGGCATTGTGCCTACTATATTCAATCCCGATGCAATTTCCGTGTTTCATCGTCAATATGAAGCTCCATGGATTACAGTAAACACCCAGTCGTGCGTCGCAATCTAATACTGGAATCTCAGGAAAGGCACATATACAACTGTATGAAGCATTGCTCTCCCTGGACGTATGTCAGCATTGTGCCTACTACATTCAATCCCGATGCAATTTCTGTGTTTCATCGTCAATATGAAGCTCCAAGGGTTACAGTAAACACCCAGTGGTGCGTCGCAATCTAATACTGGCCTCTCCGTAACGGCACGTATACAGACTGTTTGAAGCATTGCTCCCCCTGGACGGAAGTCGGCATTGTGCCTACTATATTCAATCCCGATGCAATTTCTGTGTTTCATCGTCAATATGAATCTCCATGGGTTACAGTACACACCCAGTGGTGCGTCGCAGTCTAATACTGGCCTCTCAGGAAAGGCACGTATACAGACTGTTTGAAGCATTGCTCCCCCTGAACGAAAGTCGGCATTGTGCCAACTATATTCAATCCCGATGCAATTTCTGTCTTTCATAGTCAATATGAAGCTCCAAGAGTTACAGTAAACACCCAGTGGTGCGTCGCAATCTAATACTGGCCCCTCAGGAAAGGCACATTTACAGACTGTTTGAAGCATTGCTCCCCCTGAACGAAAGTCGACATTGTGCCTACTATATTCAACCCCGATGCAATTACTGTGTTTCATCGTCAATATGAAGCTCCAAGGGTTACAGTAAACACCCAGTGGTGCGTCGCAATCTAATACTGGCCCCTCAGGAAAGGCACATTTACAGACTGTTTGAAGCATTGCTCCCCCTGAACGAAAGTCGACATTGTGCCTACTATATTCAACCCCGATGCAATTTCTGTGTTTCATCGTCAGTATGAAGCTCCAAGGGTTACAGTAAACACCCAGTGGTGCGTCGCAATCTAATACTGGCCTCTCAGAAAAAGGCACGTATACAGACTGTTTGAAGCATTGCTCCCCCTGAACGAAAGTCGGCATTGTGCCTACTATATTCAATCCCGATGCAATTTCTGTGTTTCATCGTCAATATGAAGCTCCAAGGGTTACAGTAATCACCCAGTGGTGCGTCGCAATCTAACACTGGCTCTCAGGAAAGGCACGTATACAGACTGTTTGAAGCATTGCTCCCCCTGAACGAAAGCCAGCATTGTGCCTACTATATTCAATCCCGATGCAATTTCTGTGTTTCATCGTCAATATGAAGCTCCAAGGGTTATAGTAAACACCCAGTGGTGCGTCGCAATCTAATACTGGCCTCTCAGGAAAGGCACGTATACAGACCATTTGAAGCATTGCTCCCCCCGGACGTACGTCGGCATTGTGCCTACTATATTCAATCCCGATGCAATTTCTGTGTTTCATCGTCAATATGAAGCTCCATGGGTTACAGTACACACCCAGTGGTGCGTCGCAGTCTAATACTGGCCTCTCAGGAAAGGCACGTATACAGACTGTTTGAAGCATTGCTCCCCCTGAACGAAAGTCGGCATTGTGCCAACAATATTCAATCCCGATGCAATTTCTGTCTTTCATAGTCAATATGAAGCTCCAAGAGTTACAGTAAACACCCAGTGGTGCGTCGCAATCTAATACTGGCCCCTCAGGAAAGGCACATTTACAGACTGTTTGAAGCATTGCTCCCCCTGAACGAAAGTCGACATTGTGCCTACTATATTCAACCCCGATGCAATTTCTGTGTTTCATCGTCAATATGAAGCTCCAAGGGTTACAGTAAACACCCAGTGGTGCGTCGCAATCTAATACTGGCCCCTCAGGAAAGGCACATTTACAGACTGTTTGAAGCATTGCTCCCCCTGAACGAAAGTCGACATTGTGCCTACTATATTCAACCCCGATGCAATTTCTGTGTTTCATCGTCAGTATGAAGCTCCAAGGGTTACAGTAAACACCAAGTGGTGCGTCGCAATCTAATACTGGCCTCTCAGAAAAAGGCACGTATACAGACTGTTTGAAGCATTGCTCGCCCTGAACGAAAGTCGGCATTGTGCCTACTATATTCAATCCCGATGCAATTTCTGTGTTTCATCGTCAATATGAAGCTCCATGGGTTACAGTACACACCCAGTGGAGCGTCGCAATCTAACACTGGCCTCTCAGGAAAGGCACGTATACAGACTGTTTGAAGCATTACTCCCCCTGAACGAAAGTCGGCATTGTGCCTACTATATTCAATCCCGATGCAATTTCTGTGTTTCATCGTCAATATGAAGCTCCAAGGGTTACAGTAAACACCCAGTGGTGCGTCGCAATCTAATACTGGCCCCTCAGGAAAGGCACATTTACAGACTGTTTGAAGCATTGCTCCCCCTGAACGAAAGTCGACATTGTGCCTACTATATTCAACCCCGATGCAATTTCTGTGTTTCATCGTCAGTATGAAGCTCCAAGGGTTACAGTAAACACCCAGTGGTGCGTCGCAATCTAATACTGGCCTCTCAGAAAAAGGCACGTATACAGACTGTTTGAAGCATTGCTCCCCCTGAACGAAAGTCGGCATTGTGCCTACTATATTCAATCCCGATGCAATTTCTGTGTTTCATCGTCAATATGAAGCTCCAAGGGTTACAGTAATCACCCAGTGGTGCGTCGCAATCTAACACTGGCCTCTCAGGAAAGGCACGTATACAGACTGTTTGAAGCATTGCTCCCCCTGAACGAAAGCCAGCATTGTGCCTACTATATTCAATCCCGATGCAATATCTGTGTTTCATCGTCAATATGAAGCTCCAAGGGTTATAGTAAACACCCAGTGGTGCGTCGCAATCTAATACTGGCCTCTCAGGAAAGGCACGTATACAGACCATTTGAAGCATTGCTCCCCCCGGACGTACGTCGGCATTGTGCCTACTATATTCAATCCCGATGCAATTTCTGTGTTTCATCGTCAATATGAAGCTCCAAGGGTTACAGTAAACACCCAGTGGTGCGTCGCAATCTAATACTGGCCTCTCAGGAAAGGCACGTATACAGACTCTTTGAAGCATTGCTACCCCTGAACGAAAGTCGGCATTGTGCCTACTATATTAAATCGCGATGCAGTTCCTGTGTTTCATCGTCAATATGAAGCTCCATGGGTTACAGTAAACACCCAGTAATGCGTCGCAATCTAATACTGGAATCTCAGGAAAGGCACGTATACAACTGTATGAAGCATTGCTCCCCCTCGACGTAAGTCGGCATTGTGCCTACTATATTCAATCCCGATGCAATATCTGTGTTTCATCGTCAATATGAAGCTCCAAAGGTTGCAGTAAACACCCAGTGGTGCGTCGCACTCTAATACTGGCCTCTCAGGAAAGGCACGTATACAGACTGTTTGAAGTATTGCTCCCCCTGAACGAAAGTCAGCATTGTGCCTACAATATTCAATCCCGATGCAATTTCTGTGTTTCATCGTCAATATGATGCTCCAAGGGTTACAGACAACACCCAGTGGTACGTCGCAATCTAATGCTTGCCTCTCAGGAAAGGCACGTATACAGACTGTTTGAAGCATTGCTCCCCCTGAACGAAAGTCGGCATTGTGCCTACTATATTCAATCCCGATGCAATTTCTGTGTTTCATCGTCAATATGAAACTCCATGGGTTACAGTAAACATCCAGTGGTGCGTCGCAATCTAATACTGGCCTCTCAGGAAAGGCACGTATACAGACTGTTTGAAGCATTGCTCCCCCTGAACGAAAGTCGGCATTGTGCCTACTATATTCAATCCCGATGCAATTTCTGTCTTTCATAGTCAATATGAAGCTCCAAGAGTTACAGTAAACCCCGAGTGGTGCGTCGCAATCTAACACTGGCCTCTCAGGAAAGGCACGTATACAGACTGTTTGAAGCATTACACCCCCTGAACGAAAGTCGGCATTGTGCCTACTATATTCAATCCCGATGCAATTTCTGTGTTTCATCGTCAATATGAAGCTCCATGGGTTACAGTAAACACCCAGTCGGCGTCGCAATCTAATACTGGAATCTCAGGAAAGGCACGTATACAACTGTATGAAGCATTGCTCCCCCTGGACGTAAGTCAGAAATGTGACTACTATATTCAATCCCGATGCAATTTCTGTGTTTCATCGTCAATATGAAGCTATAAGGGTTACAGTAAACACCCAGTGGTGCGTCGCAATCTAATACTGGCCCCTCAGGAAAGGCACATTTACAGACTGTTTGAAGCATTGCTCCCCCTGAACGAAAGTCGACATTGTGCCTACTATATTCAATCCCGATGCAATTTCTGTGTTTCATCGTCAGTATGAAGATCCAAGGGTTACAGTAAACACCCAGTGGTGCGTCGCAATCTAATACTGGCCTCTCAGAAAAAGGCACGTATACAGACTGTTTGAAGCATTGCTCCCCCTGAACGAAAGTCGGCATTGTGCCTACTATATTCAATCCCGATGCAATTTCTGTGTTTCATCGTCAATATGAAGCTCCAAGGGTTACAGTAATCACCCAGTGGTGCGTCGCAATCTAATACTGGCCTCTCAGGAAAGGCACGTATACAGACTGTTTGAAGCATTGCTCCCCTGAACGAAAGCCAGCATTGTGACTACTATATTCAATCCCGATGCAATTTCTGTGTTTCATCGTCAATATGAAGTTCGAAGGGTTACAGTAAACACCCAGTGGTGTGTCGCAACCTAATACTGGCATCTCAGGAAAGGCACGTATACAGACCATTTGAAGCATTGCTCCCCCCGGACGTACGTCGGCATTGTGCCTACTATATTCAATCCCGATGCAATTTCTGTGTTTCTTCGAAAATATGAAGCTCCATGGGTTACAGTAAACACCCAGTGGTGCGTCGCAATCTAATACTGGCCTCTCAGGAAAGGCACGTATACAGACTGTTTGAAGCATTGCTCCCCCTGAACGAAAGTCGGCATTGTGCCTACTATATTCAATCCCGATGCAATTTCTGTGTTTCATCGTCAATATGAAGCTCCAAAGGTTGCAGTAAACACCAAGTGGTGCGTCGCACTCTAATACTGGCCTCTCAGGAAAGGCACGTATACAGACTGTTTGAAGTATTGCTCCCCCGGAAACGAAAGTCAGCAATGTGCCTACTATATTCAATCCCGATGCAATTTCTGTGTTTCATCGTCAATATGATGCTCCAAGGGTTACAGTAAACACCCAGTGGTACGTCGCAATCTAATGCTTGCCTCTGAGGAAAGGCACGTATACAGACTGTTTGAAGCATTGCTCCCCCTGAACGAAATTCGGCATTGTGCCTACTATATTCAATCCCGATGCAATTTCTGTGTTTCATCGTCAATATGAAACTCCATGGGTTACAGTAAACATCCAGTGGTGCGTCGCAATCTAATACTGGCCTCTCAGGAAAGGCACGTATACAGACTGTTTGAAGCATTGCTCCTCCTGAACGGAAGTCGGCATTGTGCCTACTATATTCAATCCCGATGCAATTTCTGTGTTTCATCTCAATATGAAGCTCCAAGGGTTACAGTAAACACCCAGTGGCGCGTCGCAATCTAATACTGGCCTCTCAGGAAAGGCACGTATACAGACTGTTTGAAGCATTACCCCCCCCCCCCTTGAACGAAAGTTGGCATTGTGCCTACTATATTCAATCCCGATGCAATTTCTGTGTTTCATCGTCAATATGAAGCTCCAAGGGTTACAGTAAACACCCAGTGGTGCGTCGCAATCTAATACTGGCCTCTCAGGAAAGGCACGTATACAGACTGTTTGAAGCATTGCTCCCCCTGAAAGAAAGTCGACATTGTGCCTACTATATCCAATCCCGATGCAATTTCTGTGTTTCATCGTCAGTATGAAGCTCCAAGGGTTACAGTAAACACCCAGTGGTGCGTCGCAATCTAATACTGGCCTCTGAGAAAAAGGCACGTATACAGACTGTTTGAAGCATTGCTCCCCCTGAACGAAAGTCGGCATTGTGCCTACTATATTCAATCCCGATGCAATTTCTGTGTTTCATCTTCAATATGAAACTCCAAGGGTTACAGTAATCACCCAGTGGTGCGTCGCAATCTAATACTGGCCTCTCAGGAAAGGCACGTATACAGACTGTTTGAAGCATTGCTCCCCCTGAACGAAAGCCAGCATTGTGCCTACTATATTCAATCCCGATGCAATTTCTGTGTTTCATCGTCAATATGAAGTACTAAGGGTTACAGTAAACACCCAGTGGTGCGTCGCAACCTAATACTGGCCTCTCAGGAAAGGCACGTATACAGACCATTTGAAGCATTGCTCCCCCCGGACGTACGTCGGCATTGTGCCTACTATATTCAATCCCGATGCAATTTCTGTGTTTCATCGTCAATATGAAGCTCCAAGGTTTACAGTAAACACCCAGTGGTGCGTCGCAATCTAATACTGGCCTCTCAGGAAAGGCACGTATACAGACTGTTAGAAGCATTGCTACCCCTGAACGAAAGTCGGCATTGTGCCTACTATATTCAATCCCGATGCAGTTTCTGTGTTTCATCGTCAATATGAAGCTCCATGGGTTACAGAAAACACCCAGTCATGCGTCGCAATCTAATACTGGAATCTCAGGAAAGGCACGTATACAACTGTATGAAGCATTGCCCCCCCTGGACGTAAGTCGGCATTGTGCCTACTATATTCAATCCCGATGCAATTTCTGTGTTTCATCGTCAATATGGAGCTCCAAGGGTTACAGTAAACACCCAGTGGTGCGTCGCAATCTAATACTGGCCTCTCAGGAAAGGCACGTATACAGACTGTTTGAAGCATTGCTCCCCCTGAACGAAAGTCGGCATTGTGCCTACTATATTCAATCCCGATGCAATTTCTGTGTTTCATCGTCAATATGAAGCTCCATGGGTTACAGTAAACACCCAGTGGTGCGTCGCAATATAATACTGGCCTCTCAGGAAAGGCACGTATACAGACTGTTTGAAGCATTGCTCCCCTTGAACGAAAGTCGGCATTGTGCCTACTATATTCAATCCCGATGCAATTTCTGTGTTTCATCGTCAATATGAAGCTCCAAAGGTTGCAGTAAGCTCCAAGTGGTGCGTCGCACTCTAATACTGGCCTCTCAGGAAAGGCACGTATACAGACTGTTTGAAGTATTGCTCCCCCGGAAACGAAAGTCAGCATTGTGCCCACTATATTCAATCCCGATGCAATTTCTGTGTTTCATCGTCAATATGATGCTCCAAGGGTTACAGTAAACACCCAGTGGTACGTTGCAATCTAATGCTTGCCTCTCAGGAAAGGCACGTATACAGACTGTTTGAAGCATTGCTCCCCCTGAACAAAAGTCGGCATTGTGCCTACTATATTCAATCCCGATGCAATTTCTGTGTTTCATCGTCAATATGAAGCACCAAGGGTTACAGTAAACACCCAGTGGCGCGTCGCAATCTAATACTGGCCTCTCAGGAAAGGCACGTATACAGACTGTTTGAAGCATTACTCCCCCTGAACGAAAGTCGGCATTGTGCCTACTATATTCAATCCCGATGCAATTTCTGTGTTTCATAGTCAATATGAAGCTCCAAGAGTTACAGTAAACACCCAGTGGTGCGTCTCAATCTAACACAGGCCTCTCAGGAAAGGCATGTATACAGACTGTTTGAAGCATTACTCCCCTGAACGAAAGTGGGCATTGTGCCTACTATATTCAATCCCGATGAAATTTCCGTGTTTCATCGTCAATATGAAGCTCCATGCATTACAGTAAACACCCAGTCGTGCGTCGCAATCTAATACTGGAATCTCAGGAAAGGCACGTATACAACTGTATGAAGCATTGCTCCCCCTGGACGTAAGTCAGCATTGTGCCTACTACATTCAATCCCGATGCAAATTCTGTGTTTCATCGTCAATATGAAGCTCCAAGGGTTACAGTAAACACCCAGTGGTGCGTCGCAATCTAATACTGGCCCCTCAGGAAAGGCACATTTACAGACTGTTTGAAGCATTGCTCCCCCTGAACGAAAGTCGACATTGTGCCTACTATATTCAATCCCGATGCAATTTCTGTGTTTCATCGTCAGTATGAAGCTCCAGGGGTTACAGTAAACACCCAGTGGTGCGTCGCAATCTAATACTGGCCTCTCAGAAAAAGGCACGTATACAGACTGTTTGAAGCATTGCTCCCCCTGAACGAAAGTCGGCATTGTGCCTACTATATTCAATCCCGATGCAATTTCTGTGTTTCATCGTCAATATGAAGCTCCAAGGGTTACAGTAATCACCCAGTGGTGCGTCGCAATCTAATACTGGCCTCTCAGGAAAGGCACGTATACAGACTGTTTGAAGCATTGCTCCCCTGAACGAAAGCCAGCATTGTGACTACTATATTCAATCCCGATGCAATTTCTGTGTTTCATCGTCAATATGAAGTTCGAAGGGTTACAGTAAACACCCAGTGGTGTGTCGCAACCTAATACTGGCATCTCAGGAAAGGCACGTATACAGACCATTTGAAGCATTGCTCCCCCCGGACGTACGTCGGCATTGTGCCTACTATATTCAATCCCGATGCAATTTCTGTGTTTCTTCGAAAATATGAAGCTCCATGGGTTACAGTAAACACCCAGTGGTGCGTCGCAATCTAATACTGGCCTCTCAGGAAAGGCACGTATACAGACTGTTTGAAGCATTGCTCCCCCTGAACGAAAGTCGGCATTGTGCCTACTATATTCAATCCCGATGCAATTTCTGTGTTTCATCGTCAATATGAAGCTCCAAAGGTTGCAGTAAACACCAAGTGGTGCGTCGCACTCTAATACTGGCCTCTCAGGAAAGGCACGTATACAGACTGTTTGAAGTATTGCTCCCCCGGAAACGAAAGTCAGCAATGTGCCTACTATATTCAATCCCGATGCAATTTCTGTGTTTCATCGTCAATATGATGCTCCAAGGGTTACAGTAAACACCCAGTGGTACGTCGCAATCTAATACTGGCCTCTCAGAAAAAGGCACGTATACAGACTGTTTGAAGCATTGCTCCTCCTGAACGGAAGTCGGCATTGTGCCTACTATATTCAATCCCGATGCAATTTCTGTGTTTCATCTCAATATGAAGTACTAAGGGTTACAGTAAACACCCAGTGGTGCGTCGCAACCTAATACTGGCCTCTCAGGAAAGGCACGTATACAGACCATTTGAAGCATTGCTCCCCCCGGACGTACGTCGGCATTGTGCCTACTATATTCAATCCCGATGCAATTTCTGTGTTTCATCGTCAATATGAAGCTCCAAGGTTTACAGTAAACACCCAGTGGTGCGTCGCAATCTAATACTGGCCTCTCAGGAAAGGCACGTATACAGACTGTTAGAAGCATTGCTACCCCTGAACGAAAGTCGGCATTGTGCCTACTATATTCAATCCCGATGCAGTTTCTGTGTTTCATCGTCAATATGAAGCTCCATGGGTTACAGAAAACACCCAGTCATGCGTCGCAATCTAATACTGGAATCTCAGGAAAGGCACGTATACAACTGTATGAAGCATTGCCCCCCCTGGACGTAAGTCGGCATTGTGCCTACTATATTCAATCCCGATGCAATTTCTGTGTTTCATCGTCAATATGAAGCTCCAAGGGTTACAGTAAACACCCAGTGGTGCGTCGCAATCTAATACTGGCCTCTCAGGAAAGGCACGTATACAGACTGTTTGAAGCATTGCTCCCCCTGAACGAAAGTCGGCATTGTGCCTACTATATTCAATCCCGATGCAATTTCTGTGTTTCATCGTCAATATGAAGCTCCATGGGTTACAGTAAACACCCAGTGGTGCGTCGCAATATAATACTGGCCTCTCAGGAAAGGCACGTATACAGACTGTTTGAAGCATTGCTCCCCTTGAACGAAAGTCGGCATTGTGCCTACTATATTCAATCCCGATGCAATTTCTGTGTTTCTTCGTCAATATGAAGCTCCAAAGGTTGCAGTAAGCTCCAAGTGGTGCGTCGCACTCTAATACTGGCCTCTCAGGAAAGGCACGTATACAGACTGTTTGAAGTATTGCTCCCCCGGAAACGAAAGTCAGCATTGTGCCCACTATATTCAATCCCGATGCAATTTCTGTGTTTCATCGTCAATATGATGCTCCAAGGGTTACAGTAAACACCCAGTGGTACGTTGCAATCTAATGCTTGCCTCTCAGGAAAGGCACGTATACAGACTGTTTGAAGCATTGCTCCCCCTGAACAAAAGTCGGCATTGTGCCTACTATATTCAATCCCGATGCAATTTCTGTGTTTCATCGTCAATATGAAGCACCAAGGGTTACAGTAAACACCCAGTGGCGCGTCGCAATCTAATACTGGCCTCTCAGGAAAGGCACGTATACAGACTGTTTGAAGCATTACTCCCCCTGAACGAAAGTCGGCATTGTGCCTACTATATTCAATCCCGATGCAATTTCTGTGTTTCATAGTCAATATGAAGCTCCAAGAGTTACAGTAAACACCCAGTGGTGCGTCTCAATCTAACACAGGCCTCTCAGGAAAGGCATGTATACAGACTGTTTGAAGCATTACTCCCCTGAACGAAAGTGGGCATTGTGCCTACTATATTCAATCCCGATGAAATTTCCGTGTTTCATCGTCAATATGAAGCTCCATGCATTACAGTAAACACCCAGTCGTGCGTCGCAATCTAATACTGGAATCTCAGGAAAGGCACGTATACAACTGTATGAAGCATTGCTCCCCCTGGACGTAAGTCAGCATTGTGCCTACTACATTCAATCCCGATGCAAATTCTGTGTTTCATCGTCAATATGAAGCTCCAAGGGTTACAGTAAACACCCAGTGGTGCGTCGCAATCTAATACTGGCCCCTCAGGAAAGGCACATTTACAGACTGTTTGAAGCATTGCTCCCCCTGAACGAAAGTCGACATTGTGCCTACTATATTCAATCCTGATGCAATTTCTGTGTTTCATCGTCAGTATGAAGCTCCAAGGGTTACAGTAAACACCCAGTGGTGCGTCGCAATCTAATACTGGCCCCTCAGAAAAAGGCACGTATACAGACTGTTTGAAGCATTGCTCCCCCTGAACGAAAGTCGGCATTGTGCCTACTATATTCAATCCCGATGCAATTTCTGTGTTTCATCGTCAATATGAAGCTCCAAGGGTTACAGTAATCACCCAGTGGTGCGTCGCAATCTAATACTGGCCTCTCAGGAAAGGCACGTATACAGACTGTTTGAAGCATTGCTCCCCCTGAACGAAAGCCAGCATTGTGCCTACTATATTCAATCCCGATGCAATTTCTGTGTTTCATCGTCAATATGAAGCTCCAAGGGTTACAGTAAACACCCAGTGGTGCGTCGCAATCTAATACTGGCCTCTCACGAAAGGCACGTATACAGACCATTTGAAGCATTGCTCCCCCCGGACGTACGACGGCATTAAGCATACTATATTCAATCCCGATGCAATTTCTGTGTTTCATCGTCAACACGAAGCTCCAAGGGTTACAGTAAACACCCAGTGGTGCGTCGCAATCTAATACTGGCCTCTCAGGAAAGGCACGTATACAGACTGTTTGAAGCAATGCTCCCCCTGAACGAAAGTCGGCATTGTGCCTCCTATATTCAATCCCGATGCAATTTCTGTGTTTCATCGTCAATATGAAGCTCCATGGGTTACAGTAAACACCCAGTGGTGCGTCGCAATCTAATACTGGCCTCTCAGGAAATGCACGTATACAGACTGTTTGAAGCATTGCTCCCCCCGAACGAAAGTCGGCATTGTGCCTACTATATTCAATCCCGATGCAATTTCTGTGTTTCATCGTCAATATGAAGCACCAAAGGTTGCAGTAAACACCCAGTGGTGCGTCGCACTCTAATACTGGCCTTTCAGGAAAGGCACGTATACAGACTGTTTGAAGTATTGCTCCCCCTGAACGAAAGTCAGCATTGTGCCGACTATATTCAATCCCGATGCAATTTCTGTGTTTCATCGTCAATATGATGCTTTAAGGGTTACAGTAAACACCCAGTGGTACGTCGCAATCTAATGCAGGCCTCTCAGGAAAGGCACGTATACAGACTGTTTGAAGCATTGCTCCCCCTGAACGAAAGTCGGCATTGTGCCTACTATATTCAATCCCGATGCAATTTCTGTGTTTCATCGTCAATACGAAACTCCATGGGTTACAGTAAACATCCAGTGGTGCGTCGCAATCTAATACTGGCCTCTCTGGAAAGGCACGTATACAGACTGTTTGAAGCATTGCTCCCCCTGAACGGAAGTCGGCATTGTGCCTACTATATTCAATCCCGATGCATTTTCTGTGTTTCATCCTCAATATGAAGCTCCAAGGGTTACAGTAAACACCGAGTGGCGCGTCGCAATCTAATACTGGCCTCTCAGGAAAGGCACGTATACAGACTGTTTGGAGCATTGCTCCCCCTGAACGAAAGTAGGCATTGTGCCTACTATATTCAATCCCGATGCAATTTCTGTGTTTCATCGTCAATATGAAGCTCCATGGGTTACAGTAAACACCCAGTGGTGCGTCGCAATCTAATACTGGCCACTCAGGAAAGGCACGTATACAGACTGTTTGAAGCATTGCTCCCCCTGAACGAAAGTCGGCATTGTGCCTACTATATTCAATCCCGATGCAATTTCTGAGTTTCATCGTCAATATGGAGCTCCAAGGGTTACAGTAAACACCCAGTGGTGCGTCGCAGTCTAATACTGGCCTCTCAGTAACGGCACATATACAGACTGTTTGAAGCATTGCTCCCCCTGGACGTAAATCGGCATTTTGCATACTATATTCAATCCCGATGCAATTTCTGTGTTTCATCGTCAATATGAAGCTCCAAGGGTTACAGTAAACACCCACTGGTGCGTCGCAATCTAATACTGGCCTCTCAGGAAAGCCACGTATACAGACTGTTTGAAGCATTACTCCCCCTGGACGTAAGTCGGTATTGTGCCTACTATATTCAATCCCGATGCAATTTCTGTGTTTCATCGTCAATATGATGCTCCAAGGGTTACAGTGAACACCTAGTGGTGCATTGCAATCTAATACTGGCCTCTCAGGAAAGGCACGTATACAGACTGTTTGAAGCATTTTACCACTGAACGAATGTCGGCATTGTGCCTACTATATTCAATCCCGATGCAATTTCTGTGTTTCATCGTCAATATGAAGCTCCATGGGTTACAGTAAACACCCAGTGGTGCGTCGCAATCTAATACTGGCCTCTCAGGAAAGGCACGTATACAGACTGTTTGAAGCATTACTCCCCCTGAACGAAAGTCGGCATTGTGCCTACTATATTCAATCCCGATGCAATTTCTGTGTTTCATCGTCAGTATGAATCTCCATGGGTTACAGTAAACACCCAGTGGTGCGTCGCAATCTAATACTGGCCTCTCAGGAAAGGCACGTATACAGACTGTTTGTAGCATTGCTCCCCCTGAACGAAAGTCGGCATTGTGCCTACTATATTCAATCCCGATGCAACTTCTGTGTTTCGTCGTCAATATGAAACTCCAAGGGTTACAGTAAACACCCAGTGGAGCGTCGCACTCTAATACTGGCCTCTCAGGAAAGGCACGTATACAGACTGTTTGAAGCATTGCTCCCCCTGAACGAAAGTCGGCATTGTGCCTACTATATTCAATCCCGGTGCAATTTCTGTGTTTCATCGTCAATATGATGCTCCAAGGGTTACATTAAACACTCAGTGGTACGTCGCAATCTAATACTGGCCTCACAGGATAGGCACGTATACAGACTGTTTGAAGCATTGCTCCCCCTGAACGAAAGTCGGCATTGTGCCTACTATATTCAATCCCGATGCAATTTCTGTGTTTGATTGTCAATATGAAGCTCCATGGGTTACAGTAAACATCCAGTGGTGCGTCGCAATCTAAAACTGGCCTCTCAGGAAAGGCACGTTTACAGACTGTTTGAAGCATTGCTACCCCTGAACGAAAGTCGGCATTGTGCCTACTATATTCAATCCCGATGCAATTTCTGTGTTTCATCGTCAATATGAAGCTCCATGGGTTACAGTAAACACCCAGTGGTGCGTCGCAATCTAATACTGGCCTCTCAGGAAAGGCATGTATACAGACTGTTTGAAGCATTATTCCCCCTGAACGAAAGTCGGCATTGTGCCTACTATATTCAATCCCGATGCAATTTCTGTGTTTCATCGTCAATATGAAGCTCCAAGGGTTACAGTAAACACCCAGTGGTGCGTCGCAATCTAATACTGGCCTCTCAGGAAAGGCACATATACACACTGTTTGAAGCATTGCTCCCCCTGAACGAAAGCCGGCATTGTGCCTACTATATTCAATCCCGATGCAATTTCTGTGTTTCTTCGAAAATATGAAGCTCCATGGGTTACAGTAAACACCCAGTGGTGCGTCGCAATCTAATACTGGCCTCTCAGGAAAGGCAGGTATACAGACTGTTTGAAGCATTATTCCCCCTGAACGAAAGTCGGCATTGTGCCTACTATATTCAATCCCGATGCAATTTCTGTGTTTCATCGTCAATATGAAGCTCCAAGGGTTACAGTAAACACCATGTGGTGCGTCGCAATCTAATACTGGCCTCTCAGGAAAGGCACGTATACAGACTGTTTGAAGCATTGCTCCTCCTGAAAGAAAGTCGGCATTGTGCCTACTATATTCAATCCCGATGCAATTTCTGTGTTTCATCGTCAATATGAAGCTCCATGGGCTACAGTAAGCACCCAGTGGTGCGTAGCAGTCTAATACTGGCCTCTCAGTAACGGCACATATACAGACTGTTTGAAGCATTGCTCCCCCTGGACGTAAGTCGGCATTGTGCATACTATATTCAATCCCGATGCAATTTCTGTGTTTCATCGTCAATATGAAGCTCCAAGGGTTACAGTAAACACCCAGTGGTGCGTCGCAATCTAATACTGGCCTCTCAGGAAAATCAAGTATACAGACTGTTTGAAGCATTACTCCCCCTGGACGTAAGTCGGAATTGTGCCTACTAAATTCAATCCCGATGCAATTTCTGTGTTTCATCGTCCATATGATGCTCCAAGGGTTACAGTGAACACCCAGTGGTGCGTCGCAATCTAATACTGGGCTCTCAGGAAAGGCACGTACACAGACTGAAGCATTGCACCCCCTAGATGTAAGTTGGCATTGCGCCTACTATATTCAATCCAGATGCAATTTCTGTGTTTCATCGTCAATATGAAGCTCCAAGGGTTACAGTAAACACCCAGTGGTGCGTCGCAATCTAATACTGGCCTCTCAGGAAAGGCACGTATACAGACTGTATGTAGCATTTACTCTCCCTGGACGTAAGTCGGCATTGTGCCTACTATATGCAATCCCGATGCAATTGCTGTGGTTCATCGTCAATATGAAGCTCCAAGGGTTACAGTAAATACACAGTGGTGCGTCGCAATCTAATACTGGCCTTTTAGGAAAGGCACGTATACAGACTGTTTGAAGCGTTACTCCCCCTGGACGTAAGTCGGCGTTGTGCCTACAATATTCAATCCTGATGCAATTTCTGTCTTTTATTCTCAATAAGAAGCTCCAAGGGTTACAGTAAACACCCAGTGGTGCGTCGCAATCTAATACTGGAGTCACAGTAACGGCACGTATACAGACTGTTTGAAGCATTGCTCCCCCTGGACGTAAGTGGGCATTGTGCCTTCTATATTCAATCCAGATGCAATTTCTGTGTTTCATCGTCAGTATGAAGCTCCAAGGAATACAGTAAACACCCAATGGTGCGTCACAATCTAATACTGGACTCTCAGTAGCGGCACTTATACAGACTGTTTAAACCATTGCTCCCCGATGACGTAGGTCGGCATTGTGCCTACTATATTCAATCCCGATGCAATTTCTGTGTTTCATCGTCAGTATGAAGCTCCAAGGGATACAGTAAACACCCAGTGGTGCGTCGCAATCTAATACTGGACTCTCAGTAGCGGCATTTATACAGACTGTTTAAACCATTGCTCCCCGAGGACGTAGGTCGGCATTGTGCCTACTATATTCAATCCCGATGCAATTTCTGTGTTTCATCGTCAATATAAAGCTCCAAGGGTGGCAGTAAACCCCCGTGGTGCGTCGCAATCTAATACTGGCCTCTCAGGAAAGGCACGTATACAGACTGTTTGAAGCATTGCTCCCCCTGAACCAAAGTCGGCATTGTGCCTACTATATTCAATCCCGATGCAATTTCTGTGTTTCATCGTCAATATGAAGCTCCAAGTGTTACAGTAAACACCCAGTGGTGCGTCGCAGTCTAATACTGGCCTCTCAGGAAAGGCACGTAAACAGACTGTTTGAAGCATTACTCCCCCTGAACGAAAGTCGGCATTGTGCCTACTATATTCAATCCCGATGCAATTTCTGTGTTTCATCGTCAATATGAAGGTCCATGGGTTACAGTAAACTCCCAGTCGTGCGTCGCAATCTAATACTGGGATCTCAGGAAAGGCACGAATACAACTGTATGAAGCATTGCTCCCTCTGGACGTAAGTCAGCATTGTGCCTACTATATTCAATCCCGATGCAATTTCTGTGTTTTATCGTCAATATGAAGCTCCAAGGGTTACAGTAGACACGTAGTGGTGCGTCGCAATCTACAACTGGCCTCTCAGGAAAGGCAGATATACTGACTGTTTGAAGCATTGCTCCCCGTAAACGAAAGTCGACATTGTGCCTACTATATTCAATCCCGATGCAATTTCTGTGTTTCATCGTCAATATGAAGCTCCAAGGGTTACAGTAAACACCCAGTGGTGCGTCGCAATCTAATACTGGCCTCTCAGGAAAATCAAGTATACAGACTGTTTGAAGCATTACTCCCCCTGGACGTAAGTCGGAATTGTGCCTACTAAATTCAATCCCGATGCAATTTCTGTGTTTCATCGTCCATATGATGCTCCAAGGGTTACAGTGAACACCCAGTGGTGCGTCGCAATCTAATACTGGGCTCTCAGGAAAGGCACGTACACAGACTGAAGCATTGCACCCCCTAGATGTAAGTTGGCATTGCGCCTACTATATTCAATCCAGATGCAATTTCTGTGTTTCATCGTCAATATGAAGCTCCAAGGGTTACAGTAAACACCCAGTGGTGCGTCGCAATCTAATACTGGCCTCTCAGGAAAGGCACGTATACAGACTGTATGTAGCATTTACTCTCCCTGGACGTAAGTCGGCATTGTGCCTACTATATGCAATCCCGATGCAATTGCTGTGGTTCATCGTCAATATGAAGCTCCAAGGGTTACAGTAAATACACAGTGGTGCGTCGCAATCTAATACTGGCCTTTTAGGAAAGGCACGTATACAGACTGTTTGAAGCGTTACTCCCCCTGGACGTAAGTCGGCGTTGTGCCTACAATATTCAATCCTGATGCAATTTCTGTCTTTTATTCTCAATAAGAAGCTCCAAGGGTTACAGTAAACACCCAGTGGTGCGTCGCAATCTAATACTGGAGTCACAGTAACGGCACGTATACAGACTGTTTGAAGCATTGCTCCCCCTGGACGTAAGTGGGCATTGTGCCTTCTATATTCAATCCAGATGCAATTTCTGTGTTTCATCGTCAGTATGAAGCTCCAAGGAATACAGTAAACACCCAGTGGTGCGTCACAATCTAATACTGGACTCTCAGTAGCGGCACTTATACAGACTGTTTAAACCATTGCTCCCCGATGACGTAGGTCGGCATTGTGCCTACTATATTCAATCCCGATGCAATTTCTGTGTTTCATCGTCAGTATGAAGCTCCAAGGGATACAGTAAACACCCAGTGGTGCGTCGCAATCTAATACTGGACTCTCAGTAGCGGCATTTATACAGACTGTTTAAACCATTGCTCCCCGAGGACGTAGGTCGGCATTGTGCCTACTATATTCAATCCCGATGCAATTTCTGTGTTTCATCGTCAATATAAAGCTCCAAGGGTGGCAGTAAACCCCCGTGGTGCGTCGCAATCTAATACTGGCCTCTCAGGAAAGGCACGTATACAGACTGTTTGAAGCATTGCTCCCCGTGAACCAAAGTCGGCATTGTGCCTACTATATTCAATCCCGATGCAATTTCTGTGTTTCATCGTCAATATGAAGCTCCAAGTGTTACAGTAAACACCCAGTGGTGCGTCGCAGTCTAATACTGGCCTCTCAGGAAAGGCACGTAAACAGACTGTTTGAAGCATTACTCCCCCTGAACGAAAGTCGGCATTGTGCCTACTATATTCAATCCCGATGCAATTTCTGTGTTTCATCGTCAATATGAAGGTCCATGGGTTACAGTAAACTCCCAGTCGTGCGTCGCAATCTAATACTGGGATCTCAGGAAAGGCACGAATACAACTGTATGAAGCATTGCTCCCTCTGGACGTAAGTCAGCATTGTGCCTACTATATTCAATCCCGATGCAATTTCTGTGTTTTATCGTCAATATGAAGCTCCAAGGGTTACAGTAGACACGTAGTGGTGCGTCGCAATCTACAACTGGCCTCTCAGGAAAGGCAGATATACTGACTGTTTGAAGCATTGCTCCCCGTAAACGAAAGTCGACATTGTGCCTACTATATTCAATCCCGATGCAATTTCTGTGTTTCATCGTCAATATGATGCTCCAAGGGTTACATTAAACACTCAGTGGTAAGTCGCAATCTAATACTGGCCTCTCAGGAAAGGCACGTATAGAGACTGTTTGAAGCATTGCTCCCCCTGAACGAAAGTCGGCATTGTGCCTACTATATTCAATCCCGATGCAATTTCTGTGTTTGATTGTCAATATGAAGCTCCATGGGTTACAGTAAACATCCAGTGGTGCGTCGCAATCTAATACTGGCCTCTCAGGAAAGGCACGTATACAGACTGTTTGAAGCATTGCTACCCCTGAACGAAAGTCGGCATTGTGCCTACTATATTGAATCCCGATGCAATTTCTGTGTTTCATCGTCAATATGAAGCTCCATGGGTTATAGTAAACACCCAGCGGTGCGTCACAATCTAATACTGGCCTCTCAGGAAAGGCACGTATACAGACTGTTTGAAGCATTACTCCCCCTGAACGAAAGTCGGCATTGTGCCTACTATATTCAATCCCGATGCAATTTCTGTGTTTCATCGTCAATATGAAGCTCCAAGGGTTACAGTAAACACCCAGTGGTGCGTCGCAATCTAATACTGGCCTCTCAGGAAAGGTACATATACAGACTGAAGCATTGCTCCCCCTGAACGAAAGCCGGCATTGTGCCTACTAAATTCAATCCCGATGCAATTTCTGTGTTTCTTCGAAAATATGAAGCTCCATGGGTTACAGTAAACACCCAGTGGTGCGTCGCAATCTAATACTGGCCTCTCAGGAAAGGCACGTATACAGACTGTTTGAAGCATTGCTCCTCCTGAAAGAAAGTCGGCATTGTGCCTACTATATTCAATCCCGATGCAATTTCTGTGTTTCATCGTCAATATGAAGCTCCATGGGCTACAGTAAACACCCAGTGGTGCGTAGCAGTCTAATACTGGCCTCTCAGTAACGGCACATATACAGACTGTTTGAAGCATTACTCCCCCTGGACGTAAGTCGGCATTGTGCATACTATATTCAATCCCGATGCAATTTCTGTGTTTCATCGTCAATATGAAGCTCCAAGGGTTACAGTAAACACCCAGTGGTGCGTCGCAATCTAATACTGGCCTCTCAAGAAAGCCAAGTATACAGACTGTTTGAAGCATTACTCCCCCTCGACGTAAGTCGGTATTGTGCCTACTATATTCAATCCCGATGCAATTTCAGTGTTTCATCGTCAATATGATGCTCCAAGGGTTACAGTGAACACCCAGTGGTGCGTCGCAATCTAATACTGGGCTCTCAGGAAAGGCACGTATACAGACTGTTTGAAGCATTGCTCCTCCTGAAAGAAAGTCGGCATTGTGCCTACTATATTCAATCCAGATGCAATTTCTGTGTTTCATCGTCAATATGAAGCTCCAAGGGTTACAGTAAACACCCAGTGGTGCGTCGCAATCTAATACTGGCCTCTCAGGAAAGGCACGTATACAGACTGTTTGTAGCATTACTCTCCCTGGACGTAAGTCGGCATTGTGCCTACTATATGCAATCCCGATGCAATTGCTGTGTTTCATCGTCAATATGAAGCTCCAAGTGTTACAGTAAATACCCAGTGGTGCGTCGCAATCTAACACTGGCCTTTTAGGAAAGGCACGTATACAGACTGTTTGAAGCGTTACTCCCCCTGGACGTAAGTCGGCGTTGTGCCTACAATATTCAATCCCGATGCAATTTCTGTCTTTTATTCTCAATATGAAGCTCCAAGGGTTACAGTAAACACCCAGTGGTGCGTCGCAATCTAATACTGGAGTCACAGTAACGGCACGTATACAGACTGTTTGAAGCATTGCTCCCCCTGGACGTAAGTGGGCATTGTGCCTTCTATATTCAATCCCGATGCAATTTCTGTTTTTCATCGTCAGTATGAAGCTCCAAGGGATACGGTAAACACCCAGTGGTGCGTCGCAATCTAAACTGGACTCTCAGTAGCGGCACTTATACAGACTGTTTAAACCATTGCTCCCCGAGGACGTAGGTCGGCATTGTGCCTACTATATTCAATCCCGATGCAATTTCTGTGTTTCATCGTCAGTATGAAGCTCCAAGGGATACAGTAAACACCCAGTGGTGCGTCGCAATCTAATACTGGACTCTCAGTAGCGGCATTTATACAGAAAGTTTAAACCATTGCTCCCCGAGGACGTAGGTCGGCATTGTGCCTACTATGTTAATCCCGATGCAATTTCTCTGTGTCATCGTCAATATAAAGCTCCAAGGGTGGCAGTAAACCCCCGTGGTGCGTCGCAATCTAATACTGGCCTCTCAGGAAAGTCACGTATACAGACTGTTTGAAGCATTGCTCCCCCTGAACCAAAGTCGGCATTGTGCCTACTATATTCAATCCCGATGCAATTTCTGTGTTTCATCGTCAATATGAAGCCCCAAGTGTTACAGTAAACACCCAGTGGTGCGTCGCAGTCTAATACTGGCCTCTCAGGAAAGGCACGTAAACAGACTGTTTGATGCATTACTCCCCCTGAACGAAAGTCGGCATTGTGCCTACTATATTCAATCCCGATGCAATTTCTGCGTTTCATCGTCAATATGAAGGTCCAAGGGTTACATTAAACACTCAGTGGTACGTCGCAATCTAATACTGGCCTCTCAGGAAAGGCACGTATTCAGACTGTTTGAAGCATTGCTCCCCCTGAACGAAAGTCGGCATTGTGCCTACTATATTCAATCCCGATGCAATTTCTGTGTTTGATTGTCAATATGAAGCTCCATGGGTTACAGTATACATCCAGTGGTGCGTCGCAATCTAATACTGGCCTCTCAGGAAAGGCACGTATACAGACTGTTTGAAGCATTGCTTCCCCTGAACGAAAGTCGGCATTGTGCCTACTATATTCAATCCCGATGCAATTTCTGTGTTTCATCGTCAATATGAAGCTCCATGGGTTACAGTAAACACCCAGTGGTGCGTCGCAATCTAATACTGGCCTCTCAGGAAAGGCACGTATACAGACTGTTTGAAGCTTTACTCCCCCTGAACGAAAGTCGGCATTGTGCCTACTATATTCAATCCCGATGCAATTTCTGTGTTTCATCGTCAATATGAAGCTCCAAGGGTTACAGTAAACACCCAGTGGTGCGTCGCAATCTAATACTGGCCTCCCAGGAAAGGCACATATACAGACTGTTTGAAGCATTGCTCCCCCTGAACGAAAGCCGGCATTGTGCCTACTATATTCAATCCCGATGCAATTTCTGTGTTTCTTCGAAAATATGAAGCTCCATGGGTTACAGTAAACACCCAGTGGTGCGTCGCAATCTAATACTGGCCTCTCAGGAAAGGCACGTATACAGACTGTTTGAAGCATTGCTCCTCCTGAAAGAAAGTCGGCATTGTGCCTACTATATTCAATCCCGATGCAATTCCTGTGTTTCATCGTCAATATGAAGCTCCATGGACTACAGTAAACACCCAGTGGTGCGTTGCAGTCTAATACTGGCCTCTCAGTAACGGCACATATACAGACTGTTTGAAGCATTGCTCCCCCTGGACGTAAGTCGGCATTGTGCATACTATATTCAATCCCGATGCAATTTCTGTGTTTCATCGTCAATATGAAGCTCCAAGGGTTACAGTAAACACCCAGTGGTGCGTCGCAATCTAATACTGGCCTCTCAAGAAAGCCAAGTATACAGACTGTTTGAAGCATTACTCCCCCTGGACGTAAGTCGGTATTGTGCCTACTATATTCAATCCCGATGCAATTTCTGTGTTTCATCGTCAATATGATGCTCCAAGGGTTACAGTGAACACCCAGTGGTGCGTCGCAATCTAATACTGGGCTCTCAGGAAAGGCACGTATACAGACTGTTTGAAGCATTGCTCCTCCTGAAAGAAAGTCGGCATTGTGCCTACTATATTCAATCCAGATGCAATTTCTGTGTTTCTTCGAAAATATGAAGCTCCATGGGTTACAGTAAACACCCAGTGGTGCGTCGCAATCTAATACTGGCCTCTCAGGAAAGGCACGTATACAGACTGTTTGAAGCATTGCTCCTCCTGAAAGAAAGTCGGCATTGTGCCTACTATATTCAATCCCGATGCGATTCCTGTGTTTCATCGTCAATATGAAGCTCCATGGACTACAGTAAACACCCAGTGGTGCGTTGCAGTCTAATACTGGCCTCTCAGTAACGGCACATATACAGACTGTTTGAAGCATTGCTCCCCCTGGACGTAAGTCGGCATTGTGCATACTATATTCAATCCCGATGCAATTTCTGTGTTTCATCGTCAATATGAAGCTCCAAGGGTTACAGTAAACACCCAGTGGTGCGTCGCAATCTAATACTGGCCTCTCAGGAAAGGCACGTATACAGACTGTATGTAGCATTACTCTCCCTGGACGTAAGTCGGCATTGTGCCTACTATATGCAATCCCGATGCAATTGCTGTGGTTCATCGTCAATATGAAGCTCCAAGGGTTACAGTAAATACACAGTGGTGCGTCGCAATCTAATACTGGCCTTTTAGGAAAGGCACGTATACAGACTGTTTGAAGCGTTACTCCCCCTGGACGTAAGTCGGCGTTGTGCCTACAATATTCAATCCTGATGCAATTTCTGTCTTTTATTCTCAATATGAAGCTCCAAGGGTTACAGTAAACACCCAGTGGTGCGTCGCAATCTAATACTGGAGTCACAGTAACGGCACGTATACAGACTGTTTGAAGCATTGCTCCCCCTGGACGTAAGTGGGCATTGTGCCTTCTATATTCAATCCAGATGCAATTTCTGTGTTTCATCGTCAGTATGAAGCTCCAAGGAATACAGTAAACACCCAGTGGTGCGTCGCAATCTAATACTGGACTCTCAGTAGCGGCACTTATACAGACTGTTTAAACCATTGCTCCCCGATGACGTAGGTCGGCATTGTGCCTACTATATTCAATCCCGATGCAATTTCTGTGTTTCATCGTCAGTATGAAGCTCCAAGGGATACAGTAAACACCCAGTGGTGCGTCGCAATCTAATACTGGACTCTCAGTAGCGGCATTTTTACAGACTGTTTAAACCATTGCTCCTCGAGGACGTAGGTCGGCATTGTGCCTACTATATTCAATCCCGATGCAATATCTGTGTTTCATCGTCAATATAAAGCTCCAAGGGTGGCAGTAAACCCCCGTGGTGCGTCGCAATCTAATACTGGCCTCTCAGGAAAGGCACGTATACAGACTGTTTGAAGCATTGCTCCCCCTGAACCAAAGTCGGCATTGTGCCTACTATATTCAATCCCGATGCAATTTCTGTGTTTCATCGTCAATATGAAGCTCCAAGTGTTACAGTAAACACCCAGTGGTGCGTCGCAGTCTAATACTGGCCTCTCAGGAAAGGCACGTAAACAGACTGTTTGAAGCATTACTCCCCCTGAACGAAAGTCGGCATTGTGCCTACTATATTCAATCCCGATGCAATTTCTGTGTTTCATCGTCAATATGAAGGTCCATGGGTTACAGTAAACTCCCAGTCGTGCGTCGCAATCTAATACTGGGATCTCAGGAAAGGCACGAATACAACTGTATGAAGCATTGCTCCCTCTGGACGTAAGTCAGCATTGTGCCTACTATATTCAATCCCGATGCAATTTCTGTGTTTTATCGTCAATATGAAGCTCCAAGGGTTACAGTAGACACATAGTGGTGCGTCGCAATCTTCAACTGGCCTCTCAGGAAAGGCAGATATACTGACTGTTTGAAGCATTGCTCCCCGTAAACGAAAGTCGACATTGTGCCTACTATAATCAATCCCGATGCAATTTCTGTGTTTCATCGTCAATATGAAGCTCCAAGGGTTACAGTAAACACCCAGTGGTGCGTCGCAATCTAATACTGGCCTCTCACGAAAGGCACGTATACAGACTGTTTGAAGCATTGCTCCCCATGAACGAAAGTCGGCATTGTGCCTACTATATTCAATCCCGATGCAATTTCTGTGTTTCATCGTCAATATGATGCTCCAAGGGTTACATTAAACACTCAGTGGTACGTCGCAATCTAATACTGGCCTCTCAGGAAAGGCACGTATACAGACTGTTTGAAGCATTGCTCCCCCTGAACTAAAGTCGGCATTGTGCCTACTATATTCAATCCCGATGCAATTTCTGTGTTTGATTGTCAATATGAAGCTCCATGGGTTACAGTAAACATCCAGTGGTGCGTCGCAATCTAATACTGGCCTCTCAGGAAAGGTACGTATACAGACTGTTAGAAGCATTGCTACCCCTGAACGAAAGTCGGCATTGTGCCTACTATATTGAATCCCGATGCAATTTCTGTGTTTCATCGTCAATATGAAGCTCCATGGGTTACAGTAAACACCCAGTGGTGCGTCGCAATCTAATACTGGCCTCTCAGGAAAGTCACGTATACAGACTGTTTGAAGCATTACTCCCCCTGAACGAAAGTCGGCATTGTGCCTACTATATTCAATCCCGATGCAATTTCTGTGTTTCATCGTCAATATGAAGCTCCTTGGGTTACAGTAAACACCCAGTGGTGCGTCGCAATCTAATACTGGCCTCTCAGGAAAGGTACATATACAGACTGTTTGAAGCATTGCTCCCCCTGAACGAAAGCCGGCATTGTGCCTACTAAATTCAATCCCGATGCAATTTCTGTGTTTCTTCGAAAATATGAAGCTCCATGGGTTACAGTAAACACCCAGTGGTGCGTCGCAATCTAATACTGGCCTCTCAGGAAAGGCACATATACAGACTGTTTGAAGCATTGCTCATCCTGAAAGAAAGTCGGCATTGTGCCTACTATATTCAATCCCGATGCAATTTCTGTGTTTCATCGTCAATATGAAGCTCCATGGGCTACAGTAAACACCCAGTGGTGCGTAGCAGTCTAATACTGGCCTCTCAGTAACGGCACATATACAGACTGTATGAAGCATTACTCCCCCTGGACGTAAGTCGGCATTGTGCATACTATATTCAATCCCGATGCAATTTCTGTGTTTCATCGTCAATATGATGCTCCAAGGGTTACAGTGAACACCCAGTGGTACGTCGCAATCTAATACTGGGCTCTCAGGAAAGACACGTACACAGACTGTTTGAGGCATTGCTCCCCCTAGATGTAAGTTGGCATTGCGCCTACTATATTCAATCCAGATGCAATATCTGTGTTTCATCGTCAATATGAAGCTCCAAGGGTTACAGTAAACACCCAGTGGTGCGTCGCAATCTAATACTGGCCTCTCAGGAAAGGAACGTTTCCAGACTGTTTGTAGCATTACTCTCCCTGGACGTAAGTCGGCATTGTGCCTACTATATGCAATCCCGATGCAATTGCTGTGTTTCATCGTCAATATGAAGCTCCAAGTGTTACAGTAAATACCCAGTGGTGCGTCGCAATCTAATACTGGCCTTTTAGGAAAGGCACGTATACAGACTGTTGAAGCGTAACTCCCCCTGGACGTAAGTCGGCGTTGTGCCTACAATATTCAATCCCGATGCAATTTCTGTCTTTTATTCTCAATATGAAGCTCCAAGGGTTACAGTAAACACCCAGTGGTGCGTCGCAATCTAATACTGGAGTCACAGTAACGGCACGTATACAGACTGTTTGAAGCATTGCTCCCCCTGGACGTAAGTGGGCATTGTGCCTTCTATATTCAATCCCGATGCAATTTCTGTGTTTCATCGTCAGTATGAAGCTCCAAGGGATACGGTAAACACCCAGTGGTGCGTCGCAATCTAATACTGGACTCTCAGTAGCGGCACTTATACAGACTGTTTAAACCATTGCTCCCCGAGGACGTAGGTCGGCATTGTGCCTACTATATTCAATCCCGATGCAATTTCTGTGTTTCATCGTCAGTATGAAGCTCCAAGGGATACAGTAAACACCCAGTGGTGCGTCGCAATCTAATACTGGACTCTCAGTAGCGGCATTTATACAGAAAGTTTAAACCATTGCTCCCCGAGGACGTAGGTCGGCATTGTGCCTACTATGTTAATCCCGATGCAATTTCTCTGTGTCATCGTCAATATAATGCTCCAAGGGTGGCAGTAAACCCCCGTGGTGCGTCGCAATCTAATACTGGCCTCTCAGGAAAGGCACGTATACAGACTGTTTGAAGCATTGCTCCCCCTGAACCAAAGTCGGCATTGTGCCTACTATATTCAATCCCGATGCAATTTCTGTGTTTCATCGTCAATATGAAGCTCCAAGTGTTACAGTAAACACCCAGTGGTGCGTCGCAGTCTAATACTGGCCTCTCAGGAAAGGCACGTAAACAGACTGTTTGATGCATTACTCCCCCTGAACGAAAGTCGGCATTGTGCCTACTATATTCAATCCAGATGCAATTTCTGTGTTTCATCGTCAATATGAAGGTCCATGGGTTACAGTAAACTCCCAGTCGTGCGTCGCAATCTAATACTGGGATCTCAGGAAAGGCACGAATACAACTGTATGAAGCACTGCTCCCTCTGGACGTAAGTCAGCATTGTGCCTACTATATTCAATCCCGATGCAATTTCTGTGTTTTATCGTCAATATGAAGCTGCAAGGGTTACAGTAGACACATAGTGGTGCGTCGCAATCTAATACTGGCCTCTCAGTAAAGGCACATATACTGACTGTTTGAAGCATTGCTCCCCGTGAACGAAAGTCGACATTGTGCCTACTATTTTCAATCCCGATGCAATTTCTGTGTTTCATCGACAATATGAAGCTCCAAGGGTTACAGTAAACACCCAGTGGTGCGTCGCAATCTAATACTGGCCTCTCAGGAAAGGCACGTATACAGACTGTTTGAAGCATTGCTCCCCCTGAACGAAAGTCGGCATTGTGCCTACTATATTCAATCCCGATGCAATTTCTGTGTTTCATCGTCAATATGATGCTCCAAGGGTTACATTAAACACTCAGTGGTACGTCGCAATCTAATACTGGCCTCTCAGGAAATGCACGTATTCAGACTGTTTGAAGCATTGCTCCCCCTGAACGAAAGTCGGCATTGTGCCTACTATATTCAATCCCGATGCAATTTCTGTGTTTGATTGTCAATATGAAGCTCCATGGGTTACAGTAAACATCCAGTGGTGCGTCGCAATCTAATACTGGCCTCTCAGGAAAGGCACGTATACAGACTGTTTGAAGCATTGCTTCCCCTGAACGAAAGTCGGCATTGTGCCTACTATATTCAATCCCGATGCAATTTCTGTGTTTCATCGTCAATATGAAGCTCCATGGGTTACAGTAAACACCCAGTGGTGCGTCGCAATCTAATACTGGCCTCTCAGGAAAGGCACGTATACAGACTGTTTGAAGCATTACTCCCCCTCAACGAAAGTCGGCATTGTGCCTACTATATTCAATCCCGATGCAATTTCTGTGTTTCATCGTCAATATGAAGCTCCAAGGGTTACAGTAAACACCCAGTGGTGCGTCGCAATCTAATACTGGCCTCCCAGGAAAGGCACATATACAGACTGTTTGAAGCATTGCTCCCCCTGAACGAAAGCCGGCATTGTGCCTACTATATTCAATCCCGATGCAATTTCTGTGTTTCAACGTCAATATGAAGCTCCATGGACTACAGTAAACACCCAGTGGTGCGTTGCAGTCTAATACTGGCCTCTCAGTAACGGCACATATACAGACTGTTTGAAGCATTGCTCCCCCTGGACGTAAGTCGGCATTGTGCATACTATATTCAATCCCGATGCAATTTCTGTGTTTCATCGTCAATATGAAGCTCCAAGGGTTACAGTAAACACCCAGTGGTGCGTCGCAATCTAATACTGGCCTCTCAAGAAAGCCAAGTATACAGACTGTTTGAAGCATTACTCCCCCTGGACGTAAGTCGGTATTGTGCCTACTATATTCAATCCCGATGCAATTTCTGTGTTTCATCGTCAATATGATGCTCCAAGGGTTACAGTGAACACCCAGTGGTGCGTCGCAATCTAATACTGGGCTCTCAGGAAAGGCACGTATACAGACTGTTTGAAGCATTGCTCCTCCTGAAAGAAAGTCGGCATTGTGCCTACTATATTCAATCCAGATGCAATTTCTGTGTTTCATCGTCAATATGAAGCTCCAAGGGTTACAGTAAACACCCAGTGGTGCGTCGCAATCTAATACCGGCCTCTCAGGAAAGGCACGTATACAGACTGTTTGTAGCATTACTCTCCCTGGACGTAAGTCGGCATTGTGCCTACTATATGCAATCCCGATGCAATTGCTGTGTTTCATCGTCAATATGAAGCTCCAAGGGTTACAGTAAATACCCAGTGGTGCGTCGCAATCTAATACTGGCCTTTTAGGAAAGGCACGTATACAGACTGTTTGAAGCGTTACTCCCCCTGGACGTAAGTCGGCGTTGTGCCTACAATATTCAATCCCGATGCAATTTCTGTCTTTTATTCTCAATATGAAGCTCCAAGGGTTACAGTAAACACCCAGTGGTGCGTCGCAATCTAATACTGGAGTCACAGTAACGGCACGTATACAGACTGTTTGAAGCATTGCTCCCCCTGGACGTAAGTGGGCATTGTGCCTTCTATATTCAATCCCGATGCAATTTCTGTGTTTCATCGTCAGTATGAAGCTCCAAGGGATACAGTAAACACCCAGTGGTGCGTCGCAATCTAATACTGGACTCTCAGTAGCGGCACTTATACAGACTGTTTAAACCATTGCTCCCCGAGGACGTAGGTCGGCATTGTGCCTACTATATTCAATCCCGATGCAATTTCTGTGTTTCATCGTCAGTATGAAGCTCCAAGGGATACAGTAAACACCCAGTGGTGCGTCGCAATCTAATACTGGACTCTCAGTAGCGGCATTTATACAGACTGTTTAAACCATTGCTCCCCGATGACGTAGGTCGGCATTGTGCCTACTATATTCAATCCCGATGCAATTTCTGTGTTTCATCGTCAATATAAAGCTCCAAGGGTGGCAGTAAACCCCCGTGGTGTGTCGCAATCTAATACTGGCCTCTCAGGAAAGGCACGTATACAGACTGTTTGAAGCATTGCTCCCCCTGAACCAAAGTCGGCATTGTGCCTACTATATTCAATCCCGATGCAATTTCTGTGTTTCATCGTCAATATGAAGCTCCAAGTGTTACAGTAAACACCCAGTGGTGCGTCGCAGTCTAATACTGGCCTCTCAGGAAAGGCACGTAAACAGACTGTTTGAAGCATTACTCGCCCTGAACGAAAGTCGGCATTGTGCCTACTATATTCAATCCCGATGCAATTTCTGTGTTTCATCGTCAATATGAAGGTCCATGGGTTACAGTAAACTCCCAGTCGTGCGTCGCAATCTAATCCTGGGCTCTCAGGAAAGGCACGAATACAACTGTATGAAGCATTGCTCCCTCTGAACGTAAGTCAGCATTGTGCCTACTATATTCAATCCCGATGCAATTTCTGTGTTTCATCGTCAATATGAAGCTCCAAGGGTTACAGTAAACACCCAGTGGTGCGTCGCAATCTAATACTGGCCTCTCAGGAAAGGCACGTATACAGACTGTTTGAAGCATTGCTCCCCCTGAACGAAAGTCGGCATTGTGCCTACTATATTCAATCCCGATGCACTTTTTTTGTTTCATCGTCAATATGAAGCTCCAAAGGTTACAGTAAACACCCAGTCGTGCGTCGCAATCTAATACTGGCCTCTCAGGAAAGGCACGTATACAGACTGTTTGAAGCATTGCTCCCCCTCAACGAAATCCAGCATTGTGCCTACTATATTCAATCCCGATGCAATTTCTGCGTTTCATCGTCAATATGGAGCTCCAAGGGTTACAGTAAACACGCAGTGGTGCGTCGCAATCTGATACTGGCCTCTCAGGAAAGGCACGTATACAGACCGTTTGAAGCATTGCTCCCCCTAGACGTAAGTCGGCATGTGCCTACTATATTCAATCCCGATGCAATTTCTGTGTTTCATCGTCAATATGAAGCTCCAAGGGTTACAGTAAACACCCAGTGGTGCGTCGCAATCTAATACTGGCCTCTCAGGAAAGGCACGTATACAGACTGTTTGAAGCATTGCTCCCCCTGAACGAAAGTCGGCATTGTGCCTACTATATTCTATCCCGATGCAATTTCTGTGTTTCATCGTCAATATGAAGCTCCATGTGTTACAGTAAACAGCCAGTCGTGCGTCGCAATCTAATACTGGAATCTCAGGAAGGCACGTATACAACTGTATGAAGCATTGCTCCCCCTGGACGTAAGTCGGCATTGTGCCTACTATATTCAATCCCGATGCAATTTCTGTGTTTCATCGTCAATATGAAGCTCCAAGCGTTACACTAAACACCCAGTTGTGCGTCGCAATCTAATACTGGCCTCTCTGTAACGGCACGTATACAGGCTGTTTGAAGCATTGCTCCCCCTTGCCGGAAGTCGGCATTGTGCCTACTATATTCAATCCCGATGCAATTTCTGTGTTTCATCGTCAATATGAAGCTCCATGGGTTACAGTAAACACCCAGTGGTGCCTCGCAATCTAATACTGGCCACTCAGGAAAGGAACGTATACAGACTGTTTGAAGCATTACTCACCCTGAACGAAAGTCGGCATTGTGCCTACTATATTCAATCCCGATGCAATGTCTGTGTTTCATGGTCAGTATGAAGGTCCATGGGTTACAGTAAACACCCAGTGGTGCGTCGCAAGCTAATACTGGCCTCTCAGGAAAGGCACGTATACAGACTGTTTGAAGCATTGCCCCCCCTGAACGAAAGTCGGCATTGTGCCTACTATATTCAATCCCGATGCAATTTCTGTGTTTCATCGTCAATATGAACCTCCAAGGGTTACAGTAAACACCCAGTGGTGCGTCGCAATCTAATACTGGCCTCTCAGGAAAGGCACAAATACAGACTGTTTGAAGCATTGCTCCCCCTGAACGAAAGTCGGCATTGTGCCTACTATATTCAATACCGATGCAATTTCTGTGTTTCATCGTCAATATGAAGCTCCAAGGGTTACAGTAAACACCCAGTGGTACATCGCAATCTAATACTGGCCTCTCAGGAAAGGCACGTATACAGACTGTTTGAAGCATTGCTCCCCCTGAACGAAAGTCGGCATTGTGCCTACTATATTCAATCCCGATGCAATTTCTGTGTTTCATCGTCAATATGAAGCTCCATGGGTTACAGTAAACACCAAGTGGTGCGTCGCAATTTAATACTGGCTTCTCAGGAAAGGCACGTATACAGACTGTTTGAAGCATTGCTCCCCCTGAACGAAAGTCGGCATTGTGCCTACTATATTCAATCCCGATGCAATTTCTGTGTTTCATCGTCAATATGAAGCTCCATGGGTTACAGTAAACACCCAGTGGTGCGTCGCAATCTAATACTGGCCTCTCAGGTAAGGCACGTATACAGACTGTTTGAAGCATTGCTCCCCCTGAACGAAAGTCGGCATTGTGCCCACTATATTCAATCCCGATGCAATTTCTGTGTTTCTTCGTCAATATGAAGCTCCATGGGTTACAGTAAACACCCAGTGGTGCGTCGCAATCGAATACTGGCCTCTAAGGAAAGGCACGTATACAGATTGTTTGAAGCATTACTCCCCCTGAACGAAAGCCGGCATTGTGCCTACTATATTCAATCCCGATGCAATTTCTGTGTTTCATCGTCAATATGAAGCGACAAGGGTTACAGTAAACACCCAGTGGTGCGTCGCAATCTAATACTGGCCTCTCAGGAAAGGCACGTATACAGACTGTTTGAAGCATTGCTCCCCCTGGACGAAAGTCGGCATTGGGCCTAATATATTCAATCCCGATGCAATTTCTGTGTTTCTTCGTCAATATGAAGCTCCTTGGGTTACAGTAAACACCCAGTGGTGCGTCGCAATGTAATACTGGCCTCTCAGGAAACGCACATATACAGACTGTTTGAAGCATTGCTCCCCCTGAACGAAAGTCGGCATTGTGCCTACTATATTCAATCCCGATGCAATTTCTGTGTTTCATCGTCAATATGAAGCTCCATGGGTTACAGTAAACATCCAGTGGTGCGTCGCAATCTAATACTGGCCTCTCAGGAAAGGCACGTATACAGACTGTTTGAAGCATTGCTCCCCCTGAACGAAAGTCGGCATATGCCTACTATATTCATTCCCGATGCAATTTCTGTGTTTCATCGTCAATATGAAGCTCCATGGGTTACAGTAAACACCCAGTGGTGCGTCGCAATCTAATACTGGCCTCTCAGGAAAGGCACGTATACAGACTGTTTGAAGCATTACTCCCCCTGAACGAAAGTCGGCATTGTGCCTACTATATTCAATCCCGATGCAATTTCTGTGTTTCATCGTCAATATGAAGCTCCATGGGTTACAGTAAACACCCAGTGGTGCGTCGCAATCTAATACTGGCCTCTCAGGAAAGGCACGTATGCAGACTGTTTGAAGCATTGCTCCCCCTGAACGAAAGTCGGCATTGTGCCTACTATATTCAATCCCGATGCAATTTCTGTGTTTCATCGACAATATGAAGCTCCATGGGTTACAGTAAACACCCAGTGGTGCGTCGCAATCTAATACTGGCCTCTCAGGAAAGGCTCGTATACAGACTGTTTGAAGCATTGCTCCCCCTGAACGAATGTCGGCATTGTGCCTACTATATTCAATCCCGATGCAATTTCTGTGTTTCATCGTCAATATGAAGCTCCATGGGTTACAGTAAACACCCAGTCGTGCGTCGCAATCTAATACTGGAATCTCAGGAAGGCACGTATACAACTGTATGAAGCATTGCTCCCCCTGGACGTAAGTCGGCATTGTGCCTACTATATTCAATCCCGATGCAATTTCTGTGTTTCATCGTCAATATGAAGCTCCAAGCGTTACACTAAACACCCAGTGGTGCGTCGCAATCTAATACTGGCCTCTCTGTAATGGCACGTATACAGACTGTTTGAAGCATTGCTCCCCCTGGACGGAAGTCGGCATTGTGCCTACTATATTCAATCCCGATGCAATTTCTTTGTTTCATCGTCAATATGAAGCTCCATGGGTTACAGTAAACACCCAGTGGTGCGTCGCAATCTAATACTGGCCACTCAGGAAAGGAACGTATACAGACTGTTTGAAGCATTACTCACCCTGAACGAAAGTCGGCATTGTGCCTACTATATTCAATCCCGATGCAATGTCTGTGTTTCATGGTCAGTATGAAGGTCCATGGGTTACAGTAAACACCCAGTGGTGCGTCGCAATCTAATACTGGCCTCTCAGGAAAGGCACGTATACAGACTGTTTGAAGCATTGCTCCCCCTGAACGTAAGTCGGCATTGTGCCTACTATATTCAATCCCGATGCAATTTCTGTGTATCATCGTCAATATGAACCTCCAAGGGTTACAGAAAACACCCACTGGTGCGTCGCAATCTAATACTGGCCTCTCAGGAAAGGCACAAATACAGTCTGTTTGAAGCATTGCTCCCCCTGAACGAAAGTCGGCATTGTGCCTACTATATTCAATCCCGATGCAATTTCTGTGTTTCATCGTCAATATGAAGCTCCAAGGTTTACAGTAAACACCCAGTGGTACGTCGCAATCTAATACTGGCCTCTCAGGAAAGGCACGTATACAGACTGTTTGAAGCATTGCTCCCCCTGAACGAAAGTCGGCATTGTGCCTACTATATTCAATCCCGATGCAATTTCTGTGTTTCATCGTCAATATGAAGCTCCATGGGTTACAGTAAACACCAAGTGGTGCGTCGCAATCTAATACTGGCCTCTCAGGAAAGGCACGTATACAGACTGTTTGAAGCATTGCTCCCCCTGAACCAAAGTCGGCATTGTGCCTACTATATTCAATCCCGATGCAATTTCTGTGTTTCATCGTCAATATGAAGCTCCAAGTGTTACAGTAAACACCCAGTTGTGCGTCGCAGTCTAATACTGGCCTCTCAGGAAAGGCACGTAAACAGACTGTTTGAAGCATTACTCGCCCTGAACGAAAGTCGGCATTGTGCCTACTATATTCAATCCCGATGCAATTTCTGTGTTTCATCGTCAATATGAAGGTCCATGGGTTACAGTAAACTCCCAGTCGTGCGTCGCAATCTAATCCTGGGCTCTCAGGAAAGGCACGAATACAACTGTATGAAGCATTGCTCCCTCTGAACGTAAGTCAGCATTGTGCCTACTATATTCAATCCCGATGCAATTTCTGTGTTTCATCGTCAATATGAAGCTCCAAGGGTTACAGTAAACACCCAGTGGTGCGTCGCAATCTAATACTGGCCTCTCAGGAAAGGCACGTATACAGACTGTTTGAAGCATTGCTCCCCCTGAACGAAAGTCGGCATTGTGCCTACTATATTCAATCCCGATGCACTTTTTTTGTTTCATCGTCAATATGAAGCTCCAAAGGTTACAGTAAACACCCAGTCGTGCGTCGCAATCTAATACTGGCCTCTCAGGAAAGGCACGTATACAGACTGTTTGAAGCATTGCTCCCCCTCAACGAAATCCAGCATTGTGCCTACTATATTCAATCCCGATGCAATTTCTGCGTTTCATCGTCAATATGGAGCTCCAAGGGTTACAGTAAACACGCAGTGGTGCGTCGCAATCTGATACTGGCCTCTCAGGAAAGGCACGTATACAGACCGTTTGAAGCATTGCTCCCCCTAGACGTAAGTCGGCATGTGCCTACTATATTCAATCCCGATGCAATTTCTGTGTTTCATCGTCAATATGAAGCTCCAAGGGTTACAGTAAACACCCAGTGGTGCGTCGCAATCTAATACTGGCCTCTCAGGAAAGGCACGTATACAGACTGTTTGAAGCATTGCTCCCCCTGAACGAAAGTCGGCATTGTGCCTACTATATTCTATCCCGATGCAATTTCTGTGTTTCATCGTCAATATGAAGCTCCATGGGTTACAGTAAACAGCCAGACGTGCGTCGCAATCTAATACTGGAATCTCAGGAAGGCACGTATACAACTGTATGAAGCATTGCTCCCCCTGGACGTAAGTCGGCATTGTGCCTACTATATTCAATCCCGATGCAATTTCTGTGTTTCATCGTCAATATGAAGCTCCAAGCGTTACACTAAACACCCAGTTGTGCGTCGCAATCTAATACTGGCCTCTCTGTAACGGCACGTATACAGGCTGTTTGAAGCATTGCTCCCCCTTGCCGGAAGTCGGCATTGTGCCTACTATATTCAATCCCGATGCAATTTCTGTGTTTCATCTTCAATATGAAGCTCCATGGGTTACAGTAAACACCCAGTGGTGCCTCGCAATCTAATACTGGCCACTCAGGAAAGGAACGTATACAGACTGTTTGAAGCATTACTCACCCTGAACGAAAGTCGGCATTGTGCCTACTATATTCAATCCCGATGCAATGTCTGTGTTTCATGGTCAGTATGAAGGTCCATGGGTTACAGTAAACACCCAGTGGTGCGTCGCAAGCTAATACTGGCCTCTCAGGAAAGGCACGTATACAGACTGTTTGAAGCATTGCCCCCCCTGAACGAAAGTCGGCATTGTGCCTACTATATTCAATCCCGATGCAATTTCTGTGTTTCATCGTCAATATGAACCTCCAAGGGTTACAGTAAACACCCAGTGGTGCGTCGCAATCTAATACTGGCCTCTCAGGAAAGGCACAAATACAGACTGTTTGAAGCATTGCTCCCCCTGAACGAAAGTCGGCATTGTGCCTACTATATTCAATACCGATGCAATTTCTGTGTTTCATCGTCAATATGAAGCTCCAAGGGTTACAGTAAACACCCAGTGGTACATCGCAATCTAATACTGGCCTCTCATGAAAGGCACGTATACAGACTGTTTGAAGCATTGCTCCCCCTGAACGAAAGTCGGCATTGTGCCTACTATATTCAATCCCGATGCAATTTCTGTGTTTCATCGTCAATATGAAGCTCCATGGGTTACAGTAAACACCAAGTGGTGCGTCGCAATTTAATACTGGCTTCTCAGGAAAGGCACGTATACAGACTGTTTGAAGCATTGCTCCCCCTGAACGAAAGTCGGCATTGTGCCTACTATATTCAATCCCGATGCAATTTCTGTGTTTCATCGTCAATATGAAGCTCCATGGGTTACAGTAAACACCCAGTGGTGCGTCGCAATCTAATACTGGCCTCTCAGGTAAGGCACGTATACAGACTGTTTGAAGCATTGCTCCCCCTGAACGAAAGTCGGCATTGTGCCCACTATATTCAATCCCGATGCAATTTCTGTGTTTCTTCGTCAATATGAAGCTCCATGGGTTACAGTAAACACCCAGTGGTGCGTCGCAATCGAATACTGGCCTCTAAGGAAAGGCACGTATACAGATTGTTTGAAGCATTACTCCCCCTGAACGAAAGCCGGCATTGTGCCTACTATATTCAATCCCGATGCAATTTCTGTGTTTCATCGTCAATATGAAGCGACAAGGGTTACAGTAAACACCCAGTGGTGCGTCGCAATCTAATACTGGCCTCTCAGGAAAGGCACGTATACAGACTGTTTGAAGCATTGCTCCCCCTGGACGAAAGTCGGCATTGGGCCTAATATATTCAATCCCGATGCAATTTCTGTGTTTCTTCGTCAATATGAAGCTCCTTGGGTTACAGTAAACACCCAGTGGTGCGTCGCAATGTAATACTGGCCTCTCAGGAAACGCACATATACAGACTGTTTGAAGCATTGCTCCCCCTGAACGAAAGTCGGCATTGTGCCTACTATATTCAATCCCGATGCAATTTCTGTGTTTCATCGTCAATATGAAGCTCCATGGGTTACAGTAAACATCCAGTGGTGCGTCGCAATCTAATACTGGCCTCTCAGGAAAGGCACGTATACAGACTGTTTGAAGCATTGCTCCCCCTGAACGAAAGTCGGCATATGCCTACTATATTCATTCCCGATGCAATTTCTGTGTTTCATCGTCAATATGAAGCTCCATGGGTTACAGTAAACACCCAGTGGTGCGTCGCAATCTAATACTGGCCTCTCAGGAAAGGCACGTATACAGACTGTTTGAAGCATTACTCCCCCTGAACGAAAGTAGGCATTGTGCCTACTATATTCAATCCCGATGCAATTTCTGTGTTTCATCGTCAATATGAAGCTCCATGGGTTACAGTAAACACCCAGTGGTGCGTCGCAATCTAATACTGGCCTCTCAGGAAAGGCACGTATGCAGACTGTTTGAAGCATTGCTCCCCCTGAACGAAAGTCGGCATTGTGCCTACTATATTCAATCCCGATGCAATTTCTGTGTTTCATCGACAATATGAAGCTCCATGGGTTACAGTAAACACCCAGTGGTGCGTCGCAATCTAATACTGGCCTCTCAGGAAAGGCTCGTATACAGACTGTTTGAAGCATTGCTCCCCCTGAACGAATGTCGGCATTGTGCCTACTATATTCAATCCCGATGCAATTTCTGTGTTTCATCGTCAATATGAAGCTCCATGGGTTACAGTAAACACCCAGTCGTGCGTCGCAATCTAATACTGGAATCTCAGGAAGGCACGTATACAACTGTATGAAGCATTGCTCCCCCTGGACGTAAGTCGGCATTGTGCCTACTATATTCAATCCCGATGCAATTTCTGTGTTTCATCGTCAATATGAAGCTCCAAGCGTTACACTAAACACCCAGTGGTGCGTCGCAATCTAATACTGGCCTCTCTGTAATGGCACGTATACAGACTGTTTGAAGCATTGCTCCCCCTGGACGTAAGTCGGCATTGTGCCTACTATATTCAATCCCGATGCAATTTCTTTGTTTCATCGTCAATATGAAGCTCCATGGGTTACAGTAAACACCCAGTGGTGCGTCGCAATCTAATACTGGCCACTCAGGAAAGGAACGTATACAGACTGTTTGAAGCATTACTCACCCTGAACGAAAGTCGGCATTGTGCCTACTATATTCAATCCCGATGCAATGTCTGTGTTTCATGGTCAGTATGAAGGTCCATGGGTTACAGTAAACACCCAGTGGTGCGTCGCAATCTAATACTGGCCTCTCAGGAAAGGCACGTATACAGACTGTTTGAAGCATTGCTCCCCCTGAACGTAAGTCGGCATTGTGCCTACTATATTCAATCCCGATGCAATTTCTGTGTATCATCGTCAATATGAACCTCCAAGGGTTACAGAAAACACCCAGTGGTGCGTCGCAATGTAATACTGGCCTCTCAGGAAAGGCACAAATACAGTCTGTTTGAAGCATTGCTCCCCCTGAACGAAAGTCGGCATTGTGCCTACTATATTCAATCCCGATGCAATTTCTGTGTTTCATCGTCAATATGAAGCTCCAAGGTTTACAGTAAACACCCAGTGGTACGTCGCAATCTAATACTGGCCTCTCAGGAAAGGCACGTATACAGACTGTTTGAAGCATTGCTCCCCCTGAACGAAAGTCGGCATTGTGCCTACTATATTCAATCCCGATGCAATTTCTGTGTTTCATCGTCAATATGAAGCTCCATGGGTTACAGTAAACACCAAGTGGTGCGTCGCAATCTAATACTGGCCTCTCAGGAAAGGCACGTATACAGACTGTTTGAAGCATTGCTCCCCCTGAACGAAAGTGGGCATTGTGACTACTATATTCAATCCCGATGCAATCTCTGTGTTTCATCGTCAATATGAAGCTCCATGGGTTACAGTAAACACCCAGTGGTGCGTCGCAATCTAATACTGGCCTCTCAGGAAAGGCACGTATACAGACTGTTTGAAGCATTGCTCCCCCTGAACGAAAGTCGGCATTGTGCCCACTATATTCAATCCCGATGCAATTTCTGCGTTTCTTCGTCAATATGAAGCTCCATGGGTTACAGTAAACACCCAGTGGTGCGTCGCAATCTAATACTGGCCTCTAAGGAAAGGCACGTATACAGATTGTTTGAAGCATTACTCCCCCTGAACGAAAGTCGGCATTGTGCCTACTATATTCAATCCCGATGCAATTTCTGTGTTTCATCGTCAAGATGAAGCTCCATGGGTTACAGTAAACATCCAGTGGTGCGTCGCAATCTAATACTGGCCTCTCAGGAAAGGCACGTATACAGACTGTTTGAAGCATTGCTCCCCCTGAACGAAAGTCGGCATTGTGCCTACTATATTCAATCCCGATGCAATTTCTGTGTTTCATCGTCAATATGAAGCTCCATGGGTTACAGTAAACACCCAGTGGTGCGTCGCAATCTAATACTGGCCTCTCAGGAAAGGCACGTATACAGACTGTTTGAAGCATTGCTCCCCCTGAACGAAAGTCGGCATTGTGCCAACTATAATCAATCCCGATGCAATTTCTGTGTTTCTTCGTCAATATGAAGCTCCATGGGTTACAGTAAACACCCAGTGGTGCGTCGCAATCTAATACTGGCCTCTAAGGAAAGGCACGTATACAGATTGTTTGAAGCATTACTCCCCCTGAACGAAAGTCGTCATTGTGCCTACTATATTGAGTCCCGATGCAATTTCTGTGTTTCATCGTTAATATGAAGCTCCAAGGGTTACAGTAAACACCCAGTGGTGCGTCGCAATCTAATACTGGCCTCTCAGGAAAGGCACGTAAACAGACTGTTTGAAGCATTGCTCACCCTGAACGAAAGTCAGCATTGTGCCTACTATATTCAATCCCGATGCAATTTCTGTGTTTCATCGTCAATATGAAGCTCCATGGGTTACAGTAAACATCCAGCGGTGCGTCGCAATCTAATACTGGCCTCTCAGGAAAGGCACGTATACAGACTGTTTGAAGCATTGCTCCCCCTGAACGAAAGTCGGCATATGCCTACTATATTCATTTCCGATGCAATTTCTGTGTTTCATCGTCAATATGAAGCTCCATGGGTTACAGTAAACACCCAGTGGTGCGTCGCAATCTAATACTGGCCTCTCAGGAAAGGCACGTATACAGACTGTTTGAAGCATTACTCCCCCTGAACGAAAGTCGGCATTGTGCCTAATATATTCAATCCCGATGCAATTTCTGTGTTTCATCGTCAATATGAAGCTCCATGGGTTACAGTAAACACCCAGTGGTGCGTCGCAATCTAATACTGGCCTCTCAGGAAAGGCACGTATACAGACTGTTTGAAGCATTGCTCCCCCTGAACGAAAGTCGGCATTGTGCCTACTATATTCAATCCCGATGCAATTTCTGTGTTTCATCGTCAATATGGAGCTCCATGGGTTACAGTAAACATCCAGTGGTGCGTCGCAATCTAATACTGGCCTCTCAGGAAAGGCATGTATACAGACTGTTTGAAGCATTGCACCCCCTGAACGAAAGTCGTCATTGTGCCTACTATATTCAATCCCGATGCAATTTCTGTGTTTCATCGTCAATATGAAGATCCATGGGTTACAGTAAACATCCAGTGGTGCGTCGCAATGTAATACTGGCCTCTCAGGAAAGGCACGTATACAGACTGTTTGAAGCATTGCTCCCCCTGAATGAAAGTCGGCATTGTGCCTACTATATTCATTCCCGATGCAATTTATGTGTTTCATCGTCAATATGAAGCTCCATGGGTTACAGTAAACACCTAGTGGTGCGTCGCAATCTAATACTGGCCTCTCAGGAAAGGCACGTATACAGACTGTTTGAAGCATTACTCCCCCTGAACGAAAGTCGGCATTGTGCCTACTATATTCAATCCCGATGCAATTTCTGTGTTTCATCGTCAATATGAAGCTCCATGGGTTACAGTAAACATCCAGTGGTGCGTCGCAATCTAATACTGGCCTCTCAGGAAAGGCACGTATACAGACTGTTTGAAGCATTGCTCCCCCTGAACGAAAGTCGGCATTGTGATTACTGTATTCAATCCCGATGCAATTTCTGTGTTTCATCGTCAATATGAAGCTCCATGGGTTACAGTAAACACCCAGTGGTGCGTCGCAATCTAATACTGGCCTCTCAGGAAAGACACGTATACAGACTGTTTGAAGCATTGCACCCCCTGAACGAAAGTCTACATTGTGCCCACTATATTCAATCCCGATGCAATTTCTGTGTTTCATCGTCAATATGAAGCTCCAAGGGTTACAGTAAACACCCAGTGGTGCGTCGCAATCTAATACTGGCCTCTCAGGAAAGGCACGTATACAGACTGTTTGAAGCATTGCTCCCCCTGAACGAAAGTCGGCATTGTGCCTACTATATTCAATCCCCATGCAATTTCTGAGTTTCTTCGTCAATATGAAGTTCCATGGGTTACAGTAAACACCCAGTGGTGCGTCGCAATGTAATACTGGCCTCTCAGGAAAGGCACATATACAGACTTTTTGAAGCATTGCTCCCCCTGAACGAAAGTCGGCATTGTGCCTACTATATTCAATCCCGATGCAATTTCTGTGTTTCATCGTCAATATGAAGCTCCATGGGTTACAGTAAACATCCAGTGGTGCGTCGCAATCTAATACTGGCCTCTCACGAAAGGCACTTATACAGACTGTTTGAAGCATTGCTCCCCTTGAACGAAGGCGGCATATGCCTACTATATTCATTCCCGATGCAATTTCTGTGTTTCATCGTCAATATGAAGCTCCATGGGTTACAGTAAACACCCAGTGGTGCGTCGCAATCTAATACTGGCCTCTAAGGAAAGGCACGTATACAGATTGTTTGAAGCATTACTCCCCCTGAACGAAAGTCGGCATTGTGCCTACTATATTCAATCCCGATGCAATTTCTGTGTTTCATCGTCAAGATGAAGCTCCATGGGTTACAGTAAACATCCAGTGGTGCGTCGCAATCTAATACTGGCCTCTCAGGAAAGGCACGTATACAGACTGTTTGAAGCATTGCTCCCCCTGAACGAAAGTCGGCATTGTGCCTACTATATTCAATCCCGATGCAATTTCTGTGTTTCATCGTCAATATGAAGCTCCATGGGTTACAGTAAACACCCAGTGGTGCGTCGCAATCTAATACTGGCCTCTCAGGAAAGGCACGTATACAGACTGTTTGAAGCATTGCTCCCCCTGAACGAAAGTCGGCATTGTGCCAACTATAATCAATCCCGATGCAATTTCTGTGTTTCTTCGTCAATATGAAGCTCCATGGGTTACAGTAAACACCCAGTGGTGCGTCGCAATCTAATACTGGCCTCTAAGGAAAGGCACGTATACAGATTGTTTGAAGCATTACTCCCCCTGAACGAAAGTCGTCATTGTGCCTACTATATTGAGTCCCGATGCAATTTCTGTGTTTCATCGTCAATATGAAGCTCCAAGGGTTACAGTAAACACCCAGTGGTGCGTCGCAATCTAATACTGGCCTCTCAGGAAAGGCACGTAAACAGACTGTTTGAAGCATTGCTCACCCTGAACGAAAGTCAGCATTGTGCCTACTATATTCAATCCCGATGCAATTTCTGTGTTTCATCGTCAATATGAAGCTCCATGGGTTACAGTAAACATCCAGCGGTGCGTCGCAATCTAATACTGGCCTCTCAGGAAAGGCACGTATACAGACTGTTTGAAGCATTGCTCCCCCTGAACGAAAGTCGGCATATGCCTACTATATTCATTTCCGATGCAATTTCTGTGTTTCATCGTCAATATGAAGCTCCATGGGTTACAGTAAACACCCAGTGGTGCGTCGCAATCTAATACTGGCCTCTCAGGAAAGGCACGTATACAGACTGTTTGAAGCATTACTCCCCCTGAACGAAAGTCGGCATTGTGCCTAATATATTCAATCCCGATGCAATTTCTGTGTTTCATCGTCAATATGAAGCTCCATGGGTTACAGTAAACACCCAGTGGTGCGTCGCAATCTAATACTGGCCTCTCAGGAAAGGCACGTATACAGACTGTTTGAAGCATTGCTCCCCCTGAACGAAAGTCGGCATTGTGCCTACTATATTCAATCCCGATGCAATTTCTGTGTTTCATCGTCAATATGGAGCTCCATGGGTTACAGTAAACATCCAGTGGTGCGTCGCAATCTAATACTGGCCTCTCAGGAAAGGCATGTATACAGACTGTTTGAAGCATTGCACCCCCTGAACGAAAGTCGTCATTGTGCCTACTATATTCAATCCCGATGCAATTTCTGTGTTTCATCGTCAATATGAAGATCCATGGGTTACAGTAAACATCCAGTGGTGCGTCGCAATGTAATACTGGCCTCTCAGGAAAGGCACGTATACAGACTGTTTGAAGCATTGCTCCCCCTGAATGAAAGTCGGCATTGTGCCTACTATATTCATTCCCGATGCAATTTATGTGTTTCATCGTCAATATGAAGCTCCATGGGTTACAGTAAACACCTAGTGGTGCGTCGCAATCTAATACTGGCCTCTCAGGAAAGGCACGTATACAGACTGTTTGAAGCATTACTCCCCCTGAACGAAAGTCGGCATTGTGCCTACTATATTCAATCCCGATGCAATTTCTGTGTTTCATCGTCAATATGAAGCTCCATGGGTTACAGTAAACATCCAGTGGTGCGTCGCAATCTAATACTGGCCTCTCAGGAAAGGCACGTATACAGACTGTTTGAAGCATTGCTCCCCCTGAACGAAAGTCGGCATTGTGATTACTGTATTCAATCCCGATGCAATTTCTGTGTTTCATCGTCAATATGAAGCTCCATGGGTTACAGTAAACACCCAGTGGTGCGTCGCAATCTAATACTGGCCTCTCAGGAAAGACACGTATACAGACTGTTTGAAGCATTGCTCCCCCTGAACGAAAGTCTACATTGTGCCCACTATATTCAATCCCGATGCAATTTCTGTGTTTCATCGTCAATATGAAGCTCCAAGGGTTACAGTAAACACCCAGTGGTGCGTCGCAATCTAATACTGGCCTCTCAGGAAAGGCACGTATACAGACTGTTTGAAGCATTGCTCCCCCTGAACGAAAGTCGGCATTGTGCCTACTATATTCAATCCCCATGCAATTTCTGAGTTTCTTCGTCAATATGAAGTTCCATGGGTTACAGTAAACACCCAGTGGTGCGTCGCAATGTAATACTGGCCTCTCAGGAAAGGCACATATACAGACTTTTTGAAGCATTGCTCCCCCTGAACGAAAGTCGGCATTGTGCCTACTATATTCAATCCCGATGCAATTTCTGTGTTTCATCGTCAATATGAAGCTCCATGGGTTACAGTAAACATCCAGTGGTGCGTCGCAATCTAATACTGGCCTCTCACGAAAGGCACTTATACAGACTGTTTGAAGCATTGCTCCCCCTGAACGAAGGCGGCATATGCCTACTATATTCATTCCCGATGCAATTTCTGTGTTTCATCGTCAATATGAAGCCCCATGGGTTACAGTAAACACCCAGTGGTGCGTCGCAATCTAATACTGGCCTCTCAGGAAAGGCACGTATACAGACTGTTTGAAGCATTACTCCCCCTGAACGAAAGTCGGCATTGTGCCTACTATATTCAATCCCGATGCAATTTCTGTGTTTCATCGTCAATATGAAGCTCCATGGGTTACAGTAAACACCCAGTGGTGCGTCGCAATCTAATACTGGCCTCTCAGGAAAGGCACGTATACAGACTGTTTGAAGCATTGCTCCCCCTGAACGAAAGTCGGCATTGTGCCTACTATATTCAATCCCGATGCAATTTCTGTGTTTCATCGTCAATATGAAGCTCCATGGGTTACAGTAAACACCCAGTGGTGCGTCGCAATCTAATACTGGCCTCTCAGGAAAGGCACGTATACAGACTGTTTGAAGCATTGCTCCCCCTGAACGAAAGTCGGCATTGTGCCCACTATATTCAATCCCGATGCAATTTCTGTGTTTCTTCCTCAATATGAAGCTCCATGGGTTACAGTAAACACCCAGTGGTGCGTCGCAATCTAATACTGGCCTCTAAGGAAAGGCACGTATACAGATTGTTTGAAGCATTACTCCCCCTGAACGAAAGTCGGCATTGTGCCTACTATATTCAATCCCGATGCAATTTCTGTGTTTCATCGTCAATATGAAGCTCCATGGGTTACAGTAAACATCCAGTGGTGCGTCGCAATCTAATACTGGCCTCTCAGGAAAGGCACGTATACAGACTGTTTGAAGCATTGCTCCCCCTGAACGAAAGTCGGCATTGTGATTACTATATTCAATCCCGATGCAATTTCTGTGTTTCATCGTCAATATGAAGCTCCATGGGTTACAGTAAACACCCAGTGGTGCGTCGCAATCTAATACTGGCCTCTCAGGAAAGGCACGTATACAGACTGTTTGAAGCATTGCTCCGCCTGAACGAAAGTCTACATTGTGCCCACTATATTCAATCCCGATGCAATTTCTGTGTTTCATCGTCAATATGAAGCTCCAAGGGTTACAGTAAACACCCAGTGGTGCGTCGCAATCTAATACTGGCCTCTCAGGGAAGGCACGTATACAGACTGTTTGAAGCATTGCTCCCCCTGAACGAAAGTCAGCATTGTGCCTACTATATTCAATCCCCATGCAATTTCTGAGTTTCTTCGTCAATATGAAGCTCCATGGGTTACAGTAAACACCCAGTGGTGCGTCGCAATGTAATACTGGCCTCTCAGGAAAGGCACATATACAGACTTTTTGAAGCATTGCTCCCCCTGAACGAAAGTCGGCATTGTGCCTACTATATTCAATCCCGATGCAATTTCTGTGTTTCATCGTCAATATGAAGCTCCATGGGTTACAGTAAACATCCAGTGGTGCGTCGCAATCTAATACTGGCCTCTCAGGAAAGGCACTTATACAGACTGTTTGAAGCATTGCTCCCCCTGAACGAAGGCGGCATATGCCCACTATATTCATTCCCGATGCAATTTCTGTGTTTCTTCGTCAATATGAAGCTCCATGGGTTACAGTAAACACCCAGTGGTGCGTCGCAATCTAATACTGGCCTCTCAGGAAAGGCACGTATACAGACTGTTTGAAGCATTACTCCCCCTGAACGAAAGTCGGCATTGTGCCTACTATATTCAATCCCGATGCAATTTCTGTGTTTCATCGTCAATATGAAGCTCCATGGGTTACAGTAAACACCCAGTGGTGCGTCGCAATCTAATACTGCCCTCTCAGGAAAGGCACGTATACAGACTGTTTGAAGCATTGCTCCCCCTGAACGAAAGTCGGCATTGTGCCTACTATATTCAATCCCGATGCAATTTCTGTGTTTCATCGTCAATATGAAGCTCCATGGGTTACAGTAAACACCCAGTGGTGCGTCGCAATCTAATACTGGCCTCTCAGGAAAGGCACGTATACAGACTGTTTGAAGCATTGCTCCCCCTGAACGAAAGTCGGCATTGTGCCCACTATATTCAATCCCGATGCAATTTCTGTGTTTCTTCCTCAATATGAAGCTCCATGGGTTACAGTAAACACCCAGTGGTGCGTCGCAATCTAATACTGGCCTCTAAGGAAAGGCACGTATACAGATTGTTTGAAGCATTACTCCCCCTGAACGAAAGTCGGCATTGTGCCTACTATATTCAATCCCGATGCAATTTCTGTGTTTCATCGTCAATATGAAGCTCCAAGGGTTACAGTAAACACCCAGTGGTGCGTCGCAATCTAATACTGGCCTCTCAGGAATGGCACGTATACAGACTGTTTGAAGCATTGCTCCCCCTGAACGAAAGTCGGCATTGTGCCTACTATATACAATCCCGATGCAATTTCTGTGTTTTTCGTCAATATGAAGCTCCATGGGTTACAGGAAACACCCAGTGGTGCGTCGCAATGTAATACTGGCCTCTCAGGAAAGGCACGTATACAGACTGTTTGAAGCATTGCTCCCCCTGAATGAAAGTCGGCATTGTGCCTACTATATTCATTCCCGATGCAATTTCTGTGTTTCATCGTCAATATGAAGCTCCATGGGTTACAGTAAACACCCAGTGGTGCGTCGCAATCTAATACTGGCCTCTCAGGAAAGGCACGTATACAGACTGTTTGAAGCATTACTCCCCCTGAACGAAAGTCGGCATTGTGCCTACTATATTCAATCCCGATGCAATTTCTGTGTTTCATCGTCAATATGAAGCTCCATGGGTTATAGTAAACACCCAGTGGTGCGTTGCAATCTAATACTGGCCTCTCAGGAAAGGCACATATGCAGACTGTTTGAAGCATTGCTCCCCCTGAACGGAAGTCGGCATTGTGCCTACTATATTCAATCCCAATGCAATTTCTGTTTTTCATCGTCAATATGAAGCTCCAAGGGTTACAGTAAACACCCAGTGGTGCGTCGCAATCTAATACTGGCCTCTCAGGAAAGGCACGTATACAGACTGTTTGAAGCATTGCTCCCCCTGAACGAAAGTCGTCATTGTGCCTACTATATTCAATCCCGATGCAATTTCTGTGTTTCATCGTCAATATGAACCTCCAAGGGTTACAGTAAACACCCAGTGGTGCGTCGCAATCTAATACTGGCCTCTCAGGAAAGGCAGAAATACAGACTGTTTGAAGCATTGCTCCACCTGAACGAAAGTCGGCATTGTGCCTACCATATTCAATCCCGATGCAATTTCTTTGTTTCATCGTCAATATGAAGCTCCAAGGGTTCCAGTAAACACCCAGTGGTGCGTCGCAATGTAATACTGGCCTCTCAGGAAAGGCACATATACAGACTGTTTGAAGCATTGCTCCCTCTGAACGAAAGTCGGCATTGTGCCTACTATATTCAATCCCGATGCAATTTCAGTGTTTCATCGTCAATATGAAGCTCCATGGGTTACAGTAAACATCCAGTGGTGCGTCGCAATCTAATACTGGCCTCTCAGGAAAGGCACGTATACAGACTGTTTGAAGCAATTCTCCACCTGAACGAAAGTCAGCATTGTGCCTACTATATTCATTCCCGATGCAATTTCTGTGTTTCATCGTCAATATGAAGCTCCATGGGTTACAGTAAACATCCAGTGGTGCGTCGCAATGTAATACTTGCCTCTCAGGAAAGGCACGTATACAGACTGTTTGAAGCATTTCTCTCCCTGAACGGAAGGCGGCATTGTGCCTACTATATTCAATCCCGATGCAATTTCTGTGTTTCATCGTCAGTATGAAGCTCCAAGGGTTACAGTAAACACCCAGTGGTGCGTTGCAATCTAATACTGGCCACTCAGGAAAGGCACGTATACAGACTGTTTGAATCATTGCTCCCCCTGAACGAAAGTCGGCATTGTGCCTACTATATTCAATCCCGATGCAATTTCTGTGTTTCATCCTCAATATGAAGCTCCAAGGGTTACAGTAAACACCCAGTGGTGCGTCGCAATCTAATACTGGCCTCTCAGGAAAGGCACGTATAAAGACATTTTGAAGCATTGCTCCGCCTGAACGAAAGTCGGCATTGTGCCTACTATATTCAATCCCGATGCAATTTCTGTGTTTCATCGTCAATATGAAGCTCCATGGGTTACAGTAAACACCCAGTGGTGCGTCGCCATCTAATACTGGCCTCTCAGGAAAGGCACGGATACAGACTGTTTGAAGCATTGCTCCCCGTGAACGAAACTCGGCATTGTGCCTACTATATTCAATCCCGATGCAATTTCTGTGTTTCTTCGTCAATATGAAGCTCCATGGGTTACAGTAAACACCCCGTGGTGCGTCGCAATGTAATACTGGCCTCTCAGGAAAGGCACATATACAGACTTTTTGAAGCATTGCTCCCCCTGAACGAAAGTCGGCATTGTGCCTACTATATTGAATCCCGATGCAATTTCTGTGTTTCATCGTCAATATGAAGCTCCATGGGTTACAGTAAACATCCAGTGGTGCGTCGCAATCTAATACTGGCCTCTCAGGAAAGGCACGTATACAGACTGTTTGAAGCATTGCTCCCCCTGAACGAAAGTCGGCATTGTGCCTACTATATTAATTCCCGATGCAATTTCTGTGTTTCATCGTCAATATGAAGCTCCATGGGTTACAGTAAACACCCAGTAGTGCGTCGCAATCTAATACTGGCCTCTCAGGAAAGGCACATATACAGACTGTTTGAAGCATTGCTCCCCCTGAACGGAAGTCGGCATTGTGCCTACTATATTCAATCCCGATGCAATTTCTGTGTTTGATCGTCAATATGAAACTCCAAGGGTTACAGTAAACACCCAGTGGTGCGTTGCAATCTAATACTGGCCACTCAGGAAAGGCACGTATACAGACCGTTTGAAGCATTGCTCCCCCCGGACGTACGTCGGCATTGTGCCTACTATATTCAATCCCGATGCAATTTCTGTGTTTCATCTTCAATATGAAGCTCCAAGGGTTACAGTAAACACCCAGTAGTGCGTCGCAATCTAATACTGGCCTCTTAGGAAAGGTACGTATACAGACTGTTTGAAGCATTGCTCCCCCTGAACGAAAGTCGGCATTGTGCCAACTATATTCAATCCCGATGCAGTTTCTGTGTTTCATCGTCAATATGAAGCTCCATGGGTTACAGTAAACACCCAGTGGTGCGTCGCAATCCAATACTGGAATCTCAGGAAAGGCACGTATACAACTGTATGAAGCATTGCTCCCCCTGGACGTAAGTCGGCATTGTGCCTACTATATTCAATCCCGATGCAATTTCTGTGTTTCATCGTCAATATGAAGCTCCAAGTTTTACAGTAAACACCCAGTGGTACGTCGCAATCTAATACTGACCTCTCAGGAAAGTCACGTATACAGACTGTTTGAAGCATTACTCCCCCTGAACGAAAGTCGGCATTGTGCCCACTATATTCAATCCCGATGCAATTACTGAGTTTCATCGTCAATATGAAGCTCCATGGGTTACAGTAAACACCCAGTGGTGCGTCGCAATCTAATACTGGCCTCTCAGGAAAGGCACATATACAGACTGTTTGAAGCATTGCTCCACCTGAACGAAAGTCGGCATTGTGCCGACTATATTCAATCCCGATGCAATTTCTTTGTTTCATCGTCAATATGAAGCTCCAAGGGTTACAGTAAACACCCAGTGGTACGTCGCAATCAAATACTGGCCTCTCAGGAAATTCACGCATACAGACTGTTTGAAGCATTACTCCCCCTGAACGAAAGTCGGTATTGTGCCTACTATATTCAATCCCGATGCAATTTCTGTGTTTCATCGTCAATATGAAGCTCCATGGGTTACAGTAAACACCCAGTGGTGCGTCGCAATCTAATATTGGCCTCTCAGGAAAGGCACATATACAGACTGTTTGAAGCATTGCTCCCCCTGAACGGAAGTCGGCATTGTGCCTACTATATTCATTCCCGATGCAATTTCTGTGTTTCATCGTCAATATGACGCTCCATGGGTTACAGTAAACAACCAGTGGTGCGTTGCAATCTAATACTGGCCACTCAGGAAAGGCACGTATACGGACTGTTTGAAGCATTGCTCCCCCTGAACGAAAGTCGGCATTGTGCCTACTATATTCAATCCCGATGCAATTTCTGTGTTTCATCGTCAATATGAAGCTCCGAGGGTTACAGTAAACACCCAGTGGTGCGTCGCAATCTAATACTGGCCTCTCAGGAAAGGCACGTTTAAAGACTGTTTGAAGCATTGCTCCGCCTGAACGAAAGTCGGCATTGTGCCTACTATATTCAATCCCGATGGAATTTATGTGTTTCATCGTCAATATGAAGCTCCATGGGTTACAGTAAACACCCAGTGGTGCGTCGCCATCTAATACTGGCCTCTCAGGAAAGGCACGGATACAGACTGTTTGAAGCATTGCTCCCCGAGAACGAAAGTCGGCATTGTGCCTACTATATTCAATCCCGATGCAATTTCCGTGTTTCATAGTCAATATGAAGATCCAAGGGTTACAGTAAACACCCAGTGGTGCGTCGCAATCTAATACTGGCCTCTCAGGAAAGGCACGTATACAGACTGTTTGAAGCATTGCTCCCCCTGAACGAAAGTCGGCATTGTGCCTACTATATTCAATCACGATGCAATTTCTGTGTTTCTTCGTCAATATGAAGCTCCATGGGTTACAGTAAACACCCAGTGGTGCGTCGCAATGTAATACTGGCCTCTCAGGAAAGGAACATATACAGACTGTTTGAAGCATTGCTCCCCCTGAACGAAAGTCGGCATTGTGCCTACTATATTAATTCCCGATGCAATTTCTGTGTTTCATCGTCAATATGAAGCTCCATGGGTTACAGTAAACATCCAGTGGTGCGTCGCAATCTAATACTGGCCTCTCAGGAAAGGCACGTATACAGACTGTTTGAAGCATTGCTCCCCCAGAACGAAAGTCGGCATTGTGCCTACTATATTCATTCCCGATGCAATTTCTGTGTTTCATCGTCAATATGAAGCTCCATGCATGGGTTACAGTAAACACACAGTGGTGCGTCGCAATCTAATACTGGCCTCTCAGGAAAGGCACGTATACAGACAGTTTGAAGCATTACTCCCCCTGAACGAAAGTCGGCATTGTGCCTACTATATTCAATCCCGATGCAATTTCTGTGTTTCATCTTCAATATGAAGCTCCAAGGGTTACAGTAAACACCCAGTAGTGCGTCGGAATCTAATACTGGCCTCTTAGGAAAGGCACGTATACAGACTGTTTGAAGCATTGCTCCCCCTGAACGAAAGTCGGCATTGTGCCTACTATATTAAATCCCGATGCAATTTCTGTGTTTCATCGTCAATATGAAGCTCCATGGGTTACAGAAAACACCCAGTTGTGCGTCGCAATCTAATACTGGAATCTAAGGAAAGGCACGTATACAACTGTATGAAGCATTGCTCCCCCTGGACGTAAGTCGGCATTGTGCCTACTATATTCAATCCCGATGCAATTTCTGTGTTTCATCGTCAATATGAAGCTCCATGAGTTACAGTAAACACCAAGTGGTGCGTCGCAATCTAATACTGGCCTCTCATGAAAGGCACATATACAGACTGTTGGAAGCAATGCTCCCCCTGAACGAAAGTCGTCATTGTGCCTACTATATTCAATCCCGATGCAATATCTGTGTTTCATCGGCAATATGAACCTCCAAGGGTTACAGTACACACCCAGTGGTGCGTCGCAATCTAATACTGGCCTCTCAGGAAAGGCACAAATACAGACTGATTGAAGCATTGCTCCACCTGAACGAAAGTGGCATTGTGCCTACTATATTCAATCCCGATGCAGTTTCTTTGTTTCATCGTCAATATGAAGCTCCAAGGGTTACAGTAAACACCCAGTGGTGCGTCGCAATCTAATACTGGCCTCTCAGGAAAGTCACGTATACAGACTGTTTGAAGCATTACTCCCCTTGAACGAAAGTCGGCATTGTGCCTACTATATTCAATCCCGATGCAATTTCTGTGTTTCATCGTCAATATGAAGCTCCAAGGGTTACAGTAAACACCCAGTGGTGCGTCGCAATCTAATACTGGCCTCTCAGGAAAGGCACATATACAGACTGTTTGAAGCATTGCTCCCCCTGAACGGAAGTCGGCATTGTGCCTACTATATTCAATCCCGATGCAATTTCTGTGTTTCATCGTCAATATGAAGCTCCAAGGGTTACAGTAAACACCCAGTGGTACGTCGCAATCTAATACTGGCCTCTCAGGAAAGTCACGAATACAGACTGTTTGAAGCATTACTCCCCCTGATCGAAAGTCGGCATTGTGCCTACTATATTCAATCCCGATGCAATTCCTGTGTTTCATCGTCAATATGAAGCTGCATGGGTTACAGTAAACACCCAGTGGTGCGTCGGAATCTAATACTGGCCTTTCAGGAAAGGCACGTATACAACTGTATGAAGCATTGCTCCCCCTGGACGTAAGTCGGCATTGTGCCTACTATATTCAATCCCGATGCAATTTCTGTGATTCATCGTCAATATGAAGCTCCATGAGTTACAGTAAACACCCAGTGGTGCGTCGCAATCTATTACTGGCCTCTCAGGAAAGGCACGTATACAAACTGTTTGAAGCATTGCTCCCCCTGAACGAAAGTCGTCCTTGTGCCTACTATATTCAATCCCGATGCAATAACTGTGTTTCATCGTCAATATGAACCTCCAAGGGTTACAGTAAACACCCAGTGGTGCGTCGCAATCTAATACTGGCCTCTCAGGAAAGGGACAAATACAGACTGTTTGAAGCATTGCTCCACCTGAACGAAAGTCGGCATTGTGCCTACTATATTCAATCCCGATGCAATTTCTGTGTTTCATCGTCAATATGAAGCTCCAAGGGTTACAGTAAACACCCAGTGGTACGTCGCAATCTAATACTGGCCTCTCAGGAACGTCACGTATACAGACTGTTTGAAGCATTACTCCCCCTGAACGAAAGTCGTCATTGTGCCTACTATATTGAATCCCGATGCAATTTCTGTGTTTCATCGTCAATATGAAGCTCCATGGGTTACAGTAAACACCCAGTGGTGCGTCGCAATCTAATACTGGCCTCTCAGGAAAGGCACATATACAGACTGTTTGAAGCATTGCTCCCCCTGAACGGAAGTCGGCATTGTGCCTACTATATTCAATCCCGATGCAATTTCTGTGTTTCATCGTCAATATGAAGCTCCAAGGGTTACAGTAAACACCCAGTGGTACGTCGCAATCAAATACTGGCCTCTCAGGAAAGTCACGTATACAGACTGTTTGAAGCATTAATCCCCCTGAACGAAAGTCGGCATTGTGCCTACTATATTCAATCCCGATGCAATTTCTGTGTTTCATCGACAATATGAAGCTCCATGGGTTACAGTAAACACCCAGTGGTGTGTCGCAATCTAATACTGGCCTCTCAGGAAAGGCACATATACAGACTGTTTGAAGCATTGCTCCCCCTGAACGGAAGTCGGCATTGTGCCTACTATATTCAATCCCGATGCAATTTCTGTGTTTCATCGTCAATATGAAGCTCCATGGGTTACAGTAAACACCCAGTGGTGCGTTGCAATCTAATACTGGCCACTCAGGAAAGGCACGTATACGGACTGTTTGAAGCATTGCTCCCCCTGAACGAAAGTCGGCATTGTGCCTACTATATTCAATCCCGATGCAATTTCTGTGTTTCATCGTCAATATGATGCTCCAAGGGTTACAGTAAACACCCAGTGGTGCGTCGCAATCTAATACTGGCCTCTCAGGAAAGGCACGTTTAAAGACTGTTTGAAGCATTGCTCCGCCTGAACGAAAGTCGGCATTGTGCCTACTATATTCAATCCCGATGCAATTTCTGTGTTTCATCGTCAATATGAAGCTCCAAGGGTTACAGTAAACACCCAGTGGTGCGTCGCAATGTAATACTGGCCTCTCAGGAAAGTCACGTATACAGACTGTTTGAAGCATTACTCCCCCTGAACGAAAGTCGGCATTGTGCCCACTATATTCAATCCCGATGCAATTACTGAGTTTCATCTTTAATATGAAGCTCCATGGGTTACAGTAAACACCCAGTGGTGCGTCGCAATCTAATACTGGCCTCTCAGGAAAGGCACATATACAGACTGTTTGAAGCATTGCTCCACCTGAACGAAAGTCGGCATTGTGCCTATTATATTCAATCCCGATGCAATTTCTTTGTTTCATCGTCAATATGAAGCTCCAAGGGTTACAGTAAACACCCAGTGGTACGTCGCAATCAAATACTGGCCTCTCAGGAAATTCACGTATACAGACTGTTTGAAGCATTACTCCCCCTGAACGAAAGTCGGTATTGTGCCTACTATATTCAATCCCGATGCAATTTCTGTGTTTCATCGTCAATATGAAGCTCCATGGGTTACAGTAAACACCCAGTGGTGCGTCGCAATCTAATACTGGCCTCTCAGGAAAGGCACATATACAGACTGTTTGAAGCATTGCTCCCCCTGAACGGAAGTGGGCATTGTGCCTACTATATTCATTCCCGATGCAATTTCTGTGTTTCATCGTCAATATGACGCTCCATGGGTTACAGTAGACAACCAGTGGTGCGTTGCAATCTAATACTGGCCACTCAGGAAAGGCACGTATACGGACTGTTTGAAGCATTGCTCCCCCTGAACGAAAGTCGGCATTGTGCCTACTATATTCAATCCCGATGCAATTTCTGTGTTTCATCGTCAATATGAAGCTCCGAGGGTTACAGTAAACACCCAGTGGTGCGTCGCAATGTAATACTGGCCTCTCAGGAAAGGCACATATACAGACTGTTTGAAGCATTGCTCCCCCTGAACGAAAGTCGGCATTGTGCCAACTATATTCAATCCCGATGCAATTTCTGTGTTTCATCGTCAATATGAAGCTCCATGGGTTACAGTAAACATCCAGTGGTGCGTCGCAATCTAATACTGGGCTCTCAGGAAAGGCACGTATACAGACTGTTTGAAGCATTGCTCCCCCAGGACGAAAGTCGGCATTGTGCCTACTATATTCATTCCCGATGCATTTTCTGTGTTTCATCGTCAATATGAAGCTCCATACATGGGTTACAGTAAACACACAGTGGTGCGTCGCAATCTAATACTGGCCTCTCAGGAAAGGCACGTATATAGACTGTTTGAAGCATTACTCCCCCTGAACGAAAGTCGGCATTGTGCCTACTATATTCAATCCCGATGCAATTTCTGTGTTTCATCGTCAATATGAAGCTCCATGGGTTACAGTAAACACCCAGTGGTGCGTCGCAATCTAATACTGGCCTCTCATTAAAGGCACATATACAGACTGTTTGAAGCATTGCTCCCCCTGAACGGAAGTCGGCATTGTGCCTACTATATTCAATCCCGATGCAATTTCCGTGTTTCATAGTCAATATGAAACTCCAAGGGTTACAGTAAACACCCAGTGGTGCGTTGCAATCTAATACTGGCCACTCAGGAAAGGCACGTATACAGACTGTTTGAAGCATTGCTCCCCCTGAACGAAAGTCGGCATTGTGCCTACTATATTCAATCCCGATGCAATTTCTGTATTTCATCGTCAATATGAAGCTCCAAGGGTTACAGTAAACACCCAGTGGTGCGCTGCAATCTAATACTGGCCTCTCAGGAAAGGCACGAATACAGACCGTTTGAAGCATTGCTCCCCCCGGACGTACGTCGGCATTGTGCCTACTATATTCAATCCCGATGCAATTTCTGTCTTTAATCGTCAATATGAAGCTCCAAGGGTTACAGTAAACACCCAGTGGTACGTCGCAATCTAATACTGGCCTCTCAGGAAAGTCACATATACAGACTGTTTGAAGCATTACTCCCCCTGATCGAAAGTCGGCATTGTGCCTACTATATTCAATCCCGATGCAATTTCTGTGTTTCATCGTCAATATGAAGCTGCATGGGTTACAGTAAACACCCAGTGGTGCGTCGCAATCTAATACTGGCCTTTCAGGAAAGGCACGTATACAACTGTATGAAGCATTGCTCCCCCTGGACGTAAGTCGGCATTGTGCCTACTATATTCAATCCCGATGCAATTTCTGTTTTTCATCGTCAATATGAAGCTCCATGAGTTACAGTAAACACCCAGTGGTGCGTCGCAATCTATTACTGGCCTCTCAGGAAAGGCACGTATACAAACTGTTTGAAGCATTGCTCCCCCTGAACGAAAGTCGTCCTTGTGCCTACTATATTCAATCCCGATGCAATATCTGTGTTTCATCGTCAATATGAACCTCCAAGGGTTACAGTAAACACCCAGTGGTGCGTCGCAATCTAATACTGGCCTCTCAGGAAAGGCACAAATACAGACTGTTTGAAGCATTGCTCCCCCTGGACGTAAGTCGGCATTGTGCCTACTATATTCAATCCCGATGCAATTTCTGTTTTTCATCGTCAATATGAAGCCCCATGAGTTACAGTAAACACCCAGTGGTGCGTCGGAATCTAATACTGGCCTCTCAGGAAAGGCACAAATACAGACTGTTTGAAGCATTGCTCCACCTGAACGAAAGTCGGCATTGTGCCTACTATATTCAATCCCGATGCAATTTCTTTGTTTCATCGTCAATATGAAGCTCCAAGGGTTACAGTAAACACCCAGTGGTACGTCGCAATCTAATACTGGCCTCTCAGGAAAGTCACGTATACAGACCGTTTGAAGCATTACTCCCCCTGAACGAAAGTCGTCATTGTGCCTACTATATTGAATCCCGATGCAATTTCTGTGTTTCATCGTCAATATGAAGCTCCATGGGTTACAGTAAACACCCAGTGGTGCGTCGCAATCTAATACTGGCCTCTCAGGAAAGGCACATATACAGACTGTTTGAAGCATTGCTCCCCCTGAACGGAAGTCGGCATTGTGCCTACTATATTCAATCCCGATGCAATTTCTGTGTTTCATCGTCAATATGAAGCTCCAAGGGTTACAGTAAACACCCAGTGGTACGTCGCAATCAAATACTGGCCTCTCAGGAAAGTCACGTATACAGACTGTTTGAAGCATTAATCACCCTGAACGAAAGTCGGCATTGTGCCTACTATATTCAATCCCGATGCAATTTCTGTGTTTCATCGACAATATGAAGCTCCATGGGTTACAGTAAACACCCAGTGGTGCGTCGCAATCTAATACTGGCCTCTCAGGAAAGGCACATATACAGACTGTTTGAAGCATTGCTCCCCCTGAACGGAAGTCGGCATTGTGCCTACTATATTCATTCCCGATGCAATTTCTGTGTTTCATCGTCAATATGAAGCTCCAAGGGTTACAGTAAACACCCAGTGGTGCGTCGCAATCTAATACTGGCCTCTCAGGAAAGGCACGTTTAAAGACTGTTTGAAGCATTGCTCCGCCTGAACGAAAGTCGGCATTGTACCTACTATATTCAATCCCGATGGAATTTCTGTGTTTCATCGTCAATATGAAGCTCCATGGGTTACAGTAAACACCCAGTGGTGCGTCGCCATCTAATACTGGCCTCTCAGGAAGGCACGGATACAGACTGTTTGAAGCATTGCTCCCCGTGAACGAAAGTCGGCATTGTGCCTACTATATTCAATCCCGATGCAATTTCCGTGTTTCATAGTCAATATGAAGATCCAAGTGTTACAGTAAACACCTAGTGGTGCGTCGCAATCTAATACTGGTCTCTCAGGAAAGGCACGTATACAGACTGTTTGAAGCATTACTCCCCCTGAACGAAAGTCGGCATTGTGCCTACTATATTCAATCCCGATGCAATTTCTGTGTTTCATCGTCAATATGAAGCTCCATGAGTTACAGTAAACACCCAGTGGTGCGTCGCAATCTAATACTGGCCTCTCAGAAAAAGGCACATATACAGACTGTTTGAAGCATTGCTCCCCCTGAACGAAAGTCTTGTGCTTACTATATTCAATCCCGATGCAATATCTGTGTTTCATCGTCAATATGAACCTCCAAGGGTTACAGTAAACACCCAGTGGTGCGTCGCAATCTAATACTGGCCTCTCAGGAAAGGCACGTATACAGACTGTTTGAAGCATTGCTCCCCCTGAACGAAAGTCGGCATTGTGCCTACTATATTCAATCCCGATGCAATTTCTGTATTTCTTCGTCAATATGAAGCTCCATGGGTTACAGTAAATACCCAGTGGTGCACCGCAATGTAATACTGGCCTCTCAGGAAAGGCACGTATACAGACTGAAGCATTGCTCCCCCTGAACGCAAGTCGGCATTGTGCCTACTATATTCAATCGCGATGCAATTTCTGTGTTTCATCGTCAATATGAAGCTCCATGGGTTACAGTAAACACCCAGTGGTGCGTCGCAATCTAATACTGGCCTCTCAGGAAAGGCACGTATACAGACTGTTTGAAGCATTGCTCCCCCTGAACGAAAGTCGGCATTGTGCCAACTATATTCAATCCCGATGCAATTTCTGTGTTTCATCGTCAATATGAAGCTCCATGGGTTACAGTAAACATCCAGTGGTGCGTCGCAATCTAATACTGGCCTCTCAGGAAAGGCACGTATACAGACTGTTTGAAGCATTGCTCCCCCAGGACGAAAGTCGGCATTGTGCCTACTATATTCATTCCCGATGCATTTTCTGTGTTTCATCGTCAATATGAAGCTCCATACATGGGTTACAGTAAACACACAGTGGTGCGTCGCAATCTAATACTGGCCTCTCAGGAAAGGCACGTATATAGTCTGTTTGAAGCATTACTCCCCCTGAACGAAAGTCGGCATTGTGCCTACTATATTCAATCCCGATGCAATTTCTGTGTTTCATCGTCAATATGAAGCTCCATGGGTTACAGTAAACACCCAGTGGTGCGTCGCAATCTAATACTGGCCTCTCATTAAAGGCACATATACAGACTGTTTGAAGCATTGCTCCCCCTGAACGGAAGTCGGCATTCTGCCTACTATATTCAATCCCGATGCAATTTCCGTGTTTCATAGTCAATATGAAACTCCAAGGGTTACAGTAAACACCCAGTGGTGCGTTGCAATCTAATACTGGCCACTCAGGAAAGGCACGTATACAGACTGTTTGAAGCATTGCTCCCCCTGAACGAAAGTCGGCATTGTGCCTACTATATTCAATCCCGATGCAATTTCTGTGTTTCATCGTCAATATGAAGCTCCAAGGGTTACAGTAAACACCCAGTGGTGCGCTGCAATCTAATACTGGCCTCTCAGGAAAGGCACGAATAGAGACCGTTTGAAGCATTGCTCCCCCCGGACGTACGTCGGCATTGTGCCTACTATATTCAATCCCGATGCAATTTCTGTGTTTCATCTTCAATATGAAGCTCCAAGGGTTACAGTAAACACCCAGTAGTGCGTCGGAATCTAATACTGGCCTCTTAGGTATGGCACGTATACAGACTGTTTGAAGCATTGCTCCCCCTGAACGAAAGTCGGCATTGTGCCTACTATATTCAATCCCGATGCAATTTCTGTGTTTCATCGTCAATATGAAGCTCCATGGGTTACAGTAAACACCCAGTGGTGCGTCGCAATCTAATACTGGCCTCTCATTAAAGGCACATATACAGACTGTTTGAAGCATTGCTCCCCCTGAACGGAAGTCGGCATTGTGCCTACTATATTCAATCCCGATGCAATTTCTGTCTTTAATCGTCAATATGAAGCTCCAAGGGTTTCAGTAAACACCCAGTGGTACGTCGCAATCTAATACTGGCCTCTCAGGAAAGTCACGTATACAGACTGTTTGAAGCATTACTCCCCCTGATCGAAAGTCGGCATTGTGCCTACTATATTCAATCCCGATGCAATTTCTGTGTTTCATCGTCAATATGAAGCTGCATGGGTTACAGTAAACACCCAGTGGTGCGTCGCAATCTAATACTGGCCTTTCAGGAAAGGCACGTATACAACTGTATGAAGCATTGCTCCCCCTGGACGTAAGTCGGCATTGTGCCTACTATATTCAATCCCGATGCAATTTCTGTTTTTCATCGTCAATATGAAGCTCCATGAGTTACAGTAAACACCCAGTGGTGCGTCGCAATCTATTACTGGCCTCTCAGGAAAGGCACGTATACAAACTGTTTGAAGCATTGCTCCCCCTGAACGAAAGTCGTCCTTGTGCCTACTATATTCAATCCCGATGCAATATCTGTGTTTCATCGTCAATATGAACCTCCAAGGGTTACAGTAAACACCCAGTGGTGCGTCGCAATCTAATACTGGCCTCTCAGGAAAGGCACAAATACAGACTGTTTGAAGCATTGCTCCCCCTGGACGTAAGTCGGCATTGTGCCTACTATATTCAATCCCGATGCAATTTCTGTTTTTCATCGTCAATATGAAGCCCCATGAGTTACAGTAAACACCCAGTGGTGCGTCGCAATCTAATACTGGCCTCTCAGGAAAGGCACAAATACAGACTGTTTGAAGCATTGCTCCACCTGAACGAAAGTCGGCATTGTGCCTACTATATTCAATCCCGATGCAATTTCTTTGTTTCATCGTCAATATGAAGCTCCAAGGGTTACAGTAAACACCCAGTGGTACGTCGCAATCTAATACTGGCCTCTCAGGAAAGTCACGTATACAGACCGTTTGAAGCATTACTCCCCCTGAACGAAAGTCGTCATTGTGCCTACTATATTGAATCCCGATGCAATTTCTGTGTTTCATCGTCAATATGAAGCTCCATGGGTTACAGTAAACACCCAGTGGTGCGTCGCAATCTAATACTGGCCTCTCAGGAAAGGCACATATACAGACTGTTTGAAGCATTGCTCCCCCTGAACGGAAGTCGGCATTGTGCCTACTATATTCAATCCCGATGCAATTTCTGTGTTTCATCGTCAATATGAAGCTCCAAGGGTTACAGTAAACACCCAGTGGTACGTCGCAATCAAATACTGGCCTCTCAGGAAAGTCACGTATACAGACTGTTTGAAGCATTAATCACCCTGAACGAAAGTCGGCATTGTGCCTACTATATTCAATCCCGATGCAATTTCTGTGTTTCATCGACAATATGAAGCTCCATGGGTTACAGTAAACACCCAGTGGTGCGTCGCAATCTAATACTGGCCTCTCAGGAAAGGCACATATACAGACTGTTTGAAGCATTGCTCCCCCTGAACGGAAGTCGGCATTGTGCCTACTATATTCATTCCCGATGCAATTTCTGTGTTTCATCGTCAATATGAAGCTCCATGGGTTACAGTAAACACCCTGTGGTGCGTTGCAATCTAATACTGGCCACTCAGGAAAGGCACGTATACGGACTGTTTGAAGCATTGCTCCCCCTGAACGAAAGTCGGCATTGTGCCTACTATATTCAATCCCGATGCAATTTCTGTGTTTCATCGTCAATATGAAGCTCCAAGGGTTACAGTAAACACCCAGTGGTGCGTCGCAATCTAATACTGGCCTCTCAGGAAAGGCACGTTTAAAGACTGTTTGAAGCATTGCTCCGCCTGAACGAAAGTCGGCATTGTACCTACTATATTCAATCCCGATGGAATTTCTGTGTTTCATCGTCAATATGAAGCTCCATGGGTTACAGTAAACACCCAGTGGTGCGTCGCCATCTAATACTGGCCTCTCAGGAAGGCACGGATACAGACGGTTTGAAGCATTGCTCCCCGTGAACGAAAGTCGGCATTGTGCCTACTATATTCAATCCCGATGCAATTTCCGTGTTTCATAGTCAATATGAAGATCCAAGAGTTACAGTAAACACCTAGTGGTGCGTCGCAATCTAATACTGGTCTCTCAGGAAAGGCACGTATACAGACTGTTTGAAGCATTACTCCCCCTGAACGAAAGTCGGCATTGTGCCTACTATATTCAATCCCGATGCAATTTCTGTGTTTCATCGTCAATATGAAGCTCCATGAGTTACAGTAAACACCCAGTGGTGCGTCGCAATCTAATACTGGCCTCTCAGAAAAAGGCACATATACAGACTGTTTGAAGCATTGCTCCCCCTGAACGAAAGTCTTGTGCTTACTATATTCAATCCCGATGCAATATCTGTGTTTCATCGTCAATATGAACCTCCAAGGGTTACAGTAAACACCCAGTGGTGCGTCGCAATCTAATACTGGCCTCTCAGGAAAGGCACGTATACAGACTGTTTGAAGCATTGCTCCCCCTGAACGAAAGTCGGCATTGTGCCTACTATATTCAATCCCGATGCAATTTCTGTATTTCTTCGTCAATATGAAGCTCCATGGGTTACAGTAAATACCCAGTGGTGCACCGCAATGTAATACTGGCCTCTCAGGAAAGGCACGTATACAGACTGAAGCATTGCTCCCCCTGAACGCAAGTCGGCATTGTGCCTACTATATTCAATCGCGATGCAATTTCTGTGTTTCATCGTCAATATGAAGCTCCATGGGTTACAGTAAACACCCAGTGGTGCGTCGCAATCTAATACTGGCCTCTCAGGAAAGGCACGTATACAGACTGTTTGAAGCATTGCTCCCCCTGAACGAAAGTCGGCATTGTGCCTACTATATTCAATCCCGATGCAATTACTGTGTTTCATCGTCAATATGAAGCTCCATGGGTTACAGTAAACACGCAGTGGTGCGTCGCAATCTAATACTGGCCTCTCAGGAAAGGCACGTATACAGACTGTTTGAAGCATTTCTCCCCCTGAACGGAAGTCGGCATTGTGCCTACTATATTCAATCCCGATGCAATGTCTGTGTTTCATCGTCAATATGAAGCTCCAAGCGTTACAGAAAACACCCACTGGTGCGTTGCAATCTAATACTGGCCACTCAGGAAAGGCACGTATACAGACGGTTTGAAGCATTGCTCCCCCTGAACGAAAGTTGGCATTGACCCTACTATATTCAATCCCGATGCAATTTCTGTGTTTCATAGTCAATTTGAAGCTCCAAGGGTTACAGTAAACACCCAGTGGTGCGTCGCAATCTGATACTGGCCTCTCAGGAAAGGCACGTATACAGACTGTTTGAAGCATTCTTCCCCCTGAACGAAAGTCGGCATTGTGCCTACTATATTCAATCCCGATGCAATTTCTGTGTTTCATCGTCAATATGAACCTCCAAGGGTTACAGTAAACACCCAGTGGTGCGTCGCAATCTAATACTGGCCTCTCAGGATAGGCACAAATACAGACTGTTTGAAGCATTGCTCCACCTGAACGAAAGTCGGCATTGTGCCTACGATATTCAATCCCGATGCAATTTCTGTGTTTCATCGTCAATATGAAGCTCCAAGGGTTACAGTAAACACCCAGTGGTACGTCGCAATCTAATACTGGCCTCTCAGGAAAGTCACGTATACAGACTGTTTGAAGCATTGCTCCCCCTGAACGAAAGTCGTTATTGTGCCTACTATATTCAATCCCGATGCAATTTCTGTGTTTCATCGTCAATATGAAGCTGCATGGGTTACAGTAAACACCCAGTGGTGCGTCGCAATCTAATACTGGCCTCTCAGGAAAGGCACGTATACAACTGTATGAAGCATTGCTCCCCCTGGACGTAAGTCGGCATTGTGCCTACTATATTCAATCCCGATGCAATTTCTTTGTTTCATCGTCAATATGAAGCTCCAAGGGTTACAGTAAACACCCAGTGGTACGTCGCAATCTAATACTGGCCCCTCAGGAAAGTCACGTATACAGACTGTTTGAAGCATTACTCCCCCTGAACGAAAGTCGGCATTGTGCCTACTATATTCAATCCCGATGCATTTTCTGTGTTTCATCGTCAATATGAAGCTCCATGGGTTACAGTAAACACCCAGTGGTGCGTCGCAATCTAATACTGGCCTCTCAGGAAAGGCACATATACAGACTGTTTGAAGCATTGCTCCCCCTGAACGGAAGTCGGCATTGTGCCTACTATATTCAATCCCGATGCAATTTGTGTGTTTCATCGTCAATATGAAGCTCCAAGGGTTACAGTAAACACCCAGTGGTACGTCGCAATCAAATACTGGCCTCTCAGGAAAGTCACGTATACAGACTGTTTGAAGCATTACTCCCCCTGAACGAAAGTCGGCATTGTGCCTACTATATTCAATCCCGATGCAATTTCTGTGTTTCATCGTCAATATGAAGCTCCATGGGTTACAGTAAACACCCAGTGGTGCGTCGCAATCTAATACTGGCCTCTCAGGAAAGGCACATATACAGACTGTTTGAAGCATTGCTCCCCCTGAACGGAAGTCGGCTTTGTGCCTACTATATTCATTCCCGATGCAATTTCTGTGATTCATCGTCAATATGAAGCTCCATGGGTTACAGTAAACACCCAGTGGTGCGTTGCAATCTAATACTGGCCACTCAGGAAAGGCACGTATACGGACTGTTTGAAGCATTGCTCCCCCTGAACGAAAGTCGGCATTGTGCCTACTATATTCAATCCCGATGCAATTTCTGTGTTTCATCGTCAATATGAAGCTCCAAGGGTTACAGTAAACACCCAGTGGTGCGTCGCAATCTAATACTGGCCTCTCAGGAAAGGCACGTTTAAAGACTGTTTGAAGCATTGCTCCGCCCGAACGAAAGTCGGCATTGTACCTACTATATTCAATCCCGATGGAATTTATGTGTTTCATCGTCAATATGAAGCTCCATGGGTTACAGTAAACACCCAGTGGTGCGTCGCCATCGAATACTGGCCTCTCAGGAAGGGCACGGATACAGACTGTTTGAAGCATTGCTCCCCGTGAACGAAAGTCGGCATTGTGCCTACTATATTCAAACCCGATGCAATTTCCGTGTTTCATAGTCAATATGAAGATCCAAGTGTTACAGTAAACACCCAGTGGTGCGTCGCAATCTAATACTGGTCTTTCAGGAAAGGCACGTATACAGACTGTATGAAGCATTACTCCCCCTGAACGAAAGTCGGCATTGTGCCTACTATATTCAATCCCGATGCAATTTCTGTGTTTCATCGTCAATATGAAGCTCCATGAGTTACAGTAAACACCCAGTGGTGCGTCGCAATCTAATACTGGCCTCTCAGGAAAGGCACGTATACAGACTGTTTGAAGCATTGCTCCCCCTGAACGAAAGTCCGCATTGTGCCTACTATATTCAAACCCGATGCAATTTCTGTGTTTCATAGTCAATATGAAGCTCCATGGGTTACAGTAAACACCCAGTGGTGCGTCGCAATCTAATACTGGCCTCTCAGGAAAGGCACGTATACAGACTGTTTGAAGCATTACTACCCCTGAACGAAAGTCGGCATTGTGCCTACTATATTCAATCCCGATGCAATTACTGTGTTTCATCGTCAATATGAAGCTCCATGGGTTACAGTAAACACGCAGTGGTGCGTCGCAATCTAATACTGGCCTCTCAGGAAAGGCACGTATACAGACTGTTTGAAGCATTTCTCCCCCTGAACGGAAGTCGGCATTGTGCCTACTATATTCAATCCCGATGCAATTTCTGTGTTTCATCGTCAATATGAAGCTCCAAGCGTTACAGTAAACACCCACTGGTGCGTTGCAATCTAATACTGGCCACTCAGGAAAGGCACGTATACAGACGGTTTGAAGCATTGCTCCCCCTGAACGAAAGTTGGCATTGAGCCTACTATATTCAATCCCGATGCAATATCTGTGTTTCATAGTCAATATGAAGCTCCAAGGGTTACAGTAAACACCCAGTGGTGCGTCGCAATCTGATACTGGCCTCTCAGGAAAGGCACGTATACAGACTGTTTGAAGCATGCCTCCCCCTTAACGAAAGTCGGCATTGTGCCTACTATATTCAATCCCGATGCAATTTCTGTGTTTCATCGTCAATATGAAGTTCCATGGGTTACAGTAAACACCCAGTGGTGCGTCGCAATCTAATACTGGCCTCTCAGGAAAGTCACGTATACAGACTGTTTGAAGCATTGCTCCCCCTGAACGAAAGTCGTCATTGTGCCTACTATATTCAATCCCGATGCAATTTATGTGTTTCATCGTCAATATGAACCTCCAAGGGTTACAGTAAACACCCAGTGGTGCGTCGCAATCTAATACTGGCCTCTCAGGAAAGGCACGTATACAGACTGTTTGAAGCATTACTCCCCCTGAACGAAAGTCGGCATTGTGCCTACTATATTCAATCCCGATGCAATTACTGTGTTTCATCGGCAATATGAAGCTCCATGGGTTACAGTAAACACGCAGTGGTGCGTCGCAATCTAATACTGGCCTCTCAGGAAAGGCACGTATACAGACTGTTTGAAGCATTGCTCCCCCTGAACGAAAGTCGGCATTGTGCCTACTATATTCAATCCCGATGCAATATCTGTGTTTCATCGTCAATATGAAGCTCCCAGCGTTACAGTAAGCACCCACTGGTGCGTTGCAATCTAATACTGGCCACTCAGGAAAGGCACGTATACAGACGGTTTGAAGCATTGCTCCCCCTGAACGAAAGTTGGCATTGAGCCTACTATATTCAATCCCGATGCAATTTCTGTGTTTCATCGTCAATATGAAGCTCCCAGCGTTACAGTAAACACCCACTGGTGCGTTGCAATCTAATACTGGCCACTCAGGAAATGCACGTATACAGACGGTTTGAAGCATTGCTCCCCCTGAACGAAAGTTGGCATTGAGCCTACTATATTCAATCCCGATGCAATATCTGTGTTTCATCGTCAATATGAAGCTCCATGGGTTACAGTAGACACCCAGTGGTGCGTCGCAATCTAATACTGGCCTCTCAGGCAAGGCACGTATACAGACTGTTTGAAGCATTGCTCCCCCTGAACGAAAGTCGGCATTGTGCCTACTATATTCAATCCCGATGCAATTTCTGTGTTTCATCGTCAATATGAAGCTCCAAGGGTTACAGTAAACACCCAGTGGTGCGTCGCAATCTAATACTGGCCTCTCAGGAAAGGCACGTATACAGACTGTTTGAAGCATTGCTCCCCCTGAACGAAAGTCGGCATTGTGCCTACTATATTCAATCCCGATGCAATTTCTGTATTTCTTCGTCAATATGAAGCTCCATGGGTTACAGTAAATACCCAGTGGTGCGTCGCAATGTAATACTGGCCCCTCAGGAAAGGCACGTATACAGACTGTTTGAAGCATTGCTTCCCCTGAACGAAAGTCGGCATTGTGCTTACTATATTCAATCCCGATGCAATTTCTGTGCTTCATCGTCAATATGAAGCTCCATGGGTTACAGTAAACACCCAGTGGTGCGTGGCAATCTAATACTGGCCTCTCAGGAAAGGCACGTCACGTATACAGTCTGTTTGAAGCATTGCTCCCTCTGAACGAAAGTCGGCATTGTGCCTACTATATTCAATCCCGATGCAATTTCTGTGTTTCATCGTCAATATGAAGCTCCATGGGTTACAGTAGACACCCAGTGGTGCGTCGCAATCTAATACTGGCCTCTCAGGAAAGGCACGAATACAGACTGTTTGAAGCATTGCTCCCCCTGAACGAAAGTCGGCATTGTGCCTACTATATTCAATCCCGATGCAATTTCTGTGTTTCATCGTCAATATGAAGCTCCAAGGGTTACAGTAAACACCCAGTGGTGCGTCGCAATCTAATACTGGCCTCTCAGGAAAGGCACGTATACAGACTGTTTGAAGCATTGCTCCCCCTGAACGAAAGTCGGCATTGTGCCTACTATATTCAATCCCGTTGCAATTTCTGTATATCTTCGTCAATATGAAGCTCCATGGGTTACAGTAAATACCCAGTGGTGCGTCGCAATGTAATACTGGCCCCTCAGGAAAGGCACGTATACAGACTGTTTGAAGCATTGCTTCCCCTGAACGAAAGTCGGCATTGTGCTTACTATATTCAATCCCGATGCAATTTCTGTGTTTCATCGTCAATATGAAGCTCCATGGGTTACAGTAAACACCCAGTGGTGCGTTGCAATCTAATACTGGCCTCTCAGGAAAGGCACGTATACAGAGTGTTTGAAGCATTGCTCCCCCTGAACGAAAGTCGGCATTGTGCCTACTATATTCAATCCCGATGCAATTTCTGTGTTTCATCGTCAATATGAAGCTCCATGGGTTACAGTAAACACCCAGTGGTGCGTCGCAATCTAATACTGGCCTCTCAGGAAAAGCACGTATACAGACTGTTTGAAGCATTACTCCCCCTGAACGAAAGTCGGCATTGTGCCTACTATATTCAATCCCGATGCAATTTCTGTGTTTCATCGTCAATATGAAGTTCCATGGGTTACAGTAAACACCCAGTGGTGCGTCGCAATCTAATACTGGCCTCTCAGGAAAGGCACAAATACAGACTGTTTGAAGCATTGCTCCACCTGAACGAAAGTCGGCATTGTGCCTACGATATTCAATCCCGATGCAATTTCTGTGTTTCATCGTCAATATGAAGCTCCAAGGGTTACAGTAAACACCCAGTGGTACGTCGCAATCTAATACTGGCCTCTCAGGAAAGTCACGTATACAGACTGTTTGAAGCATTGCTCCCCCTGAACGAAAGTCGGCATTGTGCCTACTATATTCAATCCCGATGCAATTTCTGTGTTTCATCGTCAATATGAAGATCCATGGGTTACAGTAAACAACCAGTGGTGCGTCGCAATCTAATACTGGCCTCTCAGGAAAGGCACGTATACAGACTGTTTGAAGCATTACTCCCCCTGAACGAAAGTCGGCATTGTGCCTACTATATTCAATCCCGATGCAATTACTGTGTTTCATCGTCAATATGAAGCTCCATGGGTTACAGTAAACACGCAGTGGTGCATCGCAATCTAATACTGGCCTCTCAGGAAAGGCACGTTTACAGACTGTTTGAAACATTTCTCCCCCTGAACAGAAGTCGGCATTGTGCCTACTATATTCAATCCCGATGCAATATCTGTGTTTCATCGTCAATATGAAGCTCCATGGGTTACAGTAAACACCCAGTGGTGCGTCGCAATCTAATACTGGCCTCTCAGGAAAGGCACGTATACAGACTGTTTGAAGCATTGCTCCCCCTGAACGAAAGTCGGCATTGTGCCTACTATATTCAATCCCGATGCAATTTCTGTGTTTCATCGTCAATATGAAGCTCCATGGGTTACAGTAAACACCCAGTGGTGCGTTGCAATCTAATACTGGCCTCTCAGGAAAGGCACGTATACAGACGGTTCGAAGCATTGCTCCCCCTGAACGAAAGTTGGCATTGAGCGTACTATATTCAATCCACATGCAATTTCTGTGTTTCATAGACAATATGAAGCTCTAAGGGTTACAGTAAACACCCAGTGGTGCGTCGCAATCTAATACTGGCCTCTCAGGAGAGGCACAAATACAGTCTGTTTGAAGCATTGCTCCACCTGAACGAAAGTCGGCATTGTGCCTACGATATTCAATCCCGATGCAATTTCTGTGTTTCATCGTCAATATGAAGCTCCATGGGTTACAGTAGACACCCAGTGGTGCGTCGCAATCTAATACTGGCCTCTCAGGAAGGGCACGTATACAGACTGTTTGAAGCATTGCTCCCCCTGAACGAAAGTCGGCATTGTGCCTACTATATTGAATCCCGATGCAATTTCTGTGTTTCATCGTCAATATGAAGCTCCAAGGGTTACAGTAAACACCCAGTGGTGCGTCGCAATCTAATACTGGCCTCTCAGCAAAGGCACGTATACAGACTGTTTGAAGCATTGCTCCCCCTGAACGAAAGTCGGCATTGTGCCTACTATATTCAATCCCGATGCAATTTCTGTATTTCTTCGTCAATATGAAACTCCATGGGTTACAGTAAATACCCAGTGGTGCGTCGCAATGTAATACTGGCCCCTCAGGAAAGGCACGTATACAGACTGTTTGAAGCATTGCTTCCCCTGAACGAAAGTCGGCATTGTGCTTACTATATTCAATCCCGATGCAATTTCTGTGTTTCATCGTCAATATGAAGCTCCATTGGTTACAGTAAACACCCAGTGGTGCGTCGCAATCTAATACTGGCCTCTCAGGAAAGGCACGTATACAGACTGTTTGAAGCATTGTTCCCCCTGAACGAAAGTCGGCATTGTGCCTACTATATTCAATCCCGATGCAATTTCTGTGTTTCATCGTCAATATGAAGCTCCATGGGTTACAGTAAACACCCAGTGGTGCGTCGCAATCTAATACTGGCCTCTCAGGAAAGGCACGTATACAGACTGTTTGAAGCATTACTCCCCCTGAACGAATGTCGGCATTGTGCCTACTATATTCAATCCCGATGCAATTTCTATGTTTCATCGTCAATATGAAGCTCCATGGGTTACAGTAAACACCCAGTGGTGCGTCGCAATCTAATACTGGCCTCTCAGGAAGGGCACGTATACAGACTGTTTGAAGCATTGCTCCCCCTGAACGAAAGTCGGCATTGTGCCTACTATATTGAATCCCGATGCAATTTCTGTGTTTGATCGTCAATATGAAGCTCCAAGGGTTACAGTAAACACCCAGTGGTGCGTCGCAATCTAATACTGGCCTCTCAGCAAAGGCACGTATACAGACTGTTTGAAGCATTGCTCCCCCTGAACGAAAGTCGGCATTGTGCCTACTATATTCAATCCCGATGCAATTTCTGTATTTCTTCGTCAATATGAAACTCCATGGGTTACAGTAAATACCCAGTGGTGCGTCGCAATGTAATACTGGCCCCTCAGGAAAGGCACGTATACAGACTGTTTGAAGCATTGCTTCCCCTGAACGAAAGTCGGCATTGTGCTTACTATATTCAATCCCGATGCAATATCTGTGTTTCATCGTCAATATGAAGCTCCATGGGTTACAGTAAACACCCAGTGGTGCGTCGCAATCTAATACTGGCCTCTCAGGAAAGGCACGTATACAGACTGTTTGAAGCATTGCTCCCCCTGAACGAAAGTCGGCATTGTGCCTACTATATTCAATCCCGATGCAATTTCTGTGTTTCATCGTCAATATGAAGCTCCATGGGTTACAGTAAACACCCAGTGGTGCGTTGCAATCTAATACTGGCCTCTCAGGAAAGGCACGTATACAGACTGTTTGAAGCATTACTCCCCCTGAACGAATGTCGGCATTGTGCCTACTATATTCAATCCCGATGCAATTTCTATGTTTCATCGTCAATATGAAGCTCCATGGGTTACAGTAAACACCCAGTGGTGCGTCGCAATCTAATACTGGCCTCTCAGGAAAGGCACATATACAGACTGTTTCAAGCATTGCTCCCCCTGAACGGAAGTCGGCATTGTGCCTACTATATTCAATCCCGATGCAATTTCTGTGTTTCATCGTCAATATGAAGCTCCAAGGGTTACAGTAAACACCCACTGGTACGTCGCAATCTAATACTGGCCTCTCAGGAAAGTCACGTATACAGACTGTTTGAAGCATTGCTCCCCCTGAACGAAAGTCGGCATTGTGCCTACTATATTCAATCCCGATGCAATTTCTGTGTTTCATCGTCAATATGAAGCTCCATGGGTTACAGTAAACACCCAGTGGTGCGTCGCAATCTAATACTGGATTCTCAGGAAAGGCACGTATACAGACTGTTTGAAGCATTACTCCCCCTGAACGAAAGTCGGCATTGTGCCTACTATATTCAATCCCGATGCAATATCTGTGTTTCATCGTCAATATGAAGCTCCAAGCGTTACAGTAAACACCCACTGGTGCGTTGCAATATAATACTGGCCACTCAGGAAAGGCACGTATACAGACGGTTTGAAGCATTGCTCCCCCTGAACGAAAGTTGGCATTGAGCCTACTATATTCAATCCCGATGCAATTTCTGTGTTTCATAGTCAATATGAAGCTCTAAGGGTTACAGTAAACACCCAGTGGTGCGTCGCAATCTAATACTGGCCTCTCAGGAGAGGCACAAATACAGACTGTTTGAAGCATTGCTCCACCTGAACGAAAGTCGGCATTGTGCCTACGATATTCAATCCCGATGCAATTTCTGTGTTTCATCGTCAATATGAAGCTCCAAGGGTTACAGTAAACACCCAGTGGTACGTCGCAATCTAATACTGGCCTCTCAGGAAAGTCACGTATACAGACTGTTTGAAGCATAGCTCTCCCTGAACGAAAGTCGGCATTGTGCCTACTATATTCAATCCTGATGCAATTTCTGTGTTTCATCGTCAATATGAAGCTCCATGGGTTACAGTAAACACCCAGTGGTGCGTCGCAATCTAATACTGGCCTCTCAGGAAAGGCACGTATACAGACTGTTTGAAGCATTGCTCCCTCTGAACGAAAGTCGGCATTGTGCCTACTATATTCAATCCCGATGCAATTTCTGTGTTTCATCGTCAATATGAAGCTCCATGGGTTACAGTAGACACCCAGTGGTGCGTCGCAATCTAATACTGGCCTCTCAGGAAGGGCACGTATACAGACTGTTTGAAGCATTGCTCCCCCTGAACGAAAGTCGGCATTGTGCCTACTATATTCAATCCCGATGCAATTTCTGTGTTTCATCGTCAATATGAAGCTCCAAGGGTTACAGTAAACACCCAGTGGTGCGTCGCAATCTAATACTGGCCTCTCAGGAAAGGCACGTATACAGACTGCTTGAAGCATTGCTCCCCCTGAACGAAAGTCGGCATTGTGCCTACTATATTCAATCCCGATGCAATTTCTGTATTTCTTCGTCAATATGAAGCTCCATGGGCTACAGTAAATGCCCAGTGGTGCGTCGCAATGTAATACTGGCCCCTCAGGAAAGGCACGTATACAGACTGTTTGAAGCATTGCTTCCCCTGAACGAAAGTCGGCATTGTGCTTACTATATTCAATCCCGATGCAATTTCTGTGTTTCATCGTCAATATGAAGCTCCATGGGTTACAGTAAACACCCAGTGGTGCGTCGCAATCTAATACTGGCCTCTCAGGAAAGGCACGTATACAGACTGTTTGAAGCATTGCTCCCCCTGAACGAAAGTCGGCATTGTGCCTACTATATTCAATCCCGATGCAATTTCTGTGTTTCATCGTCAATATGAAGCTCCATGGGTTACAGTAAACACCCAGTGGTGCGTCGCAATCTAATACTGGCCTCTCAGGAAAGGCACGTATAGAGACTGTTTGAAGCATTACTCCCCCTGAACGAATGTCGGCATTGTGCCTACTATATTCAATCCCGATGCAATTTCTATGTTTCATCGTCAATATGAAGCTCCATGGGTTACAGTAAACACCCAGTGGTGCGTCGCAATCTAATACTGGCCTCTCAGGAAAGGCACAAATACAGGCTGTTTCAAGCATTGCTCCCCCTGAACGGAAGTCGGCATTGTGCCTACTATATTCAATCCCGATGCAATTTCTGTGTTTCATCGTCAATATGAAGCTCCAAGGGTTACAGTAAACACCCAGTGGTGAGTCGCAATCTAATACTGGCCTCTCAGGAAAGGCACGTGTAAAGACTGTTTGAAGCATTGCTCCCCCTGAACGAAAGTCGGCATTCTGCCTACTATATTCAATCCCGATGGAATTTCTGTGTTTCATCGTCAATATGAAGCTCCATGGGTTTCAGTAAACACCCAGTGGTGCGTCGCAATCAAATACTGGCCTCTCAGGAAAGGCACGTATACAGACTGTTTGAAGCATTGCTCCCCCTGAACGAAAGTCGGCATTGTGCCTACTATATTCAATCCCGATGCAATTTCTGTGTTTCATCGTCAATATGAAGCTCCATGGGGTACAGTAAACACCCAGTGGTGCGTCGCAATCTAATACTGTCCTCTCAGGAAAGGCACGTATGCAGACTGTTTAAAGCATTGCTCCCCCTGAACGAAAGTTTGCATTGGGCCTACTATATTCAATCCCGATGCAATTTCTGTGTTTCATCGACAATATGAAGCTCCATGGGTTACAGTTAACACCCAGTGGTGCCTCGCAATCTAATACTGGCCTCTCAGGAAAGGCTCGTATACAGACTGTTTGAAGCATTGCTCCCCCTGAACGGAAGTCGCCATTGTGCCTACTATATTCAATCCCGATGCAATTTCTGTGTTTCATCGTCAACATGAAGCCTCAAGGGTTACAGTAAACACCCACTGGCGTGTTGCAATCTAATACTGGCCACTCAGGAAAGGCATGTATACAGACTGTTTGAAGCATTGCTCCCCCTGAACGAAAGTTGGCGTTGTGCCTACTATTTTCAATCCCGATGCAATTTCTGTGTTTCATAGTCAATATGAAGCTCCAAGGGTTACAGTTAACACCCAGTGGTGCGTCGCAATCTAATACTGGCCTCTCAGGAAAGGCACGTATACAGACTGAAGCATTGCTCCCCCTGAACGAAATTCGGCATTGTGCCTACTATATTCAATCCCGATGCAATTTCTGTGTTTCATCGTCAATATGAAGCTCCACGGGTTACAGAAACACCCAGTGGTGCGTCGCAATCTAATACTGGCGTCTCAGGAAAGGTACGCATACAGACTGTTTGAAGCATTGCTCCCCGTGAGCGAAAGTCGGCATTGTGCCTACTATATTCAATCCCGATGCAATTTCTGTGTTTCATAGTCAATATGAAGCTCCAAGGGTTACAGTAAACACCCAGTGGTGCGTCGCAATCTAATACTGGCCTCTCAGGAAAGGCACGTATACAGACTGTTTGAACCACTACTCCCCCTGAACGAAAGTCGGCATTGTGCCTACTATATTCAATCCCGATGCAATTTCTGTGTTTCATCGTCAATATGAAGCTCCATGGGTTACAGTAAACACCCAGTGGTGCGTCGCAATCTAATACTGGCCTCTCTGGAAAGGCACGTATGCAGACTGTTTAAAGCATTACTCCCCCTGAACGAAAGTCGGCATTGGGCCTACTATATTCAATCCCGATGCAATTTCTGTGTTTCATCGTCAATGTGAAGCTCCATGGGTTACAGTAAACACCCAGTGGTGCCTCGCAATCTAATACTGGCCTCTCAGGAAAGGCTCGTATACAGACTGTTTGAAGCATTGCTCCCCCTGAACGGAAGTCGGCATTGTGCCTACTATATTCAATCCCGATGCAATTTCTGTGTTTCATCGTCAACATGAAGCCTCAAGGGTTACAGTAAACACCCACTGGCGTGTTGCAATCTAATACTGGCCACTCAGGAAAGGCATGTATACAGACTGTTTGAAGCATTGCTCCCCCTGAACGAAAGTTGGCGTTGTGCCTACTATATTCAATCCCGATGCAATTTCTGTGTTTCATAGTCAATATGAAGCTCCAAGGGTTACAGTAAACACCCAGTGGTGCGTCGCAATCTAATACTGGCCTCTCAGGAAAGGCACAAATACAGACTGAAGCATTGCTCCCCCTGAACGAAATTCGGCATTGTGCCTACTATATTCAATCCCGATGCAATTTCTGTGTTTCATCGTCAATATGAAGCTCCACGGGTTACAGTATACACCCAGTGGTGCGTCGCAATCTAATACTGGCGTCTCAGGAAAGGTACGCATACAGACTGTTTGAAGCATTGCTCCCCGTGAGCGAAAGTCGGCATTGTGCCTACTATATTCAATCCCGATGCAATTTCTGTGTTTCATAGTCAATATGAAGCTCCAAGGGTTACAGTAAACACCCAGTGGTGCGTCGGAATCTAATACTGGCCTCTCAGGAAAGGCACGTATACAGACTGTTTGAACCACTACTCCCCCTGAACGAAAGTCGGCATTGTGCCTACTATATTCAATCCCGATGCAATTTCTGTGTTTCATCGTCAATATGAAGCTGCATGGGTTACAGTAAACACCCAGTGGTGCGTCGCAATCAAATACTGGCCTCTCAGGAAACGCACGTATACAGACTGTTTGAAGCATTGCTCCCCCTGAACGAAAGTCGGCATTGTGCCTACTGTATTCAATCCCGATGCAATTTCTGTGTTTCATCGTCAATATGAAGCTCCAAGGGTTACAGTAAACACCCAGTGGTGCGTCGCAATCTAATACTGGCCTCTCAGGAAAGGCACGTATACAGACTGTTTGAAGCATTGCTCGCCCTGGACGAAAGTCGGCATTGTGCCTACTATATTCAACCCCGATGCAATTTCTGTGTTTCATAGTCAATATGAAGCTCCAAGGGTTACAGTAAACACCCAGTGGTGCGTCGCAATCTAATACTGTCCTCTCAGGAAAGGCACGTATGCAGACTGTTTAAAGCATTGCTCCCCCTGAACGAAAGTTTGCATTGGGCCTACTATATTCAATCCCGATGCAATTTCTGTGTTTCATCGACAATATGAAGCTCCATGGGTTACAGTTAACACCCAGTGGTGCCTCGCAATCTAATACTGGCCTCTCAGGAAAGGCTCGTATACAGACTGTTTGAAGCATTGCTCCCCCTGAACGGAAGTCGGCATTGTGCCTACTATATTCAATCCCGATGCAATTTCTGTGTTTCATCGTCAACATGAAGCCTCAAGGGTTACAGTAAACACCCACTGGCGTGTTGCAATCTAATACTGGCCACTCAGGAAAGGCATGTATACAGACTGTTTGAAGCATTGCTCCCCCTGAACGAAAGTTGGCGTTGTGCCTACTATATTCAATCCCGATGCAATTTCTGTGTTTCATAGTCAATATGAAGCTCCAAGGGTTACAGTAAACACCCAGTGGTGCGTCGCAATCTAATACTGGCCTCTCAGGAAAGGCACAAATACAGACTGAAGCATTGCTCCCCCTGAACGAAATTCGGCATTGTGCCTACTATATTCAATCCCGATGCAATTTCTGTGTTTCATCGTCAATATGAAGCTCCACGGGTTACAGTATACACCCAGTGGTGCGTCGCAATCTAATACTGGCGTCTCAGGAAAGGTACGCATACAGACTGTTTGAAGCATTGCTCCCCGTGAGCGAAAGTCGGCATTGTGCCTACTATATTCAATCCCGATGCAATTTCTGTGTTTCATAGTCAATATGAAGCTCCAAGGGTTACAGTAAACACCCAGTGGTGCGTCGGAATCTAACACTGGCCTCTCAGGAAAGGCACGTATACAGACTGTTTGAACCACTACTCCCCCTGAACGAAAGTCGGCATTGTGCCTACTATATTCAATCCCGATGCAATTTCTGTGTTTCATCGTCAATATGAAGCTGCATGGGTTACAGTAAACACCCAGTGGTGCGTCGCAATCAAATACTGGCCTCTCAGGAAACGCACGTATACAGACTGTTTGAAGCATTGCTCCCCCTGAACGAAAGTCGGCATTGTGCCTACTGTATTCAATCCCGATGCAATTTCTGTGTTTCATCGTCAATATGAAGCTCCAAGGGTTACAGTAAACACCCAGTGGTGCGTCGCAATCTAATACTGGCCTCTCAGGAAAGGCACGTATACAGACTGTTTGAAGCATTGCTCCCCCTGAACGAAAGTCGGCATTGTGCCTACTATATTCAATCCCGATGCAATTTCTGTGTTTCATCGTCAATATGAAGCTCCATGGGGTACAGTAAACACCCAGTGGTGCGTCGCAATCTAATACTGTCCTCTCAGGAAAGGCACGTATGCAGACTGTTTAAAGCATTGCTCCCCCTGAACGAAAGTTTGCATTGGGCCTACTATATTCAATCCCGATGCAATTTCTGTGTTTCATCGACAATATGAAGCTCCACGGGTTACAGTTAACACCCAGTGGTGCCTCGCAATCTAATACTGGCCTCTCAGGAAAGGCTCGTATACAGACTGTTTGAAGCATTGCTCCCCCTGAACGGAAGTCGGCATTGTGCCTACTATATTCAATCCCGATGCAATTTCTGTGTTTCATCGTCAACATGAAGCCTCAAGGGTTACAGTAAACACCCACTGGCGTGTTGCAATCTAATACTGGCCACTCAGGAAAGGCATGTATACAGACTGTTTGAAGCATTGCTCCCCCTGAACGAAAGTTGGCGTTGTGCCTACTATTTTCAATCCCGATGCAATTTATGTGTTTCATAGTCAATATGAAGCTCCAAGGGTTACAGTTAACACCCAGTGGTGCGTCGCAATCTAATACTGGCCTCTCAGGAAAGGCACGTATACAGACTGAAGCATTGCTCCCCCTGAACGAAATTCGGCATTGTGCCTACTATATTCAATCCCGATGCAATTTCTGTGTTTCATCGTCAATATGAAGCTCCACGGGTTACAGAAACACCCAGTGGTGCGTCGCAATCTAATACTGGCGTCTCAGGAAAGGTACGCATACAGACTGTTTGAAGCATTGCTCCCCGTGAGCGAAAGTCGGCATTGTGCCTACTATATTCAATCCCGATGCAATTTCTGTGTTTCATAGTCAATATGAAGCTCCAAGGGTTACAGTAAACACCCAGTGGTGCGTCGCAATCTAATACTGGCCTCTCAGGAAAGGCACGTATACAGACTGTTTGAACCACTACTCCCCCTGAACGAAAGTCGGCATTGTGCCTACTATATTCAATCCCGATGCAATTTCTGTGTTTCATCGTCAATATGAAGCTCCATGGGTTACAGTAAACACCCAGTGGTGCGTCGCAATCTAATACTGGCCTCTCTGGAAAGGCACGTATGCAGACTGTTTAAAGCATTACTCCCCCTGAACGAAAGTCGGCATTGGGCCTACTATATTCAATCCCGATGCAATTTCTGTGTTTCATCGTCAATGTGAAGCTCCATGGGTTACAGTAAACACCCAGTGGTGCCTCGCAATCTAATACTGGCCTCTCAGGAAAGGCTCGTATACAGACTGTTTGAAGCATTGCTCCCCCTGAACGGAAGTCGGCATTGTGCCTACTATATTCAATCCCGATGCAATTTCTGTGTTTCATCGTCAACATGAAGCCTCAAGGGTTACAGTAAACACCCACTGGCGTGTTGCAATCTAATACTGGCCACTCAGGAAAGGCATGTATACAGACTGTTTGAAGCATTGCTCCCCCTGAACGAAAGTTGGCGTTGTGCCTACTATATTCAATCCCGATGCAATTTCTGTGTTTCATAGTCAATATGAAGCTCCAAGGGTTACAGTAAACACCCAGTGGTGCGTCGCAATCTAATACTGGCCTCTCAGGAAAGGCACAAATACAGACTGAAGCATTGCTCCCCCTGAACGAAATTCGGCATTGTGCCTACTATATTCAATCCCGATGCAATTTCTGTGTTTCATCGTCAATATGAAGCTCCACGGGTTACAGTATACACCCAGTGGTGCGTCGCAATCTAATACTGGCGTCTCAGGAAAGGTACGCATACAGACTGTTTGAAGCATTGCTCCCCGTGAGCGAAAGTCGGCATTGTGCCTACTATATTCAATCCCGATGCAATTTCTGTGTTTCATAGTCAATATGAAGCTCCAAGGGTTACAGTAAACACCCAGTGGTGCGTCGGAATCTAATACTGGCCTCTCAGGAAAGGCACGTATACAGACTGTTTGAACCACTACTCCCCCTGAACGAAAGTCGGCATTGTGCCTACTATATTCAATCCCGATGCAATTTCTGTGTTTCATCGTCAATATGAAGCTGCATGGGTTACAGTAAACACCCAGTGGTGCGTCGCAATCAAATACTGGCCTCTCAGGAAACGCACGTATACAGACTGTTTGAAGCATTGCTCCCCCTGAACGAAAGTCGGCATTGTGCCTACTGTATTCAATCCCGATGCAATTTCTGTGTTTCATCGTCAATATGAAGCTCCAAGGGTTACAGTAAACACCCAGTGGTGCGTCGCAATCTAATACTGGCCTCTCAGGAAAGGCACGTATACAGACTGTTTGAAGCATTGCTCGCCCTGGACGAAAGTCGGCATTGTGCCTACTATATTCAACCCCGATGCAATTTCTGTGTTTCATAGTCAATATGAAGCTCCAAGGGTTACAGTAAACACCCAGTGGTGCGTCGCAATCTAATACTGGCCTCTCAGGAAAGGCACGTATACATACTGTTTGAAGCATTACTCCCCGTGAACGAAAGTCGGCATTGTGTCTACTATATTCAATCCCGATGCAATTTCTGTGTTTCATCGTCAATATGAAGCACCATGGGTTACAGTAAACACCCAGTAGTGCGTCGCAATCAAATACTGGCGTCTCAGGAAAGGTACGTATACAGTCTGTTTGAAGCATTGCTCCCCGTGAACGAAAGCCGGCATTGTTCCTACTATATTCAATCCCGATGCAATTTCTGTGTTTCATAGTCAATATGAAGCTCCAAGGGTTACAGTAAACACCCAGTGGTGCGTCGCAATCTAATACTGGCCTCTCAGGAAAGGCACGTATACAAACTGTTTGAACCACTACTCCCCCTGAACGAAAGTCGGCATTGTGCCTACTATATTCAATCCCGATGCAATTTCTGTGTTTCATCGTCAATATGAAGCTCCATGGGTTACAGTAAACACCCTGTGGTGCGTCGCAATCTAATACTGGCCTCTCAGGAAAGGCACGTATACAGACAGTTTGAAGCATTGCTCCCCCTGAATGGAAGTCGGCATTGTGCCTACTATATTCAATCCCGATGCAATTTCTGTGTTTCATCGCCAATATGAAGCTCCAGGGTTACAGTAAACACCGAGTGGTGCGTTGCAATCTAATACTGGCCACTCAGGGAAGGCACGTATACAGACTGTTTGAAGCATTGCTCCCCCTGAACGAAAGTCGGCATTGTGCCTACTATATTCAATCCCGATGCAATTTCTGTGTTTCATCGTCATTATGAAGCTCCAAGGGTTACAGTAAACACCCAGTTGTGCGCCGCAATCTAATACTGGCCTCTCAGGAAAGGCACGTATACAGACTGTTTGAAGCATTGCTCCCCCTGAACGAAAGTCGGCATTGTGCATACTATATTCAACCCCGATGCAATATCTGTGTTTCATAGTCAATATGAAGCTCCAAGGGTTACAGTAAACACCCAGTGGTGCGTCGCAATCTAATACTGGCCTTTCAGGAAAGGCACGTATACAGACTGTTTGAAGCATTACTCCCCGTGAACGAAAGTCGGCATTGTGTCTACTATATTCAATCCCGATGCAATTTCTGTGTTTCAGCGTCAATATGAAGCACCATGGGTTACAGTAAACACCCAGTGGTGCGTCGCAATCTAATACTGGCCTCTCAGGAAAGGCACGTATACAGACTGTTTAAAACATTACTCCCCCTGAAAGAAAGTCGGCATTGGGCCTACTATATTCAATCTCGAAGCAATATCTTCGTTTCATCGTCAATATGAAGCCTCAAGTGTTACAGTAAACACCCACTGGCGTGTTGCAATCTAATACTGGCCACTCAGGAAAAGCACGTATACAGACTGTTTGAAGCATTGCTCCCCCTGAACGAAAGTTGGCATTCTGCCTACTATATTCAATCCCGATGCAATTTCTGTGTTTCATAGTCAATATGAAGCTCCAAGGGTTACAGTAAACACCCAGTGGTGCGTCGCAATCTAATACTGGCCTCTCAGGAAAGGCACGTATACAGACTGAAGCATTGCTCCCCCTGAACGAAAGTCGGCATTGTACCTACTATATTCAATCCCGATGCAATTTCTGTGTTTCATCGTCAATATGAAGCTCCATGGGTTACAGTAAACACCCAGTGGTGCGTCGCAATCTAATGCTGGCCTCTCAGTAACGGCACATATACAGACTGCTTGAAGCATTACTCCCCCTGAACGAAAGTCGGCATTGTGCCTACTATATTCAATCCCGATGCAATTTCTGTGTTTCATCGACAATATGAAGCTGAAAGGGTTACAGTAAACACCCAGTGGTGCGTCGCAATCTAATACTGGCCTCTCAGGAAAGGCACGTATACAGACTGTTTGAAGCATTGCTCCCCCTGAACGAAAGTCGGCATTGTGCCTACTATATTCAATCCCGATGCAATTTCTGTGTTTCATCGTCAATATGAAGCTCCATGGGGTACAGTAAACACCCAGTGGTGCGTCGCAATCTAATACTGTCCTCTCAGGAAAGGCACGTATGCAGACTGTTTAAAGCATTGCTCCCCCTGAACGAAAGTTTGCATTGGGCCTACTATATTCAATCCCGATGCAATTTCTGTGTTTCATCGACAATATGAAGCTCCATGGGTTACAGTTAACACCCAGTGGTGCCTCGCAATCTAATACTGGCCTCTCAGGAAAGGCTCGTATACAGACTGTTTGAAGCATTGCTCCCCCTGAACGGAAGTCGGCATTGTGCCTACTATATTCAATCCCGATGCAATTTCTGTGTTTCATCGTCAACATGAAGCCTCAAGGGTTACAGTAAACACCCACTGGCGTGTTGCAATCTAATACTGGCCACTCAGGAAAGGCATGTATACAGACTGTTTGAAGCATTGCTCCCCCTGAACGAAAGTTGGCGTTGTGCCTACTATTTTCAATCCCGATGCAATTTCTGTGTTTCATAGTCAATATGAAGCTCCAAGGGTTACAGTTAACACCCAGTGGTGCGTCGCAATCTAATACTGGCCTCTCAGGAAAGGCACGTATACAGACTGAAGCATTGCTCCCCCTGAACGAAATTCGGCATTGTGCCTACTATATTCAATCCCGATGCAATTTCTGTGTTTCATCGTCAATATGAAGCTCCACGGGTTACAGAAACACCCAGTGGTGCGTCGCAATCTAATACTGGCGTCTCAGGAAAGGTACGCATACAGACTGTTTGAAGCATTGCTCCCCGTGAGCGAAAGTCGGCATTGTGCCTACTATATTCAATCCCGATGCAATTTCTGTGTTTCATAGTCAATATGAAGCTCCAAGGGTTACAGTAAACACCCAGTGGTGCGTCGCAATCTAATACTGGCCTCTCAGGAAAGGCACGTATACAGACTGTTTGAACCACTACTCCCCCTGAACGAAAGTCGGCATTGTGCCTACTATATTCAATCCCGATGCAATTTCTGTGTTTCATCGTCAATATGAAGCTCCATGGGTTACAGTAAACACCCAGTGGTGCGTCGCAATCTAATACTGGCCTCTCTGGAAAGGCACGTATGCAGACTGTTTAAAGCATTACTCCCCCTGAACGAAAGTCGGCATTGGGCCTACTATATTCAATCCCGATGCAATTTCTGTGTTTCATCGTCAATGTGAAGCTCCATGGGTTACAGTAAACACCCAGTGGTGCCTCGCAATCTAATACTGGCCTCTCAGGAAAGGCTCGTATACAGACTGTTTGAAGCATTGCTCCCCCTGAACGGAAGTCGGCATTGTGCCTACTATATTCAATCCCGATGCAATTTCTGTGTTTCATCGTCAACATGAAGCCTCAAGGGTTACAGTAAACACCCACTGGCGTGTTGCAATCTAATACTGGCCACTCAGGAAAGGCATGTATACAGACTGTTTGAAGCATTGCTCCCCCTGAACGAAAGTTGGCGTTGTGCCTACTATATTCAATCCCGATGCAATTTCTGTGTTTCATAGTCAATATGAAGCTCCAAGGGTTACAGTAAACACCCAGTGGTGCGTCGCAATCTAATACTGGCCTCTCAGGAAAGGCACAAATACAGACTGAAGCATTGCTCCCCCTGAACGAAATTCGGCATTGTGCCTACTATATTCAATCCCGATGCAATTTCTGTGTTTCATCGTCAATATGAAGCTCCACGGGTTACAGTATACACCCAGTGGTGCGTCGCAATCTAATACTGGCGTCTCAGGAAAGGTACGCATACAGACTGTTTGAAGCATTGCTCCCCGTGAGCGAAAGTCGGCATTGTGCCTACTATATTGAATCCCGATGCAATTTCTGTGTTTCATAGTCAATATGAAGCTCCAAGGGTTACAGTAAACACCCAGTGGTGCGTCGGAATCTAATACTGGCCTCTCAGGAAAGGCACGTATACAGACTGTTTGAACCACTACTCCCCCTGAACGAAAGTCGGCATTGTGCCTACTATATTCAATCCCGATGCAATTTCTGTGTTTCATCGTCAATATGAAGCTGCATGGGTTACAGTAAACACCCAGTGGTGCGTCGCAATCAAATACTGGCCTCTCAGGAAACGCACGTATACAGACTGTTTGAAGCATTGCTCCCCCTGAACGAAAGTCGGCATTGTGCCTACTGTATTCAATCCCGATGCAATTTCTGTGTTTCATCGTCAATATGAAGCTCCAAGGGTTACAGTAAACACCCAGTGGTGCGTCGCAATCTAATACTGGCCTCTCAGGAAAGGCACGTATACAGACTGTTTGAAGCATTGCTCGCCCTGGACGAAAGTCGGCATTGTGCCTACTATATTCAACCCCGATGCAATTTCTGTGTTTCATAGTCAATATGAAGCTCCAAGGGTTACAGTAAACACCCAGTGGTGCGTCGCAATCTAATACTGGCCTCTCAGGAAAGGCACGTATACATACTGTTTGAAGCATTACTCCCCGTGAACGAAAGTCGGCATTGTGTCTACTATATTCAATCCCGATGCAATTTCTGTGTTTCATCGTCAATATGAAGCACCATGGGTTACAGTAAACACCCAGTGGTGCGTCGCAATCAAATACTGGCGTCTCAGGAAAGGTACGTATACAGTCTGTTTGAAGCATTGCTCCCCGTGAACGAAAGCCGGCATTGTTCCTACTATATTCAATCCCGATGCAATTTCTGTGTTTCATAGTCAATATGAAGCTCCAAGGGTTACAGTAAACACCCAGTGGTGCGTCGCAATCTAATACTGGCCTCTCAGGAAAGGCACGTATACAAACTGTTTGAACCACTACTCCCCCTGAACGAAAGTCGGCATTGTGCCTACTATATTCAATCCCGATGCAATTTCTGTGTTTCATCGTCAATATGAAGCTCCATGGGTTACAGTAAACACCCTGTGGTGCGTCGCAATCTAATACTGGCCTCTCAGGAAAGGCACGTATACAGACAGTTTGAAGCATTGCTCCCCCTGAATGGAAGTCGGCATTGTGCCTACTATATTCAATCCCGATGCAATTTCTGTGTTTCATCGCCAATATGAAGCTCCAGGGTTACAGTAAACACCGAGTGGTGCGTTGCAATCTAATACTGGCCACTCAGGGAAGGCACGTATACAGACTGTTTGAAGCATTGCTCCCCCTGAACGAAAGTCGGCATTGTGCCTACTATATTCAATCCCGATGCAATTTCTGTGTTTCATCGTCATTATGAAGCTCCAAGGGTTACAGTAAACACCCAGTTGTGCGCCGCAATCTAATACTGGCCTCTCAGGAAAGGCACGTATACAGACTGTTTGAAGCATTGCTCCCCCTGAACGAAAGTCGGCATTGTGCATACTATATTCAACCCCGATGCAATATCTGTGTTTCATAGTCAATATGAAGCTCCAAGGGTTACAGTAAACACCCAGTGGTGCGTCGCAATCTAATACTGGCCTTTCAGGAAAGGCACGTATACAGACTGTTTGAAGCATTACTCCCCGTGAACGAAAGTCGGCATTGTGTCTACTATATTCAATCCCGATGCAATTTCTGTGTTTCAGCGTCAATATGAAGCACCATGGGTTACAGTAAACACCCAGTGGTGCGTCGCAATCTAATACTGGCCTCTCAGGAAAGGCACGTATACAGACTGTTTAAAACATTACTCCCCCTGAAAGAAAGTCGGCATTGGGCCTACTATATTCAATCCCGATGCAATATCTGTGTTTCATCGTCAATATGAAGCTCCATGGGTTACAGTAAACACCCAGTGGTGCGTCGCAATCTAATACTGGCCTCTCAGGAAACGCTCGTATACAGACTGTTTGAAGCATTGCTCCCCCTGAACGGAAGTCAGCATTGTGCCTACTATATTCAATCTCGAAGCAATATCTTCGTTTCATCGTCAATATGAAGCCTCAAGTGTTACAGTAAACACCCACTGGCGTGTTGCAATCTAATACTGGCCACTCAGGAAAAGCACGTATACAGACTGTTTGAAGCATTGCTCCCCCTGAACGAAAGTTGGCATTCTGCCTACTATATTCAATCCCGATGCAATTTCTGTGTTTCATAGTCAATATGAAGCTCCAAGGGTTACAGTAAACACCCAGTGGTGCGTCGCAATCTAATACTGGCCTCTCAGGAAAGGCACGTATACAGACTGAAGCATTGCTCCCCCTGAACGAAAGTCGGCATTGTACCTACTATATTCAATCCCGATGCAATTTCTGTGTTTCATCGTCAATATGAAGCTCCATGGGTTACAGTAAACACCCAGTGGTGCGTCGCAATCCAATGCTGGCCTCTCAGTAACGGCACATATACAGACTGCTTGAAGCATTACTCCCCCTGAACGAAAGTCGGCATTGTGCCTACTATATTCAATCCCGATGCAATTTCTGTGTTTCATCGACAATATGAAGCTGAAAGGGTTACAGTAAACACCCAGTGGTGCGTCGCAATCTAATACTGGCCTCTGAGGAAAGGCACGTAGACAGACTGTTTGAAGCATTGCTCCCCCTGAACGAATGTCGGCATTGTGCCTACTATATTCAACCCCGATGCAATTTCTGTGTTTCATAGTCAATATGAAGCTCCAAGGGTTACAGTAAACGCCCAGTGGTGCGTTGCAATCTAATACTGGCCTCTCAGGAAAGGCACGTATACAGACTGTTTGAAGCATTACTCCCCGTGAACGAAAGTCGGCATTGTGCCTACTATATTCAATCCCGATGCAATTTCTGTGTTTCATCGTCAATATGAAGCTCCATGGGTTACAGTAAACACCCAGTGGTGCGTCGCAATCTAATACTGGCCTCTCAGGAAAGGCACGTATACAGACTGTTTGAAGCATTGCTCCCCCTGAACGAAAGTCGGCATTGTGCCTACTATATTCAATCCCGATGCAATTTCTGTGTTTCATAGTCAATATGAAGCTCCAAGGGTTACAGTAAACACCCAGTGGTGCGTCGCAATCTAATACTGGCCTCTCAGGAAAGGCACGTATACAGACTGTTTGAAGCATTGCTCCCCCTGAACGAAAGTCGGCATTGTGCCTACTATATTCAATCCCGATCCAATTTCTGTGTTTCATCGTCAATATGAAGCTCCATGGGTTACAGTAACCACCCAGTGGTGCGTCGCAATCTAATACTGGCCTCTCAGGAAAGGCACGTATACAGACTGTTTGAAGCATTGCTCCCCGTGAACGAAAGTCGGCATTGTGCCTACTATATTCAATCCCGATGCAACTTCTATGTTTCATAGTCAATATGAAGTTCTATGGGTTACAGTAAACACCTAGTCGTGCGTCGCAATCTTATACTGGAATCTCAGGAAAGGCACGTATACCGACTGTTTGAAGCATTGCTCCCCGTGAACGAAACTCGGCATTGTGCCTACTATGTTCAATCACGATGCAGTTTCTGTGTTTCATCGTCAATATGAAGCTCCATGGGTTACAGTAAACACCCAGTGGTGCGTCGCAATCTAATACTGGCCTCTCAGGAAAGGCACGTATACAGACTGTTTGAAGCATTACTCCCCCTGAACGTAAGTCGGCATTGTGCCTACTATATTAAATCCCGATGCAATTTCTGTGTTTCATCGTCAATATGAAGCTCCAAGGGTTACAGTAAACACCCAGTGGTGCGTCGCAATCTAATACTGGCTTCTCTGTAACGGTACGTATACAGACTGTTTGAAGCATTGCTCCCCCTGGACGGAAGTCGGCATTGTGCCTACTTTATTGAATCCCGATGCAATTTCTGTGTTTCATCGTCAATATGAAGCTCCATGGGTTACAGTAAACACCCAGTCGTGCGATGCAATCTAATACTGGAATCTCAGGAAAGGCACGTACACAGACTGTTTGAAGCATTGCTCCCCGTGAACGAAAGTCGGCATTGTGCCTACTAAATTCAATCCCGATGCAATTTCTGTGTTTCATCGTCAATATGAAGCTCCATGGGTTACAGTAAACACCCAGTGGTGCGTCGCAATCTATTACTGGCCTCTCAGGAAAGGCACGTATACAGACTGCTTGAAGCATTACTCCCCCTGAACAAATGTCGGCATTGTGCCTACTATATTCAATCCCGATGCAATTTCTGTGTTGCATCGTCAATATGAAGCTCCAAGGGTTACAGTAAACACCCTGTGGTGCGTCGCAATCTAATACTGGCCTCTGAGGAAAGGCACGTATACAGACTGTTTGAAGCATTGCTCCCCCTGGACGAAAGTCGGCATTGTGCCTACTACATTCAATCCCGATGCAATTTCTGTGTTTCTTCGTCAATATGAAGCTCCATGGGTTACAGTAAACACCCAGTGGTGCGTCGCAATCTATTACTGGCCTCTCAGGAAAGGCACGTATACAGACTGTTTGAAGCATTGCTCCCCCTGATCGAAAGTCGGCATTGTGCCTACTATATTCAATCCCGATGTAATTTCTGTATTTCATCGTCAATATGAAGCTCCATGGGTTACAGTAAGCACCCAGTGGTGCGTTGCAATCTAATACTGGCCTCTCAGGAAAGGCACGTATACAGACTGTTTGAAGCATTACTCCCCGTGAACGAAAGTCGGTATTGTGTCTACTTTATTCATTCCCGATGCAATTTCGTTGTTTCATCGTCAATATGAAGCTCCATGGGTTACAGTAAACACCCAGTGGAGCGTCGAAATCTAATACTGGCCTCTCAGGAAAGGCACGTATACAGACTGTTTGAAGCATTGCTCCCCCTGAACGAAAGTCGGCATTGTGCCTACTATATTCAATCCCGATGCAATTTCTGTGTTTCATCGTCAATATGAAGCTCCAAGGGTTACAGTAAACACCCAGTGGTGCGTCGCAATCTAATACTGGCCTCTCAGGAAAGGCACGTATACAGACTGCTTGAAGCATTACTCCCCCTGAACGAAAGTCGGCATTGTGCCTACTATATTCAATCCCGATGCAATTTCTGTGTTTCATCGTCAATATGAAGCTCCAAGGGTTACAGTAAACACCCAGTGGTGCGTCGCAATCTAATACTGGCCTCTGAGGAAAGGCACGTATACAGACTGTTTGAAGCATTGCTCCCCCTGGACGAAAGTCGGCATTGTGCCTACTACATTCAATCCCGATGCAATTTCTGTGTTTCTTCGTCAATATGAAGCTCCATGGGTTACAGTAAACACCCAGTGGTGCGTCGCAATCTATTACTGGCCTCTCAGGAAAGGCACGTATACAGACTGTTTGAAGCATTGCTCCCCCTGAACGAAAGTCGGCATTCTGCCTACTATATTCAATCCCGATGCAATTTCTGTGTTTCATCGTCAATATGAAGCTCCATGGGTTACAGTAAACACCCAGTCGTGCGTCGCAATCTAATACTGGCCTCTCAGGAAAGTCACGTATACAGACTGTTTGAAGCATTGCTCCCCGTGAGCGAAAGTCGGCATTGTGCCTGCTATATTCAATCCCGATGCAATTTCTGTGTTTCATCGTCAATATGAAGCTCCATGGGTTACAGTAAACACCCAGTGGTGCGTCGCAATCTAATACTGGCCTCTCAGGAAAGGCACGTATACAGACTGTATGAAGCATTACTCCCCCTGAACGTAAGTCGGCATTGTGCCTACTATATTAAATCCCGATGCAATTTCTGTGTTTTATCGTCAATATGAAGCTCCAAGGGTTACAGTAAACACCCAGTGGTGCGTCACAATCTAATACTGGCTTCTCTGTAACGGTACGTATACAGACTGTTTGAAGCATTGCTCCCCCTGGACGGAAGTCGGCATTGTGCCTACTTTATTCAATCCCGATGCAATTTCTGTGTTTCATCGTGAATATGAAGCTCCATGGGTTACAGTAAACACCCAGTGGTGCGTCGCAATCTAATACTGGCCTCTCAGGAAAGGCATGTATACAGACTGTTTGAAGCAGTACTCACCCTGAACGAAAGTCGGCATTGTGCCTACTATATTCAATCCCGATGCAATTTCTGTGTTTCATCGTCAATATAAACCTCCAAGGGTTACAGTAAACACCCAGTGGTGCGTCGCAGTCTAATACTAGCCTCTCAGGAAAGGCACATATACGGACTGTTTGAAGCATTGCTCCCCTGAACGAAAGTCAGCATTGTGCCTACTATATTCAATCCCGATGCAATCTCTGTGTTCCATCGTCAATATGAAGTCCCATGGGTTACAGTAAACACCCAGTGGTGCGCCGCAATCTAATACTGGCCTCTCAGGAAAGGCACGTATACAGACTGTTTGAAGCATTACTCCCCCTGAACGAAAGTCGCCATTGTGCCTACTATATTCAATCCCGATGCAATTTCTGTGTTTCATCGTCAATATGAAGCTCCATGGGCTACAGTAAACACCCAGTCGTGCGACGCAATCTAATACTGGAATCTCAGGAAAGGCACGTACACAGACTGTTTGAAGCATTGCTCCCCGTGAACGAAAGTCGGCATTGTGCCCACTATATTCAATCCCGATGCAATTTCTGTTTTTCATCGTCAATATGAAGCTCCATGGGTTACAGTAAACACCCAGTGGTACGCCGCTATCTAATACTGGCCTCTCAGGAAAGGCACGTATACAGACTGCTTGAAGCATTACTCCTCCTGAACGAAAGTCGGCATTGTGCCTACTATATTCAATCCCGATGCAATTTCTGTGTTTCAGCGTCAATATGAAGCTGCATGGGTTACAGTAAACACCCAGTCGTGCGTCGCAATCTAACACTGGAATCTCAGAAAAGGCACGTATACAACTGTATGAAGCATTGCTCCCCCTGGACGTAAGTCAGCATTGTGACTACTATATTCAATCCCGATGCACTTTCTGTGTTTCATCGTCAATATGAAGCTCCAAGGGTTACAGTAAACACCCAGTGGTACATCGCAATCTAATACTGGCCTCTAAGGAAAGGCACGTAGACAGACTGTTTGAAGCATTGCTCCCCCTGGACGAAAGTCGGCATTGTGCCTACTATATTCAATCCCGATGCAATTTCTGTGTTTCTTCGTCAATATGAAGCTCCATGGGTTACAGTAAACACCCAGTGGTGCGTCGCAATCTAATACTGGCCTCTCAGGAAAGGCACGTATACAGACTATTTGAAGCATTGCTCCCCCTGAACGGAAGTCGGCATTGTGCCTACTATATTCAATCCCGATGCAATTTCTGTGTTTCATCGTCAATATGAAGCTCCAAGGGTTACAGTAAACACCCAGTGGTGCGTTGCAATCTAATACTGGCCACTCAGGAAAGGCACGTATACAGACTGTTTGAAGCATTGCTCCCCCTGGACGAAAGTCGGCATTGTGCCTACTACATTCAATCCCGATGCAATTTCTGTGTTTCTTCGTCAATATGAAGCTCCATGGGTTATAGTAAACACCCAGTGGTGCGTCGCAATCTAATACTGGCCTCTCAGGAAAGTCACGTATACAGACTGTTTGAAGCATTGCTCCCCCTGAACGAAAGTCGGCATTGTGCCTACTATATTCAATCCCGATGTAATTTCTGTATTTCATCGTCAATATGAAGCTCCATGGGTTACAGTAAGCACCCAGTGGTGCGTTGCAATCTAATACTGGCCTCTCAGGAAAGGCACGTATACAGACTGTTTGAAGCATTACTCCCCGTGAACGAAAGTCGGTATTGTGTCTACTATATTCAATCCCGATGCAATTTCGTTGTTTCATCGTCAATATGAAGCTCCATGGGTTACAGTAAACACCCAGTGGAGCGTCGCAATCTAATACTGGCCTCTCAGGAAAGGCACGTATACAGACTGTTTGAAGCATTGCTCCCCCTGAACGAAAGTCGGCATTGTGCCTACTATATTCAATCCCGATGCCATTTCTGTGTTTCATAGTCAATATGAAGCTCCAAGGGTTACAGTAAACACCCAGTGGTGCGTCGCAATCTAATACTGGCCTCTCAGGAAAGGCACGTATACAGACTGTTTGAAGCATTGCTCCCCCTGAACGAAAGTCGGCATTGTGCCTACTATATTCAATCCCGATCCATTTCTGTGTTTCATCGTCAATATGAAGCTCCATGGGTTACAGTAAACACCCAGTGGTGCGTCGCAATCTAATACTGGCCTCTCAGGAAAGGCACGTATACAGCCTGTTTGAAGCATTGCTCCCCGTGAACGAAAGTCGGCATTGTGCCTACTATATTCAATCCCGATGCAACTTCTATGTATCATAGTCAATATGAAGTTCCATGGGTTACAGTGAACACCCAGTCGTGCGTCGCAATCTTATACTGGAATCTCAGGAAAGGCACGTATACAGACTGTTTAAAGCATTGCTCCCCGTGAACGAAACTCGGCATTGTGCCTACTATATTCAATCATGATGTAATTTCTGTGTTTCATCGTCAATATGAAGCTCCATGGGTTACAGTAAACACCCAGTGGTGCGTCGCAATCTAATACTGGCCTCTGAGGAAAGGCACGTATACAGACTGTTTGAAGCATTGCTCCCCCTGGACGAAAGTCGGCATTGTGCCTACTACATTCAATCCCGATGCAATTTCTGTGTTTCTTCGTCAATATGAAGCTCCATGGGTTACAGTAAACACCCAGTGGTGCGTCGCAATCTATTACTGGCCTCTCAGGAATGGCACGTATACAGACTGTTTGAAGCATTGCTCCCCCTGAACGAAAGTCGGCATTGTGCCTACTATATTCAATCCCGATGCAATTTCTGTGTTTCATCGTCAATATGAAGCTCCATGGGTTACAGTAAACACCCAGTGGTGCGTCGCAATCTAATACTGGCCTCTCAGGAAAGGCACGTATACAGACTGTTTGAAGCATTGCTCCCCCTGAACGAAAGTCGGCATTGTGCCTACTATATTCAATCCCGATGCAATTTCTGTGTTTCATCGTCAATATGAAGCTCCATAGGTTACAGTAAACACCCAGTGGTGCGTCGCAATCTAATACTGGCCTCTCAGGAAAGGCACGTATACAGACTGTATGAAGCATTACTCCCCCTGAACGTAAGTCGGCATTGTGCCTACTATATTAAAACCCGATGCAATTTCTGTGTTTCATCGTCAATATGAAGCTCCAAGGGTTACAGTAAACACCCAGTGGTGCGTCGCAATCTAATAATGGCTTCTCTGTAACGGTACGTATACAGACTGTTTGAAGCATTGCTCCCCCTGGACGGAAGTCGGCATTGTGCCTATTTTATTCAATCCCGATGCAATTTCTGTGTTTCATCGTCAATATGAAGCTCCATGGGTTACAGTAAACACCCAGTGGTGCGTCGCAATCTAATACTGGCCTCTCAGGAAAGGCACGTATACAGACTGTTTGAAGCAGTACTCAGCCTGAACGAAAGTCGGCATTGTGCCTACTATATTCAATCCCGATGCAATTTCTCTGTTTCATCGTTAATATGAACCTCCAAGGGTTACAGTAAACACCCAGTGGTGCGTCGCAGTCTAATACTGGCCTCTCAGGAAAAGCACTTATACGGACTGTTTGAAGCATTGCTCCCCCTGGACGAAAGTCAGCATTGTGCCTACTATATTCAATCCCGATGCAATCTCTGTGTTCCATCGTCAATATGAAGCTCCATGGGTTACAGTAAACACCCAGTGGTGCGCCGCAATCTAATACTGGCCTCTCAGGAAAGGCACGTATACAGACTGTTTGAAGCATTACTCCCCCTGAACGAAAGTCGCCATTGTGCCTACTATATTCAATCCCGATGCAATTTCTGTGTTTCATCGCCAATATGAAGCTCCATGGGTTACAGTAAACACCCAGTCGTGCGACGCAATCTAATACTGGAATCTCAGGAAAGGCACGTACACAGACTGTTTGAAGCATTGCTCCCCGTGAACGAAAGTCGGCATTGTGCCCACTATATTCAATCCCGATGCAATTTCTGTGTTTCATCGTCAATATGAAGCTCCATGGGTTACAGTAAACACCCAGTGGTACGTCGCTATCTAATACTGGCCTCTCAGGAAAGGCACGTATACAGACTGCTTGAAGCATTACTTCCCTTGAACAAAAGTCGGCATTGTGCCTACTATATTCAATCCCGATGCAATTTCTGGGTTTCATCGTCAATATGAAGCTCCAAGGGTTACAGTAAACACAAAGTGGTGCGTCGCAATCTAATACTGGCCTCTGAGGAAAGGCACGTATACAGACTGTTTGAAGCATTGCTCTCCCTGGACGAAAGTCGGCATTGTGCCTACTACATTCAATCCCGATGCAATTTCTGTGTTTCTTCGTCAATATGAAGCTCCATGGGTTACAGTAAACACCCAGTGGTGCGTCGCAATCTAATACTGGCCTCTCAGGAAAGGCACGTATACAGACTGTTTGAAGCATTGCTCCCCCTGAACGAAAGTCGGCATTGTGCCTACTATATTCAATCCCGATGTAATTTCTGTGTTTCATCGTCAATATGAAGCTCCATGGGTTACAGTAAACACCCCGTGGTGCGTCGCAATCTAATACTGGCCTCTCAGGAAAGGCACGTATACAGACTGTTTGAAGCATTACTCACCCTGAACGAAAGTCGGCATTGTGCCTACTATATTCAATCCCGATGCAATTTCTGTGTTTCATCGTCAATATGAAGCTCCAAGGGTTACAGTAAACACCCAGTGGTACGTCGCAATCTAACACTGGCCTCTCAGGAAAGGCACGTATACAGACTGTTTGAAGCATTACTCCCCCTGAACGAAAGTCGGCATTGTGCCTACTATATTCAATCCCGATGCAATTTCTGTGTTTCAGCGTCAATATGAAGCTCCATGGGTTACAGTAAACACCCAGTCGTGCGTCGCAATCTAATACTGGAATCTCAGAGAAGGCACGTATACAACTGTATGAAGCATTGCTCCCCCTGGACGTAAGTCAGCATTGTGACTACTATATTCAATCCCGATGCAATTTCTGTGTTTCATCGTCAATATGAAGCTCCAAGGGTTACAGTAAACACCCAGTGGTGCGTCGCAATCTAATACTGGCCTCTAAGGAAAGGCACGTAGACAGACTGTTTGAAGCATTGCTCCCCCTGGACGAAAGTCGGCATTGTGCCTACTATATTCAATCCCGATGCAATTTCTGTGTTTCTTCGTCAATTTGAAGCTCCATGGGTTACAGTAAACACCCAGTGGTGCGTCGCAATCTAATACTGGCCTCTCAGGAAAGGCACGTATACAGACTGTTTGAAGCATTGCTCCCCCTGAACGGAAGTCGGCATTGTGCCTACTATATTCAATCCCGATGCAATTTCTGTGTTTCATCGTCAATATGAAGCTCCAAGAGTTACAGTAAACACCCAGTGGTGCGTTGCAATCTAATACTGGCCACTCAGGAAAGGCACGTATACAGACTGTTTGAAGCATTGCTCCCCCTGAACGAAAGTCGGCTTTGTGCCTACTATATTCAATCCCGATGCAATTTCTGTGTTTCATCGTCAATATGAAGCTCCAAGGGTTACAGTAAACACCCAGTGGTGCGTCGCAATCTAATACTGGCCTCTCAGGAAAGGCACGTATACAGACTGTTTGAAGCATTGCTCCCCCTGAACGAAAGTCGGCATTGTGCCTACGATATTCAACCCCGATGCAATTTCTGTGTTTCATCGTCAATATGAAGCTCCAAGGGTTACAGTAAACACCCAGTGGTGCGTTGCAATCTAATAGTGGCCTCTCAGGAAAGGCACGTATACAGACCGTTTGAAGCATTACTCCCCGTGAACGAAAGTCGGCATTGTGTCTACTATATTCAATCCCGATGCAATTTCTGTGTTTCATCGTCAATATGAAGCTCCATGGGTTACAGTAAACACCCAGTGGTGCGTCGCAATCTAATACTGGCCTCTCAGGAAAGGCTCGTATACAGACTGTTTGAAGCATTGCTCCCCCTGGACGAAAGTCGGCATTGTGCCTACTACATTCAATCCCGATGCAATTTCTGTGTTTCTTCGTCAATATGAAGCTCCATGGGTTACAGTAAACACCCAGTGGTGCGTCGCAATCTAATACTGGCCTCTCAGGAAAGGCACGTATACAGACTGTTTGAAGCATTGCTCCCCCTGAACGAAAGTCGGCATTGTGCCTACTATATTCAATCCCGATGCAATTTCTGTGTTTCATCGTCAATATGAAGCTCCATGGGTTACAGTAAACACCCAGTGGTGCGTCGCAATCTAATACTGGCCTCTCAGGAAAGGCACGTATACAGACTGTATGAAGCATTACTCCCCCTGAACGTAAGTCGGCATTGTGCCTACTATATTAAATCCCGATGCAATTTCTGTGTTTCATCGTCAATATGAAGCTCCAAGGGTTACAGTAAACACCCAGTGGTGCGTCGCAATCTAATACTGGCTTCTCTGTAACGGTACGTATACAGACTGTTTGAAGCATTGCTCCCCCTGGACAGAAGTCGGCATTGTGCCTACTTTATTCAATCCCGATGCAATTTCTGTGTTTCATCGTCAATATGAAGCTCCATGGGTTACAGTAAACACCCAGTGGTGCGTCGCAATCTAATACTGGCCTCTCAGGAAAGGCACGTATACAGACTGTTTGAAGCAGTACTTACCCTGAACGAAAGTCGGCATTGTGCCTACTATATTCAATCCCGATGCAATTTCTGTGTTTCATCGTCAATATGAACCTCCAAGGGTTACAGTAAACACCCAGTGGTGCGTCGCAGTCTAATACTGGCCTCTCAGGAAAGGCACTTATACGGACTGTTTGAAGCATTGCTCCCCCTGAACGAAAGTCAGCATTGTGCCTACTATATTCAATCCCGATGCAATCTCTGTGTTCCATCGTCAATATGAAGCTCCATGGGTTACAGTAAACACCCAGTGGTGCGCCGCAATCTAATACTGGCCTCTCAGGAAAGGCACGTATACAGACTGTTTGAAGCATTACTCCCCCTGAACGAAAGTCGCCATTGTGCCTACTATATTCAATCCCGATGCAATTTCTGTGTTTCTTCGTCAATATGAAGCTCCATGGGTTACAGTAAACACCCAGTCGTGCGACGCAATCTAATACTGGAATCTCAGGAAAGGCACGTACACAGACTGTTTGAAGCATTGCTCCCCGTGAACGAAAGTCGGCATTGTGCCCACTATATTCAATCCCGATGCAATTTCTGTGTTTCATCGTCAATATGAAGCTCCATGGGTTACAGTAAACACCCAGTGGTACGTCGCTATCTAATACTGGCCTCTCAGGAAAGGCACGTATACAGACTGCTTGAAGCATTACTTCCCCTGAGCAAAAGTCGGCATTGTGCCTACTATATTCAATCCCAATGCAATTTCTGTGTTTCACCGTCAATATGAAGCTCCATGGGTTACAGTAAACACCCAGTGGTGCGTCGCAATCTAATACTGGCCTCTGAGGAAAGGCACGTATACAGACTGTTTGAAGCATTGCTCCCCCTGGACGAAAGTCGGCATTGTGCCTACTACATTCAATCCCGATGCAATTTCTGTGTTTCTTCGTCAATATGAAGCTCCATGGGTTACAGTAAACACCCAGTCGTGCGTCGCAATCTAATACTGGCCTCTCAGGAAAGGCACGTATACAGACTGTTTGAAGCATTGCTCCCCCTGAACGAAAGTCGGCATTGTGCCTACTATATTCAATCCCGATGTAATTTCTGTGTTTCATCGTCAATATGAAGCTCCATGGGTTACAGTAAACACCCAGTGGTGCGTCGCAATCTAATACTGGCCTCTCAGGAAAGGCACGTATACAGACTGTTTGAAGCATTACTCACCCTGAACGAAAGTCGGCATTGTGCCTACTATATTCAATCCCGATGCAATTTCTGTGTTTCATCGTCAATATGAAGCTCCAAGGGTTACAGTAAACACCCAGTGGTACGTCGCAATCTAACACTGGCCTCTCAGGAAAGGCACGTATACAGACTGTTTGAAGCATTACTCCCCCTGAAGGAAAGTCGGCATTGTGCCTACTATATTCAATCCCGATGCAATTTCTGTGTTTCAGCGTCAATATGAAGCTCCATGGGTTACAGTAAACACCCAGTCGTGCGTCGCAATCTAATACTGGAATCTCAGAAAAGGCACGTATACAACTGTATGAAGCATTGCTCCCCCTGGACGTAAGTCAGCATTGTGACTACTATATTCAATCCCGATGCAATTTCTGTGTTTCATCGTCAATATGAAGCTCCAAGGGTTACAGTAAACACCCAGTGGTGCGTCGCAATCTAATACTGGCATCTAAGGAAAGGCACGTAGACAGACTGTTTGAAGCATTGCTCCCCCTGGACGAAAGTCGGCATTGTGCCTACTATATTCAATCCCGATGCAATTTCTGTGTTTCTTCGTCAATATGAAGCTCCATGGGTTACAGTAAACACCCAGTGGTGCGTCGCAATCTAATACTGGCCTCTCAGGAAAGGCACGTATACAGACTGTTTGAAGCATTGCTCCCCCTGAACGGAAGTCGGCATTGTGCCTACTATATTCAATCCCGATGCAATTTCTGTGTTTCATCGTCAATATGAAGCTCCAAGGGTTACAGTAAACACCCAGTGGTGCGTTGCAATCTAATACTGGCCACTCAGGAAAGGCACGTATACAGACTGTTTGAAGCATTGCTCCCCCTGAACGAAAGTCGGCATTGTGCCTACTATATTCAATCCCGATGCAATTTCTGTGTTTCATCGTCAATATGAAGCTCCAAGGGTTACAGTAAACACCCAGTGGTGCGTCGAAATCTAATACTGGCCTCTCAGGAAAGGCACATATACAGACTGTTTGAAGCATTGCTCCCCCTGAACGAAAGTCGGCATTGTGCCAACTATATTCAACCCCGATGCAATTTCTGTGTTTCATCGTCAATATGAAGCTCCAAGGGTTACAGTAAACACCCAGTGGTGCGTTGCAATCTAATAGTGGCCTCTCAGGAAAGGCACGTATACAGACCGTTTGAAGCATTACTCCCCGTGAACGAAAGTCGGCATTGTGTCTACTATATTCAATCCCGATGCAATTTCTGTGTTTCATCGTCAATATGAAGCTCCATGGGTTACAGTAAACACCCAGTTGTGCGTCGCAATCTAATACTGGCCTCTCAGGAAAGGCTCGTATACAGACTGTTTGAAGCATTGCTCCCCCTGAACGAAAGTCGGCATTGTGCCTACTATATTCAATCCCGATGCAATATCTGTGTTTCATCGTCAATATGAAGCTCCAAGGGTTACAGTAAACACCCAGTGGTGCGTTGCAATCTAATCCTGGCCACTCAGGAAAGGCACGTATACAGACTGTTTGAAGCATTGCTCCCCCTGAACGAAAGTCGGCTTTGTGCCTACTATATTCAATCCCGATGCAATTTCTGTGTTTCATCGTCAATATGAAGCTCCAAGGGTTACAGTAAACACCCAGTGGTGCGTCGCAATCTAATACTGGCCTCTCAGGAAAGGCACGTATACAGACTGTTTGAAGCATTGCTCCCCCTGAACGAAAGTCGGCATTGTGCCTACTATATTCAACCCCGATGCAATTTCTGTGTTTCATCGTCAATATGAAGCTCCAAGGGTTACAGTAAACACCCAGTGGTGCGTTGCAATCTAATAGTGGCCTCTCAGGAAAGGCACGTATACAGACTGTTTGAAGCATTACTCCCCGTGAACGAAAGTCGGCATTGTGTCTACTATATTCAATCCCGATGCAATTTCTGTGTTTCATCGTCAATATGAATCTCCATGGGTTACAGTAAACACCCAGTTGTGCGTCGCAATCTAATACTGGCCTCTCAGGAAAGGCTCGTATACAGACTGTTTGAAGCATTGCTCCCCCTGAACGAAAGTCGGCATTGTGCCTACTATATTCAATCCCGATGCAATTTCTGTGTTTCATCGTCAATATGAAGCTCCAAGGGTTACAGTAAACACCCAGTGGTGCGTCGCAATCTAATACTGGCCTCTGAGGAAAGGCACGTATACAGACTGTTTGAAGCATTGCTCCCCCTGGACGAAAGTCGGCATTGTGCCTACTACATTCAATCCCCATGCAATTTCTGTGTTTCTTCGTCAATATGAAGCTCCATGGGTTACAGTAAACACCCAGTGGTGCGTCGCAATCTATTACTGGCCTCTCAGGAAAGGCACGTATACAGACTGTTTGAAGCATTGCTCCCCCGGAACGAAAGTCGGCATTGTGCCTACTATATTCAATCCCGATGCAATTTCTGTGTTTCATCGTCAATATGGAGCTCCATGGGTTACAGTAAACACCCAGTGGTGCGTCGCAATCTAATACTGGCCTCTCAGGAAAGGCACGTATACAGACTGTTTGAAGCATTGCTGCCCCTGAACGTAAGTCGTTATTGTGCCTACTATATTAAATCCCGATGCAATTTCTGTGTTTCATCGTCAATATGAAGCTCCAAGGGTTACAGTAAACACCCAGTGGTGCGTCGCAATCTAATACTGGCTTCTCTGTAACGGTACGTATACAGACTGTTTGAAGCATTGCTCCCCCTGGACGGAAGTCGGCATTGTGACTACTATATTCAATCCCGATGCAATTTCTGTGTTTCATCGTCAATATGAAGCTCCATGGGTTACAGTAAACACCCAGTGGTGCGTCGCAATCTAATACTTGCCTCTCAGGAAAGGCACGTATACAGACTGTTTGAAGCAGTACTCACCCTGAACGAAAGTCGGCATTGTGCCTATTATATTCAATCCCGATGCAATTTCTGTGTTTCATCGTCAATATGAAGCTCCAAGGGTTACAGTATACACCCAGTGGTGCGTCGCAGTCTAATACTGGCCTCTCAGGAAAGGCACTTATACAGACTGTTTGAAGCATTGCTCCCCCTGAACGAAAGTCGGCATTGTGCCTACTATATTCAATCCCGATGCAATTTCTGTGTTCCACCGTCAATATGAAGCTCCATGGGTTACAGTAAACACCCAGTGGTGCGTCGCAATCTAATACTGGCCTCTCAGGAAAGGCACGTATACAGACTGTTTGAAGCATTACTCCCCCTGAACGAAAGTCGCCATTGTGCCTACTATATTCAATCCGGATGCATTTTCTGTGTTTCATCGTCAATATGAAGCTCCATGGGTTACAGTAAACACCCAGTCGTGCGTCGCAATCTAATACTGGAATTTCGGGAAAGGCACGTATACAGACTGTTTGAAGCATTGCTCCCCGTGAGCGAAAGTCGGCATTGTGCCTACTATATTCATTCCCGATGCAATTTCTGTGTTTCTTCGTCAATATGAAGCTGCATGGGTTACAGTAAACACCCAGTGGTACGTCGCTATCTAATACTGGCCTCTCAGGAAAGGCACGTATACAGACTGTTTGAAGCATTACTCACCCTGAACGAAAGTCGGCATTGTGCCTACTATATTCAATCCCGATGCAATTTCTGTGTTTCATCGTCAATATGAAGCTCCAAGGGTTACAGTAAACACCCAGTGGTGCGTCGCAATCTAACACTGGCCTCTCAGGAAAGGCACGTATACAGACTGTTTGAAGCATTACTCCCCCTGAACGAAAGTCGGCATTGTGCCTACTATATTCAATCCCGATGCAATTTCTGTGTTTCAGCGTCAATATGAAGCTCCATGTGTTACAGTAAACACCCAGTCGTGCGTCGCAATCTAATACTGGAATCTCAGAGAAGGCACGTATACAACTGTATGAAGCATTGCTCCCCCTGGACGTAAGTCAGCATTGTGCCTACTATATTCAATCCCGATGCAATTTCTGTGTTTCATCGTCAATATGAAGCTCCAAGGGTTACAGTAAACACCCAGTGGTGCGTCGCAATCTAATACTGGCCTCTCTGTAACGGCACGTATACAGACTGTTTGAAGCATTGCTCCCCCTGGACGTAAGTCGGCATTGTGCCTACTATGTTCAATCCCGATGCAATTTCTGTGTTTCATCGTCAATATGAAGCTCCAAGGGTTACAGTAAACACCCAGTGGTGCGTCGCAGTCTAATACTGGCCTCTCAGGAAAGGCACGTATACAGACTGTTTTAAGCATTGCTCCCCGTAAACGAAAGTCGGCATTGTGCCTACTATATTCAATCACGATGCAATTTCTGTGTTTCATAGTCAATATGAAGCTCCATGGGTTACAGTAAACACCCAGTGGTGCGTCGCAATCTATTACTGGCCTCTCAGGAAAGGCACGTATACAGACTGTTTGAAGCATTGCTCCCCCTGAACGAAAGTCGGCATTGTGCCTACTATATTCAATCCCGATGCAATTTCTGTGTTTCATCGTCAATATGAAGCTCCATGGGTTACAGTAAACACCCAGTGGTGCGTCGCAATCTAATACTGGCCTCTCAGGAAAGGCACGTATACAGACTGTTTGAAGCATTGCTCCCCCTGAACGAAAGTCGGCATTGTGCCTACTATATTCAATCCCGATGCAATTTCTGTGTTTCATCGTCAATATGAAGCTCAATGGGTTACAGTAAACACCCAGTGGTGCGTCGCAATCTAATACTGGCCTCTCAGGAAAGGCACGTATACAGACTGTTTGAAGCATTGCTGCCCCTGAACGTAAGTCGGCATTGTGCCTACTATATTAAATCCCGATGCAATATCTGTGTTTCATCGTCAATATGAAGCTCCAAGAGTTACAGTAAACACCCAGTGGTGCGTCGCAATCTAATACTGGCTTCTCTGTAACGGTACGTATACAGACTGTTTGAAGCATTGCTCCCCCTGGACGGAAGTCGGCATTGTGACTACTATATTCAATCCCGATGCAATTTCTGTGTTTCATCGTCAATATGAAGCTCCATGGGTTACAGTAAACACCCAGTGGTGCGTCGCAATCTAATACTTGCCTCTCAGGAAAGGCACGTATACAGACTGTTTGAAGCAGTACTCACCCTGAACGAAAGTCGGCATTGTGCCTATTATATTCAATCCCGATGCAATTTCTGTGTTTCATCGTCAATATGAAGCTCCAAGGGTTACAGTATACACCCAGTGGTGCGTCGCAGTCTAATACTGGCCTCTCAGGAAAGGCACTTATACAGACTGTTTGAAGCATTGCTCCCCCTGAACGAAAGTCGGCATTGTGCCTACTATATTCAATCCCGATGCAATTTCTGTGTTCCACCGTCAATATGAAGCTCCATGGGTTACAGTAAACACCCAGTGGTGCGTCGCAATCTAATACTGGCCTCTCAGGAAAGGCACGTATACAGACTGTTTGAAGCATTACTCCCCCTGAACGAAAGTCGCCATTGTGCCTACTATATTCAATCCGGATGCATTTTCTGTGTTTCATCGTCAATATGAAGCTCCATGGGTTACAGTAAACACCCAGTCGTGCGTCGCAATCTAATACTGGAATTTCAGGAAAGGCACGTATACAGACTGTTTGAAGCATTGCTCCCCGTGAGCGAAAGTCGGCATTGTGCCTACTATATTCATTCCCGATGCAATTTCTGTGTTTCTTCGTCAATATGAAGCTCCATGGGTTACAGTAAACACCCAGTGGTACGTCGCTATCTAATACTGGCCTCTCAGGAAAGGCACGTATACAGACTGTTTGAAGCATTACTCACCCTGAACGAAAGTCGGCATTGTGCCTACTATATTCAATCCCGATGCAATTTCTGTGTTTCATCGTCAATATGAAGCTCCAAGGGTTACAGTAAACACCCAGTGGTGCGTCGCAATGTAACACTGGCCTCTCAGGAAAGGCACGTATACAGACTGTTTGAAGCATTACTCCCCCTGAACGAAAGTCGGCATTGTGCCTACTATATTCAATCCCGATGCAATTTCTGTGTTTCAGCGTCAATATGAAGCTCCATGTGTTACAGTAAACACCCAGTCGTGCGTCGCAATCTAATACTGGAATCTCAGAGAAGGCACGTATACAACTGTATGAAGCATTGCTCCCCCTGGACGTAAGTCAGCATTGTGCCTACTATATTCAATCCCGATGCAATTTCTGTGTTTCATCGTCAATATGAAGCTCCAAGGGTTACAGTAAACACCCAGTGGTGCGTCGCAATCTAATACTGGCCTCTCTGTAACGGCACGTATACAGACTGTTTGAAGCATTGCTCCCCCTGGACGTAAGTCGGCATTGTGCCTACTATGTTCAATCCCGATGCAATTTCTGTGTTTCATCGTCAATATGAAGCTCCAAGGGTTACAGTAAACACCCAGTGGTGCGTCGCAGTCTAATACTGGCCTCTCAGGAAAGGCACGTATACAGACTGTTTTAAGCATTGCTCCCCGTAAACGAAAGTCGGCATTGTGCCTACTATATTGAATCACGATGCAATTTCTGTGTTTCATAGTCAATATGAAGCTCCATGGGTTACAGTAAACACCCAGTGGTGCGTCGCAATCTATTACTGGCCTCTCAAGAAAGGCACGTATACAGACTGTTTGAAGCATTGCTCCCCCTGAACGAAAGTCGGCATTGTGCCTACTATATTCAATCCCGATGCAATTTCTGTGTTTCATCGTCAATATGAAGCTCCATGGGTTACAGTAAACACCCAGTGGTGCGTCGCAATCTAATACAGGCCTCTCAGGAAAGGCACGTATACAGACTGTTTGAAGCATTACTCCCCCTGAACGTAAGTCGGCATTGTGCCTACTATATTAAATCCCGATGCAATTTCTGTGTTTCATCGTCAATATGAAGCTCCAAGGTTTACAGTAAACACGCAGTGATGCGTCGCAATCTAATACTGGCTTCTCTGTAACGGTACGTATACAGACTGTTTGAAGCATTGCTCCCCCTGGACGGAAGTCGGCATTGTGCCTACTATATTCAATCCCGATGCAATTTCTGTGTCTCATCGTCAATATGAAACTCCATGGGTTACAGTAAACACCCAGTGGTGCGTCGCAATCTAATACTTGCCTCTCAGGAAAGGCACGTATACAGACTGTTTGAAGCAGTACTCACCCTGAACGAAAGTCGGCATTGTGCCTACTATATTCATTCCCGATGCAATTTTTGTGTTTCATCGTCAATATGAAGCTCCAAGGGTTACAGTAAACACCCAGTCGTGCGTCGCAGTCTAATACTGGCCTCTCAGGAAAGGCACTTATACAGACTGTTTGAAGCATTGCTCCCCCTGAACGAAAGTCGGCATTGTGCCTACTATATTCAATCCTGATGCAATTTCTGTGTTCCATCGTCAATATGAAGCTCCATGGGTTACAGTAAACACCCAGTGGTGCGTCGCAATCTAATACTGGCCTCTCAGGAAAGGCACGTATACAGACTGCTTGAAGCATTACTCCCCCTGAACGAAAGTCGCCATTGTGCCTACTATATTGAATCCCGATGCAATTTCTGTGTTTCATCGTCAATATGAAGCTCCATTGGTTACAGTAAACACCCAGTCGTGCGTCGCAATCTAATACTGGAATCTCAGGAAAGGCACGTATACAGACTGTTTGAAGCATTGCTCCCCGTGAACGTAAGTCGGCATTGTGCCTACTATATTAAATCCCGATGCAATTTCTGTGTTTCATCGTCAATATGAAGCTCCAAGGGTTACAGTAAACACCCAGTGGTGCGTCGCAATCTAATACTGGCTTCTCTGTAACGTTACGTATACAGACTGTTTGAAGCATTGCTCCCCCTGGACGGAAGTCGGCATTGTGACTACTATATTCAATCCCGATGCAATTTCTGTGTTTCATCGTCAATATGAAGCTCCATGGGTTACAGTAAACACCCAGTGGTGCGTCGCAATCTAATACTTGCCTCTCAGGAAAGGCACGTATACAGACTGTTTGAAGCAGTACTCACCCTGAACGAAAGTCGGCATTGTGCCTACTATATTCAATCCCGATGCAATTTCTGTGTTTCATCGTCAATATGAAGCTCCAAGTGTTACAGTAAACACCCAGTGGTGCGTCGCAATCTAATACTGGCCTCTCAGTAGCGGCACGTATAAAGACTCTTTGAAGCATTGCTCCCGTGAACGTAAGTCGGCATTGTGCCTACTATATTCAATCCCGATGCAATTTCTGTGTTTCATCGTCAATATGAAGCACCAAGGGTTACAGTAAACACCCAGTGGTGCGTCGCAGTCTAATACTGGCCTCTCAGGATAGGCACGTATACAGACTGTTTGAAGCATTGCTCCCCCTGAACGAAAGTCGGCATTGTGCCTACTATATTCAATCCCGATGCAATTTCTGTGTTCCATCGTCAATATGAAGCTCCATGGGTTACAGTAAACACCCAGTGGTGCGTCGCAATCTAATACTGGCCTCTCAGGAAAGGCACGTATACAGACTGTTTGAAGCATTACTCCCCCTGAACGAAAGTCGCCATTGTGCCTACTATATTCAATCCGGATGCAATTTCTGTGTTTTTTCGTCAATATGAAGCTCCATGGGTTACAGTAAACACCCAGTCGTGCGTCGCAATCTAATACTGGAATCTCAGGAAAGGCACGTATACAGACTGTTTGAAGCATTGCTCCCCGTGAGCGAAAGTCGGCATTGTGCCTACTATATTCATTCCCGATGCAATTTCTGTGTTTCATCGTCAAAATGAAGCTCCATGGGTTACAGTAAACACCCAGTGGTACGTCGCTATCTATTACTGGCCTCTCAGGAAAGGCACGTATACAGACTGTTTGAAGCATTACTCACCCTGAACGAAAGTCGGCAATGTGCCTACTATATTCAATCCCGATGCAATTTCTGTGTTTCATCGTCAATATGAAGCTCCAACGGTTACAGTAAACACCCAGTGGTGCGTCGCAATCTAACACTGGCCTCTCAGGAAAGGCACGTATACAGACGGTTTGAAGCATTACTCCCCCTGAACGAAAGTCGGCATTGTGCCTACTATATTCAATCCCGATGCAATTTCTGTGTTTCAGCGTCAATATGAAGCTCCAAGGGTTACAGTAAACACCCAGTGGTGCGTTGCAATCTAATACTGGCCACTCAGGAAAGGGACGTATACAGACTGTTTGAAGCATTGCTCCCCCTGAACGAAAGTCGGCTTTGTGCCTACTATATTCAATCCCGATGCAATTTCTGTGTTTCATCGTCAATATGAAGCTCCTAGGGTTACAGTAATTTCTCAGTGGTGCGTCGCAATCTAATACTGGCCTCTCTGTAACGGCACGTATACTGACTGTTTGAAGCATTGTTCCCCCTGGACGTAAGTCGGCATTGTGCTTACTATATACAATCCCGATGCAATTTCTGTGTTTCATCGTCAATATGAAGCTTCAAGTGTTACAGTAAACACCCAGTGGTGCGTCGCAATCTAATACTGGCCTCTCAGTAACGGCACGTATAAAGACTCTTTGAAGCATTGCTCCCGTGAACGTAAGTCGGCATTGTGCCTACTATATTCAATCCCGATGCAATTTCTGTGTTTCATCGTCAATATGAAGCTCCAAGGGTTACAGTAAACACCCAGTGGTGCGTCGCAGTCTAATACTGGCCTCTCAGGAAAGGCACGTATACAGACTGTTTGAACCATTGCTCCCCCTGAACGAAAGTCGGCATTGTGCCTACTATATTCAATCCCGATGCAATTTCTGTGTTCCATCATCAATATGAAGCTCCATGGGTTACAGTAAACACCCAGTGGTGCGTCGCAATCTAATACTTGTCTCTCAGGAAAGGCACGTATACAGATTGTTTGAAGCATTACTCCCCCTGAACGAAAGTCGCCATTGTGCCTACTATATTCAATCCGGATGCAATTTCTGTGTTTCATCGTCAATATGAAGCTCCATGGGTTACAGTAAACACCCAGTCGTGCGTCGCAATCTAATACTGGAATCTCAGGAAAGGCACGTATACAGACTGTTAGAAGCATTGCTCCCCGTGAGCGAAAGTTGCCATTGTGCCTACTATATTCATTTCCGATGACATTTCGGTGTTTCATCGTCAATATGAAGCTCCATGGGTTACAGTAAACACCCAGTGGTGCGTCGCTATCTAATACTGGCCTCTCAGGAAAGGCACGTATACAGACTGTTTGAAGCATTACTCACCCTGAACGAAAGTCGGCATTGTGCCTACTATATTCAATCCCGATGCAATTTCTGTGTTTCATCGTCAATATGAAGCTCCAAGGGTTACAGTAAACACACAGTGGTGCGTCGCAATCTAACACTGGCCTCTCAGGAAAGGCACGTATACAGACTGTTTGAAGCATTACTCCCCCTGAACGAATGTCGGCATTGTGCCTACTATATTCAATCCCGATGCAATTTCTGTGTTTCAGCGTCAATATGAAGCTCCATGGGTTACAGTAAACACCCAGTGGTGCGTCGCAATCTAATACTGGAGTCTCTGTAACGGCACGTATACAGACTGTTTGAAGCATTGCTCCCCCTGGACGGAAGTCGGCATTGTGCCTACTATGTTCAATCCCGATGCAATTTCTGTGTTTCATCGTCAATATGAAGCTCCAAGGGTTACAGTAAACACCCAGTGGTGCGTCGCAGTCTAATACTGGCCTCTCAGGAAAGGCACGTATACAGACTGTTTTAAGCATTGCTCCCCGTAAACGAAAGTCGGCATTATGCCTACTATATTCAACCACGATGCAATTTCTGTGTTTCATAGTCAATATGAAGCTCCATGGGTTACAGTAAACACCCAGTGGTGCGTCGCAATCTATTACTGGCCTCTCAGGAAAGGCACGTATACAGACTGTTTGAAGCATTGCTCCCCCTGAACGAAAGTCGGCATTGTGCCTACTATATTCAATCCCGATGCAATTTCTGTGTTTCATCGTCAATATGAAGCTCCATGGGTTACAGTAAACACCCAGTGGTGCGTCGCAATCTAATACTGGCCTCTCAGGAAAGGCACGTATACAGACTGTTTGAAGCATTGCTCCCCCTGAACGAAAGTCGGCATAGTGCCTACTATATTCAATCCCGATGCAATTTCTGTGTTTCATCGTCAATATGAAGCTCCAAGGGTTACAGTAAACACCCAGTGGTGCGTTGCAGTCTAATACTGGCCTCTCAGGAAAGGCACGTATACAGACTGTTTGAACCATTGCTCCCCCTGAACGAAAGTCGGCATTGTGCCTACTACATTCAATCCCGATGCAATTTCTGTGTTCCATCGTCAATATGAAGCTCCATGGGTTACAGTAAACACCCAGTGGTGCGTCGCAATCTAATACTTGTCTCTCAGGAAAGGCACGTATACAGACTGTTTGAAGCATTACTCCCCCTGAACGAAAGTCGCCATTGTGCCTACTATATTCAATCCGGATGCAATTTCTGTGTTTCATCGTCAATATGAAGCTCCATGGGTTACAGTAAACACCCAGTCGTGCGTCGCAATCTAATACTGGAATCTCAGGAAAGGCACGTATACAGACTGTTAGAAGCATTGCTCCCCGTGAGCGAAAGTCGGCATTGTGCCTACTATATTCATTTCCGATGCAATTTCGGTGTTTCATCGTCAATATGAAGCTCCATGGGTTACAGTAAACACCCAGTGGTACGTCGCTATCTAATACTGGCCTCTCAGGAAAGGCACGTATACAGACTGTTTGAAGCATTACTCACCCTGAACGAAAGTCGGCATTGTGCCTACTATATTCAATCCCGATGCAATTTCTGTGTTTCATCGTCAATATGAAGCTCCAAGGGTTACAGTAAACACCCAGTGGTGCGTCGCAATCTAATACTGGCCTCTCTGTAACGGCACGTATACAGACTGTTTGAAGCATTGCTCCCCCTGGACGGAAGTCGGCATTGTGCCTACTATATTCAATCCCGATGCAATATCTGTGTTTCATCGTCAATATGAAGCTCCAAGGGTTACAGTAAACACCCAGTGGTGCGTCGCAATCTAATACTGGCCTCTCTGTAACGGCACGTATACAGACTGTTTGAAGCATTGCTCCCCCTGGACGGAAGTCGGCATTGTGCCTACTATGTTCAATCCCGATGCAATTTCTGTGTTTCATCGTCAATATGAAGCTCCAAGGGTTACAGTAAACACCCAGTGGTGCGTCGCAATCTAATACTGGCCTCTCTGTAACGGCACGTATACAGACTGTTTGAAGCATTGCTCCCCCTGAACGAAAGTCGCCATTGTGCCTACTATATTCAATCCGGATGCAATTTCTGTGTTTCATCGTCAATATGAAGCTCCAAGGGTTACAGTAAACACCCAGTCGTGCGTCGCAATCTAGTACTGGCCTCTCTGTAACGGCACGTATACTGACTGTTTGAAGCATTGCTCCCCCTGGACGGAAGTCGGCATTGTGCCTACTATGTTCAATCCCGATGCAATTTCTGTGTTTCATCGTCAATATGAAGCTCCAAGGGTTACAGTAAACACCCAGTGGTGCGTCGCAATCTAATACTGGCCTCTCTGTAACGGCACGTATACAGACTGTTTGAAGCATTGCTCCCCCTGAACGAAAGTCGCCATTGTGCCTACTATATTCAATCCGGATGCAATTTCTGTGTTTCATCGTCAATATGAAGCTCCAAGGGTTACAGTAAACACCCAGTCGTGCGTCGCAATCTAGTACTGGCCTCTCTGTAACGGCACGTATACTGACTGTTTGAAGCATTGCTCCCCCTGGACGGAAGTCGGCATTGTGCCTACTATATTCAATCCCGATGCAATTTCTGTGTTTCAGCGTCAATATGAAGCTCCATGGGTTACAGTAAACACCCAGTCGTGCGTCGCAATCTAATACTGGAATCTCAGAGAAGGCACGTATACAACTGTATGAAGCATTGCTCCCCCTGGACGTAAGTCAGCATTGTGCCTACTATATTCAATCCCGATGCAATTTCTGTGTTTCATCGTCAATATGAAGCTCCACGGGTTACAGTAAACACCCAGTGGTGCGTCGCAATCTAATACTGGAGTCTCTGTAACGGCACGTATACAGACTGTTTGAAGCATTGCTCCCCCTGGACGGAAGTCGGCATTGTGCCTACTATGTTCAATCCCGATGCAATTTCTGTGTTTCATCGTCAATATGAAGCTCCAAGTGTTACAGTAAACACCCAGTGGTGCGTCGCAGTCTAATACTGGCCTCTCAGGAAAGGCACGTATACAGACTGTTTTAAGCATTGCTCCCCGTAAACGAAAGTCGGCATTGTGCCTACTATATTCAATCACGATGCAATTTCTGTGTTACATAGTCAATATGAAGCTCCATGGGTTACAGTAAACACCCAGTGGTGCGTCGCAATCTATTACTGGCCTCTCAGGAAAGGCACGTATACAGACTGTTTGAAGCATTGCTCCCCCTGAACGAAAGTCGGCATTGTGCCTACTATATTCAATCCCGATGCAATTTCTGTGTTTCGTCGTCAATATGAAGCTCCATGGGTTACAGTAAACACCCAGTGGTGCGTCGCAATCTAATACTGGCCTCTCAGGAAAGGCACGTATACAGACTGTTTGAAGCATTGCTCCCCCTGAACGAAAGTCGGCATAGTGCCTACTATATTCAATCCCGATGCAATTACTGTGTTTCATCGTCAATATGAAGCTCCAAGGGTTACAGTAAACACCCAGTGGTGCGTCGCAGTCTAATACTGGCCTCTCAGGAAAGGCACGTATAGAGACTGTTTGAAGCATTACTCCCCCTGAACGAAAGTCGCCATTGTGCCTACTATATTCAATCCGGATGCAATTTCTGAGTTTCATCGTCAATATGAAGCTCCATGGGTTACAGTAAACACCCAGTCGTGCGTCGCAATCTAATACTGGAATCTCAGGAAAGGCACGTATACAGACTGTTAGAAGCATTGCTCCCCGTGAGCGAAAGTCGGCATTGTGCCTACTATATTCATTTCCGATGCAATTTCGGTGTTTCATCGTCAATATGAAGCTCCATGGGTTACAGTAAACACCCAGTGGTACGTCGCTATCTAATACTGGCCTCTCAGGAAAGGCACGTATACAGACTGTTTGAAGCATTACTCACCCTGAACGAAAGTCGGCATTGTGCCTACTATATTCAATCCCGATGCAATTTCTGTGTTTCATCGTCAATATGAAGCTCCAAGGGTTACAGTAAACACCCAGTGGTGCGTCGCAATCTAATACTGGCCTCTCTGTAACGGCACGTATACAGACTGTTTGAAGCATTGCTCCCCCTGGACGGAAGTCGGCATTGTGCCTACTATGTTCAATCCCGATGCAATTTCTGTGTTTCATCGTCAATATGAAGCTCCAAGGGTTACAGTAAACACCCAGTGGTGCGTCGCAATCTAATACTGGCCTCTCTGTAACGGCACGTATACAGACTGTTTGAAGCATTGCTCCCCCTGAACGAAAGTCGCCATTGTGCCTACTATATTCAATCCGGATGCAATTTCTGTGTTTCATCGTCAATATGAAGCTCCAAGGGTTACAGTAAACACCCAGTCGTGCGTCGCAATTTCATACTGGAATCTCAGAGAAGGCACGTATACAACTGTATGAAGCATTGCTCCCCCTGGACGTAAGTCAGCATTGTGCCTACTATATTCAATCCCGATGCAATTTCTGTGTTTCATCGTCAATATGAAGCTCCAAGGGTTACAGTAAACACCCAGTGGTGCGTCGCAATCTAATACTGGCCTCTCTGTAACGGCACGTATACAGACTGTTTGAAGCATTGCTCCCCCTGGACGGAAGTCGGCATTGTGCCTACTATGTTCAATCCCGATGCAATTTCTGTGTTTCATCGTCAATATGAAGCTCCAAGGGTTACAGTAAACACCCAGTGGTGCGTCGCAGTCTAATACTGGCCTCTCAGGAAAGGCACGTATACAGACTGTTTTAAGCATTGCTCCCCGTAAACGAAAGTCGGCATTGTGCCTACTATATTCAATCACGATGCAATTTCTGTGTTTCATAGTCAATATGAAGCTCCATGGGTTACAGTAAACACCCAGTGGTGCGTCGCAATCTATTACTGGCCTCTCAGGAAAGGCACGTATACAGACTGTTTGAAGCATTGCTCCCCCTGAACGAAAGTCGGCATTGTGCCTACTATATTCAATCCCGATGCAATTTCTGTGTTTCATCGTCAATATGAAGCTCCATGGGTTACAGTAAACACCCAGTGGTGCGTCGCAATCTAATACTGGCCTCTCAGGAAAGGCACGTATACAGACTGTTTGAAGCATTGCTCCCCCTGAACGAAAGTCGGCATTGTGCCTACTATATTCAATCCCGATGCAACTTCTGTGTTTCATCGTCAATATGAAGCTCAATGGGTTACAGTAAACACCCAGTGGTGCGTCGCAATCTAATACTGGCCTCTCAGGAAAGGCACGTATACAGACTGTTTGAAGCATTACTCCCCCTGAACGTAAGTCGGCATTGTGCCTACTATATTAAATCCCGATGCAATTTCTGTGTTTCATCGTCAATATGAAGCTCCAAGGGTTACAGTAAACACACAGTGGTGCGTCGCAATCTAATACTGGCTTCTCTGTAACGGTACGTATACAGACTGTTTGAAGCATTGCTCCCCCTGGACGGAAATCGGCATTGTGCCTACTATATTCAATCCCGATGCAATTTCTGTGTCTCATCGTCAATATGAAGCTCCATGGGTTACAGTTAACACCCAGTGGTGCGTCGCAATCTAATACTTGCCTCTCAGGAAAGGCACGTATACAGACTGTTTGAAGCAGTACTCACCCTGAACGAAAGTCAGCATTGTGCCTACTATATTCATTCCCGATGCAATTTCTGTGTTTCATCGTCAATATGAAGCTCCAAGGGTTACAGTAAACACCCAGTGGTGCGTCGCAGTCTAATACTGGCCTCTCAGGAAAGGCACTTATACAGACTGTTTTAAGCATTGCTCCCCCTGAACGAAAGTCGGCATTGTGCCTACTATATTCAATCCCGACGCAATTTCTGTGTTCCATCGTCAATATGAAGCTCCATGGGTTACAGTAAACACCCAGTGGTGCGTCGCAAGCTAATACTGGCCTCTCAGGAAAGGCACGTATACAGACTGCTTGAAGCATTACTCCCCCTGATCGAAAGTCGCCATTGTGCCTACTATATTCAATCCGGAAGCAATTTCTGTGTTTCATCGTCAATATGAAGCTCCATGGGTTACAGTAAACACCCAGTCGTGCGTCGCAATCTAATACTGGAATCTCAGGAAAGGCACGTATACAGACTGTTTGAAGCATTGCTCCCCGTGAACGAAAGTCGGCATTGTGCCTACTATATTCAATCCCGATGCAATTTCTGTGTTTCATCGTCAATATGAAGCTCCATGGGTTACAGTAAACACCCAGTGGTACGTCGCTATCCAATACTGGCCTCTCAGGAAAGGCACGTATACAGACTGTTTGAAGAATTACTCACCCTGAACGAAAGTCGGCATTGTGCCTACTATATTCAATCCCGATGCAATTTCTGTGTTTCATCGTCAATATGAAGCTCCAAGGGTTACAGTAAACACCCAGTGGTGCGTCGCAATCTAACACTGGCCTCTCAGGAAAGGCACGTATACAGACTGTTTGAAGCATTACTCCCCCTGAAAGAAAGTCGGCATTGTGCCTACTATATTCAATCCCGATGCAATTTCTGTGTTTCAGCGTCAATATGAAACTCCATGGGTTACAGTAAACACCCAGTCGTGCGTCGCAATCTAATACTGGAATCTCAGAGAAGGCACGTATACAACTGTATGAAGCATTGCTCCCCCTGGACGTAAGTCAGCATTGTGCCTACTATATTCAATCCCGATGCAATTTCTGTGTTTCATCGTCAATATGAAGCTCCAAGGGTTACAGTAAACACCCAGTGGTGCGTCGCAATCTAATACTGGCCTCTCTGTGACGGCACGTATACAGACTGTTTGAAGCATTGCTCCCCCTGGACGGAAGTCGGCATTGTGACTACTATGTTCAATCCCGATGCAATTTCTGTGTTTCATCGTCAATATGAAACTCCAAGGGTTACAGTAAACACCCAGTGGTGCGTCGCAGTCTAATACTGGCCTCTAAGGAAAGGCACGTATACAGACTGTTTTAAGCATTGCTCCCCGTAAACGAAAGTCGGCATTGTGCCTACTATATTCAATCACGATGCAATTTCTGTGTTTCATAGTCAATATGAAGCTCCATGGGTTACAGTAAACACCCAGTGGTGCGTCGCAATCTATTACTGGCCTCTCAGGAAAGGCACGTATACAGACTGTTTGAAGCATTGCTCCCCCTGAACGAAAGTCGGCATTGTGCCTACTATATTCAATCCCGATGCAATTTCTGTGTTTCATCGTCAATATGAAGCTCCATGGGTTACAGTAAACACCCAGTGGTGCGTCGCAATCTAATACTGGCCTCTCAGGAAAGGCACGTATACAGACTGTTTGAAGCAGTACTCACCCTGAACGAAAGTCGGCATTGTGCCTACTATATTCAATCCCGATGCAATTTCTGTGTTTCATCGTCAATATGAAGCTCCAAGGGTTACAGTATACACCCAGTGGTGCGTCGCAGTCTAATACTGGCCTCTCAGGAAAGGCACTTATACAGACTGTTTGAAGCATTGCTCCCCCTGAACGAAAGTCGGCATTGTGCCTACTATATTCAATCCCGATGCAATTTCTGTGTTCCATCGTCAATATGAAGCTCCATGGGTTACAGTAAACACCCAGTGGTGCGTCGCAATCTAATACTGGCCTCTCAGGAAAGGCACGTATACAGACTGTTTGAAGCATTACTCCCCCTGAACGAAAGTCGCCATTGTGCCTACTATATTCAATCCGGATGCAATTTCTGTGTTTCATCGTCAATATGAAGCTCCATGGGTTACAGTAAACACCCAGTCGTGCGTCGCAATCTAATACTGGAATTTCAGGAAAGGCACGTATACAGACTGTTTGAAGCACTGCTCCCCGTGAGCGAAAGTCGGCATTGTGCCTACTATATTCATTCCCGATGCAATTTCTGTGTTTCATCGTCAATATGAAGCTCCATGGGTTACAGTAAACACCCAGTGGTACGTCGCTATCTAATACTGGCCTCTCAGGAAAGGCACGTATACAGACTGTTTGAAGCATTACTCACCCTGAACGAAAGTCGGCATTGTGCCTACTATATTCAATCCCGATGCAATTTCTGTGTTTCATCGTCAATATGAAGCTCCAAGGGTTACAGTAAACACCCAGTGGTGCGTCGCAATCTAACACTGGCCTCTCAGGAAAGGCACGTATACAGACTGTTTGAAGCATTACTCCCCCTGAAAGAAAGTCGGCATTGTGCCTACTATATTCAATCCCGATGCAATTTCTGTGTTTCAGCGTCAATATGAAGCTCCATGGGTTACAGTAAACACCCAGTCGTGCGTCGCAATCTAATACTGGAATCTCAGAGAAGGCACGTATACAACTGTATGAAGCATTGCTCCCCCTGGACGTAAGTCAGCATTGTGCCTACTATATTCAATCCCGATGCAATTTCTGTGTTTCATCGTCAATATGAAGCTCCAAGGGTTACAGTAAACACTCAGTGGTGCGTCGCAATCTAATACTGGCCTCTCTGTAACGGCACGTATACAGACTGTTTGAAGCATTGCTCCCCCTGGACGGAAGTCGGCATTGTGCCTACTATGTTCAATCCCGATGCAATTTCTGTGTTTCATCGTCAATATGAAGCTCCAAGGGTTACAGTAAACACCCAGTGGTGCGTCGCAGTCTAATACTGGCCTCTCAGGAAAGGCACGTATACAGACTGTTTTAACTCTTTGATGCACAGATTTTATGTTTAATTAATTTTTTAATAAAACATGCATTTTCTATGTCTGGTGGGGTTGCTAATAAAGGAAAACATGAATTAAAATTTTTTATTGTATTGATTTTGGTTTTAGATGGTGGTATATATAATATACCACCATGCCACTTAGGGCCGTACCTAAAGTTTTTGAGATATCTTGGTTTGTGCTTGTAACTCACCTTTAAATTCTACTCTAAGCAGTAATAATTAGTATAATTAATGTAAAATAATTTTATTTCTGGCAATTGGTCATTTACAATACAAAATCAAATTACAAACCTTACAAATAAAATATGTTTCTTATTCCTTTTTGTGAAAATCTTGAAAGCACCTTTTTGTTTTGCTAAGGCACAGAGGCACTTTGCATTCAGCGCACATCCAGAAAGTGCGCACTTGCTTCTTTTTTGTACTGCATTTCGCACAACGTCTGGCGGTAGTACGCTCTGGCTGGTGGGATGAATTGTCGAGACGCTGGCGTGAGGAAACATATGGCTTGTTTTTCTTTACGTGGACTTGACTCTCATGAAGTCTAGATGGCCTCAATGGTGTTTTCTGGGTTACTAAGCTTTGCAGGATACTCATCCTGAAGACTTTGGCAGTCATTTTTTCTCTATCGCCTAGTTCCTTCCAAATTATATAGCTGTTGACGATACTGACATCAAGCAGGTGAAAGAATATTCGGTGCCACCACTTTTTACTTCTCCGGCTTATTTCATATGATTTTTTCAGTTGGTCGAACTTGTCGACATTGTTCATGTGTGCATTGTAATCCATCACTGCTTGAGGACAAGGTAGCTCTATGCGTGAACCATCTCTTTCACGGCGAGTCACTGTAGTAACTTCAGGACTGTGAAAATTTGAAAGGAGATGAACAGCTCTCTTATCTTTCCACTTCAAGTAGAGGATGCCACAGTTGCTGACCCTCCAGTCAAATTCACCTCTGCTTAATTCTTTGTCTGTTTTTAATTTGGGTAAATGTTTCCTTGTTGGTTGAACTGTCCCACAGGCATATATGTTTCTCTGCTGTAAACCAGCCAACAAGTTATAGCTATTGAAATAGTTGTCGAAATAAAGATAATGGCCTTTATTTACGAGTTCAGAGGACAAACTCAGCACTACATGCTCCCCAAGGCCTGTTTGCACTGTGTCACCTACTTTTCCGGTGTAAATATCAAATTTCAAGTTGTAAGAGGTCTTGTCACACAGCATCCACACTTTGTAACCACGCTTTATGGGTTTATCTCTCATGTATTGTTTCATACTGTTGCGGCCTTTGAATTTGATCATTGACTCATCAATTGCTAGGTGTTTGCTGGGTTGGTAACACTTGGAAAAAGATTCAGATAGTATCTTGATCACTGGTCGCAGCTTGTACAGTTTGTCATAACCTGGGTGTCCTTTTTCTGGATGCAATGTGTTATCATTCAGATGAATGTTCCTCAGTAACCATCCAAACCGATTTACTGCCATCAGAGATGCAATATAACGATCATGAAGTTCTGGGGCACTAGACCAGTAGTCTCTGTATGCTGGCATACGCTTTATACCCATCAAAATGTTGATTCCCAGGAAAGTTCGTATTTCATTGTCAGTTGTTGGAGTGAAAGACTTGCCAGATTGCGTCGCATATAAATTTGTTTGGAAAACGATTAGCTCAACTAGCTCTTTTGGAAATATTTTTTCGAATATATCGATAGGTTCTGGATCATCAATGTCCCTAATAAAAGCACTTGGTCCTGATTCACTGTCGAACTGCATTCCTGAGGTAGCATTGAATTGTTGTCCCCAAGTTGGCGCTGTGTCAGCAGCGCGTTTTGGCGGAGTGGACTCACTTTCTTCCTCGCTCTCTGAAACTTCGCCTTCAGACGACACAATAGCCTCCGCAACAATGCTTGCTTCATAATCAGATTCGTCATCTGTGGTGTCAACAGTGGAATCCTCGTCTGATGGAATTTCACACAATAATCGTTCGATTTCTTCATCTCGTAAGCCTCTTCTTGACATTTTCATTTTCAAACAACAGCCTGAATCCAAGTAAAGAATACGTAAGCAAAACAAAATGGAGAAAGAGCTAAAATAAGTCACAACACAATTAAAAACTAAACTTTGTAGCGGAGGATTTCGAATTTTATACTAGGAAACGAAATGCAATAGAATACTGCTACATGCACGGTGGTACAAATAATATACCACCAAAATAAATTGTATATAAATAACGGAAGATTGTGCATATGAATGTATACATGGGTTCATACCGTAGCTGTGACGTCCAAGATATGGAAAAAACACAGGCGCAACAAGAAATTCGTTATAAACCACTATTCACACGCAAAAACCATGCACAACTCAGCACGCAGCTTTCACAGTTGTAATCTATGCAATTCTTGGCGGGAACTGATTCCTTATAGGCAGTGAGTGCCATCTGTCTGATAAGTAGAGAACTAGGTGAGCATATTAGAGTGGTGGTCGTGCAGTTAAACCACTGTGCAAAGAGCCAAGAAAATTTTCAAAAGGTGGTATACTATGTATACCACCGTGCTCCAAAGAGTTAAGCATTGCTCCCCGTAAACGAAAGTCGGCATTGTGCCTACTATATTGAATCACGATGCAATTTCTGTGTTTCATAGTCAATATGAAGCTCCATGGGTTACAGTAAACACCCAGTGGTGCGTCGCAATCTATTACTGGCCTCTCAGGAAAGGCACGTATACAGACTGTTTGAAGCATTGCTCCCCCTGAACGAAAGTCGGCATTGTGCCTACTATATTCAATCCCGATGCAATTTCTGTGTTTCATCGTCAATATGAAGCTCCATGGGTTACAGTAAACACCCAGTGGTGCGTCGCAATCTAATACTGGCCTCTCAGGAAAGGCACGTATACAGACTGTTTGAAGCAGTACTCACCCTTAACGAAAGTCGGCATTGTGCCTACTATATTCAATCCCGATGCAATTTCTGTGTTTCATCGTCAATATGAAGCTCCAAGGGTTACAGTATACACCCAGTGGTGCGTCGCAGTCTAATACTGGCCTCTCAGGAAAGGCACTTATACAGACTGTTTGAAGCATTGCTCCCCCTGAACGAAAGTCGGCATTGTGCCTACTATATTCAATCCCGATGCAATTTCTGTGTTCCATCGTCAATATGAAGCTCCATGGGTTACAGTAAACACCCAGTGGTGCGTCGCAATCTAATACTGGCCTCTCAGGAAAGGCACGTATACAGACTGTTTGAAGCATTACTCCCCCGGAACGAAAGTTGCCATTGTGCCTACTATATTCAATCCGGATGCAATTTCTGTGTTTCATCGTCAATATGAAGCTCAATGGGTTACAGTAAACACCCAGTCGTGCGTCGCAATCTAATACTGGAATTTCAGGAAAGGCACGTATACACACTGTTTGAAGCATTGCTCTCCGTGAGCGAAAGTCGGCATTGTGCCTACTATATTCATTCCCGATGCAATTTCTGTGTTTCATCGTCAATATGAAGCTCCATGGGTTACAGTAAACACCCAGTGGTACGTCGCTATCTAATACTGGCCTCTCAGGAAAGGCACGTATACAGACTGTTTGAAGCATTACTCACCCTGAACGAAAGTCGGCATTGTGCCTACTATATTCAATCCGGATGCAATTTCTGTGTTTCATCGTCAATATGAAGCTCCAAGGGTTACAGTAAACACCCAGTGGTGCGTCGCAATCTAACACTGGCCTCTCAGGAAAGGCACGTATACAGACTGTTTGAAGCATTACTCCCCCTGAACGAAAGTCGGCATTGTGCCTACTATATTCAATCCCGATGCAATTTCTGTGTTTCATCGTCAATATGAAGCTCCAAGGGTTACAGTAAACACCCAGTGGTGCGTCGCAATCTAATACTGGCCTCTCAGGAAAGGCACGTATACAGACTGTTTGAAGCATTACTCCCCCGGAACGAAAGTTGCCATTGTGCCTACTATATTCAATCCGGATGCAATTTCTGTGTTTCATCGTCAATATGAAGCTCAATGGGTTACAGTAAACACCCAGTCGTGCGTCGCAATCTAATACTGGAATTTCAGGAAAGGCACGTATACACACTGTTTGAAGCATTGCTCTCCGTGAGCGAAAGTCGGCATTGTGCCTACTATATTCATTCCCGATGCAATTTCTGTGTTTCATCGTCAATATGAAGCTCCATGGGTTACAGTAAACACCCAGTGGTACGTCGCTATCTAATACTGGCCTCTCAGGAAAGGCACGTATACAGACTGTTTGAAGCATTACTCACCCTGAACGAAAGTCGGCATTGTGCCTACTATATTCAATCCGGATGCAATTTCTGTGTTTCATCGTCAATATGAAGCTCCAAGGGTTACAGTAAACACCCAGTGGTGCGTCGCAATCTAACACTGGCCTCTCAGGAAAGGCACGTATACAGACTGTTTGAAGCATTACTCCCCCTGAACGAAAGTCGGCATTGTGCCTACTATATTCAATCCCGATGCAATTTCTGTGTTTCATCGTCAATATGAAGCTCCAAGGGTTACAGTAAACACCCAGTGGTGCGTCGCAATCTAATACTGGCCTCTCAGGAAAGGCACGTATACAGACTGTTTGAAGCATTACTCCCCCGGAACGAAAGTTGCCATTGTGCCTACTATATTCAATCCGGATGCAATTTCTGTGTTTCATCGTCAATATGAAGCTCAATGGGTTACAGTAAACACCCAGTCGTGCGTCGCAATCTAATACTGGAATTTCAGGAAAGGCACGTATACAGACTGTTTGAAGCATTGCTCTCCGTGAGCGAAAGTCGGCATTGTGCCTACTATATTCAATCCCGATGCAATTTCTGTGTTTCATCGTCAATATGAAGCTCCAAGGGTTACAGTAAACACCCAGTGGTGCGTCGCAATCTAATACTGGCCTCTCAGGAAAGGCACGTATACAGACTGTTTGAAGCATTGCTCCCCCTGAACGAAAGTCGGCATTGTGCCTACTATATTCAATCCCGATGCAACTTCTGTGTTTCATCGTCAATATGAAGCTCAATGGGTTACAGTAAACACCCAGTGGTGCGTCGCAATCTAATACTGGCCTCTCAGGAAAGGCACGTATACAGACTGTTTGAAGCATTACTCCCCCTGAACGTAAGTCGGCATTGTGCCTACTATATTAAATCCCGATGCAATTTCTGTGTTTCATCGCCAATATGAAGCTCCAAGGGTTACAGTAAACACACAGTGGTGCGTCGCAATCTAATACTGGCTTCTCTGTAACGGTACGTATACAGACTGTTTGAAGCATTGCTCCCCCTGGACGGAAATCGGCATTGTGCCTACTATATTCAAACCCGATGCAATTTCTGTGTCTCATCGTCAATATGAAGCTCCATGGGTTACAGTTAACACCCAGTGGTGCGTCGCAATCTAATACTTGCCTCTCAGGAAAGGCACGTATACAGACTGTTTGAAGCAGTACTCACCCTGAACGAAAGTCAGCATTGTGCCTACTATATTCATTCCCGATGCAATTTCTGTGTTTCATCGTCAATATGAAGCTCCAAGGGTTACAGTAAACACCCAGTGGTGCGTCGCAGTCTAATACTGGCCTCTCAGGAAAGGCACTTATACAGACTGTTTTAAGCATTGCTCCCCCTGAACGAAAGTCGGCATTGTGCCTACTATATTCAATCCCGACGCAATTTCTGTGTTCCATCGTCAATATGAAGCTCCATGGGTTACAGTAAACACCCAGTGGTGCGTCGCAAGCTAATACTGGCCTCTCAGGAAAGGCACGTATACAGACTGCTTGAAGCATTACTCCCCCTGATCGAAAGTCGCCATTGTGCCTACTATATTCAATCCGGAAGCAATTTCTGTGTTTCATCGTCAATATGAAGCTCCATGGGTTACAGTAAACACCCAGTCGTGCGTCGCAATCTAATACTGGAATCTCAGGAAAGGCACGTATACAGACTGTTTGAAGCATTGCTCCCCGTGAACGAAAGTCGGCATTGTGCCTACTATATTCAATCCCGATGCAATTTCTGTGTTTCATCGTCAATATGAAGCTCCATGGGTTACAGTAAACACCCAGTGGTACGTCGCTATCTAATACTGGCCTCTCAGGAAAGGCACGTATACAGACTGTTTGAAGAATTACTCACCCTGAACGAAAGTCGGCATTGTGCCTACTATATTCAATCCCGATGCAATTTCTGTGTTTCATCGTCAATATGAAGCTCCAAGGGTTACAGTAAACACCCAGTGGTGCGTCGCAATCTAACACTGGCCTCTCAGGAAAGGCACGTATACAGACTGTTTGAAGCATTACTCCCCCTGAAAGAAAGTCGGCATTGTGCCTACTATATTCAATCCCGATGCAATTTCTGTGTTTCAGCGTCAATATGAAACTCCATGGGTTACAGTAAACACCCAGTCGTGCGTCGCAATCTAATACTGGAATCTCAGAGAAGGCACGTATACAACTGTATGAAGCATTGCTCCCCCTGGACGTAAGTCAGCATTGTGCCTACTATATTCAATCCCGATGCAATTTCTGTGTTTCATCGTCAATATGAAGCTCCAAGGTTTACAGTAAACACCCAGTGGTGCGTCGCAATCTAATACTGGCCTCTCTGTGACGGCACGTATACAGACTGTTTGAAGCATTGCTCCCCCTGGACGGAAGTCGGCATTGTGACTACTATGTTCAATCCCGATGCAATTTCTGTGTTTCATCGTCAATATGAAGCTCCAAGGGTTACAGTAAACACTCAGTGGTGCGTCGCAGTCTAATACTGGCCTCTCAGGAAAGGCACGTATACAGACTGTTTTAAGCATTGCTCCCCGTAAACGAAAGTCGGCATTGTGCCTACTATATTCAATCACGATGCAATTTCTGTGTTTCATAGTCAATATGAAGCTCCATGGGTTACAGTAAACACCCAGTGGTGCGTCGCAATCTATTACTGGCCTCTCAGGAAAGGCACGTATACAGACTGTTTGAAGCATTGCTCCCCCTGAACGAAAGTCGGCATTGTGCCTACTATATTCAATCCCGATGCAATTTCTGTGTTTCATCGTCAATATGAAGCTCCATGGGTTACAGTAAACACCCAGTGGTGCGTCGCAATCTAATACTGGCCTCTCAGGAAAGGCACGTATACAGACTGTTTGAAGCAGTACTCACCCTGAACGAAAGTCGGCATTGTGCCTACTATATTCAATCCCGATGCAATTTCTGTGTTTCATCGTCAATATGAAGCTCCAAGGGTTACAGTATACACCCAGTGGTGCGTCGCAGTCTAATACTGGCCTCTCAGGAAAGGCACTTATACAGACTGTTTGAAGCATTGCTCCCCCTGAACGAAAGTCGGCATTGTGCCTACTATATTCAATCCCGATGCAATTTCTGTGTTCCATCGTCAATATGAAGCTCCATGGGTTACAGTAAACACCCAGTGGTGCGTCGCAATCTAATACTGGCCTCTCAGGAAAGGCACGTATACAGACTGTTTGAAGCATTACTCCCCCTGAACGAAAGTCGCCATTGTGCCTACTATATTCAATCCGGATGCAATTTCTGTGTTTCATCGTCAATATGAAGCTCCATGGGTTACAGTAAACACCCAGTCGTGCGTCGCAATCTAATACTGGAATTTCAGGAAAGGCACGTATACAGACTGTTTGAAGCACTGCTCCCCGTGAGCGAAAGTCGGCATTGTGCCTACTATATTCATTCCCGATGCAATTTCTGTGTTTCATCGTCAATATGAAGCTCCATGGGTTACAGTAAACACCCAGTGGTACGTCGCTATCTAATACTGGCCTCTCAGGAAAGGCACGTATACAGACTGTTTGAAGCATTACTCACCCTGAACGAAAGTCGGCATTGTGCCTACTATATTCAATCCCGATGCAATTTCTGTGTTTCATCGTCAATATGAAGCTCCAAGGGTTACAGTAAACACCCAGTGGTGCGTCGCAATCTAACACTGGCCTCTCAGGAAAGGCACGTATACAGACTGTTTGAAGCATTACTCCCCCTGAAAGAAAGTCGGCATTGTGCCTACTATATTCAATCCCGATGCAATTTCTGTGTTTCAGCGTCAATATGAAGCTCCATGGGTTACAGTAAACACCCAGTCGTGCGTCGCAATCTAATACTGGAATCTCAGAGAAGGCATGTATACAACTGTATGAAGCATTGCTCCCCCTGGACGTAAGTCAGCATTGTGCCTACTATATTCAATCCCGATGCAATTTCTGTGTTTCATCGTCAATATGAAGCTCCAAGGGTTACAGTAAACACTCAGTGGTGCGTCGCAATCTAATACTGGCCTCTCTGTAACGGCACGTATACAGACTGTTTGAAGCATTGCTCCCCCTGGACGGAAGTCGGCATTGTGCCTACTATGTTCAATCCCGATGCAATTTCTGTGTTTCATCGTCAATATGAAGCTCCAAGGGTTACAGTAAACACCCAGTGGTGCGTCGCAGTCTAATACTGGCCTCTCAGGAAAGGCACGTATACAGACTGTTTTAAGCATTGCTCCCCGTAAACGAAAGTCGGCATTGTGCCTACTATATTGAATCACGATGCAATTTCTGTGTTTCATAGTCAATATGAAGCTCCATGGGTTACAGTAAACACCCAGTGGTGCGTCGCAATCTATTACTGGCCTCTCAGGAAAGGCACGTATACAGACTGTTTGAAGCATTGCTCCCCCTGAACGAAAGTCGGCATTGTGCCTACTATATTCAATCCCGATGCAATTTCTGTGTTTCATCGTCAATATGAAGCTCCATGGGTTACAGTAAACACCCAGTGGTGCGTCGCAATCTAATACTGGCCTCTCAGGAAAGGCACGTATACAGACTGTTTGAAGCAGTACTCACCCTTAACGAAAGTCGGCATTGTGCCTACTATATTCAATCCCGATGCAATTTCTGTGTTTCATCGTCAATATGAAGCTCCAAGGGTTACAGTATACACCCAGTGGTGCGTCGCAGTCTAATACTGGCCTCTCAGGAAAGGCACTTATACAGACTGTTTGAAGCATTGCTCCCCCTGAACGAAAGTCGGCATTGTGCCTACTATATTCAATCCCGATGCAATTTCTGTGTTCCATCGTCAATATGAAGCTCCATGGGTTACAGTAAACACCCAGTGGTGCGTCGCAATCTAATACTGGCCTCTCAGGAAAGGCACGTATACAGACTGTTTGAAGCATTACTCCCCCGGAACGAAAGTTGCCATTGTGCCTACTATATTCAATCCGGATGCAATTTCTGTGTTTCATCGTCAATATGAAGCTCAATGGGTTACAGTAAACACCCAGTCGTGCGTCGCAATCTAATACTGGAATTTCAGGAAAGGCACGTATACACACTGTTTGAAGCATTGCTCTCCGTGAGCGAAAGTCGGCATTGTGCCTACTATATTCATTCCCGATGCAATTTCTGTGTTTCATCGTCAATATGAAGCTCCATGGGTTACAGTAAACACCCAGTGGTACGTCGCTATCTAATACTGGCCTCTCAGGAAAGGCACGTATACAGACTGTTTGAAGCATTACTCACCCTGAACGAAAGTCGGCATTGTGCCTACTATATTCAATCCGGATGCAATTTCTGTGTTTCATCGTCAATATGAAGCTCCAAGGGTTACAGTAAACACCCAGTGGTGCGTCGCAATGTAACACTGGCCTCTCAGGAAAGGCACGTATACAGACTGTTTGAAGCATTACTCCCCCTGAACGAAAGTCGGCATTGTGCCTACTATATTCAATCCCGATGCAATTTCTGTGTTTCATCGTCAATATGAAGCTCCAAGGGTTACAGTAAACACCCAGTGGTGCGTCGCAATCTAATACTGGCCTCTCAGGAAAGGCACGTATACAGACTGTTTGAAGCATTACTCCCCCGGAACGAAAGTTGCCATTGTGCCTACTATATTCAATCCGGATGCAATTTCTGTGTTTCATCGTCAATATGAAGCTCAATGGGTTACAGTAAACACCCAGTCGTGCGTCGCAATCTAATACTGGAATTTCAGGAAAGGCACGTATACACACTGTTTGAAGCATTGCTCTCCGTGAGCGAAAGTCGGCATTGTGCCTACTATATTCATTCCCGATGCAATTTCTGTGTTTCATCGTCAATATGAAGCTCCAAGGGTTACAGTAAACACCCAGTGGTGCGTCGCAATCTAATACTGGCCTCTCAGGAAAGGCACATATACAGACTGTTTGAAGCATTAATCCCCCTGAACGAAATTCGGCATTGTGCCTACCATATTCAATCCCGATGCAATGTCTGTGTTTCATCGTCAGTATGAAGCTCCATGGGTTACAGTAAACACCCAGTGGTGCGTCGCAATCTAATACTGGCCTCTCAGGAAAGGCACGTATACAGACTGTTTGAGGCATGGCTCCCCCTGAACGAAAGTCGGCATTGTGCCTACTATATTCAATCCCGATGCAATTTCTGTGTTTCATCGTCAATATGAAGCTCCATGGGTTACAGTAAACACCCAGTGGTGCGTCGCAATCTAATACTGGCCTCTCAGGAAAGGCACGTATACAGACTGTTTGAAGCATTGCTCCCCCTGAACGAAAGTCGGCATTGTGCCTACTATATTCAATCCCGATGCAATTTCTGTGTTTCATCGTCAATATGAAGCTCAATGGGTTACAGTAAACACCCAGTGGTGCGTCGCAATCTAATACTGGCCTCTCAGGAAAGGCACGTATACAGACTGTTTGAAGCATTACTCCCCCTGAACGTAAGTCGGCATTGTGCCTACTATATTAAATCCCGATGCAATTTCTGTGTTTCATCGTCAATATGAAGCTCCAAGGGTTACAGTAAACACCCAGTGGTGCGTCGCAATCTAATACTGGCTTCTCTGTAACGGTACGTATACAGACTGTTTGAAGCATTGCTCCCCCTGGACGGAAGTCGGCATTGTGCCTACTATATTCAATCCCGATGCAATTTCTGTGTCTCATCGTCAATATGAAACTCCATGGGTTACAGTAAACACCCAGTGGTGCGTCGCAATCTAATACTTGCCTCTCAGGAAAGGCACGTATACAGACTGTTTGAAGCAGTACTCACCCTGAACGAAAGTCGGCATTGTGCCTACTATATTCATTCCCGATGCAATTTCTGTGTTTCATCGTCAATATGAAGCTCCAAGGGTTACAGTAAACACCCAGTGGTGCGTCGCAGTCTAATACTGGCCTCTCAGGAAAGGCACTTATACAGACTGTTTGAAGCATTGCTCCCCCAGAACGAAAGTCGGTATTGTGCCTACTATATTCAATCCCGATGCAATTTCTGTGTTCCATCGTCAATATGAAGCTCCATGGGTTACAGTAAACACCCAGTGGTGCGTCGCAATCTAATACTGGCCTCTCAGCAAAGGCACGTATACAGACTGCTTGAAGCATTACTCCCCCTGAACGAAAGTCGGCATTGTGCCTACTATATTCATTCCCAATGCAATTTCTGTGTTTCATCGTCAATATGAAGCTCCAAGGGTTACAGTAAACACCCAGTGGTGCGTCGCAGTCTAATACTGGCCTCTCAGGAAAGGCACTTATACAGACTGTTTGAAGCAGTATTCACCCTGAACGAAAGTCGGCATTGTGCCTACTATATTCAATCACGATGCAATTTCTGTGTTTCATCGTCAATATGAAGCTCCAAGGGTTACAGTAAACTCCCAGTGGTGCGTCGCAGTCTAATACTGGCCTCTCAGGAATGGTACGTATAAAGACTGTTTGAAGCATTACTCCCCCTGGACGTATGTCCGCATTACGCCTACTATATTCAATCCCGATGCAATTTCTGTGTTTCATCGTCAATATGAAGCTCCTAGGGTTACAGTAATTACTCAGTGGTACGTCGCTATCTAATACTGGCCTCTCAGGAAAGGCACGTATACAGACTGTTTGAAGCATTACTCACCCTGAACGAAAGTCGGCATTGTGCCTACTATATTCAATCCCGATGCAATTTCTGTGTTTCATCGTCAATATGAAGCTCCAAGGGTTACAGTAAACACCCAGTGGTGCGTCGCAATCTAACACTGGCCTCTCAGGAAAGGCACGTATACAGACTGTTTGAAGCATTACTCCCCCTGAACGAAAGTCGGCATTGTGCCTACTATATTCAATCCCGATGCAATTTCTGTGTTTCAGCGTCAATATGAAGCTCCATGTGTTACAGTAAACACCCAGTCGTGCGTCGCAATCAATTACGGGAATCTCAGAGAAGGCACGTATACAACTGTATGAAGCATTGCTCCCCCTGGACGTAAGTCAGCATTGTGCCTACTATATTCAATCCCGATGCAATTTCTGTGTTTCATCGTCAATATGAAGCTCCAAGGGTTACAGTAAACACCCAGTGGTGCGTCGAAATCTAATACTGGCCTCTCTGTAACGGCACGTATACAGACTGTTTGAAGCATTGCTCCCCCTGGACGTAAGTCGGCATTGTGCCTACTATGTTCAATCCCGATGCAATTTCTGTGTTTCATCGTCAATATGAAGCTCCAAGGGTTACAGTAAACACCCAGTGGTGCGTCGCAGTCTAATACTGGCCTCTCAGGAAAGGCACGTATACAGACTGTTTTAAGCATTGCTCCCCGTAAACGAAAGTCGGCATTGTGCCTACTATATTCAATCACGATGCAATTTCTGTGTTTCATAGTCAATATGAAGCTCCATGGGTTACAGTAAACACCCAGTGGTGCGTCGCAATCTATTACTGGCCTCTCAGGAAAGGCACGTATACAGACTGTATGAAGCATTGCTCCCCCTGAACGAAAGTCGGCATTGTGCCTACTATATTCAATCCCGATGCAATTTCTGTGTTTCATCGTCAATATGAAGCTCCATGGGTTACAGTAAACACCCAGTGGTGCGTCGCAATCTAATACTGGCCTCTCAGGAAAGGCACGTATACAGACTGTTTGAAGCATTGCTCCCCCTGAACGAAAGTCGGCATTGTGCCTACTATATTCAATCCCGATGCAATTTCTGTGTTTCATCGTCAATATGAAGCTCAATGGGTTACAGTAAACACCCAGTGGTGCGTCGCAATCTAATACTGGCCTCTCAGGAAAGGCACGTATACAGACTGTTTGAAGCATTACTCCCACTGAACGTAAGTCGGCATTGTGCCTACTATATTAAATCCCGATGCAATTTCTGTGTTTCATCGTCAATATGAAGCTCCAAGGGTTACAGTAAACACCCAGTGGTGCGTCGCAATCTAATACTGGCTTCTCTGTAACGGTACGTATACAGACTGTTTGAAGCATTGCTCCCCCTGGACGGAAGTCGGCATTGTGCCTACTATATTCAATCCCGATGCAATTTCTGTGTCTCATCGTCAATATGAAACTCCATGGGTTACAGTAAACACCCAGTGGTGCGTCGCAATCTAATACTTGCCTCTCAGGAAAGGCACGTATACAGACTGTTTGAAGCAGTACTCACCCTGAACGAAAGTCGGCATTGTGCCTACTATATTCATTCCCGATGCAATTTCTGTGTTTCATCGTCAATATGAAGCTCCAAGGGTTACAGTAAACACCCAGTGGTGCGTCGCAGTCTAATACTGGCCTCTCAGGAAAGGCACTTATACAGACTGTTTGAAGCATTGCTCCCCCTGAACGAAAGTCGGTATTGTGCCTACTATATTCAATCCCGATGCAATTTCTGTGTTCCATCGTCAATATGAAGCTCCATGGGTTACAGTAAACACCCAGTGGTGCGTCGCAATCTAATACTGGCCTCTCAGCAAAGGCACGTATACAGACTGCTTGAAGCATTACTCCCCCTGAACGAAAGTCGGCATTGTGCCTACTATATTCATTCCCGATGCAATTTCTGTGTTTCATCGTCAATATGAAGCTCCAAGGGTTACAGTAAACACCCAGTGGTGCGTCGCAGTCTAATACTGGCCTCTCAGGATAGGCACGTATACAGACTGTTTGAAGCAGTACTCACCCTGAACGAAAGTCGGCATTGTGCCTTCTATATTAAATCCCGATGCAATTTCTGTGTTTCATCGTCAATATGAAGCTCCAAGGGTTACAGTAAACACCCAGTGGTGCGTAGCAATCTAATACTGGCTTCTCTGTAACGTTACGTATACAGACTGTTTGAAGCATTGCTCCCCCTGGACGGAAGTCGGCATTGTGACTACTATATTCAATCCCGATGCAATTTCTGTGTTTCATCGTCAATATGAAGCTCCATGGGTTACAGTAAACACCCAGTGGTGCGTCGCAATCTAATACTTGCCTCTCAGGAAAGGCACGTATACAGACTGTTTGAAGCAGTACTCACCCTGAACGAAAGTCGGCATTGTGCCTACTACATTCAATCCCGATGCAATTTCTGTGTTTCTTCGTCAATATGAAGCTCCATGGGTTACAGTAAACACCCAGTGGTGCGTCGCAATCTATTACTGTCCTCTCAGGAAAGGCACGTATACAGACTGTTTGAAGCATTGCTCCCCCTGAACGAAAGTCGGCATTGTGCCTACTATATTCAATCCCGATGCAATTTCTGTGTTTCTTCGTCAATATGAAGCTCCATGGGTTACAGTAAACACCCAGTGGTGCGTCGCAATCTAATACTGGCCTCTCAGGAAAGGCACGTATACAGACTGTTTGAAGCATTGCTCCCCCTGAACGAAAGTCGGCATTGTGCCTACTATATTCAATCCCGATGCAATTTCTGTGTTTCATCGTCAATATGAAGCTCCATGGGTTACAGTAAACACCCAGTGGTGCGTCGCAATCTAATACTGGCCTCTCAGGAAAGGCACGTATACAGACTGTTTGAAGCATTGCTGCCCCTGAACGTAAGTCGGCATTGTGCCTACTATATTAAATCCCGATGCAATTTCTGTGTTTCATCGTCAATATGAAGCTCCAAGGGTTACAGTAAACACCCAGTGGTGCGTCGCAATCTAATACTGGCTTCTCTGTAACGGTACGTATACAGACTGTTTGAAGCATTGCTCCCCCTGGACGGAAGTCGGCATTGTGACTACTATATTCAATCCCGATGCAATTTCTGTGTTTCATCGTCAATATGAAGCCCCATGGGTTACAGTAAACACCCAGTGGTGCGTCGCAATCTAATACTTGCCTCTCAGGAAAGGCACGTATACAGACTGTTTGAAGCAGTATTCACCCTGAACGAAAGTCGGCATTGTGCCTACTATATTCAATCACGATGCAATTTCTGTGTTTCATCGTCAATATGAAGCTCCAAGGGTTACAGTAAACTCCCAGTGGTGCGTCGCAGTCTAATACTGGCCTCTCAGGAATGGTACGTATAAAGACTGTTTGAAGCATTACTCCCCCTGGACGTATGTCCGCATTACGCCTACTATATTCAATCCCGATGCAATTTCTGTGTTTCATCGTCAATATGAAGCTCCTAGGGTTACAGTAATTACTCAGTAGTGCGTCGCAATCTAATACTGGCCTCTCTGTAACGGCACGTATACAGACTGTTTGAAGCATTGTTCCCCCTGGACGTAAGTCGGCATTGTGCCTACTATATACAATCCCGATGCAATTTCTGTGTTTCATCGTCAATATGAAGCTCCAAGTGTTACAGTAAACACCCAGTGGTGCGTCGCAATCTAATACTGGCCTCTCAGTAACGGCACGTATAAAGACTCTTTGAAGCACTGCTCCCGTGAACGTAAGTCGGCATTGTGCCTACTATATCCAATCCCGATGCAATTTCTGTGTTACATCGTCAATATGAAGCTCCAAGGTTTACAGTAAACGTCCAGTGGTGCGTCGCAGTCTAATACTGGCCTCTCAGGAAAGGCACGTATACAGACTGTTTGAAGCATTGCTCCCCCTGAACGAAAGTCGGCATTGTGCCTACTATATTCAATCCCGATGCAATTTCTGTGTTCCATCGTCAATATGAAGCTCCATGGGTTACAGTAAACACCCAGTGGTGCGTCGCAATCTAATACTGGCCTCTCAGGAAAGGCACGTATACAGACTGTTTGAAGCATTACTCCCCCTGAACGAAAGTCGCCATTGTGCCTACTATATTCAATCCCGATGCAATTTCTGTGTTTCATCGTCAATATGAAGCTCCATGGGTTACAGTAAACACCCAGTCGTGCGTCGCAATCTAATACTGGAATCTCAGGAAAGGCACGTATACAGACTGTTTGAAGCATTGCTCCCCGTGAGCGAAAGTCGGCATTGTGCCTACTATATTCATTCCCGATGCAATTTCTGTGTTTCATCGTCAATATGAAGCTCCATGGGTTACAGTAAACACCCAGTGGTACGTCGCTATCTAATACTGGCCTCTCAGGAAAGGCACGTATACAGACTGTTTGTAGCATTACTCACCCTGAACGAAAGTCGGCATTGTTCCTACTATATTCAATCCCGATGCAATTTCTGTGTTTCATCGTCAATATGAAGCTCCAAGGGTTACAGTAAACACCCAGTGGTGCGTCGCAATCTAACACTGGCCTCTCAGGAAAGGCACGTATACAGACTCTTTGAAGCATTACTCCCCCTGAACGAAAGTCGGCATTGTGCCTACTATATTCAATCCCGATGCAATTTCTGTGTTTCAGCGTCAATATGAAGCTCCAAGGGTTACAGTAAACACCCAGTGGTGCGTTGCAATCTAATACTGGCCACTCAGGAAAGGCACGTATACAGACTGTTTGAAGCATTGCTCCCCCTGAACGAAAGTCGGCTTTGTGCCTACTATATTCAATCCCGATGCAATTTCTGTGTTTCATCGTCAATATGAAGCTCCTAGGGTTACAGTAATTACTCAGTGGTGCGGCGCAATCTAATACTGGCCTCTCTGTAACGGCACGTATACAGACTGTTTGAAGCATTGTACCCCCTGGACGTAAGTCGGCATTGTGCCTACTATATACAATCCCGATGCAATTTCTGTGTTTCATCGTCAATATGAAGCACCAAGTGTTACAGTAAACACCCAGTGGTGCGTCGCAATCTAATACTGGCCTCTCAGTAACGGCACGTATAAAGACTCTTTGAAGCATTGCTCCCGTGAACGTAAGTCGGCATTGTGCCTACTATATTCAATCCCGATGCAATTTCTGTGTTTCATCGTCAATATGAAGCTCCAAGGGTTACAGTAAACACCCAGTGGTGCGTCGCAGTCTAATACTGGCCTCTCAGGAAAGGCACGTATACAGACTGTTTGAAGCATTGCTCCCCCTGAACGAAAGTCGGCATTGTGCCTACTATATACAATCCCGATGCAATTTCTGTGTTTCATCGTCAATATGAAGCACCAAGTGTTACAGTAAACACCCAGTGGTGCGTCGCAATCTAATACTGGCCTCTCAGTAACGGCACGTATAAAGACTCTTTGAAGCATTGCTCCCGTGAACGTAAGTCGGCATTGTTCCTACTATATTCAATCCCGATGCAATTTCTGTGTTTCATCGTCAATATGAAGCTCCAAGGGTTACAGTAAACACCCAGTCGTGCGTCGCAATCTAATACTGGAATCTCAGGAAAGGCATGTATACAGACTGTATGAAGCATTGCTCCCCGTGAGCGAAAGTCGGCATTGTGCCTACTATATTCATTTCCGATGCAATTTCTGTGTTTCATTGTCAATATGAAGCTCCATGGGTTACAGTAAACACCCAGTGGTACGTCGCTATCTAATACTGTCCTCTCAGGAAAGGCACGTATACAGACTGTTTGAAGCATTACTCACCCTGAACGAAAGTCGGCATTGTGCCTACTATATTCAATCCCGATGCAATTTCTGTGTTTCATCGTCAATATGAAGCTCCAAGGGTTACAGTAAACACCCAGTGGTGCGTCGCAATCTAACACTGGCCTCTCAGGAAAGGCACGTATACAGACTGTTTGAAGCATTACTCCCCCTGAACGAAAGTCGGCATTGTGCCTACTATATTCAATCCCGATGCAATTTCTGTGTTTCAGCGTCAATATGAAGCTCCATGGGTTACAGTAAACACCCAGTCGTGCGTCGCAATCTAATACTGGAATCTCAGAGAAGGCTCGTATACAACTGTATGAAGCATTGCTCCCCCTGGACGTAAGTCAGCATTGTGCCTACTATATTCAATCCCGATGCAATTTCAGTGTTTCATCGTCAATATGAAGCTCCAAGGGTTACAGTAAACACCCAGTGGTGCGTCGCAATCTAATACTGGCCTCTCTGTAACGGCACGTATACAGACTGTTTGAAGCATTGCTCCCCCTGGACGGAAGTCGGCATTGTGCCTACTATGTTCAATCCCGATGCAATTTCTGTGTTTCTTCGTCAATATGAAGCTCCAAGGGTTACAGTAAATACCCAGTGGTGCGTCGCAGTCTAATACTGGCCTCTCAGGAAAGGCACGTATACAGACTGTTTTAAGCATTGCTCCCCGTAAACGAAAGTCGGCATTGTGCCTACTATATTCAATCACGATGCAATTTCTGTGTTTCATAGTCAATATGAAGCTGCATGGGTTACAGTAAACACCCAGTGGTGCGTCGCAATCTATTACTGGCCTCTCAGGAAAGGCACGTATACAGACTGTTAGAAGCATTACTCCCCCTGAACGAAAGTCGGCATTGTGCCTACTATATTCAATCCCGATGCAATTTCTGTGTTTCATCGTCAATATGAAGCTCCATGGGTTACAGTAAACACCCAGTGGTGCGTCGCAATCTAATACTGGCCTCTCAGGAAAGGCACGTATACAGACTGTTTGAAGCATTGCTCCCCCTGAACGAAAGTCGGCATTGTGCCTACCATATTCAATCCCGATGCAATTTCTGTGTTTCATCGTCAATATGAGGCTCAATGGGTTACAGTAAACACCCAGTGGTGCGTCGCAATCTAATACTGGCCTCTCAGGAAAGGCACGTATACAGACTGTTTGAAGCATTACTCCCCCTGAACGTAAGTCGGCATTGTGCCTACTATATTAAATCCCGATGCAATTTCTGTGTTTCATCGTCAATATGAAGCTCCAAGGGTTACAGTAAACACCCAGTGGTGCGTCGCAATCTAATACTGGCTTCTCTGTAACGGTACGTATACAGACTGTTTGAAGCATTGCTCCCCCTGGACGGAAGTCGGCATTGTGCCTACTATATTCAATCCCGATGCAATTTCTGTGTCTCATCGTCAATATGAAGCTCCATGGGTTACAGTAAACACCCAGTGGTGCGTCGCAATCTAATACTGGCTTCTCTGTAACGGTACGTATACAGACTGTTTGAAGCATTGCTCCCCCTGGACGGAAGTCGGCATTGTGCCTACTATATTCAATCCCGATGCAATTTCTGTGTCTCATCGTCAATATGAAGCTCCATGGGTTACAGTAAACACCCAGCGGTGCGTCGCAATCTAATACTTGCCTCTCAGGAAAGGCACGTATACAGACTGTTTGAAGCAGTACTCACCCTGAACGAAAGTCGGCATTGTGCCTACTGTATTCATTCCCGATGCAATTTCTGTGTTTCATCGTCAATATGAAGCTCCAAGGGTTACAGTAAACACCCAGTGGTGCGTCGCAGTCTAATACTGGCCTCTCAGGAAAGGCACTTATACAGACTGTTTGAAGCATTGCTCCCCCTGAACGAAAGTCGGCATTGTGCCTACTATATTCAATCCCGATGCAATTTCTGTGTTCCATCGTCAATATGAAGCTCCATGGGTTACAGTAAACACCCAGTGGTGCGTCGCAATCTAATACTGGCCTCTCAGGAAAGGCACGTATACAGACTGCTTGAAGCATTACTCCCCCTGAACGAAAGTCGCCATTGGGCCTATTATATTCAATCCCGATGCAATTTCTGTGTTTCATCGTCAATATGAAGCTCCATGGGTTATAGTAAACACCCAGTCGTGCGTCGCAATCTAATACTGGAATCTCAGGAAAGGCACGTATAGAGACTGTTTGAAGCATTGCTTCCCGTGAACGAAAGCCGGCATTGTGCCTACTATATTGAATCCCGATGCAATTTCTGTGTTTCATCGTCAATATGAAGCTCAATGGGTTACAGTAAACACCCAGTGGTGCGTCGCAATCTAATACTGGCCTCTTAGGAAAGGCACGCATACAGACTGTTTGAAGCATTACTCCCCCTGAACGTAAGTCGGCATTGTGCCTACTATATTAAATCCCGATGCAATTTCAGTGTTTTATCGTCAATATGAAGCTCCAAGGGTTACAGTAAACACCCAGTGGTGCGTCGCAATGTAATACTGGCTCCTCTGTAACGGTACGTATACAGACTGTTTGAAGCATTGCTCCCCCTGGACGGAAGTCGGCTTTGTGCCTACTATATTCAATCCCGATGCAATTTCTGTGTCTCATCGTCAATATGAAGCTCCATGGGTTACAGTAAACACCCAGCGGTGCGTCGCAATCTAATACTTGCCTCTCAGGAAAGGCACGTATACAGACTGTTTGAAGCAGTACTCACCCTGAACGAAAGTCGGCATTGTGCCTACTATATTCATTCCCGATGCAATTTCTGTGATTCATCGTCAATATGAAGCTCCAAGGGTTACAGTAAACACCCAGTGGTGCGTCGCAGTCTAAACTGGCCTCTCAGGAAAGGCACTTATACAGACTGTTTGAAGCATTGCTCCCCCTGAACGAAAGTCGGCATTGTGCCTACTATATTCAATCCCGATGCAATTTCTGTGTTCCATCGTCAATATGAAGCTCCATGGGTTACAGTAAACACCCAGTGGTGCGTCGCAATCTAATACTGGCCTCTCAGGAAAGGCACGTATACAGACTGCTTGAAGCATTACTCCCCCTGAACGAAAGTCGGCATTGTGCCTACTATATTCAATCCCGATGCAATTTCTGTGTTTCATCGTCAATATGTAGCTCCATGGGTTACAGTAAACACCCAGTCGTGCGTCGCAATCTAATACTGGAATCTCAGGAAAGGCACGTATACAGACTGTTTGAAGCATTGCTCCCCGTGTACGAAAGTCGGCATTGTGCCTACTATATTCAATCCCGATGCAATTTCTGTGTTTCATCGTCAATATGAAGCTCCATGGGTTACAGTAAACACCCAGTAGTACGTCGCTATCTAATACTGGCCTCTCAGGAAAGGCACGTATACAGACTGTTTGAAGAATTACTCACCCTGAACGAAAGTCGGCATTGTGCCTACTATATTCAATCCCGATGCAATTTCTGTGTTTCATCGTCAATATGAATCTCCAAGGGTTACAGTAAACACCCAGTGGTGCGTCGCAATCTAACACTGGCCTCTCAGGAAAGGCACGTATACAGACTGTTTGAAGCATTACTCCCCCTGAACGAAAGTCGGCATTGTGCCTACTATATTCAATCCCGATGCAATTTCTGTGTTTCAGCGTCAATATGAAGCTCCATGGGTTACAGTAAACACCCAGTCGTGCGTCGCAATCTAATACTAGAATCTCAGAGAAGACACGTATACAACTGTATGAAGCATTGCTCCCCCTGGACGTAAGTCAGCATTGTGCCTACTATATTCAATCCCGATGCAATTTCTGTGTTTCATCGTCAATATGAAGCTCCAAGGGTTACAGTAAACACCCAGTGGTGCGTCGCAATCTAATACTGGCCTCTCTAGAACGGCACGTATACAGACTGTTTGAAGCATTGCTCCCCCTGGACGGAAGTCGGCATTGTGCCTACTATGTTCAATCCCGATGCAATTTCTGTGTTTCATCGTCAATATGAAGCTCCAAGGGTTACAGTAAACACCCAGTGGTGCGTCGCAGTCTAATACTGGCCTCTCAGGAAAGGCACGTATACAGACTGTTTGAAGCATTGCTCCCCGTAAACGAAAGTCGGCATTGTGCCTACTATATTCAATCACGACGCAATTTCTGTGTTTCATAGTCAATATGAAGCTCCATGTGTTACAGTAAACACCCAGTGGTGCGTCGCAATCTATTACTGGCCTCTCGGGAAAGGCACGTATACAGACTGTTTGAAGCATTGCTCCCCCTGAACGAAAGTCGGCATTGTGCCTACTATATTCAATCCCGATGCAATTTTTGTGTTTCATCGTCAATATGAAGCTCCATGAGTTACAGTAAACACCCAGTGGTGCGTCGCAATCTAATACTGGCCTCTCAGGAAAGGCACGTATACAGACTGTTTGAAGCATTGCTTCCCGTGAACGAAAGCCGGCATTGTGCCTACTATATTGAATCCCGATGCAATTTCTGTGTTTCATCGTCAATATGAAGCTCAATGGGTTACAGTAAACACCCAGTGGTGCGTCGCAATCTAATACTGGCCTCTTAGGAAAGGCGCGCATACAGACTGTTTGAAGCATTACTCCCCCTGAACGTAAGTCGGCATTGTGCCTACTATATTAAATCCCGATGCAATTTCAGTGTTTTATCGTCAATATGAAGCTCCAAGGGTTACAGTAAACACCCAGTGGTGCGTCGCAATGTAATACTGGCTCCTCTGTAACGGTACGTATACAGACTGTTTGAAGCATTGCTCCCCCTGGACGGAAGTCGGCTTTGTGCCTACTATATTCAATCCCGATGCAATTTCTGTGTCTCATCGTCAATATGAAGCTCCATGGGTTACAGTAAACACCCAGCGGTGCGTCGCAATCTAATACTTGCCTCTCAGGAAAGGCACGTATACAGACTGTTTGAAGCAGTACTCACCCTGAACGAAAGTCGGCATTGTGCCTACTATATTCATTCCCGATGCAATTTCTGTGATTCATCGTCAATATGAAGCTCCAAGGGTTACAGTAAACACCCAGTGGTGCGTCGCAGTCTAAACTGGCCTCTCAGGAAAGGCACTTATACAGACTGTTTGAAGCATTGCTCCCCCTGAACGAAAGTCGGCATTGTGCCTACTATATTCAATCCCGATGCAATTTCTGTGTTCCATCGTCAATATGAAGCTCCATGGGTTACAGTAAACACCCAGTGGTGCGTCGCAATCTAATACTGGCCTCTCAGGAAAGGCACGTATACAGACTGCTTGAAGCATTACTCCCCCTGAACGAAAGTCGGCATTGTGCCTACTATATTCAATCCCGATGCAATTTCTGTGTTTCATCGTCAATATGTAGCTCCATGGGTTACAGTAAACACCCAGTCGTGCGTCGCAATCTAATACTGGAATCTCAGGAAAGGCACGTATACAGACTGTTTGAAGCATTGCTCCCCGTGTACGAAAGTCGGCATTGTGCCTACTATATTCAATCCCGATGCAATTTCTGTGTTTCATCGTCAATATGAAGCTCCATGGGTTACAGTAAACACCCAGTAGTACGTCGCTATCTAATACTGGCCTCTCAGGAAAGGCACGTATACAGACTGTTTGAAGAATTACTCACCCTGAACGAAAGTCGGCATTGTGCCTACTATATTCAATCCCGATGCAATTTCTGTGTTTCATCGTCAATATGAATCTCCAAGGGTTACAGTAAACACCCAGTGGTGCGTCGCAATCTAACACTGGCCTCTCAGGAAAGGCACGTATACAGACTGTTTGAAGCATTACTCCCCCTGAACGAAAGTCGGCATTGTGCCTACTATATTCAATCCCGATGCAATTTCTGTGTTTCAGCGTCAATATGAAGCCCCATGGGTTACAGTAAACACCCAGTCGTGCGTCGCAATCTAATACTAGAATCTCAGAGAAGACACGTATACAACTGTATGAAGCATTGCTCCCCCTGGACGTAAGTCAGCATTGTGCCTACTATATTCAATCCCGATGCAATTTCTGTGTTTCATCGTCAATATGAAGCTCCAAGGGTTACAGTAAACACCCAGTGGTGCGTCGCAATCTAATACTGGCCTCTCTGTAACGGCACGTATACAGACTGTTTGAAGCATTGCTCCCCCTGGACGGAAGTCGGCATTGTGCCTACTATGTTCAATCCCGATGCAATTTCTGTGTTTCATCGTCAATATGAAGCTCCAAGGGTTACAGTAAACACCCAGTGGTGCGTCGCAGTCTAATACTGGCCTCTCAGGAAAGGCACGTATACAGACTGTTTGAAGCATTGCTCCCCGTAAACGAAAGTCGGCATTGTGCCTACTATATTCAATCACGACGCAATTTCTGTGTTTCATAGTCAATATGAAGCTCCATGTGTTACAGTAAACACCCAGTGGTGCGTCGCAATCTATTACTGGCCTCTCGGGAAAGGCACGTATACAGACTGTTTGAAGCATTGCTCCCCCTGAACGAAAGTCGGCATTGTGCCTACTATATTCAATCCCGATGCAATTTTTGTGTTTCATCGTCAATATGAAGCTCCATGAGTTACAGTAAACACCCAGTGGTGCGTCGCAATCTAATACTGGCCTCTCAGGAAAGGCACGTATACAGACTGTTTGAAGCATTGCTTCCCCTGAACGAAAGTCGGCATTGTGCCTACTATATTCAATGCCGATGCAATTTCTGTGTTTCATCGTCAATATGAAGCTCAATGGGTTACAGTAAACACCCAGTGGTGCGTCGCAATCTAATACTGGCCTCTCAGGAAAGGCACGTATACAGACTGTTTGAAGCATTACTCCTCCTGAACGTAAGTCGGCATTGTGCCTACTATATTAAATCCCGATGCAATTTCTGTGTTTCATCGTCAATATGAAGCTCAATGGGTTACAGTAAACACCCAGTGGTGCGTCGCAATCTAATACTGGCTTCTCTGTAACGGTACGTATACAGACTGTTTGAAGCATTGCTCCCCCTGGACGGAAGTCGGCATTGTGCCTACTATATTCAATCCCGATGCAATTTCTGTGTCTCATCGTCAATATGAAGCTCCATGGGTTACAGTAAACACCCAGCGGTGCGTCGCAATCTAATACTTGCCTCTCAGGAAAGCACGTATACAGACTGTTTGAAGCAGTACTCACCCTGAACGAAAGTCGGCATTGTGCCTACTATATTCAATCACGATGCAATTTCTGTGTTTCATAGTCAATATGAAGCTGCATGGGTTACAGTAAACACCCAGTGGTGCGTCGCAATCTATTACTGGCCTCTCAGGAAAGGCACGTATACAGACTGTTAGAAGCATTACTCCCCCTGAACGAAAGTCGGCATTGTGCCTACTATATTCAATCCCGATGCAATTTCTGTGTTTCATCGTCAATATGAAGCTCCATGGGTTACAGTAAACACCCAGTGGTGCGTCGCAATCTAATACTGGCCTCTCAGGAAAGGCACGTATACAGACTGTTTGAAGCATTGCTCCCCCTGAACGAAAGTCGGCATTGTGCCTACCATATTCAATCCCGATGCAACTTCTGTGTTTCATCGTCAATATGAGGCTCAATGGGTTACAGTAAACACCCAGTGGTGCGTCGCAATCTAATACTGGCCTCTCAGGAAAGGCACGTATACAGACTGTTTGAAGCATTACTCCCCCTGAACGTAAGTCGGCATTGTGCCTACTATATTAAATCCCGATGCAATTTCTGTGTTTCATCGTCAATATGAAGCTCCAAGGGTTACAGTAAACACCCAGTGGTGCGTCGCAATCTAATACTGGCTTCTCTGTAACGGTACGTATACAGACTGTTTGAAGCATTGCTCCCCCTGGACGGAAGTCGGCATTGTGCCTACTATATTCAATCCCGATGCAATTTCTGTGTCTCATCGTCAATATGAAGCTCCATGGGTTACAGTAAACACCCAGTGGTGCGTCGCAATCGAATACTGGCTTCTCTGTAACGGTACGTATACAGACTGTTTGAAGCATTGCTCCCCCTGGACGGAAGTCGGCATTGTGCCTACTATATTCAATCCCGATGCAATTTCTGTGTCTCATCGTCAATATGAAGCTCCATGGGTTACAGTAAACACCCAGCGGTGCGTCGCAATCTAATACTTGCCTCTCAGGAAAGGCACGTATACAGACTGTTTGAAGCAGTACTCACCCTGAACGAAAGTCGGCATTGTGCCCACTATATTCATTCCCGATGCAATTTCTGTGTTTCATCGTCAATATGAAGCTCCAAGGGTTACAGTAAACACCCAGTGGTGCGTCGCAGTCTAATACTGGCCTCTCAGGAAAGGCACTTATACAGACTGTTTGAAGCATTGCTCCCCCTGAACGAAAGTCGGCATTGTGCCTACTATATTCAATCCCGATGCAATTTCTGTGTTCCATCGTCAATATGAAGCTCCATGGGTTACAGTAAACACCCAGTGGTGCGTCGCAATCTAATACTGGCCTCTCAGGAAAGGCACGTATACAGACTGCTTGAAGCATTACTCCCCCTGAACGAAAGTCGCCATTGGGCCTATTATATTCAATCCCGATGCAATTTCTGTGTTTCATCGTCAATATGAAGCTCCATGGGTTATAGTAAACACCCAGTCGTGCGTCGCAATCTAATACTGGCCTCTCAGGAAAGGCACGTATACAGACTGCTTGAAGCATTGCTCCCCCTGGACGTAAGTCAGCATTGTGCCTACTATATTCAATCCCGATGCAATTTCTGTGTTTCATCGTCAACATGAAGCTCTAAGGGTTACAGTAAACACCCAGTGGTGTGTCGCAATCTAATACTGGCCTCTCTGTAACGGCACGTATACAGACTGTTTGAAGCATTGCTCCCCCTGGACGGAAGTCGGCATTGTGCTTACTATATTCAATCCCGATGCAATTTCTGTGTTTCATTGTCAATATGAAGCTCCAAGGATTACAGTAAACACCCAGTGGTGCGTCGCAGTCTAATACTGGCCTCTCAGGAAAGGCACGTATACAGACTGTTTTAAGCATTGCTCCCTGTAAACGAAAGTCGGTTTGTGCCTACTATATTCAATCACGATGCAATTTCTGTGTTTCATAGTCAATATGAAGCTCCAAGGGTTACAGTAAACACACAGTGGTGCGTCGCAAACTAATACTGGCCTCTCAGGAAAGGCACGTATACAGACTGTTTGAAGCATTACTCCCCCTGAACGAAAGTCAGCATTGTGCCCACTATATTCAATCCCGATGCAATTTCTGTGTTTCATCGTCAATATGAAGCTCCATGGGTTACAGTAAACACCCAGTCGTGCGTCGCAATCTAATACTGGAATCTCAGGAAAGGCACGTATACAGACTCTTTGAGGCATTGCTCCCCGTGAACGAAAGTCGGCATTGTGCCTACTATATTCAATCCCGATGGAATTTCTGTGTTTCATCGTCAATATGAAGCTCCATGGGTTACAGTAAACACCCAGTGGTGCGTCGCTATCTAATACTGGCCTCTCAGGAAAGGCACATATACAGACTGCTTGAAGCATTACTCCCCCTGAACGAATGTGGGCATTGTGCCTACTATATTCAATCCCGATGCAATTTCTGTGTTTCATCGTCAATATGAAGCTCCCAGGGTTACAGTAAACACCCAGTGGTGCGTCGCAATTTAATACTGGCCTCTGAGGAAAGGCACGTATACAGACTGTTTGAAGCATTGCTCCCTCTGGACGAAAGTCGGCATTGTGCCTACTACATTCAATCCCGATTCAATTTCTGTGTTTCTTCGTCAATATGAAGCTCCATGGGTTACAGTAAACACCCAGTGGTGCGTCGCAATCTAATACTGGCCTCTCAGGAAAGGCACGTATACAGACTGTTTGAAGCATTGCTCCCCCTGAACGAAAGTCGGCATTGTGCCTACTATATTCAATCCCGATGCAATTTCAGTGTTTCATCGTCAATATGAAGCTCCATGGGTTACAGTAAACACCCAGTGGTGCGTCGCAATCTAATACTGGCCTCTCAGGAAAGGCACGTATACAGACTGTTTGAAGCATTGCTCCCCCTGAACGAAAGTCGGCATTGTGCCTACTATATTCAATCCCGATGCAATTTCTGTGTTTCATCGTCAATATGAAGCTCCAAGGGTTACAGTAAACACCCAATGGTGCGTCGCAATCTAATACTGGCTTCTCTGTAACGGCACGTATACAGACTGTTTGAAGCATTGCTCCCCCTGGACGGAAGTCGGCATTGTGCCTACTATATTCAATCCCGATGCAATTTCTGTGTTTCATCGTCAACATGAAGCTCCATGGGTTATAGTAAACACCCAGTGGTGCGTCGCAATCTAATACTGGCCTCTCAGGAAAGGCACGTATACAGAGTGTTTGAAGCATTACTCACCCTGAACGAAAGTCGGCATTGTGCCTACTATATTCAATCCCGATGCAATTTCTGTGTTTCATCGTCAATATGAAGCTCCAAGGGTTCCAGTAAACACCCAGTGGTGCGTCGCAATCTAACACTGGCCTCTCAGGAAAGGCACGTATACAGACTGTTTGAAGCATTACTCCCCCTGAACGAAAGTCGGCATTGTGCCTACTATATTCAATCCCGATGCAATTTCTGTGTTTCAGCGTCAATATGATGCTCCATGGGTTACAGTAAACACCCAGTCGTGCGTCGCAATCTAATACTGGAATCTCAGAAAAGGCACGTATACAACTGTATGAAGCATTGCTCCCCCTGGACGTAAGTCAGCATTGTGCCTACTATATTCAATCCCGATGCAATTTCTGTGTTTCATCGTCAACATGAAGCTCTAAGGGTTACAGTAAACACCCAGTGGTGCGTCGCAATCTAATACTGGCCTCTCTGTAACGGCACGTATACAGACTGTTTGAAGCATTGCTCCCCCTGGACGGAAGTCGGCATTGTGCCTACTATATTCAATCCCGATGCAATTTCTGTGTTTCATCGTCAATATGAAGCTCCAAGGATTACAGTAAACACCCAGTGGTGCGTCGCAGTCTAATACTGGCCTCTCAGGAAAGGCACGTATACAGACTGATTTAAGCATTGCTCCCTGTAAACGAAAGTCGGTTTGTGCCTACTATATTCAATCACGATGCAATTTCTGTGTTTCATAGTCAATATGAAGCTCCAAGGGTTACAGTAAACACACAGTGGTGCGTCGCAAACTAATACTGGCCTCTCAGGAGGAGCACGTATACAGACTGTTTGAAGCATTACTCCCCCTGAACGAAAGTCAGCATTGTGCCCACTATATTCAATCCCGATGCAATTTCTGTGTTTCATCGTCAATATGAAGCTCCATGGGTTACAGTAAACACCCAGTCGTGCGTCGCAATCTAATACTGGAATCTCAGGAAAGGCACGTATACAGACTGTTTGAGGCATTGCTCCCCGTGAACGAAAGTCGGCATTGTGCCTACTATATTCAATCCCGATGGAATTTCTGTGTTTCATCGTCAATATGAAGCTCCATGGGTTACAGTAAACACCCAGTGATGCGTCGCTATCTAATACTGGCCTCTCAGGAAAGGCACATATACAGACTGCTTGAAGCATTACTCCCCCTGAACGAATGTCGGCATTGTGCCTACTATATTCAATCCCGATGCAATTTCTGTGTTTCATCGTCAATATGAAGCTCCAAGGGTTACAGTAAACACCCAGTGGTGCGTCGCAATTTAATACTGGCCTCTGAGGAAAGGCACGTATACAGACTGTTTGAAGCATTGCTCCCTCTGGACGAAAGTCGGCATTGTGCCTACTACATTCAATCCCGATTCAATTTCTGTGTTTCTTCGTCAATATGAAGCTCCATGGGTTACAGTAAACACCCAGTGGTGCGTCGCAATCTAATACTGGCCTCTCATTAAAGGCACGTATACAGACTGTTTGAAGCATTGCTCCCCCTGAACGAAAGTCGGCATTGTGCCTACTATATTCAATCCCGATGTAATTTCTGTGTTTCATCGTCAATATGAAGCTCCATGGGTTACAGTAAACACCCAGTGGTGCGTCGCAATCTAATACTGGCCTCTCAGGAAAGGCACGTATACAGACTATTTGAAGCATTGCTCCCCCTGAACGAAAGTCGGCATTGTGCCTACTATATTCAATCCCGATGCAATTTCTGTGTTTCATCGTCAATATGAAGCTCCAAGGGTTACAGTAAACACCCAATGGTGCGTCACAATCTAATACTGGCTTCTCTGTAACGGCACGTATACAGACTGTTTGAAGCATTGCTCCCCCTGGACGGAAGTCGGCATTGTGCTTACTATATTCAATCCCGAGGCAATTTCTGTGTTTCATCGTCAATATGAAGCTCCAAGGGTTACAGTAAACACCCAGTGGTGCGTCGCAACCTAACACTGGCCTCTCAGGAAAGGCACGTATACAGACTGTTTGAAGCATTACTCACCCTGAACGAAAGTCGGCATTGTGCCTACTACATTCAATCCCGAGGCAATATCTGTGTTTCATCGTCAATATGAAGCTCCAAGGGTTACAGTAAACACCCAGTGGTGCGTCGCAACCTAACACTGGCCTCTCAGGAAAGGCACGTATACAGACTGTTTGAAGCATTACTCCCCCTGAACGATAGTCATCATTGTGCCTACTATATTCAATCCCGATGCAATTTCTGTGTTTCATCGTCAATATGAAGCTCCATGGGTTACAGTAAACACCCAGTGGTGCGTCGCAATCTATTACTGGCCTCTCAGGAAAGGCACGTATAAAGACTGTTTGAAGCATTGCTCCCCCTGAACGAAAGTCGGCATTGTGCCTACTATATTCAATCCCGATGAAATTTCTGTTTCATCGTCAATATGAAGCTCCATGGGTTACAGTAAACACCCAGTCGTGCGTCGCAATCTAATACTGGCCTCTCAGGAAAGGCACGTATACAGACTGTTTGAAGCATTGCTCCCCCTGAACGAAAGTCGGCATTGTGCGTACTATATTCAATCCCGATGCAATTTCTGTGTTTCATCGTCAATATGAAGCTCCATGGGTTACAGTAAACACCCAGTCGTGCGTCGCAATCTAATACTGGCCTCTCAGGAAAGGCACGTATACAGACTGTTTGAAGCATTGCTCCTCCTGAACGAAAGTCGGCATTGTGCCTACTATATTCAATCCCGATGCAATTTCTGTGTTTCATCGTCAATATGAAGCTCCAAGGGTTACAGTAAACACCCAATGGTGCGTCGCAATCTAATACTGGCTTCTCTGTAACGGCACGTATACAGACTGTTTGAAGCATTGCTCCCCCTGGACAGAAGTCGGCATTGTGCCTACTATATTCAATCCCGAGGCAATTTCTGTGTTTCATCGTCAATATGAAGCTCCAACGGTTACAGTAAACACCCAGTGGTGCGTCGCAACCTAACACTGGCCTCTCAGGAAAGGCACGTATACAGACTGTTTGAAGCATTACTCACCCTGAACGAAAGTCGGCATTGTGCCTACTACATTCAATCCCGAGGCAATTTCTGTGTTTCATCGTCAATATGAAGCTCCAAGGGTTACAGTAAACACCCAGTGGTGCGTCGCAATCTATTACTGGCCTCTCAGGAAAGGCACGTATAAAGACTGTTTGAAGCATTGCTCCCCCTGAACGAAAGTCGGCATTGTGCCTACTATATTCAATCCCGATGAAATTTCTGTGTTTCATCGTCAATTTGAAGCTCCATGGGTTACAGTAAACACCTAGTGGTGCGTCGCAATCTAATACTGGCCTCTCAGGAAAGGCACGTATACAGACTGTTTGAAGCATTGCTCCCCCTGAACGAAAGTCGTCATTGTGCCCACTATATTCAATCCCGATGCAATTTCTGTGTTTCATCGTCAAAATGAAGCTCCATGGGTTACAGTAAACACCCAGTGGTGCGTCGCAATCTAATACTGGCCTCTCAGGAAATGCACGTATACAGACTGTTTGAACCATTGCTCCCCCTGAACGAAAGTCGGCATTGTGCCTACTATATTCAATCCCGATGTAATTTCTGTGTTTCATCGTCAATATTAAGCTCCATGGGTTACAGTAAACACCCAGTGGTGCGTCGCAATCTAATACTGGCCTCTCGGGAAATTCACGTATACAGACTGTTTGAAGCATTACTCACCCTGAACGAAAGTCGGCATTGTGCCTACTATATTCAATCCCGATGCAATTTCTGTGTTTCATCGTCAATATGAAGCTCCAAGGGTTACAGTAAACACCCAGTGGTGCGTCGCAATCTAACACTGGCCTCTCAGGAAAGGCACGTATACAGACTGTTTGAAGCATTACTCCCCCTGAACGAAAGTCGGCATTGTGCCTACTATATTCAATCCCGATGCAATTTCTGTGTTTCAGCGTCAATATGAAGCTCCATGGGTTACAGTAAACACCCAGTCGTGCGTCGCAATCTAATACTGGAATCTCAGAAAAGGCACGTATACAACTGTATGAAGCATTGCTCCCCCTGGACCTAAGTCTGCATTGTGCCTACTATATTCAATCCCGATGCAATTTCTGTGTTCCGTCGTCAATATGAAGCTCCATGGGTTACAGTAAACACCCAGTGGTGCGTCGCAATCTACTACTGGCCTCTCTGTAACGGCACGTATACAGACTGTTCGAAGCATTGCTCCCCCTGGACGGAAGTCGGCATTGTGCCTACTATATTCAATCCCGTTGCTATTTCTGTGTTTCATCGTCAATATGAAGCTCCAAGGGTTACAGTAAACACCCAGTTGTGCGTCGCAATCTAATACTGGCCTCTCTGTAACGGCACGTATACAGACTGTTTGAAGGTTTGCTCCCACTGAACGGAAGTCTTCATTGTGCCTACTATATTCAATCCCGATGCAATTTCTGTGTTTCATCGTCAATATGAAGCTCCATGGGTTACAGTAAACACCCAGTGGTGCGTCGCAATCTAATACTGGCCTCTCAGGAAAGGCACGTATACAGACTGTTTGAAGCATTACTCCCCCTGAACGTAAGTCGGCATTGTGCCTACTATATTCAATCCCGATGCAATTTCTGTGTTTCATCGTCAATATGAAGCTCCAAGGGTTACAGTAAAAGCCCAGTCGTGCGTCGCAATCTAATACTGGCCTCTCTGTAACGGCACGTATACAGACTGTTTGAAGCATTGCTCCACCTGGACGGAAGTCGGCATTGTGCCTACTATATTCAATCCCGATGCAATTTCTGTGTTCCATCGTCAATATTAAGCCCCATGGGTTACAGTAAACACCCAGTGGTGCGTCGCAATCTAATACTGGCCTCTCAGAAAGGCACGTATACAGACTGTTTGAAGCATTACTCACCATGAACGAAAGTCGGCATTGTGCCTTCTATATTCAATCCCGATGCAATTTCTGTGTTTCATCGTCAATATGAAGCTCCAAGGGTTACAGTAAACACCCAGTGGTGCGTCGCAGTCTAATACTGGCCTCTCAGGAAAGGCACGTATACAGACTGTTTGAAGCATTGCTCCCCCTGAACGAAAGTCGGCATTGTGCCTACTATATTCAATCCCGATGCAATTTCTGTGTTTCATAGTCAATATGAAGCTCCAAGAGTTACAGTAAACACCCAGTGGTGCGTCGCAATCTAACACTGGCCTCTCAGGAAAGGCACGTATACAGACTGTTTGAAGCATTACTCCCCCTGAACGATAGTCATCATTGTGCCTACTATATTCAATCCCGATGCAATTTCTGTGTTTCATCGTCAATATGAAGCTCCATGGGTTACAGTAAACACCCAGTGGTGCGTCGCAATCTATTACTGGCCTCTCAGGAAAGGCACGTATAAAGACTGTTTGAAGCATTGCTCCCCCTGAACGAAAGTCGGCATTGTGCCTACTATATTCAATCCCGATGAAATTTCTGTGTTTCATCGTCAATATGAAGCTCCATGGGTTACAGTAAACACCCAGTCGTGCGTCGCAATCTAATACTGGCCTCTCAGGAAAGGCACGTATACAGACTGTTTGAAGCATTGCTCCCCCTGAACGAAAGTCGGCATTGTGCGTACTATATTCAATCCCGATGCAATTTCTGTGTTTCATCGTCAATATGAAGCTCCATGGGTTACAGTAAACACCCAGTCGTGCGTCGCAATCTAATACTGGCCTCTCAGGAAAGGCACGTATACAGACTGTTTGAAGCATTGCTCCTCCTGAACGAAAGTCGGCATTGTGCCTACTATATTCAATCCCGATGCAATTTCTGTGTTTCATCGTCAATATGAAGCTCCAAGGGTTACAGTAAACAATCAATGGTGCGTCGCAATCTAATACTGGCTTCTCTGTAACGGCACGTATACAGACTGTTTGAAGCATTGCTCCCCCTGGACAGAAGTCGGCATTGTGCCTACTATATTCAATCCCGAGGCAATTTCTGTGTTTCATCGTCAATATGAAGCTCCAACGGTTACAGTAAACACCCAGTGGTGCGTCGCAACCTAACACTGGCCTCTCAGGAAAGGCACGTATACAGACTGTTTGAAGCATTACTCACCCTGAACGAAAGTCGTCATTGTGCCTACTACATTCAATCCCGAGGCAATTTCTGTGTTTCATCGTCAATATGAAGCTCCAAGGGTTACAGTAAACACCCAGTGGTGCGTCGCAATCTATTACTGGCCTCTCAGGAAAGGCACGTATAAAGACTGTTTGAAGCATTGCTCCCCCTGAACGTAAGTCGGCATTGTGCCTACTATATTCAATCCCGATGAAATTTCTGTGTTTCATCGTCAATTTGAAGCTCCATGGGTTACAGTAAACACCTAGTGGTGCGTCGCAATCTAATACTGGCCTCTCAGGAAAGGCACGTATACAGACTGTTTGAAGCATTGCTCCCCCTGAACGAAAGTCGTCATTGTGCCCACTATATTCAATCCCGATGCAATTTCTGTGTTTCATCGTCAAAATGAAGCTCCATGGGTTACAGTAAACACCCAGTGGTGCGTCGCAATCTAATACTGGCCTCTCAGGAAATGCACGTATACAGACTGTTTGAACCATTGCTCCCCCTGAACGAAAGTCGGCATTGTGCCTACTATATTCAATCCCGATGTAATTTCTGTGTTTCATCGTCAATATTAAGCTCCATGGGTTACAGTAAACACCCAGTGGTGCGTCGCAATCTAATACTGGCCTCTCGGGAAAGGCACGTATACAGACTGTTTGAAGCATTACTCACCCTGAACGAAAGTCGGCATTGTGCCTACTATATTCAATCCCGATGCAATTTCTGTGTTTCATCGTCAATATGAAGCTCCAAGGGTTACAGTAAACACCCAGTGGTGCGTCGCAATCTAACACTGGCCTCTCAGGAAGGGCACGTATACAGACTGTTTGAAGCATTACTCCCCCTGAACGAAAGTCGGCATTGTGCCTACTATATTCAATCCCGATGCAATTTCTGTGTTTCAGCGTCAATATGAAGCTCCATGGGTTACAGTAAACACCCAGTCGTGCGTCGCAATCTAATACTGGAATCTCAGAAAAGGCACGTATACAACTGTATGAAGCATTGCTCCCCCTGGACCTAAGTCTGCATTGTGCCTACTATATTCAATCCCGATGCAATTTCTGTGTTCCGTCGTCAATATGAAGCTCCATGGGTTACAGTAAACACCCAGTGGTGCGTCGCAATCTACTACTGGCCTCTCTGTAACGGCACGTATACAGACTGTTCGAAGCATTGCTCCCCCTGGACGGAAGTCGGCATTGTGCCTACTATATTCAATCCCGTTGCTATTTCTGTGTTTCATCGTCAATATGAAGCTCCAAGGGTTACAGTAAACACCCAGTTGTGCGTCGCAATCTAATACTGGCCTCTCTGTAACGGCACGTATACAGACTGTTTGAAGCATTGCTCCCACTGAACGGAAGTCTTCATTGTGCCTACTATATTCAATCCCGATGCAATTTCTGTGTTTCATCGTCAATATGAAGCTCCATGGGTTACAGTAAACACCCAGTGGTGCGTCGCAATCTAATACTGGCCTCTCAGGAAAGGCACGTATACAGACTGTTTGAAGCATTACTCCCCCTGAACGTAAGTCGGCATTGTGCCTACTATATTCAATCCCGATGCAATTTCTGTGTTTCATCGTCAATATGAAGCTCCAAGGGTTACAGTAAAAGCCCAGTCGTGCGTCGCAATCTAATACTGGCCTCTCTGTAACGGCACGTATACAGACTGTTTGAAGCATTGCTCCACCTGGACGGAAGTCGGCATTGTGCCTACTATATTCAATCCCGATGCAATTTCTGTGTTCCATCGTCAATATTAAGCCCCATGGGTTACAGTAAACACCCAGTGGTGCGTCGCAATCTAATACTGGCCTCTCAGAAAGGCACGTATACAGACTGTTTGAAGCATTACTCACCATGAACGAAAGTCGGCATTGTGCCTTCTATATTCAATCCCGATGCAATTTCTGTGTTTCATCGTCAATATGAAGCTCCAAGGGTTACAGTAAACACCCAGTGGTGCGTCGCAGTCTAATACTGGCCTCTCAGGAAAGGCACGTATACAGACTGTTTGAAGCATTGCTCCCCCTGAACGAAAGTCGGCATTGTGCCTACTATATTCAATCCCGATGCAATTTCTGTGTTTCATAGTCAATATGAAGCTCCAAGAGTTACAGTAAACACCCAGTGGTGCGTCGCAATCTAACACTGGCCTCTCAGGAAAGGCACGTATACAGACTGTTTGAAGCATTACTCCCCCTGAACGAAAGTCGGCATTGTGCCTACTATATTCAATCCCGATGCAATTTCTGTGTTTCATCGTCAATATGAAGCTCCAAGGGTTACAGTAAACACCCAGTGGTACGTCGCAATCTAATACTGGCCTCTAAGGAAAGGCACGTATACAGACTGTTTGAAGCATTGCTCCCCCTGAACGAAAGTCGGCATTGTGCCTACTATATTCAATCCCGATGCAATTTCTGTGTTTCATCGTCAATACGAAGCTCCATGGGTTACATTAAACACCCAGATGTGCGTCGCAATCTAATACTGGCCTCTCAGGATAGGCACGTATACAGACTGTTTGAAGCATTGCTCCCCCTGAACGAAAGTCGGCATTGTGCCTACTATATTCAATCCCGATGCAATTTCTGTGTTTCATCGTCAATATGAAGCTCCATGGGTTACAGTTAACACCCAGTGGTGCGTCGCAATCTAATACTGGCCTCTCAGGAAAGGCACGTATACAGACTGTTTGAAGCATTGCTCCCCCTGAACGAAAGTCGGCATTGTGCCTACCATATTCAATCCCGATGCAATTTCTGTGTTTCATCGTCAATATGAACCTCCAAGGGTTACAGTAAACACCCAGTGGTGCGTCGCACTCTAAAACTGGCCTCTCAGGAAAGGACGTATACAGACTGTTTGAAGCATTGCTGCCTCTGAAGGAAAGTCGGCATTGTGCCTACTATATTCAATCCAGATGCCATTTCTGTGTTTCATCGTCAATATGAAGCTCCAAGGGTTACAGTAAACACCCAGTGGTACGTCGCAATCTAATACTGGCCTCTCAGGAAAGGCATGTATACAGACTGTTTGATGCATTGCTCCCCCTGAACGAAAGTCGGCATTATGCCTACTATATTCAATCCCGATGCAATTTCTGTGTTTCATCGTCAATATGAAGCTCCATGGGTTACAGTAAACTTCCAGTGGTGCGTTGCAATCTAATACTGGCCTCTCAGGAAAGGCACGTATACAGACTGTTTGAAGCATTGCTCCCCCTGAACGAAAGTCGGCATTGTGCCTAATATATTCAATCCCGATGCAATTTCTGTGTTTCATCGTCAATATGAAGCTCCATGGGTTACAGCAAACACCCAGTGGTGCGTCGCAATCTAATACTGGCCTCTCAGGAAAGGCACGTATACAGACTGCTTGAAGCATTGCTCCCCCTGAACGAAAGTCGGCATTGTGCCAACTATATTCAATCCCGATGCAATTTCTGTGTTTCATCGTCAATATGAAGCTCCAAGGGTTACAGTAAACACCCAATGGTGCGTCGCAATCTAATACTGGCTTCTCTGTAACGGCACGTATACAGACTGTTTGAAGCATTGCTCCCCCTGGACGGAAGTCGGCATTGTGCCTACTATATTCAATCCCGATGCAATTTCTGTATTTCATCGTCAATATGAAGCTCCAAGGGTTACAGTAAACACCCAGTGGTGCGTCGCAATCTAATACTGGCCTCTCAGGAAAGGCACGTATACAGACTGTTTGAAGCATTACTCACCCTGTACGAAAGTCGGCATTGTGCCTACTACATTCAATCCCGAGGCAATTTCTGTGTTTCATCGTCAATATGAAGCTCCAAGGGTTACAGTAAACACCCAGTGGTGCGTCGCAACCTAACACTGGCCTCTCAGGAAAGGCACGTATACAGACTGTTTGAAGCATTACTCCCCCTGAACGAAAGTCGGCATTGTGCCTACTATATTCAATCCCGATGCAATTTCTGTGTTTCATCGTCAATATGAAGCTCCATGGGTTACAGTAAACACCCAGTGGTGCGTCGCATTCTATTACTGGCCTCTCAGGAAAGGCACGTATACAGACTGTTTGAAGCATTGCTCCCCCTGAACGAAAGTCGGCATTGTGCCTACTATATTCAATCCCGATGAAATTTCTGTGTTTCATCGTCAATATGAAGCTCCATGGGTTACAGTAAACACCCAGTGGTGCGTCGCAATCTAATACTGGCTTCTCAGGAAAGGCACGTATACAGACTGTTTGAAGCATTGCTCCCCCTGAACGAAAGTCGGCATTGTGCCTACTATATTCAATCCCGATGCAATTTCTGTGTTTCATCGTCAATATTAAGCTCCATGGGTTACAGTAAACACCCAGTGGTGCGTCGCAATCTATTACTGGCCTCTCAGAAAGGCACGTATACAGACTGTTTGAAGCATTACTCACCCTGAACGAAAGTCGGCATTGTGCCTACTATATTCAATCCCGATGCAATTTCTGTGTTTCATCGTCAATATGAAGCTCCAAGGGTTACAGTAAACACCCAGTGGTGCGTCGCAGTCTAATACTGGCCTCTCAGGAAAGGCACGTATACAGACTGTTTGAAGCATTGCTCCCCCTGAACGAAAGTCGGCATTGTGCCTACTATATTCAATCCCGATGCAATTTCTGTGTTTCATAGTCAATATGAAGCTCCAAGAGTTACAGTAAACACCCAGTGGTGCGTCGCAATCTAACACTGGCCTCTCAGGAAAGGCACGTATACAGACTGTTTGAAGCATTACTCCCCCTGAACGAAAGCCGGCATTGTGCCTACTATATTCAATCCCGATGCAATTTCTGTGTTTCATCGTCAATATGAAGCTCCAAGGGTTACAGTAAACACCCAGTGGTACGTCGCAATCTAATACTGGCCTCTAAGGAAAGGCACGTATACAGACTGTTTGAAGCATTGCTCCCCCTGAACGAAAGTCGGCATTGTGCCTACTATATTCAATCCCGATGCAATTTCTGTGTTTCATCGTCAATATGAAGCTCCATGGGTTACATTAAACACCCAGAGGTGCGCCGCAATCTAATACTGGCCTCTCAGGAAAGGCACGTGTACAGACTGTTTGAAGCATTGCTCCCCCTGAACGAAAGTCGGCATTGTGCCTACTATATTCAATCCCGATGCAATTTCTGTGTTTCATCGTCAATATGAAGCTCCATGGGTTACAGTTAACACCCAGTGGTGCGTCGCAATCTAATACTGGCCTCTCAGGAAAGGCACGTATACAGACTGTTTGAAGCATTGCTCCCCCTGAACGAAAGTCGGCATTGTGCCTACTATATTCAATCCCGATGCAATATCTGTGTTTCATCGTCAATATGAACCTCCAAGGGTTACAGTAAACACCCAGTGGTGCGTCGCACTCTAATACTGGCCTCTAAGGAAAGGACGTATACAGACTGTTTGAAGCTTTGCTGCCCCTGAACGAAAGTCGGCATTGTGCCTACCATATTCAATCCAGATGCAATTTCTGTGTTTCATCGTCAATATGAAGCTCCATGGGTTACAGTAAACACCCAGTGGTGCGTCGCAATCTAATACTGGCCTCTCAGGAAACGCACGTATACAGACTGTTTGAAGCATTGCTCCCCCTGAACGAAAGCCAGCATTGTGCTTACTATATTCAATCCCGATGCAATTTCTGTGTTTCATAGTCAATATGAAGCTCCAAGGGTTACAGTAAACACCCAGTCGTGCGTCGCAATCTAAGACTGGAATCTCAGGAAAGGCACGTATACAACTGTATGAACCATTGCTCCCCCTGGACGTAAGTCGGCATTGTGCCTACTATATTCAATCCCGATGAAATTTCTGCGATTTATCGTCAATATGAAGCTCCAAGGGTTACAGTAAACACCCAGTGGTGCGTCGCAATCTAATACTGGCTTCTCAGGAAAGGCACGTACACAGACTGTTTGAAGCATTGCTCCCCCTAGACGTAAGTTCGCATTGCGCCTACTATATTCAATCCCGATGCAATTTCTGTGTTTCATAATCAATATGAAGCTCCAAGGGTTACAGTAAACACCCAGTGGTGCGTCGCAATCTAATACTGGCCTCTCAGGAGAGGCACGTATACAGTCTGTTTGTAGTATTTCTCTCCCTGGACGTAAGTCGGCATTGTGCCTACTATATTCAATCCCGATGCAATTTCTGTGTTTCTTCGTCAATATGAAGCTCCAAGGTTACAGTAAACACCCAGTGGTGCGTCGCAATCTAATACTGGCCTTTTAGGAAAGACACGTATACAGACTGTTAGAAGCATTACTCCCCCTGGACGTAAGTCGGCATTGTGCCTACTATATTCAATCCCGATGCAATTTCTGTCTTTTATTCTCAATATGAAGCTCCAAGGATTACAGTAAACACCCAGTGGTGCACAGCAATCTAATACTGGCCTCACAGTAACAGCACGTATACAGACTGTTTGAAGCATTGCTCCCTCTGGACGTAAGTCGGCATTGTGCCATCTATAATCAATCCCGATGCAATTTCTGTGTTTCATCGTCAATATGAAGCTCCAAGGGATACAGTAAACACCCAGTGGTGCGTCGCAATCTAATACTGGACTCTCAGTTACTGCACTTATACAGACTCTTTAAACCATTGCTCCCCGAGGATGTAAGTCGGCATTGTGCCTACTATATTCTATCGCGATGCAATTTCTGTGTTTCATCGTCAATATGAAGTTCCAAGAGTTACAGTAAACACCTAGTGGTGCGTCGCAATCTAATACTGGCCACTTAGTAACGGCACGTAAACAGACTGTTTGAAGCATTGCTCCCCCTGGACGTAAGTCGGCATTGTGCCTACTATATTCAATCCCGATGCAATTTCTGTGTTTCATCGTCAATATGAAGCTCCAAAGGTTACAGTAAACACCCAGTGGTGCGTCGCAGTCTAATACTGGCCTCTCAGGTAAGGCACGTAACAGACTGTTTGAAGCATTGCTCCCCCTGAACGAAAGTCGGCATTTTGCCTACTATATTCAATCCCGATGCAATTTCTGTGTTTCATAGTCAATATGAATCTCCAAGTGTTACAGTAAATACCCAGAGGTGCGTCGCAATCTAATACTGGCGTCTCAGTAACGGCACGTATACAGACTGTTTGAAGCATTACTCCCCCTGAATGAAAGTGGGCATTGTGCCTACTATATTCAATCCCGATGCAATTTCTGTGTTTCATCGTCAATATGAAGCTCCAAGGGTTACAGTAAACACCCAGTGGTGCGTCGCAATCTAATACTGGCCCCTCAGGAAAGGCACATATACAGACTGTTTGAAGCATTGCTCCCCCTGAACGAAAGTCGGCATTGTGCCTACTATATTCAATCCCGATGCAAATTCTGTTTTTCATCGTCAATATGAAGCTCCAAGGGTTACAGTAAACACCCAGTGGTGCGTCGCAATCTAATACTGGCCTTTCAGGAAAGGCACGTATACAGACTGCTTGAAGCTTTGCTCCCCCTGAACGAAAGCCTGCATTGTGCCTACTATATTCAATCCCGATGAAATTTCTGTGTTTCATCGTCAATATGAAGCTCCAAGGGTTACAGTAAACACCCAGTGGTGGGTCGCAATCTAATACTGGCCTCTCAGGAAAGGCACGTATACAGACAGTTTGAAGCATTGCTCCCCCTGCACGTACGTCGGCATTGTGCCAACTATATTCAATCCCGATGCAATATCTGTGTTTCATCGTCAATATGAAGCTCCAAGGGTTACAGTAAACACCCAATGGTGCGTCGCAATCTAATACTGGCTTCTCTGTAACGGCACGTATACAGACTGTTTGAAGCATTGCTCCCCCTGGACGGAAGTCGGCATTGTGCCTACTATATTCAATCCCGATGCAATTTCTGTGTTTCATCGTCAATATGAAGCTCCATGGGTTACAGTAAACACCCAGTGGTGCGTCGCAATCTAATACTGGCCTCTCAGGAAAGGCACGTATACAGACTGTTTGAAGCATTACTCCCCCTGGACATAAGTAGGCATTGTGCCTACTATATTCAATCCCGATGAAATTTCTGCGTTTCATCGTCAATATGAAGCTCCAAGGGTTACAGTAAACACCCAGTGGTGCGTCGCAATCTAATACTGGCCTCTCAGGAAAGGTACGTATACAGACTGATTGAGGCATTACTCCCCCTGGACGTAAGTCGGCATTGTGCCTACTATATTCAATCCCGATGCAATTTCTGTGTTTCATCGTCAATATAAAGCCCCAAGGGTTACAGTAAACACCCAGTGGTGCGTCGCAATCTAATACTGGTCTCTCAGGTAAGGCACGTACACAGACTGTTTGAAGCATTGCTCCCCCTAGACGTAAGTTCGCATTGCGCCTACTATATTCAATCCCGATGCAATTTCTGTGTTTGATAGTCAATATGAAGCTCCAAGGGTTACAGTAAACACCCAGTGGTGCGTCGCAATCTAATACTGGCCTCTCAGGAAAGGCACGTATACAGACTGTTTGTAGCATTACTCTCCCTGGACGTAAGTCGGCATTGTGCCTACTATATTCAATCCCGATGCAATTTCTGTGTTTCTTCGTCAATATGAAGCTCCAAGGTTACAGTAAACACCCAGTGGTGCGTCGCAATCTAATACTGGCCTTTTAGGAAAGGCACGTATACAGACTGTTAGAAGCTTTACTCCCCCTGGACGTAAGTCGGCATTGAGCCTACTATATTCAATCCCGATGCAATTTCTGTCTTTTATTCTCAATATGAAGCTCCAAGGGTTACAGTAAACACCCAGTGGTGCATCGCAATCTAATACTGGCCTCACAGTAACGGCACGTATACAGACTGTTTGAAGCATTGCTCCCTCTGGACGTAAGTCGGCAATGTGCCTTCTATAATCAATCCCGATGCAATTTCTGTCTTTCATCGTCAATATGAAGCTCCAAGGGATACAGTAAACACCCAGTGGTGCGTCGCAATCTAATACTGGACTCTCAGTTACGGCACTTATACAGACTGTTTAAACCATTGCTTCCCGAGGACGTAAGTCGGCATTGTGCCTACTATATTCAATCCCGATGCAATTTCTGTGTTTCATCGTCAATATGGAGTTCCAAGTGTTACAGTAAACACCCAGTGGTGCGTCGCAATCTAATACTGGCCTCTCAGGAAAGGCACGTATACAAACTGTTTGAAGCTCTGCTCCCCCTGAACGAAAGTTGGCATTGTGCCTACTATATTCAATCCCGATGCAATTTCTGTGTTTCATCGTCAATATGTACCTCCAAGGGTTACAGTAAACACCCAGTGGTGCGTCGCACTCTAATACTGGCCTCTCAGGAAAGGCACGTATACAGACTGTCTGAAGCATTGCTCCCCCTGAACGAAAGTCGGCTTTGTGCCTACTATATTCAATCCCGATGCAATTTCTGTGTTTCATCGTCAATTTGAAGCTCCAAGGGTTGCAGTAAACACCCAGTGGTACGTCACAATCTAATACTGGCCTCTCAGGAAAGGCACGTATACAGACTGTTTGAAGCATTGTTCCCCCTGAACGATAGTCGGCATTGTGCCTACTATATTCAATCCAGATGCAATTTCTGTGTTTCATCGTCAATATGAAGCTCCATGGGTTACAGTAAACACCCAGTGGTGCGTCGCAATCTAATACTGGCCTCTCAGGAAAGGCACGTATACAGACTGTTTGAAGCATTACTCCCCCTGAACGTAAGTCGGCATTGTGCCTACTATATTCAATCCCGATGCAATTTCTGTGTTTCATCGTCAATATGAAGTTCCAAGTGTAACAGTAAACACCCAGTGGTGCGTCGCAATCTAATACTGGCCTCTTAGTAACGGCACGTAAACAGACTGTTTGAAGCAATGCTCCCCATGGACGTAAGTCGGCATTGTGCCCACTATATTCAATCCCGATGCAATTTCTGTGTTTCATCGTCAATATGAAGCTCCAAGGGTTACAGTAAACACCCAGTGGTGCGTCGCAATCTAATACTGGCCTCTCAGGAAAGGCACGTACACAGACTGTTTTTAAGCATTGCTCCCCCTAGACGTTAGTTCGCATTGCGCCTACTATATTTAATCCCGATGCAATTTCTGTGTTTCATAGTCAATATGAAGGTCCAAGGGTTACAGTAAACACCCAGTGGTGCGTCGCAATCTAATACTGGCCTTTTAGGAAAGGCACGTATACAGACTGTTAGAAGCATTACTCCCCCTGGACGTAAGTCGGCATTGTGCCTACTATATTCAATCCCGATGCAATTTCTGTCTTTTATTCTCAATATGAAGCTCCAAGGGTTACAGTAAACACCCAGTGGTGCATCGCAATCTAATACTGGCCTCACAGTAACGGCACGTATACAGACTGTTTGAAGCATTGCTCCCTCTGGACGTAAGTCGGCAATGTGCCTTCTATAATCAAACCCGATGCAATTTCTGTCTTTCATCGTCAATATGAAGCTCCAAGGGATACAGTAAACACCCAGTGGTGCGTCGCATCCTAATACTGGACTCTCAGTTACGGCACTTATACAGACTGTTTAAACCATTGCTTCCCGAGGACGTAAGTCGGCATTGTGCCTACTATATTCAATCCCGATGCAATTTCAGTGTTTCATCGTCAATATGAAGTTCCAAGTGTTACAGTAAACACCCAGTGGTGCGTCGCAATCTAATACTGGCCTCTCAGGAAAGGCACGTATACAAACTGTTTGAAGCTCTGCTCCCCCTGAACGAAAGTTGGCATTGTGCCTACTATATTCAATCCCGATGCAATTTCTGTGTTTCATCGTCAATATGTACCTCCAAGGGTTACAGTAAACACCCAGTGGTGCGTCGCACTCTAATACTGGCCTCTCAGGAAAGGCAAGTATACAGACTGTTTGAAGCATTGCTCCCCCTGAACGAAAGTCGGCTTTGTGCCTACTATATTCAATCCCGATGCAATTTCTGTGTTTCATCGTCAATTTGAAGCTCCAAGGGTTGCAGTAAACACCCAGTGGTACGTCGCAATCTAATACTGGCCTCTCAGGAAAGGCACGTATACAGACTGTTTGAAGCATTGTTCCCCCTGAACGATAGTCGGCATTGTGCCTACTATATTCAATCCCGATGCAATTTCTGTGTTTCATCGTCAATATGAAGCTCCATGGGTTACAGTAAACACCCAGTGGTGCGTCGCAATCTAATACTGGCCTCTCAGGAAAGGCACGTATACAGACTGTTTGAAGCATTGCTCCCCCTGAACGAAAGTCGGCATTGTGCCTACTATATTCAATCCCGATGCAATTTCTGTGTTTCATCGTCAATATGAAGCTCCATGGGTTACAGTAAACACCCAGTGGTGCGTCGCAATCTAAAACTGGCCTCTCAGGAAAGCCACGTATACAGACTGTTTGAAGCATTACTCCCCCTGAACGTAAGTCGGCATTGTGCCTACTATATTCAATCCCGATGCAATTTCTGTGTTTCATCGTCAATATGAAGTTCCAAGTGTTACAGTAAACACCCAGTGGTGCGTCGCAATCTAATACTGGCCTCTTAGTAACGGCACGTAAACAGACTGTTTGAAGCATTGCTCCCCCTGGACGTAAGTCGGCATTGTGCCTACTATATTCAATCCCGATGCAATTTCTGTGTTTCATCGTCAATATGAAGCTCCAAGGGTTACAGTAAACACCCAGTGGTGCGTCACAGTCTAATACTGGCCTCTCAGGTAAGGCACGTAACAGACTGTTTGAAGCATTGTTCCCCCCTGAAAGAAAGACGGCATTTTACCTACTATATTCAATCCCGACGCAATTTCTGTGTTTCATAGTCAATATGAAGCTCCAAGTGTTACAGTAAACACCCAGAGGTGCGTCGCAATCTAATACTGGCCTCTCAGTAACGGCACGTATACAGACTGTTTGAAGCATTACTCCCCCTGAATGAATGTCGGCATTGTGCCTACTATATTCAGTCCCGATGCAATTTCTGTGTTTCATCGTCAATATGAAGCTCCATGGGTTACAGTAAACACCCAGTGGTACGTCGCAATCTAATACTGGCCTCTCAGGAAAGGCACGTATACAGACTGTTTGAAGCATTGTTCCCCCTGAACGATAGTCGGCATTGTGCCTACTATATTCATCCCGATGCAATTTCTGTGTTTCATCGTCAATATGAAGCTCCATGGGTTACAGTAAACACCCAGTGGTGCGTCGCAATCTAATACTAACCTCTCAGGAAAGGCACCTATACAGACTGTTTGAAGCATTGCTCCCCCTGAACGAAAGTCGGCATTGTGCATACTATATTCAATCCCGATGCAATTTCTGTGTTTCATCGTCAAAATGAAGCTCCATGGGTTACAGTAAACACCCAGTGGTGCGTCGCAATCTAATACTGGCCTCTCAGGAAAGGCACGTATACAGACTGTTTGAAGCATTACTCCCCCTGAACGAAAGTCGGCATTGTGCCTACTATATTCAATCCCGATGCAATTTCTGTGTTTCATCGTCAATATGAATCTCCAAGGGTTACAGTAAACACCCAGTGGTGCGTCGCAATCTAATACTAACCTCTCAGGAAAGGCACGTATACAGACTGTTTGATGCATTGCTCCCCCTGAACGAAAGTCGGCATTGTGCCTACTATATTCAATCCCGATGCAATTTCTGTGTTTCATCGTCAATATGAAGCTCCAAGGGTTGCAGTAAACACCCAGTGGTACGTCGCAATCTAATACTGGCCTCTCAGGAAAGGCACGTATACAGACTTTTTGAAGCATTGCTCCCCCTGAACGATAGTAGGCATTGTGTTTACTATATTCAATCCCGATGCAATTTCTGTGTTTCATCGTCAATATGAAGCTCCATGGGTTACAGTAAACACCCAGTGGTGTGTCGCAATCTAATACTGACCTCTCAGGAAAGGCACGTATACAGACTGTTTGAAGCATTGCTCCCCCTGAACGATAGTAGTCATTGTGCCTACTATATTCAATCCCGATGCAATTTCTGTGTTTCATCGTCATTATGAAGCTCCATGGGTTACAGTAAACACCCAGTGGTGCGTCGCAATCTAATATTGGCCTCTCAGGAAAGCTCCCCCTGAACGAAAGTCGGCATTGTGCCTACTATATTCAATCCCGATGCAATTTCTGTGTTTCATCGTCAATATGAAGCTCCATGGGTTACAGTAAACACCCAGTGGTGCGTCGCAATCTAATACTGGCCTCTCAGGAAAGGCACGTATACAGACTGTTTGAAGCATTACTCCCCGTGAACGAAAGTCGGCATTGTGCCTACTATATTCAATCCCGATGCAATTTCTGTGTTTCATCGTCAATATGAAACTCCATGGGTTACAGTAAACACCCAGTCAAGCGTCGCAATCTAATACTGGAATCTCAGGAAAGGCACGTATACAACTGTATGAAGCTTTGCTCCCTCTGGACGTATGTCGGCATTGTGCCTACTATATTCAATCCCGATGCAATTTCTGTGTTTCATCGTCAATATGAAGCTCCAAGGGTTACAGTAAACTCCCAGTGGTGCGTCGCAGTCTAATACTGGCCTCTCAGGAAAGGCACGTATACAGACTGTTTGAAGCATTGCACCCCCTGAACGAAAGTCGGCATTGTGCCTACTATATTCAATCCCGATGCAATTTCTGTGTTTCATCGTCAATATGAAGCTCCATGGGTTACAGTAAACACCCAGTGGTGCGTCGCAATCTAATACTGGCCTCTCAGGAAAGGCACGTATACAGACTGTTTGAAGCATTGCTCCCCCTGAACGAAACCAAGCATTGTGCCTACTATATTCAATCCCGATGCAATTTCTGTGTTTCTTCGTCAATATGAAGCGCCAAGGGTTACAGTAAACACCCAGTGATGCGTCGGAATCTAATACCGGCCTCTTAGGAAAGGCACGTATACAGACTGTTTGAAGCATTACTCCCCCTTGTCGTAAGTTGGCATTGTGCCTACTATATTCAATCCCGATGCAATTTCTGTCTTTTATTCTCAATATGAAGCTCCAAGGGTTACAGTAAACACCCAGTGGTGCGTCGCAATGTAAGACTGGCCTCAATGTAACGGCACGTATACAGACAGTTTGAAGCATTGCTCCCCCTGGACGTAAGTCGGCATTGTGCCTACTATATTCAATCCCGATGCAATTTCTGTGTTTCATCGTCAATATGAAGCTCCAAGGGATACAGTAAACTACCAGTGGTGCGTCGCAATCTAATACTGGACTCTCAGTAACGGCACTTATACAGACTGTTTAAACAATTGCTCCCCGAGGACGTAAGTCGGCATTGTGCCTACTATATTCAATCCCGATGCAATTTTTGTGTTTCATCGTCAATATGAAGCTCCAAGGGATACAGTAAACACCCAGTGGTGCGTCGCAATCTAATACTGGCCTCTTAGTAACGGCACGTAAACAGACTGTTTGAAGCATTGCTCCCCCTGGACGTAAGTCGGCATTGTGAATACTATATTCAATCCCGATGCAATTTCTGTGTTTCATCGTCAATATGAAGCTCCAAGGGTGGCAGTAAACCCCCGTGGTGCGTCGCAATCTAATACTGGCCTCTCAGGAAAGGCACGTATACAGACTGTTTGAAGCATTGCTCCCCCTGAACGAAAGTCGACATTGTGCTTACTATATTCAATCCCGATGCAATTTCTGTGTTTCATCGTCAATATGAAGCTCCAAGGGTTACAGTAAACATCCAGTGGTGCGTCGCAGTCTAATACTGGCCTCTCAGGAAAGGCACGTATACAGACTGTTTGAAGCATTGTTCCCCCTGAACGATAGTCGGCATTGTGCCTACTATATACATCCCGATGCAAATTCTGTGTTTCATCGTCAATATGAAGCTCCATGGGTTACAGTAAACACCCAGTGGTGCGTCGCAATCTAATACTGGCCTCTCAGGAAAGGCACGTATACAGACTGTTTGAAGCATTGCTCCCCTTGATCGAAAGTCGGTATTGTGCCTACTATATTCAATCCCGGTGCAATTTCTGTGTTTCATCGTCAATATGAAGCTCCATGGGTTACAGTAAACACCCAGTGGTGCGTCGCAATCTAATACTGGCCTCTCAGGAAAGGCACGTATACAGACTGTTTGAAGCATTACTCCCCCCGAACGAAAGTCGGCATTGTGCCTACTATATTCAATCCCGATGCAATTTCTGTGTTTCATCGTCAATATGAATCTCCAAGGGTTACAGTAAACACCCAGTGGTGCGTCGCAATCTAATACTGGCCTCTCAGGAAAGGCACGTATACAGATTGTTTGATGCATTGCTCCCCCTGAACGAAAGTCGGCATTGTGCCTACTATATTCAATCCCGATGCAATTTCTGTGTTTCATCGTCAATATGAAGCTCCATGGGTTACAGTAAACACCCAGTGGTGTGTCGCAATCTAATACTGGCTTCTCAGGAAAGGCACGTATACAGACTGTTTGAAGCATTGCTCCCCCTGAACGATAGTAGTCATTGAGCCTACTATATTCAATCCCGATGCAATTTCTGTGTTTCATCGTCAATATGAAGCTCCATGGGTTACAGTAATCACCCAGTGGTGCGTCGCAATCTAATATTGGCCTCTCAGGAAAGGCACGTATACAGACTGTTTGAAGCATTGCTCCCCCTGAACGAAAGTCGGCATTGTGCCTACTATATTCAATTCCGATGCAATTTCTGTGTTTCATCGTCAATATGAAGCTCCATGGGTTACAGTAAACACCCAGTGGTGCGTCGCAATATAATACTGGCCTCTCAGGAAAGGCACGTATACAGACTGTTTGAAGCAATGCTCCCCGTGAACGAAAGTCGGCATTGTGCCTACTATATTCAATCCCGATGCAATTTCTGTGTTTCATCGTCAATATGAAACTCCATGGGTTACAGTAAACACCCAGTCGTGCGTCGCAAACTAATACTGGAATCTCAGGAAAGGCACGTATACAACTGTATGAATCTTTGCTCCCTCTGGACGTAAGTCGCCATTACGCCTATTATATTCAATCCCGATGCAATTTCTGTGTTTCATCGTCAATATGAAGCTCCAAGGGTTACAGTAAACTCCCAGTGGTGCGTCGCAGTCTAATACTGGCCTCTCAGGAAAGGCACGTATACAGACTGTTTGAAGCATTGCTCCCCCTGAACGAAAGTCGGCATTGTGCCTACTATATTCAATCCCACTGCAATTTCTGTGTTTCATCGTCAATATGAAGCTCCAAGGGTTACAGTAAACACCCAGTGGTGCGTCGCAATCTAATACTGGCCTCTCAGGAAAGGCACGCACACAGACTGTTTGAAGCATTGCTCCCCCTAGACGTAAGTTCACATTACGCCCACTATATTCAATCCCGATGCAATTTCTGTGTTTCATCGTCAATATGAAGCTCCAAGGGTTACAGTAAACACCCAGTGGTGCGTCGCAATCTAATTCTGGCGTCTCAGGAAAGGCACGTATACAGACTGTTTGTAGCATTACTCTCCCTGGACGTAAGTCGGCATTGTGCCTACTATATTCAATTCCGATGCAATTTCTGTGTTTCTTCGTCAATATGAAGTTCCAAGGGTTACAGTAAGCACCCAGTGTTGCGTCGGAATCTAATACTGGCCTCTTAGGAAAGGCACGTATACAGACTGTTTGAAGCATTACTACCCCTGGACGTAAGTCGGCATTGTGCCTACTATATTCAATCCCGATGCAATTTCTGTCTTTTATTCTCAATATGAAGTTCCAACGGTTACAGTAAACACCCAGTGGTACGTCGCAATCTAATACTGGACTCTCAGTAACGGCACTTATACAGACTGTTTAAACCATTGCTCCCCGAGGACGTAAGTCGGCATTGTGCCTACTATATTCAATCCCGATGCAATTTCTGTGTTTCATCGTCAATATGAAGTTCCAAGGGTTACAGTAAACACGCAGTGGTGCGTCGCAATCTAATACTGGCCTCTTAGTAACGGCACGTAAACAGACTGTTTGAAGCATTGATCCCCCTGGACGTAAGTCGGCATTGTGAATACTATATTCAATCCCGATGCAATTTCTGTGTTTCATCGTCAATATGAAGCTCCAAGGGTGGCAGTAAACCCTCGTGGTGCGTCGCAATCTAATACTGGCCTCTCAGGAAAGGCACGTATACAGACTGTTTGAAGCGTTGCTCCCCCTGAACGAAAGACGGCATTGTACCTACAATATTCAATCCCGATGCAATTCCTGTGTTTCATCGTCAATATGAAGCTCCAAGGGTGGCAGTAAACACCCAGTGGTGCGTCGCAGTCTATTACTGGCCTCTCAGGAAAGGCACGTATACAGACTGTTTGAAGCATTGCTCCCCCTGAACGAAAGTCGGCATTGTGCCTACTATATTCAATCCCGATGCAATTTCTGTGTTTCATAGTCAATATGAAACTCCAAGTGTTACAGTAAACACCCAGAGGTGCGTCGCAATCTAATACTGGCCTCTCAGTAACGGCACGTATACAGACTGTTTGAAGCATTGCTCCCCCTGAACGGAAGTCGGCATTGTGCCTACTATATTCAGTCCCGATGCAATTTCTGTGTTTCATCGTCAATATGAAGCTCCATGGGTTACAGTAAACACCCAGTCGTGCGTCGCAATCTAATACTGGAAACTCAGGAAAGGCACGTATACACACTCTTTGAAGCATTACACCCCCTGAACGAAAGTGGACATTGTGCCTACTATATTCAATCCCGATGCAATTTCTGTGTTTCATCGTCAATATGAAGCTCCATGGGTTACAGTAAACACCCAGTGGTGCGTCGCAATCTAATACTGGCCCCTCAGGAAAGGCACATATACAGAGTGTTTGAAGCATTGCTCCCCCTGAACGAAAATCGACATTGTGCCTTCTATATTCAATCCCGATGTAATTTCTGTTTTTCATAGTCAATATGAAGCTCCAAGGGTTACAGTAAACACCCAGTTGTGCGTCGCAATCTAATACTGGCCTCTCAGGAAAGGCACGTATACAGACTGTAAGAAGCATTGCTCCCCCTGAACGAAAGACGGCATTGTGCCTACTATATTCAATCCCGATGCAATTTTTGTGTTTCATCGTCAATATGAAGCTCCATGGGTTACAGTAAACAGCCAGTGGTGCGTCGCAATCAAATACTGGCCTCTCAGGAAAGGCATGTATACAGACTGTTTGAAGCATTGCTCCCCCTGAACAAAAGTCGGCATTGTGCCTACTATATTCAATTCCGATGCAATTTCTGTGTTTCATCGTCAATATGAAGCTCCAAGGGTTGCAGTAAACACCCAGTGGTACGTCGCAATCTAATACTGGCCTCTAAGGAAAGGCACGTATACAGACTGTTTGAAGCATTGCTCCCCCTGAACGATAGTCGGCATTGTGCCTACTATATTCAATCCCGATGCAATTTCGTTGTTTCATCGTCAATATGAAGCTCCAAGGGTTACAGTAAACACCCAGTGGTGCGTCGCAATCTAATACTGGCCTCTCAGGAAAGGCACGTATACAGACTGTTTGAAGCATTGCTCCCCCTGAACGAAAGTCGGCATTACGCCTACTGTATTCAATCGCGATGCAATTTCTGTGTTTCATCATCAATATGAAGCTCCAAGGGTTACAGTAAACACCCAGTGGTGCGTCGCAATCTAATACTGGCCTCTCTGTAACGACACGTATACAGACTGTTTGAAGCATTGCTCCCCCTGGACGTAAGTCAGCATTGTGCCTACTATATTCAATCCCGATGCAATGTCTGTGTTTAATCGTCAGTATGAAGGACAAAGGGTTACAGCAAACACCCAGTGGTGCGTCGCAATCTAATACTGGCCTCTCAGGAAAGGCACGTATACAGACTGATTGAAGCATTACTCCCCCTGGACGTAAGTCGGCATTGTGCCTACTATATTCAATCCCAATGCAATTTCTGTGTTTCATCGTCAATATGAAGCTCCAAGGGTTACAGTAAACACCCAGTGGTGCGTCGCAATCTAATACTGGCCTCTCAGGAAAGGCACGTACACAGACTGTTTGAAGCATTGCTCCCCCTAGACGTAAGTTCGCATTACGCCTACTATATTCAATCCAGATGCAATTTCTGTGTTTCATCGTCAATATGAAGCTCCAAGGGATACAGTAAACACCCAGTGGTGCGTCGCAATCTAATACTGGACACTCAGTAACGGCACTTATACAGACTGTTTAAATCATTGCTCCCCGAGGACGTAAGTCGGCATTGTGCCTACTATATTCAATCCCGATGCAATTTCTGTGTTTCATCGTCAATATGAAGTTCCAAGGGTTACAGTAAACACGCAGTGGTGCGTCGCAATCTAATACTGGCCTCTTAGTAACGGCACGTAAACAGACTGTTTGAAGCATTGCTCCCCCTGGACGTAAGTCGGAATTGTGACTACTATATTCAATCCCGATGCAATTTCTGTGTTTCATCGTCAATATGAAGCTCCAAGGGTGGCAGTAAACCCCCGTGGTGCGTCGCAATCTAATACTGGCCTCTCAGGAAAGGCACGTATACAGACTGTTTGAAGCATTGCTCCCCCTGAACGAAAGTCAGCATTGTGCCTACTATATTCAATCCCGATGCAATTTCTGTGTTTCATCGTCAATATGAAGCTCCAAGGGTTACAGTAAACACCCAGTGGTGCGTCGCAGTCTAATACTGGCCTCTCAGGAAAGGCACGTATACAGACTGTTTGAAGCATTGCTCCCCCTGAACGAAAGTCGGCATTGTGCCTACTATATTCAATCCCAATGCAATTTCTATGTTTCATAGTCAATATGAAGCTCCAAGTGTTACAGTAAACACCCAGAGGTGCGTCGCAATCTAATACTGGCCTCTCAGTAACGGCACGTATACAGACAGTTTGAAGCATTACTCCCCCTGAACGAAAGTCGGCATTGTGCCTACTATATTCAGTCCCGATGCAATCACTGTGTTTCATCGTCAATATGAAGCTCCATAGATTACAGTAAACACCCAGTCGTGCGTCGCAATCTAATACTGGAATCTCAGGAAAGGCACGTATACAGACTGTTTGAAGCATTACTCCCCCTGAACGAAAGTGGACATTGTGCGTACTATATTCAATCCCGATGCAATTTCTGTGTTTCATCGTCAATATGAAGCTCCATGGGTTACAGTAAACACCCAGTGGTGTGTCGCAATCTAATACTGGCCCCTCAGGAAAGGCACATACACAGACTGTTTGAAGCATTGCTCCCCCTGAACGAAAGTCGACATTGTGCCAACTATATTCAATCCCGATGTAATTTCTGTTTTTCTTCGTCAATATGAAGCTCCAAGGGTTACAGTAAACACCCAGTGGTGCGTCGCAATCTAATACTGGCCTCTCAGGAAAGGCACGTATACAGACTGTTTGAAGCATTGCTCCCCCTGAACGAAAGGCAGCATTGTGCCTACTATATTCAATCCTATTGCAATTTCTGTGTTTCATCGTCAATATGAAGCTCCAAGGGTTACATTATACACCCAGTGGTGCGTCGCAATCTAATACTGGCCTCTCAGGAAAGGCACGTATACAGACCGTTTGAAGCATTGCTCCCCCTGGACGTACGTCGGCATTGTGCCAACTATATTCAATCCCGATGCAATTTCTGTGTTTCATCGTCAATATGAAGCTCCAAGGGTTACAGTAAACACCCAGTGGTGCGTCGCAATCTAATACTGGCCTCTCAGGAAAGGCACGTATACAGAGTGTTTGAAGCATTGCTCCCCCTAAACGAAAGTCGGCATTGTGCATACTATATTCAATCCCTATTCTATTTCTGTGTTTCATCGTCAATATGAAGCTCCATGGGTTACAGTAAACACCCAGTCGTGCGTCGCAATCTAATACTGGAATCTCAGGAAAGGCACGTATACAACTGTATGAAGCATTGCTCCCCCTGGACGTAAGTCGGCATTGTACCTACTATATTCAATCCCGATGCAATTTCTGTGTTTCATCGTCAATATGAAGCTCCAAGGGTTACAGTACACACCCAGTGGTGCGTCGCAATCTAATACTGGCCTCTCAGGAAAGGCACGTATACAGACTGTTTGAAGCATTGCTCCCCCTGAACGAAAGTCGGCATTGTGCCTATTATATTCAATCCCGATGCAATTTCTGTTTTTTATCGTCAATATGAAGCTCCATGGGTTACAGTAAACACCCAGTGGTGCGTCACAATCTAATACTGGCCTCTCAGGAATGGCACGTATACAGACTGTTTGAAGCATTAATCCCCCTGAACGAAAGGCGGCATTGTGCCTACTATACTCAATCCCGATGCAATGTCTGTGTTTCATCGTCAATATGAAACTCCAAGGGTTACAGTAAACACCCAGTGGTGCGTCGCACTCTAATACTGGCCTCTCAGGAAAGGCACGTATACCGACTGTTTGAAGCATTGCTCCCCCTGAACGAAAGTCGGCATTGTGCCTACTATATTCAATCCCGATGCAATTTCTGTGTTTCATCGTCAATATGAAGCTCCAAGGGTTGCAGTAAAGACGAAGTGGTACGTCGCAATCTAATACTGGCCTCTCAGGAAAGGCACGTATACAGACTGTTTGAAGCATTGCTCCCCCTGAACGATAGTCGGCATTGTGCCTACTATATTCAATCCCGATGCAATTTCTGTGTTTCATCGTCAATATGAAGCTCCATGGGTTACAGTAAAGACCCAGTGGTGCGTCGCAATCTAATACTGGCCTCTCAGGAAAGGCACGTATACAGACTCTTTGAAGCATTGCTCCCCCTGAACGAAAGTTGGCATTGTGCCTACTATATTCAATCCCGCTGCAATTTCTGTGTTTCATAGTCAATATGAAGCTCCAAGGGTTGCAGTAAACACCCAGTTGTGCGTCGCAATCTAATACAGGCCTCTCAGGAAAGGCACATATACAGACTGTTTGAAGCATTCCTCCCCCTGAACGAAAGTCGGCATTGTGCCTACTATATTCAATCCCGATGCAAGTTCTGTGTTTCATCGTCAATATGAAGCTACATGGGTTACAGTAAACACCCAGTGGTGCGTCGCAGTCTAATACTGGCCTCTCAGGAAAGGCACGTATACAGACTGTTTGAAGCATTGTTCCCCTGAACGAAAGTCGGCATTGTGCCTACTATATTCAATCCCGATGCAATAACTGTGTTTCATAGTCAATATGAAGCTCCAAGTGTTACAGTAAAAACCCAGAGGTGCGTCGCAATCTAATTCTGGCCTCTCAGTAACGACACGTATACAGACTGTTTGAAGCATTACTCCCCCGGAACGAAAGTCGGCATTGTGCCTACTATATTCAGTCCCGATGCAATTTCTGTATTGCATCGTCAATATGAAGCTCCATGGGATACAGTAAACACCCAGTCGTGCGACGCAATCTAATACTGGAATCTCAGGAAAGGCACGTATACAGACTGTTTGAAGCATTACTCCCCCTGAACGAAAGTGGACATTGTGCCTACTATATTCAGTCCCGATGCAATTTCTGTGTTTCATCGTCAATATGAAACTCCATGGGTTACAGTAAACACCCAGTGGTGCGTCGCAATCTAATACTGGCTCCTCAGGAAAGGCACATATACAGACTGTTTGAAGCATTGCTCCCCCTGAACGAAAGTCGACATTGTGCCTACTATATTCAATCCCGATGTAATTTCTGTTTTTCATCGTCAATATGAAGCTCCGAGGGTTACAGTAAACACCCAGTGGTGCGTCGCAATCTAATACTGGCCTCTCAGGAAAGGCACGTATACAGACTGTTTGAAGCATTGCTCCCCCTGAACGAAAGTCGGCATTGTGGCTACTATATTCAATCCCGATTCAATTTCTGTGTTTCATCATCAATATGAAGCTCCATGGGTTACAGTTAACACCCAGTCGTGCGTCGCAATCTAATACTGGAATCTCAGGAAAGGCACGTTTACAACTGTATAAAACATTGCTCCCCCTGGACGTAAGTCGGCATTGTGCCTACTATATTCAATCCCGATGCAATTTCTGTGTTTCATAGTCAATATGAAGCTCCAAGGGTTGCAGTAAACACCCAGTGGTGCGTCGCAATCTAATACTGGCCTCTCAGGAAAGGCACGTATACAGACTGTTTGAAGCATTGCTCCCCCTGAACGAAAGTCGGCATTGTGCCTACTATATTCAATCCCGATGCAATTTCTGCGTTTCATAGTCAATATGAAGCTCCAAGGGTTGCAGTAAACACCCAGTGGTGCGTCGCAATCCAATACTGGCCTCTCAGGAAAGGCACGTATACAGACTGTTTGAAGCATTGCTCCCCCTGGACGTAAGTCGGAATTGTGACTACTATATTCAATCCCGATGCAATTTCTGTGTTTCATCGTCAATATGAAGCTCCAAGGGTGGCAGTAAACCCCCGTGGTGCGTCGCAATCTAATACTGGCCTCTCAGGAAAGGCACGTATACAGACTGTTTGAAGCATTGCTCCCCCTGAACGAAAGTCAGCATTGTGCCTACTATATTCAATCCCGATGCAATTTCTGTGTTTCATCGTCAATATGAAGCTCCAAGGGTTACAGTAAACACCCAGTGGTGCGTCGCAGTCTAATACTGGCCTCTCAGGAAATGCACGTATACAGACTGTTTGAAGCATTGCTCCCCCTGAACGAAAGTCGGCATTGTGCCTACTATATTCAATCCCAATGCAATTTCTATGTTTCATAGTCAATATGAAGCTCCAAGTGTTACAGTAAACACCCAGAGGTGCGTCGCAATCTAATACTGGCCTCTCAGTAACGGCACGTATACAGACAGTTTGAAGCATTACTCCCCCTGAACGAAAGTCGGCTTTGTGCCTACTATATTCAGTCCCGATGCAATTACTGTGTTTCATCGTCAATATGAAGCTCCATAGATTACAGTAAACACCCAGTCGTGCGTCGCAATCTAATACTGGAATCTCAGGAAAGGCACGTATACAGACTGTTTGAAGCATTACTCCCCCTGAACGAAAGTGGACATTGTGCCTACTATATTCAATCCCGATGCAATTTCTGTGTTTCATCGTCAATATGAAGCTCCATGGGTTACAGTAAACACCCAGTGGTGTGTCGCAATCTAATACTGGCCCCTCAGGAAAGGCACATACACAGACTGTTTGAAGCATTGCTCCCCCTGAACGAAAGTCGACATTGTGCCAACTATATTCAATCCCGATGTAATTTCTGTTTTTCTTCGTCAATATGAAGCTCCAAGGGTTACAGTAAACACCCAGTGGTGCGTCGCAATCTAATACTGGCCTCTCAGGAAAGGCACGTATACAGACTGTTTGAAGCATTGCTCCCCCTGAACGAAAGGCAGCATTGTGCCTACTATATTCAATCCTATTGCAATTTCTGTGTTTCATCGTCAATATGAAGCTCCAAGGGTTACATTATACACCCAGTGGTGCGTCGCAATCTAATACTGGCCTCTCAGGAAAGGCACGTATACAGACCGTTTGAAGCATTGCTCCCCCTGGACGTACGTCGGCATTGTGCCAACTATATTCAATCCCGATGCAATTTCTGTGTTTCATCGTCAATATGAAGCTCCAAGGGTTACAGTAAACACCCAGTGGTGCGTCGCAATCTAATACTGGCCTCTCAGGAAAGGCACGTATACAGAGTGTTTGAAGCATTGCTCCCCCTAAACGAAAGTCGGCATTGTGCATACTATATTCAATCCCTATTCTATTTCTGTGTTTCATCGTCAATATGAAGCTCCATGGGTTACAGTAAACACCCAGTCGTGCGTCGCAATCTAATACTGGAATCTCAGGAAAGGCACGTATACAACTGTATGAAGCATTGCTCCCCCTGGACGTAAGTCGGCATTGTACCTACTATATTCAATCCCGATGCAATTTCTGTGTTTCATCGTCAATATGAAGCTCCAAGGGTTACAGTACACACCCAGTGGTGCGTCGCAATCTAATACTGGCCTCTCAGGAAAGGCACGTATACAGACTGTTTGAAGCATTGCTCCCCCTGAACGAAAGTCGGCATTGTGCCTATTATATTCAATCCCGATGCAATTTCTGTTTTTTATCGTCAATATGAAGCTCCATGGGTTACAGTAAACACCCAGTGGTGCGTCACAATCTAATACTGGCCTCTCAGGAATGGCACGTATACAGACTGTTTGAAGCATTAATCCCCCTGAACGAAAGGCGGCATTGTGCCTACTATACTCAATCCCGATGCAATGTCTGTGTTTGATCGTCAATATGAAACTCCAAGGGTTACAGTAAACACCCAGTGGTGCGTCGCACTCTAATACTGGCCTCTCAGGAAAGGCACGTATACCGACTGTTTGAAGCATTGCTCCCCCTGAACGAAAGTCGGCATTGTGCCTACTATATTCAATCCCGATGCAATTTCTGTGTTTCATCGTCAATATGAAGCTCCAAGGGTTGCAGTAAAGACGAAGTGGTACGTCGCAATCTAATACTGGCCTCTCAGGAAAGGCACGTATACAGACTGTTTGAAGCATTGCTCCCCCTGAACGATAGTCGGCATTGTGCCTACTATATTCAATCCCGATGCAATTTCTGTGTTTCATCGTCAATATGAAGCTCCATGGGTTACAGTAAAGACCCAGTGGTGCGTCGCAATCTAATACTGGCCTCTCAGGAAAGGCACGTATACAGACTCTTTGAAGCATTGCTCCCCCTGAACGAAAGTTGGCATTGTGCCTACTATATTCAATCCCGCTGCAATTTCTGTGTTTCATAGTCAATATGAAGCTCCAAGGGTTGCAGTAAACACCCAGTGGTGCGTCGCAATCTAATACAGGCCTCTCAGGAAAGGCACATATACAGACTGTTTGAAGCATTGCTCCCCCTGAACGAAAGTCGGCATTGTGCCTACTATATTCAATCCCGATGCAATTTCTGTGTTTCATCGTCAATATGAAGCTCCATGGGTTACAGTAAAGACCCAGTGGTGCGTCGCAATCTAATACTGGCCTCTCAGGAAAGGCACGTATACAGACTGTTTGAAGCATTACTCCCCCTGAACGAAAGTGGACATTGTGCCTACTATATTCAGTCCCGATGCAATTTCTGTGTTTCATCGTCAATATGAAACTCCATGGGTTACAGTAAACACCCAGTGGTGCGTCGCAATCTAATACTGGCTCCTCAGGAAAGGCACATATACAGACTGTTTGAAGCATTGCTCCCCCTGAACGAAAGTCGACATTGTGCCTACTATATTCAATCCCGATGTAATTTCTGTTTTTCATCGTCAATATGAAGCTCCGAGGGTTACAGTAAACACCCAGTGGTGCGTCGCAATCTAATACTGGCCTCTCAGGAAAGGCACGTATACAGACTGTTTGAAGCATTGCTCCCCCTGAACGAAAGTCGGCATTGTGGCTACTATATTCAATCCCGATTCAATTTCTGTGTTTCATCGTCAATATGAAGCTCCATGGGTTACAGTTAACACCCAGTCGTGCGTCGCAATCTAATACTGGAATCTCAGGAAAGGCACGTTTACAACTGTATAAAACATTGCTCCCCCTGGACGTAAGTCGGCATTGTGCCTACTATATTCAATCCCGATGCAATTTCTGTGTTTCATAGTCAATATGAAGCTCCAAGGGTTGCAGTAAACACCCAGTGGTGCGTCGCAATCTAATACTGGCCTCTCAGGAAAGGCACGTATACAGACTGTTTGAAGCATTGCTCCCCCTGAACGAAAGTCGGCATTGTGCCTACTATATTCAATCCCGATGCAATTTCTGCGTTTCATAGTCAATATGAAGCTCCAAGGGTTGCAGTAAACACCCAGTGGTGCGTCGCAATCCAATACTGGCCTCTCAGGAAAGGCACGTATACAGACTGTTTGAAGCATTGCTCCCCCTGGACGTAAGTCGGTATTGTGCCTACTATATTCAATCCCGATGCAATTTCTGTGTTTCATAGTCAATATGAAGCTCCATGGGTTACAGTAAACACCCAGTGGTGCGTCGCAATCTAATACTGGCCTCTCAGGAAAGGCACGTATACAGACTGTTTGAAGCATTGCTCCCCCTGAACGAAAGTCGGCATTGTGCCTACTATATTCAATCCCGATGCAATTTCTGTGTTTCATAGTCAATATGAAGCTCCAAGGGTTGCAGTAAACACCCAGTGGTGCGTCGCAATCTAATACTGGCCTCTCAGGAAAGGCACGTATACAGACTAATTGAAGCATTGCTCCCCCTGAACGAAAGTCGGCATTGTGCCTACTATATTCAATCCCGATGCAATTTCTGTGTTTCATCGTCAATATGAAGCTCCATGGGTTACAGTAAACACCCAGTGGTGCGTCGCAGTCCAATACTGGCCTCTCAGGAAAGGCACGTATACAGACTGTTTGAAGCATTGCTCCCCCTGAACGAAAGTCGGCATTGTGCCTACTATATTCAATCCCGATGCAATTTCTGTGTTTCATAGTCAATATGAAGCTCCAAGTGTTACAGTAAACACCCAGAGGTGCGTCGCAATCTAATACTGGCCTCTCAGTAACGACACGTATACAGACTGTTTGAAGCATTACTCCCCCGGAACGAAAGTCGGCATTGTGCCTACTATATTCAGTCCCGATGCAATTTCTGTATTTCATCGTCAATATGAAGCTCCATGGGTTACAGTAAACACCCAGTCGTGCGACGCAATCTAATACTGGAATCTCAGGAAAGGCACGTATACAGACTGTTTGAAGCATTACTCCCCCTGAACGAAAGTGGACATTGTGCCTACTATATTCAGTCCCGACGCAATTTCTGTGTTTCATCGTCAATATGAAGCTCCATGGGTTACAGTAAACACCCAGTGGTGCGTCGCAATCTAATACTGGCCCCTCAGGAAAGGCACATATACAGACTGTTTGAAGCATTGCTCCCCCTGAACGAAATTCGACATTGTGCCTACTATATTCAATCCCGATGTAATTTCTGTTTTTCATCGTCAATATGAAGCTCCGAGAGTTACAGTAAACACCCAGTGGTGCGTCGCAATCTAATACTGGCCTCTCAGGAAAGGCACGTATACAGACTGTTCGAAGCATTGCTCCCCCTGAACGAAAGCCAGCATTGTGCCTACTATATTCAATCCCGATGCAATTTCTGTGTTTCATCGTCAATATGAAGCTCCACGGGTTACAGTAAACACCCAGTGGTGCGTCGCAATCTAATACTGGCCTCTCAGGAAAGGCACGTCTACAGACTGTTTGAAGCATTGCTCCCCCTGAACGAAAGTCGGCATTGTGCCTACTATATTCAATGCCGATACAATTTCTGTGTTTCATCGTCAATATGAAGCTTCATGGGTTACAGTAAACACCCAGTGGTGCGTCGCAATCTAATACTGGCCTCTCAGGAAATGCACATATACAGACTGTTTGAAGCATTAATCCCCCTGAACGAAAGTCGGCATTGTGACTACTATATTCAATCCCGATGCAATGTCTGTGTTTCATCGTCAGTATGAAGCTCCATGGGTTACAGTAAACACCCAGTTGTGCATCGCAATCTAATACTGGCCTCTCAGGAAAGGCACGTATACAGACTGTTTTAAGCATTGCTCCCCCTGAACGAAAGTCGGCATTGTGCCTACTATATTCAATCCCGATGCAATTTCTGTGTTTCATCGTCAATATGAAGCTCCGAGGGTTGCAGTAAACACCCAGTGGTACGTCGCAATCTAATACTGGCCTCTCAAGAAAGGCACGTATACAGACTGTTTGAAGCATTGCTCCCCCTGAACGAAAGTCGGCATTGTGCCTACTATATTCAATCCCGATGCAATTTCTGTGTTTCATCGTCAATATAAAGCTCCGTGGGTTACAGTAAACACCCAGTGGTGCGTCGCAATCTAATACTGGCCTCTCAGGACAGGCACGTATACAGACTGTTTGAAGCATTGCTCCCCCTGAACGAAAGTCGGCATTGTGCCTACTATATTCAATCCCGATGCAATTTCTGTGTTTCATCGTCAATATGAAGCTCCATGGGTTACAGTAAACACCCAGTGGTGCGTCGCAATCTAATACTGTCCTCTCAGGAAAGGCACGTATACAGACTGTTTGAAGCATTGCTTCCCCTGAACGAAAGTCGGCATTGTGCCTACTATATTCAATCCCGATGCAATTTCTGTGTTTCATCGTCAATATGAAGCTCCATGGGTTACAGTAAACAGCCAGTGGTGCGTCGCAATCTAATACTGGCCTCTCAGGAAAGGCACGTATACAGACTGTTTGAAGCATTACTCCCCCTGATCGAAAGTCGGCATTGTGCCTACTATATTCAATCCCGATGCAATTTCTGTGTTTCATCGTCAATATGAATCTCCAAGGGTTACAGTAAACACCCAGTGGTGCGTCGCAATCTAATACTGGCCTCTCAGGAATGGCACGTATACAGACTGTTTGAAGCATTGCTCCCCCTGAACGAAAGTCGGCATTGTGCCTACTATATTCAATCCCGATGCAATTTCTGTGTTCCATCGCCAATATGAAGCTCCAAAGGTTGCAGTAAACACCCAGTGGTACGTCGCAATCTAATACTGGCCTCTCAGGAAAGGCACATATACAGACTGTTTGAAGCATTGCTTCCCCTGAACGAAAGTCGGCATTGTGCCTACTATATTCAATCCCGATGCAATTTCTGTGTTTCATCGTCAATATGAAGCTCCATGGGTTACAGTAAACAGCCAGTGGTGCGTCGCAATCTAATACTGGCCTCTCAGGAAAGGCACGTATACAGACTGTTTGAAGCATTACTCCCCCTGAACGAAAGTCGGCATTGTGCCTACTATATTCAATCCCGATGCAATTTCTGTGTTTCATCGTCAATATGAATCTCCAAGGGTTACAGTAAACACCCAGTGGTGCGTCGCAATCTAATACTGGCCTCTCAGGAAAGGCACGTATACAGACTGTTTGAAGCATTGCTCCCCCTGAACGAAAGTCGGCATTGTGCCTACTATATTCAATCCCGATGCAATTTCTAAGTTCCATCGTCAATATGAAGCTCCAAAGGTTGCAGTAAACACCCAGTGGTACGTCGCAATCTAATACTGGCCTCTCAGGAAAGGCACGTATACAGACTGTTTGAAGCATTGCTCCCCCTGAACGATAGTCGGCATTGTGCCTACTATATTCAATCCCGATGCAATTTCTGTGTTTCATCGTCAATATGAAGCTCAGTGGGTTACAGTAAACACCCAGTGGTGCGTCGCAATGTAATACTGGCCTCTCAGGAAAGGCACGTATACAGACTGTTTGAAGCATTGCTCCCTCTGAACGAAAGTCGGCATTGTGCCTACTATATTCAATCCCGAAGCAATTTCTGTGTTTCATCGTCAATATGAAATTCCATGGGTTACAGTAAACACCCAGTGGTGCGTCGCAATCTAATACTGGCCTCTCAGGAAAGGCACGTATACAGACTGTTTGAAGCATTAATCCCCCTGAACGAAAGTCGGCATTGTGCCTACTATATTCAATCCCGATGCAATGTCTGTGTTTCATCGTCAGAATGAAGCTCCATGGGTTACAGCAAACACCCAGTGGTGCGTCGCAATCTAATACTGGCCTCTCAGGAAAGGCACGTATACAGACTGTTTGAAGCATTGCTCCCCCTGAACGAAAGTCGGCATTGTGCCTACTATATTCAATCCCGATGCAATTTCTGTGTTTCATCGTCAATATGAAGCTCCAAGGGTTACAGTAAACACCCAGTGGTGCGTCGCAATCTAATACTGGCCTCTCAGGAAAGGCACGTCTACAGACTGTTTGAAGCATTGCTCCCCCTGAACGAAAGTCGGCATTGTGCCTACTATATTCAATCCCGATACAATTTCTGTGTTTCATCGTCAATATGAAGCTTCATGGGTTACAGTAAACACCCAGTGGTGCGTCGCAATCTAATACTGGCCTCTCAGGAAAGGCACATATACAGACTGTTTGAAGCATTAATCCCCCTGAACGAAAGTCGGCATTGTGCCTACTATATTCAATCCCGATGCAATGTCTGTGTTTCATCGTCAGTATGAAGCTCCATGTGTTACAGTAAACACCCAGTGGTGCGTCGCAATCTAATACTGGCCTCTCAGGAAAGGCACGTATACAGACTGTTTGAAGCATTGCTCCCCCTGAACGAAAGTCGGCATTGTGCCTACTATATTCAATCCCGATACAATTTCTGTGTTTCATCGTCAATATGAAACTCCAAGGGTTACAGTAAACACCCAGTCGTGCGTCGCACTCTAATACTGGCCTCTCAGGAAAGGCACGTATACAGACTGTTTGAAGCATTACTCCCCCTGAACGAAAGCCGGCATTGTGCCTACTATATTCAATCCCGATGCAATTTCTGTGTTTCATCGTCAATATGAAGCTCCAAGGGTTGCAGTAAACACCCAGTGGTACGTCGCAATCTAATATTGGCCTCTCAGGAAAGGCACGTATACAGTCTGTTTGAAGCATTGCTCCCTCTGAACGATAGTCGGCATTGTGCCTACTATATTCAATCCCGATGCAATTTCTGTGTTTCATCGTCAATATAAAGCTCCATGGGTTACAGAAAACACCCAGTGGTACGTCGCAATCTAATACTGGCCTCTCAGGACAGGCACGTATACAGACTGTTTGAAGCATTGCTCCCCCTGAACGAAAGTCGGCATTGTGCCTACTATATTCAATCCCGATGCAATTTCTGTGTTTCATCGTCAATATGAAGCTCCATGGGTTACAGTAAACACCCAGTGGTGCGTCGCAATCTAATACTGGCCTCTCAGGAAAGGCACGTATACAGACTGTTTGAAGCATTGCTTCCCCTGAACGAAAGTCGGCATTGTGCCTACTATATTCAATCCCGATGCAATTTCTGTGTTTCATCGTCAATATGAAGCTCCATGGGTCACAGTAAACACCCAGTGGTGCGTCGCAATCTAATACTGGCCTCTCAGGAAAGGCACGTATACAGACTGTTTGAAGCATTACTCCCCCTGAACGAAAGTCGGCATTGTGCCTACTATATTCAATCCCGATGCAATTTCTGTGTTTCATCGTCAATATGAATCTCCAAGGGTTACAGTAAACACCCAGTGGTGCGTCGCAACCTAATACTTGCCTCTCAGGAAAGGCACGTATACAGACTGTTTGAAGCATTGCTCCCCCTGAACGATAGTCGGCATTGTGCCTACTATATTCAATCCCGATGCAATTTCTGTGTTTCATCGTCAATATGAAGCTCCATGGGGTACAGTAAACACCCAGTGGTGCGTCGCAATGTAATACTGGCCTCTCAGGAAAGGCACGTATACAGACTGTTTGAAGCATTGCTCCCCCTGAACGAAAGTCGGCATTGTGCCTACTATATTCAATCCCGATGCAATTTCTGTGTTTCCTCGTCAATACGAAGCCCCATGGGTTACAGTAAACACCCAGTGGTGCGTCGCAATCTAATACTGGCCTCTCAGGAAAGGCACGTATACAGACTGTTTGAAGCATTAATCCCCCTGAACGAAAGTCGGCATTGAGCCTAATATATTCAATCCCGATGCAATGTCTGTGTTTCATCGTCAGTATGAAGCTCCATGGGTTACAGTAAACACCCAGTGGTGCGTCGCAATCTAATACTGGCCTCTCAGGAAAGGCACGTATACAGACTGTTTGAAGCATTGCTCCCCCTGAACGAAAGTCGGCATTGTGCCTACTATATTCAATCCCGATGCAATTTCTGTGTTTCATCGTCAATATGAAGCTCCAAGGGTTGCAGTAAACACCCAGTGGTACGTCGCAATCTAATACTGGCCTCTCAGGAAAGGCACGTATACAGACTGTTTGAAGCATGGCTCCCCCTGAACGATAGTCGGCATTGTGCTTACTATATTCAATCCCGATGCAATTTCTGTGTTTCATCGCCAATATAAAGCTCCATGGGTTACAGTAAACACCCAGTGGCGCGTCGCAATCTAATACTGGCCTCTCAGGAAAGGCACGTATACAGACTGTTTGAAGCATTGCTCCCCCTGAACGAAAGTCGGCATTGTGCCTACTATATTCAATCCCGATGCAATTTCTGTGTTTCATCGTCAATATGAAGCTCCATGGGTTACAGTAAACACCCAGTGGTGCGTCGCAATCTAATACTGGCCTCTCAGGAAAGGCACGTATACAGACTGTTTGAAGCATTGCTCCCCCTGAACGAAAGTCGTCATTGTGCCTACTATATTCAATCCCGATGCAATTTCTGTGTTTCATAGTCAATATGAAGCTCCAAGGGTTGCAGTAAACACCCAGTGGTGCGTCGCAATCTAATACTGGCCTCTCAGGAAAGACACGTATACAGACTGTTTGAAGCATTGCTCCCCCTGAACGAAAGTCGGCATTGTGCCTACTATATTCAATCCCGATGCAATTTCTGTGTTTCATAGTCAATATGAATCTCCAAGTGTTACAGTAAACACCCAGAGGTGCGTCGCAATCTAATACTGGCCTCTCAGTAACGGCACGTATACAGACTGTTTGAAGCATTACTCCCCCTGAACGAAAGTCGGCATTGTGCCTACTATATTCAGTCCCGATGCAATTTCTGTATTTCATCGTCAATATGAAGCTCCATGGGTTACAGTAAACACCCAGTCGTGCGACGCAAACTAATACTGGAATCTCAGGAAAGGCACGTATACAGACTGTTTGAAGCATTACTCCTCCTGAACGAAAGTGGACATTGTGCCTACTATATTCAATCCCGATGCAATTTCTGTGTTTCATCGTCAATATGAAGCTCCAAGGGTTACAGTAAACACCCAGTGGTGGGTCGCAATCTAATACTGGCCTCTCAGGAAAGGCACGTATACAGACCGTTTGAAGCATTGCTCCCCCTGGACGTACGTCGGCATTGTGCCAACTATATTCAATCCCGATGCAATTTCTGTGTTTCATCGTCAATATGAAGCTCCATAGGTTACAGTAAACACCCAGTGGTGCGTCGCAATCTAATACTGGCCTCTCAGGAAAGGCGCGTATACAGACTGTTTGAAGCATTGCTCCCCCTGAACGAAAGTCGGCATTGTGGCTACTATATTCAATCCCGATTCAATTTCTGTGTTTCATCGTCAATATGAAGCTCCATGGGTTACAGTAAACACCCAGTGGTGCGTCGCAATCTAATACTGGCCTCTCAGGAAAGGCACGTATACAGACTGTTTGAAGCATTGCTCCCCCTGAACGAAAGTCGGCATTGTGCCTACTGTATTCAATCCCAATGCAATTTCTGTGTTTCATCGTCAATATGAAGCTCCATGGGTTACAGTAAACACCCAGTGGTGCGTCACAATCTAATACTGGCCTCTCAGGAAAGGCACGTATACAGACTGTTTGAAGCATTACTCCCCCTGAACGAAAATCTGCATTGTGCCTACTATATTCAATCCCGATGCAATTTCTGTGTTTCATCGTCAATATGAATCTCCAAGGGTTACAGTAAACACCCAGTGGTGCGTCGCAATCTAATACTGGCCTCTCAGGAAAGGCACGTATACAGACTGTTTGAAGCATTGCTCCCCCTGAACGAAAGTCGGCATTGTGCCTACTATATTCAATCCCGATGCAAATTCTGTGTTTCTTCGTCAATATGAAGCTCCATGGGTTACAGTAAACACCCAGTGGTGCGTCGCAATCTAATACTGGCCTCTCAGGAAAGGCACGTATACAGACTGTTTGAAGCATTGCTCCCCCTGAACGAAAGTCGGCATTGTGCCTATTATATTCAATCCCGATGCAATTTCTGTGTTCCATCGTCAATATGAAGCTCCAAGGGTTGCAGTAAACACCCAGTGGTACGTCGCAATCTAATACTGGCCTCTCAGGAAAGGCACGTATACAGACTGTTTGAAGGATTGCTCCCCCTCAACGATAGTCGGCATTGTGCCTACTATATTCAATCCCGATGCAATTTCTGTGTTTCATCGTCAATATGAAGCTCCATGGGTTACAGTAAACACCCAGTGGTGCGTCGTAATCTAATACTGGCCTCTCAGGAAAGGCACGTATACAGACTGTTTGAAGCATTGCCCCCCTGAACGAAAGTCGGCATTGTGCCTACTATATTCAATCCCAATGCAATTTCTGTGTTTCATCGTCAATATGAAGCTCCATGGGTTACAGTAAACACCCAGTGGTGCGTCGCAATCTAATACTGGCCTCTCAGGAAAGGCACGTATACAGACTGTTTGAAGCATTGCTCCCCCTGAACGAAAGTCGGCATTGTGCCTATTATATTCAATCCCGATGCAATTTCTGTGTTCCATCGTCAATATGAAGCTCCAAGGGTTGCAGTAAACACCCAGTGGTACGTCGCAATCTAATACTGGCCTCTCAGGAAAGGCACGTATACAGACTGTTTGAAGGATTGCTCCCCCTGAACGATAGTCGGCATTGTGCCTACTATATTCAATCCCGATGCAATTTCTGTGTTTCATCGTCAATATGAAGCCCCATGGGTTACAGTAAACACCCAGTGGTGCGTCGCAATCTAATACTGGCCTCTCAGGAAAGGCACGTATACAGACTGTTTGTAGCATTAATCCCCCTGAACGAAAGTCGGCATTGTGCCTAATATATTCAATCCCGATGCAATGTCTGTGTTTCATCGTCAGTATGAAGCTCCATGGGTTACAGTAAACACCCAGTGGTGCGTCGCAATCTAATACTGGCCTCTCAGGAAAGGCACGTATACAGACTGTTGGAAGCATTGCTCCCCCAGAACGAAAGTCGGCATTGTGCCTACTATATTCAATCCCGATGCAATTTCTGTGTTTCATCGTCAATATGAAGCTCCAAGGGTTGCAGTAAACACCCAGTGGTACGTCGCAATCTAATACTGGCCTCTCAGGAAAGGCACGTATACAGACTGTTTGAAGCATGGCTCCCCCTGAACGATAGTCGGCATTGTGCCTACTATATTCAATCCCGATGCAATTTCTGTGTTTCATCGCCAATATAAAGCTCCATGGGTTACAGTAAACACCCAGTCGTGCGTCGCACTCTAATACTGGCCTCTCAGGATAGGCACGTATACAGACTGTTTGAAGCATTACTCCCCCTGAACGAAAGTCGGCATTGTGCCTACTTTATTCAATCCCGATGCAATATCTGTGTTTCATCGTCAATATGAAGCTCCAAGGATTACAGTAAACACCCAGTGGTGCGTCGTAATCTAATACTGTCCTCTCAGGAAAGGCACGTATACAGACTGTTTCAAGCATTGCTCCCCCTGAACGAAAGTCGGCATTGTGCCTACTATATTCAATCCCGATGCAATTTCTGTGTTCCATCGTCAATATGAAGCTCCAAGGTTTGCAGGAAACACCCAGTGGTACGTCGCAATGTAATACTGGCCTCTCAGGAGAGGCACGTATACAGACTGTTTGAAGCATTGCTCCCCCTGAACGATTGTCGGCATTGTGCCTACTATATTCAATCCCGATGCAATTTCTGTGTTTCATCGTCAATATGAAGCTCCATGGGTTACAGTAAAAACCCAGTGGTGCGTTGCAATCTAATACTGGCCTCTCAGGAAAGGCACGTATACAGACTGTTTGAAGCATTGCCCCCCTGAACGAAAGTCCGCATTGTGCCAACTATATTCAATCCCGATGCAATATCTGTGTTTCATCGTCAATATGAAGCTCCATGGGTTACAGTAAACACCCAGTGGTGCGTCGCAATCTAATACTGGCCTCTCAGGAAAGGCACGTATACAGACTGTTTGAAGCATTGCTCCCCCTGAACGAAAGTCGGCATTGTGCCTACTGTATTCAATCCCAATGCAATTTCTGTGTTTCATCGTCAATACGAATCTCCATGGGTTACAGTAAACACCCAGTGGTGCGTCGCAATCTAATACTGGCCTCTCAGGAAAGGCACGTATACAGACTGTTTGAAGCATTACTCCCCCTGAACGAAAATCTGCATTGTGCCTACTATATTCAATCCCGATGCAATTTCTGTGTTTCATCGTCAATATGAATCTCCAAGGGTTACAGTAAACACCCAGTGGTGCGTCGCAATCTAATACTGGCCTCTCAGGAAAGGCACGTATACAGACTGTTTGAAGCATTGCTCCCCCTGAACGAAAGTCGGCATTGTGCCTACTATATTCAATCCCGATGCAAATTCTGTGTTTCTTCGTCAATATGAAGCTCCATGGGTTACAGTAAACACCCAGTGGTGCGTCGCAATCTAATACTGGCCTCTCAGGAAAGGCACGTATACAGACTGTTTGAAGCATTGCTCCCCCTGAACGAAAGTCGGCATTGTGCCTACTATATTCAATCCCGATGCAATTTCTGTGTTTCATCGTCAATATGAAGCTCCATAGGTTACAGTAAACACCCAGTGGTGCGTCGCAATCTAATACTGGCCTCTCAGGAAAGGCGCGTATACAGACTGTTTGAAGCATTGCTCCCCCTGAACGAAAGTCGGCATTGTGGCTACTATATTCAATCCCGATTCAATTTCTGTGTTTCATCGTCAATATGAAGCTCCATGGGTTACAGTAAACACCCAGTGGTGCGTCGCAATCTAATACTGGCCTCTCAGGAAAGGCACGTATACAGACTGTTTGAAGCATTGCTCCCCCTGAACGAAAGTCGGCATTGTGCCTACTGTATTCAATCCCAATGCAATTTCTGTGTTTCATCGTCAATATGAAGCTCCATGGGTTACAGTAAACACCCAGTGGTGCGTCGCAATCTAATACTGGCCTCTCAGGAAAGGCACGTATACAGACTGTTTGAAGCATTACTCCCCCTGAACGAAAATCTGCATTGTGCCTACTATATTCAATCCCGATGCAATTTCTGTGTTTCATCGTCAATATGAATCTCCAAGGGTTACAGTAAACACCCAGTGGTGGGTCGCAATCTAATACTGGCCTCTCAGGAAAGGCACGTATACAGACCGTTTGAAGCATTGCTCCCCCTGGACGTACGTCGGCATTGTGCCAACTATATTCAATCCCGATGCAATTTCTGTGTTTCATCGTCAATATGAAGCTCCAAGGGTTACAGTAAACACCCAGTGGTGCGTCGCAATCTAATACTGGCCTCTCAGGAAAGGCGCGTACACAGACTGTTTGAAGCATTGCTCCCCCTGAACGAAAGTCGGCATTGTGGCTACTATATTCAATCCCGATTCAATTTCTGTGTTTCATCGTCAATATGAAGCTCCATGGGTTACAGTAAACACCCAGTCGTGCGTCGCACTCTAATACTGGCCTCTCAGGATAGGCACGTATACAGACTGTTTGAAGCATTACTCCCCCTGAACGAAAGTCGGCATTGTGCCTACTTTATTCAATCCCGATGCAATATCTGTGTTTCATCGTCAATATGAAGCTCCAAGGATTACAGTAAACACCCAGTGGTGCGTCGTAATCTAATACTGTCCTCTCAGGAAAGGCACGTATACAGACTGTTTCAAGCATTGCTCCCCCTGAACGAAAGTCGGCATTGTGCCTACTATATTCAATCCCGATGCAATTTCTGTGTTCCATCGTCAATATGAAGCTCCAAGGTTTGCAGGAAACACCCAGTGGTACGTCGCAATGTAATACTGGCCTCTCAGGAAAGGCACGTATACAGACTGTTTGAAGCATTGCTCCCCCTGAACGATTGTCGGCATTGTGCCTACTATATTCAATCCCGATGCAATTTCTGTGTTTCATCGTCAATATGAAGCTCCATGGGTTACAGTAAACACCCAGTGGGGCGTCGTAATCTAATACTGGCCTCTCAGGAAAGGCACGTATACAGACTGTTTGAAGCATTCCTCCCCCTGGACGTAAGTCGGCATTGTGCCTACTATATTCAATCCCGATGCAATTACTGTGTTTCATCGTCAATATGAAGCTCCAAGGGTTACAGTAAACACCCAGAGGTGCGTCGAAGTCTAATACTGGCCTCTCAGTAACGGCACCAATACAGACTGTTTGAAGCATTGCTCCCCCTTGACGTAAGTCAGCATTGTGCCTACTATATTCAATCCCGATGCAATTTCTGTGTTTCATCGTCAATATGAAGCTCCAAGGGTTACAGTAAACACCCAGTGGTGCGTCGCAATCTAATACTGGCCTCACTGTAACGACACGTATACAGACTGTTTGAAGCATTGCTCCCCCTGTACGTAAGTCGGCATTGTACCTACTATATTCAATCCCTATGCAATTTCTGTGTTTCATCGTCAATATGAAGCTCCAAGGTTTACAGTAAACACCCAGTGGTGCGTCGCAATCTAATACTGGCCTCTCTGTAACGACACGTACACAGACTGTTTGAAGCATTGCCCCCCTGGACGTAAGTCAGCATTGTGCCTACTATATTCAATCCCGATATAATTTCTGTGTTTCATCATCAATATGAAGCTCCAAGGGTTACAGTAAACACCCAGTGGTGCGTCGCAATCTAATGCTGGCCTCTCAGGAAAGGCACGTATACAGACTGATTGAAGCATTGCTCCCCCTGGACGTAAGTCAGCATTGTGCCTACTATATTCAATCCCAATGAAATTTCTGTGTTTCATCGTTAATATGAAGCTCCAAGGGTTACAGTAAACACCCAGTGGTGCGTCGCAATCTAATACTGGCCTCTCAGGAAAGGCACGTATTCAGACTGTTTGAAGCATTGCCCCCCTGAACGAAAGTCGGCAATGTGCCTACTATATTCAATCCCGATGCAATTTCTGTGTTTCATCGTCAATATGAAGCTCCAAGGGTTGCAGTAAACACCCAGTGGTACGTCGCAATCTAATACTGGCCTCTCAGGAAAGGCACGTATACAGTCTGTTTGAAGCATTGCTACCCCTGAACGATAGTCGGCATTGTGCCTACTATATTCAATCCCGATGCAATTTCTGTGTTTCATCGTCAATATAAAGCTCCATGGGTTACAGTAAACACCCAGTGGTGCGTCGCAATCTAATACTGGCCTCTCAGGACAGGCACGTATACAGACTGTTTGAAGCATTGCTCCCCGTGAACGATAGTCGGCATTGTGCCTACTATATTCAATCCCGATGCAATTTCTGTGTTTCATCGTCAATATGAAGCTCCATGGGTTACAGTAAACATCCAGTGGTGCGTCGCAATCTAATACTGGCCTCTCAGGAAAGGCACGTATACAGACTGTTTGAAGCATTGCTTCCCCTGAACGAAAGTCGGCATTGTGCCTACTATATTCAATCCCGATGCAATTTCTGTGTTTCATCGTCAATATGAAGCTCCATGGGTTACAGTAAACACCCAGTGGTGCGTCGCAATCTAATACTGGCCTCTCAGGAAAGGCACGTATACAGACTGTTTGAAGCATTACTCCCCCTGAACGAAAGTCGGCATTGTGCCTACTATATTCAATCCCGATGCAATTTCTGTGTTTCATCGTCAATATGAATCTCCAAGGGTTACAGTAAACACCCAGTGGTGCGTCGCAACCTAATACTGGCCTCTCAGGAAAGGCACGTATACAGACTGTTTGAAGCATTGCTCCCCCTGAACGAAAGTCGGCATTGTGCCTACTATATTCAATCCCGATGCAATTTCTGTGTTCCATCGTCAATATGAAGCTCCAAAGGTTGCAGTAAACACCCAGTGGTACGTCGCAATCTAATACTGGCCTCTCAGGAAAGGCACGTATACAGACTGTTTGAAGCATTGCTCCCCCTGAACGATAGTCGGCATTGTGCCTACTATATTCAATCCCGATGCAATTTCTGTGTTTCATCGTCAATATGAAGCTCCATGGGGTACAGTAAACACCCAGTGGTGCGTCGCAATGTAATACTGGCCTCTCAGGAAAGGCACGTATACAGACTGTTTGAAGCATTGCTCCCCCTGAACGAAAGTCGGCATTGTGCCTACTATATTCAATCCCAATGCAATTTCTGTGTTTCATCGTCAATATGAAGCCCCATGGGTTACAGTAAACACCCAGTGGTGCGTCGCAATCTAATACTGGCCTCTCAGGAAAGGCACGTATACAGACTGTTTGAAGCATTAATCCCCCTGAACGAATGTCGGCATTGTGCCTACTATATTCAATCCCGATGCATTGTCTGTGTTTCATCGTCGGTATGAAGCTCCATGGGTTACAGTAAACACCCAGTGGTGCGTCGCAATCTAATACTGGCCTCTCAGGAAAGGCACGTATACAGACTGTTTGAAGCATTGCTCCCCCTGAACGAAAGTCGGCATTGTGCCTACTATATTCAATCCCGATGCAATTTCTGTGTTTCATCGTCAATATGAAGCTCAAAGGGTTGCAGTAAACACCTGTGGTACGTCGCAATCTAATACTGGCCTCTCAGGAAAGGCACGTATACAGACTGTTTGAAGCATGGCTCCCCCTGAACGATAGTCGGCATTGTGCCTACTATATTCAATCCCGATGCAATTTCTGTGTTTCATCGCCAATATAAAGCTCCATGGGTTACAGTAAACACCCAGTGGCGCATCGCAATCTAATACTGGCCTCTCAGGAAAGGCACGAATACAGACTGTTTGAAGCATTGCTCCCCCTGAACGAACGTCGGCATTGTGCCTACTATATTCAATCCCGATGCAATTTCTGTGTTTCATCGTCAATATGAAGCCCCATGGGTTACAGTAAACACCCAGTGGTGCGTCGCAATCTAATACTGGCCTCTCAGGAAAGGCACGTATACAGACTGTTTGAAGCATTAATCCCCCTGAACGAAAGTCGGCATTGTGCCTACTATATTCAATCCCGATGCAATGTCTGTGTTTCATCGTCGGTATGAAGCTCCATGGGTTACAGTAAACACCCAGTGGTGCGTCGCAAACTAATACTGGCCTCTCAGGAAAGGCACGTATACAGACTGTTTGAAGCATTGCTCCCCCTGAACGAAAGTCGGCATTGTGCCTACTATATTCAATCCCGATGCAATTTCTGTGTTTCATCGTCAATATGAAGCTCCAAGGGTTGCAGTAAACACCTGTGGTACGTCGCAATCTAATACTGGCCTCTCAGGAAAGGCACGTATACAGACTGTTTGAAGCATGGCTCCCCCTGAACGATAGTCGGCATTGTGCCTACTATATTCAATCCCGATGCAATTTCTGTGCTTCATCGCCAATATAAAGCTCCATGGGTTACAGTAAACACCCAGTGGCGCGTCGCAATCTAATACTGGCCTCTCAGGAAAGGCACGTATACAGACTGTTTGAAGCATTGCTCCCCCTGAACGAAAGTCGGCATTGTGCCTACTATATTCAATCCCGATGCAATTTCTGTGTTTCATCGTCAATATGAAGCTCCATGGGTTACAGTAAACACCCAGTGGTGCGTCGCAATCTAATACTGGCCTCTCAGCAAAGGCACGTATACAGACTGTTTGAAGCATTGCTCCCCCTGAACGAAAGTCGGCATTGTGCCTACTATATTCAATCCCGATGCAATTTCTGTGTTTCATAGTCAATATGAAGCTCCAAGGGTTGCAGTAAACACCCAGTGGTGCGTCGCAATCTAATACTGGCCTCTCAGGAAAGACACGTATACAGACTGTTTGAAGCATTGCTCCCCCTGAACGAAAAGCAGCATTGTGCCTACTATATTCAATCCCGATGCAATTTCTGTGTTTCATAGTCAATATGAATCTCCAAGTGTTACAGTAAACACCCAGAGGTGCGTCGCAATCTAATACTGGCCTCTCAGTAACGGCACGTATACAGACTGTTTGATGCATTACTCCCCCTGAACGAAAGTCGGCATTGTGCCTACTATATTCAGTCCCGATGCAATTTCTGTATTTCATCGTCAATATGAAGCTCCATGGGTTACAGTAAACACCCAGTCGTGCGACGCAATCTAATACTGGAATCTCAGGAAAAGCACGTATACAGACTGTTTGAAGCATTACTCCCCCTGAACGAAAGTGGACATTGTGCCTACTATATTCAATCCCGATGCAATTTCTGTGTTTCATCGTCAATATGAAGCTCCAAGGGTTACAGTAAACACCCAGTGGTGGGTCGCAATCTAATACTGGCCTCTCAGGAAAGGCACGTATACAGACCGTTTGAAGCATTGCTCCCCCAGGACGTACGTCGGCATTGTGCCAACTATATTCAATCCCGATGCAATTTCTGTGTTTCATCGTCAATATGAAGCTCCAAGGGTTACAGTAAACACCCAGTGGTGCGTCGCAATCTAATACTGGCCTCTCAGGAAAGGCACGATTACAGACTGTTTGAAGCATTGCTCCCCCTGAACGAAAGTCGGCATTGTGCCTACTATATTCAATCCCGATACAATTTCTGTGTTTCATCGTCAATATGAACCTCCAAGGGTTACAGTAAACACCCAGTCGTGCGTCGCACTCTAATACTGGCCTCTCAGGATAGGCACGTATACAGACTGTTTGAAGCATTACTCCCCCTGAACGAAAGTCGGCATTGTGCCTACTTTATTCAATCCCGATGCAATATCTCTGTTTCATCATCAATATGAAGCTCCAAGGATTACAGTAAACACCCAGTGGTGCGTCGTAATCTAATACTGGCCTCTCAGGAAAGGCACGTATACAGACTGTTTCAAGCATTGCTCCCCCTGAACGAAAGTCGGCATTGTGCCTACTATATTCAATCCCGATGCAATTTCTGTGTTCCATCGTCAATATGAAGCTCCAAGGTTTGCAGTAAACACCCAGTGGTACGTCGCAATGTAATACTGGCCTCTCAGGAAAGGCACGTATACAGACTGTTTGAAGCATTGCTCCCCCTGAACGATAGTCGGCATTGTGCCTACTATATTCAATCCCGATGCAATTTCTGTGTTTCATCGTCAATATGAAGCTCCATGGGTTACATTAATCACCCAGTGGTGCGTCGCAATCTAATACTGGCCTCTCAGGAAAGGCACGTATACAGACTGTTTGAAGCATTGCCCCCCTGAACGAAAGTCCGCATTATGCCTACTATATTCAATCCCGATGCAATTTTTGTGATTCATCGTCAATATGAAGCTCCATGGGTTACAGTAAACACCCAGTGGTGCGTCGCAATCTAATACTGGCCTCTCAGGAAAGGCACGTATACAGACTGTTTGAAGCATTGCTCCCCCTGAACGAAAGTCGGCATTGTGCCTACTGTATTCAATCCCAATGCAATTTCTGTGTTTCATCGTCAATATGAAGCTCCATGGGTTACAGTAAACACCCAGTGGTGCGTCGCAATCTAATACTGGCCTCTCAGGAAAGGCACGTATACTGACTGTTTGAAGCATTACTCCCCCTGAACGAAAATCTGTATTGTGCCTACTATATTCAATCCCGATGCAATTTCTGTGTTTCATCGTCAATATGAATCTCCAAGGGTTACAGTAAACACCCAGTGGTGCGTCGCAATCTAATACTGGCCTCTCAGGAAAGGCACGTATACAGACTGTTTGAAGCATTGCTCCCCCTGAACGAAAGTCGGCATTGTGCCTACTATATTCAATCCCGATGCAAATTCTGTGTTTCATCGTCAATATGAAGCTCCATGGGTTACAGTAAACACCCAGTGGTGCGTCGCAATCTAATACTGGCCTCTCAGGAAAGGCACGTATACAGACTGTTTGAAGCATTGCTCCCCCTGAACGAAAGTCGGCATTGTGCCTACTATATTCAATCCCGATGCAATTTCTGTGTTCCATCGTCAATATGAAGCTCCAAGGGTTGCAGTAAACACCCAGTGGTACGTCGCAATCTAATACTGGCCTCTCGGGAAAGGCACGTATACAGACTGTTTGAAGCATTGCTCCCCCTGAACGATAGTCGGCATTGTGCCTAGTATATTCAATCCCGATGCAATTTCTGTGTTTCATCGTCAATATGAAGCTCCATGGGTTACAGTAAACACCCAGTGGTGCGTCGTAATTTAATACTGGCCTCTCAGGAAAGGCACGTATACAGACTGTTTCAAGCATTACTCCCACTGAACGAAAGCCGGCATTGTGCCTACTATATTCAATCCCGATGCAATTTCTGTGTTTCATCGTCAATATGAAACTCCAAGGGTTACAGTAAACACCCAGTGGTGCGTCGCAATCTAATACTGGCCTCTCAGGAAAGGCACGTATACAGACTGTTTGAAGCATTGCTCCCCCTGAACGAAAGTCGGCATTGTGCCTACTATATTCAATCCCAATGCAAATTCTGTGTTTCATCGTCAATATGAAGCTCCATGGGTTACAGTAGACACCCAGTGGTGCGTCGCAATCTAATACTGGCCTCTCAGGAAAGGCACGTATACAGACTGTTTGAAGCATTACTCCCCCTGAACGAAAGTCGGCATTGTGCCTACTATATTCAATCCCGATGCAATTTCTGTGTTTCATCGTCAATATGAATCTCCAAGGGTTACAGTAAACACCCAGTGGTGCGTCGCAATCTAATACTGGCCTCTCAGGAAAGGCACGTATACAGACTGTTTGAAGCATTCCTCCCCCTGGACGTAAGTCGGCATTGTGCCTACTATATTCAATCCCGATGCAATTACTGTGTTTCATCGTCAATATGAAGCTCCAAGGGTTACAGTAAACACCCAGAGGTGAGTCGAAGTCTAATACTGGCCTCTCAGTAACGGCACATATACAGACTGTTTGAAGCATTGCTCCCCCTTGACGTAAGTCAGCATTGTGCCTACTATTTTCAATCCCGATGCAATTTCTGTGATTCATCGTCAATATGAAGCTCCAAGGGTTACAGTAAACACCCAGTGGTGCGTCGCAATCTAATACTGGCCTCTCTGTAACGACACGTATACAGACTGTTTGAAGCATTGCTCCCCCTGTACGTAAGTCGGCATTGTGCCTACTATATTCAATCCCTATGCAATTTCTGTGTTTCATCGTCAATATGAAGCTCCAAGGTTTACAGTAAACAACCAGTGGTGCGTCGCAATCTAATACTGGCCTCTCTGTAACGACACGTATACAGACTGTTTGAAGCATTGCCCCCCTGGACGTAAGTCAGCATTGTGCCTACTATATTCAATCCCGATGTAATTTCTGTGTTTCATCATCAATATGAAGCTCCAAGGGTTACAGTAAACACCCAGTGGTGCGTCGCAATCTAATACTGGCCTCTCAGGAAAGGCACGTATACAGACTGATTGAAGCATTGCTCCCCCTAGACGTAAGTCAGCATTGTGCCTACTATATTCAATCCCAATGAAATTTCTGTGTTTCATCGTTAATATGAAGCTCCAAGGGTTACAGTAAACATCCAGTGGTGCGTCGCAATCTAATACTATCCTCTCAGGAAAGGCACGTATTCAGACTGTTTGAAGCATTGCCCCCCTGAACGAAAGTCGGCATTGTGCCTACTATATTCAATCCCGATGCAATTTCTGTGTTTAATCATCAATATGAAGCTCCATGGGTTACAGTAAACACCCAGTGGTGCGTCGCAATCTAATACTGGCCTCTCAGGAAAGGCACGTATACAGACTGTTTCAAGCACTGCTCCCCCTGAACGAAAGTCGGCATCGTGCCTACTATATTCAATCCCAATGCAATTTCTGTGTTTCATCGACAATATGAAGCTCCATGGGTTACAGTAAACACCCAGTGGTGCGTCGCAATCTAAAACTGGCCTCTCAGGAAAGGCACGTATACAGACTGTTTGAAGCATTATTCTCCCTGAACGAAAGTCTGCATTGTGCCTACTATATTCAATCCCGATGCAATTTCTGTGTTTCATCGTCAATATGAATCTCCAAGGGTTACAGTAAACACCCAGTGGTGCGTCGCAATCTAATTCTGGCCTCTCAGGAAAGGCACGTATACAGACTGTTTGAAGCATTGCTCCCCCTGAACGAAAGTCGGCATTGTGCCTACTATATTCAATCCCGATGCAATTTCTGTGTTTCTTCGTCAATATGAAGCTCCATGGGTTACAGTAAACACCCAGTGGTGCGTCGCAATCTAATACTGGCCTCTCAGGAAAGGCACGTATACAGACTGTTTGAAGCATTGCTCCCCCTGAACGATAGTCGGCATTGTGCCTACTATATTCAATCCCGATGCAATTTCTGTGTTTCATCGTCAATATGAAGCTCCATGGGTTACAGTAAACACCCAGTGGTGCGTCGTAATCTAATACTGGCCTCTCAGGAAAGGCACGTATACAGTGTGTTTGAAGCATTGCCCCCCTGAACGAAAGTCGGCATTGTGCCCACTATATTCAATCCCAATGCAATTTCTGTGTTTCATCGTCAATATGAAGCTCCATGGGTTACAGTAAACACCCAGTGGTGCGTCGCAATCTAATACTGGCCTCTCAGGAAAGGCACGTATACAGACTGTTTCAAGCATTGCTCCCCCTGAACGAAAGTCGGCATTGTGCCTACTATATTCAATCCCGATGCAATTTCTGTGTTCCATCGTCAATATGAAGCTCCAAGGTTTGCAGTAAACACCCAGTGGTACGTCGCAATGTAATACTGGCCTCTCAGGAAAGGCACGTATACAGACTGTTTGAAGCATTGCTCCCCCTGAACGATAGTCGGCATTGTGCCTACTATATTCAATCCCGATGCAATTTCTGTGTTTCATCGTCAATATGAAGCTCCATGGGTTACATTAATCACCCAGTGGTGCGTCGCAATCTAATACTGGCCTCTCCGGAAAGGCACGTATACAGACTGTTTGAAGCATTGCCCCCCTGAACGAAAGTCCGCATTGTGCCTACTATATTCAATCCCGATGTAATTTCTGTGTTTCATCGTCAATATGAAGCTCCATGGGTTACAGTAAACACCCAGTGGTGCGTCGCAATCTAATACTGGCCTCTCAGGAAAGGCACGTATACAGACTGTTTGAAGCATTGCTCCCCCTGAACGAAAGTCGGCATTGTGCCTACTGTATTCAATCCCAATGCAATTTCTGTGTTTCATCGTCTAAATGAAGCTCCATGGGTTACAGTAAACACCCAGTGGTGCGTCGCAATCTAATACTGGCCTCTCAGGAAAGGCACGTATACTGACTGTTTGAAGCATTACCCCCCTGAACGAAAATCTGTATTGTGCCTACTATATTCAATCCCGATGCAATTTCTGTGTTTCATCGTCAATATGAATCTCCAAGGGTTACAGTAAACACCCAGTGGTGCGTCGCAATCTAATACTGGCCTCTCAGGAAAGGCACGTATACAGACTGTTTGAAGCATTGCTCCCCCTGAACGAAAGTCGGCATTGTGCCTACTATATTCAATCCCGATGCAAATTCTGTGTTTCTTCGTCAATATGAAGCTCCATGGGTTACAGTAAACACCCAGTGGTGCGTCGCAATCTAATACTGGCCTCTCAGGAAAGGCACGTATACAGACTGTTTGAAGCATTGCTCCCCCTGAACGAAAGTCGGCATTGTGCCTACTATATTCAATCCCGATGCAATTTCTGTGTTCCATCGTCAATATGAAGCTCCAAGGGTTGCAGTAAACACCCAGTGGTACGTCGCAATCTAATACTGGCCTCTCAGGAAAGGCACGTATACAGACTGTTTGAAGCATTGCTCCCCCTGAACGATAGTCGGCATTGTGCCTACTATATTCAATCCCGATGCAATTTCTGTGTTTCATCGTCAATATGAATCTCCAAGGGTTACAGTAAACACCCAGTGGTGCGTCGCAATCTAATACTGGCCTCTCAGGAAAGGCACGTATACAGGCTGTTTGAAGCATTGCTCCCCCTGAACGAAAGTCGGCATTGTGCCTACTATATTCAATCCCAATGCAAATTCTGTGTTTCATCGTCAATATGAAGCTCCATGGGTTACAGTAGACACCCAGTGGTGCGTCGCAATCTAATACTGGCCTCTCAGGAAAGGCACGTATACAGACTGTTTGAAGCATTCCTCTCCCTGGACGTAAGTCTGCATTGTGCCTACTATATTCAATCCCGATGCAATTACTGTGTTTCATCGTCAATATGAAGCTCCAAGGGTTACAGTAAACACCCAGAGGTGCGTCGAAGTCTAATACTGGCCTCTCAGTAACGGCACATATACAGACTGTTTGAAGCATTGCTCCCCCTTGACGTAAGTCAGCATTGTGCCTACTATATTCAATCCCGATGCAATTTCTGTGTTTCATCGTCAATATGAAGCTCCAAGGGTTACAGTAAACACCCAGTGGTGCGTCGCAATCTAATACTGGCCTCTCTGTAACGACACGTATACAGACTGTTTGAAGCATTGCTCCCCCTGTACGTAAGTCGGCATTGTTACTACTATATTCAATCCCTATGCAATTTCTGTGTTTCATCGTCAATATGAAGCTCCAAGGTTTACAGTAAAGACCCAGTGGTGCGTCGCAATCTAATACTGGCCTCTCTGTAACGACACGTATACAGACTGTTTGAAGCATTGCCCCCCTGGACGTAAGTCAGCATTGTGCCTACTATATTCAATCCCGATGTAATTTCTGTGTTTCATCATCAATATGAAGCTCCAAGGGTTACAGTAAACACCCAGTGGTGCGTCGCAATCTAATACTGGCCTCTCAGGAAAGGCACGTATACAGACTGATTGAAGCATTGCTCCCCCTGGACGTAAGTCAGCATTGTGCCTACTATATTCAATCCCAATGAAATTTCTGTGTTTCATCGTTAATATGAAGCTCCAAGGGTTACAGTAAACATCCAGTGGTGCGTCGCAATCTAATACTATCCTCTCAGGAAAGGCACGTAATCAGACTGTTTGAAGCATTGCCCCCCTGAACGAAAGTCGGCATTGTGCCTACTATATTCAATCCCGATGCAATTTCTGTGTTTAATCATCAATATGAAGCTCCATGGGTTACAGTAAACACCCAGTGGTGCGTCGCAATCTAATACTGGCCTCTCAGGAAAGGCACGTATACAGACTGTTTCAAGCATTGCTCCCCCTGAACGAAAGTCGGCATCGTGCCTACTATATTCAATCCCAATGCAATTTCTGTGTTTCATCGACAATATGAAGCTCCATGGGTTACAGTAAACACCCAGTGGTGCGTCGCAATCTAATACTGGCCTCTCAGGAAAGGCACGTATACAGACTGTTTGAAGCATTACTCTCCCTGAACGAAAGTCTGCATTGTGCCTACTATATTCAATCCCGATGCAATTTCTGTGTTTCATCGTCAATATGAATCTCCAAGGGTTACAGTAAACACCCAGTGGTGCGTCGCCATCTAATTCTGGCCTCTCAGGAAAGGCACGTATACAGACTGTTTGAAGCATTGCTCCCCCTGAACGAAAGTCGGCATTGTGCCTACTATATTCAATCCCGATGCAATTTCTGTGTTTCTTCGTCAATATGAAGCTCCATGGGTTACAGTAAACACCCAGTGGTGCGTCGCAATCTACTACTGGCCTCTCAGGAAAGGCACGTATACAGACTGTTTGAAGCATTGCTCCCCCTGAACGATAGTCGGCATTGTGCCTACTATATTCAATCCCGATGCAATTTCTGTGTTTCATCGTCAATATGAAGCTCCATGGGTTACAGTAAACACCCAGTGGTGCGTCGTAATCTAATACTGGCCTCTCAGGAAAGGCACGTATACAGAGTGTTTGAAGCATTGCCCCCCTGAACGAAAGTCGGCATTGTGCCTACTATATTCAATCCCAATGCAATTTCTGTGTTTCATCGTCAATATGAACCTCCATGGGTTACAGTAATCACCCAGTGGTGCGTCGCAATCTAATACTGGCCTCTCAGGAAAGGCACGTATACAGACTGTTTCAAGCATTGCTCCCCCTGAACGAAAGTCGGCATTGTGCCTACTATATTCAATCCCGATGCAAATTCTGTGTTTCTTCGTCAATATGAAGCTCCATGGGTTACAGTAAACACCCAGTGGTGCGTCGCAATCTAATACTGGCCTCTCAGGAAAGGCACGTATACAGACTGTTTGAAGCATTGCTCCCCCTGAACGAAAGTCGGCATTGTGCCTACTATATTCAATCCTGATGCAATTTCTGTGTTCCATCGTCAATATGAAGCTCCAAGGGTTGCAGTAAACACCCAGTGGTACGTCGCAATCTAATACTGGCCTCTCAGGAAAGGCACGTATACAGACTGTTTGAAGCATTGCTCCCCCTGAACGATAGTCGGCATTGTGCCTACTATATTCAATCCCGATGCAATTTCTGTGTTTCATCGTCAATATGAATCTCCAAGGGTTACAGTAAACACCCAGTGGTGCGTCGCAATCTAATACTGGCCTCTCAGGAAAGGCACGTATACAGACTGTTTGAAGCATTGCTCCCCCTGAACGAAAGTCGGCATTGTGCCTACTATATTCAATCCCAATGCAAATTAAGTGTTTCATCGTCAATATGAAGCTCCATGGGTTACAGTAGACACCCAGTGGTGCGTCGCAATCTAATACTGGCCTCTCAGGAAAGGCACGTATACAGACTGTTTGAAGCATTACTCCCCCTGAACGAAAGTAGGCATTGTGCCTACTATATTCAATCCCGATGCAATTTCTGTGTTTCATCGTCAATATGAATCTCCAAGGGTTACAGTAAACACCCAGTGGTGCGTCGCAATCTAATACTGGCCTCTCAGGAAAGGCACGTATACAGACTGTTTGAAGCATTCCTCCCCCTGGACGTAAGTCGGCATTGTGCCTACTATATTCAATCCCGATGCAATTACTGTGTTTCATCGTCAATATGAAGCCCCAAGGGTTACAGTAAACACCCAGAGGTGCGTCGAAGTCTAATACTGGCCTCTCAGTAACGGCACATATAAAGACTGTTTGAAGCATTGCTCCCCCTTGACGTAAGTCAGCATTGTGCCTACTATATTCAATCCCGATGCAATTTCTGTGTTTCATCGTCAATATGAAGCTCCAAGGGTTACAGTAAACACCCAGTGGTGCGTCGCAATCTAATACTGGCCTCTCTGTAACGACACGTATACAGACTGTTTGAAGCATTGCTCCCCCTGTACGTAAGTCGGCATTGTGCCTACTATATTCAATCCCTATGCTAATTCTGTGTTTCATCGTCAATATGAAGCTCCAAGGTTTACAGTAAACACCCAGTGGTGCGTCGCAATCTAATACTGGCCTCTCTGTAACGACACGTATACAGACTGTTTGAAGCATTGGCCCCCTGGACGTAAGTCAGCATTGTGCCTACTATATTCAATCCCGATGTAATTTCTGTGTTTCATCATCAATATGAAGCTCCAAGGGTTACAGTAAACACCCAGTGGTGCGTCGCAATCTAATACTGGCCTCTCAGGAAAGGCACGTATACAGACTGATTGAAGCATTGCTCCCCCTGGACGTAAGTCAGCATTGTGCCTACTATATTCAATCCCAATGAAATTTCTGTGTTTCATCGTTAATATGAAGCTCCAAGGGTTACAGTAAACACCCAGTGGTGCGTCGCAATCTAATACTGGCCTCTCAGGAAAGGCACGTATTCAGACTGTTTGAAGCATTGCCCCCCCTGAACGAAAGTCGGCATTGTGCCTACCATATTCAATCCCGATGCAATTTCTGTGTTTAATCATCAATATGAAGCTCCATGGGTTACAGTAAACACCCAGTGGTGCGTCGCAATCTAATACTGGCCTCTCAGGAAAGGCACGTATACAGACTGTTTGAAGCATTGCTCCCCCTGAACGAAAGTCGGCATCGTGCCTACTATATTCAATCCCAATGCAATTTCTGTGTTTCATCGTCAATATGAAGCTCCATGGGTTACAGTAAACACCCAGTGGTGCGTCGCAATCTAATACTGGCCTCTCAGGAAAGGCACGTATACAGACTGTTTGAAGCATTACTCTCCCTGAACGAAAGTCTGCATTGTGCCTACTATATTCAATCCCGATGCAATTTCTGTGTTTCATCGTCAATATGAATCTCCAAGGGTTACAGTAAACACCCAGTGGTGCGTCGCAATCTAATTCTGGCCTCTCAGGAAAGGCACGTATACAGACTGTTTGAAGCATTGCTCCCCCTGAACGAAAGTCGGCATTGTGCCTACTATATTCAATCCAGATGCAATTTCTGTGTTTCTTCGTCAATATGAAGCTCCATGGGTTACAGTAAACACCCAGTGGTGCGTCGTAATCTAATACTGGCCTCTCAGGAAAGGCACGTATACAGACTGTTTGAAGCATTGCTCCCCCTGAACGAAAGACGGCATTGTGCCTACTATATTCAATCCCGATGCAATTTCTGTGTTTCGTCGTCAATATGAAGCTCCATGGGTTACAGTAAACACCCAGTTGTGCGCCGCAATCTAATAATGGCCCCTCAGGAAAGGCACGTATACAGACTGTTTGAGGCTTTGCTCCCCCTGAACGAAAGTCGGCATTGTGCCTACTATATTCAATCCCGATGCAATTTCTGAGTTTCATAGTCAATATGAAGCTCCAAGGGTTACAGTAAACACCCAGTGGTGCGTCGCAATCTAATACTGACTCTCAGGAAAGGCACGTATACAGACTGTTTGAAGCATTCCTCCCCCTGGACGTAAGTCGGCATTGTGCCTACTATAATCAATCCCGATGCAATTACTGTGTTTCATCGTCAATATGAAGCTCCAAGGGTTACAGTAAACACCCAGAGGTGCGTCGAAGTCTAATACTGGCCTCTCAGTAACGGCACATATACAGACTGTTTGAAGCATTGCTCCCCCTTGACGTAAGTCAGCATTGTGCCTACTATATTCAATCCCGATGCAATTTCTGTGTTTCATCGTCAATATGAAGCTCCAAGGGTTACAGTAAACACCCAGTGGTGCGTCGCAATCTAATACTGGCCTCTCTGTAACGACACGTATACAGACTGTTTGAAGCATTGCTCCCCCTGTACGTAAGTCGGCATTGTGCCTACTATATTCAATCCCGATGCAATTTCTGTGTTTCATCGTCAATATGAAGCTCCAAGGGTTACAGTAAACACCCAGTGGTGCGTCGCAATCTAATACTGGCCTCTCTGTAACGACACGTATACAGACTGTTTGAAGCATTGCTCCCCCTGGACGTAAGTCAGCATTGTGCCTACTATATTCAATCCCGATGTAATTTCTGTGTTTCATCATCAATATGAAGCTCCAAGGGTTACAGTAAACACCCAGTGGTGCGTCGCAATCTAATACTGGCCTCTCAGGAAAGGCACGTATACAGACTGATTGAAGCATTACTCCCCCTGGACGTAAGTCAGCATTGTGCCTACTATATTCAATCTCAATGAAATTTCTGTGTTTCATCGTTAATATGAAGCTCCAAGGGTTACAGTAAACACCCAGTGGTGCGTCGCAATCTAATACTGGCCTCTCAGGAAAGGCACGTATACAGACTGTTTGAAGCATTGCTCCCCCTAAACGAAAGTCGGCATTGTGCCTACTATATTCAATCCCGATGCAATTTCTGTGTTTCTTCGTGAATATGAAGCTCCATGGGTTACAGTAAACACCCAGTGGTGCGTCGCAATCTAATACTGGCCTCTCAGGAAAGGCACGTATACAGACTGTTTGAAGCATTGCTCCCCCTGAACGAAAGTCGGCATTGTGCCTACTATATTCAATCCCGATGCAATTTCTGTGTTCCATCGTCAATATGAAGCTCCAAGGGTTGCAGTAAACACCCAGTGGTACGTCGCAATCTAATACTGGCCTCTCAGGAAAGGCACGTATACAGACTGTTTGAAGCATTGCTCCCCCTGAACGATAGTCGGCATTGAGCCTACTATATTCAATCCCGATGCAATTTTTGTGTTTCATTGTCAATATGAGGCTCCATGGGTTACAGTAAACACCCAGTGGTGCGTCGTAATCTAATACTGGCCTCTCAGGAAAGGCACGTATACAGAGCGTTTGAAGCATTGCCCCCCTGAACGAAAGTCGGCATTGTGCCTACTATATTCAATCCCGATGAAATTTCTGTGTTTCATCGTCAATATGAAGCTCCATGGGTTACAGTAAACACCCAGTAGTGCGTCGCAATCTAATACTGGCCTCTCAGGAAAGGCACGTATACAGACTGTTTGAAGCATTGCTCCCCCTGAACGAAAGTCGGCATTGTGCCTACTATATTCAATCCCAATGCAATTTCTGTGTTTCATCGTCAATATGAAGCTCCATGGGTTACAGTAAACACCCAGTGGTGCGTCGCAATCTAATACTGGCCTCTCAGGAAAGGCACGTATACAGACTGTTTGAAGCATTACTCCCCCTGAACGAAAGTTGGCATTGTGCCTACTATATTCAATCCCGATGCAATTTCTGTGTTTCATCGTCAATATGAATCTCCAAGGGTTACAGTAAACACCCAGTGGTGCGTCGCAATCTAATACTGGCCTCTCAGGAAAGGCACGTATACAGACTATTTGAATCATTGCTCCCCCTGAACGAATGTCGGCATTGTACCCACTATATTCATTCCCGATGCAAAGTCTGTGTTTCTTCGTCAATATGAAGCTCCATGGGTTACAGTAAACACCCAGTGGTGCGTCGCAATCTAATACTGGCCTCTCAGCAAAGGCACGTATACAGACTGTTTGAAGCATTGTTCCCCTGAACGAAAGTCGGCATTGTGCCTACTATATTCAATCCCGATGCAATTTCTGTGTTTCATCGTCAATATGAAGCTCCAAAGGTTACATTAAACACCCAGAGGTGCGTCGCACTCTAATACTAGCCTCTCAGTAACGGCACATATACAGACTGTTTGAAGCATTGCTCCCCCTTGACGTAAGTCAGCATTGTGCCTACTATATTCAATCCCGATGCAATTTCTGTGTTTCATCGTCAATATGAAGCTCCAAGGGTTACAGTAAACACCCATTGGTGCGTCGCAATCTAATACTGGCCTCTCTGTAACGACACGTATACAGACTGTTTGAAGCATTGCTCCCCCTGTACGTAAGCGGCATTGTGCCTACTATATTCAATCCCGATGCAATTTCTGTGTTTCATCGTCAATATGAAGCTCCAAGGTTTACAGTAAACACCCAGTGGTGCGTCGCAATCTAATACTGGCCTCTCTGTAACGACACGTATACAGACTGTTTGAAGCATTGCTCCCCCTGGACGTAAGTCAGCATTGTGCCCACTATATTCAATCCCGATTTAATTTCTGTGTTTCATCATCAATATGAAGCTCCAAGGGTTACAGTAAACACCCAGTGGTGCGTCGCAATCTAATACTGGCCTCTCTGTAACGACACGTATACAGACTGTTTGAAGCATTGCTCCCCCTAGACGTAAGTTCCCATTACGCCTACTATATTCAATCCCGATGCAATTTCTGTGTTTCATCGTCATTATGAAGCTCCAAGGGTTACAGTAAACACCCAGTGGTGCGTCGCAATCTAATACTGGCCTCTCAGGAAAGGCACGTATACAGACTGTTTGAAGCATTGCTCCCCCTGAACGAAAGTCGGCATTGTGGCTTCTATATTCAATCCCGATGCAATTTCTGTGTTTTATCGTCAATATGAAGCTCCATGGGTTACAGTAAACACCCAGTGGTGCGTCGCAATCTAATACTGGCCTCTCAGGAAAGGCACGTATACAGACTGTTTGAAGCCATAATCCCCCTGAACGAAATTCGGCATTGTGCCTACTATATTCAATCCCGATGCAATGTCTGTGTTTCATCGTCAGTATGAAGCTCCATGGGTTACAGTAAACACCCAGTGGTGCGTCGCAATCTAATACTGGCCTCTCCGGAAAGGCACGTATACAGACTGTTTGAAGCATTGCTCCCCCTGAACGAAAGTCAGCATTGTGCCTACAATATTCAATCCCGATGCAATTTCTGTGTTTCATCGTCAATATGAAGCTCCAAGGGTTACAGTAAACACCCAGTGGTGGGTCGCAATCTAATACTGGCCTTTTAGGAATGGCACGTATACAGACTGTTTGAATCATTACTCCTCCTGGACGTAAGTCGGCATTGTGCCTACTATATTCAATCCGGATGCAATTTCTGTCTTTTATTCTCAATATGAAGCTCCAAGGGTTATAGTAAACACCCAGTGGTGCGTCGCAATCTAATACTGGCCTCTCAGGAAAGGCACGTATACAGACTGTTTGAAGCATTGCTCCCCCTGAACGAAAGTCGGCATTGTGCCTACTATATTCAATCCCGACTCAATTTCTGTGTTTCATCGTCAATATGAAGCTCCATGGGTTACAGTAAACACCCAGTCGTGCGTCGCAATCTAATACTGGAATCTCAGGAAAGGCACGTATACAACTGTATGAAGCATTGCTCCCCCTGGACGTAAGTCGGCATTGTGCCTACTATATTCAATCCCGATGCAATTTCTGTGTTTCATCGTCAATATGAAGCTCCAAGGGTTACAGTAAACACCAAGTGGTGCGTCGCAATCTAATACTGGCCTCTCAGGAAAGGCACGTATACAGACTGTTTGAAGCATTGCTCCCCCTGAACGAAAGTCGGCATTGTGGCTTCTATATTCAATCCCGATGCAATTTCTGTGTTTTATCGTCAATATGAAGCTCCATGGGTTACAGTAAACACCCAGTGGTGCGTCGCAATCTAATACTGGCCTCTCAGGAAAGGCACGTATACAGACTGTTTGAAGCCATAATCCCCCTGAACGAAATTCGGCATTGTGCCTACTATATTCAATCCCGATGCAATGTCTGTGTTTCATCGTCAGTATGAAGCTCCATGGGTTACAGTAAACACCCAGTGGTGCGTCGCAATCTAATACTGGCCTCTCCGGAAAGGCACGTATACAGACTGTTTGAAGCATTGCTCCCCCTGAACGAAAGTCGGCATTGTGCCTACTATATTCAATCCCGATGCAATTTCTGTGTTTCATCGTCAATATAAAGCTCCATGGGTTACAGTAAACACCCAGTGGTGCGTCGCAAGCTAATACTGGCGTCTCAGGAAAGGCACGTATACAGACTGTTTGAAGCATTGCTCCCCCTGAACGAAAGTCGGCATTGTGCCTACTATATTCAATCCCGATGCAATTCCTGTGTTTCATGGTCAATATGATGCTCCAAGGGTTACAGTAAACACCCAGTGGCGCGTCGCAATCTAATACTGGCCTCTCAGGAAAGGCACGTGTTTGAAGCATTGCTCTCCCTGGACGTACGTCAGCATTGTGCCAACTATATTCAATCCCGATGCAATTTCTGTGTTTCATCGTCAATATGAAGCTCCAAGGGTTACAGTAAACACACAGTGGCGCGTCGCAATCTAATACTGGCCTCTCAGGAAAGGCACGTATACAGACAGTTTGAAGCATTGCTCCCCCTGAACGAAAGTCGGCATTGTGCCTACTATATTCAGTCCCGATTCAATTTCTGTGTTTCATCGTCAATATGAAGCTCCATGGGTTACAGTAAACACCCAGTCGTGCGTCGCAATCTAATACTGGAATCTCAGGAAAGGCACGTATACAACTGTATGAAGCATTGCTCCCCCTGGACGTAAGTCGGCATTGTGCCTACTATATTCAATCCCGATGCAATTTCTGTGTTTCATCGTCAATATGAAGCTCCAAGGGTTACAGTAAACACCCAGTGGTGCGTCGCAATCTAATACTGGCCTCTCAGGAAAGGCACGTATACAGACTGTTTGAAGCATTGCTCCCCCTGAACGAAAGTCGGCATTGTGCCTACTATATTCAATCCCGATGCAATTTCTGTGTTTCATCGTCAATATGAAGCTCCATGGGTTACAGTAAACACCCAGTGGTGCGTCGCAATCTAATACTGACCTCTCAGGAAAGGTACGTATACAGACTGTTTGAAGCCATAATCCCCCTGAACGAAATTCGGCATTGTGCCTACTATATTCAATCCCGATGCAATGTCTGTGTTTCATCGTCAGTATGAAGCTCCATATGTTACAGTAAACACCCAGTGGTGCGTCGCAATCTAATACTGGCCTCTCCGGAAAGGCACGTATACAGACTGTTTGAAGCATTGCTCCCCCTGAACGAAAGTCGGCTTTGTGCCTACTATATTCAATCCCGATGCAATTTCTGTGTTTCATCGTCAATATGAAACTCCAAGGGTTACAGTAAACACCCAGTGGTACGTCGCAATGTAATACTGGCCTCTCAGGAAAGGCACGTATACAGACTGTTTGAAGCATTGCTCCCCCTGAACGATAGTCGGCATTGTGCCTACTATATTCAATCCCGATGCAATTTCTGTGTTTCATCGTCAATATAAAGCTCCATGGGTTACAGTAAACACCCAGTGGTGCGTCGCAATCTAATACTGGCCTCTCAGCAAAGGCACGTATACAGACTGTTTGAAGCATTGCTCCCCCTGAACGAAAGTCGGCATTGTGCCTACTATATTCAATCCCGATGCAATTTCTGTGTTTCATCGTCAATATGAAGCTCCAAAGGTTACAGTAAACACCCAGAGGTGCGTCGCACTCTAATACTGGCCTTTCAGTAACGGCACATATACAGCCTGTTTGAAGCATTGCTCCCCCTTGACGTAAGTCAGCATTGTGCCTACTATATTCAATCCCGATGCAATTTCTGTGTTTCATCGTCAATATGAAGCTCCAAGGGTTACAGTAAACACCCATTGGTGCGTCGCTATCTAATACTGGCCTCTCTGTAACGACACGTATACAGACTGTTTGAAGCATTGCTCCCCCTGTACGTAAGACGGCATTGTGCATACTATATTCAATCCCGATGCAATTTCTGTGTTTCATCGTCAATATGAAGCTCCAAGGGTTACTGTAAACACCCAGTGGTGCGTCGCAATCTAATACTGGCCTCTCTGTAACGACACGTATACAGACTGTTTGAAGCATTGCTCCCCCTGGACGTAAGTCAGCATAGTGCCTACTATATTCAATCCCGATTTAATTTCTGTGTTTCATCATCAATATGAAGCTCCAAGGGTTTCAGTAAACACCCAGTGGTGCGTCGCAATCTAATACTGGCCTCTCAGGAAAGGCACGTATACAGACTGATTGAAGCATTACTCCCCCTAGACGTAAGTCGGCATTGTGCCTACTATATTCAATCCCAATGCAATTTCTGTGTTTCATCGTCAATATGAAGCTCCAAGGGTTACAGTAAACACCCAGTGGTGCGTCGCAATCTAATACTGGCCTCTCAGGAAAGGCACGTACTCAGACTGTTTGAAGCATTGCTCCCCCTAGACGTAAGTTCCCATTACGCCTACTATATTCAATCCCGATGCAATTTCTGTGATTCATCGTCATTATGAAGCTCCAAGGGTTACAGTAAACACCCAGTGGTGCGTCGCAATCTAATACTGGAATCTCAGGAAAGGCACGTATACAGACTGTTTGTAACATTACTCCCCCTGAACGAAAGCCAGCATTGTGCCTACTATATTCAATCCCGATGCAATATCTGTGTTTCATCGTCAATATGAAGCTCCAAGGGTTACAGTAAACACCCAGTGGTGCGTCGCAATCTAATACTGGCCTCTCAGGAAAGGCACGTATACAGACTGTTTGAAGCATTGCTCCCCCTGAACGAAAGTCGGCATTGTGCCTACTATATTCAATCCCGATTCAATTTCTGTGTTTCATCGTCAATATGAAGCTCCATGGGTTACAGTAAACACGCAGTCGTGCGTCGCAATCTAATACTGGAATCTCAGGAAAGGCACGTATACAACTGTATGAAGCATTGCTCCCCCTGGACGTAAGTCGGCATTGTGCCTACTATATTCAATCCCGATGCAATTTCTGTGTTTCATCTTCAATATGAAGCTCCAAGGGTTACAGTAAACACCAAGTGGTGCGTCGCAATCTAATACTGGCCTCTCAGGAAAGGCACGTATACAGACTGTTTGAAGCATTGCTCCCCCTGAACGAAAGTCGGCATTGTGGCTACTATATTCAATCCCGATGCAATATCTGTGTTTTATCGTCAATATGAAGCTCCATGGGTTACAGTAAACACCCAGTGGTGCGTCGCAATCTAATACTGGCCTCTCAGGAAAGGCACGTATACAGACTGTTTGAAGCCATAATCCCCCTGAACGAAATTCGGCATTGTGCCTACTATATTCAATCCCGATGCAATGTCTGTGTTTCATCGTCAGTATGAAGCTCCATGGGTTACAGTAAACACCCAGTGGTGCGTCGCAATCTAATACTGGCCTCTCCGGAAAGGCACGTATACAGACTGTTTGAAGCATTGCTCCCCCTGAACGAAAGTCGGCATTGTGCCTACTATATTCAATCCCGATGCAATTTCTGTGTTTCATCGTCAATATGAAACTCCAAGGCTTACAGTAAACACCCAGTGGTGCGTCGCACTCTAATACTGGCCTCTCAGGAAAGGCACGTATACAGACTGTTTGAAGCATTGTTCCCCCTGAACGAAAGTCGGCATTGTGCCTACTATATTCAATCCCGATGCAATTTCTGTGTTTCATCGTCAATATGAAGCTCCCAGGGTTGCAGTAAACACCCAGTGGTACGTCGCAATCTAATACTGGCCTCTCAGGAAAGGCACGTATACAGACTGTTTGAAGCATTGCTCCCCCTGAACGATAGTCGGCATTGTGCCTACTATATTCAATCCCGATGCAATTTCTGTGTTTCATCGTCAATATAAAGCTCCATGGGTTACAGTAAACACCCAGTGGTGCGTCGCAATCTAATACTGGCGTCTCAGGAAAGGCACGTATACAGACTGTTTGATGCAACGCTCCCCCTGAACGAAAGTCGGCATTGTGCCTACTATATTCAATCCCGATGCAATTTCTGTGTTTCATGGTCAATATGATGCTCCAAGGGTTACAGTAAACACCCAGTGGCGCGTCGCAATCTAATACTGGCCTCTCAGGAAAGGCACGTATACAGACTGTTTGAAGCATTGCTCTCCTTGGACGTACGTCAGCATTGTGCCAACTATATTCAATCCCGATGCAATTTCTGTGTTTCATCGTCAATATGAAGCTCCAAGGGTTACAGTAAACACATAGTGGTGCGTCGCAATCTAATACTGGCCTCTCAGGAAAGGCACGTATACAGACTGTTTGAAGCATTGCTCCCCCTGAACGAAAGTGGGCATTGTGCCTACTATATTCAATCCCGATTCAATTTCTGTGTTTCATCGTCAATATGAAGCTCCATGGGTTACAGTAAACACCCAGTCGTGCGTCGCAATCTAATACTTGAATCTCAGGAAAGGCACGTATACAACTGTATGAAGCATTGCTCCCCCTGGACGTAAGTCGGCATTGTGCCTACTATATTCAATCCCGATGCAATTTCTGTGTTTCATCGTCAATATGACGCTCCAAGGGTTACAGTAAACACCCAGTGGTGCGTCGCAATCTAATACTGGCCTCTCAGGAAAGGCACGTATACAGACTGTTTGAAGCATTGCTCCCCCTGAACGAAAGTCGGCATTGTGCCTACTATATTCAATCCCGATGCAATTTCTGTGTTTCATCGTCAATATGAAGCTCCATGGGTTACAGTAAACACCCAGTGGTGCGTCGCAATCTAATACTGACCTCTCAGGAAAGGCACATATACAGACTGTTTGAAGCCATAATCCCCCTGAACGAAATTCGGCATTGTGCCTACTATATTCAATCCCGATGCAATGTCTGTGTTTCATCGTCAGTATGAAGCTCCATGGGTTACAGTAAACACCCAGTGGTGCGTCGCAATCTAATACTGGCCTCTCCGGAGAGGCACGTATACAGACTGTTTGAAGCATTGCTCCCCCTGAACGAAAATCGGCATTGTGCCTACTATATTCAATTCCGATGCAATTTCTGTGTTTCATCGTCAATATGAAACTCCAAGGGTTACAGTAAACACCCAGTGGTACGTCGCAATGTAATACTGGCCTCTCAGGAAAGGCACGTATACAGACTGTTTGAAGCATTGCTCCCCCTGAACGATAGTCGGCATTGTGCCTACTATATTCAATCCCGATGCAATTTCTGTGTTTCATCGTCAATATAAAGCTCCATGGGTTACAGTAAACACCCAGTGGTGCGTCGCAATCTAATACTGGCCTCTCAGGAAAGGCACGTATACAGACTGTTTGAAGCATTGCTCCCCCTGAACGAAAGTCGTTATTGTGCCTACCATATTCAATCCCGATGCAATTTCTGTGTTTCATCGTCAATAAGAAGCTCCATGGGTTACGGTAAACACCCAGTGGTGCGTCGCAATCTAATACTGGCCTCTCAGGAAAGGCACGTATACAGACTGTTTGAAGCATTGCTCCCCCTGAACGAAAGTCGGCATTGTGCCTACTATATTCAATCCCGATGCAATTTCTGCGTTTCATCGTCAATATGAAGCTCCAAGGGTTGCAGTAAACACCCAGTGGTGCGTCGCAATCTAATACTGGCCTCTCAGGAAAGGCACGTATACAGACTGTTTGAAGCATTGCTCCCCCTGAACGAAAGTCGGCATTGTGCCTACTATATTCAATCCCGATGCAATTTCTGTGTTTCATCGTCAATATGAAGCTCCATGGGTTACAGTAAACACCCAGTCGTGCGACGCAATCTAATACTGGAATCTCAGGAAAGGCACGTATACAGACTGTTTGAAGCATTACTCCCCCTGAACGAAAGTGGACATTGTGCCTACTATATTCAATCCCGATGCAATTTCTGTGTTTCATCGTCAATATGAAGCTCCGAGGATTACAGTAAACACCCAGTGGTGGGTCGCAATCTAATACTGGCCTCTCAGGAAAGGCACGTATACAGACTGTTTGAAGCATTTCTCCCCCTGAACGAAAGCCAGCATTGTGCCTACTATATTCAATCCCGATGCAATTTCTGTGTTTCAATCTCAATATGAAGCTCCAAGGGTTACAGTAAACACCCAGTGGTGCGTCGCAATCTAATACTGGCCTCTCAGGAAAGGCACGTATACAGACCGTTTGAAGCATTGCTCCCCCTGGACGTACGTCGGCATTGTGCCAACTATATTCAATCCCGATGCAATTTCTGTGTTTCATCGTCAATATGAAGCCCCAAGGGTTACCGTAAACACCCAGTGGTGCGTCGCAATCTAATACTGGCCTCTCAGGAAAGGCACGTATACAGACTGTTTGAAGCATTGCTCCCCCAGAACTTAAGTCGGCATTATGCCTACTATATTCAATCCCGATTCAATTTCTGTGTTTCATCGTCATTATGAAGCTCCATGGGTTACAGTTAACACCCAGTCGTGCGTCGCAATCTAATACTGGAATCTCAGGGAAGGCACGTATACAACTGTATGAAGCATTGCTCCCCCTGGACGTAAGTCGGCATTGTGCCTACTATCTTCAATCCCGATGCAATTTCTGTGTTTCATCGTCAATATGAAGCTTCATGGGTTATAGTAAACACCCAGTGGTGCGTCGCAATCTAATACTGGCCTCTCAGGAAAGGCACATATACAGACTGTTTGAAGCATTAATCCCCCTGAACGAAATTCGGCATTGTGCCTACCATATTCAATCCCGATGCAATGTCTGTGTTTCATCGTCAGTATGAAGCTCCATGGGTTACAGTAAACACCCAGTGGTGCGTCGCAATCTAATACTGGCCTCTCAGGAACGGCACGTATACAGACTGTTTGAGGCATGGCTCCCCCTGAACGAAAGTCGGCATTGTGCATACTATATTCAATCCCGTTACAATTTCTGTGTTACATCGTCAATATAAAGCTCCATGGGTTACAGTAAACACCCAGTGGTGCGTCGCTATCTAATACTGGCCTCTCAGGAAAGGCACGTATACAGACTGTTTGAAGCATTGCTCCCCCTGAACGGAAGTCGGCATTGTGCCTACTATATCCAATCCCGACGCAATTTCTGTGTTTCATCGTCAATATGAAGCTCCATGGGTTACAGTAAACACCCAGTGGTGCGTCGCAATCTAATACTGGCCTCTCAGGAAAGGCATGTATACAGACTGTTTGAAGCATTGCTTCCCCTGAACGAAAGTCGGCATTGTGCCCACTATATTCAATCCCGATGCAATTTCTGTGTTTCATCGTCAATATGAAGCTCCATGGGTTACAGTAAACAGCCAGTGGTGCGTCGCAATCTAATACTGGCCTCTCAGGAAAGGCACGTATACAGACTGTTTGAAGCATTACTCCCCCCTGAACGAAAGTCAGCATTGTGCCTACTATATTCAATCCCGATGCAATATCTGTGTTTCATCGTCAATATGAATTTCCAAGGGTTATAGTAAACACCCAGTGGTGCGTCGCAATTTAATACTGGCCTCTCAGGAAAGGCACGTATACAGACTGTTTGAAGCATTGCTCCCCCTGAACGAAAGTCGGCATTGTGCCTACTATATTCAATCCCGATGCAATTTCTGTGTTCCATCGTCAATATGAAGCACCAAGGGTTGCAGTAAACACGCAGTGGTACGTCGCAATCTAATACTGGCCTTTTAGGAAAGGCACATATACAGACTGTTTGAAGCATTACTCCCCCTGAACGAAAGTCGGCATTGTGCCTACTATATTCAATCCCGATGCAATTTCTGTGTTTCATCGTCAATATGAATCTCCAAGGATTACAGTAAACACCCAGTGGTGCGTCGCAATCTAATACAGGCCTCTCAGGAAAGGCACGTATACAGACTGTTTGAAGCATTGCTCCCCCTGAACGAAAGTCGGCATTGTGCCTACTATATTCAATCCCGATGCAATTTCTGTGTTCCATCGTCAATATGAAGCTCCAAGGGTTGCAGTAAACACCCAGTGGTACGTCGCAATCTAATACTGGCCTCTCAGGAAAGGAACGTATACAGACTGTTTGAAGCATTGCTCCCCCTGAACGATAGTCGGCATTGTGCCTACTATATTCAATCCCGATGCAATTTCTGTGTTTCATCGTCAATATGAAGCTCCATGGGTTACAGTAAACACCCAGTATGCGTCGCAATCTAATACTGGCCTCTCAGGAAAGGCACGTATACAGACTGTTTGAAGCATTGCCCCCTTGAACGAAAGTCGGCATTGTGCCTACTATATTCAATCCCGATGCAATTTCTGTGTTTCATCGTCAATATGAAGCTCCATGGGTTACAGTAAACACCCAGTGGTGCGTCGCAATCTAATACTGGCCTCTCAGGAAAGGCACGTATACAGACCGTTTGAAGCATTGCTCCCCCTGAACGAAAGTCGGCATTGTGCGTACTATATTCAATCCCAATGCAATTTCTGTGTTTCATCGTCAATATGAAGCTCCATGGGTTACAGTAAACACCCAGTGGTTTGTCGCAATCTAATACTGGCCTCTCTGGAAAGGCACGAATACAGACTGTTTGGAGCATTACTCCCCCTGAACGAAAGTCGGCATTGTGCCTACTATATTCAATCCCGATGCAATTTCTGTGTTTCATCGTCAATATGAATCTCCAAGGGTTACAGTAAACACCCAGTGGTGCGTCGCAATCTAATACTGGCCTCTCAGGAAAGGCACGTATACAGACTGTTTGAAGCATTACTCCTCCTGAACGAAAGTCGGCATTGTGCCTACTATATTCAATCCCGATGCAAATTCTGTGTTTCTTCGTCAATATGAAGCTCCATGGGTTACAGTAAACACCCAGTGGTGCGTCGGAATCTAATACTGGCCTCTCAGGAAAGGCACGTATACAGACTGTTTGAAGCATTGCTCCCCCTGAACGAAAGTCGGCATTGTGCCTACTATATTGAATCCCCATGCAATTTCTGTATTTCATTGTCAATATGAAGCTCCATGGGTTACAGTAAACACCCAGTTGTGCGCCGCAATCTAATAATGGCCCCTCAGGAAAGGCACGTATACAAACTGTTTGAGGCATTGCTCCCCCTGAACGAAAGTCGGCATTGTGCCTACTATATTCAATCCCGATGCAATACTGTGTTTCATCGTCAATATGAAGCTCCAAGGGTTACAGTAAACACCCAGTGGTGCGTCGCAATCTAATACTGGCCTCTCAGGAAAGGCACGTATACAGACTGTTTGAAGCATTCCTCCCCCTGGACGTAAGTCGGCATTGTGCCTACTATATTTAATCCTGATGCAATTACTGTGTTTCATCGTCAATATGAAGCTCCAAGGGTTACAGTAAACACCCAGAGGTGCGTCGCAGTCTAATACTGGCCTCTCAGTAACGGCACATATACAGACTGTTTGAAGCATTGCTCCCCCTTGACGTAAGTCGGGATTGTGCATACTATATTCGATCCCGATGCAATTTCTGTGTTTCATCGTCAATATGAAGCTCCAAGGGTTACAGTAAACACCCAGTGGTGTGTCGCAATCTAATACTGGCCTCTCTGTAACGACACGTATACAGAATGTTTGAAGCATTGCTCCCCCTGGACGTAAGTCGGCATTGTGCCTACTATATTCAATCCCGATGCAATTTCTGTGTTTCATCGTCAATATGAAGCTCCAAGGGTTACAGTAAACACCCAGTGGTGCGTCGCAATCTAATACTGGCCTCTCAGGAAAGGCCCGTATACAGACTGATTGAAGCATTACTCCCCCTGGACGTAAGTCGGCATTGTGAATACTATATTCAATCCCGATGCAATTTCTGTGTTTAATCGTCACTATGAAGCTCCAAGGATTACAGTAAACACCCAGTGGTACGTCGCAATCTAATACTGGCCTCTCAGGAAGGGCACGTATACAGAATGTTTGAAGCATTGCTTCCCCTGAACGAAAGTCGGCATTGTGCCTACTATATTCAATCCCGATTCAATTTCTGTGTTTCATCGTCAATATGAAGCTCAATGAGTTACAGTAAACAGCCAGTGGTGCGTCGCAATCTAATACTGGCCTCTCAGGAAAGGCACGTATACAGACTGTTTGAAGCATTACTCCCCCTGAACGAAAGTCGGCATTGTGCCTACTATATTCAATCCCGATGCAATTTCTGTGTTTCATCGTCAATATGAAGCTCCATGGGTTACAGTAAACACCCAGTGGTGCGTCGCAATCTAATACTGGCCTCTCAGGAAAGGCACGTATACAGACCGTTTGAAGCATTGCTCCCCCTGAACGAAAGTCGGCATTGTGCCTACTATATTCAATCCCGATGCAATTTCTGTGTTTCATCGTCAATATGAAGCTCCATGGGTTACAGTAAACACCCAGTGGTGCGTCGCAATCTAATACTGGCCTCTCAGGAAAGGCACGTATACAGACTGTTTAAAGAATTGCCCCTTGAACGAAAGTCGGCATTGTGCCTACTATATTCAATCCCGATGCAATTTTTGTGTTTCATCGTCAATATGAAGCTCCATGGGTTACAGTAAACACCCAGTGGTGCGTCGCAATCTAATACTGGCCTCTCAGGAAAGGCACGTATACAGACCGTTTGAAGCATTGCTCCCTTTGAACGAAAGTCGGCATTGTGCCTACTATAATCAATCCCAATGCAATTTCTGTGTTTCATCGTCAATACGAAGCTCCATGGGTTACAGTAAACACCCAGTGGTGCGTCGCAATCTAATACTGGCCCCTCAGGAAAGGCACATATACAGACTGTTTGAAGCATTGCTCCCCCTGAACGAAAGTCGACATTGTGCCTACTATATACAATCCCGATGTAATTTCTGATTTTCATCGTCAATATGAAGCTGCGAGGATTACAGTAAACACCCAGTGGTCGGTCGCAATCTAATACTGGCCTCTCAGGAAAGGCACGTATACAGACTGTTTGAAGCATTGCTCCCCCAGAACGAAAGTCGGCATTATGCCTACTATATTCGTTCCCGATTCAATTTCTGTGTTTCATCGTCATTATGAAGCTCCATGGGTTACAGGTAACACCCAGTCGTGCGTCGCAATCTAATACTGGAATCTCAGGGAAGGCACGTATACAACTGTATGAAGCATTGCTCCCCCTGGACGAAAGTCGGCATTGTGCCTACTATATTCAATCTCGATGCAATTTCTGTGTTTCATCGTCAATATGAAGCTCCAAGGGTTACAGGAAACACCCAGTGGTGCGTCGCAATCTAATACTGGCCTCTCAGGAAAGGCACGTATACAGACTGTTTGAAGCATTGCTCCCCCTGAACGAAAGTCGGCATTGTGCCTACTGTATTCAATCCCGATGCAATTTCTGTGTTTCATCGTCAATATGAAGCTTCATGGGTTACAGTAAACACCCAGTGGTGCGTCGCAATGTAATACTGGCCTCCCAGGAAAAGCACATATACAGACTGTTTGAAGCATTAATCCCCCTGAACGAAAGTCGGCATTGTGCCTACCATATTCAATCCCGATGCAATGTCTGTGTTTCATCGTCAGTATGAAGCTCCATGGGTTACAGTAAACACCCAGTGGTGCGTCGCAATCTAATACTGGCCTCTCAGGAAAGGCACGTATACAGACTGTTTGAAGCATTGCTCCCCCTGAACGAAAGTCGGAATTGTGATTACTATATTCAATCCCGATACAATTTCTGTGTTTCATCGTCAATATGAATCTCCAAGGGTTGCAGTATACACCCAGTCGTTCGTCGCACTCTAATACTGGCCTCTCAGGAAAGGCACGTATACAGACTGTTTGAAGCATTGCTCCCCCTGAACGAAAGTCGGCATTGTGCCTACTATATTCAATCCCGATGCAATTTCTTTGTTCCATCGTCAATATGAAGCTCCAAGGGTTGCAGTAAACACCCAGTGGTACGTCGCAATCTAATACTGGCCTCTCAGGAAAGGCACAAATACAGACTGTTTGAAGCATTACTCCCCCTGAACGAAAGTCGGCATTGTGCCTACTATATTCAATCCCGATGCAATTTCTGTGTTTCATCGTCAATATGAATCTCCAAGGGTTACAGTAAACACCCAGTGGTACGTCGCAATCTAATACTGGCCTCTCAGGAAAGGCACGTATACAGACTGTTTGAAGCATTGCTCCCCCTGAACGAAAGTCGGCATTGTGCCTACTATATTCAATCCCGATGCAATTTCTGTGTTTCATCGTCAATATGAAGCTCCATGGGTTACAGTAAACACCCAGTAGTGCGTCGCAATCTAATACTGGCCTCTCAGGAAAGGCACAGACTGTTTGAAGCATTGCCCCCTTGAACGAAAGTCGGCATTGTGCCTACTATATTCAATCCCGATGCAATTTCTGTGTTTCATCGTCAATATGAAGGTCCATGGGTTACAGTAAACACCCAGTGGTGCGTCGCAATCTAATACTGGCTTCTCAGGAAAGGCACGTATACAGACCGTTTGAAGCATTGCTCCCCCTGAACGAAAGTCGGCATTGTGCCTACTATATTCAATCCCAATGCAATTTCTGTGTTTCACCGTCAATATGAAGCTCCATGGGTTACTGTAAACACCCAGTGGTGCGTCGCAATCTAATACTGGCCTCTCGGGAAAGGCACGTATACAGACTGTTTGGAGCATTACTCCCCCTGAACGAAAGACGGCATTGTGCCTACTATATTCAATCCCGATGCAATTTCTGTGTTTCATCGTCAATATGAATCTCAAAGGGTTACAGTAAACACCCAGTGGTGCGTCGCAATCTAATACTGGCCTCTCAGGAAAGGCACGTATACAGACTGTTTGAAGCATTACTCCCCCTGAACGAAAGTCGGCATTGTGCCTACTATATTCAATCCCAATGCAATTACTGTGTTTCATCGTCAATATGAAGCTCCAAGGGTTACAGTAAACACCCAGAGGTGCGTCGCAGTCTAATACTGGCCTCTCAGTAACGGCACATATACAGACTGTTTGAAGCATTGCTTCCCCTTGACGTAAGTCGGCATTGTGCATACTATATTCAATTCCGATGCAATTTCTGTGTTTCATCGTCAATATGAAGCTCCAAGGGTTACAGTAAACACCCAGTGGTGCGTCGCAATCTAATACTGGCCTCTCTGTAACGACACGTATACAGACTGTTTGAGGCATTGCTCCCCCTGAACGAAAGTCGGCATTGTGCCTACTATATTCAATCCCGATGCAATTTCTGTGTTTCATCGTCAATATGAAGCTCCATGGGTTACAGTAAACACCCAGTTGTGCGCCGCAATCTAATAATTGCCCCTCAGGAAAGGCACGTAAACAAACTGTTTGAGGCATTGCTCCCCCTGAACGAAAGTCGGCATTGTGCCTACTATATTCAATCCCGATGCAATTTCTGTGTTTCATCGTCAATATGAAGCTCCAAGGGTTACAGTAAACACCCAGAGGTGCGTCGCAGTCTGATACTGGCCTCTCAGTAACGGCACATATACAGACTGTTTGAAGCATTGCTCCCCCTTGACGTAAATCGGCATTGTGCATACTATATTCAATCCCGATGCAATTTCTGTGTTTCATCGTCAATATGAAGCTCCAAGGGTTACAGTAAACACCCAGTGGTGCGTCGCAATCTAATACTGGCCTCTCTGTAACGACACGTATACAGACTGTTTGAACCATTGCTCCCCCTGGACGTAAGTCGGTATTGTGCCTACTATATTCAATCCCGATGCAATTTCTGTGTTTCATCGTCACTATGAAGCTCCAAGGGTTACAGTAAACAGCCAGTGGTGCGTCGCAATCTAATACTGGCCTCTCAGGAAAGGCACGTATACAGACTGTTTGAAGCATTACTCCCCCTCAACGAAAATCGGCATTGTGCCTTCTATATTCAATCCCGATGCAATTTCTGTGTTTCATCGTCAATATGAAGCTCCATGGGTTACAGTAAACACCCAGTGGTGCGTCGCAATCTAATACTGGCCTCTCAGGAAAGGCACGTATACAGACCATTTGAAGCATTGCTCCCCCTGAACGAAAGTCGGCATTGTGCCTACTATATTCAATCCCGATACAATTTCTGTGTTTCATCGTCAATATGAAGCTCCATGGGTTACAGTAAACACCCAGTCGTGCGTCGCAATCTAATACTGGCCTCTCAGGAAAGGCACGTATACAGAATGTTTGAAGCATTGCCCCCTTGAACGAAAGTCGGCATTGCGCCTACTATATTAAATCCCGATGCAATTTCTGTGTTTCATCGTCAATATGAAGCTCCATGGGTTACAGTAAACACCCAGTGGTGCGTCGCAATCTAATACTGGCCTCTCAGGAAAGGCACGTATACAGACCGTTTGAAGTATTGCTCCCCCTGAACGAAAGTCGGCATTGTGCCTACTATATTCAATCCCAATGCAATTTCTGTGTTTCATCGTCAATATGAAGCTCCATGGGTTACAGTAAACACCCAGTGGTGCGTCGCAATCTAATACTGGCCTCTCAGGAAAGGCACGTATACAGACTGTTTGAAGCATCACTCCCCCTGAACGAAAGTCGGCATTGTGACTACTATATTCTATCCCGATGCAAATTCTGTGTTTCTTCGTCAATATGAAGCTCCATGGGTTACAGTAAACACCCAGTGGTGCGTCGCAATCTAATACTGGCCTCTCAGGAAAGGCACGTATACAGACTGTTTGAAGCATTGCTCCCCCTGAAGGAAAGTCGGTATTGTGCCTACTATATTCAATCCCGATGCAATTTCTGTGTTTCATTGTCAATATGAAGCTCCATGGTTTACAGTAAACACCCAGTTGTGCGCCGCAATCTAATAATGGCCCCTCAGGAAAGGCACGTATACAAACAGTTTGAGGCATTGCTCCCCCTGAACGAAAGTCGGCATTGTGCCTACTATATTCAATCCCGATGCAATTTCTGTGTTTCATCGTCAATATGAAGCTCCATGGGTTACAGTAAACACCCAGTTGTGCGCCGCAATCTAATAATGGCCCCTCAGGAAAGGCACGTATACAAACTGTTTGAGGCATTGCTCCCCCTGAACGAAAGTCGGCATTGTGCCTACTATATTCAATCCCGATGCAATTTCTGTGCTTCATAGTCAATATGAAGCTCCAAGGGTTGCAGTAAACACCCAGTGGTGCGTCGCAATCTAATACTGGCCTCTCAGGAAAGGCACGTATACAGACTGTTTGAAGCATTCCTCCCCCTGGACGTAAGTCGGCATTGTGCATACTATATTCAATCCCGATGCAATTTCTGTGTTTCATCGTCACTATGAAGCTCCAAGGGTTACAGTAAACACCCAGTGGTACGTCGCAATCTAATACTGGCCTCTCAGGAAGGGCACGTATACAGACTGTTTGAAGCATTGCTTCCCCTGAACGAAAGTCGGCTTTGTGCCTACTATATTCCATCCCGATGCAATTTATGTGTTTCATCGTCAATATGATGCTCCATGGGTTACAGTAAACAGCCAGTGGTGCGTCGCAATCTAATACTGGCCTCTCAGGAAAGGCACGCATACAGACTGTTTGAAGCATTACTCCCCCTGAACGAAAGTCGGCATTGTGCCTACTATATTCAATCCCGATGCAATTTCTGTGTTTCATCATCAATATGAATCTCCAAGGGTTACAGTAAACATCCAGTGGTGCGTCGCAATCTAATACTGGCCTCTCAGGAAAGGCACGTATACAGACTGTTTGAAGCATTGCCCCCCTGAACGATAGTTGGCATTGTGCCTACTATATTCAGTCCCGATGCAATTTCTGTGTTCCATCGTCAATATGAAGCTCCAAGGGTTGCAGTAAACACCCAGTGGTACGTCGCAATCTAATACTGGCCTCTCAGGAAAGGCACGTATACAGAATGTTTGAAGCATTGCTCCCCCTGAACGATAGTCGGCATTGTGCCTACTAAATTCATTCCCGATGCAATTTCTGTGTTTCATCGTCAATATGAAGCTCCATGGGTTACAGTAAACACCCAGTGGTGCGTCGCAATCTAATACTGGTCTCTCAGGAAAGGCAAGTATACAGACTGTTTGAAGCATTACTCCCCCTGAACGAAAGTCGGCATTGTGCCTACTATATTCAATCCCGATGCAATTTCTGTGTTTCATCGACAATATGAAGCTCCATGGGTTACAGTAAACACCCATTTGTGCGCCGCAATCTAATACTGGCCTCTCAGCAAAGGCACGTATACAGACTGTTTGAAGCATTCCTCCCCCTGGACGTAAGTCGGCATTGTGCCTACCATATTCAATCCCGATGCAATTACTGTGTTTCATCGTCAATATGAAGCTCCAAGGGTGACAGTAAACACCCAGAGGTGCGTCGCAGTCTAATACTGGCCTCTCAGTAACGGCACATATACAGACTGTTTAAACCATTGCTCCCCCTGGACGTAAGTCGGCATTGTGCCTACTATATTCAATCCCGATGCAATTTCTGTGTTTCATCGTCAATATGAAGCTCCAAGGGTTACAGTAAACACCCAGTGGTGCGTCGCAATCTAATACTGGCCTCTCAGGAAAGGCCCGTATACAGACTGATTGAAGCATTACTCCCACTGGACGTAAGTCGGCATTGTGCCTACTATATTCAATCCCGATGCAATTTCTGTGTTTCATCGTCAATATGAAGCTCCAAGGGTTACAGTAAACACCCAGTGGTGCGTCGCAATCTAATACTGGCCTCTCAGGAAAGGCACGTACACAGACTGTTTGAAGCATTGCTCCCCCTAGACGTAAGTTGGCATTGCGCCTACTATATTCAATCCCGATGCAATTTCTGTGTTTCATCGTCAATATGAAGCTCCAAGGGTTACAGTTAACACCCAGTGGTGCACGCAATCTAATACTGGCCTCTCAGGAAACGCACGTATACAGACTGTTTCTAGCATTACTCTCCCTGGACGTAAGTCGGCATTGTGCCTACTCTATTCAATCCCGATGCAATTTCTGTGTTTCATCGTCAATATGAAGCTCCAAGGGTTACAGTAAATACCCAGTGGTGCGTCGCAATCTAATACTGGCCTTTTAGGAAAGGCACGTATACAGACTGTTTGAAGCGTTACTTCCCCATGGACGTGAGTCGGCATTGTGCCTACTATATTCAATTCCGATGCAATTTCTGTCTTTTATTCTCAATATGAAGCTCCAAGGGTTACAGTAAGCACCCAGTGGTGCGTCGCAATCTAATACTGGCCTCACAGTAACGGCACATATACAGACTGTTTGAAGCATTGCTCCCCGTGGACGTAAGTCGGCATTGTGCCTTCTATATTCAATCCCAATGCAATTTCTGTGTTTCATCGTCAATATGAAGCTCCAAGGGTTACAGTAAACACCCAGTGGTGCGTCGCAATCAAATACTGGCATCCCAGGAAAGGCACGTACACAGACTGTTTGAAGCATTGCTCCCCGTAGACGTAAGTTGGCATTGCGCCTACTATATTCAATCCCGATGCAAATTCTGTGTTTCATCGTTAATATGAAGCTCCATGGGTTACAGTAAACACCCAGTGGTGCGTCGCAATCTAATACTGGCCTCTCAGGAAAGGCACGTATACAGACCGTTTGAAGCATTGCTCCCCCTGAACGAAAGTCGGCATTGTGCCTACTATATTCAATCCCAATGCAATTTCTGTGTTTCACCGTCAATATGAAGCTCCATGGGTTACAGTAAACACCCAGTGGTGCGTCGCAATCTAATACTGGCCTCTCAGGAAAGGCACGTATACAGACTGTTTGGAGCATTACTCCCCCTGAACGAAAGACGGCATTGGCCTACTATATTCAATCCCGATGCAATTTCTGTGTTTCATCGTCAATACGAATCTCCAAGGGTTACAGTAAACACCCAGTGGTGCGTCGCAATCTAATACTGGCCTCTCAGGAAAGGCACGTATACAGACTGTTTGAAGCATTACTCCCCCTGAACGAAAGTCGGCATTGTGCCTACTATATTCAATCCCGATGCAATTACTGTGTTTCATCGTCAATATGAAGCTCCAAGGGTTACAGTAAACACCCAGAGGTGCGTCGCAGTCTAATACTGGCCTCTCAGTAACGGCACATATACAGACTGTTTGAAGCATTGCTCCCCCTTGACGTAAGTCGTCATTGTGCATACTATATTCAATCCCGATGCAATTTCTGTGTTTCATCGTCAATATGAAGCTCCAAGGGTTACAGTAAACACCCAGTGGTGCGTCGCAATCTAATACTGGCCTCTCAGGAAAGGCCCGTATACAGACTGATTGAAGCATTACTCCCACTGGACGTAAGTCGGCATTGTGCCTACTATATGCAATCCCAATGCAATTTCTGTGTTTCTTCGTCAATATGAAGCTCCAAGGGTTACAGTAAACACCCAGTGGTGCGTCGCAATCTAATACTGGCCTCTCAGGAAAGGCACGTACACAGACTGTTTGAAGCATTGCTCCCCCTAGACGTAAGTTGGCATTGCGCCTACTATATTCAATCCCGATGCAATTTCTGTGTTTCATCGTCAATATGAAGCTCCAAGGGTTACAGTTAACACCCAGTGGTGCACGCAATCTAATACTGGCCTCTCAGGAAACGCACGTATACAGACTGTTTCTAGCATTACTCTCCCTGGACGTAAGTCGGCATTGTGCCTACTCTATTCAATCCCGATGCAATTTCTGTGTTTCATCGTCAATATGAAGCTCCAAGGGTTACAGTAAATACCCAGTGGTGCGTCGCAAACTAATACTGGCCTTTTAGGAAAGGCACGTATACAGACTGTTTGAAGCGTTACTTCCCCATGGACGTAAGTCGGCATTGTGCCTACTATATTCAATTCCGATGTAATTTCTGTCTTTTATTCTCATTATGAAGCTCCAAGGGTTACAGTAAGCACCCAGTGGTGCGTCGCAATCTAATACTGGCCTCACAGTAACGGCACATATACAGACTGTTTGAAGCATTGCTCCCCCTGGACGTAAGTCGGCATTGTGCCTTCTATATTCAATCCCAATGCAATTTCTGTGTTTCATCGTCAATATGAAGCTCCAAGGGTTACAGTAAACACCCAGTGGTGCGTCGCAATCAAATACTGGCCTCTCAGGAAAGGCACGTACACAGACTGTTTGAAGCATTGCTCCCCCTAGACGTAAGTTGGCATTGCGCCTACTATATTCAATCCCGATGCAATTTCTGTGTTTCATCGTCAATAGGAAGCTCCATGGGTTACAGTAAACACCCAGTGGTGCGTCGCAATCTAATACTGACCTCTCAGGAAAGGCACGTATACAGACCGTTTGAAGCATTGCTCCCCCTGAACGAAAGTCGGCATTGTGCCTACAATATTCAATCCCAATGCAATTTCTGTGTTTCACCGTCAATATGAAGCTCCATGGGTTACAGTAAACACCCAGTGGTGCGTCGCAATCTAATACTGGCCTCTCAGGAAAGGCACGTATACAGACTGTTTGGAGCATTACTCCCCCTGAACGAAAGACGGCATTGTGCCTACTATATTCAATCCCGATGCAATTTCTGTGTTTCATCGTCAATACGAATCTCCAAGGGTTACAGTAAACACCCAGTGGTGCGTCGCAATCTAATACTGGCCTCTCAGGAAAGGCACGTATACAGAATGTTTGAAGCATTGCCCCCTTGAACGAAAGTCGGCATTGCGCCTACTATATTAAATCCCGATGCAATTTCTGTGTTTCATCGTCAATATGAAGCTCCATGGGTTACAGTAAACACCCAGTGGTGCGTCGCAATCTAATACTGGCCTCTCAGGAAAGGCACGTATACAGACCGTTTGAAGTATTGCTCCCCCTGAACGAAAGTCGGCATTGTGCCTACTATATTCAATCCCAATGCAATTTCTGTGTTTCATCGTCAATATGAAGCTCCATGGGTTACAGTAAACACCCAGTGGTGCGTCGCAATCTAATACTGGCCTCTCAGGAAAGGCACGTATACAGACTGTTTGAAGCATCACTCCCCCTGAACGAAAGTCGGCATTGTGACTACTATATTCTATCCCGATGCAAATTCTGTGTTTCTTCGTCAATATGAAGCTCCATGGGTTACAGTAAACACCCAGTGGTGCGTCGCAATCTAATACTGGCCTCTCAGGAAAGGCACGTATACAGACTGTTTGAAGCATTGCTCCCCCTGAAGGAAAGTCGGTATTGTGCCTACTATATTCAATCCCGATGCAATTTCTGTGTTTCATTGTCAATATGAAGCTCCATGGGTTACAGTAAACACCCAGTTGTGCGCCGCAATCTAATAATGGCCCCTCAGGAAAGGCACGTATACAAACTGTTTGAGGCATTGCTCCCCCTGAACGAAAGTCGGCATTGTGCGTACTATATTCAATCCCGATGCAATTTCTGTGTTTCATCGTCAATATGAAGCTCCATGGGTTACAGTAAACACCCAGTTGTGCGCCGCAATCTAATAATGGCCCCTCAGGAAAGGCACGTATACAAACTGTTTGAGGCATTGCTCCCCCTGAACGAAAGTCGGCATTGTGCCTACTATATTCAATCCCGATGCAATTTCTGTGCTTCATAGTCAATATGAAGCTCCAAGGGTTGCAGTAAACACCCAGTGGTGCGTCGCAATCTAATACTGGCCTCTCAGGAAAGGCACGTATACAGACTGTTTGAAGCATTCCTCCCCCTGGACGTAAGTCGGCATTGTGCATACTATATTCAATCCCGATGCAATTTCTGTGTTTCATCGTCACTATGAAGCTCCAAGGGTTACAGTAAACACCCAGTGGTACGTCGCAATCTAATACTGGCCTCTCAGGAAGGGCACGTATACAGACTGTTTGAAGCATTGCTTCACCTGAACGAAAGTCGGCTTTGTGCCTACTATATTCCATCCCGATGCAATTTATGTGTTTCATCGTCAATATGATGCTCCATGGGTTACAGTAAACAGCCAGTGGTGCGTCGCAATCTAATACTGGCCTCTCAGGAAAGGCACGCATACAGACTGTTTGAAGCATTACTCCCCCTGTACGAAAGTCGGCATTGTGCCTACTATATTCAATCCCGATGCAATTTCTGTGTTTCATCATCAATATGAATCTCCAAGGGTTACAGTAAACACCCAGTGGTGCGTCGCAATCTAATACTGGCCTCTCAGGAAAGGCACGTATACAGACTGTTTGAAGCATTGCTCCCCCTGAACGATAGTTGGCATTGTGCCTACTATATTCAGTCCCGATGCAATTTCTGTGTTCCATCGTCAATATGAAGCTCCAAGGGTTGCAGTAAACACCCAGTGGTACGTCGCAATCTAATACTGGCCTCTCAGGAAAGGCATGTATACAGACTGTTTGAAGCATTGCTCCCCCTGAACGATAGTCGGCATTGTGCCTACTATATTCATTCCCGATGCAATTTCTGTGTTTCATCGTCAATATGAAGCTCCATGGGTTACAGTAAACACCCAGTGATGCGTCGCAATCTAATACTGGTCTCTCAGGAAAGGCACTTATACAGACTGTTTGAAGCATTGCCCCCCTGAACGAAAGTCGGCATTGTGCCTACTATATTCAATCCCGATGCAAATTCTGTGTTTCTTCGTCAATATGAAGCTCCATGGGTTACAGTAAACACCCAGTGGTGCGTCGCAATCTAATACTGGCCTCTCAGCAAAGGCACGTATACAGACTGTTTGAAGCATTCCTCCCCCTGGACGTAAGTCGGCATTGTGCCTACTATATTCAATCCCGATGCAATTACTGTGTTTCATCGTCAATATGAAGCTCCAAGGGTGACAGTAAACACCCAGAGGTGCGTCGCAGTCTAATACTGGCCTCTCAGTAACGGCACATATACAGACTGTTTAAACCATTGCTCCCCCTGGACGTAAGTCGGCATTGTGCCTACTATATTCAATCCCGATGCAATTTCTGTGTTTCATCGTCAATATGAAGCTCCAAGGGTTACAGTAAACACCCAGTGGTGCGTCGCAATCTAATACTGGCCTCTCAGGAAAGGCCCGTATACAGACTGATTGAAGCATTACTCCCACTGGACGTAAGTCGGCATTGTGCCTACTATATTCAATCCCGATGCAATTTCTGTGTTTCATCGTCAATATGAAGCTCCAAGGGTTACAGTAAACACCCAGTGGTGCGTCGCAATCTAATACTGGCCTCTCAGGAAAGGCACGTACACAGACTGTTTGAAGCATTGCTCCCCCTAGACGTAAGTTGGCATTGCGCCTTCTATATTCAATCCCGATGCAATTTCTGTGTTTCATCGTCAATATGAAGCTCCAAGGGTTACAGTTAACACACAGTGGTGCACGCAATCTAATACTGGCCTCTCAGGAAACGCACGTATACAGACTGTTTCTAGCATTACTCTCCCTGGACGTAAGTCGGCATTGTGCCTACTCTATTCAATCCCGATGCAATTTCTGTGTTTCATCGTCAATATGAAGCTCCAAGGGTTACAGTAAATACCCAGTGGTGCGTCGCAATCTAATACTGGCCTTTTAGGAAAGGCACGTATACAGACTGTTTGAAGCGTTACTTCCCCATGGACGTAAGTCGGCATTGTGCCTACTATATTCAATTCCGATGCAATTTCTGTCTTTTATTCTCAATATGAAGCTCCAAGGGTTACAGTAAGCACCCAGTGGTGCGTCGCAATCTAATACTGGCCTCACAGTAACGGCACATATACAGACTGTTTGAAGCATTGCTCCCCCTGGACGTAAGTCGGCATTGTGCCTTCTATATTCAATCCCAATGCAATTTCTGTGTTTCATCGTCAATATGAAGCTCCAAGGGTTACAGTAAACACCCAGTGGTGCGTCGCAATCAAATACTGGCCTCCCAGGAAAGGCACGTACACAGACTGTTTGAAGCATTGCTCCCCGTAGACGTAAGTTGGCATTGCGCCTACTATATTCAATCCCGATGCAAATTTTGTGTTTCATCGTTAATATGAAGCTCCATGGGTTACAGTAAACACCCAGTGGTGCGTCGCAATCTAATACTGGCCTCTCAGGAAAGGCACGTATACAGACCGTTTGAAGCATTGCTCCCCCTGAACGAAAGTCGGCATTGTGCCTACTATATTCAATCCCAATGCAATTTCTGTGTTTCACCGTCAATATGAAGCTCCATGGGCTACAGTAAACACCCAGTGGTGCGTCGCAATCTAATACTGGCCTCTCAGGAAAGGCACGTATACAGACTGTTTGGAGCATTACTCCCCCTGAACGAAAGACGGCATTGTGCCTACTATATTCAATCCCGATGCAATTTCTGTGTATCATCGTCAATACGAATCTCCAAGGGTTACAGTAAACACCCAGTGGTGCGTCGCAATCTAATACTGGCCTCTCAGGAAAGGCACGTATACAGACTGTTTGAAGCATTACTCCCCCTGAACGAAAGTCGGCATTGTGCCTACTATATTCAATCCCGATGCAATTACTGTGTTTCATCGTCAATATGAAGCTCCAAGGGTTACAGTAAACACCCAGAGGTGCGTCGCAGTCTAATACTGGCCTCTCAGTAACGGCACATATACAGACTGTTTGAAGCATTGCTCCCCCTTGACGTAAGTCGTCATTGTGCATACTATATTCAATCCCGATGCAATTTCTGTGTTTCATCGTCAATATGAAGCTCCAAGGGTTACAGTAAACATCCAGTGGTGCGTCGCAATCTAATACTGGCCTCTCAGGAAAGGCCCGTATACAGACTGATTGAAGCATTTCTCCCACTGGACGTAAGTCGGCATTGTGCCTACTATATTCAATCCCAATGCAATTTCTGTGTTTCTTCGTCAATATGAAGCTCCAAGGGTTACAGTAAACACCCAGTGGTGCGTCGCAATCTAATACTGGCCTCTCAGGAAAGGCACGTACACAGACTGTTTGAAGCATTGCTCCCCCTAGACGTAAGGTGGCATTGCGCCTACTATATTCAATCCCGATGCAATTTCTGTGTTTCATCGTCAATATGAAGCTCCAAGGGTTACAGTTAACACCCAGTGGTGCACGCAATCTAATTCTGGCCTCTCAGGAAACGCACGTATACAGACTGTTTCTAGCATTACTCTCCCTGGACGTAAGTCGGCATTGTGCCTACTCTATTCAATCCCGATGCAATTTCTGTGTTTCATCGTCAATATGAAGCTCCAAGGGTTACAGTAAATACCCAGTGGTGCGTCGCAATGTAATACTGGCCTTTTAGGAAAGGCACGTATACAGACTGTTTGAAGCGTTACTTCCCCATGGACGTAAGTCGGCATTGTGCCTACTATATTCAATTCCGATGCAATTTCTGTCTTTTATTCTCATTATGAAGCTCCAAGGGTTACAGTAAGCACCCAGTGGTGCGTCGCAATCTAATACTGGCCTCACAGTAACGGCACATATACAGACTGTTTGAAGCATTGCTCCCCCTGGACGTAAGTCGGCATTGTGCCTTCTATATTCAATCCCAATGCAATTTCTGTGTTTCATCGTCAATATGAAGCTCCAAGGGTTACAGTAAACACCCAGTGGTGCGTCGCAATCAAATACTGGCCTCTCAGGAAAGGCACGTACACAGACTGTTTGAAGCATTGCTCCCCCTAGACGTAAGTTGGCATTGCGCCTACTATATTCAATCCCGATGCAATTTCTGTGTTTCATCGTCAATAGGAAGCTCCATGGGTTACAGTAAACACCCAGTGGTGCGTCGCATTCTAATACTGACCTCTCAGGAAAGGCACGTATACAGACCGTTTGAAGCATTGCTCCCCCTGAACGAAAGTCGGCATTGTGCCTACAATATTCAATCCCAATGCAATTTCTGTGTTTCACCGTCAATATGAAGCTCCATGGGTTACAGTAAACACCCAGTGGTGCGTCGCAATCTAATACTGGCCTCTCAGGAAAGGCACGTATACAGACTGTTTGGAGCATTACTCCCCCTGAACGAAAGACGGCATTGTGCCTACTATATTCAATCCCGATGCAATTTCTGTGTTTCATCGTCAATACGAATCTCCAAGGGTTACAGTAAACACCCAGTGGTGCGTCGCAATCTAATACTGGCCTCTCAGGAAAGGCACGTATACAGACTGTTTGAAGCATTACTCCCCCTGAACGAAAGTCGGCATTGTGCCTACTATATTCAATCCCGATGCAATTACTGTGTTTCATCGTCAATATGAAGCTCCAAGGGTTACAGTAAACACCCAGAGGTGCGTCGCAGTCTAATACTGGCCTCTCAGTAACGGCACATATACAGACTGTTTGAAGCATTGCTCCCCCTTGACGTAAGTCGGCATTGTGCATACTATATTCAATCCCGATGCAATTTCTGTGTTTCATCGTCAATATGAAGCTCCAAGGGTTACAGTAAACACCCAGTGGTGCGTCGCAATCTAATACTGGCCTCTCTGTAACGACACGTATACAGACTGTTTGAGGCATTGCTCCCCCTGAACGAAAGTCGGCATTGTGCCTACTATATTCAATCCCGATGCAATTTCTGTGTTTCATCGTCAATATGAAGCTCCATGGGTTACAGTAAACACCCAGTTGTGCGCCGCAATCTAATAATTGCCCCTCAGGAAAGGCACGTATACAAACTGTTTGAGGCATTGCTCCCCCTGAACGAAAGTCGGCATTGTGCCTACTATATTCAATCCCGATGCAATTTCTGTGTTTCATAGTCAATATGAAGCTCCAAGGGTTACAGTAAACACTCAGTGGTGCGTCGCAATCTAATACTGGCCTCTCAGGAAAGGCACCTATACAGACTGTTTGAAGCATTACTCCCCCTGGACGTAAGTCGGCATTGTGCCTACTATACTCAATCCCGATGCAATTACTGTGTTTCATCGTCAATATGAAGCTCCAAGGGTTACAGTAAACACCCAGAGGTGCGTCGCAGTCTAATACTGGCCTCTCAGTAACGGCACATATACAGACTGTTTGAAGCATTGCTCCCCCTTGACGTAAGTCGGCATTGTGCATACTATATTCAATCCCGATGCAATTTCTGTGTTTCATCGTCAATATGAAGCTCCAAGGGTTGCAGTAAACACCCAGTGGTGCGTCGCAATCTAATACTGGCCTCTCTGTAACGACACGTATACAGACTGTTTGAACCATTGCTCCCCCTGGACGTAAGTCGGTATTGTGCCTACTATATTCAATCCCGATGCAATTTCTGTGTTTCATCGTCACTATGAAGCTCCAAGGGTTACAGTAAACACCCAGTGGTACGTCGCAATCTAATACTGGCCTCTCAGGAAGGGCACGTATACAGACTGTTTGAAGCATTGCTTCCCCTGAACGAAAGTCGGCATTGTGCCTACTATATTCAATCCCGATGCAATTTCTGTGTTACATCGTCAATATGAAGCTCCATGGGTTACAGTAAACAGCCAGTGGAGCGTCGCAATCTAATACTGGCCTCTCAGGAAAGCCACGTATACAGACTGTTTGAAGCATTACTCCCCCTGAACGAAAGTCGGCATTGTGCCTACTATATTCAATCCCGATGCAATTTCTGTGTTTCATCGTCAATATGAAGCTCCATGGGTTACGGTAAACACCCAGTGGTGCGTCGCAATCTAATACTGGCCTCTCAGGAAAGGCACGTATACAGACCGTTTGAAGCATTGCTCCCCCTGAACGAAAGTCGGCATTCTGCCTACTATATTCAATCCCGATACAATTTCTGTGTTTCATCGTCAATATGAAGCTCCATGGGTTACAGTAAACACCCAGTCGTGCGTCGCAATCTAATACTGGCCTCTCAGGAAAGGCACGTATACAGAATGTTTGAAGCATTGCCCCCTTGAACGAAAGTCGGCATTGTGCCTACTATATTCAATCCCGATGCAATTTCTGTGTTTCATCGTCAATATGAAGCTCCATGGGTTACAGTAAACACCCAGTGGTGCGTCGCAATCTAATACTGGCCTCTCAGGAAAGGCACGTATACAGACCGTTTGAAGCATTGCTCCCCCTGAACGAAAGTCGGCATTGTGCCTACTATATCCAATCCCAATGCAATTTCTGTGTTTCATCGTCAATATGAAGCTCCATGGGTTACAGTAAACACCCAGTGGTGCGTCGTAATCTAATACTGGCCTCTCAGGAAAGGCACGTATACAGACTGTTTGAAGCATCACTCCCCCTGAACGAAAGGCGGCATTGTGACTACTATATTCAATCCCGATGCAAATTCTGTGTTTCTTCGTCAATATGAAGCTCCATGGGTTACAGTAAACACCCAGTGGTGCGTCGCAATCTAATACTGGCCTCTCAGGAAAGGCACGTATACAGACTGTTTGAAGCATTGCTCCCCCTGAAGGAAAGTCGGCATTGTGCCTACTATATTCAATCCCGATGCAATTTCTGTGTTTCATTGTCAATATGAAGCTCCATGGTTTACAGTAAACACCCAGTTGTGCGCCGCAATCTAATAATGGCCCCTCAGGAAAGGCACGTATACAAACTATTTGAGGCATTGCTCCCCCTGAACGAAAGTCGGCATTGTGCCTACTATATTCAATCCCGATGCAATTTCTGTGTTTCATTGTCAATATGAAGCTCCATGGTTTACAGTAAACACCCAGTTGTGCGCCGCAATCTAATAATGGCCCCTCAGGAAAGGCACGTATACAGACTGTTTGAAGCATTCCTCCCCCTGGACGTAAGTCGGCATTGTGCCTACTATATTCAATCCCGATGCAATTTCTGTGTTTCATCGTCACTATGAAGCTCCAAGGGTTACAGTAAACACCCAGTGGTACGTCGCAATCTAATACTGGCCTCTCAGGAAGGGCACGTATACAGACTCTTTGAAGCATTGCTACCCCTGAACGAAAGTCGGCATTGTGCCTACTATATTCAATCCCGATGCAATTTATGTGTTTCATCGTCAATATGATGCTCCATGGGTTACAGTAAACAGCCAGTGGTGCGTCGCAATCTAATACTGGCCTCTCAGGAAAGCACGCATACAGACTGTTTGAAGCATTACTCCCCCTGAACGAAAGTCGGCATTGTGCCTACTATATTCAATCCCGATGCAATTTCTTTGTTTCATCATCAATATGAATCTCCAAGGGTTACAGTAAACACCCAGTGGTGCGTCGCAATCTAATACTGGCTTCTCAGGAGAGGCACGTATACAGACTGTTTGAAGCATTGCTCCCCCAGAACGATAGTCGGCATTGTGCCTACTATATTCAGTCCCGATGCAATTTCTGTGTTCCATCGTCAATATGAAGCTCCATGGGTTGCAGTAAACACCCAGTGGTACGTCGCAATCTAATACTGGCCTCTCAGGAAAGGCACGTATACAGACTGTTTGAAGCATTGCTCCCCCTGAACGACAGTCGGCATTGTGCCTACTATATTCATTCCCGATGCAATTTCTGTGTTTCATCGTCAATATGAAGCTCCATGGGTTACAGTAAACACCCAGTGATGCGTCGCAATCTAATACTGGACTCTCAGGAAAGGCACGTATACAGACTGTTTGAAGCATTGCCCCCCTGAACGAAAGTCGGCATTGTGCCTACTATATTCAATCCCGATGCAAATTCTGTGTTTCTTCGTCAATATGAAGCTCCATGGGTTACAGTAAACACCCAGTGGTGCGTCGCAATCTAATACTGGCCTCTCAGGAAAGGCTAGTATACAGACTGTTTGAAGCATTACTCCCCCTGAACGAAAACCGGCATTGTGCCTACTATATTCAATCCCGATGCAATTTCTGTGTTTCATCGACAATATGAAGCTCCATGGGTTACAGTAAACACCCAGTTGTGCGCCGCAATCTAATAATGGCCCCTCAGGAAAGGCACGTGTACAGGCTTTTTGAGGCATTGCTCCCCCTGAACGAAAGTCGGCATTGTGCCTACTATATTCAATCCCGATGCAATTTCTGTGTTTCATAGTCAATATGAAGCTCCAAGGGTTACAGTAAACACCCAGTGGTGCGTCGCAATCTAATACTGGCCTCTCAGGAAAGGCACGTATACAGACTGTCTGAAGCATTCCTCCCCTGGTCGTAAGTCGGCATTGTGCCTACTATATTCAATCCCGATGCAATTACTGTGTTTCATCGTCAATATGAAGCTCCAAGGGTGACAGTAAACACCCAGAGGTGCGTCGCAGTCTAATACTGGCCTCTCAGTAACGGCACATATACAGACTGTTTAAACCATTGCTCCCCCTGGACGTAAGTCTTCATTGTGCCTACTATATTCAATCCCGATGCAATTTCTGTGTTTCATCGTCAATATGAAGCTCCAAGGGTTACAGTAAACACCCAGTGGTGCGTCGCAATCTAATACTGGCCTCTCAGGGTAGGCCCGTATACAGACTGATTGAAGCATTACTCCCACTGGACGTAAGTCGGCATTGTGCCTACTATATTCAATCCCAATGCAATTTCTGAGGTTCATCGTCAATATGAAGCTCCAAGGGTTACAGTAAACACCTAGTGGTGCGTCGCAATCTAATACTGGCCTCTCAGGAAAGGCACGTACACAGACTGTTTGAAGCATTGCTCCCCCTAGACGTAAGTTGGCATTGCGCCTACTATATTCAATCCCGATGCAATTTCTGTGTTTCATCGTCAATATGAAGCTCCAAGGGTTACAGTTAACACCCAGTGGTGCACGCAATCTAATACTGGCCTCTGAGGAAACGCACGTATACAGACTGTTTCTAGCATTACTCTCCCTGGACGTAAGTCGGCATTGTGCCTACTATATTCAATCCCGATGCAATTTCTGTGTTTCATCGTCAATATGAAGATCCAAGGGTTACAGTAAATACCCAGTGGTGCGTCGCAATCTAATACTGGCCTTTTAGGAAAGGCACGTATACAGACTGTTTGAAGCGTTACTTCCCCATGGACGTAAGTCGGCATTGTGCCTACTATATTCAATTCCGATGCAATTTCTGTCTTTTATTCTCAATATGAAGCTCCAAGGGTTACAGTAAGCACCCAGTGGTGCGTCGCAATCTAATACTGGCCTCACAGTAACGGCACATATACAGACTGTTTGAAGCATTGCTCCCCCTGGACGTAAGTCGGCTTTGTGCCTTCTATATTCAATCCCAATGCAATTTCTGTGTTTCATCGTCAATATGAAGCTCCAAGGGTTACAGTAAACACCCAGTGGTGCGTCGCAATCAAATACTGGCCTCTCAGGAAAGGCACGTACACAGACTGTTTGAAGCATTGCTCCCCCTAGACGTAGGTTGGCATTGCGCCTACTATATTCAATCCCGATGCAATTTCTGTGGTTCATCGTCAATATGAAGCTCCAAGGGATACAGTAAACACCCAGTCGTGCGTCGCAATCTAATCCTGGACTCTCAGTAACGGCACTTACACAGACTGTTTAAACCATTGCTCCCCGAGGACGTAAGTCGGCATTGTGCCTACTATATTCAATCCCTAAGCAATTTCTGTGTTTCATCGTCAATATGAAGTTCCAAGGGTTACAGTAAACACCCAGTGGTGCGTCGCAATCTAATACTGGAATCTCAGGAAAGTCACGTATACGACTGTTTGAAGCATTGCTCCCCCTGAACGAAAGTCGACATTATGCCTACAATATTCAATCCCGATGCAATTTCTGTGTTTTATCGTCAATATGAAGCTCCAAGGGTTACAGTAAACACCCAGTGGTGCGTCGCAGTCTAATACTGGCCTCTCAGGAAGGGCACGTATACAGACTGTTGGAAGCATTGCTCCCCCTGAACGAAAGTCGGCATTTTGCCTACTATATTCATTCCCGATGCAATTTCTGTGTTTCATCGTCAATATGAAGTTCCAAGGGTTCCAGTAAACACCCAGTGGTGCGTCGCAATCTAATACTGGCCTCTTAGTAACGGCACGTAGACAGACTGTTTGAAGCATTGCACCCCCTGGACGTAAGTCGGCATTGTGCCTACTATATTCAATCCCGATTCAATTTGTGTGTTTCATCGTCAATATGAAGCTCCATGGGTTACAGTAAACACCCAGTCGTGCATCGCAATCTAATACTGGAATCTCAGGAAAGTCACGTATACGACTGTATGAAGCATTGCTCCCCCTGGACGTAAGTCAGCATTGTGCCTACTATATTCAATCCCGATGCAACTTCTGTGTTTCATCGTCAATATGAATCTCCAAGGGTTACAGTAAACACCCAGTGGTGCGTCGCAATCTAAAACTGGCCTCTCAGGAAAGGCACGTATACAGACTGTTTGAAGCATTACTCCCCCTGAACGAAAGTGGGCATTGTGCCTACTATATTCAATCCCGATGCAATTTCTGTGTTTCATCGTCAATATGAAGCTCCATGGGTTACAGTAAACACCCAGTCGTGCGTCGCAATCTAATACTGGCCTCTAAGGAAAGGCACATATACTGACTGTTTGAAGCATTGGTCTCCCTGAACGAAACTCGACATTGTGCCTACTATATTCAATCCCGATGCAATTTCTGTGTTTCATCGTCAATATGAAGTTCCAAGGGTTACAGTAAACACCCAGTGGTGCGTCGCAATCTAATACTGGCCTCTCAGGAAAGGCACGTATACAGACCGTTTGAAGCATTGCTCCCCCTGAACGAAAGTCGGCATTGTGCCTACTATATTCAATCCCAATGCAATTTCTGTGTTTCATCGTCAATATGAAGCTCCGTGGGTTACAGTAAACACCCAGTGGTGCGTCGCAATCTAATACTGGCCTCTCAGGAAAGGCACGTATACAGACTGTTTGGAGCATTACTCCCCGTGAACGAAAGTCGGCATTGAGCCTACTATATTCAATCCCGATTCAATTTCTGTGTTTCATCGTCAATATGAATCTCCAAGGGTTACAGTAAACACCCAGTGGTGCGTCGCAATCTAATACTGGCCTCTCAGGAAAGGCACGTATACAGACTGTTTGAAGCATTACTCCCCCTGAACGAAAGTCGGCATTGTGCCTACTATATTCAATCCCGATGCAAATTCTGTGTTTCTTCGTCAATATGAAGCTCCATGGGTTACAGTAAACACCCAGTGGTGCGTCGCAATCTAATACTGGCCTCTCAGGAAAGGCACGTATACAGACTGTTTGAAGCATTGCTCCCCCTGAACGAAAGTCGGCATTGTGCCTACTATATTCAATCCTGATGCAATTTCTGTGTTTCATTGTCAATATGAAGCTCCATGGGTTACAGTAAACACCCAGTTGTGCGCCGCAATCTAATAATGGCCCCTCAGGAAAGGCACGTATACAAACTGTTTGAGGCATTGCTCCCCCTGAACGAAAGTCGGCATTGTGCCTACTATATTCAATCCCGATGCAATTTCTGTGTTTCATCGTCAATATGAAGCTCCATGGGTTACAGTAAACACCCAGTTGTGCGCCGCAATCTAATAATGGCCCCTCAGGAAAGGAACGTATACAAACTGTTTGAGGCATTGCTCCCCCTGAACGAAAGTCGGCATTGTGCCTACTATATTCAATCCCGATGCAATTTCTGTGTTTCATCGTCAATATGAAGCTCCATGGGTTACAGTAAACACCCAGTTGTGCGCCGCAATCTAATAATGGCCCCTCAGGAAAGGCACGTATACAAACTGTTTGAGGCATTGCTCCCCCTGAACGAAAGTCGGCATTGTGCCTACTATATTCAATCCCGATGCAATTTCTGTGTTTCATAGACAATATGAAGCTCCAAGGGTTACAGTAAACACCCAGTGGTGCGTCGCAATCTAATACTGGCCTCTCAGGAAAGGCACGTATACAGACTGTCTGAATCATTCCTCCCCCTGGACGTAAGTCGGCATTGTGCCTACTATATTCAATCCCGATGCAATTACTGTGTTTCATCGTCAATATGAAGCTCCAAGGGTTACAGTAAACACCCAGAGGTGCGTCGCAGTCTAATACTGGCCTCTCAGTAACGGCACATATACAGACTGTTTGAAGCATTGCTCCCCCTTGACGTTAGTCGGCATTGTGCATACTATATTCAATCCCGATGCAATTACTGTGTTTCATCGTCAATATGAAGCTCCAAGGGTTACAGTAAACACCCAGTGGTGCGTCGCAATCTAATACTGGCCTCTCTGTAACGACACGTACACAGACTGTTTGAAGCATTGCTCCCCCTGGACGTAAGTCGGCATTGTGCCTACTATATTCAATCCCGATGCAATTTCTGTGTTTCATCGTCAATATGAAGCTCCATGGGTTACAGTAAACACCCAGTTGTGCGTCGCAGTCTAATACTGGCCTCTCAGGAAAGGCACGTATACAGACTGTTTGAAGCATTGCTCCCCCTGAACGAAAGTCGGCATTTTGCCTACTATATTCAATCCCGATGCAATTTCTGTGTTTCATCGTCAATATGAAGTTCCAAGGGTTACAGTAAACACCCAGTGGTGCGTCGCAATCTAATACTGGCCTCTTAGTAACGGCACGTAAACAGACTGTTTGGAGCATTGCACCCCCTGGACGTAAGTCGGCATTGTGCCTACTATATTCAATCCCGATGAAATTTCTGTCTTTCATCGTCAATATGAAGCTCCATGGGTTACAGTAAACACCCAGTCGTGTGTCGCAATCTAATACTGGAATCTCAGGAAAGTCACGTATACGACTGTATGAAGCATTGCTCCCCCTGGACGTAAGTCAGCATTGTGCCTACTATATTCAATCCCGATGCAACTTCTGTGTTTCATCGTCAATATGAATCTCCAAGGGTTACAGTAAACACCCAGTGGTGCGTCGCAATCTAAAACTGGCCTCTCAGGAAAGGAACGTATGCAGACTGTTTGAAGCATTACTCCCCCTGAACGAAAGTGGGCATTGTGCCTACTATATTCAATCCCGATGCAATTTCTGTGTTTCATCGTCAATATGAAGCTCCATGGGTTACAGTAAACACCCAGTCGTGCGTCGCAATCTAATACTGGCCTCTCAGGAAAGGCACATATACTGACTGTTTGAAGCATTGGTCTCCCTGAACGAAACTCGAAATTGTGCCTACCATATTCAATCCCGATGCAATTTCTGTGTTTCATCGTCAATATGAATCTCCAAGGGTTACAGTAAACACCCAGTGGTGCGTCGCAATCTAATACTGGCCTCTCAGGAAAGGCACGTATACAGACTGTTTGAAGCATTACTCCCCCTGAACGAAGGTCGGCATTGTGCCTATTATATTCAATCCCGATGCAAATTCTGTGTTTCTTCGTCAATATGAAGCTCCATGGGTTACAGTAAACACACAGTGGTGCGTCGCAATCTAATACTGGCCTCTCAGGAAAGGCACGTATACAGACTGTTTGAAGCATTGCTCCCCCTGAACGAAAGTCGGCATTGTGCCTACTATATTCAATCCCGATGCTATTTCTGTGTTTCATAGTCAATATGAAGCTCCATGGGTTACAGTAAACACCCAGTTGTGCGCCGCAATCTAATAATGGCCCCTCAGGAAAGGCACGTATACAAACTGTTTGAGGCATTGCTCCCCCTGAACGAAAGTCGGCATTGTGCCTACTATATTCAATCCCGATGCAATTTTTGTGTTTCATCGTCAATATGAAGCTCCATGGGTTACAGTAAACAGCCAGTGGTGCGTCGCAATCTAATACTGGCCTCTTAGGAAAGGCACGTATTCAGACTGTTTGAAGCATTACTCCCCCTGAACGAAAGTCGGCATTGTGCCTTCTATATTCAATCCCGATGCAATTTCTGTGTTTCATCGTCAATATGAAGCTCCATGGGTTACAGTAAACACCCAGTGGTGCGTCGCAATCTAATACTGGCCTCTCAGGAAAGGCACGTATACAGACCATTTGAAGCATTGCTCCCCCTGAACGAAAGTCGGCATTGTGCCTACTATATTCAATCCCGATACAATTTCTGTGTTTCATCGTCAATATGAAGCTCCATGGGTTACAGTAAACACCCAGTCGTGCGTCGCAATCCAATACCGGCCTCTCAGGAAAGGCACGTAAACAGAATGTTTGAAGCATTGCCCCCTTGAACGAAAGTCGGCATTGTGAGTACTATATTCAATCCCGATGCAATTTCTGTGTTTCATCGTCAATATGAAGCTCCATGGGTTACAGTAAACACCCAGTGGTGCGTCGCAATCTAATACTGGCCTCTCAGGAAAGGCACGTATACAGACCGTTTGAAGCATTGCTCCCCCTGAACGAAAGTCGGCATTGTGCCTACTATATTCAATCCCAATGCAATTTCTGTGTTTCATCGTCAATATGAAGCTCCATGGGTTACAGTAAACACCCAGTGGTTTGTCGCAATCTAATACTGGCCTCTCAGGAAAGGCACGTATACAGACTGTTTGAAGCATCACTCCCCCTGAACGAAAGTCAGCATTGTGACTACTATATTCAATCCCGATGCAAATTCTGTGTTTCTTCGTCAATATGAAGCTCCATGGGTTACAGTAAACACCCAGTGGTGCGTCGCAATCTAATACTGGCCTCTCAGGAAAGGCACGTTTACAGACTGTTTGAAGCATTGCTCCCCCTGAACGAAAGTCGGCATTGTGCCTACTATATTCAATCCCGATGCAATTTCTGTGTTTCATTGTCAATATGAAGCTCCATGGTTTACAGTAAACACCCCGTTGTACGCCGCAATCTAATAATGGCCCCTCTGGAAAGGCACGTATACAAACTGTTTGAGGCATTGCTCCCCCTGAACGAAAGTCGGCATTGTGCCTACTATATTCAATCCCGATGCAATTTCTGTGTTTCATCGTCAATATGAAGCTCCATGGGTTACAGTAAACACCCAGTTGTGCGCCGCAATCTAATAATGGCCCCTCAGGAAAGGCACGTATACAAACTGTTTGAGGCATTGCTCCCCCTGAACGAAAGTCGGCATTGTGCCTACTATATACAATCCCGATGCAACTTCTGTGTTTCATAGTCAATATGAAGTTCCAAGGGTTACAGTAAACACCCAGTGGTGCGTCGCAATCTAATACTGGCCTCTCAGGAAAGGCACGTATACAGACTGTTTGAAGCATTCCTCCCCCTGGACGTAAGTCGGCATTGTGCCTACTATATTCAATCCCGATGCAATTACTGTGTTTCATCGTCAATATGAAGCTCCAAGGGTTACAGTAAACACCCAGAGGTGCGTCGCAGTCTAATACTGGCCTCTCAGTAACGGCACATATACAGAATGTTTGAAGCATTGCTCCCCCTTGACGTAAGTCGGCATTGTGCATACTATATTCAATCCCGATGCAATTTCTGTGTTTCATCGTCACTATGAAGCTCCAAGGGTTACAGTAAACACCCAGTGGTACGTCGCAATCTAACACTGGCCTCTCAGGAAGGGCACGTATACAGACTGTTTGAAGCATTGCTTCCCCTGAACGAAAGTCGGCATTGTGCCTACTATATTCAATCCCGATGCAATTTCTGTGTTTCATCGTCAATATGAAGCTCCATGGGTTACAGTAAACAGCCAGTGGTGCGTCGCAATCTAATACTGGCCTCTCAGGAAAGGCACGTATACAGACTGTTTGAAGCATTACTCCCCCTGAACGAAAGTCGGCATTGTGCCTACTATATTCAATCCCGATGCAATTTCTGTGTTTCATCATCAATATGAAGCTCCATGGGTTACAGTAAACACCCAGTTGTGCGCCGCAATCTAATAATGGCCCATCAGGAAAGGCACGTATACAAACTGTTTGAGGCATTGCTCCCCCTGAACGAAAGTCGGCATTGTGCCTACTATATTCAATCCCGATGCAATTTCTGAGTTTCATCGTCAATATGAAGCCCCATGGGTTACAGTAAACACCTAGTTGTGCGCCGCAATCTAATAATGGCCCCTCAGGAAAGGCACGTATACAAACTGTTTGAGGCATTGCTCCCCCTGAACGAAAGTCGGCATTGTGCCTACTATATTCAATCCCGATGCAATTTCTGTGTTTCATCGTCAATATGAAGCTCCATGGGTTACAGTAAACACCCAGTTGTGCGCCGCAATCTAATAATGGCCCCTCAGGAAAGGCACGTATACAAACTGTTTGAGGCATTGCTCCCCATGAACGAAAGTCGGCATTGTGCCTACTATATTCAATCCCGATGCAATTTCTGTGTTTCATCGTCAATATGAAGCTCCATGGGTTACAGTAAACACCCAGTTGTGCGCCGCAATCTAATAATGGCCCCGCAGGAAAGGCACGTATACAAACTGTTTGAGGCATTGCTCCCCCTGAACGAAAGTCGGCATTGTGCCTACTATATTCAATGCCGATGCAATATCTGTGTTTCATAGTCAATATGAAGCTCCAAGGGTTACAGTAAACACCCAGTGGTGCGTCGCAATCTAATACTGGCCTCTCAGGAAAGGCACGTATACAGACTGTTTGAAGCATTACTCCCCCTGGACGTAAGTCGGCATTGTGCCTACTATATTCAATCCCGATGCAATTACTGTGTTTCATCGTCAATATGAAGCTCCAAGGGTTACAGTAAACACCCAGAGGTGCGTCGCAGTCTAATACTGGCCTCTCAGTAACGGCACATATACAGACTGTTTGAAGCATTGCTCCCCCTTGACGTAAGTCGGCATTGTGCATACTATATTCAATCCCGATGCAATTTCTGTGTTTCATCGTCAATATGAAGCTCCAAGGGTTACAGTAAACACCCAGTGGTGCGTCGCAATCTAATACTGGCCTCTCTGTAACGACACGTATACAGACTGTTTGAAGCATTGCTCCCCCTGGACGTAAGTCGGCATTGTGCCTACTATATTCAATCCCGATGCAATTTCTGTGTTTCATCGTCAATATGAAGCTCCAAGAGTTACAGTAAACACCCAGTGGTGCGTCGCAGTCTAATACTGGCCTCTCAGGAAAGGCACGTATACAGACTGTTTGAAGCATTGCTCCCCCTGAACGAACGTCGGCATTTTGCCTACTATATTCAATCCCGATGCAATTTCTGTGTTTTATCGTCAATATGAAGTTCCAAGGGTTACAGTAAACACCCAGTGGTGCGTCGCAATCTAATACTGGCCTCTTAGTAACGGCACGTAAACAGACTGTTTGAAGCATTGCTTCCCCTGAACGAAAGTCGGCATTGTGCCTACTATATTCAATCCCGATGCAATTTCTGTGTTTCATCGTCAATATGAAGCTCCATGGGTTACAGTAAACACCCAGTCGTGCGTCGCAATCTAATACTGGCCTCTCAGGAAAGGCACATATACTGACTGTTTGAAGCATTGGTCTCCCTGAACGAAACTCGAAATTGTGCCTACTATATTCAATCCCGATGCAATTTCTGTGTTTCATCGTCAATATGAACTTCCAAGGGTTACAGTAAACACCCAGTGGTGCGTCGCAATCTAATACTGGCCTCTCAGGAAAGGCACGTATACAGACCGTTTGAAGCATTGCTCCCCCTGAACGAAAGTCGGCATTGTGCCTACTATATTCAATCCCAATGCAATTTCTGTGTTTCATCGTCAATATGAAGCTCCATGGGTTACAGTAAACACCCAGTGGTGCGTCGCAATCTAATACTGGCCTCTCAGGAAAGGCACGTATACAGACTGTTTGGAGCATTACTCCCCCTGAACGAATGTCGGCATTGTGCCTACTATATTCAATCCCGATGCAATTTCTGTGTTTCATCGTCAATATGAATCTCCAAGGGTTACAGTAAACACCCAGTGGTGCGTCGCAATCTAATACTGGCCTCTCAGGAAAGGCACGTATACAGACTGTTTGAAGCATTACTCCCCCTGAACGAAAGTCGGCCTTGTGCCTACTATATTCAATCCCGATGCAAATTCTGTGTTTCTTCGTCAATATGAAGCTCCATGGGTTACAGTAAACACCCAGTGGTGCGTCGCAATCTAATACTGGCCTCTCAGGAAAGGCACGTATACAGACTGTTTGAAGCATTGCTCCCCCTGAACGAAAGTCGGCATTGTGCCCACTATATTCAATCCCGATGCAATTTCTGTGTTTCATTGTCAATATGAAGCTCCATGGGTTACAGTAAACACCCAGTTGTGCGCCGCAATCTAATAATGGCCCCTCAGGAAAGGCACGTATACAAACTGTTTGAGGCATTGCTCCCCCTGAACGAAAGTCGGCATTGTGCCTACTATATTCAATCCCGATGCAATTTCTGTGTTTCATCGTCAATATGAAGCTCCATGGGTTACAGTAAACAGCCAGTGGTGCGTCGCAATCTAATACTGGCCTCTCAGGAAAGGCACGTATACAGACTGTTTGAAGCATTACTCCCCATGAACGAAAGTCGGCATTGTGCCTTCTATATTCAATCCCGATGCAATTTCTGTGTTTCATCGTCAATATGAAGCTCCATGGGTTACAGTAAACACCCAGTGGTGCGTCGCAATCTAATACTGGCCTCTCAGGAAAGGCACGTATACAGACCGTTTGAAGCATTGCTCCCCCTGAACGAAAGTCGGCATTGTGCCTACTATATTCAATCCCGATACAATTTCTGTGTTTCATCGTCAATATGAAGCTCCATGGGTTACAGTAAACACCCAGTCGTGCGTCGCAATCTAATACTGGCCTCTCAGGAAAGGACGTATACAGAATGTTTGAAGCATTGCCCCCTTGAACGAAAGTCGGCATTGTGCCTACTATATTCAATCCCGATGCAATATCTGTGTTTCATCGTCAATATGAAGCTCCATGGGTTACAGTAAACACCCAGTGGTGCGTCGCAATCTAATACTGGCCTCTCAGGAAAGGCACGTATACAGACCGTTTGAAGCATTGCTCCCCCTGAACGAAAGTCGGCATTGTGCCTACTATATTCAATCCCAATGCAATTTTTGTGTTTCATCGTCAATATGAAGCTCCATGGGTTACAGTAAACACCCAGTGGTTTGTCGCAATCTAATACTGGCCTCTCAGGAAAGGCACGTATACAGACTGTTTGAATTATCACTCCCCCTGAACGAAAGTCGGCATTGTGACTACTATATTCAATCCCGATGCAAATTCTGTGTTTCTTCGTCAATATGAAGCTCCATGGGTTACAGTAAACACCCAGTGGTGCGTCGCAATCTAATACTGGCCTCTCAGGAAAGGCACGTATACAGACTGTTTGAAGCATTGCTCCCCCTGAACGAAAGTCGGCATTGTGCCTACTATATTCAATCCCGATGCAATTTCTGTGTTTCATTGTCAATATGAAGCTCCATGGTTTACAGTAAACACCCAGTTGTGCGCCGCAATCTAATAATGGCCCCTCAGGAAAGGCACGTATACAAACTGTTTGAGGCATTGCTCCCCCTGAACGAAAGTCGGCATTGTGCCTACTATATTCAATCCCGATGCAATTTCTGTGTTTCATCGTCAATATGAAGCTCCATGGGTTACAGTAAACACCCAGTTGTGCGCCGCAATCTAATAATGGCCCCTCAGGAAAGGCACGTACACTCCTGGAAATGGAAAAAAGAACACATTGACACCGGTGTGTCAGACCCACCATACTTGCTCCGGACACTGCGAGAGGGCTGTACAAGCAATGATCACACTCACGGCACAGCGGACACACCAGGAACCGCGGTGTTGGCCGTCGAATGGCGCTAGCTGCGCAGCATTTGTGCACCGCCGCCGTCAGTGTCAGCCAGTTTGCCGTGGCATACGGAGCTCCATCGCAGTCTTTAACACTGGTAGCATGCCGCGACAGCGTGGACGTGAACCGTATGTGCAGTTGACGGACTTTGAGCGAGGGCGTATAGTGGGCATGCGGGAGGCCGGGTGGACGTACCGCCGAATTGCTCAACACGTGGGGCGTGAGGTCTCCACAGTACATCGATGTTGTCGCCAGTGGTCGGCGGAAGGTGCACGTGCCCGTCGACCTGGGACCGGACCGCAGCGACGCACGGATGCACGCCAAGACCGTAGGATCCTACGCAGTGCCGTAGGGGACCGCACCGCCACTTCCCAGCAAATTAGGGACACTGTTGCTCCTGGGGTATCGGCGAGGACCATTCGCAACCGTCTCCATGAAGCTGGGCTACGGTCCCGCACACCGTTAGGCCGTCTTCCGCTCACGCCCCAACATCGTGCAGCCCGCCTCCAGTGGTGTCGCGACAGGCGTGAATGGAGGGACGAATGGAGACGTGTCGTCTTCATCGATGAGAGTCGCTTCTGCCTTGGTGCCAATGATGGTCGTATGCGTGTTTGGCGCCATGCAGGTGAGCGCCACAATCAGGACTGCATACGACCGAGGCACGCAGGGCCAACACCCGGCATCATGGTGTGGGGAGCGATCTCCTACACTGGCCGTACACCACTGGTGATCGTCGAGGGGACACTGAATCGTGCACGGTACATCCAAACCGTCATCGAACCCATCGTTCTACCATTCCTAGACCGGCAAGGGAACTTGCTGTTCCAACAGGACAATGCACGTCCGCATGTATCCCGTGCCACCCAACGTGCTCTAGAAGGTGTAAGTCAACTACCCTGGCCAGCAAGATCTCCGGATCTGTCCCCCATTGAGCATGTTTGGGACTGGATGAAGCGTCGTCTCACGCGGTCTGCACGTCCAGCACGAACGCTGGTCCAACTGAGGCGCCAGGTGGAAATGGCATGGCAAGCCGTTCCACAGGACTACATCCAGCATCTCTACGATCGTCTCCATGGGAGAATAGCAGCCTGCATTGCTGCGAAAGGTGGATATACACTGTACTAGTGCCGACATTGTGCATGCTCTGTTGCCTGTGTCTATGTGCCTGTGGTTCTGTCAGTGTGATCATGTGATGTATCCGACCCCAGGAATGTGTCAATAAAGTTTCCCCTTCCTGGGACAATGAATTCACGGTGTTCTTATTTCAATTTCCAGGAGTGTATACTAACTGTTTGAGGCATTGCTCCCCCTGAACGAAAGTCGGCATTGTGCCTACTATATTGAATCCCGATGCAATTTCTGTGTTTCATCGTCAATATGAAGCTCCATGGGTTACAGTAAACACCCAGTGGTGCGTCGCAATCTAATACTGGCCTCTCAGGAAAGGCACGTATACAGACTGTTTGAAGCATTACTCCCCCTGAACGAAAGTCGGCATTGTGCCTTCTATATTCAATCCCGATGCAATTTCTGTGTTTCATCGACAATATGAAGCTCCATGGGTTACAGTAAACACCCAGTGGTGCGTCGCAATCTAATACTGGCCTCTCAGGAAAGGCACGTATACAGACCGTTTGAAGCATTGCTCCCCCTGAACGAAAGTCGGCATTGTGCCTACTATATTCAATCCCGATACAATTTCTGTGTTTCATCGTCAATATGAAGCTCCATGGGTTACAGTAAACACCCAGTCGTGCGTCGCAATCTAATACTGCCCTCTCAGGAAAGGCACGTATACAGAATGTTTGAAGCATTGCCCCCTTGAACGAAAGTCGGCATTGTGCCTACTATATTCAATCCCGATGCAATTTCTGTGTTACATCGTCAATATGAAGCTCCATGGGTTACAGTAAACACCCAGTGGTGCGTCGCAATCTAATACTGGCCTCTCAGGAAAGGCACGCATACAGACCGTTTGAAGCATTGCTCCCCCTGAACGAAAGTCGGCATTGTGCCTACTATATTCAATCCCAATGCAATTTCTGTGTTTCATCGTCAATATGAAGCTCCATGGGTTACAGTAAACACCCAGTGGTTTGTCGCAATCTAATACTGGCCTCTCAGGAAAGGCACGTATACAGACTGTTTGAAGCATCACTCCCCCTGAACGAAAGTCGGCATTGTGACTACTATATTCAATCCCGATGCAAATTCTGTGTTTCTTCGTCAATATGAAGCTCCATGGGTTACAGTAAACACCCAGTGGTGCGTCGCAATCTAATACTGGCCTCTCAGGAAAGGCACGTATACAGACTGTTTGAAGCATTGCTCCCCCTGAACGAAAGTAGGCATTGTGCCTACTATATTCAATCCCGATGCAATTTCTGTGTTTCATTGTCAATATGAAGCTCCATGGTTTACAGTAAACACCCAGTTGTGCACCGCAATCTAATAATGGCCCCTCAGGAAAGGCACGTATACAAACTGTTTGAGGCATTGCTCCCCCTGAACGAAAGTCGGCATTGTGCCTACTATATTCAATCCCGATGCAATTTCTGTGTTTCATCGTCAATATGAAGCTCCATGGGTTACAGTAAACACCCAGTTGTGCGCCGCAATCTAATAATGGCCCTTCAGGAAAGGAACGTATACAAACTGTTTGAGGCGTTGCTCCCCCTGAACGAAAGTCGGCATTGTGCCTACTATATTCAATCCCGATGCAATTTCTGTGTTTCATCGTCAATATGAAGCTCCATGGGTTACAGTAAACACCCAGTGGTGCGTCGCAATCTATTACTGGCCTCTCAGGAAAGGCACGTATACAGACTGTTTGAAGCATTACTCCCCCTGGACGTAAGTCGGCATTGTGCCTACTATATTCAATCCCGATGCAATTACTGTGTTTCATCGTCAATATGAAGCTCCAAGGGTTACAGTAAACACCCAGAGGTGCGTCGCAGTCTAATACTGGCCTCTCAGTAACGGCACATATACAGACTGTTTGAAGCATTGCTCCCCCTTGACGTAAGTCGGCATTGTGCATACTATATTCAATCCCGATGCAATTTCTGTGTTTCATCGTCAATATGAAGCTCCAAGGGTTACAGTAAACACCCAGTGGTGCGTCGCAATCTAATACTGGCCTCTCTGTAACGACACGTATACAGACTGTTTGAAGGATTGCTCCCCCTGGACGTAAGTCGGCATTGTGCCTACTATATTCAATCCCGATGCAATTTCTGTGGTTCATCGTCAATATGAAGCTCCAAGGGTTACAGTAAACACCCAGTGGTGCGTCGCAGTCTAATACTGGCCTCTCGGGAAAGGCACGTATACAGACTGTTTGAAGCATTGCTCCCCCTGAACGAAAGTCGGCATTTTGCCTACTATATTCAATCCCGATGCAATTTCTGTGTTTCATCGTCAATATGAAGTTCCAAGGGTTACAGTAAACACCCAGTGGTGCGTCGCAATCTAATACTGGCCTCTTAGTAACGGCACGTAAACAGACTGTTTGAAGCATTGCACCCCCTGGACGTAAGTCGGCATTGTGCCTACTATATTCAATCCCGATGCAATTTCTGTGTTTCATCGTCAATATGAAGCTCCATGGGTTACAGTAAACACCCAGTCGTGCGTCGCAATCTAATACTGGAATCTCAGGAAAGTCACGTATACGAATGTATGAAGCATTGCTCCCCCTGGACGTAAGTCAGCATTGTGCCTACTATATTCAATCCCGATGCAACTTCTGTGTTTCATCGTCAATATGAATCTCCAAGGGATACAGTAAACACCCAGTGGTGCGTCGCAATCTAAAACTGGCCTCTCAGGAAAGGAACGTATACAGACTGTTTGAAGCATTACTCCCCCTGAACGAAAGTGGGCAGTGTGCCTACTATATTCAATCCCGATGCAATTTCTGTGTTTCATCGTCAATATGAAGCTCCATGGGTTACAGTAAACACCCAGTCGTGCGTCGCAATCTAATACTGGCCTCTCAGGAAAGGCACATATACTGACTGTTTGAAGCATTGGTCTCCCTGAACGAAACTCGAAATTGTGCCTACTATATTCAATCCCGATGCAATTTCTGTGTTTCATCGTCAATATGAAGTTCCAAGGGTTACAGTAAACACCCAGTGGTGCGTCGCAATCTAATACTGGCCTCTCAGGAAAGGCACGTATACAGACCGTTTGAAGCATTGCTCCCCCTGAACGAAAGTCGGCATTGTGCCTACTATATTCAATCCCAATGCAATTTCTGTGTTTCATCGTCAATATGAAGCTCCATGGGTTACAGTAAACACCCAGTGGTGCGTCGCAATCTAATACTGGCCTCTCAGGAAAGGCACGTATACAGACAGTTTGGAGCATTACTCCCCCTGAACGAAAATGGGCATTGTGCCTTATATATTCAATCCCGATGCAATTTCTGTGTTTCATCGTCAATATGAATCTCCAAGGGTTACAGTAAACACCCAGTGGTGCGTCGCAATCTATTACTGGCCTCTCAGGAAAGGCACGTATACAGCCTGTTTGAAGCATTACTCCCCCTGAACGACAGTCGGCATTGTGCCTACTATATTCAATCCCGATGCAAATTCTGTGTTTCTTCGTCAGTATGAAGCTCCATGGGTTACAGTAAACACCCAGTTGTGCGTCGCAATCTAATACTGGCCTCTCAGGAAAGGCGCGTATACAGACTGTTTGAAGCATTGCTCCCCCTGAACGAAAGTCGGCATTGTGCCCACTATATTCAATCCCGATGCAATTTCTGTGTTTCATTGTCAATATGAAGCTCCATGGGTTACAGTAAACACCCAGTTGTGCGCCGCAATCTAATAATGGCCCCTCAGGAAAGGCACGTATACAAATTGTTTGAGGCATTGCTCCCCCTGAACGAAAGTCGGCATTGTGCCTACTATATTCAATCCCGATGCAATTTCTGTGTTTCATCGTCAATATGAAGCTCCATGGGTTACAGTAAACAGCCAGTGGTGCGTCGCAATCTAATACTGGCCTCTCAGGAAAGGCACGTATACAGACTGTTTGAAGCATTACTCCCCATGAACGAAAGTCGGCATTGTGCCTTCTATATTCAATCCCGATGCAATTTCTGTGTTTCATCGTCAATATGAAGCTCCATGGGTTACAGTAAACACCCAGTGGTGCGTCGCAATCTAATACTGGCCTCTCAGGAAAGGCACGTATACAGACCGTTTGAAGCATTGCTCCCCCTGAACGAAAGTCGGCATTGTGCCTACTATATTCAATCCCAATACAATTTCTGTGTTTCATCGTCAATATGAAGCTCCATGGGTTACAGTAAACACCCAGTCGTGCGTCGCAATCTAATACTGGCCTCTCAGGAAAGGCACGTATACAGAATGTTTGAAGCATTGCCCCCTTGAACGAAAGTCGGCATTGTGCCTACTATATTCAATCCCGATGCAATTTCTGTGTTTCATCGTCAATATGAAGCTCCATGGGTTACAGTAAACACCCAGTGGTGCGTCGCAATCTAATACTGGCCTCTCAGGAAAGGCACGTATACAGACCATTTGAAGCATTGCTCCCCCTGAACGAAAGTCGGCATTGTGCCTACTATATTCAATCCCAATGCAATTTCTGTGTTTCATCGTCAATATGAAGCTCCATGGGTTACAGTAAACACCCAGTGGTTTGTCGCAATCTAATACTGGCCTCTCAGGAAAGGCACGTATACAGACTGTTTGAATTATCACTCCCCCTGAACGAAAGTCGGCATTGTGACTACTATATTCAATCCCGATGCAAATTCTGTGTTTCTTCGTCAATATGAAGCTCCATGGGTTACAGTAAACACCCAGTGGTGCGTCGCAATCTAATACTGGCCTCTCAGGAAAGGCACGTATACAGACTGTTTGAAGCATTGCTCCCCCTGAACGAAAGTCGGCATTGTGCCTACTATATTCAATCCCGATGCAATTTCTGTGTTTCATTGTCAATATGAAGCTCCATGGTTTACAGTAAACACCCAGTTGTGCGCCGCAATCTAATAATGGCCCCTCAGGAAAGGCACGTATACAAACTGTTTGAGGCATTGCTCCCCCTGAACGAAAGTCGGCATTGTGCCTACTATATTCAATCCCGATGCAATTTCTGTGTTTCATCGTCAATATGAAGCTCCATGGGTTACAGTAAACACCCAGTTGTGCGCCGCAATCTAATAATGACCCCTCAGGAAATGCACGTATACTAACTGTTTGAGGCATTGCTCCCCCTGAACGAAAGTCGGCATTGTGCCTACTATATTCAATCCCGATGCAATTTCTGTGTTTCATCGTCAATATGAAGCTCCATGGGTTACAGTAAACACCCAGTGGTGCGTCGCAATCTAATACTGGCCTCTCAGGAAAGGCACGTATACAGACTGTTTGAAGCATTACTCCCCCTGAACGAAAGTCGGCATTGTGCCTTCTATATTCAATCCCGATGCAATTTCTGTGTTTCATCGTCAATATGAAGCTCCATAGGTTACAGTAAACACCCAGTGGTGCGTCGCAATCTAATACTGGCCTCTCAGGAAAGGCACGTATACAGACCGTTTGAAGCATTGCTCCCCCTGAACGAAAGTCGGCATTGTGCCTACTATATTCAATCCCGATACAATTTCTGTGTTTCATCGTCAATATGAAGCTCCATGGGTTACAGTAAACACCCAGTCGTGCGTCGCAATCTAATACTGCCCTCTCAGGAAAGGCACGTATACAGAATGTTTGAAGCATTGCCCCCTTGAACGAAAGTCGGCATTGTGCCTACTATATTCAATCCCGATGCAATTTCTGTGTTACATCGTCAATATGAAGCTCCATGGGTTACAATAAACACCCAGTGGTGCGTCGCAATCTAATACTGGCCTCTCAGGGAAGGCACGCATACAGACCGTTTGAAGCATTGCTCCCCCTGAACGAAAGTCGGCATTGTGCCTACTATATTCAATCCCAATGCAATATCTGTGTTTCATCGTCAATATGAAGCTCCATGGGTTACAGTAAACACCCAGTGGTTTGTCGCAATCTAATACTGGCCTCTCAGGAAAGGCACGTATACAGACTGTTTGAAGCATCACTCCCCCTGAACGAAAGTCGGCATTGTGACTACTATATTCAATCCCGATGCAAATTCTGTGTTTCTTCGTCAATATGAAGCTCCATGGGTTACAGTAAACACCCAGTGGTGCGTCGCAATCTAATACTGGCCTCTCAGGAAAGGCACGTATACAGACTGTTTGAAGCATTGCTCCCCCTGAACGAAAGTCGGCATTGTGCCTACTATATTCAATCCCGATGCAATTTCTGTGTTTCATTGTCAATATGAAGCTCCATGGTTTACAGTAAACACCCAGTTGTGCGCCGCAATCTAATAATGGCCCCTCAGGAAAGGCACGTATACAAACTGTTTGAGGCATTGCTCCCCCTGAACGAAAGTCGGCATTGTGCCTACTATATTCAATCCCGATGCAATTTCTGTGTTTCATCGTCAATATGAAGCTCCATGGGTTACAGTAAACACCCAGTTGTGCGCCGCAATCTAATAATGGCCCTTCAGGAAAGGAACGTATACAAACTGTTTGAGGCGTTGCTCCCCCAGAACGAAAGTCGGCATTGTGCCTACTATATTCAATCCCGATGCAATTTCTGTGTTTCATAGTCAATATGAAGTTCCAAGGGTTACAGTAAACACCCAGTGGTGCGTCGCAATCTAATACTGGCCTCTCAGGAAAGGCACGTATACAGACTGTTTGAAGCATTACTCCCCCTGGACGTAAGTCGGCATTGTGCCTACTATATTCAATCCCGATGCAATTACTGTGTTTCATCGTCAATATGAAGCTCCAAGGGTTACAGTAAACACCCAGAGGTGCGTCGCAGTCTAATACTGGCCTCTCAGTAACGGCACATATACAGACTGTTTGAAGCATTGCTCCCCCTTGACGTAAGTCGGCATTGTGCATACTATATTCAATCCTGATGCAATTTCTGTGTTTCATCGTCAATATGAAGCTCCAAGGGTTACAGTAAACACCCAGTGGTGCGTCGCAATCTAATACTGGCCTCTCTGTAACGACACGTATACAGACTGTTTGAAGGATTGCTCCCCCTGGACGTAAGTCGGCATTGTGCCTACTATATTCAATCCCGATGCAATTTCTGTGTTTCATCGTCAATATGAAGCTCCAAGGGTTACAGTAAACACCCAGTGGTGCGTCGCAGTCTAATACTGGCCTCTCAGGAAAGGCACGTATACAGACAGTTTGAAGCATTGCTCCCCCTGAACGAAAGTCGGCATTTTGCCTACTATATTCAATCCCGATGCAATTTCTGTGTTTCATCGTCAATATGAAGTTCCAAGGGTTACAGTAAACACCCAGTGGTGCGTCGCAATCTAATACTGGCCTCTTAGTAACGGCACGTAAACAGACTGTTTGAAGCATTGCACCCCCTGGACGTAAGTCGGCATTGTGCCTACTATATTCAATCCCGATGCAATTTCTGTGTTTCATCGTCAATATGAAGCTCCATGGGTTACAGTAAACACCCAGTCGTGCGTCGCAATCTAATACTGGAATCTCAGGAAAGTCACGTATACGAATGTATGAAGCATTGCTCCCCCTGGACGTAAGTCAGCATTGTGCCTACTATATTCAATCCCGATGCAACTTCTGTGTTTCATCGTCAATATGAATCTCCAAGGGATACAGTAAACACCCAGTGGTGCGTCGCAATCTAAAACTGGCCTCTCAGGAAAGGAACGTATACAGACTGTTTGAAGCATTACTCCCCCTGAACGAAAGTGGGCATTGTGCCTACTATATTCAATCCCGATGCAATTTCTGTGTTTCATCGTCAATATGAAGCTCCATGGGTTACAGTAAACACCCAGTCGTGCGTCGCAATCTAAAAGGCACATATACTGACTGTTTGAAGCATTGGTCTCCCTGAACGAAACTCGAAATTGTGCCTACTATATTCAATCCCGATGCAATTTCTGTGTTTCATCTTCAATATGAAGCTCCATGGGTTACAGTAAACACCCAGTTGTGCGCCGCAATCTAATAAAGGCCCCTCAGGAAAGGCACGTATACAAACTGTTTGAGGCATTGCTCCCCCTGAACGAATGTCGGCATTGTGCCTACTATATTCAATCCCGATGCAATTTCTGTGTTTCATCGTCAATATGAATCTCCAAGGGTTACAGTAAACACCCAGTGGTGCGTCGCAATCTAATACTGGCCTCTCAGGAGAGGCATGTATACAGACTCTTTGAAGCATTACTCCCCCTGAACGAAAGTCGGCATTGTGCCTACTATATTCAATCCCGATGCAATTTCTGTGTTTCATCTTCAATATGAAGCTCCATGGGTTACAGTAAACACCCAGTTGTGCGCCGCAATCTAATAATGGCCCCTCAGGAAAGGCACGTATACAAACTGTTTGAGGCATTGCTCCCCCTGAACGAAAGTCGGCATTGTGCCTACTATATTCAATCCCGATGCAATTTCTGTGTTTCATCGTCAATATGAAGCTCCATGGGTTACAGTAAACACCCAGTTGTGCGCCGCAATCTAATAAAGGCCCCTCAGGAAAGGCACGTATACAAACTGTTTGAGGCATTGCTCCCCCTGAACGAAAGGCGGCATTGTGCCTACTATATTCAATCCCGATGCAATTTCTGTGTTTCATAGTCAATATGAAGCTCCAAGGGTTACAGTAAACACCCAGTGGTGCGTCGCAATCTAATACTGGCCTCTCAGGAAAGGCACGTATACAGACTGTTTGAAGCATTGCTCCCCCTGAACGATAGTCGGCATTGTGCCTACTATATTCAGTCCCGATGCAATTTCTGTGTTCCATCGTCAATATGAAGCTCCAAGGGTTGCAGTAAACACCCAGTGGTACGTCGCAATCTAATACTGGCCTCTCAGGAAAGGCACGTATACAGACTGTTTGAAGCATTGCTCCCCCTGAACGATAGTCGGCATTGTGCCTACTATATTCATTCCCGATGCAATTTCTGTGTTTCATCGTCAATATGAAGCTCCATGGGTTACAGTAAACACCCAGTGATGCGTCGCAATCTAGTACTGGTCTCTCAGGAAAGGCACGTATACAGACTGTTTGAAGCATTGCCCCCCTGAACGAAAGTCGGCATTGTGCCTACTATATTCAATCCCGATGCAAATTCTGTGTTTCTTCGTCAATATGAAGCTCCATGGGTTACAGTAAACACCCAGTGGTGCGTCGCAATTAAATACTGGCCTCTCAGGTAAGGCAAGTATACAGACTGTTTGAAGCATTACTCCCCCTGAACGAAAGTCGGCATTGTGCTTACTATATTCAGTCCCGATGCAATTTCTGTGTTTCATCATCAATATGAATCTCCAAGGGTTACAGTAAACACCCAGTGGTGCGTCGCAATCTAATACTGGCCTCTCATGAAAGGCACGTATACAGACTGTTTGAAGCATTGCTCCCCCTGAACGATAGTCGGCATTGTGCCTACTATATTCAGTCCCGATGCAATTTCTGTGTTCCATCGTCAATATGAAGCTCCAAGGGTTGCAGTAAACACCCAGTGGTACGTCGCAATCTAATACTGGCCTCTCAGGAAAGGCACGTATACAGACTTTTTGAGGTATTGCTCCCCCTGAACGAAAGTCGGCATTGTGCCTACTATATTCAATCCCGATTCAATTTCTGTGTTTCATAGTCAATATGAAGCTCCAAGGGTTACAGTAACCACCCAGTGGTGCGTCGCAGTCTAATACTGGCCTCTCAGTAACGGCACATATACAGACTGTTTGAAGCATTGCTCCCCCTGGACGTAAGTCGGCATTGTGCCTACTATATTCAATCCCGATGCAATTTCTGTGTTTCATCGTCAATATGAAGCCCCAAGGGTTACAGTAAACACCCAGTGGTGCGTCGCAATCTAATACTGGCCTCTCAGGAAAGGCCCGTATACAGACTGATTGAAGCATTAATCCCACTGGACGTAAGTCGGCATTGTGCCTACTATATTCAATCCCAATGCAATTTCTGTGTTTCATCGTCAATATGAAGCTCCAAGGGTTACAGTAAACACCCAGTGGTGCGTCGCAATCTAATACTGGCCTCTCAGGAAAGGCACGTACACAGACTGTTTGAAGCATTGCTCCCCCTAGACGTAAGTTGGCATTGCGCCTACTATATTCAATCCCGATGCAATTTCTGTGTTTCATCGTCAATATGAAGCTGCAAGGGTTACAGTTAACACCCTGTGGTGCACGCAATCTAATACTGGCCTCTCAGGAAACGCACGTATACAGACTGTTTCTAGCATTACTCTCCCTGGACGTAGTTCGGCATTGTGCCTACTATATTCAATCCCGATGCAATATCTGTGTTTCATCGTCAATATGAAGCTCCAAGGGTTACAGTAAATACCCAGTGGTGCGTCGCAATCTAATACTGGCCTTTTAGGAAAGGCACGTATACAGACTGTTTGAAGCGTTACTTCCCCATGGACGTAAGTCGGCATTGTGCCTACTATATTCAATCCCGATGCAATTTCTGTCTTTTATTCTCAATATGAAGCTCCAAGGGTTACAGTAAGCACCCAGTGGTGCGTCGCAATCTAATACTGGCCTCACAGTAACGGCACGTATACAGACTGTTTGAAGCATTGCTCCCCCTGGACGTAAGTCGGCATTGTGCCTTCTATATTCAATCCCAATGCAATTTCTGTGTTTCATCGTCAATATGAAGCTCCAAGGGATACAGTAAACACCCAGTGGTGCGTCGCAATCAAATACTGGCCTCTCAGGAAAGGCACGTACACAGACTGTTTGAAGCATTGCTCCCGCTAGACGTAAGTTGGCATTGCGCCTACTATATTCAATCCCGATGCAATTTCTGTGGTTCATCGTCAATATGAAGCTCCAAGGGATACAGTATACACCCAGTGGTGCGTCGCAATCTAATCCTGGACTCTCAGTAACGGCACTTATACAGACTGTTTAAACCATTGCTCCCCGAGGACGTAAGTCGGCATTGTGACTACTATGTCCAATCCCGATGCAATTTCTTTGTTTCATCGTCAATATGAAGCTCCAAGGGTGGCAGTAAACCCCCGTGGTGCGTCGCAATCTAATGCTGGCCTCTCAGGAAAGGCACGTATACAGACTGTTTGAAGCATTGCTCCCCCTGAACGAAAGTCGGCATTTTGCCTACTATATTCAATCCCGATGCAATTTCTGTGTTTCATCGTCAATATGAAGTTCCAAGGGTTACAGTAAACACCCAGTGGTGCGTCGCAATCTAATACTGGCCTCTTAGTAACGGCACGTAAACAGACTGTTTGAAGCATTGCACCACCTGGACGTAAGTCGGCATTGTGCCTACTATATTCAATCCCGATGCAATTTCTGTGTTTCATCGTCAATATGAAGCTCCATGGGTTACAGTAAACACCCAGTCGTGCGTCGCAATCTAATACTGGAATCTCAGGGAAGTCACGTATACGACTGTATGAAGCATTGCTCCCCCTGGACATAAGTCAGCATTGTGCCTACTATATTCAATCCCGATGCAACTTCTGTGTTTCATCGTCAATATGAATCTCCAAGGGTTACAGTAAACACCCAGTGATGCGTCGCAATCTAAAACTGGCCTCTCAGGAAAGGCACGTATACAGACTGTTTGATGCATTACTCCCCCTGAACGAAAGTGGGCATTGTGCCTACTATATTCAATCCCGATGCAATTTCTGTGTTTCATCGTCAATATGAAGCTCCATGGGTTACAGTAAACACCCAGTCGTGCGTCGCAATCTAATACTGGCCTCTCAGGAAAGGCACATATACTGACTGTTTGAAGCATTGGTCTCCCTGAACGAAACTCGACATTGTGCCTACTATATTCAATCCCGATGCAATTTCTGTGTTTCATCGTCTATATGAAGTTCCAAGGGTTACAGTAAACACCCAGTGGTGCGTCGCAATCTAATACTGGCCTCTTAGTAACGGCACGTAAACAGACTGTTTGAAGAATTGCACCCCCTGGAAATAAGTCGGCATTGTGCCTACTATATTCAATCCCGATGCAATTTCTGTGTTTCATCGTCAATATGAAGCTCCAAGGGTTACAGTAAACACCCAGTAGTGCCTCGCAATCTAATACTGGCCTCTCAGGAAAGGCACGTATACAGACTGTTTGAAGCATTGCTCCCCCTGAAGGAAAGTCGGCATTGTGCCTACTATATTCAATCCCGATGCAATTTCTGTGTTTCATCGTCAATATGAAGCTCCAAGTGTTACAGTAAACACCCAGTGGTGAGTCGCAATCTAATACTGGCCTCTCAGGAAAGGCACGTATACAGACAGTTTGAAGCATTGCTCCCCCAGAACGAAAGTCGGCATTGTGCCAACTATATTCAATCCCGATGCAATGTCTGTGTTTCATCGTCAATATGAAGGTCCATGGGTTACAGTAAACACCCAGTCGTGCGTCGCAATCTAATACTGGAATCTCAGGAAAGGCACGTATACAACTTTATGAAGAATTGCTCCCCCCGGACGTAAGTCGGCATTGTGCCTACTATATTCAATCCCGATGCAATTTCTGTGTTACATCGTCAATATGAAGCTCCAAGGGTTACACTAAACACCCAGTGGTGCGTCGCAATCTAATACTGGCCTCTCAGGAAAGGCACGTATACAGACTGTTTGAAGCATTACTCCCCCTGAACAAAAGTCGGCATTGTGCCTACTATATTCAATCCCGATGCAATTTCTGTGTTTCATCGTCAATATGAAACTCCATGGGTTACAGTAAACATCCAGTGACGCGTCGCAATCTAATACTGGCCTCTCAGGAAAGGCACGTATACAGACTGTTTGAAGCATTGCTCCCCCTGAACGAAAGTCGGCATTGTGCCTACTATATTCAATCCCGATGCAATTTCTGTGTTTCATCGTCAATATGAAGCTCCAAGGGTTACAGTAAACCCCCAGTGGTGCGTCGCAATCTAATACCGGCCTCTCAGGAAAGGCACGTATACAGACTGTTTGAAGCATTACTCCCCCTGAACGAAAGTCGGCATTGTGCCTACTATATTCAATCCCGAAGCAATTTCTGTGTTTCATCGTCAATATGAAGTTCCAAGGGTTACAGTAAACACCCAGTGGTGCGTCGCAATCTAATACTGGTCTCTCAGGAAAGGCACGTATACAGACAGTTTGAAGCATTGCTCCCCCTGAACGTAAGTCGGCATTGTGCCTACTATATTCAATCTCGATGCAATTTCTGTGTTTCATCGTCAATATGAAGCTCCATGGGTTACAGTAAACACCCAGTCGTGTGTCGCAATCTAATACTGGAATCTCAGGAAAGGCACGTATACAACTGTATGAAGCATTGCTCCCCCTGGACGTAAGCCGGCATTGTGCCTACTATATTCAATCCCGATGCAATATCTGTGTTTCATCGTCAATTTGAAGCTCCAAGGGTTACAGTAAACACCCAGTGGTGCGTCACAATCTAATACTGGCCTCTATGTAACGGCACGTATACAGACTGTTTGAAGCATTGCTCCCCCTGGACGGAAGACGGCGTTGTGCCTACTATATTCAATCCCGATGCAATTTCTGCCTTTCATAGTCAATATGAAGCTCAAAGAGTTATAGTAAACACCCAGTGGTGCGTCGCAATCTAACACTGGCCTCTCAGGAAAGGCACGTATACAGACTGTTTGAAGCATTACTCCCCCTGAACGAAAGTCGGCATTGTGCCTACTATATTCAATCCCGATGCAATTTCTGTGTTTCATCGTCAATATGAAGCTCCAAGGGTAACAGTAAACACCCAGTGGTGCGTAGCAATCTAATACTGGCCTCTCAGGAAAGGCACGTATACAGACTGTTTGAAGCATTGCTCCCCCTGAACGGAAGCCAGCATTGTGCCTACTATATTCAATCCCGATGCAATTTCTACGTTTCATCGTCAATATGAAGCTCCAAGGGTTACAGTAAACACCCAGTGGGGCGGTGCAATCTAATACTGGCCTCTCAGGAAAGGCACGTATACAGACTGTTTGAAGCATTGCTCCCCCTGAACGAAAGTCGGCATTGTGCCTACTATATTCAATCCCGATGCAATTTCTGTGTTTCATCGTCAATATGAAGCTCCAAGGGTTATAGTAAACACCCAGTGGTGCGTCGCAATCTAATACTGGAATCTCAGGAAAGGCACGTATACAACTGTATGAAGCATTGCTCCCCCTGGACGTAAGTCGGCATTGTGCCCACTATATTCAATCCCGATGCAATATCTGTGTTCCATCGTCAATATGAAGCTCCAAGGGTTACAGTAAACACCCAGTGGTGCGTCGCCATCTAATACTGGGCTCTATGTAACGGCACGTATACAGACTGTTTGAAGCATTGCTCCCCCTGGACGGAAGACGGCATTGTGCCTACTATATTCAATCCCGATGCAATTTCTGCCTTTCATAGTCAATATGAAGCTCCAAGAGTTACAGTAAACACCCAGTGGTGCGTCGCAATCTAACACTGGCCTCTCAGGAAAGGCACGTATACAGACTGTTTGAAGCATTACTCCCCCTGAACGAAAGTCGGCATTGTGCCTACTATATTCAATCCCGATGCAATTTCTGTGTTTCATCGTCAATATGAAGCTCCATGGGTTACAGTAAACACCCAGTCGTGCGTCGCAATCGAATACTGGAATCTCAGGAAAGGCACGTATACAACTGTATGAAGCATTGCTCCCCCTGGACGTAAGTCAGCATTGTGCCTACTATATTCAATCCCGATGCAATTTCTGTGTTTCATCGTCAATATGAAGCTCCAAGGGTTACAGTAAACACCCAGTGGTGCGTCGCAATTTAATACTGGGCTCTCAGGAAAGGCACGTATACAGACTGTTTGAAGCATTACTCCCCCTGAACGAAAGTCGGCATTGTGCCTACTATATTCAATCCCGATGCAATGTCGGTGTTTCATCGCCAGTATGAATCTCCATGGGTTACAGTAAACACCTAGTGGTGCGTCGCCATCTAATACTGGCCTCTCAGAAAGGCACGAATACAGACTGTTTAAAGCATTGCTCCCCCTGAACGAAAGTCGGCATTGTGAATACTATATTCAATCCCGATGCAATTTCTGTGTTTCATCGTCGATATGAATCTCCAAGGGTTACAGTAAACACCCAGCGTTGCGTCGCACTCTAATACTGGCCTCTCATGAAAGGCACGTATACAGACTGTTTGAAGCATTGCTCCCCCTGAACGAAAGTCGGCATTGTGCCTACTATATTCAATCCCGACGCAATTTCTGTGTTTCATCGGCAATATGAAGCTCCATGGGGTACAGTAAACACCCAGTCGTGCGTCGCAATCTAATACTGGAATCTCAGGAAAGGCACGTATACAACTTTATGAAGCATTGCTCCCCCTGAACGAAAGTCGGCATTGTGCCTACTATATTCAATCCCGATGCAATTTCTGTGTTTCATCGTCAATATGAAGCTCCAAGGGTTACAGTAAACACCCAGTGGTGCGTCGCAGTCTAATACTGGTCTCTCAGGAGAGGCACGTATACAGACTGTTTGAAGCATTGCTCCCCCTGAACGAAAGTTGGCATTGTGCCTACTATATTCATTCCCGATGCAATTTCTGCCTTTCATAGTCAATATGAAGCTCCAAGAGTTACAGTAAACACCCAGTGGTGCGTCGCAATCTAATACTGGCCTCTCAGGAAAGGCACGTATACAGACTGTTTGAAGCATTGCTCCCCCTGAACGAAAGTCGGCATTGTGCCTACTATATTCAATCCCGATGCAATTTCTGAGTTTCATCGTCAATATGAAGCTCCATGGGTTACAGTAAACACCCAGTCGTGCGTCGCAATCTAATACTGGAATCTCAGGAAAGGCACGTATACAAATGTATGAAGCATTGCTCCCCCTGGACGTAAGTCAGCATTGTGTCTACTATATTCAATCCCGATGCAATTTCTGTGTTTCATCGTCAATATGAAGCTCCAAGGGTTACAGTAAACACCCAGTGGTGCGTCACAATCTAATACTGGCCTCTATGTAACGGCACGTATACAGACTGTTTGAAGCATTGCTCCCCCTGGACGGAAGACGGCGTTGTGCCTACTATATTCAATCCCGATGCAATTTCTGCCTTTCATAGTCAATATGAAGCTCCAAGAGTTACATTAAACACCCAGTGGTGCGTCGCAATCTAATACTGGCCCCTCAGGAAAGGCACATATACAGACTGTTTGAAGCATTGCTCCCCCTGAACGAAAGTCGACATTGTGCCTACTATATTCAATTCCGATGCAATTTCTGTGTTTCATCGTCAATATATGCTCCAAGGGTTACAGTAAACACCCAGTGGTGCGTCGCAATCTAATACTGGCCTCTCAGGAAAGGCACGTATACAGACTGTTTGAAGCATTGCTCCCCCTGAACGAAAGTCGGCATTGTGCCTACTATATTCAATCCCGATGCAATTTCTGTGTTTCATCGTCAATATGAAGCTCCAAGTGTTACAGTAAACACCCAGTGGTGAGTCGCAATCTAATACTGGCCTCTCAGGAAAGGCACGTATACAGACTGTTTGAAGCATTGCTCCCCCAGAACGAAAGTCGGCATTGTGCCAACTATGTTCAATCCCGATGCAATGTCTGTGTTTCATCGTCAATATGAAGGTCCATGGGTTACAGTAAACACCCAGTCGTGCGTCGCAATCTAATACTGGAATCTCAGGAAAGGCACGTATACAACTGTATGAAGAATTGCTCCCCCCGGACGTAAGTCGGCATTGTGCCTACTATATTCAATCCCGATGCAATTTCTGTGTTTCATCGTCAATATGAAGCTCCAAGGGTTACAGTAAACACCCAGTGGTGCGTCGCAATCTAATACTGGCCTCTCAGGAAAGGCACGTATACAGACTGTTTGAAGCATTACTGCCCCTGAACAAAAGTCGGCATTGTGCCTACTATATTCAATCCCGATGCAATTTCTGTGTTTCATCGTCAATATGAAACTCCATGGGTTACAGTAAACATCCAGTGGCGCGTCGCAATCTAATACTGGCCTCTCAGGAAAGGCACGTATACAGACTGTCTGAAGCATTGCTCCCCCTGAACGAAAGTCGGCATTGTGCCTACTATATTCAATCCCGATGCAATTTCTGTGTTTCATCGTCAATATGAAGCTCCAAGGGTTACAGTAAACCCCCAGTGGTGCGTCGCAATCTAATACCGGCCTTTCAGGAAAGGCACGTATACAGACTGTTTGAAGCATTACTCCCCCTGAACGAAAGTCGGCATTGTGCCTACTATATTCAATCCCGAAGCAATTTCTGTGTTTCATCGTCAATATGAAGTTCCAAGGGTTACAGTAAACACCCAGTGGTGCGTCGCAATCTAATACTGGTCTCTCAGGAAAGGCACGTATACAGACAGTTTGAAGCATTGCTCCCCCTGAACGTAAGTCGGCATTGTGCATACTATATTCAATCCCGATGCAATTTCTGTGTTTCATCGTCAATATGAAGCTCCATGGGTTACAGTAATCACCCAGTCGTGTGTCGCAATCTAATACTGGAATCTCAGGAAAGGCACGTATACAACTGTATGAAGCATTGCTCCCCCTGGACGTAAGCCGGCATTGTGCATACTATATTCAATCCCGATGCAATATCTGTGTTTCATCGTCAATATGAAGCTCCAAGGGTTACAGTAAACACCCAGTGGTGCGTCACAATCTAATACTGGCCTCTATGTAACGGCACGTATACAGACTGTTTGAAGCATTGCTCCCCCTGGACGGAAGACGGCATTGTGCCTACTATATTCAATCCCGATGCAATTTCTGATTTTCATAGTCAATATGAAGCTCCAAGAGTTACAGTAAACACCCAGTGGTGCGTCGCAATCTAACACTGGCCTCTCAGGAAAGGCACGTATACAGACTGTTTGAAGCATTACTCCCCCTGAACGAAAGTCGGCATTGTGCCTACTATATTCAATCCCGATGCAATTTCTGTGTTTCATCGTCAATATGAAGCTCCATGGGTTACAGTAAACACCCAATCGTGCGTCGCAATCTAATACTGGAATCTCAGGAAAGGCACGTATACAACTGTATGAAGCATTGCTCCCCCTGGACGTAAGTCAGCATTGTGCCTACTATAATCAATCCCGATGCAATTTCTGTGTTTCATCGTCAATATGAAGCTCCAAGGGTTACAGTAAACACGCAGTGGTGCGTCGCAATTTAATACTGGCCTCTCAGGAAAGGCACGTATACAGACTGTTTGAAGCATTACTCCCCCTGAACGAAAGTGGGCATTGTGCCTACTATATTCAATCCCGATGCAATTTCTGTGTTTCATCGTCAATATGAGGCTCCATGGGTTACAGTAAACACCCAGTGGTGCGTCGCAATCTAATACTGGCCCCTCAGGAAAGGTACATATACAAACTGTTTGAAGCGTTGTTCCCCCTGAACGAAAGTCGACATTGTGCCTACTATATTCAATCCCGATCCAATTTCTGTGTTTCATCGTCAATATGAAGCTCCAAGGGTTACAGTAAACACCCAGTGGTGCGTCGCAATCTAATACTGGCCTCTCAGGAAAGGCACGTATACAGACTGTTTGAAGCATAGCTCCCCCTGAACGAAAGTCGGCATTGTGCCTACTATATTCAATCCCGATGCAATTTCTGTGTTTCATCGTCAATATGAAGCTCCAAGGGTTACAGTAAACACCCAGTGGTGCGTCGCAATCTAATACTGGCCTCTCAGGAAAGGCACGTATACAGACTGTTTGAAGCATTGCTCCCCCTGAACGGAAGCCAGCATGGTGCCTACTATATTCAATCCCGATGCAATTTCTACGTTTCACCGTCAATATGAAGCTCAAAGGGTTACAGTAAACACCCAGTGGTGCGGTGCAATCTAATACTGGCCTCTCAGGAAAGGCACGTATACAGACCGTTTGAAGCATTGCTCCCCCCGGACGTACGTCGGCATTGTGCCTACTATATTCAATCCCGATGCAATTTCTGTGTTTCATTGTCAATATGAAGCTCCAAGGGTTACAGTAAACACCCAGTGGTGCGTCGCAATCTAATACTATCCTCTCAGGAAAGGCACGTATACAGACTGTTTGAAGCATTGCTCCCCCTGAACGAAAGTCGGCATTGTGCCTACTATATTCAATCCCGATGCAATTTCTGTGTTTCATCGTCAATATGAAGCTCCATGGGTTACAGTAAACACCCAGTCGTGCGTCGCAATCTAATACTGGAATCTCAGGAAAGGCACGTATACAACTGTATGAAGCATTGCTGCCCCTGGACGTAAGTCGGCATTGTGCCTACTATATTCAATCCCGATGCAATATCTGTGCTCCATCGTCAATATGAAGCTCCAAGGGTTACAGTAAACACCCAGTGGTGCGTCGCAATCTAATACTGGCCTCTATGTAACGGCACGTATACAGACTGTTTGAAGCATTGCTCCCCCTGGACGGAAGACGGCATTGTGCCTACTATATTCAATCCCGATGCAATTTCTGCCTTTCATAGTCAATATGAAGCTCCAAGAGTTACAGTAAACACCCAGTGGTGCGTCGCAATCTAACACTGGCCTCTCAGGAAAGGCACGTATACAGACTGTTTGAAGCATTACTCCCCCTGAACGAAAGTCGGCATTATGCCTACTATATTCAATCCCGATGCAATTTCTGTGTTTCATCGTCAATATGAAGCTCCATGGGTTACAGTAAACACCCAGTCGTGCGTCGCAATCGAATACTGGAATCTCAGGAAAGGCACGTATACAACTGTATGAAGCATTGCTCCCCCTGGACGTAAGTCAGCATTGTGCCTACTATATTCAATCCCGATGCAATTTCTGTGTTTCATCGTCAATATGAAGCTCCAAGGGTTACAGTAAACACCCAGTGGTGCGTCGCAATTTAATACTGGCCTCTCAGGAAAGGCACGTATACAGACTGTTTGAAGCATTACTCCCCCTGAACGAAAGTCGGCATTGTGCCTACTATATTCAATCCCGATGCAATGTCGGTGTTTCATTGTCAGTATGAATCCCCATGGGTTACAGTAAACACCTAGTGGTGCGTCGCCATCTAATACTGGCCTCTCAGGAAAGGCACGTATACAGACTGTTTAAAGCATTGCTCCCCCTGAACGAAAGTCGGCATTGTGAATGCTATATTCAATCCCCATGCAATTTCTGTGTTTCATCGTCGATATGAATCTCCAAGGGTTACAGTAAACACCCAGCGTTGCGTCGCACTCTAATACTGGCCTCTCAGGAAAGGTACGTATACAGACTGTTTGAAGCATTCCTCCCCCTGAACGAAAGTCGGCATTGTGCCTACTATATTCAATCCCGACGCAATTTCTGTGTTTCATCGTCAATATGAAGCTCCATGGGTTACAGTAAACACCCAGTGGTGCGTCGCAATCTAATACTGGCCTCTCAGGAAAGGCACGAATACAGACTGTTTGAAGCATTGCTCCCCCTGAACGAAAGTCGGCATTGTGCCTACTATATTCAATCCCGAAGCAATTTCTGTGTTTCATCGTCAATATGAAGCTCCAAGGGTTACAGTAAACACCCAGTGGTGCGTCGCAATTTAATAATGGCCTCTCAGGAAAGGCATGTACACAGACTGTTTGAAGCATTACTCCCCCTGAACGAAAGTGGGCATTGTGCCTACTATATTCAATCCCGATGCAATTTCTGTGTTTCATCGTCAATATGAAGCTCCATGGGTTACAGTAAACACCCAGTCGTGCGTCGCAATCTAATACTGGAATCTCAGGAAAGGCACGTATACAACTGTATGAAGCATTGCTCCCCCTGGACGTAAGTCAGCATTGTGTCTACTATATTCAATCCCGATGCAATTTCTGTGTTTCATCGTCAATATGAAGCTCCAAGGGTTACAGTAAACACCCAGTGGTGCGTCGCAATTTAATAATGGCCTCTCAGGAAAGGCATGTACACAGACTGTTTGAAGCATTACTCCCCCTGAACGAAAGTGGGCATTGTGCCTACTATATTCAATCCCGATGCAATTTCTGTGTTTCATCGTCAATATGAGGCTCCATGGGTTACAGTAAACACCCAGTGGTGCATCGCAATCTAATACTGGCCCCTCAGGAAAGGCACATATACAGACTGTTTGAAGCATTGCTCCCCCTGAACGAAAGTCGACATTGTGCCTACTATATTCAATTCCGATGCAATTTCTGTGTTTCATCGTCAATATGAAGCTCCAAGGGTTACAGTAAACACCCAGTGGTGCGTCGCAATCTAATACTGGCCTCTCAGGAAAGGCACGTATACAGACTGTTTGAAGCATTGCTCCCCCTGAACGAAAGTCGGCATTGTGCCTACTATATTCAATCCCGATGCAATTTCTGTGTTTCATCGTCAATATGAAGCTCCAAGTGTTACAGTAAACACCCAGTGGTGAGTCGCAATCTAATACTGGCCTCTCAGGAAAGGCACGTATACAGACTGTTTGAAGCATTGCTCCCCCAGAACGAAAGTCGGCATTGTGCCAACTATATTCAATCCCGATGCAATGTCTGTGTTTCATCGTCAATATGAAGGTCCATGGGTTACAGTAAACACCCAGTGGTGCGTCGCAATCTAATACTGGAATCTCAGGAAAGGCACGTATACAACTGTATGAAGAATTGCTCCCCCCGGACGTAAGTCGGCATTGTGCCTACTATATTCAATCCCGATGCAATTTCTGTGTTTCATCGTCAATATGAAGCTCCAAGGGTTACAGTAAACACCCAGTGGTGCGTCGCAATCTAATACTGGCCTCTCAGGAAAGGCACGTAGACAGACTGTTTGAAGCATTACTCCCCCTGAACAAAAGTCGGCATTGTGCCTACTATATTCAATCCCGATGCAATTTCTGTGTTTCATCGTCAATATGAAACGCCATGGGTTACAGTAAACATCCAGTGGCGCGTCGCAATCTAATACTGGCCTCTCAGGAAAGGCACGTATACAGACTGTTTGAAGCATTGCTCCCCCTGAACGAAAGTCGGCATTGTGCCTACTATATTCAATCCCGATGCAATTTCTGTGTTTCATCGTCAATATGAAGCTCCAAGGGTTACAGTAAACCCCCAGTGGTGCGTCGCAATCTAATACCGGCCTCTCAGGAAAGGCACGTATACAGACTGTTTGAAGCATTACTCCCCCTGAACGAAAGTCGGCATTGTGCCTACTATATTCAATCCCGAAGCAATTTCTGTGTTTCATCGTCAATATGAAGATCCAAGGGTTACAGTAAACACCCAGTGGTGCGTCGCAATCTAATACTGGTCTCTCAGGAAAGGCACGTATACAGACAGTTTGAAGCATTGCTCCCCCTGAACGTAAGTCGGCATTGTGCATACTATATTCAATCCCGATGCAATTTCTGTGTTTCATCGTCAATATGAAGCTCCATGGGTTACAGTAAACACCCAGTCGTGTGTCGTAACCTAATACTGGAATCTCAGGAAAGGCACGTATACAACTGTATGAAGCATTGCTCCCCCTGGACGTAAGCCGGCATTGTGCATACTATATTCAATCCCGATGCAATATCTGTGTTTCATCGTCAATATGAAGCTCCAAGGGTTACAGTAAACACCCAGTGGTGCGTCACAATCTAATACTGGCCTCTATGTAACGGCACGTATACAGACTGTTTGAAGCATTGCTCCCCCTGGACGGAAGACGGCATTGTGCCTACTATATTCAATCCCGATGCAATTTCTGATTTTCATAGTCAATATGAAGCTCCAAGAGTTACAGTAAACACCCAGTGGTGCGTCGCAATCTAACACTGGCCTCTCAGGAAAGGCACGTATACAGACTGTTTGAAGCATTACTCCCCCTGAACGAAAGTCGGCATTGTGCCTACTATATTCAATCCCGATGCAATTTCTGTGTTTCATCGTCAATATGAAGCTCCATGGGTTACAGTAAACACCCAATCGTGCGTCGCAATCTAATACTGGAATCTCAATAAAGGCACGTATACAACTGTATGAAGCATTGCTCCCCCTGGACGTAAGTCAGCATTGTGCCTACTATAATCAATCCCGATGCAATTTCTGTGTTTCATCGTCAATATGAAGCTCCAAGGGTTACAGTAAACACCCAGTGGTGCGTCGCAATTTAATACTGGCCTCTCAGGAAAGGCACGTATACAGACTGTTTGAAGCATTACTCCCCCTGAACGAAAGTGGGCATTGTGCCTACTATATTCAATCCCGATGCAATTTCTGTGTTTCATCGTCAATATGAGGCTCCATGGGTTACAGTAAACACCCAGTGGTGCGTCACAATCTAATACTGGCCCCTCAGGAAAGGCACATATACAGACTGTTTGAAGCATTGTTCCCCCTGAACGAAAGTCGACATTGTGCCTACTATATTCAATCCCGATCCAATTTCTGTGTTTCATCGTCAATATGAAGCTCCAAGGGTTACAGTAAACACCCAGTGGTACGTCGCAATCTAATACTGGCCTCTCAGGAAAGGCACGTATACAGACTGTTTGAAGCATAGCTCCCCCTGAACGAAAGTCGGCATTGTGCCTACTATATTCAATCCCGATACAATTTCTGTGTTTCATCGTCAATATGAAGCTCCAAGGGTTACAGTAAACACCCAGTGGTGCGTCGCAATCTAATACTGGCCTCTCAGGAAAGGTACGTATATAGACTGTTTGAAGCATTGCTCCCCCTGAACGGAAGCCAGCATTGTGCCTACTATATTCAATCCCGATGCAATTTCTACGTTTCATCGTCAATATGAAGCTCCATGGGTTACAGTAAACACCCAGTGGTGCGGTGCAATCTAATACTGGCCTCTCAGGAAAGGCACGTATACAGACCGTTTGAAGCATTGCTCCCCCCGGACGTACGTCGGCATTGTGCCTACTATATTCAATCCCGATGCAATTTCTGTGTTTCATTGTCAATATGAAGCTTCAAGGGTTACAGTAAACACCCAGTGGTGCGTCGCAATCTAATACTGGCCTCTCAGGAGAGGCACGTAAACAGACTGTTTGAAGCATTACTCCCCCTGAACGAAAGTCGGCATTGTGCCTACTATATTCAATCCCGATGCAATTTCTGTGTTTCATCGTCAATATGAAGCTCCATGGGTTACAGTAAACACCCAGTCGTGCGTCGCAATCTAATACTGGAATCTCAGGAAAGGCACGTATACAACTGTATGAAGCATTGCTCCCCCTGGACGAAAGTCGGCATTGTGTCTACTATATTCAATCCCGATGCAATATATGTGTTCCATCGTCAATATGAAGCTCCAAGGGTTACAGTAAACACCCAGTGGTGCGTCGCAATCTAATACTGGCCTCTATGTAACGGCACGTATACAGACTGTTTGAAGCATTGCTCCCCCTGGACGGAAGACGGCATTGTGCCTACTATATTCAATCCCGATGCAATTTCTGCCTTTCATAGTCAATATGAAGCTCCAAGAGTTACAGTAAACACCCAGTGGTGCGTCGCAATCTAACACTGGCCTCTCAGGAAAGGCACGTATACAGACTGTTTGAAGAATTACTCCCCCTGAACGAAAGTCGGCATTGTGCCTACTATATTCAATCCCGATGCAATTTCTGTGTTTCATCGTCAATATGAAGCTCCATGGGTTAGAGTAAACACCCAGTCGTGCGTCGCAATCGAATACTGGAATCTCAGGAAAGGCACGTATACAACTGTATGAAGCATTGCTCCCCCTGGACGTAAGTCAGCATTGTGCCTACTATATTCAATCCCGATGCAATTTCTGTGTTTCATCGTCAATATGAAGCTCCAAGGGTTACAGTAAACACCCAGTGGTGCGTCGCAATTTAATACTGGCCTCTCAGGAAAGGCACGTATACAGACTGTTTGAAGCATTACTCCCCCTGAACGAAAGTCGGCATTGTGCCTACTATATTCAATCCCGATGCAATGTCGGTGTTTCATCGTCAGTATGAATCTCCATGGGTTACAGTAAACACCCAGCGTTGCGTCGCACTCTAATACTGGCCTCTCATGAAAGGCACGTACACAGACTGTTTGAAGCATTGCTCCCCCTGAACGAAAGTCGGCATTGTGCCTACTATATTCAATCCCGACGCAATTTCCGTGTTTCATCGGCAATATGAAGCTCCATGGGGTACAGTAAACACCCAGTCGTGCGTCGCAATCTAATACTGGAATCTCAGGAAAGGCACGTATACAACTTTATGAAGCATTGCTCCCCCTGGACGTATGTCGGCATTGTGCGTACTATATTCAAACCCGATGCAATATCTGTGTTTCATCGTCAATATGAAGCTCCAAGGGTTACAGTAAACACCCAGCGGTGCGTCGCAATCTAATACTGGCCTCTCTGTAACGGCACGAATACAGATTGTTTGAAGCATTGCTCCCCCTGGACGGAAGACGGCATTTTGCCTACTGTATTCAATCCCGATGCAATTTCTGTGTTTCATCGTCAATATGAAGTTCCAAGGGTTACAGTAAACACCCAGTGGTGCGTCGCAATCTAATACTGGCCTCTTAGTAACGGCACGTAAACAGACTGTTTGAAGAATTGCACCCCCTGGACGTAAGTCGGCATTGTGCCTACTATATTCAATCCCGATGCAATTTCTGTGTTTCATCGTCAATATGAAGCTCCATGGGTTACAGTAAACACCCAGTCGTGCGTCGCAATCTAATACTGGAATCTCAGGAAAGGCACGTATACAACTGTATGAAACATTGCTCCCCCTGGACGTAAGTCAGCATTGTGCATACTACATTCAATGCCGATGCAATTTCTGTGTTTCATCGTCAATGTGAAGCTCCAAGGGTTACAGTAAACACCCAGTGGTGCGTCGCAATCTAATACTGGCCTCTCTGTAACGGCACGTATACAGACTGTTTGAAGCATTGCTCCCCCTGGACGGAAGTCGGCATTGTGCCTACTATATTCAATCCCGATGCAATTTCTGTGTTTCATCGTCAATATGAAACTCCATGGGTTACAGTAAACACCCAGTGGTGCGTCGCAATCTAATACTGGCCTCTGAGGAAAGGCACGTATACAGACTGAAGCATTGCTCCCCCTGAACGAAAGTCGGCATTGTGCCTACTATATTCAATCCCGATGCAATTTCTGTGTTTCATCGTCAATATGAAGCTCCATGGGTTACAGTAAACACCCAGTCGTGCGTCGCAATCTAATACTGGAATCTCAGGAAAGGCACGTATACAACTGTATGAAGCATTGCTCCCCCTGGACGTAAGTCAGCATTGTGTCTACTATATTCAATCCCGATGCAATTTCTGTGTTTCATCGTCAATATGAAGCTCCAAGGGTTACAGTAAACACCCAGTGGTGCGTCGCAATCTAATACTGGCCTCTCAGGAAAGGCACGTATACAGACTGTTTGAAGCATTGCTCCCCCAGAACGAAAGTGGGCATTGTGCCAACTATATTCAATCCCGATGCAATGTCTGTGTTTCATCGTCAATATGAAGGTCCATGGGTTACAGTAAACACCCAGTCGTGCGTCGCAATCTAATACTGGAATCTCAGGAAAGGCACGTATACAACTTTATGAAGAATTGCTCCCCCCGGACGTAAGTCGGCATTGTGCCTACTATATTCAATCCCGATGCAATTTCTGTGTTTCATCGTCAATATGAATCTCCAAGGGTTACAGTAAACACCCAGTGGTGCGTCGCAATCTAATACTGGCCTCTCAGGAAAGGCACGTATACAGACTGTTTGAAGCATTACTCCCCCTGAACAAAAGTCGGCATTGTGCCTACTATATTCAATCCCGATGCAATTTCTGTGTCTCATCGTCAATATGAAACTCCATGGGTTACAGTAAACATCCAGTGGCGCGTCGCAATCTAATACTGGCCTCTCAGGAAAGGCACGTATACAGACTGTTTGAAGCATTGCTCCCCCTGAACGAAAGTCGGCATTGTGCCTACTATATTCAATCCCGATGCAATTTCTGTGTTTCATCGTCAATATGAAGCTCCAAGGGTTACAGTAAACCCCCAGTGGTGCGTCGCAATCTAATACCGGCCTCTCAGGAAAGGCACGTATACAGACTGTTTGAAGCATTACTCCCCCTGAACGAAAGTCGGCATTGTACCTACTATATTCAATCCCGAAGCAATTTCTGTGTTTCATCGTCAATATGAAGTTCCAAGGGTTACAGTAAACACCCAGTGGTGCGTCGCAATCTAATACTGGTCTCTCAGGAAAGGCACGTATACAGACAGTTTGAAGCATTGCTCCCCCTGAACGTAAGTCGACATTGTGCCTACTATATTCAATCCCGATGCAATTTCTGTGTTTCATCGTCAATATGAAGCTCCATGGCTTACAGTAAACACCCAGTCGTGTGTCGCAATCTAATACTGGAATCTCAGGAAAGGCACGTATACAACTGTATGAAGCATTGCTCCCCCTGGACGTAAGTCAGCATTGTGTCTACTATATTCAATCCCGATGCAATTTCTGTGTTTCATCGTCAATATGAAGCTCCAAGGGTTACAGTAAACACCCAGTGGTGCGTCGCAATTTAATAATGGCCTCTCAGGAGAGGCATGTACACAGACTGTTTGAAGCATTACTCCCCCTGAACGAAAGTGGGCATTGTGCCTACTATATTCAATCCCGATGCAATTTCTGTGTTTCATCGTCAATATGAGGCTCCATGGGTTACAGTAAACACCCAGTGGTGCATCGCAATCTAATACTGGCCCCTCAGGAAAGGCACATATACAGACTGTTTGAAGCATTGCTCCCCCTGAACGAAAGTCGACATTGTGCCTACTATACTCAATTCCGATGCAATTTCTGTGTTTCATCGTCAATATGAAGCTCCAAGGGTTACAGTAAACACCCAGTGGTGCGTCGCAATCTAATACTGGCCTCTCAGGAAAGGCACGTATACAGACTGTTTGAAGCATTGCTCCCCCTGAACGAAAGACGGCATTGTGCCTACTATATTCAATCCCGATGCAATTTCTGTGTTTCATCGTCAATATGAAGCTCCAAGTGTTACAGTAAACACCCAGTGGTGAGTCGCAATCTAATACTGGCCTCTCAGGAAAGGCACGTATACAGACTGTTTGAAGCATTGCTCCCCCAGAACGAAAGTGGGCATTGTGCCAACTATATTCAATCCCGATGCAATGTCTGTGTTTCATCGTCAATATGAAGGTCCATGGGTTACAGTAAACACCCAGTCGTGCGTCGCAATCTAATACTGGAATCTCAGGAAAGGCACGTATACAACTTTATGAAGAATTGCTCCCCCCGGACGTAAGTCGGCATTGTGCCTACTATATTCAATCCCGATGCAATTTCTGTGTTTCATCGTCAATATGAATCTCCAAGGGTTACAGTAAACACCCAGTGGTGCGTCGCAATCTAATACTGGCCTCTCAGGAAAGGCACGTATACAGACTGTTTGAAGCATTACTCCCCCTGAACAAAAGTCGGCATTGTGCCTACTATATTCAATCCCGATGCAATTTCTGTGTCTCATCGTCAATATGAAACTCCATGGGTTACAGTAAACATCCAGTGGCGCGTCGCAATCTAATACTGGCCTCTCAGGAAAGGCACGTATACAGACTGTTTGAAACATTGCTCCCCCTGAACGAAAGTCGGCATTGTGCCTACTATATTCAATCCCGATGCAATTTCTGTGTTTCATCGTCAATATGAAGCTCCAAGGGTTACAGTAAACCCCCAGTGGTGCGTCGCAATCTAATACCGGCCTCTCAGGAAAGGCACGTATACAGACTGTTTGAAGCATTACTCCCCCTGAACGAAAGTCGGCATTGTACCTACTATATTCAATCCCGAAGCAATTTCTGTGTTTCATCGTCAATATGAAGTTCCAAGGGTTACAGTAAACACCCAGTGGTGCGTCGCAATCTAATACTGGTCTCTCAGGAAAGGCACGTATACAGACAGTTTGAAGCATTGCTCCCCCTGAACGTAAGTCGACATTGTGCCTACTATATTCAATCCCGATGCAATTTCTGTGTTTCATCGTCAATATGAAGCTCCATGGCTTACAGTAAACACCCAGTCGTGTGTCGCAATCTAATACTGGAATCTCAGGAAAGGCACGTATACAACTGTATGAAGCATTGCTCCCCCTGGACGTAAGCCGGCATTGTGCATACTATATTCAATCCCGATGCAATATCTGTGTTTCATCGTCAATATGAAGCTCCAAGGGTTACAGTAAACACCCAGTGGTGCGTCACAATCTAATACTGGCCTCTATGTAACGGCACGTATACAGACTGTTTGAAGCATTGCTCCCCCTGGACGGAAGACGGCGTTGTGCCTACTATATTCAATCCCGATGCAATTTCTGCCTTTCATAGTCAATATGAAGCTCCAAGAGTTACAGTAAACACCCAGTGGTGCGTCGCAATCTAACACTGGCCTCTCAGGAAAGGCACGTATACAGACTGTTTGAAGCATTACTCCCCCTGAACGAAAGTCGGCATTGTGCCTACTATATTCAATCCCGATGCAATTTCTGTGTTTCATCGTCAATATGAAGCTCCATGTGTTACAGTAAACACCCAATCGTGCGTCGCAATCTAATACTGGAATCTCAGGTAAGGCACGTATACAACTGTATGAAGCATTGCTCCCCCTGGACGTAAGTCAGCATTGTGCCTACTATAATCAATCCCGATGCAATTTCTGTGTTTCATCGTCAATATGAAGCTCCAAGGGTTACAGTAAACACCCAGTGGTGCGTCGCAATTTAATACTGGCCTCTCAGGAAAGGCACGTATACAGACTGTTTGAAGCATTACCCCCCTGAACGAAAGTGGGCATTGTGCCTACTATATTCAATCCCGATGCAATTTCTGTGTTTCATCGTCAATATGAGGCTCCATGGGTTACAGTAAACACCCAGTGGTGCGTCGCAATCTAATACTGGCCCCTCAGGAAAGGCACATATACAGACTGTTTGAAGCATTGTTCCCCCTGAACGAAAGTCGACATTGTGCCTACCATATTCAATCCCGATCCAATTTCTGTGTTTCATCGTCAATATGAAGCTCCAAGGGTTACAGTAAACACCCAGTGGTGCGTCGCAATCTAATACTGGCCTCTCAGGAAAGGCACGTATACAGACTGTTTGAAGCATAGCTCCCCCTGAACGAAAGTCGGCATTGTGCCTACTATATTCAATCCCGACGCAATTTCTGTGTTTCATCGTCAATATGAAGCTCCAAGGGTTACAGTAAACACCCAGTGGTGCGTCGCAATCTAATACTGGCCTCTCAGGAAAGGCACGTATACAGACTGTTTGAAGCATTGCTCCCCCTGAACGGAAGCCAGCATTGTGCCTACTATATTCAATCCCGATGCAATTTCTACGTTTCATCGTCAATATGAAGCTCCAAGGGTTACAGTAAACACTCAGTGGTGCGGTGCAATCTAATACTGGCCTCTCAGGAAAGGCACGTATACAGACCGTTTGAAGCATTGCTCCCCCCGGACGTACGTCGGCATTGTGCCTACTATATTCAATCCCGATGCAATTTCTGTGTTTCATTGTCAATATGAAGCTCCAAGGGTTACAGTAAACACCCAGTGGTGCGTCGCAATCTAATACTATCCTCTCAGGAAAGGCACGTATACAGACAGTTTGAAGCATTGCTCCCCCTGAACGAAAGTCGGCATTGTGCCTACTATATTCAATCCCGATGCAATTTCTGTGTTTCATCGTCAATATGAAGCTCCATGGGTTACAGTAAACACCCAGACGTGCGTCGCAATCTAATACTGGAATCTCAGGAAAGGCACGTATACAACTGTATGAAGCATTGCTCCCCCTGGACGTAAGTCGGCATTGTGCCTACTATATTCAATCCCGATGCAATATCTGTGTTCCATCGTCAATATGAAGCTCCAAGGGTTACAGTAAACACCCAGTGGTGCGTCGCAATCTAATACTGGCCTCTATGTAACGGCACGTATACAGACTGTTTGAAGCATTGCTCCCCCTGGACGGAAGACGGCATTGTGCCTACTATATTCAATCCCGATGCAATTTCTGCCTTTCATAGTCAATATGAAGCTCCAAGAGTTACAGTAAACACCCAGTGGTGCGTCGCAATCTAACACTGGCCTCTCAGGAAAGGCACGTATACAGACTGTTTGAAGCATTACTCCCCCTGAACGAAAGTCGGCATTGTGCCTACTATATTCAATCCCGATGCAATTTCTGTGTTTCATCGTCAATATGAAGCTCCATGGGTTACAGTAAACACCCAGTCGTGCGTCGCAATCGAATACTGGAATCTCAGGAAAGGCACGTATACAACTGTACGAAGCATTGCTCCCCCTGGACGTAAGTCAGCATTGTGCCTACTATATTCAATCCCGATGCAATTTCTGTGTTTCATCGTCAATATGAAGCTCCAAGGGTTACAGTAAACACCCAGTGGTGCGTCGCAATTTAAACTGGCCTCTCAGGAAAGGCACGTATACAGACTGTTTGAAGCATTACTCCCCCTGAACGAAAGTCGGCATTGTGCCTACTATATTCAATCCCGATGCAATGTCGGTGTTTCATCGTCAGTATGAATCTCCATGGGTTACAGTAAACACCTAGTGGTGCGTCGCCATCTAATACTGGCCTCTCACGAAAGGCACGTATACAGACTGTTTAAAGCATTGCTCCCCCTGAACGAAAGTCGGCATTGTGAATACTATATTCAATCCCGATGCAATTTCTGTGTTTCATCGTCGATATGAATCTCCAAGGGTTACAGTAAACACCCAGCGTTGCGTCGCACTCTAATACTGGCCTCTCATGAAAGGCACGTATACAGACTGTTTGAAGCATTGCTCCCTCTGAACGAAAGTCGGCATTGTGCCTACTATATTCAATCCCGACGCAATTTCTGTGTTTCATCGGCAATATGAAGCTCCATGGGGTACAGTAAACTCCCAGTCGTGCGTCGCAATCTAATACTGGAATCTCAGGAAAGGCACGTATACAACTTTATGAAGCATTGCTCCCCCTGGACGTATGTCGGCATTGTGCGTACTATATTCAAACCCAATGCAATATCTGTGTTTCATCGTCAATATGAAGCTCCAAGGGTTACAGTAAACACCCAGCGGTGCGTCGCAATCTAATACTGGCCTCTCTGTAACGGCACGAATACAGATTGTTTGAAGCATTGCTCCCCCCTGGACGGAAGACGGCATTGTGCCTACTATATTCAATCCCGATGCAATTTCTGTGTTTCATCGTCAATATGAAGCTCCATGGGTTACAGTAAACACCCAGTGGTGCGTCGCAATCTAATACTGGCCTCTCAGGAAAGGCACGAATACAGACTGTTTGAAGCATTGCTCCCCCTGAACGAAAGTCGGCATTGTGCCTACTATATTCAATCCCGATGCAATTTCTGTGTTTCATCGTCAATATGAAGCTCCAAGGGTTACAGTAAACACCCAGTGGTTCGTCGCAGTCTAATACTGGTCTCTCAGGAAAGGCACGTATACAGACTGTTTGAAGCATTGCTCCCCCTGAACGAAAGTTGGCATTGTGCCTACTATATTCAATCCCGATGCAATTTCTGTGTTTCATCGTCAATATGAAGGTCCATGGGTTACAGTAAACACCCAGTCGTGCGTCGTAATCTAATACTGGAATCTCAGGAAAGGCACGTATACAACTTTATGAAGAATTGCTCCCCCCGGACGTAAGTCGGCATTGTGCCTACTATATTCAATCCCGATGCAATTTCTGTGTTTCATCGTCAATATGAATCTCCAAGGGTTACAGTAAACACCCAGTGGTGCGTCGCAATCTAATACTGGCCTCTCAGGAAAGGCACGTATACAGACTGTTTGAAGCATTACTCCCCCTGAACAAAAGTCGGCATTGTGCCTACTATATTCAATCCCGATGCAATTTCTGTGTCTCATCGTCAATATGAAACTCCATGGGTTACAGTAAACATCCAGTGGCGCGTCGCAATCTAATACTGGCCTCTCAGGAAAGGCACGTATACAGACTGTTTGAAGCATTGCTCCCCCTGAACGAAAGTCGGCATTGTGCCTACTATATTCAATCCCGATGCAATTTCTGTGTTTCATCGTCAATATGAAGCTCCAAGGGTTACAGTAAATCCCCAGTGGTGCGTCGCAATCTAATACCGGCCTCTCAGGAAAGGCACATATACAGACTGTTTGAAGCATTACTCCCCCTGAACGAAAGTCGGCATTGTACCTACTATATTCAATCCCGAAGCAATTTCTGTGTTTCATCGTCAATATGAAGTTCCAAGGGTTACAGTAAACACCCAGTGGTGCGTCGCAATCTAATACTGGTCTCTCAGGAAAGGCACGTATACAGACAGTTTGAAGCATTGCTCCCCCTGAACGTAAGTCGGCATTGTGCCTACTATATTCAATCCCGATGCAATTTCTGTGTTTCATCGTCAATATGAAGCTCCATGGGTTACAGTAAACACCCAGTCGTGTGTCGCAATCTAATACTGGAATCTCAGGAAAGGCACGTATACAACTGTATGAAGCATTGCTCCCCCTGGACGTAAGCCGGCATTGTGCATACTATATTCAATCCCGATGCAATATCTGTGTTTCTTCGTCAATATGAAGCTCCAAGGGTTACAGTAAACACCCAGTGGTGCGTCACAATCTATTACTGGCCTCTATGTAACGGCACGTATACAGACTGTTTGAAGCATTGCTCCCCCTGGACGGAAGACGGCGTTGTGCCTACTATATTCAATCCCGATGCAATTTCTGCCTTTCATAGTCAATATGAAGCTCCAAGAGTTACAGTAAACACCCAGTGGTGCGTCGCAATCTAACACTGGCCTCTCAGGAAAGGCACGTATACAGACTGTTTGAAGCATTACTCCCCCTGAACGAAAGTCGGCATTGTGCCTACTATATTCAATCCCGATGCAATTTCTGTGTTTCATCGTCAATATGAAGCTCCATGGGTTACAGTAAACACCCAATCGTGCGTCGCAATCTAATACTGGAATCTCAGGAAAGGCACGTATACAACTGTATGAAGCATTGCTCCCCCTGGACGTAAGTCAGCATTGTGCCTACTATAATCAATCCCGATGCAATTTCTGTGTTTCATCGTCAATATGAAGCTCCAAGGGTTACAGTAAACACCCAGTGGTGCGTCGCAATTTAATACTGGCCTCTCAGGAAAGGCACGTATACAGACTGTTTGAAGCATTACTCCCTCTGAACGAAAGTGGGCATTGTGCCTACTATATTCAATCCCGATGCAATTTCTGTGTTTCATCGTCAATATGAGGCTCCATGGGTTACAGTAAACACCCAGTGGTGCGTCGCAATCTAATACTGGCCCCTCAGGAAAGGCACATATACAGACTGTTTGAAGCATTGTTCCCCCTGAACGAAAGTCGACATTGTGCCTACTATATTCAATCCCGATCCAATTTCTGTGTTTCATCGTCAATATGAAGCTCCAAGGGTTACAGTAAACACCCAGTGGTGCGTCGCAATCTAATACTGGCCTCTCAGGAAAGGCACGTATACAGACTGTTTGAAGCATAGCTCCCCCTGAACGAAAGTCGGCATTGTGCCTACTATATTCAATCCCGACGCAATTTCTGTGTTTCATCGTCAATATGAAGCTCCAAGGGTTACAGTAAACACCCAGTGGTGCGTCGCAATCTAATACTGGCCTCTCAGGAAAGGCACGTATACAGACTGTTTGAAGCATTGCTCCCCCTGAACGGAAGCCAGCATTGTGCCTACTATATTCAATCCCGATGCAATTTCTACGTTTCATCGTCAATATGAAGCTCCAAGGGTTACAGTAAACACTCAGTGGTGCGGTGCAATCTAATACTGGCCTCTCAGGAAAGGCACGTATACAGACCGTTTGAAGCATTGCTCCCCCCGGACGTACGTCGGCATTGTGCCTACTATATTCAATCCCGATGCAATTTCTGTGTTTCATTGTCAATATGAAGCTCCAAGGGTTACAGTAAACACCCAGTGGTGCGTCGCAATCTAATACTATCCTCTCAGGAAAGGCACGTATACAGACTGTTTGAAGCATTGCTCCCCCTGAACGAAAGTCGGCATTGTGCCTACTATATTCAATCCCGATGCAATTTCTGTGTTTCATCGTCAATATGAAGCTCCATGGGTTACAGTAAACACCCAGACGTGCGTCGCAATCTAATACTGGAATCTCAGGAAAGGCACGTATACAACTGTATGAAGCATTGCTCCCCCTGGACGTAAGTCGGCATTGTGCCTACTATATTCAATCCCGATGCAATATCTGTGTTCCATCGTCAATATGAAGCTCCAAGGGTTACAGTAAACACCCAGTGGTGCGTCGCAATCTAATACTGGCCTCTATGTAACGGCACGTATACAGACTGTTTGAAGCATTGCTCCCCCTGGACGGAAGACGGCATTGTGCCTACTATATTCAATCCCGATGCAATTTCTGCCTTTCATAGTCAATATGAAGCTCCAAGAGTTACAGTAAACACCCAGTGGTGCGTCGCAATCTAACACTGGCCTCTCAGGAAAGGCACGTATACAGACTGTTTGAAGCATTACTCCCCCTGAACGAAAGTCGGCATTGTGCCTACTATATTCAATCCCGATGCAATTTCTGTGTTTCATCGTCAATATGAAGCTCCATGGGTTACAGTAAACACCCAGTCGTGCGTCGCAATCGAATACTGGAATCTCAGGAAAGGCACGTATACAACTGTATGAAGCATTGCTCCCCCTGGACGTAAGTCAGCATTGTGCCTACTATATTCAATCCCGATGCAATTTCTGTGTTTCATCGTCAATATGAAGCTCCAAGGGTTACAGTAAACACCCAGTGGTGCGTCGCAATTTAATACTGGCCTCTCAGGAAAGGCACGTATACAGACTGTTTGAAGCATTACTCCCCCTGAACGAAAGTCGGCATTGTGCCTACTATATTCAATCCCGATGCAATGTCGGTGTTTCCTCGTCAGTATGAATCTCCATGGGTTACAGTAAACACCTAGTGGTGCGTCGCCATCTAATACTGGCCTCTCACGAAAGGCACGTATACAGACTGTATAAAGCATTGCTCCCCCTGAACGAAAGTCGGCATTGTGAATACCATATTCAATCCCGATGCAATTTCTGTGTTTCATCGTCGATATGAATCTCCAAGGGTTACAGTAAACACCCAGCGTTGCGTCGCACTCTAATACTGGCCTCTCATGAAAGGCACGTATACAGACTGTTTGAAGCATTGCTCCCTCTGAACGAAAGTCGGCATTGTGCCTACTATATTCAATCCCGACGCAATTTCTGTGTTTCATCGGCAATATGAAGCTCCATGGGGTACAGTAAACACCCAGTCGTGCGTCGCAATCTAATACTGGAATCTCAGGAAAGGCACGTATACAACTTTATGAAGCATTGCTCCCCCTGGACGTATGTCGGCATTGTGCGTACTATATTCAAACCCAATGCAATATCTGTGTTTCATCGTCAATATGAAGCTCCAAGGGTTACAGTAAACACCCAGCGGTGCGTCGCAATCTAATACTGGCCTCTCTGTAACGGCACGAATACAGATTGTTTGAAGCATTGCTCCCCCTGGACGGAAGACGGCATTGTGCCTACTATATTCAATCCCGATGCAATTTCTGTGTTTCATCGTCAATATGAAGCTCCATGGGTTACAGTAAACACCCAGTGGTGCGTCGCAATCTAATACTGGCCTCTCAGGAAAGGCACGAATACAGACTGTTTGAAGCATTGCTCCCCCTGAACGAAAGTCGGCATTGTGCCTACTATATTCAATCCCGATGCAATTTCTGTGTTTCATCGTCAATATGAAGCTCCAAGGGTTACAGTAAACACCCAGTGGTGCGTCGCAGTCTAATACTGGTCTCTCAGGAAAGGCACGTATACAGACTGTTTGAAGCATTGCTCCCCCTGAACGAACGTTAGCATTGTGCCTACTATATTCAATCCCGATGCAATTTCTGCCTTTCATAGTCAATATGAAGCTCCAAGAGTTACAGTAAACACCCAGTGGTGCGTCGCAATCTAATACTGGCCTCTCAGGAAAGGCACGTATACAGACTGTTTGAAGCATTGCTCCCCCTGAACGAAAGTCGGCATTGTGCCTACTATATTCAATCCCGATGCAATTTCTGTGTTTCATCGTCAATATGAAGCTCCATGGGTTACAGTAAACACCCAGTCGTGCGTCGCAATCTAATACTGGAATCTCAGGAAAGGCACGTATACAACTGTATGAAGCATTGCTCCCCCTGGACGTAAGTCAGCATTGTGTCTACTATATTCAATCCCGATGCAATTTCTGTGTTTCATCGTCAATATGAAGCTCCAAGGGTTACAGTAAACACCCAGTGGTGCGTCGCAATTTAATAATGGCCTCTCAGGAAAGGCATGTACACAGACTGTTTGAAGCATTACTCCCCCTGAACGAAAGTGGGCATTGTGCCTACTATATTCAATCCCGATGCAATTTCTGTGTTTCATCGTCAATATGAGGCTCCATGGGTTACAGTAAACACCCAGTGGTGCATCGCAATCTAATACTGGCCCCTCAGGAAAGGCACATATACAGACTGTTTGAAGCATTGCTCCCCCTGAACGAAAGTCGACATTGTGCCTACTATATTCAATTCCGATGCAATATCTGTGTTTCATCGTCAATATGAAGCTCCAAGGGTTACAGTAAACACCCAGTGGTGCGTCGCAATCTAATACTGGCCTCTCAGGAAAGGCACGTATACAGACTGTTTGAAGCATTGCTCCCCCTGAACGAAAGTCGGCATTGTGCCTACTATATTCAATCCCGATGCAATTTCTGTGTTTCATCGTCAATATGAAGCTCCAAGTGTTACAGTAAACACCCAGTGGTGAGTCGCAATCTAATACTGGCCTCTCAGGAAAGGCACGTATACAGACTGTTTGAAGCATTGCTCCCCCAGAACGAAAGTCGGCATTGTGCCAACTATATTCAATCCCGATGCAATGTCTGTGTTTCATCGTCAATATGAAGGTCCATGGGTTACAGTAAACACCCAGTCGTGCGTCGCAATCTAATACTGGAATCTCAGGAAAGGCACGTATACAACTGTATGAAGAATTGCTCCCCCCGGACGTAAGTCGGCATTGTGCCTACTATATTCAATCCCGATGCAATTTCTGTGTTTCATCGTCAATATGAAGCTCCAAGGGTTACAGTAAACACCCAGTGGTGCGTCGCAATCTAATACTGGCCTCTCAGGAAAGGCACGTATACAGACTGTTTGAAGCATTACTCCCCCTGAACAAAAGTCGGCATTGTGCGTACTATATTCAATCCCGATCTAATATCTGTGTTTCATCGTCAATATGAAACTCCATGGGTTACAGTAAACATCCAGTGGCGCGTCGCAATCTAATACTGGCCTCTCAGGAAAGGCACGTATACAGACTGTTTGAAGCATTGCTCCCCCTGAACGAAAGTCGGCATTGTGCCTACTATATTCAATCCCGATGCAATTTCTGTGTTTCATCGTCAATATGAAGCTCCAAGGGTTACAGTAAACCCCCAGTGGTGCGTCGCAATCTAATACCGGCCTCTCAGGAAAGGCATGTATACAGACTGTTTGAAGCATTACTCCCCCTGAACGAAAGTCGGCATTGTGCCTACTATATTCAATCCCGATGCAATTTCTGTGTTTCATCGTCAATATGAAGCTCCATGGGTTACAGTAAACACCCAGTCGTGTGTCGCAATCTAATACTGGAATCTCAGGAAAGGCACGTATACAACTGTATGAAGCATTGCTCCCCCTGGACGTAAGCCGGCATTGTGCATACTATATTCAATCCCGATGCAATATCTGTGTTTCATCGTCAATATGAAGCTCCAAGGGTTACAGTAAACACCCAGTGGTGCGTCACAATCTAATACTGGCCTCTATGTAACGGCACGTATACAGACTGTTTGAAGCATTGCTCCCCCTGGACGGAAGACGGCATTGTGCCTACTATATTCAATCCCGATGCAATTTCTGATTTTCATAGTCAATATGAAGCTCCAAGAGTTACAGTAAAAACCCAGTGGTGCGTCGCAATCTAACACTGGCCTCTCAGGAAAGGCACGTATACAGACTGTTTGAAGCATTACTCCCCCTGAACGAAAGTCGGCATTGTGCCTACTATATTCAATCCCGATGCAATTTCTGTGTTTCATCGTCAACATGAAGCTCCATGGGTTACAGTAAACACCCAATCGTGCGTCGCAATCTAATACTGGAATCTCAGGAAAGGCACGTATACAACTGTATGAAGCATTGCTCCCCCTGGACGTAAGTCAGCATTGTGCCTACTATAATCAATCCCGATGCAATTTCTGTGTTTCATCGTCAATATGAAGCTCCAAGGGTTACAGTAAACACCCAGTGGTGCGTCGCAATTTAATACTGGCCTCTCAGGAAAGGCACGTATACAGACTGTTTGAAGCATTACTCCCCCTGAACGAAAGTGGGCATTGTGCCTACTATATTCAATCCCGATGCAATTTCTGTGTTTCATCGTCAATATGAGGCTCCATGGGTTACAGTAAACACCCAGTGGTGTGTCGCAATCTAATACTGGCCCCTCAATAAAGGCACATATACAGACTGTTTGAAGCATTGTTCCCCCTGAACGAAAGTCGACATTGTGCCTACAATATTCAATCCCGATCCAAATTCTGTGTTTCATCGTCAATATGAAGCTCCAAGGGTTACAGTAAACACCCAGTGGTGCGTCGCAATCTAATACTGGCCTCTCAGGAAAGGCACGTATACAGACTGTTTGAAGCATAGCTCCCCCTGAACGAAAGTCGGCATTGTGCCTACTATATTCAAACCCGATACAATTTCTGTGTTTCATCGTCAATATGAAGCTCCAAGGGTTACAGTAAACACCCAGTGGTGCGTCGCAATCTAATACTGGCCTCTCAGGAAAGGCACGTATACGGACTGTTTGAAGCATTGCTCCCCCTGAACGGAAGCCAGCATTGTGCCTACTATATTCAATCCCGATGCAATTTCTACGTTTCATCGTCAATATGAAGCTCCAGGGGTTACAGTAAACACCCAGTGGTGCGGTGCAATCTAATACTGGCCTCTCAGGAAAGGCACGTATACAGACTGTTTGAAGCATTGCTCCCCCTGAACGAAAGTCGGCATTGTGCCTACTATAATCAATCCCGATGCAATTTCTGTGTTTCATCGTCAATATGAAGCTCCATGGGTTACAGTAAACACCCAGTCGTGCGTCGCAATCTAATACTGGAATCTCAGGAAAGGCACGTATACAACTGTATGAAGCATTGCTCCCCCTGGACGTAAGTCGGCATTGTGCCTACTATATTCAATCCCGATGCAATATATGTGTTCCATCGTCAATATGAAGCTCCAAGGGTTACAGTAAACACCCAGTGGTGCGTCGCAATCTAATACTGGCCTCTATGTAACGGCACGTATACAGACTGTTTGAAGCATTGCTCCCCCTGGACGGAAGACGGCATTGTGCCTACTATATTCAATCCCGATGCAATTTCTGCCTTTCATAGTCAATATGAAGCTCCAAGAGTTACAGTAAACACACAGTCGTGCGTCGCAATCTAACACTGGCCTCTCAGGAAAGGCACGTATACAGACTGTTTGAAGAATTACTCCCCCTGAACGAAAGTCGGCATTGTGCCTACTATACTCAATCCCGATGCAATTTCCTTGTTTCATCGTCAAAATGAAGCTCCATGGGTTACAGTAAACACCCAGTCGTGCGTCGCAATCGAATACTGGAATCTCAGGAAAGGCACGTATACAACTGTATGAAGCATTGCGCCCCCTGGACGTAAGTCAGCATTGTGCCTACTATTTTCAATCCCGATGCAATTTCTGTGTTTCATCGTCAATATGAAGCTCCAAGGGTTACAGTAAACACCCAGTGGTGCGTCGCAATTTAATACTGGCCTCTCAGGAAAGGCACGTATACAGACTGTTTGAAGCATTACTCCCCCTGAACGAAAGTCGGCATTGTGCCTACTATATTCAATCCCGATGCAATGTCGGTGTTTCATCGTCAGTATGAATCTCCATGGGTTACAGTAAGCACCTAGTGGTGCGTCGCAATCTAGTACTGGCCTCTCAGGAAAGGCACGAATACAGACTGTTTAAAGCATTGCTCCATCTGAACGAAAGTCGGCATTGTGAATACTATATTCATCCCGATGCAATTTCTGTGTTTCATCGTCGATATGAACCTCCAAGGGTTACAGTAAACACCCAGCGTTGCGTCGCACTCTAATACTGGCCTCTCATGAAAGGCACGTATACAGACTGTTTGAAGCATTGCTCCCCCTGAACGAAAGTCGGCATTGTGCCTACTATATTCAATCCCGACGCAATTTCTGTGTTTCATCGGCAATATGAAGCTCCATGGGGTACAGTAAACACCCAGTCGTGCGTCGCAATCTAATACTGGAATCTCAGGAAAGGCACGTATACAACTTTATGAAGCATTGCTCCCCCTGGACGTAAGTCGGCATTGTGCGTACTATATTCATACCCGATGCAATATCTGTGTTTCATCGTCAATATGAAGCTCCAAGGGTTACAGTAAACACCCAGCGGTGCGTCGCAATCTAATACTGGCCTCTCTGTAACGGCACGAATACAGATTGTTTGAAGCATTGCTCCCCCTGGTCGGAAGACGGCATTTTGCCTACTATATTCAATCCCGATGCAATTTCTGTGTTTCATCGTCAATATGAAGCTCCATGGGTTACAGTAAACACCCAGTGGTGCGTCGCAATCTAATACTGGCCTCTCAGGAAAGGCACGAATACAGACTGTTTGAAGCATTGCTCCCCCTGAACGAAAGTCGGCATTGTGCGTACTATATTCAATCGCGATGCAATTTCTGTGTTTCATCGTCAATATGAAGCTCCAAGGGTTACAGTAAACACCCAGTGGTGCGTCGCAATCTAATACTGGCCTCTCAGGAAAGGCACGTATACAGACCGTTTGAAGCATTGCTCCCCCCGGACGTACGTCGGCATTGTGCCTACTATATTCAATCCCGATGCAATTTCTGTGTTTCATCGTCAATATGAAGCTCCAAGGGTTACAGTAAACACCCAGTGGTGCGTCGCAATCTAATACTGGCCTCTCAGGAAAGGCACGTATACAGACTGTTTGAAGCATTGCTCCCCCTGAACGAAAGTCGGCATTGTGCCTACTATATTCAATCCCGATGCAATTTCTGTGTTTCATCGTCAATATGAAACTCCATGGGTTACAGTAAACACCCAGTGGTGCGTCGCAATCTATTACTGGCCTCTCAGGAAAGGCACGCATACAGACTGTTTGAAGCATTACTCCCCCTGAACGAAAGTCGGCATTCTGCCTACTATATTCAATCCCGATGCAATGTCTGTGTTTCATCGTCAGTATGAATCTCCATGGGTTACAGTAAACACCTAGTGGTGCGTCGCAATCTAATACTGGCCTCTCAGGAAAGGCACGTATACAGACTGTTTGAAGCATTGCTCCCCCTGAACGAAAGTCGGCATTGTGCCTACTATATTCAATCCCGATGCAATTTCTGTGTTTCATCGTCAATATGAAGCTCCATGGGTTACAGTAAACACCTAGTGGTGCGTCGCAATCTAATACTGGCCTCTCAGGAAAGGCACGTATACAGACTGTTTGAAGCATTACTCCCCCTGAACGAAAGTCGGCATTGTGCCTACTATATTCAATCCCGATGCAATGTCTTTGTTTCATCGTCAGTATGAATCTCCATGGGTTACAGTAAACACCTAGTGGTGCGTCGCATTCTAATACTGGCCTCTCAGGAAAGGCACGTATACAGACTGTTTGAAGCATTGCTCCCCCTGAACGAAAGTCGGCATTGTGAATACTATATTCAATCCCGATGCAATTTCTGTGTTTCATCGTCGATATGAACCTCCAAGGGTTACAGTAAACACCCAGCGTTGCGTCGCACTCTAATACTGGCCTATCATGAAAGGCACGTATACAGAATGTTTGAAGCATTGCTCCCCCTGAACGAAAGTCGGCATTGTGCCTACTATATTCAATCCCGACGCAATTTCTGTGTTTCATCGGCAATATGAAGCTCCATGCGGTACAGTAAACACCCAGTCGTGCGTCGCAATCTAATACTGGAATCTCAGGAATGGCACGTATACAACTTTATGAAGCATTGCTCCCCCAGGACGTATGTCGGCATTGTGCCTACTATATTCAAACCCGATGCAATATCTGTGTTTCATCGTCAATATGAAGCTCCAAAGGTTACAGTAAACACCCAGCGGTGCGTCGCAATCTAATACTGGCCTCTCTGTAACGGCACGAATACAGATTGATTGAAGCTTTGCTCCCCCTGGACGGAAGACGGCATTGTGCCTACTATATTCAATCCAGATGCAATTTCTGTGTTTCATCGTCAATATGAAGCTCCATGGGTTACAGTAAACACCCAGTCGTGCGTCGCAATCTAATACTGGAATCTCAGGAAAGGCACGTATACAACAGTATGAAGCATTGCTCCCCCTGGACGTAAGTCAGCATTGTGCCTACTACATTCAATCTCGATGCAATTTCTGTGTTTCATCGTCAATATGAAGCTCCAAGGGTTACAGTAAACACCCAGTGGTGCGTCGCAATCTAATACTGGCCTCTCTGTAACGGCACGTATACAGACTGTTCGAAGCATTGCTCCCCCTGGACGGAAGTCGGCATTGTGCCTACTATATTCAATCCCGAAGCAATTTCTGTGTTTCATCGTCAATATGAACCTCCATGGGTTACAGTAAACACCCAGTGGTGCGTCGCAATCTAATACTGGCCTCTCAGGAAAGGCACGTATACAGACTGTTTGAAGCATTACTCACCCTGAACGAAAGTCGGGCTTGTGCCTACTATATTCAATCCCGATGCAATTTCTGTCAATATGAAGCTCCATGGGTTACAGTAAACACCCAGTCGTGCGTCGCAATCTAATACTGGGATCTCAGGAAAGGCACGAATACAAGTGTATGAAGCATTGCTCCCCCTGGTCGTAAGTCAGCATTGTGCCTACTATATTCAATCCCGATGCAATTTCTGTGTTTCATCGTCAATATGAAGCACCAAGGGTTACAGTAAACACCCAGTGGTTCGTCGCAATCTAATACTGGCCTCTCAGGAAAGGCACGTATACAGACTGTTTGAAGCATTGCTCCCCCTGAACGAAAATCGGCAATGTGCCTACTATATTCAATCCCGATGCAATTTCTGTGTTTCATCGTCAATATGAAGCTCCAAAGGTTACAGTAAACACCCGGTGGTGCGGTGCAATCTAATACTGGCCTCAGGAAAGGCACGTATACAGACCGTTTGAAGCATTGCTCCCCCCGGACGTACGTCGGCATTGTGCCTACTATATTCAATCCCGATGCAATATCTGTGTTCCATCGTCAATATGAACCTCCAAGGGTTACAGTAAACACCCAGTGGTGCGTCGCAATCTAATACTAGCCTCTATGTAACGGCACGTAAACAGACTGTTTGAAGCATTGCTCCCCCTGGTCGGAAGACGGCATTGTGCCTACTATATCCAATCCCGATGCAATTTCTGCCTTTCATAGTCAATATGAAGCTCCAAGAGTTACAGTAAACACCCAGTGGTGCGTCGCAATCTAACACTGGCCTCTCAGGAAAGGCACGTATACAGACTGTTTGAAGCATTGCTCCCCCTGAACGAAAGTCGGCATTGTGGCTACTATATTCAATCCCGACGCAATTTCTGTGTTTCATCGGCAATATGAAGCTCCATGCGGTACAGTAAACACCCAGTCGTGCGTCGCAATCTAATACTGGAATCTCAGGAAAGGCACGTATACAACTTTATGAAGCATTGCTCCCCCTGGACGTATGTCGGCATTGTCCCTACTATATTCAAACCCGATGCAATATCTGTGTTTCATCGTCAATATGAAGCTCCAAGGGTTACAGTAAACACCCAGCGGTGCGTCGCAATCTAATACTGGCCTCTCTGTAACGGCACGAATACAGATTGTTTGAAGCATTGCTCCCCCTGGACGGAAGACGGCATTGTGCCTACTATATTCAATCCCGATGCAATTTCTGTGTTTCATCGTCAACATGAAGCTCCATGGGTTACAGTAAACACCCAGTGGTGCGTCGCAATCTAATACTGGCCTCTCTGTAACGGCACGTATACAGACTGTTTGAAGCATTGCTCCCCCTGGACGGAAGTCGGCATTGTGCCTACCATATTCAATCCCGATGCAATTTCTGTGTTTCATCGTCAATATGAAGCTCCAAGGGTTACAGTAAACACCCAGTGTTGCGTCGCAGTCTAATACTGGCCTCTCAGGAAAGGCACGTATACAGACTGTTTGAAGCATTGCTCCCCCTGACTGAAAGTCGGCATTGTGCCTACTACATTCAATCCCGATGCAATTTCTGTCTTTCATAGTCAATATGAAGCTCCAAGAGTTACAGTAAACACCCAGTGGTGCGTCGCAATCTGACACTGGCCTCTCAGGACAGGCACGTATACAGACTGTTTGAAGCATTACTCCCCCTGAACGAAAGTCGGCATTGTGCCTACTATATTCAATCCCGATGCAATTTCTGTGTTTCATCGTCAATATGAAGCTCCATGGGTTACAGTAAACACCCAGTCGTGCGTCGCAATCTAATACTGGAATCTCAGGAAAGGCACGAATACAACTGTATGAAGCATTGCTCCCCCTGGACGTAAGTAAGCATTGTGCCTACTATATTCAATCCCGATGCAATTTCTGTGTTTCATCGACAATATGAAGCTCCAAGGGTTACAGTAAACACCCAGTGGTTCGTCGCAATCGAATACTGGCCTCTCAGGAAAGGCACGTATACAGACTGTTTGAAGCATTGCTCCCCCTGAACGAAAGTCGGCAATGTGCCTACTATATTCAATCCCGATGCAATTTCTGCGTTTCATCGTCAATATGAAGCTCCAAAGGTTACAGTAAACACCCAGTGGTGCGGTGCAATCTAATACTGGCCTCAGGAAAGGCACGTATACAGACCGTTTGAAGCATTGCTCCCCCCGGACGTACGTCGGCATTGTGCCTACTATATTCAATCCCGATGCAATATCTGTGTTCCATCGTCAATATGAACCTCCAAGGGTTACAGTAAACACCCAGTGGTGCGTCGCAATCTAATACTGACCTCTTAGTAACGGCACGTAAACAGACCGTTTGAAGCATTGCACCCCCTGGACGTAAGTCGGCATTGTGCCTACTATATTCAATCCCGATGCAATTTCTGTGTTTCATCGTCAATATGAAGCTCCATGGGTTACAGTAAACACCCAGTCGTGCGTCGCAATCTAATACTGGAATCTCAGGAAAGTCACGTATACGACTGTATGAAGCATTGCTCCCCCTGTACGAAAGCCAGCATTGTGCCTACTATATTCAATCCCGATGCAATTTCTGCGTTTCATCGTCAATATGAAGCTCCATACAGTAAACACCCAGTCGTGCGTCGCAATCTAAAACTGGAATCTCAGGAAAGGCACGTATACAACTGTATGAAGATGTGTGTGATGATGATGTTTGATTTGTGGGGCGCTCAACTGCGTGGTTATCAGCGCCTGTACAATTTCCCAACCTTTGCTCAGTCCAATTTCGCCACATTCCGGGATGATGATGAAATGATGAGGACAACACAAACACCCAGTCATCTCGAGGCAGGTGAAAATCACTGACCCCGCCGGGAATCGAACCCGAACTGTATGAAGCATTGCTCCACCTGGACGTAAGTCAGCATTGTGCCTACTATACTAGATCCCGATGCAATGTCTGTGTTTCATCGTCAATATGAAGCTCCAAGGGTTACAGTAAACACCCAGTGGTGTGTCGCAATCTAATACTGGCCCCTCAGGAAAGGCACATATACAGACTGTTTGAAGCATTGCTCCCCCTGAACGAAAGTCGACATTATGCCTACTATATTCAATCCCGATGCAATTTCTGTGTTTCATCGTCAATATGAAGCTCCATGGGTTACAGTAAACACCCAGTGGTGCGTCGCAATCTAATACTGGCCTCTCAGGAAAGGCACGAATACAGACTGTTTGAAGCATTGCTCCCCCTGAACGAAAGTCGGCATTGTGCGTACTATATTCAATCCCGATGCAATTTCTGTGTTTCATCGTCAATATGAAGCTCCAAGGGTTACAGTAAACACCCAGTGGTGCGTCGCAATCTAATACTGGCCTCTCAGGAAAGGCACGTATACAGACCGTTTGAAGCATTGCTCCCCCCGGACGTACGTCGGCATTGTGCCTACTATATTCAATCCCGATGCAATTTCTGTGTTTCATCGTCAATATGAAGCTCCAAGGGTTACAGTAAACACCCAGTGGTGCGTCGCAATCTAATACTGGCCTCTCAGGAAAGGCACGTATACAGACTGTTTGAAGCATTGCTCCCCCTGAACGAAAGTCGGCATTGTGCCTACTATATTCAATCCCGATGCAATTTCTGTGTTTCATCGTCAATATGAAACTCCATGGGTTACAGTAAACACCCAGTGGTGCGTCGCAATCTATTACTGGCCTCTCAGGAAAGGCACGCATACAGACTGTTTGAAGCATTACTCCCCCTGAACGAAAGTCGGCATTCTGCCTACTATATTCAATCCCGATGCAATGTCTGTGTTTCATCGTCAGTATGAATCTCCATGGGTTACAGTAAACACCTAGTGGTGCGTCGCAATCTAATACTGGCCTCTCAGGAAAGGCACGTATACAGACTGTTTGAAGCATTGCTCCCCCTGAACGAAAGTCGGCATTGTGCCTACTATATTCAATCCCGATGCAATTTCTGTGTTTCATCGTCAAAATGAACATCCAAGGGTTACAGTAAACACCCAGTGGTGCGTCGCAATCTAATACTGGCCTCTCAGGAAAGGCACGTATACAGACTGTTTGAAGCATTGCTCCCCCTGAACGAAAGTCGGCATTGTGCCTACTATATTCAATCCCGATGCAATTTCTGTGTTTCATCGTCAATATGAAGCTCCATGGGTTACAGTAAACACCTAGTGGTGCGTCGCAATCTAATACTGGCCTCTCAGGAAAGGCACGTATACAGACTGTTTGAAGCATTACTCCCCCTGAACGAAAGTCGGCATTGTGCCTACTATATTCAATCCCGATGCAATGTCTTTGTTTCATCGTCAGTATGAATCTCCATGGGTTACAGTAAACACCTAGTGGTGCGTCGCATTCTAATACTGGCCTCTCAGGAAAGGCACGTATACAGACTGTTTGAAGCATTGCTCCCCCTGAACGAAAGTCGGCATTGTGAATACTATATTCAATCCCGATGCAATTTCTGTGTTTCATCGTCGATATGAACCTCCAAGGGTTACAGTAAACACCCAGCGTTGCGTCGCACTCTAATACTGGCCTATCATGAAAGGCACGTATACAGAATGTTTGAAGCATTGCTCCCCCTGAACGAAAGTCGGCATTGTGCCTACTATATTCAATCCCGACGCAATTTCTGTGTTTCATCGGCAATATGAAACTCCATGCGGTACAGTAAACACCCAGTCGTGCGTCGCAATCTAATACTGGAATCTCAGGAATGGCACGTATACAACTTTATGAAGCATTGCTCCCCCAGGACGTATGTCGGCATTGTGCCTACTATATTCAAACCCGATGCAATATCTGTGTTTCATCGTCAATATGAAGCTCCAAAGGTTACAGTAAACACCCAGCGGTGCGTCGCAATCTAATACTGGCCTCTCTGTAACGGCACGAATACAGATTGATTGAAGCTTTGCTCCCCCTGGACGGAAGACGGCATTGTGCCTACTATATTCAATCCAGATGCAATTTCTGTGTTTCATCGTCAATATGAAGCTCCATGGGTTACAGTAAACACCCAGTCGTGCGTCGCAATCTAATACTGGAATCTCAGGAAAGGCACGTATACAACAGTATGAAGCATTGCTCCCCCTGGACGTAAGTCAGCATTGTGCCTACTACATTCAATCTCGATGCAATTTCTGTGTTTCATCGTCAATATGAAGCTCCAAGGGTTACAGTAAACACCCAGTGGTGCGTCGCAATCTAATACTGGCCTCTCTGTAACGGCACGTATACAGACTGTTCGAAGCATTGCTCCCCCTGGACGGAAGTCGGCATTGTGCCTACTATATTCAATCCCGAAGCAATTTCTGTGTTTCATCGTCAATAAGAACCTCCATGGGTTACAGTAAACACCCAGTGGTGCGTCGCAATCTAATACTGGCCTCTCAGGAAAGGCACGTATACAGACTGTTTGAAGCATTACTCACCCTGAACGAAAGTCGGGCTTGTGCCTACTATATTCAATCCCGATGCAATTTCTGTCAATATGAAGCTCCATGGGTTACAGTAAACACCCAGTCGTGCGTCGCAATCTAATACTGGGATCTCAGGAAAGGCACGAATACAAGTGTATGAAGCATTGCTCCCCCTGGTCGTAAGTCAGCATTGTGCCTACTATATTCAATCCCGATGCAATTTCTGTGTTTCATCGTCAATATGAAGCACCAAGGGTTACAGTAAACACCCAGTGGTTCGTCGCAATCTAATACTGGCCTCTCAGGAAAGGCACGTATACAGACTGTTTGAAGCATTGCTCCCCCTGAACGAAAATCGGCAATGTGCCTACTATATTCAATCCCGATGCAATTTCTGTGTTTCATCGTCAATATGAAGCTCCAAAGGTTACAGTAAACACCCGGTGGTGCGGTGCAATCTAATACTGGCCTCAGGAAAGGCACGTATACAGACCGTTTGAAGCATTGCTCCCCCCGGACGTACGTCGGCATTGTGCCTACTATATTCAATCCCGATGCAATATCTGTGTTCCATCGTCAATATGAACCTCCAAGGGTTACAGTAAACACCCAGTGGTGCGTCGCAATCTAATACTAGCCTCTATGTAACGGCACGTAAACAGACTGTTTGAAGCATTGCTCCCCCTGGTCGGAAGACGGCATTGTGCCTACTATATCCAATCCCGATGCAATTTCTGCCTTTCATAGTCAATATGAAGCTCCAAGAGTTACAGTAAACACCCAGTGGTGCGTCGCAATCTAACACTGGCCTCTCAGGAAAGGCACGTATACAGACTGTTTGAAGCATTACTCCCCCTGAACGAAAGTCGGCATTGTGCCTACTATATTCAATCCCGATGCAATGTCGGTGTTTCATCGTCAGTATGAATCTCCATGGGTTACAGTAAACGCCTAGTGGTGCGTCGCAATCTAATACTGGCCTCTCAGGAAAGGCACGAATACAGACTGTTTAAAGCATTGCTCCCCCTGAACGAAAGTCGGCATTGTGAATACTATATTCAATCCCGATGCAATTTCTGTGTTTCATCGTCGATATGAACCTCCAAGGGTTACAGTAAACACCCAGCGTTGCGTCGCACTCTAATACTGGCCTCTCATGAAAGGCACGTATACAGACTGTTTGAAGCATTGCTCCCCCTGAACGAAAGTCGGCATTGTGGCTACTATATTCAATCCCGACGCAATTTCTGTGTTTCATCGGCAATATGAAGCTCCATGCGGTACAGTAAACACCCAGTCGTGCGTCGCAATCTAATACTGGAATCTCAGGAAAGGCACGTATACAACTTTATGAAGCATTGCTCCCCCTGGACGTATGTCGGCATTGTCCCTACTATATTCAAACCCGGTGCAATATCTGTGTTTCATCGTCAATATGAAGCTCCAAGGGTTACAGTAAACACCCAGCGGTGCGTCGCAATCTAATACTGGCCTCTCTGTAACGGCACGAATACAGATTGTTTGAAGCATTGCTCCCCCTGGACGGAAGACGGCATTGTGCCTACTATATTCAATCCCGATGCAATTTCTGTGTTTCATCGTCAACATGAAGCTCCATGGGTTACAGTAAACACCCAGTGGTGCGTCGCAATCTAATACTGGCCTCTCTGTAACGGCACGTATACAGACTGTTTGAAGCATTGCTCCCCCTGGACGGAAGTCGGCATTGTGCCTACCATATTCAATCCCGATGCAATTTCTGTGTTTCATCGTCAATATGAAGCTCCAAGGGTTACAGTAAACACCCAGTGTTGCGTCGCAGTCTAATACTGGCCTCTCAGGAAAGGCACGTATACAGACTGTTTGAAGCATTGCTCCCCCTGACTGAAAGTCGGCATTGTGCCTACTACATTCAATCCCGATGCAATTTCTGTCTTTCATAGTCAATATGAAGCTCCAAGAGTTACAGTAAACACCCAGTGGTGCGTCGCAATCTGACACTGGCCTCTCAGGACAGGCACGTATACAGACTGTTTGAAGCATTACTCCCCCTGAACGAAAGTCGGCATTGTGCCTACTATATTCAATCCCGATGCAATTTCTGTGTTTCATCGTCAATATGAAGCTCCATGGGTTACAGTAAACACCCAGTCGTGCGTCGCAATCTAATACTGGAATCTCAGGAAAGGCACGAATACAACTGTATGAAGCATTGCTCCCCCTGGACGTAAGTAAGCATTGTGCCTACTATATTCAATCCCGATGCAATTTCTGTGTTTCATCGACAATATGAAGCTCCAAGGGTTACAGTAAACACCCAGTGGTTCGTCGCAATCGAATACTGGCCTCTCAGGAAAGGCACGTATACAGACTGTTTGAAGCATTGCTCCCCCTGAACGAAAGTCGGCAATGTGCCTACTATATTCAATCCCGATGCAATTTCTGCGTTTCATCGTCAATATGAAGCTCCAAAGGTTACAGTAAACACCCAGTGGTGCGGTGCAATCTAATACTGGCCTCAGGAAAGGCACGTATACAGACCGTTTGAAGCATTGCTCCCCCCGGACGTACGTCGGCATTGTGCCTACTATATTCAATCCCGATGCAATATCTGTGTTCCATCGTCAATATGAACCTCCAAGGGTTACAGTAAACACCCAGTGGTGCGTCGCAATCTAATACTGACCTCTTAGTAACGGCACGTAAACAGACCGTTTGAAGCATTGCACCCCCTGGACGTAAGTCGGCATTGTGCCTACTATATTCAATCCCGATGCAATTTCTGTGTTTCATCGTCAATATGAAGCTCCATGGGTTACAGTAAACACCCAGTCGTGCGTCGCAATCTAATACTGGAATCTCAGGAAAGTCACGTATACGACTGTATGAAGCATTGCTCCCCCTGTACGAAAGCCAGCATTGTGCCTACTATATTCAATCCCGATGCAATTTCTGCGTTTCATCGTCAATATGAAGCTCCATACAGTAAACACCCAGTCGTGCGTCGCAATCTAAAACTGGAATCTCAGGAAAGGCACGTATACAACTGTATGAAGATGTGTGTGATGATGATGTTTGATTTGTGGGGCGCTCAACTGCGTGGTTATCAGCGCCTGTACAATTTCCCAACCTTTGCTCAGTCCAATTTCGCCACATTCCGGGATGATGATGAAATGATGAGGACAACACAAACACCCAGTCATCTCGAGGCAGGTGAAAATCACTGACCCCGCCGGGAATCGAACCCGAACTGTATGAAGCATTGCTCCACCTGGACGTAAGTCAGCATTGTGCCTACTATACTAGATCCCGATGCAATGTCTGTGTTTCATCGTCAATATGAAGCTCCAAGGGTTACAGTAAACACCCAGTGGTGTGTCGCAATCTAATACTGGCCCCTCAGGAAAGGCACATATACAGACTGTTTGAAGCATTGCTCCCCCTGAACGAAAGTCGACATTATGCCTACTATATTCAATCCCGATGCAATTTCTGTGTTTCATCGTCAATATGAAGCTCCAAGGGTTACAGTAAACACCAAGTGGTGCGTCGCAATCTAATACTGGCCTCTCAGGAAAGGCACGTGTACAGACTGTTTGAAGCATTGCTCCCCTGAACGAAAGTCGGCATTGTGCCTACTATATTCAATCCCGATGCAATTTCTGTGTTTCATTGTCAATATGAAGCTCCAAGGGTTACAGTAAACACCCAGTGGTGCGTCGCAATCTAATACTGGCCTCTCAGGAAAGGCACGTATACAGACTGTTTGAAGCATTGCTCCCCCTGTACGAAAGCCAGCATTGTGCCTACTATATTCAATCCCGATGCAATTTCTGCGTTTCATCGTCAATATGAAGCTCCAAGGGTTACAGTAAACACCCAGTGGTGCGGTGCAATCTAATACTGGCCTCAGGAAAGGCACGTATACAGACCGTTTGAAGCATTGCTCCCCCCGGACGTACGTCGGCATTGTGCCTACTATATTCAATCCCGATGCAATTTCTGTGTTTCATCGTCAATATGAAGCTCCAAGGGTTACAGTAAACACCCAGTGGTGCGTCGCAATCTAATACTGGCCTCTCAGGAAAGGCACGTATACAGACTGTTTGAAGCATTGCTCCCCCTGAACGAAAGTCGGCATTGTGCCTACTATATTCAATCCCGATGCAATTTCTGTGTTTCATCGTCAATATGAAGCTCCATGGGTTACAGTAAACACCCAGTGGTGCGTCGCAATCTATTACTGGCCTCTCAGGAAAGGCACGTATACAGACTGTTTGAAGCATTACTCCCCCTGAACGAAAGTCGGCATTCTGCCTACTATATTCAATCCCGATGCAATGTCTGTGTTTCATCGTCAGTATGAATCTCCATGGGTTACAGTAAACACCTAGTGGTGCGTCGCAATCTAATACTGGCCTCTCAGGAAAGGCACGTATACAGACTGTTTGAAGCATAGCTCCCCCTGAACGAAAGTCGGCATTGTGCCTACTATATTCAATCCCGATGCAATTTCTGTGTTTCATCGTCAAAATGAACCTCCAAGGGTTACAGTAAACACCCAGTGTTGCGTCGCACTCTAATACTGTCCTCTCAGGAAAGGCACGTATACAGACTGTTTGAAGCATTGCTCCCCCTGAACGAAAGTCGGCATTGTGAATACTATATTCAATCCCGACGCAATTTCTGTGATTCATCGGCAATATGAGGCTCCATGGGGTACAGTAAACACCCAGTCGTGCGTCGCAATCTAATACTGGAATCTCAGGAAAGGCACGTATACAACTGTATGAAGCATTGCTCCCCCTAGACGTAAGGCGGCATTGTGCCTACTATATTCAATCCCGATGCAATATCTGTGTTTCATCGTCAATATGAAGCTCCAAGGGTTACAGTAAACACCCAGCGGTGCGTCGCAATCTAACACTGGCCTCTCTGTAACGGCACGTATACAGACTGTTTGAAGCATTGCTCCCCCTGGACGGAAGACGGCATTGTGCCTACTATATTCAATCCCGATGCAATTTCTGTGTTTCATCGTCAATATGTAGCTCCATGGGTTACAGTAAACACCCAGTGGTGCGTCGCAATCTAATACTGGCCTCTCAGGAAAGGCACGTATACAGACTGTTTGAAGCATTACTCCCCCTGAACGAAAGTCGGCATTGTGCCTACTATATTCAATCCCGATGCAATGTCTTTGTTTCATCGTCAGTATGAATCTCCATGGGTTACAGTAAACACCTAGTGGTGCGTCGCATTCTAATACTGGCCTCTCAGGAAAGGCACGTATACAGACTGTTTGAAGCATTGCTCCCCCTGAACGAAAGTCGGCATTGTGAATACTATATTCAATCCCGATGCAATTTCTGTGTTTCAGCGTCGATATGAACCTCCAAGGGTTACAGTAAACACCCAGCGTTGCGTCGCACTCTAATACTGGCCTCTCATGAAAGGCACGTATACAGAATGTTTGAAGCATTGCTCCCCCTGAACGAAAGTCGGCATTGTGCCTACTATATTCAATCCCGACACAATTTCTGTGTTTCATCGGCAATATGAAGCTCCATGCGGTACAGTAAACACCCAGTCGTGCGTCGCAATCTAATACTGGAATCTCAGGAATGGCACGTATACAACTTTATGAAGCATTGCTCCCCCAGGACGTATGTCGGCATTGTGCCTACTATATTCAAACCCGATGCAATATCTGTGTTTCATCGTCAATATGAAGCTCCAAAGGTTACAGTAAACACCCAGCGGTGCGTCGCAATCTAATACTGGCCTCTCTGTAACGGCACGAATACAGATTGTTTGAAGCTTTGCTCCCCCTGGACGGAAGACGGCATTGTGCCTACTATATTCAATCCCGATGCAATTTCTGTGTTTCATCGTCAATATGAAGCTCCATGGGTTACAGTAAACACCCAGTGGTGCGTCGCAATCTAATACTGGCCTCTCAGGAAAGGCACAAATACAGACTGTTTGAAGCATTGCTCCCCCTGAACGAAAGTCGGCATTGTGCCTACTATATTCAATCCCGATGCAATTTCTGTGTTTCATCGTCAATATGAAGCTCCAAGGGTTACAGTAAACACCCAGTGGTGCGTCGCAATGTAATACTGGCCTCTCAGGAAAGGCACGTATACAGACTGTTTGAAGCATTGCTCCCCCTGTACGAAAGACAGCATTGTGCCTACTATATTCAATCCCGATGCAATTTCTGCGTTTCATCGTCAATATGAAGCTCCAAGGGTTACAGTAAACACCCAGTGTTGCGGTGCAATCTAATACTGGCCTTAGGAAAGGCACGTATACAGACCGTTTGAAGCATTGCTCCCCCCGGACGTACGTCGGCATTGTGCCTACTATATTCAATCCAGATGCAATTTCTGTGTTTCATCGTCAATATGAAGCTCCATGGGTTACAGTAAACACCCAGTCGTGCGTCGCAATCTAATACTGGAATCTCAGGAAAGGCACGTATACAACAGTATGAAGCATTGCTCCCCCTGGACGTAAGTCAGCATTGTGCCTACTACATTCAATCTCGATGCAATTTCTGTGTTTCATCGTCAATATGAAGCTCCAAGGGTTACAGTAAACACCCAGTGGTGCGTCGAAATCTAATACTGGCCTCTCTGTAACGGCACGTATACAGACTGTTTGAAGCATTGCTCCCCCTGGACGGAAGTCGGCATTGTGCCTACTATATTCAATCCCGATGCAATTTCTGTGTTTCATCGTCAATATGAACCTCCATGGGTTACAGTAAACACCCAGTGGTGCGTCGCAATCTAATACTGGCCTCTCAGGAAAGGCACGTATACAGACTGTTTGAAGCATTACTCACCCTGAACGAAAGTCGGCCTTGTGCCTAATATATTCAATCCCGATGTAATTTCTGTGTGTCATCGTCAATATGAAGCTCCATGGGTTACAGTAAACACCCAGTCGTGCGTCGCAATCTAATACTGGAATCTCAGGAAAGGCACGAATACAAGTGTATGAAGCATTGCTCCCCCTGGTCGTAAGTCAGCATTGTGCCTACTATATTCAATCCCGATGCAATTTCTGTGTTTCATCGTCAATATGAAGCACCAAGGGTTACAGTAAACACCCAGTGGTTCGTCGCAATCTAATACTGGCCTCTCAGGAAAGGCACGTATACAGACTGTTTGAAGCATTGCTCCCCCTGAACGAAAATCGGCAATGTGCCTACAATATTCAATCCCGATGCAATTTCTGTGTTTCATCGTCAATATGAAGCTCCAAAGGTTACAGTAAACACCCGGTGGTGCGGTGCAATCTAAAACTGGCCTCAGGAAAGGCACGTATACAGACCGTTTGAAGCATTGCTCCCCCCGGTCGTACGTCGGCATTGTGCCTACTATATTCAATCCCGATGCAATATCTGTGTTCCATCGTCAATATGAACCTCCAAGGGTTACAGTAAACACCCAGTGGTGCGTCGCAATCTAATACTAGCCTCTATGTAACGGCACGTAAACAGATTGTTTGAAGCATTGCTCCCCCTGGTCGGAAGACGGCATTGTGCCTACTATATTCAATCCCGATGCAATTTCTGCCTTTCATAGTCAATATGAAGCTCCAAGAGTTACAGTAAACACCCAGTGGTGCGTCGCAATCTAACACTGGCCTCTCAGGAAAGGCACGTATACAGACTGTTAGAAGCATTACTCCCCCTGAACGAAAGTCGGCATTGTGCCTACTATATTCAATCCCGATGCAATGTCGGTGTTTCATCGTCAGTATGAATCTCCATGGGTTACAGTAAACGCCTAGTGGTGCGTCGCAATCTAATACTGGCCTCTCAGGAAAGGCACGAATACAGACTGTTTAAAGCATTGCTCCCCCTGAACGAAAGTCGGCATTGTGAATACTATATTCAATCCCGATGCAATTTCTGTGTTTCGTCGTCGATACGAACCTCCAAGGGTTACAGTAAACACCCAGCGTTGCGTCGCACTCTAATACTGGCCTCTCATGAAAGGCACGTATACAGACTGTTTGAAGCATTGCTCCCCCTGAACGAAAGTCGGCATTGTGCCTACTATATTCAATCCCGACGCAATTTCTGTGTTTCATCGGCAATATGAAGCTCCATGGGGTACAGTAAACACCCAGTCGTGCGTCGCAATCTAATACTGGAATCTCAGGAAAGGCACGAATACAGACTGTTTGAAGCATTGCTCCCCCTGAACGAAAGTCGGCATTGTGCCTACTATATTCAATCCCGATGCAATTTCTGTGTTTCATCGTCAATATGAAGCTCCAAGGGTTACAGTAAACACCCAGTGGTGCGTCGCAATCTAATACTGGCCTCTCAGGAAAGGCTCGTATACAGACTGTTTGAAGCATTGCTCCCCCTGAACGAAAGTCGGCATTGTGAATACTATATTCAATCCCGATGCAATTACTGTGTTTCATCGTCGATATGAACCTCCAAGGGTTACAGTAAACACCCAGCGTTGCGTCGCACTCTAATACTGGCCTCTCATGAAAGGCACGTATACAGACTGTTTGAAGCATTGCTCCCCCTGGACGGAAGTCGGCATTGTGCCTACTATATTCAATCCCGATGCAATTTCTGTGTTTCATCGTCAATATGAAGCTCCAAGGGTTACAGTAAACACCCAGTGTTGCGTCGCAGTCTAATACTGGCCTCTCAGGAAAGGCACGTATACAGACTGTTTGAAGCATTGCTTCCCCTGACTGAAAGTCGGCATTGTGCCTACTACATTCAATCCCGATGCAATTTCTGTCTTTCATAGTCAATATGAAGCTCCAAGAGTTACAGTTAACACCCAGTGGTGCGTCGCAATCTGACACTGGCCTCTCAGGACAGGCACGTATACAGACTGTTTGAAGCATTACTCCCCCTGAACGAAAGTCGGCATTGTGCCTACTATATTCAATCCCGATGCAATTTCTGTGTTTCATCGTCAATATGAAGCTCCATGGGTTACAGTAAACACCCAGTCGTGCGTCGCAATCTAATACTGGAATCTCAGGAAAGGCACGAATACAACTGTATGAAGCATTGCTCCCCCTGGACGTAAGTAAGCATTGTGCCTACTATATTCAATCCCGATGCAATTTCTGTGTTTCATCGTCAATACGAAGCTCCAAGGGTTACAGTAAACACCCAGTGGTTCGTCGCAATCGAATACTGGCCTCTCAGGAAAGGCACGTATACAGACTGTTTGAAGCATTGCTCCCCCTGAACGAAAGTCGGCAATGTGCCTACTATATTCAATCCCGATGCAATTTCTGCGTTTCATCGTCAATATGAAGCTCCAAAGGTTACAGTAAACACCCAGTGGTGCGGTGCAATCTAATACTGGCCTCAGGAAAGGCACGTATACAGACCGTTTGAAGCATTGCTCCCCCCGGACGTACGTCGGCATTGTGCCTACTATATTCAATCCCGATGCAATATCTGTGTTCCATCGTCAATATGAACCTCCAAGGGTTACAGTAAACACCCAGTGGTGCGTCGCAATCTAATACTGGCCTCTTAGTAACGGCACGTAAACAGACTGTTTGAAGCATTGCACCCCCTGGACGTAAGTCGGCATTGTGCCTACTATATTCAATCCCGATGCAATTTCTGTGTTTCATCGTCAATATGAAGCTCCATGGGTTACAGTAAACACCCAGTCGTGCGTCGCAATCTAATACTGGAATCTCAGGAAAGTCACGTATACGACTGTATGAAGCATTGCTCCCCCTGTACGAAAGCCAGCATTGTGCCTACTATATTCAATCCCGATGCAATTTCTGCGTTTCATCGTCAATATGAAGCTCCATACAGTAAACACCCAGTCGTGCGTCGCAATCTAAAACTGGAATCTCAGGAAAGGCACGTATACAACTGTATGAAGATGTGTGTGATGATGATGTTTGATTTGTGGGGCGCTCAACTGCGTGGTTATCAGCGCCTGTACAATTTCCCAACCTTTGCTCAGTCCAATTTCGCCACATTCCGGGATGATGATGAAATGATGAGGACAACACAAACACCCAGTCATCTCGAGGCAGGTGAAAATCACTGACCCCGCCGGGAATCGAACCCGAACTGTATGAAGCATTGCTCCACCTGGACGTAAGTCAGCATTGTGCCTACTATACTCAATCCCGATGCAATGTCTGTGTTTCATCGTCAATATGAAGCTCCAAGGGTTACAGTAAACACCCAGTGGTGTGTCGCAATCTAATACTGGCCCCTCAGGAAAGGCACATATACAGACTGTTTGAAGCATTGCTCCCCCTGAACGAAAGTCGACATTATGCCTACTATATTCAATCCCGATGCAATTTCTGTGTTTCATCGTCAATATGAAGCTCCAAGGGTTACAGTAAACACCCAGTGGTGCGTCGCAATCTAATACTGGCCTCTCAGGAAAGGCACGTGTACAGACTGATTGAAGCATTGCTCCCCCTGAACGAAAGTCGGCATTGTGCCTACTGTATTCAATCCCGATGCAATTTCTGTGTTTCATTGTCAATATGAAGCTCCAAGGGTTACAGTAAACACCCAGTGGTGCGTCGCAATCTAATACTGGCCTCTCAGGAAAGGCACGTATACAGACTGTTTGAAGCATTGCTCCCCCTGTACGAAAGCCAGCATTGTGCCTACTATATTCAATCCCGATGCAATTTCTGCGTTTCATCGTCAATATGAAGCTCCAAGGGTTACAGTAAACACCCAGTGGTGCGGTGCAATCTAATACTGGCCTCAGGAAAGGCACGTATACAGACTGTTTGAAGCATTGCTCCCCCCGGACGTACGTCGGCATTGTGCCTACTATATTCAATCCCGATGCAATTTCTGTGTTTCATCGTCAATATAAAGCTCCATGGGTTACAGTAAACACCCAGTGGTGCGTCGCAATCTAATACTGGCCTCTCAGGAAAGGCACGTATACAGACTGTTTGAAGCATTACTCACCCTGAACGAAAGTCGTCATTGTGCCTACTAAATTCAATCCCGATGCAATTTCTGTGTTTCATCGTCAATATGAAGCTCCAAGGGTTACAATAAACACCCAGTGGTGCGTCGCAGTCTAATACTGGCCTCTCAGGAAAGGCACGTATACAGACTGTTTGAAGCATTGCTCCCCCTGAACGAAAGTCGGCATTGTGCCTACTATATTCAATCCCGATGCAATTTCCGTGTTTCATCGTCAATATGAAGCTCCAAAGGTTACAGTAAACACCCAGTCCTGCGTCGCAATCTAATACTGGAATCTCAGGAAAGGCACGTATACAACTGTATGAAGCATTGCTCCCCCTGGACGTAAGTCAGCATTGTGCCTTCTACATTCAATCCCGATGCAATATCTGTGTTTCATCGTAAAAATGAAGCTCCAAGGGTTACAGTAAACACCCAGTGGTGCGTCGCAATTTAATACTTGCCTCTCTGTAACGGCACGTATACAGACTGTTTGAAGCATTGCTCCCCCTGGACGGAAGTCGGCATTGTGCCTACTATATTAAATCCCGATGCAATTTCTGTGTTTCATCGTCAATATGAACCTCGATGGGTTACAGTAAACACCCAGTGGTGCGTCGCAATCTAATACTGGCCTCTCACGAAAGGCACGTATACAGACTGTTTGAAGCATTACTCACCCTGAACGAAAGTCGGCATTGTGCCAACTATATTCAATCCCGATGCAATTTCTGTGTTTCATCGTCAATATGAAGCTCCAAGGGTTACAGTAAACACCCAGTGTTGCGTCGCTGTCTAATACTGGCCTCTCAGGAAAGGCACGTATACAGACTGTTTGAAGCATTGCTCCCCCTGACCGAAAGTCGGCATTGTGCCTACTATATTCAATCCCGATGCAATTTCTGTCTTTCATAGTCAATATGAAGCTCCAAGAGTTACAGTAAACACCCAGTGTTGCGTCGCACTCTAATACTGTCCTCTCAGGAAAGGCACGTACACAGACTGTATGAAGCATTGCTCCCCCTGGACGTAAGTCGGCATTGTGCCTAGTATATTCAATCCCGATTCAATATCTGTGTTTCATCGTCAATATGAAGCTCCAAGGGTTACAGTAAACACCCAGCGGTGCGTCGCAATCTAATACTGGCCTCTCTGTAACGGCACGTATACAGAATGTTTGAAGCATTGCTCAACCTGGACGGAAGACGGCATTGTGCCTACTATATTCAATCCCGATGCAATTTCTGTGTTTCATCGTCAATATGAAGCTCCATGGGTTACAGTAAACACCCAGTGGTGCGTCGCAATCTAATACTGGCGTTTCAGGGAAGGCACGTATACAGACTGTTTGAAGCATTACTCACCCTGAACGAAAGTCGGCATTGTGCCTACTATATTCAATCCCGATGCAATTTCTGTGTTTCATCGTCAATATGAAGCTCCAAGGGTTACAGTAAACACCCAGTGGTGTGTCGCAGTCTAATACTGGCCTCTCAGGAAAGGCACGTATACAGACTGTTTGAAGCATTGCTCCCCCTGAACGAAAGTCGGCATTGTGCTACTATATTCAATCCCGATGCAATTTCCGTGTTTCATCGTCAATATGAAGCTCCATGGGTTACAGTAAACACCCAGTCGTGCGTCGCAATCTAATACTGGAATCTCAGGAAAGGCACGTATACAACTGTATGAGGCATTGCTCTCCCTGGACGTAAGTCAGCATTGTGCCTACTACATTCAATCCCGATGCAATTTCTGTGTTTCATCGTCAATATGAAGCTCCATGGGTTACAGTAAACACCCAGTGGTGCGTCGCAATCTAATACTGGCCTCTCTGTAACGGCACGTATACAGACTGTTTGAAGCATTGCTCCCCCTGGACGGAAGTCGGCATTGTGCCTACTATATTAAATCCCGATGCAATTTCTGTGTTTCATCGTCAATATGAACCTCGATGGGTTACAGTAAACACCCAGCGGTGCGTCGCAATCTAATACTGGCCTCTCTGTAATGTCACGTATACAGACTGTTTGAAGCATTGCTCCCCCTGGACGGAAGACGGCATTGTGCCTACTATATTCAATCCCGATGCAATTTCTGTGTTTCATCGTCAATATGAAGCTCCATGGGTTACAGTAAACACCCAGTGGTGCGTCGCAATCTAATACTGGCCTTTCAGGAAAGGCACGTATACAGACTGTTTGAAGCATTACTCACCCTGAGCGAAAGTTGGCATTGTGCCAACTATATTCAATCCCGATGCAATTTCTGTGTTTCATCGTCAATATGAAGCTCCAAGGGTTACAGTAAACACCCAGTGGTGCGTCGCAGTCTAATACTGGCCTCTCAGGAAAGGCACGTATACAGACTGTTTGAAGCATTGCTCCCCCTGAACGAAAGTCGGCATTGTGCCTACTACATTCAATCCCGATGCAATTTCTGTGTTTCATTGTCAATATGAAGCTCCATGGGATACAGTAAACACCCAGTCGTGCGTCGCAATCTAATACTGGAATCTCAGGAAAGGCACGTATACAACTGTATGAAGCATTGCTCCCTTTGGACGTAAGTCAGCATTGTGCCTACTACATTCAATCCCGATGCAATTTCTGTGTTTCATTGTCAATATGAAGCTCCAAGGGTTACAGTAAACACCCAGTGGTGCGTCGCAATTTAATACTGGCCTCTCTGTAACGGCACGTATACAGACTGTTTGAAGCATTGCTCCCCCTGGACGGAAGTCGGCATTGTGCCTACTATATTAAATCCCGATGCAATTTCTGTGTTTCATCGTCAATATGAACCTCGATGGGTTACAGTAAACACCCAGTGGTGCGTCGCAATCTAATACTGGCCTCTCAGGAAAGGCACGTATACAGACTGTTTGAAGCATTACTCACCCTGAACGAAAGTCGGCATTATGCCAACTATATTCAATCCCGATGCAATTTCTGTGTTTCATCGTCAATATGATGCTCCAAGGGTTACAGTAAACACCCAGTGTTGCGTCGCAGTCTAATACTGGCCTCTCAGGAAAGGCACGTATACAGACCTTTTGAAGCATTGCTCCCCCTGACCGAAAGTCGGCATTGTGCCTACTATATTCAATCCCGATGCAATTTCTGTCTTTCATAGTCAATATGAAGCTCCAAGAGTTACAGTAAACACCCAGTGGTGCGTCGCAATCTGACACTGGCCTCTCAGGAAAGGCACGTATACAGACTGTTTGAAGCATTACTCCCCCTGAACGAAAGTCAGCATTGTGCCTACTACATTCAATCCCGATGCAATTTCTGTGTTTCATCGTCAATATGAAGCTCCAAGGGTTACAGTAAACACCCAGTGGTGCGTCGCAATCTAATACTGGCCTCTCTGTAACGGCACGTATACAGACTGTTTGAAGCATTGCTCCCCCTGGACGTAAGTCAGCATTGTGCCTACTACATTCAATCCCGATGCAATTTCTGTGTTTCATAGTCAATATGAAGCTCCAAGGGTTACAGTAAACACCCAGTGGTGCGTCGCAATCTAATACTGGCCTCTCTGTAACGGCACGTATACAGACTGTTTGAAGCATTGCTCTCCCTGGACGGAAGTCGGCATTGTGCCTACTATATTAAATCCCGATGCAATTTCTGTGTTTCATCGTCAATATGAACCTCGATGGGTTACAGTAAACACCCAGTGGTGCGTCGCAATCTAATACTGGCCTCTCAGGAAAGGCACGTATACAGACTGTTTGAAGCATTACTCACCCTGAACGAAAGTCGGCATTGTGCCAACTATATTCAATCCCGATGCAATTTCTGTGTTTCATCGTCAATATGAAGCTCCATGGGTTACAGTAAACACCCAGTCGTGCGTCGCAATCTAATACTGGAATCTCAGGAAAGGCACGTATACAACTGTATGAAGCATTGCTCCCCCTGGACGTACGTCGGCATTGTGCCTACTATATTCAATCCCGATATAATGTCTGTGTATCATCGTCAGTATGAATCTCCATGGGTTACAGTAAACACCTAGTGGTGCGTCGCAATCTAATACTGGCCTCTCAGGAAAGGCACGTATACAGACTGTTTGAAGCATTGCTCCCCCTGAACGAAAGTCAGCATTGTGCCTACTATATTCAATCCCGATGCAATTTCTGTGTTTCATCGTCAAAATGAACCTCCAAGGGTTACAGTAAACACCCAGTGTTGCGTCGCACTCTAATACTGTCCTCTCAGGAAGGCATGTATACAGACTGTTTGAAGCATTGCTCCCCCTGAACGAAAGTCGGCATTGTGCCTACTATATTCAATCCCGACGCAATTTCTGTGTTTCACCGGCAATATGAAGCTCCATGGGGTACAGTAAACACCCAGTCGTGCGTCGCAATCTAATACTGGAATCTCAGGAAAGGCACGTATACAACTGTATGAAGCATTGCTCCCCCTGGACGTAAGTCAGCATTGTGCCTACTACATTCAATCCCGATGCAATTTCTGTGTTTCATCGTCAATATGAAGCTCCAAGGGTTACAGTAAACACCCAGTGGTGCGTCGCAATCTAATACTGGCCTCTCTGTAACGGCACGTATACAGACTGTTTGAAGCATTGCTCCCCCTGGACGGAAGTCGGCATTGTGCCTACTATATTAAATCCCGATGCAATTTCTGTGTTTCATCGTCAATATGAACCTCGATGGGTTACAGTAAACACCCAGTGGTGCGTCGCAATCTAATACTGGCCTCTCAGAAAAGGCACGTATACAGACTGTTTGAAGCATTACTCACCCTGAACGGAAGTCGGCATTGTGCCAACTATATTCAATCCCGATGCAATTTCTGTGTTTCATCGTCAATATGAAGCTCCAAGGGTTACAGTAAACACCCAGTGTTGCGTCGCAGTCTAATATTGGCCTCTCAGGAAAGGCACGTATACAGACTGTTTGAAGCATTGCTCCCCCTGAACGAAAGTCGGCATTGTGCCTACTATATTCAATCCCGATGCAATTTTTGTCTTTCATAGTCAATATGAAGCTCCAAGAGTTACAGTAAACACCCAGTGGTGCGTCGCAATCTGACACTGGCCTATCAGGAAAGGCACGTATACAGACTGTTTGAAGCATTACTCCCCCTGAACGAAAGTCGGCATTGTGCCTACTATATTCAATCCCGATGCAATTTCTGTGTTTCATCGTCAATATGAAGCTCCATGGGTTACAGTAAACACCCAGTGGTGCGTCGCAATCTAATACTGGAATCTCAGGAAAGGCACGTATACAACTGTATGAAGCATTGCTCCCCCTGGACGTAAGTCAGCATTGTGCCTACTATATTCAATCCCGATGCAATTTCTGTGTTTCATCGTCAATATGAAGCTCCAAGGGTTACAGTAAACACCCAGTGGTGCGTCGCAATTTAATACTGGCCTCTCAGGAAAGGCACGTATACAGACTGTTTGAAGCATTACTCCCCCTGAACGAAAGTGGGCATTGTGCCTACTATATTCAATCCCGATGCAATTTCTGTGTTTCATCGCCAATATGAAGCTCCAAGGGTTACAGTAAACACCCAGTGGTGCGTCGCAATCTAATACTGGCCTCTCAGGAAAGGTACGTATACAGACCGTTTGAGGCATTGCTCCCCCCGGACGTACGTCGGCATTGTGCCTACTATATTCAATCCCGATGCAATTTCTGTGTTTCATCGTCAATATGAAGCTCCAAGGGTAACAGTAAACACCCAGTGGTGCGTCGCAATCTAATACTGGCCTCTCAGGAAAGGCACGTATACAGACTGTTTGAAGCATTGCTCCCCCTGAACGAAAGTCGGCATTGTGCCTACTATATTCAATCCCGACGCAATTTCTGTGTTTCATCGTCAATATGAAGCTCCAAAGGTTACAGTAAACACCCAGTGGTGCGGTGCAATCTAATACTGGCCTCAGGAAAGGCACGTATACAGACCGTTTGAAGCATTGCTCCCCCCGGACGTACGTCGGCATTGTGCCTACTATATTCAATCCCGATGCAATATCTGTGTTCCGTCGTCAATATGAACCTCCAAGGGTTACAGTAAACACCCAGTGGTGCGTCGCAATCTAATACTGGCCTCTATGTAACGGCACGTAAACAGACTGTTTGAAGCATTGCTCCCCCTGGACGGAAGACGGCATTGTGCCTACTATATTCAATCCCGATGCAATTTCTGTGTTTCATCGTCAATATGAAGCTCCAAGGGTTACAGTAAACACCCAGTGTTGCGTCGCAGTCTAATATTGGCCTCTCAGGAAAGGCACGTATACAGACTGTTTGAAGCATTGCTCCCCCTGAACGAAAGTCGGCATTGTGCCTACTATATTCAATCCCGATGCAATTTTTGTCTTTCATAGTCAATATGAAGCTCCAAGAGTTACAGTAAACACCCAGTGGTGCGTCGCAATCTGACACTGGCCTCTCAGGAAAGGCACGTATACAGACTGTTTGAAGCATTACTCCCCCTGAACGAAAGTCGGCATTGTGCCTACTATATTCAATCCCGATGCAATTTCTGTGTTTCATCGTCAATATGAAGCTCCATGGGTTACAGTAAACACCCAGTCGTGCGTCGCAATCTAATACTGGAATCTCAGGAAAGGCACGTATACAACTGTATGAAGCATTGCTCCCCCTGGACGTAAGTCAGCATTGTGCCTACTATATTCAATCCCGATGCAATTTCTGTGTTTCATCGTCAATATGAAGCTCCAATGGTTACAGTAAACACCCAGTGGTGCGTCGCAATTTAATACTGGCCTCTCAGGAAAGGCACGTATACAGACTGTTTGAAGCATTACTCCCCCTGAACGAAAGTGGGCATTGTGCCTACTATATTCAATCCCGATGCAATTTCTGTGTTTCATCGTCAATATGAAGCTCCAAGGGTTACAGTAAACACCCAGTGGTGCGTCGCAATCTAATACTGGCCTCTCAGGAAAGGTACGTATACAGACTGTTTGAAGCATTGCTCCCCTTACCGAAAGTCAGCATTGTGCCTACTATATTCAATCCCGATGCAATTTCTGTGTTTCATCGTCAATATGAAGCTCCAAGTGTTACAGTAAACACCCAGTGGTGCGGTGCAATCTAATACTGGCCTCATGAAAGGCACGTATACAGACCGTTTGAAGCATTGCTCCCCCGGACGTACGTCGGCATTGTGCCTACTATATTCAATCCCGATGCAATTTCTGTGTTTCATCGTCAATATGAAGCTCCAAGGGTAACAGTAAACACCCAGTGGTGCGTCGCAATCTAATACTGGCCTCTCAGGAAAGGCACGTATACAGACTGTTTGAAGCATTGCTCCCCCTGAACGAAAGTCGGCATTGTGCATACTATATTCAATCCCGACGCAATTTCTGTGTTTCATCGTCAATATGAAGCTCCAAAGGTTACAGTAAACACCCAGTGGTGCGGTGCAATCTAATACTGGCCTCAGGAAAGGCACGTATACAGACCGTTTGAAGCATTGCTCCCCCCGGACGTACGTCGGCATTGTGCCTACTATATTCAATCCCGATGCAATATCTGTGTTCCATCGTCAATATGAACCTCCAAGGGTTACAGTAAACACCCAGTGGTGCGTCGCAATCTAATACTGGCCTCTATGTAACGGCACGTAAACAGACTGTTTGAAGCATTGCTCCCCCTGGACGGAAGACGGCATTGTGCCTACTATATTCAATCCCGATGCAATTTCTGCCTTGCATAGTCAATATGAAGCTCCAAGAGTTACAGTAAACACCCAGTGGTGCGTCGCAATCTAACACTGGCCTCTCAGGAAAGGCACGTATACAGACTGTTTGAAGCATTACTCCCCCTGAACGAAAGTCGGCATTGTGCCTACTATATTCAATAACGACGCAATATCTGTGTTTCATCGACAATATGAAGCTCCATGGGTTACAGTAAACACCCAGTCGTGCGTCGCAATCTAAAACTGGAATCTCAGGAAAGGCACGTATACAACTGTATGAAGATGTGTGTGATGATGATGTTTGATTTGTGGGGCGCTCAACTGCGTGGTTATCAGCGCCCGTACAATTTCCCAACCTTTGCTCAGTCCAATTTCGCAACATTCCGGGATGATGATGAAATGATGAGGACAACACAAACACCCAGTCATCTCGAGGCAGGTGAAAATCACTGACCCCGCCGGGAATCGAACCCGAACTGTATGAAACATTGCTCCCCCTGGACGTAAGTCAGCATTGTGCCTACTATACTCAATCCCGATGCAATTTCTGTATTTCTTCGTCAATATGAAGCTCCATGGGTTACAGTAAATACCCAGTGGTGCGTCGCAATGTAATACTGGTCTCTCAGGAAAGGCACGTATACAGACTGTTTGAAGCATTACTCCCCCTGAACGAAAGTCGGCATTGTGCCTACTATATTCAATCCCGATGCAATTTCTGTGTTTCATCATCAATATGAAGCTCCAAGGGTTACAGTAAACACCCAGTGGTCCGTCGCAATTTAATACTGGCCTCTCAGGAAAGGCACGTATAAAGACTGTTTGAAGCATTACTCCCCCTGAACGAAAGTGGGCATTGTGCCTACTATATTCAATCCCGATGCAATTTCTGTGTTTCATCGTCAAAATGAGGCTCCATGGGTTACAGTAAACACCCAGTGGTGTGTCGCAATCTAATACTGGCCCCTCAGGAAAGGCACATATACAGACTGTTTGAAGCATTGCTCCCCCTGAACGAAAGTCGACATTATGCCTACTATATTCAATCCCGATGCAATTTCTGTGTTTCATCGTCAATATGAAGCTCCAAGGGTTACAGTAAACACCCAGTGGTGCGTCGCAATCTAATACTGGCCTCTCAGGAAAGGCACATATACAGACTGTTTGAAGCATTGCTCCCCCTGAACGAAAGTCGGCATTGTGCCTGCTATATTCAATCCCGATGCAATTTCTGTGTTTCATTGTCAATATGAAGCTCCAAGGGTTACAGTAAACACCCGGTGGTGCGTCGCAATCTAATACTGGCCTCTCAGGAAAGGCACGTATACAGACTGTTTGAAGCATTGCTCCCCCTGTACGAAAGCCAGCATTGTGCCTACTATATTCAATCCCGATGCAATTTCTGCGTTTCATCGTCAATATGAAGCTCCAAGGGTTACAGTAAACACCCAGTGGTGCGGTGCAATCTAATACTGGCCTCAGGAAAGGCACGTATACTGACCGTTTGAAGCATTGCTCCATCCGGACGTACGTCGGCATTGTGCCTACTATATTCAATCCCGATGCAATTTCTGTGTTTCATCGTCAATATGAACCTCGATGGGTTACAGTAAACACCCAGTGGTACGTCGCAATCTAATACTGGCCTCTCAGGAAAGGCACGTATACAGACTGTTTGAAGCATTGCTCCCCCTGAACGAAAGTCGGCATTGTGCCTACTATATTCAATCCCGATGCAGTTTCTGTGTTTCATCGTCAATATGAAGCTCCATGGGTTACAGTAAACACCCAGTGGTGCGTCGCAATTTATTACTGGCCTCTCAGGAAAGGCACGTATACAGACTGTTTGAAGCATTACTCTCCCTGAACGAAAGTCGGCATTGTGCCTACTATATTCAATCCCAATGCAATTTCTGTGTTTCATCGTCAAAATGAACCTCCAAGGGTTACAGTAAACACCCAGTGTTGCGTCGCACTCTAATACTGGCCTCTCAGGAAAGGCACGTATACAGACTGTTTGAAGCATTGCTCTCCCTGAACGAAAGACGGCATTGTGCCTACTATATTCAATCCCGACGCAATTTCTGTGTTTCATCGGCAATATGAAGCTCCATGGGGTACAGTAAACACCCAGTCGTGCGTCGCAATCTAATACTGGAATCTCAGGAAAGGCACGTATACAACAGTATGAAGCATTGCTCCCCCTGGACGTAAGTCAGCATTGTGCCTACTACATTCAATCCCGATGCAATTTCTGTGTTCATCGTCAATATGAAGCTCCAAGGGTTACAGTAAACACCCAGTTTTGCGTCGCAATCTAATACTGGCCTCTCTGTAACGGCACGTATACAGACTGTTTGAAGCATTGCTCCCTCTGGACGGAAGTCGGCATTGTGCCTACTATATTCAATCCCGATGCAATTTCTGTGTTTCATCGTCAATATGAAGCTCCAAGGGTTACAGTAAACACCCAGTGGTGCGTCGCAATCTAATACTGGCCTCTCAGGAAAGGCACGTATACAGACTGTTTGAGGCATTACTCACCCTGAACGAAAGTCGGCATTGTGCCTACTATATTCAATCCCGATGCAATTTCTGTGTTTCATCGTCAATATGAAGCTCCAAGGGTTACAGTAAACACCCAGTGTTGTGTCGCAGTCTAATACTGGCCTCTCAGGAAAGGCACGTATACAGACTGTTTGAAGCATTGCTCCCCCTGACCGAAAGGCGACATTGTGCCTACTATATTCGATCCCGATGCAATTTCTGTCTTTCATAGTCAATATGAAGCTCCAAGAGTTACAGTAAACACCCAGTGGTGCGTCGCAATCTGACACTGGCCTCTCAGGAAAGGCACGTATACAGACTGTTTGAAGCATTACTCCCCCTGAACGAAAGTCGGCATTGTGCCTACTATATTCAATCCCGATGCAATTTCTGTGTTTCATCGTCAATATGAAGCTCCATGGGTTACAGTAAACACCCAGTCGTGCGTCGCAATCTAATACTGGAATCTCAGGAAAGGCACGTATACAACTGTATGAAGCATTGCTCCCCCTGGACGTACGACAGCATTGTGCCTACTATATTCAATCCCGATGCAATTTCTGTGTTGCATCGTCAATATGAAGCTCCAAGGATTACAGTAAACACCCAGTGGTGCGTCGCAATTTAATACTGGCCTCTCAGGAAAGGCACGTATACAGACTGTTTGAAGCATTACTCCCCCTGAACGAATGTGGGCGTTGTGCCTACTATATTCAATCCCGATGCCATTTCTGTGTTTCATCGTCAATATGAAGGTCCAAGGCTTACAGTAAACACCCAGTGGTAAGTCGCAATCTAATACTGGCCTCTCAGGAAAGGCACGTATACAGACTGTTTGAAGCATTGCTCCCCCTGAACGAAAGTCGGCATTGTGCCTACTATAATCAATCCCGATGCAATTTCTGTGTTTCATCGTCAATATGAAGCTCCATGGGTTACAGTAAATACCCAGTGGTGCGTCGCAATGTAATACTGGTCTCTCAGGAAAGGCACGTATACAGACTGTTTGAAGCATTACTCCCCCTGAACGAAAGTCGGCATTGTGCCTACTATATTCAATCCCGATGCAATTTCTGTGTTTCATCATCAATATGAAGCTCCAAGGGTTACAGTAAACACCCAGTGGTCCGTCGCAATCTAATACTGGCCTCTCAGGAAAGGCACGTATAAAGACTGTTTGAAGCATTACTCCCCCTGAACGAAAGTGGGCATTGTGCCTACTATATTCAATCCCGATGCAATTTCTGTGTTTCATCGTCAAAATGAGGCTCCATGGGTTACAGTAAACACCCAGTGGTGTGTCGCAATCTAATACTGGCCCCTCAGGAAAGGCACATATACAGACTGTTTGAAGCATTGCTCCCCCTGAACGAAAGTCGACATTATGCCTACTATATTCAATCCCGATGCAATTTCTGTGTTTCATCGTCAATATGAAGCTCCAAGGGTTAAAGTAAACACCCAGTGGTGCGTCGCAATCTAATACTGGCCTCTCAGGAAAGGCACATATACAGACTGTTTGAAGCATTGCTCCCCCTGAACGAAAGTCGGCATTGTGCCTGCTATATTCAATCCCGATGCAATTTCTGTGTTTCATTGTCAATATGAAGCTCCAAGGGTTACAGTAAACACCCGGTGGTGCGTCGCAATCTAATACTGGCCTCTCAGGAAAGGCACGTATACAGACTGTTTGAAGCATTGCTCCCCCTGTACGAAAGCCAGCATTGTGCCTACTATATTCAATCCCGATGCAATTTCTGCGTTTCATCGTCAATATGAAGCTCCAAGGGTTACAGTAAACACCCAGTGGTGCGGTGCAATCTAATACTGGCCTCAGGAAAGGCACGTATACTGACCGTTTGAAGCATTGCTCCATCCGGACGTACGTCGGCATTGTGCCTACTATATTCAATCCCGATGCAATTTCTGTGTTTCATCGTCAATATGAACCTCGATGGGTTACAGTAAACACCCAGTGGTACGTCGCAATCTAATACTGGCCTCTCAGGAAAGGCACGTATACAGACTGTTTGAAGCATTGCTCCCCCTGAACGAAAGTCGGCATTGTGCCTACTATATTCAATCCCGATGCAGTTTCTGTGTTTCATCGTCAATATGAAGCTCCATGGGTTACAGTAAACACCCAGTGGTGCGTCGCAATTTATTACTGGCCTCTCAGGAAAGGCACGTATACAGACTGTTTGAAGCATTACTCTCCCTGAACGAAAGTCGGCATTGTGCCTACTATATTCAATCCCAATGCAATTTCTGTGTTTCATCGTCAAAATGAAACTCCAAGGGTTACAGTAAACACCCAGTGTTGCGTCGCACTCTAATACTGGCCTCTCAGGAAAGGCACGTATACAGACTGTTTGAAGCATTGCTCCCCCTGAACGAAAGACGGCATTGTGCCTACTATATTCAATCCCGACGCAATTTCTGTGTTTCATCGGCAATATGAAGCTCCATGGGGTACAGTAAACACCCAGTCGTGCGTCGCAATCTAATACTGGAATCTCAGGAAAGGCACGTATACAACTGTATGAAGCATTGCTCCCCCTGGACGTACGTCAGCATTGTGCCTACTATATTCAATCCCGATGCAATTTCTGTGTTGCATCGTCAATATGAAGCTCCAAGGATTACAGTAAACACCCAGTGGTGCGTCGCAATTTAATACTGGCCTCTCAGGAAAGGCACGTATACAGACTGTTTGAAGCATTACTCCCCCTGAACGAATGTGGGCGTTGTGCCTACTATATTCAATCCCGATGCCATTTCTGTGTTTCATCGTCAATATGAAGGTCCAAGGCTTACAGTAAACACCCAGTGGTAAGTCGCAATCTAATACTGGCCTCTCAGGAAAGGCACGTATACAGACTGTTTGAAGCATTGCTCCCCCTGAACGAAAGTCGGCATTGTGCCTACTATATTCAATCCCGATGCAATTTCTGTGTTTCATCGTCAATATGAAGCTCCATGGGTTACAGTAAATACCCAGTGGTGCGTCGCAATGTAATACTGGTCTCTCAGGAAAGGCACGTATACAGACTGTTTGAAGCATTACTCCCCCTGAACGAAAGTCGGCATTGTGCCTACTATATTCAATCCCGATGCAATTTCTGTGTTTCATCATCAATATGAAGCTCCAAGGGTTACAGTAAACACCCAGTGGTCCGTCGCAATCTAATACTGGCCTCTCAGGAAAGGCACGTATAAAGACTGTTTGAGGCATTACTCCCCCTGAACGAAAGTGGGCATTGTGCCTACTATATTCAATCCCGATGCAATTTCTGTGTTTCATCGTCAAAATGAGGCTCCATGGGTTACAGTAAACACCCAGTGGTGTGTCGCAATCTAATACTGGCCCCTCAGGAAAGGCACATATACAGACTGTTTGAAGCATTGCTCCCCCTGAACGAAAGTCGACATTATGCCTACTATATTCAATCCCGATGCAATTTCTGTGTTTCATCGTCAATATGAAGCTCCAAGGGTTAAAGTAAACACCCAGTGGTGCGTCGCAATCTAATACTGGCCTCTCAGGAAAGGCACATATACAGACTGTTTGAAGCATTGCTCCCCCTGAACGAAAGTCGGCATTGTGCCTGCTATATTCAATCCCGATGCAATTTCTGTGTTTCATTGTCAATATGAAGCTCCAAGGGTTACAGTAAACACCCGGTGGTGCGTCGCAATCTAATACTGGCCTCTCAGGAAACTCACGTATACAGACTGTTTGAAGCATTGCTCCCCCTGTACGAAAGCCAGCATTGTGCCTACTATATTCAATCCCGATGCAATTTCTGCGTTTCATCGTCAATATGAAGCTCCAAGGGTTACAGTAAACACCCAGTGGTGCGGTGCAATCTAATACTGGCCTCAGGAAAGGCACGTATACTGACCGTTTGAAGCATTGCTCCATCCGGACGTACGTCGGCATTGTGCCTACTATATTCAATCCCGATGCAATTTCTGTGTTTCATCGTCAATATGAACCTCGATGGGTTACAGTAAACACCCAGTGGTACGTCGCAATCTAATACTGGCCTCTCAGGAAAGGCACGTATACAGACTGTTTGAAGCATTGCTCCCCCTGAACGAAAGTCGGCATTGTGCCTACTATATTCAATCCCGATGCAGTTTCTGTGTTTCATCGTCAATATGAAGCTCCATGGGTTACAGTAAACACCCAGTGGTGCGTCGCAATTTATTACTGGCCTCTCAGGAAAGGCACGTATACAGACTGTTTGAAGCATTACTCTCCCTGAACGAAAGTCGGCATTGTGCCTACTATATTCAATCCCAATGCAATTTCTGTGTTTCATCGTCAAAATGAAACTCCAAGGGTTACAGTAAACACCCAGTGTTGCGTCGCACTCTAATACTGGCCTCTCAGGAAAGGCACGTATACAGACTGTTTGAAGCATTGCTCCCCCTGAACGAAAGACGGCATTGTGCCTACTATAATCAATCCCGACGCAATTTCTGTGTTTCATCGGCAATATGAAGCTCCATGGGGTACAGTAAACACCCAGTCGTGCGTCGCAATCTAATACTGGAATCTCAGGAAAGGCACGTATACAACAGTATGAAGCATTGCTCCCCCTGGACGTAAGTCAGCATTGTGCCTACTACATTCAATCCCGATGCAATTTCTGTGTTCATCGTCAATATGAAGCTCCTAGGGTTACAGTAAACACCCAGTTTTGCGTCGCAATCTAATACTGGCCTCTCTGTAACGGCACGTATACAGACTGTTTGAAGCATTGCTCCCCCTGGACGGAAGTCGGCATTGTGCCTACTATATTCAATCCCGATGCAATTTCTGTGTTTCATCGTCAATATGAAGCTCCAAGGGTTACAGTAAACACCCAGTGGTGCGTCGCAATCTAATACTGGCCTCTCAGGAAAGGCACGTATACAGACTGTTTGAGGCATTACTCACCCTGAACGAAAGTCGGCATTGTGCCTACTATATTCAATCCCGATGCAATTTCTGTGTTTCATCGTCAATATGAAGCTCCAAGGGTTACAGTAAACACCCAGTGTTGTGTCGCAGTCTAATACTGGCCTCTCAGGAAAGGCACGTATACAGACTGTTTGAAGCATTGCTCCCCCTGACCGAAAGTCGACATTGTGCCTACTATATTCAATCCCGATGCAATTTCTGTCTTTCATAGTCAATATGAAGCTCCAAGAGTTACAGTAAACACCCAGTGGTGCGTCGCAATCTGACACTGGCCTCTCAGGAAAGGCACGTATACAGACTGTTTGAAGCATTACTCCCCCTGAACGAAAGTCGGCATTGTGCCTACTATATTCAATCCCGATGCAATTTCTGTGTTTCATCGTCAATATGAAGCTCCATGGGTTACAGTAAACACCCAGTCGTGCGTCGCAATCTAATACTGGAATCTCAGGAAAGGCACGTATACAACTGTATGAAGCATTGCTCCCCCTGGACGTACGTCAGCATTGTGCCTACTATATTCAATCCCGATGCAATTTCTGTGTTGCATCGTCAATATGAAGCTCCAAGGATTACAGTAAACACCCAGTGGTGCGTCGCAATTTAATACTGGCCTCTCAGGAAAGGCACGTATACAGACTGTTTGAAGCATTACTCCCCCTGAACGAATGTGGGCGTTGTGCCTACTATATTCAATCCCGATGCCATTTCTGTGTTTCATCGTCAATATGAAGGTCCAAGGCTTACAGTAAACACCCAGTGGTAAGTCGCAATCTAATACTGGCCTCTCAGGAAAGGCACGTATACAGACTGTTTGAAGCATTGCTCCCCCTGAACGAAAGTCGGCATTGTGCCTACTATATTCAATCCCGATGCAATTTCTGTGTTTCATCGTCAATATGAAGCTCCAAGGGTTACAGTAAACACCCAGTGGTGCGGTGCAATCTAATACTGGCCTCAGGGAAGGCACGTATACAGACCATTTGAAGCATTGCTCCCCCCGGACGTTCGTCGGCATTGTGCCTACTATATTCAATCCCGATGCAATTTCTGTGTTTCATCGTCAATATGAAGCTCCAAGGGTTACAGTAAACACCCAGTGGTGCGTCGCAATCTAATACTGGCCTCTCAGGAAAGGCACATATACAGACTGTTTGAAGCATTGCTCCCCCTGAACGAAAGTCGGCATTGTGCCTACTATATTCAATCCCGATGCAATTTCTGTGTTTCATCGTCAATATGAAGCTCCAAGGGTTACAGTAAACACCCAGTGGTGCGGTGCAATCTAATACTGGCCTCAGGAAGGGCACGTATACAAACCGTTTGAAGCATTGCTCCCCCCGGACGTACGTCGGCATTGTGCCTACTATATTCAATCCCGATGCAATATCTGTGTACCATCGTCAATATGAAGCTCCAAGGGTTACAGTAAACACCCAGTGGTGCGTCGCAGTCTAATACTGGCCTCCATGTAACGGCACGTATACAGACTGTTTGAAGCATTGCTCCCCCTGGACGGAAGACGGCATTGTGCCTACTATATTCAATCCCGATGCAATTTCTACCTTTCATAGTCAATATGAAGCTCCAAGAGTTATAGTAAACACCCAGTGGTGCGTCGCAATCTAACACTGGCCTCTCAGGAAAGGCACGTATACAGACTGTTTGAAGCATTACTCCCCCTGAACGAAAGTCGGCATTGTGCCTACTATATTCAAACCCGAAGCAATTTCTGTGTTTCATCGTCAATATGATGCTCCATGGGTTACAGTAAACACCCAGTCGTGCGTCGCAATCTAATACTGGAATCTCAGGAAAGGCACGTATACAACTGTATGAAACATTGCACCCCCCTGGACGTAAGTCAGCATTGTGCCTATTATATTCAATCCCGATGCAATTTCTGTGTTTCATCGTCAATATGAAGCTCCAAGAGTTACAGTAAACACCCAGTGGTGCGTCGCAATTTAATACTGGCCTCTCAGGAAAGGCACGTATACAGACTGTTTGAAGCATTACTCCCCCTGAACGAAAGGGGGCATTGTGCCTACTATTTTCAATCCCGATGCAATTTCTGTGTTTCATCGTCAATATGAGGCTCCATGGGTTACAGTAAACACCCAGTGGTGTGTCGCAATCTAATACTGGCCCCTCAGGAAAGGCACGTATACAGACTGTTTGAAGCATTGCTCCCCCTGAACGAAAGTCGACATTATGCCTACTATATTAAATCCCGATGCAATTTCTGTGTTTCATCGTCAATATGAAGCTCCAAGGGTTACAGTAAACACCCAGTGTTGCGTCGCAGTCTAATACTGGCCTCTCAGGAAAGGCACGTATACAGACTGTTTGAAGCATTGCTCCCCCTCACCGAAAGTCGGCATTGTGCCTACTATATTCAATCCCGATGCAATTTCTGTGTTTCATCGTCAATATGAAGCTCCAAGGGTTACAGTAAAAACCCAGTGGTGCGTCGCAATCTAATACTGGCCTTTCTGTAACGGCACGTATACAGACTGTTTGAAGCATTGCTCCCCCTGGACGGAAGTCAGCATTGTGCCTACTATATTCAATCCCGATGCAATTTCTGTGTTTCATCGTCAATATGAACCTCGATGGGTTACAGTAAACACCCAGTGGTGCGTCGCAATCTAATACTGGCCTCTCAGGAAAGGCACGTATACAGACTGTTTGAGGCATTACTCACCCTGAACGAAAGTCGGCATTGTGCCTACTATATTCAATCCCGATGCAATTTCTATGTTTCATCGTCAATATGAAGCTCTAAGGTTTACAGTAAACACCCAGTGTTGCGTCGCAGTCTAATACTGGCCTCTCAGGAAAGGCACGTATACAGACTGTTTGAAGCATTGCTCCCCCTGAACGAAAGTCGGCATTGTGCCTACTATATTCAATCCCGATGCAATTTCTGTGTTTCATCGTCAATATGAAGCTCCATGGGTTACAGTAAACACCCAGTGGTGCGTCGCAATCTAATACTGGCCTTTCAGGAAAGGCACGTATACAGACTGTTTGAAGCATTACTCACCCTGAACGAAAGTCGGCATTGTGCCTACTATATTCAATCCCGATGCAATTTCTGTGTTTCATCGTCAATATGAAGCTCCAAGGGTTACAGTAAACACCCAGTCGTGCGTCGCAATCTAATACTGGAATCTCAGGAAAGGCACGTATACAACTGCATGAAGCATTGCTCCCCCTGGACGTAAGTCAGCATTGTGCCTACTATATTCAATCCCGATGCAATTTCTGTGTTGCATCGTCAATATGATGCTCCAAGGATTACAGTAAACACCCAGTGGTGCGTCGCAATTTAATACTGGCCTCTCAGGAAAGGCACGTATACAGACTGTTTGAAGCATTACTCCCCCTGAACGAAAGTGGGCATTGTGCCTACTATATTCAATCCCGATGCAATTTCTGTGTTTCATCGTCAATATGAAGGTCCAAGGGTTACAGTAAACACCCAGTGGTGCGTCGCAATCTAATACTGGCCTCTCAGGAAAGGCACGTATACAGACTGTTTGAAGCATTGCTCCCCCTGAACGAAAGTCGGCATTGTGCCTACTATATTCAATCCCGATGCAATTTCTGTGTTTCATCGTCAATATGAAGCTCCAAGGGTTACAGTAAACACCCAGTGGTGCGGTGCAATCTAATACTGGCCTCAGGAAAGGCACGTATACAGACCGTTTGAAGCATTGCTCCCCCCGGACGTACGTCGGCATTGTGCCTACTATATTCAATCCCGATGCAATTTCTGTGTCTCATCGTCAATATGAAGCTCCAAGGGTTACAGTAAACACCCAGTGGTGCGTCGCTATCTAATACTGGCCTCTCAGGAAAGGCACATATACAGACTGTTTGAAGCATTGCTCCCCCTGAACGAAAGTCGGCATTGTGCTTACTATATTCAATCCCGATGCAATTTCTGTGTTTCATCGTCAATATGAAGCTCCAAGGGTTACAGTAAACACCCAGTGTTGCGGTGCAATCTAATACTGGCCTCAGGAAGGGCACGTATACAAACCGTTTGAAGCATTGCTCCCCCCGGACGTACGTCGGCATTGTGCCTACTATATTCAATCCCGATGCAATATATGTGTACCATCGTCAATATGAAGCCCCAAGGGTTACAGTAAACACCCAGTGGTGCGTCGCAATCTAATACTGGCCTCCATGTAACGGCACGTATACAGACTGTTTGAAGCATTGTTCCCCCTGGACGGAAGACGGCATTGTGCCTACTATATTCAATCCCGATGCAATTTCTACCTTTCATAGTCAATATGAAGCTCCAAGAGTTACAGTAAACACCCAGTGGTGCGTCGCAATCTAACACTGGCCTCTCAGGAAAGGCACGTATACAGACTGTCTGAGGCATTACTCCCCCTGAACGAAAGTCGGCATTGTGCCTACTATATTCAATCCCGATGCAATTTCTGTGTTTCATCGTCAATAGGAAGCTCCATGGGTTACAGTAAACACCCAGTCGTGCGTCGCAATCTAATACTGGAATCTCAGGAAAGGCACGTATACAACTGTATGAAGCATTGCTCCCCCTGGACGTACGTCGGCATTGTGCCTACTATATTCAATCCCGATGCAATGTCTGTGTTTCATCGTCAGTATGAATCTCCATGGGTTACAGTAAACACCTAGTGGTGCGTCGCAATCTAATGCTGGCCTCTCAGGAAAGGCACGTATACAGACTGTTTGAAGCATTGCTCCCCCTGGACGTAAGTCAGCATTGTGCCTACTACATTCAATCCCGATGCAATTTCTGTGTTTCATCGTCAATATGAAGCTCGATGGGTTACAGTAAACACCCAGTGGTGCGTCGCAATCTAATTCTGGCCTCTCTGCAACGGCACGTATACAGACTGTTTGAAGCATTGCTCCCCCTGGACGGAAGTCGGCATTGTGCCTACTATATTCAATCCCGATGCAATTTCCGTGTTTCATCGTCAATATGAAGCTCCAAGAGTTACAGTAAACATCCAGTGGTGCGTCGCAATCTAACACTGGCCTCTCAGGAAAGGCACGTATACAGACTGTTTGAAGCATTACTCGCCCTGAACGAAAGTGGGCATTGTGCCTACAATATTCAATCCCGATGCAATTTCCGTGTTTCATCGTCAATATGAAGCTCCATGGGTTACAGTAAATACCCAGTCGTGCGTCGCAATCTAATACTGGAATCTCAGGAAAGGCACGTATACAACTGTATGAAGCATTGCTCCCCCTGGACGTAAGTCAGCATTGTGCCTACTACATTCAATCCCGATGCAATTTCTGTGTTTCATCGTCAATATGAAGCTCCAAGGGTTACAGTAAACACCCAGTGGTGCGTCGCAATCTAATACTGGCCTCTCTGTAACGGCACGTATACAGACTGTTTGAAGCATTGCTCCCCCTGGACGGAAGTCGGCATTGTGCCTACTATATTCAATCCCGATGCAATTTCTGTGTTTCATCGTCAATATGAACCTCGATGGGTTACAGTAAGCACCCAGTGGTGCGTCGCAATCTAATACTGGCCTCTCAGGAAAGGCACGTATACAGACTGTTTGAGGCATTACTCACCCTGAACGAAAGTCGGCATTGTGCCTACTATATTCAATCCCGATGCAATTTCTGTGTTTCCTCGTCAATATGAAGCTCCAAGGGTTACAGTAAACACCCAGTGTTGCGTCGCAGTCTAATACTGGCCTCTCAGGAAAGGCACGTATACAGACTGTTTGAAGCATTGCTCCCCCTGACCGAAAGTCGGCATTGTGCCTACTATATTCAATCCCGATGCAATTTCTGTCTTTCATAGTCAATATGAAGCTCCAAGAGTTACAGTAAACACCCAGTGGTGCGTCGCAATCTGACACTGGCCTCTCAGGAAAGGCACGTATACAGACTGTTTGAAGCATTACTCCCCCTGAACGAAAGTCGGCATTGTGCCTACTATATTCAATCCCGATGCAATTTCTGTGTTTCATCGTCAATATGAAGCTCCAAGGGTTACAGTAAACACCCAGTCGTGCGTCGCAATCTAATACTGGAATCTCAGGAAAGGCACGTATACAACTGTATGAAGCATTGCTCCCCCTGGACGTAAGTCAGCATTGTGCCTACTATATTCAATCCCGATGCAATTTCTGTGTTGCATCGTCAATATGATGCTCCAAGGATTACAGTAAACACCCAGTGGTGCGTCGCAATTTAATACTGGCCTCTCAGGAAAGGCACGTATACAGACTGTTTGAAGCATTACTCCCCCTGAACGAAAGTGGGCATTGTGCCTACTATATTCAATCCCGATGCAATTTCTGTGTTTCATCGTCAATATGAAGGTCCAAGGGTTACAGTAAACACCCAGTGGTGCGTCGCAATCTAATACTGGCCTCTCAGGAAAGGCACGTATACAGACTGTTTGAAGCATTGCGCCCCCTGAACGAAAGTCGGCATTGTGCCTACTATATTCAATCCCGATGCAATTTCTGTGTTTCATCGTCAATATGAAGCTCCAAGGGTTACAGTAAACACCCAGTGGTGCGGTGCAATCTAATACTGGCCTCAGGAAAGGCACGTATACAGACCGTTTGAAGCATTGCTCCCCCCGGACGTACGTCGGCATTGTGCCTACTATATTCAATCCCGATGCAATTTCTGTGTTTCATCGTCAATATGAAGCTCCAAGGGTTACAGTAAACACCCAGTGGTGCGTCGCAATCTAATACTTGCCTCTCAGGAAAGGCACATATACAGACTGTTTGAAGCATTGCTCCCCCTGAACGAAAGTCGGCATTGTGCCTACTATATTCAATCCCGATGCATTTTCAGTGTTTCATCGTCAATATGAAGCTCCAAGGGTTACAGTAAACACCCAGTGTTGCGGTGCAATCTAATACTGGCCTCAGGAAGGGCACGTATACAAACCGTTTGAAGCATTGCTCCCCCCGGACGTACGTCGGCATTGTGCCTACTATATTCAATCCCGATGCAATATATGTGTACCATCGTCAATATGAAGCTCCAAGGGTTACAGTAAACACCCAGTGGTGCGTCGCAATCTAATACTGGCCTCCATGTAACGGCACGTATACAGACTGTTTGAAGCATTGTTCCCCCTGGACGGAAGACGGCATTGTGCCTACTATATTCAATCCCGATGCAATTTCTACCTTTCATAGTCAATATGAAGCTCCAAGAGTTACAGTAAACACCCAGTGGTGCGTCGCAATCTAACACTGGCCTCTCAGGAAAGGCACGTATACAGACTGTCTGAGGCATTACTCCCCCTGAACGAAAGTCGGCATTGTGCCTACTATATTCAATCCCGATGCAATTTCTGTGTTTCATCGTCAATATGAAGCTCCATGGGTTACAGTAAACACCCAGTGGAGCGTCGCAATCTAATACTGGAATCTCAGGAAAGGCACGTATACAACTGTATGAAGCATTGCTCCCCCTGGACGTACGTCGGCATTGTGCCTACTATATTCAATCCCGATGCAATGTCTGTGTTTCATCGTCAGTATGAATCTCCATGGGTTACAGTAAACACCTAGTGGTGCGTCGCAATCTAATGCTGGCCTCTCAGGAAAGGCACGTATACAGACTGTTTGAAGCATTGCTCCCCCTGGACGTAAGTCAGCATTGTGCCTACTGCATTCAATCCCGATGCAATTTCTGTGTTTCATCGTCAATATGAAGCTCGATGGGTTACAGTAAACACCCAGTGGTGCGTCGCAATCTAATTCTGGCCTCTCTGCAACGGCACGTATACAGACTGTTTGAAGCATTGCACCCCCTGGACGGAAGTCGGCATTGTGCCTACTATATTCAATCCCGATGCAATTTCCGTGTTTCATCGTCAATATGAAGCTCCAAGAGTTACAGTAAACATCCAGTGGTGCGTCGCAATCTAACACTGGCCTCTCAGGAAAGGCACGTATACAGACTGTTTGAAGCATTACTCGCCCTGAACGAAAGTGGGCATTGTGCCTACAATATTCAATCCCGATGCAATTTCCGTGTTTCATCGTCAATATGAAGCTCCATGGGTTACAGTAAATACCCAGTCGTGCGTCGCAATCTAATACTGGAATCTCAGGAAAGGCACGTATACAACTGTATGAAGCATTGCTCCCCCTGGACGTAAGTCAGCATTGTGCCTACTACATTCAATCCCGATGCAATTTCTGTGTTTCATCGTCAATATGAAGCTCCAAGGGTTACAGTAAACACCCAGTGGTGCGTCGCAATCTAATACTGGCCTCTCTGTAACGGCACGTATACAGACTGTTTGAAGCATTGCTCCCCCTGGACGGAAGTCGGCATTGTGCCTACTATATTCAATCCCGATGCAATTTCTGTGTTTCATCGTCAATATGAACCTCGATGGGTTACAGTAAACACCCAGTGGTGCGTCGCAATCTAATACTGGCCTCTCAGGAAAGGCACGTATACAGACTGTTTGAGGCATTACTCACCCTGAACGAAAGTCGGCATTGTGCCTACTATATTCAATCCCGATGCAATTTCTGTGTTTCATCGTCAATATGAAGCTCCAAGGGTTACAGTAAACACCCAGTGTTGCGTCGCAGTCTAATACTGGCCTCTCAGGAAAGGCACGTATACAGACTGTTTGAAGCATTGCTCCCCCTGACCGAAAGTCGGCATTGTGCCTACTATATTCAATCCCGATGCAATATCTGTCTTTCATAGTCAATATGAAGCTCCAAGAGTTACAGTAAACACCCAGTGGTGCGTCGCAATCTGACACTGGCCTCTCAGGAAAGGCACGTATACAGACTGTTTGAAGCATTACTCCCCCTGAACGAAAGTCGGCATTGTGCCTACTATATTCAATCCCGATGCAATTTCTGTGTTTCATCGTCAATATGAAGCTCCAAGGGTTACAGTAAACACCCAGTCGTGCGTCGCAATCTAATACTGGAATCTCAGGAAAGGCACGTATACAACTGTATGAAGCATTGCTCCCCCTGGACGTAAGTCAGCATTGTGCCTACTACATTCAATCCCGATGCAATTTCTGTGTTTCATCGTCAATATGAAGCTCCAAGGATTACAGTAAACACCCAGTGGTGCGTCGCAATTTAATACTGGCCTCTCAGGAAAGGCACGTATACAGACTGTTTGAAGCATTACTCCCCCTGAACGAAAGTGGGCATTGTGCCTACTATATTCAATCCCGATGCAATTTCTGTGTTTCATCGTCAATATGAAGGTCCAAGGGTTACAGTAAACACCCAGTGGTGCGTCGCAATCTAATACTGGCCTCTCAGGAAAGGCACGTATACAGACTGTTTGAAGCATTGCTCCCCCTGAACGAAAGTCGGCATTGTGCCTACTATATTCAATCCCGATGCAATTTCTGTGTTTCATCGTCAATATGAAGCTCCAAGGGTTACAGTAAACACCCAGTGGTGCGGTGCAATCTAATACTGGCCTCAGGAAAGGCACGTATACAGACCGTTTGAAGCATTGCTCCCCCCGGACGTACGTCGGCATTGTGCCTACTATATTCAATCCCGATGCAATTTCTGTGTTTCATTGTCAATATGAAGCTCCAAGGGTTACAGTAAACACCCAGTGGTGCGTCGCAATCTAATACTGGCCTCTCAGGAAAGGCACATATACAGACTGTTTGAAGCATTGCTCCCCCTGAACGAAAGTCGGCATTGTGCCTACTATATTCAATCCCGATGCATTTTCAGTGTTTCATCGTCAATATGAAGCTCCAAGGGTTACAGTAAACACCCAGTGTTGCGGTGCAATCTAATACTGGCCTCAGGAAGGGCACGTATAAAAACCGTTTGAAGCACTGCTCCCCCCGGACGTACGTCGGCATTGTGCCTACTATATTCAATCCCGATGCAATTTCTGTGTTTCATCGTCAATATGAAGCTCCAAGAGTTACAGTAAACACCCAGTGGTGCGTCGCAATCTAACACTGGCCTCTCAGGAAAGGCACGTATACAGACTGTCTGAGGCATTACTCCCCCTGAACGAAAGTCGGCATTGTGCCTACTATATTCAATCCCGATGCAATTTCTGTGTTTCATCGTCAATATGAAGCTCCATGGGTTACAGTAAACACCCAGTCGTGCGTCGCAATCTAATACTGGAATCTCAGGAAAGGCACGTATACAACTGTATGAAGCATTGCACCCCCTGGACGTACGTCGGCATTGTGCCTACTATATTCAATCCCGATGCAATGTCTGTGTTTCATCGTCAGTATGAATCTCCATGGGTTACAGTAAACACCTAGTGGTGCGTCGCAATCTAATACTGGCCTCTCAGGAGAGGCACGTATACAGACTGTTTGAAGCATTGCTCCCCCTGAACGAAAGTCGGCTTTGTGCCTACTATATTCAATCCCGATGCAATTTCTGTGTTTCATCGTCAAAATGAACCTCCAAGGGTTACAGTAAACACCCAGTGTTGCGTCGCACTCTAATACTGTCCTCTCAGGAAGGCACGTATACAGACTGTTTGAAGCATTGCTCCCCCTGAACGAAAGTCGGCATTGTGCCTACTATATTCAATCCCGACGCAATTTCTGTGTTTCATCGGCAATATGAAGCTCCATGGGGTACAGTAAACACCCAGTCGTGCGTCGCAATCTAATTGTGGAATCTCAGGAAAGGCACGTATACAACTGTATCAAGAATTGCTCCCCCTGGACGTAAGTCATCATTGTGCCTACTACATTCAATCCCGATGCAATTTCTGTGTTTCATCGTCAATATGAAGCTCCAAGGGTTACAGTAAACACCCAGTGGTGCGTCGCAATCTAATACTGGGCTCTCTGTAACGGCACGTATACAGACTGTTTGAAGCATTGCTCCCCCTGGACGGAAGTCGGCATTGTGCCTACTATATTCAATCCCGATGCAATTTCTGTGTTTCATCGTCAATATGAACCTCGATGGGTTACAGTAAACACCCAGTGGTGCGTCGCAATCTAATACTGGCCTCTCAGGAAAGGCACGTATACAGACTGTTTGAGGCATTACTCACCCTGAACGAAAGTCGGCATTGTGCCTACTATATTCAATCCCGATGCAATTTCTGTGTTTCATCGTCAATATGAAGCTCCAAGTGTTACAGTAAACACCCAGTGTTGCGTCGCAGTCTAATACTGGCCTCTCAGGAAAGGCACGTACACAGACTGTTTGAAGCATTGCTCCCCCTGACCGAAAGTCGGCATTGTGCCTACTATATTCAATCCCGATGCAATTTCTGTCTTTCATAGTCAATATGAAGCTCCAAGAGTTACAGTAAACACCCAGTGGTGCGTCGCAATCTGACACTGGCCTCTCAGGAAAGGCACGTATACAGACTGTTTGAAGCATTACTCCCCCTGAACTGAAAGTCGGCATTGTGCCTACTATATTCAATCCCGATGCAATTTCTGTGTTTCATCGTCAATATGAAGCTCCATGGGTTACAGTAAACACCCAGTCGTGCGTCGCAATCTAATACTGGAATCTCAGGAAAGGCACGTATACAACTGTATGAAGCATTGCTCCCCCTGGACGTAAGTCGGCATTGTGCCTACTATATTCAATCCCGATGCAATTTCTGTGTTGCATCGTCAATATGAAGCTCCAAGGATTGCAGTAAACACCCAATGGTGCGTCGCAATTTAATACTGGCCTCTCAGGAAAGGCACGTATACAGACTGTTTGAAGCATTACTCCCCCTGAATGAAAGTGGGCATTGTGCCTACTATATTCAATCCCGATGCAATTTCTGTGTTTCATCGTCAATATGAAGGTCCAAGGGTTACAGTAAACACCCAGTGGTGCGTCGCAATCTAATACTGGCCTCTCAGGAAAGGCACGTATACAGACTGTTTGAAGCATTGCTCCCCCTGAACGAAAGTTGGCATTGTGCCTACTATATTCAATCCCGATGCAATTTCTGTGTTTCATCGTCAATATGAAGCTCCAAGGGTTACAGTAAACACCCAGTGGTGCGGTGCAATCTAATACTGGCCTCAGGAAAGGCACGAATACAGACCGTTTTAAGCGTTGCTCCCCCCGGACGTACGTCGGCATTGTGCCTACTATTTTCAATCCCGATGCAATTTCTGTGTTTCATCGTCAATATGAAGCTCCAAGGGTTACAGTAAACACCCAGTGGTGCGTCGCAATCTAATAGTGGCCTCTCTGGAAAGGCACATATACAGACTGTTTGAAGCATTGCTCCCCCTGAACGAAAGTCGGCATTGTGCCTACTATATTCAATCCCGATGCAATTTCTGTGTTTCATCGTCAATATGAAGCTCCAAGGGTTACAGTAAACACCCAGTGGTGCGGTGCAATCTAATACTGGCCTCAGGAAGGGCACGTATACAAACCGTTTGAAGCATTGCTCCCCCCGGACGTACGTCGGCATTGTGCCTACTATATTCAATCCCGATGCAATATCTGTGTTCCATCGTCAATATGAAGCTCCAAGGGTTACAGTAAACACCCAGTGGTGCGTCGCAATCTAATACTGGCCTCCATGTAACGGCACGTATACAGACTGTTTGAAGCATTGCTCCCCCTGGACGGAAGACGGCATTTTGCCTACTATATTCAATCCCGATGCAATTTCTGTGTTTCATAGTCAATATGAAGCTCCAAGAGTTACAGTAAACACACAGTGGTGCGTCGCAATCTAACACTGGCCTCTCATCAAAGGCACGTATACAGACTGTTTGAAGCATTACTCCCCCTGAACGAAAGTCGGCATTGTGCCTACTATATTCAATCCCGATGCAATTTCTGTGTTTCATCGTCAATATGAAGTTCTATGAGTTACAGTAAACACCCAGTCGTGCGTCGCAATCTAATACTGGAATCTCAGGAAAGGCACGTATACAACTGTATGAAGCATTGCTCCCCCTGGACGTAAGTCAGCATTGTGCCTACTATATTCAATCCCGATGCAATTTCTGTGTTTCATCGTCAATATGAAGCTCCAAGGGTTACAGTAAACACCCAGTGGTGCGTCGCAATTTAATACTGGCCTCTCAGGAAAGGCACGTATACAGACTGTTTGAAGCATTGCTCTCCTGAACGAAAGTGGGCATTGTGCCTACTATTTTCAATCCCGATGCAATTTCTGTGTTTCATCGTCAATATGAGGCTCCATGGGTTACAGTAAACACCCAGTGGTGTGTCGCAATCTAATACTGGCCCCTCAGGAAAGGCACATATACAGACTGTTTGAAGGATTGCTCCCCCTGAACGAAAGTCGACATGATGCCTACTATATTAAATCCCGATGCAATTTCTGTGTTTCATCGTCAATATGAAGCTCCAAGGGTTACAGTAAACACCCAGTGGTGCGTCGCAATCTAATACTGGCCTCTCAGGAAAGGCACGTATACAGACTGTTTGAAGCATTGCTCCCCCTGTACGAAAGCCAGCATTGTGCCTACTATATTCAATCCCGATGCAATTTCTGCGTTTCATCGTCAATATGAAGCGCCACGGGTTACAGTAAACACCCAGTGGTGCGGTGCAATCTAATACTGGCCTCAGGAAAGGCGCGTATACAGACCGTTTGAAGCATTGCTCCCCCCGGACGTACGTCGGCATTGTGCCTACTATATTCAATCCCGATGCAATATCTGTGTTTCATCGTCAATATGAAGCTCCAAGGGTTACAGTAAACACCCAGTGGTGCGTCGCAAACTAATACTGGCCTCTCAGGAAAGGCACGTATACAGACTGTTTGAAGCATTGCTCCCCCTGAATGAAAGTCGGCATTGTGCCTACTATAATCAATCCCGACGCAATTTCTGTGTTTCATCGGCAATATGAAGCTCCATGGGGTACAGTAAACACCCAGTCGTGCGTCGCAATCTAATACTGGAATCTCAGGAAAGGCACGTATACAACTGTATGAAGTGTTGCTCCCCCTGGACGTAAGTCTGCATTGTGCCTACTATATTCAATCCCGATGCAATATCTGCGTTTCATCGTCAATATGAAGCTCCAAGGGTTACAGTAAACACCCAGAGGTGCGTCGAAGTCTAATACTGGCCTCTCAGTAACGGCACCAATACAGACTGTTTGAAGCATTGCTCCCCCTTGACGTAAGTCAGCATTGTGCCTACTATATTCAATCCCGATGCAATTTCTGTATTTCATAGTCAATATGAAGCTCCAAGAGTTACAGTAAACACCCCGTGGTGCGTCGCAATCTAATACTGGCCTCTCAGGAAGGGCACGTATACAGACTGTTTGAAGCATTGCTCCCCCTGAATGAAAGTCGGCATTGTGCCTACTATAATCAATCCCGACGCAATTTCTGTGTTACATCGTCAATATGAAGCTCCAAGGGTTACAGTAAACACCCAGTGTTGCGTCGCAATCTAATACTGGCCTCTCAGGAAGGGCACGTATACAGACTGTTTGAAGCATTGCTCCCCCTGACCGAAAGTCGGCATTGTGCCTACTATATTCAATCCCGATGCAATTTCTGTCTTTCATAGTCAATATGAAGCTCCAAGAGTTACAGTAAACACCCCGTGGTGCGTCGCAATCTGACACTGGCCTCTCAGGAAAGGCACGAATACAGACTGTTTGAAGCATTACTCCCCCTGAACGAAAGTCGGCACTGTGCCTACTATATTCAATCCCGATGCAATTTCAGTGTTTCATCGTCAATATGAAGCTCCACGGGTTACAGTAAACACCCAGTCGTGCGTCGCAATCTAATACTGGAATCTCAGGAAAGGCACGTATACAACTGTATGAAGCATTGCTCCCCCTGGACGTAAGTCAACATTGTGCCTACTATATTCAATCCCGATGCAATTTCTGTGTTTCATCGTCAATATGAAGCTCCAAGGGTTACAGTAAACACCCAGTGGTGCGTCGCAATTTAATACTGGCCTCTCAGGAAAGGCACGTACACAGACTGTTTGAAGCATTGCTACCCCTGAACGAAAGTCGGCATTGTGCCTACTATATTCAATCCCGATGCAGTTTCTGTGTTTCATCGTCAATATGAAGCTCCATGGGTTACAGTAAACACCCAGTCATGCTTCGCAATCTAATACTGGAATCTCAGGAAAGGCTCGTATACAACTGTATGAAGCATTGCTCCCCCTGGACGTAGGTCGGCATTGTGCCCACTATATTCAATCCCGATGCAATTTCTGTGTTTCATCGTCAATATGAAGCTCCAAGGGTTACAGTAAACACCCAGTGGTGCGTCGCACTGTAATACTGGCCTCTCAGGAAAGGCACGTATACAGACTGTTTGAAGCATTGCTCCCCCTGAACGAAAGTCGGCATTATGCCTACTATATTCAATCCCGATGCAATTTCTGTGTTTCATCGTCAATATGATGCTCCAAGGGTTACAGTAAACACCCAGTGGTGCGTCGCAATCTAATACTGGCCTCTCAGGAAAGGCACGTATACAGACAGTTTGAAGCATTGCTCCCCCTGAACGAAAGTCGGCATTGTGCCTACTATATTCAATCCCGATGCAATTTCTGTATTTCTTCGTCAATATGTAGCTCCATGGGTTACAGTAAACACCCAGTGGTGCGTCGCAATCTAATACTGGCCTCTCAGGAAAGGCACGTATACAGACTGTTTGAAGCATTGCTCCCCCTGAACGAAAGTCGGTATTGTGCCTACTATATTCAATCCCGATGCAATTTCTGTGTTTCATCGTCAATATGAAGCTCCATGGGTTACAGTAAACACCCAGTGGTGCGTCGCAATCTAATACTGGCCACTCAGGAAAGGCACGTATACAGACTGTTTGAAGCTTTGCTCCCCCTGAACGAAAGTCGGCATTGTGCCTACTATATTCAGTCCCGATGCAATTTCTGTGTTTCATAGTCAATATGAAGCTCCAAGGGTTACAGTAAACACCCAGTGGTGAGTCGCAATCTAATACTGGCCTCTCAGGAAAGGCACGTATAGAGACTGTTTGAAGCATTCCTCCCCCTGGACGTAAGTCGGCATTGTGCGTACTATATTCAATCCCGATGCAATTACTGTGTTTCATCGTCAATATGAAACTCCAAGGGTTACAGTAAACACCCAGTGGTGCGTCGCAGTCTAATACTGGCCTCTCAGTAACGGCACATATACAGACTTTTTGAAGCATTGCTCCCCCTGGACGTAAATCGTCATTGTGCATACTATATTAAATCCCGATGCAATTTCTGTGTTTCATCGTCAATATGAAGCTCCAAGGGTTACAGTAAACACCCAGTGGTGCGTCGCAATCTAATACTGGCCTCTCAGGAAAGGCACGTATACAGACTGTTTGAAGCATTACTCCTCCTGGACGTAAGTCGGTATTGTGCCTACTATATTCAATCCCGATGCAATTTCTGTGTTTCATCGTCAATATGAAGCTCCATGGGTTACAGTAAACACCCAGTGGTGCGTCGCAACCTAATACTGGAGTCTCAGGAAAGGCACGTATACAGACTGTTTGAAGCATTACTCCCTCTGAACGAAAGTCGGCATTGTGCCTACTATATTCAATCCCGATGCAATTTCTGTGTTTCATCGCCAATATGAAGCTCCAAGGGTTACAGAAAAAACCCAGTGGTGCGTCGCAATCTAATAGTGGCCTCTCAGGAAAGGCACGTATACAGACTGTTTGAAGCATTGCTCCCCCTGAACGAAAGTCGGCATTGTGCCTACTATATTCAATCCCGATGCAATTTCTGTGTTTCATCGTCAATATGAAGCAACAAGAGTTACAGTAAACACCCAGTGGTGCGTCGCAATCTAATACTGGCCTCTCAGGAAAGGCACGTATACAGACTGTTTGAAGCATTGCTCCCCCTGTACGAAAGCCAGCATTGTTCCTACTATATTCAATCCCGATGCAATTTCTGCGTTTCATCGTCAATATGAAGCTCCAAGGGTTACAGTAAACACCCAGTGGTGCGGTGCAATCTAATACTGGCCTCAGGAAAGGCACGTATACTGACCGTTTGAAGCATTGCTCCTCCAGGACGTACGTCGGCATTGTGATTACTATATTCAATCCCGATGCAATTTCTGTGTTTCATCGTCAATATGAAGCTCCAAGGGTTACAGTAAACACCCAGTGGTGCGTCGCAATCTAATACTGGCCTCCCAGGAAAGGCACGTATACAGACTGTTTGAAGCATTGCTCCCCCTGAACGAAAGTCGGCATTGTGCCTACTATATTCAATCCCGATGCAATTTCTGTGTTTCATAGTCAATATGAAGCTCCATGGGTGACAGTAAACACCCAGTGTTGCGGCGCACTCTAATACTGTCCTCTCAGGAAAGGCACGTATACAGACTGTATGAAGGATTGCTCCCCCTGGACGTAAGTCGGCATTGTGCCTACTATATTCAATCCCGATGCAATTTCTGTGTTTCATCGTCAATATGAAGCTCCATGGGTTACAGTAAACACCCAGTGGTGCGTCGCAATCTAATACTGGCCTCTCTGTAACGGCACGTATACAGACTGTTTGAAGCATTGCTCCCCCTGGACGGAAGACGGCATTGTGCCTACTATATTCAATCCCGATGCAATTTCTGTGTTTCATCGTCAATATGAAGCTCCATGGGTTACAGTAAACACCCAGTGGTGCGTCGCAATCTAATACTGGCCTCTCTGTAACGGCACGTATACAGACTGTTTGAAGCATTGCTCCCCCTGGACGGAAGACGGCATTGTGCCTACTATATTCAATCCCGATGCAATTTCTGTGTTTCATCATCAATATGAAGCTCCATGGGTTACAGTAAACACCCAGTCGTGCGTCGCAATCTAATACTGGAATCTCAGGAAAGGCACGTATACAACTCTATGAAGCATTTCTCCCCCTGGACGTAAGTCAGCATTGTGCCTACTACATTCAATCCCGATGCAATTTCTGTGTTTCATCGTCAATATGAAGCTCCAAGGGTTACAGTAAACACCCAGTGGTGCGTCGCATTCTAATACTGGCCTCTCTGTAACGGCACGTATACAGACTGTTTGAAGCATAGCTCCCCCTGGACGGAAGTCGGCATTGTGCCTACTATATTCAATCCCGATGCAATTTCTGTGTTTCATCGTCAATATGAACCTCCATGGGTCACAGTAAACACCCAGTGGTGCGTCGCAATCTAATACTGGCCTCTCAGGAAAGGCACGTATACAGACTGTTTGAACCATTACTCACCCTGAACGAAAGTCTGCTTTGTGCCTACTATATTCAATCCCGATGCAATTTCTGTGTTTCATAGTCAACATGAAGCTCCAAGGGTTACAGTAAACACCCAGTGTTGCGTCGAAGTCTAATACTGGCCTCTCAGGAAAGGCACGTATACAGACTGTTTAAAGCATTGCTCCCCCTGACCGAAAGTCGGCATTGTGCCTACTATATTCAATCCCGATGCAATTTCTGTCTTTCATAGTCAATATGAAGCTCCAAGAGTTACAGTAAACACCCAGTGGCGCGTCGCAATCTGACACTGGCCTCTCAGGAAAGGCACGTATACAGACTGTTTGAAGCATTACTCCCCCTGAACGAGAGTCCGCATTGTGCCTACTATATTCAATCCCGATGCAATTTCTGTGTTTCATCGTCAATATGAAGCTCCATGGGTTACAGTAAACACCCAGTCGTGCGTCGCAATCTATTACTGGAATCTCAGGAAAGGCACGTATACAACTGTATGAAGCATTGCTCCCCATGGACGTAAGTCAGCATTGTGCCTACTACATTCAATCCCGATGCAATTTCTGTGTTTCATCGTCAATATGAAGCTCCAAGGGTTACAGTAAACACCCAGTGGTGCGTCCCATTCTAATACTGGCCTCTCTGTAACGGCACGTATACAGACTGTTTGAAGCATTGCTCCCCCTGGACGTAAGTCGGCATTGTGCCTACTATATTCAATCCCGATGCAATTTCTGTGTTTCATCGTCAATATGAAGCTCCAAGGGTTACAGTAAACACCCAGTGGTGCGTCGCACTCTAATACTGGCCTCGCAGGAAAGGCACGTATACAGACTGTTTGAAGCATTGCTCCCCCTGAACGAAAGTCGGCATTGTGCCTACTATATTCAATCCCGATGCAATTTCTGTGTTTCATCGTCAATATGAAACTCCATGGGTTACAGTAAACATCCAGTGGTGCGTCGCAATCTAATACTGGCCTCTCAGGAAAGGCACGTATACAGACTGTTTGAAGCATTGCTCCCCCTGAACGGAAGTCGCCATTGTGCCTACTATATTAAATCGCGATATAATTTCTGTGTTTCATCGTCAATATGAAGCTCCAAGGGTTACAGTAAACACCCAGTTGTGCGTCGCAATCTAATACTGGTCTCTCAGGAAAGGCACGTATACAGACTGTTTGAAGCATTGCTCCCCCTGAACGAAAGTCGGCATTGTGCCTACTATATTCAATCCCGATGCAATTTCTGTATTTCTTCGTCAATATGTAGCTCCATGGGTTACAGTAAACACCCAGTGGTGCGTCGCAATCTAATACTGGCCTCTCAGGAAAGGCACGTATACACACTGTTTGAAGCATTGCTCCCCCTGAACGAAAGTCGGCATTGTGCCTACTATATTCAATCCCGATGCAATTTCTGTGTTTCATCGTCAATATGAAGCCCCATGGGTTACAGTAAACACCCAGTGGTGCGTCGCAATCTAATAATGGCCACTCAGGAAAGGCACGTATACAGACTGTTTGAAGCATTGCTCCCCCTGAACGAAAGTCGGCATTGAGCCTACTATATTCAGTCCCGATGCAATTTCTGTGTTTCATAGTCAATATGAAGCTCCAAGGGTTACTGTAAACACCCAGTGGTGCGTCGCAATCTAATACTGGCCTCTCAGGAAAGCCACGTATACAGACTGTTTGAAGCATTCCTCCCCCAGGACGTAAGTCGTCATTGTGCGTACTATATTCAATCCCGATGCAATTATTCTTTTCATCGTCAATATGAAACTCCAAGGGTTACAGTAAACACCCAGTGGTGCGTCGCAGTCTAATACTGGCCTCTCAGTAACGGCACATATACAGACTGTTTGAAGCATTGCTCCCCCTGGACGTAAATCGTCATTGTGCATACTATATTCAATCCCGATGCAATTTCTGTGTTTCATCGTCAATATGAAGCTCCAAGGGTTACAGTAAACACCCAGTGGTGCGTCGCAATCTAATACTGGCCTCTCAGGAAAGGCATGTATACAGACTGTTTGAAGCATTACTCCCCCTGGACGTAAGTCGGTATTGTGCCTACTATATTCAATCCCGATGCAATTTCTGTTTTTCATCGTCAATATGATGCTCCAAGGGTTACAGTGAACACCCAGTGGTGCGTCGCAATCTAATACTGGCCTCTCAGGAAAGGCACGTATACAGACTGTTTGAAGCATTGCTCCCCCTGAACGAAAGTCGGCATTGTACCTACTATATTCAATCCCGATGCAATTTCTGTGTTTCATCGTCAATATGAAGCTCCATGGGTTACAGTAAACACCCAGTGGTGCGTCGCAATCTAATACTGGCCTCTCAGGAAAGCCACGTATACAGACTGTTTGAAGCATTACTCCCCCTGAACGAAAGTCGGCATTGTGCCTCCTATATTCAATCCCGATGCAATTTCTGTGTTTCATCGTCAGTATGAAGCTCCATGGGTTACAGTAAACACCCAGTGGTGCGTCGCAATCTAATAATGGCCTCTCAGGAAAGGCACGTATACAGACTGTTTGTAGCATTGCTCCCCCTGAACTAAAGTCGGCATTGTGCCTACTATATTCAATCCCGATGCAATTTCTGTGTTTCATCGTCAATATGAAACTCCAAGGGTTACAGTAAACACCCAGTGGAGCGTCGCACTCTAATACTGGCCTCTCAGGAAAGGCACGTATACAGACTGTTTGAAGCATTGCTCCCCCTGAACGAAAGTCGGCATTGTGCCCACTATATTCAATCCCGATGCAATTTCTGTGTTTCATCGTCAATATGATGCTCCAAGGGTTACAGTAAACACCCAGTGGTACGTCGCAATCTAATACTGGCCTCTCAGGGAAGGCACGTATACAGACTGTTTGAAGCATTGCTCCCCCTGAACGAAAGTCGGCATTGTGCCTACTATATTCAATCCCGATGCAATTTCTGTGTTTCATCGTCAATATGAAGCTCCATGGGTTACAGTAAACATCCAGTGGTGCGGCCCAATCTAATACTGGCCTCTCAGGAAAGGCACGTATACAGACTGTTTGAAGCATTGCTACCCCTGAACGAAAGTCGGCATTGTGCCTACTATATTCAATCCCGATGCAATTTCTGTGTTTCATCGTCAATATGAAGCACCATGGGTTACAGTAAACACCCAGTGGTGCGTCGCAACCTAATACTGGCCTCTCAGGAAAGGCACGTATACAGACTGTTTGAAGCATTACTCCCCCTGAACGAAAGTCGGCATTGTGCCTACTATATTCAATCCCGATGCAATTTCTGTGTTTCATCGTCAATATGAAGCTCCAAGGGTTACAGTAAACACCCAGTGGTGCGTCGCAATCTAATACTGGCCTCTCAGGAAAGGCACGTATACAGACTGTTTGAAGCATTGCTCCCCCTGAACGAAAGCCGGCATTGTGCCTACTATATTCAATCCCGATGCAATTTCTGTGTTTCTTCGAAAATATGAAGCTCCATGGGTTACAGTAAACACCCAGTGGTGCGTCGCAGTCTAATACTGGCTTCTCAGTAACGGCACATATACAGACTGTTTGAAGGATTGCTCCCCCTGGACGTAAGTCGGCATTGTGCATACTATATTCAAGCCCGACGCAATTTCTGTGTTTCATCGTCAATATGAAGCTCCAAGGGTTACAGTAAACACCCAGTGGTGCGTCGCAATCTAATACTGGCCTCTCAGGAAAGCCACGTATACAGACTGTTTGAAGCATTACTCCCCCTGGACGTAAGTCGGTATTGTGCCTACTATATTCAATCCCGATGCAATTTCTGTGTTTCATCGTCAATATGATGCACTAAGGGTTACAGTGAACACCCAGTGGTGCGTCGCAATCTAATACTGGCCACACAGTAACGGCACATATACAGAGTGTTTGAAGCATTACTCCCCCTGGACGTAAGTCGGCATTGTGCCTACTATATTCAATGCCGATGCAATTTCTGTGTTTCATTGTCAATATGAAGCTCCAAGGGTTACAATAAACACCCAGTGGTGCGTCGCAATCTAATACTGGCCTCTCTGTAACGACACGTATACAGACTGTTTAAAGCATTACTCCCCCTGGACGTAAGTCGGCATTATGCCTACTATATTCAATCCCGATGCAATTTCTGTGTTTCATCGTCAATATGAAGCTCCAAGGGTTACAGGAAACACCCAGTGGTGCGTCGCAATCTAATACTGGCCTCTCAGGAAAGGCACGTATACAGACTGATTGAAGCATTACACCCCCTGGACGTAAGTTGGCATTGTGCCCACTATATTCAATCCCGATGCAATTTCTGTGTTTCATCGTCAATATGAAGCTTGTAGCGTTGCTCTTGGGGAACGAAAATAAAAAGAACTGTTACTTTTTTTTTTTAATGTCGAAAAAATGAATATTTTGGTGGTCCACTTGGCAACAGAATCAGGGATTGATTACACTATTATAATAACATACGTTGAGCATTAAATACCTGAATAAGAGCAGCATATTGATATATATATATATATATATTTGAGATCGTTCGGAAGAAACATTATCATTTCTCTGCATTTTTATAGTCGCGATGTAGTCATACCCGGATCAACACTAAGGGACCAGAAGATTTATAGACTTTAAAAGAAATGCAACACTACACATTAAAAAAAAAGGAGTTGGTTCAGAAATAATAGGAAAACGATAATGTTCCTTCTGCCTCATGCTGCATTCGGCCCATCAGCGTGATCGTATTTCTGGTGATGAAGTAACACAAACATAATTAACATACAGGTAAATAAGGAGATGGAATCATCAAGGTTAATTTACGAAAATAAGCACACTTATCTTTAACACACGTTTTTTAATGCTACGTACCTTTTTCCTATTAAATTACAATAGATGACCATTGTGGTTAGATACTTTATACATAACAGTAAAAATGTCCTCTTGACGCTGTCTGTTCGATATCAGTTACAAGAAACTACATGTTCTGTTTGGAAAAAATAACAATTAGCATATTCACTCAATACTTTCACTTAGAATATAAAATACAGTTGCGGAACGCAGCAAGTCCGCGTCCGCCTCTCATGGAATACAAACAGTAAAAGGTGAGGCGCCAAAAACCTCATTTGTCTTGAAACAACAGAATTCTTTTTTACACCATTAATCGATACATGTACATAGAGATTTACTGGCACCGCGCAAGAACGGCAAAGATAAAGAATAATAGATTCTGTCGCTGCTATGCGATGGTTCATTTCTTTTACTTTACAATTGTTCGATAACTTTAGGCCATCAGGCGTTTACTATTGAGCGTATATTAATGTTTGTGAGGCGAAAATTACTAATGTTACACTGCCTCCCATGAGGAGGGAAGGAATACCGAAGGTATTACTTTCATCCTCATGCCCTTTGGAATATTTGTAATTTTCGGGTGTAACATACAGGTTATTAAAAATATCATTTTACATTCATTTCATAATAACAGAATTAACGCTTCAATTTGTAATTACTGACGTTGGATCATTGTGAATTTGTTCTGTGCGTCTATCAGTGTTTGCATGGATTCAGTCTTTCTTGATGATTCTTAAAATTAAGGCTATAAGTACACATATTTACAAACTTTATAAGGAAATAGAGTCACACTTCATTTTTCAACGTTGCAAAAGTAATTTGACTATCACACAACTTTCTGTTTTGACTGTATTCATTTTATTGTCATCGTCTTGTCGATTGACTGCCTTGTCCGTTGTCGCACTTAATTATACATTTATTTTCGTCGCACATACACTATTTATGATAGACTTGGATTGTAGAGCGGCCACTGGTGATGGCTTCGACAAGGAAGTCCATAGCTTTCACTTTCAGGGCTCGAGTGTGGCTCTCCGAATTATTTCGCATATGAAACAGATAAAATATCTTATATTAGAATAGCTTACAAAACTAATTTTATATACATATGGGATGGGATTTAGGAAGGATCGGATCCTTTGACGTATTTTCGTGTGCTTATTTTCATTCGTATCGTGACCTTTCGTTAAAGTTTACATTTCAACAGTGTTCAGAGGTGACCTTGTGACTTATCTCTGTGTACAATCAGTCATTATACTAATTACGGTAACTTCTCTATCTTAGAGTCTCTCAGAAGGTTTATGATACATACAAAATGCTTTCAGTACTGGGTGTGAATGTTTTTGCTACAGAATGTAGCGCACAGCAACTGTGTTGGCGGTTGAACGTTTACATTATTTCGTCACGTGGTGGCTGTCCGCCTCCACTGTTGCGAGCAATCTTGAAATTCAGTCTGTGCGCGCGCACGTGACCGGAGCTTTCTTGCAGAGCGTTGATTTCGCGCTTGAGGTGCCGTGCGTCGCTTTTGTTCGGCGGATCGTGGCTTTGTGCTTTTTAGATTGCTGGAGGGAGCTTCTGCCACCGAAACTGCCTCATATCACTTCCTGTCCACTATCCAGTTACGGATTCACAGGTAAGTGGTAGCTACCGCTGCAACTGCACGTGTGGAATGACACTGATTATTACACACTGCACACATCAATGAATTTTTTTACACATATGGTGCAGTAGAATACTGCCACTGAAAATCGTCGAACTTTAAAACTTCACTTGCACTGTGGTGAGCGTCTGCGTGAACGGTGTATTAAAAGAAATTCTCGCTTCATAACATCACACGGTGTTTACAAGTTGATTTACATACTAGTATTTACAAGAGTTCATTTAAATCGAGAATTAATCTAATTGACCACTTTGAATCAGAACAATTGTTTCTTAATTAGTCTTTTTTTTTATTTATGCCTACGGTCACAGGTAGGCTATTATAAGTCCTTTTTCTTTGACCAAATCCATTCCAATCTCCTTTACAAATTAATTTCATTCATAGTAATCTTTATCACGCTTGCTTATTCATTTTGTAGGCCCAATGCATTTTTTTTTAAATTGCTCGTTTTATTTAGTGACTTGTGAGGGGAGCTTCATTTATGTCAAAGTTTCTCTCGAATGTGCTTGTCTTTAAAGAAAGTTCGAGGACAGATTTGAAAATAGCAATTCCGCCTCGGGATTTCGTGTAGAAATACAAACAGTCGTAAAAGAAAAGTGGGCAAAGCGGGCCTACTCACAGATCGTCGATAGAATTTAAATTACTCCTCAACCTGGTCGAAAATTTAATTTACATTGCGCATTACAAAAGCAATATGCGCGTCGCGAACCTACTCATTTTTATATGTAGTACCTCACTTCCCAAGCACACGTGCATCTTTACAAGTTGATCCTGAGGAGTGGATAGGATCAAGGATCTTAAAGGATTTGCACTTAGGAAAGGGATTCAATAATCACATAATCACAGAGAAAACAATAAATATAGCAGTGCGCACTTAAAATAAAATCTATCACTTCAAGCATGTATATCTAATATGTATCTTGCTGCAGCTTGCTTACTACTCTTTGCTCATTTCTTAGACTAAGTCAAGTTTATGCATTACGCACTTGGGTATTAATTATCATTTGTATATATAAGCCTCTCACTAGAGTGTTGTTGTTTGCTGCTGTCGCGACCTGTGAAGCTTGGGCGAGATCCTTATTCTATTTGCTGCTAGCTTGTGAATTTGCAGTATCGCTAATGCTCAATAGTACCGTGAAGTTGGCATAATAAACCATGCTACTCATATGTTCTTTTACTCAGCTTGTTTATAGTCTGGACTCATCTTACTTTGCGTTATATAATAAACTTCCTTTTTATTCCATCACGCTTTTACTTAAGGTTAACGTCAGGCCTTTTTTAGAACAATTGCACTGCGTTATCAATCTGTTCATGCTTAATCCTAGGTATCTGTTTACTTCAAAGAGATGTTATTTCATCGCTGGCACAGCACTGTGCTGGAAGTTACAAGTTAAATCTACCGACTGTTTTGCGCTAACAGGTGGTGCCTTATTTACGTCACATTTGAAAATAGGGAATAACCTCATGGAATCGAATCTTTTCTCACAACTTTCCTCTTTTGTCTGGACGTTTAAGTATTTCCTTTTAAAACAGGTCATTAACTTGTCCTCGATTAAATTTCACTTACTAATACTAAGCACATAGAATCATCATTTTCATATTACTATTTAGTGAGAGAAGTGCATTATTCGCTCCTTCCTGCTCATTCTCAAATTACTATGTACCGAGAGAAGTGCATAATTCGCCCCTTCCTCTTTCCTCATTTTAGTACCTCGGGGCTAATTAATACCTCTCGAGTACATCATTTTTCTTACATACTAACTTATAACTAAAATTGAAAATCGCCTCTAGGACATGTCCTCCTGTTTACATAAAGATTATTCATGTTAATACTTGTCTACAACTTATTCTGTATTTTATTTTCCAGACACGTTGTTTTGATACATAAGGTTTCCTTTTAGCACCGGTTAACGTCCGTAGTCAGTTCAGTTCAGTTCAATTCTTGTTACTCATTGGTTAATCCTGATCTCCAATACCTTAGAATTTTCATACAGCTTAAATTAACTTAATTCCTGGCGTTATAAAATTTTCTTAAATCATGATGGTGGAACAATCCTTTGATTTTATTCGTGGCAGGGTCAGATAACAAATAGCTACCAATGTGTGGTTTCCTCATTATCACAAAGGGACCTTCATAAATATGTTGCCACTTACGATTCTTCTTTAACAACAGGGATGGTTTAAAGTGAGTCCTGACTAATACCTTTTCTCCTTCTTTGAAATCTATAACTCTGTTTACCTTCTTATCAAATGCCTTTTTTCGGAGGTTAGCATACGTTGTCAATGATATGAGAGCTTGCCTGATTTTTGCGTCTAGGTCCAATTCGTTGTCTTGTAACTTTGGAAGGGGGTCTATCCATTCATTCCTTTCTTTTGATCTTGACATTAACTCATGTGGCGTGAATCCGGTCGACAGATGAGGAAGGTGGTTTACAATCTGTTCGAAAGGTGTTACGAAGTCTACCCACTTAGATTGCTTATTCGGAATGTACGTCCTTATAAATCTGTTAAATTCTTTGAAGATTCTTTCTGTCGGATTCGATTGCGGTCGAAACAGGGATATCAAAATTTGTTTGATTCCCTGGCGAGCAAGAAATGCACGCCACGGGCGTGATGTGAAATTTGAAGCATTATCAGACAAGATTGATTCTGGAACCCCGAATCGTGGGAAATAGTCATTTTCCATGCGACGAATTATTGGATTTGCACAAGAAGATTTTACTGCGTACAGTCTTATGTGCTTAGAAAAATTATCCAGGATTGCTACTAAGTATTTAGCGCCTCCCCTACCGGTGGGTAGTGGACCTGCCAAATCAATACTAAGAAGCTGGTTTGGCCTTTCAGCAATTATTGGATTTAGTGGGACTGAAGTGGAAACGTTTAAGGATTTTGCCTTTTGACAGATGACACAGTTTCTCAATAATTTATGGATTCTCTGGTGTAGATTCGGAACATAACAGTAAGTCGAGATTTTCCTTTTACATTTTTCTGGTCCGTAGTGACCCCATGAAATGTGAGTGTACCACAGAAGATGTTCAATGAAATTTCGAGGGATGCAAACACACCACCTCTCAGATGACTCAGACGTCTTATGAAATAGCACTTGGTTATGAACTTTATAAAACTTGGACAACTTGTGGGCTGGATTTTCGTGAAGAATTTGTATAACCTTTTTCCACTTTGGATCTGTATTTTGAAGAATCTGAATCTGCCTACATAACTGAAGAAAATACTTTCTGTGAATTGGATCTTTCATTAACAAAACTTTATAATTAGACATTTGTTCCACCAGTTCGCTGGTTTCTGGTAAGCCCTCAGGTGAGCGAGAAAGTGCGTCTGCTATAACATTGTCTTTACCTTTAATATATACAATGTCAAAGTCATATTCCTGCAGGAATAAGCACCATCGAGTAAGACGAGGGTGTTGCAACTTGCATGTAAGGAGGAATGATAAGGCTTGATGGTCTGAATAGACTTTAATTTTTCTTCCATAGATATAATAGTTAAATCGCCTAAAAGCCCATATTACGGCAAGTGCCTCCAACTCCGTAACCGAATAAGACTTCTCACACTCTGATAACACTCGACTCGCAAAGCTAATCACTTGGATTTGCTCGTGTCCATTTACTAATTGAATCTGAAAAAGACAAGCGCCGATACCCACAAAGGAAGCGTCTGCAGTAATACAAAATTCCTTATCCATCTGAGGATGATGGAGAATGTTACTGTTAACCAGACTGTCTTTAATTTTCTTAAATCCGTCTTGGCATTCCGGCGTCCAATTCCAATGTGAATTCTTTTTTAAAAGGTTGTGAAGAGCGGTATTGTTCAGTACCTGATTGGGAACAAAACGTCTGAAAAATGACGTAAGACCGATAAATCCTCTCAGTTGCCTTTTTGTAACAGGGGTTGGAAAGTTTTTTATAGCAGACAATTTTTCCGGGTCGGGTTTAATTCCTTCAGGGGTGATGATGTGTCCTAAAAATGTAATTTCACTTTTTCCAAACTTGGATTTCTTAAGATTTGCTGTAACACCATAATCTCTGAATCGTTGAAATATCTTTTGCAGAAGGGCCACATGATCTTCCCAATTTCTCGATGCTACTAGAACGTCATCCACATAGACTGTTACCTCGTCTAAAAGTTCAGGACCCAGTACATAGTCAAGGGCAGAAATAAAAATTCCGGAACTCACATTTAGTCCAAACGGTACAACTTTGAAATGGTAAGATCTACCTGCAAATATAAACGCAGTGTACTTCCTAGACTCCTGCGCAAGTTTTACTTGCCAGTAACTGCTTTTCAAATCAAGGGTGCTCAAATACTTAACTCCGTGAAATTTCTGCAGATGCTCTTCAAGAGCCTCTGGTCTCGTTCTTATGGGTACTATAATTTTATTGATTAATCTTGCATCTAGGACTAGCCTTACGCTACCATCTGATTTTAGTACAGACAATAAAGGACTCGAATAAGGTGAATGAGATACTTCTATCACATTCCAGCGTAACATTTTCCTGATCTCGCACTTGACAGCTTCTCGTCTCGCATATGGAATGGAATAGCTTGTTCTACAGTAGGTTGAATGGGGCAGGACATCCATTCGATATTCAAAGCCTTTTATTAGTCCAGGTTTCTTAGAAAATACTTGAACGTAATCTGTTAACAAATTGTAAAGCTCATTCTTCTGTTGTTTGGATAATTCAGTGGACTCACTAGCTTTACCGTATAATTCATTCTGACCGGGAATTAGGTCTTTATACTCATCGTCATTAACACTTTCAGGATCTGTCACGTCTTCTGTCTGACTGTACTGTTGTCTTTTAGTCCATGGCCGTACAGCTATTCGAAGCACCCCAAAGTTTGTCTTCACCTTACTTCTTATTAAATTTACAGTTACTTGTTGCTGGCTCGCTACTAGAGTACAGATTCCACACTCGATGTCAATTTTAGCTTTCGTATGCCTCAAGAATTCCATACCCAGGATACATGGCACTGATAGGTTTTTAACAATAAGAAAAATGCACGTTACTGAAATAGACTCTATCTGGATTTGAAGCTGAGTCTGAAGATTTACACGTTGTGTTAGTGGACCAATTGCTCCCGATACGGTGCAACCTTGAATTGGAAATGATAAAACTTTGCATACAGAGGATATTTGCTTAAATAAACATAAAGATAAGACATTTATATTAGCTCCTGTATCTACAATGGCTGTTACTGGTATGTTGGCAATTGATACTCTTATGGAAGCTTGAACTTGTTCGTCCCATACGTCATCATTGTCTTTCGTCTCAGTGTCTGCTACTAGATCATCCCGTAAGTTTGTCTCTTTGTCATACCTAATTGCTTTAATTTCGTGTGGACTAAGGGACAGGGTGCCCCCATTCAAACCTGCAGCATCCTCTAGGAGGCTCAAAGGTGCTGCTTTTAATTTTCCGCTCGACGCTTACTTTCCTGCTGATTTATATTTCTTAAAGTTTCTTCCGTCTGGAACTGGTGTTGGTTTTGTGGTACGAACTCGGTTGGAAATGGATCTTGTTGTCCTGGCGTATTCGCTTGCGCATAATAAATTTGCGTATTATGCGGGCGTTTAGGCTTCAGACTTCCCAAAGGTCCATTCGCTTGTTGCGTGAAGTGTATATTTTGTGGCTGAAAGGTATTTTGCTGTGGCTTGTGTTGATTGTAACCGTTACTGAAAGGTGTACGTTGGTCTCCACCTTGATTATGCCATTTATTTCTTTTCCACTGACGATTTGAATCGTAAGACTGATCGTTTTGATAATTACCGTTGATCGGTTGCGTGTTTCCATATTGCTGGGGCTGTGTGTTATAATGTGCATTTTCGTACTGAGGTGGTGACGAATTATATATTGGATTGTATCTCTGGCCGTTATTGTACTTATTTTTGTATTTGCTGTTGGAGTACGTAGTGTTTTTATTTTTGAAACCGTTGTGGGGTTGGTACTGGCTGTCGCTGTGACGCGCTTTCGCTCGGCCACCATTGTTGTCTGCATATTCTGTATTGTGCTGGCCGCCTGCACTGAAGTGAGCGTTGCCAACATCAACTCTAGCGTCCTCGTAAATCAGATCTAACGAGTCTAACACAGATAGGAAAGTGTCCGTATCGTCCTCAGACACGTTTACTAACTTTTCTCTAATCGCAATAGGTAGCTTAGTTTTTAGAATCATAATAACGTCTTTGGCGGTGATCGGCGAATCCCAGAACTTGATTTTCGCTAAATACTTTTCAAAGTACCTTCTCAAACTACCGCGCTTGCTGTTAAACACTTCGGCGTTGTAAACCTCTTTTCTCAGGCGCTGCTGCACACCAGAACTCCAGAATTTAGCTAAAAACATCTGTTCAAACTCTTTGTAACTCTTGCAAGAGTCGACCATTTCGGTTCCCCATAAGGCAGCATCGCCTACGATAAATCCACTAACGAATTGAATTCGCTGGCGGTCACTCCAGCTATTCGGGAAAATTCCTGAAAAATTTCGGAGGAACACTATAGGATGAATTTCTCTTTTGTGTGGGTGAAAGGTCGGAAAAATACGATGTTTGATCACGCTTTCCTCCTGCATCAAACTGACGAAAGTGGGTGGGCTGGTACTCTGGTTAACTTGTGCTTCTACAGAACTATGAGTTTGAGCGTTATCAAATGGTGAACGGTAATGTACCTGCTGTTGTTCATTACTTCGTGGTGAATTATTCCAGTCTCCTGACACGGGAGGTGGGGAATTTGCAACTTGACATTTTAGTGTACGAACTTCATCAACTATCTGTTGACGCCATTCAGGTAAATCTTGAGCTAACGTTCGTCTTATCTGGCCTAATTCTGACATCACCGTGTCTCCTGTTTTTCCAGGGGCCGCCAATATTTCAAAGGTCACGTTTTTGACAGTTTCCCTGAGTTCGTTCTTGACCTTGTTTTCTATGAATCCGTCTTTGTTTTTAATCCACTCTTGGTAGTGGTCGGACAATGCTTCAGCATGTGCCTTAACAGTATTCTTTATTTGATCCTCTACATTAAGAGTCTCAATCTGTTTAGAAAGATCATCAACAACATTCTCGATCGTGTCTACTGCGGTTTTAACTCCTTTGACCTCATCAGAGATTGCAGTATAATCTTCTTTTAAGGTCGCAGCTTGTTTTTGATATTCCATCACTTTTGAATTTATCTCTCCCTTGGCTGCTTCGATTTTTTCATCTAATCGTTTTGAAATATCCTCTATTTTTGACTCTACTTGTGTGTCAATTTCTAGCCTCATGGTCGTGATCTGACTACTGATTTGGCTTTGGACATTACCCAACAGGGTATTTAAATCAGATGTTATGTCTGCCTTTAGTTCGGCCTTTACCGAATTTAACCGTGTATTTAGGTCATTTATCTCCGTTTGCAGATCTGTTTTTACTGAATTTATGTCTGTTTTTACCGAATTTATTTCTGTTTTTACCGAATTTATTTCTGTTTTTACCGAATCTATTTCTGTTTTTACTGAATTTATGTCTGCTTTTACTGAGTTACACAGATTTGTAAGGACCTGATTTTTATTATGCCGTCTTTCGGCCTTCTCTTTTTCTTCGCGGGCCTTTTCATCAAATTTTTCCTGCTTTTCTCGTTCCTGTCTTTGCGCCTCTCTCTGTCTTTGACTTTCGAACTTGCGTTCCATTATTGCTTCGATCATTGCAGCCAAGTCATTTTTTTCAAAAGCGGGAATAGTTTGCACGCTAGGACCAGCTTCTAAAACTTCGGTCGAGGCTGTTTCTGCCTCCGCTCGTGTACCTATCACGCGTGATCGTAATGGATAGTGAGGTCCATTCGCATCACCGCTGTCGTCTGGTTTTGTTTGTGTCCGCTGTTTACCGTTAGCCATGTTCATGAATTATTTGTCAAACGTCAAAATGCTACAGATATTGTTTGTCACTGCCGTCAGTCGTTTGTCTGTGACGTAGTGCTATGGCTTACTGGGACCTAAGATGAAATTTAAACTCTAGGTAACAACTGACGTTCATTTACGCCAAGAAGACAAGATGGTTCCTACTATTTACAAACAAATGAAATATCACACGTTTTACCAGTTTTGAGCGTTGTTATCCGCCATATCGTAATTTTTTTTATGCACTGACAACAATGGTACACTTTCACTGAATTTAACTACATAAGAATGGACTATGGACAAATTGAAGTAAAGCTGTTTCAAGGCAAGGAAAGACAGGTTTACGTTCTGATCAACTCGAAAGATGCTACGTCACTACGAAAGCTTGGCTACTGCGTATAAAAATTTCACTTACTATGGCTGTCTTGATGGTGATACAGATGAATACTCGCGTTTTTTGGTAATTTCATCAATCGTTCTTCTGAATTAATTAAAAGGTTTCCCACTTCTCTTTCTCGGTTGAATTGCATCCACATGAAAAAATTAAACAACAAAAATTAGAACAAGCACTGAAAAATTTTTAAACACATAAATGAAATGATTTTTTGATCGAGTCCCTGTTCGGGCGCCAAGTGTAGCGTTGCTCTTGGGGAACGAAAATAAAAAGAACTGTTACTTTTTTTTTTTAATGTCGAAAAAATGAATATTTTGGTGGGCCACTTGGCAACAGAATCAGGGATTGATTACACTATTATAATAACATACGTTGAGCATTAAATACCTGAATAAGAGCAGCATATTGATATATATATATATATATATATATATATATATATATATATATATATATATATTTGAGATCGTTCGGAAGAAACATTATCATTTCTCTGCATTTTTATAGTCGCGATGTAGTCATACCCGGATCAACACTAAGGGACCAGAAGATTTATAGACTTTAAAAGAAATGCAACACTACACAATTAAAAAAAAGGAGTTGGTTCAGAAATAATAGGAAAACGATAATGTTCCTTCTGCCTCATGCTGCATTCGGCCCATCAGCGTGATCGTATTTCTGGTGATGAAGTAACACAAACATAATTAACATACAGGTAAATAAGGAGATGGAATCATCAAGGTTAATTTACGAAAATAAGCACACTTATCTTTAACACACGTTTTTTAATGCTATGTACCTTTTTCCTATTAAATTACAATAGATGACCATTGTGGTTAGATACTTTATACATAACAGTAAAAATGTCCTCTTGACGCTGTCTGTTCGATATCAGTTACAAGAAACTACATGTTCTGTTTGGAAAAAATAACAATTAGCATATTCACTCAATACTTTCACTTAGAATATAAAATACAGTTGCGGAACGCAGCAAGTCCGCGTCCGCCTCTCATGGAATACAAACAGTAAAAGGTGAGGCGCCAAAAACCTCATTTCTCTTGAAACAACAGAATTCTTTTTTACACCATTAATCGATACATGTACATAGAGATTTACTGGCACCGCGCAAGAACGGCAAAGATAAAGAATAATAGATTCTGTCGCTGCTATGCGATGGTTCATTTCTTTTACTTTACAATTGTTCGATAACTTTAGGCCATCAGGCGTTTACTATTGAGCGTATATTAATGTTTGTGAGGCGAAAATTACTAATGTTACAAGCTCCAAGGGTTACAGTAATCACCCAGTGGTGCGTTGCATTCTAATACTGGTCTCTCAGGAAAGGCACGTATACAGACTGTTTGAAGCATTGCCCCCCTGAACGAAAGCCAGCATTGTGCCTACTATATTCAATCCCGATGCAATTTCTGTGTTTCATCGTCAATATGAAGCTCCAAGGGTTACAGTAAACACCCAGTGGTGCGTCGCAATCTAATACTGGCCTCTCAGGAAAGCCACGTATACAGACTGTTTGAAGCATTACTCCCCCTGGACGTAAGTCGGTATTGTGCCTACTATATTCAATCCCGATGCAATTTCTGTGTTTCATCGTCAATATGATGCACTAAGGGATACAGTGAACACCCAGTGGTGCGTCGCAATCTAATACTGGCCACACAGTAACGGCACATATACAGAGTGTTTGAAGCATTACTCCCCCTGGACGTAAGTCGGCATTGTGCCTACTATATTCAATGCCGATGCAATTTCTGTGTTTCATTGTCAATATGAAGCTCCAAGGGTTACAATAAACACCCAGTGGTGCGTCGCAATCTAATACTGGCCTCTCTGTAACGACACGTATACAGACTGTTTAAAGCATTACTCCCCCTGGACGTAAGTCGGCATTATGCCTACTATATTCAATCCCGATGCAATTTCTGTGTTTCATCGTCAATATGAAGCTCCAAGGGTTACAGGAAACACCCAGTGGTGCGTCGCAATCTAATACTGGCCTCTCAGGAAAGGCACGTATACAGACTGATTGAAGCATTACACCCCCTGGACGTAAGTTGGCATTGTGCCTACTATATTCAATCCCGATGCAATTTCTGTGTTTCATCGTCAATATGAAGCTCCAAGGGTTACAGTAATCACCCAGTGGTGCGTTGCAATCTAATACTGGTCTCTCAGGAAAGGCACGTATACAGACTGTTTGAAGCATTGCCCCCCTGAACGAAAGCCAGCATTGTGCCTACTATATTCAATCCCGATGCAATTTCTGTGTTTCATCGTCAATATGATGCTCCAAGGGTTACAGTAAACACCCAGTGGTGCGTCGCAATCTAATACTGCCTCTCAGGAAAGGCACGTATACAGACCGTTTGAAGCATTGCTCCCCCCGGACGTACCTCGGCATTGTGCCTACTATATTCAATCCCGATGCAATTTCTGTGTTTCATCGTCAATATGAAACTCCAAGGGTTACAGTAAACACCCAGTGGTGCGTCGCAATCTAATACTGGCCTCTCAGGAAAGGCACGTATACAGACTGTTTGAAGCATTGCTACCCCTGAACGAAAGTCGGCATTGTGCCTACTATATTGAATCCCGATGCAGTTTCTGTGTATCATCGTCAATATGAAGCTCCATGGGTTACAGTAAACACCCAGTCATGCGTCGCAATCTAATACTGGAATCTCAGGAAAGGCTCGTATACAACTGTATGAAGCATTGCTCCCCCTGGACGTAAGTCGGCATTGTGCCTACTATATTCAATCCCGATGCAATTTCTGTGTTTCATCGTCAATATGAAGCTCCAAGGGTTACAGTAAACACCCAGTGGTGCGTCGCACTCTAATACTGGCCTCTCAGGAAAGGCACGTATACAGACTGTTTGAAGCATTGCTCCCCCTGAACGAAAGTCGGCATTGTGCCTACTATATTCAATCCCGATGCAATTTCTGTGTTTCATCGTCAATATGATGCTCCAAGGGTTACAGTAAACACCCAGTGGTACGTCGCGATCTAATGCTGGCCTCTCAGGAAAGGCACGTATACAGACTGTTCGAAGCATTGCTCCCCCTGAACGAAAGTCGGCATTGTGCCTACTATATTCAATCCCGATGCAATTTCTGTGTTTCATCGTCAATATGACACTCCATGGGTTACAGTAAACACCCAGTGGTGCGTCGCAATCTAATACTGGCCTCTCAGGAAAGGCACGTATACAGACTGTTTGAAGCATTGCTCCCCCTGAACGGAAGTCGGCATTGTGCCTACTATATTCAATCCCGATAAAATTTCTGTGTTTCATCGTCAATATGAAGCTCCAAGGGTTGCAGTAAACACCCAGTGGTGCGTCGCAATCTAATACTGGCCTCTCAGGAAAGGCACGTATACAGACTGTTTGAAGCATTGCTCCCCCTGAACGAAAGTCGGCATTGTGCCTACTATATTCAATCCCGATGCAATTTCTGTATTTCTTCGTCAATATGTAGCTCCATGGGTTACAGTAAACACCCAGTGGTGCGTCGCAATCTAATACTGGCCTCTCAGGAAAGGCACGTATACAGACTGATTGAAGCATTGCTCCCCCTGAACGAAAGTCGGCATTGTGCCTACTATATTCAATCCCGATGCAATTTCTGTGTTTCATCGTCAATATGAAGCTCCATGGGTTACAGTAAACACCCAGTGGTGCGTCGCAATCTAATACTGGCCACTCAGGAAAGGCACGTATACAGACTGTTTGAAGCATTGCTCCCCCTGAACGAAAGTCGGCATTGTGCCTACTATATTCAGTCCCGATGCAATTTCTATGTTTCATAGTCAATATGAAGCTCCAAGGGTTACAGTAAACACCCAGTGGTGCGTCGCAACCTAATACTGGCCTCTCAGGAAAGGCACGTATACAGACTGTTTGAAGCATTCCTCCCCCTGGACGTAAGTCGGCATTGTGCGTACTATATTCAATCCCGATGCAATTACTGTGTTTCATCGTCAATATGAAACTCCAAGGGTTACAGTAAACACCCAGTGGTGCGTCGCAGTCTAATACTGGCCTCTCAGTAACGGCACATATACAGACTGTTTGAAGCATTGCTCCCCCTGGACGTAAATCGTCATTGTGCATACTACATCTATCTACATCTACATCTATACTCCGCGAGCCACCTTACGGTGTGTGGCGGAGGGTACTTATTGTACCACTATCTGATCCCCCCTTCCCTGTTCCATTCACGAATTGTGCGTGGGAAGAACGACTGCTTGTAAGTCTCCGTATTTGCTCTAATTTCTCGGATCTTTTCGTTGTGATCATTACGCGAGATATATGTGGGCGGTAGTAATATGTTGCCCATCTCTTCCCGGAATGTGCTCTCTCGTAATTTCGATAGTAAACCTCTCCGTATTGCGTAACGCCTTTCTTGAAGTGTCCGCCACTGGAGCTTGTTCAGCATCTCCGTAACGCTCTCGCGCTGACTAAATGTCCCCATGACGAATCGCGCTGCTTTTCGCTGGATCATGTCTATCTCTTCTATTAATCCAACCTGGTAAGGGTCCCATACTGATGAGCAATACTCAAGAATCGGACGAACAAGCGTTTTGTAAGCTACTTCTTTCGTCGATGAGTCACATTTTCTTAGAATTCTTCCTATGAATCTCAACCTGGCGCCTGCTTTTCCCACTATTTGTTTTATGTGATCATTCCGGTTCAGATCGCTCCGGATAGTAACTCCTAAGTATTTTACGGTCGTTACCGCTTCCAATGATTTACCACCTATGGCATAATCGTACTGGAATGGATTTCTGCCCCTATGTATGCGCATTATATTACATTTATCTACGTTTAGGGAAAGCTGCCAGCTGTCGCACCATGCATTAATCCTCTGCAGGTCTTCCTGGAGTACGTACGAGTCTTCTGATGTTGCTACTTTCTTGTAGACAACCGTGTCATCTGCAAATAGCCTCACGGAGCTACCGATGTTGTCAACTAAGTCATTTATGTATATTGTAAACAATAAAGGTCCTATCACGCTTCCTTGCGGTACTCCCGAAATTACCTCTACATCTGCAGATTTTGAACCGTTAAGAATGACATGTTGTGTTCTTTCTTCTAGGAAATCCTGAATCCAATCACAAACCTGGTCCGATATTCCGTAAGCTCGTATTTTTTTCATTAAACGTAAGTGCGGAACCGTATCAAATGCCTTCCTGAAGTCCAGGAATACGGCATCAATCTGCTCGCCAGTGTCTACGGCACTGTGAATTTCTTGGGCAAATAGGGCGAGCTGAGTTTCACATGATCTCTGTTTGCGGAATCCATGTTGGTTATGATGAAGGAGATTTGTATTATCTAAAAACGTCATAATACGAGAACACAAAACATGTTCCATTATTCTACAACAGATTGACGTAAGCGAAATAGGCCTATAATTATTCGCATCTGATTTATGACCCTTCTTGAAAATGGGAACGACCTGCGCTTTCTTCCAGTCGCTAGGTACTTTGCGTTCTTCCAGCGATCTACGATAAATTGCTGATAGAAAGGGGGCAAGTTCTTTAGCATAATCACTGTAGAATCTTAAGGGTATCTCGTCTGGTCCGGATGCTTTTCCGCTACTAAGAGATAGCAGTTGTTTTTCAATTCCGATATCGTTTATTTCAATATTTTCCATTTTGGCGTCCGTGCGACGGCTGAAGTCAGGGACCGTGTTACGATTTTCCGCAGTGAAACAGTTTCGGAACACTGAATTTAGTATTTCTGCCTTTCTTCGGTCGTCCTCTGTTTCAGTGCCATCGTGGTCAACGAGTGACTGAATAGGGGATTTAGATCCGCTTACCGATTTTACATATGACCAAAACTTTTTAGGGTTCTTGTTTAGATTGTTTGCCAATGTTTTATGTTCGAATTCGTTGAATGCTTCTCTCATTGCTCTCTTTACGCTCTTTTTCGCTTCGTTCAGCTTTTCCTTATCAGCTATGATTCGACTACTCTTAAACCTATGATGAAGCTTTCTTTGTTTCCGTAGTACCTTTCGTACATGATTGTTATACCACGGTGGATCTTTCCCCTCGCTTTGGACCTTAGTCGGTACGAACTTATCTAAGGCGTACTGGACGATGTTTCTGAATTTTTTCCATTTTTGTTCCACATCCTCTTCCTCAGAAATGAACGTTTGATGGTGGTCACTCAGATATTCTGCGATTTGTGCCCTATCACTCTTGTTAAGCAAATATACTTTCCTTTCTTTCTTGGCATTTCTTATTACACTTGTAGTCATTGATGCAACCACTGACTTATGATCACTGATACCCTCTTCTACATTCACGGAGTCGAAAAGTTCCGGTCTATTTGTTGCTATGAGGTCTAAAACGTTAGCTTCACGAGTTGGTTCTCTAACTATCTGCTCGAAGTAATTCTCGGACAAGGCAGTCAGGATAATGTCACAGGAGTCTCTGTCCCTGGCTCCAGTTCTGATTGTGTGACTATCCCATTCTATACCTGGTAGATTGAAGTCTCCCCCTATTACAATAGTATGATCACGAAACTTCTTCACGACGTTCTGCAGGTTCTCTCTGAGGAGCTCAACTACTACGGTTGCTGATGCAGGTGGTCTATAGAAGCATCCGACTATCATATCTGACCCACTTTTGATACTTAGCTTAACCCAGATTATTTCACATTCGCATTCGCTAATAACTTCACTGGATATTATTGAATTCTTTACTGCTATAAATACTCCTCCACCATTGGCGTTTATCCTATCCTTGCGGTATATATTCCATTCTGTGTCTAGGATTTCGTTACTGTTCACTTCCGGTTTTAACCAACTTTCCGTTCCTAATACTATATGCGCACTATTTCCTTCAATAAGAGATACTAATTCAGGAACCTTGCCCTGGATACTCCTGCAGTTTACCAATATTACGTTAACTTTTCCTGTTTTTGGTCTCTGAGGACGGACGTTCTTTATCAACGATGATAATGTCCTCTCTGGTAAGCCGTCAGGTATTTTATCGTTTCGCCCAAGGGGGGGTCCCTCTAACCTAAAAAACCCACGTGTGCACGCCACACGTACTCTGCTACCCTAGTAGCTGCTTCCGGTGTATATTCAATCCCGATGCAATTTCTGTGTTTCATCGTCAATATGAAGCTCCAAGGGTTACAGTAAACACCCAGTGGTGCGTCGCAATCTAATACTGGCCTCTCAGGAAAGGCACGTATACAGACTGTTTGAAGAATTACTCCCCCTGGACGTAAGTCGGTATTGTGCCTACTATATTCAATCCCAATGCAATTTCTGTGTTTCATCGTCAATATGATGCTCCAAGGGTTACAGTGAACACCCAGTGGTGCGTCGCAATCTAATACTGACCTCTCAGGAAAGGCACGTATACAGACTGTTTGAAGCATTGCTCCCCCTGAACGAAAGTCGGCATTGTACCTACTATATTCAATCCCGATGCAATTTCTGTGTTTCATCGTCAATATGAAGCTCCATGGGTTACAGTAAACACCCAGTGGTGCGTCGCAATCTAATACTGGCCTCTCAGGAAAGGCACGTATCCAGACTGTTTGAAGCATTACTCCCCCTGAACGAAAGTCGGCATTGTGCCTCCTATATTCAATCCCGATGCAATTTCTGTGTTTCATCGTCAGTATGAAGCTCCATGGGTTACAGTAAACACCCAGTGGTGCGTCGCAATCTAATACAGCCTCTCAGGAAAGGCACGTATACAGACCGTTTGAAGCATTGCTCCCCCCGGACGTACCTCGGCATTGTGCCTACTATATTCAATCCCGATGCAATTTCTGTGTTTCATCGTCAATATGAAGCTCCAAGGGTTACAGTAAACACCCAGTGGTGCGTCGCACTCTAATACTGGTCTCTCAGGAAAGGCACGTATACAGACTGTTTGAAGCATTGCTCCCCCTGAACGAAAGTCGGCATTGTGCCTACTATATTCAATCCCGATAAAATTTCTGTGTTTCATCGTCAATATGAAGCTCCAAGGGTTACAGTAAACACCCAGTGGTGCGTCGCAATCTAATACTGGCCTCTCAGGAAAGGCACGTATACAGACTGTTTGAAGCATTGCTCCCCCTGAACGAAAGTCGGCATTGTGCCTACTATATTCAATCCCGATGCAATTTCTGTATTTCTTCGTCAATATGTAGCTCCATGGGTTACAGTAAACACACAGTGGTGCGTCGCAATCTAATACTGGCCTCTCAGGAAAGGCACGTATACAGACTGTTTGAAGCATTGCTCCCCCTGAACGAAAGTCGGCATTGTGCCTACTATATTCAATCCCGATGCAATTTCTGTGTTTCATCGTCAATATGAAGCTCCATGGGTTACAGTAAACACCCAGTGGTACGTGGCGATCTAATGCTGGCCTCTCAGGAAAGGCACGTATACAGACTGTTTGAAGCATTGCTCCCCCTGAACGAAAGTCGGTATTGTGCCTACTATATTCAATCCCGATGCAATTTCTGTGTTTCATCGTCAATATGACACTCCATGGGTTACAGTAAACACCCAGTGGTGCGTCGCAATCTAATACTGGCCTCTCAGGAAAGGCACGTATACAGACTGTTTGAAGCATTGCTCCCCCTGAACCGAAGTCGGCATTGTGCCTACTATACTCAATCCCGATAAAATTTCTGTGTTTCATCGTCAATATGAAGCTCCAAGGGTTACAGTAAACACCCAGTGGTGCGTCGCAATCTAATACTGGCCTCTCAGGAAAGGCACGTATACAGACTGTTTGAAGCATTGCTCCCCCTGAACGAAAGTCGGCATTGTGCCTACTAAATTCAATCCCGATGCAATTTCTATATTTCTTCGTCAATATGTAGCTCCATGGGTTACAGTAAACACCCAGTGGTGCGTCGCAATCTAATACTGGCCTCTCAGGAAAGGCACGTATACAGACTGTTTGAAGCATTGCTCCCCCTGAACGAAAGTCGGCATTGTGCCTACTATATTCAATCCCGATGCAATTTCTGTGTTTCATCGTCAATATGAAGCTCCATGGGTTACAGTAAACACCCAGTGGTGCGTCGCAATCTAATACTGGCCACTCAGGAAAGGCACGTATACAGACTGTTTGAAGCATTGCTCCCCCTGAACGAAAGTCGGCATTGTGCCTACTATATTCAGTCCCGATTCAATTTCAATGTTTCACAGTCAATATGAAGCTCCAAGGGTTACAGTAAACACCCAGAGGTGCGTCGCAATCTAATACTGGCCTCTCAGGAAAGGCACGTATACAGACTGTTTGAAGCATTCCTCCCCCTGAACGTAAGTCGGCATTGTGCGTACTATATTCAATCCCGATGCAATTTCTGTGTTTCATCGTCAATATGAAGCTCCAAGGGTTACAGTAAACACCCAGTGGTGCGTCGCAATCTAATACTGGCCTCTCAGGAAAGGCACGTATACAGACTGTTTGAAGAATTACTCCCCCTGGACGTAAGTCGGTATTGTGCATACTATATTCAATCCCGATGCAATTTCTGTGTTTCATCGTCAATATGATGCTCCAAGGGTTACAGTGAACACCCAGTGGTGCGTCGCAATCTAATACTGACCTCTCATGAAAGGCACGTATACTGACTGTTTGAAGCATTGCTCCCCCTGAACGAAAGTCGGCATTGTACCTACTATATTCAATCCCGATGCAATTTCTGTGTTTCATCGTCAATATGAAGCTCCATGGGTTACAGTAAACACCCAGTGGTGCGTCGCAATCTAATACTGGCCTCTCAGGAAAGGCACGTATACAGACTGTTTGAAGCATTACTCCCCCTGAACGAAAGTCGGCATTGTGCCTACTATATTCAATCCCGATGCAATTTCTGTGTTTCATCGTCAGTATGAAGCTCCATGGGTTACAGTAAACACCCAGTGGTGCGTCGCAATCTAATACTGGCCTCTCAGGAAAGGCACGTATACAGACTGTTTGAAGCATTGCTCTCCCTGAACGAAAGTCGGCATTGTGCCTACTATATTCAATCCCGATGCAATTTCAGTGTTTCATCGTCAATATGAAACTCCAAGGGTTACAGTAAACACCCAGTGGAGCGTCGCACTCTAATACTGGCCTCTCAGGAAAGGCACGTATACAGACTGTTTGAAGCATTGCTCCCCCTGATCGAAAGTCGGCATTGTGCCTACTATGTTCAATCCCGATGCAATGTCTGTGTTTCATCGTGAATATGATGCTCCAAGGGTTATAGTAAACACCCAGTGGTACGTCGCAATCTAATACTGGCCTCTCAGGAAAGGCACGTATACAGACTGTTTGAAGCATTGCTCACCCTGAACGAAAGTCGGCATTGTGCCTACTATATTCAATCCCGATGCAATTTCTGTGTTTCATCGTCAATATGAAGCTCCATGGGTTACAGTACACATCCAGTGGTGCGTCGCAATCTAATACCGGCCTCTCAGGAAAGGCACGTATACAGACTGTTTGAAGCATTGCTACCCCTGAACGAAAGTGGCATTGTGCCTACTATATTCAATCCCGATGCAATTTCTGTGTTTCATCGTCAATATGATGCTCCATCGGTTACAGTAAACACCCAGTGGTGCGTCGCAACCTAATACTGGCCTCTCAGGAAAGGCACGTATACAGACTGTTTGAAGCATTACTCCCCCTGAACGAAAGTCGGCATTGTGCCTACTATATTCAATCCCGATGCAATTTCTGTGTTTCATCGTCAATATGAAGCTCCAAGGGTTACAGTAAACACCCAGTTGTGCGTCGCAATCTAATACTGGCCTCTCACGAAAGGCACGTATACAGACTGTTTGAAGCATTGCTCCCCCTGAACGAAAGCCGGCATTGTGCCTACTATATTCAATCCCGATGCAATTTCTGTGTTTCTTCGAAAATATGAAGCTCCATGGGCTACAGTAAACAACCAGTCGTGCGTCGCAATCTAATACTGGCCTCTCAGGAAAGGCACGTATACAGACTGTTTGAAGCATTGCTCCTCCTGAATGAAAGTCGGCATTGTGCCTACTATATTCAATCCCGATGCAATATCTGTGTTTCATCGTCAATATGAAGCTCCATGGGTTACAGTAAACACCCAGTGGTGCGTCGCAGTCTAATACTGGCCACTCAGTAACGGCACATATACAGACTGTTTGAAGCATTACTCCCCCTGGACGTAAGTCGGCATTGTGCCTACCATATTCAATCCCGATGCAATTTCTGTGTTTCGTTGTCAATATGAAGCTCCAAGGGTTACAATAATTACCCAGTGGTGCGTCGCAATCTAATACTGGCCTCTCTGTAACGACACGTATACAGACTGTTTAAAGAATTACTCCCCCTGGACGTAAGTCGGCATTATACCTACTATATTCAATCCCAATGCAATTTCTGTGTTTCATCGTCAATATGAAGATCCAAGGGTTACAGTAAACAGCCAGTGGTGCGTCGCAATCTAATACTGGCCTCTCAGGAAAGGCACGTATACAGACTGATTGAAGCATTACACCCCCTGGACGTAAGTCGGCATTGTGCCTACTATATTCAATCCCGATGCAATATCTGTGTTTCATCGTCAATATGGAGCTCCATGGGTTACAGTAAACACCCAGTGGTGCGTCACAATCTAATACTGGCCTCTCAGGAAAGGCACGTACACAGACTGTTTGAAGCATTGCTCCCCCTAGACGTAAGTTGGCATTGCGCCCACTATATTCAATCCCGATGCAATTTATGTGTTTCATCGTTAATATGAAGCTCCAAGGGTTACAGTAAATACCCTGTGGTGCGTCGCAATCTAATACTGGCCTTTTAGGAAAGGCACGTATACAAACTGTTTGAAGCGTTACTCCCCCTGCACGTAAGTCGGCGTTGTGCCCACAATATTCAATCCCGATGCAATTTATGTGTTTCATCGTCAATATGAAGCTCCAAGGGTTACAGTAAACACCCAGTGGTGCGGCGCAATCTAATACTGGCCTCACAGTAACGGCACTTATACAGACTGTTTGAAGCATTGCTCCCCCTGAACGCAAGTCGGCATTGTGCCTTCTATATTCAATCCCGATGCAATTTCTGTGTTTCATCGTCAGTATGAAGCTCCAAGGGATACAGTAAACACCCAGTGGTGCGTCGCAATCTAATACTGGACTCTCAGTAACGGCACTTATACAGACTGTTTAAACCATTGCTCCCAGAGGACGTAGGTCGGCATTGTGCCTACTATATTCAATCCCGATGCAATTTCTGTGTTTCATCGTCAATATAAAGCTCCAAGGGTGGCAGTAAACCCCCGTGGTGCGTCGCAATCTAATACTGGCCTCTCAGGAAATCACGTATACAGACTGTTTGAAGCATTGCTCCCCCTGAACGAAAGTCGGCATTGTGCCTACTATATTCAATCCCGATGCAATTTCTGTGTTTCATCGTCAATATGAAGCTCCATGGGTTACAGTAAACAACCAGTCGTGCGTCGCAATTTAATACTGGCCTCTCAGGAACGGCACGTATACAGACTGTTTGAAGCATTGCTCCTCCTGAACGAAAGTCGGCATTGTGCCTACTATATTCAATCCCGATGCAATATCTGTGTTTCATCGTCAATATGAAGCTCCATGGGTTACAGTAAACACCCAGTGGTGCGTCGCAGTCTAATACTGGCCTCTCAGTAACGGCACATATACAGACTGTTTGAAGGATTGCTCCCCCTGGACGTAAGTCGGCATTGTGCATACTATATTCAAGCCCGATGCAATTTCTGTGTTTCATCGTCAATATGAAGCTCCAATGGTTACAGTAAACACCCAGTGGTGCGTCGCAATCTAATACTGGCCTCTCAGTAACGGCACATATACAGAGTGTTTGAAGCATTACTCCCCCTGGACGTAAGTCGGCATTGTGCCTACTATATTCAATGCCGATGCAATTTCTGTGTTTAATTGTCAATATGAAGCTCCAAGGGTTACAATAAACACCCAGTGGTGCGTCGCAATCTAATACTGGCCTCTCTGTAACGACACGTATACAGACTGTTTAAAGCATTACTCCCCCTGGACGTAAGTCGGCATTATGCCTACTATATTCAATCCCGATGCAATTTCTGTGTTTCATCGTCAATATGAAGCTCCATGGGTTACAGTAAACACCCAGTGGTGCGTCGCAATCTAATACTGGCCTCTCACGAAAGGCACGTATACAGACTGATTGAAGCATTACACCCCCTGGACGTAAGTCGGCATTGTGCCTACTATATTCAATCCCGATGCAATTTCTGTGTTTCATCGTCAATATAAAGCTCCAAGGGTTACAGTAATCACCCAGTGGTGCGTCGCAATCTAATACTGGTCTCTCAGGAAAGGCACGTATACAGACTGTTTGAAGCATTGCTCCCCCTGAACGAATGCCAGCATTGTGCCTACTATATTCAATCCCGATGCAATTTCTGTGTTTCATCGTCAATATGAAGCTCCAAGGGTTACAGTAAACACCCAGTGGTGCGTCGCAATCTAATACATCCTCTCAGGAAAGGCACGTATACAGACCGTTTGAAGCATTGCTCCCCCCGGACGTACCTCGGCATTGTGCCTACTATATTCAATCCCGATGCAATTTCTGTGTTTCATCGTCAATATGAAGCTCCAAGGGTTACAGTAAACACCCAGTGGTGCGTCGCAATCTAATACTGGCCTCTCAGGAAAGGCACGTATACAGACTGTTTGAAGCATTGCTACCCCTGAACGAAAGTCGGCATTGTGCCTACTATATTGAATCCCGATGCAGTTTCTGTGTTTCATCGTCAATATGAAGCTCCATGGGTTACAGTAAACACCCAGTCATGCGTCGCAATCTAATACTGGAATCTCGGGAAAGGCTCGTATACAACTGTATGTAGCATTACTCCCCCTGGACGTAAGTCGGCATTGTGCCTACTATATTCAACCCCGATGCAATTTCTGTGTTTCATCGTCAATATGAAGCTCCAAGGGTTACAGTAAACACCCAGTGGTGCGTCGCACTCTAATACTGGCCTCTCAGGAAAGGCACGTATACAGACTGTTTGAAGCATTGCTCCCCCTGAACGAAAGTCGGCATTGTGCGTACTATATTCAATCCCGATGCAATTTCTGTGTTTCATCGTCAATATGATGCTCCAAGGGTTACAGTAAACACCCAGTGGTACGTCGCGATCTAATGCTGGCCTCTCAGGAAAGGCACGTATACAGACTGTTTGAAGCATTGCTCCCCCTGAACGAAACTCGGCATTGTGCCCACTATATTCAATCCCGATGCAATTTCTGTGTTTCATCGTCAATATGACACTCCATGGGTTACAGTAAACACCCAGTGGTGCGTCGCAATCTAATACTGGCCTCTCAGGAAAGGCACGTATACAGACTGTTTGAAGCATTGCTCCCCCTGAACGGAAGTCGGCATTGTGCCTACTATACTCACTCCCGATAAAATTTCTGTGTTTCATCGTCAATATGAAGCTACAAGGGTTACAGTAAACACCCAGTGGTGCGTCGCAATCTAATACTGGCCTCTCAGGAAAGGCACGTATAAAAACTGTTTGAAGCATTGCTCCCCCTGAACGAAAGTCGGCATTGTGCCTACTATATTCAATCCCGATGCAATTTCTGAATTTCTTCGTCAATATGTAGCTCCATGGGTTACAGTAAACACCCAGTGGTGCGTCGCAATCTAATACTGGCCTCTCAGGAAAGGCACGTATACAGACTGTTTGAAGCATTGCTCCCCCTGAACGAAAGTCGGCATAGTGCCTACTATATTCAATCCCGATGCAATTTCTGTGTTTCATCGTCAATATGAAGCTCCATGGGTTACAGTAAACACCCAGTGGTGCGTCGCAATCTAATACTGGCCACTCAGGAAAGGCACGTATACAGACTGTTTGAAGCATTGCTCCCCCTGAACGAAAGTCGGCATTGTGCCTACTGTATTCAGTCCCGATGCAATTTCTATGTTTGATAGGCAATATGAAGCTCCAAGGGTTACAGTAAACACCCAGTCGTGCGTCGCAATCTAATACTGGCCTCTCAGGAAAGGCACGTATACAGACTGTTTGAAGCATTCCTCCCCCTGGACGTAAGTCGGCATTGTGCGTACTATATTCAATCCCGATGCAATTACTGTGTTTCATCGTCAATATGAAGCTCCAAGGGTTACAGTAAACACCCAGTGGTGCGTCGCAATCTAATACTGGCCTCTCAGGAAAGCCACGTATACAGACTATTTGGAGCATTACTCCCCCTGGTCGTAAGTCGGTATTGTGCCTACTATATTCAATCCCGATGCAATTTCTGTGTTTCATCGTCAATATGATGCACTAAGGGTTACAGTGAACACCCAGTGGTGCGTCGCAATCTAATACTGGCCACTCAGTAACGGCACATATACAGACTGTTTGAAGCATTACTCCCCCTGGACGTAAGTCGGCATTGTGCCTACTATATTCAATCCCGATGCAATTTCTGTGTTTCATTGTCAATATGAAGCTCCAAGGGTTACAATAAACACCCAGTGGTGCGTCGCAATCTAATACTGGCCTCTCTGTAACGACACGTATACAGACTGTTTAAAGCATTACTCCCCCTGGACGTAAGTCGGCATTATGCCTACTATATTCAAACCCGAAGCAATTTCTGTGTTTCATCGTCAATATGAAGATCCAAGGGTTACAGTAAACACCCAGTGGTGCGTCGCAATCTAATACTGGCCTCTCAGGAAAGGCACGTATACAGACTGATTGAAGCATTACACCCCCTGGACGTAAGTCGGCATTGTGCCTACTATATTCAATCCCGATGCAATTTCTGTGTTTCATCGTCAATATGAAGCTCCAAGGGTTACAGTAAACACCCAGTGGTGCGTCACAATCTAATACTGGCCACTCAGGAAAGGCACGTACACAGACTGTTTGAAGTATTGCTCCCCCTAGACGTAAGTTGGCATTGCGCCCACTATATTCAATCCTGATGCAATTTCTGTGTTTCATCGTCAATATGAAGCACCAAGGGTTACAGTAAACACCCAGTGGTGCGTCGCAATCTAATACTGGCCTCTCAGGAAAGCCACGTATACAGACTGTTTGAAGCATTGCTCCCCCTGAACGTAAGTCAGCATTGTGCCTTCTATATTCGTCCCGATGCAATTTCTGTGTTTCATTGTCAGTATGAAGCTCCAAGGGATACAGTAAACACCCAGTGGTGCGTCGCAATCTAATACTGGACTCTCAGTAACGGCACTTATACAGACTGTTTAAACCATTGCTCCCAGAGGACGTAGGTCGGCATTGTGCCTACTATATTCAATCCCGATGCAATTTCTGTGTTTCATCGTCAATATAAAGCTCCAAGGGTGGCAGTAAACCCCCGTGGTGCGTCGCAATCTAATACTGGCCTCTCAGGAAATCACGTATACAGACTGTTTGAAGCATTGCTCCCCCTGAACGAAAGTCGGCATTGTGCCTACTATATTCAATCCCGATGCAATTTCTGTGTTTCATCGTCAATATGAAGCTCCAAGTGTTACAGTAAACACCCAGTGGTGCGTCGCAGTCTAATACTGGCCTCTCAGGAAAGGCACGTATACAGACTGTTTGAAGCATTACTCCCCCTGAACGAAAGTCGGCATTGTGCCTACTATATTCAATCCCGATGCAATTTCTGTGTTTCATCGTCAATATGAAGCTCCATGGGTTACAGTAAACACCCAGTGGTGCGTCGCAATCTAATACTGGCCTCTCAGGAAAGGCACATATACTGACTGTTTGAAGCATTGGTCCCCCTGAACTAAAGTCGACATTGTGCCTACTATATTCAATCCCGATGCAATTTCTGTGTTTCATCGTCAATATAAATCTCCAAGGGTTACAGTAAACACCCAGTGGTGCGTCGCAATCTAATACTGGCCTCTCAGGAAAGGCACGTATACAGACTGTTTGAAGCATTGCTCCCCCTGAACGAAAGTCGGCATTGTGCCTACTATATTCAATCCCTATGCAATTTCTGTGTTTCATCGTCAATATGAAGCTCCAAGGGTTACAGTAAACACCCAGTGGTGCGTCGCACTCTAATACTGGCCTCCCAGGAAAGGCACGTATACAGACTGTTTGAAGCATTGCTCCCCCTGGACGTAAGTCGGCATTGTGCCTAGTATATTCAATCCCGATGCAATGTCTGTGTTTCATCGTCAATATGAAGCTCCAAGGGTTACAGTAAACACCCAGTGGTGCGTCGCAATCTAATACTGGCCTCTCAGGAAAGGCACGTATACAGACTGTTTGAAGCATTGCTCCCCCTGAACGAAAGTCGGCATTGTGCCTACTATATTCAATCCCGATGCAATTTCTGCGTTTCATCGTCAATATGATGCTCCATGGGTTAAAGTAAACACCCAGTCGTGCGTCGCAATCTAATACTGGAATCTCAGGAAGGCACGTATACAACTGTATGAAGCATTGCTCCCCCTGGACGTAAGTCGGCATTGTGCCTACTATATTCAATCCCGATGCAATTTCTGTGTTTCATCGTCAATATGAAGCTCCAAGGGTTACAGTAAACACCCAGTGGTGCGTCGCAATCTAATACTGGCCTCATTGTAACGGCACGTTTACTGACTGTTTGAAGCATTGCTCCGCCTGGACGGAAGTCGGCATTGTGCCTACTATATTCAATCCCGATGCAATTTCTGTGTTTCATCGTCAATATGAAGGTCCATGGGTTACAGTAAACACCGAGTGGTGCGTCGCAATCTAATACTGGCCTCTCAGGAAAGGCACGTATACAGACTGTTTGAAGCATTACTCACTCTGAACGAAAGTCGGCATTGTGCCTACTATATTCAATCCCGATGCAATGTCTGTGTTTCATGGTCAGTATGAAGCTCCATGGGTTACAGTAAACACCCAGTGGTGCGTCGCAATCTAATACTGGCCTCTCAGGAAAGGCACGTATACAGACTGTTTGAAGCATTGCTCCCCCTGAACGAAAGTCGGCATTGTGCCTACTATATTCAATCCCGATGCAATTTCTGTGTTTCATCGTCAATATGAACCTCCAAGGGTTACAGTAAACACCCAGTGGTGCGTCGCAATCTAACACTGGCCTCTCAGGAAAGACACAAATACAGACTGTTTGAAGCATAGCTCCCCCTAGACATAAGTTGGCATTGCGCCTACTATATTCAATCCCGATGCAATTTCTGTGTTTCATCGTCAATATGAAGCTCCAAGGGTTACAGTAAACACCCAGTGGTGCGTCGCAATCTAATACTGGCCTCTCAGGAAAGGCACGTATACAGATTGTTTGTAGCATTACTCTCCCTGGACGTAAGTCGGCATTGTGCCTACTATATGCAATCCCGATGCAATTTCTGTGTTTCATCGTCAATATGAAGCTCCAAGGGTTACAGTAAATACCCAGTGGTGCATCGCAATCTAATACTGGCCTTTTAGAAAAGGCACCTATACAGACTGTTCGAAGCGTTACTCCCCCTGGACGTAAGTCGGCGTTGTGCCTACTATATTCAATCCCGATGCTATTTCTGTCTTTTATTCTCAATATGAAGCTCCAAGGGTTACAGTACACATCCAGTGGTGCGTCGCAATCTAATACTGGCCTCACAGTAACGGCACGTATACATACCGTTTGAAGCATTGCTCCCCCTGGACGTAAGTCGGCATTGTGCCTTCTATATTCAATCCCGATGCAATTTCTGTGTTTCATCGTCAGTAAGAAGCTTCAAGGGATACAGTAAACATCCAGTGGTGCGTCGCAATCTAATACTGGACTCTCAGTAACGGCACTTATACAGACTGTTTAAACCATTGCTCCCCGAGGACGTAGGTCGGCATTATGCCTACTATATTAAATCCCGATGCAATTTCTGTGTTTCATCGACAATATAAAGCTCCAAGGGTGGCAGTAAACCCCCATGGTGCGTCGCAATCTAATACTGGCCTCTCAGGAAAGGCACGTATACAGACTGTTTGAAGCATTGCTCCCCCTGAACGAAAGTCGGCATTGTGCCTACTATATTCAATCCCGATGCAATTTCTTTGTTTCATCGTCAATATGAGGCTCCAAGGGTTACAGTAAACACCCAGTGGTGCGTCGCAATCTAATACTGGCCTCTCAGGAAAGGCACGTATACAGACTGTTTGAAGCATTACTCCCCCTGGACGTAAGTCGGTATTGTGCCTACTATATTCAATCCCGATGCAATTTCTGTGTTTCATCGTCAATATGATGCACTAAGGGTTACAGTGAACACCCAGTGGTGCGTCGCAATCTAATACTGGCCACTCAGTAACGGCACATATACAGACTGTTTGAAGCATTACTCCCCCTGGACGTAAGTCGGCATTGTGCCTACTATATTCAATCCCGATGCAATTTCTGTGTTTCATTGTCAATATGAAGCTCCAAGGGTTACAATAAACACCCAGTGGTGCGTCGCAATCTAATACTGGCCTCTCTGTAACGACACGTATACAGACTGTTGAAAGCATTACTCCCCCTGGACGTAAGTCGGCATTATGCCTACTATATTCAATCCCGATGCAATTTCTGTGTTTCATCGTCAATATGAAACTCCAAGGGTTACAGTAAACACCCAGTGGTGCGTCGCAATGTAATACTGGCCTCTCAGGAATGGCACGTATACAGACTGATTGAAGCATTACACCCCCTGGACGTAAGTCGGCATTGTGCCTACTATATTCAATCCCGATGCAATTTCTGTGTTTCATCGTCAATATGAAGCTCCAAGGGTTACAGTAAACACCCAGTGGTGCGTCACAATCTAATACTGGCCTCTCAGGAAAGGCACGTACACAGACTGTTTGAAGCATTGCTCCCCCTAGACGTAAGTTGGCATTGCGCCCACTATATTCAATCCCGATGCAATTTCTGTGTTTCATCGTCAATATGAAGTTCCAAGGGTTACAGTAAATACCCTGTGGTGCGTCGCAATCTAATACTGGCCTTTTAGGAAAGGCACGTATACAGACTGTTTGAAGCGTTACTCCCCCTGGACGTAAGTCGGCGTTGTGCCTACTATATTCAATCCCGATGCAATTTCTGTCTTTTATTCTCAATATGAAGCTCCAAGGGTTACAGTAAACACCCAGTGGTGCGGCGCAATCTAATACTGGCCTCACAGTAACGCCACGTATACAGACTGTTTGAAGCATTGCTCCCCCTGAACGTAAGTCGGCATCGTGCCTTCTATATTCAATCCCGATGCAATTTCTGTGTTTCATCGTCAGTATGAAGCTCCAAGGGATACTGTAAACACCCAGTGGTGCGTCGCAATCTAATACTGGACTCTCAGTAACGGCACTTATACAGACTGTTTAAACCATTGCTCCCAGAGGACGTAGGACGGCATCGTGCCTACTATATTCAATCCCGATGCAATTTCTGTGTTTCATCGTCAATATAAAGCTCCAAGGGTGGCAGTAAACCCCCGTAGTGCGTCGCAATCTAATACTGGCCTCTCAGGAAATCACGTATACAGACTGTTTGAAGCATTGCTCCTCCTGAACGAAAGTCGGCATTGTGCATACTATATTCATTCCCGATGCAATTTCTGTGTTTCATCGTCAATATGAAGCTCCAAGTGTTACAGTAAACACCCAGTGGTGCGTCGCAGTCTAATACTGGCCTCTCAGGAAAGGCACGTATACAGACTGTTTGAAGCATTACTCCCCCTGAACGAAAGTCGGCATTGTGCCTACTATATTCAATCCCGATGCAATTTCTGTGTTTCGTCGTCAATATGAAGCTCCATGGGTTACAGTAAACTCCCAGTCGTGCGTCGCAATCTAATACTGGAATCTCAGGAAAGGCACGAATACAACTGTATTAAGCATTGCTCCCCCTGGACGTAAGTCAGCATTGTGCCTACTATATTCAATCCCGATGCAATTTCAGTGTTTCATCGTCAATATGAAGCTCCAAGGGTTACAGTAGACACATAGTGGTGCGTCGCAATCTAATACTGGCCTCTCAGGAAAGGCACGTATACAGACTGTTTGAAGCATTACTCCCCCTGAACGAAAGAGGGCATTGTACCTACTAAATTTTATCCCGATGCAATATCTGTGTTTCATCGTCAATATGAAGCTCCAAGGGTTACAGTAAACACCCAGTGGTGCATCGCAATCTAATACTGGCCTCACAGTAACGGCACGTATACAGACTGTTTGAAGCATTGCTCCCCTGGACGTAAGTTGGAATTGTGCCTTCTATATTCAATCCCGATGCAATTTCTGTGTTTCATCGTCAGTAAGAAGCTCCAAGGGATACAGTAAACACCCAGTGGTGCGTCGCAATCTAATACTGGACTCTCAGTAACGGCACTTAGACAGACTGTTTAAACCATTGCTCCCCGAGGACGTAGGTCGGCATTGTGCCTACTATATTCAATCCCGATGCAATTTCTGTGTTTCTTCGAAAATATGAAGCTCCATGGGTTACAGTAAACAACCAGTCGTGCGTTGCAATCTAATACTGGCCTCTCAGGAAAGGCACGTATACAGACTGTTTGAAGCATTGCTCCTCCTGAACGAAAGTCGGCATTGTACCTACTATATTCAATCCCGATGCAATATCTGTGTTTCATCGTCAATATGAAGCACCATGGGTTACAGTAAACACCCAGTGGTGCGTCGCAGTCTAATACTGGCCTCTCAGTCACGGCACATATACAGACTGTTTGAAGGATTGCTCCCCCTGGACGTAAGTCGGCATTGTGCATAATATATTCAAGCACGATGCAATTTCTGTGTTTCATCGTCAATATGAAGCTCCAAGGGTTACAGTAAACACCCAGTGGTGCGTCGCAATCTAATACTGGTCTCTCAGGAAAGGCACGTATACAGACTGTTTGAAGCATTGCTCCCCCTGAACGAAAGCCAGCATTGTGCCTACTATATTCAATCCCGATGCAATTTCTGTGTTTCATCGTCAATATGAAGCTCCAAGGGTTACAGTAAACACCCAGTGGTGCGTCGCAATCTAATACTGCCTCTCAGGAAAGGCACGTATACAGACCGTTTGAAGCATTGTTCCCCCTCGGACGTACCTCGGCATTGTGCCTACTATATTCAATCCCGATGCAATTTCTGTGTTTCATCGTCAATATGAAGCTCCAAGGGTTGCAGTAAACACCCAGTGGTGCGTCGCAATCTAATACTGGCCTCTCAGGAAAGGCACGTATACTGACTGTTTGAAGCATTGCTACCCCTGAACGAAAGTCGGCATTGTGCCTACTATATTTAATCCCGGTGCAGTTTCTGTGTTTCATCGTCAATATGAAGCTCCATGGGTTACAGTAAACACCCAGTCATGCGTCGCAATCTAATACTGGAATCTCAGGAAAGGCTCGTATACAACTGTTTGAAGCATTGCTCCCCCGAACGAAAGTCGGCATTGTGCCTACTATATTCAATCCCGATGCAATTTCTGTGTTTCATCGTCAATATGAAACTCCATGGGTTACAGTAAACATCCAGTGGTGCGTCGCAATCTACTACTGGCCGCTCAGGAAAGGCACGTATACAGACTGTTTGAAGCATTGCTCCCCCTGAACGAAAGTCGGCATTGTGCCTATTATATTCAATCCCGATGCAATTTCTGTGTTTCATCGTCAATATGAAGCTCCAAGGGTTACAGTAAACACCCAGTGGTGCGTCGCAATCTAATACTGGCCTCTCAGGAAAGGCACGTATACAGACTGTTTGAAGAATTACTCCCCCTGGACGTAAGTCGGTATTGTGCCTACTATATTCAATCCCGATGCAATTTCTGTGTTTCATCGTCAATATGATGCTCCAAGGGTTACAGTGAACACCCAGTGGTGCGTCGCAATCTAATACTGGCCTCTCAGGAAAGGCACGTATACAGACTGTTTGAAGCATTGCTCCCCCTGAACGAAAGTCGGCATTGTACCTACTATATTCAATCGAGATGCAATTTCTGTGTTTCATCGTTAATATGAAGCTCCATGGGTTACAGTAAACACCCAGTGGTGCGTCGCAATCTAATACTGGCCTCTCAGGAAAGGCAGGTATACAGACTTTTTGAAGCATTACTCCCCCTGAACGAAAGTCGGCATTGTGCCTTCTATATTCAATCCCGATGCAATTTCTGTGTTTCATCGTCAGTATGAAGCTCCATGGGTTACAGTAAACACCCAGTGGTGCGTCGCAATCTAATACTGGCCTCTAAGGAAAGGCACGTATACAGACTGTTTGAAGCATTGCTCCCCCTGAACGAAAGTCGGCATTGTGCCTACTATATTCAATCCCGATGCAATTTCTGTGTTTCATCGTCAATATGAAACTCCAAGGGTTACAGTAAACACCCAGTGAAGCGTCGCACTCTAATACTGGCCTCTCAGGAAAGGCACGTATACAGACTGTTTGAAGCATTGCTCCCCCTGAACGAAAGTCGGCATTGTGCCTACTATCTTCAATCCCGATGCAATTTCTGTGTTTCATCGTCAATATGATGCTCCAAGGGTTATAGTAAACACCCAGTGGTACGTCGCAATCTAATACTGGCCTCTCAGGAAAGGCACGTATACAGACTGTTTGAAGCATTGCTCCCCCTGAACGAAAGTCGGCATTGTGCCTACTATATTCAATCCCGATGCAATTTCTGTGTTTCATCGTCAATATGAAGCTCCATGGGTTACAGGAAACACCCAGTGGTGCGTCGCAACCTAATTTTGGCCTCTCAGGAAAGGCACGTATACAGACTGTTTGAAGCATTACTCCCCCTGAACGAAAGTCGGCATTGTGCCTACTATATTCAATCCCGATGCAATTTCTGTGTTTCATCGTCAATATGAAGCTCCATGGGTTACAGTAAACAACCAGTCGTGCGTCGCAATCTAATACTGGCCTCTCAGGAAAGGCACGTATACAGACTGTTTGAAGCATTGCTCCTCCTGAACGAAAGTCGGCATTGTGCCTACTATATTCAATCCCGATGCAATATCTGTGTTTCATCGTCAATATGAAGCTCCATTGGTTACAGTAAACACCCAGTGGTGCGTCGCAGTCTAATACTGGCCTCTCAGTAACGGCACATATACAGACTGTTTGAAGGATTGCTCCCCCTGGACGTAAGTCGGCATTGTGCATACTATATTCAAGCCCGATGCAATTTCTGTGTTTCATCGTCAATATGAAGCTCCAAGGGTTACAGTAAACACCCAGTGGTGCGTCGCAATCTAATACTGGCCTCTTAGGAAAGCCACATATACAGACTGTTTGAAGCATTACTCCCCCTGGACGTAAGTCGGTATTGTGCCTACTATATTCAATCCCGATGCAATTTCTGTGTTTCTTCGTCAATATGATGCACTAAGGGTTACAGTGAACACCCAGTGGTGCGTCGCAATCTAATACTGGCCACTCAGTAACGGCACATATACAGATTGTTTGAAGCATTACTCCCCCTGGACGTAAGTCGGAATTGTGCCTACTATATTAAATCCCGATGCAATTTCTGTGTTTCATTGTCAATATGAAGCTCCAAGGGTTACAATAAACACCCAGTGGTGCGTCGCAATCTAATACTGGCCTCTCTGTAACGACACGTATACAGACTGTTTAAAGCATTACTCCCCCTGGACGTAAGTCGGCATTGTGCCTACTATATTCAATCCCGATGCAATTTCTGTGTTTCATCGTCAATATGAAGCTCCAAGGGTTACAGTAAACACCCAGTGGTGCGTCACAATCTAATACTGGCCTCTCAGGAAAGGCACGTACACAGACTGTTTGAAGCATTGCTCCCCCTAGACGTAAGTTGGCATTGCGCCCACTATATTCAATCCCGATGCAATATCTGTGTTTCATCGTCAATATGAAGCACCAAGGGTTACAGTAAACACCCAGTGGTGCGTCGCAATCTAATACTGGCCTTTTAGGAAAGGCACGTATACAGACTGTTTGAAGCGTTACTCCCCCTGGACGTAAGTCGGCGTTGTGCCCACTATATTCAATCCCGATGCAATTTCTGTCTTTTATTCTCAATATGAAGCTCCAAGGGTTACAGTAAACACCAAGTGACGCGGCGCAATCTAATACTGGCCTCACAGTAACGGCACGTATACAGACTGTTTGAAGCATTGCTCCCCCTGAACGTAAGTCGGCATTGTGCCTTCTATTTTCAATCCCGATGCAATTTCTGTGTTTCATCGTCAGTATGAAGCTCCAAGGGATACAGTAAACGCCGGCCGAAGTGGCCGTGCGGTTAAAGGCGCTGCAGTCTGGAACCGCAAGACCGCTACGGTCGCAGGTTCGAATCCTGCCTCGGGCATGGATGTTTGTGATGTCCTTAGGTTAGTTAGGTTTAACTAGTTCTAAGTTCTAGGGGACTAATGACCTCAGCAGTTGAGTCCCATAGTGCTCAGAGCCATTTGAACCATTTTTTGGATACAGTAAACACCCAGTGGTGCGTCGCAATCTAATACTGGACTCTCAGTAACGGCACTTATACAGACCGTTTAAACCATTGCTCCCAGAGGACGTAGGTCGGCATTGTGCCTACTATATTCAATCCCGATGCAATTTCTGTGTTTCATCGTCAATATAAAGCTCCAAGGGTGGCAGTAAACCCCCGTGGTGCGTCGCAATCTAATACTGGCCTCTCAGGAAATCACGTATACAGACTGTTTGAAGCATTGCTCCCCCTGAACGAAAGTCGGCATTGTGCCTACTATATTCAATCCCGATGCAATTTCTGTGTTTCATCGTCAATATGAAGCTCCAAGTGTTACAGTAAACACCCAGTGGTGCGTCGCAGTCTAATACTGGCCTCTCAGGAAAGGCACGTATACAGACTGTTTGAAGCATTACTCCCCCTGAACGAAAGTCGGCATTGTGCCTACTATATTCAATCCCGATGCAATTTCTGTGTTTCGTCGTCAATATGAAGCTCCATGGGTTACAGTAAACTCCCAGTCGTGCGTCGCAATCTAATACTGGAATCTCAGGAAAGGCACGAATACAACTGTATGAAGCATTGCTCCCCCTGGACGTAAGTCAGCATTGTGCCTACTATATTCAATCCCGATGCAATTTCTTTGTTTCATCGTCAATATGAAACTCCAAGGGTCACAGTAAACACATAGTGGTGCGTCGCAATCTAATACTGGCCTCTCAGGTAAGGCACGTATACAGACTGTTTGAAGCATTACTCCCCCTGAACGAAAGTGGGCATTGTACCTACTATATTTTATCCCGATGCAATTTCTGTGTTTCATCGTCAATATGAAGCTCCATGGGTTACAGTAAACACCCAGTGGTGCGTCGCAATCTAATACTGGCCTCTCAGGAAAGGCACATATACTGACTGTTTGAAGCATTGGTCCCCCTGAACTAAAGTCGACATTGTGCCTACTATATTCAATCCCGATGCAATTTCTGTGTTTCATCGTCAATATAAATCTCCAAGGGTTACAGTAAACACCCAGTGGTGCGTCGCAATCTAATACTGGCCTCTCAGGAAAGGCACGTATACAGACTGTTTGAAGCATTGCTCCCCCTGAACGAAAGTCGGCATTGTGCCTACTATATTCAATCCCTATGCAATTTCTGTGTTTCATCGTCAATATGAAGCTCCAAGGGTTACAGTAAACACCCAGTGGTGCGTCGCACTCTAATACTGGCCTCCCAGGAAAGGCACGTATACAGACTGTTTGAAGCATTGCTCCCCCTGGACGTAAGTCGGCATTGTGCCTAGTATATTCAATCCCGATGCAATTTCTGTGTTTCATCGTCAATATGAAGCTCCAAGGGTTACAGTAAACACCCAGTGGTGCGTCGCAATCTAATACTGGCCTCTCAGGAAAGGCACGTATACTGACTGTTTGAAGCATTGCTCCCCCTGAACGAAAGTCGGCATTGTGCCTACTATATTCAATCCCGATGCAATTTCTGCGTTTCATCGTCAATATGATGCTCCATGGGTTAAAGTAAACACCCAGTCGTGCGTCGCAATCTAATACTGGAATCTCAGGAAGGCACGTATAAAACTGTATGAAGCATTGCTCCCCCTGGACGTAAGTCGGCATTGTGCCTACTATATTCAATCCCGATGCAATTTCTGTGTTTCATCGTCAATATGAAGCTCCAAGGGTTACAGTAAACACCCAGTGGTGCGTCGCAATCTAATACTGGCCTCATTGTAACGGCACGTATACAGACTGTTTGAAGCATTGCTCCCCATGGACGGAAGTCGGCATTGTGCCTACTATATTCAATCCCGATGCAATTTCTGTGTTTCATCGTCAATATGAAGCTCCATGGCTTACAGTAAACACCGAGTGGTGCGTCGCAATCTAATACTGGCCTCTCAGGAAAGGCACGTATACAGACTGTTTGAAGCATTACTCACTCTGAACGAAAGTCGGCATTGTGCCTACTATATTCAATCCCGATGCAATGTCTGTGTTTCATGGTCAGTATGAAGCTCCATGGGTTACAGTAAACACCCAGTGGTGCGTCGCAATCTAATACTGGCCTCTCAGGAAAGGCACGTATACAGACTTTTTGAAACATTGCTCCCCCTGAACGAAAGTCGGCATTGTGCCTACTATATTCAATCCCGATGCAATTTCTGTGTTTCATCGTCAATATGAACCTCCAAGGGTTACAGTAAACACCCAGTGGTGCGTCGCAATCTAATACTGGCCTCTCAGGAAAGACACAAATACAGACTGTTTGAAGCATAGCTCCCCCTAGACATAAGTTGGCATTGCGCCTACTATATTCAATCCCGATGCAATTTCTGTGTTTCATCGTCAATATGAAGCTCCAAGGGTTACAGTAAACACCCAGTGGTGCGTCGCAATCTAATACTGGCCTCTCAGGAAAGGCATGTATACAGATTGTTTGTAGCATTACTCTCCCTGGACGTAAGTCGGCATTGTGCCTACTATATGCTATCCCGATGCAATTTCTGTGTTTCATCGTCAATATGAAGCTCCAAGGGTTACAGTAAATACCCAGTGGTGCATCGCAATCTAATACTGGCCTTTTAGAAAAGGCACCTATACAGACTGTTTGAAGCGTTACTCCCCCTGGACGTAAGTCGGCGTTGTGCCTACTATATTCAATCCCGATGCTATTTCTGTCTTTTATTCTCAATATGAAGCTCCAAGGGTTACAGTAAACATCCAGTGGTGCGTCGCAATCTAATACTGGCCTCACAGTAACGGCACGTATACATACCGTTTGAAGCATTGCTCCCCCTGGACGTAAGTCGGCATTGTGCCTTCTATATTCAATCCCGATGCAATTTCTGTGTTTCATCGTCAGTAAGAAGCTTCAAGGGATACAGTAAACATCCAGTGGTGCGTCGCAATCTAATACTGGACTCTCAGTAACGGCACTTATACAGACTGTTTAAACCATTGCTCCCCGAGGACGTAGGTCGGCATTATGCCTACTATATTAAATCCCGATGCAATTTCTGTGTTTCATCGACAATATAAAGCTCCAAGGGTGGCAGTAAACCCCCATGGTGCGTCGCAATCTAATACTGGCCTCTCAGGAAAGGCACGTATACAGACTGTTTGAAGCATTGCTCCCCCTGAACGAAAGTCGGCATTGTGCCTACTATATTCAATCCCGATGCAATATCTGTGTTTCATCGTCAATATGAAGCTCCATGGGTTACAGTAAACACCCAGTGGTGCGTCGCAGTCTAATACTGGCCTCTCAGTAAAGGCACATATACAGACTGTTTGAAGGATTGCTCCCCCTGGACGTAAGTCGGCATTGTGCCTACTATATTCAAGCCCGATGCAATTTCTTTGTTTCATCGTCAATATGAAGCTCCAAGGGTTACAGTAAACACCCAGTGGTGCGTCGCAATCTAATACTGGCCTCTCAGGAAAGCCACGTATACAGACTGTTTGAAGCATTACTCCCCCTGGACGTAAGTCGGTATTGTGCCTACTATATTCAATCCCGATGCAATTTCTGTGTTTCATCGTCAATATGATGCACTAAGGGTTACAGTGAACACCCAGTGGTGCGTCGCAATCTAATACTGGCCACTCAGTAACGGCACATATACAGACTGTTTGAAGCATTACTCCCCCTGGACGTAAGTCGGCATTGTGCCTACTATATTCAATCCCGATGCAATTTCTGTGTTTCATTGTCAATATGAAGCTCCAAGGGTTACAATAAACTTCCAGTGGTGCGTCGCAATCTAATACTGGCCTCTCTGTAACGACACGTATACAGACTGTTGAAAGCATTACTCCCCCTGGACGTAAGTCGGCATTATGCCTACTATATTCAATCCCGATGCAATTTCTGTGTTTCATCGTCAATATGAAACTCCAAGGGTTACAGTAAACACCCAGTGGTGCGTCGCAATCTAATACTGGCCTCTCAGGAAAGGCACGTATACAGACTGATTGAAGCATTACACCCCCTGGACGTAAGTCGGCATTGTGCCTACTATATTCAATCCCGATGCAATTTCTGTGTTTCATCGTCAATATGAAGCTCCAAGGGTTACAGTAAACACCCAGTGGTGCGTCACAATCTAATACTGGCCTCTCAGGAAAGGCACGTACACAGACTGTTTGAAGCATTGCTCCCCCTAGACGTAAGTTGGCATTGCGCCCACTATATTCAATCCCGATGCAATTTCTGTGTTTCATCGTCAATATGAAGTTCCAAGGGTTACAGTAAATACCCTGTGGTGCGTCGCAATCTAATACTGGCCTTTTAGGAAAGGCACGTACACAGACTGTTTGAAGCATTGCTCCCCCTAGACGTAAGTTGGCATTGCGCCCACTATATTCAATCCCGATGCAATTTCTGTGTTTCATCGTCAATATAAAGCTCCAAGGGTGGCAGTAAACCCCCGTAGTGCGTCGCAATCTAATACTGGCCTCTCAGGAAATCACGTATACAGACTGTTTGAAGCATTGCTCCTCCTGAACGAAAGTCGGCATTGTGCCTACTATATTCATTCCCGATGCAATTTCTGTGTTTCATCGTCAATATGAAGCTCCAAGTGTTACAGTAAACACCCAGTGGTGCGTCGCAGTCTAATACTGGCCTCTCAGGAAAGGCACGTATACAGACTGTTTGAAGCATTACTCCCCCTGAACGAAAGTCGGCATTGTGCCTACTATATTCAATCCCGATGCAATTTCTGTGTTTCGTCGTCAATATGAAGCTCCATGGGTTACAGTAAACTCCCAGTCGTGCGTCGCAATCTAATACTGGAATCTCAGGAAAGGCACGAATACAACTGTATTAAGCATTGCTCCCCCTGGACGTAAGTCAGCATTGTGCCTACTATATTCAATCCCGATGCAATTTCTGTGTTTCATCGTCAATATGAAGCTCCAAGGGTTACAGTAGACACATAGTGGTGCGTCGCAATCTAATACTGGCCTCTCAGGAAAGGCACGTATACAGACTGTTTGAAGCATTACTCCCCCTGAACGAAAGAGGGCATTGTACCTACTAAATTTTATCCCGATGCAATATCTGTGTTTCATCGTCAATATGAAGCTCCAAGGGTTACAGTAAACACCCAGTGGTGCATCGCAATCTAATACTGGCCTCACAGTAACGGCACGTATACAGACTGTTTGAAGCATTGCTCCCCTGGACGTAAGTTGGCATTGTGCCTTCTATATTCAATCCCGATGCAATTTCTGTGTTTCATCGTCAGTAAGAAGCTCCAAGGGATACAGTAAACACCCAGTGGTGCGTCGCAATCTAATACTGGACTCTCAGTAACGGCACTTATACAGACTGTTTAAACCATTGCTCCCCGAGGACGTAGGTCGGCATTGTGCCTACTATATTCAATCCCGATGCAATTTCTGTGTTTCTTCGAAAATATGAAGCTCCATGGGTTACAGTAAACAACCAGTCGTGCGTTGCAATCTAATACTGGCCTCTCAGGAAAGGCACGTATTCAGACTGTTTGAAGCATTGCTCCTCCTGAACGAGAGTCGGCATTGTGCCTACTATATTCAATCCCGATGCAATATCTGTGTTTCATCGTCAATATGAAGCTCCATGGGTTACAGTAAACACCCAGTGGTGCGTCGCAGTCTAATACTGGCCTCTCAGTAACGGCACATATACAGACTGTTTGAAGGATTGCTCCCCCTGGACGTAAGTCGGCATTGTGCATACTATATTCAAGCCCGATGCAATTTCTGTGTTTCATCGTCAATATGAAGCTCCAAGGGTTACAGTAAACACCCAGTGGTGCGTCGCAATCTAATACTGGTCTCTCAGGAAAGGCACGTATACAGACTGTTTGAAGCATTGCTCCCCCTGAACGAAAGCCAGCATTGTGCCTACTATATTCAATCCCGATGCAATTTCTGTGTTTCATCGTCAATATGAAGCTCCAAGGGTTACAGTAAACACCCAGTGGTGCGTCGCAATCTAATACTGCCTCTCAGGAAAGGCACGTATACAGACCGTTTGAAGCATTGTTCCCCCTCGGACGTACCTCGGCATTGTGCCTACTATATTCAATCCCGATGCAATTTCTGTGTTTCATCGTCAATATGAAGCTCCAAGGGTTGCAGTAAACACCCAGTGGTGCGTCGCAATCTAATACTGGCCTCTCAGGAAAGGCACGTATACTGACTGTTTGAAGCATTGCTACCCCTGAACGAAAGTCGGCATTGTGCCTACTATATTTAATCCCGGTGCAGTTTCTGTGTTTCATCGTCAATATGAAGCTCCATGGGTTACAGTAAACACCCAGTCATGCGTCGCAATCTAATACTGGAATCTCAGGAAAGGCTCGTATACAACTGTTTGAAGCATTGCTCCCCCGAACGAAAGTCGGCATTGTGCCTACTATATTCAATCCCGATGCAATTTCTGTGTTTCATCGTCAATATGAAACTCCATGGGTTACAGTAAACATCCAGTGGTGCGTCGCAATCTACTACTGGCCGCTCAGGAAAGGCACGTATACAGACTGTTTGAAGCATTGCTCCCCCTGAACGGAAGTCGGCATTGTGCCTTCTATATTCAATCCCGATGCAATTTCTGTGTTTCATCGTCAATATGAAGCTCCAAGGGTTACAGTAAACCCCCAGTGGTGCGTCGCAATCTAATACTGGCCTCTCAGGAAAGGGAGGAATACAGACTGTTTGAAGCATTGGTCTCCCTGAACGAAAGTCGGCATTGTGCCTACTATATTCAATCCCGATGCAATTTCTGTATTTCTTCGTCAATATGTAGCTCCATGGGTTACAGTAAACACCCAGTGGTGCGTCGCAATGTAATACTGGCCTCTCAAGAAAGGCACGTATACAGACAGTTTGAAGCATTGCTCCCCCTGAACGAAAGTCGGCATTGTGCCTACTATATTCAATCCCGATGCAATTTCTGTGTTTCATCGTCAATATGATGCTCCAAGGGTTACAGTAAACACCCAGTGGTACGTCGCGATCTAATGCTGGCCTCTCAGGAAAGGCACGTATACAGACTGTTTGAAGCATTGCTCCCCCGAACGAAAGTCGGCATTGTGCCTACTATATTCAATCCCGATGCAATTTCTGTGTTTCATCGTCAATATGAAACTCCATGGGTTACAGTAAACATCCAGTGGTGCGTCGCAATCTAATACTGGCCTCTCAGGAAAGGCACGTATACAGACTGTTTGAATCATTGCTCCTCCTGAACGGAAGTCGGCATTGTCCCTTCTATATTCAATCCCGATGCAATTTCTGTGTTTCATCGTCAATATGAAGCCCCAAGGGTTACAGTAAACACCCAGTGGTGCGTCGCAATCTAATACTGGCCTCTCAGGAAAGGCACGAATACAGACTGTTTGAAGCATTGCTCCCCCTGAACGAAAGTCGGCATTGTGCCTATTATATTCAATCCCGATGCAATTTCTGTATTTCTTCGTCAATATGTAGCTCCATGGGTTACAGTAAACACCCAGTGGTGCGTCCCAATGTAATACTGGCCTCTCAGGAAAGGCACGTATACAGACTGTTTGAAGCATTGCTCCCCTGAACGAAAGTCGGCATTGTGCCTACTATATTCAATCCCGATGCAATTTCTGTGTTTCATCGTCAATATGAAGCTCCATGGGTTACAGTAAACACCCAGTGGTGCGTCGCAATCTAATACTGGCCTCTCAGGAAAGGCACGTATACAGACTGTTTGAAGCATTGCTCCCCCTGAACGGAAGTCGGCATTGTGCCTTCTATATTCAATCCCGATGCAATTTCTGTGTTTCATCGTCAATATGAAGCTCCAAGGGTTACAGTAAACACCCAGTGGTGCGTCGCAATCTAATACTGGCCTCTCAGGAAAGGCACGTATACAGACTGTTTGAAGAATTACTCCCCCTGGACGTAAGTCGGTATTGTGCCTACTATATTCAATCCCGATGCAATTTCTGTGTTTCATCGTCAATATGATGCTCCAAGGGTTACAGTGAACACCCAGTGGTGCGTCGCAATCTAATACTGGCCTCTCAGGAAAGGCACGTATACAGACTGTTTGAAGCATTGCTCCCCCTGAACGAAAGTCGGCATTGTACCTACTATATTCAATCGAGATGCAATTTCTGTGTTTCATCGTTAATATGAAGCTCCATGGGTTACAGTAAACACCCAGTGGTGCGTCGCAATCTAATACTGGCCTCTCAGGAAAGGCAGGTATACAGACTTTTTGAAGCATTACTCCCCCTGAACGAAAGTCGGCATTGTGCCTTCTATATTCAATCCCGATGCAATTTCTGTGTTTCATCGTCAGTATGAAGCTCCATGGGTTACAGTAAACACCCAGTGGTGCGTCGCAATCTAATACTGGCCTCTAAGGAAAGGCACGTATACAGTCTGTTTGAAGCATTGCTCCCCCTGAACGAAAGTCGGCATTGTGCCTACTATATTCAATCCCGATGCAATTTCTGTGTTTCATCGTCAATATGAAACTCCAAGGGTTACAGTAAACACCCAGTGAAGCGTCGCACTCTAATACTGGCCTCTCAGGAAAGGCACGTATACAGACTGTTTGAAGCATTGCTCCCCCTGAACGCAAGTCGGCATTGTGCCTACTATCTTCAATCCCGATGCAATTTCTGTGTTTCATCGTCAATATGATGCTCCAAGGGTTATAGTAAACACCCAGTGGTACGTCGCAATCTAATACTGGCCTCTCAGGAAAGGCACGTATACAGACTGTTTGAAGCATTGCTCCCCCTGAACGAAAGTCGGCATTGTGCCTACTATATTCAATCCCGATGCAATTTCTGTGTTTCATCGTCAATATGAAGCTCCATGGGTTACAGGAAACACCCAGTGGTGCGTCGCAACCTAATTTTGGCCTCTCAGGAAAGGCACGTATACAGACTGTTTGAAGCATTACTCCCCCTGAACGAAAGTCGGCATTGTGCCTACTATATTCAATCCCGATGCAATTTCTGTGTTTCATCGTCAATATGAAGCTCCATGGGTTACAGTAAACAACCAGTCGTGCGTCGCAATCTAATACTGGCCTCTCAGGAAAGGCACGTATACAGACTGTTTGAAGCATTGCTCCTCCTGAACGAAAGTCGGCATTGTGCCTACTATATTCAATCCCGATGCAATATATGTGTTTCATCGTCAATATGAAGCTCCATTGGTTACAGTAAACACCCAGTGGTGCGTCGCAGTCTAATACTGGCCTCTCAGTAACGGCACATATACAGACTGTTTGAAGGATTGCTCCCCCTGGACGTAAGTCGGCATTGTGCATACTATATTCAAGCCCGATGCAATTTCTGTGTTTCATCGTCAATATGAAGCTCCAAGGGTTACAGTAAACACCCAGTGGTGCGTCGCAATCTAATACTGGCCTCTTAGGAAAGCCACGTATACAGACTGTTTGAAGCATTACTCCCCCTGGACGTAAGTCGGTATTGTGCCTACTATATTCAATCCCGATGCAATTTCTGTGTTTCATCGTCAATATGATGCACTAAGGGTTACAGTGAACACCCAGTGGTGCGTCGCAATCTAATACTGGCCACTCAGTAACGGCACATATACAGACTGTTTGAAGCATTACTCCCCCTGGACGTTAGTCGGAATTGTGCCTACTATATTAAATCCCGATGCAATTTCTGTGTTTCATTGTCAATATGAAGCTCCAAGGGTTACAATAAACACCCAGTGGTGCGTCGCAATCTAATACTTGCCTCTCTGTAACGACACGTATACAGACTGTTTAAAGCATTACTCCCCCTGGACGTAAGTCGGCATTGTGCCTACTATATTCAATCCCGATGCAATTTCTGTGTTTCATCGTCAATATGAAGCTCCAAGGGTTACAGTAAACACCCAGTGGTGCGTCGCAATCTAATACTGGCCTCTCAGGAAAGGCACGTATACAGACTGATTGAAGCATTACACCCCCTGGACGTAAGTCGGCATTGTGCCTACTATATTCAATCCCGATGCAATATCTGTGTTTCATCGTCAATATGAAGCACCAAGGGTTACAGTAAACACCCAGTGGTGCGTCGCAATCTAATACTGGCCTTTTAGGAAAGGCACGTATACAGACTGTTTGAAGCGTTACTCCCCCTGGACGTAAGTCGGCGTTGTGCCCACTATATTCAATCCCGATGCAATTTCTGTCTTTTATTCTCAATATGAAGCTCCAAGGGTTACAGTAAACACCAAGTGACGCGGCGCAATCTAATACTGGCCTCACAGTAACGGCACGTATACAGACTGTTTGAAGCATTGCTCCCCCTGAACGTAAGTCGGCATTGTGCCTTCTATTTTCAATCCCGATGCAATTTCTGTGTTTCATCGTCAGTATGAAGCTCCAAGGGATACAGTGAACACCCAGTGGTGCGTCGCAATCTAATACTGGACTCTCAGTAACGGCACTTATACAGACCGTTTAAACCATTGCTCCCAGAGGACGTAGGTCGGCATTGTGCCTACTATATTCAATCCCGATGCAATTTCTGTGTTTCATCGTCAATATAAAGCTCCAAGGGTGGCAGTAAACCCCCGTGGTGCGTCGCAATCTAATACTGGCCTCTCAGGAAATCACGTATACAGACTGTTTGAAGCATTGGTCCCCCTGAACGAAAGTCGGCATTGTGCCTACTATATTCAATCCCAATGCAATTTCTGTGTTTCATCGTCAATATGAAGCTCCAAGTGTTACAGTAAACAACCAGTCGTGCGTCGCAATCTAATACTGGCCTCTCAGGAAAGGCACGTATACAGACTGTTTGAAGCATTGCTCCTCCTGAACGAAAGTCGGCATTGTGCCTACTATATTCAATCCCGATGCAATATATGTGTTTCATCGTCAATATGAAGCTCCATTGGTTACAGTAAACACCCAGTGGTGCGTCGCAGTCTAATACTGGCCTCTCAGTAACGGCACATATACAGACTGTTTGAAGGATTGCTCCCCCTGGACGTAAGTCGGCATTGTGCATACTATATTCAAGCCCGATGCAATTTCTGTGTTTCATCGTCAATATGAAGCTCCAAGGGTTACAGTAAACACCCAGTGGTGCGTCGCAATCTAATACTGGCCTCTTAGGAAAGCCACGTATACAGACTGTTTGAAGCATTACTCCCCCTGGACGTAAGTCGGTATTGTGCCTACTATATTCAATCCCGATGCAATTTCTGTGTTTCATCGTCAATATGATGCACTAAGGGTTACAGTGAACACCCAGTGGTGCGTCGCAATCTAATACTGGCCACTCAGTAACGGCACATATACAGACTGTTTGAAGCATTACTCCCCCTGGACGTTAGTCGGAATTGTGCCTACTATATTAAATCCCGATGCAATTTCTGTGTTTCATTGTCAATATGAAGCTCCAAGGGTTACAATAAACACCCAGTGGTGCGTCGCAATCTAATACTTGCCTCTCTGTAACGACACGTATACAGACTGTTTAAAGCATTACTCCCCCTGGACGTAAGTCGGCATTGTGCCTACTATATTCAATCCCGATGCAATTTCTGTGTTTCATCGTCAATATGAAGCTCCAAGGGTTACAGTAAACACCCAGTGGTGCGTCGCAATCTAATACTGGCCTCTCAGGAAAGGCACGTATACAGACTGATTGAAGCATTACACCCCCTGGACGTAAGTCGGCATTGTGCCTACTATATTCAATCCCGATGCAATATCTGTGTTTCATCGTCAATATGAAGCACCAAGGGTTACAGTAAACACCCAGTGGTGCGTCGCAATCTAATACTGGCCTTTTAGGAAAGGCACGTATACAGACTGTTTGAAGCGTTACTCCCCCTGGACGTAAGTCGGCGTTGTGCCCACTATATTCAATCCCGATGCAATTTCTGTCTTTTATTCTCAATATGAAGCTCCAAGGGTTACAGTAAACACCAAGTGACGCGGCGCAATCTAATACTGGCCTCACAGTAACGGCATGTATACAGACTGTTTGAAGCATTGCTCCCCCTGAACGTAAGTCGGCATTGTGCCTTCTATTTTCAATCCCGATGCAATTTCTGTGTTTCATCGTCAGTATGAAGCTCCAAGGGATACAGTGAACACCCAGTGGTGCGTCGCAATCTAATACTGGACTCTCAGTAACGGCACTTATACAGACCGTTTAAACCATTGCTCCCAGAGGACGTAGGTCGGCATTGTGCCTACTATATTCAATCCCGATGCAATTTCTGTGTTTCATCGTCAATATAAAGCTCCAAGGGTGGCAGTAAACCCCCGTGGTGCGTCGCAATCTAATACTGGCCTCTCAGGAAATCACGTATACAGACTGTTTGAAGCATTGGTCCCCCTGAACGAAAGTCGGCATTGTGCCTACTATATTCAATCCCAATGCAATTTCTGTGTTTCATCGTCAATATGAAGCTCCAAGTGTTACAGTAAACACCCAGTGGTGCGTCGCAGTCTAATACTGGCCTCTCAGGAATGGCCCGTATACAGACTGTTTGAAGCATTACTCCCCCTGAACTAAAGTCGACATTGTGCCTACTATATTCAATCCCGATGCAATTTCTGTGTTTCATCGTCAATATAAAGTTCCAAGGGTTACAGTAAACACCCAGTGGTGCGTCGCAATCTAATACTGGCCTCTCAGGAAAGGCACGTATACAGTCTGTTTGAAGCATTGCTCCCCCTGAACGAAAGTCGGCATTGTGCCTACTATATTCAATCCGTATGCAATTTCTGTGTTTCATCGTCAATATGAAGCTCCAAGGGTTACAGTAAACACCCAGTGGTGCGTCGCACTCTAATACTGGCCTCTCAGGAAAGTCACTTATACAGACCGTTTGAAGCATTGCTCCCCCTGGACGTAAGTCGGCATTGTGCCTGCTATACTCAATCCCGATGCAATTTCTGTGTTTCATCGTCAATATGAACCTCCAAGGGTTACAGTACACACCCAGTGGTGCGTCGCAATCTTATACTGGCCTCTCAGGAAAGGCACAAATACAGACTGTTTGAAGCATAGCTCCCCCTAGACGTAAGTTGGCATTGCGCCTACTATATTCAATCCCGATGCAATTTCTGTGTTTCATCGTCAATATGAAGCTCCAAGGGTTACAGTAAACACCCAGTGGTGCGTCGCAATCTAATACTGGCCTCTCAGGAAAGGCACGTATACAGACAGTTTGAAGCATTGCTCCCCCTGAACGACAGTCGGCATTGTGCCTACTATATTCAATCCCGATGCAATTTCTGTGTTTCATCGTCAATATGAAGCTCCATGGGTTAAAGTAAACACCCAGTTGTGCGTCGCGAACTAATACTGGAATCTCAGGAATGCACGTATACAACTGTATGAAGCATTGCTCCCCCTGGACGTAAGTCGGCATTGTGCCTACTATATTCAATCCCGATGCAATTTCTGTGTTTCATCATCAATATGAAGCTCCAAGGGTTACAGTAAACACCCAGTGGTGCGTCGCAATCTAATACTGGCCTCTCTGTAACGGCACGTATACAGACTGTTTGAAGCATTGCTCCCCCTGAACGAAAGTCGCCATTGTGCCTACTATATTCAATCCCGATGCAATTTCTGTGTTTCATCATCAATATGAACCTCCAAGGGTTACAGTAAACACCCAGTGGTGCGTCGCAATCTTATACTGGCCTCTCAGGAAAGGCACAAATACAGACTGTTTGAAGCATAGCTCCCCCTAGACGTAAGTTGGCATTGCGCCTACTATATTCAATCCCGATGCAATTTCTGTGTTTCATCGTCAATATGAAGCTCCAAGGGTTACAGTAAACACCCAGTGGTGCGTCGCAATCTAATACTGGCCTCTCAGGAAAGGCACGTATACAGACTGTTTGTAGCATTACTCTCCCTGGACGTAAGTCGGCATTGTGCCTACTATATGCAATCCCGATGCAATTTCTGTGTTTCATCGTCAATATGAAGCTCCAAGGGTTACAGTAAATACCCAGTGGTGCGTCGCAATCTAATACTGGCCTTTTAGAAAAGGCACGTATACAGACTGTTTGAAGCGTTACTCCCCCTGGACGTAAGTCGGCGTTGTGCCTACTATATTCAAACCCGATGCTATTTCTGTCTTTTATTCTCAATATGAAGCTCCAAGGGTTACAGTAAACACCCAGTGGTGCGTCGCAATCTAATACTGGCCTCACAGTAACGGCACGTATACAGACTGTTTGAAGCATTGCTCCCCCTGGACGTAAGTCGGCATTGTGCCTTCTATATTCAATCCCGATGCAATTTCTGTGTTTCATCGTCAGTAAGAAGCTCCAAGGGATACAGTAAACACCCAGTGGTTCGTCGCAATCTAATACTGGACTCTCAGTAACGGCACTTATACAGACTGTTTAAACCATTGCTCCCCGAGGACGTAGGTCATTATTGTGCCTACTATATTCAATCACGATGCAATTTCTGTGTTTCATCGTCAATATAAAGCTCCAAGGGTTGCAGTAAACCCCCGTGGTGTGTCGCAATCTAATACTGGCCTCTCATGAAAGGCACGTATACAGACTGTTTGAAGCATTGCTCCCCCTGAACGAAAGTCGGCATTGTGCCTACTATATTCAATCCCGATGCAATTTCTGTGTTTCATCGTCAATATGAAGCTCCAAGTGTTACAGTAAACACCCAGTGGTGCGTCGCAGTCTAATACTGGCCTCTCAGGAAAGGCACGTATACAGACGGTTTGAAGCATTACTCCCCCTGAACGAAAGTCGGCATTGTGCCCACTATATTCAATCCCGATGCAATTTCTGTGTTTCATCGTCAATATGAAGCTCCATGGGTTACAGTAAACACCCAGTGGTGCGTCGCAATCTAATACTGGCCCCTAAGGAAAGGCACGTATACAGATTGTTTGAAGCATTACTCCCCCTGAACGAAAGTCGGCATTGTGCCTACTATATTCAATCCCGATGCAATTTCTGTGTTTCATCGTCAATATGAAGCTCCAAGGGTTACATTAAACACCCAGTGGTGCGTCGCAATCCAATACTGGCCTCTCAGGAAAGGCACGTATACAGAATGTTTGAAGCATTGCTCCCCCTGAACGAAAGTCGGCATTGTGCCTACTATATTCAATCCCGATGCAATTTCTGTGTTTCATCGTCAATATGAAGCTCCAAGGGTTACAGTAAGCACCCAGTGGTGCGTCGCAATCTAATACTGGCCTCTCTGTAACGGCACGTATACAGACTGTTTGAAGCATTGCTCCGCCTGGACGGAAGTCGGCATTGTGCCTACTATATTCAATCCCGATGCAATTTCTGTGTTTCATCGTCAATATGAAGCTCCAAGGGTTACAGTAAACACCCAGTGGTGCGTCGCCATCTAATACTGGCCTCTCAGGAAAGGCACGTATATAGACTGTTTGAAGCATTGCTCCCCGTGAACGAAAGTCGGCATTGAGCCTCTTATATTCAATCCTGATGCAATTTCCGTGTTTCATAGTCAATATGAAGATCCAATGGTTACAGTAAACACCCAGTGGTGCGTCGCAATCTAATACTGGTCTCTCAGGAAGGCACGTATACAGACTGTTTGAAGCATTACTCCCCCTGAACGAAAGTCGGCATTGTGCCTACTATATTCAATCCCAATGCAATTTCTGTGTTTCATCGTCAATATGTAGCTCCATGGGTTACAGTAAACACCCTGTGGTGCGTCGCAATCTAATACTGGCCTCTCAGGAAAGGCACATATACAGACTGTTTGAAGCATTGCTCCCCCTGAACGGAAGTCGGCATTGTGCCTACTATATACAATCCCGATGCAATTTCTGTGTTTCATCGTCAATATGAAGCTCCAAGGGTTACAGTAAACACCCAGTGGTGCGTTGCAATCTAATACTGGCCACTCAGGAAAGGCACGTATACAGACTGTTTGAAGCATTGCTCCCCCAAAACGAAAGACGGCATTGTGCCTACTATATTCAATCCCGATGCAATTTCTGTGTTTCATCGTCAATATGAAGCTCCAAGGGTTACAGTAAACACCCAGTGGTGCGTCGCAATCTAATACTGGCCTCTCAGGAAAGGCACGTATACAGACTGTGTGAAGCATTGCTCCCCCTGAACGAAAGTCAGCATTGTGCCTACTATATTCAATCCCGATGCAATTTCTGTGTTTCATAGTCCATATGAAGTTCCAAGGGTTACAGTAAACACCCAGTGGTGCGTTGCAATCTAATACTGGACTCTCAGGAAAAGCACGTATACAGAATGTTTGAAGCATTGCTCCCCCTGAACGGAAGTCAGCCTTGTGCCTACTATATTCAATCCCGATGCAATTTCTGTGTTTCATCGTCAATATGAAGCTCCATGGGTTACAGTAAACACCCAGTGGTGCGTCGCCATCTAATACTAGCCTCTCAGGAAAGTCACGTATACAGATTGTTTGAAGCATTGCTCCCCGTGAACGAAAGTCGGCATTGAGCCTACTATATTCAATCCTGATGCAATTTCCGTGTTTCATAGTCAATATGAAGATCCAAGGGTTACAGTAAACACCCAGTGGTGCGTCGCAATCTAATACTGGTCTCTCAGGAAAGGCACGTATACAGACTGTTTGAAGCATTACTCCCCCTGAACGAAAGTCGGCATTGTGCCTACTATATTCAATCCCGATGCAATTTCTGTGTTTCATCGTCAATATGAAGCTCCGTGGGTTACAGTAAACACCCAGTGGTGCGTAGCAATCTAATACTGGCCTCTCAGGAAAGGCACGTATACAGACTGTTTGAAGCATTGCTCCCCCTGAACGAAAGTCAGCATTGTGCCTACTATATTCAATCCCGATGCAATATCTGTGTTTCATCGTCAATATGAACCTCCAAGGGTTACAGTAAACACCCAGTGGTGCGTCACAATCTAATACTGGCCTCTCAGGAAAGGCACAAATACAGACTGTTTGAAGCATTGCTCCCCCTGAACGAAAGTCGGCATTGTGCCTATTAAATTCAATCCCGATGCAATTTCTGTGTTTCATCGTCAATATGAAGCTCCAAGGGTTACAGTAAACACCCAGTGGTGCGTCGCAATCTATTACTGGCCTCTCAGGAAAGGCACGTATACAGACTGTTTGAAGCATTGCTCCCCCTGAACGAAAGTCGGCATTGTGCCTACTATATACAATCCCGATGCAATTTCTGTGTTTCATCGTCAATATGAAGCTCCAATTGTTACAGTAAACACCCAGTGGTGCGTCGCAATCTAATGCTGGCCTCTCAGGAAAGGCACGTATATACACTGTTTGAAGCATTGCTCCCCCTGAACGAAAGTCGGCATTGTGCCTACTATATTCAATCCCAAAGCAATTTCTGTGTTTCTTCGTCAATATGAAGCTCCATGGGTTACAGTAAACACCCAGTGGTTTGTCGCAATGTAATACTGGCCTCTCAGGAAAGGCACATATACAGACTGTTTGAAGCATTGCTCCCCCTGAACGAAAGTCGGCATTGTGCCTACTATATTCAATCCCGTTGCAATTTCTATGTTTCATCGTCAATATGAAGCTCCATGGGTTACAGTAAACACCCAGTGGTGCGTCGCAATTTAATACTGGCCTCTCAGGAAAGGCACGTATACAGACTGTTTGAAGCATAGCTCCCCGTGAACGAAAGTCGGCATTGTGCCTACTATATTCAATCCCGATGCAATTTCTGTGTTTCATCGTCAATATGAAGCTCCATGGGTTACAGTAAACACCCAGTGGTGCGTCGCAATCTAATACTGGCCTCTCAGGAAAGGCACGTATACAGACTGTATGAAGCATTACTCCCCGTGAACGAAAGTCGGCATTGTGTCTACTATATTCAATCCCGATGCAATTTCTGTGTTTCATCGTCAATATGAAGCTCCATGGGTTACAGTAAACACCAAGTGGTGCGTCGCAATCTAATACTGGCCTCTCAGGAAAGGCACGTATACAGACTGTGTGAAGCATTACTCCCCCTGAACGAAAGTCAGCATTCTGCCTACTATATTCAATCCCGATGCAATTTCTGTGTTTCATAGTCCATATGAAGCTCCAAGGGTTACAGTAAACACCCAGTGGTGCGTCGATCTAATACTGGCCTCTCAGGAAAGGCACGTATACAGACTGTTTGAAGCATTGCTCCCCATGAACGAAAGTCGGCATTGAGCCTACTATATTCAATCCTGATGCAATTTCCGTGTTTCATAGTCAATATGAAGATCCAAGGGTTACAGTAAACACCCAGTGGTGCGTCGCAATCTAATACTGGTCTCTCAGGAAAGGCACGTATACAGACTGTTTGAAGCATTACTCCCCCTGAACGAAAGTCGGCATTGTGCCTACTATATTCAATCCCGATGCAATTTCTGTGTTTCATCATCAATATGAAGCTCCAAGGGTTACAGTAAACACCCAGTGGTGCGTCGCAATCTAATACTGGCCTCTCAGGAAAGGCACGTATACAGACTGTTTGAAGTATTGCTCCCCGTGAACGAAAGATGGCAATGTGCCTACTATATTCAATCCCGATGCAATTTCTGTGTTTCATCGTCAATATGAAGCTCCATGGGTTACAGTAGACACCCAGTGGTGCGTCGCCATCTAATACTGGCCTCTCAGGAAAGGCACGTATATAGACTGTTTGAAGCATTGCTCCCCGTGCACGAAAGTCGGCATTGTGCCTACTATATTCAATCCTGATGCAATTTCCGTGTTTCATAGTCAATATGAAGATCCAAGGGTTACAGTAAACACCCAGTGGTGCGTCGCAATCTAATACTGGACTCTCAGTAACGGCACTTATACAGACTGTTTAAACCATTGCTCCCCGAGGACGTAGGTCATCATTGTGCCTACTATATTCAATCCCGATGCAATTTCTGTGTTTCATCGTCAATATGAAGCTCCATGGGTTACAGTAAACACCCAGTGGTGCGTCGCAATCTAATACTGGCCTCTCAGGAAAGGCACGTATACAGACTGTGTGAAGCATTGCTCCCCCTGAACGAAAGTCAGCATTGTGCCTACTATATTCAATCCCGATGCAATTTCTGTGTTTCATAGTCCATATGAAGCTCCAAGGGTTACAGTAAACACCCAGTGGTGCGTCGCAATCTAATACTGGCCTCTCAGGAAAGGCTCGTATACAGACTGTTTTAAGCATTGCTCCCCCTGAACGAAAGTCGGCATTGTGCCTACTATATTCAATCCCGATGCAATTTCTGTGTTTCATCGTCAATATGAAGCTCCATGGGTTACAGTAAACACCCAGTGGTGCGTCGCCATCTAATACTGGCCTCTCAGGAAAGGCACATATACAGACTGTTTGAAGCATTGCTCCCCGTGAACGAAAGTCGGCATTGAGCCTACTATATTCAATCCTGATGCAATTTCCGTGTTTAATAGTCAATATGAAGATCCAAGGGTTACAGTAAACACCCAGTGGTGCGTCGCAATCTAATACTGGACTCTCAGTAACGGCACTTATACAGACTGTTTAAACCATTGCTCCCCGAGGACGTAGGTCATCATTGTGCCTACTATATTCAATCACGATGCAATTTCTGTGTTTCATCGTCAATATAAAGCTCCAAGGGTTGCAGTAAACCCCCGTGGTGCGTCGCAATCTAATACTGGCCTCTCAGGAAAGGCACGTATACAGAGTGTTTGAAGCATTGCTCCCCCTGAACGAAAGTCGGCATTGTGCCTACTATATTCAATCCCGATGCAATTTCTGTGTTTCATCGTCAATATGAAGCTCCAAGTGTTACAGTAAACACCCAGTGGTGCGTCGCAGTCTAATACTGGCCTCTCAGGAAAGGCACGTATACAGACTGTTTGAAGCATTACTCCCCCTGAACGAAAGTCGGCATTGTGCCTACTATATTCAATCCCGATGCAATTTCTGTGTTTCATCGTCAATATGAAGCTCCATGGGTTACAGTAAACACCCAGTGGTGCGTCGCAATCTAATACTGGCCTCTCAGGAAAGGCACGTATACAGACTGTTTGAAGCATTGCTCTCACTGAACGAAAGTCGGCATTGTGCCCACTATATTCAATCCCGATGCAATTTCTGTGTTTCATCGTCAATATGAAGCTCCATGGGTTACAGTAAACACCCAGTGGTGCGTCGCAATCTAATACTGGCCTCTAAGGAAAGGCACGTATACAGATTGTTTGAAGCATTACTCCCCCTGAACGAAAGTCGGCATTGTGCCTACTATATTCAATCCCGATGCAATTTCTGTGTTTCATCGTCAATATGAAGCTCCAAGGGTTACAGTAAACACCCAGTGGTGCGTCGCAATCCAATACTGGCCTCTCAGGAAAGGCACGTATACAGACTGTTTGAAGCATTGCTCCCCCTGAACGAAAGTCGGCATTGTGCCTACTATATTCAATCCCGATGCAATTTCTGTGATTCATCGTCAATATGATGCACTAAGGGTTACAGTGAACACCCAGTGGTGCGTCGCAATCTAATACTGGCCTCTCTGTAATGGCACGTATACAGACTGTTTGAAGCATTGCTCCCCCTGGACGGAAGTCGGCATTGTGCCTACTATATTCAATCCCGATGCAATTTCTGTGTTTCATCGTCAATATGAAGCTCCAAGGGTTACAGTAAACACCCAGTGGTGCGTCGCAATCTAATACTGGCCTCTCAGGAAAGGCACATATACAGACTGTTTGAAGCATTGCTCCCCCTGAACGGAAGTCGGCATTGTGCCTACTATATACAATCCCGATGCAATTTCTGTGTTTCATCGTCAATATGAAGCTCCAAGGGTTACAGTAAACACCCAGTGGTGCGTTGCAATCTAATACTGGCCACTCAGGAAAGGCACGTATACAGACTGTTTGAAGCATTGCTCCCCCAAAACGAAAGACGGCATTGTGCCTACTATATTCAATCCCGATGCAATTTCTGTGTTTCATCGTCAATATGAAGCTCCAAGGGTTACAGTAAACACCCAGTGGTGCGTCGCAATCTAATACTGGCCTCTCAGGAAAGGCACGTATACAGACTGTGTGAAGCATTACTCCCCCTGAACGAAAGTCAGCATTGTGCCTACTATATTCAATCCCGATGCAATTTCTGTGTTTCATAGTCCATATGAAGTTCCAAGGGTTACAGTAAACACCCAGTGGTGCGTCGCAATCTAATACTGGCCTCTCAGGAAAAGCACGTATACAGAATGTTTGAAGCATTGCTCCCCCTGAACGGAAGTCGGCCTTGTGCCTACTATATTCAATCCCGATGCAATTTCTGTGTTTCATCGTCAATATGAAGCTCCAAGGGTTACAGTAAACACCGAGTGGTACGTCGCAATCTAATACTGGCCTCTCAGGAAAGGCACGTATACAGACTGTTTGAAGCATTGCTCCCCCTGAACGAAAGTCGGCATTGTGCCTACTATATACAATCCCGATGCAATTTCTGTGTTTCATCGTCAATATGAAGCTCCAATTGTTACAGTAAACACCCAGTGGTGCGTCGCAATCTAATACTGGCCTCTCAGGAAAGGCACGTATACACACTGTTTGAAGCATTGCTCCCCCTGAACGAAAGTCGGCATTGTGCCTACTATATTCAATCCCAAAGCAATTTCTGTGTTTCTTCGTCAATATGAAGCTCCATGGGTTACAGTAAACACCCAGTGGTTTGCGGCAATGTAATACTGGCCTCTCAGGAAAGGCACATATACAGACTGTTTGAAGCATTGCTCCCCCTGAACGAAAGTCGGCATTGTGCCTACTATATTCAATCCCGTTGCAATTTCTATGTTTCATCGTCAATATGAAGCTCCATGGGTTACAGTAAACACCCAGTGGTGCGTCGCAATTTAATACTGGCCTCTCAGGAAAGGCACGTATACAGACTGTTTGAAGCATTGCTCCCCCTGAACGAAAGTCGGCATTGTGCCTACTATATTCAATCCCGATGCAATTTCTGTGTTTCATCGTCAATATGAAGCTCCATGGGTTACAGTAAACACCCAGTGGTGCGTCGCCATCCAATACTGGCCTCTCAGGAAAGGCACATATACAGACTGTTTGAAGCATTGCTCCCCGTGAACGAAAGTCGGCATTGAGCCTACTATATTCAATCCTGTTGCAATTTCCGTGTTTCATAGTCAATATGAAGATCCAAGGGTTACAGTAAACACCCAGTGATGCGTCGCAATCTAATACTGGACTCTCAGTAACGGCACTTATACAGACTGTTTAAACCATTGCTCCCCGAGGACGTAGGTCATCATTGTGCCTACTATATTCAATCCCGATGCAATTTCTGTGTTTCATCGTCAATATGAAGCTCCATGGGTTACAGTAAACACCCAGTGGTGCGTCGCAATCTAATACTGGCCTCTCAGGAAAGGCACGTATACAGACTGTGTGAAGCATTGCTCCCCCTGAACGAAAGTCAGCATTGTGCCTACTATATTCAATCCCGATGCAATTTCTGTGTTTCATAGTCCATATGAAGCTCCAAGGGTTACAGTAAACACCCAGTTTTGCGTCGCAATCTAATACTGGCCTCTCAGGAAAGGCTCGTATACAGACTGTTTTAAGCATTGCTCCCCCTGAACGAAAGTCGGCATTGTGCCTACTATATTCAATCCCGATGCAATTTCTGTGTTTCATCGTCAATATGAAGCTCCATGGGTTACAGTAAACACCCAGTGGTGCTTCGCCATCTAATACTGGCCTCTCAGGAAAGGCACATATACAGACTGTTTGAAGCATTGCTCCCCGTGAACGAAAGTCGGCATTGAGCCTACTATATTCAATCCTGATGCAATTTCCGTGTTTCATAGTCAATATGAAGATCCAAGGGTTACAGTAAACACCCAGTGGTGCGTCGCAATCTAATACTGGACTCTCAGTAACGGCACTTATACAGACTGTTTAAACCATTGCTCCCCGAGGACGTAGGTCATCATTGTGCCTACTATATTCAATCACGATGCAATTTCTGTGTTTCATCGTCAATATAAAGCTCCAAGGGTTGCAGTAAACCCCCGTGGTGCGTCGCAATCTAATACTGGCCTCTCAGGAAAGGCACGTATACAGCCTGTTTGAAGCATTGCTCCCCCTGAACGAAAGTCGGCATTGTGCCTACTATATTCAATCCCGATGCAATTTCTGTGTTTCATCGTCAATATGAAGCTCCAAGTGTTACAGTAAACACCCAGTGGTGCGTCGCAGTCTAATACTGGCCTCTCAGGAAAGGCACGTATACAGACTGTTTGAAGCATTACTCCCCCTGAACGAAAGTCGGCATTGTGCCTACTATATTCAATCCCGATGCAATTTCTGTGTTTCATCGTCAATATGAAGCTCCATGGGTTACAGTAAACACCCAGTGGTGCGTCGCAATCTAATACTGGCCTCTCAGGAAAGGCACGTATACAGACTGTTTGAAGCATTGCTCTCACTGAACGAAAGTCGGCATTGTGCCCACTATATTCAATCCCGATGCAATTTCTGTGTTTCATCGTCAATATGAAGCTCCATGGGTTACAGTAAACACCCAGTGGTGCGTCGCAATCTAATACTGGCCTCTAAGGAAAGGCACGTATACAGATTGTTTGAAGCATTACTCCCCCTGAACGACAGACGGCATTGTGCCTACTATATTCAATCCCGATGCAATTTCTGTGTTTCATCGTCAATATGAAGCTCCAAGGGTTACAGTAAACACCCAGTGGTGCGTCGCAATCCAATACTGGCCTCTCAGGAAAGGCACGTATACAGACTGTTTGAAGCATTGCTCCCCCTGAACGAAAGTCGGCATTGTGCCTACTATATTCAATCCCGATGCAATTTCTGTGATTCATCGTCAATATGAAGCTCCAAGGGTTACAGTAAACACCCAGTGGTGCGTCGCAATCTAATACTGGCCTCTCTGTAACGGCACGTATACAGACTGTTTGAAGCATTGCTCCCCCTGGACGGAAGTCGGCATTGTGCCTACTATATTCAATCCCGATGCAATTTCTGTGTTTCATCGTCAATATGAAGCTCCAAGGGTTACAGTAAACACCCAGTGGTGCGTCGCAATCTAATACTGGCCTCTCAGGAAAGGCACATATACAGACTGTTTGAAGCATTGCTCCCCCTGAACGGAAGTCGGCATTGTGCCTACTATATACTATCCCGATGCAATTTCTGTGTTTCATCGTCAATATGAAGCTCCAAGGGTTACAGTAAACACCCAGTGGTGCGTTGCAATCTAATACTGGCCACTCAGGAAAGGCACGTATACAGACTGTTTGAAGCATTGCTCCCCCAAAACGAAAGACGGCATTGTGCCTACTATATTCAATCCCGATGCAATTTCTGTGTTTCATCGTCAATATGAAGCTCCAAGGGTTACAGTAAACACCCAGTGGTGCGTCGCAATCTAATACTGGCCTCTCAGGAAAGGCACGTATACAGAATGTGTGAAGCATTGCTCCCCCTGAACGGAAGTCGGCATTGTGCCTACTATATACAATCCCGATGCAATTTCTGTGTTTCATCGTCAATATGAAGCTCCAAGGGTTACAGTAAACACCCAGTGGTGCGTTGCAATCTAATACTGGCCACTCAGGAAAGGCACGTATACAGACTGTTTGAAGCATTGCTCCCCCAAAACGAAAGACGGCATTGTGCCTACTATATTCAATCCCGATGCAATTTCTGTGTTTCATCGTCAATATGAAGCTCCAAGGGTTACAGTAAACACCCAGTGGTGCGTTGCAATCTAATACTGGCCACTCAGGAAAGGCACGTATACAGACTGTTTGAAGCATTGCTCCCCCAAAACGAAAGACGGCATTGTGCCTACTATATTCAATCCCGATGCAATTTCTGTGTTTCATCGTCAATATGAAGCTCCAAGGGTTACAGTAAACACCCAGTGGTGCGTCGCAATCTAATACTGGCCTCTCAGGAAAGGCACGTATACAGAATGTGTGAAGCATTGCTCCCCCTGAACGGAAGTCGGCATTGTGCCTACTATATACAATCCCGATGCAATTTCTGTGTTTCATCGTCAATATGAAGCTCCAAGGGTTACAGTAAACACCCAGTGGTGCGTTGCAATCTAATACTGGCCACTCAGGAAAGGCACGTATACAGACTGTTTGAAGCATTGCTCCCCCAAAACGAAAGACGGCATTGTGCCTACTATATTCAATCCCGATGCAATTTCTGTGTTTCATCGTCAATATGAAGCTCCAAGGGTTACAGTAAACACCCAGTGGTGCGTCGCAATCTAATACTGGCCTCTCAGGAAAAGCACGTATACAGAATGTTTGAAGCATTGCTCCCCCTGAACGGAAGTCGGCCTTGTGCCTACTATATTCAATCCCGATGCAATTTCTGTGTTTCATCGTCAATATGAAGCTCCATGGGTTACAGTAAACACCCAGTGGTGCGTCGCCATCTAATACTAGCCTCTCAGGAAAGTCACGTATACAGATTGTTTGAAGCATTGCTCCCCGTGAACGAAAGTCGGCATTGAGCCTACTATATTCAATCCCGATGCAATTTCCGTGTTTCATAGTCAATATGAAGATCCAAGGGTTACAGTAAACACCCAGTGGTGCGTCGCAATCTAATACTGGTCTCTCAGGAAAGGCACGTATACAGACTGTTTGAAGCATTACTCCCCCTGAACGAAAGTCGGCATTGTGCCTACTATATTCAATCCCGATGCAATTTCTGTGTTTCATCGTCAATATGAAGCTCCATGGGTTACAGTAAACACCCAGTGGTGCGTCGCCATCTAATACTGGCCTCTCAGGAAAGGCACGTATATAGACTGTTTGAAGCATTGCTCCCCGTGCACGAAAGTCGGCATTGTGCCTACTATATTCAATCCCGATGCAATTTCCGTGTTTCATAGTCAATATGAAGAATCAAGGGTTACAGTAAACACCCAGTGCTGCGTCGCAATCTAATACTGGTCTCTCAGGAAAGGCACGTATTCAGACTCTTTGAAGCATTACTCCCCCTGAACGAAAGTCGGCATTGTGCCTACTATATTCAATCCCGATGCAATTTCTGTGTTTCATCGTCAATATGAAGCTCCATGGGATACAGTAAACACCCAGTGGCGCGTCGCAATCTAATACTGGCCTCTCAGGAAAGGCACATATACAGACTGTTTGAAGCATTGCTCCCCCTGAACGAAAGTCGGCATTGTGTCTACTATATTCAATCCCGATGCAATTTCTGTGTTTCATCGTCAATATGAAGCTCCATGGGTTACAGTAAACACCCAGTGGTGCGTCGCAATCTAATACTGGCCTCTCAGGAAAGGCACGTATACAGACTGTGTGAAGCATTGCTAACCCTGAACGAAAGTCAGCATTGTGACTACTATATTCAATCCCGATGCAATTTCTGTGTTTCATAGTCCATATGAAGCTCCAAGGGTTACAGTAAACACCCAGTGGTGCGTCGCAATCTAATACTGGCCTCTCAGGAAAGGCTCGTATACAGACTGTTTTAAGCATTGCTCCCCCTGAACGAAAGTCGGCATTGTGCCTACTATATTCAATCCCGATGCAATTTCTGTGTTTCATCGTCAATATGAAGCTCCATGGGTTACAGTAAACACCCAGTGGTGCGTCGCCATCTCTTACTGGCCTCTCAGGAAAGGCACATATACAGACTGTTTGAAGCATTGCTCCCCGTGAACGAAAGTCGGCATTGAGCCTACTATATTCAATCCTGATGCAATTTCCGTGTTTCATAGTCAATATGAAGATCCAAGGGTTACAGTAAACACCCAGTGGTGCGTCGCAATCTAATACTGGACTCTCAGTAACGGCACTTATACAGACTGTTTAAACCATTGCTCCCCGAGGACGTAGGTCATCATTGTGCCTACTATATTCAATCACGATGCAATTTCTGTGTTTCATCGTCAATATAAAGCTCCAAGGGTTGCAGTAAACCCCCGTGGTGCGTCGCAATCTAATACTGGCCTCTCAGGAAAGGCACGTATACAGACGGTTTGAAGCATTGCTCCCCCAAAACGAAAGACGGCATTGTGCCTACTATATTCAATCCCGATGCAATTTCTGTGTTTCATCGTCAATATGAAGCTCCAAGGGTTACAGTAAACACCCAGTGGTGCGTCGCAATCTAATACTGGCCTCTCAGGAAAGGCACGTATACAGAATGTGTGAAGCATTGCTCCCCCTGAACGGAAGTCGGCATTGTGCCTACTATATTCAATCCCGATGCAATTTCTGTGTTTCATCGTCAATATGAAGCTCCATGGGTTACAGTAAACACCCAGTGGTGCGTCGCCATCTCTTACTGGCCTCTCAGGAAAGGCACATATACAGACTGTTTGAAGCATTGCTCCCCGTGAACGAAAGTCGGCATTGAGCCTACTATATTCAATCCTGATGCAATTTCCGTGTTTCATAGTCAATATGAAGATCCAAGGGTTACAGTAAACACCCAGTGGTGCGTCGCAATCTAATACTGGACTCTCAGTAACGGCACTTATACAGACTGTTTAAACCATTGCTCCCCGAGGACGTAGGTCATCATTGTGCCTACTATATTCAATCACGATGCAATTTCTGTGTTTCATCGTCAATATAAACCTCCAAGGGTTGCAGTAAACCCCCGTGGTGCGTCGCAATCTAATACTGGCCTCTCAGGAAAGGCACGTATACAGACGGTTTGAAGCATTGCTCCCCCAAAACGAAAGACGGCATTGTGCCTACTATATTCAATCCCGATGCAATTTCTGTGTTTCATCGTCAATATGAAGCTCCAAGGGTTACAGTAAACACCCAGTGGTGCGTCGCAATCTAATACTGGCCTCTCAGGAAAGGCACGTATACAGAATGTGTGAAGCATTGCTCCCCCTGAACGGAAGTCGGCATTGTGCCTACTATATACAATCCCGATGCAATTTCTGTGTTTCATCGTCAATATGAAGCTCCAAGGGTTACAGTAAACACCCAGTGGTGCGTTGCAATCTAATACTGGCCACTCAGGAAAGGCACGTATACAGACTGTTTGAAGCATTGCTCCCCCAAAACGAAAGACGGCATTGTGCCTACTATATTCAATCCCGATGCAATTTCTGTGTTTCATCGTCAATATGAAGCTCCAAGGGTTACAGTAAACACCCAGTGGTGCGTTGCAATCTAATACTGGCCACTCAGGAAAGGCACGTATACAGACTGTTTGAAGCATTGCTCCCCCAAAACGAAAGACGGCATTGTGCCTACTATATTCAATCCCGATGCAATTTCTGTGTTTCATCGTCAATATGAAGCTCCAAGGGTTACAGTAAACACCCAGTGGTGCGTCGCAATCTAATACTGGCCTCTCAGGAAAGGCACGTATACAGAATGTGTGAAGCATTGCTCCCCCTGAACGGAAGTCGGCATTGTGCCTACTATATACAATCCCGATGCAATTTCTGTGTTTCATCGTCAATATGAAGCTCCAAGGGTTACAGTAAACACCCAGTGGTGCGTTGCAATCTAATACTGGCCACTCAGGAAAGGCACGTATACAGACTGTTTGAAGCATTGCTCCCCCAAAACGAAAGACGGCATTGTGCCTACTATATTCAATCCCGATGCAATTTCTGTGTTTCATCGTCAATATGAAGCTCCAAGGGTTACAGTAAACACCCAGTGGTGCGTCGCAATCTAATACTGGCCTCTCAGGAAAAGCACGTATACAGAATGTTTGAAGCATTGCTCCCCCTGAACGGAAGTCGGCCTTGTGCCTACTATATTCAATCCCGATGCAATTTCTGTGTTTCATCGTCAATATGAAGCTCCATGGGTTACAGTAAACACCCAGTGGTGCGTCGCCATCTAATACTAGCCTCTCAGGAAAGTCACGTATACAGATTGTTTGAAGCATTGCTCCCCGTGAACGAAAGTCGGCATTGAGCCTACTATATTCAATCCCGATGCAATTTCCGTGTTTCATAGTCAATATGAAGATCCAAGGGTTACAGTAAACACCCAGTGGTGCGTCGCAATCTAATACTGGTCTCTCAGGAAAGGCACGTATACAGACTGTTTGAAGCATTACTCCCCCTGAACGAAAGTCGGCATTGTGCCTACTATATTCAATCCCGATGCAATTTCTGTGTTTCATCGTCAATATGAAGCTCCATGGGTTACAGTAAACACCCAGTGGTGCGTCGCCATCTAATACTGGCCTCTCAGGAAAGGCACGTATATAGACTGTTTGAAGCATTGCTCCCCGTGCACGAAAGTCGGCATTGTGCCTACTATATTCAATCCCGATGCAATTTCCGTGTTTCATAGTCAATATGAAGAATCAAGGGTTACAGTAAACACCCAGTGCTGCGTCGCAATCTAATACTGGTCTCTCAGGAAAGGCACGTATTCAGACTCTTTGAAGCATTACTCCCCCTGAACGAAAGTCGGCATTGTGCCTACTATATTCAATCCCGATGCAATTTCTGTGTTTCATCGTCAATATGAAGCTCCATGGGATACAGTAAACACCCAGTGGCGCGTCGCAATCTAATACTGGCCTCTCAGGAAAGGCACATATACAGACTGTTTGAAGCATTGCTCCCCCTGAACGAAAGTCGGCATTGTGTCTACTATATTCAATCCCGATGCAATTTCTGTGTTTCATCGTCAATATGAAGCTCCATGGGTTACAGTAAACACCCAGTGGTGCGTCGCAATCTAATACTGGCCTCTCAGGAAAGGCACGTATACAGACTGTGTGAAGCATTGCTCCCCCTGAACGAAAGTCAGCATTGTGACTACTATATTCAATCCCGATGCAATTTTGTGTTTCATAGTCCATATGAAGCTCCAAGGGTTACAGTAAACACCCAGTGGTGCGTCGCAATCTAATACTGGCCTCTCAGGAAAGGCTCGTATACAGACTGTTTTAAGCATTGCTCCCCCTGAACGAAAGTCGGCATTGTGCCTACTATATTCAATCCCGATGCAATTTCTGTGTTTCATCGTCAATATGAAGCTCCATGGGTTACAGTAAACACCCAGTGGTGCGTCGCCATCTCTTACTGGCCTCTCAGGAAAGGCACATATACAGACTGTTTGAAGCATTGCTCCCCGTGAACGAAAGTCGGCATTGAGCCTACTATATTCAATCCTGATGCAATTTCCGTGTTTCATAGTCAATATGAAGATCCAAGGGTTACAGTAAACACCCAGTGGTGCGTCGCAATCTAATACTGGACTCTCAGTAACGGCACTTATACAGACTGTTTAAACCATTGCTCCCCGAGGACGTAGGTCATCATTGTGCCTACTATATTCAATCACGATGCAATTTCTGTGTTTCATCGTCAATATAAAGCTCCAAGGGTTGCAGTAAACCCCCGTGGTGCGTCGCAATCTAATACTGGCCTCTCAGGAAAGGCACGTATACAGAGTGTTTGAAGCATTGCTCCCCCTGAACGAAAGTCGGCATTGTGCCTACTATATTCAATCCCGATGCAATTTCTGTGTTTCATCGTCAATATGAAGCTCCATGGGTTACAGTAAACACCCAGTGGTGCGTCGCAATCCAATACTGGCCTCTCAGGAAAGGTACATATACAGACTGTTTGAAGCATTGCTCCTTCTGAACGGAAGTCGGCATTGTGCCTACTATATACAATCCCGATGCAATTTCTGTGTTTCATCGTCAATATGAAGCTCCAAGGGTTACAGTAAACACCCAGTGGTGCGTTGCAATTTAATACTGGCCACTCAGGAAAGGCACGTATACAGACTGTTTGAAGCATTGCTCCCCCAAAACGAAAGACGGCATTGTGCCTACTATATTCAATCCCGATGCAATTTCTGTGTTTCATCGTCAATATGAAGCTCCAAGGGTTACAGTGAACACCCAGTGGTGCGTTGCAATCTAATACTGGCCTCTCAGGAAAGGCACGTATACAGACTGTTTGAAGCATTGCTCCCCCTGAACGAAAGTCGGCATTGTGCCTACTATATTCAACCCCGATGCAATTTCTGTGTTTCATCGTCAATATCAAGCTCCAAGGGTTACAGTAAACACCCAGTGGTGCGTCGCACTCCAATACTGGCCTCTCAGGAAAGGCACGTATACAGACTGTTTGAAGCATTACTCCCCGTGAACGAAAGTCGGCATTGTGTCTACTATATTCAATCCCGATGCAATTTCTGTGTTTCATCGTCAATATGAAGCTCCATGGGTTACAGTAAACACCAAGTGGTGCGTCGCAATCTAATACTGGCCTCTCAGGAGAGGCACGTATACAGACTGTGTGATGCATTACTCCCCCTGAACGAAAGTCAGCATTGTGCCTACTATATTCAATCCCGATGCAATTTCTGTGTTTCATAGTCCATATGAAGCTCCAAGGGTTACAGTAAACACCCAGTGGTGTGTCGCAATCTAATACTGGCCTCTCAGGAAAGGCACGTATACAGACTGTTTGAAGCATTGCTCCCCATGAACGAAAGTCGGCATTGAGCCTACTATATTCAATCCTGATGCAATTTCCGTGTTTCATAGTCAATATGAAGATCCAAGGGTTACAGTAAACACCCAGTGGTGCGTCGCAATCTAATACTGGTCTCTCAGGAAAGGCACGTATACAGACTGTTTGAAGCATTGCTCCCCCTGAACGAAAGTCGGCATTGTGCCTACTATATTCAACCCCGATGCAATTTCTGTGTTTCATAGTCAATATGAAGCTCCAAGGGTTACAGTAAACACCCAGTGGTGCGTCGCAATCTAATACTGGCCTCTCAGGAAAGGCACGTACACAGACTGTTTGAAGCATTACTCCCCGTGAACGAAAGTCGGCATTGTGGCTACTATATTCAATCCCGATGCAATTTCTGTGTTTCATCGTCAATATGAAGCTCCATGGGTTACAGTAAACACCCAGTGGTGCGTCGCAATCTAATACTGGCCTCTCAGGAAAGGCACGTATACAGACTGTGTGAAGCATTGCTCCAACTGAACGAAAGTCAGCATTGTGCCTACTATATTCAATCCCGATGCAATTTCTGTGTTTCATAGTCCATATGAAGCTCCAAGGGTTACAGTAAACACCCAGTGGTGCGTCGCAATCTAATACTGGCCTCTCAGGAAAGGCATGTATACAGACTGTTTGAAGTATTGCTCCCCCTGAACGAAAGTTGGCAATGTGCCTACTATATTCAATCCCGATGCAATTTCTGTGTTTCATCGTCAATATGAAGCTCCATGGGTTACAGTAAACACCCAGTGGTGCGTCGCCATCTAATACTGGCCTCTCAGGAAAGGCACGTATATAGACTGTTTGAAGCATTGCTCCCCGTGCACGAAAGTCGGCATTGTGCCTACTATATTCAATCCCGATGCAATTTCTGTGTTTCATCGTCAATATGAACCTCCAAGGATTACAGTAAACACCCAGTGCTGCGTCGCAATCTAATACTGGTCTCTCAGGAAAGGCACGTATTCAGACTGTTTGAAGCATTACTCCCCCTGAACGAAAGTCGGCATTGTGCCTACTATATTCAATCCCGATGCAATTTCTGTGTTTCATCGTCAATATGAAGCTCCATGGGATACAGTAAACACCCAGTGGCGCGTCGCAATCTAATACTGGCCTCTCAGGAAAGGCACATATACAGACTGTTTGAAGCATTGCTCCCCCTGAACGAAAGTCGGCATTGGGCCTACTATATTCCATCCCGATGCAATTTCTGTGTTTCATCGTCAATATGAAGCTCCATGGGTTACAGTAAACACCCAGTGGTGCGTCGTCATCTCTTACTGGCCTCTCAGGAAAGGCACATATACAGACTGTTTGAAGCATTGCTCCCCGTGAACGAAAGTCGGCATTGAGCCTACTATATTCAATCGTGATGCAATTTCCGTGTTTCATAGTCAATATGAAGATCCAAGGGTTACAGTAAACACCCAGTGGTGCGTCGCAATCTAATACTGGACTCTCAGTAACGGCACTTATACAGACTGTTTAAACCATTGCTCCCCGAGGACGTAGGTCATCATTGTGCCTACTATATTCAATCACGATGCAATTTCTGTGTTTCATCGTCAATATAAAGCTCCAAGGGTTGCAGTAAACCCCCGTGGTGCGTCGCAATCTAATACTGGCCTCTCAGGAAAGGCACGTATACAGACGGTTTGAAGCATTGCTCCCCCTGAACGAAAGTCGGCATTGTGCCTACTATATTCAATCCCGATGCAATTTCTGTGTTTCATCGTCAATATGAAGCTCCATGGGTTACAGTAAACACCCAGTGGTGCGTCGCAATCCAATACTGGCCTCTCAGGAAAGGTACATATACAGACTGTTTGAAGCATTGCTCCTTCTGAACGGAAGTCGGCATTGTGCCTACTATATACAATCCCGATGCAATTTCTGTGTTTCATCGTCAATATGAAGCTCCAAGGGTTACAGTAAACACCCAGTGGTGCGTTGCAATCTAATACTGGTCACTCAGGAAAGGCACGTATACAGACTGTTTGAAGCATTGCTCCCCGTGCACGAAAGTCGGCATTGTGCCTACTATATTCAATCCCGATGCAATTTCTGTGTTTCATCGTCAATATGAACCTCCAAGGATTACAGTAAACACCCAGTGCTGCGTCGCAATCTAATACTGGTCTCTCAGGAAAGGCACGTATTCAGACTGTTTGAAGCATTACTCCCCCTGAACGAAAGTCGGCATTGTGCCTACTATATTCAATCCCGATGCAATTTCTGTGTTTTATCGTCAATATGAAGCTCCATGGGATACAGTAAACACCCAGTGGCGCGTCGCAATCTAATACTGGCCTCTCAGGAAAGGCACATATACAGACTGTTTTAAGCATTGCTCCCCCTGAACGAAAGTCGGCATTGTGCCTACTATATTCAATCCCGATGCAATTTCTGTGTTTCATCGTCAATATGAAGCTCCATGGGTTACAGTAAACACCCAGTGGTGCGTCGCCATCTCTTACTGGCCTCTCAGGAAAGGCACATATACAGACTGTTTGAAGCATTGCTCCCCGTGAACGAAAGTCGGCATTGAGCCTACTATATTCAATCCTGATGCAATTTCCGTGTTTCATAGTCAATATGAAGATCCAAGGGTTACAGTAAACACCCAGTGGTGCGTCGCAATCTAATACTGGACTCTCAGTAACGGCACTTATACAGACTGTTTAAACCATTGCTCCCCGAGGACGTAGGTCATCATTGTGCCTACTATATTCAATCACGATGCAATTTCTGTGTTTCATCGTCAATATAAAGCTCCAAGGGTTGCAGTAAACCCCCGTGGTGCGTCGCAATCTAATACTGGCCTCTCAGGAAAGGCACGTATACAGACGGTTTGAAGCATTGCTCCCCCTGAACGAAAGTCGGCATTGTGCCTACTATATTCAATCCCGATGCAATTTCTGTGTTTCATCGTCAATATGAAGCTCCATGGGTTACGGTAAACACCCAGTGGTGCGTCGCAATCCAATACTGGCCTCTCAGGAAAGGTACATATACAGACTGTTTGAAGCATTGCTCCTTCTGAACGGAAGTCGGCATTGTGCCTACTATATACTATCCCGATGCAATTTCTGTGTTTCATCGTCAATATGAAGCTCCAAGGGTTACAGTAAACACCCAGTGGTGCGTTGCAATCTAATACTGGCCACTCAGGAAAGGCACGTATACAGACTGTTTGAAGCATTGCTCCCCCAAAACGAAAGACGGCATTGTGCCTACTATATTCAATCCCGATGCAATTTCTGTGTTTCATCGTCAATATGAAGCTCCAAGGGTTACAGTGAACACCCAGTGGTGCGTTGCAATCTAATACTGGCCTCTCAGGAAAGGCACGTATACAGACTGTTTGAAGCATTGCTCCCCCTGAACGAAAGTCGGCATTGTGCCTACTATATTCAACCCCGATGCAATTTCTGTGTTTCATCGTCAATATGAAGCTCCAAGGGTTACGGTAAACACCCAGTGGTGCGTCGCACTCCAATACTGGCCTCTCAGGAAAGGCACGTATACAGACTGTTTGAAGCATTACTCCCCGTGAACGAAAGTCGGCATTGTGTCTACTATATTCAATCCCGATGCAATTTCTGTGTTTCATCGTCAATATGAAGCTCCATGGGTTACAGTAAACACCAAGTGGTGCGTCGCAATCTAATACTGGCCTCTCAGGAGAGGCACGTATACAGACTGTGTGAAGCATTACTCCCCCTGAACGAAAGTCAGCATTGTGCCTACTATATTCAATCCCGATGCAATTTTTGTGTTTCATAGTCCATATGAAGCTCCAAGGGTTACAGTAAACACCCAGTGGTGTGTCGCAATCTAATACTGGCCTCTCAGGAAAGGCACGTATACAGACTGTTTGAAGCATTGCTCCCCATGAACGAAAGTCGGCATTGAGCCTACTATATTCAATCCTGATGCAATTTCCGTGTTTCATAGTCAATATGAAGATCCAAGGGTTACAGTAAACACCCAGTGGTGCGTCGCAATCTAATACTGGTCTCTCAGGAAAGGCACGTATACAGACTGTTTGAAGCATTGCTCCCCCTGAACGAAAGTCGGCATTGTGCCTACTATATTCAACCCCGATGCAATTTCTGTGTTTCATAGTCAATATGAAGCTCCAAGGGTTACAGTAAACACCCAGTGGTGCGTCGCAATCTAATACTGGCCTCTCAGGAAAGGCACGTACACAGACTGTTTGAAGCATTACTCCCCGTGAACGAAAGTCGGCATTGTGGCTACTATATTCAATCCCGATGCAATTTCTGTGTTTCATCGTCAATATGAAGCTCCATGGGTTACAGTAAACACCCAGTGGTGCGTCGCAATCTAATACTGGCCTCTCAGGAAAGGCACGTATACAGACTGTGTGAAGCATTGCTCCAACTGAACGAAAGTCAGCATTGTGCCTACGATATTCAATCCCGATGCAAATTCTGTGTTTCATAGTCCATATGAAGCTCCAAGGGTTACAGTAAACACCCAGTGGTGCGTCGCAATCTAATACTGGCCTCTCAGGAAAGGCATGTATACAGACTGTTTGAAGTATTGCTCCCCCTGAACGAAAGTTGGCAATGTGCCTACTATATTCAATCCCGATGCAATTTCTGTGTTTCATCGTCAATATGAAGCTCCATGGGTTACAGTAAACACCCAGTGGTGCGTCGCCATCTAATACTGGCCTCTCAGGAAAGGCACGTATATAGACTGTTTGAAGCATTGCTCCCCGTGCACGAAAGTCGGCATTGTGCCTACTATATTCAATCCCGATGCAATTTCTGTGTTTCATCGTCAATATGAACCTCCAAGGATTACAGTAAACACCCAGTGCTGCGTCGCAATCTAATACTGGTCTCTCAGGAAAGGCACGTATTCAGACTGTTTGAAGCATTACTCCCCCTGAACGAAAGTCGGCATTGTGCCTACTATATTCAATCCCGATGCAATTTCTGTGTTTCATCGTCAATATGAAGCTCCATGGGATACAGTAAACACCCAGTGGCGCATCGCAATCTAATACTGGCCTCTCAGGAAAGGCACATATACAGACTGTTTGAAGCATTGCTCCCCCTGAACGAAAGTCGGCATTGTGTCTACTATATTCAATCCCGATGCAATTTCTGTGTTTCATCGTCAATATGAAGCTCCATGGGTTACAGTAAACACCCAGTGGTGCGTCGCAATCTAATACTGGCCTCTCAGGAAAGGCACGTATACAGACTGTGTGAAGCATTGCTCCCCCTGAACGAAAGTCAGCATTGTGCCTACTATATTCAATCCCGATGCAATTTCTGTGTTTCATAGTCCATATGAAGCTCCAAGGGTTACAGTAAACACCCAGTGGTGCGTCGCAATCTAATACTGGCCTCTCAGGAAAGGCTCGTATACAGACTGTTTTAAGCATTGCTCCCCCTGAACGAAAGTCGGCATTGTGCCTACTATATTCAATCCCGATGCAATTTCTGTGTTTCATCGTCAATATGAAGCTCCATGGGTTACAGTAAACACCCAGTGGTGCGTCGCCATCTAATACTGGCCTCTCAGGAAAGGCACATATACAGACTGTTTGAAGCATTGCTCCCCGTGAACGAAAGTCGGCATTGAGCCTACTATATTCAATCCTGATGCAATTTCCGTGTTTCATAGTCAATATGAAGATCCAAGGGTTACAGTAATCACCCAGTGGTGCGTCGCAATCTAATACTGGACTCTCAGTAACGGCACTTATACAGACAGTTTAAACCATTGCTCCCCGAGGACGTAGGTCATCATTGTGCCTACTATATTCAATCACGATGCAATTTCTGTGTTTCATCGTCAATATAAAGCTCCAAGGGTTGCAGTAAACCCCCGTGGTGCGTCGCAATCTAATACTGGCCTCTCAGGAAAGGCACGTATACAGACTGTTTGAAGCATTGCTCCCCCTGAACGAAAGTCGGCATTGTGCCTACTATATTCAATCCCGATGAAATTTCTGTGTTTCATCGTCAATATGAAGCTCCAAGTGTTACAGTAAACACCCAGTGGTGCGTCGCAGTCTAATACTGGCCTCTCAGGAAAGGCACGTATACAGACTGTTTGAAGCATTACTCCCCCTGAACGAAAGTCGGCATTGTGCCTACTATATTCAATCCCGATGCAATTTCTGTGTTTCATCGTCAATATGAAGCTCCATGGGTTACAGTAAACACCCAGTGGTGCGTCGCAATCTAATACTGGCCTCTCAGGAAAGGCACGTATACAGACTGTTTGAAGCATTGCTCTCACTGAACGAAAGTCGGCATTGTGCCCACTATATTCAATCCCGATGCAATTTCTGTGTTTCATCGTCAATATGAAGCTCCATGGGTTACAGTAAACACCCAGTGGTGCGTCGCAATCTAATACTGGCCTCTAAGGAAAGGCACGTATACAGATTGTTTGAAGCATTACTCCCCCTGAACGAAAGTCGGCATTGTGCCTACTATATTCAATCCCGATGCAATTTCTGTGTTTCATCGTCAATATGAAGCTCCAAGGGTTACAGTAAACACCCAGTGGTGCGTCGCAATCCAATACTGGCCTCTCAGGAAAGGCACGTATACAGACTGTTTGAAGCATTGCTCCCCCTGAACGGAAGTCGGCATTGTGCCTACTATATTCAATCCCGATGCAATTTCTGTGTTTCATCGTCAATATGAAGCTCCAAGGGTTACAGTAAACACCCAGTGGTGCGTCGCAATCTAATACTGGCCTCTCTGTAACGGCACGTATACAGACTGTTTGAAGCATTGCTCCCCCTGGACGGAAGTCGGCATTGTGCCTACTATATTCAATCCCGATGCAATTTCTGTGTTTCATCGTCAATATGAAGCTCCAAGGGGTACAGTAAACACCCAGTGGTGCGTCGCCATCTAATACTGGCCTCTCAGGAAAGGCACGTATATAGACTGTTTGAAGCATTGCTCCCCGTGAACGAAAGTCGGCATTGAGCCTCTTATATTCAATCCTGATGCAATTTCCGTGTTTCATAGTCAATATGAAGATCCAAGGGTTACAGTAAACACCCAGTGGTGCGTCGCAATCTAATACTGGTCTCTCAGGAAGGCACGTATACAGACTGTTTGAAGCATTACTCCCCCTGAACGAAAGTCGGCATTGTGGCTACTATATTCAATCCCGATGCAATTTCTGTGTTTCATCGTATATATTTAGCTCCATGGGCTACAGTAAACACCCTGTGGTGCGTCGCAATCTAATACTGGCCTCTCAGGAAAGGCACATATACAGACTGTTTGAAGCATTGCTCCCCCTGAACGGAAGTCGGCATTGTGCCTACTATATACAATCCCGATGCAATTTCTGTGTTTCATCGTCAATATGAAGCTCCAAGGGTTACAGTAAACACCCAGTGGTGCGTTGCAATCTAATACTGGCCACTCAGGAAAGGCACGTATACAGACTGTTTGAAGCATTGCTCCCCCAAAACGAAAGACGGCATTGTGCCTACTATATTCAATCCCGATGCAATTTCTGTGTTTCATCGTCAATATGAAGCTCCAAGGGTTACAGTAAACACCCAGTGGTGCGTCGCAATCTAATACTGGCCTCTCAGGAAAGGCACGTATACAGACTGTGTGAAGCATTGCTCCCCCTGAACGAAAGTCAGCATTGTGCCTACTATATTCAATCCCGATGCAATTTCTGTGTTTCATAGTCCATATGAAGTTCCAAGGGTTACAGTAAACACCCAGTGGTGCGTCGCAATCTAATACTGGCCTCTCAGGAAAGGCACGTATACAGACTGTTTGAAGCATTACTCCCCCTGAACGAAAGTCGGCATTGTGCCTACTATATTCAATCCCGATACAATTTCTGTGTTTCATCGTCAATATGAACCTCCATGGGTTACAGTAAACACCCAGTGGTGCGTCGCAATCTAATACTGGCCTCTCAGGAAAGGCACGTATACAGACTGTTTGAAGCATTGCTCCCCCTGAACGAAAGTCAGCATTGTGCCTGCTATATTCAATCCCGATGCAATTTCTGTGTTTCATCGTCAATATGAACCTCCAAGGGTTACAGTAAACACCCAGTGGTGCGTCGCAATCTAATACTGGCCTCTCAGGAAAGGCACAAATACAGACTGTTTGAAGCATTGCTCCCCCTGAACGAAAGTCGGCATTGTGCCTATTATATTCAATCCCGATGCAATTTCTGTGTTTCATCGTCAATATGAAGCTCCAAGGGTTACAGTAAACACCCAGTGGTACGTCGCAATCTAATACTGGCCTCTCAGGAAAGGCACGTATACAGACTGTTTGAAGCATTGCTCCCCCTGAACGAAAGTCGGCATTGTGCCTACTATATACAATCCCGATGCAATTTCTGTGTTTCATCGTCAATATGAAGCTCCAATTGTTACAGTAAACACCCAGTGGTGCGTCGCAATCTAATACTGGCCTCTCAGGAAAGGCACGTATACACACTGTTTGAAGCATTGCTCCCCCTGAACGAAAGTCGGCATTGTGCCTACTATATTGAATCCCGATGCAATTTCTGTGTTTCTTCGTCAATATGAAGCTCCATGGGTTACAGTAAACACCCAGTGGTTTGTCGCAATGTAATACTGGCCTCTCAGGAAAGGCACATATACAGACTGTTTGAAGCATTGCTCCCCCTGAACGTAAGTCGGCATTGTGCCTACTATATTCAATCCCGTTGCAATTTCTATGTTTCATCGTCAATATGAAGCTCCATGGGTTACAGTAAACACCCAGTGGTGCGTCGCAATTTAATACTGGCCTCTCAGGAAAGGCACGTATACAGACTGTTTGAAGCATTGCTCCCCCTGAACGAAAGTCGGCATTGTGCCTACTATATTCAATCCCGATGCAATTTCTGTGTTTCATCGTCAATATGAAGCTCCATGGGTTACAGTAAACACCCAGTGGTGCGTCGCAATCTAATACTGGCCTCTCAGGAAAGGCACATATACAGACTGTTTGAAGCATTGCTCCCCCTGAACGGAAGTCGGCATTGTGCCTACTATATTCAATCCCGATGCAATTTCTGTGTTTCATCGTCAATATGAAGCTCCAAGGGTTACAGTAAACACCCAGTGGTGCGTCGCAATCTAATACTGGCCTCTCAGGAAAGGCACGTATACAGACTGTTTGAAGCATTACTCCCCCTGTACGTAAGTCGATCTTCTGCCTACTATATTCAATCCCGATGCAATTTCTGTGTTTCATCGTCAATATGAAGCTCCAAGGGTTACAGTAAACACCCAGTGGTGCGTCGCAATCTAATGATGGCCTCTCAGGAAAGGCACGTATACAGACTGTTTGAAGCATTGCTCCCCCTGAACGAAAGTCGGCATTGTGCCTACTATATTCAATCCCGATACAATTTCTGTGTTTCATCGTATATATGAAGCTCCATGGGTTACAGTAAACACCCAGTGGTGCGTCGCAATCTAATACTGGAATCTCAGGAAAGGCACGTATACAACTGTATGAAGCATTGCTCCCCCTGGACGTAAGTCGGCATTGTGCCTACTATATTCAATCCCGATGCAATTTCTGTGTTTCATCGTCAATATGAAGCTCCAATGGTTACAGTAAACACCCAGTGGTGCGTCGCAACCTAATACTGGCCTCTCAGGAAAGGCACGTATACAGACTGTTTGAAGCATTGCTCCCCATGAACGAAAGTCGGCATTGTGCCTACTATATTCAATCCCCATGCAATTTCTGTGTTTCATCGTCAATATGAAGCTCCAAGGGTTACAGTAAACACCCAGTGTTGCGTCGCAATCTAATACTGGCCTCTCAGGAAAGGCACGTATACAGCCAGTTTCAAGCATTGCTCCCCCTGAACGAAAGTCGGCATTGTGCCTACTATATTCAATCCCGATGCAATTTCTGTGTTTCATAGTTAATACGAAGCTCCAAGGGTTACAGTAAACACCCAGTGGTGCGTCGCAATCTAATACTGGCCTCTCATGAAAGGCACGAATACAGACTGTTTGAAGCATTACTCCCCCTGAACGAAAGTCGGCATTGTGCCTACTATATTCAATCCCGATGCAATTTCTGTGTTTCATCGTCAATATGAAGAATCAAGGGTTACAGTAAACACCCAGTGCTGCGTCGCAATCTAATACTGGTCTCTCAGGAAAGGCACGTATACAGACTGTTTGAAGCATTACTCCCCCTGAACGAAAGTCGGCATTGTGCCTACTATATTCAATCCCGATGCAATTTCTGTGTTTCATCGTCAATATGAAGCTCCATGGGATACAGTAAACACCCAGTGGCGCGTCGCAATCTAATACTGGCCTCTCAGGAAAGGCACATATACAGACTGTTTGAAGCATTGCTCCCCCTGAACGAAAGTCGGCATTGTGTCTACTATATTCAATCCCGATGCAATTTCTGTGTTTCATCGTCAATATGAAGCTCCATGGGTTACAGTAAACACCCAGTGGTGCGTCGCAATCTAATACTGGCCTCTCAGGAAAGGCACGTATACAGACTGTGTGAAGCATTGCTCCCCCTGAACGAAAGTCAGCATTGTGCCTACTATATTCAATCCCGATGCAATTTCTGTGTTTCATAGTCCATATGAAGCTCCAAGGGTTACAGTAAACACCCAGTGGTGCGTCGCAATCTAATACTGGCCTCTCAGGAAAGGCTCGTATACAGACTGTTTTAAGCATTGCTCCCCCTGAACGAAAGTCGGCATTGTGCCTACTATATTCAATCCTGATGCAATTTCCGTGTTTCATAGTCAATATGAAGATCCAAGGGTTACAGTAAACACCCAGTGGTGCGTCGCAAACTAATACTGGTCTCTCAGGAAAGGCACGTATACAGACTGTTTGAAGCATTACTCCCCCTGTACGAAAGTCGGCATTGTGCCTACTATATTCAATCCCGATGCAATTTCTGTGTTTCATCGTCAATATGAAGCTCCATGGGTTACAGTAAACACCCAGTGGTGCGTCGCAATCTAATACTGGCCTCTCAGGAAAGGCACAAATACAGACTGTTTGAAGCATTGCTCCCCCTGAACGAAAGTCAGCATTGTGCCTACTATATTCAATCCCGATGCAATTTCTGTGTTTCATCGTCAATATGAAGCTCCAAGGGTTACAGTAAACACCCAGTGGTACGTCGCAATCTAATACTGGCCTCTCAGGAAAGGCACGTATGCAGACTGTTTGAAGCATTGCTCCCCCTGAACGAAAGTCGGCATTGTGCCTACTATATTCAATCCCGATGCAATTTCTGTGTTTCATCGTCAATATGAAGCTCCAATTGTTACAGTGAACACCCAGTGGTGCGTCGCAATCTAATACTGGCGTCTCAGGAAAGGCACGCGTACACACTGTTTGAAGCATTGCTCCCCCTGAACGAAAGTCGGCATTGTGCCTACTATATTCAATCCCGATGCAATTTCTGTGTTTCTTCGTCAATATGAAGCTCCATGGGTTACAGAAAACACCCAGTGGTTTGTCGCAATGTAATACTGGCCTCTCAGGAAAGGCACATATACAGACTGTTTGAAGCATTGCTCCCCCTGAACGAAAGTCGGCATTGTGCCTACTATATTCAATCCCGATGCAATTTCTGTGTTTCATCATCAGTATGAAGCTCCAAGGGTTACAGTAAACACCCAGTGGTGCGTTGCAATCTAATACAGGCCTCTCAGGAAAGGCACGTATACAGACTGTTTGAAGCATTGCTCCCCCTGAACGAAAGTCGGCATTGTGCCTACTATATTCAACCCCGATGCAATTTCTGTGTTTCATAGTCAATATGAAGCTCCAAGGGTTACAGTAAACACCCAGTGGTGCGTCGCAATCTAATACTGGCCTCTCAGGAAAGGCACGTACACAGACTGTTTGAAGCATTACTCCCCGTGAACGAAAGTCGGCATTGTGTCTACTATATTCAATCCCGATGCAATTTCTGTGTTTCATCGTCAATATGAAGCTCCATGGGTTACAGTAAACACCCAGTGGTGCGTCGCAATCTAATACTGGCCTCTCAGGAAAGGCACGTATACAGACTGTGTGAAGCATTGCTCCCCCTGAACGAAAGTCAGCATTGTGCCTACTATATTCAATCCCGATGCAATTTGTGTGTTTCATAGTCCATATGAAGCTCCAAGGGTTACAGTAAACACCCAGTGGTGCGTCGCAATCTAATACTGGCCTCTCAGGAAAGGCACGTATACAGACTGTTTGAAGTATTGCTCCCTCTGAACGAAAGTTGGCAATGTGCCTACTATATTCAATCCCGATGCAATTTCTGTGTTTCATCGTCAATATGAAGCTCCATGGGTTACAGTAAACACCCAGTGGTGCGTCGCCATCTAATACTGGCCTCTCAGGAAAGGCACGTATATAGACTGTTTGAAGCATTGCTCCCCGTGCACGAAAGTCGGCATTGTGCCTACTATATTCAATCCCGATACAATTTCCGTGTTTCATAGTCAATATGAAGAATCAAGGGTTACAGTAAACACCCAGTGCTGCGTCGCAATCTAATACTGGTCTCTCAAGAAAGGCACGTATACAGACTGTTTGAAGCATTACTCCCCCTGAACGAAAGTCGGCATTGTGCCTACTATATTCAATCCCGATGCAATTTCTGTGTTTCATCGTCAATATGAAGCTCCATGGGATACAGTAAACACCCAGTGGCGCGTCGCAATCTAATACTGGCCTCTCAGGAAAGGCACATATACAGACTGTTTGAAGCATTGCTCCCCCTGAACGAAAGTCGGCATTGTGTCTACTATATTCAATCCCGATGCAATTTCTGTGTTTCATCGTCAATATGAAGCTCCATGGGTTACAGTAAACACCCAGTGGTGCGTCGCAATCTAATACTGGCCTCTCAGGAAAGGCACGTATACAGACTGTGTGAAGCATTGCTCCCCCTGAACGAAAGTCAGCATTGTGCCTACTATTTTCAATCCCGATGCAATTTCTGTGTTTCATAGTCCATATGAAGCTCCAAGGGTTACAGTAAACACCCAGTGGTGCGTCGCAATCTAATACTGGCCTCTCAGGAAAGGCTCGTATACAGACTGTTTTAAGCATTGCTCCCCCTGAACGAAAGTCGGCATTGTGCCTACTATATTCAATCCTGATGCAATTTCCGTGTTTCATAGTCAATATGAAGATCCAAGGGTTACAGTAAACACCCAGTGGTGCGTCGCAATCTAATACTGGTCTCTCAGGAAAGGCACGTATACAGACTGTTTGAAGCATTACTCCCCCTGTACGAAAGTCGGCATTGTGCCTACTATATTCAATCCCGATGCAATTTCTGTGTTTCATCGTCAATATGAAGCTCCATGGGTTACAGTAAACACCCAGTGGTGCGTCGCAATCTAATACTGGCCTCTCAGGAAAGGCACAAATACAGACTGTTTGAAGCATTGCTCCCCCTGAACGAAAGTCGGCATTGTGCCTACTATATTCAATCCCGATGCAATTTCTGTGTTTCATCGTCAATATGAAGCTCCAAGGGTTACAGTAAACACCCAGTGGTACGTCGCAATCTAATACTGGCCTCTCAGGAAAGGCACGTATGCAGACTGTTTGAAGCATTGCTCCCCCTGAACGAAAGTCGGCATTGTGCCTACTATATTCAATCCCGATGCAATTTCTGTGTTTCATCGTCAATATGAAGCTCCAATTGTTACAGTGAACACCCAGTGGTGCGTCGCAATCTAATACTGGCGTCTCAGGAAAGGCACGCGTACACACTGTTTGAAGCATTGCTCCCCCTAATCGAAAGTCGGCATTGTGCCTACTATATTCAATCCCGATGCAATTTCTGTGTTTCTTCGTCAATATGAAGCTCCATGGGTTACAGAAAACACCCAGTGGTTTGTCGCAATGTAATACTGGCCTCTCAGGAAAGGCACATATACAGACTGTTTGAAGCATTGCTCCCCCTGAACGAAAGTCGGCATTGTGCCTACTATTTTCAATCCCGTTGCAATTTATGTGTTTCATCGTCAATATGAAGCTCCATGGGTTACAGTAAACACCCAGTGGTGCGTCGCAATCTAATACTGGCCTCTCAGGAAAGGCACGTATACAGACTGTTTGAAGCATTGCTCCCCCTGAACGAAAGTCGGCATTGTGCCTACTCTATTCAATCCCGATGCAATTTCTGTGTTTCATCGTCAATATGAAGCTCCATGGGTTACAGTAAACACCCAGTGGTGCGTCGCAATCTAATACTGGCCTCTCAGGAAAGGCACATATACAGACTGTTTGAAGCATTGCTCCCCCTGAACGGAAGTCGGCATTGTGCCTACTATATTCAATCCCGATGCAATTTCTGTGTTTCATCGTCAATATAAAGCTCCAAGGGTTACAGTAAACACCCAGTGGTGCGTTGCAATCTAAAACTGGCCACTCAGGAAAGGCACGTATACAGACTGTTTGAAGCATTGCTCCCCCTTAACGAAAGTCGGCATTGTGCCTACTATATTCAATCCCGATGCAATTTCTGTGTTTCATCATCAATATGAAGCTCCAAGGGTTACAGCAAACACCCAGTGGTGCGTTGCAATCTAATACAGGCCTCTCAGGAAAGGCACGTATACAGACTGTTTAAAGCATTGCTCCCCCTGAACGAAAGTCGGCATTGTGCCTACTATATTCAACCCCGATGCAATTTCTGTGTTTCATCGTCAATATGAAGCCCCAAGGGTTACAGTAAACACCCAGTGGTGCGTCGCAATCTAATACTGGCCTCTCAGGAAAGGCACGTATACAGACTGTTTGAAGCATTACTCCCCATGAACGAAAGTCGGCATTGTGTCTACTATATTCAATCCCGATGCAATTTCTGTGTTTCATCGTCAATATGAAGCTCCATGGGTTACAGTAAACACCCAGTGGTGCGTCGCAATCTAATACTGGCCTCTCAGGAAAGGCACGTATACAGACTGTGTGAAGCATTGCTCCCCCTGAACGAAAGTCAGCATTGTGCCTACTATATTCAATCCCGATGCAATTTCTGTGTTTCATAGTCCATATGAAGCTCCAAGGGTTACAGTAAACACCCCGTGGTGCGTCGCAATCTAATACTGGCCTCTCAGGAAAGGCACATATACAGACTGTTTGAAGTATTGCTCCCCCTGAACGAAAGTCGGCAATGTGCCTACTATATTCAATCCCGATGCAATTTCTGTGTTTCATCGTCAATATGAAGCTCCATGGGTTACAGTAAACACCCAGTGGTGCGTCGCCATCTAATACTGGCCTCTCAGGAAAGGCACGTATATAGACTGTTTGAAGCATTGCTCCCCGTGAACGAAAGTCGGCATTGTGCCTACTATATTCAATCCCGATGCAATTTCCGTGTTTCATAGTCAATATGAAGAATCAAGGGTTACAGTAAACACCCAGTGCTGCGTCGCAATCTAATACTGGTCTCTCAGGAAAGGCACGTATACAGACTGTTTGAAGCATTACTCCCCCTGAACGAAAGTCGGCATTGTGCCTACTATATTCAATCCCGATGCAATTTCTGTGTTTCATCGTCAATATGAACCTCCAAGGGTTACAGTAAACACCCAGTGGTGCGTCTCAATCTAATACTGGCCTCTCAGGAAAGGCACGTATACAGACTGTGTGAAGCATTGCTCCCCCTGAACGAAAGTCAGCATTGTGCCTACTATATTCAATCCCGATGCAATTTCTGTGTTTCATCGTCAATATGAAGCTCCAATTGTTACAGAAAACACCCAGTGGTGCGTCGCAATCTAATACTGGCCTCTCAGGAAAGGCACGTATACAGACTGTGTGAAGCATTGCTTCCCCTGAACGAAAGTCAGCATTGTGCCTACTATATTCAATCCCGATGCAATTTCTGTGTTTCATAGTCCATATGAAGCTCCAAGGGTTACAGTAAACACCCAGTGGTGCGTCGCAATCTAATACTGGCCTCTCAGGAAAGGCACGTATACAGACTGTTTGAAGTATTGCTCCCCCTGAACGAAAGTTGGCAATGTGCCTACTATATTCAATCCCGATGCAATTTCTGTGTTTCATCGTCAATATGAAGCTCCATGGGTTACAGTAAACACCCAGTGGTGCGTCGCCATCTAATACTGGCCTCTCAGGAAAGGCACGTATATAGACTGTTTGAAGCATTGCTCCCCGTGCACGAAAGTCGGCATTGTGCCTACTATATTCAATCCCGATACAATTTCCGTGTTTCATAGTCAATATGAAGAATCAAGGGTTACAGTAAACACCCAGTGCTGCGTCGCAATCTAATACTGGTCTCTCAGGAAAGGCACGTATACAGACTGTTTGAAGCATTACTCCCCCTGAACGAAAGTCGGCATTGTGCCTACTATATTCAATCCCGATGCAATTTCTGTGTTTCATCGTCAATATGAAGCTCCATGGGATACAGTAAACACCCAGTGGCGCGTCGCAATCTAATACTGGCCTCTCAGGAAAGGCACATATACAGACTGTTTGAAGCATTGCTCCCCCTGAACGAAAGTCGGCATTGTGTCTACTATATTCAATCCCGATGCAATTTCTGTGTTTCATCGTCAATATGAAGCTCCATGGGTTACAGTAAACACCCAGTGGTGCATCGCAATCTAATACTGGCCTCTCAGGAAAGGCACGTATACAGACTGTGTGAAGCATTGCTCCCCCTCAACGAAAGTCAGCATTGTGCCTACTATATTCAATCCCGATGCAATTTCTGTGTTTCATAGTCCATATGAAGCTCCAAGGGTTACAGTAAACACCCAGTGGTGCGTCGCAATCTAATACTGGCCTCTCAGGAAAGGCTCGTATACAGACTGTTTTAAGCATTGCTCCCCCTGAACGAAAGTCGGCATTGTGCCTACTATATTCAATCCTGATGCAATTTCCGTGTTTCATAGTCAATATGAAGATCCAAGGGTTACAGTAAACACCCAGTGGTGCGTCGCAATCTAATACTGGTCTCTCAGGAAAGGCACGTATACAGACTGTTTGAAGCATTACTCCCCCTGTACGAAAGTCGGCATTGTGCCTACTATATTCAATCCCGATGCAATTTCTGTGTTTCATCGTCAATATGAAGCTCCATGGGTTACAGTAAACACCCAGTGGTGCGTCGCAATCTAATACTGGCCTCTCAGGAAAGGCACAAATACAGACTGTTTGAAGCATTGCTCCCCCTGAACGAAAGTCGGCATTGTGCCTACTATATTCAATCCCGATGCAATATCTGTGTTTCATCGTCAATATGAAGCTCCAAGGGTTACAGTAAACACCCAGTGGTACGTCGCAATCTAATACTGGCCTCTCAGGAAAGGCACGTATGCAGACTGTTTGAAGCATTGCTCCCCCTGAACGAAAGTCGGCATTGTGCCTACTATATTCAATCCCGATGCAATTTCTGTGTTTCATCGTCAATATGAAGCTCCAATTGTTACAGTGAACACCCAGTGGTGCGTCGCAATCTAATACTGGCGTCTCAGGAAAGGCACGCGTACACACTGTTTGAAGCGTTGCTCCCCCTGAACGAAAGTCGGCATTGTGCCTACTATATTCAATCCCGATGCAATTTCTGTGTTTCTTCGTCAATATGAAGCTCCATGGGTTACAGAAAACACCCAGTGGTTTGTCGCAATGTAATACTGGCCTCTCAGGAAAGGCACATATACAGACTGTTTGAAGCATTGCTCCCCCTGAACGAAAGTCGGCATTGTGCCTACTATATTCAATCCCGTTGCAATTTATGTGTTTCATCGTCAATATGAAGCTCCATGGGTTACAGTAAACACCAAGTGGTGCGTCGCAATCTAATACTGGCCTCTCAGGAAAGGCACGTATACAGACTGTTTGAAGCATTGCTCCCCCTGAACGGAAGTCGGCATTGTGCCTACTATATTCAATCCCGATGCAATTTCTGTGTTTCATCGTCAATATAAAGCTCCAAGGGTTACAGTAAACACCCAGTGGTGCGTTGCAATCTAAAACTGGCCACTCAGGAAAGGCACGTATACAGACTGTTTGAAGCATTGCTCCCCCTTAACGAAAGTCGGCATTGTGCCTACTATATTCAATCCCGATGCAATTTCTGTGTTTCATCATCAATATGAAGCTCCAAGGGTTACAGTAAACACCCAGTGGTGCGTTGCAATCTAATACAGGCCTCTCAGGAAAGGCACGTATACAGACTGTTTAAAGCATTGCTCCCCCTGAACGAAAGTCGGCATTGTGCCTACTATATTCAACCCCGATGCAATTTCTGTGTTTCATAGTCAATATGAAGCTCCAAGGGTTACAGTAAACACCCAGTGGTGCGTCGCAATCTAATACTGGCCTCTCAGGAAAGGCACGTATACAGACTGTTTGAAGCATTACTCCCCGTGAACGAAAGTCGGCATTGTGTCTACTATATTCAATCCCGATGCAATTTCTGTGTTTCATCGTCAATATGAAGCTCCATGGGTTACAGTAAACACCCAGTGGTGCGTCGCAATCTAATACTGGCCTCTCAGGAAAGGCACGTATACAGACTGTGTGAAGCATTGCTCCCCCTGAACGAAAGTCAGCATTGTGCCTACTATATTCAATCCCGATGCAATTTCTGTGTTTCATAGTCCATATGAAGCTCCAAGGGTTACAGTAAACACCCCGTGGTGCGTCGCAATCTAATACTGGCCTCTCAGGAAAGGCACATATACAGACTGTTTGAAGTATTGCTCCCCCTGAACGAAAGTCGGCAATGTGCCTACTATATTCAATCCCGATGCAATTTCTGTGTTTCATCGTCAATATGAAGCTCCATGGGTTACAGTAAACACCCAGTGGTGCGTCGCCATCTAATACTGGCCTCTCAGGAAAGGCACGTATATAGACTGTTTGAAGCATTGCTCCCCGTGAACGAAAGTCGGCATTGTGCCTACTATATTCAATCCCGATGCAATTTCCGTGTTTCATAGTCAATATGAAGAATCAAGGGTTACAGTAAACACCCAGTGCTGCGTCGCAATCTAATACTGGTCTCTCAGGAAAGGCACGTATACAGACTGTTTGAAGCATTACTCCCCCTGAACGAAAGTCGGCATTGTGCCTACTATATTCAATCCCGATGCAATTTCTGTGTTTCATCGTCAATATGAACCTCCAAGGATTACAGTAAACACCCAGTGGTGCGTCGCAATCTAATACTGGCCTCTCAGGAAAGGCACGTATACAGACTGTGTGAAGCATTGCTCCCCCTGAACGAAAGTCAGCATTGTGCCTACTATATTCAATCCCGATGCAATTTCTGTGTTTCATCGTCAATATGAAGCTCCAATTGTTACAGAAAACACCCAGTGGTGCGTCGCAATCTAATACTGGCCTCTTAGGAAAGGTACGCATACACACTATTTGAAGCATTGCTCCCCCTGAACGAAAGTCGGCATTGTGCCTACTATATTCAATCCCTATGCAATTTCTGTGTTTCTTCGTCAATATGAAGCTCCATGGGTTACAGTAAACACCCAGTGGTTTGTCGCAATGTTATACTGGCCTCTCAGGAAAGGCACATATACAAACTGTTTGAAGCATTGCTCCCCCTGAACGAAAGTCGGCATTGTGCCTACTATATTCAATCCCGTTGCAATTTCTGTGTTTCATCGTCAATATGAAGCTCCATGGGTTACAGTAAACACCCAGTGGTGCGTCGCAATCTAATACTGGCCTCTCAGGAAAGGCACGTATACAGACTGTTTGAAGCATTGCTCCCCCTGAACGAAAGTCGGCATTGTGCCTACTATATTCAATCCCGATGCAATTTCTGTGTTTCATCGTCAATATGAAGCTCCATGGGTTACAGTAAACACCCAGTGGTGCGTCGCAATCTAATACTGGCCTCTCAGGAAAGGCACATATACAGACTGTTTGAAGCATTGCTCCCCCTGAACGAAAGTCGGTATTGTGCCTACTATATTCAATCCCGATGCAATTTCTGTGTTTCATCGTCAATATGAAGCTCCAAGTGTTACAGTAAACACCCAGTGGTGCGTTGCAATCTAAAAGTGGCCACTCAGGAAAGGCACGTATACAGAATGTTTGAAGCATTGCTCCCCGTGAACGAAAGTCGGCATTGTGCCTACTATATTCAATCCCGATGCAATTTCTGTGTTTCATCGTCAATATGAAGCTCCAAGGGTTACAGTAAACACCCAGTGGTGCGTTGCAATCTAATACTGGCCTCTCAGGAAAGGCACGTATACAGACTGTTTGAAGCATTGCTCCCCCTGAACGAAAGTCGGCATTGTGCCTACTATATTCAACCCCGATGCAATTTCTGTGTTTCATAGTCAATATGAAGCTCCAAGGGTTACAGTAAACACACAGTGGTGCGTCGCAATCTAATACTGGCCCTCAGGAAAGGCACACATACAGACTGTTTGAAGCATTACTCCCCGTGAACGAAAGTCGGCATTGTGTCTACTATATTCAATCCCGATGCAATTTCTGTGTTTAATCGTCAATATGAAGCTCCATGGGTTACAGTAAACACCCAGTGGTGCGTCGCAATCTAATACTGGCCTCTCAGGAAAGGCACGTATACAGACTGTGTGAAGCATTGCTCCCCCTGAACGAAAGTCAGCATTGTGCCTACTATATTCAATCCCGATGCAATTTCTGTGTTTCATCGTCAATATGAAGCTCCAATTGTTACAGAAAACACCCAGTGGTGCGTCGCAATCTAATACTGGCCTCTTAGGAAAGGCACGCATACACACAGTTTGAAGCATTGCTCCCCCTGAACGAAAGTCGGCATTGTGCCTACTATATTCAATCCCTATGCAATTTCTGTGTTTATTCGTCAATATGAAGCTCCATGGGTTACAGTAAACACCCAGTGGTTTGTCGCAATGTTATACTGGCCTCTCAGGAAAGGCACATATACAGACTGTTTGAAGCATTGCTCCCCCTGAACGAAAGTCGGCATTGTGCCTACTATATTCAATCCCGTTGCAATTTCTGTGTTTCATCGTCAATATGAAGCTCCATGGGTTACAGTAAACACCCAGTGGTGCGTCGCAATCTAATACTGGCCTCTCAGAAAGGTACGTATACAGACTGTTTGAAGCATTGCTCCCCCTGAACGAAAGTCGGCATTGTGCCTACTATATTCAATCCCGATGCAATTTCTGTGTTTCACCGTCAATATGAAGCTCCATGGGTTACAGTAAACACCCAGTGGTGCGTCGCAATCTAATACTGGCCTCTCAGGAAAGGCACATATACAGACTGTTTTGAAGCATTGCTCCCCCTGAACGGAAGTCGGTATTGTGCCTACTATATTCAATCCCGATGCAATTTCTGTGTTTCATCGTCAATATGAAGCTCCAAGGGTTACAGTAAACACCCAGTGGTGCGTTGCAATCTAAAAGTGGCCACTCAGGAAAGGCACGTATACAGACTGTTTGAAGCATTGCTCCCCCTGAACGAAAGTCGGCATTGTGCCTACTATATTCAATCCCGATGCAATTTCTGTGTTTCATCGTCAATATGAAGCTCCAAGGGTTACAGTAAACACCCAGTGGTGCGTTGCAATCTAATACTGGCCTCTCAGGAAAGGCACGTATACAGACTGTTTGAAGCATTGCTCCCCCTGAACGAAAGTCGGCATTGTGCCTACTATATTCAACCCCGATGCAATTTCTGTGTTTCATAGTCAATATGAAGCTCCAAGGGTTACAGTAAACACCCAGTGGTGCGTCGCAATCTAATACTGGCCTCTCAGGAAAGGCACACATACAGACTGTTTGAAGCATTACTCCCCGTGAACGAAAGTTGGCATTGTGTCTACTATATTCAATCCCGATGCAATTTCTGTGTTTAATCGTCAATATGAAGCTCCATGGGTTACAGTAAACACCCAGTGGTGCGTCGCAATCTAATACTGGCCTCTCAGGAAAGGCACGTATACAGACTGTGTGAAGCATTGCTCCCCCTGAACGAAAGTCAGCATTGTGCCTACTATATTCAATCCCGATGCAATTTCTGTGTTTCATCGTCAATATGAAGCTCCAATTGTTACAGAAAACACCCAGTGGTGCGTCGCAATCTAATACTGGCCTCTTAGGAAAGGCACGCATACACACTGTTTGAAGCATTGCTCCCCCTGAACGAAAGTCGGCATTGTGCCTACTATATTCAATCCCTATGCAATTTCTGTGTTTCTTCGTCAATATGAAGCTCCATGGGTTACAGTAAACACCCAGTGGTTTGTCGCAATGTTATACTGGCCTCTCAGGAAAGGCACTTATACAGAATGTTTGAAGCATTGCTCCCCCTGAACGAAAGTCGGCATTGTGCCTACTATATTCAATCCCGTTGCAATTTCTGTGTTTCATCGTCAATATGAAGCTCCATGGGTTACAGTAAACACCCAGTGGTGCGTCGCAATCTAATACTGCCCTTCAGGAAAGGTACGTATACAGACTGTTTGAAGCATTGCTCCCCCTGAACGAAAGTCGGCATTGTGCCTACTATATTCAATCCCGATGCAATTTCTGTGTTTCATCGTCAATATGAAGCTCCATGGGTTACAGTAAACACCCAGTGGTGCGTCGCAATCTAATACTGGCCTCTCAGGAAAGGCACATATACAGACTGTTTGAAGCATTGCTCCCCCTGAACGGAAGTCGGTATTGTGCCTACTATATTCAATCCCGATGCAATTTCTGTGTTTCATCGTCAATATGAAGCTCCAAGGGTTACAGTAAACACCCAGTGGTGCGTTGCAATCTAAAAGTGGCCACTCAGGAAAGGCACGTATACAGACTGTTTGAAGCATTGCTCCCCCTGAACGAAAGTCGGCATTGTGCCTACTATATTCAATCCCGATGCAATTTCTGTGTTTCATCGTCAATATGAAGCTCCAAGGGTTACAGTAAACACCCAGTGGTGCGTTGCAATCTAATACTGGCCTCTCAGGAAAGGCACGTATACAGACTGTTTGAAGCAATGCTCCCCCTGAACGAAAGTCGGCATTGTGCCTACTATATTCAACCCCGATGCAATTTCTGTGTTTCATAGTCAATATGAAGCTCCAAGGGTTACAGTAAACACCCAGTGGTGCGTCGCAATCTAATACTGGCCTCTCAGGAAAGGCACACATACAGACTGTTTGAAGCATTACTCCCCTTGAACGAAAGTCGGCATTGTGTCTACTATATTCAATCCCGATGCAATTTCTGTGTTTAATCGTCAATATGAAGCTCCATGGGTTACAGTAAACACCCAGTGGTGCGTCGCAATCTAATACTGGGGTCTCAGAAAAGGCACGTATACAGACTGTGTGAAGCATTGCTCCCCCTGAACGAAAGTTAGCATTGTGCCTACTATATTCAATCCCGATGCAATTTCTGTGTTTCATAGTCCATCTGAAGCTCCAAGGGCTACAGTAAACACCCAGTGGTGCGTCGCAATCTAATACTGGCCTCTCAGGAAAGGCACGTATACAGACTGTTTGAAGCATTGCTCCCCCTGAACGAAAGTCGGCAATGTGCCTACTATATTCAATCCCGATGCATTTTCTGTGTTTCAACGTCAATATGAAGCTCCATGGGTTACAGTAAACACACAGTGGTGCGTCGCCATCTAATACTGGCCTCTCAGGAAAGGCACGTATATAGACTGTTTGAAGCATTGCTCCCCGTGAACGAAAGTCGGCATTGTGCCTAGTATATTCAATCCCGATGCAATATCCGTGTTTCATAGACAATATGAAGATCCAAGGGTTACAGTAAACACCCAGTGGTGCGTCGCAATCTAATACTGGTCTCTCAGGAAAGGCACGTATACAGACTGTTTGAAGCATTACTCCCCCTGAACTAAAGTCGGCATTGTGCCTACTATATTCAATCCCGATGCAATTTCTGTGTTTCATCGTCAATATGAAGCCCCATGGGTTACAGAAAACACCCAGTGGTGCGTCGCAATCTAATACTGGCCTCTCAGGAAAGGCACGTATACAGACTGTTTGAAGCATTGCTCCCCCTGAACGAAAGTCGGCAATGTGCCTACTATATTCAATCCCGATGCAATTTCCGTGTTTCATAGTCAATATGAAGAATCAAGGGTTACAGTAAACACCCAGTGCTGCGTCGCAATCTAATACTGGTCTCTCAGGAAAGGCACGTATACAGACTGTTTGAAGCATTACTCCCCCTGACGAAAGTCGGCATTGTGCCTACTATATTCAATCCCGATGCAATTTCTGTGTTTCATCGTCAATATGAACCTCCAAGGATTACAGTAAAAACCCGGTGGTGCGTCGCAATCTAATACTGGCCTCTCAGGAAAGGCACGTATACAGACTGTTTGAAGCATTGCTCCCCCTGAACGAAAGTCGGCATTGTGCCTACTATATTCAATCCCGATGCAATTTCTGTGTTTCATCGTCAATATGAAGCTCCAAGGGTTACAGTAAACACCCAGTGGTGCGTCGCAATCTAATACTCGCGTCTCAGGAAAGGCACGTATACAGACTGTTTGAAGTATTACTCCTCCTGAACGAAAGTCGGCATTGTGCCTACTATATTCAATCCCGATGCAATATCTGTGTTTCATCGTCAATATGAAGCTCCATGGGTTACAGCAAACACCCAGTGGTGCGTCGCAATCTAATACTGGCCTCTCAGGAAAAGCACGTATACAGACTGAAGCATTGCTCCCCCTGAACGGAAGTCGGCATTGTGCCTACTATATTCAATCCCGATGCAATTTCTGTGTTTCATCGTCAATATGAAGCTCCAAGGGTTACAGTAAACACCCACTGGTGCGTTGCAATCTAAAACTGGCCACTCAGGAAAGGCACGTATACAGACTGTTTGAAACATTGCTCCCCCTGAACGAAAGTTGGCATTGTGCCTACTATATTCAATCCCGATGCAATTTCTGTGTTTCATAGTCAATATGAAGCTCCAAGGGTTACAGTAAAAACCCAGCGGTGCGTCCCAATCTAATACTGGCCTCTCAGGAAAGGCACGTATACAGACTGTTTGAAGTATTGCTCCCCCTGAACGAAAGTCGGCATTGTGCCTACTATATTCAATCCCGTTGCAATTTCTGTGTTTCATCGTCAATATGAAGCTCCATGGGTTACAGTAAACACCCAGTGGTGCGTCGCAATCTAATACTGGCCTATCAGGAATGGCACGTATACAGACTGTTTGAAGCATTGCTCCCCCTGAACGAAAGTCGGCATTGTGCCTACTATATTCAATCCCGATGCAATTTCTGTGTTTCATCGTCAATATGAAGCTCCATGGGTTACAGTAAACACCCAGTGGTGCGTCGCAATCTAGTACTGGCCTCTCAGGAAAGGCACATATACAGACTGATTGAAGCATTGCTCCCCCTGAACGGAAGTCGGCATTGTGCCTACTATATTCAATCCCGATGCAATTTCTGTGTTTCATCGTCAATATGAAGCTCCAAGGGTTACAGTAAACACCCAGTGGTGCGTTGCAATCTTAAACTGGCCACTCATTAAAGGCACGTATACAGACTGTTTGAAGCATTGCTCCCCCTGAACGAAAGTCGGCATTGTGCCTACTATATTCAATCCCGATGCAATTTCTGTGTTTCATCGTCAATATGAAGCTCCAAGGGTTACAGTAAACACCCAGTGGTGCGTTGCAATCTAATACTGGCCTCTCAGGAAAGGCACGTATACAGACTGTTTGAAGCATTGCTCTCCCTGAACGAAAGTCGGCATTGTGCCTACTATATTCAACCCCGATGCAATTTCTGTGTTTCATAGTCAATATGAAGCTCCAAAGGTTACAGTAAACACCCAGTGGTGCGTCGCAATCTAATACAGGCCTCTCAGGAAAGGCACGTATACAGACTGTTTGAAGCATTACTCCCCGTGAACGAAAGTCGGCATTGTGTCTACTATATTCAATCCCGATGCAATTTCTGTGTTTCATCGTCAATATGAAGCTCCATGGGTTACAGTAAACACCCAGTGGTGCGTCGCAATCTAATACTGGCCTCTCAGGAAAGGCACGTATACAGACTGTGTAAAGCATTGCTCCCCCTGAACGAAAGTCAGCATTGTGCCTACTATATTCAATCCCGATGCAATATCTGTGTTTCATAGTCCATATGAAGCTCCAAGGGTTACAGTAAAGACCCAGTGGTGCGTCGCAATCTAATACTGGCCTCTCAGGAAAGGCACGTATACAGACTGTTTGAAGCATTGCTCACCCTGAACGAAAGTCGGCATTGTGCCTACTATATTCAATCCCGATGCAATTTCTGTGTTTCATCGTCAATATGAAGCTCCATGGGTTACAGTAAACACCCAGTGGTGCGTCGCCATCTAATACTGGCCTCTCAGGAAAGGCACGTATACAGACTGTTTGAAGCATTGCTCCCCGTGAACGAAAGTCGGCATTGAGCCTACTAATTTCAATCCTGATGCAATTTCCGTGTTTCATACTCAATATGAAGAATCAAGGGTTACAGTAAACACCCAGTGCTGCGTCGCAATCTAATACTGGTCTCTCAGGAAAGGCACGTTTACAGACTGTTTGAAGCATTACTCCCCCTGAACGAAAGTCGGCATTGTGCCTACTATATTCAATCCCGATGCAATTTCTGTGTTTCATCGTCAATATGAACCTCCAAGGATTACAGTAAAAACCCAGTGGTGCGTCGCAATCTAATACTGGCCTCTCAGGAAAGGCACGTATACAGACTGTTTGAAGCATTGCTCCCCCTGAACGAATGTCGGCATTGTGCCCACTATATTCAATCCCGATGCAATTTCTGTGTTTCATCGTCAATATGAAGCTCCAAGGGTTACAGTAAACACCCAGTGGTGCGTCGCAATCTAATACTCGCGTCTCAGGAAAGGCACGTATACAGACTGTTTGAAGTATTACTCCTCCTGAACGAAAGTCGGCATTGTGCCTACTATATTCAATCCCGATGCAATATCTGTGTTTCATCGTCAATATGAAGCTCCATGGGTTACAGCAAACACCCAGTGGTGCGTCGCAATCTAATACTGGCCTCTCAGGAAAAGCACGTATACAGACTGAAGCATTGCTCCCCCTGAACGGAAGTCGGCATTGTGCCTACTATATTCAATCCCGATGCAATTTCTGTGTTTCATCGCAATATGAAGCTCCAAGGGTTACAGTAAACACCCACTGGTGCGTTGCAATCTAATACTGGCCACTCAGGAAAGGCACGTATACAGACTGTTTGAAACATTGCTCCCCCTGAACGAAAGTTGGCATTGTGCCTACTATATTCAATCCCGATGCAATTTCTGTGTTTCGTAGTCAATATGAAGCTCCAAGGGTTACAGTAAAAACCCAGCGGTGCGTCCCAATCTAATACTGGCCTCTCAGGAAAGGCATGTATACAGACTGTTTGAAGCATTGCTCACCCTGAACGAAAGTCGGCATTGTGCCTACTATATTCAATACCGATGCAATTTCTGTGTTTCATCGTCAATATGAAGCTCCATGGGTTACAGTAAACACCCAGTGGTGCGTCGCAATATAATACTGGCCTCTCAGGAAAGGCACATATACAGACTGTTTGAAGCATTGCTCCCCCTGAACGAAAGTCGGCATTGTGCCTACTATATTCAATCCCGTTGCAATTTCTGTGTTTCATCGTCAATATGAAGCTCCATGGGTTACAGTAAACACCCAGTGGTGCGTCGCAATCTAATACTGGCCTATCAGGAATGGCACGTATACAGACTGTTTGAAGCATTGCTCCCCCTGAACGAAAGTCGGCATTGTGCCTACTATATTCAATCCCGATGCAATTTCTGTGTTTCATCGTCAATATGAAGCTCCATGGGTTACAGTAAACACCCAGTGGTGCGTCGCAATCTAATACTGGCCTCTCAGGAAAGGCACATATACAGACTGATTGAAGCATTGCTCCCCCTTAACGGAAGTCGGCATTGTGCCTACTATATTCAATCCCGATGCAATTTCTGTGTTTCATCGTCAATATGAAGCTCCAAGGGTTACAGTAAACACCCAGTGGTGCGTTGCAATCTAAAACTGGCCACTCATTAAAGGCACGTATACAGACTGTTTGAAGCATTGCTCCCCCTGAACGAAAGTCGGCATTGTGCCTACTATATTCCACCCCGATGAAATTTCTGTGTTTCATCGTCAATATGAAGCTCCAAGGGTTACAGTAAACACCCAGTGGTGCGTTGCAATCTAATACTGGCCTCTCAGGAAAGGCACGTATACAGACTGTTTGAAGCATTGCTCTCCCTGAACGAAAGTCGGCATTGTGCCTACTATATTCAACCCCGATGCAATTTCTGTGTTTCATAGTCAATATGAAGCTCCAAAGGTTACAGTAAACACCCAGTGGTGCGTCGCAATCTAATACTGGCCTCTCAGGAAACGCACGTATACAGACTGTTTGAAGCATTACTCCCCGTGAACGAAAGTCGGCATTGTGTCTACTATATTCAATCCCGATGCAATTTCTGTGTTTCATCGTCAATATGAAGCTCCATGGGTTACAGTAAACACCCAGTGGTGCGTCGCAATCTAATACTGGCCTCTCAGGAAAGGCACGTATACAGACTGTGTAAAGCATTGCTCCCCCTGAACGAAAGTCAGCATTGTGCCTACTATATTCAATCCCGATGCAATATCTGTGTTTCATAGTCCATATGAAGCTCCAAGGGTTACAGTAAACACCCAGTGGTGCGTCGCAATCTAATACTGGCCTCTCAGGAAAGGCACGTATACAGACTGTTTGAAGCATTGCTCACCCTGAACGAAAGTCGGCATTGTGCCTACTATATTCAATCCCGATGCAATTTCTGTGTTTCATCGTCAATATGAAGCTCCATGGGTTACAGTAAACACCCAGTGGTGCGTCGCCATCTAATACTGGCCTCTCAGGAAAGGCACGTATACAGACTGTTTGAAGCATTGCTCCCCGTGAACGAAAGTCGGCATTGAGCCTACTATATTCAATCCTGATGCAATTTCCGTGTTTCATAGTCAATATGAAGATCCAAGGGTTACAGTAAACACCCAGTGGTGCGTCGCAATCTAATACTGGTCTCTCAGGAAAGGCATGTATACAGACTGTTTGAAGCATTACTCCCCCTGAACGAAAGTCGGCATTGTGCCTACTATATTCAATCCCGATGCAATTTCTGTGTTTCATCGTCAATATGAAGCTCCATGTGTTACAGTAAGCACCCAGTGGTGCGTCGCAATCTAATACTGGCCTCTCAGGAAAGGCACGTATACAGACTGTTTGAAGCATTGCTCCCCTTAAACGAAAGTCATCATTGTGCCTACTATATTCAATCCCGATGCAATTTCTGTGTTTGATCGTCAATATGAATCTCCAAGGGTTACAGTAAACACCCAGTGGTGCCTCGCAATCTAATACTGGCCTCTCAGGAAAGGCACAAATACAGACTGTTTGAAGCATTGCTCCCCCTGAACGAAAGTCGGCATTGTGCCTACTATATTCAATCCCGATGCAATTTCTGTGTTTCATCGTCAATATGAAGCTCCAAGGGTTACAGTAAACACCCAGTGGTACGTCGCAATCTAATACTGGCCTCTCAGGAAAGGCACGTATACAGACTGTTTGAAGCATTGCTCCCCCTGAACGAAAGTCGGCATTGTGCCTACTATATTCAATCCCGTTGCAATTTCTGTGTTTCATCGCCAATATGAAGCTCCAATTGTTACAGTAAACACCCAGTGGTGCGTCGCAATCTAATACTGGCCTCTCAGGAAAGGCACGTATACAGACTGTTTGAAGCATTACTCCCCGTGAACGAAAGTCGGCATTGTGTCTACTATATTCAATCCCGATGCAATTTCTGTGTTTCATCGTCAATATGAAGCTCCATGGGTTACAGTAAACACCCAGTGGTGCGTCGCAATCTAATACTGGCCTCTCAGGAAAGGCACGTATACAGACTGTGTAAAGCATTGCTCCCCCTGAACGAAAGTCAGCATTGTGCCTACTATATTCAATCCCGATGCAATATCTGTGTTTCATAGTCCATATGAAGCTCCAAGGGTTACAGTAAAGACCCAGTGGTGCGTCGCAATCTAATACTGGCCTCTCAGGAAAGGCACGTATACAGACTGTTTGAAGCATTGCTCACCCTGAACGAAAGTCGGCATTGTGCCTACTATATTCAATCCCGATGCAATTTCTGTGTTTCATCGTCAATATGAAGCTCCATGGGTTACAGTAAACACCCAGTGGTGCGTCGCCATCTAATACTGGCCTCTCAGGAAAGGCACGTATACAGACTGTTTGAAGCATTGCTCCCCGTGAACGAAAGTCGGCATTGAGCCTATTATATTCAATCCTGATGCAATTTCCGTGTTTCATAGTCAATATGAAGAATCAAGGGTTACAGTAAACTCCCAGTGCTGCGTCGCAATCTAATACTGGTCTCTCAGGAAAGGCACGTTTACAGACTGTTTGAAGCATTACTCCCCCTGAACGAAAGTCGGCATTGTGCCTACTATATTCAATCCCGATGCAATTTCTGTGTTTCATCGTCAATATGAACCTCGAAGGATTACAGTAAAAACCCAGTGGTGCGTCGCAATCTAATACTGGCCTCTCAGGAAAGGCACGTATACAGACTGTTTGAAGCATTGCTCCCCCTGAACGAATGTCGGCATTGTGCCCACTATATTCAATCCCGATGCAATTTCTGTGTTTCATCGTCAATATGAAGCTCCAAGGGTTACAGTAAACACCCAGTGGTGCGTCGCAATCTAATGCTCGCGTCTCAGGAAAGGCACGTATACAGACTGTTTGAAGTATTACTCCTCCTGAACGAAAGTCGGCATTGTGCCTACTATATTCAATACCGATGCAATTTCTGTGTTTCATCGTCAATATGATGCTCCATGGGTTACAGTAAACACCCAGTGGTGCGTCGCAATATAATACTGGCCTCTCAGGAAAGGCACATATACAGACTGTTTGAAGCATTGCTCCCCCTGAACGAAAGTCGGCATTGTGCCTACTATATTCAATCCCGTTGCAATTTCTGTGTTTCATCGTCAATATGAAGCTCCATGGGTTACAGTAAACACCCAGTGGTGCGTCGCAATCTAATACTGGCCTATCTGGAATGGCACGTATACGGACTGTTTGAAGCATTGCTCCCCCTGAACGAAAGTCGGCATTGTGCCTACTATATTCAATCCCGATGCAATTTCTGTGTTTCATCGTCAATATGAAGCTCCATGGGTTACAGTAAACACCCAGTGGTGCGTCGCAATTTAATACTGGCCTCTCAGGAAAGGCACATATACAGACTGATTGAAGCATTGCTCCCCCTGAACGGAAGTCGGCATTGTGCCTACTATATTCAATCCCGATGCAATTTCTGTGTTTCATCGTCAATATGAAGCTCCAAGGGTTACAGTAAACACCCAGTGGTGCGTTGCAATCTAAAACTGGCCACTCATTAAAGGCACGTATACAGACTGTTTGAAGCATTGCTCCCCCTGAACGAAAGTCGGCATTGTGCCTACTATATTCAATCCCGATGCAATTTCTGTGTTTCATCGTCAATATGAAGCTCCAAGGGTTACAGTAAACACCCAGTGGTGCGTTGCAATCTAATACTGGCCTCTCAGGAAAGGCACGTATACAGACTGTTTGAAGCATTGCTCTCCCTGAACGAAAGTCGGCATTGTGCCTACTATATTCAACCCCGATGCAATTTCTGTGTTTCATAGTCAATATGAAGCTCCAAAGGTTACAGTAAACACCCAGTGGTGCGTCGCAATCTAATACTGGCCTCTCAGGAAACGCAGGTATACAGACTGTTTGAAGCATTACTCCCCGTGAACGAAAGTCGGCATTGTGTCTACTATATTCAATCCCGATGCAATTTCTGTGTTTCATCGTCAATATGAAGCTCCATGGGTTACAGTAAACACCCAGTGGTGCGTCGCAATCTAATACTGGCCTCTCAGGAAAGGCACGTATACAGACTGTGTAAAGCATTGCTCCCCCTGAACGAAAGTCAGCATTGTGCCTACTATATTCAATCCCGATGCAATATCTGTGTTTCATAGTCCATATGAAGCTCCAAGGGTTACAGTAAACACCCAGTGGTGCGTCGCAATCTAATACAGGCCTCTCAGGAAAGGCACGTATACAGACTGTTTGAAGCATTGCTCACCCTGAACGAAAGTCGGCATTGTGCCTACTATATTCAATCCCGATGCAATTTCTGTGTTTCATCGTCAATATGAAGCTCCATGGGTTACAGTAAACACCCAGTGGTGCGTCGCCATCTAATGCTGGCCTCTCAGGAAAGGCACGTATACAGACTGTTTGAAGCATTGCTCCCCGTGAACGAAAGTCGGCATTGAGCCTACTATATTCAATCCTGATGCAATTTCCGTGTTTCATAGTCAATATGAAGATCCAAGGGTTACAGTAAACACCCAGTGGTGCGTCGCAATCTAATACTGGTCTCTCAGGAAAGGCATGTATACAGACTGTTTGAAGCATTACTCCCCCTGAACGAAAGTCGGCATTGTGCCTACTATATTCAATTCCGATGCAATTTCTGTGTTTCATCGTCAATATGAAGCTCCATGTGTTACAGTAAGCACCCAGTGGTGCGTCGCAATCTAATACTGGCCTCTCAGGAAAGGCACGTATACAGACTGTTTGAAGCATTGCTCCCCTTAAACGAAAGTCATCATTGTGCCTACTATATTCAATCCCGATGCTATTTCTGTGTTTGATCGTCAATATGAACCTCCAAGGGTTACAGTAAACACCCAGTGGTGCCTCGCAATCTAATACTGGCCTCTCAGGAAAGGCACAAATACAGACTGTTTGAAGCATTGCTCCCCCTGAACGAAAGTCGGCATTGTGCCTACTATATTCAATCCCGATGCAATTTCTGTGTTTCATCGTCAATATGAAGCTCCAAGGGTTACAGTAAACACCCAGTGGTACGTCGCAATCTAATACTGGCCTCTCAGGAAAGGCACGTATACAGACTGTTTGAAGCATTGCTCCCCCTGAACGAAAGTCGGCATTGTGCCTACTATATTCAATCGCGATGCAATTTCTGTGTTTCATCGCCAATATGAAGCTCCAATTGTTACAGTAAACACCCAGTGGTGCGTCGCAATCTAATACTGGCCTCTCAGGAAAGGCACGCATACACACTGTTTGAAGCATTGCTCCCCCTGAACGAAAGTCGGCATTGTGCCTACTATATTCAATCCCGATGCAATTTCTGTGTTTCTTCGTCAGTATGAAGCTCCATGGGTTACAGTAAACACCCAGTGGTTTGTCGCAATGTAATACTGGCCTCTCAGGAAAGGCACATATACAGACTGTTTGAAGCATTGCTCCCCCTGAACGAAAGTCGGCATTGTGCCTACTATATTCAATCGCGATGCAATTTCTGTGTTTCATCGTCAATATGAAGCTCCATGTGTTACAGTAAGCACCCAGTGGTGCGTCGCAATCTAATACTGGCCTCTCAGGAAAGGCACGTATACAGACTGTTTGAAGCATTGCTCCCCTTAAACGAAAGTCATCATTGTGCCTACTATATTCAATCCCGATGCAATTTCTGTGTTTGATCGTCAATATGAACCACCAAGGGTTACAGTAAACACCCAGTGGTGCCTCGCAATCTAATACTGGCCTCTCAGGAAAGGCACAAATACAGACTGTTTGAAGCATTGCTCCCCCTGAACGAAAGTCGGCATTGTGCCTACTATATTCAATCCCGATGCAATTTCTGTGTTTCATCGTCAATATGAAGCTCCAAGGGTTACAGTAAACACCCAGTGGTACGTCGCAATCTAATACTGGCCTCTCAGGAAAGGCACGTATACAGACTGTTTGAAGCATTGCTCCCCCTGAACGAAAGTCGGCATTGTGCCTACTATATTCAATCCCGTTGCAATTTCTGTGTTTCATCGCCAATATGAAGCTCCAATTGTTACAGTAAACACCCAGTGGTGCGTCGCAATCTAATACTGGCCTCTCAGGAAAGGCACGTATACAGACTGTTTGAAGCATTACTCCCCGTGAACGAAAGTCGGCATTGTGTCTACTATATTCAATCCCGATGCAATTTCTGTGTTTCATCGTCAATATGAAGCTCCATGGGTTACAGTAAACACCCAGTGGTGCGTCGCAATCTAATACTGGCCTCTCAGGAAAGGCACGTATACAGACTGTGTAAAGCATTGCTCCCCCTGAACGAAAGTCAGCATTGTGCCTACTATATTCAATCCCGATGCAATATCTGTGTTTCATAGTCCATATGAAGCTCCAAGGGTTACAGTAAAGACCCAGTGGTGCGTCGCAATCTAATACTGGCCTCTCAGGAAAGGCACGTATACAGACTGTTTGAAGCATTGCTCACCCTGAACGAAAGTCGGCATTGTGCCTACTATATTCAATCCCGATGCAATTTCTGTGTTTCATCGTCAATATGAAGCTCCATGGGTTACAGTAAACACCCAGTGGTGCGTCGCCATCTAATACTGGCCTCTCAGGAAAGGCACGTATACAGACTGTTTGAAGCATTGCTCCCCGTGAACGAAAGTCGGCATTGAGCCTATTATATTCAATCCTGATGCAATTTCCGTGTTTCATAGTCAATATGAAGAATCAAGGGTTACAGTAAACACCCAGTGCTGCGTCGCAATCTAATACTGGTCTCTCAGGAAAGGCACGTTTACAGACTGTTTGAAGCATTACTCCCCCTGAACGAAAGTCGGCATTGTGCCTACTATATTCAATCCCGATGCAATTTCTGTGTTTCATCGTCAATATGAACCTCGAAGGATTACAGTAAAAACCCAGTGGTGCGTCGCAATCTAATACTGGCCTCTCAGGAAAGGCACGTATACAGACTGTTTGAAGCATTGCTCCCCCTGAACGAATGTCGGCATTGTGCCCACTATATTCAATCCCGATGCAATTTCTGTGTTTCATCGTCAATATGAAGCTCCAAGGGTTACAGTAAACACCCAGTGGTGCGTCGCAATCTAATACTCGCGTCTCAGGAAAGGCACGTATACAGACTGTTTGAAGTATTACTCCTCCTGAACGAAAGTCGGCATTGTGCCTACTATATTCAATCCCGATGCAATATCTGTGTTTCATCGTCAATATGAAGCTCCATGGGTTACAGCAAACACCCAGTGGTGCGTCGCAATCTAATACTGGCCTCTCAGGAAAAGCACGTATACAGACTGAAGCATTGCTCCCCCTGAACGGAAGTCGGCATTGTGCCTACTATATTCAATCCCGATGCAATTTCTGTGTTTCATCGCAATATGAAGCTCCAAGGGTTACAGTAAACACCCACTGGTGCGTTGCAATCTAATACTGGCCACTCAGGAAAGGCACGTATACAGACTGTTTGAAACATTGCTCCCCCTGAACGAAAGTTGGCATTGTGCCTACTATATTCAATCCCGATGCAATTTCTGTGTTTCATAGTCAATATGAAGCTCCAAGGGTTACAGTAAAAACCCAGCGGTGCGTCCCAATCTAATACTGGCCTCTCAGGAAAGGCATGTATACAGACTGTTTGAAGCATTGCTCACCCTGAACGAAAGTCGGCATTGTGCCTACTATATTCAATACCGATGCAATTTCTGTGTTTCATCGTCAATATGATGCTCCATGGGTTACAGTAAACACCCAGTGGTGCGTCGCAATATAATACTGGCCTCTCAGGAAAGGCACATATACAGACTGTTTGAAGCATTGCTCCCCCTGAACGAAAGTCGGCATTGTGCCTACTATATTCAATCCCGTTGCAATTTCTGTGTTTCATCGTCAATATGAAGCTCCATGGGTTACAGTAAACACCCAGTGGTGCGTCGCAATCTAATACTGGCCTATCAGGAATGGCACGTATACGGACTGTTTGAAGCATTGCTCCCCCTGAACGAAAGTCGGCATTGTGCCTACTATATTCAATCCCGATGCAATTTCTGTGTTTCATCGTCAATATGAAGCTCCATGGGTTACAGTAAACACGCAGTGGTGCGTCGCAATCTAATACTGGCCTCTCAGGAAAGGCACATATACAGACTGATTGAAGCATTGCTCCCCCTGAACGGAAGTCGGCATTGTGCCTACTATATTCAATCCCGATGCAATTTCTGTGTTTCATCGTCAATATGAAGCTCCAAGGGTTACAGTAAACACCCAGTGGTGCGTTGCAATCTAAAACTGGCCACTCATTAAAGGCACGTATACAGACTGTTTGAAGCATTGCTCCCCCTGAACGAAAGTCGGCATTGTGCCTACTATATTCAATCCCGATGCAATTTCTGTGTTTCATCGTCAATATGAAGCTCCAAGGGTTACAGTAAACACCCAGTGGTGCGTTGCAATCTAATACTGGCCTCTCAGGAAAGGCACGTATACAGACTGTTTGAAGCATTGCTCTCCCTGAACGAAAGTCGGCATTGTGCCTACTATATTCAACCCCGATGCAATTTCTGTGTTTCATAGTCAATATGAAGCTCCAAAGGTTACAGTAAACACCCAGTGGTGCGTCGCAATCTAATACTGGCCTCTCAGGAAACGCAGGTATACAGACTGTTTGAAGCATTACTCCCCGTGAACGAAAGTCGGCATTGTGTCTACTATATTCAATCCCGATGCAATTTCTGTGTTTCATCGTCAATATGAAGCTCCATGGGTTACAGTAAACACCCAGTGGTGCGTCGCAATCTAATACTGGCCTCTCAGGAAAGGCACGTATACAGACTGTGTAAAGCATTGCTCCCCCTGAACGAAAGTCAGCATTGTGCCTACTATATTCAATCCCGATGCAATATCTGTGTTTCATAGTCCATATGAAGCTCCAAGGGTTACAGTAAACACCCAGTGGTGCGTCGCAATCTAATACTGGCCTCTCAGGAAAGGCACGTATACAGACTGTTTGAAGCATTGCTCACCCTGAACGAAAGTCGGCATTGTGCCTACTATATTCAATCCCGATGCAATTTCTGTGTTTCATCGTCAATATGAAGCTCCATGGGTTACAGTAAACACCCAGTGGTGCGTCGCCATCTAATACTGGCCTCTCAGGAAAGGCACGTATACAGACTGTTTGAAGCATTGCTCCCCGTGAACGAAAGTCGGCATTGAGCCTACTATATTCAATCCTGATGCAATTTCCGTGTTTCATAGTCAATATGAAGATCCAAGGGTTACAGTAAACACCCAGTGGTGCGTCGCAATCTAATACTGGTCTCTCAGGAAAGGCATGTATACAGACTGTTTGAAGCATTACTCCCCCTGAGCGAAAGTCGGCATTGTGCCTACTATATTCAATCCCGATGCAATTTCTGTGTTTCATCGTCAATATGAAGCTCCATGTGTTACAGTAAGCACCCAGTGGTGCGTCGCAATCTAATACTGGCCTCTCAGGAAAGGCACGTATACAGACTGTTTGAAGCATTGCTCCCCTTAAACGAAAGTCATCATTGTGCCTACTATATTCAATCCCGATGCAATTTCTGTGTTTGATCGTCAATATGAACCTCCAAGGGTTACAGTAAACACCCAGTGGTGCCTCGCAATCTAATACTGGCCTCTCAGGAAAGGCACAAATACAGACTGTTTGAAGCATTGCTCCCCCTGAACGAAAGTCGGCATTGTGCCTACTATATTCAATCCCGATGCAATTTCTGTGTTTCATCGTCAATATGAAGCTCCAAGGGTTACAGTAAACACCCAGTGGTACGTCGCAATCTAATACTGGCCTCTCAGGAAAGGCACGTATACAGACTGTTTGAAGCATTGCTCCCCCTGAACGAAAGTCGGCATTGTGCCTACTATATTCAATCGCGATGCAATTTCTGTGTTTCATCGCCAATATGAAGCTCCAATTGTTACAGTAAACACCCAGTGGTGCGTCGCAATCTAATACTGGCCTCTCAGGAAAGGCACACATACACACTGTTTGAAGCATTGCTCCCCCTGAACGAAAGTCGGCATTGTGCCTACTATATTCAATCCCGATGCAATTTCTGTGTTTCTTCGTCAGTATGAAGCTCCATGGGTTACAGTAAACACCCAGTGGTTTGTCGCAATGTAATACTGGCCTCTCAGGAAAGGCACATATACAGACTGTTTGAAGCATTGCTCCACCTGAACGAATGTCGGCATTGTGCCTACTATATTCAATCCCGATGCAATTTCTGTGTTTCATCATCAATATGAAGCTCCAAGGGTTACAGTAAACACCCAGTGGTGCGTCGCAATCTAATACTGGCCTCTCAGGAAACGCACAAATACAGACTGTTTGAAGCATTGCTCCACCTGAACGAATGTCGGCATTGTGCCTACTATATTCAATCCCGATGCAATTTCTGTGTTTCATCATCAATATGAAGCTCCAAGGGTTACAGTAAACACCCAGTGGTACGTCGCAATCTAATACTGGCCTCTCAGGAAAGTCACGTATACAGACTAATTGAATCATTGCTCCTCCTGAACGAAAGTCGGCATTGTGCATACTATATTCAATCCCGATGCAATTTCTGTGTTTCATCGTCAATATGACGCTCCATGGGTTACAGTATACACCCAGTGGTGCGTCGCAATCTAATACTGGCCTCTCAGGAAAGGCACGTATACAGACTGTTTGAAGCATTGGTCCCCCTGAACGAAAGTCGGCATTGTGCCTACTATATTCAATCCCGATGCAATTTCTGTGTTTCATCGTCAATATGAAGCTCGAAGGGTTACAGTAAACAACCAGTGGTGGGTCGCAATCTAATACTGGCCTCTCAGGAAAGGCACGTATACAGACTGTTTGAAGCATTGCTCCCCCTGAACGAAAGTCAGCATTGTGCCTACTATATTCAATCCCGATGCAATTTCTGTATTTCTTCGTCAATATGAAGCTCCATGGGTTACAGTAAATACCCAGTGGTGCGTCGCAATGTAATACTGGCCTCTCAGTAAAGGCACGTATACAGACTGTTTGAAGCATTGCTCCCCCTGAACGAAAGTCGGCATTGTGCCTACTATATTCAATCCCGATGCAATTTCTGTGTTTCATCGTCAATATGAAGCTCCATGGGTTACAGTAAACACCCAGTGGTGCGTCGCAATCTAATACTGGCCTCTCAGGAGAGGCACGTATACAGACTGTTTGAAGCATTGCTCCCCCTCAACGGAAGTCGGCATTGTGCCTACTATATTCAATCCCGATGCAATTTCTGTGTTTCATCGTCAATATGAGACTCCAAGGGTTACAGTAAACACCCACTGGTGCGTTGCAATCTAATACTGGCCACTCAGGAAAGGCACGTATACAGACTGTTTGAAGCATTGCTCCTCGTGAACGAAAGTTGGCATTGTGCCTACTATATTCAATCCCGATGCAATTTCTGTGTTTCATAGTCAATATGAAGCTCCAAGGGTTACAGTAAACACCCAGTGGTGCGTCGCAATCTAATACTGGCCTCTCAGGAAAGGCACGTATACAGACTGTTTGAAGCATTGCTCCCCCTGAACGAAAGTCGGCATTGTGCCTACTATATTCAATCCCGATCAATTTCTGTGTTTCATCGTCAATATGAAGCTCCATGGGTTACAGTAAACACCCAGTTGTGCGTCGCAATCTAATACTGGCCTCTCAGGAATGGCACGTATACAGACTGTTTGAAGCATTGCTCCCCGTGAACGAAAGTCGGCATTGTGCCTACTATATTCAATCCCGATGCAATTTCTGTGTTTCATCGTCAATATGAAGCTCCATGGGTTACAGTAAACACCCAGTGGTGCTTCGCAATCTAATACTGGCCTCTCAGGAAGGGCACGTATACAGGCAGCTTGAAGAATTACTCCCCCTGAACGAAAGTCGGCATTGTGCCTACTATATTCAATCCCGATGCAATTTCTGTGTTTCATCGTCAATATGAAGCTCCATGGGTTACAGTAAACACCCAGTGGTGCGTCGCAATCTAATACTGGCCTCTCAGGAAAGGCACGTATACAGACTGTTTGAAGCATTGCTCCCCCTGAAAGAAAGTCGGCATTGTGCCTACTATATTCAATCCCGATGCAATTTCTGTGTTTCATAGTCAATATGAAGCTCCAAGGGTTACAGTAAACACCCAGTGGTGCGTCGCAATCTAATACTGGCCTCTCAGGAAAGGCACGTATACAGACTGTTTGAAGCATTACTAGCCGTGAACGAAAGTCGGCATTGTGTCTACTATATTCAATCCCGATGCAATTTCTGTGTTTCATCGTCAATATGAAGCTCCATGGGTTACAGTAAACACCCAGTGGTGCGTCGCAATCTAATACTGGCCTCTCAGGAAAGGCACATATACAGACTGTTTGAAGCATTGCTCCCCCTGAAAGAAAGTCGGCATTGTGCCTACTATATTCAATCCCGATGCAATTTCTGTGTTTCATAGTCAATATGAAGCTCCAAGGGTTACAGTAAACACCCAGTGGTGCGTCGCAATCTAATACTGGCCTCTCAGGAAAGGCACGTATACAGACTGTTTGAAGCATTGCTCCCCCTGAACGAAAGTCGGCATTGTGCCTACTATATTCAATCCCGATGCAATTTCTGTGTTCCATCGTCAATATGAAGCTCCATGGGTTACAGTAAACACCTAGTGGTGCGTCGCAATCTAATACTGGCCTCTCAGGAAAGGCACGTATACAGACTGTTTGAAGCATTGCTCCCCGTAAACGAAAGTCGGCATTGTGCCTACTATATTCAATCCCGATGCAATTTCTGTGTTTCATAGTCAATATGAAGCTCCAAGGGTTACAGTAAACACCCAGTGGTGCGTCGCAAACTAATACTGGCCTCTGAGGAAAGGCACGTATACAGACTGTTTGAAGCATTACACCCCCTGAACGAAAGTCGGCATTGTGCCTACTATATTCAATCCCGATGCAATTTCTGTGTTTCATCGTCAGTATGAAGCACCATGGGTTACAGTGAACACCCAGTCGTGCGTCGCAATCTAATACTGGAATCTCAGGAAAGGCACGTATACAGACTGTTTGAAGCATTACTAGCCGTGAACGAAAGTCGGCATTGTGTCTACTATATTCAATCCCGATGCAATTTCTGTGTTTCATCGTCAATATGAAGCTCCATGTGTTACAGTAAACACCCAGTGGTGCGTCGCAATCTAATACTGGCCTCTCAGGAAAGGCACGTATACAGACTGTTTGATGCATTGCTCCCCCTGAACGAAAGTCGGCATTGTGCCTACTATATTCAATCCCGATGCAATTTCTGTGTTTCATAGTCAATATGAAGCTCCAAGGGTTACAGTAAACACCCAGTGGTGCGTCGCAATCTAATACTGGCCTCTCAGGAAAGGCACGTATACAGACTGTTTGAAGCATTGCTCCCCCTGAACGAAAGTCGGCATTGTGCCTACTATATTCAATCCCGATGCAATTTCTGTGTTCCATCGTCAATATGAAGCTCCATGGGTTACAGTAAACACCCAGTGGAGCGTCGCAATCTAATACTGGCCTCTCAGGAAAGGCACGTATACAGACTGTTTGAAGCATTACTCCCCCTGAACGAAAGTCGTCATTGTGCCTACTATATTCAATCCCGATGCAATCTCAGTGTTTCATCGTCAATATGAAGCTCCATGGGTTAGAGTGAACACCCAGTCGTGCGTCGCAATCTAATACTTGAATCTCAGGAAAGGCACTTATACAGACTGTTTGAAGCATTACTCCTCCTGGACGAAAGTCGGCTATGTGCCTACTATATTCAATCCCGATGCAATTTCTGTGTTTCATCGTCAATATGAAGCTCCATGGGTTACAGTAAACACCCAGTGGTGCGTCGCAATCAAATACTGGCCTCTCAGGAAAGGCACGTATACAGACTGTTTGAAGCATTGCTCCCCCTGAACGAAAGTCGGCATTGTGCCTACTATATTCAATCCCGATTCAATTTCTGTGTTTCATCGTCAATATGAAGCTCCATGTGTTACAGTAAACACCCAGAGGTGCGTCGCAATCTAATACTGGCCTCTCAGGAAAGGCACGTATACAGACTGTTTAAAGCATTACTCCCCCTGAATGAAAGTCGGCATTGGGCCTACTATATTCAATCCCGATGCAATTTCTGTGTTTCATCGTCAATATGAAGCTCCATGGGTTACAGTAAACACCCAGTGGTGCGTCGCAATCCAATACTGGCCTCTCAGGAAAGGCACGTATACAGACTGTTTGAAGCATTGCACCCCCTGAACGGAAGTCGTCATTGTGCCTACTATATTCAATCCCGATGCAATTTCTGTATTTCATCGTCAATATGAAGCTCCAAGGGTTACAGTAAACACCCACTGGCGCGTTGCAATCTAATACTGGCCACTCAGGGAAGGCACGTATACAGACTGTTTGTAGCATTGCTCCCCCTGAACGAAAGTCGGCATTGTGCCTACTATATTCAATCCCGATGCAATATCTGTGTTTCATCGTCAATATGAAGCTCCATGGGTTACAGTAAACACCCAGTCGTGCGTCGCAATCTAATACTGGAATCTCAGGAAAGGCACGTATACAGACTGTTAGAAGCATTGCTCCCCGTGAACGAAAGTCGGCATTGTGCCTACTATATTCAATCCCGATGCAAATTCTGTGTTTCATCGTCAATATGAAGCTCCATGGGTTACAGTAAACACCCAGTGGTGCGTCGCAATCTAATACTGGCCTCTCAGTAACGGCACATATACAGACTGCTTGAAGCATTACTCCCCCTAAACGAAAGTCGGTATGGTGCCTACTATATTCAATCCCGATGCAATTTCTGTGTTTCATCGACAATATGAAGCTCAAAGGGTTACAGTAAACACCCAGTGGTGCGTCGCAATCTAATACTGGCCTCTGAGGAAAGGCACGTAGACCGACTGTTTCAAGCATTGCTCCCCCTGGACGAAAGTCGGCATTGTGCCTACTATATTCAATCCCGATGCAATTTCTGTGTTTCTTCGTCAATATGAAGCTCCATGGGTTACAGTAAACTCCCAGTGGTGCGTCGCAATCTAATACTGGCCTCTCAGGAAAGGCACGTATACAGACTGTTTGAAGCATTGCCCCCCCTGAACGGAAGTCGGCATTGTGCCTACTACATTCAATCCCGATGCAATTTCTTTGTTTCATCGTCAATATGAAGCTCAAAGGGTTACAGTAAACACCCAGTGGTGCGTCGCAATCTAATACTGGCCTCTGAGGAAAGGCACGTAGACCGACTGTTTGAGGCATTGCTCCCCCTGGACGAAAGTCGGCATTGTGCCTACTATATTCAACCCCGATGCAATTTCTGTGTTTCATAGTCAATATGAAGCTCCAAGGGTTACAGTAAACACCCAGTGGTGCGTCGCAATCTAATACTGGCCTCTCAGGAAAGGCACGTATACAGACTGTTTGAAGCATTACTCCCCCTGAACGAAAGTCGTCATTGTGCCTACTATATTCAATCCCGATGCAATTTCTGTGTTTCATCGTCAATATGAAGCTCCATGGGTTAGAGTGAACACCCAGTCGTGCGTCGCAATCTAATACTTGAATCTCAGGAAAGGCACTTATACAGACTGTTTGAAGCATTACTCCTCCTGAACGAAAGTCGGCTGTGTGCCTACTATATTCAATCCCGATGCAATTTCTGTGTTTCATCGTCAATATGAAGCTCCATGGGTTACAGTAAACACCCAGTGGTGCGTCGCAATCTAATACTGGCCTCTCAGTAAGGGCACATATACAGACTGCTTGAAGCATTACTCCCCCTGAACGAAAGTCGGTATGGTGCCTACTATATTCAATCCCGATGCAATTTCTGTGTTTCATCGACAATATGAAGCACAAAGGGTTACAGTAAACACCCAGTGGTGCGTCGCAATCTAATACTGGCCTCTGAGGAAAGGCACGTAGACCGACTGTTTGAAGCATTGCTCCCCCTGGACGAAAGTCGGCATTGTGCCCACTATATTCAATCCCGATGCAATTTCTGTGTTTCTTTGTCAATATGAAGCTCCATGGGTTACAGTAAACTCCCAGTGGTGCGTCGCAATCTAATACTGGCCTCTCAGGAAAGGCACGTATACAGACTGTTTGAAGCATTGCTCCCCCTGAACGGAAGTCGGCATTGTGCCTACTATATTCAATCCCGATGCAATTTCTGTGTTTCATCGTCAATATGAAGCTCCAAGGGTTACAGTAAACACCCAGTGGTGCGTTGCAATCTAATACTGGCCACTCAGGAAAGGCACGTATACAGACTGTTTGAAGCATTGCTGCCCCTGAACGGAAGTCGGCATTGTGCCTACTATATTCAATCCCGATGCAATTTCTGTGTTTCATCGTCAATATCAAGCTCCAAGGGTTACAGTAAACACCCAGTGGTGCGTTGCAATCGAATACTGGCCACTCAGGAAAGGCACGTATAAAAGATTGTTTAAAGCATTGCTCCCCCTGAACGAAAGTCGGCATTGTGCCTACTATATTCAATCCCGATGCAATTTCTGTGTTTCATCGTCAATATGAACCTCCAAGGGTTACAGTAAACACCCAGTGGTGCGTCGCAATCTAATACTGGCCTCTCAGGAAAGGCACGTATACAGACTGTTTGAAGCATTGCTCCCCCTGAACGAAAGTCGGCATTGTGCCGACTATATTCAACCCCGATGCAATTTCTGTGTTTCATAGTCAATATGAAGCTCCAAGAGTTACAGTAAACACCCAGTGGTGCGTCGCAATCTAATACTGGCCTCTCAGGAAAGGCACGCATACACACTGTTTGAAGCATTGCTCCCCCTGAAGGAAAGTCGGCATTGTGCCTACTATATTCAATCCCGATGCAATTTCTGTGGTTCATCGTCAATATGAAGCTCCATGGGTTACAGTAAACACACAGTGGTGCGTTGCAATCTAATACTGGACTCTCAGGAAAGGCACGTATACAGACTGTTTGAAGCATTGCTCCCCCTGAACGAAAGTCGGCATTGTGCTCACTATATTCAATCCCGTTGCAATTTCTGTGGTTCATCGTCAAGATGAAGCTCCATGGGTTACAGTAAACACACAGTGGTGCGTCGCAATCTAATACTGGCCTCTCAGGAAAGGCACGTATACAGACTGTGTGAACCATTGCTCCCCCTGAACGAAAGTCAGCATTGTGCCTACTATATTCAATCCCGATGCAATATCTGTGTTTCATCGTCAATATGAAGCTCCATGGGTTACAGTAAACACCCAGTGGTGCGTCGCAATCAAATACTGGCCTCTCAGGAAAGGCACGTATACAGACTGTTTGAAGCATTGCTCCCCCTGAACGAAAGTCGGCATTGTGCCTACTATATTCAATCCCGATGCAATTTCTGTGTTTCATCGTCAATATGAAGCTCCATGTGTTACAGTAAACACCCAGTGCTGCATCGCAATCTAATACTTGCCTCTCAGGAAAGGCACGTATACAGACTGTTTAAAGCATTACTCCCCCTGAACGAAAGTCGGCATTGGGCCTACTATATTCAATCCCGATGCAATTTCTGTGTTTCATCGTCAATATGAAGCTCCATGGGTTACAGTAAGCACCCAGTGGTGCGTCGCAATCTAATACTGGCCTCTCAGGAAAGGCTCGTATACAGACTCTTTGAAGCATTGCACCCCCTGAACGGAAGTCGTCATTGTGCCTACTATATTCAATCCCGATGCAATTTCTGTGTTTCATCGTCAATATGAAGCTCCATGGGTTAGAGTGAACACCCAGTCGTGCGTCGCAATCTAATACTTGAATCTCAGGAAAGGCACTTATACAGACTGTTTGAAGCATTACTCCTCCTGAACGAAAGTCGGCTATGTGCCTACTATATTCAATCCCGATGCAATTTCTGTGTTTCATCGTCAATATGAAGCTCCATGGGTTACAGTAAACACCCAGTGGTGCGTCGCAATCTAATACTGGCCTCTCAGTAAGGGCACATATACAGACTGCTTGAAGCATTACTCCCCCTGAACGAAAGTCGGTATGGTGCCTACTATATTCAATCCCGATTCAATTTCTGTGTTTCATCGACAATATGAAGCTCAAAGGGTTACAGTAAACACCCAGTGGTGCGTCGCAATCTAATACTGGCCTCTGAGGAAAGGCACGTAGACCGACTGTTTGAAGCATTGCTCCCCCTGGACGAAAGTCGGCATTGTGCCCACTATATTCAATCCCGATGCAATTTCTGTGTTTCTTTGTCAATATGAAGCTCCATGGGTTACAGTAAACTCCCAGTGGTGCGTCGCAATCTAATACTGGCCTCTCAGGAAAGGCACGTATACAGACTGTTTGAAGCATTGCTCCCCCTGAACGGAAGTCGGCATTGTGCCTACTATATTCAATCCCGATGCAATTTCTGTGTTTCATCGTCAATATGAAGCTCCAAGGGTTACAGTAAACACCCAGTGGTGCGTTGCAATCTAATACTGGCCACTCAGGAAAGGCACGTATACAGACTGTTTGAAGCATTGCTGCCCCTGAACGGAAGTCGGCATTGTGCCTACTATATTCAATCCCGATGCAATTTCTGTGTTTCATCGTCAATATGAAGCTCCAAGGGTTACAGTAAACACCCAGTGGTGCGTTGCAATCGAATACTGGCCACTCAGGAAAGGCACGTATAAAAGATTGTTTAAAGCATTGCTCCCCCTGAACGAAAGTCGGCATTGTGCCTACTATATTCAATCCCGATGCAATTTCTGTGTTTCATCGTCAATATGAACCTCCAAGGGTTACAGTAAACACCCAGTGGTGCGTCGCAATCTAATACTGGCCTCTCAGGAAAGGCACATATACAGACTGTTTGAAGCATTGCTCCCCCTGAACGAAAGTCGGCATTGTGCCGACTATATTCAACCCCGATGCAATTTCTGTGTTTCATAGTCAATATGAAGCTCCAAGAGTTACAGTAAACACCCAGTGGTGCGTCGCAATCTAATACTGGCCTCTCAGGAAAGGCACGCATACACACTGTTTGAAGCATTGCTCCCCCTGAAGGAAAGTCGGCATTGTGCCTACTATATTCAATCCCGATGCAATTTCTGTGGTTCATCGTCAATATGAAGCTCCATGGGTTACAGTAAACACACAGTGGTGCGTCGCAATCTAATACTGGACTCTCAGGAAAGGCACGTATACAGACTGTTTGAAGCATTGCTCCCCCTGAACGAAAGTCGGCATTGTGCTCACTATATTCAATCCCGTTGCAATTTCTCTGGTTCATCGTCAAGATGAAGCTCCATGGGTTACAGTAAACACACAGTGGTGCGTCGCAATCTAATACTGGCCTCTCAGGAAAGGCACCTATACAGACTGTGTGAAGCATTGCTCCCCCTGAACGAAATTCAGCATTGTGCCTACTATATTCAATCCCGATGCAATATCTGTGTTTCATCGTCAATATGAAGCTCCATGGGTTACAGTAAACACCCAGTGGTGCGTCGCAATCAAATACTGGCCTCTCAGGAAAGGCACGTATACAGACTGTTTGAAGCATTGCTCCCCCTGAACGAAAGTCGGCATTGTGCCTACTATATTCAATCCCGATGCAATTTCTGTGTTTCATCGTCAATATGAAGCTCCATGTGTTACAGTAAACACCCAGTGCTGCATCGCAATCTAATACTTGCCTCTCAGGAAAGGCACGTATACAGACTGTTTAAAGCATTACTCCCCCTGAACGAAAGTCGGCATTGGGCCTACTATATTCAATCCCGATGCAATTTCTGTGTTTCATCGTCAATATGAAGCTCCATGGGTTACAGTAAGCACCCAGTGGTGCGTCGCAATCTAATACTGGCCTCTCAGGAAAGGCTCGTATACAGACTGTTTGAAGCATTGCACCCCCTGAACGGAAGTCGTCATTGTGCCTACTATATTCAATCCCGATGCAATTTCTGTATTTCATCGTCAATATGAAGCTCCAAGGGTTACAGTAAACACCCACTGGCGCGTTGCAATCTAATACTGGCCACTCAGGAAAGGCACGTATACAGACTGTTTCAAGCATTGCTCCCCCTGAACGAAAGTTGGCATTGTGCCTACTATATTCAATCCCGATGCAATTTCTGTGTTTCATAGACAATATGCATCTCCATGGGTTACAGTAAACACCCTGTGGTGCGTCGCAATCTAATACTGGCCTCTCAGGAAAGGCACGTATACAGACTGAAGCATTGCTCCCCCTCAACGAAAGTCGGCATTGTGCCTACTATATTCAATCCCGATGCAATATCTGTGTTTCATCGTCAATATGAAGCTCCATGGGTTACAGTAAACACCCAGTCGAGCGTCGCAATCTAATACTGGAATCTCAGGAATGGCACGTATACAGACTGTTTGAAGCATTGCTCCCCGTGAACGAAAGTCGGCATTGTGCCTACTATATTCAATCCTGATGCAATTTCTGTGTTTCATCGTCAATATGAAGCTCCATGGCTTACAGTAAACACCCAGTGGTGCGTCGCAATCTAATACTGGCCTCTCGGTAACGGCACATATACAGACTGCTTGAAGCATTACTCCCCCTGAACGAAAGTCGGCATTGTGCCTACTATATTCAATCCCGAAGCAATTTCTGTGTTTCATCGACAATATCAAGCTCAAAGGGTTACAGTAAACACCCAGTGGTGCGTCGCAATCTAATACAGGCCTCTGAGGAAAGGCACGTAGACAGACTGTTTGAAGCATTGCTCCCCCTGGACGAAAGTCGGCATTGTGCCTACTATATTCAATCCCGATGCAATTTCTGTGTTTCTTCGTCAATATGAAGCTCCATGGGTTACAGTAAACTCCCAGTGGTGCGTCGCAATCTAATACTGGCCTCTCAGGAAAGGCACGTATACAGACTGTTTGAAGCATTGCTCCCCCTGAACGAAAGTCGGCATTGTGCCTACTATATTCAATCCCGATGCAATTTCTGTGTTTCATAGTCAATATGAAGCTCCAAGGGTTACAGTAAACACCCAGTGGTGCGTCGCAATCTAATACTGGCCTCTAAGGAAGGCACGTATACAGACTGTTTGAGGCATCGCTCCCCTGAACGGAAGTCGGCATTGTGCCTACTATATTCAATCCCGATGCAATTTCTCTGTTTCATCGTCAATATGAAGCACCAAGGGTTACAGTAAACACCCACTGGCGCGTTGCAACCTAATATTGGCCACTCAGGAAATGCACGTATACAGACTGTTTGAAGCATTGCTCCCCCTGAACGATACTTGGCATTGTGCCTACTATATTCAATCCCGATGCAATTTCTGTGTTTCATAGTCAATATGAAGCTCCAAGGGTTACAGTAAACACCCAGTGGTGCGTCGCAAACTAATACTGGCCTCTGAGGAAAGGCACGTATACAGACTGTTTGAAGCATTACTCCCCCTGAACGAAAGTCGGCATTGTGCCTACTATATTCAATCCCGATGCAATTTCTGTGTTTCATCGTCAATATGAAGCTCCATGGGTTACAGTAAACACCCAGTCGTGCGTCGCAATCTAATACTGGAGTCTCAGGAAAGGCACGTATACAGACTGTTTGAAGCATTACTCCCCCTGAACGAAAGTCGGCATTGTGCCTACTATATTCAATCCCGATGCAATTTCTGTGTTTCATCGTCAATATGAAGCTCCATGGGTTACAGTAAGCACCCAGTGGTGCGTCGCAATCTAATACTGGCCTCTCAGGAAAGGCTCGTATACAGACTGTTTGAAGCATTGCACCCCCTGAACGGAAGTCGTCATTGTGCCTACTATATTCAATCCCGATGCAATTTCTGTATTTCATCGTCAATATGAAGCTCCAAGGGTTACAGTAAACACCCACTGGCGCGTTGCAATCTAATACTGGCCACTCAGGAAAGGCACGTATACAGACTGTTTCAAGCATTGCTCCCCCTGAACGAAAGTTGGCATTGTGCCTACTATATTCAATCCCGATGCAATTTCTGTGTTTCATAGACAATATGCATCTCCATGGGTTACAGTAAACACCCTGTGGTGCGTCGCAATCTAATACTGGCCTCTCAGGAAAGGCACGTATACAGACTGAAGCATTGCTCCCCCTCAACGAAAGTCGGCATTGTGCCTACTATATTCAATCCCGATGCAATATCTGTGTTTCATCGTCAATATGAAGCTCCATGGGTTACAGTAAACACCCAGTCGAGCGTCGCAATCTAATACTGGAATCTCAGGAATGGCACGTATACAGACTGTTTGAAGCATTGCTCCCCGTGAACGAAAGTCGGCATTGTGCCTACTATATTCAATCCTGATGCAATTTCTGTGTTTCATCGTCAATATGAAGCTCCATGGCTTACAGTAAACACCCAGTGGTGCGTCGCAATCTAATACTGGCCTCTCGGTAACGGCACATATACAGACTGCTTGAAGCATTACTCCCCCTGAACGAAAGTCGGCATTGTGCCTACTATATTCAATCCCGAAGCAATTTCTGTGTTTCATCGACAATATCAAGCTCAAAGGGTTACAGTAAACACCCAGTGGTGCGTCGCAATCTAATACAGGCCTCTGAGGAAAGGCACGTAGTCAGACTGTTTGAAGCATTGCTCCCCCTGGACGAAAGTCGGCATTGTGCCTACTATATTCAATCCCGATGCAATTTCTGTGGTTCATCGTCAATATGAAGCTCCATGGGTTACAGTAAACACACAGTGGTGCGTCGCAATCTAATACTGGACTCTCAGGAAAGGCACGTATACAGACTGTTTGAAGCATTGCTCCCCCTGAACGAAAGTCGGCATTGTGCTCACTATATTCAATCCCGTTGCAATTTCTGTGGTTCATTGTCAAGATGAAGCTCCATGGGTTACAGTAAACACACAGTGGTGCGTCGCAATCTAATACTGGCCTCTCAGGAAAGGCACCTATACAGACTGTGTGAAGCATTGCTCCCCCTGAACGAAAGTCAGCATTGTGCCTACTATATTCAATCCCGATGCAATATCTGTGTTTCATCGTCAATATGAAGCTCCATGGGTTACAGTAAACACCCAGTGGTGCGTCGCAATCAAATACTGGCCTCTCAGGAAAGGCACGTATACAGACTGTTTGAAGCATTGCTCCCCCTGAACGAAAGTCGGCATTGTGCCTACTATATTCAATCCCGATGCAATTTCTGTGTTTCATCGTCAATATGAAGCTCCATGTGTTACAGTAAACACCCAGTGCTGCATCGCAATCTAATACTTGCCTCTCAGGAAAGGCACGTATACAGACTGTTTAAAGCATTACTCCCCCTGAACGAAAGTCGGCATTGGGCCTACTATATTCAATCCCGATGCAATTTCTGTGTTTCATCGTCAATATGAAGCTCCATGGGTTACAGTAAGCACCCAGTGGTGCGTCGCAATCTAATACTGGCCTCTCAGGAAAGGCTCGTATACAGACTGTTTGAAGCATTGCACCCCCTGAACGGAAGTCGTCATTGTGCCTACTATATTCAATCCCGATGCAATTTCTGTATTTCATCGTCAATATGAAGCTCCAAGGGTTACAGTAAACACCCACTGGCGCGTTGCAATCTAATACTGGCCACTCAGGAAAGGCACGTATACAGACTGTTTCAAGCATTGCTCCCCCTGAACGAAAGTTGGCATTGTGCCTACTATATTCAATCCCGATGCAATTTCTGTGTTTCATAGACAATATGCGTCTCCATGGGTTACAGTAAACACCCTGTGGTGCGTCGCAATCTAATACTGGCCTCTCAGGAATGGCACGTATACAGACTGAAGCATTGCTCCCCCTCAACGAAAGTCGGCATTGTGCCTACTATATTCAATCCCGATGCAATATCTGTGTTTCATCGTCAATATGAAGCTCCATGGGTTACAGTAAACACCCAGTCGAGCGTCGCAATCTAATACTGGAATCTCAGGAATGGCACGTATACAGACTGTTTGAAGCATTGCTCCCCGTGAACGAAAGTCGGCATTGTGCCTACTATATTCAATCCTGATGCAATTTCTGTGTTTCATCGTCAATATGAAGCTCCATGGCTTACAGTAAACACCCAGTGGTGCGTCGCAATCTAATACTGGCCTCTCGGTAACGGCACATATACAGACTGCTTGAAGCATTACTCCCCCTGAACGAAAGTCGGCATTGTGCCTACTATATTCAATCCCGAAGCAATTTCTGTGTTTCATCGACAATATCAAGCTCAAAGGGTTACAGTAAACACCCAGTGGTGCGTCGCAATCTAATACAGGCCTCTGAGGAAAGGCACGTAGACAGACTGTTTGAAGCATTGCTCCCCCTGGACGAAAGTCGGCATTGTGCCTACTATATTCAATCCCGATGCAATTTCTGTGTTTCTTCGTCAATATGAAGCTCCATGGGTTACAGTAAACTCCCAGTGGTGCGTCGCAATCTAATACTGGCCTCTCAGGAAAGGCACGTATACAGACTGTTTGAAGCATTGCTCCCCCTGAACGAAAGTCGGCATTGTGCCTACTATATTCAATCCCGATGCAATTTCTGTGTTTCATAGTCAATATGAAGCTCCAAGGGTTACAGTAAACACCCAGTGGTGCGTCGCAATCTAATACTGGCCTCTAAGGAAGGCACGTATACAGACTGTTTGAGGCATCGCTCCCCTGAACGGAAGTCGGCATTGTGCCTACTATATTATATCCCGATGCAATTTCTCTGTTTCATCGTCAATATGAAGCTCCAAGGGTTACAGTAAACACCCACTGGCGCGTTGCAACCTAATATTGGCCACTCAGGAAATGCACGTATACAGACTGTTTGAAGCATTGCTCCCCCTGAACGATACTTGGCATTGTGCCTACTATATTCAATCCCGATGCAATTTCTGTGTTTCATAGTCAATATGAAGCTCCAAGGGTTACAGTAAACACCCAGTGGTGCGTCGCAAACTAATACTGGCCTCTGAGGAAAGGCACGTATACAGACTGTTTGAAGCATTACTCCCCCTGAACGAAAGTCGGCATTGTGCCTACTATATTCAATCCCGATGCAATTTCTGTGTTTCATCGTCAATATGAAGCTCCATGGGTTACAGTAAACACCCAGTCGTGCGTCGCAATCTAATACTGGAGTCTCAGGAAAGGCACGTATACAGACTGTTTGAAGCATTACTCCCCCTGAACGAAAGTCGGCATTGTGCCTACTATATTCAATCCCGATGCAATTTCTGTGTTTCATCGTCAATATGAAGCTCCATGGGTTACAGTAAACACCCAGTGGTGCGTCGCAATCAAATACTGGCCTCTCAGGAAAGGCACGACTGTTTGAAGCATTGCTCCCCCTGAACGAAAGTCGGCATTGAGCCTACTATATTCAATCCCGATACAATTTCTGTGTTTCATCGTCAAAATGAAGCTCCATGGGTTACAGTAAACACCCAGTGGTGCGTCGCAATCTAATACTGGCCTCTCAGGAAAGGCACGTATACAGACTGTTTAAAGCATTACTCCCCGTGAACGAAAGTCGGCATTGGGCCTACTATATTCAATCCCGATGCAATTTCTGTGTTTCATCGTCAATATGAAGCTCCATGGGGTACAGTAAACACCCAGTGTTGCGTCGCAATCTAATACTGGCCTCTCAGGAAAGGCTCGTATACAGACTGTTTGAAGCATTGCTCCCCCTGAACGGAGGTCGGCATTGTGCCTACTATACTCAATCCCGATGCAATTTCTGTGTTTCATAGTCAATATGAAGCTCCAAGGGTTACAGTAAACACCCAGTGGTGCGTCGCAATCTAATACTGGCCTCTCAGGAAAGGCACGTATACAGACTGTTTGAACCACTACTCCCCCTGAACGAAAGTCGGCATTGTGCCTACTATATTCAACCCCGATGCAATTTCTGTGTTTCATCGTCAATATGAAGCTCCAAGGGTTACAGTAAACACCCAGTGGTGCGTCGCAATCAAATACTGGCCTCTCAGGAAAGGCACGTATACAGACTGTTTGAAGCATTGCTCCCCCTGAACGAAAGTCGGCATTGTGCCTACTATATTCAATCCCGATTCAATTTCTGTGTTTCATCGTCAATATGAAGCTCCATGTGTTACAGTAAACACCCAGAGGTGCGTCGCAATCTAATACTGGCCTCTCAGGAAAGGCACGTATACAGACTGTTTAAAGCATTACTCCCCCTGAACGAAAGTCGTCATTGTGCCTACTATATTCAATCCCGATGCAATTTCTGTGTTTCTTCGTCAATATGAAGCTCCATGGGTTACAGTAAACTCCCAGTGGTGCGTCGCAATCTAATACTGGCCTCTCAGGAAAGGCACGTATACAGACTGTTTGAAGCATTGCTCCCCCTGAACGGAAGTCGGCATTGTGCCTACTATATTCAATCCCCATGCAATTTCTGTGTTTCATCGTCAATATGAAGCTCAAAGGGTTACAGTAAACACCCAGTGGTGCGTCGCAATCTAATACTGGCCTCTGAGGAAAGGCACGTAGACCGACTGTTTGAAGCATTGCTCCCCCTGGACGAAAGTCGGCATTGTGCCTACTATATTCAACCCCGATGCAATTTCTGTGTTTCATAGTCAATATGAAGCTCCAAGGGTTACAGTAAACACCCAGTGGTGCGTCGCAATCTAATAGTGGCCTCTCAGGAAAGGCACGTATACAGACTGTTTGAAGCATTACTCCCCCTGAACGAAAGTCGTCATTGTGCCTACTATATTCAATCCCGATGCAATTTCTGTGTTTCATCGTCAATATGAAGCTCCATGGGTTAGAGTGAACACCCAGTCGTGCGTCGCAATCTAATACTTGAATCTCAGGAAAGGCACTTATACAGACTGTTTGAAGCATTACTCCTCCTGAACGAAAGTCGGCTATGTGCCTACTATATTCAATCCCGATGCAATTTCTGTGTTTCATCGTCAATATGAAGCTCCATGGGTTACAGTAAACACCCAGAGGTGCGTCGCAATCTAATACTGGCCTCTCAGGAAAGGCACGTATACAGACTGTTTAAAGCATTACTCCCCCTGAACGAAAGTCGGCATTGGGCCTACTATATTCAATCCCGATGCAATTTCTGTGTTTCATCGTCAATATGAAGCTCCATGGGTTACAGTAAACACCCAGTGGTGCGTCGCAATCTAATACTGGCCTCTCAGGAAGGCACGTATACAGACTGTTTGAAGCATTGCACCCCCTGAACGGAAGTCGTCATTGTGCCTACTATATTCAATCCCGATGCAATTTCTGTATTTCATCGTCAATATGAAGCTCCAAGGGTTACAGTAAACACCCACTGGCGGGTTGCAATCTAATACTGGCCACTCAGGAAAGGCACGTATACAGACTGTTCGATGCATTGCTCCCCCTGAACGAAAGTCGGCATTGTGCCTACTATATTCAATCCCGATGCAATATCTGTGTTTCATCGTCAATATGAAGCTCCATGGGTTACAGTAAACACCCAGTCGTGCGTCGCAATCTAATACTGGAATCTCAGGAAAGGCACGTATACAGACTGTTAGAAGCATTGCTCCCCGTGAACGAAAGTCGACATTGTGCCTACTATATTCAATCCCGATGCAATTTCTGTGTTTCATCGTCAATATGAAGCTCCATGGGTTACAGTAAACACCCAGTGGTGCGTCGCAATCTAATACTGGCCTCTCAGTAACGGCACATATACAGACTGCTTGAAGCATTACTCCCCCTGAACGAAAGTCGGTATGGTGCTTACTATATTCAATCCCGATGCAATTTCTGTGTTTCATCGACAATATGAAGCTCAAAGGGTTACAGTAAACACCCAGTGGTGCGTCGCAATCTAATACTGGCCTCTGAGGAAAGGCACGTAGACAGACTGTTTGAAGCATTGCTCCCCCTGGACGAAAGTCGGCATTGTGCCTACTATATTCAATCCCGATGCAATTTCTGTGTTTCTTCGTCAATATGAAGCTCCATGGGTTACAGTAAACTCCCAGTGGTGCGTCGCAATCTTATACTGGCCTCTCAGGAAAGGCACGTATACAGACTGTTTGAAGCATTGCTCCCCCTGAACGGAAGTCGGCATTGTGCCTACTATATTCAACCCCGATGCAATTTCTGTGTTTCATCGTCAATATGAAGCTCCAAGGGTTACAGTAAACACCCAGTGGTGCGTTGCAATCTAATACTGGCCACTCAGGAAAGGCACGTATACAGACTGTTTGAAGCATTGCTGCCCCTGAACGGAAGTCGGCATTGTGCCTACTATATTGAATCCCGATGCAATTTCTGTGTTTCATCGTCAATATGAAGCTCCAAGGGTTACAGTAAACACCCAGTGGTGCGTTGCAATCGAATACTGGCCACTCAGGAAAGGCACGTATAAAAGATTGTTTAAAGCATTGCTCCCCCTGAACGAAAGTCGGCATTGTGCCTACTATATTCAATCCCGATGCAATTTCTGTGTTTCATCGTCAATATGAACCTCCAAGGGTTACAGTAAACACCCAGTGGTGCGTCGCAATCTAATACTGGCCTCTCAGGAAAGGCACATATACAGACTGTTTGAAGCATTGCTCCCCCTGAACGAAAGTCGGCATTGTGCCGACTATATTCAACCCCGATGCAATTTCTGTGTTTCATAGTCAATATGAAGCTCCAAGGGTTACAGTAAACACCCAGTGGTGCGTCGCAATCTAATACTGGCCTCTCAGGAAAGGCACGCATACACACTGTTTGAAGCATTGCTCCCCCTGAAGGAAAGTCGGCATTGTGCCTACTATATTCAATCCCGATGCAATTTCTGTGGTTCATCGTCAATATGAAGCTCCATGGGTTACAGTAAACACACAGTGGTGCGTCGCAATCTAATACTGGCCTCTCAGGAAAGGCACGTATACAGACTGTTAGAAGCATTGCTCCCCGTGAACGAAAGTCGACATTGTGCCTACTATATTCAATCCCGATGCAATTTCTGTGTTTCATCGTCAATATGAAGCTCCATGGGTTACAGTAAACTCCCAGTGGTGCGTCGCAATCTTATACTGGCCTCTCAGGAAAGGCACGTATACAGACTGTTTGAAGCATTGCTCCCCCTGAACGGAAGTCGGCATTGTGCCTACTATATTCAATCCCGATGCAATTTCTGTGTTTCATCGTCAATATGAAGCTCCAAGGGTTACAGTAAACACCCAGTGGTGCGTTGCAATCTAATACTGGCCACTCAGGAAAGGCACGTATACAGACTGTTTGAAGCTTTGCTGCCCCTGAACGGAAGTCGGCATTGTGCCTACTATATTGAATCCCGATGCAATTTCTGTGTTTCATCGTCAATATGAAGCTCCAAGGGTTACAGTAAAAACCCAGTGGTGCGTTGCAATCGAATACTGGCCACTCAGGAAAGGCACGTATAAAAGATTGTTTAAAGCATTGCTCCCCCTGAACGAAAGTCGGCATTGTGCCTACTATATTCAATCCCGATGCAATTTCTGTGTTTCATCGTCAATATGAACCTCCAAGGGTTACAGTAAACACCCAGTGGTGCGTCGCAATCTAATACTGGCCTCTCAGGAAAGGCACATATACAGACTGTTTGAAGCATTGCTCCTCCTGAACGAAAGTCGGCATTGTGCCGACTATATTCAACCCCGATGCAATTTCTGTGTTTCATAGTCAATATGAAGCTCCAAGGGTTACAGTAAACACCCAGTGGTGCGTCGCAATCTAATACTGGCCTCTCAGGAAAGGTACGCATACACACTGTTTGAAGCATTGCTCCCCCTGAAGGAAAGTCGGCATTGTGCCTACTATATTCAATCCCGATGCAATTTCTGTGGTTCATCGTCAATATGAAGCTCCATGGGTTACAGTAAACACACAGTGGTGCGTCGCAATCTAATACTGGCCTCTCAGGAAATGCACGTATACAGACTGTTTGAAGCATTGCTCCCCCTGAACGAAAGTCGGCATTGTGCTCACTATATTCAATCCCGTTGCAATTTCTGTGGTTCATCGTCAATATGAAGCCCCATGGGTTACAGTAAACACACAGTGGTGCGTCGCAATCTAATACTGGCCTCTCAGGAAAGGCACGTATACAGACTGTGTGAAGCATTGCTCCCCCTGAACGAAAGTCAGCATTGTGCCTACTATATTCAATCCCGATGCAATTTCTGTGTTTCATCGTCAATATGAAGCTCCATGGGTTACAGTAAACACCCAGTGGTGCGTCGCAATCAAATACTGGCCTCTCAGGAAAGGCACGTATACAGACTGTTTGAAGCATTGCTCCCCCTGAACGAAAGTCGGCATTGTGCCTACTATATTCAATCCCGATGCAATTTCTGTGTTTCATCGTCAATATGAAGCTCCATGTGTTACAGTAAACACCCAGTGGTGCGTCGCAATCTAATACTGGCCTCTCAGGAAAGGCACGTATACAGACTGTTTAAAGCATTACTCCCCCTGAACGAAAGTCGGCATTGGGCCTACTATATTCAATCCCGATGCAATTTCTGTGTTTCATCGTCAATATGAAGCTCCATGGGTTACAGTAAATACCCAGTGGTGCGTCGCAATCTAATACTGGCCTCTCAGGAAAGGCTCGTATACAGACTGTTTGAAGCATTGCACCCCCTGAACGGAAGTCGTCATTGTGCCTACTATATTCAATCCCGATGCAATTTCTGTATTTCATCGTCAATATGAAGCTCCAAGGGTTACAGTAAACACCCACTGGCGCGTTGCAATCTAATACTGGCCACTCAGGAAAGGCACGTATACAGACTGTTTCAAGCATTGCTCCCCATGAACGAAAGTTGGCATTGTGCCTACTATATTCAATCCCGATGCAATTTCTGTGTTTCATAGTCAATATGCAGCTCCAAGGGTTACAGTAAACACCCTGTGGTGCGTCGCAATCTAATACTGGCCTCTCAGGAAAGGCACGTATACAGACTGAAGCATTGCTCCCCCTCAACGAAAGTCGGCATTGTGCCTACTATATTCAATCCCGATGCAATATCTGTGTTTCATCGTCAATATGAAGCTCCATGGGCTACAGTAAACACCCAGTCGAGCGTCGCAATCTAATACTGGAATCTCAGGAAAGGCACGTATACAGACTGTTTGAAGCATTGCTCCCCGTGAACGAAAGTCGGCATTGTGCCTACTATATTCAATCCTGATGCAATTTCTGTGTTTAATCGTCAATATGAAGCTCCATGGCTTACAGTAAACACCCAGTGGTGCGTCGCAATCTAATACTGGCCTCTCAGTAACGGCACATATACAGACTGCTTGAAGCATTACTCCCCCTTAACGAAAGTCGGCATTGTGCCTACTATATTCAATCCCGATGCAATTTCTGTGTTTCATCGACAATATCAAGCTCAAAGGGTTACAGTAAACACCCAGTGGTGCGTTGCAATCTAATACTGGCCACTCAGGAAAGGCACGTATACAGACTGTTTGAAGCATTGCTCCTCCTGAACGAAGGTCGGCATCGTGCCTACTATATTCAATCCCGATGCAATTTCTGTGTTTCATCGTCAATATGAAGCTCCAAGGGTTACAGTAAACACCCAGTGGTGCGTCGCAATCTAATACTGGCCTCTCAGGAAAGGCACGTGTACAGACTGTTTGAAGCATTACTCCCCGTGAACGAAAGTCGGCATTGTGTCTACTATATTCAATCCCGATGCAATTTCTGTGTTTCATCGTCAATATGAATCTCCATGTGTTACAGTAAACACCCAGTGGCGCGTCGCAATCTAATACTGGCCTCTCAGGAAAGACACGTATACAGACTGTTTGAAGCATTGCTCCCCCTGAACGAAAGTCTGCATTGTGCCTACTATATTCAATCCCGATGCAATTTCTGTGTTTCATAGTCAATATGAAGCTCCAAGGGTTACAGTAAACACCCAGTGGTGCGTCGCAAACTAATACTGGTCTCTAAGGAAGGCACGTATACAGACTGTTTGAGGCATCGCTCCCCTGAACGGAAGTCGGCATTGTGCCCACTATATTCAATCCCGATGCAATTTCTCTGTTTCATCGTCAATATGAAGCTCCAAGGGTTACAGTAAACACCCACTGGCGCGTTGCAACCTAATATTGGCCACTCAGGAAAGGCACGTATACAGACTGTTTGAAGCATTGCTCCCCCTGAACGATACTTGGCATTGTGCCTACTATATTCAATCCCGATGCAATTTCTGTGTTTCATAGTCAATATGAAGCTCCAAGGGTTACAGTAAACACCCAGTGGTGCGTCGCAAACTAATACTGGCCTCTGAGGAAAGGCACGTATACAGACTGTTTGAAGCATTACTCCCCCTGAACGAAAGTCGGCATTGTGCCAACTATATTCAATCCCGATGCAATTTCTGTGTTTCATCGTCAATATGAAGCTCCATGGGTTACAGTTAACACCCAGTCGTGCGTCGCAATCTAATACTGGAGTCTCAGGAAAGGCACGTATACAGACTGTTTGAAGCATTACTCCCCCTGAACGAAAGTCGGCATTGTGCCTACTATATTCAATCCCGATGCAATTTCTGTGTTTCATCGTCAATATGAAGCTCCATGGGTTACAGTAAACACCCAATGGTGCGTCGCAATCAAATACTGGCCTCTCAGGAAAGGCACGTATACAGACTGTTTGAAGCATTGCTCCCCCTGAACGAAAGTCGGCATTGAGCCTACTATATTCAATCCCGATGCAATTTCTGTGTTTCATCGTCAATATGAAGCTCCATGGGTTACAGTAATCACCCAGTGGTGCGTCGCAATCTAATACTGGCCTCTCAGGAAAGGCACGTATACAGACTGTTTAAAGCATTACTCCCCCTGAACGAAAGTCGGCATTGGGCCTACTATATTCAATCCCGATGCAATTTCTGTGTTTCATCGTCAATATGAAGCTCCATGGGTTACAGTAAACACCCAGTGGTGCGTCGCAATCTAATACTGGCCTCTCAGGAAAGGCTCGTATACAGACTGTTTGAAGCATTGCTCCCCCTGAACGGAGGTCGGCATTGTGCCTTCTATATTCAATCCCGATGCAATTTCTGTGTTTCATCGTCAATATGAAGCTCCATGGGTTACAGTAAACACCCAGTGGTGCGTCGCAATCTAATACTGGCCTCTCAGGAAAGGCACGTATACAGACTGTTTGAACCACTACTCCCCCTGAACGAAAGTCGGCATTGTGCCTACTATATTCAACCCCGATGCAATTTCTGTGTTTCATCGTCAATATGAAGCTCCAAGGGTTACAGTAAACACCCAGTGGTGCGTCGCAATCTAATACTGGCCTCTCAGGAAAGGCACGTATAAGGACTGTTTGAAGCATTGCTCCCCCTGAACGAAAGTCGGCATTGTGTCTACTATATTCAATCCCGATGCAATTTCTGTGTTTCATCGTCAATATGAAGCTCCATGGGTTACAGTAAACACCCAGTGGTGCGTCGCAATCTAATACTGGCCACTCAGGAAAGGCACGTATACAGACTGTTTGAAGCGTTGCTCCCCCTGAACGAAAGTCGGCATTGTGCCTACTATATTCAATTCCGATGCAATTTCTGTGTTTCATAGTCAATATGAAGCTCCAAGGGTTACAGTAAACACCCAGTTGTGGGTCGTAATCTAATACTGGCTTCTCAGGAAAGGCACGTATACAGACTGTTTGAAGCATTGCTCCCCCTGAACGAAAGTCGGCATTGTGTCTACTATATTCAATCCCGAACCAATTTCTGTGTTTCATCGTCAATATGAAGCCCCATGGGTTACAGTAAACACCCAGTGGTGCGTCGCAATCTAATACTGGCCTCTCAGGAAAGGCTCGTATACGGACTGATTGAAGCATTGCTCCCCCTGAACGGAAGTCGGCATTGTGCCTACTATATTCAATCCCGATGCAATTTCTGTGTTTCATCGTCAATATGAAGCTCCTAGGGTTACAGTAAACACCCAGTGGCGCGTTGCAATCTAATACTGGCCACTCAGGAAAGGCACGTATACAGACTGTTTGAAGCATTGCTTCCCTTTAACGATAGTTGGCATTGTGCCTACTATATTCAATCCCGATGCAATTTCTGTGTTTCATAGTCAATATGAAGCTCCAAGGGTTACAGTAAACACCCAGTGGTGCGTCGCAATCTAATACTGGCCTCTCAGGAAAGGCACGTATACAGACTGAAGCATTGCTCCCCCTGAACGAAAGTCGGCATTGTGCCTACTATATTCAATCCCGATGCAATTTCTGTGTTTCATCGTCAATATGAAGCTCCATGGGTTACAGTAAACACCCAGTCGTGCGTCGCAATCTAATACTGGAATCTCAGGAAAGGCACGTATACAGACTGTTTGAAGCATTGCTCCGCGTGAACGAAAGTCGGCATTGTGCCTACTATATTCAATCCCGATGCAATTTCTGTGTTTCATCGTCAATATGAAGCTCCATGGGTTACAGTAAACACCCAGTGGTGCGTCGCATTCTAATTCTTGCTTCTCAGTAACGGCACATATACAGACTGCTTGAAGCATTGCTCCCCGTGGACGTAAGTCGGCATTGTGACTACTATATTCAATCCCGATGCAATTTCTGTGTTTCATCGTCAATATGAACCTCCAAGGGTTACAGTAAACACCCAGTGGTGCGTCGCAATCTAATACTGGCCTCTCAGGAAAGGCACATATACAGACTGTTTGAAGCATTGCTCCCCCTGAACGAAAGTCGGCATTGTGCCGACTATATTCAACCCCGATGCAATTTCTGTGTTTCATAGTCAATATGAAGCTCCAAGGGTTACAGTAAACACCCAGTGGTGCGTCGCAATCTAATACTGGCCTCTCAGGAAAGGCACGCATACACACTGTTTGAAGCATTGCTCCCCCTGAAGGAAAGTCGGCATTGTGCCTACTATATTCAATCCCGATGCAATTTCTGTGGTTCATCGTCAATATGAAGCTCCATGGGTTACAGTAAACACACAGTGGTGCGTCGCAATCTAATACTGGCCTCTCAGGAAAGGCACGTATACAGACTGTTAGAAGCATTGCTCCCCGTGAACGAAAGTCGACATTGTGCCTACTATATTCAATCCCGATGCAATTTCTGTGTTTCATCGTCAATATGAAGCTCCATGGGTTACAGTAAACTCCCAGTGGTGCGTCGCAATCTTATACTGGCCTCTCAGGAAAGGCACGTATACAGACTGTTTGAAGCATTGCTCCCCCTGAACGGAAGTCGGCATTGTGCCTACTATATTCAATCCCGATGCAATTTCTGTGTTTCATCGTCAATATGAAGCTCCAAGGGTTACAGTAAACACCCAGTGGTGCGTTGCAATCTAATACTGGCCACTCAGGAAAGGCACGTATACAGACTGTTTGAAGCTTTGCTGCCCCTGAACGGAAGTCGGCATTGTGCCTACTATATTGAATCCCGATGCAATTTCTGTGTTTCATCGTCAATATGAAGCTCCAAGGGTTACAGTAAAAACCCAGTGGTGCGTTGCAATCGAATACTGGCCACTCAGGAAAGGCACGTATAAAAGATTGTTTAAAGCATTGCTCCCCCTGAACGAAAGTCGGCATTGTGCCTACTATATTCAATCCCGATGCAATTTCTGTGTTTCATCGTCAATATGAACCTCCAAGGGTTACAGTAAACACCCAGTGGTGCGTCGCAATCTAATACTGGCCTCTCAGGAAAGGCACATATACAGACTGTTTGAAGCATTGCTCCTCCTGAACGAAAGTCGGCATTGTGCCGACTATATTCAACCCCGATGCAATTTCTGTGTTTCATAGTCAATATGAAGCTCCAAGGGTTACAGTAAACACCCAGTGGTGCGTCGCAATCTAATACTGGCCTCTCAGGAAAGGTACGCATACACACTGTTTGAAGCATTGCTCCCCCTGAAGGAAAGTCGGCATTGTGCCTACTATATTCAATCCCGATGCAATTTCTGTGGTTCATCGTCAATATGAAGCTCCATGGGTTACAGTAAACACACAGTGGTGCGTCGCAATCTAATACTGGCCTCTCAGGAAAGGCACGTATACAGACTGTTTGAAGCATTGCTCCCCCTGAACGAAAGTCGGCATTGTGCTCACTATATTCAATCCCGTTGCAATTTCTGTGGTTCATCGTCAATATGAAGCCCCATGGGTTACAGTAAACACACAGTGGTGCGTCGCAATCTAATACTGGCCTCTCAGGAAAGGCACGTATACAGACTGTGTGAAGCATTGCTCCCCCTGAACGAAAGTCAGCATTGTGCCTACTATATTCAATCCCGATGCAATTTCTGTGTTTCATCGTCAATATGAAGCTCCATGGGTTACAGTAAACACCCAGTGGTGCGTCGCAATCAAATACTGGCCTCTCAGGAAAGGCACGTATACAGACTGTTTGAAGCATTGCTCCCCCTGAACGAAAGTCGGCATTGTGCCTACTATATTCAATCCCGATGCAATTTCTGTGTTTCATCGTCAATATGAAGCTCCATGTGTTACAGTAAACACCCAGTGGTGCGTCGCAATCTAATACTGGCCTCTCAGGAAAGGCACGTATACAGACTGTTTAAAGCATTACTCCCCCTGAACGAAAGTCGGCATTGGGCCTACTATATTCAATCCCGATGCAATTTCTGTGTTTCATCGTCAATATGAAGCTCCATGGGTTACAGTAAATACCCAGTGGTGCGTCGCAATCTAATACTGGCCTCTCAGGAAAGGCTCGTATACAGACTGTTTGAAGCATTGCACCCCCTGAACGGAAGTCGTCATTGTGCCTACTATATTCAATCCCGATGCAATTTCTGTATTTCATCGTCAATATGAAGCTCCAAGGGTTACAGTAAACACCCACTGGCGCGTTGCAATCTAATACTGGCCACTCAGGAAAGGCACGTATACAGACTGTTTCAAGCATTGCTCCCCATGAACGAAAGTTGGCATTGTGCCTACTATATTCAATCCCGATGCAATTTCTGTGTTTCATAGTCAATATGCAGCTCCAAGGGTTACAGTAAACACCCTGTGGTGCGTCGCAATCTAATACTGGCCTCTCAGGAAAGGCACGTATACAGACTGAAGCATTGCTCCCCCTCAACGAAAGTCGGCATTGTGCCTACTATATTCAATCCCGATGCAATATCTGTGTTTCATCGTCAATATGAAGCTCCATGGGCTACAGTAAACACCCAGTCGAGCGTCGCAATCTAATACTGGAATCTCAGGAAAGGCACGTATACAGACTGTTTGAAGCATTGCTCCCCGTGAACGAAAGTCGGCATTGTGCCTACTATATTCAATCCTGATGCAATTTCTGTGTTTAATCGTCAATATGAAGCTCCATGGCTTACAGTAAACACCCAGTGGTGCGTCGCAATCTAATACTGGCCTCTCAGTAACGGCACATATACAGACTGCTTGAAGCATTACTCCCCCTTAACGAAAGTCGGCATTGTGCCTACTATATTCAATCCCGATGCAATTTCTGTGTTTCATCGACAATATCAAGCTCAAAGGGTTACAGTAAACACCCAGTGGTGCGTTGCAATCTAATACTGGCCACTCAGGAAAGGCACGTATACAGACTGTTTGAAGCATTGCTCCTCCTGAACGAAGGTCGGCATCGTGCCTACTATATTCAATCCCGATGCAATTTCTGTGTTTCATCGTCAATATGAAGCTCCAAGGGTTACAGTAAACACCCAGTGGTGCGTCGCAACCTAATACTGGCCTCTCAGGAAAGGCACGTGTACAGACTGTTTGAAGCATTACTCCCCGTGAACGAAAGTCGGCATTGTGTCTACTATATTCAATCCCGATGCAATTTCTGTGTTTCATCGTCAATATGAATCTCCATGTGTTACAGTAAACACCCAGTGGCGCGTCGCAATCTAATACTGGCCTCTCAGGAAAGACACGTATACAGACTGTTTGAAGCATTGCTCCCCCTGAACGAAAGTCTGCATTGTGCCTACTATATTCAATCCCGATGCAATTTCTGTGTTTCATAGTCAATATGAAGCTCCAAGGGTTACAGTAAACACCCAGTGGTGCGTCGCAATCTAATACTGGTCTCTAAGGAAGGCACGTATACAGACTGTTTGAGGCATCGCTCCCCTGAACGGAAGTCGGCATTGTGCCCACTATATTCAATCCCGATGCAATTTCTCTGTTTCATCGTCAATATGAAGCTCCAAGGGTTACAGTAAACACCCACTGGCGCGTTGCAACCTAATATTGGCCACTCAGGAAAGGCACGTATACAGACTGTTTGAAGCATTGCTCCCCCTGAACGATACTTGGCATTGTGCCTACTATATTCAATCCCGATGCAATTTCTGTGTTTCATAGTCAATATGAAGCTCCAAGGGTTACAGTAAACACCCAGTGGTGCGTCGCAAACTAATACTGGCCTCTGAGGAAAGGCACGTATACAGACTGTTTGAAGCATTACTCCCCCTGAACGAAAGTCGGCATTGTGCCAACTATATTCAATCCCGATGCAATTTCTGTGTTTCATCGTCAATATGAAGCTCCATGGGTTACAGTTAACACCCAGTCGTGCGTCGCAATCTAATACTGGAGTCTCAGGAAAGGCACGTATACAGACTGTTTGAAGCATTACTCCCCCTGAACGAAAGTCGGCATTGTGCCTACTATATTCAATCCCGATGCAATTTCTGTGTTTCATCGTCAATATGAAGCTCCATGGGTTACAGTAAACACCCAATGGTGCGTCGCAATCAAATACTGGCCTCTCAGGAAAGGCACGTATACAGACTGTTTGAAGCATTGCTCCCCCTGAACGAAAGTCGGCATTGAGCCTACTATATTCAATCCCGATGCAATTTCTGTGTTTCATCGTCAATATGAAGCTCCATGGGTTACAGTAATCACCCAGTGGTGCGTCGCAATCTAATACTGGCCTCTCAGGAAAGGCACGTATACAGACTGTTTAAAGCATTACTCCCCCTGAACGAAAGTCGGCATTGGGCCTACTATATTCAATCCCGATGCAATTTCTGTGTTTCATCGTCAATATGAAGCTCCATGGGTTACAGTAAACACCCAGTGGTGCGTCGCAATCTAATACTGGCCTCTCAGGAAAGGCTCGTATACAGACTGTTTGAAGCATTGCTCCCCCTGAACGGAGGTCGGCATTGTGCCTTCTATATTCAATCCCGATGCAATTTCTGTGTTTCATCGTCAATATGAAGCTCCATGGGTTACAGTAAACACCCAGTGGTGCGTCGCAATCTAATACTGGCCTCTCAGGAAAGGCACGTATACAGACTGTTTGAACCACTACTCCCCCTGAACGAAAGTCGGCATTGTGCCTACTATATTCAACCCCGATGCAATTTCTGTGTTTCATCGTCAATATGAAGCTCCAAGGGTTACAGTAAACACCCAGTGGTGCGTCGCAATCTAATACTGGCCTCTCAGGAAAGGCACGTATAAGGACTGTTTGAAGCATTGCTCCCCCTGAACGAAAGTCGGCATTGTGTCTACTATATTCAATCCCGATGCAATTTCTGTGTTTCATCGTCAATATGAAGCTCCATGGGTTACAGTAAACACCCAGTGGTGCGTCGCAATCTAATACTGGCCACTCAGGAAAGGCACGTATACAGACTGTTTGAAGCGTTGCTCCCCCTGAACGAAAGTCGGCATTGTGCCTACTATATTCAATTCCGATGCAATTTCTGTGTTTCATAGTCAATATGAAGCTCCAAGGGTTACAGTAAACACCCAGTTGTGGGTCGTAATCTAATACTGGCTTCTCAGGAAAGGCACGTATACAGACTGTTTGAAGCATTGCTCCCCCTGAACGAAAGTCGGCATTGTGTCTACTATATTCAATCCCGAACCAATTTCTGTGTTTCATCGTCAATATGAAGCCCCATGGGTTACAGTAAACACCCAGTGGTGCGTCGCAATCTAATACTGGCCTCTCAGGAAAGGCTCGTATACGGACTGATTGAAGCATTGCTCCCCCTGAACGGAAGTCGGCATTGTGCCTACTATATTCAATCCCGATGCAATTTCTGTGTTTCATCGTCAATATGAAGCTCCTAGGGTTACAGTAAACACCCAGTGGCGCGTTGCAATCTAATACTGGCCACTCAGGAAAGGCACGTATACAGACTGTTTGAAGCATTGCTTCCCTTTAACGATAGTTGGCATTGTGCCTACTATATTCAATCCCGATGCAATTTCTGTGTTTCATAGTCAATATGAAGCTCCAAGGGTTACAGTAAACACCCAGTGGTGCGTCGCAATCTAATACTGGCCTCTCAGGAAAGGCACGTATACAGACTGAAGCATTGCTCCCCCTGAACGAAAGTCGGCATTGTGCCTACTATATTCAATCCCGATGCAATTTCTGTGTTTCATCGTCAATATGAAGCTCCATGGGTTACAGTAAACACCCAGTCGTGCGTCGCAATCTAATACTGGAATCTCAGGAAAGGCACGTATACAGACTGTTTGAAGCATTGCTCCGCGTGAACGAAAGTCGGCATTGTGCCTACTATATTCAATCCCGATGCAATTTCTGTGTTTCATCGTCAATATGAAGCTCCATGGGTTACAGTAAACACCCAGTGGTGCGTCGCATTCTAATTCTTGCTTCTCAGTAACGGCACATATACAGACTGCTTGAAGCATTGCTCCCCGTGGACGTAAGTCGGCATTGTGACTACTATATTCAATCCCGATGCAATTTCTGTGTTTCATCGTCAATATGAAGCTCCAAGGGTTACAGTAAACACCCAGTGGTGCGTCGCAATCTAATACTGGCCTCTCAGTAACGGCACGTATACAGACTGTTTGAAGCATTGCTCCCCCTGGACGGAAGTCGGCATTGTGCCTACTATATTCAATCCCGGTGCAATTTCTGTGTTTCTTCGTCAATATGAAGCTCCATGGGTTACAGTAAACACCCAGTGGTGCGTCGCAATCTAATACTGGCCTCTCAGGAAAGGCACGTATACAGACTGTTTGATGCATTACTCCCCCTGAACGGAAGTCGGCATTGTGCCTACTATATTCAATCCCGATGCAATTTCTGTGTTTCATCGTCAATATGAAGCTCCATGGGTTACAGTAAACACCCAGTGGTGCGTTGCAATCTAATACTGGCCACTCAGGAAAGGCTCGTATACAGACTGTTTGAAGCATTGCTCCCCCTGAACGAAAGTCGGCATTGTGTCTACTATATTCAATCCCGATGCAATTTCTGTGTTTCATCGTCAATATGAAGCTCCAAGGGTTACAGTAAACACCCAGTGGTGCGTCGCAATCTAATACTGGCCTCTCAGGAAAGGCACGTATACAGACTGTTTAAAGCATTGCTCCCCCTGAACGAAAGTCGGCATTGTGCCTACTATATTCAACCCCGATGCAATTTCTGTGTTTCATAGTCAATATGAAGCTCCAAGGGTTACTGTAAACACCCAGTGGTGCGTCGCAATCTAATACTGGCCTCTCAGGAAAGGCACGTATACAGACTGTTTGAAGCATTACTCCCCCTGAACGAAAGTCGGCATTGTGCCTACTATATTCAATCCCGATGCAATTTCTGTGTTTCATCGTCAATATGAAGCTCCATGGGTTACAGTAAACACCCAGTCGTGCGTCGCAATCTAATACTGGAGTCTCAGGAAAGGCACGTATACAGACTGTTTGAAGCATTACTCCAGCTGAACGAAAGTCGGCATTGTGCCTACTATATTCAATCCCGATGCAATTTCTGTGTTTTTTATCGTCAATATGAAGCTCCATGGGTTACAGTAAACACCCAGTGGTGCGTCGCAATCTAATACTGGCCTCTCAGTAACGGCACATATACAGACTGCTTGAGGCATTACTCCCCCTGATCGAAAGTCGGCATTGTGCCTACTATATTCAATCCCGATGCAATTTCTGTGTTTCATCGACAATATGAAGCTCAAAGGGTTACAGTAAACACCCAGTGGTGCGCCGCAATCTAATACTGGCCTCTGAGGAATGGCACGTATACAGACTGTTTGAAGCATTGCTCCCCCTGGACGTAAGTCGGCATTGTGCCTACTATATTCAATCCCGATGCAATTTCTGTGTTTCTTCGTCAATATGAAGCTGCATGGGTTACAGTAAACACCCAGTTGTGCGTCGCAATCTAATACTGGCCTCTCAGGAAAGGCACGTATACAGACTGTTTGAAGCGTTGCTCCCCCTGAACGAAAGTCGGCATTGTGCCTACTATATTCAATTCCGATGCAATTTCTGTGTTTCATAGTCAATATGAAGCTCCAAGGGTTACAGTAAACACCCAGTTGTGGGTCGTAATCTAATACTGGCTTCTCAGGAAAGGCACGTATACAGACTGTTTGAAGCATTGCTCCCCCTGAACGAAAGTCGGCATTGTGCCTACTATATTCAATCCCGAACCAATTTCTGTGTTTCATCGTCAATATGAAGCTCCATGGGTTACAGTAAACACCCAGTGGTGCGTCGCAATCTAATACTGGCCTCTCAGGAAAGGCTCGTATACGGACTGTTTGAAGCATTGCTCCCCCTGAACGGAAGTCGGCATTGTGCCTACTATATTCAATCCCGATGCAATTTCTGTGTTTCATCGTCAATATGAAGCTCCTAGGGTTACAGTAAACACCCAGTGGCGCGTTGCAATCTAATACTGGCCACTCAGGAAAGGCACGTATACAGACTGTTTGAAGCATTGCTCCCCCTGAACGATAGTTGGCATTGTGCCTACTATATTCAATCCCGATGCAATTTCTGTGTTTCATAGTCAATATGAAGCTCCAAGGGTTACAGTAAACACCCAGTGGTGCGTCGCAATCTAATACTGGCCTCTCAGGAAAGGCACGTATACAGACTGAAGCATTGCTCCCCCTGAACGAAAGTCGGCATTGTGCCTACTATATTCAATCCCGATGCAATTTCTGTGTTTCATCGTCAATTAGAAGCTCCACGGGTTACAGTAGACACCCAGTGGTGCGTCGCAATCTAATACTGGCCTCTCAGGAAAGGTACGTATACAGACTGTTTGAAGCATTGCTCCCCGCGAACGAAAGTCGGCATTGTGCCTACTATATTCAATCCCGATGCAATTTCTGTGTTTCATCGTCAATATGAAGCTCCATGGGTTACAGTAAACACCCTGTCGTGCGTCGCAATCTAATACTGGAATCTCAAAAATGGCACGTATACAGACTATTTGAAGCATTGCTCCGCGTGAACGAAAGTCGGCATTGTGCCTACTATATTCAATCCCGATGCAATTTCTGTGTTTCATCGTCAATATGAATCTCCATGGGTTACAGTAAACACCCAGTGGTGCGTCGCATTCTAATTCTTGCTTCTCAGTAACGGCACATATACAGACTGCTTGAAGCATTGCTCCCCGTGGACGTAAGTCGGCATTGTGACTACTATATTCAATCCCGATGCAATTTCTGTGTTTCATCGTCAATATGAAGCTCCAAGGGTTACAGTAAACACCCAGTGGTGCGTCGCAATCTAATACTGGCCTCTCAGGAAAGGCACGTATACAGACTGTTTGAAGCATTACTCCCCGTGAACGCAAGTCGGCATTGTGTCTACTATATTCAATCCCGATGCAATATCTGTGTTTCATCGTCAATATGAAGCTCCATGGGTTACAGTAAACACCCAGTGGTGCGTCGTAATCTAATACTGGCCTCTCAGGAAAGGCACGTATAAAGACTGTTTGAAGCATTGCTCCCCCTGAACGAAAGTCGGCATTGTGCCTACTATATTCTATTCCGATGAAATTTCTGAGTTTCATAGTCAATATGAAGCTCCAAGGGTTACTGTAAACACCCAGTGGTGCGTCGCAATCTAATACTGGCCTCAGAGGAAAGGCACGTGTACAGACTGTTTGAAGCATTACTCCCCCTGAACGAAAGTCGGCATTGTGCCTACTATATTACACCGCGATGCAATTTCTGTGTTTCATAGTCAATATGAAGCTCCAAGGGTTACAGTAAACACACAGTGGTGCGTCGCAATCTAATACTGGCCTCTCAGGAAAGGCACGTATACAGACTGTTTGAACCACTACTCCCCCTGAACGAAAGTCGGCATTGTGCCTACTATATTCAATCCCGATGCAATTTCTGTGTTTCATCGTCAATATAAAGCACCATGGGTTACAGTAAACAACCAGTCGTGCGTCGCAATCTAATACTGGAATCTCAGGAAAGGCACGTATACAGACTGTTTGAAGCTTTACTCCCCGTGAACGAAAGGCGGCATTGTGCCTACTATATTCAATCCCGATGCAATTTCTGTGTTTCATCGTCAATATGAAGCTCCATGGGTTACAGCAAACACCCAGTGGTGCGTCGCAATCTAATACTGGCCTCTCAGTAACGGCACATATACAGACTGCTTGAAGCATTACTCCCCCTGAACGAAAGTCGGCATTGTGCCTACTATATTCAATCCCGATGCAATTTCTGTGTTTCATCCACAATATGAAGCTCAAAGGGTTACAGTAAACACCCAGTGGTGCGTCGCAATCTAATACTGGCCTCTGAGGAAAGGCACGTACACAGACTGTTTGAAGCATTGTTCCCCCTGGACGTAAGTCGGCATTGTGCCTACTACATTCAATCCCGATGCAATTTCTGTGTTTCTTCGTCAATATGAAGCTGCATGGGTTACAGTAAACAACCAGTCGTGCGTCGCAATCTAATACTGGCCTCTCAGGAAAGGCACGTATACAGACTGTTTGAAGCATTGCTCCGCGTGAACGGAAGTCGGCAATGTGCCTACTATATTCAACCCCGATGCAATTTCTGTGTTTTATCGTCAATATGAAGGTTCAAGGGTTACAGTAAACACCCAGTGGTGCGTCGCAATCTAATACTGGCCTCTCAGGAAAGGCACGTATACAGACTGTTTGAAGCATCGCTCCCCCTGAACGAAAGTCGGCATTGTGTCTACTATATTCAATCCCGATGCAATTTCTGTGTTTCATCGTCAATATGAAGCTCAATGGGTTACAGTAAACACCCAGTGGTGCGTCGAAATCTAATACTGGCCTCTCAGGAAATCACGTATACAGACTGTTTGAAGCGTTGCTCCCCCTGAACGAATGTCGGCATTGTGCCTACTATATTCAATTCCGATGCAATTTCTGTGTTTCATAGTCAATATGAAGCTCCATGGGTTACAGTAAACACCCAGTGGGGCGTCGCAATCTAATACTGGCCTCTCAGGAAAGGCTCGTATACGGACTGTTTGAAGCATTGCTCCCCCTGAACGGAAGTCGGCATTGTGCCTACTTTATTCAATCCCGATGCAATTTCTGTGTTTCATCGTCAATATGCAGCTCCTAGGGTTACAGTAAACACCCAGTGGCGCGTTGCAATCTAATACTGGCCACTCAGGAAAGGCACGTATACAGACTGTTTGAAGCATTGCTCCCCCTTAACGATAGTTGGCATTGTGCCTACTATATTCAATCCCGATGCAATTTCTGTGTTTCATAGTCAATATGAAGCTCCAAGGGTTACAGTAAACACCCAGTGGTACGTCGCAATCTAATACTGGCCTCTAAGGAAAGGCACGTATACTGACTGCTTGAAGCATTACTCCCCCTGAACGAAAGTCGGCATTGTGCCTACAATATTCAATCCCGATGCAATTTCTGTGTTTCATCGTCAATATGAAGCTCCATGGGTTACAGTAAACACCCAGTGGTGCGTCGCAATCTAATACTGGCCTCTCAGGAAAGGCACGTATACAGACTGTTTGAAGCATTGCTCCCCCTGAACGAAAGTCGGCATTGTGCCTACTATATTCAATCCCGATGCAATTTCTGTGTTTCATCGTCAATATGAAGCCCCATGGGTTACAGTAAACACCCAGTGGTGCGACGCAATCTAATACTGGCCTCTCAGGAAAGGCACGTATACAGACTGTTTGAAGCATTGCTCCCCCTGAAAGAAAGTCGGCATTGTGCCTACTATATTCAATCCCGATGCAATTTCTGTGTTTCATCGTCAATATGAAGCTCCATGGGTTACAGTAAACACCCAGTCGTGTGTCGCAATCTAATACTGGAATCTCAGGAAAGGCACGTATACAGACTGTTTGAAGCATTGCTCCGCGTGAACGAAAGTCGGCATTGTGCCTACTATATTCAATCCCGATGCAATTTCTGTGTTTCATCGTCAATATGAAGCTCCATGGGTTACAGTAAACACCCAGTGGTGCGTCGCATTCTAATTCTTGCTTCTCAGTAACGGCACATATACAGACTGCTTGAAGCATTACTCCCCCTGAACGAAAGTCGGCATTGTGCCTACTATATTCAATCCCGATGCTATTTCTGTGTTTCATCGACAATATGAAGCTCCATGGGTTACAGTAAACACCCAGTGGTGCGTCGCAATATAATACTGGCCTCTGAGGAAAGGCACGTAGACAGACTGTTTGAAGCATTGCTCCCCCTGAACGAAAGTCGGCATTGTGGCTACTATATTCAATCCCGATGCAATTTCTGTGTTTCATAGTCAATATGAAGCTCCAAGGGTTACAGTAAACACCCAGTGGTGCGTCGCAATCTAATACTGGCCTCTCAGGAAAGGCACGTATACAGACTGTTTGAACCACTACTCCCCCTGAACGAAAGTCGTCATTGTGCCTACTATATTCAATCCCGATGCAATTTCTGTGTTTCATCGTCAATATGAAGCTCCATGGGTTACAGTAAACACCCAGTCGTGCGTCGCAATCTAATACTGGAATCTCAGGAAAGACACGTATACAGACTGTTTGAAGCATTGCTCCGCGTGAACGAAAGTCGGCATTGTGCCTACTATATTCAATCCCGATGCAATTTCTGTGTTTCATCGTCAATATGAAGCTCCATGGGTTACAGTAAACACCCAGTGGTGCGTCGCATTCTAATTCTTGCTTCTCAGTAACGGCACATATACAGACTGCTTGAAGCATTGCTCCCCGTGGACGTAAGTCGGCATTGTGACTACTATATTCAATCCCGATGCAATTTCTGTGTTTCATCGTCAATATGAAGCTCCAAGGGTTACTGTAAACACCCAGTGGTGCGTCGCAATCTAATACTGGCCTCTGAGGAAAGGCACGTATACAGACTGTTTGAAGCATTACTCCCCCTGAACGAATGTCGGCATTGTGCCTACTATATTCAATCCCGATGCAATTTCTGTGTTTCATCGTCAATATGAAGCTCCATGGGTTACAGTAAACACCCAGTCGTGCGTCGCAATCTAATACTGGAGTCTCAGGAAAGGCACGTATACAGACTGTTTGAAGCATTACTCCCCCTGAACGAAAGTCGGCATTGTGCCTACTATATTCAATCCCGATGCAATTTCTGTGTTTCATCGTCAATATGAAGCTCCATGGGTTACAGTAAACACCCAGTGGTGCGTCGCAATCAAATACTGGCCTCTCAGGAAAGGCACGTATACAGACTGTTTAAAGCATTACTCCCCCTGAACGAATGTCGGCATTGGGCCTACTATATTCAATCCCGATGCAATTTCTGTGTTTCATCGTCAATATGAAGCTCCATGGGTTACAGTAAACACCCAGTGGGGCGTCGCAATCTAATACTGGCCTCTCAGGAAATGCTCGTATACACACTGTTTGAAGCATTGCTACCCCTGAACGGAGGTCGGCATTGTGCCTACTATATTCAACCCCGATGCAATTTCTGTGTTTCATAGTCAATATGAAGCTCCAAGGGTTACAGTAAACACACAGTGGTGCGTCGCAATCTAATACTGGCCTCTCAGGAAAGGCACGTATACAGACTGTTTGAAGCACTACTCCCCCTGAACGAAAGTCGGCATTGTGCCTACTATATTCAATCCCGATGCAATTTCTGTGTTTCATCGTCAATATAAAGCACCATGGGTTACAGTAAACAACCAGTCGTGCGTCGCAATCTAATACTGGCCTCTCAGGAAGGCACGTATACAGACTGTTTGAAGCCTTGCTCCCCCTGAACGAAAGTCGGCATTGTGCCTACTATATTCAAGTCCGATGCAATTTCTGTGTTTCATAGTCAATATGAAGCTCCAAGGGTTACAGTAAACACCCAGTGGTGCGTCGTAATCTAATACTGGCCTCTCAGGAAAGGCACGTATACAGACTGTTTGAAGCATTGCTCCCCCTGAACGAAAGTCGGCATTGTGCCTACCATATTCAATCCCGAACCAATTTCTGTGTTTCATCGACAATATGAAGCTCCATGGGTTACAGTAAACACCCAGTGGTGCGTCGCAATCTAATACTGGCCTCTCAGGAAAGGCTCGGATACGGACTGTTTGAAGCATTGCTCCCCCTGAACGGAAGTCGGCATTGTGCCTACTATATTCAATCCCGATGCAATTTCTGTGTTTCATCGTCAATATGATGCTCCAAGGGTTACAGTAAACACCCAGTGGCGCGTTGCAATCTAATTCTGGCCACTCAGGAAAGGCACGTATACAGACTGTTGGAAGCATTGCTCCCCCTTAGCGATAGTTGGCATTGTGCCTACTGTATTCAATCCCGATGCAATTTCTGTGTTTCATCGTCAATATGAAGCTCCTAGGGTTACAGTAAACACCCAGTGGCGCGTTGCAATCTAATACTGGCCACTCAGGAAAGGCACGTATACAGACTGTTTGAAGCATTGCTCCCCCTTAACGATAGTTGGCATTGTGCCTACTATATTCAATCCCGATGCAATTTCTGTGTTTCATAGTCAATATGAAGCTCCAAGGGTTACAGTAAACACCCAGTGGTACGTCGCAATCTAATACTGGCCTCTAAGGAAAGGCACGTATACTGACTGCTTGAAGCATTACTCCCCCAGAACGAAATTCGGCATTGTGCCTACAATATTCAATCCCGATGCAATTTCTGTGTTTCATCGTCAATATGAAGGTTCAAGGGTTACAGTAAACACCCAGTGGTGCGTCGCAATCTAATACTGGCCTCTCAGGAAAGGCACGTATACAGACTGTTTGAAGCATCGCTCCCCCTGAACGAAAGTCGGCATTGTGTCTACTATATTCAATCCCGATGCAATTTCTGTGTTTCATCGTCAATATGAAGCTCAATGGGTTACAGTAAACACCCAGTGGTGCGTCGAAATCTAATACTGGCCTCTCAGGAAATCACGTATACAGACTGTTTGAAGCGTTGCTCCCCCTGAACGAATGTCGGCATTGTGCCTACTATATTCAATTCCGATGCAATTTCTGTGTTTCATAGTCAATATGAAGCTCCATGGGTTACAGTAAACACCCAGTGGGGCGTCGCAATCTAATACTGGCCTCTCAGGAAAGGCTCGTATACGGACTGTTTGAAGCATTGCTCCCCCTGAACGGAAGTCGGCATTGTGCCTACTTTATTCAATCCCGATGCAATTTCTGTGTTTCATCGTCAATATGCAGCTCCTAGGGTTACAGTAAACACCCAGTGGCGCGTTGCAATCTAATACTGGCCACTCAGGAAAGGCACGTATACAGACTGTTTGAAGCATTGCTCCCCCTTAACGATAGTTGGCATTGTGCCTACTATATTCAATCCCGATGCAATTTCTGTGTTTCATAGTCAATATGAAGCTCCAAGGGTTACAGTAAACACCCAGTGGTACGTCGCAATCTAATACTGGCCTCTAAGGAAAGGCACGTATACTGACTGCTTGAAGCATTACTCCCCCTGAACGAAAGTCGGCATTGTGCCTACAATATTCAATCCCGATGCAATTTCTGTGTTTCATCGTCAATATGAAGCTCCATGGGTTACAGTAAACACCCAGTGGTGCGTCGCAATCTAATACTGGCCTCTCAGGAAAGGCACGTATACAGACTGTTTGAAGCATTGCTCCCCCTGAACGAAAGTCGGCATTGTGCCTACTATATTCAATCCCGATGCAATTTCTGTGTTTCATCGTCAATATGAAGCCCCATGGGTTACAGTAAACACCCAGTGGTGCGACGCAATCTAATACTGGCCTCTCAGGAAAGGCACGTATACAGACTGTTTGAAGCATTGCTCCCCCTGAAAGAAAGTCGGCATTGTGCCTACTATATTCAATCCCGATGCAATTTCTGTGTTTCATCGTCAATATGAAGCTCCATGGGTTACAGTAAACACCCAGTCGTGTGTCGCAATCTAATACTGGAATCTCAGGAAAGGCACGTATACAGACTGTTTGAAGCATTGCTCCGCGTGAACGAAAGTCGGCATTGTGCCTACTATATTCAATCCCGATGCAATTTCTGTGTTTCATCGTCAATATGAAGCTCCATGGGTTACAGTAAACACCCAGTGGTGCGTCGCATTCTAATTCTTGCTTCTCAGTAACGGCACATATACAGACTGCTTGAAGCATTACTCCCCCTGAACGAAAGTCGGCATTGTGCCTACTATATTCAATCCCGATGCTATTTCTGTGTTTCATCGACAATATGAAGCTCCATGGGTTACAGTAAACACCCAGTGGTGCGTCGCAATATAATACTGGCCTCTGAGGAAAGGCACGTAGACAGACTGTTTGAAGCATTGCTCCCCCTGAACGAAAGTCGGCATTGTGGCTACTATATTCAATCCCGATGCAATTTCTGTGTTTCATAGTCAATATGAAGCTCCAAGGGTTACAGTAAACACCCAGTGGTGCGTCGCAATCTAATACTGGCCTCTCAGGAAAGGCACGTATACAGACTGTTTGAACCACTACTCCCCCTGAACGAAAGTCGTCATTGTGCCTACTATATTCAATCCCGATGCAATTTCTGTGTTTCATCGTCAATATGAAGCTCCATGGGTTACAGTAAACACCCAGTCGTGCGTCGCAATCTAATACTGGAATCTCAGGAAAGACACGTATACAGACTGTTTGAAGCATTGCTCCGCGTGAACGAAAGTCGGCATTGTGCCTACTATATTCAATCCCGATGCAATTTCTGTGTTTCATCGTCAATATGAAGCTCCATGGGTTACAGTAAACACCCAGTGGTGCGTCGCATTCTAATTCTTGCTTCTCAGTAACGGCACATATACAGACTGCTTGAAGCATTGCTCCCCGTGGACGTAAGTCGGCATTGTGACTACTATATTCAATCCCGATGCAATTTCTGTGTTTCATCGTCAATATGAAGCTCCAAGGGTTACTGTAAACACCCAGTGGTGCGTCGCAATCTAATACTGGCCTCTGAGGAAAGGCACGTATACAGACTGTTTGAAGCATTACTCCCCCTGAACGAATGTCGGCATTGTGCCTACTATATTCAATCCCGATGCAATTTCTGTGTTTCATCGTCAATATGAAGCTCCATGGGTTACAGTAAACACCCAGTCGTGCGTCGCAATCTAATACTGGAGTCTCAGGAAAGGCACGTATACAGACTGTTTGAAGCATTACTCCCCCTGAACGAAAGTCGGCATTGTGCCTACTATATTCAATCCCGATGCAATTTCTGTGTTTCATCGTCAATATGAAGCTCCATGGGTTACAGTAAACACCCAGTGGTGCGTCGCAATCAAATACTGGCCTCTCAGGAAAGGCACGTATACAGACTGTTTAAAGCATTACTCCCCCTGAACGAATGTCGGCATTGGGCCTACTATATTCAATCCCGATGCAATTTCTGTGTTTCATCGTCAATATGAAGCTCCATGGGTTACAGTAAACACCCAGTGGGGCGTCGCAATCTAATACTGGCCTCTCAGGAAATGCTCGTATACACACTGTTTGAAGCATTGCTACCCCTGAACGGAGGTCGGCATTGTGCCTACTATATTCAACCCCGATGCAATTTCTGTGTTTCATAGTCAATATGAAGCTCCAAGGGTTACAGTAAACACACAGTGGTGCGTCGCAATCTAATACTGGCCTCTCAGGAAAGGCACGTATACAGACTGTTTGAAGCACTACTCCCCCTGAACGAAAGTCGGCATTGTGCCTACTATATTCAATCCCGATGCAATTTCTGTGTTTCATCGTCAATATAAAGCACCATGGGTTACAGTAAACAACCAGTCGTGCGTCGCAATCTAATACTGGCCTCTCAGGAAGGCACGTATACAGACTGTTTGAAGCCTTGCTCCCCCTGAACGAAAGTCGGCATTGTGCCTACTATATTCAAGTCCGATGCAATTTCTGTGTTTCATAGTCAATATGAAGCTCCAAGGGTTACAGTAAACACCCAGTGGTGCGTCGTAATCTAATACTGGCCTCTCAGGAAAGGCACGTATACAGACTGTTTGAAGCATTGCTCCCCCTGAACGAAAGTCGGCATTGTGCCTACCATATTCAATCCCGAACCAATTTCTGTGTTTCATCGACAATATGAAGCTCCATGGGTTACAGTAAACACCCAGTGGTGCGTCGCAATCTAATACTGGCCTCTCAGGAAAGGCTCGGATACGGACTGTTTGAAGCATTGCTCCCCCTGAACGGAAGTCGGCATTGTGCCTACTATATTCAATCCCGATGCAATTTCTGTGTTTCATCGTCAATATGATGCTCCAAGGGTTACAGTAAACACCCAGTGGCGCGTTGCAATCTAATTCTGGCCACTCAGGAAAGGCACGTATACAGACTGTTGGAAGCATTGCTCCCCCTTAGCGATAGTTGGCATTGTGCCTACTGTATTCAATCCCGATGCAATTTCTGTGTTTCATCGTCAATATGAAGCTCCTAGGGTTACAGTAAACACCCAGTGGCGCGTTGCAATCTAATACTGGCCACTCAGGAAAGGCACGTATACAGACTGTTTGAAGCATTGCTCCCCCTTAACGATAGTTGGCATTGTGCCTACTATATTCAATCCCGATGCAATTTCTGTGTTTCATAGTCAATATGAAGCTCCAAGGGTTACAGTAAACACCCAGTGGTACGTCGCAATCTAATACTGGCCTCTAAGGAAAGGCACGTATACTGACTGCTTGAAGCATTACTCCCCCAGAACGAAATTCGGCATTGTGCCTACAATATTCAATCCCGATGCAATTTCTGTGTTTCATCGTCAATATGAAGCACCATGGGTTACAGAAAACACCCAGTCGTGCGTCGCAATCTAATACTGGAATCTCAGGAAAGGCACGTATACAGACTGTTTGAAGCATTGCTCCCCGTGAACGAAAGGCGGCATTGTGCCAACTATATTCAATCCCGATGCAATTTCTGTGTTTCATCGTCAATATGAAGCTCCATGGGTTACAGTAAACACCCAGTGGTGCGTCGCAATCTAATACTGGCCTCTCAGGAAAGGCACGTAAACAGACTGTTTGAAGCATTGCTCCCCCTGAACGGAAGTCGGCATTGTGCCTACTATATTCAACCCCGATGCAATTTCTGTGTTTCATCGTCAATATGAAGCCCCAAGGGTTACAGTAAACACCCAGTGGTGCGTCGCAATCTAATACTGGCCTCTCAGGAAAGGCACGTATACAGACTGTTTGAAGCATCGCTCCCCCTGAACGAAAGTCGGCATTGTGTCTACTATATTCAATCCCGATGCAATTTCTGTGTTTCATCGTCAATATGAAGCTCCATGGGTTACAGTAATCACCCAGTGGTGCGTCGCAATCTAATACTGGCCTCTCAGGAAGGCACGTATACAGACAGTTTGAAGCGTTGCTCCCCCTGAACGAAAGTCGGCATTGTGCCTACTATATTCAAGTCCGATGCAATTTCTGTGTTTCATAGTCAATATGAAGCTCCAAGGGTTACAGTAAACACCCAGTGGTGCGTCGTAATCTAATACTGGCCTCTCAGGAAAGGCACTTATACAGACTGTTTGAAGCATTGCTCCCCCTGAACGAAAGTCGGCATTGTGCCTACTATATTCAATCCCGAACCAATTTCTGTGTTTCATCGACAATATGAAGCTCCATGGGTTACAGTAAACACCCAGTGGTGCGTCGCAATCTAATACTGGCCTCTCAGGAAAGGCTCGTATACGGACTGTTTGAAGCATTGCTCCCCCTGAACGGAAAACGGCATTGTGCCTACTATATTCAATCTCGATGCAATTTCTGTGTTTCATCGTCAATATGAAGCCCCATGGGTTACAGTAAACACCCAGTGGTGCGACGCAATCTAATACTGGCCTCTCAGGAAAGGCATGTATACAGACTGTTTGAAGCATTGCTCCCCCTGAACGAAAGTCGGCATTGTGCCTACTATATTCAATCCCGATGCAATTTCTGTGTTTCATCGTCAATATGAAGCTCCATGGGTTACAGTAAACACCCAGTGGTGCGTCGCATTCTAATTCTTGCTTCTCAGTAACGGCACATATACAGACTGCTTGAAGCATTACTCCCCCTGAACGAAAGTCGGCATTGTGCCTACTATATTCAATCCCGGTGCAATTTCTGTGTTTCTTCGTCAATATGAAGCTCCATGGGTTACAGTAAACACCCAGTGGTGCGTCGCAATCTAATACTTGCCTCTCAGGAAAGGCACGTATACAGACTGTTTGAAGCATTGCTCCCCGTGAACGGAAGTCGGCATTGTGCCTACTATATTCAATCCCGATGCAATTTCTGTGTTTCATCGTGAATATGAAGCTCCATGGGTTACAGTAAACACGCAGTGGTGCGTTGCAATCTAATACTGGCCACTCAGGAAAGGCTCGTATACAGACTGTTTGAAGCATTGCTCCCCCTTAACGATAGTTGGCATTGTGCCTACTATATTCAATCCCGATGCAATTTCTGTGTTTCATAGTCAATATGAAGCTCCAAGGGTTACAGTAAACACCCAGTGGTACGTCGCAATCTAATACTGGCCTCTAAGGAAAGGCACGTATACTGACTGCTTGAAGCATTACTCCCCCTGAACGAAAGTCGGCATTGTGCCTACAATATTCAATCCCGAAGCAATTTCTGTGTTTCATCGTCAATATGAAGCTCCATGGGTTACAGTAAACACCCAGTGGTGCGTCGCAATCTAATACTGGCCTCTCAGGAAAGGCACGTATACAGACTGTTTGAAGCATTGCTCCCCCTGAACGAAAGTCGGCATTGTGCCTACTATATTCAATCCCGATGCAATTTCTGTGTTTCATCGTCAATATGAAGCCCCATGGGTTACAGTAAACACCCAGTGGTGCGACGCAATCTAATACTGGCCTCTCAGGAAAGGCACGTATACAGACTGTTTGAAGCATTGCTCCCCCTGAAAGAAAGTCGGCATTGTGCCTACTATATTCAATCCCGATGCAATTTCTGTGTTTCATCGTCAATATGAAGCTCCATGGGTTACAGTAAACACCCAGTCGTGTGTCGCAATCTAATACTGGAATCTCAGGAAAGGCACGTATACAGACTGTTTGAAGCATTGCTCCGCGTGAACGAAAGTCGGCATTGTGCCTACTATATTCAATCCCGATGCAATTTCTGTGTTTCATCGTCAATATGAAGCTCCATGGGTTACAGTAAACACCCAGTGGTGCGTCGCATTCTAATTCTTGCTTTTCAGTAACGGCACATATACAGACTGCTTGAAGCATTACTCCCCCTGAACGAAAGTCGGCATTGTGCCTACTATATTCAATCCCGATGCTATTTCTGTGTTTCATCGACAATATGAAGCTCCATGGGTTACAGTAAACACCCAGTGGTGCGTCGCAATATAATACTGGCCTCTGAGGAAAGGCACGTATACAGACTGTTTGAAGCATTGCTCCCCCTGAACGAAAGTCGGCATTGTGTCTACTATATTCAATCCCGATGCAATTTCTGTGTTTCATAGTCAATATGAAGCTCCAAGGGTTACAGTAAACACCCAGTGGTGCGTCGCAATCTAATACTGGCCTCTCAGGAAAGGCACGTATACAGACTGTTTGAACCACTACTCCCCCTGAACGAAAGTCGTCATTGTGCCTACTATATTCAATCCCGATGCAATTTCTGTGTTTCATCGTCAATATGAAGCTCCATGGGTTACAGTAAACACCCAGTCGTGCGTCGCAATCTAATACTGGAATCTCAGGAAAGACACGTATACAGACTGTTTGAAGCATTGCTCCGCGTGAACGAAAGTCGGCATTGTGCCTACTATATTCAATCCCGATGCAATTTCTGTGTTTCATCGTCAATATGAAGCTCCATGGGTTACAGTAAACACCCAGTGGTGCGTCGCAATCTAATACTGGCCTCTCAGGAAGGCACGTATACAGACAGTTTGAAGCGTTGCTCCCCCTGAACGAAAGTCGGCATTGTGCCTACTATATTCAAGTCCGATGCAATTTCTGTGTTTCATAGTCAATATGAAGCTCCAAGGGTTACAGTAAACACCCAGTGGTGCGTCGTAATCTAATACTGGCCTCTCAGGAAAGGCACTTATACAGACTGTTTGAAGCATTGCTCCCCCTGAACGAAAGTCGGCATTGTGCCTACTATATTCAATCCCGAACCAATTTCTGTGTTTCATCGACAATATGAAGCTCCATGGGTTACAGTAAACACCCAGTGGTGCGTCGCAATCTAATACTGGCCTCTCAGGAAAGGCTCGTATACGGACTGTTTGAAGCATTGCTCCCCCTGAACGGAAAACGGCATTGTGCCTACTATATTCAATCCCGATGCAATTTCTGTGTTTCATCGTCAATATGATGCTCCAAGGGTTACAGTAAACACCCAGTGGCGCGTTGCAATCTAATTCTGGCCACTCAGGAAAGGCACGTATACAGACTGTTGGAAGCATTGCTCCCCCTTAGCGATAGTTGGCATTGTGCCAACTATATTCAATCCCGATGCAATTTCTGTGTTTCATAGTCAATATGAAGCTCCAAGGGTTACAGTAAACACCCAGTGGTACGTCGCAATCTAATACTGGCCTCTAAGGAAAGGCACGTATACTGACTGCTTGAAGCATTACTCCCCCTGAACGAAAGTCGGCATTGTGCCTACTATATTCAATCCCGATGCAATTTCTGTGTTTCATCGTCAATATGAAGCTCCATGGGTTACAGTAAACACCCAGTGGTGCGTCGCAATCTAATACTGGCCTCTCAGGAAAGGCACGTATACAGACTGTTTGAAGCATTGCTCCCCCTGAACGAAAGTCGGCATTGTGCCTACTATATTCAATCTCGATGCAATTTCTGTGTTTCATCGTCAATATGAAGCCCCATGGGTTACAGTAAACACCCAGTGGTGCGACGCAATCTAATACTGGCCTCTCAGGAAAGGCATGTATACAGACTGTTTGAAGCATTGCTCCCCCTGAACGAAAGTCGGCATTGTGCCTATTATATTCAATCCCGATGCAATTTCTGTGTTTCATCGTCAATATGAAGCTCCATGGGTTACAGTAAACACCCAGTGGTGCGTCGCATTCTAATTCTTGCTTCTCAGTAACGGCACATATACAGACTGCTTGAAGCATTACTCCCCCTGAACGAAAGTCGGCATTGTGCCTACTATATTCAATCCCGGTGCAATTTCTGTGTTTCTTCGTCAATATGAAGCTCCATGGGTTACAGTAAACACCCAGTGGTGCGTCGCAATCTAATACTTGCCTCTCAGGAAAGGCACGTATACAGACTGTTTGAAGCATTGCTCCCCGTGAACGGAAGTCGGCATTGTGCCTACTATATTCAATCCCGATGCAATTTCTGTGTTTCATCGTGAATATGAAGCTCCATGGGTTACAGTAAACACGCAGTGGTGCGTTGCAATCTAATACTGGCCACTCAGGAAAGGCTCGTATACAGACTGTTTGAAGCATTGCTCCCCCTTAACGATAGTTGGCATTGTGCCTACTATATTCAATCCCGATGCAATTTCTGTGTTTCATAGTCAATATGAAGCTCCAAGGGTTACAGTAAACACCCAGTGGTACGTCGCAATCTAATACTGGCCTCTAAGGAAAGGCACGTATACTGACTGCTTGAAGCATTACTCCCCCTGAACGAAAGTCGGCATTGTGCCTACAATATTCAATCCCGATGCAATTTCTGTGTTTCATCGTCAATATGAAGCTCCATGGGTTACAGTAAACACCCAGTGGTGCGTCGCAATCTAATACTGGCCTCTCAGGAAAGGCACGTATACAGACTGTTTGAAGCATTGCTCCCCCTGAACGAAAGTCGGCATTGTGCCTACTATATTCAATCCCGATGCAATTTCTGTGTTTCATCGTCAATATGAAGCCCCATGGGTTACAGTAAACACCCAGTGGTGCGACGCAATCTAATACTGGCCTCTCAGGAAAGGCACGTATACAGACTGTTTGAAGCATTGCTCCCCCTGAAAGAAAGTCGGCATTGTGCCTACTATATTCAATCCCGATGCAATTTCTGTGTTTCATCGTCAATATGAAGCTCCATGGGTTACAGTAAACACCCAGTCGTGTGTCGCAATCTAATACTGGAATCTCAGGAAAGGCACGTATACAGACTGTTTGAAGCATTGCTCCGCGTGAACGAAAGTCGGCATTGTGCCTACTATATTCAATCCCGATGCAATTTCTGTGTTTCATCGTCAATATGAAGCTCCATGGGTTACAGTAAACACCCAGTGGTGCGTCGCATTCTAATTCTTGCTTTTCAGTAACGGCACATATACAGACTGCTTGAAGCATTACTCCCCCTGAACGAAAGTCGGCATTGTGCCTACTATATTCAATCCCGATGCTATTTCTGTGTTTCATCGACAATATGAAGCTCCATGGGTTACAGTAAACACCCAGTGGTGCGTCGCAATATAATACTGGCCTCTGAGGAAAGGCACGTAGACAGACTGTTTGAAGCATTGCTCCCCCTGAACGAAAGTCGGCATTGTGTCTACTATATTCAATCCCGATGCAATTTCTGTGTTTCATAGTCAATATGAAGCTCCAAGGGTTACAGTAAACACCCAGTGGTGCGTCGCAATCTAATACTGGCCTCTCAGGAAAGGCACGTATACAGACTGTTTGAACCACTACTCCCCCTGAACGAAAGTCGTCATTGTGCCTACTATATTCAATCCCGATGCAATATCTGTGTTTCATCGTCAATATGAAGCTCCATGGGTTACAGTAAACACCCAGTCGTGCGTCGCAATCTAATACTGGAATCTCAGGAAAGACACGTATACAGACTGTTTGAAGCATTGCTCCGCGTGAACGAAAGTCGGCATTGTGCCTACTATATTCAATCCCGATGCAATTTCTGTGTTTCATCGTCAATATGAAGCTCCATGGGTTACAGTAAACACCCAGTGGTGCGTCGCATTCTAATTCTTGCTTCTCAGTAACGGCACATATACAGACTGCTTGAAGCATTGCTCCCCGTGGACGTAAGTCGGCATTGTGACTACTATATTCAATCCCGATGCAATTTCTGTGTTTCATCGTCAATATGAAGCTCCAAGGGTTACTGTAAACACCCAGTGGTGCGTCGCAATCTAATACTGGCCTCTGAGGAAAGGCACGTATACAGACTGTTTGAAGCATTACTCCCCCTGAACGAATGTCGGCATTGTGCCTACTATATTCAATCCCGATGCAATTTCTGTGTTTCATCGTCAATATGAAGCTCCATGGGTTACAGTAAACACCCAGTCGTGCGTCGCAATCTAATACTGGAGTCTCAGGAAAGGCACGTATACAGACTGTTTGAAGCATTACTCCCCCTGAACGAAAGTCGGCATTGTGCCTACTATATTCAATCCCGATGCAATTTCTGTGTTTCATCGTCAATATGAAGCTCCATGGGTTACAGTAAACACCCAGTGGTGCGTCGCAATCAAATACTGGCCTCTCAGGAAAGGCACGTATACAGACTGTTTAAAGCATTACTCCCCCTGAACGAAAGTCGGCATTGGGCCTACTATATTCAATCCCGATGCAATTTCTGTGTTTCATCGTCAATATGAAGCTCCATGGGTTACAGTAAACACCCAGTGGGGCGTCGCAATCTAATACTGGCCTCTCAGGAAATGCTCATATACACACTGTTTGAAGCATTGCTACCCCTGAACGGAGGTCGGCATTGTGCCTACTATATTCAACCCCGATGCAATTTCTGTGTTTCATAGTCAATATGAAGCTCCAAGGGTTACAGTAAACACACAGTGGTGCGTCGCAATCTAATACTGGCCTCTCAGGAAAGGCACATATACAGACTGTTTGAAGCACTACTCCCCCTGAACGAAAGTCGGCATTGTGCCTACTATATTCAATCCCGATGCAATTTCTGTGTTTCATCGTCAATATAAAGCACCATGGGTTACAGTAAACAACCAGTCGTGCGTCGCAATCTAATACTGGCCTCTCAGGAAGGCACGTATACAGACTGTTTGAAGCCTTGCTCCCCCTGAACGAAAGTCGGCATTGTGCCTACTATATTCAAGTCCGATGCAATTTCTGTGTTTCATAGTCAATATGAAGCTCCAAGGGTTACAGTAAACACCCAGTGGTGCGTCGTAATCTAATACTGGCCTCTCAGGAAAGGCACGTATACAGACTGTTTGAAGCATTGCTCCCCCTGAACGAAAGTCGGCATTGTGCCTACCATATTCAATCCCGAACCAATTTCTGTGTTTCATCGACAATATGAAGCTCCATGGGTTACAGTAAACACCCAGTGGTGCGTCGCAATCTAATACTGGCCTCTCAGGAAAGGCTCGGATACGGACTGTTTGAAGCATTGCTCCCCCTGAACGGAAGTCGGCATTGTGCCTACTATATTCAATCCCGATGCAATTTCTGTGTTTCATCGTCAATATGATGCTCCAAGGGTTACAGTAAACACCCAGTGGCGCGTTGCAATCTAATTCTGGCCACTCAGGAAAGGCACGTATACAGACTGTTGGAAGCATTGCTCCCCCTTAGCGATAGTTGGCATTGTGCCTACTATATTCAATCCCGATGCAATTTCTGTGTTTCATCGTCAATATGAAGCTCCTAGGGTTACAGTAAACACCCAGTGGCGCGTTGCAATCTAATACTGGCCACTCAGGAAAGGCACGTATACAGACTGTTTGAAGCATTGCTCCCCCTTAACGATAGTTGGCATTGTGCCTACTATATTCAATCCCGATGCAATTTCTGTGTTTCATAGTCAATATGAAGCTCCAAGGGTTACAGTAAACACCCAGTGGTACGTCGCAATCTAATACTGGCCTCTAAGGAAAGGCACGTATACTGACTGCTTGAAGCATTACTCCCCCTGAACGAAAGTCGGCATTGTGCCTACAGTATTCAATCCCGATGCAATTTCTGTGTTTCATCGTCAATATGAAGCACCATGGGTTACAGAAAACACCCAGTCGTGCGTCGCAATCTAATACTGGAATCTCAGGAAAGGCACGTATACAGACTGTTTGAAGCATTGCTCCCCGTGAACGAAAGGCGGCATTGTGCCAACTATATTCAATCCCGATGCAATTTCTGTGTTTCATCGTCAATATGAAGCTCCATGGGTTACAGTAAACACCCAGTGGTGCGTCGCAATCTAATACTGGCCTCTCAGGAAAGGCACGTAAACAGACTGTTTGAAGCATTGCTCCCCCTGAACGGAAGTCGGCATTGTGCCTACTATATTCAACCCCGATGCAATTTCTGTGTTTCATCGTCAATATGAAGCCCCAAGGGTTACAGTAAACACCCAGTGGTGCGTCGCAATCTAATACTGGCCTCTCAGGAAAGGCACGTATACAGACTGTTTGAAGCATCGCTCCCCCTGAACGAAAGTCGGCATTGTGTCTACTATATTCAATCCCGATGCAATTTCTGTGTTTCATCGTCAATATGAAGCTCCATGGGTTACAGTAAACACCCAGTGGTGCGTCGCAATCTAATACTGGCCTCTCAGGAAGGCACGTATACAGACTGTTTGAAGCGTTGCTCCCCCTGAACGAAAGTCGGCATTGTGCCTACTATATTCAAGTCCGATGCAATTTCTGTGTTTCATAGTCAATATGAAGCTCCAAGGGTTACAGTAAACACCCAGTGGTGCGTCGTAATCTAATACTGGCCTCTCAGGAAAGGCACTTATACAGACTGTTTGAAGCATTGCTCCCCCTGAACGAAAGTCGGCATTGTGCCTACTATATTCAATCCCGAACCAATTTCTGTGTTTCATCGACAATATGAAGCTCCACGGGTTACAGTAAACACCCAGTGGTGCGTCGCAATCTAATACTGGCCTCTCAGGAAAGGCTCGTATACGGACTGTTTGAAGCATTGCTCCCCCTGAACGGAAAACGGCATTGTGCCTACTATATTCAATCCCGATGCAATTTCTGTGTTTCATCGTCAATATGATGCTCCAAGGGTTACAGTAAACACCCAGTGGCGCGTTGCAATCTAATTCTGGCCACTCAGGAAAGGCACGTATACAGACTGTTGGAAGCATTGCTCCCCCTTAGCGATAGTTGGCATTGTGCCAACTATATTCAATCCCGATGCAATTTCTGTGTTTCATAGTCAATATGAAGCTCCAAGGGTTACAGTAAACACCCAGTGGTACGTCGCAATCTAATACTGGCCTCTAAGGAAAGGCACGTATACTGACTGCTTGAAGCATTACTCCCCCTGAACGAAAGTCGGCATTGTGCCTACTATATTCAATCCCGATGCAATTTCTGTGTTTCATCGTCAATATGAAGCTCCATGGGTTACAGTAAACACCCAGTGGTGCGTCGCAATCTAATACTGGCCTCTCAGGAAAGGCACGTATACAGACTGTTTGAAGCATTGCTCCCCCTGAACGAAAGTCGGCATTGTGCCTACTATATTCAATCTCGATGCAATTTCTGTGTTTCATCGTCAATATGAAGCCCCATGGGTTACAGTAAACACCCAGTGGTGCGACGCAATCTAATACTGGCCTCTCAGGAAAGGCATGTATACAGACTGTTTGAAGCATTGCTCCCCCTGAACGAAAGTCGGCATTGTGCCTACTATATTCAATCCCGATGCAATTTCTGTGTTTCATCGTCAATATGAAGCTCCATGGGTTACAGTAAACACCCAGTGGTGCGTCGCATTCTAATTCTTGCTTCTCAGTAACGGCACATATACAGACTGCTTGAAGCATTACTCCCCCTGAACGAAAGTCGGCATTGTGCCTACTATATTCAATCCCGGTGCAATTTCTGTGTTTCTTCGTCAATATGAAGCTCCATGGGTTACAGTAAACACCCAGTGGTGCGTCGCAATCTAATACTTGCCTCTCAGGAAAGGCACGTATACAGACTGTTTGAAGCATTGCTCCCCGTGAACGGAAGTCGGCATTGTGCCTACTATATTCAATCCCGATGCAATTTCTGTGTTTCATCGTGAATATGAAGCTCCATGGGTTACAGTAAACACGCAGTGGTGCGTTGCAATCTAATACTGGCCACTCAGGAAAGGCACGTATAAAGACTGTTTGAAGCATTGCTCCCCCTGAACGAAAGACGGCATTGTGCCTACTATATTCTATCCCGATGCAATTTCTGAGTTTCATCGACAATATGAAGCTCAAAGGGTTACAGTAAACACCCAGTGGTGCGTCGCAATCTAATACTGGCCTCTCAGGAAAGGCACGTATACAGACTGTTTGAAGCATCGCTCCCCCTGAACGAAAGTCGGCATTGTGCCTACTATATTCAACCCCGATGCAATTTCTGTGTTTCATAGTCAATATGAAGCTCCAAGGGTTACAGTAAACACCCAGTGGTGCGTCGCAATCTAATACTGGCCTCTCAGGAAAGGCACGTATACAGACTGTTTGAAGCATTACTCCCCGTGAACGAAAGTCGGCATTGTGTCTACTATATTCAATCCCGATGCAATATCTGTGTTTCATCGTCAATATGAAGCTCCATGGGTTACAGTAAACACCCAGTGGTGCGTCGTAATCTAATACTGGCCTCTCAGGAAAGGCACGTATAAAGACTGTTTGAAGCATTGCTCCCCCTGAACGAAAGACGGCATTGTGCCTACTATATTCTATCCCGATGCAATTTCTGAGTTTCATCGACAATATGAAGCTCAAAGGGTTACAGTAAACACCCAGTGGTGCGTCGCAATCTAATACTGGCCTCTCAGGAAAGGCACGTATACAGACTGTTTGAAGCATCGCTCCCCCTGAACGAAAGTCGGCATTGTGTCTACTATATTCAATCCCGATGCAATTTCTGTGTTTCATCGTCAATATGAAGCTCCATGGGTTACAGTAAACACCCAGTGGTGCGTCGCAATCTAATACTGGCCTCTCAGGAAGGCAAGTATACAGACTGTTTGAAGCGTTGCTCCCCCTGAACGAAAGTCGGCATTGTGCCTACTATATTCAATTCCGATGCAATTTCTGTGTTTCATAGTCCATATGAAGCTCCAAGGGTTACAGTAAACACCCAGTGGTGCGTCGTAATCTAATACTGGCCTCTCAGGAAAGGCACGTATACAGACTGTTTGAAGCATTGCTCCCCCTGAACGAAAGTCGGCATTGTGCCTACTTATATTCAATCCCGAACCAATTTCTGTGTTTCATCGACAATTTGAAGCTCCATGGGTTACAGTAAACTCCCAGTGGTGCGTCGCAATCTAATACTGGCCTCTCAGGAAAGGCTCGTATACGGACTGTTTGAAGCATTGCTCCCCCTGAACGGAAGTCGGCATTGTGCCTACTATATTCAATCCCGATGCAATTTCTGTGTTTCATCGTCAATATGATGCTCCAAGGGTTACAGTAAACACCCAGTGGCGCGTTGCAATCTAATACTGGCCACTCAGTAAAGGCACGTATACAGACTGTTGGAAGCATTGCTCCCCATTAACGATAATTGGCATTGTGCCTACTATATTCAATCCCGATGCAATTTCTGTGTTTCATAGTCAATATGAAGCTCCAAGGGTTACAGTAAACACCCAGTGGTACGTCGCAATCTAATACTGGCCTCTAAGGAAAGGCACGTATACTGACTGCTTGAAGCATTACTCCCCCTGAACGAAAGTCGAAATTGTGCCTACTATATTCAATCCCGATGCAATTTCTGTGTTTCATCGTCAATATGAAGCTCCATGGGTTACAGTAAACACCCAGTGGTGCGTCGCAATCTAATACTGGCCTCTCAGGAAAGGCACGTATACAGACTGTTTGAAGCATAACTCCCCCTGAACGAAAGTCGGCATTGTGCCTACTATATTCAATCCCGATGCAATTTCTGTGTTTCATCGTCAACATGAAGCCCCATGGGTTACAGTAAACACCCAGTGGTGCGACGCAATCTAATACTGGCCTCTCAGGAAAGGCATGTATACAGACTGTTTGAAGCATTGCTCACCCTGAACGAAAGTCGGCATTGTGCCTACTATATTCAATCCCGATGCAATTTCTGTGTTTCATCGTCAATATGAAGCTCCATGGGTTACAGTAAACACGCAGTGGTGCGTTGCAATCTAATACTGGCCACTCAGGAAAGGCTCGTATACAGACTGTTTGAAACATTGCTCCGCGTGAACGAAAGTCGGCATTGTGTCTACTATATTCAATCCCGATGCAATTTCTGTGTTTCATCGTCAATATGAAGCTCCATGGGTTACAGTAAACACCCAGTGGTGCGTCGCATTCTAATTCTTGCTTCTCAGTAACGGCACATATACAGACTGCTTGAAGCATTACTCCCCCTGAACGAAAGTCGGCATTGTGCCTACTATATTCAATCCCGGTGCAATTTCTGTGTTTCTTCGTCAATATGAAGCTCCATGGGTTACAGTAAACACCCAGTGGTGCGTCGCAATCTAATACTGGCCTCTCAGGAAAGGCACGTATACAGACTGTTTGAAGCATTGCTCCCCCTGAACGAAAGTCGGCATTGTGCCTACTATATTCAATCTCGATGCAATTTCTGTGTTTCATCGTCAATATGAAGCCCCATGGGTTACAGTAAACACCCAGTGGTGCGACGCAATCTAATACTGGCCTCTCAGGAAAGGCATGTATACAGACTGTTTGAAGCATTGCTCCCCCTGAACGAAAGTCGGCATTGTGCCTACTATATTCAATCCCGATGCAATTTCTGTGTTTCATCGTCAATATGAAGCTCCATGGGTTACAGTAAACACCCAGTGGTGCGTCGCATTCTAATTCTTGCTTCTCAGTAACGGCACATATACAGACTGCTTGAAGCATTACTCCCCCTGAACGAAAGTCGGCATTGTGCCTACTATATTCAATCCCGGTGCAATTTCTGTGTTTCTTCGTCAATATGAAGCTCCATGGGTTACAGTAAACACCCAGTGGTGCGTCGCAATCTAATACTTGCCTCTCAGGAAAGGCACGTATACAGACTGTTTGAAGCATTGCTCCCCGTGAACGGAAGTCGGCATTGTGCCTACTATATTCAATCCCGATGCAATTTCTGTGTTTCATCGTGAATATGAAGCTCCATGGGTTACAGTAAACACGCAGTGGTGCGTTGCAATCTAATACTGGCCACTCAGGAAAGGCTCGTATACAGACTGTTTGAAGCATTGCTCCCCGTGAACGAAAGTCGGCATTGTGTCTACTATATTCAATCCCGATGCAATTTCTGTGTTTCATCGTCAATATGAAGCTCCAAGGGTTACAGTAAACACCCAGTGGTGCGTCGCAATTTAATACTGGCCTCTCAGGAAAGGCACGTATACAGACTGTTTAAAGCATTGCTCCCCCTGAACGAAAGTCGGCATTGTGCCTACTATATTCAACCCCGATGCAATTTCTGTGTTTCATAGTCAATATGAAGCTCCAAGGATTACAGTAAACACCCAGTGGTGCGTCGCAATCTAATACTGGCCTCTCAGGAAAGGCACGTATACAGACTGTTTGAAGCATTACTCCCCGTGAACGAAAGTCGGCATTGTGTCTACTATATTCAATCCCGATGCAATATCTGTGTTTCATCGTCAATATGAAGCTCCATGGGTTACAGTAAACACCCAGTGGTGCGTCGTAATCTAATACTGGCCTCTCAGGAAAGGCACGTATAAAGACTGTTTGAAGCATTGCTCCCCCTGAACGAAAGACGGCATTGTGCCTACTATATTCTATCCCGATGCAATTTCTGAGTTTCATCGACAATATGAAGCTCAAAGGGTTACAGTAAACACCCAGTGGTGCGTCGCAATCTAATACTGGCCTCTCAGGAAAGGCACGTATACAGACTGTTTGAAGCATCGCTCCCCCTGAACGAAAGTCGGCATTGTGTCTACTATATTCAATCCCGATGCAATTTCTGTGTTTCATCGTCAATATGAAGCTCCATGGGTTACAGTAAACACCCAGTGGTGCGTCGCAATCTAATACTGGCCTCTCAGGAAGGCAAGTATACAGACTGTTTGAAGCGTTGCTCCCCCTGAACGAAAGTCGGCATTGTGCCTACTATATTCAATTCCGATGCAATTTCTGTGTTTCATAGTCCATATGAAGCTCCAAGGGTTACAGTAAACACCCAGTGGTGCGTCGTAATCTAATACTGGCCTCTCAGGAAAGGCACGTATACAGACTGTTTGAAGCATTGCTCCCCCTGAACGAAAGTCGGCATTGTGCCTACTTATATTCAATCCCGAACCAATTTCTGTGTTTCATCGACAATTTGAAGCTCCATGGGTTACAGTAAACACCCAGTGGTGCGTCGCAATCTAATACTGGCCTCTCAGGAAAGGCTCGTATACGGACTGTTTGAAGCATTGCTCCCCCTGAACGGAAGTCGGCATTGTGCCTACTATATTCAATCCCGATGCAATTTCTGTGTTTCATCGTCAATATGATGCTCCAAGGGTTACAGTAAACACCCAGTGGCGCGTTGCAATCTAATACTGGCCACTCAGTAAAGGCACGTATACAGACTGTTGGAAGCATTGCTCCCCATTAACGATAATTGGCATTGTGCCTACTATATTCAATCCCGATGCAATTTCTGTGTTTCATAGTCAATATGAAGCTCCAAGGGTTACAGTAAACACCCAGTGGTACGTCGCAATCTAATACTGGCCTCTAAGGAAAGGCACGTATACTGACTGCTTGAAGCATTACTCCCCCTGAACGAAAGTCGAAATTGTGCCTACTATATTCAATCCCGATGCAATTTCTGTGTTTCATCGTCAATATGAAGCTCCATGGGTTACAGTAAACACCCAGTGGTGCGTCGCAATCTAATACTGGCCTCTCAGGAAAGGCACGTATACAGACTGTTTGAAGCATAACTCCCCCTGAACGAAAGTCGGCATTGTGCCTACTATATTCAATCCCGATGCAATTTCTGTGTTTCATCGTCAACATGAAGCCCCATGGGTTACAGTAAACACCCAGTGGTGCGACGCAATCTAATACTGGCCTCTCAGGAAAGGCATGTATACAGACTGTTTGAAGCATTGCTCACCCTGAACGAAAGTCGGCATTGTGCCTACTATATTCAATCCCGATGCAATTTCTGTGTTTCATCGTCAATATGAAGCTCCATGGGTTACAGTAAACACGCAGTGGTGCGTTGCAATCTAATACTGGCCACTCAGGAAAGGCTCGTATACAGACTGTTTGAAACATTGCTCCGCGTGAACGAAAGTCGGCATTGTGTCTACTATATTCAATCCCGATGCAATTTCTGTGTTTCATCGTCAATATGAAGCTCCATGGGTTACAGTAAACACCCAGTGGTGCGTCGCATTCTAATTCTTGCTTCTCAGTAACGGCACATATACAGACTGCTTGAAGCATTACTCCCCCTGAACGAAAGTCGGCATTGTGCCTACTATATTCAATCCCGGTGCAATTTCTGTGTTTCTTCGTCAATATGAAGCTCCATGGGTTACAGTAAACACCCAGTGGTGCGTCGCAATCTAATACTTGCCTCTCAGGAAAGGCACGTATACAGACTGTTTGAAGCATTGCTCCCCGTGAACGGAAGTCGGCATTGTGCCTACTATATTCAATCCCGATGCAATTTCTGTGTTTCATCGTCAATATGAAGCTCCATGGGTTACAGTAAACACGCAGTGGTGCGTTGCAATCTAATACTGGCCACTCAGGAAAGGCTCGTATACAGACTGTTTGAAGCATTGCTCCCCCTGAACGAAAGTCGGCATTGTGTCTACTATATTCAATCCCGATGCAATTTCTGTGTTTCATCGTCAATATGAAGCTCCAAGGGTTACAGTAAACACCCAGTGGTGCGTCGCAATTTAATACTGGCCTCTCAGGAAAGGCACGTATACAGACTGTTTAAAGCATTGCTCCCCCTGAACGAAAGTCGGCATTGTGCCTACTATATTCAACCCCGATGCAATTTCTGTGTTCCATAGTCAATATGAAGCTCCAAGGGTTACAGTAAACACCCAGTGGTGCGTCGCAATCTAATACTGGCCTCTCAGGAAAGGCACGTATACAGACTGTTTGAAGCATTACTCCCCGTGAACGAAAGTCGGCATTGTGTCTACTATATTCAATCCCGATGCAATATCTGTGTTTCATCGTCAATATGAAGCTCCATGGGTTACAGTAAACACCCAGTGGTGCGTCGTAATCTAATACTGGCCTCTCAGGAAAGGCACGTATACAGACTGTTTGAAGCATTGCTCCCCCTTATCGATAGTTGGCATTGTGCCTACTATATTCAATCCCGATGCAATTTCTGTGTTTCATAGTCAATATGAAGCTCCAAGGGTTACAGTAAACACCCAGTGGTACGTCGCAATCTAATACTGGCCTCTAAGGAAAGGCACGTATACTGACTGCTTGAAGCATTACTCCCCCTGAACGAAAGTCGGCATTGTGCCTACTATATTCAATCCCGATGCAATTTCTGTGTTTCATCGTCAATATGAAGCTCCATGGGTTACAGTAAACACCCAGTGGTGCGTCGCAATCTAATACTGGCCTCTCAGGAAAGGCACGTATACAGACTGTGTGAAGCATTGCTCCCCCTGAACGAAAGTCGGCATTGTGCCTACTATATTCAATCCCGATGCAATTTCTGTGTTTCATCGTCAATATGAAGCCCCATGGGTTACAGTAAACACCCAGTGGTGCGACGCAATCTAATACAGGCCTCTCAGGAAAGGCACGTAAACAGACTGTTTGAAGCATTGCTCCCCCTGAACGAAAGTCGGCATTGTGCCTACTATATTCAATCCCGATGCAATTTCTGTGTTTCATCGTCAATATGAAGCTCCATGGGTTACAGTAAACACCCAGTCGTGCGTCGCAATCTAATACTGGCCTCTGAGGAAAGGCACGTAGACAGACTGTTTGAAGCATTGCTCCCCCTGGACGAAAGTCGGCATTGTGCCTACTATATTCAATCCCGGTGCAATTTCTGTGTTTCTTCGTCAATATGAAGCTCCATGGGTTACAGTAAACACCCAGTGGTGCGTCGCAATCTAATACTGGCCTCTCAGGAAAGGCACGTATACAGACTGTTGGAAGCATTGCTCCCCCTGAACGGAAGTCGGCATTGTGCCTACTATATTCAATCCCGATGCAATTTCTGTGTTTCATCGTCAATATGAAGCTCCATGGGTTACAGTAAACACGCAGTGGTGCGTTGCAATCTAATACTGGCCACTCAGGAAAGGCTCGTATACAGACTGTTTGAAGCATTGCTCCCCCTGAACGAAAGTCGGCATTGTGTCTACTATATTCAATCCCGATGCAATTTCTGTGTTTCATCGTCAATATGAAGCTCCAAGGGTTACAGTAAACACCCAGTGGTGCGTCGCAATCTAATACTGGCCCCTCAGGAAAGGCACGTATACAGACTGTTTAAAGCATTGCTCCCCCTGAACGAAAGTCGGCATTGTGCCTACTATATTCAACCCCGATGCAATTTCTGTGTTTCATAGTCAATATGAAGCTCCAAGGGTTACAGTAAACACCCAGTGGTGCGTCGCAATCTAATACTGGCCTCTCAGGAAAGGCACGTATACAGACAGTTTGAAGAATTTCTCCCCGTGAACGAGATTCGGCATTGTGTCTACTATATTCAATCCCGATGCAATATCTGTGTTTCATCGTCAATATGAAGCTCCATGGGTTACAGTAAACACCCAGAGGTGCGTCGTAATCTAATACTGGCCTCTCAGGAAAGGCACGTATAAAGACTGTTTGAAGCATTGCTCCCCCTGAACGAAAGACGGCATTGTGCCTACTATATTCTATCCCGATGAAATTTCTGAGTTTCATAGTCAATATGAAGCTCCATGGGTTACAGTAAGCACCCAGTGGTGCGTCGCAAACTAATACTGGCCTCTCAGGAAAGGCACGTATACAGACTGTTTGAAGCATTACTCCCCTTGAACGAAAGTCGGCATTGTGCCTACTATATTCAATCCCGATGCAATTTCTGTGTTTCATCGTCAATATGAAGCTCCATGGGTTACAGTAAACACCCAGTCGTGCGTCGCAATCTAATACTGGAATCTCAGGAAAGGCACGTATACAGACTGTTTGAAGCATTGCTCCCCGTGAACGAAAGTCGGCATTGTGCCTACTATATTCAATCCCGATGGAATTTCTGTGTTTCATCGTCAATATGAAGCTCCATGGGATACAGTAAACACCCAGTGGTGCGTCGCTATCTAATACTGGCCTCTCAGGAAAGGCACGTATACAGACTGTTTGAAGCATTGCTCCCCTTGAACGAAAGTCGGCATTGTGCCTACTAAATTCAATCCCGATGCAATTTCTGTGTTTCATCGTCAATATGAAGCTCCATGGGTTACAGTAAACACGCAGTGATGCGTCGCAAACTAATACTGGCCTCTCAGGAAAGGCACGTGTACAGACTGTTTGAAGCATTGCTCCCCCTGAACGAAAGTCGGCATTGTGCCTACTATATTCAATCCCGATGCAATTTCTGTGTTTCATCGTCAATACGAAGCTCCATGGGTTACAGTAAACACCCAGTGGTGCGTCGCAATCTAATACTGGCCTCTCAGGAATGGCACGTATAAAGACTGTTTGAAGCATTGCTCCCCCTGAACGAAAGTCGGCATTGTGTCTACTATATTCAATCCCGATGCAATTTCTGTGTTTCATCGTCAATATGAAGCTCCAAGGGTTACAGTAAACACCCAGTGGTGCGTCGCATTCTAATACTGGCTTCTCTGTAACGGCACGTATACAGACTGTTTGAAGAATTGCTCCCCCTGGACGGAAGTCGGCATTGTGCCCACTATATTCAATCCCGATGTAATGTCTGTGTTTCATCGTCAATATGAAGCTCCATGGGTTACAGTAAACACCCAGTGGTGCGTCGCAATCTAATACTGGCCTCTCAGGAAAGGCACGTATACAGACTGTTTGAAGCATTACTCACCCTGAACGAATGACGGCATTGTGCCTACTATATTCAATCCCGATGCAATTTCTGTGTTTCATCGTCAATATGAAGCTCCAAGGGTTACAGTAAACACAGCAGTGGTGCGTCGCAATCTAATACTGGCCTCTCAGGAAAGGCACGTATACAGTCTGTTTGAAGCATTGCTCCCCCTGAACGAAAGTCGGCATTGTGCCTACTATATTCAATCCCGATGCAATTTCTGTGTTTCATCGTCAATATGAAGCTCCATGGGTTACAGTAAACACCCAGTGGTGCGTCGCAATCTAATACTGGCCTCTCAGGAAAGGCACGTATAAAGACTGTTTTATGCATTGCTCCCCCTGAACGAAAATCGGCATTGTGCCTACTATATTCAATCCCGATGCAATTTCTGTGTTTCATCGTCAATAGGAAGCTCCAAGGGTTACAGTAAACACCCAGTAGTGCGTCGTATTCTAATACTGGCTTCTCTGTAACGTCACGTATACAGACTGTTTGAAGCATTGCTCCCCCTGGACGGTTGTCGGCAATGTGCCTACTATATTCAATCCCGATGTAATTTCTGTGTTTCATCGTCAATATGAAGCTCCATGGTTTTACAGTAAACACCCAGTGGTGCGTCGCACCCTAATACTGGCCTCTCAGGAAAGGCACGTATACAGACTGTTTGAAGCATTACTCACCCTGAACGAAAGTCGGCATTGTGCCTACTATATTAAATCCTGATGCAATTTCTGTGTTTCGTCGTCAATATGAAGCTCCAAGGGTTACAGTAAACACCCAGTGGTGCGTCGCAGTCTAATACTGGCCTCTCAGGAAAGGCACGTATACAGACTGTTTGAAGCATTGCTCCACCTGAACGAAAGTCGACATTGTGCCTACTATATTCATTCCCGATGCAATCTCTGTGTTTCATAGTCAATATGAAGCTCCAAGGGTTACAGTAAACACCCAGTGGTGCGTCGCAATCTAATACTGGCCTCTCAGGAAAGGCACGTATACAGACTGTTTGAAGCATTTCTCCCCGTGAACGAGAGTCGGCATTGTGTCTACTATATTCAATCCCGATGCAATATCTGTGTTTCATCGTCAATATGAAGCTCCATGGGTTACAGTAAACACCCAGAGGTGCGTCGTAATCTAATACTGGCCTCTCAGGAAAGGCACGTATAAAGACTGTTTGAAGCATTGCTCCCCCTGAACGAAAGACGGCATTGTGCCTACTATATTCTATCCCGATGAAATTTCTGAGTTTCATAGTCAATATGAAGCTCCATGGGTTACAGTAAACACCCAGTGGTGCGTCGCAAACTAATACTGGCCTCTCAGGAAAGGCACGTATACAGACTGTTTGAAGCATTACTCCCCCTGAACGAAAGTCGGCATTGTGCCTACTATATTCAATCCCGATGCAATTTCTGTGTTTCATCGTCAATATGAAGCTCCATGGGTTACAGTAAACACCCAGTCGTGCGTCGCAATCTAATACTGGAATCTCAGGAAAGGCACGTATACAGACTGTTTGAAGCATTGCTCCCCGTGAACGAAAGTCGGCATTGTGCCTACTATATTCAATCCCGATGGAATTTCTGTGTTTCATCGTCAATATGAAGCTCCATGGGATACAGTAAACACCCAGTGGTGCGTCGCTATCTAATACTGGCCTCTCAGGAAAGGCACGTATACAGACTGTTTGAAGCATTGCTCCCCTTGAACGAAAGTCGGCATTGTGCCTACTAAATTCAATCCCGATGCAATTTCTGTGTTTCATCGTGAATATGAAGCTCCATGGGTTACAGTAAACACGCAGTGATGCGTCGCAAACTAATACTGGCCTCTCAGGAAAGGCACGTATACAGACTGTTTGAAGCATTGCTCCCCCTGAACGAAAGTCGGCATTGTGCCTACTATATTCAATCCCGATGCAATTTCTGTGTTTCATCGTCAATACGAAGCTCCATGGGTTACAGTAAACACCCAGTGGTGCGTCGCAATCTAATACTGGCCTCTCAGGAATGGCACGTATAAAGACTGTTTGAAGCATTGCTCCCCCTGAACGAAAGTCGGCATTGTGTCTACTATATTCAATCCCGATGCAATTTCTGTGTTTCATCGTCAATATGAAGCTCCAAGGGTTACAGTAAACACCCAGTGGTGCGTCGCATTCTAATACTGGCTTCTCTGTAACGGCACGTATACAGACTGTTTGAAGAATTGCTCCCCCTGGACGGAAGTCGGCATTGTGCCTACTATATTCAATCCCGATGTAATGTCTGTGTTTCATCGTCAATATGAACCTCCATGGGTTACAGTAAACACCCAGTGGTGCGTCGCAATCTAATACTGGCCTCTCAGGAAAGGCACGTATACAGACTGTTTGAAGCATTACTCACCCTGAACGAATGATGGCATTGTGCCTACTATATTCAATCCCGATGCAATTTCTGTGTTTCATCGTCAATATGAAGCTCCAAGGGTTACAGTAAACACAGCAGTGGTGCGTCGCAATCTAATACTGGCCTCTCAGGAAAGGCACGTATACAGACTGTTTGAAGCATTGCTCCCCCTGAACGAAAGTCGGCATTGTGCCTACTATATTCAATCCCGATGCAATTTCTGTGTTTCATCGTCAATATGAAGCTCCATGGGTTACAGTAAACACCCAGTGGTGCGTCGCAATCTAATACTGGCCTCTCAGGAAAGGCACGTATAAAGACTGTTTTATGCATTGCTCCCCCTGAACGAAAATCGGCATTGTGCCTACTATATTCAATCCCGATGCAATTTCTGTGTTTCATCGTCAATAGGAAGCTCCAAGGGTTACAGTAAACACCCAGTGGTGCGTCGTATTCTAATACTGGCTTCTCTGTAACGTCACGTATACAGACTGTTTGAAGCATTGCTCCCCCTGGACGGAAGTCGGCAATGTGCCTACTATATTCAATCCCGATGTAATTTCTGTGTTTCATCGTCAATATGAAGCTCCATGGTTTTACAGTAAACACCCAGTGGTGCGTCGCACCCTAATACTGGCCTCTCAGGAAAGGCACGTATACAGACTGTTTGAAGCATTACTCACCCTGAACGAAAGTCGGCATTGTGCCTACTATATTCAATCCTGATGCAATTTCTGTGTTTCATCGTCAATATGAAGCTCCAAGGGTTACAGTAAACACCCAGTGGTGCGTCGCAGTCTAATACTGGCCTCTCAGGAAAGGCACGTATACAGACTGTTTGAAGCATTGCTCCACCTGAACGAAAGTCGACATTGTGCCTACTATATTCATTCCTGATGCAATCTCTGGTTTTCATAGTCAATATGAAGCTCCAAGAGTTACAGTAAACACCCAGTGGTACGTCGCAATCTAACACTGGCCTCTCAGGAAAGGCACGTATACAGACTGTTTGAAGCATTACTCCCCCTGAACGAAAGTCGGCACTGTGCCTACTATATTCAATCCCGATGCAATTTCTGTGTTTCATCGTCAATATGAAGCTCCATGGGTTACAGTAAACACCCAGTCGTGCGTCGCAATCTAATACTGGAATCTCAGAAAAGGCACGTATACAACAGTATGAAGCATTGCTCCCCCTGGACGTAATTCAGCATTGTGCCTACTATATTCAATCCCGATGCAATTTCTGTGTTTCATCGTCAATATGAAGCTCCAAGGGTTACAGTAAACACCCAGTGGTGCGTCGCAGTGTAATACTGGCCTCTCAGGAAAGTCACGTATACAGACTGCTTTAAGCATTGCTCCCCGTGAACGAAAGTCGGCATTGTGCCTACTATATTCAATCCCGATGAAATTTCTGTGTTTCATAGTCAATATGAAGCTCCAAGGGTTACAGTAAACACCCAGTGGTGCGTCGCTATCTAATACTGGCCTCTCAGGAAAGGCACGTATACAGACTGCTTGAAGCATTACTCCCCCTGAACGAAAGTCGGCATTGTGCCTACTATATTCAATCCCGATGCAATTTCTGTGATTCATCGTCAATATGAAGCTCCAAGGGTTACAGTAAACACCCAGTGGTGCGTCGCAATCTAATACTGGCCTCTGAGGAAAGGCATGCATACAGACTGTTTGAAGCATTGCTCCCTCTGGACGAAAGTCGGCATTGTGCCTACTACATTCAATCCCGATTCAATCTCTGTGTTTCTTCGTCAATATGAAGCACCATGGTTTACAGTAAACACCCAGTGGTGCGTCGTAATCTAATACTGGCCTCTCAGGAAAGGCACGTATACAGACTGTTTGAAGCATTGCTCCCCCTTATCGATAGTTGGCATTGTGCCTACTATATTCAATCCCGATGCAATTTCTGTGTTTCATAGTCAATATGAAGCTCCAAGAGTTACAGTAAACACCCAGTGGTACGTCGCAATCTAATACTGGCCTCTAAGGAAAGGCACGTATACTGACTGCTTGAAGCATTACTCCCCCTGAACGAAAGTCGGCATTGTGCCTACTATATTCAATCCCGATGCAATTTCTGTGTTTCATCGTCAATATGAAGCTCCATGGGTTACAGTAAACACCCAGTGGTGCGTCGCAATCTAATACTGGCCTCTCAGGAAAGGCACGTATACAGACTGTTTGAAGCATTGCTCCCCCTGAACGAAAGTCGGCATTGTGCCTACTATATTCAATCCCGATGCAATTTCTGTGTTTCATCGTCAATATGAAGCCCCATGGGTTACAGTAAACACCCAGTGGTGCGACGCAATCTAATACTGGCCTCTCAGGAAAGGCACGTATACAGACTGTTTGAAGCATTGCTCCCCCTGAACGAAAGTCGGCATTGTGCCTACTATATTCAATCCCGATGCAATTTCTGTGTTTCATCGTCAATATGAAGCTCCATGGGTTACAGTAAACACCCAGTCGTGCGTCGCAATCTAATACTGGAATCTCAGGAAAGGCACGTATACAGACTGTTTGAAGCATTGCTCCGCGTGAACGAAAGTCGGCATTGTGCCTACTATATTCAATCCCGATGCAATTTCTGTGTTTCATCGTCAATATGAAGCTCCATGGGTTACAGTAAACACCCAGTGGTGCGTCGCATTCTAATTCTTGCTTCTCAGTAACGGCACATATACAGACTGCTTGAAGCATTACTCCCCCTGAACGAAAGTCGGCATTGTGCCTACTATATTCAATCCCGATGCAATTTCTGTGTTTCATCGACAATATGAAGCTCAAAGGGTTACAGTAAACACCCAGTGGTGCGTCGCAATCTAATACTGGCCTCTGAGGAAAGGCACGTAGACAGACTGTTTGAAGCATTGCTCCCCCTGGACGAAAGTCGGCATTGTGCCTACTATATTCAATCCCGGTGCAATTTCTGTGTTTCTTCGTCAATATGAAGCTCCATGGGTTACAGTAAACACCCAGTGGTGCGTCGCAATCTAATACTGGCCTCTCAGGAAAGGCACGTATACAGACTGTTTGAAGCATTGCTCCCCCTGAACGGAAGTCGGCATTGTGCCTACTATATTCAATCCCGATGCAATTTCTGTGTTTCATCGTCAATATGAAGCTCCATGGGTTACAGTAAACACGCAGTTGTGCGTTGCAATCTAATACTGGCCACTCAGGAAAGGCTCGTATACAGACTGTTTGAAGCATTGCTCCCCCTGAACGAAAGTCGGCATTGTGTCTACTATATTCAATCCCGATGCAATTTCTGTGTTTCATCGTCAATATGAAGCTCCACGGGTTACAGTAAACACCCAGTGGTGCGTCGTAATCTAATACTGGCCTCTCAGGAAAGGCACGTATAAAGACTGTTTGAAGCATTGCTCCCCCTGAACGAAAGACGGCATTGTGCCTACTATATTCTATCCCGATGCAATTTCTGAGTTTCATAGTCAATATGAAGCTCCAAGGGTTACAGTAAACACCCAGTGGTGCGTCGCAAACTAATACTGGCCTCTCAGGAAAGGCACGTATACAGACTGTTTGAGCATTACTCCCCCTTAACGAAAGTCGGCATTGTGCCTACTATATTCAATCCCGATGCAATTTCTGTGTTTCATCGTCAATATGAAGCTCCATGGGATACAGTAAACACCCAGTCGTGCGTCGCAATCTAATACTGGAATCTCAGGAAAGGCACGTATACAGACTGTTTGAAGCATTGCTCCCCGTGAACGAAAGTCGGCATTGTGCCTACTATATTCAATCCCGATGGAATTTCTGTGTTTCATCGTCAATATGAAGCTACATGGGATACAGTAAACACCCAGTGGTGCGTCGCTATCTAATACTGGCCTCTCAGGAAAGGCACGTATACAGACTGTTTGATGCATTGCTCCCCTTGAACGAAAGTCGGCATTGTGCCTACTACATTCAATCCCGATGCAATTTCTGTGTTTCATCGTGAATATGAAGCTCCATGGGTTACAGTAAACACGCAGTGATGCGTCGCAAACTAATACTGGCCTCTCAGGAAAGGCACGTATACAGACTGTTTGAAGCATTGCTCCCCCTGAACGAAAGTCGGCATTGTGCCTACTATATTCAATCCCGATGCAATTTCTGTGTTTCATCGTCAATATGAAGCTCCATGGGTTACAGTAAACACCCAGTGGTGCGTCGCAATCTAATACTGGCCTCTCAGGAATGGCACGTATAAAGACTGTTTGAAGCATTGCTCCCCCTGAACGAAAGTCGGCATTGTGTCTACTATATTCAATCCCGATGCAATTTCTGTGTTTCATCGTCAATATGAAGCTCCAAGGGTTACAGTAAACACCCAGTGGTGCGTCGCATTCTAATACTGGCTTCTCTGTAACGGCACGTATACAGACTGTTTGAAGAATTGCTCCCCCTGGACGGAAGTCGGCATTGTGCCTACTATATTCAATCCCGATGTAATGTCTGTGTTTCATCGTCAATATGAAGCTCCATGGGTTACAGTAAACACCCAGTGGTGCGTCGCAATCTAATACTGGCCTCTCAGGAAAGGCACGTATACAGACTGTTTGAAGCATTACTCACCCTGAACGAATGACGGCATTGTGCCTACTATATTCAATCCCGATGCAATTTCTGTGTTTCATCGTCAATATGAAGCTCCAAGGGTTACAGTAAACACAGCAGTGGTGCGTCGCAATCTAATACTGGCCTCTCAGGAAAGGCACGTATACAGACTGTTTGAAGCATTGCTCCCCCTGAACGAAAGTCGGCATTGTGCTTACTATATTCAATCCCGATGCAATTTCTGTGTTTCATCGTCAATATGAAGCTCCATGGGTTACAGTAAACACCCAGTGGTGCGTCGCAATCTAATACTGGCCTCTCAGGAAAGGCACGTATAAAGACTGTTTGAAGCATTGCTCCCCCTGAACGAAAATCGGCATTGTGCCTACTATATTCAATCCCGATGCAATTTCTGTGTTTCATCGTCAATAGGAAGCTCCAAGGGTTACAGTAAACACCCAGTGGTGCGTCGTATTCTAATACTGGCTTCTCTGTAACGTCACGTATACAGACTGTTTGAAGCATTGCTCCCCCTGGACGGAAGTCGGCAATGTGCCTACTATATTCAATCCCGATGTAATTTCTGTGTTTCATCGTCAATATGAAGCTCCATGGTTTTACAGTAAACACCCAGTGGTGCGTCGCACCCTAATACTGGCCTCTCAGGAAAGGCACGTATACAGACTGTTTGAAGCATTACTCACCCTGAACGAAAGTCGGCATTGTGCCTACTATATTCAATCCTGATGCAATTTCTGTGTTTCATCGTCAATATGAAGCTCCAAGGGTTACAGTAAACACCCAGTGGTGCGTCGCAGTCTAATACTGGCCTCTCAGGAAAGGCACGTATACAGACTGTTTGAAGCATTGCTCCACCTGAACGAAAGTCGACATTGTGCCTACTATATTCATTCCCGATGCAATCTCTGTGTTTCATAGTCAATATGAAGCTCCAAGAGTTACAGTAAACACCCAGTGGTACGTCGCAATCTAACACTGGCCTCTCAGGAAAGGCACGTATACAGACTGTTTGAAGCATTACTCCCCCTGAACGAAAGTCGGCATTGTGCCTACTATATTCAATCCCGATGCAATTTCTGTGTTTCATCGTCAATATGAAGCTCCATGGGTTACAGTAAACACCCAGTCGTGCGTCGCAATCTAATACTGGAATCTCAGAAAAGGCACGTATACAACTGTATGAAGCATTGCTCCCCCTGGACGTAAGTCAGCATTGTGCCTACTATATTCAATCCCGATGCAATTTCTGTGTTTCATCGTCAATATGAAGCTCCAAGGGTTACAGTAAACACCCAGTGGTGCGTCGCAGTCTAATACTGGCCTCTCAGGAAAGACACGTATACAGACTGCTTTAAGCATTGCTTCCCGTGAACGAAAGTCGGCATTGTGCCTACTATATTCAATCCCGATGAAATTTCTGTGTTTCATAGTCAATATGAAGCTCCAAGGGTTACAGTAAACACCCAGTGGTGCGTCGCTATCTAATACTGGCCTCTCAGGAAAGGCACGTATACAGACTGCTTGAAGCATTACTCCCCCTGAACGAAAGTCGGCATTGTGCCTACTATATTCAATCCCGATGCAATTTCTGTGATTCATCGTCAATATGAAGCTCCAAGGGTTACAGTAAACACCCAGTGGTGCGTCGCAATCTAATACTGGCCTCTGAGGAAAGGCACGCATACAGACTGTTTGAAGCATTGCTCCCTCTGGACGAAAGTCGGCATTGTGCCTACTACATTCAATCCCGATTCAATTTCTGTGTTTCTTCGTCAATATGAAGCACCATGGGTTACAGTAAACACCCAGTGGTGCGTCGCAATCTAATACTGGCCTCTCAGGAAAGGCACGTATACAGACTGTTTGAAGCATTGCTCCCCGTGAACGAAAGTCGGCATTGTGCCTACTCTATTCAATCCCGATGCAATTTCTGTGTTTCATCGTCAATATGAAGCTCCATGGGTTACAGTAAACACCCAGTGGTGCGTCGCAATCTAATACTGGCCTCTCAGGAAAGGCACGTATACAGACTGTTTAAAGCATTGCTCCCCCTGAACGAAAGTCGGCATTGTGCCTACTATATTCAATCCCGATGCAATTTCTGTGTTTCATCGCCAATATGAAGCTCCATGGGTTTTAGTAAACACCCAGTGGTGCGTCGCAATCTAATACTGGCCTCTCAGGAAAGGCACGTATACAGACTGTTTGAAGCATTACTCCCCCTTAACGTAAGTCGGCATTGTGCCTACTATATTCAATCCCGATGCAATTTCTGTGTTTCATCGTCAATATGAAGCCCCAAGGGTTACAGTAAACACCCAGTGGTGCGTCGCAATCTAATACTGGCTTCTCTGTAACGGCACGTATACAGACTGTTTGAAGCATTGCCCCCCCTGGACGGAAGTCGGCATTGTGCCTACTATATTCAATCCCGATGAAAATTCTGTGTTTCATCGTCAATATGAAGCTCCATGGGTTACAGTAAACACCCACTGGTGCGTCGCAATCTAATACTGGCCTCTCAGGAAAGGCACGTATACAGACTGTTTGAAGCATTACTCACCCTGAACGAAAGTCGGCATTGTGCCTACTACATTCAATCCCGATGCAATTTCTGTGTTTCATCGTCAATATGAAGCTCCAAGGGTTACAGTAAACACCCAGTGGTGCGTCGCAGTGTAATACTGGCCTCTCAGGAAAGGCACGTATACTGACTGTTTGAGCATTGCCCCCCTGAACGAGAGTCGGCATTGTGCCTACTATATTCAATCCCGATGCAATTTCTATGTTTCATCGTCAATATGAAGCTCCAAGGGTTACAGTAAACACCCAGTTGTGCGTCGCAATCTAATACTGGCCTCTCTGTAACGGCACGTATACAGACTGTTTGAAGCATTGCTCCCCCTGGACGGAAGTCGGCATTGTGCCTACTATATTCAATCCCGATGCAATTTCTGTGTTTCATCGTCAATATGAAGCTCCATGGGTTACAGTAGTCACCCAGTGGTGCGTCGCAATCTAATACTGGCCTCTCAGGAAAGGCACGTATACAGACTGTTTGAAGCATTACTCACCCTGAACGAAAGTCGGCATTGTGCCTACTATATTCAATCCCGATGCAATTTCTGTGTTTCTTCGTCAATATGAAGCTCCATGGGTTACAGTAAACACCCAGTGGTGCGTCGCAATCTAATACTGGCCTCTCTGTAACGGCACGTATACAGACGGTTTGAAGCATTGCTCCCCCTGGACGGAAGTCGGCATTGTGCCTACTATATTCAATCCCGATGCAATTTCTGTGTTTCATCGTCAATATTAAGCTCCATGGGTTACAGTAAACACCAAGTGGTGCGTCGCAATCTAATACTGGCCTCTCAGGAAAGGCACAAATACAGACTGTTTGAAGCATTACTCACGCTGAACGAAAGTCGGCATTGTGCCTACTATATTCAATCCAGATGCAATTTCTGTGTTTCATCGTCAATATGAAGCTCCATGGGTTACAGTAAACACCCAGTGGTGCGTCGCAATCTAATACTGGCCTCTCAGGAAAGGCACGTATACAGACTGTTTGAAGCATCACTCCCCCTGAACGTAAGTCGTCATTGTGCCTAGTATATTCAATCCCGATGCAATTTCTGTGTTTCATCGTCAATATGAAGCTCCAAGGGTTACAGTAAACACCCAGTGGTGCGTCGCAATCTAATACTGGCCTCTCTGTAATGGCACGTATACAGACTGTTTGAAGCATTGCTCCCTTTGGACGGAAGTCGGCATTGTGCCTACTATATTCAATCCCGATGCAATTTCTGTGTTTCATCGTCAATATTAAGCTGCATGGGTTACAGTAAGCACCCAGTGGTGCGTCGCAATCTAATACTGGCCTCTCAGGAAAGGCACGTATACAGACTGTTTGAAGCATTACTCTTCCTGAACGAAAGTCGGCATTGGGCCTACTATATTCAATCCCGATGCAATTTCTGTGTTTCTTCGTCAATATGAAGCTCCATGGGTTACAGTAAACACCCAGTGGTGCGTCGCAATCTAATACTGGCCTCTCAGGAAAGGCACGTATACAGACTGTTTGAAGCATTGCTCCCCCTGAACAAAAGTCGCCATTGTGCCTACTATATTCAATCCCGATGCAATTTCTGTGTTTCATCGTCAATATGAAGCTCCATGGGTTACAGTAAACACCCAGTGGTGCGTCGCAATCTAATACTGGCCTCTCAGGATAGGCACGTATACAGACTGTTTGAAGCATTGCTACCCCTGAACGAAAGTCGGTATTGTGCCTACTATATTGAATCCCGATGCAATTTCTGTGTTTCATCGTCAATATGAAGCTCCATGGGTTACAGTAAACACCCAGTGGTGCGTCGCAATCTAATACTGGCCTCTCAGGAAAGGCTCGTATACAGACTGTTTGAAGCATTATTCCCCCTTTACGTAAGTCGGCATTGTGCCTACTATATTCAATCCCGATGCTATTTCTGTGTTTCATCGTCAATATGAAGCTCCAAGGGTTACAGTAAACACCCAGTGGTGCGTCGCAATCTAATACTGGCCTCTCTGTAACGGCACGTATACAGACGGTTTGAAGCATTGCTCCCCCTGGACGGAAGTCGGCATTGTGCCTACTATATTCAATCCCGATGCAATTTCTGTGTTTCATCGTCAATATTAAGCTCCATGGGTTACAGTAAACACCCAGTGGTGCGTCGCAATCTAATACTGGCCTCTCAGGAAAGGCACAAATACAGACTGTTTGAAGCATTACTCACGCTGAACGAAAGTCGGCATTGTGCCTACTATATTCAATCCCGATGCAATTTCTGTGTTTCATCGTCAATATGAAGCTCCAAGGGTTACAGTAAACACCCAGTGGTGCGTCGCAGTCTAATACTGGCCTCTCAGGAAAGGCACGTATACAGACTGTTTGAAGCATTGCTCCCCCTGAACGAAAGTCGGCATTGTGCCTACTATATTCAATCCCGATGCAATTTCTGTGTTTCATAGTCAATATGAAGCTCTAAGAGTTACAGTAAAAACCCAGTGGTGCGTCGCAATTTAACACTGGCCTCTCAGGAAACGCACGTATACAGACTGTTTGCAGCATTACTCCCCGTGAACGAAAGTCGGCATTGTGCCTACTATATTCAATCCCGATACAATTTCTGTGTTTCATCGTCAATATGAAGCTCCATGGGTTACAGTAAACACCCAGTGGTGCGTCGCAACCTAATACTGGAATCTCAGGAAAGGCACGTATACAACTGTATGAAGCATTGCTCCCCCTGGACGTAAGTCAGCATTGTGCCTACTATATTCAATCCTGATGCAATTTCTGTGTTTCATCGTCAATATGAAGCTCCAAGGGTTACAGTAAACACCCAGTGGTGCGTCGCAATCTAATACTGGCCTCTCAGGAAAGGCACGTATACAGACTGTTTGAAGCATTACTCCCCCTGAACGAAAGTGGGCAATGTGCCTACTATATTCAATGCCGATGCAATTTCTGTTTTTCAACGTCTATATGAAGCTCCAAGGGTTACAGTAAACACCCAGTGGTACGTCGCAATCTAATACTGGCCTCTAAGGAAAGGCACGTATACAGACTGCCTGAAGCATTACTCCCCTTGAACGAAAGTCGGCATTGTGCCTACTATATTCAATCCCGATGCAATTTCTGTGTTTCATCGTCAATATGAAGCTCCATGAGTTACAGTAAACACCCAGTGGTGCGTCGCAATCTAATACTGGCCTCTCAGGAAAGGCACGTATACAGACTGTTTGAAGCATTGCTCCCCCTGAACGAAAGCCAGCATTGTGCCTACTATATTCAATCCCGATGCAATTTCTATGTTTCATCGTCAATATGAAGCTCCAAGGGTTACAGTAAACACCCAGTGGTGCGTCGCAATCTAATACTGGCCACTCAGGAAAGGCACGTATACAGACCATTTGAAGCGTTGCTCCCCCTGGACGTACGTCGGCATTGTGCCTACTATATTCAATCCCGATGCAATTTCTGTGTTTCATCGTCAATATGAAGCTCCAAGGGTTACAGTAAACACCCAGTGGTGCGTCGCAATCTAATACTGGCCTCTCAGGAAAGGCACGTATACAACTGTATGAAGCATTGCTCCCCTTGGACGTAAGTCGGCATTGTGCCTACTATATTCAATCCCGATTCAATTTCTGTGTTTCATCGTCAATATGAAGCTCCAATTGTTACAGTAAACATCCAGTGGTGCGTCGCAATCTAATACTGGCCTCTCAGGAAAGGCACGTATACAGAGTGTTTGAAGCATTGCTCCCCCTGAACGAAAGTCGGCATTGTGCCTACTATATTCAATCCCGATGCAATTTCTGTGTTTTATCGACAATATGAAGCTCCATGGGTTACAGTAAACACCCAGTGGTGCGTCGTAATCTAATACTGGCCTCTCAGGAAAGGCACGTATACAGACTGTTTGAAGCATTGCTCCCCCTGAACGAAAGTTGGCATTGTACCTACTATATTCAATCCCGATGCAATTTCTGTGTTTCATCGTCAATATGAAGCTCCATGGGTTACAGTAAACACCCAGTGGTGCGTCGCAATCTAATACTGGCCTCTCATTAAAGGCACGTATACAGACTGTTTGAAGCATTACTCCCCCTGAACGAAAGTCGGCATTGTGCCTACTATATTCAATCCCGATGCAATTTCTGTGTTTCATCGTCAATATGAAGCTCCAAGGGTTACAGTAAACACCCAGTGGTGCGTCGCAATCTAATACTGGCCTCTCAGGAAAGGCACGTATACAGAGTGTTTGAAGCATTGCTGCCCCTGAACGAAAGTCGGCATTGTGCTTACTATATTCAATCCCGATGCAATTTCTGTGTTTCATCGTCAATATGAAGCTCCAAGGGTTACAGTATACACCCAGTGGTGCGTCGCAATCTAATACTGGCCTCTCAGGAAAGGCACGTATACAGACTGTTTGAAGCATTGCTGCCCCTGAACGAAAGTCGGCATTGTGCCTACTATATTCAATCCCGATGCAATTTCTGTGTTTCATCGTCAATATGATCGTCCAAGGGTTACAGTAAACACCCAGTGGTGCGTCGCACTCTAATACTGGCCTCTCAGGAAAGGCTCGTATACTGACTGCTTGAAGCATTACTCCCCCTGAACGAAAGTCGGCATTGTGCCTACTATATTCAATCCCGATGCAATTTCTGTGTTTCATCGTCAATATGAAGCTCCATGGGTTACAGTAAACACCCAGTGGTGCGTCGCAAACTAATACTGGCCTCTCAGGAAAGGCACGTATACAGACTGTTTGAAGCATTGCTCCCCCTGAACGAAAGTCGGCATTGTGCCTACTATATTCAATCCCGATGCAATTTCTGTGTTTCATCGTCAATATGAAGCCCCATGGGTTACAGTAAACACCCAGTGGTGCGACGCAATCTAATACTGGCCTCTCAGGAAAGGCACGTATACAGACTGTTTGAAGCATTGCTCCCCCTGAACGAAAGTCGGCATTGTGCCTACTATATTCAATCCCGATGCAATTGCTGTGTGTCATCGTCAATATGAAGCTCCATGGGTTACAGTAAACACCCAGTGGTGCGTCGCAATCTAATACTGGCCTCTCAGGAAAGGCACGTATACAGACTGTTTGAAGCATTGCTCCCCCTGAACGAAAGTCGGCATTGTGCCTACTATATTCAATCCCGATGCAATTTCTGTGTTTCTTCGTCAATATGAAGCTCCATGGGTTACAGTTAACACCCAGTGGTTCGTCGCAATCTAATACTGGCCTCTCAGGAAAGGCACGTATACAGACTGTTTGAAGCATTACTCCCCCTGAACGAAAGTCGGCATTGTGCCTACTATATTCAATCCCGATGCAATTTCTGTGTTTCATCGTCAATATGAAGCTCCATGGGTTACAGTAAACACCCAGTGGTGCGTCGCAATCTAATACTGGCCTCTCAGGAAAGGCACGTATACAGACTGTTTGAAGCATTGCTCCCCCTGAACGTAAGTCGGCATTGTGCCTACTATATTCAATCCCGATGCAATTTCTGTGTTTCTTCGTCAATATGAAGCTCCATGGGTTACAGTAAACACCCAGTGGTGCGTCGCAATCTAATACTGGCCTCTCAGGAAAGGCACGTATACAGACTGTTTGAAGCATTGCTCCCCCTGAACGAAAGTCGGCATTGTGCCTAGTATATTCAATCCCGATGCAATTTCTGTGTTTCATAGTCAATATGAAGCTCCAAGGGTTACAGTAAACACCCAGTGGTGCGTCGCAATCTAATACTGGCCTCTCAGGAAAGGCACGTATACAGACTCTACGAAGCATTCCTCCCCCTGGACGTAAGTCGGCATTGTGCCTACTATATTCAATCCCGATGCAATTTCTGTGTTTCATCGTCAATATGAAGCTCCAAGGGTTACAGTAAACACCCAGTGGTGCGTCGCAGTCTAATACTGGCCTCTCAGTAACGGCAGGTATACAGACTGTTTGAAGCATTGCTCCCCCTGGACGTAAGTCGGCATTGTGCATACTATATTGAATCCCGATGCAATTTCTGTGTTTCATCGTCAATATGAAGCTCCATGGGTTACAGTAAACACCCAGTGGTGCGTCGCAATCTAATACTGGCCTCTCAGGAAAGGCTCGTATACAGACTGTTTGAAGCATTATTCCCCCTTTACGTAAGTCGGCATTGTGCCTACTATATTCAATCCCGATGCAATTTCTGTGTTTCATCGTCAATATGAAGCTCCAAGGGTTACAGTAAACACCCAGTGGTGCGTCGCAATCTAATACTGGCCTCTCTGTAACGGCACGTATACAGACGGTTTGAAGCATTGCTCCCCCTGGACGGAAGTCGGCATTGTGCCTACTATATTCAATCCCGATGCAATTTCTGTGTTTCATCGTCAATATTAAGCTCCATGGGTTACAGTAAACACCCAGTGGTGCGTCGCAATCTAATACTGGCCTCTCAGGAAAGGCACAAATACAGACTGTTTGAAGCATTACTCACGCTGAACGAAAGTCGGCATTGTGCCTACTATATTCAATTCCGATGCAATTTCTGTGTTTCATCGTCAATATGAAGCTCCAAGGGTTACAGTAAACTCCCAGTGGTGCGTCGCAGTCTAATACTGGCCTCTCAGGAAAGGCACGTATACAGACTGTTTGAAGCATTGCTCCCCCTGAACGAAAGTCGGCATTGTGCCTACTATATTCAATCCCGATGCAATTTCTGTGTTTCATAGTCAATATGAAGCTCTAAGAGTTACAGTAAAAACCCAGTGGTGCGTCGCAATTTAACACTGGCCTCTCAGGAAAGGCACGTATACAGACTGTTTGCAGCATTACTCCCCCTGAACGAAAGTCGGCATTGTGCCTACTATATTCAATCCCGATACAATTTCTGTGTTTCATCGTCAATATGAAGCTCCATGGGTTACAGTAAACACCCAGTGGTGCGTCGCAACCTAATACTGGAATCTCAGGAAAGGCACGTATACAACTGTATGAAGCATTGCTCCCCCTGGACGTAAGTCAGCATTGTGCCTACTATATTCAATCCCGATGCAATTTCTGTGTTTCATCGTCAATATGAAGCTCCAAGGGTTACAGTAAACACCCAGTGGTGCGTCGCAATCTAATACTGGCCTCTCAGGAAAGGCACGTATGCAGACTGTTTGAAGCATTACTCCCCCTGAACGAAAGTGGGCAATGTGCCTACTATATTCAATGCCGATGCAATTTCTGTTTTTCAACGTCTATATGAAGCTCCAAGGGTTACAGTAAACACCCAGTGGTACGGCGCAATCTAATACTGGCCTCTAAGGAAAGGCACGTATACAGACTGCCTGAAGCATTACTCCCCTTGAACGAAAGTCGGCATTGTGCCTACTATATTCAATCCCGATGCAATTTCTGTGTTTCATCGTCAATATGAAGCTCCATGAGTTACAGTAAACACCCAGTGGTGCGTCGCAATCTAATACTGGCCTCTCAGGAAAGGCACGTATACAGACTGTTTGAAGCATTGCTCCCCCTGAACGAAAGCCAGCATTGTGCCTACTATATTCAATCCCGATGCAATTTCTATGTTTCATCGTCAATATGAAGCTCCAAGGGTTACAGTAAACACCCAGTGGTGCGTCGCAATCTAATACTGGCCACTCAGGAAAGGCACGTATACAGACCATTTGAAGCGTTGCTCCCCCTGGACGTACGTCGGCATTGTGCCTATTATATTCAATCCCGATGCAATTTCTGTGTTTCATCGTCAATATGAAGCTCCAAGGGTTACAGTAAACACCCAGTGGTGCGTCGCAATCTAATACTGGCCTCTCAGGAAAGGCACGTATACAACTGTATGAAGCATTGCTCCCCTTGGACGTAAGTCGGCATTGTGCCTACTATATTCAATCCCGATTCAATTTCTGTGTTTCATCGTCAATATGAAGCTCCAATTGTTACAGTAAACATCCAGTGGTGCGTCGCAATCTAATACTGGCCTCTCAGGAAAGGCACGTATACAGAGTGTTTGAAGCATTGCTCCCCCTGAACGAAAGTCGGCATTGTGCCTACTATATTCAATCCCGATGCAATTTCTGTGTTTCATCGACAATATGAAGCTCCATGGGTTACAGTAAACACCCAGTGGTGCGTCGTAATCTAATACTGGCCTCTCAGGAAAGGCACGTATACAGACTGTTTGAAGCATTGCTCCCCCTGAACGAAAGTTGGCATTGTACCTACTATATTCAATCCCGATGCAATTTCTGTGTTTCATCGTCAATATGAAGCTCCATGGGTTACAGTAAACACCCAGTGGTGCGTCGCAATCTAATACTGGCCTCTCATTAAAGGCACGTATACAGACTGTTTGAAGCATTACTCCCCCTGAACGAAAGTCGGCATTGTGCCTACTATATTCAATCCCGATGCAATTTCTGTGTTTCATCGTCAATATGAAGCTCCAAGGGTTACAGTAAACACCCAGTGGTGCGTCGCAATCTAATACTGGCCTCTCAGGAAAGGCACGTATACAGACTGTTTGAAGCATTGCTGCCCCTGAACGAAAGTCGGCATTGTGCCTACTATATTCAATCCCGATGCAATTTCTGTGTTTCATCGTCAATATGATCGTCCAAGGGTTACAGTAAACACCCAGTGGTGCGTCGCACTCTAATACTGGCCTCTCAGGAAAGGCTCGTATACTGACTGCTTGAAGCATTACTCCCCCTGAACGAAAGTCGGCATTGTGCCTACTATATTCAATCCCGATGCAATTTCTGTGTTTCATCGTCAATATGAAGCTCCATGGGTTACAGTAAACACCCAGTGGTGCGTCGCAAACTAATACTGGCCTCTCAGGAAAGGCACGTATACAGACTGTTTGAAGCATTGCTCCCCCTGAACGAAAGTCGGCATTGTGCCTACTATATTCAATCCCGATGCAATTTCTGTGTTTCATCGTCAATATGAAGCCCCATGGGTTACAGTAAACACCCAGTGGTGCGACGCAATCTAATACTGGCCTCTCAGGAAAGGCACGTATACAGACTGTTTGAAGCATTGCTCCCCCTGGACGTACGTCGGCATTGTGCCTATTATATTCAATCCCGATGCAATTTCTGTGTTTCATCGTCAATATGAAGCTCCAAGGGTTACAGTAAACACCCAGTGGTGCGTCGCAATCTAATACTGGCCTCTCAGGAAAGGCACGTATACAACTGTATGAAGCATTGCTCCCCTTGGACGTAAGTCGGCATTGTGCCTACTATATTCAATCCCGATTCAATTTCTGTGTTTCATCGTCAATATGAAGCTCCAATTGTTACAGTAAACATCCAGTGGTGCGTCGCAATCTAATACTGGCCTCTCAGGAAAGGCACGTATACAGAGTGTTTGAAGCATTGCTCCCCCTGAACGAAAGTCGGCATTGTGCCTACTATATTCAATCCCGATGCAATTTCTGTGTTTCATCGACAATATGAAGCTCCATGGGTTACAGTAAACACCCAGTGGTGCGTCGTAATCTAATACTGGCCTCTCAGGAAAGGCACGTATACAGACTGTTTGAAGCATTGCTCCCCCTGAACGAAAGTTGGCATTGTACCTACTATATTCAATCCCGATGCAATTTCTGTGTTTCATCGTCAATATGAAGCTCCATGGGTTACAGTAAACACCCAGTGGTGCGTCGCAATCTAATACTGGCCTCTCATTAAAGGCACGTATACAGACTGTTTGAAGCATTACTCCCCCTGAACGAAAGTCGGCATTGTGCCTACTATATTCAATCCCGATGCAATTTCTGTGTTTCATCGTCAATATGAAGCTCCAAGGGTTACAGTAAACACCCAGTGGTGCGTCGCAATCTAATACTGGCCTCTCAGGAAAGGCACGTATACAGACTGTTTGAAGCATTGCTGCCCCTGAACGAAAGTCGGCATTGTGCCTACTATATTCAATCCCGATGCAATTTCTGTGTTTCATCGTCAATATGAAGCTCCAAGGGTTACAGTAAACACCCAGTGGTGCGTCGCACTCTAATACTGGCCTCTCAGGAAAGGCTCGTATACTGACTGCTTGAAGCATTACTCCCCCTGAACGAAAGTCGGCATTGTGCCTACTATATTCAATCCCGATGCAATTTCTGTGTTTCATCGTCAATATGAAGCTCCATGGGTTACAGTAAACACCCAGTGGTGCGTCGCAAACTAATACTGGCCTCTCAGGAAAGGCACGTATACAGACTGTTTGAAGCATTGCTCCCCCTGAACGAAAGTCGGCATTGTGCCTACTATATTCAATCCCGATGCAATTTCTGTGTTTCATCGTCAATATGAAGCCCCATGGGTTACAGTAAACACCCAGTGGTGCGACGCAATCTAATACTGGCCTCTCAGGAAAGGCACGTATACAGACTGTTTGAAGCATTGCTCCCCCTGAACGACAGTCGGCATTGTGCCTACTATATTCAATCCCGATGCAATTGCTGTGTGTTATCGTCAATATGAAGCTCCATGGGTTACAGTAAACACCCAGTGGTGCGTCGCAATCTAATACTGGCCTCTCAGGAAAGGCACGTATACAGACTGTTTGAAGCATTGCTCCCCCTGAACGAAAGTCGGCATTGTGCCTACTATATTCAATCCCGATGCAATTTCTGTGTTTCTTCGTCAATATGAAGCTCCATGGGTTACAGTTAACACCCAGTGGTGCGTCGCAATCTAATACTGGCCTCTCAGGAAAGGCACGTATACAGACTGTTTGAAGCATTACTCCCCCTGAACGAAAGTCGGCATTGTGCCTACTATATTCAATCCCGATGCAATTTCTGTGTTTCATCGTCAATATGAAGCTCCATGGGTTACAGTAAACACCCAGTGGTGCGTCGCAATCTAATACTGGCCTCTCAGGAAAGGCACGTATACAGACTGTTTGAAGCATTGCTCCCCCTGAACGTAAGTCGGCATTGTGCCTACTATATTCAATCCCGATGCAATTTCTGTGTTTCTTCGTCAATATGAAGCTCCATGGGTTACAGTAAACACCCAGTGGTGCGTCGCAATCTAATACTGGCCTCTCAGGAAAGGCACGTATACAGACTGTTTGAAGCATTGCTCCCCCTGAACGAAAGTCGGCATTGTGCCTAGTATATTCAATCCCGATGCAATTTCTGTGTTTCATAGTCAATATGAAGCTCCAAGGGTTACAGTAAACACCCAGTGGTGCGTCGCAATCTAATACTGGCCTCTCAGGAAAGGCACGTATACAGACTCTTCGAAGCATTCCTCCCCCTGGACGTAAGTCGGCATTGTGCCTACTATATTCAATCCCGATGCAATTTCTGTGTTTCATCGTCAATATGAAGCTCCAAGGGTTACAGTAAACACCCAGTGGTGCGTCGCAGTCTAATACTGGCCTCTCAGTAACGGCAGGTATACAGACTGTTTGAAGCATTGCTCCCCCTGGACGTAAGTCGGCATTGTGCATACTATATTCAATCCCGATGCAATTTCTGTGTTTCATCGTCAATATGAAGCTCCAAGGGTTACAGTAAACACCCAGAGATGCGTCGCAATTTAATACTGGCCTCTCAGTAACGGCACGTATACAGACTGTATGAAGCATTGCTCCCCCTGGACGTAAGTCGGTATTGCGCCTACTATATTCAATCCCGATGCAATTTCTGTGTTTCATCGTCAATATGATGCTCCAAGGGTTACAGTAAACACCCAGTGGTGCGTCGCGATCTAATACTGGGTTCTCAGGAAAGCCACGTATACAGACTGTTTGAAGCATTACTCCCCTGGACGTAAGTCGCCATTGTGCCTACTGTATTCAATCCCGATGCAATTTCTGTGTTTCATCGTCAATATGAAGCTCCAAGGGTTACAGTAAACACCCAGAGGTGGGTCGCAATTTAATACTGGCCTCTCAGTAACGGCACGTATACAGACTGTTTGAAGCATTGCTCCCCTGGACGTAAGACGGCCTTGTGCCTACTATATTCAATCCCGATGCAATTACTGTGTTTCATCGTCAATATGAAGCTCCAAGGATTACAGTAAACACCCAGTGGTGCGTCGCAGTCTAATACCGACCTATCAGTAACGGCACATATACAGACTGTTTGAAGCATTACTCCCCTGGACGTAAGTCGCCATTGTGCCTACTATATTCAATCCCGATGCAATTTCTGTGTTTCGTCGTCAATATGAAGCTCCAAGGGTTACAGTAAACACCCAGTGGTGCGTCGCAATCTAATACTGGCCTCTCAGGAAAGCCACGTATACAGACTGTTTGAAGCATTACTCCCCCTGGACGTAAGTCGGCATTGTGCCTACAAAATTCAATCCCGATGCAATTTCTGTGTTTCATCGTCAATATGAAGCTCCAAGGGTTACAGTAAACACCCAGTGGTGCGTCGCAATCTAATACTGGCCTCTCAGGAAAGGCACGTATACAGACTGTTTGAAGCATTGCTGCCCCTGAACGAAAGTCGGCATTGTGCCTACTATATTCAATCCCGATGCAATTTCTGTGTTTCATCGTCAATATGATCCTCCAAGGGTTACAGTAAACACCCAGTGGTGCGTCGCAATCTAATACTGGCCTCTCATGAAAGGCACGCATACAGACTGTTTGAAGCATTGCTGCCCCTGAACGAAAGTCGGCATTGTGCCTACTATATTCAATCCCGATGCAATTTCTGTGTTTCATCGTCAATATGAAGCTCCATGGGTTACAGTAAACACCCAGTGGTGTGTCGCAATCTAATACTGGCCTCTCAGGAAAGGCACGTATACAGACTGTTTGAAGCATTGCTCCCCCTGAACGAAAGTCGGCATTGTGCCTACTATATTCAATCCCGATGCAATTTCTGTGTTTCATCGTCAATATGAAGCTCCATGGGTTACAGTTAACACCCAGTGGTGCGTCGCAATCTAATACTGGCCTCTCAGGAAAGGCACGTATACAGACTGTTTGAAGCATTACTCCCCCTGAACGAAAGTCGGCATTGTGCCTACTATATTCAATCCCGATGCAATTTCTGTGTTTCATCGTCAATATGAAGCTCCATGGGTCACAGTAAACACCCAGTGGTGCGTCGCAATCTAATACTGGCCTCTCAGGAAAGGCACGTATACAGACTGTTTGAAGCATTGCTCCCCCTGAACGAAAGTCGGCATTGTGCCTACTATATTCAATCCCGATGCAATTTCTGTGTTTCTTCGTCAATATGAAGCTCCATGGGTTACAGTAAACACCCAGTGGTGCGTCGCAATCTAATACTGGCCTCTCAGGAAAGCCACGTATACAGACTGTTTGAAGCATTGCTCCCCCTGAACGAAAGTCGGCATTGTGCCTACTATATTCAATCCCGATGCAATTTCTGTGTTTCATAGGCAATATGAAGCTCCAAGGGTTACAGTAAACACCCAGTGGTGCGTCGCAATCTAATACTGGCCTCTCAGGAAAGGCACGTATACAGACTCTTTGAAGCATTCCTCCCCCTGGACGTAAGTCGGCATTGTGCCTACTATATTCAATCCCGATGCAATTTCTGTGTTTCATCGTCAATATGAAGCTCCAAGGGTTACAGTAAACACCCAGTGGTGCGTCGCAGTCTAATACTGGCCTCTCAGTAACGGCACGTATACAGACTGTTTGAAGCATTGCTCCCCCTGGACGTAAGTCGGCATTGTGCATACTATATTCAATCCCGATGCAATTTCTGTGTTTCATCGTCAATATGAAGCTCCAAGGGTTACAGTAAACACCCAGAGGTGCGTCGCAATTTAATACTGGCCTCTCAGTAACGGCATGTATACAGACTGTTTGAAGCATTGCTCCCCCTGGACGTAAGTCGGTATTGCGCCTACTATATTCAATCCCGATGCAATTTCTGTGTTTCATCGTCAATATGATGCTCCAAGGGTTACAGTAAACACCCAGTGGTGCGTCGCGATCTAATACTGGCCTCTCAGGAAAGCCACGTATACAGACTGTTTGAAGCATTACTCCCCTGGCCGTAAGTCGGCATTGTGCCTACTATATTCAATCCCGATGCAATTTCTGTGTCTCATCGTCAATATGAAGCTCCAAGGGTTACAGTAAACACCCAGAGGTGCGTCGCAATTTAATACTGGCCTCTCAGTAACGGCACGTATACAGACTGTTTGATGCATTGCTCCCCCTGGACGTAAGTCGGCATTGTGCCTACTATATTCAATCCCGATGCAATTACTGTGTTTCATCGTCAATATGAAGCTCCAAGGGTTACAGTAAACACCCAGTGGTGCGTCGCAGTCTAATACCGACCTCTCAGTAACGGCACATATACAGACTGTTTGAAGCATTGCTCCCCCTGGACGTAAGTCGGCATTGTGCATACTATATTCAATCCCGATGCAATTTCTGTGTTTCGACGTCAATATGAAGCTCCAAGGGTTACAGTAAACACCCAGTGGTGCTTCGCAATCTAATACTGGCGTCTCAGGAAAGCCACGTATACAGACTGTTTGGAGCATTACTCCCCCTGGACGTAAGTCGGCATTGTGCCTACTATATTCAATCCCGATGCAATTTCTGTGTTTCATCGTCAATATGAAGCTCCAAGGGTTACAGTAAACACCCAGTGGTGCGTCGCAATCTAATACTGGCCTCTCAGGAAAGGCATGTATACAGACTGTTTGAAGCATTGCTGCCCCTGAACGAAAGTCGGCATTGTGCCTACTATATTCAATCCCGATGCAATTTCTGTGTTTCATCGTCAATATGATCCTCCAAGGGTTACAGTAAACACCCAGTGGTGCGTCGCAATCTAATACTGGCCTCTCAGGAAAGGCACGTATACAGACTGTTTGAAGCATTGCTGCCCCTGAACGAAAGTCGGCATTGTGCCTACTATACTCAATCCCGATGCAATTTCTGTGTTTCATCGTCAATATGATCCTCCAAGGGTTACAGTAAACACCCAGTGGTGCGTCGCACTCTAATACTGGCCTCTCAGGAAAGGCACGTATACAGACTGTTTGAAGCATTGCTCCCCCTGAACGAAAGTCGGCATTGTGCCTACTATATTCAATCCCGATGCAATTTCTGTGTTTCATCGTCAATCTGAAGCTCCAAGGGTTACAGTAAACACCCAGTGGTACGTCGCAATCTAATACTGGCCTCTAAGGAAAGGCACTTATACTGACTGCTTGAAGCATTACTCCCCCTGAACGAAAGTCGGCATTGAGCCTACTATATTCAATCCCGATGCAATTTCTGTGTTTCATCGTCAATATGAAGCTCCATGGGTTACAGTAAACACCCAGTGGTGCGTCGCAATCTAATACTGGCCTCTCAGGAAAGGCACGTATACAGACTGTTTGAAGCATTGCTCCCCCTGAACGAAAGTCGGCATTGTGCCTACTATATTCAATCCCGATGCAATTTCTGTGTTTCATAGTCAATATGAAGCTCCAAGGGTTACAGTAAACACCCAGTGGTGCGTCGCAATCTAATACTGGCCTCTCAGGAAAGGCACGTATACAGACTGTTTGAAGCATTGCTCCCCCTGAACGAAAGTCGGCATTGTGCCTACTATATTCAATCCCGATGCAATTTCTGTGTTTCATCGTCAATATGAAGCTCCATGGGTTACAGTTAACACCCAGTGGTGCGTCGCAATCTAATACTGGCCTCTCAGGAAAGGCACGTATACAGACTGTTTGAAGCATTACTCCCCCTGAACGAGAGTCGGCATTGTGCCTACTATATTCAATCCCGATGCAATTTCTGTGTTTCATCGTCAATATGAAGCTCCAAGGGTTACAGTAAACACCCAGTGGTGCGTCGCAATCTAATACTGGCCTCTCAGGAAAGGCACGTATACAGACTGTTTGAAGCATTGCTCCCCCTGAACGATAGTCGGCATTGTGCCTACTATATTCAATCCCGATGCAATTTCTGTGTTTCTTCGTCAATATGAAGCTCCATGGGTTACAGTAAACACCCAATGGTGCGTCGCAATCTAATAGTGGCATCTCAGGAAAGGCACGTATACAGACTGTTTTAAGCATTGCTCCCCCTGAACGAAAGTCGGCATTGTGCCTACTATATTCTATTCCGATGCAATTTCTGTGTTTCATAGTCAATATGAAGCTCCAAGGGTTACAGTAAACACCCAGTGGTGCGTCGCAATCTAATACTGGCCTCTCAGGAAAGGCACGTATACAGACTGTTTGAAGCTTCCTCCCCCTGGACGTAAGTCGGCATTGTGCCTACTATATTCAATCCCGATGCAATTTCTGTGTTTCATCGTCAATATGAAGCTCCAAGGGTTACAGTAAACACCCAGTGGTGCGTCGCAGTCTAATACTGGCCTCTCAGTAACGGCACGTATACAGACTGTTTGAAGCATTGCTCCCCCTGGTCGTAAGTCGGCATTGTGCATACTATATTCAATCCCGATGCAATTTCTGTGTTTCATCGTCAATATGAAGCTCCAAGGGTTACAGTAAACACCCAGTGGTGCGTCGCAATCTAATACTGGCCTCTCAGGAAAGCCACGTATACAGACTGTTTGAAGCATTACTCCCCCTGGACGTAAGTCGGCATTGTGCCTACAAAATTCAATCCCGATGCAATTTCTGTGTTTCATCGTCAATATGAAGCTCCAAGGGTTACAGTAAACACCCAGTGGTGCGTCGCAATCTAATACTGGCCTCTCAGGAAAGGCACGTATACAGACTGTTTGAAGCATTGCTGCCCCTGAACGAAAGTCGGCATTGTGCCTACTATATTCAATCCCGATGCAATTTCTGTGTTTCATCGTCAATATGATCCTCCAAGGGTTACAGTAAACATCCAGTGGTGCGTCGCAATCTAATACTGGCCTCTCATGAAAGGCACGCATACAGACTGTTTGAAGCATTGCTGCCCCTGAACGAAAGTCGGCATTGTGCCTACTATATTCAATCCCGATGCAATTTCTGTGTTTCATCGTCAATATGAAGCTCCATGGGTTACAGTAAACACCCAGTGGTGTGTCGCAATCTAATACTGGCCTCTCAGGAAAGGCACGTATACAGACTGTTTGAAGCATTGCTCCCCCTGAACGAAAGTCGGCATTGTGCCTACTATATTCAATCCCGATGCAATTTCTGTGTTTCATCGTCAATATGAAGCTCCATGGGTTACAGTTAACACCCAGTGGTGCGTCGCAATCTAATACTGGCCTCTCAGGAAAGGCACGTATACAGACTGTTTGAAGCATTACTCCCCCTGGACGTAAGTCGGCATTGTGCCTACAAAATTCAATCCCGATGCAATTTCTGTGTTTCATCGTCAATATGAAGCTCCAAGGGTTACAGTAAACACCCAGTGGTGCGTCGCAATCTAATACTGGCCTCTCAGGAAAGGCACGTATACAGACTGTTTGAAGCATTGCTGCCCCTGAACGAAAGTCGGCATTGTGCCTACTATATTCAATCCCGATGCAATTTCTGTGTTTCATCGTCAATATGATCCTCCAAGGGTTACAGTAAACATCCAGTGTTGCGTCGCAATCTAATACTGGCCTCTCATGAAAGGCACGCATACAGACTGTTTGAAGCATTGCTGCCCCTGAACGAAAGTCGGCATTGTGCCTACTATATTCAATCCCGATGCAATTTCTGTGTTTCATCGTCAATATGAAGCTCCATGGGTTACAGTAAACACCCAGTGGTGTGTCGCAATCTAATACTGGCCTCTCAGGAAAGGCACGTATACAGACTGTTTGAAGCATTGCTCCCCCTGAACGAAAGTCGGCATTGTGCCTACTATATTCAATCCCGATGCAATTTCTGTGTTTCATCGTCAATATGAAGCTCCATGGGTTACAGTTAACACCCAGTGGTGCGTCGCAATCTAATACTGGCCTCTCAGGAAAGGCACGTATACAGACTGTTTGAAGCATTACTCCCCCTGAACGAAAGTCGGCATTGTGCCTACTATATTCAATCCCGATGCAATTTCTGTGTTTCATCGTCAATATGAAGCTCCATGGGTCACAGTAAACACCCAGTGGTGCGTCGCAATCTAATACTGGCCTCTCAGGAAAGGCACGTATACAGACTGTTTGAAGCATTGCTCCCCCTGAACGAAAGTCGGCATTGTGCCTACTATATTCAATCCCGATGCAATTTCTGTGTTTCTTCGTCAATATGAAGCTCCATGGGTTACAGTAAACACCCAGTGGTGCGTCGCAATCTAATACTGGCCTCTCAGGAAAGCCACGTATACAGACTGTTTGAAGCATTGCTCCCCCTGAACGAAAGTCGGCATTGTGCCTACTATATTCAATCCCGATGCAATTTCTGTGTTTCATAGGCAATATGAAGCTCCAAGGGTTACAGTAAACACCCAGTGGTGCGTCGCAATCTAATACTGGCCTCTCAGGAAAGGCACGTATACAGACTCTTTGAAGCATTCCTCCCCCTGGACGTAAGTCGGCATTGTGCCTACTATATTCAATCCCGATGCAATTTCTGTGTTTCATCGTCAATATGAAGCTCCAAGGGTTACAGTAAACACCCAGTGGTGCGTCGCAGTCTAATACTGGCCTCTCAGTAACGGCACGTATACAGACTGTTTGAAGCATTGCTCCCCCTGGACGTAAGTCGGCATTGTGCATACTATATTCAATCCCGATGCAATTTCTGTGTTTCATCGTCAATATGAAGCTCCAAGGGTTACAGTAAACACCCAGAGGTGCGTCGCAATTTAATACTGGCCTCTCAGTAACGGCATGTATACAGACTGTTTGAAGCATTGCTCCCCCTGGACGTAAGTCGGTATTGCGCCTACTATATTCAATCCCGATGCAATTTCTGTGTTTCATCGTCAATATGATGCTCCAAGGGTTACAGTAAACACCCACTGGTGCGTCGCGATCTAATACTGGCCTCTCAGGAAAGCCACGTATACAGACTGTTTGAAGCATTACTCCCCTGGACGTAAGTCGGCATTGTGCCTACTATATTCAATCCCGATGCAATTTCTGTGTCTCATCGTCAATATGAAGCTCCAAGGGTTACAGTAAACACCCAGAGGTGCGTCGCAATTTAATACTGGCCTCTCAGTAACGGCACGTATACAGACTGTTTGAAGCATTGCTCCCCCTGGACGTAAGTCGGCATTGTGCCTACTATATTCAATCCCGATGCAATTACTGTGTTTCATCGTCAATATGAAGCTCCAAGGGTTACAGTAAACACCCAGTGGTGCGTCGCAGTCTAATACCGACCTCTCAGTAACGGCACATATACAGACTGTTTGAAGCATTGCTCCCCCTGGACGTAAGTCGGCATTGTGCATACTATATTCAATCCCGATGCAATTTCTGTGTTTCGACGTCAATATGAAGCTCCAAGGGTTACAGTAAACACCCAGTGGTGCTTCGCAATCTAATACTGGCGTCTCAGGAAAGCCACGTATACAGACTGTTTGAAGCATTACTCCCCCTGGACGTAAGTCGGCATTGTGCCTACTATATTCAATCCCGATGCAATTTCTGTGTTTCATCGTCAATATGAAGCTCCAAGGGTTACAGTAAACACCCAGTGGTGCGTCGCAATCTAATACTGGCCTCTCAGGAAAGGCATGTATACAGACTGTTTGAAGCATTGCTGCCCCTGAACGAAAGTCGGCATTGTGCCTACTATATTCAATCCCGATGCAATTTCTGTGTTTCATCGTCAATATGATCCTCCAAGGGTTACAGTAAACACCCAGTGGTGCGTCGCAATCTAATACTGGCCTCTCAGGAAAGGCACGTATACAGACTGTTTGAAGCATTGCTGCCCCTGAACGAAAGTCGGCATTGTGCCTACTATACTCAATCCCGATGCAATTTCTGTGTTTCATCGTCAATATGATCCTCCAAGGGTTACAGTAAACACCCAGTGGTGCGTCACACTCTAATACTGGCCTCTCAGGAAAGGCACGTATACAGACTGTTTGAAGCATTGCTCTCCCTGAACGAAAGTCGGCATTGTGCCTACTATATTCAATCCCGATGCAATTTCTGTGTTTCATCGTCAATCTGAAGCTCCAAGGGTTACAGTAAACACCCAGTGGTACGTCGCAATCTAATACTGGCCTCTAAGGAAAGGCACTTATACTGACTGCTTGAAGCATTACTCCCCCTGAACGAAAGTCGGCATTGAGCCTACTATATTCAATCCCGATGCAATTTCTGTGTTTCATCGTCAATATGAAGCTCCATGGGTTACAGTAAACACCCAGTGGTGCGTCGCAATCTAATACTGGCCTCTCAGGAAAGGCACGTATACAGACTGTTTGAAGCATTGCTCCCCCTGAACGAAAGTCGGCATTGTGCCTACTATATTCAATCCCGATGCAATTTCTGTGTTTCATAGTCAATATGAAGCTCCAAGGGTTACAGTAAACACCCAGTGGTGCGTCGCAATCTAATACTGGCCTCTCAGGAAAGGCACGTATACAGACTGTTTGAAGCATTGCTCCCCCTGAACGAAAGTCGGCATTGTGCCTACTATATTCAATCCCGATGCAATTTCTGTGTTTCATCGTCAATATGAAGCTCCATGGGTTACAGTTAACACCCAGTGGTGCGTCGCAATCTAATACTGGCCTCTCAGGAAAGGCACGTATACAGACTGTTTGAAGCATTACTCCCCCTGAACGAGAGTCGGCATTGTGCCTACTATATTCAATCCCGATGCAATTTCTGTGTTTCATCGTCAATATGAAGCTCCAAGGGTTACAGTAAACACCCAGTGGTGCGTCGCAATCTAATACTGGCCTCTCAGGAAAGGCACGTATACAGACTGTTTGAAGCATTGCTCCCCCTGAACGATAGTCGGCATTGTGCCTACTATATTCAATCCCGATGCAATTTCTGTGTTTCTTCGTCAATATGAAGCTCCATGGGTTACAGTAAACACCCAATGGTGCGTCGCAATCTAATACTGGCATCTCAGGAAAGGCACGTATACAGACTGTTTTAAGCATTGCTCCCCCTGAACGAAAGTCGGCATTGTGCCTACTATATTCTATCCCGATGCAATTTCTGTGTTTCATAGTCAATATGAAGCTCCAAGGGTTACAGTAAACACCCAGTGGTGCGTCGCAATCTAATACTGGCCTCTCAGGAAAGGCACGTATACAGACTGTTTGAAGCATTCCTCCCCCTGGACGTAAGTCGGCATTGTGCCTACTATATTCAATCCCGATGCAATTTCTGTGTTTCATCGTCAATATGAAGCTCCAAGGGTTACAGTAAACACCCAGTGGTGCGTCGCAGTCTAATACTGGCCTCTCAGTAACGGCACGTATACAGACTGTTTGAAGCATTGCTCCCCCTGGTCGTAAGTCGGCATTGTGCATACTATATTCAATCCCGATGCAATTTCTGTGTTTCATCGTCAATATGAAGCTCCAAGGGTTACAGTAAACACCCAGAGGTGCGTCGCAATTTAATACTGGCCTCTTAGTAACGGCACGTATACAGACTGTTTGAAGCATTGCTCCCCCTGGACGTAAGTCGGTATTGCGCCTACTATATTCAATCCCGATGCAATTTCTGTGTTTCATCGTCAATATGATGCTCCAAGGGTTACAGTAAACACCCAGTGGTGCGTCGCGATCTAATACTGGCCTCTCAGGAAAGCCACGTATACAGACTGTTTGATGCATTACTCCCCTGGACGTAAGTCGGCATTGTGCCTACTATAATCAATCCCGATGCAATATCTGTGTTTCATCGTCAATATGAAGCTCCAAGGGTTACACTAAACACCCAGAGGTGCGTCGCAATTTAATACTGGCCTCTCAGTAACGGCACGTATACAGACTGTTTGAAGCACTGCTCCCCCTGGACGTAAGTCGACATTGTGCCTACTATATTCAATCCCGATGCAATTACTGTGTTTCATCGTCAATATGAAGCTCCAAGGGTTACAGTAAACACCCAGTGGTGCGTCGCAGTCTAATACTGACCTCACAGTAACTGCACATATACAGACTGTTTGAAGCATTGCTCACCCTGGACGTAAGTCGACATTGTGCCTACTATATTCAATCCCGATGCAATTTCTGTGTTTCATCGTCAATATGAAGCTCCAAGGGTTACAGTAAACACCCAGAGGTGCGTCGCAATCTAATACTGGCCTCTCAGGAAAGCCACGTATACAGACTGTTTGAAGCATTACTCCCCCTGGACGTAAGTTGGCATTGTGCCTACTGTATTCAATCCCGATGCAAGTTCTGTGTTTCATCGTCAATATGAAGCTCCAATGGTTACAGTAAACACCCAGAGGTGCGTCGCAATTTAATACTGGCCTCTCAGTAACGGCACGTATACAGACTGTTAGAAGCATTGCTCCCCCTGGACGTAAGTCGGCATTGTGCCTACTATATTCAATCCCGATGCAATTACTGTGTTTCATCGTCAATATGAAGCTCCAAGGGTTACAGTAAACACCCAGTGGTGCGTCGCAGTCTAATACCGACCCCTCAGTAACGGCACATATACAGACTGTTTGAAGCATTGCTCCCCCTGGACGTAAGTCGGCATTGTGCATACTATATTCAATCCCGATGCAATTTCTGTGTTTCGTCGTCAATATGAAGCTCCAAGGGTTACAGTAAACACCCAGTGGTGCGTCGCAATCTAATACTGGCCTCTCAGTAACGGCACGTATACAGACCGTTTGAAGCATTAATCCCCCTGGACGTAAGTCGGCATTTTGCCTACTATATTCAATCCCGATGCAATTTCTGTGTTTCATCGTCAATATGAAGCTCCAAGGGTTACAGTAAACACCCAGTGGTGCGTCGCAATCTAATACTGGCCTCTCAGGAAAGGCACGTACACAGACTGTTTGAAGTATTGCTCCCCCTAGACGTAAGTTGGCATTGCGATTACTATATTCAATCCCGATGCAATTTCTGTGTTTCATCGTCAATATGAAGCTCCAAGGGTTACAGTAAACACCCAGTGGTGCGTCGCAATCTAATACTGGCCTCTCAGGAAAGGCACGTATACAGACTGTTTGTAGCATTACTCTCCCTGGACGTAAGTCGGCATTGTGCCTACTATATTCAATCCGGATGCAATTTCTATGTTTCATCGTCAATATGAAGCTCCAAGGGTTACAGTAAATACCCAGTGGTGCGTCGCAATCTAATACTGGCCTTTTAGGAAAGGCACGTATACAGACTGTTTGAAGCGTTACTCCCCATGGCCGTAAGTCGGCATTGTGCCTACTATATTCAATCCCGATGCAATTTCTGTCTTTTATTCTCAATATGAAGCTCCAAGGGTTACAGTAAACACCCAGTGGTGCGTCGCAATCTAATACTGGCCTCTCAGGAAAGGCACGTATACAGACTGTTTGAAGCATTGGTCCCCTGAACGAAAGTCGGCATTGAGCCTACTATATTCAATCCCGATGCAATTTCTGTGTTTCATCGCCAATATGAAGCTCCATGGGTTACAGTATACACCCAGTCGTGCGTCGCAATCTAATACTGGAATCTCAGGAAAGGCACGTATACAACTGTATGAAGCATTGCTCCCCCTGGACGTAAGTCGGCATTGTGCCTACTATATTCAATCCCGATGCAATTTCTTCATCGTCAATATGAAGCTCCATGGGTTACAGTAAACACCCAGTGGTGCGTCGCAATCTAATACTGGCCTCTCAGGAAAGGCACGTATACAGACTGTTTGAAGCATTGCTCCCCCTGAACGAAAGTCGACATTGTGCCTACTATATTCAATCCCGATGCAATTTCTGTGTTTCATCGTCAATATGAAGCTCCGAGGGTTACAGTAAACACCCAGTGGTGTGTCGCAATCTAATACTGGCCTCTCAGGAAAGGCACGTATACAGACTGTTTGAAGCATTCCTCCCCCTGGACGTAAGTCGGCATTGTGCCTACAATATTCAATCCCGATGCAATTACCGTGTTTCATCGTCAATATGATGCTCCAAGGGTTACAATAAACACCCAGTGGTGCGTCGCAGTCTAATACTGGCCTCTCAGTAACGGCACGTATACAGACTGTTTGAAGCATTGCTCCCCCTGGAAGTAAGTCGGCATTGTGCATACTATATTCAATCCCGATGCAATTTCTGTGTTTCATCGTCAATATGAAGCTCCAAGGGTTACAGTAAACACCCAGAGGTGCGCCGCAATTTAATACTGGCCTCTCAGTAACGGCACGTATACAGACTGTTTGAAGCATTGCTCCCTCTGGACGTAAGTCAGCATTGTGCCTACTATATTCAATCCCGATGCAATATCTGTGTTTCATAGTCAATATGATGCTCCAAGGGTTACAGTAAACACCCAGTGGTGCGTCGCAATCTAATACTGGCCTCTCAGGAAAGCCACGTATACCGACTGTTTGATGCATTACTCCCCCTGGACGTAAGTCGGCATTGTGCCTACTATATTCAATCCCGATGCAATTTCGGTGTTTCATCGTCAATATGAAGCTTTAAGGGTTACAGTAAACACCCAGAGGTGCGTCGCAATTTAATACTGGCCTCTCAGTAACGGCAAGTACACAGACTGTTTGAAGCATTGCTCCCCCTGGACGTAAGTCGGCATTGTGCCTACTATATTCAATCCCGATGCAATTACTGTGTTTCATCGTCAATATGAAGCTCCAAGGGTTACAGTAAACACCCAGTGGTGCGTCGCAGTCTAATACTGACCTCACAGTAACGGCACGTACACAGACTGTTTGAAGTATTGCTCCCCCTAGACGTAAGTTGGCATTGCGATTACTATATTCAATCCCGATGCAATTTCTGTGTTTCATCGTCAATATGAAGCTCCAAGGGTTACAGTAAACACCCAGTGGTGCGTCGCAATCTAATACTGGCCTCTCAGGAAAGGCACGTATACAGACTGTTTGTAGCATTACTCTCCCTGGACGTAAGTCGGCATTGTGCCTACTATATTCAATCCCGATGCAATTTCTATGTTTCATCGTCAATATGAAGCTCCAATGGTTACAGTAAATACCCAGTGGTGCGTCGCAATCTAATACTGGCCTTTTAGGAAAGGCACGTATACAGACTGTTTGAAGCGTTACTCCCCATGGACGTAAGTCGGCATTGTGCCTACTATATTCAATCCCGATGCAATTTCTGTCTTTTATTCTCAATATGAAGCTCGAAGGGTTACAGTAAACACCCAGTGGTGCGTCGCAATCTAATACTGGCCTCTCAGTAACGTCACGTATACAGACTGTTTGAAGCATTGCTCCCCCTGGACGTAAGTCGGCATTGTGCCTACTATATTCAATCCCGATGCAATTTCTGTGTTTCATCGTCTAATATGAAGCTCCATGGGTTACAGTAAACACCCAGTGGTGCTTCGCGATCTAATACTGGCCTCTCAGGAAAGGCACGTATACAGACTGTTTGAAGCATTGGTCCCCTGAACGAAAGTCGGCATTGTGCCTACTATATTCAATCCCGATGCAATTTCTGAGTTTCATCGCCAATATGAATCTCCATGGGTTACAGTATACACCCAGTCGTGCGTCGCAATCTAATACTGGCCTCTCAGGAAAGGCACGTATACAGACTGTTTGAAGCATTGCTCCCCCTGAACGAAAGTCGGCATTGTGCCTACTATATTCAATCCCGATGCAATTTCTGTGTTTCATAGTCAATATGAAGCTCCGAGGGTTACAGTAAACACCCAGTGGTGCGTCGCAATCTAATACTGGCCTCTCAGGAAAGGCACGTATACAGACTGTTTGAAGCATTCCTCTCCCTGGACGTATGTCGGCATTGTGCCTACAATATTCAATCCCGATGCAATTACCGTGTTTCATCGTCAATATGAAGCTCCAAGGGTTACAGTATACACCAGTGGTGCGTCGCAGTCTAATACTGGCCTCTCAGTAACGGCACGTATACAGACTGTTTGAAGCATTGCTCCCCCTGGACGTAAGTCGGCATTGTGCATACTATATTCAATCCCGATGCAATTTCTGTATTTCATCGTCAATATGAAGTTCCAAGGGTTACAGTAAACACCCAGAGGTGCGCCGCAATTTAATACTGGCCTCTCAATAACGGCACGTATACAGACTGTTTGAAGCATTGCTCCCTCTGGACGTAAGTCGGTATTCCGCCTACTATATTCAATCCCGATGCAATTTCTGGTTTTCATAGTCAATATGATGCTCCAAGGGTTACAGTAAACACCCAGTGGTGCGCCGCAATCTAATACTGGCCTCTCAGTAAAGCCACGTATACCGACTGTTTGAGCATTACTCCCCCTGGACGTAAGTCGGCATTGTGACTACTATATTCAATCCCGATGCAATTTCTGTGTTTCATCGTCAATATGAAGCTTTAAGGGTTACAGTAAACACCCAGAGGTGCGTCGCAATTTAATACTGGCCTCTCAGTAACGGCACGTATACAGACTGTTTGAAGCATTGCTAACCCTGGACGTAAGTCGGCATTGTGCCTACTATATTCAATCCCGATGCAATTACTGTGTTTCATCGTCAATATGAAGCTCCAAGGGTTACAGTAAACACCCAGTGGTGCGTCGCAGTCTAATACTGACCTCTCAGTAACGGCACATATACAGACTGTTTGAAGCATTGCTCCCCCTGGACGTAAGTCGGCATTGTGCATACTATATTCAATCCCGATGCAATTTCTGTGTTTCATCGTCAATATGAAGCTCCAAGGGTGACAGTAAACACCCAGTGGTGCGTCGCAATCTAATACTGGCCTCTCAGGAAAGCCACGTATACAGACTGTTTGATGCATTACTCCCCCTGGACGTAAGTCGGCATTGTGCCTACTATATTCAATCCCGATGCAATTTCTGTGTTTCATCGTCTATATGAAGCTCCAAGGGTTACAGTAAACACCCAGAGGTGCGTCGCAATTTAATACTGGCCTCTCAGTAACGGCACGTATACAGACTGTTTGAAGCATTGCTCCCCCTGGACGTAAGACGGTATTGTGCCTACTATATTCAATCCCGATGCAATTTCTGTGTTTCATCGTCAATATGATGCTCCAAGGGTTACAGTAAACACCCAGTGGTGCGTCGCAATCTAATACTGGCCTCTCAGTAACGGCACATATACAGACTGTTTGAAGCATTACTCCCCCTGGACGTAAGTCGGCAGTGTGCCTACAATAATCAATCCCGATGCAATTACCGTGTTTCATCGTCAATATGGAGCTCCAAGGGTTACAGTAAACACCCAGTATTGCGTCGCAGTCTAATACTGGCCTCTCAGTAACGGCACGTATACAGACTGTTTGAAGCATTGCTCCCCCTGGACGTAAGTCGGTATTGTGCCTACTATATTCAATCCCGATGCAATTTCTGTGTTTCATCGTCAATATGAAGCTCCAAGGGTTACAGTAAACACCCAGTGGTGCGTCGCAATGTAATACTGGCCACTCAGGAATGCCACGTATACAGACTGTTTGAAGCATTACTCCTCCTGGACGTAAGTCGGCATTGTGCCTACTATATTCAGTCCCGATGCAAGTTCTGTGTTTCATCGTCAATATGAAGCTCCAAGGGTTACAGTAAACACCCAGAGGTGCGTCGCAATTTAATACTGGCCTCTCAGTAACGGCACGTATACTGACTGTTTGAAGCATTGCTCCCCCTGGACGTAAGTCGGCATTGTGCCTACTTTATTCAATCCCGATGCAATTTCTGTGTTTCATCGTCTAATATGAAGCTCCATGGGTTACAGTAAACACCCAGTGGTGCGTCGCGATCTAATACTGGCCTCTCAGGAAAGGCACGTATACAGACTGTTTGAAGCATTGGTCCCCTGAACGAAAGTCGGCATTGTGCCTACTATATTCAATCCCGATGCAATTTCTGTGTTTCATCGCCAATATGAAGCTCCATGGGTTACAGTATACACCCAGTCGTGCGTCGCAATCTAATACTGGCCTCTCAGGAAAGGCACGTATACAGACTGTTTGAAGCATTGCTCCCCCTGAACGAAAGTCGGCATTGTGCCTACTATATTCAATCCCGATGCAATTTCTGTGTTTCATAGTCAATATGAAGCTCCGAGGGTTACAGTAAACACCCAGTGGTGCGTCGCAATCTAATACTGGCCTCTCAGGAAAGGCACGTATACAGACTGTTTGAAGCATTCCTCTCCCTGGACGTATGTCGGCATTGTGCCTACAATATTCAATCCCGATGCAATTACCGTGTTTCATCGTCAATATGAAGCTCCAAGGGTTACAGTATACACCAGTGGTGCGTCGCAGTCTAATACTGGCCTCTCAGTAACGGCACGTATACAGACTGTTTGAAGCATTGCTCCCCCTGGACGTAAGTCGGCATTGTGCATACTATATTCAATCCCGATGCAATTTCTGTATTTCATCGTCAATATGAAGTTCCAAGGGTTACAGTAAACACCCAGAGGTGCGCCGCAATTTAATACTGGCCTCTCAATAACGGCACGTATACAGACTGTTTGAAGCATTGCTCCCTCTGGACGTAAGTCGGTATTCCGCCTACTATATTCAATCCCGATGCAATTTCTGGTTTTCATAGTCAATATGATGCTCCAAGGGTTACAGTAAACACCCAGTGGTGCGCCGCAATCTAATACTGGCCTCTCAGTAAAGCCACGTATACCGACTGTTTGAGCATTACTCCCCCTGGACGTAAGTCGGCATTGTGACTACTATATTTAATCCCGATGCAATTTCTGTGTTTCATCGTCAATATGAAGCTTTAAGGGTTACAGTAAACACCCAGAGGTGCGTCGCAATTTAATACTGGCCTCTCAGTAACGGCACGTATACAGACTGTTTGAAGCATTGCTAACCCTGGACGTAAGTCGGCATTGTGCCTACTATATTCAATCCCGATGCAATTACTGTGTTTCATCGTCAATATGAAGCTCCAAGGGTTACAGTAAACACCCAGTGGTGCGTCGCAGTCTAATACTGACCTCTCAGTAACGGCACATATACAGACTGTTTGAAGCATTGCTCCCCCTGGACGTAAGTCGGCATTGTGCATACTATATTCAATCCCGATGCAATTTCTGTGTTTCATCGTCAATATGAAGCTCCAAGGGTGACAGTAAACACCCAGTGGTGCGTCGCAATCTAATACTGGCCTCTCAGGAAAGCCACGTATACAGACTGTTTGATGCATTACTCCCCCTGGACGTAAGTCGGCATTGTGCCTACTATATTCAATCCCGATGCAATTTCTGTGTTTCATCGTCTATATGAAGCTCCAAGGGTTACAGTAAACACCCAGAGGTGCGTCGCAATTTAATACTGGCCTCTCAGTAACGGCACGTATACAGACTGTTTGAAGCATTGCTCCCCTTGGACGTAAGACGGTATTGTGCCTACAATAATCAATCCCGATGCAATTACCGTGTTTCATCGTCAATATGGAGCTCCAAGGGTTACAGTAAACACCCAGTATTGCGTCGCAGTCTAATACTGGCCTCTCAGTAACGGCACGTATACAGACTGTTTGAAGCATTGCTCCCCCTGGACGTAAGTCGGTATTGTGCCTACTATATTCAATCCCGATGCAATTTCTGTGTTTCATCGTCAATATGAAGCTCCAAGGGTTACAGTAAACACCCAGTGGTGCGTCGCAATGTAATACTGGCCACTCAGGAATGCCACGTATACAGACTGTTTGAAGCATTACTCCCCCTGGACGTAAGTCGGCATTGTGCCTACTATATTCAGTCCCGATGCAAGTTCTGTGTTTCATCGTCAATATGAAGCTCCAAGGGTTACAGTAAACACCCAGAGGTGCGTCGCAATTTAATACTGGCCTCTCAGTAACGGCACGTATACTGACTGTTTGAAGCATTGCTCCCCCTGGACTTAAGTCGGCATTATGCCTACTATATTCAATCCCGATGCAATTACTGTGTTTCATCGTCAATATGAAGCTCCAAGGGTTACAGTAAACACCCAGTGGTGCGTCGCAGTCTAATACCGACCTCTCAGTAACGGCACATATACAGACTGTTTGAAGCATGCTCCCTCTGGACGTAAGTCGGCATTGTGCATACTATATTCAATCCCGATGCAATTTCTGTGTTTCATCGTCAGTATGAAGCTCCAAGGGTTACAGTAAACACCCAGTGGTGCGTCGCAATCTAATACTGGCCTCTCAGGAAAGCCACGTATACAGACTGTTTGAAGCATTACTCCCCCTGGACGTAAGTCGGTATTGTGCCTACTATATTCAATCCCGATGCAATTTCTGTGTTTCATCGTCAATATGATGCTCCAAGGGTTACAGTAAACACCCAGTGGTGCGTCTCAATCTAATACTGGCCTCTCAGTAACGGCACATATACGGACTGTTTGAAGCATTACTCCCCCTGGACGGATGTCGGCATTGTGCCTACTTTATTCAATCCCGATGCAATTACTGTGTTTCATCGTCAATATGAAGCTCCAAGGGTTACAGTAAACACCCAGTGGTGCGTCGCAATCTAATACTGGCCTCACAGGAAAGGCACGTACACAGAATGTTTGAAGCATTGCTCCCCCTAGACGTAAGTCGGCATTGTGCCTACTATATTCAATCCCGATGCAATTTCTGTGTTTCATCGTCAATATGAAGCTCCAAGGGTTACAGTAAATACCCAGTGGTGCGTCGCAATCTAATACTGGCCTTTTAGGAAAGGCACGTATACAGACTGTTTGAAGCGTTACTCCCCATGGACGTAAGTCGGCATTGTGCCTACTATATTCAATCCCGATGCAATTTCTGTCTTTTATTCTCAATATGAAGCTCCAAGGGTTACAGTAAACACCCAGTGGTGCGTCGCAATATAATACTGGCCTCTCAGTAACGTCACATATACAGACTGTTTGAAGCATTACTCCCACTGGACGTAAGTCGGCAATGTGCCTACTATATTCATTTCCGATGCAATTTCTGTGTTTCATCGTCAATATGAAGCTCCAAGGGTTACAGTAAACACCCAGTGGCGCGTCGCAATCTAATACTGGCCTCTCAGGAAAGGCACGTATACAGACTGTTTGAAGCATTGCTCCCCCTGAACGAAAGTCGGCATTGTGCCTACTATATTCAATCCCGATGCAATTTCTGTGTTTCATAGTCAATATGAAGCCCCAAGGGTTACAGTAAACACCCAGTGGTGCGTCGCAATCTAATACTGGCCTCTCAGGAAAGGGACGTAAACAGACTGTTTGAAGCATTGCTCCCCCTGGACATAAGTCGGCATTGTGCCTACAATATTCAATCCCGATGCAATTACCGTGTTTCATCGTCAATATGAAGCTCCAAGGGTTACAGTAAACACCCAGTATTGCGTCGCAGTCTAATACTGGCCTCTCAGTAACGGCACGTATACAGACTGCTTGAAGCATTACTCCCCCTGGACGTAAGTCGGCATTGTGCCTACTATATTCAGTCCCGATGCAAGTTCTGTGTTTCATCGTCAATATGAAGCTCCAAGGGTTACAGTAAACACCCAGGGGTGCGTCGCAATTTAATACTGGCCTCTCAGTAACGGCACGTATACAGACTGTTTGAAGCATTGCTCCCCCTGGACGTAAGTCGGCATTGTGCCTACTATATTCAATCCCGATGCAATTACTGTGTTTCATCGTCAATATGAAGCTCCAAGGGTTACAGTAAACACCCAGTAGTGCGTCGCAGTCTAATACCCACCTCTCAGTAACGGCACATATACAGACTGTTTGAAGCATTGCTCCCCCTGGACGTAAGTCGGCATTGTGCATACTATATTCAATCCCGATGCAATTTCTGTGTTTCATCGTCAGTATGAAGCTCGAAGGGTTACAGTAAACACCCAGTGGTGCGTCGCAATCTAATACTGGCCTCTCAGGAAAGCCACGTATACAGACTGTTTGAAGCATTACTCCCCCTGGACGTAAGTCGGTATTGTGCCTACTATATTCAATCCCGATGCAATTTCTGTGTTTCATCGTCAATATGATGCTCCAAGGGTTACAGTAAACACCCAGTGGTGCGTCTCAATCTAATACTGGCCTCTCAGTAACGGCACATATACAGACTGTTTGAAGCATTACTCCCCCTGGACGGATGTCGGCATTGTGCCTACTTTATTCAATCCCGATGCAATTTCTGTGTTTCATCGTCAATATGAAGCTCCAAGGGTTACAGTAAACACCCAGTGGTGCGTCGCAATCTAATACTGGCCTCTGAGGAAAGGCACGTGCACAGAATGTTTGAAGCATTGCTCCCCCTAGACTATATTCAATCCCGATGCAATTTCTGTGTTTAATCGTCAATATGAAGCTCCAAGGGTTACAGTAAATACCCAGTGGTGCGTTGCAATCTAATACTGGCCTTTTAGGAAAGGCACGTATACAGACTGTTTGAAGCGTTACTCCCCATGGACGTAAGTCGGCATTGTGCCTACTATATTCAATCCCGATGCAATTTGTGTGTTTCATAGTCAATATGATGCTCCAACGGTTACAGTAAACACCCAGTGGTGCGTCGCAATCTAATACTGGCCTCTCAGTAACATCACATATACAGACTGTTTGAAGCATTACTCCCACTGGACGTAAGTCGTCATTGTGCCTACTATATTCAATCCCGATGCAATTTCTGTGTTTCATCGTCAATATGAAGCTCCAAGGGTTACAGTAAACACCCAGTGGCGCGTCGCAATCTAATACTGGCCTCTCAGGAAAGGCACGTATACAGACTGTTTGAAGCATTGCTCCCCCTGAACGAAAGTCGGCATTGTGCCTACTATATTCAATCCCGATGCAATTTCTGTGTTTCATCGTCTATATGAAGCTCCAAGGGTTACAGTAAACACCCAGTGGTGCGTCGCAATCTAATACTGGCCTCTCAGGAAAGGCACGTACACAGACTGTTTGAAGTATTGCTCCCCCTAGACGTAAGTTGGCATTGCGATTACTATATTCAATCCCGATGCAATTTCTGTGTTTCATCGTCAATGTGAAGCTCCAAGGGTTACAGTAAACACCCAGTGGTGCGTCGCAATCTAATACTGGCCTCTCAGGAAAGGCACGTATACAGACTGTTTGTAGCATTACTCTCCCTGGACGTAAGTCGGCATTGTGCCTACTATATTCAATCCCGATGCAATTTCTATGTTTCATCGTCAATATGAAGCTCCAATGGTTACAGTAAATACCCAGTGGTGCGTCGCAATCTAATACTGGCCTTTTAGGAAAGGCACGTATACAGACTGTTTGAAGCGTTACTCCCCATGTACGTAAGTCGGCATTGTGCCTACTATATTCAATCCCGATGCAATTTCTGTCTTTTATTCTCAATATGAAGCTCCAAGGGTTACAGTAAACACCCAGTGGTGCGTCGCAATCTAATACTGGCCTCTCAGTAACGTCACGTATACAGACTGTTTGAAGCATTGCTCCCCCTGGACGTAAGTCGGCATTGTGCCTACTATATTCAATCCCGATGCAATTTCTGTGTTTCATCGTCTAATATGAAACTCCATGGGTTACAGTAAACACCCAGTGGTGCGTCGCGATCTAATACTGGCCTCTCAGGAAAGGCACGTATACAGACTGTTTGAAGCATTGGTCCCCTGAACGAAAGTCGGCATTGTGCCTACTATATTCAATCCCGATGCAATTTCTGTGTTTCATCGCCAATATGAAGCTCCATGGGTTACAGTATACACCCAGTCGTGCGTCGCAATCTAATACTTGAATCTCAGGAAAGGCACGTATACAACTGTATGAAGCATTGCTCCCCCTGGACGTAAGTCGGCATTGTGCCTACTATATTCAATCCCGATGCAATTTCTGTGTTTCATCGTCAATATGAAGCTCCATGGGTTACAGTAAACACCCAGTGGTGCGTCGCAATCTAATACTGGCCTCTCAGGAAAGGCACGTATACAGACTGTTTGAAGCATTGCTCCCCCTGGACGTAAGTCGGCATTGTGCATACTATATTCAATCCCGATGCAATTTCTGTGTTTCATCGTCAATATGAAGCTCCAAGGGTTACAGTAAACACCCAGAGGTGCGCCGCAATTTAATACTGGCCCCTCAATAACGGCACGTATACAGACTGTTTGAAGCATTGCTCCCTCTGGACGTAAGTCGGTATTCCGCCTACTATATTCAATCCCGATTCAATTTCTGGTTTTCATAGTCAATATGATGCTCCAAGGGTTACAGTAAACACCCAGTGGTGCGCCGCAATCTAATACTGGCCTCTCAGGAAAGCCACGTATACCGACTGTTTGAGCATTACTCCCCCTGGATGTAAGTCGGCATTGTGACTACTATATTCAATCCCGATGCAATTTCTGTGTTTCATCGTCAATATGAAGCTTTAAGGGTTACAGTAAATACCCAGAGGTGCGTCGCAATTTAATACTGGCCTCTCAGTAACAGCACGTATACAGACTGTTTGAAGCATTGCTAACCCTGGACGTAAGTCGGCATTGTGCCTACTATATTCAATCCCGATGCAATTACTATGTTTCATCGTCAATATGAAGCTACAAGGGTTACAGTAAACACCCAGTGGTGCGTCGCAGTCTAATACTGACCTCTCAGTAACGGCACATATACAGACTGTTTGAAGCATTGCTCCCCCTGGACGTAAGTCGGCATTGTGCATACTATATTCAATCCCGATGCAATTTCTGTGTTTCATCGTCAATATGAAGCTCCAAGGGTGACAGTAAACACCCGGTGGTGCGTCGCAATCTAATACTGGCCTCTCAGGAAAGCCACGTATACAGACTGTTTGATGCATTACTCCCCCTGGACGTAAGTCTGCATTGTGCCTAATATATTCAATCCCGATGCAATTTCTGTGTTTCATCGTCTATATGAAGCTCCAAGGGTTACAGTAAACACCCAGAGGTGCGTCGCAATTTAATACTGGCCTCTCAGTAACGGCACGTATACAGACTGTTTGAAGCATTGCTCCCCCTGGACGTAAGACGGTATTGTGCCTACTATATTCAATCCCGATGCAATTTCTGTGTTTCATCGTCAATATGATGCTCCAAGGGTTACAGTAAACACCCAGTGGTGCGTCACAATCTAATACTGGCCTCTCAGTAACGGCACATATACAGACTGTTTGAAGCATTACTCCCCCTGGACGTAAGTCGGCATTGTGCCTACAATATTCAATCCCGATGCAATTACCGTGTTTCATCGTCAATATGGAGCTCCAAGGGTTACAGTAAACACCCAGTATTGCGTCGCAGTCTAATACTGGCCTCTCAGTAACGGCACGTATACAGACTGTTTGAAGCATTGCTCCCCCTGGACGTAAGTCGGTATTGTGCCTACTATATTCAATCCCGATGCAATTTCTGTGTTTCATCGTCAATATGAAGCTCCAAGGGTTACACTAAACACCCAGTGGTGCGTCGCAATGTACTACTGGCCTCTCAGGAATGCCACGTATACAGACTGTTTGAAGCATTACTCCCCCTGGACGTAAGTCGGCATTGTGCCTACTATATTCAGTCCCGATGCAAGTTCTGTGTTTCATCGTCAATATGAAGCTCCAAGGGTTACAGTAAACACCCAGAGGTGCGTCGCAATTTAATACTGGCCTCTCAGTAACGGCACGTATACAGACTGTTTGAAGCATTGCTCCCCCTGGACGTAAGACGGCATTGTGCATACTATATTCAATCCCGATGCAATTTCTGTGTTTCATCGTCAATATGAAGCTCCAAGGGTGACAGTAAACACCCAGTGGTGCGTCGCAATCTAATACTGGCCTCTCAGGAAAGCCACGTATACAGACTGTTTGATGCATTACTCCCCCTGGACGTAAGTCGGCATTGTGCCTACTATATTCAATCCCGATGCAATTTCTGTGTTCCATCGTCTATATGAAGCTCCAAGGGTTACAGTAAACACCCAGAGGTGCGTCGCAATTTAATACTGGCCTCTCAGTAACGGCACGTATACAGACTGTTTGAAGCATTGCTCCCCCTGGACGTAAGACGGTATTGTGCCTACTATATTCAATCCCGATGCAATTTCTGTGTTTCATCGTCAATATGATGCTCCAAGGGTTACAGTAAACACCCAGTGGTGCGTCGCAATCTAATACTGGCCTCTCAGTAACGGCACATATACAGACTGTTTGAAGCATTACTCCCCCTGGACGTAAGTCGGCAGTGTGCCTACAATAATCAATCCCGATGCAATTACCGTGTTTCATCGTCAATATGGAGCTCCAAGGTTACAGTAAACACCCAGTATTGCGTCGCAGTCTAATACTGGCCTCTCAGTAACGGCACGTATACAGACTGTTTGAAGCATTGCTCCCCCTGGACGTAAGTCGGTATTGTGCCTACTATATTCAATCCCGATGCAATTTCTGTGTTTCATCGTCAATATGAAGCTCCAAGGGTTACAGTAAACACCCAGTGGTGCGTCGCAATGTAATACTGGCCTCTCAGGAATGCCACGTATACAGACGGTTTGAAGCATTACTCCCCCTGGACGTAAGTCGGCATTGTGCCTACTATATTCAGTCCCGATGCAAGTTCTGTGTTTCATCGTCAATATGAAGCTCCAAGGGTTACAGTAAACACCCAGAGGTGCGTCGCAATTTAATACTGGCCTCTCAGTAACGGCACGTATACTGACTGTTTGAAGCATTGCTCCCCCTGGACGTAAGTCGGCATTGTGCCTACTATATTCAATCCCGATGCAATTACTGTGTTTCATCGTCAATATGAAGCTCCAAGGGTTACAGTAAACACCCAGTGGTGCGTCGCAGTCTAATACCGACCTCTCAGTAACGGCACATATACAGACTGTTTGAAGCATGCTCCCCCTGGACGTAAGTCGGCATTGTGCATACTATATTCAATCCCGATGCAATTTCTGTGTTTCATCGTCAGTATGAAGCTCCAAGGGTTACAGTAAACACCCAGTGGTGCGTCGCAATCTAATACTGGCCTCTCAGGAAAGCCACGTATACAGACTGTTTGAAGCATTACTCCCCCTGGACGTAAGTCGGTATTGTGCCTACTATATTCAATCCCGATGCAATTTCTGTGTTTCATCGTCAATATGATGCTCCAAGGGTTACAGTAAACACCCAGTGGTGCGTCTCAATCTAATACTGGCCTCTCAGTAACGGCACATATACAGACTGTTTGAAGCATTACTCCCCCTGGACGGATGTCGGCATTGTGCCTACTTTATTCAATCCCGATGCAATTACTGTGTTTCATCGTCAATATGAAGCTCCAAGGGTTACAGTAAACACCCAGTGGTGCGTCGCAATCTAATACTGGCCTCTCAGGAAAGGCACGTACACAGAATGTTTGAAGCATTGCTCCCCCTAGACGTAAGTCGGCATTGTGCCTACTATATTCAATCCCGATGCAATTTCTGTGTTTCATCGTCAATATGAAGCTCCAAGGGTTACAGTAAACACCCAGTGGTGCGTCGCAATCTAATACTGGCCTCTCAGGAAAGGCACGTATACAGACTGTTTGTAGCATTACTCTCCCTGGACGTAAGTCGGCATTGTGCCTACTATATTCAATCCCGATGCAATTTCTGTGTTTCATCGTCAATATGAAGCTCCAAGGGTTACAGTAAATACCCAGTGGTGCGTCGCAATCTAATACTGGCCTTTTAGGAAAGGCACGTATACTGACTGTTTGAAGCGTTACTCCCCATGGACGTAAGTCGGCATTGTGCCTACTATATTCAATCCCGATGCAATTTCTGTCTTTTATTCTCAATATGAAGCTCCAAGGGTTACAGTAAACACCCAGTGGCGCGTCGCAATCTAATACTGGCCTCTCAGGAAAGGCACGTATACAGACTGTTTGAAGCATTGCTCCCCCTGAACGAAAGTCGGCATTGTGCCTACTATATTCAATCCCGATGCAATTTCTGTGTTTCATAGTCAATATGAAGCCCCAAGGGTTACAGTAAACACCCAGTGGTGCGTCGCAATCTAATACTGGCCTCTCAGGAAAGGGACGTAAACAGACTGTTTGAAGCATTGCTCCCCCTGGACATAAGTCGGCATTGTGCCTACAATATTCAATCCCGATGCAATTACCGTGTTTCATCGTCAATATGAAGCTCCAAGGGTTACAGTAAACACCCAGTATTGCGTCGCAGTCTAATACTGGCCTCTCAGTAACGGCACGTATACAGACTGTTTGAAGCATTGCTCCCCCTGGACGTAAGTCGGTATTGTGCCTACTATATTCAATCCCGATGCAATTTCTGTGTTTCATCGTCAATATGAAGCTCCAAGGGTTACAGTAAACACCCAGTGGTGCGTCGCAATCTAATACTGGCCTCTCAGGATAGCCACGTATACAGACTGTTTGAAGCATTACTCCCCCTGGACGTAAGTCGGCATTGTGCCTACTATATTCAGTCCCGATGCAAGTTCTGTGTTTCATCGTCAATATGAAGCTCCAAGGGTTACAGTAAACACCCAGGGGTGCGTCGCAATTTAATACTGGCCTCTCAGTAACGGCACGTATACAGACTGTTTGAAGCATTGCTCCCCCTGGACGTAAGTCGGCATTGTGCCTACTATATTCAATCCCGATGCAATTACTGTGTTTCATCGTCAATATGAAGCTCCAAGGGTTACAGTAAACACCCAGTGGTGCGTCGCAGTCTAATACCCACCTCTCAGTAACGGCACATATACAGACTGTTTGAAGCATTGCTCCCCCTGGACGTAAGTCGGCATTGTGCATACTATATTCAATCCCGATGCAATTTCTGTGTTTCATCGTCAGTATGAAGCTCCAAGGGTTACAGTAAACACCCAGTGGTGCGTCGCAATCTAATACTGGCCTCTCAGGAAAGCCACGTATACAGACTGTTTGAAGCATTACTCCCCCTGGACGTAAGTCGGTATTGTGCCTACTATATTCAATCCCGATGCAGTTTCTGTGTTTCATCGTCAATATGATGCTCCAAGGGTTACAGTAAACACCCAGTGGTGCGTCTCAATCTAATACTGGCCTCTCAGTAACGGCACATATACAGACTGTTTGAAGCATTACTCCCCCTGGACGGATGTCGGCATTGTGCCTACTTTATTCAATCCCGATGCAATTTCTGTGTTTCATCGTCAATATGAAGCTCCAAGGGTTACAGTAAACACCCAGTGGTGCGTCGCAATCTAATACTGGCCTCTGAGGAAAGGCACGTGCACAGAATGTTTGAAGCATTGCTCCCCCTAGACGTAAGTTGGCATTGTGCCTACTATATTCAATCCCGATGCAATTTCTGTGTTTAATCGTCAATATGAAGCTCCAAGGGTTACAGTAAATACCCAGTGGTGCGTTGCAATCTAATACTGGCCTTTTAGGAAAGGAACGTATACAGACTGTTTGAAGCGTTACTCCCCATGGACGTAAGTCGGCATTGTGCCTACTATATTCAATCCCGATGCAATTTGTGTGTTTCATAGTCAATATGATGCTCCAACGGTTACAGTAAACACCCAGTGGTGCGTCGCAATCTAATACTGGCCTCTCAGTAACATCACATATACAGACTGTTTGAAGCATTACTCCCACTGGACGTAAGTCGTCATTGTGCCTACTATATTCAATCCCGATGCAATTTCTGTGTTTCATCGTCAATATGAAGCTCCAAGGGTTACAGTAAACACCCAGTGGCGCGTCGCAATCTAATACTGGCCTCTCAGGAAAGGCACGTATACAGACTGTTTGTAGCATTACTCTCCCTGGACGTAAGTCGGCATTGTGCCTACTATATTCAATCCCGATGCAATTTCTATGTTTCATCGTCAATATGAAGCTCCAATGGTTACAGTAAATACCCAGTGGTGCGTCGCAATCTAATACTGGCCTTTTAGGAAAGGCACGTATACTGACTGTTTGAAGCGTTACTCCCCATGTACGTAAGTCGGCATTGTGCCTACTATATTCAATCCCGATGCAATTTCTGTCTTTTATTCTCAATATGAAGCTCCAAGGGTTACAGTAAACACCCAGTGGTGCGTCGCAATCTAATACTGGCCTCTCAGTAACGTCACGTATACAGACTGTTTGAAGCATTGCTCCCCCTGGACGTAAGTCGGCATTGTGCCTACTATATTCAATCCCGATGCAATTTCTGTGTTTCATCGTCTAATATGAAGCTCCATGGGTTACAGTAAACACCCAGTGGTGCGTCGCGATCTAATACTGGCCTCTCAGGAAAGGCACGTATACAGACTGTTTGAAGCATTGGTCCCCTGAACGAAAGTCGGCATTGTGCCTACTATATTCAATCCCGATGCAATTTCTGTGTTTCATCGCCAATATGAAGCTCCATGGGTTACAGTATACACCCAGTCGTGCGTCGCAATCTAATACTTGAATCTCAGGAAAGGCACGTATACAACTGTATGAAGCACTGCTCCCCCTGGACGTAAGTCGGCATTGTGCCTACTATATTCAATCCCGATGAAATTTCTGTGTTTCATCGTCAATATGAAGCTCCATGGGTTACAGTAAACACCCAGTGGTGCGTCGCAATCTAATACTGGCCTCTCAGGAAAGGCACGTATACAGACTGTTTGAAGCATTGCTCCCCCTGGACGTAAGTCGGCATTGTGCATACTATATTCAATCCCGATGCAATTTCTGTGTTTCATCGTCAATATGAAGCTCCAAGGGTTACAGTAAACACCCAGAGGTGCGCCGCAATTTAATACTGGCCCCTCAATAACGGCACGTATACAGACTGTTTGAAGCATTGCTCCCTCTGGACGTAAGTCGGTATTCCGCCTACTATATTCAATCCCGATTCAATTTCTGGTTTTCATAGTCAATATGATGCTCCAAGGGTTACAGTAAACACCCAGTGGTGCGCCGCAATCTAATACTGGCCTCTCAGGAAAGCCACGTATACCGACTGTTTGAGCATTACTCCCCCTGGACGTAAGTCGGCATTGTGACTACTATATTCAATCCCGATGCAATTTCTGTGTTTCATCGTCAATATGAAGCTTTAAGGGTTACAGTAAATACCCAGAGGTGCGTCGCAATTTAATACTGGCCTCTCAGTAACAGCACGTATACAGACTGTTTGAAGCATTGCTAACCCTGGACGTAAGTCGGCATTGTGCCTACTATATTCAATCCCGATGCAATTACTATGTTTCATCGTCAATATGAAGCTACAAGGGTTACAGTAAACACCCAGTGGTGCGTCGCAGTCTAATACTGACCTCTCAGTAACTGCACATATACAGACTGTTTGAAGCATTGCTCCCCCTGGACGTAAGTCGGCATTGTGCATACTATATTCAATCCCGATGCAATTTCTGTGTTTCATCGTCAATATGAGGCTCCAAGGGTGACAGTAAACACCCAGTGGTACGTCGCAATCTAATACTGGCCTCTCAGGAAAGCCACGTATACAGACTGTTTGATGCATTACTCCTCCTGGACGTAAGTCTGCATTGTGCCTAATATATTCAATCCCGATGCAATTTCTGTGTTTCATTGTCTATATGAAGCTCCAAGGGTTACAGTAAACACCCAGAGGTGCGTCGCAATTTAATACTGGCCTCTCAGTAACGGCACGTATACAGACTGTTTGAAGCATTGCTCCCCCTGGACGTAAGACGGTATTGTGCCTACTATATTCAATCCCGATGCAATTTCTGTGTTTCATCGTCAATATGATGCTCCAAGGGTTACAGTAAACACCCAGTGGTGCGTCACAATCTAATACTGGCCTCTCAGTAACGGCACATATACAGACTGTTTGAAGCATTACTCCCCCTGGACGTAAGTCGGCATTGTGCCTACAATATTCAATCCCGATGCAATTACCGTGTTTCATCGTCAATATGGAACTCCAAGGGTTACAGTAAACACCCAGTATTGCGTCGCAGTCTAATACTGGCCTCTCAGTAACGGCACGTATACAGACTGTTTGAAGCATTGCTCCCCCTGGACGTAAGTCGGTATTGTGCCTACTATATTCAATCCCGATGCAATTTCTGTGTTTCATCGTCAATATGAAGCTCCAAGGGTTACACTAAACACCCAGTGGTGCGTCGCAATGTAATACTGGCCTCTCAGGAATGCCACGTATACAGACTGTTTGAAGCAGTACTCCCCCTGGACGTAAGTCGGCATTGTGCCTACTATATTCAGTCCCGATGCAAGTTCTGTGTTTCATCGTCAATATGAAGCTCCAAGGGTTACAGTAAACACCCAGAGGTGCGTCGCAATTTAATACTGGCCTCTCAGGAAAGCCACGTATACAGACTGTTTGATGCATTACTCCCCCTGGACGTAAGTCGGCATTGTGCCTAATATATTCAATCCCGATGCAATTTCTGTGTTTCATCGTCTATATGAAGCTACAAGGGTTACAGTAAACACCCAGAGGTGCGTCGCAATTTAATACTGGCCTCTCAGTAACGGCACGTATACAGACTGTTTGAAGCATTGCTCCCCCTGGACGTAAGTTGGCATTGTGCCTACTATATTCAATCCCGATGCAATTTCTGTGTTTAATCGTCAATATGAAGCTCCAAGGGTTACAGTAAATACCCAGTGGTGCGTTGCAATCTAATACTGGCCTTTTAGGAAAGCCACGTATACAGACTGTTTGAAGCGTTACTCCCCCTGGACGTAAGTCGGCATTGTGCCTACAATATTCAATCCCGATGCAATTACCGTGTTTCATCGTCAATATGGAGCTCCAAGGGTTACAGTAAACACCCAGTATTGCGTCGCAGTCTAATACTGGCCTCTCAGTAACGGCACGTATACAGACTGTTTGAAGCATTGCTCCCCCTGGACGTAAGTCGGTATTGTGCCTACTATATTCAATCCCGATGCAATTTCTGTGTTTCATCGTCAATATGAAGCTCCAAGGGTTACAGTAAACACCCAGTGGTGCGTCGCAATGTAATACTGGCCTCTCAGGAATGCCACGTATACAGACTGTTTGAAGCATTACTCCCCCTGGACGTAAGTCGGCATTGTGCCTACTATATTCAGTCCCGATGCAAGTTCTGTGTTTCATCGTCAATATGAAGCTCCAAGGGTTACAGTAAACACCCAGAGGTGCGTCGCAATTTAATACTGGCCTCTCAGTAACGGCACGTATACTGACTGTTTGAAGCATTGCTCCCCCTGGACGTAAGTCGGCATTGTGCCTACTATATTCAATCCCGATGCAATTACTGTGTTTCATCGTCAATATGAAGCTCCAAGGGTTACAGTAAACACCCAGTGGTGCGTCGCAGTCTAATACCGACCTCTCAGTAACGGCACATATACAGACTGTTTGAAGCATGCTCCCCCTGGACGTAAGTTGGCATTGTGCATACTATATTCAATCCCGATGCAATTTCTGTGTTTCATCGTCAGTATGAAGCTCCAAGGGTTACAGTAAACACCCAGTGGTGCGTCGCAATCTAATACTGGCCTCTCAGGAAAGCCACGTATACAGACTGTTTGAAGCATTACTCCCCCTGGACGTAAGTCGGTATTGTGCCTACTATATTCAATCCCGATGCAATTTCTGTGTTTCATCGTCAATATGATGCTCCAAGGGTTACAGTAAACACCCAGTGGTGCGTCGCAATCTAATACTGGCCTCTCAGGAACGTCACATATACAGACTGTTTGAAGCATTACTCCCACTGGACGTAAGTCGGCAATGTGCCTACTATATTCAATCCCGATGCAATTTCTGTGTTTCATCGTCAATATGAAGCTCCAAGGGTTACAGTAAACACCCAGTGGCGCGTCGCAATCTAATACTGGCCTCTCAGGAAAGGCACGTATACAGACTGTTTGAAGCATTGCTCCCCCTGAACGAAAGTCGGCATTGTGCCTACTATATTCAATCCCGATGCGATTTCTGTGTTTCATAGTCAATATGAAGCCCCAAGGGTTACAGTAAACACCCAGTGGTTCGTCGCAATCTAATACTGGCCTCTCAGGAAAGGGACGTAAACAGACTGTTTGAAGTATTGCTCCCCCTGGACATAAGTCGGCATTGTGCCTACAATATTCAATCCCGATGCAATTACCGTGTTTCATCGTCAATATGAAGCTCCAAGGGTTACAGTAAACACCCAGTATTGCGTCGCAGTCTAATACTGGCCTCTCAGTAACGGCACGTATACAGACTGTTTGAAGCATTGCTCCCCCTGGACGTAAGTCGGTATTGTGCCTACTATATTCAATCCCGATGCAATTTCTGTGTTTCATCGTCAATATGAAGCTCCAAGGGTTACAGTAAACTTTCAGTGGTGCGTCGCAATCTAATACTGGCCTCTCAGGAAAGGCACGTATACAGACTGTTTGAAGCATTATTCCCCTGGACGTAAGTCGGCATTGTGCCTACTATATTCAGTCCCGATGCAAGTTCTGTGTTTCATCGTCAATATGAAGCTCCAAGGGTTACAGTAAACACCCAGGGGTGCGTCGCAATTTAATACTGGCCTCTCAGTAACGGCACGTATACAGACTGTTTGAAGCATTGCTCCCCCTGGACGTAAGTCGGCATTGTGCCTACTATATTCAATCCCGATGCAATTACTATGTTTCATCGTCAATATGAAGCTCCAAGGGTTACAGTAAACACCCAGTGGTGCGTCGCAGTCTAATACCGACCTCTCAGTAACGGCACATATACAGACTGTTTGAAGCATTGCTCCCCCTGGACGTAAGTCGGCATTGTGCATACTATATTCAATCCCGATGCAATTTCTGTGTTTCATCGTCAGTATGAAGCTCCAAGGGTTACAGTAAACACCCAGTGGTGCGTCGCAATCTAATACTGGCCTCTCAGGAAAGGCACGTACACATAATGTTTGAAGCATTGCTCCCCATAGACGTAAGTTGGCATTGTGCCTACTATATTCAATCCCGATGCAATTACTGTGTTTCATCGTCAATATGAAGCTCCAAGGGTTACAGTAAACACCCAGTGGCGCGTCGCAATCTAATACTGGCCTCTCAGGAAAGGCACGTATACAGACTGTTTGAAGCATTGCTCCCCCTGAACGAAAGTCGGCATTGTGCCTACTATATTCAATCCCGATGCAATTTCTGTGTTTCATAGTCAATATGAAGCTCCAAGGGTTACAGTAAACACCCAGTATTGCGTCGTAGTCTAATACTGGCCTCTCAGTAACGGCACGTATACAGACTGTTTGAAGCATTGCTCCCCCTGGACGTAAGTCCGTATTGTGTTTACTATATTCAATCCCGATGCAATTTCTGTGTTTCATCGTCAATATGAAGCTCCAAGGGTTACAGTAAAAATCCAGTGGTGCGTCGCAATATAATACTGGCCTCTCAGGAAAGCCACGTATACAGACTGTTTGAAGCATTACTCCCCCTGGACGTAAGTCGGCATTGTGCCTACTATATTCAGTCCCGATGCAAGTTCTGTGTTTCATCGTCAATATGAAGCTCCAAGGGTTACAGTAAACACCCAGAGGTGCGTCGCAATTTAATACTCGCCTCTCAGTAACGGCACGTATACAGACTGTTTGAAGCATTGCTCCCCCTGGACGTAAGTCGGCATTGTGCCTACTATATTCAATCCCGATGCAATTACTGTGTTTCATCGTCGATATGAAGCTCCAAGGGTTACAGTAAACACCCAGTGGTGCGTCGCAGTCTAATACCGACCTCTCAGTAACGGCACATATACAGACTGTTTGAAGCATTGCTCCCCCTGGACGTAAGTCGGCATTGTGCATACTATATTCAATCCCGATGCAATTTCTGTGTTTCAGCGTCTGTATGAAGCTCCAAGGGTTACAGTAAACACCCAGTGGTGCGTCGCAATCGAATACTGGCCTCTCAGGAAAGCCACGTATACAGACTGTTTGAAGCATTACTCCTCCTGGACGTAAGTCGGTATTGTGCCTACTATATTCAAACCCGATGCAATTTCTGTGTTTCATCGTCAATATGATGCTCCAAGGGTTACAGTAAACACCCAGTGGTGCGTCTCAATCTAATACTGGCCTCTCAGTAACGGCACATATACAGACTGTTTGAAGCATTACTCCCCCTGGACGGATGTCGGCATTGTGCCTACTTTATTCAATCCCGATACAATTTCTGTGTTTCATCGTCAATATGAAGCTCCAAGGGTTACAGTCAACACCCAGTTGTGCGTCGCAATCTAATACTGGCCTCTCTGTAACGACACGTATACAGACTGTTTGAAGCATTAATCCCCCTGGACGTAAGTCGGCATTGTGCCTACTATATTCAATCCCGATGCAATTTCTGTGTTTCATCGTCAATATGAAGCTCCAAGGGTTACAGTAAACACCCAGTGGTGCGTCGCAATCTAATACTGGCCTCTCAGGAAAGGCACGTACACAGAATGTTTGAAGCATTGCTCCCCCTAGACGTAAGTTGGCATTGCGCCTACTATATTCAATCCCGATGCAATTTCTGTGTTTCATCGTCAATATGAAGCTCCAAGGGTTACAGTAAATACCAGTGGTGCGTCGCAATCTAATACTGGCCTTTTAGGAAAGGCACGTATACAGACTGTTTGAAGCGTTACTCCCCATAGACGTAAGTCGGCATTGTGCCTACTATATTCAATCCCGATGCAATTTCTGTCTTTTATTCTCAATATGAAGCTCCAAGGATTACAGTAAACACCCAGTGGTGCGTCGCAATCTAATACTGGCCTCTCAGTGACGTCACATATACAGACTGTTTGAAGCATTACTCCCACTGGACGTAAGTCGGCATTGTGCCTACAATATTCAATCCCGATGCAATATCTGTGTTTCATCGTCAATATGAAGCTCCAAGGGTTACAGTAAACACCCAGTGGCGCGTCGCAATCTAATACTGGCCTCTCAGGAAAGGCACGTATACAGACTGTTTGAAGCATTGCTCCCCCTGAACGAAAGTCGGCATTGTGCCTACTATATTCAATACCGATGCAATTTCTGTGTTTCATAGTCAATATGAAGCTCCAAGGGTTACAGTAAACACCCAGTGGTGCGTCGCAATCTAATACTGGCCTCTCAGGAAAGGCACGTAAACAGTCTGTTTGAAGCATTCCTCCCCCTGGACGTAAGTCGGCATTGTGCCTACAATATTCAATCCCGATGCAATTACCGTGTTTCATCGTCAATATGAAGCTCCAAGGGTTACAGTAAACACCCAGTGGTGCGTCGCAGTCTAATACTGGCCTCTCAGTAACGGCACGTATACAGACTGTTTGAAGCATTGCTCCCCCTGGACGTAAGTCGGCATTGTGCATACTATATTCAATCCCGATGCAATTTCTGTGTTTCATCGTCAATATGAAGCTCCAAGGGTTACAGTAAACACCCAGAGGTGCGTCGCACTTTAATACTGGCCTCTCAGTAACGGCACGTATACAGACTGTTTAAAGCATTGCTCCCCCTGGACGTAAGTCGGTATTGTGCCTACTATACTGAATCCCGATGCAATTTCTGTGTTTCATCGTCAATATGAAGCTCCAAGGGTTACAGTAAAAACCCAGTGGTGCGTCGCAATCTAATACTGGCCTCTCAGGAAAGCCACGTATACAGACTGTTTGAAGCATTACTCCCCCTGGACGTAAGTTGGCATTGGGCCTATTATATTCAGTGCCGATGAAAGTTCTGTGTTTCATCGTCAATATGAAGCTCCAAGGGTTACAGTAAACACCTAGAAGTGCGTCGCAATTTAATACTGGCCTCTCAGTAACGGCACGTATACAGACTGTTTGAAGCATTGCTCCCCCTGGACGTAAGTCGGGATTGTGGCTACTATATTCAATCCCGATGCAATTACTGTGTTTCATCGTCAATATGAAGCTCCAAGGGTAACAGAAAACACCCAGTGGTGCGTCGGAGTCTAATACTGACCTCTCAGTAACGGCACATATACAGACAGTTTGAAGCATTGCTCCCCCTGGACGAAAGTCGGCATTGTGCATACTATATTCAATCCCGATGCAATTTCTGTGTTCCATCGTCAGTGTGAAGCTCCAAGGGTTACAGTAAACAACCAGTGGTGCGTCGCAATCTAATACTGGCCTCTCAGGAAATGCACGTATACAGACTGTTTGAAGCATTGCTCCCTCTGAACGAAAGACGGCATTGTGCCTACTATACTCAATCCCGATGCAATTTCTGTGCTTCATCGTCAATATGAAGATCCATGGGTTACAGTAAACACCCAGTCGTTCGTCGCAATCTAATTCTGGAATCTCAGGAAAGGCACGTATACAACTGTATGAAGCATTGCTCCCCGTGGACGTAAGTCGGCATTGTGACTACTATATTCAATCCCGATGCAATTTCTGTGTTTCATCGTCAATATGAAGCTCCAGGGGTTACAGTAAACACCCAGTGGTGCGTCGCAATCTAATACTGGCCTCTCTGTAACGGCACGTATACAGACTGTTTGATGCATTGCTCCCCCTGGACGGAAGTCGGCATTGTGCCTACTATATTCAATCCCGATGCAATTTCTGTGTTTCATCGTCAATATGAAGCTCCATGCGTTACAGTAAACACCCAGTGGTGCGTCGCAATCTAATACTGGCCTCTAGGTAACGTCACGTATACAGACTGTTAGAAGCATTGCTCCCCCTGGACGTAAGTCGGTATTGTGCCTACTATATTCAATCCCGATGCCATTTCTGTGTTTCATCGTCAATATGATGCTCCAAGGGTTACAGTAAACACCCAGTGGTGCGTCGCAATCTAATACTGGCCTCTCAGTAGCGGCACATATACAGACTGTTTGAAGCATTACTCCCACTGGACGTAAGTCGGCATTGTGCCTACTATACTCAATCCCGATGCAATTTCTGTGTTTCATCGTCAATATGAAGCTTCAAGGGTTACAGTAAACACCCAGTGGTGCGTCGCAATCTAGTACTGGCCTCTCTGTAACGACACGTATACAGACTGTTTGAAGAATTAATCCCCCTGGATGTAAGTCGGCATTGTGCCTACTATATTCAATCCCGATGCAATTTCTGTGTTTCATCGTCAATATGGATCTCCAAGGGTGGCAGTAAACCTCCGTGGTGCGTCGCAATCTAATACTGGCCTCTCAGGGAAGGCACGTATACAGACTGTTTGAAGCATTGCTCCCCCTGAACGGAAGTCGGCAATGTGCCTACTACATTCAATCCCGATGCAATTTCTGTGTTTCATCGTCAATATGAAGCTCCATGGGTTACAGTAAACACGCAGTGGTGCGTCGCAATCTAATACTGGCCTCTCAGGAAAGTCACATATACCGACTGTTTGATTCATTGCTCCCCCTGAACGAAAGTCGACATTGTGCCTACTATATTCAATCCCGATGTAATTTCTGTGTTTCATCGTCAATATGAAGCTCCAAGGGTTACAGTAAACACCCAGTGGTGCGTCGCAATCTAATACTGGCCTCTCAGGAAAGGCACGTATACAGAGTGTTTGAAGCATTGCTCACCCTGAACGAAAGTCGGCATTGTGCCTACTATATTCAATCCCGATGCAATTTCTGTGTTTCATCGTCATTATGAAGCTCCAAGGGTTACAGTAAACACCCAGTGGTGTGTCGCAATCTAATACTGGCCCCTCAGGAAAGGCACGTATACAGACTGTTTGAAGCATTGCCTCCCCTGAACGAAAGCCAGCATTGTGCCTACTATATTCAATCCCCATGCAATTTCTGTGATTCATCGTCAATATGAAGCTCCAAGGGTTACAGTAAACACCCAGTGGTGCTTCGCAATCTAATACTGGCCTCTCAGGAAAGGCACGTATACAGACCGTTTGAAGCATTGCTTCCCCTGGAGGTAAGTCGGCATTGTGCCTACTATATTCAATCCCGATGCAATTTCTGTGTTTCATCGTCAATATGAAGCTCCAAGGGTTACAGTAAACACCCAGTGGTGCGTCGCAATCTAATACTGGCATCTCTGTAACGACACGTATACAGACTGTTTGAAGCATTAATCCCCCTGGATGTAAGTCGGCATTGTGCCTACTATATTCAATCCCGATGCAATTTCTGTGTTTCATCGTCAATATGGAGCTCGAAGGGTTACAGTAAACACCCAGTGGTGCGTCGCAATCTAATACTGGCCTCTCAGGAAAGGCACGTATACAGACTGTTTGTAGCATTACTCTCCCTGGACGTAAGTCGGCATTGTGCCTACTATATTCAATCCCGATGCAATTTCTGTGTTTCATCGTCAATATGAAGCTCCAAGGGTTACAGTAAATACCCAGTGGTGCGTCGCAATCTAATACTGGCCTTTTAGGAAAGGCACGTATACAGACTGTTTGAAGCGTTACTCCCCATGGACGTAAGTCGGCATTGTGCCTACTATATTCAGTCCCGATGCAATTTCTGTCTTTTATTCTCAATATGAAGCTCCAAGGGTTACAGTAAACACCCAGTGGTGCGTCGCAATCTAATACTGGCCTCTCAGTAACGTCAGGTATACAGACTCTTTGAAGCATTGCTCCCCTTGGAGGTAAGTCGGCATTGTGCCTACTATATTCAATCCCGATGCAATTTCTGTGTTTCATCGTCATTATGATGCTCCATGGGTTACAGTAAACAGCGAGTGGTGCGTCGCAATCTAATACTGGCCTCTCAGGAAATGCACGTATACAGACTGTTTGAAGCATTGCTCCCTCTGAACGAAAGACGGCATTGTGCCTACTATATTCAATCCCGATGCAATTTCTGTGTTTCATCGTCAATATGAAGATCCATGGGTTACAGTAAACACCCAGTCGTTCGTCGCAATCTAATTCTGGAATCTCAGGAAAGGCACGTATACAACTGTATGAAGCATTGCTCCCCGTGGACGTAAGTCGGCATTGTGACTACTATATTCAATCCCGATGCAATTTCTGTGTTTCATCGTCAATATGAAGCTCCAAGGGTTACAGTAAACACCCAGTGGTGCGTTGCAATCTAATACTGGTCTCTCAGGAAAGGCACGTATACAGACTGTTTGAAGCATTGCTCCCCCTGGACGGAAGTCATCATTGTGCCTACTATATTCAATCCAGATGCAATTTCTGTGTTTCATCGTCAATCTGAAGCTCCATGGGTTACAGTAAACACCCAGTGGTGCGTCGCAATCTAATACTGGCCTCTCAGTAACGTCACGTATACAGATTGTTTGAAGCATTTCTCCCCCTTGGACGTAAGTCGGTATTGTGCCTACTATATTCAATCCCGATGCAATTTCTGTGTTTCATCGTCAATATGATGCTCCAAGGGTTACAGTAAACACCCAGTGGTGCGTCGCAATCTAATACTGGCCTCTCAGTAGCGGCACATATACAGGCTGTTTGAAGCATTACACCCACTGGACGTAAGTCGGCATTGTGCCTCCTATACTCAATCCCGATGCAATTTCTGTGTTTCATCGTCGATATGAAGCTTCAAGGGTTACAGTAAACAGCGAGTGGTGCGTCGCAATCTAATACTGGCCTCTCTGTAACGACACGTATACAGACTGTTTGAAGCATTAATCCCCCTGGATGTAAGTCGGCATTGTGCCTACTATATTCAACCCCGATGCAATTTCTGTGTTTCATCGTCAATATGAAGCTCCAAGGGTGGCAGTAAACCTCCGTGGTGCGTCGCAATCTAATACTGGCCTCTCAGGAAAGGCACGTATACAGACTGTTTGAAGCATTGCTCCCCCTGAACGGAAGTCGGCATTGTGCCTACTACATTCAATCCCGATGCAATTTCTGTGTTTCATCGTCAATATGAAGCTCCAAGGGTTACAGTAAACACCCAGTGGTGCGTCGCAATCTAATACTGGCCTCTCAGGAAAGGCACGTATACAGAGTGTTTGAAGCATTGCTCACCCTAAACGAAAGTCGGCATTGTGCCTACTATATTCAATCCCGATGCAATTTCTGTGTTTCATCGTCATTATGAAGCTCCAAGGGTTACAGTAAACACCCAGTGGTGTGTCGCAATCTAATACTGGCCTCTCAGGATAGGCACGTATACAGACTGTTTGAAGCATTGCTTCCCCTGAACGAAAGCCAGCATTGTGCCTACTATATTCAATCCCCATGCAATTTCTGTGTTTCATCGTCAATATGAAGCTCCAAGGGTTACAGTAAACACCCAGTGGTGCTTCGCAATCTAATACTGGCCTCTCAGGAAAGGCACGTATACAGACCGATTGAAGCATTGCTTCCCCTGGACGTAAGTCGGCATTGTGCCTACTATATTCAATCCCGATGCAATTTCTGTGTTTCATCGTCAATATGAAGCTCCAAGGGTTACAGTAAACACCCAGTGGTGCGTCGCAATCTAATACTGGCATCTCTGTAACGACACGTATACAGACTGTTTGAAGCATTAATCCCCCTGGATGTAAGTTGGCATTGTGCCTTCTATATTCAATCCCGATGCAATTTCTGTGTTTCATCGTCAATATGAAGCTCCAAGGGTTACAGTAAACACCCAGTGGTGCGTCGCAATCTAATACTGGCCTCTCAGGAAAGGCACGTATACAGACTGTTTGTAGCATTACTCTCCCTGGACGTAAGTCGGCATTGTGCCTACTATATTCAATCCCGATGCAATTTCTGTGTTTCATCGTCAATATGAAGCTCCAAGGGTTACAGTAAATACCCAGTGGTGCGTCGCAATCTAATACTGGCCTTTTAGGAAAGGCACGTATACAGACTGTGTGAAGCGTTACTCCCCATGGACGTAAGTCGGCATTGTGCCTACTATATTCAGTCCCGATGCAATTTCTGTCTTTTATTCTCAATATGGAGCTTCAAGGGTTGCAGTAAACACCCAGTGGTGCGTCGCAATCTAATACTGGCCTCTCAGTAACGTCACGTATACAGACTGTTTGAAGCATTGCTCCCCTTGGACGTAAGTCGTCATTGTGCCTACTATATTCAATCCCGATGCAATTTCTGTGTTTCATCGTCATTATGAAGCTCCATGGGTTACAGTAAACAGCCAGTGGTGCGTCGCAATCTAATACTGGCCTCTCAGGAAATGCACGTATACAGACTGCTTGAAGCATTGCTCCCTCTGAACGAAAGACGGCATTGTGCCTACTATATTCAATCCCGATGCAATTTCTGTGTTTCATCGTCAATATGAAGCTCCAAGGGTTACAATAAACACCCAGTGGTGCGTCGCAATCTAAAACTGGCCTCTCTGTAACGGCACGTATACAGACTGTTTGAAGCATTGCTCCCCCTGGACGGAAGTCGGCATTGTGCCTACTATATTCAATCCCGATGCAATTTCTGTGTTTCATCGTCAATATGAAGCTCCATGGGTTACAGTAAACACCCAGTGGTGCGTCGCAATCTAATACTGGCCTCTCAGTAACGTCACGTATACAGACTGTTTGAAGCATTGCTCCCCCAGGACGTAAGTCGGTATTGTGCCTACTATATTCAATCCCGATGCAATTTCTGTGTTTCATCGTCAATATGATGCTCCAAGGGTTACAGTAAACACCCACTGGTGCGTCGCAATCTAATACTGGCCTCTCAGTAGCGGCACATATACAGACTGTTTGAAGCATTACTCCCACTGGACGTAAGTCGGTATTATGCCTACTATACTCAATCCCAATGCAATTTCTGTGTTTCATCGTCAATATGAAGCTTCAAGGGTTACAGTAAACACCCAGTGGTGCGTCGCAATCTAATACTGGCCTCTCTGTAACGACACGTATACAGACTGTTTGAAGCATTAATCCCCCTGGATGTAAGTCGGCATTGTGCCTACTATATTCAATCCCGATGCAATTTCTGTGTTTCATCGTCAATATGAAGCTCCAAGGGTGGCAGTCAACCTCCGTGGTGCGTCGCAATCTAATACTGGCCTCTCAGTAACGTCACGTATACAGACTGTTTGAAGCATTGCTCCCCCTGGACGTAAGTCGGTATTGTGCCTACTATATTCAATCCCGATGCAATTTCAGTGTTTCATCGTCAATATGAAGCTCCATGGGTTACAGTAAACACCCAGTGGTGCGTCGCAATCTAATACTGGCCTCTCAGGAAAGTCACATATACCGACTGTTTGATGCATTGCTCCCCCTGAACGAAAGTCGACATTGTGCCTACTATATTCAATCCCGATGCAATTTCTGTGTTTCATCGTCAATATGAAGCTCCAAGGGTTACAGTAAACACCCAGTGGTGCGTCGCAATCTAATACTGGCCTCTCAGGAAAGGCACGTATACAGAGTGTTTGAACCATTGCTCACCCTGAAAGAAAGTCGGCATTGTGCCTACTATATTCAATCCCGATGCAATTTCTGTGTTTCATCGTCATTATGAAGCTCCAAGGGTTACAGTAAACACCCAGTGGTGTGTCGCAATCAATACTGGCCTCTCAGGAAAGGCACGTATACAGACTGTTTGAAGCATTGCTTCCCCTGAACGAAAGCCAGCATTGTGCATACTATATTCAATCCCCATGCAATTTCTGTGTTTCATCGTCAATATGAAGCTCCAAGGGTTACAGTAAACACCCAGTGGTGCTTCGCAATCTAATACTGGCCTCTCAGGAAAGGCACGTATACAGACCGTTTGAAGCATTGCTTCCCCTGGACGTAAGTCGGCATTGTGCCTACTATATTCAATCCCGATGCAATTTCTGTGTTTCATCGTCAATATGAAGCTCCAAGGGTTACAGTAAACACCCAGTGGTGCGTCGCAATCTAATACTGGCCACTCAGGAAAGGCACGTATACAGACTGTTTGAAGCATTGATCGCCCTGAACGAAAGTCGGCATTGTGCCTATTATATTCAATCCCCATGCAATTTCTGTGTTTCATCGTCAATATGAAGCTCCATGGGTTACAGTAAACACCCAGTCGTGCGTCGCAATCTAATACTGGAATCTCAGGAAAGGCACGTATGCAGCTGTATGAAGCATTGCTCCCCCTGGACGTATGTCGGCATTGTGCCTACTATATTAAATCCCGATGAAATTTCTGTGTTTCGTCGTCAATATGAAGCTCCAAGGGTTACAGTAAACACCCAGTGGTGCGTCGCAATCTAATACTGGCCTCTCAGGAAAGGCACGTATACAGACTGTTTGAAGCATTACTCACCCTGAACGAAAGTCGGCATTGTGGCTACTATATTCAATCCCGATGCAATGTCTGTGTTTCATCGTCAGTATGAAGCTCCATGGGTTACAGTAAACACCCAGTGGTGCGTCGCAATCTAATACTGGCCTCTCAGGAAAGGCACGTATACAGACTGTTTGAAGCATTGCTCCCCTTGAACGAAAGTCGGCATTGTGCCTACTATATTCAATCCCGATGCAATTTCTGTGTTTCATCGTCAATATGAACCTCCAATGGTTACAGTAAGCACCCAGTGGTGCGTCGCAATCTAATACTGGCCTCTCAGGAAAAGCACAAATACAGACTGTCTGAAGAATTGCTCCTCCTGAACGAAAGTCGGCATTGTGCCTACTATATTCAATCCCGATGCAATTTCTGTGTTTCATCGTCAATATGAAGCTCAAAGGGTTACAGTAAACACCCAGTCGTACGTCGCAATCTAATACTGGCCTCTCAGGAAAGGCACGTATACAGACTGTTTGAAGCATTGCTCCCCATGAACGAAAGTCGGCATTGTGCCTACTATATTCAATCCCGATGCAATTTCTGTGTTTCATCGTCAATATGAAGCTCCAAGGGTTACAGTAAACACCCAGTGGTGCGTCGCAATCTAATACTGGCCTCTCAGGAAAGGCACGTATACAGAGTGATTGAAGCAACGCTCCCCCTGAACAAAAGTCGGCATTGTGCCTACTATACTCAATCCCAATGCAATTTCTCTGTTTCATCGTCAATATGAAGCTTCAAGGGTTACAGTAAACACCAAGTGGTGCGTCGCAATCTAATACTGGCCTCTCTGTAACGACACGTATACAGACTGTTTGAAGCATTAATCCCCCTGGATGTAAGTCGGCATTGTGCCTACTATATTCAATCCCGATGCAATTTCTGTGTTTCATCGTCAATATGAAGCTCCAAGGGTGGCAGTAAACCTCCGTGGTGCGTCGCAATCTAATACTGGCCTCTCAGGAAAGGCACGTATCCACACTGTTTGAAGCATTGCTCCCCCTGAACGGAAGTCGGCATTGTGCCTACTACATTCAATCCCGATGCAATTTCTGTGTTTCATCGTCAATATGAAGCTCCATGGGTTACAGTAAACACCCAGTGGTGCGTCGCTTTCTAATACTGGCCTCTCAGGAAAGTCACATATACCGACTATTTGATGCATTGCTCCCCCTGAACGAAAGTCGACATTGTGCCTACTATATTCAATCCCGATGCAATTTCTGTGTTTCATCGTCAATATGAAGCTCCAAGGGTTACAGTAAACACCCAGTGGTGCGTCGCAATCTAATACTAGCCTCTCAGGAAAGGCACGTATACAGAGTGTTTGAAGCATTGATCACCCTGAAAGAAAGTCGGCATTGTGCCTACTATATTCAATCCCGATGCAATTTCTGTGTTTCATCGTCATTATGAGGCTCCAAGGGTTACAGTAAACACCCAGTGGTGTGTCGCAATCTAATACTGGCCTCTCAGGAAAGGCACGAATACAGACTGTTTGAAGCATTGCTTCCCCTGAACGAAAGCCAGCATTGTGCCTACTATATTCAATCCCCATGCAATTTCTGTGTTTCATCGTCAATATGAATATCCAAGGGTTACAGTAAACACCCAGTGTTGCTTCGCAATCTAATACTGGCCTCTCAGGAAAGGCACGTATACAGACCGTTTGAAGCATTGCTTCCCCTCGACGTAAGTCGGCATTGTGCCTACTATATTCAATCACGATGCAATTTCTGTGTTTCATCGTCAATATGAAGCTCCAAGGGTTACAGTAAACACCCAGTGGTGCGTCGCTATGTAATACTGGCCACTCAGGAAAGGCACGTATACAGACTGTTTGAAGCATTGATCTCCCTGAACGAAAGTCGGCATTGTGCCTGTTATATTCAATCCCGATGCAATTTCTGTGTTTCATCGTCAATATGAAGCTCCATGGGTTACAGTAAACACCCAGTCGTGCGTCGCAATCTAATACTGGAATCTCAGGAAAGGCACGTATACAGCTGTATGAAGCATTGCTCCCCCTGGACGTATGTCGGCATTGTGCCTACTATATTCAATCCCGATGCAATTTCTGTGTTTCATCGTCAATATGAAGCTCCAAGGGTTACAGTAAACACCCAGTGGTGCGTCGCAATCTAATACTGGCCTCTCAGGAAAGGCACGTATACAGACTGTTTGAAGCGTTACTCACCCTGAACGAAAGTCGGCATTGTGGCTACTATATTCAATCCCGATGCAATGTCTGTGTTTCATCGTCAGTATGAAGCTCCATGGGTTACAGTAAACACCCAGAGGTGCGTCGCAATCTAATACTGGCCTCTCAGGAAAGGCACGTATTCAGACTGTTTGAAGCATTGCTCCCCTTGAACGAAAGTCGGCATTGTGCCTACTATATTCAATCCCGATGCAATTTCTGTGTTTCATCGTCAATATGAAGCTCCATGGGTTACAGTAAACTTTCAGTGGTGCGTCGCAATCTAATACTGGCCTCTCAGGAAAGGCACGTATACAGACTGTTTGAAGCATTACTCCCCCTGAACTAAAGTCGGCATTGTGCCTACTATATTCAATCCCGATGCAATTTCTGTGTTTCATCGTCAATATGAAGCTCCAAGGGTTACAGTAAACACCCAGTGGTGCGTCGCAATCTAATACTGGCCTTTCAGGAAAGGCACGTATACAGACTGTTTGAAGCATTGCTCCCCCTGAACGAAAGTCGGCATTGTGCCTACTATATTGAATCCCGATGCAATTTCTGTGTTTCTTCGTCAATATGAAGCTAAATGGGTTACAGTAAACACCCAGTGGTGCGTCGCAATCTAATACTGGCCTCTCAGGGAAGGCACGTATACAGACTGTTTGAAGCGTTGCTCCCCGTGAACGAAAGTAGGCATTGTGCCTACTATATTCAATCCCGATGCAATTTCTGTGTTTCATCGTCAATATGAAGCTTCAAGGGTTACAGTAAACACCCAGTGGTGCGTCGCAATCTAATACTGGCATCTCAGGAAAGGCATGTATAGAGACTGTTTGAAGCATTGCTCCCCCTGAACGAAAGTCGGCATTGTGCCTACTATATTCAATGCCGATGCAATTTCTGTGTTTCATCGTCAATATGAAGCTCCATGAGTAACAGTAAACACCCAGTGGTGCGTCGCAATCTAATACTGGCCTCTCAGGAAAGTCACATATATAGACTGTTTGAAGCATTGATCCCCCTGAACGAAAGTCGGCATTGTGCCTGCTATATTCAATCCCGATGCAATTTCTGTGTTTCATCGTCAATATGAAGCACCAAGGGTTACAGTAAACACCCAGTGGTGCGTCGCAATCTAATACTGGCCTCTCTGTAACGGCACGTATACAGATTGTTTGAAGCATTGCTCCCCCTGGACGGAAGTCGGCATTGCGCCTACTATATTCAATCCCGATGCAATTTCTGTGTTTCATCGTCAATATGAAGCTCCAAGGGTTACAGTAAACACCCAGTGGTGCGTCGCAATCTAATACTGGCCTCTCTGTAACGACACGTATACAGACTGTTTGAAGCATTAATCCCCCTGGATGTAAGGAGGCATTGTGCCTACTATATTCAATCCCGATGCAATTTCTGTGTTTCATCGTCAATATGAAGCTCCAAGGGTTACAGTAAACACCCAGTGGTGCGTCGCAATCTAATACTGGCCTCTCAGGAAAGGCACGTATACAGACTGTTTGAAGCATTGATCCCCCTGAACGAAAGTCGGCATTGTGCCTATTATATTCAATCCCGATGCAATTTCTGTGTTTCATCGTCAATATGAAGCTCTATGGGTTACAGTAAACACCCAGTCGTGCGTCGCAATCTAATACTGGAATCTCAGGAAAGGCACGTATACAACTGTATGAAGCATTGCTCCCCCTGGACGTATGTCGGCATTGTGCCTACCATTTTCAATCCCGATGCAATTTCTGTGTTTCATCGGCAATATGAAGCTCCAAGGGTTACAGTAAACACCCAGTCGTACGTCGCAATCTAATACTGGCGTCTCAGGAAAGGTACGTATACAGACTGTTTGAAGCATTGCTCCCCATGAACGAAAGTCGGCATTGGGCCTACTATATTCAATCCCGATGCAATTTCTGTGTTTCATCGTCAATATGAAGCTCCATGGGTTACAGTAAACACCCAGTGGTGCGTTGCAATCTAATACTGGCCTCTCAGGAAAGGCACGTATACAGACTGATTGAAGCATTGCTCCCCCTGAACGAAAGTCGGCATTGTGCCTACTATATTCAATCCCGATGCAATTTCTGTGTTTCATCGTCAATATGAAGCTGCATGGGTTACAGTAAACACCCAGTGGTGCGTCGTAATCTAATACTGGCCTCTCAGGAAAGGCACATATACAGATTGTTTGAAGCATTACTCCCCCTGAACTAAAGTCGGCATTGTGCCTACTATATTCAATCCCGATGCAATTTCTGTGTTTCATCGTCAATATGAAGCTCCAAGGGTTACAGTAAACACCCAGTGGTGCGTCGCAATCTAATACTGGCCTCTCAGGAAAGGCACGTATACAGACTGTTTGAAGCATTGCTCCCCCTGGACGAAAGTCGGCATTGTGCCTACTATATTCAATCCCGATGCAATTTCTGTGTTTCTTCGTCAATATGAAGCTAAATGGGTTACAGTAAACACCCAGTGGTGCGTCGCAATCTAATACTGGCCTCTCAGGGAAGGCACGTATACAGACTGTTTGAAGCATTGCTCCCCCTGAACGAAAGTAGGCATTGTGCCTACTATATTCAGTCCCGATGCAATTTCTGTGTTTCATCGTCAATATGAAGCTCCAAGGGTTACAGTAAACACCCAGTGGTGCTTCGCAATCTAATACTGGCCTCTCTGTAACGGCACGTATACAGATTGTTTGAAGCATTGCTCCCCCTGGACGGAAGTCGGCATTGCGCCTACTATATTCAATCCCGATGCATTTTCTGTGTTTCATCGTCAATATGAAGCTCCAAGGGTTACAGTAAACACCCAGTGGTGCGTCGCAATCTAATACTGGCCTCTCAGGAAAGGCACGTATACAGACTGTTTGAAGCATTGTTCCCCTGAACGAAAGTCGGCATTGTGCCTACTATATTCAACCCCGATGCAATTTCTTTGTTTCATAGTCAATATGAAGCTCCAAGGGTTACAATAAACACCCAGTGGTGCGTCGCAATCTAATACTGGCCTCTCAGGAAAGGCACGTATACAGACTGTTTGAAGCATTACTCCCCGTGAACGAAAGTCGGCATTGTGCCTACTATATTCAATCCCGATGCAATTTCTGTGTTTCATCGTCAATATGAAGCTCTATGGGTTACAGTAAACACCTAGTAGTTCGTCGCAATCTAATACTGGCCTCTCAGGAAAGGCACGTATACAGACTGTTTATAGCATTGCTCCCCCTGAACGAAACTCGGCATTGTGCCTACTATATTCAATCCCGATGCAATTTGGGTGTTTCATAGTCAATATGAAGCTCCAACGGTTACAGTAAACACCCAGTGGTGCTTCGCAATCTAATACTGGCCTCTCAGGAAAGGCACGTAGACAGACTGTTTGAAGCATTGCTCCCCCTGAACGAAAGTCGGCATTGTGCGTTCTAAATTCAGTCCCGATGCAAATTTCTGTGTTTCATCGTCAATATGAAGCTCCATGGGTTGCAGTAAACACCCAGTCGTGCGTCGCAATCTAATACTGGCCTCTCAGGAAAGGCACGTATACAGACTGTTTGAAGCATTACTCCCCCTGAACGAATGTCGGCATTGTGCCTACTATATTCAATCCAGATGCAATTTCTGTGTTTCATCGTCAATATGAAGCTCCATGGGTTACAGTAAACACCCAGTCGTGCTCGCAATCTAATACTGGAATCTCAGGAAAGGCGCGTATACAGACTGTTTGAAGCATTGCTCCCCGTGAACGAAAGTCGGCACTGTGCCTACTATATTCAATCCCGATGCAATTTCTGTGTCTCATCGTCAATATGAAGCTCCATGGGTTACAGTAAACACCCAGTGGTGCGTCGCAATCTAATACTGGCCTCTCAGGAAAGGCACGTATACAGACTGTTTGAAGCATTGCTCCCCCTGAACGAAAGTCGGCATTGTGCCTACTATATTCAATCCTGATGCAATTTCTGTGTTTCATCGTCAATATGAAGCTCCATGGGTTACAGTAAACACCCAGTGGTGCGTCGCAATCTAATACTGGCCTCTCAGGAAAGGCACGTATACAGACTGTTTGAAGCATTGCTCCCCCTGAACGAAAGTCGGCATTGTGCCTACGATATTCAATCCCGATGCAATTTCTGTGTTTCATCGTCAATATGAAACTCCAAGGGTGGCAGTAAACACCCAGTGGTGCGTCGCAATCTAATACTGGCCTCTCAGGAAAGGCACGTATACAGACTGTTTGAAGCATTGCTCCCCCTGAACGAAAGTCGGCATTGTTCCTACTATACTCAATCCCGATGCAATTTCTGTATTTCATCGTCAATATGAATTTCCAAGGGTTACATTAAACACCGAGTTGTGCGTCGAAATCTAATACTGGCATCTCAGGAAAGGCACGTATAAAGACTGTTTGAAGCATTGCTCCTCCTGGACGTAAGTCGGCATTGTACCTACTATATTCAATCCCGATGCAATTTCTGTGTTTCATCGTCAATATGAAGCTCCAAGTGGCCTCTCAGTAACGGCACACATACAGACTGTTTGAAGCATTGCTCCCCCTGGAGGGAAGTCGGCATTGTGCCTACTATATTCAATCTCGATGCAAATTCTGATTTTGATTGTCAATATGAAGCTCCAAGGGTTACAGTGAACATCCAGTGGTGCGTCGCAATCTAATACTGGCCTCTCTGTAACGGCACGTATACAGACTGTTTGAAGCATTGCTCCTCCTGGACGTAAGTCGGCATTGTACCTACTATATTCAATCCCGATGCAATTTCTGTGTTTCATCGTCAATATGAAACTCCAAGTGGCCTCTCAGTAACGGCACACATACAGACTGTTTGAAGCATTACTCCCCCTGGACGTAAGTCGGCATTGTGCCTACTATATTCAATCCCGATGCAATTTCTGTGTTTCATCGTCAATATGAAGCTCCATGGGTTACAGTAAACACCCAGTGGTGCGTCGCAATCTAATACTGGAATCTCAGGAAAGGCACGTATACAACTGTATGAAGCATTGCCCACCTGAACGTAAGTCGGCATTGTGCTTACTATATTCAATCCCGATGCAATTTCTGTGTTTCATCGTCAATTTGAAGCTCCAAGAGTTACAGTAAACATCCAGTGGTGCGTCGCAATCTAATACTGGCCTCTCAGGAAAGGCACGTATACAGACTGTTCGAAGCATTGCTCCTCTTGGACGTAAGTCGGCATCGTACCTACTATATTCAATCCCGATGCAATTTCTGTGTTTCATCGTCAATATGAAGCTCCAAGGGTTACAGTAAACACCCAGTAGTGCGTCGCAATCTAATACTGGCCTCTCAGGAAAGGCACGTATACAGACTGTTTGAAGCATTGCTCCCCCTGAACGAAAGTCGGCATTGTGCCTACTATATTCAACCCCGATGCAATTTCTTTGTTTCATAGTCAATATGAAGCTCCAAGGGTTACAATAAACACCCAGTGGTGCGTCGCAATCTAATACTGGCCTCTCAGGAAAGGCACCTATACAGACTGTTTGAAGCATTACTCCCCGTGAACGAAAGTCGGCATTGTGCCTACTATATTCAATCCCGATGCAATTTCTGTGTTTCATCGTCAATATGAAGCTCTATGGGTTACAGTAAACACCTAGTAGTGCGTCGCAATCTAATACTGGCCTCTCAGGAAAGGCACGTATACAGACTGTTTGAAGCATTACTCCCCCTGAACGAAAGTCGGCATTGTGCCTACTATTTTCAATCCCGATGCAATTTGTGTGTTTCATAGTCAATATGAAGCTCAAACGGTTACAGTAAACACCCAGTGGTGCGTCGCAATCTAATACTGGCCTCTCAGGAAAGGCACGTAGGCAGACTTTTTGAAGCATTGCTCCCCCTGAACGAAAGTCTGCATTGTGCGTTCTAAATTCCGTCCCGATGCAATTTCTGTGTTTCATCGTCAATATGAAGCTCCATGGGTTGCAGTAAACACCCAGTCGTGCGTCGCAACCTAATACTGGCCTCTCAGGAAAGACACGTATACAGACTGTTTGAAGCATTACTCCCCCTGAACGAAAGTCGGCATTGTGCCTACTATATTCAATCCCGATGCAATTTCTGTGTTTCATCGTCAATATGAAGCTCCAAGGGTTACAGTAAACACCCAGTGGTGCGTCGCAATCTAATACTGGCCTCTCAGGAAAGGCACGTATACAGACTGTTTGAAGCATTGATCCCCCTGAACGAAAGTCGGCATTGTGCCTATTATATTCAATCCCGATGCAATTTCTGTGTTTCATCGTCAATATGAAGCTCTATGGGTTACAGTAAACACCCAGTCGTGCGTCGCAATCTAATACTGGAATCTCAGGAAAGGCACGTATACAACTGTATGAAGCATTGCTCCCCCTGGACGTATGTCGGCATTGTGCCTACCATTTTCAATCCCGATGCAATTTCTGTGTTTCATCGGCAATATGAAGCTCCAAGGGTTACAGTAAACACCCAGTCGTACGTCGCAATCTAATACTGGCGTCTCAGGAAAGGTACGTATACAGACTGTTTGAAGCATTGCTCCCCATGAACGAAAGTCGGCATTGGGCCTACTATATTCAATCCCGATGCAATTTCTGTGTTTCATCGTCAATATGAAGCTCCATGGGTTACAGTAAACACCCAGTGGTGCGTTGCAATCTAATACTGGCCTCTCAGGAAAGGCACGTATACAGACTGATTGAAGCATTGCTCCCCCTGAACGAAAGTCGGCATTGTGCCTACTATATTCAATCCCGATGCAATTTCTGTGTTTCATCGTCAATATGAAGCTGCATGGGTTACAGTAAACACCCAGTGGTGCGTCGTAATCTAATACTGGCCTCTCAGGAAAGGCACATATACAGATTGTTTGAAGCATTACTCCCCCTGAACTAAAGTCGGCATTGTGCCTACTATATTCAATCCCGATGCAATTTCTGTGTTTCATCGTCAATATGAAGCTCCAAGGGTTACAGTAAACACCCAGTGGTGCGTCGCAATCTAATACTGGCCTCTCAGGAAAGGCACGTATACAGACTGTTTGAAGCATTGCTCCCCCTGGACGAAAGTCGGCATTGTGCCTACTATATTCAATCCCGATGCAATTTCTGTGTTTCTTCGTCAATATGAAGCTAAATGGGTTACAGTAAACACCCAGTGGTGCGTCGCAATCTAATACTGGCCTCTCAGGGAAGGCACGTATACAGACTGTTTGAAGCATTGCTCCCCCTGAACGAAAGTAGGCATTGTGCCTACTATATTCAGTCCCGATGCAATTTCTGTGTTTCATCGTCAATATGAAGCTCCAAGGGTTACAGTAAACACCCAGTGGTGCTTCGCAATCTAATACTGGCCTCTCTGTAACGGCACGTATACAGATTGTTTGAAGCATTGCTCCCCCTGGACGGAAGTCGGCATTGCGCCTACTATATTCAATCCCGATGCATTTTCTGTGTTTCATCGTCAATATGAAGCTCCAAGGGTTACAGTAAACACCCAGTGGTGCGTCGCAATCTAATACTGGCCTCTCAGGAAAGGCACGTATACAGACTGTTTGAAGCATTGTTCCCCTGAACGAAAGTCGGCATTGTGCCTACTATTTTCAACCCCGATGCAATTTCTTTGTTTCATAGTCAATATGAAGCTCCAAGGGTTACAATAAACACCCAGTGGTGCGTCGCAATCTAATACTGGCCTCTCAGGAAAGGCACGTATACAGACTGTTTGAAGCATTACTCCCCGTGAACGAAAGTCGGCATTGTGCCTACTATATTCAATCCCGTTGCAATTTCTGTGTTTCATCGTCAATATGAAGCTCTATGGGTTACAGTAAACACCTAGTAGTGCGTCGCAATCTAATACTGGCCTCTCAGGAAAGGCACGTATACAGACTGTTTATAGCATTGCTCCCCCTGAACGAAAGTCGGCATTGTGCCTACTATATTCAATCCCGATGCAATTTGGGTGTTTCATAGTCAATATGAAGCTCCAACGGTTACAGTAAACACCCAGTGGTGCTTCGCAATCTAATACTGGCCTCTCAGGAAAGGCACGTAGACAGACTGTTTGAAGCATTGCTCCCCCTGAACGAAAGTCGGCATTGTGCGTTCTAAATTCAGTCCCGATGCAATTTCTGTGTTTCATCGTCAATATGAAGCTCCATGGGTTGCAGTAAACACCCAGTCGTGCGTCGCAATCTAATACTGGCCTCTCAGGAAAGGCACGTATACAGACTGTTTGAAGCATTACTCCCCCTGAACGAATGTCGGCATTGTGCCTACTATATTCAATCCAGATGCAATTTCTGTGTTTCATCGTCAATATGAAGCTCCATGGGTTACAGTAAACACCCAGTCGTGCGTCGCAATCTAATACTGGAATCTCAGGAAAGGCGCGTATACAGACTGTTTGAAGCATTGCTCCCCGTGAACGAAAGTCGGCACTGTGCCTACTATATTCAATCCCGATGCAATTTCTGTGTTTCATCGTCAATATGAAGCTCCATGGGTTACAGTAAACACCCAGTGGTGCGTCGCAATCTAATACTGGCCTCTCAGGAAAGGCACGTATACAGACTGTTTGAAGCATTGCTCCCCCTGAACGAAAGTCGGCATTGTGCCTACTATATTCAATCCCGATGCAATTTCTGTGTTTCATCGTCAATATGAAGCTCCATGGGTTACAGTAAACACCCAGTGGTGCGTCGCAATCTAATACTGGCCTCTCAGGAAAGGCACGTATACAGACTGTTTGAAGCATTGCTCCCCCTGAACGAAAGTCGGCATTGTGCCTACTATATTCAATCCCGATGCAATTTCTGTGTTTCATCGTCAATATGAAACTCCAAGGGTGGCAGTAAACACCCAGTGGTGCGTCGCAATCTAATACTGGCCTCTCAGGAAAGGCACGTATACAGACTGTTTGAAGCATTGCTCCCCCTGAACGAAAGTCGGCATTGTTCCTACTATACTCAATCCCGATGCAATTTCTGTATTTCATCGTCAATATGAATTTCCAAGGGTTACATTAAACACCGAGTTGTGCGTCGAAATCTAATACTGGCCTCTCAGGAAAGGCACGTATAAAGACTGTTTGAAGCATTGCTCCTCCTGGACGTAAGTCGGCATTGTACCTACTATATTCAATCCCGATGCAATTTCTGTGTTTCATCGTCAATATGAAGCTCCAAGTGGCCTCTCAGTAACGGCACACATACAGACTGTTTGAAGCATTGCTCCCCCTGGACGGAAGTCGGCATTGTGCCTACTATATTCAATCTCGATGCAAATTCTGATTTTGATTGTCAATATGAAGCTCCAAGGGTTACAGTGAACATCCAGTGGTGCGTCGCAATCTAATACTGGCCTCTCTGTAACGGCACGTATACAGACTGTTTGAAGCATTGCTCCTCCTGGACGTAAGTCGGCATTGTACCTACTATATTCAATCCCGATGCAATTTCTGTGTTTCATCGTCAATATGAAACTCCAAGTGGCCTCTCAGTAACGGCACACATACAGACTGTTTGAAGCATTACTCCCCCTGGACGTAAGTCGGCATTGTGCCTACTATATTCAATCCCGATGCAATTTCTGTGTTTCATCGTCAATATGAAGCTCCATGGGTTACAGTAAACACCCAGTGGTGCGTCGCAATCTAATACTGGAATCTCAGGAAAGGCACGTATACAACTGTATGAAGCATTGCCCACCTGAACGTAAGTCGGCATTGTGCTTACTATATTCAATCCCGTTGCAATTTCTGTGTTTCATCGTCAATTTGAAGCTCCAAGAGTTACAGTAAACATCCAGTGGTGCGTCGCAATCTAATACTGGCCTCTCAGGAAAGGCACGTATACAGACTGTTCGAAGCATTGCTCCTCTTGGACGTAAGTCGGCATCGTACCTACTATATTCAATCCCGATGCAATTTCTGTGTTTCATCGTCAATATGAAGCTCCAAGGGTTACAGTAAACACCCAGTAGTGCGTCGCAATCTAATACTGGCCTCTCAGGAAAGGCAAGTTTACAGACTGTTTGAAGCATTGCTCCCCCTGAACGAAAGTCGGCATTGTGCCTACTATATTCAACCCCGATGCAATTTCTTTGTTTCATAGTCAATATGAAGCTCCAAGGGTTACAATAAACACCCAGTGGTGCGTCGCAATCTAATACTGGCCTCTCAGGAAAGGCACCTATACAGACTGTTTGAAGCATTACTCCCCGTGAACGAAAGTCGGCATTGTGCCTACTATATTCAATCCCGATGCAATTTCTGTGTTTCATCGTCAATATGAAGCTCTATGGGTTACAGTAAACACCTAGTAGTGCGTCGCAATCTAATACTGGCCTCTCAGGAAAGGCACGTATACAGACTGTTTGAAGCATTACTCCCCCTGAACGAAAGTCGGCATTGTGCCTACTATTTTCAATCCCGATGCAATTTGTGTGTTTCATAGTCAATATGAAGCTCAAACGGTTACAGTAAACACCCAGTGGTGCGTCGCAATCTAATACTGGCCTCTCAGGAAAGGCACGTAGGCAGACTTTTTGAAGCATTGCTCCCCCTGAACGAAAGTCTGCATTGTGCGTTCTAAATTCCGTCCCGATGCAATTTCTGTGTTTCATCGTCAATATGAAGCTCCATGGGTTGCAGTAAACACCCAGTCGTGCGTCGCAACCTAATACTGGCCTCTCAGGAAAGACACGTATACAGACTGTTTGAAGCATTACTCCCCCTGAACGAAAGTCGGCATTGTGCCTACTATATTCAATCCCGATGCAATTTCTGTGTTTCATCGTCAATATGAAGCTCCATGGGTTACTGTAAACACCCAGTCGTGCGTCGCAATCTAATACTGGAATCACAGGAAAGGCGCGTATACAGACTGTTTGAAGCATTGCTCCCCGTGAACGAAAGTCGGCACTGTGCCTACTATATTCAATCCCGATGCAATTTCTGTGTTTCATCGTCAATAAGAAGCTCCATGGGTTACAGTAAACACCCAGTGGTGCGTCGCAATCTAATACTGGCCTCTCAGGAAAGGCACGTATACAGACTGTTTGAAGCATTGCTCCCCCTGAACGAAAGTCGGCATTGTGCCTACTATATTCAATCCCGATGCAATTTCTGTGTTTCATCGTCAATATGAAGCTCCATGGGTTACAGTAAACACCCAGTGGTGCGTCGCAATCTAATACTGGCCTCTCAGGAAAGGCACGTATACAGACTGTTTGAAGCATTGCTCCCCCTGAACGAAAGTCGGCATTGTGCCTACTATATTCAATCCCGATGCAATTTCTGTGTTTCATCGTCAATATGAAGCTCCAAGGGTGGCAGTAAACACCCAGTGGTGCGTCGCAATCTAATACTGGCCTCTCAGGAAAGGCACGTATACAGACTGTTTGAAGCATTGCTCCCCCTGAACGAAAGTCGGCATTGTTCCTACTATATTCAATCCCGATGCAATTTCTGTATTTCATCGTCAATATGAATTTCCAAGGGTTACAGTAAACACCGAGTGGTGCGTCGCAATCTAATACTGGCCTCTCAGGAAAGGCACGTATACAGACTGTTTGAAGCATTGCTCCTCCTGAACGAAAGACGGCATTGTGCCTACTATATTCAATCCCGATGCAATTTCTGTGTTTCATCGTCAATATGAAGCTGCAAGGGTTACAGTAAACACCCAGTGGTGCGTCGCAATCTAATACTGGCCTCTCAGGAAAGGCACGTATACAGACTGTTTGAAGCATTGATCCCCCTGAACGAAAGTCGGCATTGTGCCTATTATATTCAATCGCGATGCAATTTCTGTGTTTCATCGTCAATATGAAGCTCCATGGGTTACAGTAAACACCCAGTCGTGCGTCGCAATCTAATACTGGAATCTCAGGAAAGGCACGTATACAACTGTATGAAGCATTGCTCCACCTGGACGTATGTCGGCATTGTGCCTACTATATTCAATCCCGATGCAATTTCTGTGTTTCATCGTCAATATGAAGCTCCAAGTGGCCTCTCAGTAATGGCACACATACAGACTGTTTGAAGCATTGCTCCCCCTGGACGTAAGTCGGCATTGTGCCTACTATATTCAATCTCGATGCAAATTCTGATTTTGATTGTCAATATGAAGCTCCAAGCGTTACAGTAAACAGCCAGTGGTGCGTCGCAATCTAATACTGGCCTCTCTGTAACGGCACGTATACAGACTGTTTGAAGCATTGCTCCTCCTGGACGTAAGTCGGCATTGTACCTACTATATTCAATCCCGATGCAATTTCTGTGTTTCATCGTCAATATGAAGCTCCAAGTGGCCTCTCAGTAACGGCACACATACAGACTGTTTGAAGCATTACTCCCCCTGGACGTAAGTCGGCATTGTGCCTACTATATTCAATCCCGATGCAATTTCTGTGTTTCATCGTCAATATGAAGCTCCAAGGGTTACAGTAAACACCCAGTGGTGCGTCGCAGTCTAATACTGGTCTCTCAGGAAAGGCACGTATACAGACTGTTTGAAGCATTACTCCCCCTGGACGTAAGTCGGCATTGTGCCTACTATATTCAATCCCGATGCAATTTCTGTGTTTCATCGTCAATATGAAGCTCCAGGGGTTACAGGAAACACCCAGTGGTGCGTCGCAATCTAATACTGGAATCTCAGGAAAGGCACGTATACAACTTTATGAAGCATTGCTCCCCCTATACGTAAGTCGGCATTGTGCCTACTATATTCAATCCCGATGCAATATCTGTGTTTCATCGTCAGTATGAAGATCCAAGGTTTACAGTAAACACCCAGTGGTGCGTCGCAATCTAATACTGGCCTCTCAGGAAAGGCACATATACAGACTGTTTGAAGCATTACTCCCCCTGGTCGTAAGTCGGTATTGTGCCTACTATATTCAATCCTGATGCAATTTCTGTGTTTCATCGTCAATATGAAGCTCCAAGGGTTACAGTAAGCACCCAGTGGTGCGACGCAAACAAATACTGGCCTCTCTGTAACGCCACGTATACAGACTGTTTGAAGCATTGCTGCCCCTGGACGTAAGTCGGCATTGTGCCTACTATATTCAATCCCGATGCAATTTCTGTGTTTAATCGTCAGTATGAAGCTCCAAGGGTTGCAGTAAACATCCAGTGGTGCGTGGCAATCTAACACTGACCTCACAGTAACGGCACGTATACAGACTGTTTGAAGCATTGCTCCCCCTGGACGTAAGTCGGCATTGTGCCTACTATATTCAATCCCGATGCAATTTCTGTGTTTCATCGTCAATATGATGCTCCAAGGGTTACAGTAAACACCTAGTGGTGCGTCGCAATCTAATACTGGCCTTTCAGTAACAACACATATACAGACTGTTTGAAGCATTACTCCTCCTGGACGTAAGTCGGTATTGTGCCTACAGTATTCAATCCCGATGCAATTTCTGTGTTTCATCGTCAATATGAAGCTCCAAGGGTTACAGTAAACACCCAGTGGTGCGTTGCAATCTAATACTGGCCTCTTAGGAAAGGCACATATACAGGCTGTTTGAAGCTTTGCTCCCCCTGAACGTAAGTCTGCAATGTGCCTACTATATTCAATCCCGATGCAATTTCTGTGTTTCATCGTCAATATGAAGCTCCAAGGGTTACAGTAAACACCCAGTGGTGCGTCGTAGTCTAATACTGGTCTCTCAGGAAAGGCGCAAATACAGATTGTTTGAAGCATTACTCCCCCTGGACGTAAGTCGGCATTGTGCCTACTATATTCAATCCCGATGCAATTTCTGTGTTTCATCGTCAGTATGAAGATCCAGGGGTACAGTAAACACCCAGTGGTGCGTCGCAATCTAATACTGGAATCTCAGGAAAGACACGTATACAACTCTATGAAGCATTGCTCCCCCTATACGTAAGTCGGCATTGTGCTTACTATATTCAATCCCGATGCAATTTCTGTGTTTCATCGTCAGTATGAAGATCCAAGGGTTACAGTAAACACCCAGTGGTGCGGCGCAATCTAATACTGGCCTCTCAGTAACGGCACATATACAGACTGTTTGAAGCATTCGTCCCCCTGGACGTAAGACGGCCTTCTGCCTTCTATATTCAATCCCGATGCAATTTCTGTGTTTCATCGTCAATATGAAGCTCCAAGGGTTACAGTAAACACCCAGTGGTGCCTCGCAATCTAATACTGGAATCTCAGGAAAGGCACGTATACAACTGTAAGAAGCATTGCTCTTCCTGGACGTAAGTCGGCATTGTGCCTACTATATTAAATCCCGATGCAATTTCTGTGTTTCATCGCCAGTATGAAGCTCCAAGGGTTACAGTAAACATCCAGTGGTGCGTCGCAATCTAACACTGACCTCACAGTAACGCACGTATACAGACTGTTTGAAGCATTGCTCCCCCTGGACGTAAGTCGGCATTGTGCCTACTATATTCAATCCCGATGCAATTTCTGTGTTTCATCGTCAATATGAAGCTCCAAGGGTTACAGTAAACACCCAGTGGTGCGTCGCAATCTAATACTGGAATCTCAGGAAAAGCACGTATACAACTGTATGAAGCATTGCTCCCCCTGGACGTAAGTCGGCATTGTGCCTATTATATTCAATCCCGAAGCAATTTCTGTGATTCATCGTCAATATGAATTTTCAAGGGTTACAGTAAACACCCAGTGGTGCGTCGAAATCTAATACTGGCCTCTCAGGAAAGGCACGTATACTGACTGTTTGAAGCATTCCTGTAAGTCGGCATTGTGCTTACTATATTCAATCCCGATGCAATTTCTGTGTTTCATCGTCAATATGAAGCTCCAAGGGTTACAGTAAACACCCAGTGGTGCGTCGCAATCTAATACTGGCCTCTCAGGAAAGGCACGTATACAGACTGTTTGAAGCATTGCTCCCCCTGAACGAAAGTCGGCATTGTGCCTACTATATTCAATCCCGATGCAATTTCTGTGTTTCATCGTCAATATGAAGCTCTATGGGTTACAGTAAACACCTAGTAGTGCGTCGCAATCTAATACTGGCCTCTCAAGAAAGGCACGTATACAGACTGTTTGAAGCATTACTCCCCCTGAACGAAAGTCGGCATTGTGCCTACTATTTTCAATCCCGATGCAATTTGTGTGTTTCATAGTCAATATGAAGCTCAAACGGTTACAGTAAACACCCAGTGGTGCGTCGCAATCTAATACTGGCCTCTCAGGAAAGGCACGTAGGCAGACTTTTTGAAGCATTGCTCCCCCTGAACGAAAGTCTGCATTGTGCGTTCTAAATTCCGTCCCGATGCAATTTCTGTGTTTCATCGTCAATATGAAGCTCCATGGGTTGCAGTAAACACCCAGTCGTGCGTCGCAACCTAATACTGGCCTCTCAGGAAAGACACGTATACAGACTGTTTGAAGCATTACTCCCCCTGAACGAAAGTCGGCATTGTGCCTACTATATTCAATCCCGATGCAATTTCTGTGTTTCATCGTCAATATGAAGCTCCATGGGTTACTGTAAACACCCAGTCGTGCGTCGCAATCTAATACTGGAATCACAGGAAAGGCGCGTATACAGACTGTTTGAAGCATTGCTCCCCGTGAACGAAAGTCGGCACTGTGCCTACTATATTCAATCCCGATGCAATTTCTGTGTTTCATCGTCAATAAGAAGCTCCATGGGTTACAGTAAACACCCAGTGGTGCGTCGCAATCTAATACTGGCCTCTCAGGAAAGGCACGTATACAGACTGTTTGAAGCATTGCTCCCCCTGAACGAAAGTCGGCATTGTGCCTACTATATTCAATCCCGATGCAATTTCTGTGTTTCATCGTCAATATGAAGCTCCATGGGTTACAGTAAACACCCAGTGGTGCGTCGCAATCTAATACTGGCCTCTCAGGAAAGGCACGTATACAGACTGTTTGAAGCATTGCTCCCCCTGAACGAAAGTCGGCATTGTGCCTACTATATTCAATCCCGATGCAATTTCTGTGTTTCATCGTCAATATGAAGCTCCAAGGGTGGCAGTAAACACCCAGTGGTGCGTCGCAATCTAATACTGGCCTCTCAGGAAAGGCACGTATACAGACTGTTTGAAGCATTGCTCCCCCTGAACGAAAGTCGGCATTGTTCCTACTATATTCAATCCCGATGCAATTTCTGTATTTCATCGTCAATATGAATTTCCAAGGGTTACAGTAAACACCGAGTGGTGCGTCGCAATCTAATACTGGCCTCTCAGGAAAGGCACGTATACAGACTGTTTGAAGCATTGCTCCTCCTGAACGAAAGACGGCATTGTGCCTACTATATTCAATCCCGATGCAATTTCTGTGTTTCATCGTCAATATGAAGCTGCAAGGGTTACAGTAAACACCCAGTGGTGCGTCGCAATCTAATACTGGCCTCTCAGGAAAGGCACGTATACAGACTGTTTGAAGCATTGATCCCCCTGAACGAAAGTCGGCATTGTGCCTATTATATTCAATCGCGATGCAATTTCTGTGTTTCATCGTCAATATGAAGCTCCATGGGTTACAGTAAACACCCAGTCGTGCGTCGCAATCTAATACTGGAATCTCAGGAAAGGCACGTATACAACTGTATGAAGCATTGCTCCACCTGGACGTATGTCGGCATTGTGCCTACTATATTCAATCCCGATGCAATTTCTGTGTTTCATCGTCAATATGAAGCTCCAAGTGGCCTCTCAGTAATGGCACACATACAGACTGTTTGAAGCATTGCTCCCCCTGGACGTAAGTCGGCATTGTGCCTACTATATTCAATCTCGATGCAAATTCTGATTTTGATTGTCAATATGAAGCTCCAAGCGTTACAGTAAACAGCCAGTGGTGCGTCGCAATCTAATACTGGCCTCTCTGTAACGGCACGTATACAGACTGTTTGAAGCATTGCTCCTCCTGGACGTAAGTCGGCATTGTACCTACTATATTCAATCCCGATGCAATTTCTGTGTTTCATCGTCAATATGAAGCTCCAAGTGGCCTCTCAGTAACGGCACACATACAGACTGTTTGAAGCATTACTCCCCCTGGACGTAAGTCGGCATTGTGCCTACTATATTCAATCCCGATGCAATTTCTGTGTTTCATCGTCAATATGAAGCTCCAAGGGTTACAGTAAACACCCAGTGGTGCGTCGCAGTCTAATACTGGTCTCTCAGGAAAGGCACGTATACAGACTGTTTGAAGCATTACTCCCCCTGGACGTAAGTCGGCATTGTGCCTACTATATTCAATCCCGATGCAATTTCTGTGTTTCATCGTCAATATGAAGCTCCAGGGGTTACAGGAAACACCCAGTGGTGCGTCGCAATCTAATACTGGAATCTCAGGAAAGGCACGTATACAACTTTATGAAGCATTGCTCCCCCTATACGTAAGTCGGCATTGTGCCTACTATATTCAATCCCGATGCAATATCTGTGTTTCATCGTCAGTATGAAGATCCAAGGTTTACAGTAAACACCCAGTGGTGCGTCGCAATCTAATACTGGCCTCTCAGGAAAGGCACATATACAGACTGTTTGAAGCATTACTCCCCCTGGTCGTAAGTCGGTATTGTGCCTACTATATTCAATCCTGATGCAATTTCTGTGTTTCATCGTCAATATGAAGCTCCAAGGGTTACAGTAAGCACCCAGTGGTGCGACGCAAACAAATACTGGCCTCTCTGTAACGCCACGTATACAGACTGTTTGAAGCATTGCTGCCCCTGGACGTAAGTCGGCATTGTGCCTACTATATTCAATCCCGATGCAATTTCTGTGTTTAATCGTCAGTATGAAGCTCCAAGGGTTGCAGTAAACATCCAGTGGTGCGTGGCAATCTAACACTGACCTCACAGTAACGGCACGTATACAGACTGTTTGAAGCATTGCTCCCCCTGGACGTAAGTCGGCATTGTGCCTACTATATTCAATCCCGATGCAATTTCTGTGTTTCATCGTCAATATGATGCTCCAAGGGTTACAGTAAACACCTAGTGGTGCGTCGCAATCTAATACTGGCCTTTCAGTAACAACACATATACAGACTGTTTGAAGCATTACTCCTCCTGGACGTAAGTCGGTATTGTGCCTACAGTATTCAATCCCGATGCAATTTCTGTGTTTCATCGTCAATATGAAGCTCCAAGGGTTACAGTAAACACCCAGTGGTGCGTTGCAATCTAATACTGGCCTCTTAGGAAAGGCACATATACAGGCTGTTTGAAGCTTTGCTCCCCCTGAACGTAAGTCTGCAATGTGCCTACTATATTCAATCCCGATGCAATTTCTGTGTTTCATCGTCAATATGAAGCTCCAAGGGTTACAGTAAACACCCAGTGGTGCGTCGTAGTCTAATACTGGTCTCTCAGGAAAGGCGCAAATACAGATTGTTTGAAGCATTACTCCCCCTGGACGTAAGTCGGCATTGTGCCTACTATATTCAATCCCGATGCAATTTCTGTGTTTCATCGTCAGTATGAAGATCCAGGGGTACAGTAAACACCCAGTGGTGCGTCGCAATCTAATACTGGAATCTCAGGAAAGACACGTATACAACTCTATGAAGCATTGCTCCCCCTATACGTAAGTCGGCATTGTGCTTACTATATTCAATCCCGATGCAATTTCTGTGTTTCATCGTCAGTATGAAGATCCAAGGGTTACAGTAAACACCCAGTGGTGCGGCGCAATCTAATACTGGCCTCTCAGTAACGGCACATATACAGACTGTTTGAAGCATTCGTCCCCCTGGACGTAAGACGGCCTTCTGCCTTCTATATTCAATCCCGATGCAATTTCTGTGTTTCATCGTCAATATGAAGCTCCAAGGGTTACAGTAAACACCCAGTGGTGCCTCGCAATCTAATACTGGAATCTCAGGAAAGGCACGTATACAACTGTAAGAAGCATTGCTCTTCCTGGACGTAAGTCGGCATTGTGCCTACTATATTAAATCCCGATGCAATTTCTGTGTTTCATCGCCAGTATGAAGCTCCAAGGGTTACAGTAAACATCCAGTGGTGCGTCGCAATCTAACACTGACCTCACAGTAACGCACGTATACAGACTGTTTGAAGCATTGCTCCCCCTGGACGTAAGTCGGCATTGTGCCTACTATATTCAATCCCGATGCAATTTCTGTGTTTCATCGTCAATATGAAGCTCCAAGGGTTACAGTAAACACCCAGTGGTGCGTCGCAATCTAATACTGGAATCTCAGGAAAAGCACGTATACAACTGTATGAAGCATTGCTCCCCCTGGACGTAAGTCGGCATTGTGCCTATTATATTCAATCCCGAAGCAATTTCTGTGATTCATCGTCAATATGAATTTTCAAGGGTTACAGTAAACACCCAGTGGTGCGTCGAAATCTAATACTGGCCTCTCAGGAAAGGCACGTATACTGACTGTTTGAAGCATTCCTGTAAGTCGGCATTGTGCTTACTATATTCAATCCCGATGCAATTTCTGTGTTTCATCGTCAATATGAAGCTCCAAGGGTTACAGTAAAACCCAGTGGTGCGTCGCAATCTAATACTGGCCTCTCACTAAAGGCACGTATACAGACTGTTTGAAGGATTACTCCCCCTGAACGAAAGTCGGCATTGTGCCTACTATATTCAATCTCGATGCAATTTCTGTGTTTCATCGTCAATATCAAGCTCCAAGAGTTACAGTAAACTGCCAGTGCTGCATCGCAATCTAATACTGGCCTCTCAGCAAAGGCACGTATACAGACTGTTTGAAGCACTGCTCCTCCTGGACGTAAGACGGCATTGTACCTACCATATTCAATCGCGATACAATTTCTGTGTTTCATCGTCAATATGAAGCTGCAAGGGTTACAGTAAACTCCCAGTCGTGCGTCGCAATCTAATACTGGCCTCTCAGTAACGGCACACATACAGACTGCTTGAAGCATTACTCCCCCTGGACGTAAGTCGGCATTGTGCCTACTATATACAATCCCGATGCAATTTCTGTGTTTCATCGTCAATATCAAGCTCCAAGGGTTACAGTAAAATTCCAGTGTTGCGTCGCAATCTAATACTGGCCTCTCAGGAAAGGCACGTATACAGTCTGTTTGAAGCATTGCTCCCCCTGAACGAAAGTCGGCATTGTGCCTACTATATTCAATCCCGATGCAATTTCTGTGTTTCATCGTCAAAATGAAGCTCAATGGGTTACAGTAAACACCCAGTGGTGCGTCGCAAACTAATACTGGAATCTCAGGAAAGGCACGTATACAACTGTATGAAGCATTGCTCCCCCTGGACGTAAGTCGGCATTGTGCCTATTTTATTCAATCCCGATGCAATTTCTGTGTTTCATCGTCAATATGAATTTCCAAGGGTTACAGTAAACACCCAATGGTGCGTCGAAATCTAATACTTGCCTCTCAGGAAAGGCACGTATACTGACTGTTTGAAGCATTCCTCCCCCTGGACGTAAGTCGGCATTGTGCTTACTATATTCAATCCCGATGCAATTTCTGTGTTTCATCGTCAATATGAAGCTCCAAGGGTTACAGGAAACACCCAGTGGTGGGTCGCAATCTAATACTGGCCTCTCAGGAAAGGCACGTATACAGACTGTTTGAAGCATTACTCCCCCTGAACGAAAGTCGGCATTGTGCCTACTATATTCAATCCCGATGCAATTTCTGTGTTTCATCGTATATATGAAGCTCCATGGGTTACAGTAAACACCCAGTGGTGCGTCTCAATCTAATATTGGAATCTCAGGAAAGGCACGTATACAACTGTATGAAGCATTGCTCCCCCTGAACGAAAGTCGGCATTGTGCTTACTATATTCAATCCCGATGCAATTTCTGTGTTTCATCGTCAATATGAAGCTCCAAGGGTTACAGTAAACACCCAGTGGTGCGTCGCAATCTAATACTGGAATCTCAGGAAAGGCACGTATACAACTGTATGAAGCATTGCTCCCCCTGGACGTAAGTCGGCATTGTGCCTACTATATTCATTCCCGATGCCATTTCTGTGTTTCATCGTCAATATGAAGCTCCAAGGGTTACAGTAAACACCCAGTGGTGCGTCGCAATCTAATACTGGCCTCTCAGGAAAGGCACGTATACAGACTGTTTGAAGCATTGCTCCCCGTGAACGAAAGTCGGCATTGTGCCTACTATATTCAATCACCATGCAATATCTGTGTTTCATCGTCAATATGAAGCTCCAAGGGTTACAGTAAACACCCAGTGGTGTGTCGCAATCTAATACTGGCCTCTCAGGAAAGGCACGTATACAGACTGTTTGAAGCATTACTCCCCCTGAACGTAAGTCGGCATTGTGCCTATTATATTCATTCCCGACGCAATTTCTGTGATTCATCGTCAATATGAATTTTCAGGGGTTACAGTACACACCCAGTGGTGCGTCGAAATCTAATACTGGCCTCTCAGGAAAGGCACGTATACTGACTCTTTGAAGCATTCCTCCCCCTGGACGTAATTCGGCATTGTGCTTACTATATTCAATCCCGATGCAATTTCTGTGTTTCATCGTCAATATGAAGCTCCAAGGGTTACAGTAAACTCCCAGTGGTGAGTCGCAGTCTAATACTGGCCTCTCAGGAAAGGCACGTATACAGAGTGTTTGAAGCATTACTCCCCCTGAACGAAAGTCGGCATTGTGCCTACTATATTCAATCCCGATGCAATTTCTGTGTTTCATCGTATATATGAAGCTCCATGCGTTACAGTAAACACCCAGTGGTGCGTCGCAATCTAATACTGGCCTCTCAGGAAAGGCACGTATACAGACTGTTTGAAGCATTACTCCCCCTGAACGAAAGTCGGCATTGTGCTTACTATATTCAATCCCGATGCAATTTCTGTGTTTCATCGTCAATATGAAGCCCCAAGGGTTACAGTAAACACCCAGTGGTGCGTCGCAATCTAATACTGGAATCTCAGGAAAGGCCCGTATACAACTGTATGAAGCATTGCTCCCCCTGGACGTAAGTCGGCATTGTGCCTACTATATTCAATCCCGATGCCATTTCTGTGTTTCATCGTCAATATGAAGCTCCAAGGGTTACAGTAAACACCCAGTGGTGCGTCGCAATCTAATACTGGCCTCTCAGGAAAGGCACGTATACAGACTGTTTGAAGCATTGCTCCCCGTGACGAAAGTCGGCATTGTGCCTACTATATTCAATCACCATGCAATTTCTGTGTTTCATCGTCAATATGAAGCTCCAAGGGTTACAGTAAAAACCCAGTGGTGCGTCGCAATCTAATACTGGCCTCTCAGGAAAGGCACGTATACAGCCTGTTTCAAGCATTGCTCCTTCTGAACGAAAGTCGGCATTGTGCCTACTATATTCAATCCCGATGCAATTTCTGTGTTTCATAGTTAATATGAAGCTCCAAGGGTTACAGTAAACACCCAGTGGTGCAGCGCAATCTAATACTGGCCTCTCAGGAAAGGCACGCATACAGACTGTTTGAAGCATTACTCCCGCTGAACGAAAGTCGGCATTGTGCCTACTATATTCAATCCCGAAGCAATTTCTGTGTTTCATCGTCAAAATGAAGCTCAATGGGTTACAGTAAACACCCAGTGGTGCGTCGCAATCTAATACTGGAATCTCAGGAAAGGCACGTATACAACTGTATGAAGCATTGCTCCCCCTGGACGTAAGTCGGCATTGTGCCTATTATATTCAATCCCGACGCAATTTCTGTGATTCATCGTCAATATGAATTTTCAAGGGTTACAGTAAACACCCAGTGGTGCGTCGAAATCTAATACTGGCCTCTCAGGAAAGGCACGTATACTGACTCTTTGAAGCATTCCTCCCCCTGGACGTAAGTCGGCATTGTGCTTACTATATTCAATCCCGATGCAATTTCTGTGTTTCATAGTCAATATGAAGCTCCAAGGGTTACAGTAAACTCCCAGTGGTGAGTCGCAGTCTAATACTGGCCTCTCAGGAAAGGCACGTATACAGAGTGTTTGAAGCATTACTCCCCCTGAACGAAAGTCGGCATTGTGCCTACTATATTCAATCCCGATGCAATTTCTGTGTTTCATCGTCAATATGAAGCTCAAAGGGTTACAGTAAACACCCAGTCGTACGTCGCAATCAAATACTGGCCTCTCAGGAAAGGCACGTATACAGACTGTTTGAAGCATTGCTCCCCATGAACGAAAGTCGGCATTGTGCCTACTATATTGAATCCCGATGCAATTTCTGTGTTTCATCGTCAATATGAAGCTCCAAGGGTTACAGTAAACACCCAGTGGTGCGTCGCAATCTAATACTGGCCTCTCAGGAAAGGCACGTATACAGACTGATTGAAGCAATGCTCCTTCTGAACGAAAGTCGGCATTGTGCCTACTATATTCAATCCCGATGCAATTTCTGTGTTTCATCGTCAATATGAAGCTCCATGGGTTACAGTAAACACCCAGAGGTGCGTCGCAATCTAATACTGGCCTCTCAGGAAAGGCACGTATACAGACTGTTTGAAGCATTACTCCCCCTGAACTAAAGTCGGCATTGAGCCTACTATATTCAATCCCGATGCAATTACTGTGTTTCATCGTCAATATGAAGCTCCAAGGGTTACAGTAAACACCCAGTGGTGCGTCGCGATCTAATACTGGCCTCTCAGGAAAGGCACGTATACAGACTGTTTGAAGCATTGCTCCCCCTGAACGAAAGTCGGCATTGTGCCTACTATATTCAATCCCGATGCAATATCTGTGTTTCTTCGTCAATATGAAGCTAAATGGGTTACAGTAAACACCCAGTGGTGCGTCGCAATCTAATACTGGCCTCTCAGGGAAGGCACGTATACAGACTGTTTGAAGCGTTGCTCCCCCTGAACGAAAGTAGGCATTGTGCCTACTATATTCAATCCCGATGCAATTTCTGTGTTTCATCGTCAATATGAAGCTTTAAGGGTTACAGTAAACACCCAGTGGTGCGTCGCAATCTAACACTGGCATCTCAGGAAAGGCACGTATACAGACTGTTTGAAGCATTGCTCCGCCTGAACGAAAGTCGGCATTGTGCCTACTATATTCAATGCCGATGCAATTTCTGTGTTTCATCGTCAATATGAAGCTCCATGAGTTACAGTAAACACCCAGTGGTGCGTCGCAATCTAATACTGGCCTCTCAGGAAAGTCACATATACAGACTGTTTGAAGCATTGCTCCCCCTGAACGAAAGTCGGCATTGTGCCTACTATATTCAATCCCGATGCAATATCTGTGTTTCATCGTCAATATGAAGCTCCAAGGGTTACAGTAAACACCCAGTGGTGCGTCGCAATCTAATACTGGCCTCTCTGTAACGGCACGTATACAGATTGTTTGAACCATTGCTCCCCCTGGACGGAAGTCGGCATTGCGCCTACTATATTCAATCCCGATGCAATTTCTGTGTTTCAGCGTCAATATGTAGCTCCAAGGGTTACAGTAAACACCCAGTGGTGCGTCGCAATCTAATACTGGCCTCTCTGTAACGACCCGTATACAGACTGTTTGAAGCATTAATCCCCCTGGATGTAAGTCGGCATTGTGCCTACTATATTCAATCCCGATGCAATTTCTGTGTTTCATCGTCAATATGAAGCTCCAAGGGTTACAGTAAACACCCAGTGGTGCGTCGCAATCTAATACTGGCCTCTCAGGAAAGGCACGTATACAGACTGTTTGAAGCATTGATCCCCCTGAACGAAAGTCCGCATTGTGCCTATTATATTCAATCCCGATGCAATTTCTGTGTTTCATCGTCAATATGAAGCTCTATGGGTTACAGTAAACACCCAGTCGTGCGTCGCAATCTAATACTGGAATCTCAGGAAAGGCACGTATACAACTGTATGAAGCATTGCTCCCCCTGGACGTATGTCGGCATTGTGCCTACTATATTCAATCCCGATGCAATTTCTGTGTTTCATCGGCAATATGAAGCTCCAAGGGTTACAGTAAACACCCAGTCGTACGTCGCAATCTAATACTGGCGTCTCAGGAAAGGTACGTATACAGACTGTTTGAAGCATTGCTCCCCATGAACGAAAGTCGGCATTGGGCCTACTATATTCAATCCCGATGCAATTTCTGTGTTTCATCGTCAATATGAAGCTCCATGGGTTACAGTAAACACCCAGTGGTGCGTTGCAATCTAATACTGGCATCTCAGGAAAGGCACGTATACAGACTGATTGAAGCATTGCTCCCCCTGAACGAGAGTCGGCATTGTGCCCACTATATTCAATCCCGATGCAATTTCTGTGTTTCATCGTCAATATGAAGCTGCATGGGTTACAGTAAACACCCAGTGGTGCGTCGTAATCTAATACTGGCCTCTCAGGAAAGGCACGTATACAGACTGTTTGAAGCATTGCTCCCCCTGAACGAAAGTCGGCATTGTGCCTACTATATTCAATCCCGATGCAATTTCTGTGTTTCTTCGTCAATATGATGCTAAATGGGTTACAGTAAACACCCAGTGGTGCGTCGCAATCTAATACTGGCCTCTCAGGGAAGGCACGTATACAGACTGTTTGAAGCATTGCTCCCCCTGAACGAAAGTAGGCATTGTGCCTACTATATTCAATCCCGATGCTATTTCTGTGTTTCATCGTCAATATGAAGCTCCAAGGATTACAGTAAACACCCAGTGGTGCGTCGCAATCTAATACTGGCGTCTCTGTAACGGCACGTATACAGACTGTTTGAAGCATTGCTCCCCCTGGACGGAAGTCGGCATTGCGCCTACTATATTCAATCCCGATGCAATTTCTGTGTTTCATCGTCAATATGAAGCTCCAAGGGTTACAGTAAACACCCAGTGGTGCGTCGCAATCTAATACTGGCCTCTCAGGGAAGGCACGTATACAGACTGTTTGAAGCATTGCTCCCCCTGAACGAAAGTAGGCATTGTGCCTACTATATTCAATCCCGATGCTATTTCTGTGTTTCATCGTCAATATGAAGCTCCAAGGGTTACAGTAAACACCCAGTGGTGCGTCGCAATCTAATACTGGCCTCTCAGGAAAGGCACGTATACAGACTGTTTGAAGCATTGTTCCCCTGAACGATAGTCGGCATTGTGCCTACTATATTCAACCCCGATGCAATTTCTTTGTTTCATAGTCAATATGAAGCTCCAAGGGTTACAATAAACACCCAGTGGTGCGTCGCAATCTAATACTGGCCTCTCAGGAAAGGCACGTATACAGACTGTTTGAAGCATTACTCCCCGTGAACGAAAGTCGGCATTGTGCCTACTATATTCAATCCCGATGCAATTTCTGTGTTTCATCGTCAATATGAAGCTCAATGGGTTACAGTAAACACCTAGTAGTGCGTCGCAATCTAATACTGGTCTCACAGGAAAGGCACGTATACAGACTGTTTATAGCATTAGTCCCCCTGAACGAAAGTCGGCATTGTGCCTACTATATTCAATCCCGATGCAATTTGTGTGTTTCATAGTCAATATGAAGCTCCAACGGTTACAGTAAACACCCAGTGGTGCGTCGCAATCTAATACTGGCCTCTCAGGAAAGGCACGTAGACAGACTGTTTGAAGCATTGCTCCCCCTGAACCAAAGTCGGAATTGTGCGTTCTAAATTGAGTCCCGATGCAAATTTCTGTGTTTCATCGTCAATATGAAGCTCCATGGGTTGCAGTAAACACCCAGTCGTGCGTCGCAATCTAATACTGGCCTCTCAGGAAAGGCACGTATACAGACTGTTTGAAGCATTACTCCCCCTGAACGAAAGTCGGCATTGTGCCTACTATATTCAATCCAGATGCAATTTCTGTGTTTCATCGTCAATATGAAGCTCCATGGGTTACAGTAAACACCCAGTCGTGCGTCGCAATCTAATACTGGAATCTCAGGAAAGGCGCGTATACAGACTGTTTGAAGCATTGCTCCCCGTGAACGAAAGTCGGCACTGTGCCTACTATATTCAATCCCGATGCAATTTCTGTGTTTCATCATCAATATGAAGCTCCATGGGTTACAGTAAACACCCAGTGGTGCGTCGCAATCTAATACTGGCCTCTCAGGAAAGGCACGTATACAGACTGTTTGAAGCATTGCTCCCCCTGAACGAAAGTCGGTATTGTGCCTACTATATTCAATCCCGATGCAATTTCTGTGTTTCATCGTCAATATGAAGCTCCATGGGTTACAGTAAACACCCAGTGGTGCGTCGCAATCTAATACTGGCCTCTCAGGAAAGGCACGTATACAGACTGTTTGAAGCATTGCTCCCCCTGAACGAAAGTCGGCATTGTGCCTACTATATTCAATCCCGATGCAATTTCTGTGTTTCATCGTCAATATGAAACTCCAAGGGTGGCAGTAAACACTCAGTGTTGCGTCGCAATCTAATACTGGCCTCTCAGGAAAGGCACGTATACAGACTGTTTGAAGCATTGCTCCCCCTGAACGAAAGTCGGCATTGTTCCTACTATATTCAATCCCGATGCAATTTCTGTATTTCATCGTCAATATGAATTTCCAAGGGTTACATTAAACACCGAGTGGTGCGTCGAAATCTAATACTGGCCTCTCAGGAAAGGCACGTATAAAGACTGTTTGAAGCATTGCTCCTCCTGGACGTAAGTCGGCATTGTACCTACTATATTCAATCCCGATGCAATTTCTGTGTTTCATCGTCAATATGAAGCTCCAAGTGGCCTCTCAGTAACGGCACACATACAGACTGTTAGAAGCATTGCTCCCCCTGGACGTAAGTCGGCATTGTGCCTACTATATTCAATCTCGATGCAAATTCTGATTTTGATTGTCAATATGAAGCTCCAAGGGTTACAGTAAACATCCAGTGGTGCGTCGCAATCTAATACTGGCCTCTCTGTAACGGCACGTATACAGACTGTTTGAAGCATTGCTCCTCCTGGACGTAAGTCGGCATTGTACCTACTATATTCAATCCCGATGCAATTTCTGTGTTTCATCGTCAATATGAAGCTCCAAGTGGCCTCTCAGTAACGGCACACATACAGACTGTTTGAAGCATTACTCCCCCTGGACGTAAGTCTGCATTGTGCCTACTATATTCAATCCCGATGCAATTTCTGTGTTTCATCGTCAATATGAAGCTCCATGGGTTACAGTAAACACCCAGTGGTGCGTCGCAATCTAATACTGGAATCTCAGGAAATGCACGTATACAACTGTATGAAGCATTGCCCACCTGAACGTAAGTCGGCATTGTGCTTACTATATTCAATCCCGATGCAATTTGTTTGTTTCATAGTCAATATGAAGCTCCAAGGGTTACAATAAACACCCAGTGGTGCGTCGCAATCTAATACTGGCCTCTCAGGAAAGGCACGTATACAGACTGTTTGAAGCATTACTCCCCCTGAACGAAAGTCGGCATTGTGCCTACTATATTCAATCCCGATGCAATTTCTGAGTTTCATCGTCGATATGAAGCTCCAAGGGTTACAGTAAACACCCAGTGGTGCGTCGCAATCTAATACTGGCCTCTCTGTAACGGCACGTATACAGATTGTTTGAAGCATTGCTCCCCCTGGACGGAAGTCGGCATTGCGCCTACTATATTCAATCCCGATGCAATTTCTGTGTTTCATCGTCAATATGAAGCTCCAAGGGTTACAGTAAACACCCAGTCGTTCGTCGCAATCTAATACTGGCTTCTCAGGAAAGGCACGTATACAGACTGTTTGAAGCATTGCTCCCCCTGAACGAAAGTCGGCATTGTGCCTACTATATTCAACCCCGATGCAATTTCTTTGTTTCATAGTCAATATGAAGCTCCAAGGGTTACAATAAACACCCAGTGGTGCGTCGCAATCTAATACTGGCCTCTCAGGAAAGGCACGTATACAGACTGTTTGAAGCATTACTCCCCGTGAACGAAAGTCGGCATTGTGCCTACTATATTCATTCCCGATGCAATTTCTGTGTTTCATCGTCAATATGAAGCTCTATGGGTTACAGTACACATCTAGTAGTGCGTCGCAATCTAATACTGGCCTCTCAGGAAAGGCACGTATACAGACTGTTTATAGCATTGCTCCCCATGAACGAAAGTCGGCATTGTGCCTACTATATTCAATCCCGATGCAATTTGTGTGTTTCATAGTCAATATGAAGCTCCAACGGTTACAGTAAACACCCAGTGGTGCGTCGCAATCTAATACTGGCCTCTCAGGAAAGGCACGTAGACAGATTGTTTGAAGCATTGCTCCCCCTGAACGAAAGTCGGCATTGTGCGTTCTAAATTCAGTCCCGATGCAATTTCTGTGTTTCATCGTCAATATGAAGCTCCATGGGTTGCAGTAAACACCCAGTCGTGCGTCGCAACCTAATACTGGCCTCTCAGGAAAGACACGTATACAGACTGTTTGAAGCATTACTCCCCCTGAACGAAAGTCGGCATTGTGCCCACTATATTCAATCCCGATGCAATTTCTGTATTTCATCGTCAATATGAATTTCCAAGGGTTACAGTAAACACCGAGTGGTGCGTCGCAATCTAATACTGGCCTCTCAGGAAAGGCATGTATACAGAATGTTTGAAGCATTGCTCCCCCTGAACGAAAGTCGGCATTGTGCCTACTATATTCAATCCCGATGCAATTTCTGTGTTTCATCGTCAATATGAAGCTCCAAGGGTTACAGTAAACACCCAGTGGTGCGTCGCAATCTAATACTAGCCTCTCAGGAAAGGCACGTATACTGACTGTTTGAAGCATTGATCCCCCTGAACGAAAGTCGGCATTGTGCCTATTATATTCAATCCCGATGCAATTTCTGTGTTTCATCGTCAATATGAAGCTCCATGGGTTACAGTAAACACCCAGTCGTGCGTCGCAATCTAATACTGGAATCTCAGGAAAGGCACGTATACAACTGTATGAAGCATTGCTCCCCCTGGACGTATGTCGGCATTGTGCCTACTATATTTAATCCCGATGCAATTTCTGTGTTTCATCGTCAATATGAAGCTCCAAGTGGCCTCTCAGTAATGGCACACATACAGACTGTTTGAAGCATTGCTCCCCCTGGACGTAAGTCGGCATTGTGCCTACTATATTCAATCTCGATGCAAATTCTGATTTTGATTATCAATATGAAGCTCCAAGCGTTACAGTAAACATCCAGTGGTGCGTCGCAATCTAATACGGGCCTCTCTGTAACGGCACGTATACAGACTGTTTGAAGCATTGCTCCTCCTGGACGTAAGTCGGCATTGTACCTACAATATTCAATCCCGATGCAATTTCTGTGTTTCATCGTCAATATGAAGCTCCAAGTGGCCTCTCAGTAACGGCACACATACAGACTGTTTGAAGCATTACTCCCCCTGGACGTAAGTCGGCATTGTGCCTACTATATTCAATCCCGATGCAATTTCTGTGTTTCATCGTCAATATGAAGCTCCAAGGGTTACAGTAAACACCCAGTGGTGCGTCGCAATCTAATACTGGCCTCTCTGTAACGGCACGTATACAGATTGTTTGAAGCATTGCTCCCCCTGGACGTAAGTCGGCCTTCTGCCAACTATATTCAATCCCGATGCAATTTCTGTGTTTCATCGTCAATATGAAGCTCCAAGGGTTACAGTAAACACCCAGTGGTGCCTCGCAATCTAATACTGGCCTCTCAGGAACGGCACATATACAGACTGTTTGAAGCGTTACTCCCCCTGGACGTAAGTCAGCATTGTGCCTACTATATTCAGTCTCGATGCAATTTCTGTGTGTCATAGTCAATATGAAGCTCCAAGGGTTACAGTAAACACCCAGTGGTGCGTCGCAGTCTAATACTGGTCTCTCAGGAAAGGCACGTATACAGATTGTTTGAAGCACTACTCCCCCTGGACGTAAGTCGGCATTGTGCCTACTATATTCAATCCCGATGAAATTTCTGTGTTTAATCGTCAGTATGAAGCTCCAAGGGTTGCAGTAAACATCCAGTGGTGCGTCGCAATCTAACACTGACCTCACAGTAACGGCACGTATACAGACTGTTTGAAGCATTGCTCCCCCTGGACGTAAGTCGGTATTGTGCCTACTATATTCAATCCCGATGCAATTTCTGTGTTTCATCGTCAATATGATGCTCCAAGGGTTACAGTAAACACCTAGTGGTGCGTCGCAATCTAATACTGGCCTTTCAGTAACAACACACATACAGACTGTTTGAAGCATTACTCCTCCTGGACGTAAGTCGGTATTGTGCCTACAGTATTCAATCCCGATGCAATTTCTGTGTTTCATCGTCAATATGAAGCTCCAAGCGTTACAGTAAACACCCAGTGGTGCGTTGCAATCTAATACTGGCCTCTTAGGAAAGGCACATATACAGGCTGTTTGAAGCTTTGCTCCCCCTGAACGTAAGTCTGCAATGTGCCTACTATATTCAATCCCGATGCAATTTCTGTGTTTCATCGTCAATATGAAGCTCCAAGGGTTACAGTAAACACCCAGTGGTGCGTCGTAGTCTAATACTGGTCTCTCAGGAAAGGCGCGAATACAGATTGTTTGAAGCATTACTCCCCCTGGACGTAAGTCGGCATTGTGCCTACTATATTCAATCCCGATGCAATATCTGTGTTTCATCGTCAGTATGAAGATCCTGGGGTACAGTAAACACCCAGTGGTGCGTCGCAATCTAATACTGGAATCTCAGGAAAGACACGTATACAACTGTATGAAGCATTGCTCCCCCTATACGTAAGTCGGCATTGTGCTTACTATATTCAATCCCGATGCAATTTCTGTGTTTCATCGTCAATATTAAGCTCCAAGGGTTACAGGAAACACCCAGTGGTGGGTCGCAATCTAATACTGGCCTCTCAGGAAAGGCACGTATACAGATTGTTTGAAGCATTACTCCCCCTGGACGTAAGTCGGCATTGTGCTTACTATATTCAATCCCGATGCAATTTCTGTGTTTCATCGTCAATATGAAGCTCCAAGGGTTACAGTAAACACCCAGTGGTGCGTCGCAATCTAACACTGGCCTCTCACTAAAGGCACGTATACAGACTGTTTGAAGGATTACTCCCCCTGAACGAAAGTCGGCATTGTGCCTACTATATTCAATCTCGATGCAATTTTTGTGTTTCATCGTCAATATCAAGCTCCAAGGGTTACAGTAAACTGCCAGTGCTGCATCGCAATCTAATACTGGCCTCTCAGCAAAGGCACGTATACAGACTGTTTGAAGCACTGCTCCTCCTGGACGTAAGACGGCATTGTACCTACTATATTCAATCGCGATACAATTTCTGTGTTTCATCGTCAATATGAAGCTGCAAGGGTTACAGTAAACTCCCAGTGGTGCGTCGCAATCTAATACTGGCCTCTCAGTAACGGCACACATACAGACTGTTTGAAGCATTACTCCCCCTGGACGTAAGTCGGCATTGTGCCTACTATATTCAATCTCGATGCAATTTCTGTCTTTCATCGTCAATATGAAGCTCCAAGGGTTACAGTAAAATTCCAGTGTTGCGTCGCAATCTAATACTGGCCTCTCAGGAAAGGCACGTATACAGTCTGTTTGAAGCATTGCTCCCCCTGAACGAAAGTCGGCATTGTGCCTACTATATTCAATCCCGATGCAATTTCTGTGTTTCATCGTCAAAATGAAGCTCAATGGGTTACAGTAAACACCCAGTGGTGCGTCGAAATCTAATACTTGCCTCTCAGGAAAGGCACGTATACTGACTGTATGAAGCATTCCTCCCCCTGGACGTAAGTCGGCATTGTGCTTACTATATTCAATCCCGATGCAATTTCTGTGTTTCATCGTCAATATTAAGCTCCAAGGGTTACAGGAAACACCCAGTGGTGGGTCGCAATCTAATACTGGCCTCTCAGGAAAGGCACGTATACAGACTATTTGAAACATTACTCCCCCTGAACGAAAGTCGGCATTGTGCCTACTATATTCAATCCCGATGCAATTTCTGTGTTTCATCGTATATATGAAGCTCCATGGGTTACAGTAAACACCCAGTGGTGCGTCGCAATCTAATACTGGAATCTCAGGAAAGGCACGTATACAACTGTATGAAGCATTGCTCCCCCTGAACGAAAGTCGGCATTGTGCTTACTATATTCAATCCCGATGCAATTTCTGTGTTTCATCGTCAATATGAAGCTCCAAGGGTTACAGTAAACACCCAGTGGTGCGTCGCAATCTAATACTGGAATCTCAGGAAAGGCACGTATACAACTGTATGAAGCATTGCTCCCCCTGGACGTACGTCGGCATTGTGCTTACTATAATCATTCCCGATGCCATTTCTGTGTTTCATCGTCAATATGAAGCTCCAAGGGTTACAGTAAACACCCAGTGGTGCGTCGCAATCTAATACTGGCCTCTCAGGAAAGGCACGTATACAGACTGTTTGAAGCATTGCTCCCCGTGAACGAAAGTCGGCATTGTGCCTACTATATTCAATCACCATGCAATATCTGTGTTTCATCGTCAATATGAAGCTCCAAGGGTTACAGTAAACACCCAGTGGTGCATCGCAATCTAATACTGGCCTCTCAGGAAGGCACGTATACAGACAGTTTGAAGCATTACTCCCCCTGAACGTAAGTCTGCATTGTGCCTATTATATTCAATCCCGACGCAATTTCTGTGATTCATCGTCAATATGAATTTTCAAGGGTTACAGTAAACACCCAGTGGTGCGTCGAAATCTAATACTGGCCTCTCAGGAAAGGCACGTATACTGACTCTTTGAAGCATTCCTCCCCCTGGACGTAAGTCGGCATTGTGCTTACTATATTCAATCCCGATGCAATTTCTGTGTTTCATCGTCAATATGAAGCTCCAAGGGTTACAGTAAACTCCCAGTGGTGAGTCGCAGTCTAATACTGGCCTCTCAGGAAAGGCACGTATACAGAGTGTTTGAAGCATTACTCCCCCTGAACGAAAGTCGGCATTGTGCCTACTATATTCAATCCCGATGCAATTTCTGTGTTTCATCGTATATATGAAGCTCCATGGGTTACAGTAAACACCCAGTGGTGCGTCGCAATCTAATACTGGCCTCTCAGGAAAGGCACGTATACAGATTGTTTGAAGCATTACTCCCCCTGAACGAAAGTCGGCATTGTGCTTACTATATTCAATCCCGATGCAATTTCTGTGTTTCATCGTCAATATGAAGCCCCAAGGGTTACAGTAAACACCCAGTGGTGCGTCGCAATCCAATACTGGAATCTCAGGAAAGGCCCGTATACAACTGTATGAAGCATTGCTCCCCCTGGACGTAAGTCGGCATTGTGCCTACTATATTCAATCCCGATGCCATTTCTGTGTTTCATCGTCAATATGAAGCTCCAAGGGTTACAGTAAACACCCAGTGGTGCGTCGCAATCTAATACTGGCCTCTCAGGAAAGGCACGTATACAGACTGTTTGAAGCATTGCTCCCCGTGACGAAAGTCGGCATTGTGCCTACTATATTCAATCACCATGCAATTTCTGTGTTTCATCGTCAATATGAAGCTCCAAGGGTTACAGTAAAAACCCAGTGGTGCGTCGCAATCTAATACTGGCCTCTCAGGAAAGGCACGTATACAGCCTGTTTCAAGCATTGCTCCTTCTGAACGAAAGTCGGCATTGTGCCTACTATATTCAATCCCGATGCAATTTATGTGTTTCATAGTTAATATGAAGCTCCAAGGGTTACAGTAAACACCCAGTGGTGCAGCGCAATCTAATACTGGCCTCTCAGGAAAGGCACGCATACAGACTGTTTGAAGCATTACTCCCGCTGAACGAAAGTCGGCATTGTGCCTACTATATTCAATCCCGAAGCAATTTCTGTGTTTCATCGTCAAAATGAAGCTCAATGGGTTACAGTAAACACCCAGTGGTGCGTCGCAATCTAATACTGGAATCTCAGGAAAGGCACGTATACAACTGTATGAAGCATTGCTCCCCCTGGACGTAAGTCGGCATTGTGCCTACTATATTCAATCCCGACGCAATTTCTGTGATTCATCGTCAATATGAATTTTCAAGGGTTACAGTAAACACCCAGTGGTGCGTCGAAATCTAATACTGGCCTCTCAGGAAAGGCACGTATACTGACTCTTTGAAGCATTCCTCCCCCTGGACGTAAGTCGGCATTGTGCTTACTATATTCAATCCCGATGCAATTTCTGTGTTTCATCGTCAATATGAAGCTCCAAGGGTTACAGTAAACTCCCAGTGGTGAGTCGCAGTCTAATACTGGCCTCTCAGGAAAGGCACGTATACAGAGTGTTTGAAGCATTACTCCCCCTGAACGAAAGTCGGCATTGTGCCTACTATATTCAATCCCGATGCAATTTCTGTGTTTCATCGTCAATATGAAGCTCAAAGGGTTACAGTAAACACCCAGTGGTGCGTCGTAGTCTAATACTGGTCTCTCAGGAAAGGCGCGAATACAGATTGTTTGAAGCATTACTCCCCCTGGACGTAAGTCGGCATTGTGCCTACTATATTCAATCCCGATGCAATATCTGTGTTTCATCGTCAGTATGAAGATCCAGGGGTACAGTAAACACCCAGTGGTGCGTCGCAATCTAATACTGGAATCTCAGGAAAGACACGTATACAACTGTATGAAGCATTGCTCCCCCTATACGTAAGTCGGCATTGTGCTTACTATATTCAATCCCGATGCAATTTCTGTGTTTCATCGTCAATATTAAGCTCCAAGGGTTACAGTAAACACCCAGTGGTGCGTCGGAATCTAATACTGGCCTCTCACTAAAGGCACGTATACAGACTGTTTGAAGGATTACTCCCCCTGGACGTAAGTCGGCATTGTGCTTACTATATTCAATCCCGATGCAATTTCTGTGTTTCATCGTCAATATGAAGCTCCAAGGGTTACAGTAAACACCCAGTGGTGCGTCGGAATCTAATACTGGCCTCTCACTAAAGGCACGTATACAGACTGTTTGAAGGATTACTCCCCCTGAACGAAAGTCGGCATTGTGCCTACTATATTCAATCTCGATGCAATTTCTGTGTTTCATCGTCAATATCAAGCTCCAAGGGTTACAGTAAACTGCCAGTGCTGCATCGCAATCTAATACTGGCCTCTCAGCAAAGGCACGTATACAGACTGTTTGAAGCACTGCTCCTCCTGGACGTAAGACGGCATTGTACCTACTATATTCAATCGCGATACAATTTCTGTGTTTCATCGTCAATATGAAGCTGCAAGGGTTACAGTAAACTCCCAGTGGTGCGTCGCAATCTAATACTGGCCTCTCAGTAACGGCACACATACAGACTGTTTGAAGCATTACTCCCCCTGGACGTAAGTCGGCATTGTGCCTACTATATTCAATCTCGATGCAATTTCTGTCTTTCATCGTCAATATGAAGCTCCAAGGGTTTTAGTAAAATTCCAGTGTTGCGTCGCAATCTAATACTGGCCTCTCAGGAAAGGCACGTATACAGTCTGTTTGAAGCATTGCTCCCCCTGAACGAAAGTCGGCATTGTGCCTACTATATTCAATCCCGATGCAATTTCTGTGTTTCATCGTCAAAATGAAGCTCAATGGGTTACAGTAAACACCCAGTGGTGCGTCGAAATCTAATACTTGCCTCTCAGGAAAGGCACGTATACTGACTGTATGAAGCATTCCTCCCCCTGGACGTAAGTCGGCATTGTGCTTACTATATTCAATCCCGATGCAATTTCTGTGTTTCATCGTCAATATTAAGCTCCAAGGGTTACAGGAAACACCCAGTGGTGGGTCGCAATCTAATACTGGCCTCTCAGGAAAGGCACGTATACAGACTATTTGAAGCATTACTCCCCCTGAACGAAAGTCGGCATTGTGCCTACTATATTCAATCCCGATGCAATTTCTGTGTTTCATCGTATATATGAAGCTCCATGTGTTACAGTAAACACCCAGTGGTGCGTCGCAATCTAATACTGGAATCTCAGGAAAGGCACGTATACAACTGTATGAAGCATTGCTCCCCCTGAACGAAAGTCGGCATTGTGCTTACTATATTCAATCCCGATGCAATTTCTGTGTTTCATCGTCAGTATGAAGCTCCAAGGGTTACAGTAAACACCCAGTGGTGCGTCGCAATCTAATACTGGAATCTCAGGAAAGGCACGTATACAACTGTATGAAGCATTGCTCCCCCTGGACGTACGTCGGCATTGTGCTTACTATAATCATTCCCGATGCCATTTCTGTGTTTCATCGTCAATATGAAGCTCCAAGGGTTACAGTAAACACCCAGTGGTGCGTCGCAATCTAATACTGGCCTCTCAGGAAAGGCACGTATACAGACTGTTTGAAGCATTGCTCCCCGTGAACGAAAGTCGGCATTGTGCCTACTATATTCAATCACCATGCAATATCTGTGTTTCATCGTCAATATGAAGCTCCAAGGGTTACAGTAAACACCCAGTGGTGCATCGCAATCTAATACTGGCCTCTCAGGAAGGCACGTATACAGACAGTTTGAAGCATTACTCCCCCTGAACGTAAGTCTGCATTGTGCCTATTATATTCAATCCCGACGCAATTTCTGTGATTCATCGTCAATATGAATTTTCAAGGGTTACAGTAAACACCCAGTGGTGCGTCGAAATCTAATACTGGCCTCTCAGGAAAGGCACGTATACTGACTCTTTGAAGCATTCCTCCCCCTGGACGTAAGTCGGCATTGTGCTTACTATATTCAATCCCGATGCAATTTCTGTGTTTCATCGTCAATATGAAGCTCCAAGGGTTACAGTAAACTCCCAGTGGTGAGTCGCAGTCTAATACTGGCCTCTCAGGAAAGGCACGTATACAGAGTGTTTGAAGCATTACTCCCCCTGAACGAAAGTCGGCATTGTGCCTACTATATTCAATCCCGATGCAATTTCTGTGTTTCATCGTATATATGAAGCTCCATGGGTTACAGTAAACACCCAGTGGTGCGTCGCAATCTAATACTGGCCTCTCAGGAAAGGCACGTATACAGATTGTTTGAAGCATTACTCCCCCTGAACGAAAGTCGGCATTGTGCTTACTATATTCAATCCCGATGCAATTTCTGTGTTTCATCGTCAATATGAAGCCCCAAGGGTTACAGTAAACACCCAGTGGTGCGTCGCAATCCAATACTGGAATCTCAGGAAAGGCCCGTATACAACTGTATGAAGCATTGCTCCCCCTGGACGTAAGTCGGCATTGTGCCTACTATATTCAATCCCGATGCCATTTCTGTGTTTCATCGTCAATATGAAGCTCCAAGGGTTACAGTAAACACCCAGTGGTGCGTCGCAATCTAATACTGGCCTCTCAGGAAAGGCACGTATACAGACTGTTTGAAGCATTGCTCCCCGTGACGAAAGTCGGCATTGTGCCTACTATATTCAATCACCATGCAATTTCTGTGTTTCATCGTCAATATGAAGCTCCAAGGGTTACAGTAAAAACCCAGTGGTGCGTCGCAATCTAATACTGGCCTCTCAGGAAAGGCACGTATACAGCCTGTTTCAAGCATTGCTCCTTCTGAACGAAAGTCGGCATTGTGCCTACTATATTCAATCCCGATGCAATTTCTGTGTTTCATAGTTAATATGAAGCTCCAAGGGTTACAGTAAACACCCAGTGGTGCAGCGCAATCTAATACTGGCCTCTCAGGAAAGGCACGCATACAGACTGTTTGAAGCATTACTCCCGCTGAACGAAAGTCGGCATTGTGCCTACTATATTCAATCCCGAAGCAATTTCTGTGTTTCATCGTCAAAATGAAGCTCAATGGGTTATAGTAAACACCCAGTGGTGCGTCGCAATCTAATACTGGAATCTCAGGAAAGGCACGTATACAACTGTATGAAGCATTGCTCCCCCTGGACGTAAGTCGGCATTGTGCCTACTATATTCAATCCCGACGCAATTTCTGTGATTCATCGTCAATATGAATTTTCAAGGGTTACAGTAAACACCCAGTGGTGCGTCGAAATCTAATACTGGCCTCTCAGGAAAGGCACGTATACTGACTCTTTGAAGCATTCCTCCCCCTGGACGTAAGTCGGCATTGTGCTTACTATATTCAATCCCGATGCAATTTCTGTGTTTCATCGTCAATATGAAGCTCCAAGGGTTACAGTAAACTCCCAGTGGTGAGTCGCAGTCTATTACTGGCCTCTCAGGAAAGGCACGTATACAGAGTGTTTGAAGCATTACTCCCCCTGAACGAAAGTCGGCATTGTGCCTACTATATTCAATCCCGATGCAATTTCTGTGTTTCATCGTCAATATGAAGCTCAAAGGGTTACAGTAAACACCCAGTCGTACGTCGCAATCTAATACTGGCCTCTCAGGAGAGGCACGTATACAGACTGTTTGAAGCATTGCTCCCCATGAACGAAAGTCGGCATTGTGCCTACTATATTCAATCCCGATGCAATTTCTGTGTTTCATCGTCAATATGAAGCTCCAAGGGTTACAGTAAACACCCAGTGGTGCGTCGCAATCTAATACTGGCCTCTCAGGAAAGGCACGTATTCAGACTGATTGAAGCAATGCTCCCCCTGAACGAAAGTCGGCATTGTGCCTACTATATTCAATCCCGATGCAATTTCTGTGTTTCATCGTCAATATGAAGCTCCATGGGTTACAGTAAACTCCCAGTGGTGCGTCGCAATCTAATACTGGCTTCTCAGGAAAGGCACGTATACAGACTGTTTGAAGCATTACTCCCCCTGAACTAAAGTCGGCATTGAGCCTACTATATTCAATCCCGATGCAATTTCTGTGTTTCATCGTCAATATGAAGCTCCAAGGGTTACAGTAAACACCCAGTGGTGCGTCGCGATCTAATACTGGCCTCTCAGGAAAGGCACGTATACAGACTGTTTGAAGCATTGCTCCCCCTGAACGAAAGTCGGCATTGTGCCTACTATATTCAATCCCGATGCAATTTCTGTGTTTCTTCGTCAATATGAAGATAAATGGGTTACAGTAAACACCCAGTGGTGCGTCGCAATCTAATACTGGCCTCTCAGGGAAGGCACGTATACAGACTGTTTGAAGCGTTGCTCCCCCTGAACGAAAGTCGGCATTGTGCCTACTATATTCAATCCCGATGCAATTTCTGTGTTTCATCGTCAATATGAAGCTCCATGAGTTACAGTAAACACCCAGTGGTGCGTCGCAATCTAATACTGGCCTCTCAGGAAAGTCACATATACAGACTGTTTGAAGCATTGCTCCCCCTGAACGAAAGTCGGCATTGTGCCTACTATATTCAATCCCGATGCAATATCTGTGTTTCATCGTCAATATGAAGCTCCAAGGGTTACAGTAAACACCCAGTGGTGCGTCGCAATCTAATACTGGCCTCTCTGTAACGGCACGTATACAGATTGTTTGAAGCATTGCTCCCCCTGGACGGAAGTCGGCATTGCGCCTACTATATTCAATCCCGATGCAATTTCTGTGTTTCAGCGTCAATATGAAGCTCCAAGGGTTACAGTAAACACCCAGTGGTGCGTCACAATCTAATACTGGCCTCTCTGTAACGACCCGTATACAGACTGTTTGAAGCATTAATCCCCCTGGATGTAAGTCGGCATTGTGCCTACTATATTCAATCCCGATGCAATTTCTGTGTTTCATCGTCAATATGAAGCTCCAAGGGTTACAGTAAACACCCAGTGGTGCGTCGCAATCTAATACTGGCCTCTCAGGAAAGGCACGTATACAGACTGTTTGAAGCATTGATCCCCCTGAACGAAAGTCGGCATTGTGCCTATTATATTCAATCCCGATGCAATTTCTGTGTTTCATCGTCAATATGAAGCTCTATGGGTTACAGTAAACACCCAGTGGTGCGTCGCAATCTAATACTGGAATCTCAGGAAAGGCCCGTATACAACTGTATGAAGCATTGCTCCCCCTGGACGTAAGTCGGCATTGTGCCTACTATATTCAATCCCGATGCCATTTCTGTGTTTCATCGTCAATATGAAGCTCCAAGGGTTACAGTAAACACCCAGTGGTGCGTCGCAATCTAATACTGGCCTCTCAGGAAAGGCACGTATACAGACTGTTTGAAGCATTGCTCCCCGTGACGAAAGTCGGCATTGTGCCTACTATAGTCAATCACCATGCAATTTCTGTGTTTCATCGTCAATATGAAGCTCCAAGGGTTACAGTAAAAACCCAGTGGTGCGTCGCAATCTAATACTGGCCTCTCAGGAAAGGCACGTATACAGCCTGTTTCAAGCATTGCTCCTTCTGAACGAAAGTCGGCATTGTGCCTACTATATTCAATCCCGATGCAATTTCTGTGTTTCATAGTTAATATGAAGCTCCAAGGGTTACAGTAAACACCCAGTGGTGCAGCGCAATCTAATACTGGCCTCTCAGGAAAGGCACGCATACAGACTGTTTGAAGCATTACTCCCGCTGAACGAAAGTCGGCATTGTGCCTACTATATTCAATCCCGAAGCAATTTCTGTGTTTCATCGTCAAAATGATGCTCAATGGGTTACAGTAAACACCCAGTGGTGCGTCGCAATCTAATACTGGAATCTCAGGAAAGGCACGTATACAACTGTATGAAGCATTGCTCCCCCTGGACGTAAGTCGGCATTGTGCCTACTATATTCAATCCCGACGCAATTTCTGTGATTCATCGTCAATATGAATTTTCAAGGGTTACAGTAAACACCCAGTGGTGCGTCGAAATCTAATACTGGCCTCTCAGGAAAGGCACGTATCCTGACTCTTTGAAGCATTCCTCCCCCTGGACGTAAGTCGGCATTGTGCTTACTATATTCAATCCCGATGCAATTTCTGTGTTTCATCGTCAATATGAAGCTCCAAGGGTTACAGTAAACTCCCAGTGGTGAGTCGCAGTCTATTACTGGCCTCTCAGGAAAGGCACGTATACAGTGTGTTTGAAGCATTACTCCCCCTGAACGAAAGTCGGCATTGTGCCTACTATATTCAATCCCGATGCAATTTCTGTGTTTCATCGTCAATATGAAGCTCAAAGGGTTACAGTAAACACCCAGTCGTACGTCGCAATCTAATACTGGCCTCTCAGGAGAGGCACGTATACAGACTGTTTGAAGCATTGCTCCCCATGAACGAAAGTCGGCATTGTGCCTACTATATTCAATCCCGATGCAATTTCTGTGTTTCATCGTCAATATGAAGCTCCAAGGGTTACAGTAAACACCCAGTGGTGCGTCGCAATCTAATACTGGCCTCTCAGGAAAGGCACGTATTCAGACTGATTGAAGCAATGCTCCCCCTGAACGAAAGTCGGCATTGTGCCTACTATATTCAATCCCGATGCAATTTCTGTGTTTCATCGTCAATATGAAGCTCCACGGGTTACAGTAAACTCCCAGTGGTGCGTCGCAATCTAATACTGGCTTCTCAGGAAAGGCACGTATACAGACTGTTTGAAGCATTACTCCCCCTGAACTAAAGTCGGCATTGAGCCTACTATATTCAATCCCGATGCAATTTCTGTGTTTCATCGTCAATATGAAGCTCCAAGGGTTACAGTAAACACCCAGTGGTGCGTCGCGATCTAATACTGGCCTCTCAGGAAAGGCACGTATACAGACTGTTTGAAGCATTGCTCCCCCTGAACGAAAGTCGGCATTGTGCCTACTATATTCAATCCCGATGCAATTTCTGTGTTTCTTCGTCAATATGAAGATAAATGGGTTACAGTAAACACCCAGTGGTGCGTCGCAATCTAATACTGGCCTCTCAGGGAAGGCACGTATACAGACTGTTTGAAGCGTTGCTCCCCCTGAACGAAAGTCGGCATTGTGCCTACTATATTCAATCCCGATGCAATTTCTGTGTTTCATCGTCAATATGAAGCTCCATGAGTTACAGTAAACACCCAGTGGTGCGTCGCAATCTAATACTGGCCTCTCAGGAAAGTCACATATACAGACTGTTTGAAGCATTGCTCCCCCTGAACGAAAGTCGGCATTGTGCCTACTATATTCAATCCCGATGCAATATCTGTGTTTCATCGTCAATATGAAGCTCCAAGGGTTACAGTAAACACCCAGTGGTGCGTCGCAATCTAATACTGGCCTCTCTGTAACGGCACGTATACAGATTGTTTGAAGCATTGCTCCCCCTGGACGGAAGTCGGCATTGCGCCTACTATATTCAATCCCGATGCAATTTCTGTGTTTCAGCGTCAATATGAAGCTCCAAGGGTTACAGTAAACACCCAGTGGTGCGTCACAATCTAATACTGGCCTCTCTGTAACGACCCGTATACAGACTGTTTGAAGCATTAATCCCCCTGGATGTAAGTCGGCATTGTGCCTACTATATTCAATCCCGATGCAATTTCTGTGTTTCATCGTCAATATGAAGCTCCAAGGGTTACAGTAAACACCCAGTGGTGCGTCGCAATCTAATACTGGCCTCTCAGGAAAGGCACGTATACAGACTGTTTGAAGCATTGATCCCCCTGAACGAAAGTCGGCATTGTGCCTATTATATTCAATCCCGATGCAATTTCTGTGTTTCATCGTCAATATGAAGCTCTATGGGTTACAGTAAACACCCAGTGGTGCGTCGCAATCTAATACTGGAATCTCAGGAAAGGCCCGTATACAACTGTATGAAGCATTGCTCCCCCTGGACGTAAGTCGGCATTGTGCCTACTATATTCAATCCCGATGCCATTTCTGTGTTTCATCGTCAATATGAAGCTCCAAGGGTTACAGTAAACACCCAGTGGTGCGTCGCAATCTAATACTGGCCTCTCAGGAAAGGCACGTATACAGACTGTTTGAAGCATTGCTCCCCGTGACGAAAGTCGGCATTGTGCCTACTATAGTCAATCACCATGCAATTTCTGTGTTTCATCGTCAATATGAAGCTCCAAGGGTTACAGTAAAAACCCAGTGGTGCGTCGCAATCTAATACTGGCCTCTCAGGAAAGGCACGTATACAGCCTGTTTCAAGCATTGCTCCTTCTGAACGAAAGTCGGCATTGTGCCTACTATATTCAATCCCGATGCAATTTCTGTGTTTCATAGTTAATATGAAGCTCCAAGGGTTACAGTAAACACCCAGTGGTGCAGCGCAATCTAATACTGGCCTCTCAGGAAAGGCACGCATACAGACTGTTTGAAGCATTACTCCCGCTGAACGAAAGTCGGCATTGTGCCTACTATATTCAATCCCGAAGCAATTTCTGTGTTTCATCGTCAAAATGAAGCTCAATGGGTTACAGTAAACACCCAGTGGTGCGTCGCAATCTAATACTGGAATCTCAGGAAAGGCACGTATACAACTGTATGAAGCATTGCTCCCCCTGGACGTAAGTCGGCATTGTGCCTACTATATTCAATCCCGACGCAATTTCTGTGATTCATCGTCAATATGAATTTTCAAGGGTTACAGTAAACACCCAGTGGTGCGTCGAAATCTAATACTGGCCTCTCAGGAAAGGCACGTATCCTGACTCTTTGAAGCATTCCTCCCCCTGGACGTAAGTCGGCATTGTGCTTACTATATTCAATCCCGATGCAATTTCTGTGTTTCATCGTCAATATGAAGCTCCAAGGGTTACAGTAAACTCCCAGTGGTGAGTCGCAGTCTATTACTGGCCTCTCAGGAAAGGCACGTATACAGTGTGTTTGAAGCATTACTCCCCCTGAACGAAAGTCGGCATTGTGCCTACTATATTCAATCCCGATGCAATTTCTGTGTTTCATCGTCAATATGAAGCTCAAAGGGTTACAGTAAACACCCAGTCGTACGTCGCAATCTAATACTGGCCTCTCAGGAGAGGCACGTATACAGACTGTTTGAAGCATTGCTCCCCATGAACGAAAGTCGGCATTGTGCCTACTATATTCAATCCCGATGCAATTTCTGTGTTTCATCGTCAATATGAAGCTCCAAGGGTTACAGTAAACACCCAGTGGTGCGTCGCAATCTAATACTGGCCTCTCAGGAAAGGCACGTATTCAGACTGATTGAAGCAATGCTCCCCCTGAACGAAAGTCGGCATTGTGCCTACTATATTCAATCCCGATGCAATTTCTGTGTTTCATCGTCAATATGAAGCTCCACGGGTTACAGTAAACTCCCAGTGGTGCGTCGCAATCTAATACTGGCTTCTCAGGAAAGGCACGTATACAGACTGTTTGAAGCATTACTCCCCCTGAACTAAAGTCGGCATTGAGCCTACTATATTCAATCCCGATGCAATTTCTGTGTTTCATCGTCAATATGAAGCTCCAAGGGTTACAGTAAACACCCAGTGGTGCGTCGCGATCTAATACTGGCCTCTCAGGAAAGGCACGTATACAGACTGTTTGAAGCATTGCTCCCCCTGAACGAAAGTCGGCATTGTGCCTACTATATTCAATCCCGATGCAATTTCTGTGTTTCTTCGTCAATATGAAGATAAATGGGTTACAGTAAACACCCAGTGGTGCGTCGCAATCTAATACTGGCCTCTCAGGGAAGGCACGTATACAGACTGTTTGAAGCGTTGCTCCCCCTGAACGAAAGTCGGCATTGTGCCTACTATATTCAATCCCGATGCAATTTCTGTGTTTCATCGTCAATATGAAGCTCCATGAGTTACAGTAAACACCCAGTGGTGCGTCGCAATCTAATACTGGCCTCTCAGGAAAGTCACATATACAGACTGTTTGAAGCATTGCTCCCCCTGAACGAAAGTCGGCATTGTGCCTACTATATTCAATCCCGATGCAATATCTGTGTTTCATCGTCAATATGAAGCTCCAAGGGTTACAGTAAACACCCAGTGGTGCGTCGCAATCTAATACTGGCCTCTCTGTAACGGCACGTATACAGATTGTTTGAAGCATTGCTCCCCCTGGACGGAAGTCGGCTTTGCGCCTACTATATTCAATCCCGATGCAATTTCTGTGTTTCAGCGTCAATATGAAGCTCCAAGGGTTACAGTAAACACCCAGTGGTGCGTCGCAATCTAATACTGGCCTCTCTGTAACGACCCGTATACAGACTGTTTGAAGCATTAATCCCCCTGGATGTAAGTCGGCATTGTGCCTACTATATTCAATCCCGATGCAATTTCTGTGTTTCATCGTCAATATGAAGCTCCAAGGGTTACAGTAAACACCCAGTGGTGCGTCGCAATCTAATACTGGCCTCTCAGGAAAGGCACGTATACAGACTGTTTGAAGCATTGATCCCCCTGAACGAAAGTCGGCATTGTGCCTATTATATTCAATCCCGATGCAATTTCTGTGTTTCATCGTCAATATGAAGCTCTATGGGTTACAGTAAACACCCAGTCGTGCGTCGCAATCTAATACTGGAATCTCAGGAAAGGCACGTATACAACTGTATGAAGCATTGCTCCCCATGAACGAAAGTCGGCATTGGGCCTACTATATTCAATCCCGATGCAATTTCTGTGTTTCATCGTCAATATGAAGCTCCATGGGTTACAGTAAACACCCAGTGGTGCGTTGCAATCTAATACTGGCATCTCAGGAAAGGCACGTATACAGACTGATTGAAGCATTGCTCCCCCTGAACGAAAGTAGGCATTGTGCCTACTATATTCAATCCCGATGCAATTTCTGTGTTTCATCGTCAATATGAAGCTCCAAGGGTTACAGTAAACACCCAGTGGTGCGTCGCAATCTAATACTGGCGTCTCTGTAACGGCACGTATACAGATTGTTTGAAGCATTGCTCCCCCTGGACGGAAGTCGGCATTGCGCCTACTATATTCAATCCCGATGCAATTTCCGTGTTTCATCGTCAATATGAAGCTCCAAGGGTTACAGTAAACACCCAGTGGTGCGTCGCAATCTAATACTGGCCTCTCAGGAAAGGCACGTATACAGACTGTTTGAAGCATTGTTCCCCTGAACGATAGTCGGCATTGTGCCTACTATATTCAACCCCGATGCAATTTCTTTGTTTCATAGTCAATATGAAGCTCCAAGGGTTACAATAAACACCCAGTGGTGCGTCGCAATCTAATACTGGCCTCTCAGGAAAGGCACGTATACAGACTGTTTGAAGCATTACTCCCCGTGAACGAAAGTCGGCATTGTGCCTACTATATTCAATCCCGATGCAATTTCTGTGTTTCATCGTCAATATGAAGCTCTATGGGTTACAGTAAACACCTAGTAGTGCGTCGCAATCTAATACTGGTCTCTCAGGAAAGGCACGTATACAGACTGTTTATAGCATTGCTCCCCCTGAACGAAAGTCGGCATTGTGCCTACTATATTCAATCCCGATGCAATTTGTGTGTTTCATAGTCAATATGAAGCTCCAACGGTTACAGTAAACACCCGGTGGTGCGTCGCAATCTAATACTGGCCTCTCAGGAAAGGCACGTAGACAGACTGTTTGAAGCATTGCTCCCCCTGAACCAAAGTCGGAATTGTGCGTTCTAAATTCAGTCCCGATGCAAATTTCTGTGTTTCATCGTCAATATGAAGCCCCATGGGTTGCAGTAAACACCCAGTCGTGCGTCGCAATCTAATACTGGCCTCTCAGGAAAGGCACGTATACAGACTGTTTGAAGCATTACTCCCCCTGAACGAAAGTCGGCATTGTGCCTACTATATTCAATCCAGATGCAATTTCTGTGTTTCATCGTCAATATGAAGCTCCATGGGTTACAGTAAACACCCAGTCGTGCGTCGCAATCTAATACTGGAATCTCAGGAAAGGCGCGTATACAGACTGTTTGAAGCATTGCTCCCCGTGAACGAAAGTCGGCACTGTGCCTACTATATTCAATCCCGATGCAATTTCTGTGTTTCATCGTCAATATGAAGCTCCATGGGTTACAGTAAACACCCAGTGGTGCGTCGCAATCTAATACTGGCCTCTCAGGAAAGGCACGTATACAGACTGTTTGAAGCATTGCTCCCCCTGAACGAAAGTCGGTATTGTGCCTACTATATTCAATCCCGATGCAATTTCTGTGTTTCATCGTCAATATGAAGCTCCATGGGTTACAGTAAACACCCAGTGGTGCGTCGCAATCTAATACTGGCCTCTCAGGAAAGGCACGTATACAGACTGTTTGAAGCATTGCTCCCCCTGAACGAAAGTCGGCATTGTGCCTACTATATTCAATCCCGATGCAATTTCTGTGTTTCATCGTCAATATGAAACTCCAAGGGTGGCAGTAAACACCCAGTGTTGCGTCGCAATCTAATACTGGCCTCTCAGGAAAGGCACGTATGCAGACTGTTTGAAGCATTGCTCCCCCTGAACGAAAGTCGGCATTGTTCCTACTATATTCAATCCCGATGCAATTTCTGTATTTCATCGTCAATATGAATTTCCAAGGGTTACATTAAACACCGAGTGGTGCGTCGAAATCTAATACTGGCCTCTCAGGAAAGGCACGTATAAAGACTGTTTGAAGCATTGCTCCTCCTGGACGTAAGTCGGCATTGTACCTACTATATTCAATCCCGATGCAATTTCTGTGTTTCATCGTAAATATGAAGCTCCAAGTGGCCTCTCAGTAACGGCACACATACAGACTGTTAGAAGCATTGCTCCCCCTGGACGTAAGTCGGCATTGTGCCTACTATATTCAATCTCGATGCAAATTCTGATTTTGATTGTCAATATGAAGCTCCAAGGGTTACAGTAAACATCCAGTGGTGCGTCGCAATTTAATACTGGCCTCTCTGTAACGGCACGTATACAGACTGTTTGAAGCATTGCTCCTCCTGGACGTAAGTCGGCATTGTATCTACTATATTCAATCCCGATGCAATTTCTGTGTTTCATCGTCAATATGAAGCTCCAAGTGGCCTCTCAGTAACGGCACACATACAGACTGTTTGAAGCATTACTCCCCCTGGACGTAAGTCGGCATTGTGCCTACTGTATTCAATCCCGATGCAATTTCTGTGTTTCATCGTCAATATGAAGCTCCATGGGTTACAGTAAACACCCAGTGGTGCGTCGCAATCTAATACTGGAATCTCAGGAAATGCACGTATACAACTGTATGAAGCATTGCCCACCTGAACGTAAGTCGGCATTGTGCTTACTATATTCAATCCCGATGCAATTTCTGTGTTTCATCGTCAATTTGAAGCTCCAAGAGTTACAGTAAACATCCAGTGGTGCGTCGCAATCTAATACTGGCCTCTCAGGAAAGGCACGTATACAGACTGTTCGAAGCATTGCTCCTCTTGGACGTAAGTCGGCATTGTACCTCCTATATTCAATCCCGATGCAATTTCTGTGTTTCATCGTCAATTTGAAGCTCCAAGAGTTACAGTAAACATCCAGTGGTGCGTCGCAATCTAATACTGGCATCTCAGGAAAGGCACGTATACAGACTGTTTGAAGCATTGCTCCCCCTGAACGAAAGTCGGCATTGTGCCTACTATATTCAATGCCGATGCAATTTCTGTGTTTCATCGTCAATATGAAGCTCCATGGGTTACAGTAAACACCCAGTGGTGCGTCGCAATCTAATACTGGCCTCTCAGGAAAGTCACATATTTAGACTGTTTGAAGCATTACTCCCCCTGAACGAAAGTCGGCATTGTGCCTACTATATTCAATCCCGATGCAATTTCTGTGTTTCATCGTCAATATGAAGCTCCAAGGGTTACAGTAAACACCCAGTGGTGCGTCGCAATCTAATACTGGCCTCTCTGTAACGGCACGTATACAGATTGTTTGAAGCATTGCTCCCCCTGGACGGAAGTCGGCATTGCGCCTACTATATTCAATCCCGATGCAATTTCTGTGTTTCATCGTCAATATGAAGCTCCAAGGGTTACAGTAAACACCCAGTCGTTCGTCGCAATCTAATACTGGCCTCTCAGGAAAGGCACGAATACAGACTGTTTGAAGCATTGCTCCCCCTGAACGAAAGTCGGCATTGTGCCTACTATATTCAACCCCGATCCAATTTCTTTGTTTCATAGTCAATATGAAGCTCCAAGGGTTACAATAAACACCCAGTGGTGCGTCGCAATCTAATACTGGCCTCTCAGGAAAGGCACGTATACAGACTGTTTGAAGCATTACTCCCCGTGAACGAAAGTCGGCATTGTGCCTACTATATTCATTCCCGATGCAATTTCTGTGTTTCATCGTCAATATGAAGCTCTATGGGTTACAGTAAACACCTAGTAGTGCGTCGCAATCTAATACTGGCCTCTCAGGAAAGGCACGTATACAGACTGTTTGAAGCATTGCTCCCCATGAACGAAAGTCGGCATTGTGCCTACTATATTCAATCCCGATGCAATTTGTGTGTTTCATAGTCAATATGAAGCTCCAACGGTTACAGTAAACACCCAGTGGTGCGTCGCAATCTAATACTGGCCTCTCAGGAAAGGCACGTAGACAGATTGTTTGAAGCATTGCTCCCCCTGAACGAAAGTCGGCATTGTGCGTTCTAAATTCAGTCCCGATGCAATTTCTGTGTTTCATCGTCAATATGAAGCTCCATGGGTTGCAGTAAACACCCAGTCGTGCGTCGCAACCTAATACTGGCCTCTCAGGAAAGACACGTATACAGACTGTTTGAAGCATTACTCCCCCTGAACGAAAGTCGGCATTGTGCCTACTATATTCAATCCCGATGCAATTTCTGTATTTCATCGTCAATATGAATTTCCAAGGGTTACAGTAAACACCGAGTGGTGCGTCGCAATCTAATACTGGCCTCTCAGGAAAGGCACGTATACAGACTGTTTGAAGCATTGCTCCCCCTGAACGAAAGTCGGCATTGTGCCTACTATATTCAATCCCGATGCAATTTCTGTGTTTCATCGTCAATATGAAGCTCCAAGGGTTACAGTAAACACCCAGTGGTGCGTCGCAATCTAATACTGGCCTCTCAGGAAAGGCACGTATACAGACTGTTTGAAGCATTGATCCCCCTGAACGAAAGTCGGCATTGTGCCTATTATATTCAATCCCGATGCAATTTCTGTGTTTCATCGTCAATATGAAGCTCCATGGGTTACAGTAAACACCCAGTCGTGCGTCGCAATCTAATACTGGAATCTCAGGAAAGGCACGTATACAACTGTATGAAGCATTGCTCCCCCTGGACGTATGTCGGCATTGTGCCTACTATATTCAATCCCGATGCAATTTCTGTGTTTCATCGTCAATATGAAGCTCCAAGTGGCCTCTCAGTAATGGCACACATACAGACTGTTTGAAGCATTGCTCCCCCTGGACGTAAGTCGGCATTGTGCCTACTATATTCAATCCCGATGCAATTTGTGTGTTTCATAGTCAATATGAAGCTCCAACGGTTACAGTAAACACCCAGTGGTGCGTCGCAATCTAATACTGGCCTCTCTGTAACGGCACATATACAGATTGTTTGAAGCATTGCTCCCCCTGGACGTAAGTCGGCCTTCTGCCAACTATATTCAATCCCGATGCAATTTCTGTGTTTCATCGTCAATATGAAGCTCCAAGGGTTACAGTAAACACCCAGTGGTGCCTCGCAATCTAATACTGGCCTCTCAGGAACGGCACATATACAGACTGTTTGAAGCGTTACTCCCCCTGGACGTAAGTCAGCATTGTGCCTACTATATTCAATCTCGATGCAATTTCTGTGTGTCATAGTCAATATGAAGCTCCAAGGGTTACAGTAAACACCCAGTGGTGCGTCGCAGTCTAATACTGGTCTCTCAGGAAAGGCACGTATACAGATTGTTTGAAGCATTACTCCCCCTGGACGTAAGTCGGCATTGTGCCCACTATATTCAATCCCGATGCAATTTCTGTGTTTCATCGTCAATATGAAGCTCCAGGGGTTACAGGAAACACCCAGTGGTGCGTCGCAATCTAATACTGGAATCTCAGGAAAGGCACGTATACAACTTTATGAAGCATTGCTCCCCCTATACGTAAGTCGGCATTGTGCCTACTATATTCAATCCCGATGCAATTTCTGTGTTTCATCGTCAGTATGAAGATCCAAGGGTTACAGTAAACACCCAGTGGTGCGTCGCAATCTAATACTGGCCTCTCAGGAAAGGCACATATACAGACTGTTTGAAGCATTACTCCCCCTGGACGTAAGTCGGTATTGTGCCTACTATATTCAATCCTGATGCAATTTCTGTGTTTCATCGTCAATATGAAGCTCCAAGGGTTACAGTAAGCACCCAGTGGTGCGACGCAAACTAATACTGGCCTCTCTGTAACGCCACGTATACAGACTGTTTGAAGCATTGCTGCCCCTGGACGTAAGTCGGCATTGTGCCTACTATATTCAATCCCGATGCAATTTCTGTGTTTAATCGTCAGTATGAAGCTCCAAGGGTTGCAGTAAACATCCAGTGGTGCGTCGCAATCTAACACTGACCTCACAGTAACGGCACGTATACAGACTGTTTGAAGCATTGCTCCCCCTGGACGTAAGTCGGCATTGTGCCTACTATATTCAATCCCGATGCAATTTCTGTGTTTCATCGTCAATATGATGCTCCAAGGGTTACAGTAAACACCTAGTGGTGCGTCGCAATCTAATACTGGCCTTTCAGTAACAACACACATACAGACTGTTTGAAGCATTACTCCTCCTGGACGTAAGTCGGTATTGTGCCTACAGTATTCAATCCCGATGCAATTTCTGTGTTTCATCGTCAATATGAAGCTCCAAGCGTTACAGTAAACACCCAGTGGTGCGTTGCAATCTAATACTGGCCTCTTAGGAAAGGCACATATACTGGCTGTTTGAAGCTTTGCTCCCCCTGAACGTAAGTCTGCAATGTGCCTACTATATTCAATCCCGATGCAATTTCTGTGTTTCATCGTCAATATGAAGCTCCAAGGGTTACAGTAAACACCCAGTGGTGCGTCGTAGTCTAATACTGGTCTCTCAGGAAAGGCGCGAATACAGATTGTTTGAAGCATTACTCCCCCTGGACGTAAGTCGGCATTGTGCCTACTATATTCAATCCCGATGCAATATCTGTGTTTCATCGTCAGTATGAAGATCCAGGGGTACAGTAAACACCCAGTGGTGCGTCGCAATCTAATACTGGACTCTCAGGAAAGACACGTATACAACTGTATGAAGCATTGCTCCCCCTATACGTAAGTCGGCATTGTGCTTACTATATTCAATCCCGATGCAATTTCTGTGTTTCATCGTCAGTATGAAGATCCAAGGGTTACAGTAAACACCCAGTGGTGCGGCGCAATCTAATACTGGCCTCTCAGTAACGGCACATATACAGACTGTTTGAAGCATTCGTCCCCCTGGACGTAAGTCGGCCTTCTGCCTTCTATATTCAATCCCGATGCAATTTCTGTGTTTCATCGTCAATATGAAGCTCCAAGGGTTACAGTAAACACCCAGTGGTGCCTCGCAATCTAATACTGGAATCTCAGGAAAGGCACGTATACAACTGTATGAAGCATTGCTCTTCCTGGACGAAAGTCGGCATTGTGCCTACCATATTAAATCCCGATGCAACTTCTGTGTTTCATCGTCAGTATGAAGCTCCAAGGGTTACAGTAAACATCCAGTGGTGCGTCGCAATCTAACACTGACCTCACAGTAACGGCACGTATACAGACTGTTTGAAGCATTGCTCCCCCTGGACGTAAGTCGGCATTGTGCCTACTATATTCAATCTCGATGCAATTTCTGTCTTTCATCGTCAATATGAAGCTCCAAGGGTTACAGTAAACTCTCAGTGGTGCGTCGCAGTCTAATACTGGCCTCTCAGGAAAGGCAAGTGTACAGACTGTTTGAAGCATTACTCCCCCTGAACGAAAGTCGGCATTGTGCCTACTATATTCAATCCCGATGCAATTTCTGTGTTTCATCGTCAATATCAAGCTCCAAGGGTTACAGTAAATTTCCAGTGTTGCGTCGCAATCTAATACTGGCCTCTCAGGAAAGGCACGTATACAGACTGTTTGAAGCATTGCTCCCCCTGAACGAAAGTCGGCATTGTGCCTACTATATTCAATCCCGATGCAATTTCTGTGTTTCATCGTCAAAATGAAGCTCAATGGGTTACAGTAAACACCCAGTGGTGCGTCGCAAACTAATACTGGAATCTCAGGAAAGGCACGTATACAACTGTATGAAGCATTGCTCCCCCTGGACGTAAGTCGGCATTGTGCCTATTTTATTCAATCCCGATGCAATTTCTGTGTTTCATCGTCAATATGAATTACCAAGGGTTACAGTAAACACCCAGTGGTGCGTCGAAATCTAATACTTGCCTCTCAGGAAAGGCACGTATACTGACTGTTTGAAGCATTCCTCCCCCTGGACGTAAGTCGGCATTGTGCTCACTACATTCAATCCCGATGCAATTTCTGTGTTTCATCGTCAATATGAAGCTCCAAGGGTTACAGGAAACACCCAGTGGTGCGTCGCAATCTAATACTGGCCTCTCAGGAAAGGCATGTATACAGACTGTTTGAAGCATTACTCCCCCTGAACGAAAGTCGGCATTGTGCCTACTATATTCAATCCCGATGCAATTTCTGTGTTTCATCGTATATATGAAGCTCCATGGGTTACAGTAAACACCCAGTGGTGCGTCGCAATCTAATACTGGAATCTCAGGAAAGGCACGTATACAACTGTATGAAGCATTGCTCCCCCTGAACGAAAGTCGGCATTGTGCTTACCATATTCAATCCCGATGCAATTTCTGTGTTTCATCGTCAATATGAAGCTCCAAGGGTTACAGTAAACACCCAGTGGTGCGTCGCAATCTAATACTGGAATCTCAGGAAAGGCACGTATACAACTGTATGAAGCATTGCTCCCCCTGGACGTAAGTCGGCATTGTGCCTACTATATTCATTCCCGATGCCATTTCTGTGTTTCATCGTCAATATGAAGCTCCAAGGGTTACAGTAAACACCCAGTGGTGTGTCGCAATCTAATACTGGCCTCTCAGGAAAGGCACGTATACAGACTGTTTGAAGCATTGCTACCCGTGAACGAAAGTCGGCATTGTGCCTACTATATTCAATCACCATGCAATTTCTGTGTTTCATCGTCAATATGAAGCTCCAAGGGTTACAGTAAACACCCAGTGGTGCGTCGCAATCTAATACTGGCCTCTCAGGAAAGGCACGTATTCAGAGTGTTTGAAGCATTACTCCCCGTGAACGAAAGTCGGCATTGTGCTTACTATATTCAATCCCGATGCAATTTCTGTGTTTCATCGTCAATATGAAGCTCCAAGGGTTACAGTAAACACCCAGTGGTGCGTCGCAATCTAATACTGGAATCTCAGGAAAGGCACGTATACAACTGTATGAAGCATTGCTCCCCCTGGACGTAAGTCGGCATTGTGCCTACTATATTCAATCCCGATGCCATTTCTGTGTTTCATCGTCAATATGAAGCTCCAAGGGTTACAGTAAACACCCAGTGGTGCGTCGCAATCTAATACTGGCCTCTCAGGGAAGGCACGTATACAGACTGTTTGAAGCATTACTCCCCCTGAACGAAAGTCGGCATTGTGCCTACTATATTCAATCCCGATGCAATTTCTGTGTTTCATCGTATATATGAAGCTCCATGGGTTACAGTAAACACCCAGTGGTGCGTCGCGATCTAATACTGGCCTCTGAGGAAAGGCACGTATACAGACTGTTTGAAGCATTACTCCCCCTGAACGAAAGTCGGCATTGTGCTTACTATATTCAATCCCGATGCAATTTCTGTGTTTCATCGTCAATATGAAGCTCCAAGGGTTACAGTAAACACCCAGTGGTGCGTCGCAATCTAATACTGGAATCTCAGGAAAGGCACGTATACAACTGTATGAAGCATTGCTCCCCCTGGACGTAAGTCGGCATTGTGCCTACTATATTCAATCCCGATGCCATTTCTGTGTTTCATCGTCAATATGAAGCTCCAAGGGTTACAGTAAACACCCAGTGGTGCGTCGCAATCTAATACTGGCCTCTCAGGAAAGGCACGTATACAGACTGTTTGAAGCATTGCTCCCCGTGAACGAAAGTCGGCATTGTGCCTACTATATTCAATCACCATGCAATTTCTGTGTTTCATCGTCAATATGAAGCTCCAAGGGTTACAGTAAAAACCCAGTGGTGCGTCGCAATCTAATACTGGCCTCTCAGGAAAGGCACGTATACAGCCTGTTTCAAGCATTGCTCCTTCTGAACGAAAGTCGGCATTGTGCCTACTATATTCAATCCCGATGCAATTTCTGTGTTTCATAGTTAATATGAAGCTCCAAGGGTTACAGTAAACACCCAGTGGTGCAGCGCAATCTAATACTGGCCTCTCAGGAAAGGCACGCATACAGACTGTTTGAAGCATTACTCCCCCTGAACGAAAGTCGGCATTGTGCCTACTATATTCAATCCCGAAGCAATTTCTGTGTTTCATCGTCAAAATGAAGCTCAATGGGTTACAGTAAACACCCAGTGGTGCGTCGCAATCTAATACTGGAATCTCAGGAAAGGCACGTATACAACTGTATGAAGCATTGCTCCCCCTGGACGTAAGTCGGCATTGTGCCTATTATATTCAATCCCGACGCAATTTCTGTGATTCATCGTCAATACGAATTTTCAAGGGTTACAGTAAACACCCAGTGGTGCGTCGCAATCTAATACTGGCCTCTCAGTAACGGCACACATACAGACTGTTTGAAGCATTACTCCCCCTGGACGTAAGTCGACATTGTGCCTACTATATTCAATCTCGATGCAATTTGTGTCTTTCATCGTGAATATGAAGCTCCAAGGATTACAGTAAACTCCCAGTGGTGAGTCACAGTCTAATACTGGCCTCTCAGGAAAGGCACGTATACAGAGTGTTTGAAGCATTACTCCCCCTGAACGAAAGTCGGCATTGTGCCTACTATATTCAATCCCGATGCAATTTCTGTGTTTCATCGTCAATATCAAGCTCCAAGGGTTACAGTAAACTGCCAGTGCTGCATCGCAATCTAATACTGGCCTCTCAATAAAGGCACGTTTACAGACTGTTTGAAGCACTGCTCCTCCTGGACGTAGGTCGGCATTGTACCTACTATATTAAATCCCGATGCAATTTCTGTGTTTCATCGTCAATATGAAACTCCAAGGGTTACATTAAACTCCCAGTGGTGCGTCGCAATCTAATACTGGCCTCCCAGTAACGGCACACATACAGACTGTTTGAAGCATTACTCCCCGTGGACGTAAGTCGGCATTGTGCCTACTAAATTCAATCTCGATGCAATTTCTGTCTTTCATCGTCAATATGAAGCTCCAAGGGTTACAGTAAACTGCCAGTGGTGCGTCGCAATCTGATACTGGAATATCTGGAAAGGCCCGTATACAACTGTATGAAGCATTGCTCCTCCTGGACGTAAGTCGGCATTGTGCCTACTATATTCAATCCCGATGCAATTTCTGTATTTCATCGTCAATATGAAGCTCCAAGGGTTACAGTAAACTCCCAGTGGTGCGTCGCAGTCTAATACTGGCCTCTCAGGAAAGGCACGTATACAGACTGTTTGAAGCATTGCTCCCCCTGCACGTAAGTCGGCATTGTGCCTACTATATTCAATCCCGATGCAATTTCTGTGTTTCATCGTCAATATGAAGCTCCAAGGGTGGCAGTAAACACCCAGTGGTGCGTCGGAATCTAATACTGGCCTCTCAGGAAAGGCACGTATACAGACTGTTTGAAGCATTGCTCCCCGTGAACGAAAGTCGGCATTGTGCCTACTATATTCAATGCCGATGCAATTTCTGTGTTTCATAGTCAATATGAATCTCCAAGGGTTACAGTAAACACCCAGTGGTGCGTCGCAATCTAATACTGGCCTCTCAGGAAAGGAACGTATACAGTCTGTTTGAAGCATTATTCCCCCTGAACGGAAGTCGGCATTGTGCCTACTATATTCAATCCCGATGCAATTTCTGTGTTTCATAGTCAATATGAAGCTCCAAGGGTTACAGTAAACACCCAGTGCAGCGTCGCAATGTAATACCGGAATCTCAGGAAAGGCACGTATACAACTGTATGAAGCATTGCTCCCTCTGGACGTAAGTCGGCATTTTGCCTACTATATTCAATCCCGATGCAATTTCTGTGTTTCATAGTCAATATGTGGCTCCAAGGGTGGCAGTAAACACCGAGTGGTGCGTCGCAATCTAATACTGGCCTCTCAGGAATGGCACGTATACAGATCGTTTGAAGCATATCTCCCCCTGAACGAAAGTCGGCATTGTGCCTACTATATTAAATCCCGATGCAATTTCTGTGTTTCATCGTCAATATGAATTTCCAAGGGTTACAGTAAACACCCAGTGGTGCGTCTCAATCTAATACTGGCCTCTCAGGAAAGGCACGTATACAGACTGTTCGAAGCATTGCTCCCCCTAAACGAAAGTCGGCATTGTGCCTACTATATTCAATCCCGATGCAATTTCTGTGTTTCATCGTATATATGAAGCTCCATGGGTTACAGTAAACACCCAGTGGTATGTCGCAATCTAATACTGGAATCTCAGGAAAGGCACGTATACAACTGTATGAAGCCTTGCTCCCCCTGGACGTAAGTCGGCATTGTGCCTACTATATTCAATCCCGATGCAATTTCTGTGTTTCATCGTCAATATGAAGCTCCAAGGGTTACAGTAAACACCCAGTGGTGCGTCGCAATCTAATACTGGCCTCTCAGGAAAGGCAGGTATACAGACTGTTTGAAGCATTGCTCCCCCTGAAGGAAACTAGGCATTGTGCCTACGATATTCAATCCCGATGCAATTTCTGTATTTCATCGTCAATATGAAGCTCCAAGGGTTACAGTAAACACCCAGTGGTGCGTCGAAATCTAATACTGGCCTCTCAGGAAATGCACGTATACAGTATGTTTCAAGCATTGCTCCTTCTGAACGAAAGTCGGCATTGTGCCTACTATATTCAATCCCGATGCAATTGCTGTGTTTCATAGTTAATATGAAGCTCCAAGTGTTACAGTAAACACCCAGTGGTGTGTCGCAATCTAATACTGGCCTCTCAGGAAAGGCACGTATACAGACTGTTTGAAGCATTATTCCCCCTGAACGAAAGTTTGCATATTGCCTACTATATTCAATCCCGATGCAATTTCTGTGTTTCATCGTCAATATGAAGCTCCAAGGGTTACAGTAAACAGCCAGTGCTGCATCGCAATCTAATACTGGCCTCTCAGGAAAGGCACGTATACAGACTGTTTGAAGCACTGCTCCTCCTGGACGTAAGTCGGCATTGTACCTACTATATTCAATCCCGATGCAATTTCTGTGTTTCATCGTCAATATGAAGCTCCAAGTGTTACAGTAAACTCCCAGTGGTGCGTCGCAATATAAGACTGGCCTCTCAGTAACGGCACACATACATACTGTTTGAAGCATTACTCCCCCTGGACGTAAGTCGGCATTGTGCCTACTTTATTCAATATCGATGCAATTTTTGTCTTTCATCGTCAATATGAAGCTCCAAGGGTTACAGTAAACTCCCAGTGGTGCGTCGCAGTATAATACTGGCCTCTCAGGAAAGGCACGTATACAGACTGTTTGAAGCATTGCTCCCCCTGCACGTAAGTCGGCATTGTGCCTACTACGTTCAATCCCGATGCAATTTCTGCGTTTCATCGTCAATATGAAGCTCCAAGGGTTACAGTAAAAATCCAGTGTTGCGTCGCAATCTAATACTGGCCTCTCAGGAAAGGCACGTATTCAGACTGTTTGAAGCATTGCTCCCCCTGAACGAAAGTCGGCATTGTGCCTACTATATTCAATCCCGATGCAATTTCTGTGTTTCATCGTCAATATGAAGCTCCAAGGGTTACAGTAAACACCCAGTGGTGCGTCGCAATCTAATACTGTCCTCTCAGGAAAGGCACGTATACAGACTGTTTGAAGCATTGCTCCGCCTGAACGAAAGTCGGCATTGTGCCTACTATATTCAATCCCGATGCAATTTCTGTGTTTCATCATCAATATGAAGCTCCATGGGTTACAGTAAACACCCAGTGGTGCGTTGCAATCTAATACTGGAATCTCAGGAAAGGCACGTATACAACTGTATGAAGCATTGCTCCCACTGTACGTAAGTCGGCATTGTGCTTACTATATTCAATCCCGATGCAATTTCTGTGTTTCATCGTCAATATGAAGCTCCAAGGGTTACAGTAAACACCCAGTGGTGCGTCGCAATCTAATACTGGCCTCTCAAGATAGGCACGTATACAGACTGTTTGAAGCATTACTCTCCCTGAACGAAAGTCGGCATTGTGCCTACTATATTCAATCACGATGCAATATCTGTGTTTCATCGTCAATATGAAGCTCCATAGGTTACAGTAAACTCCCAGTGGTGCATCGCAATCTAATACTGGAATCTCTGGAATGGCACAAATACAACTGTACGAAGTATTGCTCCCCCAGGACGTAAGTCGGCATTGTGCCTACTATATTCAATCCCGATGCAATTTCTGTATTTCATCGTCAATATGAAGCTCCAAGGGTTACAGTAAACACCCAGTGGGGCGTCGCAATCTAATACTGGCCTCTCAGGAAAGGCACGTATACAGACTGTTTGAAGCATTACTCCCCATGAACGAAAAACGGCATTGTGCCTACTATATTCATTCCCGATGCAATTTCTGTGTTTCATCGTCAATATGAAGCTCCATGGGTTACAGTAAACACCCAGTGGTGCGTCGCAATCTAATACTGGAATCTCTGGAAAGGCACGTATACAACTGTATGAAGCATTGCTCCCCCAGGACGTAAGTCGGCATTGTGCCAACTATATTCAATCCCGATGCAATTTCTGTATTTCATCGTCAATATGAAGCTCCATGGGTTACAGTAAACACCCAGTGGTGCGTCGCAATCTAATACTGGCCTCTCTGGAAAGGCACGTATACAGACTGTTTCAAGCATTGCTCCCCCTGAACGAAAGTCGGCATTGTGCCTACTATATTCAATCCCGATGCAATTTCTGTGTTTCATCGTCAATATGAAGCTCCAAGGGTAACAGTAAACACCCAGTGGTGCGTCGCAATCTAAAGGCGGCCTCTCAGGAAAGGCACGTATACAGACTGTTTGAAGCATTGCTCCCCCTGAACGAAAGTCGGCATTGTGCCTACTATATTCAATCCCGATGCAATTTCTGTGTTTCATAGTCAATATAAAGCTCCAAGGGTTACAGTAAACACCCAGTGGTGCGTCGCAATCTAATACTGGCCTCTCAGGAAAGGCACGTATACAGTCTGTTTAAAGCATTACTTCCCCTGAACGAAAGTCGGCATTGCGCCTACTATATTCAATCCCGATGCAATTTCTGTGTTTCATCGTCAATATGAAGCTCCATAGGTTACAGTAAACACCCAGTGGTGCGTCGCAATCTAATACTGGAATCTCTGGAAAGGCACGTATACAACTGTATGAAGCATTGCTCCCCCAGGACGTAAGTCGGCATTGTGCCTACTATATTCAATCCCGATGCAATTTCTGTATTTCATCGTCAATATGAAGCTCCAAGGGTTACAGTAAACACCCAGTGGGGCGTCGCAATCTAATACTGGCCTCTCAGGAAAGGCACGTATACAGACTGTTTGAAGCATTACTCCCCATGAACGAAAAACGGCATTGTGCCTACTATATTCATTCCCGATGCAATTTCTGTGTTTCATCGTCAATATGAAGCTCCATGGGTTACAGTAAACACCCAGTGGTGCGTCGCAATCTAATACTGGCCTCTCAGGAAAGGCACGTATACAGTCTGTTTAAAGCATTACTCCCCCTGAACGAAAGTCGGCATTGTGCCTACTATATTCAATCCCGATGCAATTTCTGTGCTTCATCGTCAATATGAAGCTCCAAGGGTTACAGTAAACACCCAGTGGTGCGTCGCAATCTAATACTGGCCTCTCAGGAATGGCACGTATACAGTCTGTTTAAAGCATTACTCCCCCTGAACGAAAGTCGGCATTGTGCCTACTATATTCAATCCCGATGCAATTTCTATGTTTCATAGTCAATATGAAGCTCCAAGGGTTACAGTAAACACCCAGTGGTGCGTCGCAATCTAATACTGGCCTCTCAGGAAAGGCACGTATACAGTCTGTTTAAAGCATTACTCCCCCTGAACGAAAGTCGGCATTGTGCCTACTATATTCAATCCCGATGCAATTTCTGTGTTTCATCGTCAATATGAAGCTCCATGGGTTACAGTAAACACCCAGTGGTGCGTCGCAATCTAATACTGGAATCTCTGGAAAGGCACGTATACAACTGTATGAAGCATTGCTCCCCCTGGGCGTAAGTCGGCATTGTGCCTACTATATTCAATCCCGATTGAATTTCTGTGTTTCATCGTCAATATGAAGCTCCAAGGGTTACAGTAAACACCCAGTGGTGCGTCGAAATCTAATACTGTCCTCTCAGGAAAGCCACGTAGACAGACTGTTTGAAGCATTGCTCCGCCTGAACGAAAGTCGGCATTGTGCCTACTATATTCAATCCCGATGCAATTTCTGTGTTTCATCGTCAATATGAAGCTCCATGGGTTACAGTAAACACCCAGTGGTGCGTCGCAATCTAATACTGGAATCGCAGGAAAGGCACGTATACAACTGTATGAAGCATTGCTCCCACTGTACGTAAGTCGGCATTGTGCTTACTGTATTCAATCCCGATGCAATTTCTGTGTTTCATCGTCAATATGAAGCTCCAAGGGTTACAGTAAACACCCAGTGGTGCGTCGCAACCTAATATTGGCCTCTCAGGATAGGCACGTATACAGACTGTTTGAAGCATTACTCTCCCTGAACGAAAGTCGGCATTGTGCCTACTATATTCAATCACGATGCAATATCTGTGTTTCATCGTCAATATGAAGCTCCATAGGTTACAGTAAACTCCCTGTGGTGCGTCGCAATCTAATACTGGAATCTCTGGAAAGGCACGTACACAACTGTATGAAGCATTGCTCCCCAAGGTCGTAAGTCGGCATTGTGCCTACTATATTCAATCCCAATGCAATTTCTGTATTTCATCGTCAATATGAAGCTCCAAGGGTTACAGTAAACACCCAGTGGGGCGTCGCAATCTAATACTAGCCTCTCAGGAAAGGCACGTATACAGACTGTTTGAAGCATTACTCCCCATGAACGAAAAACGGCATTGTGCCTACTATATTCAATCCCGATGCAATTTTTGTATTTCATCGTCAATATGAAGCTCCATGGGTTACAGTAAACACCCAGTGGTGCGTCGCAATCTAATACTGGAATCTCTGGAAAGGCACGTATACAACTGTATGAAGCATTGCACCCCCTGGACGTAAGTCGGCATTGTGCCTACTATATTCAATCCCGATGCAATTTTTGTATTTCATGGTCAATATGAAGCTCCATGGGTTACAGTAAACACCCAGTGGTACGTCGCAATCTAATGCTGGCCTCTCTGGAAAGGCACGTATACAGACTGTTTGAAGCATTGCTCCCCCTGAACGAAAGTCGGCATTGTGCCTACTATATTCAATCCCGATGCAATGTCTGAGTTTCATAGTCAATATGAAGCTCCAAGGGTTACAGTAAACACCCAGTGGTGCGTCGCAATCTAATACTGGCCTCTCAGGAAAGGCACGTATACAGTCTGTTTAAAGCATTACTCCCCCTGAACGAAAGTCGGCATTGTGCCTACTATATTCAATACCGATGCAATTTCTGTGGTTCATCGTCAATATGACGCTCCAAGGGTTACAGTAAACACCCAGTGGTGCATCGCAATCTAATACTGGCCTCTCAGGAAAGGCACGTATACAGTCTGTTTAAAGCATTACTCCCCCTGAACGAAAGTCGGCATTGTGCCTTTTATATTCAATCCCGATGCAATTTCTGTGTTTCATAGTCAATATGAAGCACCAAGGGCTACAGTAAACACCCAGTGGTGCGTCGCAATCTAATACTGGACTCTCAGGAAAGGCACGTATACAGTCTGTGTAAAGCATTACTCCCCCTGAACGAAAGTCGGCATTGTGCCTACTATATTCAATCCCGATGCAATTTCTGTGCTTCATCGTCAATATGAAGCTCCAAGGGTTACAGTAAACACGCAGTGGTGCGTCGCAATCTAATACTGGAATCTCAGGAAAGGCACGTATACAACTGTATGAAGCATTGCTCCGCCTGAACGAAAGTCGGCATTGTGCCTACTATATTCAATCCCGAAGCAATTTCTGTGTTTCATCGTCAATATGAAGCTCCAAGGGTTACAGTAAACACCCAGTGGTGCGTCGCAATCTAATACTGGCCTCTCAGGATAGGCACGTATACAGACTGTTTGAAGCATTACTCTCCCTGAACGATAGTCGGCATTGTGCCTACTATATTCAATCACGATGCAATATCTGTGTTTCATCGTCAATATGAAGCTCCATAGGTTACAGTAAACTCCCAGTGGTGCGTCGCAATCTAATACTGGAATCTCTGGAAAGGCACGTATACAACTGTATGAAGCATTGCTCCCCCTGGACGTAAGTCGGCATTGTGCATACTATATTCAATCCCGATGCAATTTCTGTATTTCATCGTCAATATGAAGCTCCAAGGGTTACAGTAAACACCCAGTGGGGCGACGCAATCTAATACTAGCCTCTCAGGAAAGGCACGTATACAGACTGTTTGAAGCATTTCTCCGCCTGAACGAAAGTCGGCATTGTGCCTACTATATTCAATCCCGATGCAATTTCTGTGTTTCATCGTCAATATGAAGCTCCATGGGTTACAGTAAACACCCAGTGGTGCGTCGCAATCTAATACTGGAATCTCAGGAAAGCCACGTATACAGACTGTTTGAAGCATTGCTCCGCCTGAACGAAAGTCGGCATTGTGCCTACTATATTCAATCCCGATGCAATTTCTGTGTTTCATCGTCAATATGAAGCTCCATGGGTTACAGTAAACACCCAGTCGTGCGTCGCAATCTAATACTGGAATCTCAGGAAAGGCACGTATACAACTGTATGAAGCATTGCTCCCACTGTACGTAAGACGGCATTGTGCTTACTATATTCAATCCCGATGCAATTTCTGTGTTTCATCGTCAATATGAAGCTCCAAGGGTTACAGTAAACACCCAGTGGTGCGTCGCAATCTAATACTGGCCTCTCAGGATAGGCACGTATACAGACTGTTTGAAGCATTACTCTCCCTGAACGAAAGTCGGCATTGTGCCTACTGCATTCAATCACGATGCAATATCTGTGTTTCATCGTCAATATGAAGCTCCATAGGTTACAGTAAACTCCCAGTGGTGCGTCGCAATCTAATACTGGAATCTCTGGAAAGGCACGTATACAACTGTATGAAGCATTGCTCCCCCAGGACGTAAGTCGGCATTGTGCCTACTATATTCAATCCCGATGCAATTTCTGTATTTCATCGTCAATATGAAGCTCCAAGAGTTACAGTAAACACCCAGTAAGGGCGACGCAATCTAATACTGGCCTCTCAGGAAAGGCACGTATACAGACTGTTTGAAGCATTACTCCCCATGAACGAAAAACGGCATTGTGCCTACTATATTCATTCCCGATGCAATTTCTGTGTTTCTTCGTCAAGATGAAGCTCCATGGGTTACAGTAAACACCCAGTGGTGCGACGCAATCTAATACTGGAATCTCTGGAAAGGCACGTATACAACTGTATGAAGCATTGCTCCCCCTGGACGTAAGTCGGCATTGTGCCTACTATATTCAATCCCGATGCAATTTCTGTATTTCATCGTCAATATGAAGCTCCATGGGTTACAGTAAACACCCAGTGGTGCGTCGCAATCTAATACTGGCCTCTCAGGAAAGGCACGTATACAGTCTGTTTAAAGCATTACTCCCCCTGAACGAAAATCGGCATTGTGCCTACTATATTCAATCCCGATGCAATTTCTATGTTTCATAGTCAATATGAAGCTCCAAGGGTTACAGTAAACACCCAGTGGTGCGTCGCAATCTAATACTGGCCTCTCAGGAAAGGCACGTATACAGTCTGTTTAAAGCATTACTCCCCCTGAACGAAAGTCGGCATTGTGCCTACTATATTCAATCCCGATGCAATTTCTGTGTATCATCGTCAATATGAAGCTCCATGGGTTACAGTAAACACCCAGTGGTGCGTCGCAATCTAATACTGGAATCTCAGGAAAGGCACGTATACAACTGTATGAAGCATTGCTCCGCCTGAACGAAAGTCGGCATTGTGCCTACTATATTCAATCCCGATGCAATTTCTGTGTTTCATCGTCAATATGAAGCTCCAAGGGTTACAGTAAACACCCAGTGGTGCGTCGCAATCTAATACTGGCCTCTCAGGATAGGCACGTATACAGACTGTTTGAAGCATTACTCTCCCTGAACGATAGTCGGCATTGTGCCTACTATATTCAATCACGATGCAATATCTGTGTTTCATCGTCAATATGAAGCTCCATAGGTTACAGTAAACTCCCAGTGGTGCGTCGCAATCTAATACTGGAATCTCTGGAAAGGCACGTATACAACTGTATGAAGCATTGCTCCCCCTGGACGTAAGTCGGCATTGTGCCTACTATATTCAATCCCGATGCAATTTCTGTATTTCATCGTCAATATGAAGCTCCAAGGGTTACAGTAAACACCCAGTGGGGCGTCGCAATCTAATACTAACCTCTCAGGAAAGGCACGTATACAGACTGTTTGAAGCATTACTCCCCATGAACGAAAGTCGGCATTGTGCCTACTATATTCAATCCCGATGCAATTTCTGTGTTTCATCGTCAATATGAAGCTCCATGGGTTACAGTAAACACCCAGTGGTGCGTCGCAATCTAATACTGGAATCTCTGGAAAGGCACGTATACAACTGTATGAAGCATTGCTCCCCATGGACGTACGTCGGCATTGTGCCTACTATATTCAATCCCGATGCAATATCTGTATTTCATCGTCAATATGAAGCTCCATGGGTTACAGTAAACACCCAGTGGTGCGTCGCAATCTAATACTGGCCTCTCTGGAAAGGCACGTATACAGACTGTTTGAAGCATTGCTCCCCCTGAACGAAAGTCGGCATTGTGCCTACTATATTCAATCCCGATGCAATTTCTGTGTTTCATCGTCAATATGAAGCTCCAAGGGTTACAGTAAACACCCAGTGGTGCGTCGCAATCTAATGATGGCCTCTCAGGAAAGGCACGTATACAGACAGTTTGAAGCATTGCTCCCCCTGAACGAAAGTCGGCATTGTGCCTACTATATTCAATCCCGATGCAATTTCTGTGTTTCATCGTGTATATGAAGCTCCATGGGTTACAGTAAACACCCAGTGGTGCGTCGCAATCTAATACTGGAATCTCAGGAAAGGCACGTATACAACTGTATGAAGCATTGCTCCCCCTGGTCGTAAGTCGGCATTGTGCCAACTATATTCAATCCCGATGCAATTTCTGTGTTTCATCGTCAATATGAAGCTCCAATGGTTACAGTAAACACCCAGTGGTGAGTCGCAACCTAATACTGGCCTCTCAGGAAAGGCACGTATACAGTCTGTTTAAAGCATTACTCCCCCTGAACGAAAGTCGGCATTGTGCCTACTATATTCAATCACCATGCAATTTCTGTGTTTCATCGTCAATATGAAGCTCCAAGGGTTACAGTAAAAACCCAGTGGTGCGTCGCAATCTAATACTGGCCTCTCAGGAAAGGCACGTATACAGCCTGTTTCAAGCATTGCTCCTTCTGAACGAAAGTCGGCATTGTGCCTACTATATTCAATCCCGATGCAATTTCTGTGTTTCATAGTTAATATGAAGCTCCAAGGGTTACAGTAAACACCCAGTGGTGCAGCGCAATCTAATACTGGCCTCTCAGGAAAGGCACGCATACAGACTGTTTGAAGCATTACTCCCCCTGAACGAAAGTCGGCATTGTGCCTACTATATTCAATCCCGAAGCAATTTCTGTGTTTCATCGTCAAAATGAAGCTCAATGGGTTACAGTAAACACCCAGTGGTGCGTCGCAATCTAATACTGGAATCTCAGGAAAGGCACGTATACAACTGTATGAAGCATTGCTCCCCCTGGACGTAAGTCGGCATTGTGCCTATTATATTCAATCCCGACGCAATTTCTGTGATTCATCGTCAATACGAATTTTCAAGGGTTACAGTAAACACCCAGTGGTGCGTCGCAATCTAATACTGGCCTCTCAGTAACGGCACACATACAGACTGTTTGAAGCATTACTCCCCCTGGACGTAAGTCGACATTGTGCCTACTATATTCAATCTCGATGCAATTTGTGTCTTTCATCGTGAATATGAAGCTCCAAGGATTACAGTAAACTCCCAGTGGTGAGTCACAGTCTAATACTGGCCTCTCAGGAAAGGCACGTATACAGAGTGTTTGAAGCATTACTCCCCCTGAACGAAAGTCGGCATTGTGCCTACTATATTCAATCCCGATGCAATTTCTGTGTTTCATCGTCAATATCAAGCTCCAAGGGTTACAGTAAACTGCCAGTGCTGCATCGCAATCTAATACTGGCCTCTCAATAAAGGCACGTTTACAGACTGTTTGAAGCACTGCTCCTCCTGGACGTAGGTCGGCATTGTACCTACTATATTAAATCCCGATGCAATTTCTGTGTTTCATCGTCAATATGAAACTCCAAGGGTTACAGTAAACTCCCAGTGGTGCGTCGCAATCTAATACTGGCCTCCCAGTAACGGCACACATACAGACTGTTTGAAGCATTACTCCCCGTGGACGTAAGTCGGCATTGTGCCTACTAAATTCAATCTCGATGCAATTTCTGTCTTTCATCGTCAATATGAAGCTCCAAGGGTTACAGTAAACTGCCAGTGGTGCGTCGCAATCTGATACTGGAATATCTGGAAAGGCCCGTATACAACTGTATGAAGCATTGCTCCTCCTGGACGTAAGTCGGCATTGTGCCTACTATATTCAATCCCGATGCAATTTCTGTATTTCATCGTCAATATGAAGCTCCAAGGGTTACAGTAAACTCCCAGTGGTGCGTCGCAGTCTAATACTGGCCTCTCAGGAAAGGCACGTATACAGACTGTTTGAAGCATTGCTCCCCCTGCACGTAAGTCGGCATTGTGCCTACTATATTCAATCCCGATGCAATTTCTGTGTTTCATCGTCAATATGAAGCTCCAAGGGTGGCAGTAAACACCCAGTGGTGCGTCGGAATCTAATACTGGCCTCTCAGGAAAGGCACGTATACAGACTGTTTGAAGCATTGCTCCCCGTGAACGAAAGTCGGCATTGTGCCTACTATATTCAATGCCGATGCAATTTCTGTGTTTCATAGTCAATATGAATCTCCAAGGGTTACAGTAAACACCCAGTGGTGCGTCGCAATCTAATACTGGCCTCTCAGGAAAGGAACGTATACAGTCTGTTTGAAGCATTATTCCCCCTGAACGAAAGTCGGCATTGTGCCTACTATATTCAATCCCGATGCAATTTCTGTGTTTCATAGTCAATATGAAGCTCCAAGGGTTACAGTAAACACCCAGTGCAGCGTCGCAATGTAATACCGGAATCTCAGGAAAGGCACGTATACAACTGTATGAAGCATTGCTCCCTCTGGACGTAAGTCGGCATTTTGCCTACTATATTCAATCCCGATGCAATTTCTGTGTTTCATAGTCAATATGTGGCTCCAAGGGTGGCAGTAAACACCGAGTGGTGCGTCGCAATCTAATACTGGCCTCTCAGGAATGGCACGTATACAGATCGTTTGAAGCATATCTCCCCCTGAACGAAAGTCGGCATTGTGCCTACTATATTAAATCCCGATGCAATTTCTGTGTTTCATCGTCAATATGAATTTCCAAGGGTTACAGTAAACACCCAGTGGTGCGTCTCAATCTAATACTGGCCTCTCAGGAAAGGCACGTATACAGACTGTTCGAAGCATTGCTCCCCCTAAACGAAAGTCGGCATTGTGCCTACTATATTCAATCCCGATGCAATTTCTGTGTTTCATCGTATATATGAAGCTCCATGGGTTACAGTAAACACCCAGTGGTATGTCGCAATCTAATACTGGAATCTCAGGAAAGGCACGTATACAACTGTATGAAGCCTTGCTCCCCCTGGACGTAAGTCGGCATTGTGCCTACTATATTCAATCCCGATGCAATTTCTGTGTTTCATCGTCAATATGAAGCTCCAAGGGTTACAGTAAACACCCAGTGGTGCGTCGCAATCTAATACTGGCCTCTCAGGAAAGGCACGTATACAGACTGTTTGAAGCATTGCTCCCCCTGAAGGAAACTAGGCATTGTGCCTACTATATTCAATCCCGATGCAATTTCTGTATTTCATCGTCAATATGAAGCTCCAAGGGTTACAGTAAACACCCAGTGGTGCGTCGAAATCTAATACTGGCCTCTCAGGAAATGCACGTATACAGTATGTTTCAAGCATTGCTCCTTCTGAACGAAAGTCGGCATTGTGCCTACTATATTCAATCCCGATGCAATTGCTGTGTTTCATAGTTAATATGAAGCTCCAAGTGTTACAGTAAACACCCAGTGGTGTGTCGCAATCTAATACTGGCCTCTCAGGAAAGGCACGTATACAGACTGTTTGAAGCATTATTCCCCCTGAACGAAAGTTTGCATATTGCCTACTATATTCAATCCCGATGCAATTTCTGTGTTTCATCGTCAATATGAAGCTCCAAGGGTTACAGTAAACAGCCAGTGCTGCATCGCAATCTAATACTGGCCTCTCAGGAAAGGCACGTATACAGACTGTTTGAAGCACTGCTCCTCCTGGACGTAAGTCGGCATTGTACCTACTATATTCAATCCCGATGCAATTTCTGTGTTTCATCGTCAATATGAAGCTCCAAGTGTTACAGTAAACTCCCAGTGGTGCGTCGCAATATAAGACTGGCCTCTCAGTAACGGCACACATACATACTGTTTGAAGCATTACTCCCCCTGGACGTAAGTCGGCATTGTGCCTACTTTATTCAATATCGATGCAATTTTTGTCTTTCATCGTCAATATGAAGCTCCAAGGGTTACAGTAAACTCCCAGTGGTGCGTCGCAGTATAATACTGGCCTCTCAGGAAAGGCACGTATACAGACTGTTTGAAGCATTGCTCCCCCTGCACGTAAGTCGGCATTGTGCCTACTACGTTCAATCCCGATGCAATTTCTGCGTTTCATCGTCAATATGAAGCTCCAAGGGTTACAGTAAAAATCCAGTGTTGCGTCGCAATCTAATACTGGCCTCTCAGGAAAGGCACGTATTCAGACTGTTTGAAGCATTGCTCCCCCTGAACGAAAGTCGGCATTGTGCCTACTATATTCAATCCCGATGCAATTTCTGTGTTTCATCGTCAATATGAAGCTCCAAGGGTTACAGTAAACACCCAGTGGTGCGTCGCAATCTAATACTGTCCTCTCAGGAAAGGCACGTATACAGACTGTTTGAAGCATTGCTCCGCCTGAACGAAAGTCGGCATTGTGCCTACTATATTCAATCCCGATGCAATTTCTGTGTTTCATCATCAATATGAAGCTCCATGGGTTACAGTAAACACCCAGTGGTGCGTTGCAATCTAATACTGGAATCTCAGGAAAGGCACGTATACAACTGTATGAAGCATTGCTCCCACTGTACGTAAGTCGGCATTGTGCTTACTATATTCAATCCCGATGCAATTTCTGTGTTTCATCGTCAATATGAAGCTCCAAGGGTTACAGTAAACACCCAGTGGTGCGTCGCAATCTAATACTGGCCTCTCAAGATAGGCACGTATACAGACTGTTTGAAGCATTACTCTCCCTGAACGAAAGTCGGCATTGTGCCTACTATATTCAATCACGATGCAATATCTGTGTTTCATCGTCAATATGAAGCTCCATAGGTTACAGTAAACTCCCAGTGGTGCATCGCAATCTAATACTGGAATCTCTGGAATGGCACAAATACAACTGTACGAAGTATTGCTCCCCCAGGACGTAAGTCGGCATTGTGCCTACTATATTCAATCCCGATGCAATTTCTGTATTTCATCGTCAATATGAAGCTCCAAGGGTTACAGTAAACACCCAGTGGGGCGTCGCAATCTAATACTGGCCTCTCAGGAAAGGCACGTATACAGACTGTTTGAAGCATTACTCCCCATGAACGAAAAACGGCATTGTGCCTACTATATTCATTCCCGATGCAATTTCTGTGTTTCATCGTCAATATGAAGCTCCATGGGTTACAGTAAACACCCAGTGGTGCGTCGCAATCTAATACTGGAATCTCTGGAAAGGCACGTATACAACTGTATGAAGCATTGCTCCCCCAGGACGTAAGTCGGCATTGTGCCAACTATATTCAATCCCGATGCAATTTCTGTATTTCATCGTCAATATGAAGCTCCATGGGTTACAGTAAACACCCAGTGGTGCGTCGCAATCTAATACTGGCCTCTCTGGAAAGGCACGTATACAGACTGTTTCAAGCATTGCTCCCCCTGAACGAAAGTCGGCATTGTGCCTACTATATTCAATCCCGATGCAATTTCTGTGTTTCATCGTCAATATGAAGCTCCAAGGGTAACAGTAAACACCCAGTGGTGCGTCGCAATCTAAAGGCGGCCTCTCAGGAAAGGCACGTATACAGACTGTTTGAAGCATTGCTCCCCCTGAACGAAAGTCGGCATTGTGCCTACTATATTCAATCCCGATGCAATTTCTGTGTTTCATAGTCAATATAAAGCTCCAAGGGTTACAGTAAACACCCAGTGGTGCGTCGCAATCTAATACTGGCCTCTCAGGAAAGGCACGTATACAGTCTGTTTAAAGCATTACTTCCCCTGAACGAAAGTCGGCATTGCGCCTACTATATTCAATCCCGATGCAATTTCTGTGTTTCATCGTCAATATGAAGCTCCATAGGTTACAGTAAACACCCAGTGGTGCGTCGCAATCTAATACTGGAATCTCTGGAAAGGCACGTATACAACTGTATGAAGCATTGCTCCCCCAGGACGTAAGTCGGCATTGTGCCTACTATATTCAATCCCGATGCAATTTCTGTATTTCATCGTCAATATGAAGCTCCAAGGGTTACAGTAAACACCCAGTGGGGCGTCGCAATCTAATACTGGCCTCTCAGGAAAGGCACGTATACAGACTGTTTGAAGCATTACTCCCCATGAACGAAAAACGGCATTGTGCCTACTATATTCATTCCCGATGCAATTTCTGTGTTTCATCGTCAATATGAAGCTCCATGGGTTACAGTAAACACCCAGTGGTGCGTCGCAATCTAATACTGGCCTCTCAGGAAAGGCACGTATACAGTCTGTTTAAAGCATTACTCCCCCTGAACGAAAGTCGGCATTGTGCCTACTATATTCAATCCCGATGCAATTTCTGTGCTTCATCGTCAATATGAAGCTCCAAGGGTTACAGTAAACACCCAGTGGTGCGTCGCAATCTAATACTGGCCTCTCAGGAAAGGCACGTATACAGTCTGTTTAAAGCATTACTCCCCCTGAACGAAAGTCGGCATTGTGCCTACTATATTCAATCCCGATGCAATTTCTATGTTTCATAGTCAATATGAAGCTCCAAGGGTTACAGTAAACACCCAGTGGTGCGTCGCAATCTAATACTGGCCTCTCAGGAAAGGCACGTATACAGTCTGTTTAAAGCATTACTCCCCCTGAACGAAAGTCGGCATTGTGCCTACTATATTCAATCCCGATGCAATTTCTGTGTTTCATCGTCAATATGAAGCTCCATGGGTTACAGTAAACACCCAGTGGTGCGTCGCAATCTAATACTGGAATCTCTGGAAAGGCACGTATACAACTGTATGAAGCATTGCTCCCCCTGGGCGTAAGTCGGCATTGTGCCTACTATATTCAATCCCGATTGAATTTCTGTGTTTCATCGTCAATATGAAGCTCCAAGGGTTACAGTAAACACCCAGTGGTGCGTCGAAATCTAATACTGTCCTCTCAGGAAAGCCACGTAGACAGACTGTTTGAAGCATTGCTCCGCCTGAACGAAAGTCGGCATTGTGCCTACTATATTCAATCCCGATGCAATTTCTGTGTTTCATCGTCAATATGAAGCTCCATGGGTTACAGTAAACACCCAGTGGTGCGTCGCAATCTAATACTGGAATCGCAGGAAAGGCACGTATACAACTGTATGAAGCATTGCTCCCACTGTACGTAAGTCGGCATTGTGCTTACTGTATTCAATCCCGATGCAATTTCTGTGTTTCATCGTCAATATGAAGCTCCAAGGGTTACAGTAAACACCCAGTGGTGCGTCGCAACCTAATATTGGCCTCTCAGGATAGGCACGTATACAGACTGTTTGAAGCATTACTCTCCCTGAACGAAAGTCGGCATTGTGCCTACTATATTCAATCACGATGCAATATCTGTGTTTCATCGTCAATATGAAGCTCCATAGGTTACAGTAAACTCCCTGTGGTGCGTCGCAATCTAATACTGGAATCTCTGGAAAGGCACGTACACAACTGTATGAAGCATTGCTCCCCAAGGTCGTAAGTCGGCATTGTGCCTACTATATTCAATCCCAATGCAATTTCTGTATTTCATCGTCAATATGAAGCTCCAAGGGTTACAGTAAACACCCAGTGGGGCGTCGCAATCTAATACTAGCCTCTCAGGAAAGGCACGTATACAGACTGTTTGAAGCATTACTCCCCATGAACGAAAAACGGCATTGTGCCTACTATATTCAATCCCGATGCAATTTTTGTATTTCATCGTCAATATGAAGCTCCATGGGTTACAGTAAACACCCAGTGGTGCGTCGCAATCTAATACTGGAATCTCTGGAAAGGCACGTATACAACTGTATGAAGCATTGCACCCCCTGGACGTAAGTCGGCATTGTGCCTACTATATTCAATCCCGATGCAATTTTTGTATTTCATGGTCAATATGAAGCTCCATGGGTTACAGTAAACACCCAGTGGTACGTCGCAATCTAATGCTGGCCTCTCTGGAAAGGCACGTATACAGACTGTTTGAAGCATTGCTCCCCCTGAACGAAAGTCGGCATTGTGCCTACTATATTCAATCCCGATGCAATGTCTGAGTTTCATAGTCAATATGAAGCTCCAAGGGTTACAGTAAACACCCAGTGGTGCGTCGCAATCTAATACTGGCCTCTCAGGAAAGGCACGTATACAGTCTGTTTAAAGCATTACTCCCCCTGAACGAAAGTCGGCATTGTGCCTACTATATTCAATACCGATGCAATTTCTGTGGTTCATCGTCAATATGACGCTCCAAGGGTTACAGTAAACACCCAGTGGTGCATCGCAATCTAATACTGGCCTCTCAGGAAAGGCACGTATACAGTCTGTTTAAAGCATTACTCCCCCTGAACGAAAGTCGGCATTGTGCCTTTTATATTCAATCCCGATGCAATTTCTGTGTTTCATAGTCAATATGAAGCACCAAGGGCTACAGTAAACACCCAGTGGTGCGTCGCAATCTAATACTGGACTCTCAGGAAAGGCACGTATACAGTCTGTGTAAAGCATTACTCCCCCTGAACGAAAGTCGGCATTGTGCCTACTATATTCAATCCCGATGCAATTTCTGTGCTTCATCGTCAATATGAAGCTCCAAGGGTTACAGTAAACACGCAGTGGTGCGTCGCAATCTAATACTGGAATCTCAGGAAAGGCACGTATACAACTGTATGAAGCATTGCTCCGCCTGAACGAAAGTCGGCATTGTGCCTACTATATTCAATCCCGAAGCAATTTCTGTGTTTCATCGTCAATATGAAGCTCCAAGGGTTACAGTAAACACCCAGTGGTGCGTCGCAATCTAATACTGGCCTCTCAGGATAGGCACGTATACAGACTGTTTGAAGCATTACTCTCCCTGAACGATAGTCGGCATTGTGCCTACTATATTCAATCACGATGCAATATCTGTGTTTCATCGTCAATATGAAGCTCCATAGGTTACAGTAAACTCCCAGTGGTGCGTCGCAATCTAATACTGGAATCTCTGGAAAGGCACGTATACAACTGTATGAAGCATTGCTCCCCCTGGACGTAAGTCGGCATTGTGCATACTATATTCAATCCCGATGCAATTTCTGTATTTCATCGTCAATATGAAGCTCCAAGGGTTACAGTAAACACCCAGTGGGGCGACGCAATCTAATACTAGCCTCTCAGGAAAGGCACGTATACAGACTGTTTGAAGCATTTCTCCGCCTGAACGAAAGTCGGCATTGTGCCTACTATATTCAATCCCGATGCAATTTCTGTGTTTCATCGTCAATATGAAGCTCCATGGGTTACAGTAAACACCCAGTGGTGCGTCGCAATCTAATACTGGAATCTCAGGAAAGCCACGTATACAGACTGTTTGAAGCATTGCTCCGCCTGAACGAAAGTCGGCATTGTGCCTACTATATTCAATCCCGATGCAATTTCTGTGTTTCATCGTCAATATGAAGCTCCATGGGTTACAGTAAACACCCAGTCGTGCGTCGCAATCTAATACTGGAATCTCAGGAAAGGCACGTATACAACTGTATGAAGCATTGCTCCCACTGTACGTAAGACGGCATTGTGCTTACTATATTCAATCCCGATGCAATTTCTGTGTTTCATCGTCAATATGAAGCTCCAAGGGTTACAGTAAACACCCAGTGGTGCGTCGCAATCTAATACTGGCCTCTCAGGATAGGCACGTATACAGACTGTTTGAAGCATTACTCTCCCTGAACGAAAGTCGGCATTGTGCCTACTGCATTCAATCACGATGCAATATCTGTGTTTCATCGTCAATATGAAGCTCCATAGGTTACAGTAAACTCCCAGTGGTGCGTCGCAATCTAATACTGGAATCTCTGGAAAGGCACGTATACAACTGTATGAAGCATTGCTCCCCCAGGACGTAAGTCGGCATTGTGCCTACTATATTCAATCCCGATGCAATTTCTGTATTTCATCGTCAATATGAAGCTCCAAGAGTTACAGTAAACACCCAGTAAGGGCGACGCAATCTAATACTGGCCTCTCAGGAAAGGCACGTATACAGACTGTTTGAAGCATTACTCCCCATGAACGAAAAACGGCATTGTGCCTACTATATTCATTCCCGATGCAATTTCTGTGTTTCTTCGTCAAGATGAAGCTCCATGGGTTACAGTAAACACCCAGTGGTGCGACGCAATCTAATACTGGAATCTCTGGAAAGGCACGTATACAACTGTATGAAGCATTGCTCCCCCTGGACGTAAGTCGGCATTGTGCCTACTATATTCAATCCCGATGCAATTTCTGTATTTCATCGTCAATATGAAGCTCCATGGGGTACAGTAAACACCCAGTGGTGCGTCGCAATCTAATACTGGCCTCTCAGGAAAGGCACGTATACAGTCTGTTTAAAGCATTACTCCCCCTGAACGAAAATCGGCATTGTGCCTACTATATTCAATCCCGATGCAATTTCTATGTTTCATAGTCAATATGAAGCTCCAAGGGTTACAGTAAACACCCAGTGGTGCGTCGCAATCTAATACTGGCCTCTCAGGAAAGGCACGTATACAGTCTGTTTAAAGCATTACTCCCCCTGAACGAAAGTCGGCATTGTGCCTACTATATTCAATCCCGATGCAATTTCTGTGTATCATCGTCAATATGAAGCTCCATGGGTTACAGTAAACACCCAGTGGTGCGTCGCAATCTAATACTGGAATCTCAGGAAAGGCACGTATACAACTGTATGAAGCATTGCTCCGCCTGAACGAAAGTCGGCATTGTGCCTACTATATTCAATCCCGATGCAATTTCTGTGTTTCATCGTCAATATGAAGCTCCAAGGGTTACAGTAAACACCCAGTGGTGCGTCGCAATCTAATACTGGCCTCTCAGGATAGGCACGTATACAGACTGTTTGAAGCATTACTCTCCCTGAACGATAGTCGGCATTGTGCCTACTATATTCAATCACGATGCAATATCTGTGTTTCATCGTCAATATGAAGCTCCATAGGTTACAGTAAACTCCCAGTGGTGCGTCGCAATCTAATACTGGAATCTCTGGAAAGGCACGTATACAACTGTATGAAGCATTGCTCCCCCTGGACGTAAGTCGGCATTGTGCCTACTATATTCAATCCCGATGCAATTTCTGTATTTCATCGTCAATATGAAGCTCCAAGGGTTACAGTAAACACCCAGTGGGGCGTCGCAATCTAATACTAACCTCTCAGGAAAGGCACGTATACAGACTGTTTGAAGCATTACTCCCCATGAACGAAAGTCGGCATTGTGCCTACTATATTCAATCCCGATGCAATTTCTGTGTTTCATCGTCAATATGAAGCTCCATGGGTTACAGTAAACACCCAGTGGTGCGTCGCAATCTAATACTGGAATCTCTGGAAAGGCACGTATACAACTGTATGAAGCATTGCTCCCCATGGACGTACGTCGGCATTGTGCCTACTATATTCAATCCCGATGCAATATCTGTATTTCATCGTCAATATGAAGCTCCATGGGTTACAGTAAACACCCAGTGGTGCGTCGCAATCTAATACTGGCCTCTCTGGAAAGGCACGTATACAGACTGTTTGAAGCATTGCTCCCCCTGAACGAAAGTCGGCATTGTGCCTACTATATTCAATCCCGATGCAATTTCTGTGTTTCATCGTCAATATGAAGCTCCAAGGGTTACAGTAAACACCCAGTGGTGCGTCGCAATCTAATGATGGCCTCTCAGGAAAGGCACGTATACAGACAGTTTGAAGCATTGCTCCCCCTGAACGAAAGTCGGCATTGTGCCTACTATATTCAATCCCGATGCAATTTCTGTGTTTCATCGTGTATATGAAGCTCCATGGGTTACAGTAAACACCCAGTGGTGCGTCGCAATCTAATACTGGAATCTCAGGAAAGGCACGTATACAACTGTATGAAGCATTGCTCCCCCTGGTCGTAAGTCGGCATTGTGCCAACTATATTCAATCCCGATGCAATTTCTGTGTTTCATCGTCAATATGAAGCTCCAATGGTTACAGTAAACACCCAGTGGTGCGTCGCAACCTAATACTGGCCTCTCAGGAAAGGCACGTATACAGACTGTTTGAAGCATTGCTCCCCATGAACGAAAGTCGGCATTGTGCCTACTATATTCAATCCCCATGCAATTTCTGTGTTTCATCGTCAATATGAAGCTCCAAGGGTTACAGTAAACACCCAGTGGTGCGTCGCAATCTAATACTGGCCTCTCAGGAAAGGCACGTATACAGCCTGTTTCAAGCATTGCTCCCCCTGAACGAAAGTCGGCATTGTGCCTACTATATTCAATCCCGATGCAATTTCTGTGTTTCATAGTTAATACGAAGCTCCAAGGGTTACAGTAAACACCCAGTGGTTCGTCGCAATCTAATACTGGACTCTCATGAAAGGCACGTATTCAGACTGTTTGAAGCATTACTCCCCCTGAACGAAAGTTGGCATTGTGCCTACTATATTCAATACCGATGCAATTTCTGTGTTTCATCGTCAAAATGAAGCTCAATGGGTTACAGTAAACACCCAGTGGTACGTCGCAATCTAATACTGGAATCTCAGGAAAGGCACATATACAACTGTATGAAGCATTGCTCCCCCTTGACATAAGTCGGCACGGCATTGTGCCTACTATATTCAATCCCGATGCAATATCTGTGTTTCATCGTCAATATAAATTTCCAAGGGTTACAGTAAACACCGAGTGGTTCGTCGAAATCTAATACTGGCCTCTCAGTAAAGGCACGTATACTGACTGTTTGAAGCATTCCTCCCCCTGGACGTAAGTCGGCATTGTGCTTACTATATTCAATCCCGATGCAATTTCTGTGTCTCATCGTCAATATGAAGCTCCAAGGGTTACAGGAAACACCCAGTGGTGCGTCGCAATCTAATACTGTCCTCTCAGGAAAGGCACGTATACAGACTGTTTGAAGCATTACTCCCCCTGAACGAAAGTCGGCATTGTGCCTACTTTATTCAATCCCGATGCAATTTCTGTATTTCATCGTTTCGCGTAATAGTTCTCTCTCTCGCGGATTGTTAAATTGTTGCTCTACAGTTTATTTATTCTCTTTGTAAGAACACATTTACGGAAAGAGTTACGCGAAATACTTTTATCAATGCTGTGCTTTGCCTTTCATTATCATCATTACCTTTTAGCGGAATAAATTGTATATATGGAAGTTTGATTGTTCTGGATCTGGCCTACAATTTAAGGAACGATTTTTCCGTAACTGCAACTCAAGCTAGGAATCAATATATCTTCCATACTTCATAGTGAGTAAAAGTTGAAATTACTTTGTTATGAACACTGATGTTACAGTTCGTATGATCGTTCAAAAACACAAGTTCGCAGTGGATTTTATTTCTCGTTAAAATGCTATTTCACACCACGACTAGCCCAAGAACATGAGACTCTCATTAAAAAATACGTTGTCACTACAAAGTTTGCCAGATCAGAACGGAACACAGCAAGATTCCTATCAGATTCTGAAGGTACATTAAATTATTTGCACTGTAAATTATATCCTATCAGCAGCCCGCGTCAATCTGCAACACATCATAAAATCCGCTGATCTTCACTGCCAGTCTGGTAGCTAAAAGAAATAATATTATTTTACTATTATTTTACCGCTTCCTTGCGGTATGCTCGACTATATCGTAAGTCGTTTAAATACGCCGCGGCAGCGGCTTTTCGTTCTCCACGCAGCTCAGCACCACAGATAATATTTATATAACTGAAAAATGTTTCAACAGGATGGGATAATATGCAAGCAAGCTTAACAATAAATGATACAAGTTTTCATTTAAACAACTCTATTAAAACCTTTAAATATCTCAGTGATTACAGACCTTTGTGAATTCAGACATAATGGCGTCAAATGCTTAGTTTCGACAAAAGAGTGCTACATTCGCGTTCTCTACGACAACAACAGGAGATCTTACTCGCGCAACTTCCAAACTAAGAAGACAAAGACATTAATCTACATCACGTATTATATACTAGTTCATTTCTTTTATCTCTGTTTAACATTTATCTTCTGTGTCGGTTTTATTACTCGCCGACGCAGACGTTTTCAAAAATAAATAATAAAAAAAAAATACATAATTTTATGCAATGACACAATATGATACATCTAATTCTCTAATTACTACATAATATATTGTTTTTGTTTCTCTAGACGTTACAATGCCCCCTGGCAGCAATTGACTAACGTTGGAAATGTTCGGCAATATGCTGCCACTAACGTCTGTTTGGTTATTGTCTGTTACCTTGGTTGGAACATTCACCATACACTTCTTAGTTCTTTTACACTGTAGGTTTAATTACACTTTTTATACTGTCCTTACACTTTGCGAGGTGACCGTCAACCTAGTCCCAGGGTCATTACATTTATTTGGCTCCCCCATTCGGGCTACGTGCGATCAGAAAACCTGGGAAAACTGCGCCGGAGCCATGGTCATCTCGCCTGGTTTGTTTTAATACCCAGTTTGATCACAAAAAGTTCAGACTCTATCCAATGTTCACATATAACAAAGGCTATTTGTGTGATCATGTTAAACTTTTAGTCTCTTTGTTACCCATATAATATTTGTGTTTTGGATTGTAATGAAAGTCACTTATTACACATTTTTACAGTAGTATCCTGAATCGTCCTTGCATTTGCTCGCGACAATTGGTTTAAAATTTCTAGCATTCGTGCGAGTATACTTCATTAACATGACGAAAACATATTATATCTATATATCACTGAACCAATGAATACTTTGAGTCCGTATTGAATAACTCAAAAAAAAAAAAACTGTTTGTCACGTCATTTAGTGTCCACTACACCCTATTCATGTTAGTGCATTAAACACATATTTGATAGTTCATTTGAATGACAACAATGTTGTACGGAGCTGGCGGCGCGAAGCAATTGTTGAGTAGCGTCGTCTGGAACGCCGCGTGCCGACGGCCGCTGGGTTCGACGACCGGCTCTCAGTAACAGCGACGTCGTGCTGACGTGGCGCCCAAGCAGTCACGAACCGCGCTGAACCATTCGCCGATGTCGGCGAGTGGCAGTGGTTTACCGTGACCGGCTGGCTGGCGACACGGCACTCGTCTCGGCTTCTCCGCATGGCTCCCCGTCGTAGCGCATGAAACAAACATTCCACAACGGTGTACTATCTTTAAGAACACAGATTACTAGCTGTGGAAGAAGATGCAACTGGTTAAAAGCGTTTATTGTTCAGTAAGCCGTCGCTTCACTGGTATGCACAGGATGGTTTGGCGTGATAACAGGTTTCTTGTGGCATTGTGACACTGGTATTCAAGGTTCGTCACACGCACATTGTACTACACATTTTCACTCACTCCACGGTTGGTACACTGCCAGAGCGTCTTTCAACACGTGAAAATGTTTCGTAACACACATACTAAATGTCCCCGTCGAGCGATATTCGTTTAAATCGACTCCGAACGGATCAATAACTACTGTTTTTATACACTGTCTATTGTTCGTTGAGCACTGCACTAGGACAGTCTGTCACTCAACACTAGACTTATCGACGTATATATTGGTGCAGATACAACAGTCATTTTCTGTCCCTGCTACACACAATATTGCGTCCTTCCCTCCATTATTTATACGCACAGTTTATTTTTTAGTACCTTTTAACTGTTCTTCGCATACTCACTCTCATCTACATGGCGTCTATTTGTTTTTACCTTATCACAACCCACTTTTCATATTGTTACTAGGCGTATATAGCCCTTTTGCAAAATTTTTTAATTTTCTTATCAGTGTAGCTTGCCTGGTTATCACCCATCTATCAAACAGATTTTACCATGTGCATGACAGCTTGACTTGGGCATATTGCTCAATAAATACTTCATTTAGCACTAGCATTATTTTTAATGATTTTTCCTATATGACTACAGTGTAGGTTCCACATTGGTTGATTTAATTCGCGTATCGCGTAATGAATATTCAAGGCCGTGTACCAAGTACACAGGCTTCAATTGAAGCATTATTATATACAAAGCGGAGTTTCCACGGAACCGGCTTGTTTTTTGATTAGCTTATGCTCCAGTGTCGTTCTCAAATCACTACTGGCAGCAAACATCACATAATTATTGCATATTACAAAGTCCATGTTTGGCTAGTCAAGACTCTCTCTCTCAGGGTTCCTTATTCTAATACAATTACAACAGTTACCTTACTATATTAGATTGCATCATTAATTGCACTTACATACTACACATAGAAAATGGTTCAAGAAATTAATCCTTTGTATAATGATTCAAGAAATTAATCCTCACTTTATCAACAAGAAGATTGTTCGTTGCTTAATGAGCATATAATATTTTAAATGGCTCTAATTGTCTGTAAGCAAAATCTTTCCTGTGTAAGCTATTGCCTACTTTCTGAATCCATTTCCTCCAAGTTTCATTACACACAAATTTCTTTCTTAATACTAACATACTTATATTCTAAAACACAATTGAAATCTTCTTACAACTATTACTCTTTATATGTGATATGTCACTGAATAAATAACTTCACATCTTTACGTGGATACAATCCTTTGATCTTCCCCGTATGGGGATCATCTAAATTCTCAGGACGAGTCCGAACAGGTATGATAATTTTGTTAATGTCCCTCGCATCTAACACTAGCCTGATTTTTCCATTGGCTTTCGCCACTGCTACAAGAGGACTACTATATGGAGAGAAGGAGGGCTCAATGATATCCCACTCTAACATCTTCCGAATCTCTTTAGCTACCAATTCCCTCCTCGACCAAGGGATGGAGTAAGTTGCGCGAAAGTATGTTTTATGGGGCATCACCTCTATGTGATAGTGGTACCCTTTGACTATTCCTGGTCGGTCGGTAAATACCATAGTGTATTCCGATAGCAGCTGCGTCAACTGTTGCTTTTGTGTATCGCTTAACCCTTCAGATTCCTGCACTTTGGTTTTAAATGCCTGAACATTTATTTCAAAATTTCGATCCTCTAAATTCGGATAATAGAGGCCTGCTGCATGTGAAAAATCATCAAGGTGTAGTACCCAAGGGTTCCTACCTTTGATATTGATTCGATTACAACACGGCACAAGTACCTCCTTCGATTTCATCATAGATAATTCAATCCTCCTACCCCTATTAACTATGCTTAATTTCCCCAAGGAGAGGTCGATCAATGCGTCCCTCTCGCGGAGAAAATCTACTCCCAGAATGCAGGCCACCTTCAATCCTTTAACAACGAGGAACGAGCTCACTATGGCTTCGCCCTCCTTACAAATCTCCACCTGCACCTGGTACTTAACTGATTGGCTCTGTGCACTAATGGCTCCAGACACCTTACAATTATTAACCGGGAAAGTCGGAATGCTATGTCCTTTTCCCAGTGCCTTAAATAACTCCATACTCATTACACTTACTGAGGCACCTGTGTCGATGATTATATTCACTGCAACATCATTGATTTTCGCTTCGATAATAGCTTGCACATTTTCGTTATTATCTTTCTTACATTCGTGCGGTTCGTTCAGTAGATCTTTATCCATACTGACACCATCGTTGTATCGCAGCATACGTATCCCAGGTATATTATTATCACTCGTGTTGCTCTCACTCCATCCCTCGGCCATCGATGGAGAGCATATCGAGGCCGATTCTAGTTTGTTGGATTAGTTACTTGTGAAGTACTTGGACGGCTATTGTCCGCGACCTGCACTATATGTACACTCTGATTTGTCGGCCGCCACGGCTGTGCAATAGGCGCGTTTTGCGGTGGTGGTCTATTGTTGTCATACCGGTCATTACCCTGTCGCTCTGGGCTTCTTCGCTGATTTTGCTGCCAATTTCGATTACTATCACTATAATTGCTCTGCCACTGACCTCGCGCATTTTTCCAGCGGTTGGTCCCTGACATTCCGGATTCGTATCGATCGTCAAATCGACGCTTTTTGTTATAAGTTGTTTGTCCATACCCGTTCTGGCCTCTACCATTACTACCATTTTGCGAATGTTCTTGCCGCTTGTTACCACCCCCACTATTTCCATGGTTGTGGTTTTGTGCACTACTATTTCTGTCATGTTTACATCCTGACCCATTATTCCGCGAGTGATCGCACGCTGATTTTGCGTCTTCCTGTATCAAGTCTATAGAATCTAGAACAGACAGGAAGTTTTCCATATCGCTTTCTGGTACGTGTATTAATTTCTCTTTGATATGAATGGGTAAATGTGATTTTAGTAGTCTTATTATGTCTCTTGGTGATATAGGTTCGTCCCAGTAGCGTGTTTTGTTTATATATTTTTCAAAATACCGTCTCAAATTCCCCAGACGAGGTGAGTACGGTTCGGGATTATATACTTCTTTCCTTAGCCGCTCTTGTATACAAGGCGACCAATATTTTGATAGAAATGCCCTTTCGAACTGTTCATATGTCATGCAGCTGTCTGCTACTTCTGTAGCCCACAACGCTGCGTCACCTTGAATGTACGACATTACGTATTGAATTTTCTGTGTTTCGTTCCACACACTAGGCAAGATATTTTTAAAGCTTTTTATGAATACCACTGGGTGTACAGATTTCCGTTCAGTAGTAAACGTTTGAAATTGTCTATTTTTGATTAAACTTTCTTCCACTAATATTTTTGAACTACATGGTTGTGCCCCTGGGACATATGCTGTGTGCTCCGAACCGAAGCTACAGCTCTTCGCATTATCGACTACAGATTCCCCATTGTTGTATCGCGTATCAGTTTGTGCGTTGCCAAAACCGTGGGCTGTTGGCGACAGAGGTTCCTGTTCCAAATGCTTTCTGCTTTGTACTAAACCCTTCTCCAGGTCGGATATCCGTTTGTTCATGTTCACTTGCCACTGCGGAATATCCTCCCTGAGTATCTGTTTGATGGTTTGCACGTCGTTCTGTACCTGACTATTTACTGCGGTACTGAACGTTTCGGGATCTCTATTTGCTATGGCTGCTTGCACTTTGGAATTAATGTTCTTGTCAATCTCACACTCCTTCACTTCTAGCCATGAGTTGAATTCTATTTCAATTTTAGTTGCTTGTTCGTTCCACTTCTGCTCTACAAGCTGCGTGGAATCTATTTCTAGCTTTTCTACTCGATTGGCTAATACACCTATTTCGTCTACCCTGTTAGTGTTTGCTACTTGCAGGTTGTTGCCTCTGAGCACTATGCGACTTAACTTCTGAGGTCATCAGTCGCCTACAACTTAGAACTAATTAAACCTAACTAACCTAAGGACATCACACACACCCATGCCCGAGGCAGGATTCGAACCTGCGACCGGAGCGGTCACGCGGTTCCAGACTGAAGCGCCTTTAACCGCACGGCCACACCGGCCGGCCGCAGGTTGTTGACCTGTTCAGTCAGCTCCTGCACGGCCTTAGGTATCAACTCATAATTCTGTTTCATATCTGCAATCTCTTTTTTCATGTTTTCTAACGATTGCACAAGTTGCTGGTCCCGCTCAGCTAGCCTACGATCTCGCTCAGCTTGCTGGCGGTCTCGCTCGACTTGCTGTTCAATAAAGGTTTCAATTTTTTCGTCCTTTTCAGCTTGTTGTTGCGCAAACTTTGCCTGGTAATCCAGCACGCGCTCTAATATAGCCTGAAGTGAATACCCACCAGGCAGATTACCACTCTCTGGTTCCTGCTTTTCTGGTGGTGGTACAACTTCTTTCTCTACATCCCCTTGAGGACTAGTGGGCGGTGGCACCACTTCCTGTGCCCCTGCCCCCACATTCTCACATGTTATATCCTCAAAGAGAGTACTAGTACTACTTGAGGTACCCGGTTCCACATTTCCTGCACTAACTAATTGTTGTTCCTCAGTATCCATATTGCTCGGACGTTGACTACGCAACTTAACCATATTCCTAAATTGCTTACTAAAACACAAAGTCTGACAGTTTTGCCCCTTGCACACAAAATACGTTAATTTATCTACACTAACTGCACACTAAAAATTTACTATCTACCAATCTTTGTCCTGTCACAAACACTAACATCAAACTACATACAATATGCATACCACTAGCGAAATGAGATCACTTCACTGGAGCTCGACTTCTACAAACAGGACAACTACACTGTAGTCTTACCTTTAGTTTATCTTATCTCGGGGTTCGGCTGCCCCCGGATTACGTAGTCGTTACAGCTTCTCAGTACTATCAGGATCGTCTTCTCAGACTCGTTTGCAGTAGTACGTTTTGTCATGAAAGAGTGTTTACACATTCATTAATACATAGCATTGATCATGATATACATACATACATTCATCACTAAATACATATATATCTATACATACATAACAATCAACACTGAAAGAAAAATACATAAAATTTTATATTTGTGGCCACTGCAAATTCTGGCCCCGCGTTTTTGGGCGACAGTTTCGCGTAATAGTTCTCTCTCTCGCGGATTGTTAAATTGTTGCTCTACAGTTTATTTATTCTCTTTGTAAGAACACATTTACGGAAAGAGTTACGCGAAATACTTTTATCAATGCTGTGCTTTGCCTTTCATTATCATCATTACCTTTTAGCGGAATAAATTGTATATATGGAAGTTTGATTGTTCTGGATCTGGCCTACAATTTAAGGAACGATTTTTCCGTAACTGCAACTCAAGCTAGGAATCAATATATCTTCCATACTTCATAGTGAGTAAAAGTTGAAATTACTTTGTTATGAACACTGATGTTACAGTTCGTATGATCGTTCAAAAACACAAGTTCGCAGTGGATTTTATTTCTCGTTAAAATGCTATTTCACACCACGACTAGCCCAAGAACATGAGACTCTCATTAAAAAATACGTTGTCACTACAAAGTTTGCCAGATCAGAACGGAACACAGCAAGATTCCTATCAGATTCTGAAGGTACATTAAATTATTTGCACTGTAAATTATATCCTATCAGCAGCCCGCGTCAATCTGCAACACATCATAAAATCCGCTGATCTTCACTGCCAGTCTGGTAGCTAAAAGAAATAATATTATTTTACTATTATTTTACCGCTTCCTTGCGGTATGCTCGACTATATCGTAAGTCGTTTAAATACGCCGCGGCAGCGGCTTTTCGTTCTCCACGCAGCTCAGCACCACAGATAATATTTATATAACTGAAAAATGTTTCAACAGGATGGGATAATATGCAAGCAAGCTTAACAATAAATGATACAAGTTTTCATTTTAACAACTCTATTAAAACCTTTAAATATCTCAGTGATTACAGACCTTTGTGAATTCAGACATAATGGCGTCAAATGCTTAGTTTCGACAAAAGAGTGCTACATTCGCGTTCTCTACGACAACAACAGGAGATCTTACTCGCGCAACTTCCAAACTAAGAAGACAAAGACATTAATCTACATCACGTATTATATACTAGTTCATTTCTTTTATCTCTGTTTAACATTTATCTTCTGTGTCGGTTTTATTACTCGCCGACGCAGACGTTTTCAAAAATAAATAATAAAAAAAAATACATAATTTTATGCAATGACACAATATGATACATCTAATTCTCTAATTACTACATAATATATTGTTTTTGTTTCTCTAGACGTTACAATCGTCAATATGAAGCTCCAAGGGTTACAGTAAACACCCAGTGGGGCGTCGCAATCTAATACTGGCCTCTCAGGAAAGGCACGTATACAGACTGTTTGAAGCATTACTCCCCATGAACGAAAAACGGCATTGTGCCTACTATATTCATTCCCGATGCAATTTCTGTGTTTCATCGTCAATATGAAGCTCCATGGGTTACAGTAAACACCCAGTGGTGCGTCGCAATCTAATACTGGAATCTCTGGAAAGGCACGTATACAACTGTATGAAGCATTGCTCCCCCTAGACGTAAGTCGGCATTGTGCCAACTATATTCAACCCCGATGCAATTTCTCTATTTCATCGTCAATATGAAGCTCCATGGGTTACAGTAAACACCCAGTGGTGCGTCGCAATCTAATACTGGCCTCTCTGGAAAGGCACGTATACAGACTGTTTGAAGCATTGCTCCCCCTGAACGAAAGTCGGCATTGTGCCTACTATATTCAATCCCGATGCAATTTCTGTGTTTCATCGTCAATATGAAGCTCCAAGGGTTACAGTAAACACCCAGTGGTGCGTCGCAATCTAATGCCGGCCTCTCAGGAAAGGCACGTATACAGACTGTTTGAAGCATTGCTCCCCCTGAACGAAAGTCGGCATTGTGCCTACTATATTCAATCCCGATGCAATTTCTGTGTTTCATCGTCAATATGAAGCTCCAAGGGTTACAGTAAACACCCAGTGGTGCGTCGCAATCTAATACTGGCCTCTCAGGAAAGGCACGTATACAGTCTGTTTAAACCATTACTCCCCCTGATCGAAAGTCGGCATTGTGCCTAATATATTCAATCCCGATGCAATTTCTGTGCTTCATCGTCAATATGAAGCTCCAAGGGTTACAGTAAACACCCAGTGGTGCGTCGCAATCTAATACTGGCCTCTCAGGAAAGGCACGTATACAGTCTGTTTAAAGCATTACTCCCCCTGAACGAAAGTCGGCATTGTGCCTACTATATTCAATCCCGATGCAATTTCTGTGTTTCATAGTCAATATGAAGCTCCAAGGGTTACAGTAAACACCCAGTGGTGCGTCGCAATCTAATACTGGCCTCTCAGGAAAGGCACGTATACAGTCTGTTTAAAGCATTACTCCCCCTGAACGAAAGTCGGCATTGTGCCTACTATATTCAATCCCGATGCAATTTCTGTGTTTCATCGTCAATATGAAGCTCCATGGGTTACAGTAAACACCCAGTGGTGCGTCGCAATCTAATACTGGAATCTCTGGAAAGGCACGTATACAACTGTATGAAGCATTGTTCCCCCTGGACGTAAGTCGGCATTGTGCCCACCATATTCAATCCCGATTGAATTTCTGTGTTTCATCGTCAATATGAAGCTCCAAGGGTTACAGTAAACACCCAGTGGTGCGTCGCAATCTAATACTGTCCTCTCAGGAAAGCCACGTATACAGACTGTTTGAAGCATTGCTCCGCCTGAACGAAAGTCGGCATTGTGCCTACTATATTCAATCCCGATGCAATTTCTGTGTTTCATCGTCAATATGAAGCTCCATGGGTTACAGTAAACACCCAGTGGTGCGTCGCAATCTAATACTGGAATCTCAGGAAAGGCACGTATACAACTGTATGAAGCATTGCTCCCACTGTACGTAAGTCGGCATTGTGCTTACTGTATTCAATCCCGATGCAATTTCTGTGTTTCATCGTCAATATGAAGCTCCAAGGGTTACAGTAAACACCCAGTGGTGCGTCGCAACCTAATACTGGCCTCTCAGGATAGGCACGTATACAGACTGTTTGAAGCATTACTCTCCCTGAACGAAAGTCGCCATTGTGCCTACTATATTCAATCACGATGCAATATCTGTGTTTCATCGTCAATATGAAGCTCCATAGGTTACAGTAAACTCCCTGTGGTGCGTCGCAATCTAATACTGGAATCTCTGGAAAGGCACATATACAACTGTATGAAGCATTGCTCCCCCAGGTCGTAAGTCGGCATTGTGCCTACTATATTCAATCCCGATGCAATTTCTGTATTTCATCGTCAATATGAAGCTCCAAGGGTTACAGTAAACACCCAGTGGGGCGTCACAATCTAATACTGGCCTCTCAGGAAAGGCACGTATACAGTCTGTTTAAAGCATTACTCCCCCTGAACGAAAGTCGGCATTGTGCCTACTATATTCAATCCCGATGCAATTTCTGTGTTTCATCGTCAATATGAAGCTCCATGGGTTACAGTAAACACCCAGTGGTGCGTCGCAATCTAATACTGGAATCTCTGGAAGGGCACGTATACAACTGTATGAAGCATTGTTCCCCCTGGACGTAAGTCGGCATTGTGCCAACTATATTCAACCCCGATGCAATTTCTCTATTTCATCGTCAATATGAAGCTCCATGGGTTACAGTAAACACCCAGTGGTGCGTCGCAATCTAATACTGGCCTCTCTGGAAAGGCACGTATACAGACTGTTTGAAGCATTGCTCCCCCTGAACGAAAGTCGGCATTGTGCCTACTATATTCAATCCCGATGCAATTTCTGTGTTTCATCGTCAATATGAAGCTCCAAGGGTTACAGTAAACACCCAGTGGTGCGTCGCAATCTAATGCCGGCCTCTCAGGAAAGGCACGTATACAGACTGTTTGAAGCATTGCTCCCCCTGAACGAAAGTCGGCATTGTGCCTACTATATTCAATCCCGATGCAATTTCTGTGTTTCATAGTCAATATGAAGCTCCAAGGGTTACAGTAAACACCCAGTGGTGCGTCGCAATCTAATACTGGCCTCTCAGGAATGGCACGTATACAGTCTGTTTAAAGCATTACTCCCCCTGAACGAAAGTCGGCATTGTGCCTAATATATTCAATCCCGATGCAGTTTCTGTGCTTCATCGTCAATATGAAGCTCCAAGGGTTACAGTAAACACCCAGTGGTGCGTCGCAATCTAATACTGGCCTCTCAGGAAAGGCACGTATACAGTCTGTTTAAAGCATTACTCCCCCTGAACGAAAGTCGGCATTGTGCCTACTATATTCAATCCCGATGCAATTTCTGTGTTTCATAGTCAATATGAAGCTCCAAGGGTTACAGTAAACACCCAGTGGTGCGTCGCAATCTAATACTGGCCTCTCAGGAAAGGCACGTATACAGTCTGTTTAAAGCATTACTCCCCCTGAACGAAAGTCGGCATTGTGCCTACTATATTCAATCCCGATGCAATTTCTGTGTTTCATCGTCAATATGAAGCTCCATGGGTTACAGTAAACACCCAGTGGTGCGTCGCAATCTAATACTGGAATCTCTGGAAAGGCACGTATACAACTGTATGAAGCATTGTTCCCCCTGGACGTAAGTCGGCATTGTGCCTACCATATTCAATCCCGATGCAATTTCTGTGTTTCATCGTCAATATGAAGCTCCAAGGGTTACAGTAAACACCCAGTGGTGCGTCGCAATCTAATACTGTCCTCTCAGGAAAGCCACGTATACAGACTGTTTGAAGCATTGCTCCGCCTGAACGAAAGTCGGCATTGTGCCTACTATATTCAATCCCGATGCAATTTCTGTGTTTCATCGTCAATATGAAGCTCCATGGGTTACAGTAAACACCCAGTGGTGCGTCGCAATCTAATACTGGAATCTCTGGAAAGGCACGTATACAACTGTATGAAGCATTGTTCCCCCTGGACGTAAGTCGGCATTGTGCCTACCATATTCAATCCCGATGCAATTTCTGTGTTTCATCGTCAATATGAAGCTCCAAGGGTTACAGTAAACACCCAGTGGTGCGTCGCAATCTAATACTGTCCTCTCAGGAAAGCCACGTATACAGACTGTTTGAAGCATTGCTCCGCCTGAACGAAAGTCGGCATTGTGCCTACTATATTCAATCCCGATGCAATTTCTGTATTTCATCGTCAATATGAAGCTCCAAGGGTTACAGTAAACTCCCAGTGGGGCGACGCAATCTAATACTGGCCTCTCAGGAAAGGCACGTATACAGACTGTTTGAAGCATTACTCCCCATGAACGAAAAACGGCATTGTGCCTACTATATTCATTCCCGATGCAATTTCTGTGTTTCATCGTCAATATGAAGCTCCATAGGTTACAGTAAACACCCAGTGGTGCGTCGCAACCTAATACTGGCCTCTCAGGATAGGCACGTATACAGACTGTTTGAAGCATTACTCTCCCTGAACGAAAGTCGGCATTGTGCCTACTATATTCAATCACGATGCAATATCTGTGTTTCATCATCAATATGAAGCTCCATAGGTTACAGTAAACTCCCTGTGGTGCGTCGCAATCTAATACTGGAATCTCTGGAAAGGCACATATACAACTGTATGAAGCATTGCTCCCCCAGGTCGTAATTCGGCATTGTGCCTACTATATTCAATCCCGATGCAATTTCTGTGTTTCATCGTCAATATGAAGCTCCAAGGGTTACAGTAAACACCCAGTGGTGCGTCGCAATCTAATACTGTCCTCTCAGGAAAGCCACGTATACAGACTGTTTGAAGCATTGCTCCGCCTGAACGAAAGTCGGCATTGTGCCTACTACATTCAATCCCGATGCAATTTCTGTGTTTCATCGTCAATATGAACCTCCAAGGGTTACAGTAAACACCCAGTGGTGCGTCGCAATCTAATGCTGGCCTCTCAGGAAAGGCTCGTATACAGACTGTTTGAAGCATTGCTCCCCCTGAACGAAAGTCGGCATTGTGCCTACTATATTCAATCCCGATGCAATGTCTGTGTTACATAGTCAATATGAAGCTCCAAGGGTTACAGTAAACACCCAGTGGTGCGTCGCAATCTAATACTGGCCTCGCAGGAAAGGCACGTATACAGTCTGTTTAAAGCATTATTCCCCCTGAACGAAAGTCGGCATTGTGCCTACTATATTCAATCCCGATGCAATTTCTGTGTTTCATCGTCAATATGAAGCTCCAAGGATTACAGTAAACACCCAGTGGTGCGTCGCAACCTAATACTGGCCTCTCAGGATAGGCATGTATACAGTCTGTTTAAAGCATTACTCCCCCTGAACGAAAGTCGGCATTGTGCCTACTATATTCAATCCCGATGCAATTTCTGTGTTTCATAGTCAATATGAAGCTCCAAGGGTTACAGTAAACACCCAGTGGTGCGTCGCAATCTAATACTGTCCTCTCAGGAAAGCCACGTATACAGACTGTTTGAAGCATTGCTCCACCTGAACGAAAGTCGGCATTGTGCCTACTACATTCAATCCCGATGCAATTTCTGTGTTTCATCGTCAATATGAACCTCCAAGGGTTACAGTAAACACCCAGTGGTGCGTCGCAATCTAATGCTGGCCTCTCAGGAAAGGCTCGTATACAGACTGTTTGAAGCATTGCTCCCCCTGAACGAAAGTCGGCATTGTGCCTACTATATTCAATCCCGATGCAATATCTGTGTTTCATAGTCAATATGAAGCTCCAAGGGTTACAGTAAACACCCAGTGGTGCGTCGCAATCTAATACTGGCCTCGCAGGAAAGGCACGTATACAGTCTGTTTAAAGCATTATTCCCCCTGAACGAAAGTCGGCATTGTGCCTACTATATTCAATCCCGATGCAATTTCTGTGTTTCATCGTCAATATGAAGCTCCATGGGTTACAGTAAACACCCAGTGGTGCGTCGCAATCTAATACTGGAATCTCAGGAAAGGCACGTATACAGACTGTTTGAAGCAATTGCTCCGCCTGAACGAAAGTCGGCATTGTGCCTACTATATTCAATCCCGATGCAATTTCGGTGTTTCATCGTCAATATGAAGCTCCATGGGTTACAGTAAACACCCAGTGGCGCGTCGCAATCTAATACTGGAATCTCAGGAAAGGCACGTATACAACTGTATGAAGCATTGCTCCCACTGTACGTAAGTCGGCATTGTGCTTACTATATTCAATCCCGATGCAATTTCTGGGTTTCATCGTCAATATGAAGCTCCAATGGTTACAGTAAACACCCAGTGGTGTGTCGCAATCTAATACTGGCCTCTCAGGATAGGCACGTATGCAGACTGTTTGAAGCATTACTCTCCCTGAACGAAAGTCGGCATTGTGCCTACTATATTCAATCACGATGCAATATCTGTGTTTCATCGTCAATATGAAGCTCCATAGGTTACAGTAAACTTCCAGTGGTGCGTCGCAATCTAATACTGGCCTCGCAGGAAAGGCACGTATACAGTCTGTTTAAAGCATTATTCCCCCTGAACGAAAGTCGGCATTGTGCCTACTATATTCAATCCCGATGCAATTTCTGTGTTTCATCGTCAATATGAAGCTCCATGGGTTACAGTAAACACCCAGTGGTGCGTCGCAATCTAATACTGGAATCTCAGGAAAGGCACGTATACAGACTGTTTGAAGCATTGCTCCGCCTGAACGAAAGTCGGCATTGTGCCTACTATATTCAATCCCGATGCAATTTCGGTGTTTCATCGTCAATATGAAGCTCCATGGGTTACAGTAAACACCCAGTGGCGCGTCGCAATCTAATACTGGAATCTCAGGAAAGGCACGTATACAACTGTATGAAGCATTGCTCCCACTGTACGTAAGTCGGCATTGTGCTTACTATATTCAATCCCGATGCAATTTCTGGGTTTCATCGTCAATATGAAGCTCCAATGGTTACAGTAAACACCCAGTGGTGTGTCGCAATCTAATACTGGCCTCTCAGGATAGGCACGTATGCAGACTGTTTGAAGCATTACTCTCCCTGAACGAAAGTCGGCATTGTGCCTACTATATTCAATCACGATGCAATATCTGTGTTTCATCGTCAATATGAAGCTCCATAGGTTACAGTAAACTTCCAGTGGTGCGTCGCAATCTAATACTGGAATCTCTGGAAAGGCACGTATACAACTGTATGAAGCATTGCTCCCACAGGACGTAAGTCGGCATTGTGCCTACTATATTCAATCCCGATGCAATTTCTGCATTTCATCGTCAATATGAAGCTCTAAGGGTTACAGTAAACTCCCAGTGGGGCGACGCAATCTAATACTGGCCTCTCAGGAAAGGCACGTATACAGACTGTTTGAAGCATTACTCCCCATGAACGAAAGTCGGCATTGTGCCTACTATATTCAATCCCGATGCAATTTCTGTGTTTCATCGTCAATATGAAGCTCCATGGGTTACAGTAAACACCCAGTGGTGCGTCGCAATCTAATACTGGAATCTCAGGAAAGGCACGTATACAGACTGTTTGAAGCATTGCTCCGCCTGAACGAAAGTCGGCATTGTGCCTACTATATTCAATCCCGATGCAATTTCGGTGTTTCATCGTCAATATGAAGCTCCATGGGTTACAGTAAACACCCAGTGGCGCGTCGCAATCTAATACTGGAATCTCAGGAAAGGCACGTATACAACTGTATGAAGCATTGCTCCCACTGTACGTAAGTCGGCATTGTGCTTACTATATTCAATCCCGATGCAATTTCTGTGTTTCATCGTCAATATGAAGCTCCAAGGGTTACAGTAAACACCCAGTGGTGCGTCGCAATCTAATACTGGCCTCTCAGGATAGGCACGTATACAGACTGTTTGAAGCATTACTCTCCCTGAACGAAAGTCGGCATTGTGCCTACTATATTCAATCACGATGCAATATCTGTGTTTCATCGTCAATATGAAGCTCCATAGGTTACAGTAAACTCCCAGTGGTGCGTCGCAACCTAATACTGGAATCTCTGGAAAGGCACATATACAACTGTATGAAGCATTGCTCCCACAGGACGTAAGTCGGCATTGTGCCTACTATATTCAATCCCGATGCAATTTCTGTATTTCATCGTCAATATGAAGCTCCAAGGGTTACAGTAAACTCCCAGTGGGGCGACGCAATCTAATACTGGCCTCTCAGGAAAGGCACGTATACAGACTGTTTGAAGCATTACTCCCCATGAACGAAAAACGGCATTGTGCCTACTATATTCATTCCCGATGCAATTTCTGTGTTTCATCGTCAATATGAAGCTCCATGGGTTACAGTAAACACCCAGTGGTGCGTCGCAATCTAATACTGGAATCTCTGGAAAGGCACGTATACAACTGAATGAAGCATTGCTCCCCCTGGACGTAAGTCGGCATTGTGCCTACTATATTCAATCCCGATGCAATTTCTGTATTTCATCGTCAATATAAATCCCCATGGGTTACATTAAACACCCAGTGGTGCGTCGCAATCTAATACTGGCCTCTCAGGAAAGGCACGTATACAGACTGTTTGAAGCATTGCTCCCCCTGAACGAAAGTCGGCATTGTGCCTACTATATTCAATCCCGATGCAATTTCTGTGTTTCATCGTCAATATGAAGCTCCAAGGGTTACAGTAAACACCCAGTGGTGCGTCGCAATCTAATGCTGGCCTCTCAGGAAAGGCACGTATACAGACTGTTTGAAGCATTGCTCCCCTGAACGAAAGTCGGCATTGTGCCTACTATATTCAATCCCGATGAAATTTCTGTGTTTCATAGTCAGTATGAAGCTCCAAGGGTTACAGTAAACACCCAGTGGTGCGTCGCAAACTAATACTGGCCTCTCAGGAAAGGCACGTATACAGTCTGTTTAAAGCATTACTCCCCCTGAACGAAAGTCGGCATTGTGCCTACTATATTCAATCCCAATGCAATTTCTGTGTTTCATCGTCAATATGAAGCTCCAAGGGTTACAGTGAACACCCAGTGGTGCGTCGCAATCTAATACTGGCCTCTCAGGAAAGGCACGTATACAGTCTGTTTAAAGCATTACTCCCCCTGAACGAAAGTCAGCATTGTGCCTACTATATTCAATCCCGATGCAATTTCTGTGTTTCATAGTCAATATGAAGCTCCAAGGGTTACAGTAAACACCCAGTGGTGCGTCGCAATCTAATACTGGCCTCTCAGGAAAGGCACGTATACAGTCTGTTTAAAGCATTACTCCCCCTGAACGAAAGTCGGCATTGTGCCTACAATATTCAATCCCGATGCAATTTTTGTGTATCATCGTCAATATGAAGCTCCATGGGTTACAGTAAACACCCAGTGGTGCGTCGCAATCTAATACTGGAATCTCAGGAAAGGCACGTATACAAATGTATGAAGCATTGCTCCGCCTGAACGAAAGTCGGCATTTTGCCTACTATATTCAATCCCGATGCAATTTCTGTGTTTCATCGTCAATATGAAGCTGCAAGGGTTTCAGTAAACACCCAGTGGTGCGTCGCAATCTAATACTGGCCTCTCAGGATAGGCACGTATACAGACTGTTTGAAGCATTACTCTCCCTGAACGATAGTCGGCATTGTGCCTACTATATTCAATCACGATGCAATATCTGTGTTTCATCGTCAATACGAAGCTCCATAGGTTACAGTAAACTCCCAGTGGTGCGTCGCAATCTAATACTGGAATCTCTGGAAAGGCATGTATACAACTGTATGAAGCATTGCTCCCCCTGGACGTAAGTCGGCATAGTGCCAACTATATTCAATCCCGATGCAATTTCTGTATTTCATCGTCAATATGAAGCTCCAAGGGTTACAGTAAACACCCAATGCGGCGCCGCAATCTAATACTAACCTCTCAGGAAAGGCACGTATACAGACTGTTTGAAGCATTACTCCCCATGAACGAAAGTCGGCATTGTGCCTACTATATTCAATCCCGATGCAATTTCTGTGTTTCATCGTCAATATGAAGCTCCATGGGTTACAGAAAACACCCAGTGGTGCGTCGCAATCTAATACTGGAATCTCTGGAAAGGCACGTATACAACTGTATGAAGCATTGCTCCCCATGGACGTAAGTCGGCATTGTGCCTACTATATTCAATCCCGATGCAATTTCTGTATTTCATCGTCAATATGAAGCTCCATGGGTTACAGTAAACACCCAGTGGTGCGTCGCAAACTAATACTGGCCTCTCAGGAAAGGCACGTATACAGTCTGTTTAAAGCATTACTCCCCCTGAACGAAAGTCGGCATTGTGCCTACTATATTCAATCCCAATGCAATTTCTGTGTTTCATCGTCAATATGAAGCTCCAAGGGTTACAGTGAACACCCAGTGGTGCGTCGCAATCTAATACTGGCCTCTCAGGAAAGGCACGTATACAGTCTGTTTAAAGCATTACTCCCCCTGAACGAAAGTCAGCATTGTGCCTACTATATTCAATCCCGATGCAATTTCTGTGTTTCATAGTCAATATGAAGCTCCAAGGGTTACAGTAAACACCCAGTGGTGCGTCGCAATCTAATACTGGCCTCTCAGGAAAGGCACGTATACAGTCTGTTTAAAGCATTACTCCCCCTGAACGAAAGTCGGCATTGTGCCTACAATATTCAATCCCGATGCAATTTTTGTGTATCATCGTCAATATGAAGCTCCATGGGTTACAGTAAACACCCAGTGGTGCGTCGCAATCTAATACTGGAATCTCAGGAAAGGCACGTATACAAATGTATGAAGCATTGCTCCGCCTGAACGAAAGTCGGCATTTTGCCTACTATATTCAATCCCGATGCAATTTCTGTGTTTCATCGTCAATACGAAGCTCCAAGGGTTACAGTAAACACCCAGTGGTGCGTCGCAATCTAATACTGGCCTCTCAGGATAGGCACGTATACAGACTGTTTGAAGCATTACTCTCCCTGAACGATAGTCGGCATTGTGCCTACTATATTCAATCACGATGCAATATCTGTGTTTCATCGTCAATACGAAGCTCCATAGGTTACAGTAAACTCCCAGTGGTGCGTCGCAATCTAATACTGGAATCTCTGGAAAGGCATGTATACAACTGTATGAAGCATTGCTCCCCCTGGACGTAAGTCGGCATTGTGCCAACTATATTCAATCCCGATGCAATTTCTGTATTTCATCGTCAATATGAAGCTCCAAGGGTTACAGTAAACACCCAATGCGGCGCCGCAATCTAATACTAACCTCTCAGGAAAGGCACGAATACAGACTGTTTGAAGCATTACTCCCCATGAACGAAAGTCGGCATTGTGCCTACTATATTCAATCCCGATGCAATTTCTGTGTTTCATCGTCAATATGAAGCTCCATGGGTTACAGAAAACACCCAGTGGTGCGTCGCAATCTAATACTGGAATCTCTGGAAAGGCACGTATAGAACTGTATGAAGCATTGCTCCCCATGGACGTAAGTCGGCATTGTGCCTACTATATTCAATCCCGATGCAATTTCTGTATTTCATCGTCAATATGAAGCTCCATGGGTTACAGTAAACACCCAGTGGTGCGTCGCAATCTAATACTGGCCTCTCTGGAAAGGCACGTATACAGACTGTTTGAAGCATTGCTCCCCCTGAACGAAAGTCGGCATTGTGCCTACTATATTCAATCCCGATGCAATTTCTGTGTTTCATCGTCAATATGAAGCTCCAAGGGTTACAGTAAACACCCAGTGGTGTGTCGCAATCTAATGATGGCCTCTCAGGAAAGGCATGTATACAGACTGTTTGAAGCATTGCTCCCCCTGAACGAAAGTCGGCATTGTGCCTACTATATTCAATCCCGATGCAATTTCTGTGTTTCACCGTATATATGAAGCTCCATGGGTTACAGAAAACACCCAGTGGTGCGTCGCAATCTAATACTGGAATCTCAGGAAAGGCACGTATACAACTGTATGAAGCATTGCTCCCCCTGGACGTAAGTCGGCATTGTGCCTACTATATTCAATCCCGATGCAATTTCTGTGTTTCATCGTCAATATGAAGCTCCAATGGTTACAGTAAACACCCAGTGGTGCGTCGCAACCTAATACTGGCCTCTCAGGAAAGGCACGTATACAGACTGTTTGAAGCATTGCTCCCCATGAACGAAAGTCGGCATTGTGCCTACTATATTCAATCCCCATGCAATTTCTGTGTTTCATCGTCAATATGAAGCTCCAAGGGTTACAGTAAACACCCAGTGGTGCGTCGCAATCTAATACTGGCCTCTCAGGAAAGGCACGTATACAGCCTGTTTCAAGCATTGCTCCCCCTGAACGAAAGTCGGCATTGTGCCTACTATATTCAATCCCGATGCAATTTCTGTGTTTCATAGTTAATACGAAGCTCCAAGGGTTACAGTAAACACCCAGTGGTGCGTCGCAATCTAATACTGGCCTCTCATGAAAGGCACGAATACAGACTGTTTGAAGCATTACTCCCCCTGAACGAAAGTCGGCATTGTGCCTACTATATTCAATCCCGATGCAATTTCTGTGTTTCATCGTCAAAATGAAGCTCAATGGGTTACAGTAAACACCCAGTGGTGCGTCGCAATCTAATACTGGAATCTCAGGAAAGGCACGTATACAACTGTATGAAGCATTGCTCCCCCTTGACGTAAGTCGGCACGGCATTGTGCCTACTATATTCAATCCCGATGCAATATCTGTGTTTCATCGTCAATATAAATTTCCAAGGGTTACAGTAAACACCGAGTGGTTCGTCGAAATCTAATACTGGCCTCTCAGGAAAGGCACGTATACTGACTGTCTGAAGCATTCCTCCCCCTGGACGTAAGTCGGCATTGTGCTTACTATATTCAATCCCGATGCAATTTCTGTGTTTCATCGTCAATATGAAGCTCCAAGGGTTACAGGAAACACCCAGTGGTGCGTCGCAATCTAATACTGTCCTCTCAGGAAAGGCACGTATACAGTCTGTTTGAAGCATTACTCCCCCTGAACGAAAGTCGGCATTGTGCCTACTATATTCAATCCCGATGCAATTTCTGTGTTTCATCGTCAATATGAAGCCCCAAGGGTTACAGTAAACACCCAGTGGTGCGTCGCAATCTAATACTGGAATCTCAGGAAAGGCACGTATACAACTGTATGAAGCATTGCTCACCCTGGACGTAAGTCGGCATTGTGCCTACTATATTCAATCCCGATGCAATTTCTGTGTTTCATCGACAATATGAAGCTCCAAGGGTTACAGTAAACACCCAGTGGTGCGTCGCAATCTAATGCTGGCCTCTCAGGAAAGGCACGTATACAGACTGTTTGAAGCATTGCTCCCCCTGAACGAAAGTCGGCATTGTGCCTACTATATTCAATCCCGATGCAATTTCTGTGTTTCATAGTCAATATGAAGCTCCAAGGGTTACAGTAAACACCCAGTGGTGCGTCGCAATCTAATACTGGCCTCTCAGGAAAGGCACGTATACAGTCTGTTTAAAGCATTACTCCTCCTGAACGAAAGTCGGCATTGTGCCTACTATATTCAATCCCGATGCAATTTCTGTGTTTCATCGTCAATATGAAGCTCCAAGGGTTACAGTAAACACCCAGTGGTGCGTCGCAATCTAATACTGGCCTCTCAGGAAAGGCACGTATACAGTCTGTTTAAAGCATTACACCCCCTGAACGAAAGTCGGCATTGTGCCTACTATATTCAATCCCGATGCAATTTCTGTGTTTCATCGTCAATATGAAGCTCCATGGGTTACAGTAAACACTCAGTGGTGCGTCGCAATCTAATACTGGAATTTCTGGAAAGGCACGTATACAACTGTATGAAGCATTGCTCCCCCTGGACGTAAGTCGGCATTGTGCCTACTATATTCAATCCCGATGCAATTTCTGTATTTCATCGTCTATATGAAGCCCCATGGGTTACAGTAAACACCCAGTGGTGCGTCGCAATCTAATACTGGCCTCCCTGGAAAGGCACGTATACAGACTGTTTGAAGCATTGCTCCCCCTGAACGAAAGTCGGCATTGTGCCTACTATATTCAATCCCGATGCAATTTCTGTGTTTCATCGTCAATATGAAGCTCCAAGGGTTACAGTAAACACCCAGTGGTGCGTCGCAATCTAATGCTGGCCTCTCAGGAAAGGCACGTATACAGACTGTTTGAAGCACAGCTCCTCTTGGACGTAAGTCGGCATTGTACCTACTATATTCAATCCCGATGCAATTTCTGTGTTTCATCGTCAATATGAAGCTCCAAGGGTTACAGTAAACTCCCAGTGGTTCGTCGCAATCTAATACTGGCCTCTCAGTAACGGCACACATACAGGCTGTTTGAAGCATTTTTCCCCCTGGACGTAAGTCGGCATCGTGCCTACTATATTCAATCTCGATGCAATTTCCGTGTTTCATCGTCAATATGAAGCTCCAAGGGTTACAGTAAACTCCCAGTGGTGCGTCGCAGTCTAATACTGGCCTCTCAGGAAAGGCACGTATACAGACTGTTTGAAGCATTGCTCCCCCTGCACGTTAGTCGGCATTGTGCCTACTATATTCAATCACGATGCAATATCTGTGTTTCATCGTCAATATGAAGCTCCATAGGTTACAGTAAACTCCCAGTGGTGCGTCGCAATCTAATACTGGAATCTCTGGAAAGGCACGTATACAACTGTATGAAGCATTGCTCCCCCAGGACGTAAGTCGGCATTGTGCCTACTATATTCAATCCCGATGCAATTTCTGTATTTCATCGTCAATATGAAGCTCCAAGGGTTACAGTAAACACCCAGTGGGGCGTCGCAATCTAATACTGGCCTCTCAGGAAAGGCACGTATACAGACTGTTTGAAGCATTACTCCCCATGAACGAAAAACGGCATTGTGCCTACTATATTCATTCCCGATGCAATTTCTGTGTTTCATCGTCAATATGAAGCTCCAAGGGTTACAGTAAACACCCAGTGGTGCGTCGCAATCTAATACTGGAATCTCTGGAAAGGCACGTATACAACTGTATGAAGGATTGCCCCCCCTGGACGTAAGTCGCCATTGTGCCTACTATATTCAATCCCGATGCAATTTCTGTATTTCATCGTCAATATGAAGCTCCATGGGTTAAAGTAAACACCCAGTGGTGCGTCGCAATCTAATACTGGCCTCTCTGGAAAGGCACGTATACAGACTGTTTGAAGCATTGCTCCCCCTGAACGAAAGTCGGCATTGTGCCTACAATATTCAATCCCGATGCAATTTCTGTGTTTCATCGTCAAAATGAAGCTCCAAGGGTTACAGTAAACACCCAGTGGTGCGTCGCAATCTAATGCTGGCCTCTCAGGAATGGCACGTATACAGACTGTTTGAAGCATTGCTCCCCCTGAACGAAAGTCGGCATTGTGCCTACTATATTCAATCCCGATGCAATTTCTGTGTTTCATAGTCAATATGAAGCTCCAAGGGTTACAGTAAACACCCAGTGGTGCGTCGCAATCTAATACTGGCCTCTCAGGAAAGGCACGTATACAGTCTGTTTAAAGCATTACTCCTCCTGAACGAAAGTCGGCATTGTGCCTACTATATTCAATCCCGATGCAATTTCTGTGTTTCATCGTCAATATGAAGCTCCAAGGGTTACAGTAAACACCCAGTGGTGCGTCGCAATCTAATACTGGCCTCTCAGGAAAGGCACGTATACAGTCTGTTTAAAGCATTACTCCTGAACGAAAGTCGGCATTGTGCCTACTATATTCAATCCCGATGCAATTTCTGTGTTTCATCGTCAATATGAAGCTCCATGGGTTACAGAAAACACCCAGTGGTGCGTCGCAATCTAATACTGGAATCTCTGGAAAGGCACGTATACAACTGTATGAAGCATTGCTCCCCATGGACGTAAGTCGGCATTGTGCCTACTATATTAAATCCCGATGCAATTTCTGTATTTCATCGTCAATATGAAGCTCCATGGGTTACAGTAAACACCCAGTGGTGCGTCGCAATCTAATACTGGCCTCTCTGGAAAAGCACGTATACAGACTGTTTGAAGCATTGCTCCCCCTGAACGAAAGTCGGCATTGTGCCTACTATATTCAATCCCGATGCAATTTCTGTGTTTCATCGTCAATATGAAGCTCCAAGGGTTACAGTAAACACCCAGTGGTGTGTCGCAATCTAATGATGGCCTCTCAGGAAAGGCACGTATACAGACTGTTTGAAGCATTGCTCCCCCTGAACGAAAGTCGGCATTGTGCCTACTATATTCAATCCCGATGCAATTTCTGTGTTTCATCGTATATATGAAGCTCCATGGGTTACAGTAAACACCCAGTGGTGCGTCGCAATCTAATACTGGAATCTCAGGAAAGGCACGTATACAACTGTATGAAGCATTGCTCCCCCTGGACGTAAGTCGGCATTGTGCCTACTATATTCAATCCCGATGCAATTTCTGTGTTTCATCGTCAATATGAAGCTCCAATGGTTACAGTAAACACCCAGTGGTGCGTCGCAACCTAATACTGGCCTCTCAGGAAAGGCACGTATACAGACTGTTTGAAGCATTGCTCCCCATGAACGAAAGTCGGCATTGTGCCTACTATATTCAATCCCCATGCAATTTCTGTGTTTCATCGTCAATATGAAGCTCCAAGGGTTACAGTAAACACCCAGTGGTGCGTCGCAATCTAATACTGGCCTCTCAGGAAAGGCACGTATACAGCCTGTTTCAAGCATTGCTCCCCCTGAACGAAAGTCGGCATTGTGCCTACTATATTCAATCCCGATGCAATTTCTGTGTTTCATAGTTAATACGAAGCTCCAAGGGTTACAGTAAACACCCAGTGGTGCGTCGCAATCTAATACTGGCCTCTCATGAAAGGCACGAATACAGACTGTTTGAAGCATTACTCCCCCTGAACGAAAGTCGGCATTGTGCCTACTATATTCAATCCCGATGCAATTTCTGTGTTTCATCGTCAAAATGAAGCTCAATGGGTTACAGTAAACACCCAGTGGTGCGTCGCAATCTAATACTGGAATCTCAGGAAAGGCACGTATACAACTGTATGAAGCATTGCTCCCCCTTGACGTAAGTCGGCACGGCATTGTGCCTACTATATTCAATCCCGATGCAATATCTGTGTTTCATCGTCAATATAAATTTCCAAGGGTTACAGTAAACACCGAGTGGTTCGTCGAAATCTAATACTGGCCTCTCAGGAAAGGCACGTATACTGACTGTTTGAAGCATTCCTCCCCCTGGACGTAAGTCGGCATTGTGCTTACTATATTCAATCCCGATGCAATTTCTGTGTTTCATCGTCAATATGAAGCTCCAAGGGTTACAGGAAACACCCAGTGGTGCGTCGCAATCTAATACTGTCCTCTCAGGAAAGGCACGTATACAGTCTGTTTGAAGCATTACTCCCCCTGAACGAAAGTCGGCATTGTGCCTACTATATTCAATCCCGATGCAATTTCTGTGTTTCATCGTCAATATGAAGCCCCAAGGGTTACAGTAAACACCCAGTGGTGCGTCGCAATCTAATACTGGAATCTCAGGAAAGGCACGTATACAACTGTATGAAGCATTGCTCCCCCTGGACGTAAGTCGGCATTGTGCCTACTATATTCAATCCCGATGCAATTTCTGTGTTTCATCGACAATATGAAGCTCCAAGGGTTACAGTAAACACCCAGTGGTGCGTCGCAATCTAATGCTGGCCTCTCAGGAAAGGCACGTATACAGACTGTTTGAAGCATTGCTCCCCCTGAACGAAAGTCGGCATTGTGCCTACTATATTCAATCCCGATGCAATTTCTGTGTTTCATAGTCAATATGAAGCTCCAAGGGTTACAGTAAACACCCAGTGGTGCGTCGCAATCTAATACTGGCCTCTCAGGAAAGGCACGTATACAGTCTGTTTAAAGCATTACTCCTCCTGAACGAAAGTCGGCATTGTGCCTACTATATTCAATCCCGATGCAATTTCTGTGTTTCATCGTCAATATGAAGCTCCAAGGGTTACAGTAAACACCCAGTGGTGCGTCGCAATCTAATACTGGCCTCTCAGGAAAGGCACGTATACAGTCTGTTTAAAGCATTACACCCCCTGAACGAAAGTCGGCATTGTGCCTACTATATTCAATCCCGATGCAATTTCTGTGTTTCATCGTCAATATGAAGCTCCATGGGTTACAGTAAACACCCAGTGGTGCGTCGCAATCTAATACTGGAATTTCTGGAAAGGCACGTATACAACTGTATGAAGCATTGCTCCCCCTGGACGTAAGTCGGCATTGTGCCTACTATATTCAATCCCGATGCAATTTCTGTATTTCATCGTCTATATGAAGCCCCATGGGTTACAGTAAACACCCAGTGGTGCGTCGCAATCTAATACTGGCCTCCCTGGAAAGGCACGTATACAGACTGTTTGAAGCATTGCTCCCCCTGAACGAAAGTCGGCATTGTGCCTACTATATTCAATCCCGATGCAATTTCTGTGTTTCATCGTCAATATGAAGCTCCAAGGGTTACAGTAAACACCCAGTGGTGCGTCGCAATCTAATGCTGGCCTCTCAGGAAAGGCACGTATACAGACTGTTTGAAGCACAGCTCCTCTTGGACGTAAGTCGGCATTGTACCTACTATATTCAATCCCGATGCAATTTCTGTGTTTCATCGTCAATATGAAGCTCCAAGGGTTACAGTAAACTCCCAGTGGTTCGTCGCAATCTAATACTGGCCTCTCAGTAACGGCACACATACAGGCTGTTTGAAGCATTTTTCCCCCTGGACGTAAGTCGGCATTGTGCCTACTATATTCAATCTCGATGCAATTTCCGTGTTTCATCGTCAATATGAAGCTCCAAGGGTTACAGTAAACTCCCAGTGGTGCGTCGCAGTCTAATACTGGCCTCTCAGGAAAGGCACGTATACAGACTGTTTGAAGCATTGCTCCCCCTGCACGTTAGTCGGCATTGTGCCTACTATATTCAATCACGATGCAATATCTGTGTTTCATCGTCAATATGAAGCTCCATAGGTTACAGTAAACTCCCAGTGGTGCGTCGCAATCTAATACTGGAATCTCTGGAAAGGCACGTATACAACTGTATGAAGCATTGCTCCCCCAGGACATAAGTCGGCATTGTGCCTACTATATTCAATCCCGATGCAATTTCTGTATTTCATCGTCAATATGAAGCTCCAAGGGTTACAGTAAACACCCAGTGGGGCGTCGCAATCTAATACTGGCCTCTCAGGAAAGGCACGTATACAGACTGTTTGAAGCATTACTCCCCATGAACGAAAAACGGCATTGTGCCTACTATATTCATTCCCGATGCAATTTCTGTGTTTCATCGTCAATATGAAGCTCCAAGGGTTACAGTAAACACCCAGTGGTGCGTCGCAATCTAATAATGGAATCTCTGGAAAGGCACGTATACAACTGTATGAAGGATTGCCCCCCCTGGACGTAAGTCGCCATTGTGCCTACTATATTCAATCCCGATGCAATTTCTGTATTTCATCGTCAATATGAAGCTCCATGGGTTAAAGTAAACACCCAGTGGTGCGTCGCAATCTAATACTGGCCTCTCTGGAAAGGCACGTATACAGACTGTTTGAAGCATTGCTCCCCCTGAACGAAAGTCGGCATTGTGCCTACAATATTCAATCCCGATGCAATTTCTGTGTTTCATCGTCAAAATGAAGCTCCATGGGTTACAGTAAACACCCAGTGGTGCGTCGCAATCTAATGCTGGCCTCTCAGGAAAGGCACGTATACAGACTGTTTGAAGCATTGCTCCCCCTGAACGAAAGTCGGCATTGTGCCTACTATATTCAATCCCGATGCAATTTCTGTGTTTCATAGTCAATATGAAGCTCCAAGGGTTACAGTAAACACCCAGTGGTGCGTCGCAATCTAATACTGGCCTCTCAGGAAAGGCACGTATACAGTCTGTTTAAAGCATTACTCCTCCTGAACGAAAGTCGGCATTGTGCCTACTATATTCAATCCCGATGCAATTTCTGTGTTTCATCGTCAATATGAAGCTTCAAGGGTTACAGTAAACACCCAGTGGTGCGTCGCAATCTAATACTGGCCTCTCTGGAAAGGCACGTATACAGTCTGTTTAAAGCATTACACCCCCTGAACGAAAGTCGGCATTGTGCCTACTATATTCAATCCCGATGCAATTTCTGTGTTTCATCGTCAATATGAAGCTCCATGGGTTACAGTAAACACCCAGTGGTGCGTCGCAATCTAATACTGGAATTTCTGGAAAGGCACATATACAACTGTATGAAGCATTGCTCCCCCTGGACGTAAGTCGGCATTGTGCCTACTATATTCAATCCCGATGCAATTTCTGTATTTCATCGTCAATATGAAGCCCCATGGGTTACAGTAAACACCCAGTGGTGCGTCGCAATCTAATACTGGCCTCTCTGGAAAGGCACGTATACAGACTGTTTGAAGCATTGCTCCCCCTGAACGAAAGTCGGCATTGTGCCTACTATATTCAATCCCGATGCAATTTCTGTGTTTCATCGTCAATATGAAGCTCCAAGGGTTACAGTAAACACCCAGTGGTGCGTCGCAATCTAATGCTGGCCTCTCAGGAAAGGCACGTATACAGACTGTTTGAAGCATTGCTCCCCTGAACGAAAGTCGGCATTGTGCCTACTATATTCAATCCCTATGAAATTTCTGTGTTTCATAGTCAGTATGAAGCTCCAAAAGTTACAGTAAACACCCAGTGGTGCGTCGCAAACTAATTCTGGCCTCTCAGGAAAGGCACGTATACAGTCTTTTTAAAGCATTACTCCCTCTGAACGAAAGTCGGCATTGTGCCTACTATATTCAATCCCAATGCAATTTCTGTGTTTCATCGTCAATATGAAGCTCCAAGGGTTACAGTAAACACCCAGTGGTGCGTCGCAATCTAATACTGGCCTCTCAGGATAGGCACGTATACAGTCTGTTTAAAGCATTACTCCCCCTGAACGAAAGTCAGCATTGTGCCTACTATATTCAATCCCGATGCAATTTCTGTGTTTCATAGTCAATATGAAGCTCCAAGGGTTACAGTAAACACCCAGTGGTGCGTCGCAATCTAATACTGGCCTCTCAGGAAAGGCACGTATACAGTCTGTTTAAAGCATTACTCCCCCTGAACGAAAGTCGGCATTGTGCCTACTATATTCAATCCCGATGCAATTTCTGTGTATCATCGTCAATATGAAGCTCCATGGGTTACAGTAAACACCCAGTGGTGCGTCGCAATCTAATACTGGAATCTCAGGAAAGGCACGTATACAAATGTATGAAGCATTGCTCCGCCTGAACGAAAGTCGGCATTTTGCCTACTATATTCAATCCCGATGCAATTTCTGTGTTTCATCGTCAATATGAAGCTCCAAGGGTTACAGTAAACACCCAGTGGTGCGTCGCAATCTAATACTGGCCTCTCAGGATAGGCACGTATACAGACTGTTTGAAGCATTACTCTCCCTGAACGATAGTCGGCATTGTGCCTACTATATTCAATCACGATGCAATATCTGTGTTTCATCGTCAATACGATGCTCCATAGGTTACAGTAAACTCCCAGTGGTGCGTCGCAATCTAATACTGGAATCTCTGGAAAGGCATGTATACAACTGTATGAAGCATTGCTCCCCCTGGACGTAAGTCGGCATTGTGCCAACTATATTCAATCCCGATGCAATTTCTGTATTTCATCGTCAATATGAAGCTCCAAGGGTTACAGTAAACACCCAATGCGGCGCCGCAATCTAATACTAACCTCTCAGGAAAGGCACGTATACAGACTGTTTGAAGCATTACTCCCCATGAACGAAAGTCGGCATTGTGCCTACTATATTCAATCCCGATGCAATTTCTGTGTTTCATCGTCAATATGAAGCTCCATGGGTTACAGAAAACACCCAGTGGTGCGTCGCAATCTAATACTGGAATCTCTGGAAAGGCACGTATACAACTGTATGAAGCATTGCTCCCCATGGACGTAAGTCGGCATTGTGCCTACTATATTCAATCCCGATGCAATTTCTGTATTTCATCGTCAATATGAAGCTCCATGGGTTACAGTAAACACCCAGTGGTGCGTCGCAAACTAATACTGGCCTCTCAGGAAAGGCACGTATACAGTCTGTTTAAAGCATTACTCCCCCTGAACGAAAGTCGGCATTGTGCCTACTATATTCAATCCCAATGCAATTTCTGTGTTTCATCGTCAATATGAAGCTCCAAGGGTTACAGTGAACACCCAGTGGTGCGTCGCAATCTAATACTGGCCTCTCAGGAAAGGCACGTATACAGTCTGTTTAAAGCATTACTCCCCCTGAACGAAAGTCAGCATTGTGCCTACTATATTCAATCCCGATGCAATTTCTGTGTTTCATAGTCAATATGAAGCTCCAAGGGTTACAGTAAACACCCAGTGGTGCGTCGCAATCTAATACTGGCCTCTCAGGAAAGGCACGTATACAGTCTGTTTAAAGCATTACTCCCCCTGAACGAAAGTCGGCATTGTGCCTACAATATTCAATCCCGATGCAAATTTTGTGTATCATCGTCAATATGAAGCTCCATGGGTTACAGTAAACACCCAGTGGTGCGTCGCAATCTAATACTGGAATCTCAGGAAAGGCACGTATACAAATGTATGAAGCATTGCTCCGCCTGAACGAAAGTCGGCATTTTGCCTACTATATTCAATCCCGATGCAATTTCTGTGTTTCATCGTCAATACGAAGCTCCAAGGGTTACAGTAAACACCCAGTGGTGCGTCGCAATCTAATACTGGCCTCTCAGGATAGGCACGTATACAGACTGTTTGAAGCATTACTCTCCCTGAACGATAGTCGGCATTGTGCCTACTATATTCAATCACGATGCAATATCTGTGTTTCATCGTCAATACGAAGCTCCATAGGTTACAGTAAACTCCCAGTGGTGCGTCGCAATCTAATACTGGAATCTCTGGAAAGGCATGTATACAACTGTATGAAGCATTGCTCCCCCTGGACGTAAGTCGGCATTGTGCCAACTATATTCAATCCCGATGCAATTTCTGTATTTCATCGTCAATATGAAGCTCCAAGGGTTACAGTAAACACCCAATGCGGCGCCGCAATCTAATACTAACCTCTCAGGAAAGGCACGAATACAGACTGTTTGAAGCATTACTCCCCATGAACGAAAGTCGGCATTGTGCCTACTATATTCAATCCCGATGCAATTTCTGTGTTTCATCGTCAATATGAAGCTCCATGGGTTACAGAAAACACCCAGTGGTGCGTCGCAATCTAATACTGGAATCTCTGGAAAGGCACGTATACAACTGTATGAAGCATTGCTCCCCATGGACGTAAGTCGGCATTGTGCCTACTATATTCAATCCCGATGCAATTTCTGTATTTCATCGTCAATATGAAGCTCCATGGGTTACAGTAAACACCCAGTGGTGCGTCGCAATCTAATACTGGCCTCTCTGGAAAGGCACGTATACAGACTGTTTGAAGCATTGCTCCCCCTGAACGAAAGTCGGCATTGTGCCTACTATATTCAATCCCGATGCAATTTCTGTGTTTCATCGTCAATATGAAGCTCCAAGGGTTACAGTAAACACCCAGTGGTGCGTCGCAATCTAATGATGGCCTCTCAGGAAAGGCACGTATACAGACTGTTTGAAGCATTGCTCCCCCTGAACGAAAGTCGGCATTGTGCCTACTATATTCAATCCCGATGCAATTTCTGTGTTTCATCGTATATATGAAGCTCCATGGGTTACAGTAAACACCCAGTGGTGCGTCGCAATCTAATACTGGAATCTCAGGAAAGGCACGTATACAACTGTATGAAGCATTGCTCCCCCTGGACGTAAGTCGGCATTGTGCCTACTATATTCAATCCCGATGCAATTTCTGTGTTTCATCGTCAATATGAAGCTCCAATGGTTACAGTAAACACCCAGTGGTGCGTCGCAACCTAATACTGGCCTCTCAGGAAAGGCACGTATACAGACTGTTTGAAGCATTGCTCCCCATGAACGAAAGTCGGCATTGTGCCTACTATATTCAATCCCCATGCAATTTCTGTGTTTCATCGTCAATATGAAGCTCCAAGGGTTACAGTAAACACCCAGTGTTGCGTCGCAATCTAATACTGGCCTCTCAGGAAAGGCACGTATACAGCCAGTTTCAAGCATTGCTCCCCCTGAACGAAAGTCGGCATTGTGCCTACTATATTCAATCCCGATGCAATTTCTGTGTTTCATAGTTAATACGAAGCTCCAAGGGTTACAGTAAACACCCAGTGGTGCGTCGCAATCTAATACTGGCCTCTCATGAAAGGCACGAATACAGACTGTTTGAAGCATTACTCCCCCTGAACGAAAGTCGGCATTGTGCCTACTATATTCAATCCCGATGCAATTTCTGTGTTTCATCGTCAAAATGAAGCTCAATGGGTTACAGTAAACACCCAGTGGTGCGTCGCAATCTAATACTGGAATCTCAGGAAAGGCACGTATACAACTGTATGAAGCATTGCTCCCCCTTGACGTAAGTCGGCACGGCATTGTGCCTACTATATTCAATCCCGATGCAATATCTGTGTTTCATCGTCAATATAAATTTCCAAGGGTTACAGTAAACACCGAGTGGTTCGTCGAAATCTAATACTGGCCTCTCAGGAAAGGCACGTATACTGACTGTTTGAAGCATTCCTCCCCCTGGACGTAAGTCGGCATTGTGCTTACTATATTCAATCCCGATGCAATTTCTGTGTTTCATCGTCAATATGAAGCTCCAAGGGTTACAGGAAACACCCAGTGGTGCGTCGCAATCTAATACTGTCCTCTCAGGAAAGGCACGTATACAGTCTGTTTGAAGCATTACTCCCCCTGAACGAAAGTCGGCATTGTGCCTACTATATTCAATCCCGATGCAATTTCTGTGTTTCATCGTCAATATGAAGCCCCAAGGGTTACAGTAAACACCCAGTGGTGCGTCGCAATCTAATACTGGAATCTCAGGAAAGGCACGTATACAACTGTATGAAGCATTGCTCCCCCTGGACGTAAGTCGGCATTGTGCCTACTATATTCAATCCCGATGCAATTTCTGTGTTTCATCGTCAATATGAAGCTCCAAGGGTTACAGTAAACTCCCAGTGGTTCGTCGCAATCTAATACTGGCCTCTCAGTAACGGCACACATACAGGCTGTTTGAAGCATTTTTCCCCCTGGACGTAAGTCGGCATTGTGCCTACTATATTCAATCTCGATGCAATTTCCGTGTTTCATCGTCAATATGAAGCTCCAAGGGTTACAGTAAACTCCCAGTGGTGCGTCGCAGTCTAATACTGGCCTCTCAGGAAAGGCACGTATACAGACTGTTTGAAGCATTGCTCCCCCTGCACGTTAGTCGGCATTGTGCCTACTATATTCAATCACGATGCAATATCTGTGTTTCATCGTCAATATGAAGCTCCATAGGTTACAGTAAACTCCCAGTGGTGCGTCGCAATCTAATACTGGAATCTCTGGAAAGGCACGTATACAACTGTATGAAGCATTGCTCCCCCAGGACGTAAGTCGGCATTGTGCCTACTATATTCAATCCCGATGCAATTTCTGTATTTCATCGTCAATATGAAGCTCCAAGGGTTACAGTAAACACCCAGTGGGGCGTCGCAATCTAATACTGGCCTCTCAGGAAAGGCACGTATACAGACTGTTTGAAGCATTACTCCCCATGAACGAAAAACGGCATTGTGCCTACTATATTCATTCCCGATGCAATTTCTGTGTTTCATCGTCAATATGAAGCTCCAAGGGTTACAGTAAACACCCAGTGGTGCGTCGCAATCTAATACTGGAATCTCTGGAAAGGCACGTATACAACTGTATGAAGGATTGCCCCCCCTGGACGTAAGTCGCCATTGTGCCTACTATATTCAATCCCGATGCAATTTCTGTATTTCATCGTCAATATGAAGCTCCATGGGTTAAAGTAAACACCCAGTGGTGCGTCGCAATCTAATACTGGCCTCTCTGGAAAGGCACGTATACAGACTGTTTGAAGCATTGCTCCCCCTGAACGAAAGTCGGCATTGTGCCTACAATATTCAATCCCGATGCAATTTCTGTGTTTCATCGTCAAAATGAAGCTCCAAGGGTTACAGTAAACACCCAGTGGTGCGTCGCAATCTAATGCTGGCCTCTCAGGAAAGGCACGTATACAGACTGTTTGAAGCATTGCTCCCCCTGAACGAAAGTCGGCATTGTGCCTACTATATTCAATCCCGATGCAATTTCTGTGTTTCATAGTCAATATGAAGCTCCAAGGGTTACAGTAAACACCCAGTGGTGCGTCGCAATCTAATACTGGCCTCTCAAGAAAGGCACGTATACAGTCTGTTTAAAGCATTACTCCTCCTGAACGAAAGTCGGCATTGTGCCTACTATATTCAATCCCGATGCAATTTCTGTGTTTCATCGTCAATATGAAGCTCCAAGGGTTACAGTAAACACCCAGTGGTGCGTCGCAATCTAATACTGGCCTCTCAGGAAAGGCACGTATACAGTCTGTTTAAAGCATTACACCCCCTGAACGAAAGTCGGCATTGTGCCTACTATATTCAATCCCGATGCAATTTCTGTGTTTCATCGTCAATATGAAGCTCCATGGGTTACAGTAAACACCCAGTGGTGCGTCGCAATCTAATACTGGAATTTCTGGAAAGGCACATATACAACTGTATGAAGCATTGCTCCCCCTGGACGTAAGTCGGCATTGTGCCTACTATATTCAATCCCGATGCAATTTCTGTATTTCATCGTCAATATGAAGCCCCATGGGTTACAGTAAACACCCAGTGGTGCGTCGCAATCTAATACTGGCCTCTCTGGAAAGGCACGTATACAGACTGTTTGAAGCATTGCTCCCCCTGAACGAAAGTCGGCATTGTGCCTACTATATTCAATCCCGATGCAATATCTGTGTTTCATCGTCAATATGAAGCTCCAAGGGTTACAGTAAACACCCAGTTGTGCGTCGCAATCTAATGCTGGCCTCTCAGGAAAGGCACGTATACAGACTGTTTGAAGCATTGCTCCCCTGAACGAAAGTCGGCATTGTGCCTACTATATTCAATCCCTATGAAATTTCTGTGTTTCATAGTCAGTATGAAGCTCCAAGGGTTACAGTAAACACCCAGTGGTGCGTCGCAAACTAATTCTGGCCTCTCAGGAAAGGCACGTATACAGTCTTTTTAAAGCATTACTCCCTCTGAACGAAAGTCGGCATTGTGCCTACTATATTCAATCCCAATGCAATTTCTGTGTTTCATCGTCAATATGAAGCTCCAAGGGTTACAGTAAACACCCAGTGGTGCGTCGCAATCTAATACTGGCCTCTCAGGATAGGCACGTATACAGTCTGTTTAAAGCATTACTCCCCCTGAACGAAAGTCAGCATTGTGCCTACTATATTCAATCCCGATGCAATTTCTGTGTTTCATCGTCAATATGAAGCTCCAAGGGTTACAGTAAACACCCAGTGGTGCGTCGCAATCTAATACTGGCCTCTCAGGAAAGGCACGTATACAGTCTGTTTAAAGCATTACTCCCCCTGAACGAAAGTCGGCATTGTGCCTACTATATTCAATCCCGATGCAATTTCTGTGTATCATCGTCAATATGAAGCTCCATGGGTTACAGTAAACACCCAGTGGTGCGTCGCAATCTAATACTGGAATCTCAGGAAAGGCACGTATACAAATGTATGAAGCATTGCTCCGCCTGAACGAAAGTCGGCATTGTGCCTACTATATTCAATCCCGATGCAATTTCTGTGTTTCATCGTCAATATGAAGCTCCAAGGGTTACAGTAAACACCCAGTGGTGCGTCGCAATCTAATACTGGCCTCTCAGGATAGGCACGTATACAGACTGTTTGAAGCATTACTCTCCCTGAACGATAGTCGGCATTGTGCCTACTATATTCAATCACGATGCAATATCTGTGTTTCATCGTCAATACGAAGCTCCATAGGTTACAGTAAACTCCCAGTGGTGCGTCGCAATCTAATACTGGAATCTCTGGAAAGGCATGTATACAACTGTATGAAGCATTGCTCCCCCTGGACGTAAGTCGGCATTGTGCCAACTATATTCAATCCCAATGCAATTTCTGTATTTCATCGTCAATATGAAGCTCCAAGGGTTACAGTAAACACCCAATGCGGCGCCGCAATCTAATACTAACGTCTCAGGAAAGGCACGTATACAGACTGTTTGAAGCATTACTCCCCATGAACGAAAGTCGGCATTGTGCCTACTATATTAAATCCCGATGCAATTTCTGTGTTTCATCGTCAATATGAAGCTCCATGGGTTACAGAAAACACCCAGTGGTGCGTCGCAATCTAATTTCGGAATCTCTGGAAAGGCTCGTATACAACTGTATGAAGCATTGCTCCCCATTGGACGTAAGTCGGCATTGTGCCTACTATATTCAATCCCGATACAATTTCTGTACTTCATCGTCAATATGAAGCTCCATGGGTTACAGTAAACACCCAGTGGTGCGTCGCAATCTAATACTGGCCTCTCTGGAAAGGCACGTATACAGACTGTTTGAAGCATTGCACCCCCTGAACGAAAGTCGGCATTGTGCCTACTATATTCAATCCCGATGCAATTTCTGTGTTTCATCGTCAATATGAATCTCCAAGGGTTACAGTAAACACCCAGTGGTGCGTCGCAATCTAATGATGGCCTCTCAGGAAAGGCACGTATACAGACTGTTTGAAGCATTGCTCCCCCTGAACGAAAGTCGGCATTGTGCCTACTATATTCAATCCCGATGCAATTTCTGTGTTTCATCGTATATATGAAGCTCCATGGGTTACAGTAAACACCCAGTGGGGCGTCGCAATCTAATACTGGAATCTCAGGAAAGGCACGTATACAACTGTATGAAGCATTGCTCCCCTGGACGTAAGTCGGCATTGTGCCTACTATATTCAATCCCGATGCAATTTCTGTGTTTCATCGTCAATATGAAGCTCCAATATTTACAGTAAACACCCAGTGGTGCGTCGCAACCTAATACTGGCCTCTCAGGAAAGGCACGTATACAGACTGTTTCAAGCGTTGCTCCCCATGAACGAAAGTCGGCATTGTGCCTACTATATTCAATCCCCATGCAATTTCTGTGTTTCATCGTCAATATGAAGCTCCAAGGGTTACAGTAAACACCCAGTGGTGCGTCGCAATCTAATACTGGCCTCTCAGAAAAGGCACGTATACAGCCTGTTTCAAGCATTGCTCCCCCTGAACGAAAGTCGGCATTGTGCCTACTATATTCAATCCCGATGCAATTTCTGTGTTTCATAGTTAATACGAAGCTCCAAGGGTTACAGTAAACACCCAGTGGTGCGTCGCAATCTAATACTGGCCTCTCATGAAAGCACGAGTACAGACTGTTTGAAGCATTACTCCCCCTGGACGAAAGTCGGCATTGTGCCTACTATATTCAATCCCGATGCAATTTCTGTGTTTCATCGTCAAAATGAAGCTCAATGGGTTACAGTAAACACCCAGTGGTGCGTCGCAATCTAATACTGGAATCTCAGGAAAGGCACGTATACAACTGTATGAAGCGTTGCTCCCCCTTGACGTAAGTCGGCACGGCATTGTGCCTACTATATTCAATCCCGATGCAATATCTGTGTTTCATCGTCAATATAAATTTCCAAGGGTTACAGTAAACACCGAGTGGTTCGTCGAAATCTAATACTGGCCTCTCAGGAAAGGCACGTATACTGACTGTTTGAAGCATTCCTCCCCCTGGACGTAAGTCGGCATTGTGCTTACTATATTCAATCCCGATGCAATTTCTGTGTTTCATCGTCAATATGAAGCTCCAAGGGTTACAGGAAACACCCAGTGGTGCGTCGCAATCTAATACTGTCCTCTCAGGAAAGGCACGTATACAGTCTGTTTGAAGCATTACTCCCCCTGAACGAAAGTCGGCATTGTGCCTACTATATTCAATCCCGATGCAATTTCTGTGTTTCATCGTCAATATGAAGCCCCAAGGGTTACAGTAAACACCCAGTGGTGCGTCGCAATCTAATACTGGAATCTCAGGAAAGGCACGTATACAACTGTATGAAGCATTGCTCCCCCTGGACGTAAGTCGGCATTGTGCCTACTATATTCAATCCCGATGCAATATCTGTGTTTCATCGACAATATGAAGCTCCAAGGGTGGCAGTAAACACCGAGTGGTGCTTCTAAATCTAATACTGGCCTCTCAGGAAAGGCACGTATACAGACTGTTTGAAGCATTGCTCCCCCTGAACGAAAGTCGGCATTGTGCCTACTATATTCAATCCCGATGCAATTTCTGTGTTTCATCGTCAATATGAATTTCCAAGGGCTACAGTAAACACCCAGTGGTGAGTCGCAATCTAATACAGGCCTCTCAGGAAAGGCACGTATACAGACTGTTTGAAGCATTGCTCCCCCTGAACGAAAGTCGGCATTGTCCCTACTATATTCAATCCCGATGCAATTTCTGTGTTTCATCGTACATATGAAGCTCCATGGGTTACAGTAAACACCCAGTGGTGCGTCGCAATCTCATACTGGAATCTCAGGAAAGGCACGTATACAACTGTATGAAGCATTGCTCCCCCTGGACGAAAGTCGGCATTGTGCCCACTATACTCAATCCCCATGCAATTTCTGTGTTTCATAGTCAATATGAAGCTCCAAGGGTTAAAGTAAACACCCAGTGGTGCGTCGGAATCTAATACTGGCCTCTCAGGAAAGGCACGTATACACCTTGTTTCAAGCATTGCTCCCCCTGAACGAAAGTCGGCATTGTGCCTACTACATTCAATCCCGATGCAATTTCAGTGTTTCATAGTTTATATGAAGCTCCAAGGGTTACAGTAAACACCCAGTGGTGCGTCGCATTCTAATACTGGCCTCTCATGAAAGGCACGTATACAGACTGTTTGAAGAATTACTCCCCCTGAACGAAAGTCGGCATTGTGCCTATTATATTTAATCCCGATGCAATTTCTGTGTTTCATCGTCAATATAAATTTCCAAGGGTTACAGTAAACACCCAGTGGTTCGTCGAAATCTAATACTGGCCTCTCAGTCAAGGCACGTATACTGACTGTTTGAAGCATTCCTCCCCCTGGACGTAAGTCGGCATTGTGCTTACTATATTCAGTCCCGATGCTATTTCGGTGTTTCATAGTCAATATCAAGCTCCAAGGGTTACAGTAAACAGCCAGTGCTGCGTCGCAATCTAATACTGGCCTCTCAGGAAAGGCACGTATACAGACTGTTTGAAGCACAGCTCCTCCTGGACGTAAGTCGGCATTGTACCTACTATATTCAATCCCGATGCAATTTCTGTGTTTCATCGTCAATATGAAGCTCCAAGGGTTACAGTAAACTCCCAGTGGTTCGTCGCAATCTAATACTGGCCTCTCAGTAACGGCACACATACAGGCTGTTTGAAGCATTTTTCCCCCTGGACGTAAGTCGGCATTGTGCCTACTATATTCAATCTCGATGCAATTTCCGTGCTTCATCGTCAATATGAAGCTCCAAGGGTTACAGTAAACTCCCAGTGGTGCGTCGCAGTCTAATACTGGCCTCTCAGGAAAGGCACGTATACAGACTGTTTGAAGCATTGCTCCCCCTGCACGTTAGTCGGCATTGTGCCTACTATATTCAATCACGATGCAATATCTGTGTTTCATCGTCAATATGAAGCTCCATAGGTTACAGTAAACTCCCAGTGGTGCGTCGCAATCTAATACTGGAATCTCTGGAAAGGCACGTATACAACTGTATGAAGCATTGCTCCCCCAGGACGTAAGTCGGCATTGTGCCTACTATATTCAATCCCGATGCAATTTCTGTGTTTCATCGTCAATATGAAGCTCCAAGGGTTACAGTAAACACCCAGTGGTGCGTCGCAATCTAATACTGGCCTCTCAGGAAAAGCACGTATACAGTCTGTTTAAAGCATTACACCCCCTGAACGAAAGTCGGCATTGTGCCTACTATATTCAATCCCGATGCAATTTCTGTGTTTCATAGTCAATATGAAGATCCAAGGGTTACAGTAAACACCCAGTGGTGCGTCGCAATCTAATACTGGCCTCTCATGAAAGGCACGTATACAGACTGTTTGAAGCATTACTCCCCCTGAACGAAAGTCGGCATTGTGACTACTATATTCAATCCCGATGCAATTTCTGTGTATCATCGTCAATATGAAGCTCCATGGGTTACAGTAAACACCCAGTGGTGCGTCGCAATCTAATACTGGAATCTCAGGAATGGCACGTATACAACTGTATGAAGCATTGCTCCGCCTGAACGAAAGTCGGCATTGTGCCTACTATATTCAATCCCGATGCAATTTCTGTGTTTCATCGTCAATATGAAGCTCCAAGGGTTACAGTAAACACCCAGTGGTGCGTCGCAATCTAATACTGGCCTCTCAGGATAGGCACGTATACAGACTGTTTGAAGCATTACTCTCCCTGAACGAAAGTCGGCATTGTGCCTACTATATTCAATCACGATGCAATATCTGTGTTTCATTGTCAATATGAAGCTCCATAGGTTACAGTAAACACCCAGTGCTGCGTCGCAATCTAATACTGGAATCTCTGGAAAGGCACGTATACAACTGTATGAAGCATTGCTCCCCCTGGACGTAAGTCGGCATTGTGCCTACTATATTCTATCCCGATGCAATTTCTGTATTTCATCGTCAATATGAAGCTCCAAGGGTTACAGTAAACACCCAGTGGTGCGTCGCAATCTAATACTGGCCTCTCAGGATAGGCACGTATACAGACTGTTTGAAGAATTACTCCCCATGAACGAAAGTCGGCATTGTGCCTACTATATTCAATCCCGATGCAATTTCTGTGTTTTATCGTCAATATGAAGCTCCAAGGGTTACAGTAAACACCCAGTGGTGCGTCGCAATCTAATACTGGAATCTCTGGAAAGGCACGTATACAACTGTATGAAGCATTGCTCCCCCTGGACGTAAGTCGGCATTGTGCCTACTATATTCAATCCCGATGCAATTTCTGTATTTCATCGTCAATATGAAGCTCCATGGGTTACAGTAAACACCCAGTGGTGCGTCGCAATCTAATACTGGCCTCTCTGGAAAGGCACGTATACAGACTGTTTGAAGCATTGCTCCCCCTGAACGAAAGTCGGCATTGTGCCTACTATATTCAATCCCGATGCAATTTCTGTGTTTCATCGTCAATATGAAGCTCCAAGGGTTACAGTAAACACCCAGTGGTGCGTCGCAATCTAATGCTGGCCTCTCAGGAAAGGCACGTATACAGACTGTTTGAAGCATTGCTCCCCCTGAACGAAAGTCGGCATTGTGCCTACTATATTCAATCCCGATGCAATTTCTGTGTTTCATCGTATAGTTGAAGCTCCATGGGTTACAGTAAATACCCAGTGGTGCGTCGCAATCTAATACTGGAATCTCAGGAAAGGCACGTATACAACTGTATGAAGCATTGCTCCCCCTGGACGTAAGTCGGCATTGTGCCTACTATGTTCAATCCCGATGCTATTTCTGTGTTTCATCGTCAATATGAAGCTCCAATGGTTACAGTAAACACCCAGTGGTGCGTCGCAACCTAATACTGGCCTCTCAGGAAAGGCACGTATACAGACTGTTTGAAGCATTGCTCCCCATGAACGAAAGTCGGCATTGTGCCTACTATATTCAATCCCCATGCAATTTCTGTGTTTTATCGTCAATATGGAGCTCCAAGGGTTACAGTAAACACCCAGTGGTGCGTCGCAATCTAATACTGGCCCCTCAGGAAAGGCACGTATACAGCCTGTTTCAAGCATTGCTCCCCCTGAACGAAAGTCGGCATTGTGCCTACTATATTCAATCCCGATGCAATTTCTGTGTTTCATAGTTAATACGAAGCTCCAAGGGTTACAGTAAACACCCAGTGGTGCGTCGCAATCTAATACTGGCCTCTCATGAAAGGCACGTATACAGACTGTTTGAAGCATTACTCCCCCTGAACGAAAGTCGGCATTGTGCCTACTATATTCAATCCCGATGCAATTTCTGGGTTTCATCGTCAAAATGAAGCTCAATGGGTTACAGTAAACACCCAGTGGTGCGTCGCAATCTAATACTGGAACCTCAGGAAAGGCACGTATACAACTGTATGAAGCATTGCTCCCTCTGGACGTAAGTCGGCACGGCATTGTGCCTACTATATTCAATCCCGATGCAATTTCTGTGTTTCATCGTCAATATAAATTTCCAAGGGTTACAGTAAACACCCAGTGTTTCGTCGAAATCTAATACTGGCCTCTCAGGAAAGGCACGTGTACAGACTGTTTGAAGCATTACTCCCCCTGAACGAAAGTCGGCATTGTGCTTACTATATTCAGTCCCGATGCTATTTCTGTGTTTCATCGTCAATATCAAGCGCCAAGGGTTACAGTAAACAGCCAGTGCTGTTTCGCAATCTAATACTGGCCTCTCAGGAAAGGCATGTATACAGAATGTTTGAAGCACTGCTCCTCCTGGACGTAAGTCGGCATTGTACCTACTATATTCAATCCCGATGCAAATTCTGTGTTTCATCGCCAATATGAAGCTCCAAGGGTTACAGTAATCTCCCAGTGGTGCGTCGCAATCTAATACCGGCCTCTCAGTAACGGCACACATACAGACTGTTTGAAGCATTTCTCCCCCTGGACGTAAGTCGGCATTGTGCCTACTATATTCAATCTCGATGCAATATCTGTGTTTCATCGTCAATATGAAGCTCCAAGGGTTACAGTAAACTCCCAGTGGTGCGTCGCAGTCTAATACTGGCCTCTCAGGAAAGGCACGTATACAGACTGTTTGAAGCATTGCTCCCCCTGCACGTTAGTCGGCATTGTGCCTACTATATTCAATCACGATGCAATATCTGTGTTTCATCGTCAATATGAAGCTCCATAGGTTACAGTAAACTCCCAGTGGTGCGTCGCAATCTAATACTGGAATCTCTGGAAAGGCACGTATACAACTGTATGAAGCATTGCTCCCCCAGGACGTAAGTCGGCATTGTGTCTAGTATATCCAATCCCGATGCAATTTCTGTATTTCATCGTCAATATGAAGCTCCTAGGGTTACAGTAAACACCCAGTGGGGCGTCGCAATCTAATACTGGCCTCTCAGGAAAGGCACGAATACAGACTGTTTGAAGCATTACTCCCCATGAACGAAAAACGGCATTGTGCCTGCTATATTCATTCCCGATGCAATTTCTGTGTTTCATCGTCAATATGAAGCTCCATGGATTACAGTAAACACCCAAAGGTGCGTCTAAATCTAATACTGGCCTCTCAGGAACGGCCCGCATACAGACTGTTTGAAGCATTGCTCCCCCTGGAACTAAGTCGGCATTGTGCCTACTATATTCAATCCCGATGCAATTTCTGTGTTTCATCGTCAATAAGAAGCTCCAAGGGTTACAGTAAAAACCCAGTGGTGTGTCGCAATCTAATACTAGCCTTCAGTAACGGCATATATACAGACTGTTTGAAGCATTTCTCCCCCTGGACGTAAGTCGGCCTTCTGCCTACTATATTCAATCCCCATGCAATTACTGTGTTTCATCGTCAATATGAAGCTCCATGGGTTACAGTAAACACCCAGTGGTGCGTCGCAATCTAATACTGGCCTCTCAGGAAAGGCACGTATACAGACTGTTTTAAGCATTGCTCCCCCTGAACGAAAGTCGGCATTGTGCATACTATATTCAATCCCGATGCAATTTCTGTGTTTCATCGTCAATGTGAAGCTCCAAGGGTTACAGTAAACACCCAAAGGTGCGTCTAAATCTAATACTGGCTTCTCAGGAACGGCACGTATACAGACAGTTTGAAGCATTGCTCCCCCTGAACGAAAGTCGGCATTGTGCCTACTATATTCAATCCCGATGCAATTTCTGTGTTTCATCGTCAATATGAAGCTCCAAGGGTTACAGTAAACACCCAGTGGTGCGTCGCAATCTAATACTGGCCTCTCAGGAAAGGCACGTATACAGACTGTTTGAAGCATTCCTCCCCCTGAACGAAAGTCGGCATTGTGCCTACTATATTCAATCCCGATGCAATTTCTGTGTTTGATCGTCAATATCAAGCTCCAAGGGTTACAGTAAACAACCAGTGCTGCGTCGCAATCTAATACTGGCCTCTCAGGAAAGGCACGTATACAGACTGTTTGAAGCATTGCTCCCCATGAACGAAAGTCGGCATTGTACCTACTATATTCAATCCCGATGCAATTTCTGTGTTTCATCGTCAATATGAAGCACCAAGGGTTACAGTAAACTCCAAGTGGTGCGTCGCAATCTAATACTGGCCTCTCAGTAACGGCACACATACAGACTGTTTGAAGCATTACTCCACCTGGACGTAAGTCGGCATTGTGCTAACTATATTTAATCTCGATGCAACTTCTGTGTTTCATCGTCAATATGAAGCTCCAAGGGTTACAGTAAACTCCCAGTGGTGCGTCGCAGTCTAATACTGGCCTCTCAGGAAAGGCACGTATACAACTGTATGAAGCATTGCTCCCCCTGGACGTAAGTCGGCATTGTGCCTACTATATTCAATCCCGATGCAATTTCTGTGTTTCATCGTCAATATGAAGCTCCATGGGTTCCAGTAAACACCCAGTGGTGCGTCGCAATCTAATACTGGAATCTCAGGAAAGGCACGTATACAACTATATGAAGCATTGCTCCCAGTGTACGTAAGTCGGCATTGTGCTTACTATATTCAATCCCGATGCAATTTCTGTGTTTCATCGTCAATATGTAGCTCCAAGGGTTACAGTAAACACCCAGTGGTGCGTCGCAATCTAATACTGGCCTCTCAGGATAGGCACGTATACAGACTGTTTGAAGCATTACTCTCCCTGAACGAAAGTCGGCATTGTGCCTACTATATTCAATCCCGATGCAATTTCTGTGTTTCATCGTCCATATGAAGCTCCAAGGGTTACAGTAAACACCCAGTGGTGCGTCGCAATCTAATACTGGAATCTCAGGAAAGGCACGTATACAGACTGTTTGAAGCATTGCTCCCCCTGCACTAAAGTCGGCATTGTGCCTACTATATTCAATCCCGATGCAATTTCTGTGTTTCATCGTCAATATGAAGCTCCTAGGGTGGCAGTAAACACCCAGTGGTGCGTCGCAATCTAAAACTGGCCTCTCAGGAATGGCACGTATACAGACTGTTTGAAGCATTGCTCCCCCTAAACGAAAGTCGGCATTGTGCATACTTTATTCAATCCCGATGCAATTTCTGTGTTTCATCGTCAATATGGTTTTCCAAGGGTTACAGTAAACACCAAAAGGTGCGTCGAAATCTAATACTGGCCTGTCAGGAAAGGCACGTATACAGACTGTTTGATGCATTGCTCCCCCTGGTCGTAAGTCGGCATTGTGCCTACTATATTCAATCCCGATGCAATTTCTGTGTTTCATCGTCAATATGAAGCTCCAAGGGTTACAGTAAACACCCAGTGGTGCGTCGCAATCTAATACTGGCCTCTCAGGAAAGGCACGTATACAGCCTGTTTCAAGCATCGCTCCCCCTGAACGAAAGTCGGCATTGTGCCTACTATATTCAATCCCGATGCAATTTCTGTGTTTCATATTTAATATGAAGCTCCAAGGGTTACAGTAAACACCCAGTGGTGCGTCGCAATCTAATACTGGCCTCTCAGGAAAGGCACGTATACAGACTGTTTGAAGCATTACTCCCCCTGAACGAAAGTCGGCATTGTGCCTACTATATTCAATCCCGATGCAATTTCTGTGTTTCATCGTCAAAATGAAGCTCAATGGGTTACAGTAAACACCCAGTGGTGCGTCGCAATCTAAAACTGGAATGTCAGGAAAGGCACGTATACAACTGTATGAAGCATTGCTCCCCCTGGACGTAAGTCGGCATTGTGCCTAATATATTCAAACCCGATGCAATTTCTGTGTTTCATAGTCAATATGAATTTCCAAGGGTTACAGTAAACACCCAGTGGTGCGTCGAAATCTAATACTGGCATCTCAGGAAAGGAACGTATACAGACTGTTTAAGGCATTGCTCCCTCTGGACGTAAGTCGGCATTGAGCCTACTATATTCAATCCCGATGCATTTTCTGTGTTTCATCGTCAATATGATGCTCCAAGGGTTACAGTAAACACCCAGTGGTGCGTCGCTATCTAATACTGACCTCACAGTAACGGCACGTATACAGACTGTTTGAAGCATTGCTCCCCCTGGACGTAAGTCGGCATTGTGCCTACTATATTCAATCCCGATGCAATTTCTGTGTTTCATCGACAATATGAAGCTCCAAGGTTGGCAGTAAACACCGAGTGGTGCTTCTAAATCTAATACTGGCCTCTCAGGAAAGGCACGTATACAGACTTTTTTAAGCATTGCTCCCCCTGGACGTAAGTCGGCATTGTACCAACTATATTCAATCCCGATGCAATTTCTGTGTTTCATCGTCAATATGAAGCTCCAAGGGTTACAGTAAACTCCCAGTGGTGCGTCGCAATCTAATACTGGCCTCTCAGTAACGGCACATATACAGACTGTTTGAAGCATTACTCCCCCTGGACGTAAGTCAGCATTGTGCCTACAATATTCAATCTCGATGCAATTTCTGTGTTTCATCGTCAATATGAAGCTCCAGGGGTTACAGTAAACACCCAGTGGTGCGTCGCAATCTAATACTGGCCTCTCAGGAAAGGCACGTATACAGACTGTTTGAAGCATTACTCCCCCTGAACGAAAGTCGGCATTGTGCCTACTATATTCAATCCCGATGCAATTTCTGTGTTTCATCGTCAATATGAAGCCCCAAGGGTTACAGTAAACACCCAGTGGTGCGTCGCAATCTAATACTGTCCTCTCAGGAAAGGCACGTATACAGTCTGTTTGAAGCATTACTCCCCCTGAACGGAAGTCGGCATTGTGCCTACTATATTCAATCCCGATGCAATTTCTGTGTTTCATCGTCAATATGAAGCCCCAAGGGTTACAGTAAACACCCAGTGGTGCGTCGCAATCTAATACTGGAATCTCAGGAAAGGCACGTATACAACTGTAAGAAGCATTGCTCCCCCTGGACGTAAGTCGGCATTGTGCCTACTATATTCAATCCCGATGCAATTTCTGTGTTTCATCGACAATATGAAGCTCCAAGGTTGGCAGTAAACACCGAGTGGTGCTTCTAAATCTAATACTGGCCTGTCAGGAAAGGCACGAATACAGACTGTTTGAAGCATTGCTCCCCCTGAACGAAAGTCGGCATTGTGCCTACTATATTCAATCCCGATGCAATTTCTGTGTTTCATCGTCAAAATGAATTTCCAAGGGCTACAGTAAACACCCAGTGGTGAGTCGCAATCTAATACTGGCCTCTCAGGAAAGGCACGTATACAGACTGTTTGAAGCATTGCTCCCCCTGAACGAAAGTCGGCATTGTCCCTACTATATTCAATCCCGATGCAATTTCTGTGTTTCATCGTACATATGAAGCTCCATGGGTTACAGTAAACACCCAGTGGTGCGTCGCAATCTCATACTGGAATCTCAGGAAAGGCACGTATACAACTGTATGAAGCATTGCTCCCCCTGGACGAAAGTCGGCATTGTGCCCACTATATTCAATCCCCATGCAATTTCTGTGTTTCATCGTCAATATGAAGCTCCAAGGGTTAAAGTAAACACCCAGTGGTGCGTCGGAATCTAATACTGGCCTCTCAGGAAAGGCACGTATACACCTTGTTTCAAGCATTGCTCCCCCTGAACGAAAGTCGGCATTGTGCCTACTACATTCAATCCCGATGCAATTTCAGTGTTTCATAGTTTATATGAAGCTCCAAGGGTTACAGTAAACACCCAGTGGTGCGTCGCATTCTAATACTGGCCTCTCATGAAAGGCACGTATGCAGACTGTTTGAAGCATTACTCCCCCTGAACGAAAGTCGGCATTGTGCCTATTATATTTAATCCCGATGCAATTTCTGTGTTTCATCGTCAATATAAATTTCCAAGGGTTACAGTAAACACCCAGTGGTTCGTCGAAATCTAATACTGGCCTCTCAGTCAAGGCACGTATACTGACTGTTTGAAGCATTCCTCCCCCTGGACGTAAGTCGGCATTGTGCTTACTATATTCAGTCCCGATGCTATTTCTGTGTTTCATAGTCAATATCAAGCTCCAAGGGTTACAGTAAACAGCCAGTGCTGCGTCGCAATCCAATACTGGCCTCTCAGGAAAGGCACGTATACAGACTGTTTGAAGCACAGCTCCTCCTGGACGTAAGTCGGCATTGTACCAACTATATTCAATCCCGATGCAATTTCTGTGTTTCATCGTCAATATGAAGCTCCAAGTGTTACAGTAAACTCCCAGTGGTTCGTCGCAATCTAATACTGGCCTCTCAGTAACGGCACACATACAGGCTGTTTGAAGCATTTTTCCCCCTGGACGTAAGTCGGCATTGTGCCTACTATATTCAATCTCGATGTAATTTCCGTGCTTCATCGTCAATATGAAGCTCCAAGAGTTACAGTAATCTCCCAGTGGTGCGTCGCAGTTTAATACTGGCCTCTCAGGAAAGGCACGTATACAGACTGTTTGAAGCATTGCTCCCCCTGCACGTTAGTCGGCATTGTGCCTACTATATTCAATCACGATGCAATATCTGAGTTTCATCGTCAATATGAAGCTCCATAGGTTACAGTAAACTCCCAGTGGTGCGTCGCAATCTAATACTGGAATCTCTGGAAAGGCACGTATACAGACTGTTTGAAGCATTACTCCCCATGAACGAAAAACGGCATTGTGCCTACTATATTCATTCCCGATGCAATTTCTGTGTTTCATCGTCAATATGAAGCTCCAAGGGTTACAGTAAACACCCAGTGGTGCGTCGCAATCTAATACTGGAATCTCTGGAAAGGCACGTATACAACTGTATGAAGGATTGCCCCCCCTGGACAAAAGTCGCCATTGTGCCTACTATATTCAATCCCGATGCAATTTCTGTATTTCATCGTCAATATGAAGCTCCATGGGTTAAAGTAAACACCCAGTGGTGCGTCGCAATCTAATACTGGCCTCTCTGGAATGGCACGTATACAGACTGTTTGAAGCATTGCTCCGCCTGAACGAAAGTCGGCATTGTGCCTACTATATTCAATCCCGATGCAATTTCTGTGTTTCATCGTCAATAAGAAGCTCCAAGGGTTACAGTAAACACCCAGTGGTGCGTCGCAATCTAATGCTGGCCTCTCAGGAAAGGCACGTATACAGTCTGTTTAAAGCATTACTCACCCTGAACGAAAGTCGGCATTGTGCCTACTATATTCAATCCCGATGCAATTTCTGTGTTTCATCGTCAATATGAAGCTCCAAGTGTTACAGTAAACACCCAGTGGTGCGTCGCAATCTAATACTGGCCTCTCAGGAAAGGCACGTATACAGTCTGTTTGAAGCATTGCTCCCCCTGAACGAAAGTCGGCATTGTGCCTACTATATTCAATCCCGATGCAATTTCTGTGTTTCATAGTCAATATGAAGCTCCAAGGGTTACAGTAAACACCCAGTGGTGCGTCGCAATCTAATACTGGCCTCTCATGAAAGGCACGTATACAGACTGTTTGAAGCATTACTCCCCCTGAACGAAAGTCGGCATTGTGACTACTATATTCAATCCCGATGCAATTTCTGTGTATCATCGTCAATATGAAGCTCCATGGGTTACAGTATACACCCAGTGGTGCGTCGCAATCTAATACTGGAATCTCAGGAAAGGCACGTATACAACTGTATGAAGCATTGCTCCGCCTGAACGAAAGTCGGCATTGTGCCTACTATATTCAATCCCGATGCAATTTCTGTGTTTCATCGTCAATATGAAGCTCCAAGGGTTACAGTAAACACCCAGTGGTGCGTCGCAATCTAATACTGGCCTCTCAGGATAGGCACGTATACAGACTGTTTGAAGCATTACTCTCCCTGAACGTAAGTCGGCATTGTGCCTACTATATTCAATCACGATGCAATATCTGTGTTTCATTGTCAATATGAAGCTCCATAGGTTACAGTAAACTCCCAGTGCTGTGTCGCAATCTAATACTGGAATCTCTGGAAAGGCACGTATACAACTGTATGAAGCATTGCTCCCCCTGGACGTAAGTCGGCATTGTGCCTACTATATTCTATCCCGATGCAATTTCTGTATTTCATCGTCAATATGAAGCTCCAAGGGTTACAGTAAACACCCAGTGGGGCGTCGCAATCTAATACTAGCCTCTCAGGAAAGGCACGTATACAGACTGTTTGAAGCATTACTCCCCATGAACGAAAGTCGGCATTGTGCCTACTATATTCAATCCCGATGCAATTTCTGTGTTTTATCGTCAATATGAAGCTCCAAGGGTTACAGTAAACACCCAGTGGTGCGTCGCAATCTAATACTGGAATCTCTGGAAAGGCACGTATACAACTGTATGAAGCATTGCTCCCCCTGGACGTAAGTCGGCATTGTGCCTACTATATTCAATCCCGATGCAATTTCTGTATTTCATCGTCAATATGAAGCTCCATGGGTTACAGTAAACACCCAGTGGTGCGTCGCAATCTAATACTGACCTCTCTGGAAAGGCACGTATACAGACTGTTTGAAGCATTGCTCCCCCTGAACGAAAGTCGGCATTGTGCCTACTATATTCAATCCCGATGCAATTTCTGTGTTTCATCGTCAATATGAAGCTCCAAGGGTTACAGTAAACACCCAGTGGTGCGTCGCAATCTAATGCTGGCCTCTCAGGAAAGGCACGTATACAGACTGTTTGAAGCATTGCTCCCCCTGAACGAAAGTCGGCATTGTGCCTACTATATTCAATCCCGATGCAATTTCTGTGTTTCATCGTCAATATGAAGCTCCATGGGTTACAGTAAACACCCAGTGGTGAGTCGCAATCTAATACTGGCCTCTCAGGAAAGGCACGTATACAGACTGTTTGAATCATTGCTCCCCCTGAACGAAAGTCGGCATTGTCCCTACTATATTCAATCCCGATGCAATTTCTGTGTTTCATCGTACATATGAAGCTCCATGGGTTACAGTAAACACCCAGTGGTGCGTCGCAATCTCATACTGGAATCTCAGGAAAGGCACGTATACAACTGTATGAAGCATTGCTCTCCCTGGACGTAAGTCGGCATTGTGCCCACTATATTCAATCCCCATGCAATTTCTGTGTTTCATCGTCAATATGAAGCTCCAAGGGTTAAAGTAAACACCCAGTGGTGCGTCGGAATCTAATACTGGCCTCTCAGGAAAGGCACGTATACACCTTGTTTCAAGCATTGCTCCCCCTGAACGAAAGTCGGCGTTGTGCCTACTACATTCAATCCCGATGCAATTTCAGTGTTTCATAGTTTATATGAAGCTCCAAGGGTTACAGTAAACACCCAGTGGTGCGTCGCATTCTAATACTGGCCTCTCATGAAAGGCACGTATACAGACTGTTTGAAGCATTACTCCCCCTGAACGAAAGTCGGCATTGTGCCTATTATATTTAATCCCGATGCAATTTCTGTGTTTCATCGTCAATATAAATTTCCAAGGGTTACAGTAAACACCCAGTGGTTCGTCGAAATCTAATACTGGCCTCTCAGTCAAGGCACGTATACTGACTGTTTGAAGCATTCCTCCCCCTGGACGTAAGTCGGCATTGTGCTTACTATATTCAGTCCCGATGCTATTTCTGTGTTTCATAGTCAATATCAAGCTCCAAGGGTTACAGTAAACAGCCAGTGCTGCGTCGCAATCTAATACTGGCCTCTCAGGAAAGGCACGTATACAGACTGTTTGAAGCACAGCTCCTCCTGGACGTAAGTCGGCATTGTACCTACTATATTCAATCCCGATGCAATGTCTGTGTTTCATCGTCAATATGAAGCTCCAAGAGTTACAGTAAACTCCCAGTGGTTCGTCGCAATCTAATACTGGCCTCTCAGTAACGGCACACATACAGGCTGTTTGAAGCATTTTTCCCCCTGGACGTAAGTCGGCATTGTGCCTACTATATTCAATCTCGATGTAATTTCCGTGCTTCATCGTCAATATGAAGCTCCAAGAGTTACAGTAAACTCCCAGTGGTGCGTCGCAGTCTAATACTGGCCTCTCAGGAAAGGCACGTATACAGACTGTTTGAAGCATTGCTCCCCCTGCACTTTAGTCGGCATTGTGCCTACTATATTCAATCACGATGCAATATCTGTGTTTCATCGTCAATATGAAGCTCCATAGGTTACAGTAAACTCCCAGTGGTGCGTCGCAATCTAATACTGGAATCTCTGGAAAGGCACGTATACAACTGTATGAAGCATTGCTCCCCCAGGACGTAAGTCGGCATTGTGCCTACTATATTCAATCCCGATGCAATTTCTGTATTTCATCGTCAATATGAAGCTCCATGGGTTAATGTAAACACCCAGTGGTGCGTCGCAATCTAATACTGGCCTCTCTGGAATGGCACGTATACAGACTGTTTGAAGCATTGCTCCGCCTGAACGAAAGTCGGCATTGTGCCTACTATATTCAATCCCGATGCAATTTCTGTGTTTCATCGTCAATAAGAAGCTCCAAGGGTTACAGTAAACACCCAGTGGTGCGTCGCAATCTAATGCTGGCCTCTCAGGAAAGGCACGTATACAGTCTGTTTAAAGCATTACTCACCCTGAACGAAAGTCGGCATTGTGCCTACTATATTCAATCCCGATGCAATTTCTGTGTTTCATCGTCAATATGAAGCTCCAAGGGTTACAGTAAACACCCAGTGGTGCGTCGCAATCTAATACTGGCCTCTCAGGAAAGGCACGTATACAGTCTGTTTGAAGCATTGCTCCCCCTGAACGAAAGTCGGCATTGTGCCTACTATATTCAATCCCGATGCAATTTCTGTGTTTCATAGTCAATATGAAGCTCCAAGGGTTACAGTAAACACCCAGTGGTGCGTCGCAATCTAATACTGGCCTCTCATGAAAGGCACGTATACAGACTGTTTGAAGCATTACTCCCCCTGAACGAAAGTCGGCATTGTGACTACTATATTCAATCCCGATGCAATTTCTGTGTATCATCGTCAATATGAAGCTCCATGGGTTACAGTATACACCCAGTGGTGCGTCGCAATCTAATACTGGAATCTCAGGAAAGGCACGTATACAACTGTATGAAGCATTGCTCCGCCTGAACGAAAGTCGGCATTGTGCCTACTATATTCAATCCCGATGCAATTTCTGTGTTTCATCGTCAATATGAAGCTCCAAGGGTTACAGTAAACACCCAGTGGTGCGTCGCAATCTAATACTGGCCTCTCAGGATAGGCACGTATACAGACTGTTTGAAGCATTACTCTCCCTGAACGTAAGTCGGCATTGTGCCTACTATATTCAATCACGATGCAATATCTGTGTTTCATTGTCAATATGAAGCTCCATAGGTTACAGTAAACTCCCAGTGCTGTGTCGCAATCTAATACTGGAATCTCTGGAAAGGCACGTATACAACTGTATGAAGCATTGCTCCCCCTGGACGTAAGTCGGCATTGTGCCTACTATATTCTATCCCGATGCAATTTCTGTATTTCATCGTCAATATGAAGCTCCAAGGGTTACAGTAAACACCCAGTGGGGCGTCGCAATCTAATACTAGCCTCTCAGGAAAGGCACGTATACAGACTGTTTGAAGCATTACTCCCCATGAACGAAAGTCGGCATTGTGCCTACTATATTCAATCCCGATGCAATTTCTGTGTTTTATCGTCAATATGAAGCTCCAAGGGTTACAGTAAACACCCAGTGGTGCGTCGCAATCTAATACTGGAATCTCTGGAAAGGCACGTATACAACTGTATGAAGCATTGCTCCCCCTGGACGTAAGTCGGCATTGTGCCTACTATATTCAATCCCGATGCAATTTCTGTATTTCATCGTCAATATGAAGCTCCATGGGTTACAGTAAACACCCAGTGGTGCGTCGCAATCTAATACTGACCTCTCTGGAAAGGCACGTATACAGACTGTTTGAAGCATTGCTCCCCCTGAACGAAAGTCGGCATTGTGCCTACTATATTCAATCCCGATGCAATTTCTGTGTTTCATCGTCAATATGAAGCTCCAAGGGTTACAGTAAACACCCAGTGGTGCGTCGCAATCTAATGCTGGCCTCTCAGGAAAGGCACGTATACAGACTGTTTGAAGCATTGCTCCCCCTGAACGAAAGTCGGCATTGTGCCTACTATATTCAATCCCGATGCAATTTCTGTGTTTCATCGTCAATATGAAGCTCCATGGGTTACAGTAAACACCCAGTGGTGAGTCGCAATCTAATACTGGCCTCTCAGGAAAGGCACGTATACAGACTGTTTGAATCATTGCTCCCCCTGAACGAAAGTCGGCATTGTCCCTACTATATTCAATCCCGATGCAATTTCTGTGTTTCATCGTACATATGAAGCTCCATGGGTTACAGTAAACACCCAGTGGTGCGTCGCAATCTCATACTGGAATCTCAGGAAAGGCACGTATACAACTGTATGAAGCATTGCTCTCCCTGGACGTAAGTCGGCATTGTGCCCACTATATTCAATCCCCATGCAATTTCTGTGTTTCATCGTCAATATGAAGCTCCAAGGGTTAAAGTAAACACCCAGTGGTGCGTCGGAATCTAATACTGGCCTCTCAGGAAAGGCACGTATACACCTTGTTTCAAGCATTGCTCCCCCTGAACGAAAGTCGGCGTTGTGCCTACTACATTCAATCCCGATGCAATTTCAGTGTTTCATAGTTTATATGAAGCTCCAAGGGTTACAGTAAACACCCAGTGGTGCGTCGCATTCTAATACTGGCCTCTCATGAAAGGCACGTATACAGACTGTTTGAAGCATTACTCCCCCTGAACGAAAGTCGGCATTGTGCCTATTATATTTAATCCCGATGCAATTTCTGTGTTTCATCGTCAATATAAATTTCCAAGGGTTACAGTAAACACCCAGTGGTTCGTCGAAATCTAATACTGGCCTCTCAGTCAAGGCACGTATACTGACTGTTTGAAGCATTCCTCCCCCTGGACGTAAGTCGGCATTGTGCTTACTATATTCAGTCCCGATGCTATTTCTGTGTTTCATAGTCAATATCAAGCTCCAAGGGTTACAGTAAACAGCCAGTGCTGCGTCGCAATCTAATACTGGCCTCTCAGGAAAGGCACGTATACAGACTGTTTGAAGCACAGCTCCTCCTGGACGTAAGTCGGCATTGTACCTACTATATTCAATCCCGATGCAATGTCTGTGTTTCATCGTCAATATGAAGCTCCAAGGGTTACAGTAAACTCCCAGTGGTTCGTCGCAATCTAATACTGGCCTCTCAGTAACGGCACACATACAGGCTGTTTGAAGCATTTTTCCCCCTGGACGTAAGTCGGCATTGTGCCTACTATATTCAATCTCGATGTAATTTCCGTGCTTCATCGTCAATATGAAGCTCCAAGAGTTACAGTAAACTCCCAGTGGTGCGTCGCAGTCTAATACTGGCCTCTCAGGAAAGGCACGTATACAGACTGTTTGAAGCATTGCTCCCCCTGCACTTTAGTCGGCATTGTGCCTACTATATTCAATCACGATGCAATATCTGTGTTTCATCGTCAATATGAAGCTCCATAGGTTACAGTAATCTCCCAGTGGTGCGTCGCAATCTAATACTGGAATCTCTGGAAAGGCACGTATACAACTGTATGAAGCATTGCTCCCCCAGGACGTAAGTCGGCATTGTGCCTACTATATTCAATCCCGATGCAATTTCTGTATTTCATCGTCAATATGAAGCTCCAAGGGTTACAGTAAACACCCAGTGGGGCGTCGCAATCTAATACTGGCCTCTCAGGAAAGGCACGTATACAGACTGTTTGAAGCATTACTCCCCATGAACGAAAAACGGCATTGTGCCTACTATATTCATTCCCGATGCAATTTCTGTGTTTCATCGTCAATATGAAGCTCCAAGGGTTACAGTAAACACCCAGTGGTGCGTCGCAATCTAATACTGGAATCTCTGGAAAGGCACGTATACAACTGTATGAAGGATTGCCCCCCCTGGACGTAAGTCGCCATTGTGCCTACTATATTCAATCCCAATGCAATTTCTGTATTTCATCGTCAATATGAAGCTCCATGGGTTAAAGTAAACACCCAGTGGTGCGTCGCAATCTAATACTGGCCTCTCTGGAAAGGCACGTATACAGACTGTTTGAAGCATTGCTCCGCCTGAACGAAAGTCGGCATTGTGCCTACTATATTCAATCCCGATGCAATTTCTGTGTTTCATCGTCAATAAGAAGCTCCACGGGTTACAGTAAACACCCAGTGGTGCGTCGCAATCTAATGCTGGCCTCTCAGGAAAGGCACGTATACAGTCTGTTTAAAGCATTACTCCCCCTGAACGAAAGTCGGCATTGTGCCTACTATATTCAATCCCGATCCAATATCTGTGTTTCATCGTCAATATGAAGCTCCAAGGGTTACAGTAAACACCCAGTGGTGCGTCGCAATCTAATACTGGCCTCTCAGGAAAGGCACGTATACAGTCTGTTTGAAGCATTGCTCCCCCTGAACGAAAGTCGGCATTGTGCCTACTATATTCAATCCCGATGCAATTTCTGTGTTTCATAGTCAATATGAAGCTCCAAGGGTTACAGTAAACACCCAGTGGTGCGTCGCAATCTAATACTGGCCTCTCAGGAAAGGCACGTATACAGTCTGTTTAAAGCATTACTCCCCCTGAACGAAAGTCGGCATTGTGCCTACTATATTCAATCCCGATGCAATTTCTGTGTTTCATCGTCAATATGAAGCTCCAAGGGTTACAGTAAACACCCAGTAGTGCGTCGCAATCTAATACTGGCCTCACAGGAAAGGCACGTATACAGTCTGTTTAAAGCATTACACCCCCTGAACGAAAGTCGGCATTGTGCCTACTATATTCAATCCCGATGCAATTTCTGTGTTTCATAGTCAATATGAAGATCCAAGGGTTACAGTAAACACCCAGTGGTGCGTCGCAATCTAATACAGGCCTCTCATGAAAGGCACGTATACAGACTGTTTGAAGCATTACTCCCCCTGAACGAAAGTCGGCATTGTGACTACTATATTCAATCCCGATGCAATTTCTGTGTATCATCGTCAATATGAAGCTCCATGGGTTACAGTAAACACCCAGTGGTGCGTCGCAATCTAATACTGGAATCTCAGGAAAGGGACGTATACAACTGTATGAAGCATTGCTCCGCCTGAACGAAAGTCGGCATTGTGCCTACTATATTCAATCCCGATGCAATTTCTGTGTTTCATCGTCAATATGAAGCTCCAAGGGTTACAGTAAACACCCAGTGGTGCGTCGCAATCTAATACTGGCCTCTCAGGATAGGCACGTATACAGACTGTTTGAAGCATTACTCTCCCTGAACGAAAGTCGGCATTGTGCCTACTATATTCAATCACGATGCAATATCTGTGTTTCATTGTCAATATGAAGCTCCATAGGTTACAGTAAACTCCCAGTGCTGCGTCGCAATCTAATACTGGAATCTCTGGAAAGGCACGTATACAACTGTATGAAGCATTGCTCCCCCTGGACGTAAGTCGGCATTGTGCCTACTATATTCTATACCGATGCAATTTCTGTATTTCATCGTCAATATGAAGCTCCAAGGGTTACAGTAAACACCCAGTGGGGCGTCGCAATCTAATACTAGCCTCTCAGGAAAGGCACGTATACAGACTGTTTGAAGCATTACTCCCCATGAACGAAAGTCGGCATTGTGCCTACTATATTCAATCCCGATGCAATTTCTGTGTTTTATCGTCAATATGAAACTCCAAGGGTTACAGTAAACACCCAGTGGTGCGTCGCAATCTAATACTGGAATCTCTGGAAAGGCACGTATACAACTGTATGAAGCATTGCTCCCCCTGGACGTAAGTCGGCATTGTACCTACTATATTCAATCCCGATGCAATGTCTGTGTTTCATCGTCAATATGAAGCTCCAAGGGTTACAGTAAACTCCCAGTGGTTCGTCGCAATCTAATACTGGCCTCTCAGTAACGGCACACATACAGGCTGTTTGAAGCATTTTTCCCCCTGGACGTAAGTCGGCATTGTGCCTACTATATTCAATCTCGATGTAATTTCCGTGCTTCATCGTCAATATGAAGCTCCAAGAGTTACAGTAAACTCCCAGTGGTGCGTCGCAGTCTAATACTGGCCTCTCAGGAAAGGCACGTATACAGACTGTTTGAAGCATTGCTCCCCCTGCACTTTAGTCGGCATTGTGCCTACTATATTCAATCACGATGCAATATCTGTGTTTCATCGTCAATATGAAGCTCCATAGGTTACAGTAATCTCCCAGTGGTGCGTCGCAATCTAATACTGGAATCTCTGGAAAGGCACGTATACAACTGTATGAAGCATTGCTCCCCCAGGACGTAAGTCGGCATTGTGCCTACTATATTCAATCCCGATGCAATTTCTGTATTTCATCGTCAATATGAAGCTCCAAGGGTTACAGTAAACACCCAGTGGGGCGTCGCAATCTAATACTGGCCTCTCAGGAAAGGCACGTATACAGACTGTTTGAAGCATTACTCCCCATGAACGAAAAACGGCATTGTGCCTACTATATTCATTCCCGATGCAATTTCTGTGTTTCATCGTCAATATGAAGCTCCAAGGGTTACAGTAAACACCCAGTGGTGCGTCGCAATCTAATACTGGAATCTCTGGAAAGGCACGTATACAACTGTATGAAGGATTGCCCCCCCTGGACGTAAGTCGCCATTGTGCCTACTATATTCAATCCCAATGCAATTTCTGTATTTCATCGTCAATATGAAGCTCCATGGGTTAAAGTAAACACCCAGTGGTGCGTCGCAATCTAATACTGGCCTCTCTGGAAAGGCACGTAAACAGACTGTTTGAAGCATTGCTCCGCCTGAACGAAAGTCGGCATTGTGCCTACTATATTCAATCCCGATGCAATTTCTGTGTTTCATCGTCAATAAGAAGCTCCACGGGTTACAGTAAACACCCAGTGGTGCGTCGCAATCTAATGCTGGCCTCTCAGGAAAGGCACGTATACAGTCTGTTTAAAGCATTACTCCCCCTGAACGAAAGTCGGCATTGTGCCTACTATATTCAATCCCGATCCAATATCTGTGTTTCATCGTCAATATGAAGCTCCAAGGGTTACAGTAAACACCCAGTGGTGCGTCGCAATCTAATACTGGCCTCTCAGGAAAGGCACGTATACAGTCTGTTTGAAGCATTGCTCCCCCTGAACGAAAGTCGGCATTGTGCCTACTATATTCAATCCCGATGCAATTTCTGTGTTTCATAGTCAATATGAAGCTCCAAGGGTTACAGTAAACACCCAGTGGTGCGTCGCAATCTAATACTGGCCTCTCAGGAAAGGCACGTATACAGTCTGTTTAAAGCATTACTCCCCCTGAACGAAAGTCGGCATTGTGCCTACTATATTCAATCCCGATGCAATTTCTGTGTTTCATCGTCAATATGAAGCTCCAAGGGTTACAGTAAACACCCAGTAGTGCGTCGCAATCTAATACTGGCCTCACAGGAAAGGCACGTATACAGTCTGTTTAAAGCATTACACCCCCTGAACGAAAGTCGGCATTGTGCCTACTATATTCAATCCCGATGCAATTTCTGTGTTTCATAGTCAATATGAAGATCCAAGGGTTACAGTAAACACCCAGTGGTGCGTCGCAATCTAATACAGGCCTCTCATGAAAGGCACGTATACAGACTGTTTGAAGCATTACTCCCCCTGAACGAAAGTCGGCATTGTGACTACTATATTCAATCCCGATGCAATTTCTGTGTATCATCGTCAATATGAAGCTCCATGGGTTACAGTAAACACCCAGTGGTGCGTCGCAATCTAATACTGGAATCTCAGGAAAGGGACGTATACAACTGTATGAAGCATTGCTCCGCCTGAACGAAAGTCGGCATTGTGCCTACTATATTCAATCCCGATGCAATTTCTGTGTTTCATCGTCAATATGAAGCTCCAAGGGTTACAGTAAACACCCAGTGGTGCGTCGCAATCTAATACTGGCCTCTCAGGATAGGCACGTATACAGACTGTTTGAAGCATTACTCTCCCTGAACGAAAGTCGGCATTGTGCCTACTATATTCAATCACGATGCAATATCTGTGTTTCATTGTCAATATGAAGCTCCATAGGTTACAGTAAACTCCCAGTGCTGCGTCGCAATCTAATACTGGAATCTCTGGAAAGGCACGTATACAACTGTATGAAGCATTGCTCCCCCTGGACGTAAGTCGGCATTGTGCCTACTATATTCTATACCGATGCAATTTCTGTATTTCATCGTCAATATGAAGCTCCAAGGGTTACAGTAAACACCCAGTGGGGCGTCGCAATCTAATACTAGCCTCTCAGGAAAGGCACGTATACAGACTGTTTGAAGCATTACTCCCCATGAACGAAAGTCGGCATTGTGCCTACTATATTCAATCCCGATGCAATTTCTGTGTTTTATCGTCAATATGAAACTCCAAGGGTTACAGTAAACACCCAGTGGTGCGTCGCAATCTAATACTGGAATCTCTGGAAAGGCACGTATACAACTGTATGAAGCATTGCTCCCCCTGGACGTAAGTCGGCATTGTGCCTACTATATTCAATCCCGATGCAATTTCTGTATTTCATCGTCAATATGAAGCTCCATGGGTTACAGTAAACACCCAGTGGTGCGTCGCAATCTAATACTGACCTCTCTGGAAAGGCACGTATACAGACTGTTTGAAGCATTGCTCCCCCTGAACGAAAGTCGGCATTGTGCCTACTATATTCAATCCCGATGCAATTTCTGTGTTTCATCGACAATATGAAGCTCCAAGGGTTACAGTAAACACCCAGTGGTGCGTCGCAATCTAATGCTGGCCTCTCAGGAAAGGCACGTATACAGACTGTTTGAAGCATTGCTCCCCCTGAACGAAAGTCGGCATTGTGCCTACTATATTCAATCCCGATGCAATTTCTGTGTTTCATCGTATATTTGAAGCTCCATGGGTTACAGTAAACACCCAGTGGTGCGTCGCAATCTAATACTGGAATCTCAGGAAAGGCACGTATACAACTGTATGAAGCATTGCTCCCCCTGGACGTAAGTCGGCATTGTGCCTACTATGTTCAATCCCGATGCAATTTCTGTGTTTCATCGTCAATATGAAGCTCCAATGGTTACAGTAAACACCCAGTGGTGCGTCGCAATCTAATACTGGCCTCTCAGGAAAGGCACGTATACAGCCTGTTTCAAGCATTGCTCCCCCTGAACGAAAGTCGGCATTGTGCCTACTATATTCAATCCCGATGCAATTTCTGTGTTTCATAGTTAATACGAAGCTCCAAGGGTTACAGTAAACACCCAGTGGTGCGTCGCAATCTAATACTCGCCTCTCATGAAAGGCACGTATACAGACTGTTTGAAGCATTACTCCCCCTGAACGAAAGTCGGCATTGTGCCTACTATATTCAATCCCCATGCAATTTCTGTGTTTCATCGTCAAAATGAAGCTCAATGGGTTACAGTAAACACCCAGTGGTGCGTCGCAATCTAATACTGGAACCTCAGGAAAGGCACGTATACAACTGTATGAAGCATTGCTCCCTCTGGACGTAAGTCGGCACGGCATTGTGCCTACTATATTCAATCCCGATGCAATTTCTGTGTTTCATCGTCAATATAAATTTCCAAGGGTTACAGTAAACACCCAGTGGTTCGTCGAAATCTAATACTGGCCTCTCAGGAAAGGCACGTGTACAGACTGTTTGAAGCATTACTCCCCCTGAACGAAAGTCGGCATTGTGCTTACTATATTCAGTCCCGATGCTATTTCTGTGTTTCATCGTCAATATCAAGCGCCAAGGGTTACAGTAAACAGCCAGTGCTGCTTCGCAATCTAATACTGGCCTCTCAGGAAAGGCATGTATACAGAATGTTTGAAGCACTGCTCCACCTGGACGTAAGTCGGCATTGTACCTACTATATTCAATCCCGATGCAATTTCTGTGTTTCATCGTCAATATGAAGCTCCAAGGGTTACAGTAAACTCCCAGTGGTGCGTCGCAATCTAATACCGGCCTCTCAGTAACGGCACACATACAGACTGTTTGAAGCATTTCTCCCCCTGGACGTAAGTCGGCATTGTGCCTACTATATTCAATCTCGATGCAATATCTGTGTTTCATCGTCAATATGAAGCTCCAAGGGTTACAGTAAACTCCCAGTGGTGCGTCGCAGTCTAATACTGGCCTCTCAGGAAAGGCACGTATACAGACTGTTTGAAGCATTGCTCCCCCTGCACGTTAGTCGGCATTGTGCCTACTATATTCAATCACGATGCAATATCTGTGTTTCATCGTAAATATGAAGCTCCATAGGTTACAGTAAACTCCCAGTGGTGCGTCGCAATCTAATACTGGAATCTCTGGAAAAGCACGTATACAACTGTATGAAGCATTCCTCCCCCTGGACGTAAGTGGGCCTTCTGCCTACTATATTCAATCCCCATGCAATTACTGTGTTTCATCGTCAATATGAAGCTCCATGGGTTACAGTAAACACCCAGTGGTGCGTCGCAATCTAATACTGGCCTCTCAGGAAAGGCACGTATACAGACTGTTTTAAGCATTGCTCCCCCTGAACGAAAGTCGGCATTGTGCATACTATATTCAATCCCGATGCAATCTCTGTGTTTCATCGTCAATGTGAAGCTCCAAGGGTTACAGTAAACACCCAAAGGTGCGTCTAAAACTAATACTGGCCTCTCAGGAACGGCACGTATACAGACAGTTTGAAGCATTGCTCCCCCTGAACGAAAGTCGGCATTGTGCCTACTATATTCAATCCCGATGCAATTTCTGTGTTTCATCGTCAATATGAAGCTCCAAGGGTTACAGTAAACACCCAGTGGTGCGTCGCAATCTAATACTGGCCTCTCAGGAAAGGCAAGTATACAGACTGTTTGAAGCATTACTCCCCCTGAACGAAAGTCGGCATTGTGCCTACTATATTCAATCCCGATGCAATTTCTGTGTTTGATCGTCAATATCAAGCTCCAAGGGTTACAGTAAACAACCAGTGCTGCGTCGCAATCTAATACTGGCCTCTCAGGAAAGGCACGTATACAGACTGTTTGAAGCACTGCTCCACCTGGACGTAAGTCGGCATTGTACCTACTATATTCAATCCCGATGCAATTTCTGTGTTTCATCGTCAATATGAAGCACCAAGGGTTACAGTAAACTCCAAGTGGTGCGTCGCAATCTAATACTGGCCTCTCAGTAACGGCACACATACAGACTGTTTGAAGCATTACTCCACCTGGACGTAAGTCGGCATTGTGCTAAATATATTCAATCTCGATGCAACTTCTGTGTTTCATCGTCAATATGAAGCTCCAAGGGTTACAGTAAACTCCCAGTGGTGCGTCGCAGTCTAATACTGGCCTCTCAGGAAAGGCACGTATACAACTGTATGAAGCATTGCTCCCCCTGGACGTAAGTCGGCATTGTGCCTACTATATTCAATCCCGATGCAATTTCTGTGTTTCATCGTCAATATGAAGCTCCATGGGTTCCAGTAAACACCCAGTGGTGCGTCGCAATCTAATATTGGAATCTCAGGAAAGGCACGTATACAACTATATGAAGCATTGCTCCCACTGTACGTAAGTCGGCATTGTGCTTACTATATTCAATCCCGATGCAATTTCTGTGTTTCATCGTCAATATGTAGCTCCAAGGGTTACAGTAAACACCCAGTGGTGCGTCGCAATCTAATACTGGCCTCTCAGGATAGGCACGTATACAGACTGTTTGATGCATTACTCTCCCTGAACGAAAGTCGGCATTGTGCCTACTATATTCAATCCCGATGCAATTTCTGTGTTTCATCGTCCATATGAAGCTCCAAGGGTTACAGTAAACACCCAGTGGTGCGTCGCAATCTAATACTGGAATCTCAGGAAAGGCACGTATACAGACTGTTTGAAGCATTGCTCCCCCTGCACTAAAGTCGGCATTGTGCCTACTATATTCAATCCCGATGCAATTTCTGTGTTTCATCGTCAATATGAAGCTCCAAGGGTGGCAGTAAACACCCAGTGGTGCGTCGCAATCTAAAACTGGCCTCTCAGGAATGGCACGTATACAGACTGTTTGAAGCATTGCTCCCCCTGAACGAAAGTCGGCATTGTGCATACTTTATTCAATCCCGATGCAATTTCTGTGTTTCATCGTCAATATGGTTTTCCAAGGGTTACAGTAATCACCCAAAGGTGCGTCGAAATCTAATACTGGTCTGTCAGGAAAGGCACGTATACAGACTGTTTGAAGCATTGCTCCCCCTGGACGTAAGTCGGCATTGTGCCTACTATATTCAATCCCGATGCAATTTCTGTGTTTCATCGTCAATATGAAGCTCCAAGGGTTACAGTAAACACACAGTGGTGCGTCGCAATCTAATACTGGCCTCTCAGGAAAGGCACGTATACAGCCTGTTTCAAGCATTGCTCCCCCTGAACGAAAGTCGGCATTGTGCCTACTATATTCAATCCCGATGCAATTTCTGTGTTTCATAGTTAATATGAAGCTCCAAGGGTTACAGTAAACACCCAGTGGTGCGTCGCAATCTAATACTGGCCTCTCAGGAAAGGCACGTATACAGACTGTTTGAAGCATTACTCCCCCTGAACGAAAGTCGGCATTGTGCCTACTATATTCAATCCCGATGCAATTTCTGTGTTTCATCGTCAAAATGAAGCTCAATGGGTTACAGTAAACACCCAGTGGTGCGTCGCAATCTAAAACTGGAATCTCAGGAAAGGCACGTATACAACTGTATGAAGCATTGCTCCCCCTGGACGTAAGTCGGCATTGTGCCTAATATATTCAATCCCGATGCAATTTCTGTGTTTCATCGTCAATATGAATTTCCAAGGGTTACAGTAAACACCCAGTGGTGCGTCGAAATCTAATACTGGCATCTCAGGAAAGGAACGTATACAGACTGTTTAAGGCATTGCTCCCTCTGGACGTAAGTCGGCATTGTGCCTACTATATTCAATCCCGATGCAATTTCTGTGTTTCATCGTCAATATGATGCTCCAAGGGTTACAGTAAACACCCAGTGGTGCGTCGCTATCTAATACTGACCTCACAGTAACGGCACGTATACAGACTGTTTGAAGCATTGCTCCCCCTGGACGTAAGTCGGCATTGTGCCTACTATATTCAATCCCGATGCAATTTCTGTGTTTCATCGTCAATATGAAGCTCCAAGGGTTACAGTAAACACCCAGTGGTGCGTCTCAATCTAATACTGGACTCTCAGTGACGGCACATATACAGACTGTTTGAAGCATTACTCCCCCTGGACGTAAGTCGGCATTGTGCCTACTATATTCAATCCCGATGCAATTTCTGTGTTTCATCGTCAATATGAAGCTCCAAGGGTTACAGTAAACACCCAGTGGTGCGTCGCAATCTAATACTGGCCTCTCAGGAAAGGCACGTATACAGACTGTTTGAAGCGTTGCGCCCCCTGAACGTAAGTCGGCATTGTGCCTACTATATTCAATCCCGATGCAATTTCTGCGTTTCATCGTCAATATGAAGCTCCAAGGGTTACAGTAAACAGCCAGTGCTGCGTCGCAATCTAATACTGGCCTCTCAGGAAAGGCACGTATACAGACTTTTTTAAGCATTGCTCCCCCTGGACGTAAGTCGGCATTGTACCAACTATATTCAATCCCGATGCAATTTGTGTGTTTCATCGTCAATATGAAGCTCCAAGGGTTACAGTAAACTCCCAGTGGTGCGTCGCAATCTAATACTGGCCTCTCAGTAACGGCACATATACAGACTGTTTGAAGCATTACTCCCCCTGGACGTAAGTCAGCATTGTGCCTACAATATTCAATGTCGATGCAATTTCTGTGTTTCATCGTCAATATGAAGCTCCAGGGGTTACAGTAAACACCAAGTGGTGCGTCGCAATCTAATACTGGCCTCTCAGGAAAGGCACGTATACAGACTGTTTGAAGCATTACTCCCCCTGGAAGTAAGTCGCCATTGTGCCTACTATATTCACCCCGATGCAATTTCTGTGTTTCATTCTCAATATGAAGCTCCAAGGGTTACAGTAAACACCCAGTGGTGCGTCGCAATCTAATACTGGAATCTCAGGAAAGGCACGTATACAACTGTATGAAGCTTTGTTCCCACTGTACGTAAGTCGGCATTGTGCTTACTATATTCAATCCCGATGCAATTTCTGTGTTTCATCGTCAATATGTAGCTCCAAGGGTGACAGTAAACACCCAGTGGTGCGTCGTAATCTAATACTGGCCTCTCTGTAACGGCACGTATACAGACTGTTTGAAGCATTGCTCCCCCTGGACGTAAGTCGGCATTGTGCCTACTATATTCAATCCCGATGCAATTTCTGTGTTTCATCGTCAATATGAAGCTGCATGGGTTACAGTAAACACCCAGTGGTGCGTCGCAGTCTAATACTGGCCACTCAGGAAAGGCACATCTACAGATTGTTTGGAGTGTTACTCCCCCTGGACGTAAGTCGGCATTGTGCCTACTATATTCAATCCCGATGCAATTTCTGTGTTTCATCGTCAATATGAAGCTCCAGGGGTTACAGTAAACACCCAGTGGTGCGTCGCAATCTAATACTGGAATCTCAGGAAAGGCACGTATACAACAGTACGAAGCAGTGCTCCGCCTATACGTAAGTCGGCATTGTGCCTACTATATTCAATCCCGATGCAATATCTGTGTTTCATCGTCAATATGAAGCTCCAAGGGTTACAGTAAACACCCAGTGGTGCGTCGCAATCTAATACTGGCCTCTCAGTAACGGCACATATACAGACTGTTTGAAGCATTGCTCCCCCTGGACGTAAGTCGGCTTTGTGCCTACTATATTCAATCCCGATGCAATTTCTGTGTTTCATCGTCAATATGAAGCTCCAAGGGTTACAGTAAACAACCAGTGGTGCGTCGCAATTTAATACTGGCCTCTCAGGAGAGGCACGTATACAGACTGTTTGAAGCATTGCTCCCCCTGAACGAAAGTCGGCATTGTGCCTACTATATTCAATCCCGATGCAATTTCTGTGTTTCATCGTCAATATGAATCTCCAAGGGTTACAGTAAACAGCCAGTGCTGCGTCGCAATCTGATACTGGCCTCTCAGGAAAGGCACGTATACAGACTGTTTGAAGCATTGCTCCCCCTGGACGTAAATCGGCATTGTACCTACTATATTCAATCCCGATGCAATTTCTGTGTTTTATCGTCAATATGAAGCTCCAAGGGTTACAGTAAACTCCCAGTGGTGCGTCGCAATCTAATACTGGCCTCTCAGTAACGGCACATATACAGACTGTTTGAAGCATTACTCCCCCTGGACGTAAATCAGCATTGTGCCTACTATATTCAATGTCGATGCAATTTCTGTGTTTCAGCGTCAGTATGAAGATCCAAGGGTTACAGTAAACACCCAGTGGTGCGTCGCAATCTAATACTGGCCTCTCAGTAACGGCACATATACAGACTGTTTGAAGCATTACTCCCCCTGGACGTAAGTCGGCATTGTGCCTACTATATTCAATCCCGATGCAATTTCTGTATTTCATCGTCAATATGAAGCTCCAAGGGTTACAGTAAACACCCAGTGGTGCGTCGCAATCTAATACTGGCCTCTCAGTAACGGCACATATACAGACTGTTTGAAGCATTGCTCCCCCTGGACGTAAGTCGGCATTGTGCCTACTATATTCAATCCCGATGCAATTTCTGTGTTTCATCGTCAATATGAAGCTCCAAGGGTTACAGTAAACAACCAGTGGTGCGTCGCAATTTAATACTGGCCTCTCAGGAGAGGCACGTATACAGACTGTTTGAAGCATTGCTCCCCCTGAACGAAAGTTGGCATTGTGCCTACTATATTCAATCCCGATGCAATTTCTGTGTTTCATCGTCAATATGAATCTCCAAGGGTTACAGTAAACAGCCAGTGCTGCGTCGCAATCTAATACTGGCCTCTCAGGAAAGGCACGTATACAGACTGTTTGAAGCATTGCTCCCCCTGGACGTAAATCGGTATTGTACCTACTATATTCAATCCCGATGCAATTTCTGTGTTTTATCGTCAATATGAAGCTCCAAGGGTTACAGTAAACTCCCAGTGGTGCGTCGCAATCTAATACTGGCCTCTCAGTAACGGCACATATACAGACTGTTTGAAGCATTACTCCCCCTGGACGTAAATCAGCATTGTGCCTACTATATTCAATCTCGATGCAATTTCTGTGTTTCAGCGTCAGTATGAAGATCCAAGGGTTACAGTAAACACCCAATGGTGCGTCGCAATCTAATACTGGCCTCTCAGTAACGGCACATATACAGACTGTTTGAAGCATTACTCCCCCTGGACGTAAGTCGGCATTGTGCCTACTATATTCAATCCCGATGCAATTTCTGTGTTTCATCGTCAATATGAAGCTCCAAGGGTTACAGTAAACACCCAGTGGTGCGTCGCAATCTAATACTGGCCTCTCAGTAACGGCACATATACAGACTGTTTGAAGCATTACTCCCCCTGGACGTAAATCAGCATTGTGCCTACTATATTCAATCTCGATGCAATTTCTGTGTTTCAGCGTCAGTATGAAGATCCAAGGGTTACAGTAAACACCCAGTGGTGCGTCGCAATCTAATACTGGCCTCTCAGTAACGGCACATATACAGACTGTTTGAAGCATTACTGCCCCTGGACGTAAATCAGCATTGTGCCTACTATATTCAATCTCGATGCAATTTCTGTGTTTCAGCGTCAGTATGTAGCTCCAAGGGTGACAGTAAACACCCAGTGGTGCGTCGTAATCTAATACTGGCCTCTCTGTAACGGCACGTATACAGACTGTTTGAAGCATTGCTCCCCCTGGACGTAAGTCGGCATTGTGCCTACTATATTAAATCCCGATGCAATTTCTGTGTTTCATCGTCAATATGAAGCTCCATGGGTTACAGTAAACACCCAGTGGTGCGTCGCAGTCTAATACTGGCCACTCAGGAAAGGCACATCTACAGACTGTTTGAAGCATTGCTCCCCCTGGACGTAAGTCGGCTTTGTGCCTACTATATTCAATCCTGATGCAATTTCTGTGTTTCATTCTCAATATGAAGCTCCAAGGGTTACAGTAAACACCCAGTGGTGCGTCGCAATCTAATACTGACCTCACAGTAACGGCACGTATTCAGACTGTTTGAAGCATTGCTCCCCCTGGACGTAAGTCGGCATTGTGCCTACTATATTCAATCCTGATGCAATTTCTGTGTTTCATCGTCAATGTGAAGCTCCAAGGGTTACAGTAAACACCCAGTGGTGCGTCGCAATCTAATACTGGCCTCTCAGGATAGGCACATATACAGACTGTTTGAAGCAATACTCCCCCTGGACGTAAGTCGGCATTGTGCCTACTATATTCAATCCCGATGCAATTTCTGTGTTTCATCGTCAATATGAAGCTCCAAGGGTTACAGTAAACACCCAGTGGTGCGTCGCAATCTAATACTGGCCTCTCAGGAAAGGCACGTATACAGACTGTTTGAAGCATTACTCCCCCTGGAAGTAAGTCGCCATTGTGCCTACTATATTCACTCCGATGCAAATTCTGTGTTTCATTCTCAATATGAAGCTCCAAGGGTTACAGTAAACACCCAGTGGTGCGTCGCAATCTAATACTGGAATCTCAGGAAAGGCACGTATACAACTGTATGAAGCATTGCTCCCACAGTACGTAAGTCGGCATTGTGCTTACTATATTCAATCCCGATGCAATTTCTGTGTTTCATCGTCAATATGTAGCTCCAAGGGTGACAGTAAACACCCAGTGGTGCGTCGTAATCTAATACTGGCCTCTCTGTAACGGCACGTATACAGACTGTTTGAAGCATTGCTCCCCCTGGACGTAAGTCGGCATTGTGCCTACCATATTCAATCCCGATGCAATTTCTGTGTTTCATCGTCAATATGAAGCTCCATGGGTTACAGTAAACACCCAGTGGTGCGTCGCAGTCTAATACTGGCCACTCAGGAAAGGCACATCTACAGACTGTTTGAAGCATTGCTCCCCCTGGACGTAAGTCGGCTTTGTGCCAACTATATTCAATCCTGATGCAATTTCTGTGTTTCATTCTCAATATGAAGCTCCAAGGGTTACAGTAAACACCCAGTGGTGCGTCGCAATCTAATACTGACCTTACAGTAACGGCACGTATACAGACTGTTTGAAGCATTGCTCCCCCTGGACGTAAGTCGGCATTGTGCCTACTATATTCAATCCTGATGCAAGGGTTACAGTAAACACCCAGTGGTGCGTCGCAATCTAATACTGGCCTCTCAGGATAGGCACGTATACAGACTGTTTGAAGCATTACTCTCCCTGAACGAAAGTCGGCATTGTGCCTACTATATTCAATCACGATGCAATATCTGTGTTTCATCGTCAAAATGAAGCTCAATGGGTTACAGTAAACACCCAGTGGTGCGTCGCAATCTAAAACTGGAATCTCAGGAAAGGCACGTATACAACTGTATGAAGCATTGCTCCTCTGGACGTAAGTCGGCATTGTGCCTAATATATTCAAACCCGATGCAATTTCTGTGTTTCATCGTCAATATGAATTTCCAAGGGTTACAGTAAACACCCAGTGGTGCGTCGAAATCTAATACTGGCATCTCAGGAAAGGAACGTATACAGACTGTTTAAGGCATTGCTCCCTCTGGACGTAAGTCGGCATTGTGCCTACTATATTCAATCCCGATGCAATTTCTGTGTTTCATCGTCAATATTATGCTCCAAGGGTTACAGTAAACACCCAGTGGTGCGTCGCTATCTAATACTGACCTCACAGTAACGGCACGTATACAGACTGTTTGAAGCATTGCTCCCCCTGGACGTAAGTCGGCATTGTGCCTACTATATTCAATCCCGATGCAATTTCTGTGTTTCATCGCCAATATGAAGCTCCAAGGGTTACAGTAAACACCCAGTGGTGCGTCGCAATCTAATACTGGACTCTCAGTAACGGCACATATACAGACTGTTTGAAGCATTACTCCCCCTGGACGTAAGTCGGCATTGTGCCTACTATATTCAATCCCGATGCAATTTCTGTGTTTCATCGTCAATATGAAGCTCCAAGGGTTATAGTAAACACCCAGTGGTGCGTCGCAATCTAATACTGGCCTCTCAGGAAAGGCACGTATACAGACTGTTTGAAGCGTTGCGCCCCCTGAACGAAAGTCGGCATTGTGCCTACTATATTCAATCCCGATGCAATTTCTGCGTTTCATCGTCAATATGAAGCTCCAAGGGTTACAGTAAACAGGCAGTGCTGCGTCGCAAACTAATACTGGCCTCTCAGGAAAGGCACGTATACAGACTTTTTTAAACATTGCTCCCCCTGGACGTAAGTCGGCATTGTACCAACTATATTCAATCCCGATGCAATTTCTGTGTTTCATCGTCAATATGAAGCTCCAAGGGTTACAGTAACCTCCCAGTGGTGCGTCGCAATCTAATACTGGCCTCTCAGTAACGGCACATATACAGACTGTTTGAAGCATTACTCCCCCTGGACGTAAGTCAGCATTGTGCCTACAATATTCAATCTTGATGCAATTTCTGTGTTTCATCGTCAATATGAAGCTCCAGGGGTTACAGTAAACACCCAGTGGTGCGTCGCAATCTAATACTGGCCTCTCAGGAAAGGCACGTATACAGACTGTTTGAAGCATTACTCCCCCTGGAAGTAAGTCGCTATTGTGCCTACTATATTCACCCCGATGCAATTTCTGTGTTTCATTCTCAATATGAAGCTCCAAGGGTTACAGTAAACACCCAGTGGTGCGTCGCAATCTAATACTGGCCTCTCAGGAAAGGCACATCTACAGATTGTTTGAAGTGTTACTCCCCCTGGACGTAAGTCGGCATTGTGCCTACTATATTCAATCCCGATGCCATTTCTGTGTTTCATCGTCAATATGAAGCTCCAGGGGTTACAGTAAACACCCAGTGGTGCGTCGCAATCTAATACTGGAATCTCAGGAAAGGCACGTATACAACAGTATGAAGCAGTGCTCCCCCTATACGTAAGTCGGCATTGTGCCTACTATATTCAATCCCGATGCAATTTCTGTGTTTCAGCGTCAGTATGAAGATCCAAGGGTTACAGTAAACACCCAGTGGTGCGTCGCAATCTAATACTGGCCTCTCAGTAACGGCACATATACAGACTGTTTGAAGCATTACTCCCCCTGGACGTAAGTCGGCATTGTGCCTACTATATTCAATCCCGATGCAATTTCTGTGTTTCATCGTCAATATGAAGCTCCAAGGGTTACAGCAAACACCCAGTGGTGCGTCGCAATCGAATACTGGCCTCTCAGTAACGGCACATATACAGACTGTTTGAAGCATTGCTCCCCCTGGACGTAAGTCGGCTTTGTGCCTACTATATTCAATCTCGATGCAATTTCTGTGTTTCATCGTCAATATGAAATTCCATGGGCTACAGGAAACACACAGCGGTGCGTCGAAATCTAATACTGGCCTCTCAGGAAAGGCACGTACACAGACTGTTTGAAGCATTGCTCCCCCTGGATGTAAGTCGGCATTGTACCTACTATATTCAATCCCGATGCAATATCTGTGTTTCATCGTCAATATGAAGCTCCAAGGGTTACAGTAAACAACCAGTGGTGCGTCGCAATTTAATACTGGCCTCTCAGGAGAGGCACGTATACAGACTGTTTGAAGCATTGCTCCCCCTGAACGAAAGTCGGCATTGTGCCTACTATATTCAATCCCGATGCAATTTCTGTGTTTCATCGTCAATATGAATCTCCAAGGGTTACAGTAAACAGCCAGTGTTGCGTCGCAATCTAATACTGGCCTCTCAGGAAAGGCACGTATACAGACTGTTTGAAGCATTGCTCCCCCTGGACGTAAATCGGCATTGTACCTACTATATTCAATCCCGATGCAATTTCTGTGTTTTATCGTCAATATGAAGCTCCAAGGGTTACAGTAAACTCCCAGTGGTGCGTCGCAATCTAATACTGGCCTCTCAGTAACGGCACATATACAGACTGTTTGAAGCATTACTCCCCCTGGACGTAAAGCAGCATTGTGCCTACTATATTCAATCTCGATTAAATTTCTGTGTTTCAGCGTCAGTATGAAGATCCAAGGGTTACAGTAAACACCCAGTGGTGCGTCGCAATCTAATACTGGCCTCTCAGTAACGGCACATATACAGACTGTTTGAAGCATTACTCCCCCTGGACGTAAGTCGGCATTGTGCCTACTATATTCAATCCCGATGCAATTTCTGTGTTTCATCGTCAATATGAAGCTCCAAGGGTTACAGTAAACACCCAGTGGTGCGTCGCAATCTAATACTGGCCTCTCAGGAAAGGCACGTATACAGACTGTTTGAAGCATTACTCCCCCTGGAAGTAAGTCGCCATTGTGCCTACTATATTCACCCCGATGCAAATTCTGTGTTTCATTCTCAATATGAAGCTCCAAGGGTTACAGTAAACACCCAGTGGTGCGTCGCAATCTAATACTGGAATCTCAGGAGAGGCACGTATACAACTGTATGAAGCATTGCTCCCACTGTACGTACGTCGGCATTGTGCTTACTATATTCAATCCCGATGCAATTTCTGTGTTTCATCGTCAATATGTAGCTCCAAGGGTGACAGTAAACACCCAGTGGTGCGTCGTAATCTAATACTGGCCTCTCTGTAACGGCACGTATACAGACTGTTTGAAGCATTGCTCCCCCTGGACGTAAGTCGGCATTGTGCCTACTATATTCAATCCCGATGCAATTTCTGTGTTTCATCGTCAATATGAAGCTCCATGGGTTACAGTAAACACCCAGTGGTGCGTCGCAGTCTAATACTGGCCACTCAGGAAAGGCACATCTACAGACTGTTTGAAGCATTGCTCCCCCGGACGTTAGTCGGCTTTGTGCCTACTATATTCAATCCTGATGCAATTTCTGTGTTTCATTCTCAATATGAAGCTCCAAGGGTTACAGTAAACACCCAGTGGTGCGTCGCAATCTAATACTGACCTCACAGTAACGGCACGTATACAGACTGTTTGAAGCATTGCTCCCCCTGGACGTAAGTCGGCATTGTGCCTACTATATTCAATCCCGATGCAATTTCTGTGTTTCATCGTCAATATGAAGCTGCAAGGGTTACAGTAAACACCCAGTGGTGCGTCGCAATCTAATACTGACCTCACAGTAACGGCACGTATACAGACTGTTTGAAGCATTGCTCCCCCTGGACGTAAGTCGCCATTGTGCCTACTATATTCAATCCCTATGCAATTTCTGTGTTTCATCGTCAATATGAAGCTCCAAGGGTTACAGTAAACACCCAGTGGTACGTCGCAATCTAATACTGGCCTCTCAGTAACGGCACATATACAGACTGTTTGAAGCATTACTCCCCCTGGACGTAAGTCGGCATTGTGCCTACTATATTCAATCCCGATGCAATTTCTGTGTTTCATCGTCAATATGAAGCTCCAAGGGTTACAGTAAACACCCAGTGGTGCGTCGCAATCTAATACTGGCCTCTCAGTAACGGCACATATACAGACTGTTTGAAGCATTACTCCCCCTGGACGTAAGTCGGCATTGTGCCTACTATATTCAATCCCGATACAATTTCTGTGTTTCATCGACAATATGAAGCTCCAAGGGTTACAGTAAACACCCAGTGGTGCGTCGCAATCTAATACTGGCCTCTCAGGAAAGGCACGTATACAGACTGTTTGAAGCGTTGCGCCCCCTGAACGAAAGTCGGCATTGTGCCTACTATATTCAATCCCGATGCAATTTCTGCGTTTCATCGTCAATATGAAGCTCCAAGGGTTACAGTAAACAGCCAGTGCTGCGTCGCAATCTAATACTGGCCTCTCAGGAAAGGCACGTATACAGACTTTTTTAAGCATTGCTCCCCCTGGACGTAAGTCGGCATTGTACCAACTATATTCAATCCCGATGCAATTTCTGTGTTTCATCGTCAATATAAAGCTCCAAGGGTTACAGTAAACTCCCAGTGGTGCGTCGCAATCTAATACTGGCCTCTCAGTAACGGCACATATACAGACTGTTTGAAGCATTACTCCCCCTGGACGTAAGTCAGCATTGTGCCTACTATATTCAATCTCGATGCAATTTCTGTGTTTCATCGTCAATATGAAGCTCCAAGGGTTACAGTAAACACCCAGTGGTGCGTCGCAATCTAATACTGGCCTCTCAGGAAAGGTACGTATACAGACTGTTTGAAGCATTACTCCCCCTGGAAGTAAGTCGCCATTGTGCCTACTATATTCACCCCGATGCAATTTCTGTGTTTCATTCTCAATATGAAGCTCCAAGGGTTACAGTAAACATCCAGTGGTGCGTCGCAATCTAATACTGGAATCTCAGGAAAGGCACGTATACAACTGTATGAAGCATTGCTCCCACTGTACGTAAGTCGGCATTGTGCTTACTATATTCAATCCCGATGCAATTTCTGTGTTTCATCGTCAATATGTAGCTCCAAGGGTTACAGTAAACACCCAGTGGTGCGTCGTAATCTAATACTGGCCTCTCTGTAACGGCACGTATACAGACTGTTTGAAGCATTGATCCCCCTGGACGTAAGTCGGCATTGTGCCTACTATATTCAATCCCGATGCAATTTCTGTGTTTCATCGTCAACATGAAGCTCCATGGGTTACAGTAAACACCCAGTGGTGCGTCGCAGTCTAATACTGGCCACTCATGAAAGGCACATCTACAGATTGTTTGAAGCGTTACTCCCCCTGGACGTATGTCGGCATTGTGCCTACTATATTCAATCCCGATGCAAATTCTGTGTTTCATCGTCAATATGAAGCTCCAGGGGTTACAGTAAACGCCCAGTGGTGCGTCGCAATCTAATACTGGAATCTCAGGAAAGGCACGTTTACAACAGTATGAAGCAGTGATCCCCCTATACGTAAGTCGGCATTGTGCCTTTTATATTCAATCCCGATGCAATTTCTGTGTTTCAGCGTCAGTATGAAGATCCAAGGGTTACAGTAAACACCCAGTAGTGCGTCGCAATCTAATACTGGCCTCTCAGTAACGGCGCATATACAGACTGTTTGAAGCATTGCTCCCCCTGGACGTAAGTCGGCTTTGTGCCTACTATATTCAATCGCGATGCAATTTCTGTGTTTCATCGTCAATATGAAATTCCAAGGGCTACAGGAAACACCCAGCGGTGCGTCGAAATCTAATACTGGCCTCTCAGGAAAGGCACGTACACAGACTGTTTGAAGCATTGCTCCCCCTGGATGTAAGTCGGCATTATACCTACTATATTCAATCCCGAAGTAATATCTGTGTTTCATCGTCAATATGAAGCTCCAAGGGTTACAGTAAACAACCAGTGGTGCGTCGCAATATAATACTGGCCTCTCAGGAGAGGCACGTATACAGACTGTTTGAAGCATTGCTCCCCCTGAACGAAAGTCGGCATTGTGCCTACTATATTCAATCCCGATGCAATTTCTGTGTTTCATCGTCAATATGAAGCTCCAACGGTTACAGTAAACAGCCAGTGCTGCGTCGCAATCTAATACTGGCCTCTCAGGAAAGGCACGTATACAGACTGTTTGAAGCATTGCTCCCCCTGGACGTAAATCGGCATTGTACCTACTATATTCAATCCCGATGCAATTTCTGTGTTTTATCGTCAATATGGAGCTCCAAGGGTTACAGTAAACTCCCAGTGGTGCGTCGCAATCTAATACTGGCCTCTCAGTAACGGCACATATACAGACTGTTTGAAGCATTACTCCCCCTGGACGTAAGTCAGCATTGTGCCTACTATATTCAATCTCGATGCAATTTCTGTGTTTCATCGTCAATATCAATCTCCAAGGGTTACAGTAAACTCCCAGTGGTTCGTCGCAGTCTAACACTGGCCTCTCAGGAAAGGCACGTATACAGACTCTTTGAAACATTGCTCCCCCTGGACGTAAGTCGGCATTGTGCCTACTATATTCAATCCCGATGCAATTTCTGTGTTTCATCGTCAATATGAAGCTCCAAGGGTTACAGTAAACACCCAGTGGTGCGTCGCAATCTAATACTGGCCTCTCAGGAAAGGCACGTATACAGACTGTTTGAAACGTTGCGCCCCCTGAACGAAAGTCGGCATTGTGCCTACTATATTCAATCCCGATGCAATTTCTGCGTTTCATCGTCAATATGAAGCTCCAAGGGTTACAGTAAACACCCAGTGGTTCATCGCAACCTAATACTGGCCTTTCAGTAACGGCACATATACTGACAGTTTGAAGCATTGCTCACCCTGGACGTAAGTCGGCATTTTGCCTACTATATTCAATCCCGATGTAATTTCTGTGTTTCATCGTCAATATGAAGTTCCAAGGGTTACAGTAAACACCCAGTGGTGCGTCGCAATCTAATACTGGCCTCTCAGTAACGGCACATATACAGACTGTTTGAAGCATTACTCCCCCTGGACGTAAGTCGGCATTGTGCCTACTATATTCAATCCCGATGCAATTTCTGTGTTTCATCGTCAATATGAAGCTCCAAGGGTTACAGTAAACACCCAGTGGTGCGTCGCAATCTAATACTGGCCTCTCAGTAACGGCACACATACAGACGGTTTGAAGCATTACTCCCCCTGGACGTAAGTCGGCATTGTGCCTACTATATTCAATCCCGATGCAATTTCTGTGTTTCATCGTCAATATGAAGCTCCAAGGGTTACAGTAAACACCCAGTGGTGCGTCGCAATCTAATACTGGCCTCTCAGGAAAGGCACGTATACAGAATGTTTGAAACGTTGCGCCCCCTGAACGAAAGTCGGCATTGTGCCTACTATATTCAATCCCGATGCAATTTCTGCGTTTCATCGTCAATATGAAGCTCCAAGGGTTACAGTAAACAGCCAGTGCTGCGTCGCAATCTAATACTGGCCTCTCAGGAAAGGCACGTATACAGACTTTTTTAAGCATTGCTCCCCCTGGACGTAAGTCGGCATTGTACCAACTATATTCAATCCCGATGCAATATCTGTGTTTCATCGTCAATATGAAGCTCCAAGGGTTACAGTAAACTCCCAGTGGTGCATCGCAATCTAATACTGGGCTCTCAGTAACGGCACATATACAGACTGTTTGAAGCATTACTCCCCCTGGACGTAAGTTAGCATTGTGCCTACTATATTCAATCTCGATGCAATTTCTGTGTTTCATCGTCAATATGAAGCTCCAAGGGTTACAGTAAACACCCAGTGGTGCGTCGCAATCTAATACTGGCCTCTCAGGAAAGGTACGTATACAGACTGTTTGAAGCATTACTCCTCCTGAAAGTAAGTCGCCATTGTGCCTACTATATTCACCCCGATGCAATTTCTGTGTTTCATTCTCAATATGAAGCTCCAAGGGTTACAGTAAACACCCAGTGGTGCGTCGCAATCTAATACTGGCCACTCAGGAAAGGCACATCTACAGATTGTTTGAAGCGTTACTCCCCCTGGACGTATGTCGGCATTGTGCCTACTATATTCAATCCTGATGCAATTTCTGTGTTTCATCGTCAATATGTAGCTCCAAGGGGTACAGTAAACACCCAGTGGTGCGTCGTAATCTAATACTGGCCTCTCTGTAACGGCACGTATACAGACTGTTTGAAGCATTGCTCCCCCTGGACGTAAGTCGGCATTGTGCCTACTATATTCAATCCCGATGCAATTTCTGTGTTTCATCGTCAACATGAAGCTCCATGGGTTACAGTAAACACCCAGTGGTGCGTCGCAGTCTAATACTGGCCACTCAGGAAAGGCACATCTACAGATTGTTTGAAGCGTTACTCCCCCTGGACGTATGTCGGCATTGTGCCTTCTATATTCAATCCCGATGCAATTTCTGTGTTTCATCGTCAACATGAAGCTCCAGGGGTTACAGTAAACACCCAGTGGTGCGTCGCAATCTAATACTGGAATCTCAGAAAAGGCACGTATACAACTGTATGAAGCAGTGCTCCCCCTATACGTAAGTCGGCATTATGCCTACTATATTCATTCCCGATGCAATTTCTGTGTTTCAGCGTCAGTATGAAGATCCAAGGGTTACAGTAAACACCCAGTGGTGCGTCGCAATCTAATACTGGCCTCTCAGTAACGGCACATATACAGACTGTTTGAAGCATTACTCCCCCTGGACGTAAGTCGGCATTGTGCCTACTATATTCAATCCCGATGCAATTTCTGTGTTTCATCGTCAATATGAAGCTCCAAGGGTTACAGTAAACACCCAGTGGTGCGTCGCAATCTAATACTGGCCTCTCAGTAATGGCACGTATACAGACTGTTTGAAGCATTGCTCCCCCTGGACGTAAGTCGGCTTTGTGCCTACTATATTCAATCCCGATGCAATTTCTGTGTTTCATCGTCAATATGAAATTCCAAGGGCTACAGGAAACACCCAGCGGTGCGTCGAAATCTAATACTGGCCTCTCAGGAAAGGCACGTACACAGACTGTTTGAAGCATTGCTCCCCCTGGATGTAAGTCGGCATTATACCTACTATATTCAATCCCGATGCAATATCTGTGTTTCATCGTCAATATGAAGCTCCAAGGGTTACAGTAAACAACCAGTGGTGCGTCGCAATATAATACTGGCCTCTCAGGAGAGGCACGTATACAGACTGTTTGAAGCATTGCTCCCCCTGAACGAAAGTCGGCATTGTGCCTACTATATTCAATCCCGATGCAATTTCTGTGTTTCATCGTCAATATGAAGCTCCAACGGTTACAGTAAACAGCCAGTGCTGCTTCGCAATCTAATACTGGCCTCTCAGGAAAGGCACGTATACAGACTGTTTGAAGCATTGCTCCCCCTGGACGTAAATCGGCATTGTACCTACTATATTCAATCCCGATGCAATTTCTGTGTTTTATCGTCAATATGAAGCTCCAAGGGTTACAGTAAACTCCCAGTGGTGCGTCGCAATCTAATACTGGCCTCTCAGTAACGGCACATATACAGACTGTTTGAAGCATTACTCCCCCTGGACGTAAGTCAGCATTGTGCCTACTATACTCAATCTCGATGCAATTTCTGTGTTTCATCGTCAATATCAAGCTCCAAGGGTTACAGTAAACTCCCAGTGGTTCGTCGCAGTCTAACACTGGCCTCTCAGGAAAGGCACGTATACAGACTGTTTGAAACATTGCTCCCCCTGGACGTAAGTCGTCTTTCTGCCTACTATATTCAATCCTGATGCAATTTCTGTGTTTCATTCTCAATATGAAGCTCCAAGGGTTACAGTAAACACCCAGTGGTGCGTCGCAATCTAATACTGCCCTCTCAGTAACGGCACATATACAGACTGTTTGAAGCATTACTCCCCCTGGACGTAAGTCGGCATTGTGCCCACTATATTCAATCCCGATGCAATTTCTGTGTTTCATCGTCAATATGAAGCTGCAAGGGTTACAGTAAACACCCAGTGGTTCATCGCAACCTAATACTGGCCTTTCAGTAACGGCACATATACTGACAGTTTGAAGCATTGCTCACCCGGGACGTAAGTCGGCATTTTGCCTACTATATTCAATCCCGATGCAATTTCTGTGTTTCATCGTCAATATGAAGTTCCAAGGGTTACAGTAAACACCCAGTGGTGCGTCGCAATCTAATACTGGCCTCTCAGTAACGGCACATATACAGACTGTTTGAAGCATTACTCCCCCTGGACGTAAGTCGGCATCGTGCCTACTATATTCAATCCCGATGCAATTTCTGTGTTTCATCGTCAATATGATGCTCCAAGGGTTACAGTAAACACCCAGTGGTGCGTCGCAATCTAATACTGACCTCACAGTAACGGCACGTATACCGACTGTTTGAAGCATTGCTCCCCCTGGACGTAAGTCGGCATTGTGCCTACTATATTCAATCCCGATGCAATTTCTGTGTTTCATCGTCAATATGAAGCTCCAAGGGTTACAGTAAACACCCAGTGGTGCGTCGCAATCTAATACTGGCCTCTCAGGAAAGGTACGTATACAGACTGTATGAAGCATTACTCCTCCTGGAAGTAAGTCGCCATTGTGCCTACTATATTCACCCCGATGCAATTTCTGTGTTTCATTCTCAATATGAAGCTCCAAGGGTTACAGTAAACACCCAGTGGTGCGTCGCAGTCTAATACTGGCCACTCAGGAAAGGCACATCTACAGATTGTTTGAAGCGTTACTCCCCCTGGACGTATGTCGGCATTGTGCCTACTATATTCAATCCTGATGCAATTTCTGTGTTTCATCGTCAATATGTAGCTCCAAGGGGTGCAGTAAACACCCAGTGGTGCGTCGTAATCTAATACTGGCCTCTCTGTAACGGCACGTATACAGACTGTTTGAAGCATTGCTCCCCCTGGACGTAAGTCGGCATTGTGCCTACTATATTCAATCCCGATGCAATTTCTGTGTTTCATCGTCAACATGAAGCTCCATGGGTTACAGTAAACACCCAGTGGTGCGTCGCAGTCTAATACTGGCCACTCAGGAAAGGCACATCTACAGATTGTTTGAAGCGTTACTCCCCCTGGACGTATGTCGGCATTGTGCCTACTATATTCAATCCCGATGCAATTTCTGTGTTTCATCGTCAATATGAAGCTCCAGGGGTTACAGTAAACACCCAGTGGTGCGTCGCAATCTAATACTGGAATCTCAGGAAAGGCACGTATACAACAGTATGAAGCAGTGCTCCCCCTATACGTAAGTCGGCATTATGCCTACTATATTCAATCCCGATGCAACTTCTGTGTTTCAGCGTCAGTATGAAGATCCAAGGGTTACAGTAAACACCCAGTAGTGCGTCGCAATCTAATACTGGCCTCTCAGTAACGGCACATATACCGACTGTTTGAAGCATTACTCCCCCTGGACGTAAGTCGGCATTGTGCCTACTATATTCAATCCCGATGCAATTTCTGTGTTTCATCGTCAATATGAAGCTCCAAGGGTTACAGTAAACACCCAGTGGTGCGTCGCAATCTAATACTGGCCTCTCAGTAACGGCACGTATACAGACTGTTTGAAGCATTGCTCCCCCTGGACGTAAATCGGCATTGTACCTACTATATTCAATCCCGATGCAATTTCTGTGTTTTATCGTCAATATGAAATTCCAAGGGCTACAGGAAACACCCAGCGGTGCGTCGAAATCTAATACTGGCCTCTCAGGAAAGGCACATACACAGACTGTTTGAAGCATTGCACCCCCTGGATGTAAGTCGGCATTGTACCTACTATATTCAATCCCGATGCAATATCTGTGTTTCATCGTCAATATGAAGCTCCAAGGGTTACAGTAAACAACCAGTGGTGCGTCGCAATTTAATACTGGCCTGTCAGGAGAGGCACGTATACAGACTGTTTGAAGCATTGCTCCCCCTGAACGAAAGTCGGCATTGTGCCTACTATATTCAATCCCGATGCAATTTCTGTGTTTCATCGTCAATATCAAGCTCCAAGGGTTACAGTAAACTCCCAGTGGTCAGTCGCAGTCTAACACTGGCCTCTCAGGAAAGGCACGTATACAGACTGTTTGAAGCATTGCTCCCCCTGGACGTAAGTCGGCTTTGTGCCTACTATATTCAATCCTGATGCAATTTCTGTGTTTCATTCTCAATATGAAGCTCCAGGGGTTACAGTAAACACCCAGTGGTGCGTCGCAATCTAATACTGACCTCACAGTAACGGCACGTATACAGACTGTTTGAAGCATTGCTCCCCCTGGACGTAAGTCGGCATTGTGCCTACTATATTCAATCCTGATGCAATTTCTGTGTTTCATCGTCAATATGAAGCTCCAAGGGTTACAGTAAACACTCACTGGTGCGTCGCAATCTAATACTGGCCTCTCAGTAACGGCACATATACAGACTGTTTGAAGCATTACTCCCCCTGGACGTAAGTCGGCATTGTGCCCACTATATTCAATCCCGATGCAATTTCTGTGTTTCATCGTCAATATGAAGCTGCAAGGGTTACAGTAAACACCCAGTGGTACATCGCAACCTAATACTGGCCTTTCAGTAACGGCACATATACTGACAGTTTGAAGCATTGCTCACCCTGGACGTAAGACGGCATTATGCCTACTATATTCAATCCCGATGCAATTTCTGTGTTTCATCGTCAATATGAAGCACCAAGGGTTACAGTAAACACCCAGTGGTGCGTCATAATCTAATACTGGCCTCTCAGGAAAGGCACGTATACAGACTGTTTGAAGCGTTGCGCCCCCTGAACGAAAGTCGGCATTGTGCCTACTATATTCAATCCCGATGCAATTTCTGCGTTTCATCGTCAATATGAAGCTCCAAGGGTTACAGTAAACAGCCAGTGCTGCGTCGCAATCTAATACTGGCCTCTCAGGAAAGGCACGTATACAGACTTTTTTAAGCATTGCTCCCCCTGGACGTAAGTCGGCATTGTACCAACTATATTCCATCCCGATGCAATTTCTGTGTTTCATCGTCAATATGAAGCTCCAAGGGTTACAGTAAACTCCCAGTGGTGCGTCGCAATCTAATACTGGCCTCTCAGTAACGGCACATATACAGACTGTTTGAAGCATTACTCCCCCTGGACGTAAGTCAGCATTGTGCCTACTATATTCAATCTCGATGCAATTTCTGTGTTTCATCGTCAATATGAAGCTCCAAGGGTTACAGTAAACACCCAGTGGTGCGTCGCAATCTAATACTGGCCTCTCAGGAAAGGTACGTATACAGACTGTTTGAAGCATTACTCCCCCTGGAAGTAAATCGCCATTGTGCCTACTATATTCACCCCGATGCAATTTCTGTGTTTCATTCTCAATATGAAGCTCCAAGGGTTACAGTAAACACCCAGTGATGCGTCGCAATCTAATACTGGAATCTCAGGAAAGGCACGTATACAACTGTATGAAGCATTGCTCCCACTGTACGTAAGTCGGCATTGTGCTTACTATATTCAATCCCGATGCAATTTCTGTGTTTCATCGTCAATATGTAGCTCCAAGGCTTACAGTAAACACCCTGTGGTGCGTCGTAATCTAATACTGGCCTCTCTGTAACGGCACGTATACAGACTGTTTGAAGCATTGCTCCCCCTGGACGTAAGTCGGCATTGTGCCTACTATATTCAATCCCGATGCAATTTCTGTGTTTCATCGTCAACATGAAGCTCCATGGGTTACAGTAAACACCCAGTGGTGCGTCGCAGTCTAATACTGGCCACTCAGGAAAGGCACATCTACAGATTGTTTGAAGCGTTACTCCCCCTGGACGTAAGTCGGCATTGTGCTTACTATATTCAATCCCGATGCAATATCTGTGTTTCATCGTCAATATGAAGCTCCAGGGGTTACAGTAAACACCCAATGGTGCGTCGCAATCTAATACTGGAATCTCAGGAAAGGCACGTATACAACAGTATGAAGCAGTGCTCCCCCTATACGTAAGTCGGCATTGTGCCTACTATATTCAATCCCGATGCAATTTCTGTGTTTCAGCGTCAGTATGAAGATCCAAGGGTTACAGTAAACACCCAGTGGTGCGTCGCAATCTAATACTGGAATCTCAGGAAAGGCACGTATACAACAGTATGAAGCAGTGCTCCCCCTATACGTAAGTCGGCATTGTGCCTACTATATTCAATCCCGATGCAATTTCTGTGTTTCAGCGTCAGTATGAAGATCGAAGGGTTACAGTAAACACCCAGTGGTGCGTCGCAATCTAATACTGGCCTCTCAGTAACGGCACATATACAGACTGTTTGAAGCATTACTCCCCCTGGACGTAAGTCGGCATTGTGCCTACTATATTCAATCCCGATGCAATTTCTGTGTTTCATCGTCAATATGAAGCTCCAAGGGTTACAGTAAACACCCAGTGGTGCGTCGCAATCTAATACTGGCCTCTCAGTAACGGTACATATACAGACTGTTTGAAGCATTGCTCCCCCTGGACGTAAGTCGGCTTTGTGCATACTATATTCAATCCCGATGCAATTTCTGTGTTTCATCGTCAATATGAAATTCCAAGGGCTACAGGAAACACCCAGCGGTGCGTCGAAATCTAATACTGGCCTCTCAGGAAAGGCACGTACACAGACTGTTTGAAGCATTGCTCCCCCTGGATGTAAGTCGGCATTGTACCTACTATATTCAATCCCGATGCAATATCTGTGTTTCATCGTCAATATGAAGCTCCAAGGGTTACAGTAAACAACCAGTGGTGCGTTGCAATCTAATACTGGCCTCTCTGTAACGGCACATATACAGACTGTTTGAAGCATTACTCCCCCTGGACGTAAGTCAGCATTGTGCCTACTATATTCAATCTCGATGCAATTTCTGTGTTTCATCGTCAATATCAAGCCCCAAGGGTTACAGTAAACTCCCAGTGGTTCGTCGCAGTCTAACACTGGCCTCTCAGGAAAGGCACGTATACAGACTGTTTGAAGCATTACTCCCCCTGGACGTAAGTCGGCATTGTGCCTACTATATTCAATCCTGATGCAATTTCTGTGTTTCATCGTCAATATGAAGCTCCAAGGGTTACAGTAAACACCCAGTGGTGCGTCGCAATCTAATACTGGCCTCTCAGTAACGGCACATATACAGACTGTTTGAAGCATTACTCCCCCTGGACGTAAGTCGGCATTGTGCCCACTATATTCAATCCCGATGCAATTTCTGTGTTTCATCGTCAATATGAAGCTGCAAGGGTTACAGTAAACACCCAGTGGTTCATCGCAACCTAATACTGGCCTTTCAGTAACGGCACATATACTGACAGTTTGAAGCATTGCTCACCCTGGACGTAAGTCGGCATTTTGCCTACTATATTCAATCCCGATGCAATTTCTGTGTTTCATCGTCAATATGAAGCTCCAAGGGTTACAGTAAACACCCAGTGGTGCGTCGCAATCTAATACTGGCCTGTCAGTAACGGCACATATACAGACTGTTTGAAGCATTACTCCCCCTGCACGTAAGTCGGCATCGTGCCTACAATATTCAATCCCGATGCAATTTCTGTGTTTCATCGTCAATATGATGCTCCAAGGGTTACAGTAAACACCCAGTGGTGCGTCGCAATCTAATACTGACCTCACAGTAACGGCACGTATACAGACTTTTTGAAGCATTGCTCCCCCTGGACGTAAGTCGGCATTGTGCCTACTATATTCAATCCCGATGCCATTTCTGTGTTTCATCGTCAATATGAAGCTCCAAGGGTTACAGTAAACACCCAGTGGTGTGTCGCAATCTAATACTGGCCTCTCAGGAAAGGCACGTATACAGACTGTTTGAAGCGTTGCGCCCCCTGAACGAAAGTCGGCATTGTGCCTACTATATTCAATCCCGATGCAATTTCTGCATTTCATCGTCAATATGAAGCTCCAAGGGTTACAGTAAACAGCCAGTGCTGCGTCGCAATCTAATACTGGCCTCTCAGGAAAGGCACGTATACAGACTTTTTTAAGCATTGCTCCCCCTGGACGTAAGTCGGCATTGTACCAACTATATTCAATCCCGATGCAATTTCTGTGTTTCATCGTCAATATGAAGCTCCAAGGGTTACAGTAAACTCCCAGTGGTGCGTCGCAATCTAATACTGGCCTCTCAGTAACGGCACATATACAGGATGTTTGAAGCATTACTCCACCTGGACGTAAGTCAGCATTGTGCCTACTATATTCAATCTCGATGCAATTTCTGTGTTTCATCGTCAATATGAAGTTCCAAGGGTTACAGTAAACACCCAGTGGTGCGTCGCAATCTAATACTGGCCTCTCAGGAAAGGTACGTATACAGACTATTTGAAGCATTACTCCCCCTGGAAGTAAACCGCCATTGTGCCTACTATATTCACCCCGATGCAATTTCTGTGTTTCATTCTCAATATGAAGCTCCAAGGGTAACAGTAAACACCCAGTGGTGCGTCGCAATCTAATACTGGAATCTCAGGAAAGGCACGTATACAACTGTATGAAGCATTGCTCCCACTGTACGTAAGTCGGCATTGTGCTTACTATATTCAATCCCGATGCAATTTCTGTGTTTCTTCGTCAATATGTAGCTCTAAGGGTTACAGTAAACTCCCTGTGGTGCGTCGTAATCTAATACTGGCCTCTCTGTAACGGCACGTATACAGACTGTTTGAAGCATTGCTCCCCCTGGACGTAAGTCGGCATTGTGCCTACTATGTTCAATCCCGATGCAATTTCTGTGTTTCATCGTCAACATGAAGCTCCATGGGTTACAGTAAACACCCAGTGGTGCGTCGCAGTCTAATACTGGCCACTCAGGAACGGCACATCTGCAGATTGTTTGAAGCGTTACTCCCCCTGGACGTAAGTCGGCATTGTGCCTACTACATTCAATCCCGATGCAATTTCTGTGTTTCATCGTCAATATGAAGCTCCAAAGGTTACAGTAAACACCCAGTGGTGCGTCGCAATCTAATACTGGCCTCTCAGTAACGGCACATATACAGACTGTTTGAAGCATTGCTCCCCATGGACGTAAGTCGGCCTTGTGCCTACTATATTCAATCCCGATGCAATTTCTGTGTTTCATCGTCAATATGAAATTCCAAGGGCTACAGGAAACACCCAGCGGTGCGTCGAAATCTAATACTGGCCTCTCAGGAAAGGCACGTACACAGACTGTTTGAAGCATTGCTCCCCTTGGATGTAAGTCGGCATTGTACCTACTATATTCGATCCCGATGCAATTTCTGTGTTTCATCGTCAATATGAAGCTCCAAGGGTTACAGTAAACACCCTGTGGTGCGTCGCAATCTAATACTGGCCTCTCAGTAACGGCACATATACAGACTGTTTGAAGCATTACTCCCCCTGGACGTAAGTCGGCATTGTGCCCACTATATTCAATCCCGATGCAATTTCTGTGTTTCATCGTCAATATGAAGCTGCAAGGGTTACAGTAAACACCCAGTGGTTCATCGCAACCTAATACTGGCCTTTCAGTAACGGCACATATCTTGACAGTTTGAAGCATTGCTCACCCTGGACGTAGGTCGGCATTTTGCCTACTATATTCAATCCCGATGCAATTTCTGTGTTTCATTCTCAATATGAAGCTCCAAGGGTTACAGTAAACACCCAGTGGTGCGTCGCAATCTAATACTGGCCTCTCAGTAACGGCACATATACAGACTGTTTGAAGCATTACTCCCCCTGGACGTAAGTCGGCATCGTGCCTACAATATTCAATCCCGATGCAATTTCTGTGTTTCATCGTCAATATGATGCTCCAAGGGTTACAGTAAACGCCCAGTGGTGCGTCGCAATCTAATACTGACCTCACAGTAACGGCACGTATACAGACTGTTTGAAGCATTGCTCCCCCTGGACGTAAGTCGGCATTGTGCCTACTATATTCAATCCCGATGCAATTTCTGTGTTTCATCGTCAATATGAAGCTCCAAGGGTTACAGTAAACACCCAGTGGTGCGTCGCAATCTAATACTGGCCTCTCAGGAAAGGCACGTATTCAGACTGTTTGAAGCGTTGCGCCCCCTGAACGAAAGTCGGCATTGTGCCTACTATATTCAATCCCGATGCAATTTCTGCGTTTCATCGTCAATATGAAGCTCCAAGGGTTACAGTAAACAGCCAGTGCTGCGTCGCAATCTAATACTGGCCTCTCAGGAAAGGCACGTATACAGACTTTTTTAAGCATTGCTCCCCCTGGACGTAAGTCGGCATTGTACCAACTATATTCAATCCCGATGCAATTTCTGTGTTTCATCGTCAATATGAAGCTCCAAGGGTTACAGTAAACTCCCAGTGGTGCGTCGCAATCTAATACTGGCCTCTCAGTAACGGCACGTATACAGACTGTTTGAAGCATTACTCCCCCTGGACGTAAGTCAGCATTGTGCCTACTATATTCAATCTCGATGCAATTTCTGTGTTTCATCGTCAAAATGAAGCTCCAAGGGTTACAGTAAACACCCAGTGGTGCGTCGCAATCTAATACTGGCCTCTCAGGAAAGGTACGTATACAGACTGTTTGAAGCATTACTCCCCCTGGAAGTAAACCGCCATTGTGCCTACTATATTCACCCCGATGCAATTTCTGTGTTTCATTCTCAATATGAAGCTCCAAGGGTTACAGTAAACACCCAGTGGTGCGTCGCAATCTAATACTGACCTCACAGTAACGGCACGTATACAGACTGTTTGAAGCATTGCTCCCCCTGGACGTAAGTCGGCATTGTGCCTACTATATTCAATCCCGATGCAATTTCTGTGTTTCATCGTCAATATGAAGCTCCAAGGGTTACAGTAAACACCCAGTGGTGTGTCGCAATCTAATACTGGCCTCTCAGGAAAGGCACGTATACAGACTGTTTGAAGCGTTGCGCCCCCTGAACGAAAGTCGGCATTGTGCCTACTATATTCAATCCCGATGCAATTTCTGCATTTCATCGTCAATATGAAGCTCCAAGGGTTACAGTAAACAGCCAGTGCTGCGTCGCAATCTAATACTGGCCTCTCAGGAAAGGCACGTATACAGACTTTTTTAAGCATTGCTCCCCCTGGACGTAAGTCGGCATTGTACCAACTATATTCAATCCCGATGCAATTTCTGTGTTTCATCGTCAATATGAAGCTCCAAGGGTTACAGTAAACTCCCAGTGGTGCGTCGCAATCTAATACTGGCCTCTCAGTAACGGCACATATACAGACTGTTTGAAGCATTACTCCCCCTGGACGTAAGTCAGCATTGTGCCTACTATATTCAATCTCGATGCAATTTCTGTGTTTCATCGTCAATATGAAGTTCCAAGGGTTACAGTAAACACCCAGTGGTGCGTCGCAATCTAATACTGGCCTCTCAGGAAAGGTACGTATACAGACTATTTGAAGCATTACTCCCCCTGGAAGTAAACCGCCATTGTGCCTACTATATTCACCCCGATGCAATTTCTGTGTTTCATTCTCAATATGAAGCTCCAAGGGTTACAGTAAACACCCAGTGGTGCGTCGCAATCTAATACTGGAATCTCAGGAAAGGCACGTATACAACTGTATGAAGCATTGCTCCCACTGTACGTAAGTCGGCATTGTGCTTACTATATTCAATCCCGATGCAATTTCTGTGTTTCTTCGTCAATATGTAGCTCTAAGGGTTACAGTAAACTCCCTGTGGTGCGTCGTAATCTAATACTGGCCTCTCTGTAACGGCACGTATACAGACTGTTTGAAGCATTGCTCCCCCTGGACGTAAGTCGGCATTGTGCCTACTATGTTCAATCCCGATGCAATTTCTGTGTTTCATCGTCAACATGAAGCTCCATGGGTTACAGTAAACACCCAGTGGTGCGTCGCAGTCTAATACTGGCCACTCAGGAACGGCACATCTGCAGATTGTTTGAAGCGTTACTCCCCCTGGACGTAAGTCGGCATTGTGCCTACTATATTCAATCCCGATGCAATTTCTGTGTTTCATCGTCAATATGAAGCTCCAAAGGTTACAGTAAACACCCAGTGGTGCGTCGCAATCTAATACTGGCCTCTCAGTAACGGCACATATACAGACTGTTTGAAGCATTGCTCCCCATGGACGTAAGTCGGCCTTGTGCCTACTATATTCAATCCCGATGCAATTTCTGTGTTTCATCGTCAATATGAAATTCCAAGGGCTACAGGAAACACCCAGCGGTGCGTCGAAATCTAATACTGGCCTCTCAGGAAAGGCACGTACACAGACTGTTTGAAGCATTGCTCCCCTTGGATGTAAGTCGGCATTGTACCTACTATATTCGATCCCGATGCAATTTCTGTGTTTCATCGTCAATATGAAGCTCCAAGGGTTACAGTAAACACCCTGTGGTGCGTCGCAATCTAATACTGGCCTCTCAGTAACGGCACATATACAGACTGTTTGAAGCATTACTCCCCCTGGACGTAAGTCGGCATTGTGCCCACTATATTCAATCCCGATGCAATTTCTGTGTTTCATCGTCAATATGAAGCTGCAAGGGTTACAGTAAACACCCAGTGGTTCATCGCAACCTAATACTGGCCTTTCAGTAACGGCACATATCTTGACAGTTTGAAGCATTGCTCACCCTGGACGTAGGTCGGCATTTTGCCTACTATATTCAATCCCGATGCAATTTCTGTGTTTCATTCTCAATATGAAGCTCCAAGGGTTACAGTAAACACCCAGTGGTGCGTCGCAATCTAATACTGGCCTCTCAGTAACGGCACATATACAGACTGTTTGAAGCATTACTCCCCCTGGACGTAAGTCGGCATCGTGCCTACAATATTCAATCCCGATGCAATTTCTGTGTTTCATCGTCAATATGATGCTCCAAGGGTTACAGTAAACGCCCAGTGGTGCGTCGCAATCTAATACTGACCTCACAGTAACGGCACGTATACAGACTGTTTGAAGCATTGCTCCCCCTGGACGTAAGTCGGCATTGTGCCTACTATATTCAATCCCGATGCAATTTCTGTGTTTCATCGTCAATATGAAGCTCCAAGGGTTACAGTAAACACCCAGTGGTGCGTCGCAATCTAATACTGGCCTCTCAGGAAAGGCACGTATTCAGACTGTTTGAAGCGTTGCGCCCCCTGAACGAAAGTCGGCATTGTGCCTACTATATTCAATCCCGATGCAATTTCTGCGTTTCATCGTCAATATGAAGCTCCAAGGGTTACAGTAAACAGCCAGTGCTGCGTCGCAATCTAATACTGGCCTCTCAGGAAAGGCACGTATACAGACTTTTTTAAGCATTGCTCCCCCTGGACGTAAGTCGGCATTGTACCAACTATATTCAATCCCGATGCAATTTCTGTGTTTCATCGTCAATATGAAGCTCCAAGGGTTACAGTAAACTCCCAGTGGTGCGTCGCAATCTAATACTGGCCTCTCAGTAACGGCACGTATACAGACTGTTTGAAGCATTACTCCCCCTGGACGTAAGTCAGCATTGTGCCTACTATATTCAATCTCGATGCAATTTCTGTGTTTCATCGTCAAAATGAAGCTCCAAGGGTTACAGTAAACACCCAGTGGTGCGTCGCAATCTAATACTGGCCTCTCAGGAAAGGTACGTATACAGACTGTTTGAAGCATTACTCCCCCTGGAAGTAAACCGCCATTGTGCCTACTATATTCACCCCGATGCAATTTCTGTGTTTCATTCTCAATATGAAGCTCCAAGGGTTACAGTAAACACCCAGTGGTGCGTCGCAATCTAATACTGGAATCTCAGGAAAGGCACGTATACAACTGTATGAAGCATTGCTCCCACTGTACGTAAGTCGGCATTGTGCTTACTATATTCAATCCCGATGCAATTTCTGTGTTTCATCGTCAATATGTAGCTCCAAGGGTTACAGTAAACACCCTGTGGTGCGTCGTAATCTAATACTGGCCTCTCTGTAACGGCACGTATACAGACTCTTTGAAGCATTGCTCCCCCTGGACGTAAGTCGGCATTGTGCCTACTATATTCAATCCCGATGCAATTTCTGTGTTTCATCGTCAACATGAAGCTCCATGGGTTACAGTAAACACCCAGTGGTGCGTCGCAGTCTAATACTGGCCACTCAGGAAAGGCACATCTACAGATTGTTTGAAGCGTTACTCCCCCTGGACGTAAGTCGGCATCGTGCCTACTATATTCAATCCCGATGCATTTTCTGTGTTTCATCGTCAATATGAAGCTCCAAGGGTTACAGTAAACACCCAGTGGTGCGTAGCAATCTAATACTGGCCTCTCAGTAACGGCACATATACAGACTGTTTGAAGCATTGCTCCCCCTGGACGTAAGTCGGCTTTGTGCCTACTATATTCAATCCCGATGCAATTTCTGTGTTTCATCGTCAATATGAAATTCCAAGGGCTACAGGAAACACCCAGCGGTGCGTCGAAATCTAATACTGGCCTCTCAGGAAAGGCATGTACACAGACTGTTTGAGGCATTGCTCCCCCTGGATGTAAGTCGGCATTGTACCTACTATATTCAATCCCGATGCAATATCTGTGTTTCATCGTCAATATGAAGCTCCAAGGGTTACAGTAAACAACCTGTGGTGCGTCGCAATTTAATACTGTCCTCTCAGGAGAGGCACGTATACAGACTGTTTTAAGCATTGCTCCCCCTGAAATAAAGTCGGCATTGTGCCTACTATATTCAATCCCGATGCAATTTCTGTGTTTCATCGTCAATATGAAGCTCCAAGGGTTACAGTAAACAGCCATTGCTGCGTCGCAATCTAATACTGGCCTCTCAGGAAAGGCACGTATACAGACTGTTTGAAGCATTGCTCCCCCTGGACGTAAATCGGCATTGTACCTACTATATTCAATCCCGATGTAATTTCTGTGTTTTATCGTCAATATGAAGCTCCAAGGGTTACAGTAAACTCCCAGTGGTGCGTCGCAATCTAATACTGGCCTCTCAGTAACGGCACATATACAGACTGTTTGAAGCATTACTCCCCCTGGACGTAAGTCAGCATTGTGCCTACTATATTCAATCTCGATGCAATATCTGTGTTTCATCGTCAATATCAAGCTCCAAGGGTTACAGTAAACTCCCAGTGGTTCGTCGCAGTCCAACACTGGCCTCTCAGAAACGGCACGTATACAGACTGTTTGAAGCATTGCTCCCCCTGGACGTAAGTCGGCTTTGTGCCTACTATATTCAATCCTGATGCAATTTCTGTGTTTCATTATCAATATGAAGCTCCAAGGGTTACAGTAAACACCCAGTGGTGCGTCGCAATCTAATACTGACCTCACAGTAACGGCACGTATACAGACTGTTTGAGGCATTGCTCCCCCTGGACGTAAGTCGGCATTGTGCCTACTATATTCAATCCTGATGCAATTTCTGTGTTTCATCGTCAATATGAAGCTCCAAGGGTAACAGTAAACACCCAGTGGTGCGTCGCAATCTAATACTGGCCTCTCAGGAAAGGCACGTATTCAGACTGTTTGAAGCGTTGCGCCCCCTGAACGAAAGTCGGCATTGTGCCTACTATATTCAATCCCGATGCAATTTCTGCGTTTCATCGTCAATATGAAGCTCCAAGGGTTACAGTAAACAGCCAGTGCTGCGTCGCATTCTAATACTGGCCTCTCAGGAAAGGCACGTATACAGACTTTTTTAAGCATTGCTCCCCCTGGACGTAAGTCGGCATTGTACCAACTATATTCAATCCCGATGCAATTTCTGTGTTTCATCGTCAATATGAAGCTCCAAGGGTTACAGTAAACTCCCAGTGGTGCGTCGCAATCTAATACTGGCCTCTCAGTAACGGCACGTATACAGACTGTTTGAAGCATTACTCCCCCTGGACGTAAGTCAGCATTGTGCCTACTATATTCAATCTCGATGCAATTTCTGTGTTTCATCGTCAAAATGAAGCTCCAAGGGTTACAGTAAACACCCAGTGGTGCGTCGCAATCTAATACTGGCCTCTCAGGAAAGGTACGTATACAGACTGTTTGTAGCATTACTCCCCCTGGAAGTAAACCGCCATTGTGCCTACTATATTCACCCCGATGCAATTTCTGTGTTTCATTCTCAATATGAAGCTCCAAGGGTTACAGTAAACACCCAGTGGTGCGTCGCAATCTAATACTGGAATCTCAGGAAAGGCACGTATACAACTGTATGAAGCATTGCTCCCACTGTACGTAAGTCGGCATTGTGCTTACTATATTCAATCCCGATGCAATTTCTGTGTTTCATCGTCAATATGTAGCTCCAAGGGTTACAGTAAACACCCTGTGGTGCGTCGTAATCTAATACTGGCCTCTCTGTAACGGCACGTATACAGACTCTTTGAAGCATTGCTCCCCCTGGACGTAAGTCGGCATTGTGCCTACTATATTCAATCCCGATGCAATTTCTGTGTTTCATCGTCAACATGAAGCTCCATGGGTTACAGTAAACACCCAGTGGTGCGTCGCAGTCTAATACTGGCCACTCAGGAAAGGCACATCTACAGATTGTTTGAAGCGTTACTCCCCCTGGACGTAAGTCGGCATCGTGCCTACTATATTCAATCCCGATGCAATTTCTGTGTTTCATCGTCAATATGAAGCTCCAAGGGTTACAGTAAACACCCAGTGGTGCGTAGCAATCTAATACTGGCCTCTCAGTAACGGCACATATACAGACTGTTTGAAGCATTGCTCCCCCTGGACGTAAGTCGGCTTTGTGCCTACTATATTCAATCCCGATGCAATTTCTGTGTTTCATCGTCAATATGAAATTCCAAGGGCTACAGGAAACACCCAGCGGTGCGTCGAAATCTAATACTGGCCTCTCAGGAAAGGCATGTACACAGACTGTTTGAGGCATTGCTCCCCCTGGATGTAAGTCGGCATTGTACCTACTATATTCAATCCCGATGCAATATCTGTGTTTCATCGTCAATATGAAGCTCCAAGGGTTACAGTAAACAACCTGTGGTGCGTCGCAATTTAATACTGTCCTCTCAGGAGAGACACGTATACAGACTGTTTTAAGCATTGCTCCCCCTGAAATAAAGTCGGCATTGTGCCTACTATATTCAATCCCGATGCAATTTCTGTGTTTCATCGTCAATATGAAGCTCCAAGGGTTACAGTAAACAGCCATTGCTGCGCCGCAATCTAATACTGGCCTCTCAGGAAAGGCACGTATACAGACTGTTTGAAGCATTGCTCCCCCTGGACGTAAATCGGCATTGTACCTACTATATTCAATCCCGATGTAATTTCTGTGTTTTATCGTCAATATGAAGCTCCAAGGGTTACAGTAAACTCCCAGTGGTGCGTCGCAATCTAATACTGGCCTCTCAGTAACGGCACATATACAGACTGTTTGAAGCATTACTCCCCCTGGACGTAAGTCAGCATTGTGCCTACTATATTCAATCTCGATGCAATTTCTGTGTTTCATCGTCAATATCAAGCTCCAAGGGTTACAGTAAACTCCCAGTGGTTCGTCGCAGTCCAACACTGGCCTCTCAGAAACGGCACGTATACAGACTGTTTGAAGCATTGCTCCCCCTGGACGTAAGTCGGCTTTGTGCCTACTATATTCAATCCTGATGCAATTTCTGTGTTTCATTATCAATATGAAGCTCCAAGGGTTACAGTAAACACCCAGTGGTGCGTCGCAATCTAATACTGACCTCACAGTAACGGCACGTATACAGACTGTTTGAGGCATTGCTCCCCCTGGACGTAAGTCGGCATTGTGCCTACTATATTCAATCCTGATGCAATTTCTGTGTTTCATCGTCAATATGAAGCTCCAAGGGTAACAGTAAACACCCAGTGGTGCGTCGCAATCTAATACTGGCCTCTCAGTAACGGCACATATACAGACTGTTTGAAGCATTACTCCCCCTGGACGTAAGTCGGCATCGTGCCTACTATATTCACCCCGATGCAATTTCTGTGTTTCATTCTCAATATGAAGCTCCAAGGGTTACAGTAAACACCCAGTGGTGCGTCGCAATCTAATACTGGAATCTCAGGAATGGCACGTATACAACTGTATGAAGCATTGCTCCCACTGTACGTAAGTCGGCATTGTGCTTACTATATTCAATCCCGATGCAATTTCTGTGTTTCATCGTCAATATGTAGCTCCAAGGGTTACAGTAAACACCCTGTGGTGCGTCGTAATCTAATACTGGCCTCTCTGTAACGGCACGTATACAGACTGTTTGAAGCATTGCTCCCCCTGGACGTAAGTCGGCATTGTGCCTACTATATTCAATCCCGATGCAATTTCTGTGTTTCATCGTCAACATGAAGCTCCATGGATTACAGTAAACACCCAGTGGTGCGTCGCAGTCTAATACTGGCCACTCAGGAAAGGCACATCTACAGATTGTTTGAAGCGTTACTCCCCCTGGACGTAAGTCGGCATTGTGCCTACTATATACAATCCCTATGCAATTTCTGTGTTTCATCGTCAATATGAAGCTCCAGGGGTTACAGTAAACACCCAATGGTGCGTCGCAATCTAATACTGGAATCTCAGGAAAGGCACGTATACAACAGTATGAAGCAGTGCTCCCCCTATACGTAAGTCGGCATTGTGCCTACTATATTCAATCCCGATGCAATTTCTGTGTTTCAGCGTCACTATGAAGATCCAAGGGTTACAGTAAACACGCAGTGGTGCGTCGCAATCTAATACTGGCCTCTCAGTAACGGCACATATACAGACTGTTTGAAGCATTACTCCCCCTGGACGTAAGTCGGCATTGTGCCTACTATATTCAATCCCGATGCAACTTCTGTGCTTCATCGTCAATATGAAGCTCCAAGGGTTACAGTAAACACCCAGTGGTGCGTCGCAATCTAATACTGGCCTCTCAGTAACGGCACATATACAGACTGTTTGAAGCATTGCTCCCCCTGGACGTAAGTCGGCTTTGTGCCTACTATATTCAATCCCGATGCAATTTCTGTGTTTCATCGTCAATATGAAATTCCAAGGGCTACAGGAAACACCCAGCGGTGCGTCGAAAACTAATACTGGCCTCTCAGGAAAGGCACGTACACAGACTGTTTGAAGCATTGCTCCCCCTGGATTTAAGTCGGCATTGTACCTACTATATTCAATCCCGATGCAATATCTGTGTTTCATCGTCAATATGAAGCTCCAAGGGTTAAAGTAAACAACCAGTGGTGCGTCGCAATTTAATACTGGCCTCTCAGGAGAGGCACGTATACAGACTGTTTGAAGCATTGCTCCCCCTGAACGAAAGTCGGCATTGTGCCTACTATATTCAATCCCGATGCAATTTCTGTGTTTCATCGTTAATATGAAGCTCCAAGGGTTACAGTAAACAGCCAGTGCTGCGTCGCAATCTAATACTGGCCTCTCAGGAAAGGCACGTATACAAACTGTTTGAAGCATTGCTCCCCCTGGACGTAAATCGGTATTGTACCCACTATATTCAATCCCGATGCAATTTCTGTGTTTTATCGTCAATATGAAGCTCCAAGGGTTACAGTAAACTCCCAGTGGTGCGTCGCAATCTAATACTGGCCTCTCAGTAACGGCACATATACAGACTGTTTGAAGCATTACTCCCCCTGGACGTAAGTCAGCATTGTGCCTACTATATTCAATCTCGATGCAATTTCTGTGTTTCATCGTCAATATGAAGCTCCAAGGGTTACAGTAAACTCCCAGTGGTTCGTCGCAGTCTAACACTGGCCTCTCAGGAAAGGCACGTATACAGACTGTTTGAAGCATTGCTCCCCCTGGACGTAAGTCGGCTTTGTGCCTACTATATTCAATCCTGATGCAACTTCTGTGTTTGATTCTCAATATGAAGCTCCAAGGGTTACAGTAAACACCCAGTGGTGCGTCGCAATCTAATACTGACCTCACAGTAACGGCACGTATACAGACTGTTTGAAGCATTGCACCCCCTGGACGTAAGTCGGCATTGTGCCTACTATATTCAATCCTGATGCAATTTCTGTGTTTCATCGTCAATATGAAGCTGCAAAGGTTACAGTAAACACCCAGTGGTTCATCGCAACCTAATACTGGCCTTTCAGTAACGGCACATATACTGACAGTTTGAAGCATTGCTCACCCTGGACGTAAGTCGGCATGTTGCCTACTATATTCAATCCCGATGCAATTTCTGTGTTTCATCGTCAATATGAAGCTCCAAGGGTTACAGTAAACACCCAGTGGTGCGTCGCAATCTAATACCCCCTGGACGTAAGTCGGCATTGTGCCTACTATATTCAATCCTGATGCAATTTCTGTGTTTCATCGTCAATATGAAGCTGCAAAGGTTACAGTAAACACCCAGTGGTTCATCGCAACCTAATACTGGCCTTTCAGTAACGGCACATATACTGACAGTTTGAAGCATTGCTCACCCTGGACGTAAGTCGGCATGTTGCCTACTATATTCAATCCCGATGCAATTTCTGCGTTTCATCGTCAATATGAAGCTCCAAGGGTTACAGTAAACAGCCAGTGCTGCGTCGCAATCTAATACTGGCCTCTCAGGAAAGGCACGTATACAGATTTTTTAAGCATTGCTCCCCCTGGACGTAAGTCGGCATTGTACCAACTATATTCAATCCCGATGCAATTTCTGTGTTTCATCGTCAATATGAAGCTCCAAGGGTTACAGTAAACTCCCAGTGGTGTGTCGCAATCTAATACTGGCCTCTCAGTAACGGCACATATACAGACTGCTTGAAGCATTCCTCCCCCTGGACGTAAGTCAGCATTGTGCCTACTATATTCAATCTCGATGCAATTTCTGTGTTTCATCGTCAATATGAAGCTCCAAGGGTTACAGTATATACCCAGTGGTGCGTCGCAATCTAATACTGGCCTCTCAGGAAAGGTACGTATACAGACTGTTTGAAGCATTACTCCCCCTGGAAGTAAGTCGCCATTGTGCCTACTATATTCACCCCGATGCAATTTCTGTGTTTCATTCTCAATATGAAGCTCCAAGGGTTACAGTAAACACCCAGTGGTGCGTAGCAATTTAATACTGGAATCTCAGCAAAGGCACGTATACAACTGTATGAAGCAATGCTCACACTGTACGTAAGTCGGCATTGTGCTTACTATATTCAATCCCGATGCAATTTCTGTGTTTCATCGTCAATATGTAGCTCCAAGGGTTACAGTAAACACCCAGTGGTGCGTCGTAATCTAATACTGGCCTCTCTGTAACGGCACGTATACAGACTGTTTGAAGCATTGCTCCCCCTGGACGAAAGTCGGCATTGTGCCTACTATATTCAATCCCGATGCAAATTCTGTGTTTCATCGTCAACATGAAGCTCCATGGGTTACAGTAAACACCCAGTGGTGCGTCGCAGTCTAATACTGGCCACTCAGGAAAGGCACATCAACAGATTGCTTGAAGCGTTACTCCCCCTGGACGTAAGGCAGCATTGTGCCTACTATATTCAATCCCGATGCAATTTCTGTGTTTCATCGTCAATATGAAGCTCCACGAGTTACAGTAAACACCCAGTGGTGCCCCGCAATCTAATACTGGAATCTCAGGAAAGGCACGTATACAACAGTATGAAGCATTGCTCCCCCTATACGTAAGTCAGCATTGTGCCTACTATATTCAATCCCGATGCAATTTCTGTGTTTCATCGTCAGTATGAAGATCCAAGGGTTACAGTAAACACCCAGTGGTGCGTCGCAATCTAATACTGGCCTCTCAGTAACGGCACATATACAGACTGTTTGAAGCATTACTCCCCCTGGACGTAAGTCGGCATCGTGCCTACTATATTCAATCCCGATGCAATTTCTGTGTTTCATCGTCAATATGATGCTCCAAGGGTTACAGTAAACACCCAGTGGTGCGTCGCAATCTAATACTGACCTCACAGTAACGGCACGTATACAGACTGTTTGAAGCATTGCTCCCCCTGTACGTAAGTCGGCATTGTGCCTACTATATTCAATCCTGATGCAATTTCTGTGTTTCATCGTCAATATGAAGCTGCAAAGGTTACAGTAAACACCCAGTGGTTCATCGCAACCTAATACTGGCCTTTCAGTAACGGCACATATACTGACAGTTTGAAGCATTGCTCACCCTGGACGTAAGTCGGCATGTTGCCTACTATATTCAATCCGGATGCAATTTCTGTGTTTCATCGTCAATATGAAGCTCCAAGGGTTACAGTAAACACCCAGTGGTGCGTCGCAATCTAATACTGGCCTCTCAGTAACGGCACGTATACAGACTGTTTGAAGCTTTACTCCCCCTGGACGTAAGTCGGCATCGTGCCTACTATATTCAATCCCGATGCAATTTCTGTGTTTCATCGTCAATATGATGTTCCAAGGGTTACAGTAAACACCCAGTGGTGCATCGCAATCTAATACTGACCTCACAGTAACGGAACGTATACAGACTGTTTGAAGCATTGCTCCCACTGGACGTAAGTCGGCATTGTGCCTACTATATTCAATCCCGATGCAATTTCTGTGTTTCATCGTCAATATGAAGCTCCAAGGGTTACAGTAAACACCCAGTGGTGCGTCGCAATCTAATACTGGCCTCTCAGTAACGGCACATATACAGACTGTTTGAAGCATTACTCCCCCTGGACGTAAGTCGGCATTGTGCCTACTATATTCAATCCCGATGCAATTTCTGTGTTTCATCGTCAATATGAAGCTCCAAGGGTTACAGTAAACACCCAGTGGTGCGTCGCAATCTAATACTGGCCTCTCAGTAACGGCACATATACAGACTGTTTGAAGCATTACTCCCCTGGACGTAAGTCGGCATTGTGCCTACTATATTCAATCCCGATGCAATTTCTGTGTTTCATCGTCAATATGAAGCTCCAAGGGTTACAGTAAACACCCAGTGGTGCGTCGCAATCTAATACTGGCCTCTCAGGAAAGGCACGAATACAGACTGTTTGAAGCGTTGCGCCCCCTGAACGAAAGTCGGCATTGTGCCTACTATATTCAATCCCGATGCAATTTCTGCGTTTCATCGTCAATATGAAGCTCCAAGGGTTACAGTAAACAGCCAGTGCTGCGTCGCAATCTAATACTGGCCTCTCAGGAAAGGCACGTATACAGACTTTTTTAAGCATTGCTCCCCCTGGACGTAAGTCGGCATTGTACCAACTATATTCAATCCCGATGCAATTTCTGTGTTTCATCGTCAATATGAAGATCCAAGGGTTACAGTAAACTCCCAGTGGTGCGTCGCAATCTAATACTGGCCTCTCAGTAACGGCACATATACAGACTGCTTGAAGCATTACTCCCCCTGGACGTAAGTCAGCATTGTGCCTACTATATTCAATCTCGATGCAATTTCTGTGTTTCATCGTCAATATGAAGCTCCAAGGGTTACAGTAAATACCCAGTGGTGCGTCGCAATCTAATACTGGCCTCTCAGGAAAGGTACGTATACAGACTGTTTGAAGCATTACTCCCCCTGGAAGTAAGTCGCCATTGTGCCTACTATATTCACCCCGATGCAATTTCTGTGTTTCATTCTCAATATGAAGCTCCAAGGGTTACAGTAAACACCCAGTGGTGCGTAGCAATTTAATACTGGAATCTCAGGAAAGGCACGTATACAACTGTATGAAGCATTGCTCACACTGTACGTAAGTCGGCATTGTGCTTACTATATTCAATCCCGATGCAATTTCTGTGTTTCATCGTCAATATGTAGCTCCAAGGGTTACAGTAAACACCCAGTGGTGCGTCGTAATCTAATACTGGCCTCTCTGTAACGGCACGTATACAGACTGTTTGAAGCATTGCTCCCCCTGGACGAAAGTCGGCATTGTGCCTACTATATTCAATCCCGATGCAATTTCTGTGTTTCATCGTCAACATGAAGCTCCATGGGTTACAGTAAACACCCAGTGGTGCGTCGCAGTCTAATACTGGCCACTCAGGAAAGGCACATCAACAGATTGTTTGAAGCGTTACTCCCCCTGGACGTAAGTCAGCATTGTGCCTACTATATTCAATCCCGATGCAATTTCTGTGTTTCATCGTCAATATGAAGCTCCACGGGTTACAGTAAACACCCAGTGGTGCGTCGCAATCTAATACTGAAATCTCAGGAAAGGCACGTATACAACAGTGTGAAGCATTGCTCCCCCTGGACGTAAGTCGGCATCGTGCCTACTATATTCAATCCCGATGCAATTTCTGTGTTTCATCGTCAATATGATGCTCCAAGGGTTACAGTAAACACCCAGTGGTGCGTCGCAATCTAATACTGACCTCACAGTAACGGCACGTATACAGACTGTTTGAAGCATTGCTCCCCCTGTACGTAAGTCGGCATTGTGCCTACTATATACAATCCCGATGCAATATCTGTGTTTCATCGTCAATATGAAGCTCCAAGGGTTACAGTAAACACCCAGTGGTGCGTCGCAATCTAATACTGGCCTCTCAGGAAAGGCACGTATACAGACTGTTTGAAGCGTTGCGCCCCCTGAACGAAAGTCGGCATTGTGCCTACTATATTCAATCCCGATGCAATTTCTGCGTTTCATCGTCAATATGAAGCTCCAAGGGTTACAGTAAACAGCCAGTGCTGCGTCGCAAACTAATACTGGCCTCTCAGGAAAGGCACGTATACAGACTTTTTTAAGCATTGCTCCCCCTGGAAGTAAATCGCCATTGTGCCTACTATATTCACCCCGATGCAATTTCTGTGTTTCATTCTCAATATGAAGCTCCAAGGGTTACAGTAAACACCCAGTGGTGCGTCGCAATCTAATACTGGAATCTCAGGAAAGGCACGTATACAACTGTATGAAGCATTGCTCCCACTGTACGTAAGTCGGCATTGTGCTTACTATATTCAATCCCGATGCAATTTCTGTGTTTCATCGTCAATATGTAGCTCCAAGGGTTACAGTAAACTCCCTGTGGTGCGTCGTAATCTAATACTGGCCTCTCTGTAACGGCACGTATACAGACTGTTTGAAGCATTGCTCCCCCTGGACGTAAGTCGGCATTGTGCCTACTATATTCAATCTCGATGCAATTTCTGTGTTTCATCGTCAATATGAAGCTCCATGGATTACAGTAAACACCCAGTGGTGCGTCGCAGTCTAATACTGGCCACTCAGGAAAGGCACATCTACAGATTGTTTGAAGCGTTACTCCCCCTGGACGTAAGTCGGCATTGTGCCTACTATATACAATCCCTATGCAATTTCTGTGTTTCATCGTCAATATGAAGCTCCAGGGGTTACAGTAAACACCCAATGGTGCGTCGCAATCTAATACTGGAATCTCAGGAAAGGCACGTATACAACAGTATGAAGCAGTGCTCCCCCTATACGTAAGTCGGCATTGTGCCTACTATATTCAATCCCGATGCAATTTCTGTGTTTCAGCGTCACTATGAAGATCCAAGGGTTACAGTAAACACGCAGTGGTGCGTCGCAATCTAATACTGGCCTCTCAGGAAAGGCACGTACACAGACTGTTTGAAGCATTGCTCCCCCTGGATTTAAGTCGGCATTGTACCTACTATATTCAATCCCGATGCAATATCTGTGTTTCATCGTCAATATGAAGCTCCAAGGGTTAAAGTAAACAACCAGTGGTGCGTCGCAATTTAATACTGGCCTCTCAGGAGAGGCACGTATACAGACTGTTTGAAGCATTGCTCCCCCTGAACGAAAGTCGGCATTGTGCCTACTATATTCAATCCCGATGCAATTTCTGTGTTTCATCGTCAATATGAAGCTCCAAGGGTTACAGTAAACAGCCAGTGCTGCGTCGCAATCTAATACTGGCCTCTCAGGAAAGGCACGTATACAAACTGTTTGAAGCATTGCTCCCCCTGGACGTAAATCGGTATTGTACCCACTATATTCAATCCCGATGCAATTTCTGTGTTTCATCGTCAATATGAAGATCCAAGGGTTACAGTAAACTCCCAGTGGTGCGTCGCAATCTAATACTGGCCTCTCAGTAACGGCACATATACAGACTGCTTGAAGCATTACTCCCCCTGGACGTAAGTCAGCATTGTGCCTACTATATTCAATCTCGATGCAATTTCTGTGTTTCATCGTCAATATGAAGCTCCAAGGGTTACAGTAAATACCCAGTGGTGCGTCGCAATCTAATACTGGCCTCTCAGGAAAGGTACGTATACAGACTGTTTGAAGCATTACTCCCCCTGGAAGTAAGTCGCCATTGTGCCTACTATATTCACCCCGATGCAATTTCTGTGTTTCATTCTCAATATGAAGCTCCAAGGGTTACAGTAAACACCCAGTGGTGCGTAGCAATTTAATACTGGAATCTCAGGAAAGGCACGTATACAACTGTATGAAGCATTGCTCACACTGTACGTAAGTCGGCATTGTGCTTACTATATTCAATCCCGATGCAATTTCTGTGTTTCATCGTCAATATGTAGCTCCAAGGGTTACAGTAAACACCCAGTGGTGCGTCGTAATCTAATACTGGCCTCTCTGTAAGGGCACGTATACAGACTGTTTGAAGCATTGCTCCCCCTGGACGAAAGTCGGCATTGTGCCTACTATATTCAATCCCGATGCAATTTCTGTGTTTCATCGTCAACATGAAGCTCCATGGGTTACAGTAAACACCCAGTGGTGCGTCGCAGTCTAATACTGGCCACTCAGGAAAGGCACATCAACAGATTGTTTGAAGCGTTACTCCCCCTGGACGTAAGTCAGCATTGTGCCTACTATATTCAATCCCGATGCAATTTCTGTGTTTCATCGTCAATATGAAGCTCCACGGGTTACAGTAAACACCCAGTGGTGCGTCGCAATCTAATACTGAAATCTCAGGAAAGGCACGTATACAACAGTATGAAGCATTGCTCCCCCTATACGTAAGTCGGCATTGTGCCTACTATATTCAATCCCGATGCAATTTCTGTGTTTCATCGTCAGTATGAGGATCCAAGGGTTACAGTAAACACCCAGTGGTGCGTCGCAATCTAATACTGGCCTCTCAGTAACGGCACATATACAGACTGTTTGAAGCATTACTCCCCCTGGACGTAAGTCGGCATCGTGCCTACTATATTCAATCCCGATGCAATTTCTGTGTTTCATCGTCAATATGATGCTCCAAGGGTTACAGTAAACACCCAGTGGTGCGTCGCAATCTAATACTGACCTCACAGTAACGGCACGTATACAGACTGTTTGAAGCATTGCTCCCCCTGTACGTAAGTCGGCATTGTGCCTACTATATACAATCCCGATGCAATATCTGTGTTTCATCGTCAATATGAAGCTCCAAGGGTTACAGTAAACACCCAGTGGTGCGTCGCAATCTAATACTGGCCTCTCAGGAAAGGCACGTATACAGACTGTTTGAAGCGTTGCGCCCCCTGAACGAAAGTCGGCATTGTGCCTACTATATTCAATCCCGATGCAATTTCTGCGTTTCATCGTCAATATGAAGCTCCAAGGGTTACAGTAAACAGCCAGTGCTGCGTCGCAAACTAATACTGGCCTCTCAGGAAAGGCACGTATACAGACTTTTTTAAGCATTGCTCCCCCTGGAAGTAAATCGCCATTGTGCCTACTATATTCACCCCGATGCAATTTCTGTGTTTCATTCTCAATATGAAGCTCCAAGGGTTACAGTAAACACCCAGTGGTGCGTCGCAATCTAATACTGGAATCTCAGGAAAGGCACGTATACAACTGTATGAAGCATTGCTCCCACTGTACGTAAGTCGGCATTGTGCTTACTATATTCAATCCCGATGCAATTTCTGTGTTTCATCGTCAATATGTAGCTCCAAGGGTTACAGTAAACTCCCTGTGGTGCGTCGTAATCTAATACTGGCCTCTCTGTAACGGCACGTATACAGACTGTTTGAAGCATTGCTCCCCCTGGACGTAAGTCGGCATTGTGCCTACTATATTCAATCTCGATGCAATTTCTGTGTTTCATCGTCAATATGAAGCTCCATGGATTACAGTAAACACCCAGTGGTGCGTCGCAGTCTAATACTGGCCACTCAGGAAAGGCACATCTACAGATTGTTTGAAGCGTTACTCCCCCTGGACGTAAGTCGGCATTGTGCCTACTATATACAATCCCTATGCAATTTCTGTGTTTCATCGTCAATATGAAGCTCCAGGGGTTACAGTAAACACCCAATGGTGCGTCGCAATCTAATACTGGAATCTCAGGAAAGGCACGTATACAACAGTATGAAGCAGTGCTCCCCCTATACGTAAGTCGGCATTGTGCCTACTATATTCAATCCCGATGCAATTTCTGTGTTTCAGCGTCACTATGAAGATCCAAGGGTTACAGTAAACACGCAGTGGTGCGTCGCAATCTAATACTGGCCTCTCAGGAAAGGCACGTACACAGACTGTTTGAAGCATTGCTCCCCCTGGATTTAAGTCGGCATTGTACCTACTATATTCAATCCCGATGCAATATCTGTGTTTCATCGTCAATATGAAGCTCCAAGGGTTAAAGTAAACAACCAGTGGTGCGTCGCAATTTAATACTGGCCTCTCAGGAGAGGCACGTATACAGACTGTTTGAAGCATTGCTCCCCCTGAACGAAAGTCGGCATTGTGCCTACTATATTCAATCCCGATGCAATTTCTGTGTTTCATCGTCAATATGAAGCTCCAAGGGTTACAGTAAACAGCCAGTGCTGCGTCGCAATCTAATACTGGCCTCTCAGGAAAGGCACGTATACAAACTGTTTGAAGCATTGCTCCCCCTGGACGTAAATCGGTATTGTACCCACTATATTCAATCCCGATGCAATTTCTGTGTTTTATCGTCAATATGAAGCTCCAAGGGTTACAGTAAACTCCCAGTGGTGCGTCGCAATCTAATACTGGCCTCTCAGTAACGGCACATATACAGACTGTTTGAAGCATTACTCCCCCTGGACGTAAGTCAGCATTGTGCCTACTATATTCAATCTCGATGCAATTTCTGTGTTTCATCGTCAATATGAAGCTCCAAGGGTTACAGTAAACTCCCAGTGGTTCGTCGCAGTCTAACACTGGCCTCTCAGGAAAGGCACGTATACAGACTGTTTGAAGCATTGCTCCCCCTGGACGTAAGTCGGCTTTGTGCCTACTATATTCAATCCTGATGCAACTTCTGTGTTTCATTCTCAATATGAAGCTCCAAGGGTTACAGTAAACACCCAGTGGTGCGTCGCAATCTAATACTGACCTCACAGTAACGGCACGTATACAGACTGTTTGAAGCATTGCTCCCCCTGGACGTAAGTCGGCATTGTGCCTACTATATTCAATCCTGATGCAATTTCTGTGTTTCATCGTCAATATGAAGCTGCAAAGGTTACAGTAAACACCCAGTGGTGCGTCGCAATCTAATACTGGAATCTCAGGAAAGGCACGTATACAACAGTATGAAGCATTGCTCCCCCTATACGTAAGTCGGCATTGTGCCTATTATATTCAATCCCGATGCAATTTCTGTATTTCATCGTCAGTATGAAGATCCAAGGGTTACAGTAAACACCCAGTGGTGCGTCGCAATCTAATACTGGCCTCTCAGTAACGGCACATATACAGACTGTTTGAAGCATTACTCCCCCTGGACGTAAGTCGGCATCGTGCCTACTATATTCAATCCCGATGCAATTTCTGTGTTTCATCGTCAATATGATGTTCCAAGGGATACAGTAAACACCCAGTGGTGCATCGCAATGTAATACTGACCTCACAGTAACGGAACGTATACAGACTGTTTGAAGCATTGCTCCCACTGGACGTAAGTCGGCATTGTGCCTACTATATTCAATCCCGATGCAATTTCTGTGTTTCATCGTCAATATGAAGCTCCAAGGGTTACAGTAAACACCCAGTGGTGCGTCGCAATCTAATACTGGCCTCTCAGTAACGGCACATATACAGACTGTTTGAAGCATTACTCCCCCTGGACGTAAGTCGGCATTGTGCCTACTATATTCAATCCCGTTGCAATTTCTGTGTTTCATCGTCAATATGAAGCTCCAAGGGTTACAGTAAACACCCAGTGGTGCGTCGCAATCTAATACTGGCCTCTCAGTAACGGCACATATACAGACTGTTTGAAGCATTACTCCCCCTGGACGTAAGTCGGCATTGTGCCTACTATATTCAATCCCGATGCAATTTCTGTGTTTCATCGTCAATATGAAGCTCCAAGGGTTACAGTAAACACCCAGTGGTGCGTCGCAATCTAATACTGGCCTCTCAGGAAAGGCACGTATACAGACTGTTTGAAGCGTTGCGCCCCCTGAACGAAAGTCGGCATTGTGCCTACTATATTCAATCCCGATGCAATTTCTGCGTTTCATCGTCAATATGAAGCTCCAAGGGTTACAGTAAACAGCCAGTGCTGCGTCGCAATCTAATACTGGCCTCTCAGGAAAGGCACGTATACAGACTTTTTTAAGCATTGCTCCCCCTGGACGTAAGTCGGCATTGTACCAACTATATTCAATCCCGATGCAATTTCTGTGTTTCATCGTCAATATGAAGCTCCAAGGGTTACAGTAAACTCCCAGTGGTGCGTCGCAATCTAATACTGGCCTCTCAGTAACGGCACATATACAGACTGCTTGAAGCATTACTCCCCCTGGACGTAAGTCAGCATTGTGCCTACTATATTCAATCTCGATGCAATTTCTGTGTTTCATCGTCAATATGAAGCTCCAAGGGTTACAGTAAATACCCAGTGGTGCGTCGCAATCTAATACTGGCCTCTCAGGAAAGGTACGTATACAGACTGTTTGAAGCATTACTCCCCCTGGAAGTAAGTCGCCATTGTGCCTACTATATTCACCCCGATGCAATTTCTGTGTTTCATTCTCAATATGAAGCTCCAAAGGTTACAGTAAACACCCAGTGGTGCGTAGCAATTTAATACTGGAATCTCAGGAAAGGCACGTATACAACTGTATGAAGCATTGCTCACACTGTACGTAAGTCGGCATTGTGCTTACTATATTCAACCCCGATGCAATTTCTGTGTTTCATCGTCAATATGTAGCTCCAAGGGTTACAGTAAACACCCAGTGGTGCGTCGTAATCTAATACTGGCCTCTCTGTAACGGCACGTATACAGACTGTTTGAAACATTGCTCCCCCTGGACGAAAGTCGGCATTGTGCCTACTATATTCAATCCCGATGCAATTTCTGTGTTTCATCGTCAACATGAAGCTCCATGGGTTACAGTAAACACCCAGTGGTGCGTCGCAGTCTAATACTGGCCACTCAGGAAAGGCACATCAACAGATTGTTTGAAGCGTTACTCCCCCTGGACGTAAGTCAGCATTGTGCCTACTATATTCAATCCCGATGCAATTTCTGTGTTTCATCGTCAATATGAAGCTCCACGGGTTACAGTAAACACCCAGTGGTGCGTCGCAATCTAATACTGGAATCTCAGGAAAGGCACGTATACAACAGTATGAAGCATTGCTCCCCCTATACGTAAGTCGGCATTGTGCCTACTATATTCAATCCCGATGCAATTTCTGTGTTTCATCGTCAGTATGAAGATCCAAGGGTTACAGTAAACACCCAGTGGTGCGTCGCAATCTAATACTGGCCTCTCAGTAACGGCACATATACAGACTGTTTGAAGCATTACTCCCCCTGGACGTAAGTCGGCATCGTGCCTACTATATTCAATCCCGATGCAATTTCTGTGTTTCATCGTCAATATGATGCTCCAAGGGTTACAGTAAACACCCAGTGGTGCGTCGCAATCTAATACTGACCTCACAGTAACGGCACGTATACAGACTGTTTGAAGCATTGCTCCCCCTGTACGTAAGTCGGCATTGTGCCTACTATATTCAATCCTGATGCAATTTCTGTGTTTCATCGTCAATATGAAGCTGCAAAGGTTACAGTAAACACCCAGTGGTTCATCGCAACCTAATACTGGCCTTTCAGTAACGGCACATATACTGACAGTTTGAAGCATTGCTCACCCTCGACGTAAGTCGGCATGTTGCCTACTATATTCAATCCCGATGCAATTTCTGTGTTTCATCGTCAATATGAAGCTCCAAGGGTTACAGTAAACACCCAGTGGTGCGTCGCAATCTAATACTGGCCTCTCAGTAACGGCACATATACAGCCTGTTTGAAGCATTACTCCCCCTGGACGTAAGTCGGCATCGTGCCTACTATATTCAATCCCGATGCAATTTCTGTGTTTCATCGTCAATATGATGTTCCAAGGGTTACAGTAAACACCCAGTGGTGCATCGCAATCTAATACTGACCTCACAGTAACGGAACGTATACAGACTGTTTGAAGCATTGCTCCCACTGGACGTAAGTCGGCATTGTGCCTACTATATTCAATCCCGATGCAATTTCTGTGTTTCATCGTCAATATGAAGCTCCAAGGGTTACAGTAAACACCCAGTGGTGCGTCGCAATCTAATACTGGCCTCTCAGTAACGGCACATATACAGACTGTTTGAAGCATTACTCCCCCTGGACGTAAGTCGGCATTGTGCCTACTATATTCAATCCCGATGCAATTTCTGTGTTTCATCGTCAATATGAAGCTCCAAGGGTTACAGTAAACACCCAGTGGTGCGTCGCAATCTAATACTGGCCTCTCAGTAACGGCACATATACAGACTGTTTGAAGCATTACTCCCCCTGGACGTAAGTCGGCATCGTGCCTACTATATTCAATCCCGATGCAATTTCTGTGTTTCATCGTCAATATGAAGCTCCAAGGGTTACAGTAAACACCCAGTGGTGCGTCGCAATCTAATACTGGCCTCTCAGGAAAGGCACGTATACAGACTGTTTGAAGCGTTGCGCCCCCTGAACGAAAGTCGGCATTGTGCCTACTATATTCAATCCCGATGCAATTTCTGCGTTTCATCGTCAATATGAAGCTCCAAGGGTTACAGTAAACAGCCAGTGCTGCGTCGCAATCTAATACTGGCCTCTCAGGAAAGGCACGTATACAGACTTTTTTAAGCATTGCTCCCCCTGGACGTAAGTCGGCATTGTACCAACTATATTCAATCCCGATGCAATTTCTGTGTTTCATCGTCAATATGAAGCTCCAAGGGTTACAGTAAACACCCAGTGGTGCGTCGCAATCTAATACTGGCCTCTCAGTAACGGCACATATACAGACTGCTTGAAGCATTACTCCCCCTGGACGTAAGTCAGCATTGTGCCTACTATATTCAATCTCCATGCAATTTCTGTGTTTCATCGTCAATATGAAGCTCCAAGGGTTACAGTAAATACCCAGTGGTGCGTCGCAATCTAATACTGGCCTCTCAGGAAAGGTACGTATACAGACTGTTTGAAGCATTACTCCCCCTGGAAGTAAGTCGCCATTGTGCCTACTATATTCACCCCGATGCAATTTCTGTGTTTCATTCTCAATATGAAGCTCCAAGGGTTACAGTAAACACCCAGTGGTGCGTAGCAATTTAATACTGGAATCTCAGGAAAGGCACGTATACAACTGTATGAAGCATTGCTCACACTGTACGTAAGTCGGCATTGTGCTTACTATATTCATTCCCGATGCAATTTCTGTGTTTCATCGTCAATATGTAGCTCCAAGGGTTACAGTAAACACCCAGTGGTGCGTCGTAATCTAATACTGGCTTCTCTGTAACGGCACGTATACAGACTGTTTGAAGCATTGCTCCCCCTGGACGAAAGTCGGCATTGTGCCTACTATATTCAATCCCGATGCAATTTCTGTGTTTCATCGTCAACATGAAGCTCCATGGGTTACAGTAAACACCCATTGGTGCGTCGCAGTCTAATACTGGCCACTCAGGAAAGGCACATCAACAGATTGTTTGAAGCGTTACTCCCCCTGGACGTAAGTCAGCATTGTGCCTACTATATTCAATCCCGATGCAATTTCTGTGTTTCATCGTCAATATGAAGCTGCACGGGTTACAGTAAACACCCAGTGGTGCGTCGCAATCTAATACTGGAATCTCAGGAAAGGCACGTATACAACAGTATGAAGCATTGCTCCCCCTATACGTAAGTCGGCATTGTGCCTACTATATTCAATCCCGATGCAATTTCTGTGTTTCATCGTCAGTATGAAGATCCAAGGGTTACAGTAAACACCCAGTGGTGCGTCGCAATCTAATACTGGCCTCTCAGTAACGGCACATATACAGACTGTTTGAAGCATTACTCCCCCTGGACGTAAGTCGGCATCGTGCCTACTATATTCAATCCCGATGCAATTTCTGTGTTTCATCGTCAATATGATGCTCCAAGGGTTACAGTAAACACCCAGTGGTGCGTCGCAATCTAATACTGACCTCACAGTAACGGCACGTATACAGACTGTTTGAAGCATTGCTCCCCCTGTACGTAAGTCGGCATTGTGCCTACTATATTCAATCCCGATGCAATATCTGTGTTTCATCGTCAATATGAAGCTCCAAGGGTTACAGTAAACAGCCAGTGCTGCGTCGCAAACTAATACTGGCCTCTCAGGAAAGGCACGTATACAGACTTTTTTAAGCATTGCTCCCCCTGGACGTAAGTCGGCATTGTGCCTACTATATTCAATCCCGATGCAATTTCTGCGTTTCATCGTCAATATGAAGCTCCAAGGGTTACAGTAAACAGCCAGTGCTGCGTCGCAAACTAATACTGGCCTCTCAGGAAAGGCACGTATACAGACTTTTTTAAGCATTGCTCCCCCTGGACGTAAGTCGGCATTGTACCAACTATATTCAATCCCGATGCAATTTCTGTGTTTCATCGTCAATATGAAGCTCCAAGGGTTACAGTAAACACCCAGTGGTGCGTCGCAATCTAATACTGGCCTCTCAGGAAAGGTACGTATACAGACTGTTTGAAGCATTACTCCCCCTGGAAGTAAATCGCCATTGTGCCTACTATATTCACCCCGATGCAATTTCTGTGTTTCATTCTCAATATGAAGCTCCAAGGGTTACAGTAAACACCCAGTGGTGCGTCGCAATCTAATACTGGAATCTCAGGAAAGGCACGTATACAACTGTATGAAGCATTGCTCCCACTGTACGTAAGTCGGCATTGTGCTTACTATATTCAATCCAGATGCAATTTCTGTGTTACATCGTCAATATGTAGCTCCAAGGGTTACAGTAAACACCCTGTGGTGCGTCGTAATCTAATACTGGCCTCTCTGTAACGGCACGTATACAGACTGTTTGAAGCATTGCTCCCCCTGGACGTAAGTCGGCATTGTGCCTACTATGTTCAATCCCGATGCAATTTCTGTGTTTCATCGTCAACATGAAGCTCCATGGATTACAGTAAACACCCAGTGGTGCGTCGCAGTCTAATACTGGCCACTCAGGAAAGGCACATCTACAGATTGTTTGAAGCGTTACTCCCCCTGGACGTAAGTCGGCATTGTGCCTACTATATACAATCCCTATGCAATTTCTGTGTTTCATCGTCAATATGAAGCTCCAGGGGTTTTAGTAAACACCCAATGGTGCGTCGCAATCTAATACTGGAATCTCAGGAAAGGCACGTATACAACAGTATGAAGCAGTGCTCCCCCTATACGTAAGTCGGCATTGTGCCTACTATATTCAATCCCGATGCAATTTCTGTGTTTCAGCGTCAGTATGAAGATCCAAGGGTTACAGTAAACACCCAGTGGTGCGTCGCAATCTAATACTGGCCTCTCAGTAACGGCACATATACAGACTGTTTGAAGCATTACTCCCCCTGGACGTAAGTCGGCATTGTGCCTACTATATTCAATCCCGATGCAATTTCTGTGTTTCATCGTCAATATGAAGCTTCAAGGGTTACAGTAAACACCCAGTGGTGCGTCGCAATCTAATACTGGCCTCTCAGTAACGGCACATATACAGACTGTTTGAAGCATTGCTCCCCCTGTACGTAAGTCGGCTTTGTGCCTACTATATTCAATCCCGATGCAATTTCTGTGTTTCATCGTCAATATGAAATTCCAAGGGCTACAGGAAACACCCAGCGGTGCGTCGAAAACTAATACTGGCCTCTCAGGAAAGGCACGTACACAGACTGTTTGAAGCATTGCTCCCCCTGGATTTAAGTCGGCATTGTACCTACTATATTCAATCCCGATGCAATATCTGTGTTTCATCGTCAATATGAAGCTCCAAGGGTTACAGTAAACAACCAGTGGTGCGTCGCAATTTAATACTGGCCTCTCAGGAGAGGCACATATACAGACTGTTTGAAGCATTGCTCCCCCTGAACGAAAGTCGGCATTGTGCCTACTATATTCAATCCCGATGCAATTTCTGTGTTTCATCGTCAATATGAAGCTCCAAGGGTTACAGTAAACAGCCAGTGCTGCGTCGCAATCTAATACTGGCCTCTCAGGAAAGGCACGTACACAGACTGTTTGAAGCATTGCTCCCCCTGGACGTAAATCGGTATTGTACCTACTATATTCAATCCCGATGCAATTTCTGTGTTTTATCGTCAATATGAAGCTCCAAGGGTTACAGTAAACTCCCAGTGGTTCGTCGCAATCTAATACTGGCCTCTCAGTAACGGCACATATACAGACTGTTTGAAGCATTACTCCCCCTGGACGTAAGTCAGCATTGTGCCTACTATATTCAATCTCAATGCAATTTCTGTGTTTCATCGTCAATATGAAGCTCCAAGGGTTACAGTAAACTCCCAGTGGTTCGTCGCAGTCTAACACTGGCCTCTCAGGAAAGGCACGTATACAGACTGTTTGAAGCATTGCTCCCCCTGGACGTAAGTCGGCTTTGTGCCTACTATATTCAATCCTGATGCAATTTCTGTGTTTCATCGTCAATATGAAGCTCCAAGGGTTACAGTAAACACCCAGTGGTGCGTCGCAATCTAATACTGGCCTCTCAGTAACGGCACATATACAGACTGTTTGAAGCATTACTCCCCCTGGACGTAAGTCGGCATTGTGCCCACTATATTCAATCCCGATGCAATTTCTGTGTTTCATCGTCAATATGAAGCTGCAAGGGTTACAGTAAACACCCAGTGGTTCATCGCAACCTAATACTGGCCTCTCAGTAACGGCACATATACTGACAGTTTGAAGCATTGCTCACCCTGGACGTAAGTCGGCATGTTGCCTACTATATTCAATCCCGATGCAATTTCTGTGTTTCATCGTCAATATGAAGCTCCAAGGGTTACAGTAAACACCCAGTGGTGCGTCGCAATCTAATACTGGCCTCTCAGTAACGGCACATATACTGACTGTTTGAAGCATTACTCCCCCTGGACGTAAGTCGGCATCGTGCCTACTATATTCAATCCCGATGCAATTTCTGTGTTTCATCGTCAATATGATGTTCCAAGGGTTACAGTAAACACCCAGTGGTGCGTCGCAATCTAATACTGACCTCACAGTAACGGAACGTATACAGACTGTTTGAAGCATTGCTCCCACTGGACGTAAGTCGGCATTGTGCCTACTAAATTCAATCCCAATGCAATTTCTGTGTTTCATCGTCAATATGAAGCTCCAAGGGATACAGTAAACACCCAGTGGTGCGTCGCAATCTAATACTGGCCTCTCAGTAACGGCACATATACAGACTGTTTGAAGCTTTACTCCCCCTGGACGTAAGTCGGCATTGTGCCTACTATATTCAATCCCAATGCAATTTCTGTGTTTCATCGTCAATATGAAGCTCCAAGGGTTACAGTAAACACCCAGTGGTGCGTCGCAATCTAATACTGGCCTCTCAGTAACGGCACATATACAGACTGTTTGAAGCATTACTCCCCCTGGACGTATGTCGGCATTGTGCCTACTATATTCAATCCCGATGCAATTTCTGTGTTTCATCGTCAATATGAAGCTCCAAGGGTTACAGTAAACACCCAGTGGTGCGTCGCAATTAAATACTGGCCTCTCAGGATAGGCACGTATACAGACTGTTTGAAGCATTACTCTCCCTGAACGATAGTCGGCATTGTGCCTACTATATTCAATCACGATGCAATATCTGTGTTTCATCGTCAATATGAAGCTCCATAGGTTACAGTAAACTCCCAGTGGTGCGTCGCAATCTAATACTGGAATCTCTGGAAAGGCACGTATACAACTGTATGAAGCATTGCTCCCCCTGGACGTAAGTCGGCATTGTGCCTACTATATTCAATCCCGATGCAATTTCTGTGTTTCATCGTCAATATGAAGCTCCAAGGGTTACAGTAAACACCCAGTGGTGCGTCGCAATCTAATACTGGCCTCTCAGGAAAGGCACGTATACAGACTGTTTGATGCGTTGCGCCCCCTGAACGAAAGTCGGCATTGTGCCTACTATATTCAATCCCGATGCAATTTCTGCGTTTCATCGTCAATATGAAGCTCCAAGGGTTACAGTAAACAGCCAGTGCTGCGTCGCAATCTAATACTGGCCTCTCAGGAAAGGCACGTATACAGACTTTTTTAAGCATTGCCTCCCCTGGACATAAGTCGGCATTGTACCAACTATATTCAATCCCGATGCAATTTCTGTGTTTCATCGTCAATATGAAGCTCCAAGGGTTACAGTAAACACCCAGTGGTGCGTCGCAATCTAATACTTGCCTCTCAGGAAAGGTACGTATACAGACTGTTTGAAGCATTACTCCCCCTGGAAGTAAATCGCCATTGTGCCTACTATATTCACCCCGATGCAATTTCTGTGTTTCATTCTCAATATGAAGCTCCAAGGGTTACAGTAAACACCCAGTGGTGCGTCGCAATCTAATACTGGAATCTCAGGAAAGGCACGTATACAACTGTATGAAGCATTGCTCCCACTGTACGTAAGTTGGCATTGTGCTTACTATATTCAATCCCGATGCAATTTCTGTGTTTCATCGTCAATATGTAGCTCCAAGGGTTACAGTAAACACCCTGTGGTGCGTCGTAATCTAATACTGGCCTCTCTGTAACGGCACGTATACAGACTGTTTGAAGCATTGCTCCCCCTGGACGTAAGTCGGCGTTGTGCCTACTATATTCAATCCCGATGCAATTTCTGTGTTTCATCGTCAACATGAAGCTCCATGGATTACAGTAAACACCCAGTGGTGCGTCGCAATCTAATACTGGCCTCTCAGTAACGGCACATATACAGACTGTTTGAAGCATTACTCCCCCTGGACGTAAGTCGGCATCGTGCCTACTATATTCAATCCCGATGCAATTTCTGTGTTTCATCGTCAATATGATGCTCCAAGGGTTACAGTAAACACCCAGTGGTGCGTCGCAATCTAATACTGACCTCACAGTAGCGGCACGTATACAGACTGTTTGAAGCATTGCTCCCCCTGTACGTAAGTCGGCATTGTGCCTACTATATTCAATCCCGATGCAATATCTGTGTTTCATCATCAATATGAAGCTCCAAGGGTTACAGTAAACACCCAGTGGTGCGTCGCAATCTAATACTGGCCTCTCAGGAAAGGCACGTATACAGACTGTTTGAAGCGTTGCGCCCCCTGAACGAAAGTCGGCATTGTGCCTACTATATTCAATCCCGATGCAATTTCTGCGTTTCATCGTCAATATGAAGCTCCAAGGGTTACAGTAAACAGCCAGTGCTGCGTCGCAAACTAATACTGGCCTCTCAGGAAAGGCACGTATACAGACTTTTTTAAGCATTGCTCCCCCTGGAAGTAAATCGCCATTGTGCCTACTATATTCACCCCGATGCAATTTCTGTGTTTCATTCTCAATATGAAGCTCCAAGGGTTACAGTAAACACCCAGTGGTGCGTCGCAATCTAATACTGGAATCTCAGGAAAGGCACGTATACAACTGTATGAAGCATTGCTCCCACTGTACGTAAGTCGGCATTGTGCTTACTATATTCAATCCCGATGCAATTTCTGTGTTTCATCGTCAATATGTAGCTCCAAGGGTTACAGTAAACACCCTGTGGTGCGTCGTAATCTAATACTGGCCTCTCTGTAACGGCACGTATACAGACTGTTTGAAGCATTGCTCCCCCTGGACGTAAGTCGGCATTGTGCCCACTATATTCAATCCCGATGCAATTTCTGTGTTTCATCGTCAACATGAAGCTCCATGGATTACAGTAAACACCCAGTGGTGCGTCGCAGTCTAATACTGGCCACTCAGGAAAGGCACATCTACAGATTGTTTGAAGCGTTACTCCCCCTGGACGTAAGTCGGCATTGTGCCTACTATATACAATCCCTATGCAATTTCTGTGTTTCATCGTCAATATGAAGTTCCAGGGTTTACAGTAAACACCCAATGGTGCGTCGCAATCTAATACTGGAATCTCAGGAAAGGCACGTATACAACAGTATGAAGCAGTGCTCCCCCTATACGTAAGTCGGCATTGTGCCTACTATATTCAATCCCGATGCAATTTCTGTGTTTCAGCGTCACTATGAAGATCCAAGGGTTACAGTAAACACGCAGTGGTGCGTCGCAATCTAATACTGGCCTCTCAGTAACGGCACATATACAGACTGTTTGAAGCATTACTCCCCCTGGACGTAAGTCGGCATTGTGCCTACTATATTCAATCCCGATGCAATATCTGTGTTTCATCGTCAATATGAAATTCCAAGGGCTACAGGAAACACCCAGCGGTGCGTCGAAAACTAATACTGGCCTCTCAGGAAAGGCACGTACACAGACTGTTTGAAGCATTGCTCCCCCTGGATTTAAGTCGGCATTGTACCTACTATATTCAATCCCGATGCAATATCTGTGTTTCATCGTCAATATGAAGCTCCAAGGGTTAAAGTAAACAACCAGTGGTGCGTCGCAATTTAATACTGGCCTCTCAGGAGAGGCACGTATACAGACTGTTTGAAGCATCGCTCCCCCTGAACGAAAGTCGGCATTGTGCCTACTATATTCAATCCCGATGCAATTTCTGTGTTTCATCGTCAATATGAAGCTCCAAGGGTTACAGTAAACAGCCAGTGCTGCGTCGCAATCTAATACTGGCCTCTCAGGAAAGGCACGTATACAAACTGTTTGAAGCATTGCTCCCCCTGGACGTAAATCGGTATTGTACCCACTATATTCAATCCCGATGCAATTTCTGTGTTTTATCGTCAATATGAAGCTCCAAGGGTTACAGTAAACTCCCAGTGGTGCGTCGCAATCTAATACTGGCCTCTCAGTAACGGCACATATTCAGACTGTTTGAAGCATTACTCCCCCTGGACGTAAGTCAGCATTGTGCCTACTATATTCAATCTCGATGCAATTTCTGTGTTTCATCGTCAATATGAAGCTCCAAGGGTTACAGTAAACTCCCAGTGGTTCGTCGCAGTCTAACACTGGCCTCTCAGGAAAGGCACGTATACAGACTGTTTGAAGCATTGCTCCCCCTGGACGTAAGTCGGCTTTGTGCCTACTATATTCAATCCTGATGCAACTTCTGTGTTTCATTCTCAATATGAAGCTCCAAGGGTTACAGTAAACACCCAGTGGTGCGTCGCAATCTAATACTGACATCACAGTAACGGCACGTATACAGACTGTTTGAAGCATTGCTCCCCCTGGACGTAAGTCGGCATTGTGCCTACTATATTCAATCCTGATGCAATTTCTGTGTTTCATCGTCAATATGAAGCTGCAAAGGTTACAGTAAACACCCAGTGGTTCATCGCAACCTAATACTGGCCTTTCAGTAACGGCACATATACTGACAGTTTGAAGCATTGCTCACCCTGGACGTAAGTCGGCATGTTGCCTACTATATTCAATCCCGATGCAATTTCTGTGTTTCATCGTCAATATGAAGCTCCAAGGGTTACAGTAAACACCCAGTGGTGCGTCGCAATCTAATACTGGCCTCTCAGTAACGGCACATATACTGACTGTTTGAAGCATTACTCCCCCTGGACGTAAGTCGGCATCGTGCCTACTATATTCTATCCCGATGCAATTTCTGTGTTTCATCGTCAATATGATGTTCCAAGGGTTACAGTAAACAATCAGTGGTGCATCGCAATCTAATACTGACCTCACAGTAACGGAACGTATACAGACTGTTTGAAGCATTGCTCCTACTGGACGTAAGTCGGCATTGTGCCTACTATATTCAATCCCGATGCAATTTCTGTGTTTCATCGTCAATATGAATCTCCAAGGGTTACAGTAAACACCCAGTGGTGCGTCGCAATCTAATACTGGCCTCTCAGTAACGGCACATATACAGACTGTTTGAAGCATTACTCCCCCTGGACGTAAGTCGGCATTGTGCCTACTATATTCAATCCCGATGCAATTTCTGTGTTTCATCGTCAATATGAAGCTCCAAGGGTTACAGTAAACACCCAGTGGTGCGTCGCAACCTAATACTGGCCTCTCAGTAACGGCACATATACAGACTGTTTGAAGCATTACTCCCCCTGGACGTAAGTCGGCATTGTGCCTACTATATTCAATCCCGATGCAATTTCTGTGTTTCATCGTCAATATGAAGCTCCAAGGGTTACAGTAAACACCCAGTGGTGCGTCGCAATCTAATACTGGCCTTTCAGGAAAGGCACGTATACAGACTGTTTGAAGCGTTGCGCCCCCTGAACGAAAGTCGGCATTGTGCCTACTATATTCAATCCCGATGCAATTTCTGTGTTTCATCGTCAATATGATGTTCCAAGGGTTACAGTAAACACCCAGTGGTGCATCGCAATCTAATACTGACCTCACAGTAACGGAACGTATACAGACTGTTTGAAGCATTGCTCCCACTGGACGTAAGTCGGCATTGTGCCTACTATATTCAATCCCGATGCAATTTCAGTGTTTCATCGTCAATATGAAGCCCCAAGGGTTACAGTAAACACCCAGTGGTGCGTCGCAATCTAATACTGGCCTCTCAGTAACGGCACATATACAGACTGTTTGAAGCATTACTCCCCCTGGACGTAAGTCGGCATTGTGCCTACTATATTCAATCCCGATGCAATTTCTGTGTTTCATCGTCAATATGAAGCTCCAAGGGTTACAGTAAACAGCCAGTGCTGCGTCGCAATCTAATACTGGCCTCTCAGGAAAGGCACGTATACAGACTTTTTTAAGCATTGCTCCCCCTGGACGTAAGTCGGCATTGTACCAACTATATTCAATCCCGATGCAATTTCTGTGTTTCATCGTCAATATGAAGCTCCAAGGGTTACAGTAAACTCCCAGTGGTGCGTCGCAATCTAATACTGGCCTCTCAGTAACGGCACATATACAGACTGCTTGAAGCATTACTCCCCCTGGACGTAAGTCAGCATTGTGCCTACTATATTCAATCTCGATGCAATTTCTGTGTTTCATCGTCAATATGAAGCTCCAAGGGTTACAGTAAATAGCCAGTGGTGCGTCGCAATCTAATACTGGCCTCTCAGGAAAGGTACGTATACAGACTGTTTGAAGCATTACTCCCCCTGGAAGTAAGTCGCCATTGTGCCTACTATATTCACCCCGATGCAATTTCTGTGTTTCATTCTCAATATGAAGCTCCAAAGGTTACAGTAAACACCCAGTGGTGCGTAGCAATTTAATACTGGAATCTCAGGAAAGGCACGTATACAACTGTATGAAGCATTGCTCACACTGTACGTAAGTCGGCATTGTGCTTACTATATTCAATCCCGATGCAATTTCTGTGTTTCATCGTCAATATGTAGCTCCAAGGGTTACAGTAAACACCCAGTGGTGCGTCGTAATCTAATACTGGCCTCTCTGTAACGGCACGTATACAGACTGTTTGAAGCATTGCTCCCCCTGGACGAAAGTCGGCATTGTGCCTACTATATTCAATCCCGATGCAATTTCTGTGTTTCATCGTCAACATGAAGCTCCATGGGTTACAGTAAACACCCAGTGGTGCGTCGCAGTCTAATACTGGCCACTCAGGAAAGGCACATCAACAGATTGTTTGAAGCGTTACTCCCCCTGGACGTAAGTCAGCATTGTGCCTACTATATTCAATCCCGATGCAATTTCTGTGTTTCATCGTCAATATGAAGCTCCACGGGTTACAGTAAACACCCAGTGGTGCGTCGCAATCTAGTACTGGAATCTCAGGAAAGGCACGTATACAACAGTATGAAGCATTGCTCCCCCTATACGTAAGTCGGCATTGTGCCTACTATATTCAATCCCGATGCAATTTCTGTGTTTCATCGTCAGTATGAAGATCCAAGGGTTACAGTAAACACCCAGTGGTGCGTCGCAATCTAATACTGGCCTCTCAGTAACGGCACATATAAGGACTGTTTGAAGCATTACTCCCCCTGGACGTAAGTCGGCATCGTGCCTACTATATTCAATCCCGATGCAATTTCTGTGTTTCATCGTCAATATGATGCTCCAAGGGTTACAGTAAACACCCAGTGGTGCGTCGCAATCTAATACTGACCTCACAGTAACGGCACGTATACAGACTGTTTGAAGCATTGCTCCCCCTGTACGTAAGTCGGCATTGTGCCTACTATATTCAATCCTGATGCAATTTCTGTGTTTCATCGTCAATATGAAGCTGCAAAGGTTACAGTAAACACCCAGTGGGTCATCGCAACCTAATACTGGCCTTTCAGTAACGGCACATATACTGACAGTTTGAAGCATTGCTCACCCTGGACGTAAGTCGGCATGTTGCCTACTATATTCAATCCCGATGCAATTTCTGTGTTTCATCGTCAATATGAAGCTCCAAGGGTTACAGTAAACACCCAGTGGTGCGTCACAATCTAATACTGGCCTCTCAGTAACGGCACATATACAGACTGTTTGAAGCATTACTCCCCCTGGACGTAAGTCGGCATCGTGCCTACTATATTCAATCCCGATGCAATTTCTGTGTTTCATCGTCAATATGATGTTCCAAGGGTTACAGTAAACACCCAGTGGTGCATCGCAATCTAATACTGACCTCACAGTAACGGAACGTATACAGACTGTTTGAAGCATTGCTCCCACTGGACGTAAGTCGGCATTGTGCCTACTATATTCAATCCCGATGCAATTTCTGTGTTTCATCGTCAATATGAAGCTCCAAGGGTTACAGTAAACACCCAGTGGTGCGTCGCAATCTAATACTGGCCTCTCAGTAACGGCACATATACAGACTGTTTGAAGCATTACTCCCCCTGGACGTAAGTCGGCATTGTGCCTACTATATTCAATCCCGATGCAATTTCTGTGTTTCATCGTCAATATGAAGCTCCAAGGGTTACAGTAAACACCCAGTGGTGCGTCGCAATCTAATACTGGCCTCTCAGTAACGGCACATATACAGACTGTTTGAAGCATTACTCCCCCTGGACGTAAGTCGGCATTGTGCCTACTATATTCAATCCCGATGCAATTTCTGTGTTTCATCGTCAATATGAAGCTCCAAGGGTTACAGTAAACACCCAGTGGTGCGTCGCAATCTAATACTGGCCTCTCAGGAAAGGCACGTATACAGACTGTTTGAAGCGTTGCGCCCCCTGAACGAAAGTCGGCATTGTGCCTACTATATTCTATCCCGATGCAATTTCTGCGTTTCATCGTCAATATGAAGCTCCAAGGGTTACAGTAAACAGCCAGTGCTGCGTCGCAATCTAATACTGGCCTCTCAGGAAAGGCACGTATACAGACTTTTTTAAGCATTGCTCCCCCTGGACGTAAGTCGGCATTGTACCAACTATATTCAATCCCGATGCAATTTCTGTGTTTCATCGTCAATATGAAGCTCCAAGGGTTACAGTAAACTCCCAGTGGTGCGTCGCAATCTAATACTGGCCTCTCAGTAACGGCACATATACAGACTGCTTGAAGCATTACTCCCCCTGGACGTAAGTCAGCATTGTGCCTACTATATTCAATCTCGATGCAATTTCTGTGTTTCATCGTCAGTATGAAGCTCCAAGGGTTACAGTAAATACCCAGTGGTGCGTCGCAATCTAATACTGGCCTCTCAGGAAAGGTACGTATACAGACTGTTTGAAGCATTACTCCCCCTGGAAGTAAGTCGCCATTGTGCCTACTATATTCACCCCGATGCAATTTCTGTGTTTCATTCTCAATATGAAGCTCCAAGGGTTACAGTAAACACCCAGTGGTGCGTAGCAATTTAATACTGGAATCTCAGGAAAGGCACGTATACAACTGTATGAAGCATTGCTCACACTGTACGTAAGTCGGCATTGTGCTTACTATATTCAATCCCGATGCAATTTCTGTGTTTCATCGTCAATATGTAGCTCCAAGGGTTACAGTAAACACCCAGTGGTGCGTCGTAATCTAATATTGCCCTCTCTGTAACGGCACGTATACAGACTGTTTGAAGCATTGCTCCCCCTGGACGAAAGTCGGCATTGTGCCTACTATATTCAATCCCGATGCAATTTCTGTGTTTCATCGTCAACATGAAGCTCCATGGGTTACAGTAAACACCCAGTGGTGCGTCGCAGTCTAATACTGGCCACTCAGGAAAGGCACATCAACAGATTGTTTGAAGCGTTACTCCCCCTGCACGTAAGTCAGCATTGTGCCTACTATATTCAATCCCGATGCAATTTCTGTGTTTCATCGTCAATATGAAGCTCCACGGGTTACAGAAAACACCCAGTGGTGCGTCGCAATCTAATACTGGAATCTCAGGAAAGGCACGTATACAACAGTATGAAGCATTGCTCCCCCTATACGTAAGTCGGCATTGTGCCTACTATATTCAATAACGATGCAATTTCTGTGTTTCATCGTCAATATGAAGCTCCAAGGGTTACAGTAAACACCCAGTGGTGCGTCGCAATCTAATACTGGCCTCTCAGGATAGGCACGTATACAGACTGTTTGAAGCATTACTCTCCCTGAACGATAGTCGGCATTGTGCCTACTATATTCAATCACGATGCAATATCTGTGTTTCATCGTCAATATGAAGCTCCATAGGTTACAGTAAACTCCCAGTGGTGCGTCGCAATCTAATACTGGAATCTCTGGAAAGGCACGTATACAACTGTATGAAGCATTGCTCCCCCTGGACGTAAGTCGGCATTGTGCCTACTATATTCAATCCCGATGCAATTTCTGTGTTTCATCGTCAATATGAAGCTCCAAGGGTTACAGTAAACACCCAGTGGTGCGTCGCAATCTAATACTGGCCTCTCAGGAAAGGCACGTATACAGACTGTTTGATGCGTTGCGCCCCCTGAACGAAAGTCGGCATTGTGCCTACTATATTCAATCCCGATGCAATTTCTGCGTTTCATCGTCAATATGAAGCTCCAAGGGTTACAGTAAACAGCCAGTGCTGCGTCGCAATCTAATACTGGCCTCTCAGGAAAGGCACGTATACAGACTTTTTTAAGCATTGCCTCCCCTGGACATAAGTCGGCATTGTACCAACTATATTCAATCCCGATGCAATTTCTGTGTTTCATCGTCAATATGAAGCTCCAAGGGTTACAGTAAACACCCAGTGGTGCGTCGCAATCTAATACTTGCCTCTCAGGAAAGGTACGTATACAGACTGTTTGAAGCATTACTCCCCCTGGAAGTAAATCGCCATTGTGCCTACTATATTCACCCCGATGCAATTTCTGTGTTTCATTCTCAATATGAAGCTCCAAGGGTTACAGTAAACACCCAGTGGTGCGTCGCAATCTAATACTGGAATCTCAGGAAAGGCACGTATACAACTGTATGAAGCATTGCTCCCACTGTACGTAAGTTGGCATTGTGCTTACTATATTCAATCCCGATGCAATTTCTGTGTTTCATCGTCAATATGTAGCTCCAAGGGTTACAGTAAACACCCTGTGGTGCGTCGTAATCTAATACTGGCCTCTCTGTAACGGCACGTATACAGACTGTTTGAAGCATTGCTCCCCCTGGACGTAAGTCGGCGTTGTGCCTACTATATTCAATCCCGATGCAATTTCTGTGTTTCATCGTCAACATGAAGCTCCATGGATTACAGTAAACACCCAGTGGTGCGTCGCAATCTAATACTGGCCTCTCAGTAACGGCACATATACAGACTGTTTGAATCGTTACTCCCCCTGGACGTAAGTCGGCATCGTGCCTACTATATTCAATCCCGATGCAATTTCTGTGTTTCATCGTCAATATGATGCTCCAAGGGTTACAGTAAACACCCAGTGGTGCGTCGCAATCTAATACTGACCTCACAGTAGCGGCACGTATACAGACTGTTTGAAGCATTGCTCCCCCTGTACGTAAGTCGGCATTGTGCCTACTATATTCAATCCCGATGCAATATCTGTGTTTCATCATCAATATGAAGCTCCAAGGGTTACAGTAAACACTCAGTGGTGCGTCGCAATCTAATACTGGCCTCTCAGGAAAGGCACGTATACAGACTGTTTGAAGCGTTGCGTCTCCTGAACGAAAGTCGGCATTGTGCCTACTATATTCAATCCCGATGCAATTTCTGCGTTTCATCGTCAATATGAAGCTCCAAGGGTTACAGTAAACAGCCAGTGCTGCGTCGCAAACTAATACTGGCCTCTCAGGAAAGGCACGTATACAGACTTTTTTAAGCATTGCTCCCCCTGGAAGTAAATCGCCATTGTGCCTACTATATTCACCCCGATGCAATTTCTGTGTTTCATTCTCAATATGAAGCTCCAAGGGTTACAGTAAACACCCAGTGGTGCGTCGCAATCTAATACTGGAATCTCAGGAAAGGCACGTATACAACTGTATGAAGCATTGCTCCCACTGTACGTAAGTCGGCATTGTGCTTACTATATTCAATCCCGATGCAATTTCTGTGTTTCATCGTCAATATGTAGCTCCAAGGGTTACAGTAAACACCCTGTGGTGCGTCGTAATCTAATACTGGCCTCTCTGTAACGGCACGTATACAGACTGTTTGAAGCATTGCTCCCCCTGGACGTAAGTCGGCATTGTGCCTACTATATTCAATCCCGATGCAATTTCTGTGTTTCATCGTCAACATGAAGCTCCATGGATTACAGTAAACACCCAGTGGTGCGTCGCAGTCTAATACTGGCCACTCAGGAAAGGCACATCTACAGATTGTTTGAAGCGTTACTCCCCCTGGACGTAAGTCGGCATTGTGCCTACTATATACAATCCCTATGCAATTTCTGTGTTTCATCGTCAATATGAAGTTCCAGGGTTTACAGTAAACACCCAATGGTGCGTCGCAATCTAATACTGGAATCTCAGGAAAGGCACGTATACAACAGTATGAAGCAGTGCTCCCCCTATACGTAAGTCGGCATTGTGCCTACTATATTCAATCCCGATGCAATTTCTGTGTTTCAGCGTCACTATGAAGATCCAAGGGTTACAGTAAACACGCAGTGGTGCGTCGCAATCTAATACTGGCCTCTCAGTAACGGCACATATACAGACTGTTTGAAGCATTACTCCCCCTGGACGTAAGTCGGCATTGTGCCTACTATATTCAATCCCGATGCAATATCTGTGTTTCATCGTCAATATGAAATTCCAAGGGCTACAGGAAACACCCAGCGGTGCGTCGAAAACTAATACTGGCCTCTCAGGAAAGGCACGTACACAGACTGTTTGAAGCATTGCTCCCCCTGGATTTAAGTCGGCATTGTACCTACTATATTCAATCCCGATGCAATATCTGTGTTTCATCGTCAATATGAAGCTCCAAGGGTTACAGTAAACTCCCAGTGGTGCGTCGCAATCTAATACTGGCCTCTCAGTAACGGCACATATACAGACTGTTTGAAGCATTACTCCCCCTGGACGTAAGTCAGCATTGTGCCTACTATATTCAATCTCGATGCAATTTCTGTGTTTCATCGTCAATATGAAGCTCCAAGGGTTACAGTAAACTCCCAGTGGTTCGTCGCAGTCTAACACTGGCCTCTCAGGAAAGGCACGTATACAGACTGTTTGAAGCATTGCTCCCCCTGGACGTAAGTCGGCTTTGTGCCTACTATATTCAATCCTGATGCAACTTCTGTGTTTCATTCTCAATATGAAGCTCCAAGGGTTACAGTAAACACCCAGTGGTGCGTCGCAATCTAATACTGACATCACAGTAACGGCACGTATACAGACTGTTTGAAGCATTGCTCCCCCTGGACGTAAGTCGGCATTGTGCCTACTATATTCAATCCTGATGCAATTTCTGTGTTTCATCGTCAATATGAAGCTGCAAAGGTTACAGTAAACACCCAGTGGTTCATCGCAACCTAATACCGGCCTTTCAGTAACGGCACATATACTGACAGTTTGAAGCATTGCTCACCCTGGACGTAAGTCGGCATGTTGCCTACTATATTCAATCCCGATGCAATTTCTGTGTTTCATCGTCAATATGAAGCTCCAAGGGTTACAGTAAACACCCAGTGGTGCGTCGCAATCTAATACTGGCCTCTCAGTAACGGCACATATACTGACTGTTTGAAGCATTACTCCCCCTGGACGTAAGTCGGCATCGTGCCTACTATATTCAGTCCCGATGCAATTTCTGTGTTTCATCGTCAATATGATGTTCCAAGGGTTACAGTAAACAATCAGTGGTGCATCGCAATCTAATACTGACCTCACAGTAACGGAACGTATACAGACTGTTTGAAGCATTGCTCCTACTGGACGTAAGTCGGCATTGTGCCTACTATATTCAATCCCGATGCAATTTCTGTGTTTCATCGTCAATATGAAGCTCCAAGGGTTACAGTAAACACCCAGTGGTGCGGCGCAATCTAATACTGGCCTCTCAGTAACGGCACATATACAGACTGTTTGAAGCATTACTCCCCCTGGACGTAAGTCGGCATTGTGCCTACTATATTCAATCCCGATGCAATTTCTGTGTTTCATCGTCAATATGAAGCTCCAAGGGTTACAGTAAACACCCAGTGGTGCGTCGCAACCTAATACTGGCCTCTCAGTAACGGCACATATACAGACTGTTTGAAGCATTACTCCCCCTGGACGTAAGTCGGCATTGTGCCTACTATATTCAATCCCGATGCAATTTCTGTGTTTCATCGTCAATATGAAGCTCCAAGGGTTACAGTAAACACCCAGTGGTGCGTCGCAATCTAATACTGGCCTCTCAGGAAAGGCACGTATACAGACTGTTTGAAGCGTTGCGCCCCCTGAACGAAAGTCGGCATTGTGCCTACTATATTCAATCCCGATGCAATTTCTGTGTTTCATCGTCAATATGATGTTCCAAGGGTTACAGTAAACACCCAGTGGTGCATCGCAATCTAATACTGACCTCACAGTAACGGAACGTATACAGACTGTTTGAAGCATTGCTCCCACTGGACGTAAGTCGGCATTGTGCCTACTATATTCAATCCCGATGCAATTTCAGTGTTTCATCGTCAATATGAAGCTCCAAGGGTTACAGTAAACACCCAGTGGTGCGTCGCAATCTAATACTGGCCTCTCAGTAACGGCACATATACAGACTGTTTGAAGCATTACTCCCCCTGGACGTAAGTCGGCATTGTGCCTACTATATTCAATCCCGATGCAATTTCTGTGTTTCATCGTCAATATGAAGCTCCAAGGGTTACAGTAAACAGCCAGTGCTGCGTCGCAATCTAATACTGGCCTCTCAGGAAAGGCACGTATACAGACTTTTTTAAGCATTGCTCCCCCTGGACGTAAGTCGGCATTGTACCAACTATATTCAATCCCGATGCAATTTCTGTGTTTCATCGTCAATATGAAGCTCCAAGGGTTACAGTAAACTCCCAGTGGTGCGTCGCAATCTAATACTGGCCTCTCAGTAACGGCACATATGCAGACTGCTTGAAGCATTACTCCCCCTGGACGTAAGTCAGCATTGTGCCTACTATATTCAATCTCGATGCAATTTCTGTGTTTCATCGTCAATATGAAGCTCCAAGGGTTACAGTAAATACCCAGTGGTGCGTCGCAATCGAATACTGGCCTCTCAGGAAAGGTACGTATACAGACTGTTTGAAGCATTACTCCCCCTGGAAGTAAGTCGCCATTGTGCCTACTATATTCACCCCGATGCAATTTCTGTGTTTCATTCTCAATATGAAGCTCCAAAGGTTACAGTAAACACCCAGTGGTGCGTAGCAATTTAATACTGGAATCTCAGGAAAGGCACGTATACAACTGTATGAAGCATTGCTCACACTGTACGTAAGTCGGCATTGTGCTTACTATATTCAATCCCGATGCAATTTCTGTGTTTCATCGTCAATATGTAGCTCCAAGGGTTACAGTAAACACCCAGTGGTGCGTCGTAATCTAATACTGGCCTCTCTGTAACGGCACGTATACAGACTGTTTGAAGCATTGCTCCCCCTGGACGAAAGTCGGCATTGTGCCTACTATATTCAATCCCGATGCAATTTCTGTGTTTCATCGTCAACATGAAGCTCCATGGGTTACAGTAAACACCCAGTGGTGCGTCGCAGTCTAATACTGGCCACTCAGGAAAGGCACATCAACAGATTGTTTGAAGCGTTACTCCCCCTGGACGTAAGTCAGCATTGTGCCTACTATATTCAATCCCGATGCAATTTCTGTGTTTCATCGTCAATATGAAGCTCCACGGGTTACAGTAAACACCCAGTGGTGCGTCGCAATCTAATACTGGAATCTCAGGAAAGGCACGTATACAACAGTATGAAGCATTGCTCCCCCTATACGTAAGTCGGCATTGTGCCTACTATATTCAATCCCGATGCAATTTCTGTGTTTCATCGTCAGTATGAAGATCCAAGGGTTACAGTAAACACCCAGTGGTGCGTCGCAATCTAATACTGGCCTCTCAGTAACGGCACATATAAGGACTGTTTGAAGCATTACTCCCCCTGGACGTAAGTCGGCATCGTGCCTACTATATTCAATCCCGATGCAATTTCTGTGTTTCATCGTCAATATGATGCTCCAAGGGTTACAGTAAACACCCAGTGGTGCGTCGCAATCTAATACTGACCTCACAGTAACGGCACGTATACAGACTGTTTGAAGCATTGCTCCCCCTGTACGTAAGTCGGCATTGTGCCTACTATATTCAATCCTGATGCAATTTCTGTGTTTCATCGTCAATATGAAGCTGCAAAGGTTACAGTAAACACCCAGTGGGTCATCGCAACCTAATACTGGCCTTTCAGTAACGGCACATATACTGACAGTTTGAAGCATTGCTCACCCTGGACGTAAGTCGGCATGTTGCCTACTATATTCAATCCCGATGCAATTTCTGTGTTTCATCGTCAATATGAAGCTCCAAGGGTTACAGTAAACACCCAGTGGTGCGTCACAATCTAATACTGGCCTCTCAGTAACGGCACATATACAGACTGTTTGAAGCATTACTCCCCCTGGACGTAAGTCGGCATCGTGCCTACTATATTCAATCCCGATGCAATTTCTGTGTTTCATCGTCAATATGATGTTCCAAGGGTTACAGTAAACACCCAGTGGTGCATCGCAATCGAATACTGACCTCACAGTAACGGAACGTATACAGACTGTTTGAAGCATTGCTCCCACTGGACGTAAGTCAGCATTGTGCCTACTATATTCAATCCCGATGCAATTTCTGTGTTTCATCGTCAATATGAAGCTCCAAGGGTTACAGTAAACACCCAGTGGTGCGTCGCAATCTAATACTGGCCTCTCAGTAACGGCACATATACAGACTGTTTGAAGCATTACTCCCCCTGGACGTAAGTCGGCATTGTGCCTACTATATTCAATCCCGATGCAATTTCTGTGTTTCATCGTCAATATGAAGCTCCAAGGGTTACAGTAAACACCCAGTGGTGCGTCGCAATCTAATACTGGCCTCTCAGTAACGGCACATATACAGACTGTTTGAAGCATTACTCCCCCAGGACGTAAGTCGGCATTGTGCCTACTATATTCAATCCCGATGCAATTTCTGTGTTTCATCGTCAATATGAAGCTCCAAGGGTTACAGTAAACACCCAGTGGTGCGTCGCAATCTAATACTGGCCTCTCAGGAAAGGCACGTATACAGACTGTTTGAAGCGTTGCGCCCCCTGAACGAAAGTCGGCATTGTGCCTACTATATTCTATCCCGATGCAATTTCTGCGTTTCATCGTCAATATGAAGCTCCGAGGGTTACAGTAAACAGCCAGTGCTGCGTCGCAATCTAATACTGGCCTCTCAGGAAAGGCACGTATACAGACTTTTTTAAGCATTGCTCCCCCTGGACGTAAGTCGGCATTGTACCAACTATATTCAATCCCGATGCAATTTCTGTGTTTCATCGTCAATATGAAGCTCCAAGGGTTACAGTAAACTCCCAGTGGTGCGTCGCAATCTAATACTGGCCTCTCAGTAACGGCACATATACAGACTGCTTGAAGCATTACTCCCCCTGGACGTAAGTCAGCATTGTGCCTACTATATTCAATCTCGATGCAATTTCTGTGTTTCATCGTCAATATGAAGCTCCAAGGGTTACAGTAAATACCCAGTGGTGCGTCGCAATCTAATACTGGCCTCTCAGGAAAGGTACGTATACAGACTGTTTGAAGCATTACTCCCCCTGGAAGTAAGTCGCCATTGTGCCTACTATATTCACCCCGATGCAATTTCTGTGTTTCATTCTCAATATGAAGCTCCAAGGGTTACAGTAAACACCCAGTGGTGCGTAGCAATTTAATACTGGAATCTCAGGAAAGGCACGTATACAACTGTATGAAGCATTGCTCACACTGTACGTAAGTCGGCATTGTGCTTACTATATTCAATCCCGATGCAATTTCTGTGTTTCATCGTCAATATGTAGCTCCAAGGGTTACAGTAAACACCCAGTGGTGCGTCGTAATCTAATATTGCCCTCTCTGTAACGGCACGTATACAGACTGTTTGAAGCATTGCTCCCCCTGGACGAAAGTCGGCATTGTGCCTACTATATTCAATCCCGATGCAATTTCTGTGTTTCATCGTCAACATGAAGCTCCATGGGTTACAGTAAACACCCAGTGGTGCGTCGCAGTCTAATACTGGCCACTCAGGAAAGGCACATCAACAGATTGTTTGAAGCGTTACTCCCCCTGGACGTAAGTCAGCATTGTGCCTACTATATTCAATCCCGATGCAATTTCTGTGTTTCATCGTCAATATGAAGCTCCACGGGTTACAGAAAACACCCAGTGGTGCGTCGCAATCTAATACTGGAATCTCAGGAAAGGCACGTATACAACAGTATGAAGCATTGCTCCCCCTATACGTAAGTCGGCATTGTGCCTACTATATTCAATCCCGATGCAATTTCTGTGTTTCATCGTCAGTATGAAGATCCAAGGGTTACAGTAAACACCCAGTGGTGCGTCGCAATCTAATACTGGCCTCTCAGTAACGGCACATATACAGACTGTTTGAAGCATTACTCCCCCTGGACTTAAGTCGACATCGTGCCTACTATATTCAATCCCGATGCAATTTCTGTGTTTCATCGTCAATATGATGCTCCAAGGGTTACAGTAAACACCCAGTGGTGCGTCGCAATCTAATACTGACCTCACAGTAACGGCACGTATACAGACTGTTTGAAGCATTGCTCCCCCTGTACGTAAGTCGGCATTGTGCCTACTATATTCAATCCCGATGCAATATCTGTGTTTCATCGTCAATATGAAGCTCCAAGGGTTACAGTAAACACCCAGTGGTGCGTCGCAATCTAATACTGGCCTCTCAGGAAAGGCACGTATACAGACTGTTTGAAGCGTTGCGCCCCCTGAACGAAAGTCGGCATTGTGCCTACTATATTCAATCCCGATGCAATTTCTGCGTTTCATCGTCAATATGAAGCTCCAAGGGTTACAGTAAACAGCCAGTGCTGCGTCGCAAACTAATACTGGCCTCTCAGGAAAGGCACGTATACAGACTTTTTTAAGCATTGCTCCCCCTGGACGTAAGTCGGCATTGTACCAACTATATTCAATCCCGATGCAATTTCTGTGTTTCATCGTCAATATGAAGCTCCAAGGGTTACAGTAAACACCCAGTGGTGCGTCGCAATCTAATACTGGCCTCTCAGGAAAGGTACGTATACAGACTGTTTGAAGCATTACTCCCCCTGGAAGTAAATCGCCATTGTGCCTACTAAATTCACCCCGATGCAATTTCTGTGTTTCATTCTCAATATGAAGCTCCAAGGGTTACAGTAAACACCCAGTGGTGCGTCGCAATCTAATACTGGAATCTCAGGAAAGGCACGTATACAACTGTATGAAGCATTGCTCCCACTGTACGTAAGTCGGCATTGTGCTTACTATATTCAATCCCGATGCAATTTCTGTGTTTCATCGTCAATATGTAGCTCCAAGGGTTACAGTAAACACCCTGTGGTGCGTCGTAATCTAATACTGGCCTCTCTGTAACGGCACGTATACAGACTGTTTGAAGCATTGCTCCCCCTGGACGTAAGTCGGCATTGTGCCTACTATATTCAATCCCGATGCAATTTCTGTGTTTCATCGTCAACATGAAGCTCCATGGATTACAGTAAACACCCAGTGGTGCGTCGCAGTCTAATACTGGCCACTCAGGAAAGGCACATCCACAGATCGTTTGAAGCGTTACTCCCCCTGGACGTAAGTCGGCATTGTGCCTACTATATACAATCCCTATGCAATTTCTGTGTTTCATCGTCAATATGAAGCTCCAGGGGTTTTAGTAAACACCCAATGGTGCGTCGCAATCTAATACTGGAATCTCAGGAAAGGCACGTATACAACAGTATGAAGCAGTGCTCCCCCTATACGTAAGTCGGCATTGTGCCTACTATATTCAATCCCGATGCAATTTCTGTGTTTCAGCGTCAGTATGAAGATCCAAGGGTTACAGTAAACACCCAGTGGTGCGTCGCAATCTAATACTGGCCTCTCAGTAACGGCACATATACAGACTGTTTGAAGCATTACTCCCCCTGGACGTAAGTCGGCATTGTGCCTACTATATTCAATCCCGATGCAATTTCTGTGTTTCATCGTCAATATGAAGCTCCAAGGGTTACAGTAAACACCCAGTGGTGCGTCGCAATCTAATACTGGCCTCTCAGTAACGGCACATATATAGACTGTTTGAAGCATTGCTCCCCCTGGACGTAAGTCGGCTTTGTGCCTACTATATTCAATCCCGATGCAATTTCTGTGTTTCATCGTCAATATGAAATTCCAAGGGCTACAGGAAACACCCAGCGGTGCGTCGAAAACTAATACTGGCCTCTCAGGAAGGGCACGTACACAGACTGTTTGAAGCATTGCTCCCCCTGGATTTAAGTCGGCATTGTACCTACTATATTCAATCCCGATGCAATATCTGTGTTTCATCGTCAATATGAAGCTCCAAGGGTTACAGTAAACAACCAGTGGTGCGTCGCAATTTAATACTGGCCTCTCAGGAGAGGCACATATACAGACTGTTTGAAGCATTGCTCCCCCTGAACGAAAGTCGGCATTGTGCCTACTATATTCAATCCCGATGCAATTTCTGTGTTTCATCGTCAATATGAAGCTCCAAGGGTTACAGTAAACAGCCAGTGCTGCGTCGCAATCTAATACTGGCCTCTCAGGAAAGGCACGTATACAGACTGTTTGAAGCATTGCTCCCCCTGGACGTAAATCGGTATTGTACCTACTATATTCAATCCCGATGCAATTTCTGTGTTTTATCGTCAATATGAAGCTCCAAGGGTTACAGTAAACTCCCAGTGGAGCGTCGCAATCTAATACTGGCCTCTCAGTAACGGCACATATACAGACTGTTTGAAGCATTACTCCCCCTGGACGTAAGTCAGCATTGTGCCTACTATATTCAATCTCGATGCAATTTCTGTGTTTCATCGTCAATATGAAACTCCAAGGGTTACAGTAAACTCCCAGTGGTTCGTCGCAGTCTAACACTGGCCTCTCAGGAAAGGCACGTATACAGACTGTTTGAAGCATTGCTCCCCCTGGACGTAAGTCGGCTTTGTGCCTACTATATTCAATCCTGATGCAATATCTGTGTTTCATCGTCAATATGAAGCTCCAAGGGTTACAGTAAACACCCAGTGGTGCGTCGCAATCTAATACTGGCCTCTCAGTAACGGCACATATACAGACTGTTTGAAGCATTACTCCCCCTGGACGTAAGTCGGCATTGTGCCCACTATATTCAATCCCGATGCAATTTCTGTGTTTCATCGTCAATATGAAGCTGCAAGGGTTACAGTAAACACCCAGTGGTTCATCGCAACCTAATACTGGCCTCTCAGTAACGGCACATATACTGACAGTTTGAAGCATTGCTCACCCTGGACGTAAGTCGGCATGTTGCCTACTATATTCAATCCCGATGCAATTTCTGTGTTTCATCGTCAATATGAAGCTCCAAGGGTTACAGTAAACACCCAGTGGTGCGTCGCAATCTAATACTGGCCTCTCAGTAACGGCACATATACTGACTGTTTGAAGCATTACTCCCCCTGGACGTAAGTCGGCATCGTGCCTACTATATTCAATCCCGATGCAATTTCTGTGTTTCATCGTCAATATGATGTTCCAAGGGTTACAGTAAACACCCAGTGGTGCGTCGCAATCTAATACTGACCTCACAGTAACGGAACGTATACAGACTGTTTGAAGCATTGCTCCCACTGGACGTAAGTCGGCATTGTGCCTACTAAATTCAATCCCGATGCAATTTCTGTGTTTCATCGTCAATATGAAGCTCCAAGGGTTACAGTAAACACCCAGTGGTGCGTCGCAATCTAATACTGGCCTCTCAGTAACGGCACATATACAGACTGTTTGAAGCTTTACTCCCCTTGGACGTAAGTCGGCATTGTGCCTACTATATTCAATCCCAATGCAATTTCTGTGTTTCATCGTCAATATGAAGCTCCAAGGGTTACAGTAAACACCCAGTGGTGCGTCACAATCTAATACTGGCCTCTCAGTAACGGCACATATACAGACTGTTTGAAGCATTACTCCCCCTGGACGTAAGTCGGCATTGTGCCTACTATATTCAATCCCGATGCAATTTCTGTGTTTCATCGTCAACATGAAGCTCCAAGGGTTACAGTAAACACCCAGTGGTGCGTCGCAATCTAATACTGGCCTCTCAGGAAAGGCACGTATACAGACTGTTTGAAGCGTTGCGCCCCCTGAACGAAAGTCGGCATTGTGCCTACTATATTCAATCCCGATGCAATTTCTGCGTTTCATCGTCAATATGAAGCTCCAAGGGTTACAGTAAACAGCCAGTGCTGCGTCGCAATCTAATACTGGCCTCTCAGGAAAGGCACGTATACAGACTTTTTTAAGCATTGCTCCCCCTGGACGTAAGTCGGCATTGTACCAACTATATTCAATCCCGATGCAATTTCTGTGTTTCATCGTCAATATGAAGCTCCAAGGGTTACAGTAAACACCCAGTGGTGCGTCGCAATCTAATACTGGCCTCTCAGGAAAGGTACGTATACAGACTGTTTGAAGCATTACTCCCCCTGGAAGTAAATCGCCATTGTGCCTACTATATTTACCCCGATGCAATTTCTGTGTTTCATTCTCAATATGAAGCTCCAAGGGTTACAGTAAACACCCAGTGGTGCGTCGCAATCTAATACTGGAATCTCAGGAAAGGCACGTATACAACTGTATGAAGCATTGCTCCCACTGTACGTAAGTTGGCATTGTGCTTACTATATTCAATCCCGATGCAATTTCTGTGTTTCATCGTCAATATGTAGCTCCAAGGGTTACAGTAAACACCCTGTGGTGCGTCGTAATCTAATACTGGCCTCTCTGTAACGGCACGTATACAGACTGTTTGAAGCATTGCTCCCCCTGGACGTAAGTCGGCATTGTGCCTACTATATTCAATCCCGATGCAATTTCTGTGTTTCATCGTCAACATGAAGCTCCATGGATTACAGTAAACACCCAGTGGTGCGTCGCAGTCTAATACTGGCCACTCAGGAAAGGCACATCTACAGATTGTTTGAAGCGTTACTCCCCCTGGACGTAAGTCGGCATTGTGCCTACTATATACAATCCCTATGCAATTTCTGTGTTTCATCGTCAATATGAAGCTCCAGGGGTTACAGTAAACACCCAATGGTGCGTCGCAATCTAATACTGGAATCTCAGAAAGGCACGTATACAACAGTATGAAGCAGTGCTCCCCCTATACGTAAGTCGGCATTGTGCCTACTATATTCAATCCCGATGCAATTTCTGTGTTTCAGCGTCAGTATGAAGATCCAAGGGTTACAGTAAACACCCAGTGGTGCGTCGCAATCTAATACTGGCCTCTCAGTAACGGCACATATACAGACTGTTTGAAGCATTACTCCCCCTGGACGTAAGTCGGCATTGTGCCTACTATATTCAATCCCGATGCAATTTCTGTGTTTCATCGTCAATATGAAGCTCCAAGGGTTACAGTAAACACCCAGTGGTGCGTCGCAATCTAATGCTGGCCTCTCAGTAACGGCACATATACAGCCTGTTTGAAGCATTACTCCCCCTGGACGTAAGTCGGCATTGTGCCTACTATATTCAATCCCGATGCAATTTCTGTGTTTCATCGTCAATATGAAGCTCCAAGGGTTACAGTAAACACCCAGTGGTGCGTCGCAATCTAATACTGGCCTCTCAGTAACGGCACATATACAGACTGTTTGAAGCATTACTCCCCCTGGACGTAAGTCGGCATTGTGCCTACTATATTCAATCCCGATGCAATTTCTGTGTTTCATCGTCAATATGAAGCTCCAAAGGTTACAGTAAACACCCAGTGGTGCGTCGCAATCTAATACTGGCCTCTCAGGAAAGGCACGTATACAGACTGTTTGAAGCGTGGCGCCCCCTGCACGAAAGTCGGCATTGTGCCTACTATATTCAATCCCGATGCAATTTCTGCGTTTCATCGTCAATATGAAGCTCCAAGGGTTACAGTAAACAGCCAGTGCTGCGTCGCAATCTAATACTGGCCTCTCAGGAAAGGCACGTATACAGACTTTTTTAAGCATTGCTCCCCCTGGACGTAAGTCGGCATTGTACCAACTATATTCAATCCCGATGCAATTTCTGTGTTTCATCGTCAATATGAAGCTCCAAGGGTTACAGTAAACTCCCAGTGGTGCGTCGCAATCTAATTCTGGCCTCTCAGTAACGGCACATATACAGACTGCTTGAAGCATTATTCCCCTGGACGTAAGTCAGCATTGTGCCTACTATATTCAATCTCGATGCAATTTCTGTGTTTCATCGTCAATATGAAGCTCCAAGGGTTACAGTAAATACCCAGTGGTGCGTCGCAATCTAATACTGGCCTCTCAGGAAAGGTACGTATACAGACTGTTTGAAGCATTACTCCCCCTGGAAGTAAGTCGCCATTGTGCCTACTATATTCACCCCGATGCAATTTCTGTGTTTCATTCTCAATATGAAGCTCCAAGGGTTACAGTAAACACCCAGTGGTGCGTAGCAATCTAATACTGGATTCTCAGGAAAGGCACGTATACAACTGTATGAAGCATTGCTCACACTGTACGTAAGTCGGCATTGTGCTTACTACATTCAATCCCGATGCAATTTCTGTGTTTCATCGTCTATATGTAGCTCCAAGGGTTACAGTAAACACCCAGTGGTGCGTCGTAATCTAATACTGGCCTCTCTGTAACGGCACGTTACAGACTGTTTGAAGCATTGCTCCCCCTGGACGAAAGTCGGCATTGTGCCTACTATATTCAATCCCGATGCAATTTCTGTGTTTCATCGTCAACATGAAGCTCCATGGGTTACAGTAAACACCCAGTGATGCGTCGCAGTCTAATACTGGCCACTCAGGAAAGGCACATCTACAGATTGTTTGAAGCGTTACTCCCCCTGGACGTAAGTCAGCATTGTGCCTACTATATTCAATCCCGATGCAATTTCTGTGTTTCATCGTCAATATGAAGGTCCACGGGTTACAGTAAACACCCAGTGGTGCGTCGCAATCTAATACTGGAATCTCAGGAAAGGCACGTATACAACAGTATGAAGCATTGCTCCCCCAATACGTAAGTCGGCATTGTGCCTACTATATTCAATCCCGATGCAATTTCTGTGTTTCATCGTCAGTATGAAGATGCAAGGGTTACAGTAAACACCCAGTGGTGCGTCGCAATCTAATACTGGCCTCTCAGTAACGGCACATATACAGACTGTTTGAAGCATTACTCCCCCTGGACGTAAGTCGCCATTGTGCCTACTATATTCAATCCCGATGCAATTTCTGTGTTTCATCGTCAATATGAAGCTCCAAGGGTTACAGTAAACACCCAGTGGTGCGTCGCAATCTAATACTGTCCTCTCAGTAACGGCACATATACAGACTGTTTGAAGCATTGCTCCCCCTGGACGTAAGTCGGCTTTGTGCCTACTATATTCAATCCCGATGCAATTTCTGTGTTTCATCGTCAATATGAAATTCCAAGGGCTACAGGAAACACCCAGCGGTGCGTCGAAATCTAATACTGGCCTCTCAGGAAAGGCACGTATACAGACTGTTTGAAGCATTGCTCCCCCTGGACGTAAGTCGGCATTGTACCTACTATATTCAATCCCGATGCAATTTCTGTGTTTCGTCGTCAATGTGAAGCTCCAAGGGTTACAGTAAACAGCCAGTGCTGCGTCGCAATCTAATACTGGCCTCTCAGGAAAGGCACGTATACAGACTGTTTGAAGCATTGCTCCCCCTGGATGTAAATCGGCATTGTACCTACTATATTCAATCCCGATGCAATTTCTGTGTTTTATCGTCAATATGAAGCTCCAAGGTTTACAGTAAACTCCCAGTGGTGCGTCGCAATCTAATACTGGCCTCTCAGTAACGGCACATATACAGACTGTTTGAAGCATTACTCCCCATGGACGTAAGTCAGCATTGTGCCTACTATATTCAATCTCGATCAATTTCTGTGTTTCATCGTCAATATCAAGCTCCAAGGGTTACAGTATACTCCCAGTGGTTCGTCGCAGTCTAACACTGGCCTCTCAGGAAAGGCACGTATACAGACTGTTTGAAGCATTGCTCTCCCTGGACGTAAGTCGGCTTTGTGCCTACTATATTCAATCCTGATACAATTTCTGTGTTTCATCGTCAAAATGAAGCTCCAAGGGTTACAGTAAACACCCAGTGGTGCGTCGAAATCTAATACTGGCCTCTCAGTAACGTTACATATACAGACTGTTTGAAGCATTCCTCCCCCTGGACGTAAATCGGCCTTCTGCCTACTATATTCAATCCCGATGCAATATCTGTGTTTCATCGTCAATATGAAGCACCAAGGGTGGCAGTAAACACCCAGTGGTGCGTCGCAATCTAATACTGGCCTCTCAGGAAAGGCACGTATACAGACTGTTTGAAGCATTGCTCCCCCTGAACGAAAGTCGGCATTGTGCCGACTATATTCAATCCCGATGCAATTTCTGTGTTTCATAGTCAATATGAAGCTCCAAGGGTTACAGTAAATACCCAGTGGTGTGTCGCAATCTAATACTGCCCTCTCAGGAAAGGCACATATACAGTCTGTTTGAAGCATTACTCCCCCTGAACGAAAGTCGGCATTGTGCCTACTATATTCAATCCCGATGCAATTTCTGTGTTTTATCGTCAATAAGAAGCTCCAAGGGTTACAGTAAACACCCAGTGGTGCGTCGCAATCTAATACTGGAATCTCAGGAAAGGCACGTATACAACTGTATGAAGCATTGCTCCCCCAGAACGAAAGTTGGCATTGTGCCTACTATATTCAATCCCGATGCAATATCTGTGTTTCATCGTCAATATGAAGCTCCAAGGGTGGCAGTAAACACCCAGTGGTGCGTCGCAATCTAATACTGGCCTCTTAGGAAAGGCACGTATACAGACTGTTTGAAGCATTGTTCCACCTGAACGAAAGTCGGCATTGTGCCTACTATATTCAATCCCGATGCAATTTCTGTGTTTCATCGTCAATATGAATTTCCAAGGGTTACAGTAAACACCCAGTGGTGCGTCGAAATCTAATACTGGCCTCTCAGGAAAGGCACGTATACAGACTGTTTGAAGCATTGCTCCACCTGGACGTAAGTCGTCATTGTACCTACTAAATTCAATCCCGATGCAATTTCTGTGTTTCATCGTCAATATGAAGCTCCAAGGGTTACAGTAAACTCCCAGTGGTGCGTCACAATCTAATACTGGCCTCTCAGTAACGGCACATATACAGACTGTTTGAAGCATTACTCCCCCTTGACGTAAGGCGGCATTGTGCCTACTATATTCAATCCCGATGAAATTTCTGTGTTTCATCGTCAATATGAAGCTCCAAGGGTTACAGTAAACACCCAGTGGTGCGTCGCAATCTAATACTGGCCTCTCAGGAAAGGCACGTATGCAGACTGTTTGAAGCATTGCTCCCCCTGAACGACAGTCGGCATTCTGCCTACTATATTCAATCCCGATGCAATTTCTGTGTTTCATCGTCAATGTGAAGCACCAAGGGGTACAGTAAACAGCCAGTGGTGCGTCGCAATCTAATACTGGCCTCTCAGGAAAGGCACGTATACAGACTGTTTGAAACATTCCTCCCCCTGGACGTAAGTCGGCATTGTACCTACTATATTCAATCCCGATGCAATATCTGTGTTTCATCGTCAATATGAAGCTCCAAGGGTTACAGTAAACTCCCAGTGGTGCGTCGCAATCTAATACTGGCCTCTCAGTAACGGCACATATACAGACTGTTTGAAGCATTACTCCCCCTGGACGTAAGTCGGCATTGTGCCTACTATATTCAATCTCGATGCAATTTCTGTGTTTCATCGTCAATATGAAGCTCCAAGGGTTACAGTAAACTCCCAGTGGTTCGTCGCAGTCAAATACTGGCCTCTCAGGAAAGGCACGTGTACAGACTGTTTGAAGCATTGCTACCCCTGAGCGAAAGTCGGCATTGTGCCTACTATATTCAATCCCGATGCAATATCTGTGTTTCATCGTCAATTTGAAGCTCCATGGGTTACAGTAAACACCCAGTGGTGCGTCGCAATCTAATACTGGAATCTCAGGAAAGGCACGTATACAACTGTATGAAGCATTACTCCCACTGTACGTAAGTCGGCATTGTGCTTACTATATTCAATCCCGATGCAATTTCTGTGTTTCATCGTCAATATGTAGCTCCAAGGGTACAGTAAACACCCAGTGGTGCGTCGCAATCTAATACTGGCCTCTCAGGATAGGCACGTATAAAGACTGTTTGAAGCATTACTCTCCCTGAACGAAAGTCGGCATTGTGCCTACTATATTCAATCCCAATGCAATTTCTGTGTTTCATCGTCAATATGAAGCTCCATGGGTTACAGTAAACTCCCAGTGGTGCGTCGCAATCTAATACTGGAATCTCTGGAAAGGCACGTATACAGACTGTTTGAAGCATTGCTCCCCCTGAACGAAAGTCGGCATTGTGCCTACTATATTCAATCCCGATGCAATTTCTGTGTTTCATCGTCAATATGAAGCTCCAAGGGTGGCAGTAGTCACCCAGTGGTGCGTCGCAATCTAATACTGGCCTCTCAGGAAAGGCACGTATACAGACTGTTTGAAGCATTGCTCCACCTGAACGAAAGTCGGCATTGTGCCTACTATATTCAATCCCGATGCAATTTCTGTGTTTCATCGTCAATATGAATTTCCAAGGGTTACAGTAAAAACCAAGTGTTGCATCGAAATCTAATACTGGCCTCTCAGGAAAGGCACGTATACAGACTGTTTGAAGCGTTGCTCCCCCTGGACGTAAGTCGGCATTGTACCTACTAAATTCAATCCCAATGCAATTTCTGTGTTTCATCGTCAATATGAAGCTCCAAGGGTTACAGTAAACTCCCAGTGGTGCGTCGCAATCTAATACTGGCCTCTCAGTAACTTCACATATACAGACTGTTTGAAGCATTACTCCCCCTGGACGTAAGTCGGCATTGTGCCTACTATATTCAATCCCGATGCAATTTCTGTGTTTCATCGTCAATATGAAGATCCAAGGGTTACAGGAAACACCCAGTGGTGCGTCGCAATCTAATACTGGCCTCTCAGGAAAGGCACGTATGCAGACTGTTTGAAGCATTGCTCCCCCAAAACGAAAGTCGGCATTCTGCCTACTATATTCAATCCCGATGCAATTTCTGTGTTTCATCGTCAATGTGAAGCTCCAAGGGTTACAGTAAACTCCCAGTGGTGCGTCGCAATCTAATACTGGCCACTCAGTAACGGCACATATACAGACTGTTTGAAGCATTACTCCCCCTGGACGTAAGTCGGCATTGTGCCTACTATATTCAATCTCGATGCAATTTCTGTGTTTCATCGTCAATATGAAGCTCCAAGGGTTACAGTAAACTCCCAGTGGTTCGTCGCAGTCTAATACTGGCCTCTCAGGAAAGGCACGTATACAGACTGTTTGAAGCATTGCTCCCCCTGTACGAAAGTCGGCATTGTGCCTACTATATTCAATCCCGATGCAATTTCTGTGTTTCATCGTCAGTATAAATCTCCAAGGGTTACAGTAAACACCCAGTGGTGCGTCGCAATCTAATACTGGCCTCTCAGTAACGGCACATATACAGACTGTTTGAAGCATTCCTCCCCCTGGACGTAAGTCGGCCTTCTGCCTACTATATTCAATCCCGATGCAATTTCTGTGTTTCATCGTCAATATGAAGCTCCAAGGGTTACAGTAAACACCCAGTGGTGCATCGCAATCTAATACTGTCCTCTCAGGAAAGGCACGTGTACAGACTGTTTGAAACATTTCTCCCCCTGAGCGAAAGTCGGCATTGTGCCTACTATATTCAATCCCGATGCAATTTCTGTGTTTCATCGTCAATATGAAGCTCCATGGGTTACAGTAAACACCCAGCGGTGAGTCGCTATCTAATACTGGAATCTCAGGAAAGACACGTATACAACTGTATGAAGCATTGCTCCCACTGTACGTAAGTCGGCATTGTGGTTACTATATTCAATCCCGATGCAATTTCTGTGTTTCATCGTCAATATGTAGCTCCAAGGGTTACAGTAAACAGCCAGTGGTGCGTCGCAAAATAATACTGGAATATCTGGAAAGGCACGTATACAACTGTATGAAGCCTTGCTCCCCCTGGACGTAAGTCGGCATTGTGCCTACTATATTCAATCCCGATGCAGTTTCTGTATCTTATTCGTCAATATGAAGCTCCAAGGGTTACAGTAAACACCCAGTGGTGCGTCGCAATCTAATACTGGCCTCTCAGGATAGGCACGTATACAGACTGTTTGAAGCATTACTCTCCCTGAACGAAAGTCGGTATTGTGCCTACTATATTGAATCCCGATGCAATTTCTGTATTTCATCGTCAATATGAAGCTCCATGGGTTACAGTAAACACCCAGTGGTGCGTCGCAAAATAATACTGGAATATCTGGAAAGGCACGTATACAACTGTATGAAGCCTTGCTCCCCCTGGACGTAAGTCGGCATTGTGCCTACTATATTCAATCCCGATGCAGTTTCTGTATTTTATTCGTCAATATGAAGCTCCAAGGGTTACAGTAATCACCCAGTGGTGCGTCGCAATCTAATACTGGCCTCTCAGGAAAGGCACGTATACAGACTGTTTGAAGAATTGCTCCCCCGGAATGAAAGTCGGCATTGTGCCTTCAATATTCAATCCCGATGCAATTTCTGTGTTTCATCGTCAATATGAAGCTCCAAGGATTACAGTAAACAGCCAGTGCTGCGTCGCAATCTAATACTGGCCTCTCAGAAAAGGCACGTATACAGACTGTTTGAAGCATTGCTCCCCCTGGACGTAAGTCGGCATTGTAACTACTATATTCAATCCCGATGCAATTTCTGTGTTTCATCGTCAAAATGAAGCTCCAAGGGTTACAGAAACAACCAGTGGTGCGTCGCAATCTAATACTGGCCTCTTAGTAACGGCACATATACAGACTGTTTGAAGCATTACTCCCCCAGGACGTAAGTCGGCATTGTGCCTACTAAATTCAATCTCGATGCAATTTCCGTGTTTCATTCTCAATATGAAGCTCCATGGGTTACAGTAAACACCCAGTGGTGCGTCGCAATCTATTACTGGCCTCTCAGGAAAGGCACGTATACAGACTGTTTGAAGCATTACTCCCCCTGGACGTAAGTCGGCATTGTGCCTACTATATTCAATCCCGATGCAATTTCTGTGTTTCATCGTCAATATGAAGCTCCAAGGGTTACAGTAAACACCCAGTGGTGCGTCGCAATCTAATACTGGCCTCTGAGTAACGGCACATATACAGACTGTTTGAAGCGTTCCTCCCCCTGGACGTAAGTAGGCATTGTGCCTACTATATTCAATCCCGATGCAATTTCTGCGTTTCATCGTCAATATTGAGCTCCAAGGCTTACAGTAAACACCCAGTGGTGCGTCGCAATCTAATACTGGCCTCTCTTTAACGGCACGTATACAACTGTATGAAGCATTGCTCCCCCTGGACGTAAATCGGCATTGTGCCTACTATATTCAATCCCGATGCAATTTCTGTGTTTTATCGTCGGTATGAAGCTCCAAGGGTTACTGTAAACACCCAGTGGTGCGTCGCAATCTAATACTGGCCACTCAGTAACGGCACATATACAGACTGTTTGAAGCATTACTCCCCCTGAACGTAAGTCGGCATTGTGCCTACTACATTCAATCCCGATGTAATTTCTGTGTTTCATCGTCAATATGAAGCTCCAAGGGTTACAGTAAACTCCCAGTGGTGCGTCGCAGTCTAATACTGGCCTCTCATGAAGGGCACGTATACAGACTGTTTGAAGCATTGCTCCCTCTGGACGTAAGTCGGCTTTGTGCCTACTATATTAAATCCCGATGCAATTTCTGTGTTTCATAGTCAATATGAAGCTCCAAGGGTTACAGTAAACTACCAGTGGTGCGTCGCAATCTAATACTGGCCTCTCAGTAACGGCACATATACAGACTGTTTGAGGCATTCCTCCCCCTGGACGTAAGTCGGCCTTCTGCCTTCTATATTCAATCTCGATGCAATTTCTGTGTTTCATAGTCAATATGAAGCTCCAAGGGTTACAGTAAACACCCAGTGGTGCGTCGCAATCTAATACTGGCCTCTCAGTAACGGACCATATACAGACTGTTTGAAGCATTCCGCCCCCTGGACGTAAGTCGGCCTTCTGCCTACTATATTCAATCCCGATGCAATTTCTGTGTTTCATCGTTAATATGAAGCTCCAAGGGTTACAGTAAACACCCAGTGGTGCGTCGCAAACTAATATTGGAATCTCAGGAAAGGCACGTATACAACTGTATGAAGCATTGATCCCCCTGAACGAAAGTCGGCATTGTGCCTACTATATTCAATCCCGATGCAATTTCTGTGTTTCATGGTCAATATGAATTTCCAAGGGTTACAGTAAACACCCAGTGGTGCGTCGAAATCTAATACTGGCCTCTCAGGAAAGGCACGTATACGGACTATTTGAAGCATTGCTCCTCCTGGACGTAAGTCGGCATTGTGCCTACTATATTCAATCCCGATGCAATTTCTGTGTTTCATCGTCAATATGAACAGTAAACACCCATTGGTGCGTTGCAATCTAATACTGGCCTCTCAGGAAAGGCACGTATACAGACTGTTTGAAGCATTGCTCCCCCGGAACGAAAGTCGGCATTGTGCCTTCTATATTCAATCCCGATGCAATTTCTGTGTTTCATCGTCAATATGAAGCTCCAAGGGTTACAGTAAACAGCCAGTGCTGCGTCGCAATCTAATACTGGCCTCTCAGGAAAGGCACGTATACAGACTGTTTGAAGCATTGCTCCCCCTGGACGTAAGTCGGCATTGTACCAACTATATTCAATCCCGATGCAATTTCTGTGTTTCATCGTCAATATGAAGCTCCAAGGGTTACAGTAGACAACCAGTGGTGCGTCGCAATCTAATACTGGCCTCTCAGTAACTGCACATATACAGACTGTTTGAAGCATTACTCCCCCTGGACGTAAGTCGGCATTGTGCCTACTATATTCAATCTCGATGCAATTTCCGTGTTTCATTTTCAATATGAAGCTCCATGGGTTACAGTAAACACCCAGTGGTGCGTCGCAATCTAATACTGGCCTCTCTGGAAAGGCACGTATACAGACTGTTTGAAGCTTTGCTCCCCCTGGACGTAAGTCGGCATTGTGCCTACTATATTCAATTCCGATGCAATTTCTGTGTTTCATCGTCAATATGAAGCTCCAAGGGTTACAGTAAACACCAAGTGGTGCGTCGCAATCTAATACTGGCCTCTCAGTAACGGCACACATACAGACTGTTTGAAGCGTTCCTCCCTCTGGACGTAATTCGGCATTGTGCCTACTATATTCAATCCCGATGCAATTTCTGTGTTTCATTGTCAACATGAAGCTCCAAGGGTTACTGTAAACACCCAGTGGTGCGTCGCAATCTAATACTGGCCTCTCAGTAACGGCACATATACAGACTGTTTGAAGCACTCCTCACCCTGGACGTAAGTCGGCCTTCTGCCTTCTATATTCAATCTCGATGAAATTTCTGTGTTTCAAAGTCAATATGAAGCTCCAAGGGTTACAGTAAACACCCAGTGGTGCGTCGCAATCTAATACTGGCCTCTCAGTAACGGCACATATACAGACTGTTTGAAGCATTCCTCCCCCTGGACGTAAGTCGGCCTTCTGCCCACTATATTCAATCCCGATGCAATTTCTGTGTTTCATCGTCAATATGAAGCTCCAAGGGTTACAGTAAACACCCAGTGGTGCGTCGCAAACTAATATTGGAATCTCAGGAAAGGCACGTATACAACTGTATGAAGCATTGCTCCCACTGGACGTAAGTTTGCATTGTGCCTACTATATTCAATCCCGATGCAATTTCTGTGTTTCATCGTCAATATGAAGCTCCAAGGGTTACAGTAAACTCCCAGTGGTGCGTCGCAATCTAATACTGGCCTCTCAGTAACGGCACATATACAGACTGTTTGAAGCATTACTCCCCCTGGCCGTAAGTCGGCATTGTACCTACTATATTCAATCCCGATGCAATTTCTTTGTTTCATCGTCAATATGAAGCTCCAACGGTTACAGTAAACTACCAGTGGTGCGTCGCAGTCTAATACTGGCCTCTCAGGAAAGGCACGTATACAGACTGTTCGAAGCATTGCTCCCCCTGGACGTAAGTCGGCATTGTGCCTACTATATTCAATCCCGATGCAATTTCTGTGTTTCATAGTCAATATGAAGCTCCAAGGGTTACAGTAAACACCCAGTGGTGCGTCGCAATCTAACACTGGCCTCTCAGGAAAGGCACGTATACAGACTGATTGAAGCATAGCTCCCATTGAACGAAAAACGGCATTGTGCTTCCTATATTCAATCCCGATGCAATTTCTGTGTTTCATCGTCAATACGAAGCTCCAAGGGTTACAGTAAATTCCCAGTGGTGCGTCGCAGTCTAATATTGGCCTCTCAGGAAAGGCACGTATACAGACTGTTTGAAGCATTGTTCCCCTGGACGTAAGTCGGCATTGTGCCTACTATATCCAATCCCGATGCAATTTCTGTGTTTCATCGTCAATATGAAGCTCCAAGGGTTACAGTAAACACCCAGTGGTGCGTCGCAATCTAATACTGGCCTCTCTGTAACGGCACGTATACAGACTGTTTGAAGCATTACTCCCCCTGGACGTAAGTCGGCATTGTGCCTACTATATTCAATCCCGATGCAATTTCAGTGTTTCATCGTCATTATGAAGCTCCAGGGGTTACAGTAAACACCCAGTGGTGCGTCGCAATCTAATACTGGAATCTCAGGAAAGGCACGTATACAACTGTATGAATCATTGCTCCCCCTGGACGTAAGTCGGCATTGTGCCTACTATATTCAATCCCGATGCAATTTCTGTGTTTCATCGTCAGTATGAAGCTCCAAGGGCTACAGTAAACACCCAGTGCTGCGTCGCAATCTAATACTGGCCTCTCAGTAACGGCACATATACAACTGTATGAAGCATTGCTCCCCCTGGACGTAAGTCGGCATTGTGCCTACTATATACAATCCCGATGCAATTTCTGCGTTTCATCGTCAATATGGAGCTCCAAGGCTTACAGTAAACACCCAGTGGTGCGTCGCAATCTAATACTGGCCTCTCTGTAACGGCACGTATACAACTGTATGAAGCATTACTCCCCCTGGACGTAAGTCGGCATTGTACCTACTACATTCAATACCGATGTAATTTCTGTGTTTCATCGTCAATATGAAGCTCCAAGGGTTACAGTAAACTCCCAGTGGTGCGTCGCAGTCTAATACTGGCCTCTCATGAAGGGCACGTATACAGACTGTTTGAAGCATTGCTCCCTCTGGACGTAAGTCGGCTTTGTGCCTACTATATTCAATCCCGATGTAATTTCTGTGTTTCATAGTCAATTTGAAGCTCCAAGGGTTACAGTAAACAGCCAGTGCTGCGTCGCAATCTAATACTGGCCGCTCAGTAACGGACCATATACAGACTGTTTGAAGCATTCCTCCCCCTGGACGTAAGTCGGCCTTCTGCCTACTATGTTCAATCCCGATGCAATTTCTGTGTTTCATCGTTAATATGAAGCTCCAAGGGTTACAGTAAACACCCAGTGGTGCGTCGCAAACTAATATTGGAATCTCAGGAAAGGCACGTATACAACTGTATGAAGCATTGAACCCCCTGAACGAAAGTCGGCATTGTGCCTACTATATTCAATCCCGATGCAATATCTGTGTTTCATCGTTAATATGAAGCTCCAAGGGTTACAGTAAACACCCAGTGGTGCGTCGCAAACTAATATTGGAATCTCAGGAAAGGCACGTATACAACTGTTTGAAGCATTGCTCCCTCTGGACGTAAGTCGGCTTTGTGCCTACTATATTCAATCCCGATGTAATTTCTGTGTTTCATAGTCAATTTGAAGCTCCAAGGGTTACAGTAAACAGCCAGTGCTGCGTCGCAATCTAATACTGGCCGCTCAGTAACGGACCATATACAGACTGTTTGAAGCATTCCTCCCCCTGGACGTAAGTCGGCCTTCTGCCTACTATGTTCAATCCCGATGCAATTTCTGTGTTTCATCGTTAATATGAAGCTCCAAGGGTTACAGTAAACACCCAGTGGTGCGTCGCAATCTAATACTGGCCTCTCAGTAACGGACCATATACAGACTGTTTGAAGCATTCCGCCCCCTGGACGTAAGTCGGCCTTCTGCCTACTATATTCAATCCCGATGCAATTTCTGTGTTTCATCGTTAATATGAAGCTCCAAGGGTTACAGTAAACACCCAGTGGTGCGTCGCAAACTAATATTGGAATCTCAGGAAAGGCACGTATACAACTGTATGAAGCATTGATCCCCCTGAACGAAAGTCGGCATTGTGCCTACTATATTCAATCCCGATGCAATTTCTGTGTTTCATGGTCAATATGAATTTCCAAGGGTTACAGTAAACACCCAGTGGTGCGTCGAAATCTAATACTGGCCTCTCAGGAAAGGCACGTATACGGACTATTTGAAGCATTGCTCCTCCTGGACGTAAGTCGGCATTGTGCCTACTATATTCAATCCCGATGCAATTTCTGTGTTTCATCGTCAATATGAACAGTAAACACCCATTGGTGCGTTGCAATCTAATACTGGCCTCTCAGGAAAGGCACGTATACAGACTGTTTGAAGCATTGCTCCCCCGGAACGAAAGTCGGCATTGTGCCTTCTATATTCAATCCCGATGCAATTTCTGTGTTTCATCGTCAATATGAAGCTCCAAGGGTTACAGTAAACAGCCAGTGCTGCGTCGCAATCTAATACTGGCCTCTCAGGAAAGGCACGTATACAGACTGTTTGAAGCATTGCTCCCCCTGGACGTAAGTCGGCATTGTACCAACTATATTCAATCCCGATGCAATTTCTGTGTTTCATCGTCAATATGAAGCTCCAAGGGTTACAGTAGACAACCAGTGGTGCGTCGCAATCTAATACTGGCCTCTCAGTAACTGCACATATACAGACTGTTTGAAGCATTACTCCCCCTGGACGTAAGTCGGCATTGTGCCTACTATATTCAATCTCGATGCAATTTCCGTGTTTCATTTTCAATATGAAGCTCCATGGGTTACAGTAAACACCCAGTGGTGCGTCGCAATCTAATACTGGCCTCTCTGGAAAGGCACGTATACAGACTGTTTGAAGCTTTGCTCCCCCTGGACGTAAGTCGGCATTGTGCCTACTATATTCAATTCCGATGCAATTTCTGTGTTTCATCGTCAATATGAAGCTCCAAGGGTTACAGTAAACACCAAGTGGTGCGTCGCAATCTAATACTGGCCTCTCAGTAACGGCACACATACAGACTGTTTGAAGCGTTCCTCCCTCTGGACGTAATTCGGCATTGTGCCTACTATATTCAATCCCGATGCAATTTCTGTGTTTCATTGTCAACATGAAGCTCCAAGGGTTACTGTAAACACCCAGTGGTGCGTCGCAATCTAATACTGGCCTCTCAGTAACGGCACATATACAGACTGTTTGAAGCACTCCTCACCCTGGACGTAAGTCGGCCTTCTGCCTTCTATATTCAATCTCGATGAAATTTCTGTGTTTCAAAGTCAATATGAAGCTCCAAGGGTTACAGTAAACACCCAGTGGTGCGTCGCAATCTAATACTGGCCTCTCAGTAACGGCACATATACAGACTGTTTGAAGCATTCCTCCCCCTGGACGTAAGTCGGCCTTCTGCCTACTATATTCAATCCCGATGCAATTTCTGTGTTTCATCGTCAATATGAAGCTCCAAGGGTTACAGTAAACACCCAGTGGTGCGTCGCAAACTAATATTGGAATCTCAGGAAAGGCACGTATACAACTGTATGAAGCATTGCTCCCACTGGACGTAAGTTTGCATTGTGCCTACTATATTCAATCCCGATGCAATTTCTGTGTTTCATCGTCAATATGAAGCTCCAAGGGTTACAGTAAACTCCCAGTGGTGCGTCGCAATCTAATACTGGCCTCTCAGTAACGGCACATATACAGACTGTTTGAAGCATTACTCCCCCTGGCCGTAAGTCGGCATTGTACCTACTATATTCAATCCCGATGCAATTTCTTTGTTTCATCGTCAATATGAAGCTCCAACGGTTACAGTAAACTACCAGTGGTGCGTCGCAGTCTAATACTGGCCTCTCAGGAAAGGCACGTATACAGACTGTTCGAAGCATTGCTCCCCCTGGACGTAAGTCGGCATTGTGCCTACTATATTCAATCCCGATGCAATTTCTGTGTTTCATAGTCAATATGAAGCTCCAAGGGTTACAGTAAACACCCAGTGGTGCGTCGCAATCTAACACTGGCCTCTCAGGAAAGGCACATATACAGACTGTTTGAAGCATAGCTCCCATTGAACAAAAAACGGCATTGTGCTTCCTATATTCAATCCCGATGCAATTTCTGTGTTTCATCGTCAATACGAAGCTCCAAGGGTTACAGTAAATTCCCAGTGGTGCGTCGCAGTCTAATATTGGCCTCTCAGGAAAGGCACGTATACAGACTGTTTGAAGCATTGTTCCCCTGGACGTAAGTCGGCATTGTGCCTACTATATCCAATCCCGATGCAATTTCTGTGTTTCATCGTCAATATGAAGCTCCAAGGGTTACAGTAAACACCCAGTGGTGCGTCGCAATCTAATACTGGCCTCTCTGTAACGGCACGTATACAGACTGTTTGAAGCATTACTCCCCCTGGACGTAAGTCGGCATTGTGCCTACTATATTCAATCCCGATGCAATTTCAGTGTTTCATCGTCATTATGAAGCTCCAGGGGTTACAGTAAACACCCAGTGGTGCGTCGCAATCTAATACTGGAATCTCAGGAAAGGCACGTATACAACTGTATGAATCATTGCTCCCCCTGGACGTAAGTCGGCATTGTGCCTACTATATTCAATCCCGATGCAATTTCTGTGTTTCATCGTCAGTATGAAGCTCCAAGGGCTACAGTAAACACCCAGTGCTGCGTCGCAATCTAATACTGGCCTCTCAGTAACGGCACATATACAACTGTATGAAGCATTGCTCCCCCTGGACGTAAGTCGGCATTGTGCCTACTATATTCAATCCCGATGCAATTTCTGCGTTTCATCGTCAATATGGAGCTCCAAGGCTTACAGTAAACACCCAGTGGTGCGTCGCAATCTAATACTGGCCTCTCTGTAACGGCACGTATACAACTGTATGAAGCATTACTCCCCCTGGACGTAAGTGGGCATTGTACCTACTACATTCAATACCGATGTAATTTCTGTGTTTCATCGTCAATATGAAGCTCCAAGGGTTACAGTAAACTCCCAGTGGTGCGTCGCAGTCTAATACTGGCCTCTCATGAAGGGCACGTATACAGACTGTTTGAAGCATTGCTCCCTCTGGACGTAAGTCGGCTTTGTGCCTACTATATTCAATCCCGATGTAATTTCTGTGTTTCATAGTCAATTTGAAGCTCCAAGGGTTACAGTAAACAGCCAGTGCTGCGTCGCAATCTAATACTGGCCGCTCAGTAACGGACCATATACAGACTGTTTGAAGCATTCCTCCCCCTGGACGTAAGTCGGCCTTCTGCCTACTATGTTCAATCCCGATGCAATTTCTGTGTTTCATCGTTAATATGAAGCTCCAAGGGTTACAGTAAACACCCAGTGGTGCGTCGCAAACTAATATTGGAATCTCAGGAAAGGCACGTATACAACTGTATGAAGCATTGAACCCCCTGAACGAAAGTCGGCATTTTGCCTACTATATTCAATCCCGATGCAATATCTGTGTTTCATCGTCAATATGAATTTCCAAGGGTTACAGTAAACACCCAGTGGTGCGTCGAAATCTAATAGTGGCCTCTCAGGAAAGGCACATATACGGACTATTTGAAGCATTGCTCCTCCTGGACGTAAGTCGGCATTGTGCCTACTATATTCAATCCCGATGCAATTTCTGTGTTTCATCGTCAATATGAAGCTCCAAGGGTTACAGTAAACACCCATTGGTGCGTTGCAATCTAATACTGGCCTCTCAGGAAAGACACGTATACAGACTGTATGAAGCATTGCTCCCCCGGAACGAAAGTCGGCATTGTGCCTTCTATATTCAATCCCGATGCAATTTCTGTGTTTCATCGTCAATATGAAGCTCCAAGGGTTACAGTAAACAGCAAGTGCTGCGTCGCAATCTAATACTGGCCTCTCAGGAAAGGCACGTATACAGACTGTTTGAAGCATTGCTCCCCCTGGACGTAAGTCGGCCTTGTACCAACTATATTCAATCCCGATGCAATTTCTGTGTCTCATCGTGAATATGAAGCTCCAAGGGTTACAGTAGACAACCAGTGGTGCGTCGCAATCTAATACTGGCCTCTCAGTAACTGCACATATACAGACTGTTTGAAGCATTACTCTCCCTGGACGTAAGTCGGCATTGTGCCTACTATATTCAATCTCGATGCAATTTCCGTATTTCATTCCCAATATGAAGCTCCATGGGTTACAGTAAACACCCAGTGGTGCATCGCAATCTAATACTGGCCTCTCAGGAAAGGCACGTATACAGACTGTTTGAAGCTTTGCTCCCCCTGGACGTAAGTCGGCATTGTGCCTACTATATTCAATTCCGATGCAATTACTGTGTTTCATGGTCAATATGAAGCTCCAAGGGTTACAGTAAACACCCAGTGGTGCGTCGCAATCTAATACTGGCCTCTCAGTAACGGCACACATACAGACTGTTTGAAGCGTTCCTCCCCCTGGACGTAATTCAGCATTGTGCCTACAATATTCAATGCCGATGCAATTTCTGTGTTTCATAGTCAATATGAAGCTCCAAGGGATACAGTAAACACCCAGTGGTGCGTCGCAATCTAATACTGGCCTCTCAGTAACGGCACATATACAGACTGTTTGAAGCACTCCTCACCCTGGACGTAAGTCGGCCTTCTGCCTTCTATATTCAATCTCGATGAAATTTCTGTGTTTCATAGTCAATATGAAGCTCCAAGGGTTACAGTAAACACCCAGTGGTGCGTCGCAATCTAATACTGGCCTCTCAGTAACGGCACACATACAGACTGTTTGAAGCGTTCCTCCCCCTGGACGTAATTCAGCATTGTGCCTACAATATTCAATGCCGATGCAATTTCTGTGTTTCATAGTCAATATGAAGCTCCAAGGGATACAGTAAACACCCAGTGGTGCGTCGCAATCTAATACTGGCCTCTCAGTAACGGCACATACACAGACTGTTTGAAGCACTCCTCACCCTGGACGTAAGTCGGCCTTCTGCCTTCTATATTCAATCTCGATGAAATTTCTGTGTTTCATAGTCAATATGACGCTCCAAGGGATACAGTAAACACCCAGTGGTGCGTCGCAATCTAATACTGGCCTCTCAGTAACGGCACATATACAAACTGTTTGAAGCACTCCTCCCCCTGGACGTAAGTCGGCCTTCTGCCTACTATATTCAATCCCGATGCAATCTCTGTGTTTCATCGGCAATATGAAGCTCCAAGGGTTACACTAAACCTCCAGTGGTGCGTCGCAAACTAATATTGGAATTTCAGGAAAGGCACGTATACAACTGTATGAAGCATTGCTTTCACTGGACGTAAGTTTGCATTGTGCCTTCTATATTCAATCCCGATGCAATTTCTGTGTATCATCGTCAATATGAAGCTCCAAGGGTTAAAGTAAACTCCCAGTGGTGCGTCGCAATCTAATACTGGCCTCTCAGTAACGGCACATATACAGAATGTTTGAAGCATTACTCCCCCTGGCCATAAGTCGGCATTGTACCTACTATATTCAATCCCGATGCAATTTCTTTGTTCCATCGTCAATATGAAGCTCCAACGGTTACAGTAAACTACCAGTGGTGCGTCGCAGTCTAATATTGGCCTCTCAGGAAAGGCACGTATACAGACTGTTTGAAGCATTGTTCCCCTGGACGTAAGTCGGCATTGTGCCTACTATATCCAATCCCGATGCAATTTCTGTGTTTCATCGTCAATATGAAGCTCTAAGGGTTACAGTAAACACCCAGTGGTGCGTCGCAATCTAATACTGGCCTCTCTGTAACGGCACGTATACAGACTGTTTGAAGCATTACTCCCCCTGGACGTAAGTCGGCATTGTGCCTACTATATTCAATCCCGATGCAATTTCAGTGTTTCATCGTCAATATGAAGCTCCAGGGGTTACAGTAAACACCTAGTGGTGCGTCGCAATCTAATACTGGAATCTCAGGAAAGGCACGTATACAACTGTATGAATCATTGCTCCCCCTGGACGTAAGTCGGCATTGTGCCTACTATATTCAATCCCGATGCAATTTCTGTGTTTCATCGTCAGTATGAAGCTCCAAGGGTTACAGTAAACACCCAGTGCTGCGTCGCAATCTAATACTGGCCTCTCAGTAACGGCACATATACAACTGTATGAAGCATTGCTCCCCCTGGACGTAAGTCGGCATTGTGCCTACTATATTCAATCCCGATGCAATTTCTGCGTTTCATCGTCAATATGGAGCTCCAAGGCTTACAGTAAACACCCAGTGGTGCGTCGCAATCTAATACTGGCCTCTCTGTAACGGCAAGTATACAACTGTATGAAGCATTACTCCCCCTGGACGTAAGTCGGCATTGTACCTACTACATTCAATACCGATGTAATTTCTGTGTTTCATCGTCAATATGAAGCTCCAAGGGTTACAGTAAACACCCATTGGTGCGTTGCAATCTAATACTGGCCTCTCAGGAAAGGCACGTATACAGACTGTTTGAAGCATTGCTCCCCCTGGACGTAAGTCGGCATTGTACCAACTATATTCAATCCCGATGCAATTTCTGTGTCTCATCGTCAATATGAAGCTCCAAGGGTTACAGTAGACAACCAGTGGTGCGTCGCAATCTAATACTGGCCTCTCAGTAACTGCACGTATACAGACTGTTTGAAGCATTACTCTCCCTGGACGTAAGTCGGCATTGTGCCTACTATATTCAATCTCGATGCAATTTCCGTATTTCATTCTCAATATGAAGCTCCATGGGTTACAGTAAACACCCAGTGGTGCATCGCAATCTAATACTGGCCTCTCAGGAAAGGCACGTATACAGACTGTTTGAAGCTTTGCTCCCCCTGGACGTAAGTCGGCATTGTGCCTACTATATTCAATTCCGATGCAATTTCTGTGTTTCATGGTCAATATGAAGCTCCAAGGGTTACAGTAAACACCCAGTGGTGCGTCGCAATCTAATACTGGCCTCTCAGTAACGGCACACATACAGACTGTTTGAAGCGTTCCTCCCCCTGGACGTAATTCAGCATTGTGCCTACAATATTCAATGCCGATGCAATTTCTGTGTTTCATAGTCAATATGAAGCTCCAAGGGATACAGTAAACACCCAGTGGTGCGTCGCAATCTAATACTGGCCTCTCAGTAACGGCACATATACAGACTGTTTGAAGCACTCCTCACCCTGGACGTAAGTCGGCCTTCTGCCTTCTATATTCAATCTCGATGAAATTTCTGTGTTTCATAGTCAATATGAAGCTCCAAGGGTTACAGTAAACACCCAGTGGTGCGTCGCAATCTAATACTGGCCTCTCAGTAACGGCACATATACAGACTGTTTGAAGCATTCCTCCCCCTGGACGTAAGTCGGCCTTCTGCCTACTATATTCAATCCCGATGCAATTTCTGTGTTTCATCGTCAATATGAAGCTCCAAGGGTTACACTAAACACCCAGTGGTGCGTCGCAAACTAATATTGGAATTTCAGGAAAGGCACGTATACAACTGTATGAAGCATTGCTTTCACTGGACGTATGTTTGCATTGTGCCTACTATATTCAATCCCGATGCAATTTCTGTGTATCATCGTCAATATGAAGCTCCAAGGGTTAAAGTAAACTCCCAGTGGTGCGTCGCAATCTAATACTGGCCTCTCAGTAACGGCACATATACAGAATGTTTGAAGCATTACTCCCCCTGGCCATAAGTCGGCATTGTACCTACTATATTCAATCCCGATGCAATTTCTTTGTTCCATCGTCAATATGAAGCTCCAACGGTTACAGTAAACTACCAGTGGTGCGTCGCAGTCTAATATTGGCCTCTCAGGAAAGGCACGTATACAGACTGTTTGAAGCATTGTTCCCCTGGACGTAAGTCGGCATTGTGCCTACTATATCCAATCCCGATGCAATTTCTGTGTTTCATCGTCAATATGAAGCTCCAAGGGTTACAGTAAACACCCAGTGGTGCGTCGCAATCTAATACTGGCCTCTCTGTAACGGCACGTATACAGACTGTTTGAAGCATTATCCCCCTGGACGTAAGTCGGCATTGTGCCTACTATATTCAATCCCGATGCAATTTCAGTGTTTCATCGTCAATATGAAGCTCCAGGGGTTACAGTAAACACCTAGTGGTGCGTCGCAATCTAATACTGGAATCTCAGGAAAGGCACGTATACAACTGTATGAATCATTGCTCCCCCTGGACGTAAGTCGGCATTGTGCCTACTATATTCAATCCCGATGCAATTTCTGTGTTTCATCGTCAGTATGAAGCTCCAAGGGTTACAGTAAACACCCAGTGCTGCGTCGCAATCTAATACTGGCCTCTCAGTAACGGCACATACACAACTGTATGAAGCATTGCTCCCCCTGGACGTAAGTCGGCATTGTGCCTACTATATTCAATCCCGATGCAATTTCTGCGTTTCATCGTCAATATGGAGCTCCAAGGCTTACAGTAAACACCCAGTGGTGCGTCGCAATCTAATACTGGCCTCTCTGTAACGGCATTTATACAACTGTATGAAGCATTACTCCCCCTGGACGTAAGTCGGCATTGTACCTACTACATTCAATACCGATGTAATTTCTGTGTTTCATCGTCAATATGAAGCTCCAAGGGTTACAGTAAACTCCCAGTGGTGCGTCGCAGTCTAATACTGGCCTCTCATGAAGGGCACGTATACAGACTGTTTGAAGCATTGCTCCCTCTGGACGTAAGTCGGCTTTGTGCCTACTATATTCAATCCCGATGTAATATCTGTGTTTCATAGTCAATTTGAAGCTCCAAAGGTTACAGTAAACTACCAGTGGTGCGTCGCAATCTAATACTGGCCTCTCAGTAACGGAACATATACAGACTGTTTGAAGCATTCCTCCCCCTGGACGTAAGTCGGCCTTCTGCCTTTTATATTCAATCTCGATGCAATTTCTGTGTTTCATAAACACTATGAAGCTCCAAGGGTTACAGTAAACACCTAGTGGTGCGTCGCAATCTAATACTGGCCTCTCAGTAACGGACCATATACAGACTGTTTGAAGCATTCCTCCCCCTGGACGTAAGTCGGCCTTCTGCCTACTATATTCAATCCCGATGCAATTTCTGTGTTTCATCGTTAATATGAAGCTCCAAGGGTTACAGTAAACACCCAGTGGTGCGTCGCAAACTAATATTGGAATCTCAGGAAAGGCACGTATACAACTGTATGAAGCATTGATCCCCCTGAACGAAAGTCGGCATTTTGCCTACTATATTCAATCCCGATGCAATTTCTGTGTTTCATCGTCAATATGAATTTCCAAGGGTTACAGTAAACACCCAGTGGTGCGTCGAAATCTAATACTGGCCTCTCAGGAAAGGCACGTATACGGACTATTTGAAGCATTGCTCCTCCTGGACGTAAGTCGGCATTGTGCCTACTATATTCAATCCCGATGCAATTTCTGTGTTTCATCGTCAATATGAAGCTCCAAGGGTTACAGTAAACACCCATTGGTGCGTTGCAATCTAATACTGGCCTCTCAGGAAAGACACGTATACAGACTGTTTGAAGCATTGCTCCCCCGGAACGAAAGTCGGCATTGTGCCTTCTATATTCAATCCCGATGCAATTTCTGTGTTTCATCGTCAATATGAAGCTCCAAGGGTTACAGTAAACAGCAAGTGCTGCGTCGCAATCTAATACTGGCCTCTCAGGAAAGGCACGTATACAGACTGTTTGAAGCATTGCTCCCCCTGGACGTAAGTCGGCATTGTACCAACTATATTCAATACCGATGCAATTTCTGTGTTTCATCGTCAATATGAAGCTCCAAGGGTTACAGTAGACAACCAGTGGTGCGTCGCAATCTAATACTGGCCTCTCAGTAACTGCACATATACAGACTGTTTGAAGCATTACTCTCCCTGGACGTAAGTCGGCATTGTGCCTACTATATTCAATCTCGATGCAATTTCCGTATTTCATTCTCAATATGAAGCTCCATGGGTTACAGTAAACACCCAGTGGTGCATCGCAATCTAATACTGGCCTCTCAGGAAAGGAACGTATACAGACTGTTTGAAGCTTTGCTCCCCCTGGACGTAAGTCGGCATTGTGCCTACTATATTCAATTCCGATGCAATTTCTGTGTTTCATGGTTAATATGAAGCTCCAAGGGTTACAGTAAACACCCAGTGGTGCGTCGCAATCTAATACTGGCCTCTCAGTAACGGCACACATACAGACTGTTTGAAGCGTTCCTCCCCCTGGACGTAATTCAGCATTGTGCCTACAATATTCAATGCCGATGCAATTTCTGTGTTTCATAGTCAATATGAAGCTCCAAGGGATACAGTAAACACCCAGTGGTGCGTCGCAATCTAATACTGGCCTCTCAGTAACGGCACATATACAGACTATTTGAAGCACTCCTCACCCTGGACGTAAGTCGGCCTTCTGCCTTCTATATTCAATCTCGATGAAATTTCTGTGTTTCATAGTCGATATGAAGCTCCAAGGGTTACAGTAAACACCCAGTGGTGCGTCGCAATCTAATACTGGCCTCTCAGTAACGGCACATATACAGACTGTTTGAAGCATTGCTCCCCCTGGACGTAAGTCGGCCTTCTGCCTACTATATTCAATCCCGATGCAATTTCTGTGTTTCATCGTCAATATGAAGCTCCAAGGGTTACAGTAAACACCCAGTGGTGCGTCGCAAACTAATATTGGAATTTCAGGAAAGGCACGTATACAACTGTATGAAGCATTGCTTTCACTGGACGTAAGTTTGCATTGTGCCTACTATATTCAATCCCGATGCAATATCTGTGTATCATCGTCAATATGAAGCTCCAAGGGTTAAAGTAAACTCCCAGTGGTGCGTCGCAATCTAATACAGGCCTCTCAGTAACGGCACATATACAGAATGTTTGAAGCATTACTCGCCCTGGCCATAAGTCGGCATTGTACCTACTATATTCAATCCCGATGCAATTTCTTTGTTCCATCGTCAATATGAAGCTCCAACGGTTACAGTAAACTACCAGTGGTGCGTCGCAGTCTAATACTGGCCTCTCAGGAAAGGCACATATACAGACTGTTTGAAGCATTGCTCCCCCTGGACGTAAGTCGGCATTGTGCCTACTATATTCAATCCCGATGCAATTTCTGTGTTTCATTTCATAGTCAATATGAAGCTCCAAGGGTTACAGTAAACACCCAGTGGTGCGTCGCAATCTAACACTGGCCTCTCAGGAAAGGCACGTATGCAGACTGTTTGAAGCATAGCTCCCATTGAAAGATAGACGGCATTGTGCTTCCTAAATTCAATCCCGATGGAATTTCTGTGTTTGATCGTCAATACGAAGCACCAAGGGTTACAGTAAATTCCCAGTGGTGCGTCGCAGTCTAATACTGGCCTCTCAGGAAAGGCACGTATACAGACTGTTTGAAGGATTGTTCCCCTGGACGTAAGTCGGCATTGTGCCTACTATATCCAATCCCGATGCAATTTCTGTGTTTCATCGTCATTATGAAGCTCCAAGGGTTACAGTAAACACCCAGTGGTGCGCCGCAATCTAATACTGGAATCTTAGGAAAGGCACGTATACAACTGTATGAAGCATTGCTCCCCCTGGACGTAAGTTTGCATTGTGCCTAATATATTCAATCCCGATGCAATTTCGGTGTTTCATCGTCAATATGAGGCTCCAAGGGTTACAGTAAACTCCCAGTGTAGCGTCGCAATCTAATACTGGCCTCTCAGTAACGGCACATATACAGACTGTTTGAAGCATTCTTCCCCCTGTACGGAAGTCGGCCTTCTGCCTACTATATTCAACCCCGGTGCAATTTCTGTGTTTCATAGGCAATATGAAGCTCCAAGGGTTACAGTAAACTCCCCGTGGTGCGGCTCAATCTAATACTGGCCTCTCAGTAACGGCACACATACAGAATGTTTGAAGCATTACTCCCCCTGGACGTAAGTCGGCATTGTGCCTACTATATTAAATCCCGATACAATTTCTTTGTTTCATCGTCAATATGAAGCTCCAAGTGTTACAGTAAACTCCCAGTGGAGCGTCGCAATCTAATACTGGCCTCACAGTAACGGCACATAAACAGACTGTTTGAAGCATTACTCCCCCTGGACATAAGTCAGCATTGTGCCTACTATATTCAATCTCGATGCAATTTCTGTGTTTCATCGTCAATATGAAGCTCCAAGGGTTACAGTAAACTCCCAGTGGTGCGTCGCAGTCTAATACTGGCCTCTCATGAAAGGCACGTATACAGACTGTTTGAAGCATTGCTCCCCCTGGAAGTAAGTCGGCATTGTGCCTACTATATTCAATCCCGATGCAATTTCTGTGTTTCATAGTTAATATGAAGCTCCAAGGGTGGCAGTAAACACCCAGAGATGCGTCGCAATGTAATACTGGCCTCTCAGGAAAGGCACGTATACAGACTGTTTGAAGCATTACTCCCCCTGGACGTAAGTCGGCGTTGTGCCTACTATATTCAATCCCGATGCAATTTCTGTGTTTCGTCGTCAATATGAAGCTCCAGGGGTTACAGTAAACACCCAGTGGTGCGTCGCAATCTAATACTGGAATCTCAGGAAAGGCACGTATACAACTGTATGAAGCATTGCTCCCCCTGGACGTAAGACAGCATTGTGCCTACTATATTCAATTCCGATGCAATTTCTGTGTTTCATCGTCAATATGAAGCTCCAAGGGTTACAGTAAACACCCAGTGGTGCGTCGCAATCTAATACTGGCCTCTCAGTAACGGCACACATACAGACTGTTTGAAGCGTTCCTCCCCCTGGACGTAATTCGGCATTGTGCCTACTATATTCAATCCCGATGCAATGTCTGCGTTTCTTCGTCAATATGGAGCTCCAAGGGTTACAGTAAAGACCCAGTGGTGCGTCGCAATCTAATACTGGCCTCTCTGTAACGGCACGTATACAACTGTATGAAGCATTGCTCCCCCTGGACGTAAGTCGGCATTGTGCCTACTATATTCAATCTCGATGCAATTTCCGTGTTTCATTCTCAATATGAAGCTCCATGGGTTACAGTAAACACCCAGTGGTGCGTCGCAATCTAATACTGGCCTCTCAGGAAAGGCACGTATACAGACTGTTTGAAGCTTTGCTCCCCCTGGACGTAAGTCGGCATTGTGCCTACTATATTCAATTCCGATGCAATTTCTGTGTTTCATCGTCAATATGAAGCTCCAAGGGTTACAGTAAACACCCAGTGGTGCGTCGCAATCTAATACTGGCCTCTCAGTAACGGCACACATACAGACTGTTTGAAGCGTTCCTCCCCCTGGACGTAATTCGGCATTGTGCCTACTATATTCAATCCCGATGCAATGTCTGCGTTTCTTCGTCAATATGGAGCTCCAAGGGTTACAGTAAAGACCCAGTGGTGCGTCGCAATCTAATACTGGCCTCTCTGTAACGGCACGTATACAACTGTATGAAGCATTGCTCCCCCTGGACGTAAGTCGGCATTGTGCCTACTATATTCAATCCCGATGCAATTTCTGTGTTTTATCGTCAGTATGAAGCTCCAAGGGTTACAGTAAACACCCAGTGGTGCGTCGCAATCTTATACTGGCCTCTCAGTAACGGCACATATACAGACTGTTTGAAGCATTACTCCCCCTGGACGTAAGTCGGCATAGTGCCTACTACATTCAATCCCGATGCAATTTCTGTGTTTCATCGTCAATATGAAGCTCCAAGGGTTACAGTAAACTCCCAATGGAGCGTCGCAGTCTAATACTGGCCTCTCACGAAGGGCACGTATTCAGAGTGTTTTAAGCATTGCTCCCCCTGGACGTAAGTCGGCTTTGTGCCTACTATATTCAATCCCGATGCAATTTCTGTGTTTCATAGGCAATATGAAGCTCCAAGGGTTACAGTAAACACCCAGTGGTGCGTCGCAATCTAATGCTGGCCTCTCAGTAACGGCACATATACAGACTGTTTGAAGCACTCCTCCCCCTGAACGTAAGACGGCCTTCTGCCTTCTATATTCAATCTCGATGAAATTTCTGTGTTTCATAGTCAATATGAAGCTGCAAGGGTTACAGTAAACACCAAGTGGTGCGTCGCAATCTAATACTGGCCTCTCAGTAACGGCACATATACAGACTGTTTGAAGCATTCCTCCCCCTGGACGTAAGTCGGCCTTCTGCCTACTATATTCAATCCCGATGCAATTTCTGTGTTTCATCGTCAATATGAAGCTCCAAGGGTTACTGTAAACACCCAGTGGTGCGTCGCAAACTAATATTGGAATCTCAGGAAAGGCACGTATACAACAGTATGAGGCATTGCTCCCACTGGACGTAAGTTTGCATTGTGCCTACTATATTCAATCCCGATGCAATGTCTGTGTTTCATCGTCAATATGAAGCTCCAAGGGTTACAGTAAACTCCCAGTGGTGCGTCGCAATCTAATACTGGCCTCTCAGTAACGGCACATATACAGACTGTTTGAAGCATTACTCCACCTGGCCGTAAGTCGGCATTGTACCTACTATACTCAATCCCGATGCAATTTCTTTGTTTCATCGTCAATATGAAGCTCCAACGGTTACAGTAAACTACCAGTGGTGCGTCGCAGTCTAATACTGGCCTCTCAGGAAAGGCACGTATACAGACTGTTTGAAGCATTGCTCCCCCTGGACGTAAGGCGGCATTGTGCCCACTATATTCAATCCCGATGCAATTTCTGTGTTTCATAGTCAATATGAAGCTCCAAGGGTAACAGTAAACACCCAGTGGTGCGTCGCAATCCAACACTGGCCTCTCAGGAAAGGCACGTATACAGACTGTTTGAAGCATAGCTCCTATTGAACGAAAGACGGCATTGTGCTTCCTATATTCAATCCCGATGCAATTTCTGTGTTTCATAGTCAATACGAATCTCCAAGTGTTACAGTAAATCCCCAGTGGTGCGTCGCAGTCTAATACTGGATTCTCAGGAAAGGCACGTATACAGACTGTTTGAAGCATTGTTCCCCTGGACGTAAGTCGGCATTGTGCCTACTATATCCAATCCCGATGCAATTTCTGTGTTTCATCGTCAATATGAAGCTCCAAGGGTTACAGTAAACACCCAGTGGTGCGTCGCAATCTAATACTGGCCTCTCTGTAACGGCACGTATACAACTGTATGAATCATTGCTCCCCCTGGACGTAAGTCGGCATTCTGCCTACTATATTCAATCCCGATGCAATTTCTGTGTTTCATCGTCAGTATGAAGCTCCAAGGGTTACAGTAAACACCCAGTGCTGCGTCGCAATCTAATACTGGCCTCTCAGTAACGGCACATATACAGACTGTTTGAAGCATTACTCCCCCTGGACGTAAGTCGGCATTGTGCCTACTATATTCAATCCCGATGCAATTTCTGTGTTTCATCGTCAGTATGAAGCTCCAAGGATTACAGTAAACATCCAGTGGTGCGTTGCAATCTAATACTAAGCTCACAGTAACGGCACGTATACAGACTGTGTGAAGCATTGCTCCCCCTGGACGTACGTCGGAATTGTGCCTACTGTATTCAATCCCGATGCAATTTCTGTGTTTTATCGTCAATATGAAGTTCAACGGGTTACAGTAAACACCCAGTGGTGCGTCGCAATCTAATACTGGAATCTTAGGAAAGGCACGTATACAACCGTATGAAGAATTGCTCCCCCTGGACGTAAGTCGGCATTGTGCCTACTGTATTCAATCTCGATGCAATTTCTGTGTTTCATCGTCAATATGAAGCTCCAAGGGTTACAGTAAATCCCCAGTGGTGCGTCGCAGTCTAATACCGGCCTCTCAGGAAAGGCACGTATACAGACTGTTTGAAGCATTCCTCCCCCTGTGCGTAAGTCGATCTTCTGCCTACTATATTCAATCCCGATGCAATTTCTGTGTTTCATAGTCAATATGAAGCTCCAAGGGTTACAGTAAACTCCCATTGGTGCGTCGCAATCTAATACTGGCCTCTCAGTAACGGCACATATACAGACTGTTTGAAGCATTACTCCCCCTGGACGTAAGTCGGCATTGTGCCTACTATATTCAATCCCGATGCAATTTCTGTGTTTCATCGTCAATATGAAGCTCCAAGGATTACAGTAAATTCCCAGTGGTGCGTCGCAGTCTAATACTGGCCTCTCAGGAAAGGCACGTATACAGACTGTCTGAAGCATTCCTCCCCCTGTACGTAAGTCGATCTTCTGCCTACTATATTCAATCCCAATGCAATTTCTGTGTTTCATCGTCAATATGAAGCTCCAAGGGTTACAGTAAACAGCCAGTGCTGTGTCGCAATTAAATACTGGCCTCTCAGGAAAGGCACGTATACAGATTGTTTGAAGCAGCTCTCCCCCTGGACGTAAGTCGGCATTGTACCTACTATATTCAATCCCGATGCAATTTCTGTGTTTCATCGTCAATATGAAGCTCCAAGTGTTACAGTAAACTCCCAGTGGAGCGTCGCAATCTAAAACTGGCCTCACAGTAACGGCACATACACAGACTGTTTGAAGCATTACTCCCCCTGGACATAAGTCAGCATTGTGCCTACTATATTCAATCTCGATGCAATTTCTGTGTTTCATCGGCAATATGAAGCTCCAAGGGTTACAGTAAACTCCCAGTGTTGCGTCGCAGTCTAATAATGGCCTCTCAGGAAAGGCACGTATACAGACTGTTTGAAGCATTGCTCCCCCTTGACGTAAGTCGGCATTGTGCCTACTTTATTCAATCCCGATGCAATTTCTGTGTTTCATCGTCAAAATGAAGCTCCAAGGGTTAAAGTAAACTTCCACTGGTGCGTGCAATATGATACTGGCCTCCACTAACGGCACATATTACGACTGTTTGAAGCATTACTCCCCGTGGACGTAAGTCGGCATTGTGCCTACTATATTCAATCCCAATGAAATTTCTGTGTTTCATCGTCAATATGAAGCTCCAAGGGTTACAGTAAACTCCCAGTGGTGCGTCGCAGTCTAATACTGGCCTCTCATGAAAGGCACGTATACAGACTGTTTGAAGCATTGGTCCCCCTGGACGTAAGTTTGCATTGTGCCTAATATATTCAATCCCGATGCAATTTCGGTGTTTCATCGTCAATATGAAGCTCCAAGGGTTACAGTAAACTCCCATTGGAGCGTCGCAATCTAATACTGGCCTCTCAGTAACGGCACATATACAGACTGTTTGAAGCATTCCTCCCCCTGTACGGAAGTCGGCCTTCTGCCTACTATATTCAATCCCGATGCAATTTCTGTGTTTTATAGGCAATATGAAGCTCCAAGGGTTACAGTAAACTCCCCGTGGTGCGTCGCAATCTAATACTGGCCTCTCAGTAACGGCACATATACAGAATGTTTGAAGCATTACTCCCCCTGGACGTAAGCCGGCATTGTCCCTACTATATTCAATCCCGATGCAATTTCTGTGTTTCATAGTCAATATGAAGCTCCAAGGGTTACAGTAAACACCCAGTGGTGCGTCGCAATCTAACACTGGCCTCTCAGGAAAGGCACGGATACGGACTGTTTGAAGCATAGCTCTCCCTGAACGAAAGTCGGCATTGTGCTTCCTATATTCAATCCCGATGCAATTTCTGTGTTTCATCGTCAATATGAAGCTCCAAGGGTTACAGTAAATTCCCAGTGGTGCGTCGCAGTCTAATACTGGCCTCTCAGGAAAATCACGTATACAGACTGTTTGAAGCACTCCTCCCCCTGTGCGTAAGTCGATCTTCTGCCTACTATATTCAATCCCGATGCAATTTCTGTGTTTCATAGTCAATATGAAGCTCCAAGAGTTACAGTAAACTCCCATTGGTGCGTCGCAATCTACTACTGGCCTCTCAGTAACGGCACATATACAGACTGTTTGAAGCATTACTCCCCCTGGACGTAAGTCGGCATTGTGCCTACTATATTCAATCCCGATGCAATTTCTGTGTTTCATCGTCAATATGAAGCTCCAAGGGTTACAGTAAATTCCCAGTGGTGCGTCGCAGTCTAATACTGGCCTCACAGGAAAGGCACGTATACAGACTGTTTGAAGCATTCCTCCCCCTGTGCGTAAGTCGATCTTCTGCCTACTATATTCAATCCCGATGCAATTTCTGTGTTTCATAGTCAATATGAAGCTCCAAGGGTTACAGTAAACTCCCATTGGTGCGTCGCAATCTAATACTGGCCTCTCAGTAACGGCACATATACAGACTGTTTGAAGCATTACTCCCCCTGGACGTAAGTCGGCATTGTGCCTACTATATTCAATCCCGATGCAATTTCTGTGTTTCATCGTCAATATGAAGCTCCAAGGATTACAGTAAATTCCCAGTGGTGCGTCGCAGTCTAATACTGGCCTCTCAGGAAAGGCACGTATACAGACTGTCTGAAGCATTCCTCCCCCTGTACGTAAGTCGATCTTCTGCCTACTATATTCAATCCCAATGCAATTTCTGTGTTTCATCGTCAATATGAAGCTCCAAGGGTTACAGTAAACAGCCAGTGCTGTGTCGCAATTAAATACTGGCCTCTCAGGAAAGGCACGTATACAGATTGTTTGAAGCAGCTCTCCCCCTGGACGTAAGTCGGCATTGTACCTACTATATTCAATCCCGATGCAATTTCTGTGTTTCATCGTCAATATGAAGCTCCAAGTGTTACAGTAAACTCCCAGTGGAGCGTCGCAATCTAATACTGGCCTCACAGTAACGGCACATACACAGACTGTTTGAAGCATTACTCCCCCTGGACATAAGTCAGCATTGTGCCTACTATATTCAATCTCGATGCAATTTCTGTGTTTCATCGGCAATATGTAGCTCCAAGGGTTACAGTAAACTCCCAGTGTTGCGTCGCAGTCTAATAATGGCCTCTGAGGAAAGGCACGTATACAAACTGTTTGAAGCATTGTTCCCCCTTGACGTAAGTCGGCATTGTGCCTACTATATTCAATCCCGATGCAATTTCTGTGTTTCATCGTCAATATGAAGCTCCAAGGGTTACAGTAAACTCCCAGTGGTGCGTCGCAATCTAATACTGGCCTCTCATGAAAGGCACGTATACAGACTGTTTGAAGCATTGCTCCCCCTTGACGTAAGTCGGCATTGTGCCAACTATATTCAATCCCGATGCAATTTCTGTGTTTCATCGTCAATATGAAGCTCCAAGGGTTACAGTAAACACCCAGTGGTGCGTCGCAATCTAATACTGGCCTCTCAGTAACGGCACATATACAGACTGTTTGAAGCATTCCTCCCCCTGGACGTAAGTCGGCCTTCTGCCTACTATATTTAATCCCGATGCAATTTCTGTGTTTCGTAGTCAATATGAAGCTCCAAGGGTTACAGTAAACACCCAGTGGTGCGTCGCAATCTAATACTGGCCTCTCAGTAACGGCACATATAAAGACTGTTTGAAGCATTCCTCCCCCTGGACGTAAGTCGGCCTTCTGCCTACCATATTTAATCCTGATACAATTTCTGTGTTTCATCGTCAATATGAAGCTCCAAGGGTTACAGTAAACACCCAGTGGTGCGTCGCAATCTAATACTGGAATCTCAGGAAAGGCACGTATACAACTGTACGAAGCATTGCTCCCCCTGGACGTATGTTTGCATTGTGCCTACTATATTCAATCCCGATGCAATTTCTGTGTTTTATCGTCAATATGAAGCTCCAAGGGTTACAGTAAACTCCCAGTGGTGCGTCGCAATCTAAAACTGGCCTCTCAGTATCGGCCCATATACAGACTGTTTGAAGCATTCGTCCCCCTGTACGTAAGTCGGCCTTCTGCCTACCATATTCAATCCCGATGCAATTTCTTTGTTTCATCTTCAATATGAAGCCCCAAGGGTTACAGTAAACTCCTGTGGTGCGTCGCAATCTAATACTGGCCTCTCAGTAACGGCACATATACAGACTGTTTGAAGCATTACTCCCCCTGGACGTAAGTCGGCATTGTGCCTACTATATTAAATCCCGATGCAATTTCTTTGTTTTATCGTCAATATGAAGCTCCAAGGGTTACAGTAAACTCCCAGTGGTGCGTCGCAATCTAAAACTGGCCTCTCAGTATCGGCCCATATACAGACTGTTTGAAGCATTCCTCCCCCTGCACGTAAGTCGATCTTCTGCCTACTATATTCAATTCCGATGCAATTTCTGTGTTTCATCGTCAATATGAAGCTCCAAGGGTTACAGTAAACATCCAGTGGTGCGTCGCAATCTAATACTGACCTCACACTAACGTCACGTATACAGACTGTTTGAAGCAGGGCTCCCCCTTGACGTAAGTCGGCATTGTGCCTACAATATTCAATCCCGATGCAATTTCTGTGTTTCATCGTCAATATGAAGCTCCAAGGGTTACAGTAAACACCCAGTGGTGCGTCGCAGTCTAATACTGGCCTCTCAGGAAAGGCAAGTATACAGACTGTTTGAAGCATTGCTCTCCCTGGAAGTAAGTCGATATTGTGCCTACTATATTCAATCCCGATTCAATTTCTGTGTTCCATAGTCAATATGAAGCTCCAAGGGTTACAGTAAACACCCAGTGGTGCGTCGGAATCTAACACTGGCCTCTCAGGAAAGGCACGGATACAGACTGTTTGAAGCATAGCTCTACATGAACGAAAGTCGGCATTGTACTTCCTATATTCAATCCCGATGCAATTTCTGTGTTTCATTGTCAATATGAAGCTCCAAGGGTTACAGTAAACACCCAGTGGTGCGTCGCAATCTATTACTGGCCTCTCAGGAAAGGCACGTATACAGACTGTCTGAGGCATTCCTCCCCCTGTACGTAAGTCGATCTTCTGCCTACTATATTCAATCCCGATGCAATTTCTGTGTTTCATCGTCAATATGAAGCTCCAAGGGTTACAGTAAACATCCAGTGGTGCGTCGCAATCTAATACTGACCTCACACTAACGGTACGTATACAGACTGTTTGAAGCATTGCTCCCCCTTGACGTAAGTCGGCATTGTGGCTACTATATTCAATCCCGATGCAATTTCTGTGTTTCGTAGTCAATATGAAGCTCCAAGGGTTACAGTAAACACATTGTGGTGCGTCGCAATCTAACACTGGCCTCTCAGGAAAGGCACGGACACAGACTGTTTGAAGCATAGCTCTCCCTGAACGAAAGTCGGCATTGTGCTTCCTATATTCAATCCCGATGCAATTTCTGTGTTTCATCGTCAATATGGAGCTCCAAGGGTTACAGTAAATTCCCAGTGGTGCGTCGCAGTCTAATACTGGCCTCTCAGGAAAGGCACGTATACAGACTGTTTGAAACATTGCTCCCCCTGGACGTAAGTCGGCATTGTGCCTACTATATTCAATCCCGATGCAATATCTGTGTTTCATCGTCAATATGAAGCTCCAAGGATTACAGTAAATTCCCAGTGGTGCGTCGCAGACTAATACTGGCCTCACAGGAAAGGCACGTATACAGACTGTCTGAAGCATTCCTCCCCCTGTACGTAAGTCGATCTTCTGCCTACTATATTCAATCCCAATGCAATTTCTGTGTTTCATCGTCAATATGAAGCTCCAAGGGTTACAGTAAACAGCCAGTGCTGCGTCGCAATTAAATACTGGCCTCTCAGGAAAGGCACCTATACAGATTGTTTGAAGCATTGCTCCCCCTGGACGTATGTCGGCATTGTACCTACTATATTCAATCCCGATGCAATTTCTGTGTTTCATCGTCAATATGAAGCTCCATGTGTTACAGTAAACTCCCAGTGGTGCGTCGCAATCTAATACTGGCCTCTCAGTAACGGCACATATACAGACTGTTTGAAGCATTACTCCCCCTGGACATAAGTCAGCATTGTGCCTACTATATTCAATCCCGATGCCATTTCTGTGTTTCATAGTCAATATGAAACTCCAAGGGTGGCAGTAAGCACCCAGAGATGCGTCGCAATCTAATACTGGCCTCTCAGGAAAGGCACGTATACAGACTGTTTGAAGCATTACTCCCCCTGGACGTAAGTCGGCGTTGTGCCTACTATATTCAATCCCGATGCAATTTCTGTGTTTCATCGTCAATATGAAGCTCCAGGGGTTACAGTAAACACCCAGTGGTGCGTCGCAATCTAATACTGGAATCTCAGGAAAGGCACGTATACTACTGTATGAAGCATTGCTCCCCCGGGACGTAATTCGGCATTGTGCCTACTATATTCAATCCCGATGCAATTTCTGTGTTTCATCGTCAGTATGAAGCTCCAAGGGTTACAGTAAACATCCAGTGGTGCGTCGCAATCTAATACTGACCTCACACTAACGTCACGTATACAGACTGTTTGAAGCATTGCTCCCCCTTGACGTAAGTCGGCATTGTGCCTACTATATTCAATCCCAATGCAATTTCTGTGTTTCATCGTCAATATGAAGCTCCAAGGGTTACAGTAAACACCCAGTGGTGCGTGGCAATCTAATACTGGCCTCTCAGTAACGCACATATACAGACTGTTTGAAGCATTCGTCCTCCTGTACGTAAGTCGGCCCTCTGCCTACTATATTCAATCCCGATGCAATTTCTGTGTTTCATAGTCAATATGAAGCTCCAAGGGTTACAGTAAACTCCCAGTGGTGCGTCGCAATCTACTACTAGCCTCTCAGTAACGGCACATGTACAGACTGTTTGAAGCATTACTCCCCCTGGACGTAAGTCCGCATTGTGCCTACTATATTCAATCCCGATGCAATTTCTTTGTTTCATCGTCAATATGAAGCTCCAAGGGTTACAGTAAACTCCCAGTGTTGCGTCGCAGTCTAATACTGGCCTCTCAGGAACGGCAAGTATACAGACTGTTTGAAGCATTGCTCTCCCTGGAAGTAAGTCGGCATTGTGCCTACTATATTCGATCCCGATACAATTTCTGTGTTCCATAATCAATATGAAGCTCCAAGGGTTACAGTAAACACCCAGTGGTGCGTCGGAATCTAACACTGGCCTCTCAGGAAAGGCACGGATACAGACTGTTTGAAGCATAGCTCTACGTGAACGAAAGTCGGCATTGTACTTCCTATATTCAATCCCGATGCAATTTCTGTGTTTCATTGTCAATATGAAGCTACAAGGGTTACAGTAAACACCCAGTGGTGCGTCGCAATCTAATACTGGCCTCTCAGGAAAGGCACGTATACAGACTGTCTGAGGCATTACTCCCCCTGTTCGTAAGTCGATCCTCTGCCTACTATATTCAATCCCGATGCAATTTCTGTGTTTCATCGTCAATATGAAGCTCCAAGGGTTACAGTAAACAGCCAGTGCTGCGTCGCAATTAAATACTGGCCTCTCAGGAAAGGCACGTATACAGACTGTTTGAGGCATTGCTCCCCCTGGACGTAAGTCGGCATTGTACCTACTATATTCAATCCCGATGCAATTTCTGTGTTTCATCGTCAATATGAAGCTCCAAGTGTTACAGTAAACTCCCAGTGGTGCGTCGCAATCTAATACTGGCCTCTCAGTAACGGCACATATACAGACTGTTTGAAGCATTACTCCCCCTGGACATAAGTCAGCATTGTGCCTACTATATTCAATCCCGATGCCATTTCTGTGTTTCATAGTCAATATGAAACTCCAAGGGTGGCAGTAAACACCCAGAGATGCGTCGCAATCTAATACTGGCCTCTCAGGAAAGGCACGTATACAGACTGTTTGAAGCATTACTCCCCCTGGACGTAAGTCGGCGTTGTGCCTACTATATTCAATCCCGATGCAATTTCTGTGTTTCATCGTCAATATGAAGCTCCAGGGGTTACTGTAAACACCCAGTGGTGCGTCGCAATCTAATACTGGAATCTCAGGAAAGGCACGTATACACCTGTATGAAGCATTGCTCCCCCGGGACGTAATTCGGCATTGTGCCTACTATATTCAATCCCGATGCAATTTCTGTGTTTCATCGTCAGTATGAAGCTCCAAGGGTTACAGTAAACATCCAGTGGTGCGTTGCAATCTAATACTGACCTCACACTAACGTCACGTATACAGACTGTTTGAAGCATTGCTCCCCCTTGACGTAAGTCGGCATTGTGCCTACTATATTCAATCCCGATGCAATTTCTGTGTTTCATCGTCAGTATGAAGCTCCAAGGGTTAAAGTAAACACCCAGTGGTTCGTCGCAATCTAATACTGGAATCTCAGGAAAGGCACGTATACAACTGTATGAAGCATTGCTCGCCCTGGACGTAAGTCGGCATTGTGCCTACTATATTCAATCCCGATGCAATTTCTGTGTTTCATCGTCAATATGAACCTCTAAGGGTTACAGTAAACTCCCAGTGGTGCGTCTCAATCTAATACTGGCCTCTCATGAAAGGCACGTATTCAGACGGTTTGAAGCATTGCTCCCCGTTGACGTAAGTCGGCATTGTGCCTACTATATTCAATCCCAATGCAATTTCTGTGTTTCATCGTCAATATGAAGCTCCAAGAGTTACAGTAAACACCCAATGGTGCGTGGCAATCTAATACTGGCCTCTCAGTAACGGCACATATACAGACTGTTTGAAGCATTCGTCCTCATGTACGTAAGTCGGCCTTCTGCCTACTATATTCAATCCCGATGCAATTTCTGTGATTCATAGTCAATATGAAGCTCCAAGGGTTACAGTAAACTCCCAGTGGTGCGTCGCAATCTACTACTAGCCTCTCAGTAACGGCACATATACAGACTGTTTGGAGCATTACTCCCCCTGGACATAAGTCGGCATTGTGCCTACTATATTCAATCCCGATGCAATTTCTGTGTTTCAACGTCAATATGAAGCTCCAAGGGTTACAGTAAACACCCAGTGGTGCGTCGCAATCAAATACTGGAATCTCAGGAAAGGCACGTATACAACTGTATGAAGCATTGCTCCCCCTGGACGTAAGTCGGCATTGTGCCTACTATATTCAATCCCGCTGCAATTTCTGCGTTTCATCGTCAGTATGAAGCTCCAAGGGTTACAGTAAACATCCAGTAGTGCGTCGCAATCTAATACTGACCTCACACTAACGGTACGTATACAGACTGTTTGAAGCATTGCTCCCCCTTGACGTAAGTCGGCATTGGGGCTACTATATTCAATCCCGATGCAATTTCTGTGTTTCATCGTCAATATGAAGCTCCAAGGGTTACAGAAAACACCCAGTGGTGCGTCGCAATCTAATACTGGAATCTCAGGAAAGGCACGTATACAACTGTATGAAGCATTGCTCCCCCTGGACGTAAGTCGGCATTGTGCCTACTATATTCAATCCCGATGCAATTTCTGTGTTTCTTCGTCAATATGAAGCTCCAAGGGTTACAGTAAACACCCAGTGGTGCGTCGCAATCTAATACTGGCCTCTCAGTAACAGCACATATACAGACTGTTTGAAGCATTCGTCCTCCTGTACGTAATTCGGCCTTCTGCCTACTATATTCAATCCCGATGCAATTTCTGTGTTTCATAGTCAATATGAAGCTCCAAGGGTTACAGTAAACACCCAGTGGTGCGTCGCAATCTAACACTTGCCTCTCAGGAAAGGCACGGATACGGACTGTTTGAAGCATAGCTCTCCCTGAACGAAAGTCGGCATTGTGCTTCCTATATTCAATCCCGATGCAATTTCTGTGTTTCATCGTCAATGTGAAGCTCCAAGGGTTACAGTAAACTCCCAGTGGTGCGTCGCAGTCTAATACTGGCCTCTCAGGAAAATCACGTATACAGACTGTTTGAAGCATTCCTCCCCCTGTGCGTAAGTCGATCTTCTGCCTACTATATTCAATCCCGATGCAATTTCTGTGTTTCATAGTCAATATGAGGCTCCAAGGGTTACAGTAAACTCCCATTGGTGCGTCGCAATCTAATACTGGCCTGTCAGTAACGGCACATATACAGACTGTTTGAAGCATTACTCCCCCTGGACGTTAGTCGGCATTGTGCCTACTATATTCAATCCCGATGCAATTTCTGTGTTTCATCGTCAATATGAAGCTCCAAGGGTTACAGTAAATTCCCAGTGGTGGGTCGCAGTCTAATACTGGCCTCTCAGGAAAGGCACGTATACAGACTATTTGAAGCATTCCTCCCCCTGTGCGTAAGTCGATTTTCTGCCTACTATGTTCAATCCCGATGCAATTTCTGTGTTTCATAGTCACTATGAAGCTCCAAGGATTACAGTAAACTCCCATTGGTGCGTCGCAATCTAATACTGGCCTCTCAGTAACGGCACATATACAGACTGTTTGAAGCATTACTCCCCCTGGACGTAAGTCGGCATTGTGCCTACTATATTCAATCCCGATGCAATTTCTGTGTTTCATCGTCAATATGAAGCTCCAAGGATTACAGTAAATTCCCAGTGGTGCGCCGCAGTCTAATACTGGCCTCTCAGGGAAGGCACGTATACAGACTATTTGAAGCATTCCTCCCCCTGTACGTAAGTCGATCTTCTGCCTACTATATTCAATAACAATGCAATTTCTGTGTTTCATCGTCAATATGAAGCTCCAAGGGTTACAGTAAACAGCCAGTGCTGCGTCGCAATTAAATACTGGCCTCTCAGGAAAGGCACCTATACAGATTGTTTGAAGCATTGCTCCCCCTGGACGTAAGTCGGCATTGTACCTACTATATTCAATCCCGATGCAATTTCTGTGTTTCATCGTCAATATGAAGCTCCAAGTGTTACAGTAAACTCCCAGTGGAGCGTCGCAATCTAATACTGGCCTCACAGTAACGGCACATACACAGACTGTTTGAAGCATTACTCCCCCTGTATGAAGCATTGCTCCCCCTGGACGTAAGTCGGCATTGTGCCTACTATATTCAATCTCGATGCAATTTCTGTGTTTCTTCGTCAATATGAAGCTCCAAGGGTTACAGTAAACACCCAGTGGTGCGTCGCAATCTAATACTGGCCTCTCAGTAACAGCACATATACAGACTGTTTGAAGCATTCGTCCTCCTGTACGTAAGTCGGCCTTCTGCCTACTATATTCAATCCCGATGCCATTTCTGTGTTTCATAGTCAATATGAAACTCCAAGGGTGGCAGTAAACACCCAGAGATGCGTCGCAATCTAATACTGGCCTCTCAGGAAAGGCACGTATACAGACTGTTTGAAGCATTACTCCCCCTGGACGTAAGTCGGCGTTGTGCCTACTATATTCAATCCCGATGCAATTTCTGTGTTTCATCGTCAATATGAAGCTCCAGGGGTTACAGTAAACACCCAGTGGTGCGTCGCAATCTAATACTGGAATCTCAGGAAAGGCACGTATCCACCTGTATGAAGCATTGCTCCCCCGGGACGTAATTCGGCATTGTGCTTACTATATTCAATCCCGATGCAATTTCTGTGTTTCATCGTCAGTATGAAGCTCCAAGGGTTACAGTAAACATCCAGTGGTGCGTTGCAATCTAATACTGACCTCACACTAACGTCACGTATACAGACTGTTTGAAGCATTGCTCCCCCTTGACGTAAGTCGGCATTGTGCCTACTATATTCAATCCCGATGCAATTTCTGTGTTTCATCGTCAATATGAACCTCTAAGGGTTACAGTAAACTCCCAGTGGTGCGTCTCAATCTAATACTGGCCTCTCATGAAAGGCACGTATTCAGACTGTTTGAAGCATTGCTCCCCCTTGACGTAAGTCGGCATTGTACCTACTATATTCAATCCCAATGCAATTTCTGTGTTTCATCGTCAATATGAAGCTCCAAGGGTTACAGTAAACACCCAGTGGTGGGTGGCAATCTAATACTGGCCTCTCAGTAACGGCACATATACAGACTGTTTGAAGCATTCGTCCTCATGTACGTAAGTCGGCCTTCTGCCTACTATATTCAATCCCGATGCAATTTCTGTGATTCATAGTCAATATGAAGCTCCAAGGGTTACAGTAAACTCCCAGTGGTGCGTCGCAATCTACTACTAGCCTCTCAGTAACGGCACATATACAGACTGTTTGAAGCATTACTCCCCCTGGACGTAAGTCCGCATTGTGCCTACTATATTCAATCCCGATGCAATTTCTTTGTTTCATCGTCAATATGAAGCTCCAAGGGTTACAGTAAACTCCCAGTGTTGCGTCGCAGTCTAATACTGGCCTCTCAGGAAAGGCAAGTATACAGACTGTTTGAAGCATTGCTCTCCCTGGAAGTAAGTCGGCATTGTGCCCACTATATTCGATCCCGATACAATTTCTGTGTTCCATAGTCAATATGAAGCTCCAAGGGTTACAGTAAACACCCAGTGGTGCGTCGGAATCTAACACTGGCCTCTCAGGAAAGGCACGGATACAGACTGTTTGAAGCATAGCTCTACGTGAACGAAAGTCGGCATTGTACTTCCTATATTCAATCCCGATGCAATTTCTGTGTTTCATTGTCAATATGAAGCTCCAAGGGTTACAGTAAACACCCAGTGGTGCGTCGCAATCTAATACTGGCCTCTCAGGAAAGGCACGTATACAGACTGTCTGAGGCATTCCTCCCCCTGTACGTAAGTCGATCTTCTGCCTACTATATTCAATCCCGATGCAATTTCTGTGTTTCATCGTCAATATGAAGCTCCAAGTGTTACAGTAAACTCCCAGTGGTGCGTCGCAATCTAATACTGACCTCTCAGTAACGGCACATATACAGTCTGTTTGAAGCATTACTCCCCCTGGACATAAGTCAGCATTGTGCCTACTATATTCAATCCCGATGCAATTTCTGTGTTTCATCGTCAATATGAAGCTCCAAGGGTTACAGTAAACACCCAGTGGTGCGTCGCAATCAAATACTGGAATCTCAGGAAAGGCACGTATACAACTGTATGAAGCATTGCTCCCCCTGGACGTAAGTCGGCATTGTGCCTACTATATTCAATCCCGATGCAATTTCTGTGTTTCATCGTCAGTATGAAGCTCCAAGGGTTACAGTAAACATCCAGTGGTGCGTCGCAATCTAATACTGACCTCACACTAACGGTACGTATACAGACTGTTTGAAGCATTGCTCCCCCTTGACGTAAATCGGCATTGTGGCTACTATATTCAATCCCGATGCAATTTCTGTGTTTCATCGTCTATATGAAGCTCCAAGGGTTACAGAAAACACCCAGTGGTGCGTCGCAATCTAATACTGGAATCTCAGGAAAGGCACGTATACAACTGTATGAAGCATTGCTCCCCCTGGACGTAAGTCGGCATTGTGCCTACTATATTCAATCCCGATGCAATTTCTGTGTTTCTTCGTCAATATGAAGCTCCAAGGGTTACAGTAAACACCCAGTGGTGCGTCGCAATCTAATACTGGCCTCTCAGTAACAGCACATATACAGACTGTTTGAAGCATTCGTCCTCCTGTACGTAAGTCGGCCTTCTGCCTACTATATTCAATCCCGATGCAATTTCTGTGTTTCATAGTCAATATGAAGCTCCAAGGGTTACAGTAAACACCCAGTGGTGCGTCGCAATCTAACACTGACCTCTCAGGAAAGGCACGGATACAGACTGTTTGAAGCATAGCTCTCCCTGAACGAAAGTCGGCATTGTGCTTCCTATATTCCATCCCGATGCAATTTCTGTGTTTCATCGTCAATATGAAGCTCCAAGGGTTACAGTAAATTCCCAGTGGTGCGTCGCAGTCTAATACTGGCCTCTCAGGAAAACCACGTATACAGACTGTTTGAAGCATTCCTCCCCCTGTGCGTAAGTCGATCTTCTGCCTACTATATTCAATCCCGATGCAATTTCTGTGTTTCATAGTCAATATGAAGCTCCAAGGGTTACAGTAAACTCCCATTGGTGCGTCGCAATCTAATACTGGCCTCTCAGTAACGGCACATATACAGACTGTTTGAAGCATTACTCCCCCTGGACGTAAGTCGGCATTGTGCCTACTATATTCAATCCCGATGCAATTTCTGTGTTTCATCGTCAATATGAAGCTCCAAGGGTTACAGTAAATTCCCAGTGGTGCGTCGCAGTCTAATACTGGCCTCTCAGGAAAGGCACGTATACAGACTGTTTGAAGCATTCCTCCCCCTGTGCGTAAGTCGATTTTCTGCCTACTATATTCAATCCCGATGCAATTTCTGTGTTTCATAGTCACTATGAAGCTCCAAGGATTACAGTAAACTCCCATTGGTGCGTCGCAATCTAATACTGGCCTCTCAGTAACGGCACATATACAGACTGTTTGAAGCATTACTCCCCCTGGACGTAAGTCGGCATTGTGCCTACTATATTCAATCCCGATGCAATTTTTGTGTTTCATCGTCAATATGAAGCTCCAAGGATTACAGTAAATTCCCAGTGGTGCGTCGCAGTCTAATACTGGCCTCTCAGGAAAGGCACGTATACAGACTGTCTGAAGCATTCCTCCCCCTGTACGTAAGTCGATCTTCTGCCTACTATATTCAATCGCAATGCAATTTCTGTGTTTCATCGTCAATATGAAGCTCCAAGGGTTACAGTAAACAGCCAGTGCTGCGTCGCAATTAAATACTGGCCTCTCAGGGAAGGCACGTATACAGATTGTTTGAAGCATTGCTCCCCCTGGACGTAAGTCGGCATTGTACCTACTATATTCAATCCCGATGCAATTTCTGTGTTTCATCGTCAATATGAAGCTCCAAGTGTTACAGTAAACTCCCAGTGGAGCGTCGCAATCTAATACTGGCCTCACAGTAACGGCACATACACAGACTGTTTGAAGCATTACTCCCCCTGGACATAAGTCAGCATTGTGCCTACTATATTCAATCTCGATGCAATTTCTGTGTTTCATCGGCAATATGAAGCTCCAAGGGTTACAGTAAACTCCCAGTGTTGCGTCGCAGTCTAATAATGGCCTCTCAGGAAAGGCACGTATACAGACTGTTTGAAGCATTGCTCCCCCTTGACGTAAGTCGGCATTGTGCCTACTATATTCAATCCCGATGCAATTTCTGTGTTTCATCGTCAATATGAACCTCTAAGGGTTACAGTAAACTCCCAGTGGTGCGTCTCAATCTAATACTGGCCTCTCATGAAAGGCACGTATTCAGACTGTTTGAAGCATTGCTCCCCCTTGACGTAAGTCGGCATTGTGCCTACTATATTCAATCCCAATGCAATTTCTGTGTTTCATCGTCAATATGAAGCTCCAAGGGTTACAGTAAACACCCAGTGGTGCGTGGCAATCTAATACTGGCCTCTCAGTAACGGCACATATACAGACTGTTTGAAGCATTCGTCTTCATGTACGTAAGTCGGCCTTCTGCCTACTATATTCAATCCCGATGGAATTTCTGTGATTCATAGTCAATATGAAGCTCCAAGGGTTACAGTAAACTCCCAGTGGTGCGTCGCAATCTACTACTAGCCTCTCAGTAACGGCACATATACAGACTGTTTGAAGCATTACTCCCCCTGGACGTAAGTCCGCATTGTGCCTACTATATTCAATCCCGATGCAATTTCTTTGTTTCATCGTCAATATGAAGCTCCAAGGGTTACAGTAAACTCCCAGTGTTGCGTCGCAGTCTAATGCTGGCCTCTCAGGAAGAGCAAGTATACAGACTGTTTGAAGCATTGCTCTCCCTGGAAGTAAGTCGGCATTGTGCCCACTATATTCGATCCCGATACAATTTCTCTGTTCCATAGTCAATATGAAGCTCCAAGGGTTACAGTAAACACCCAGTGGTGCGTCGGAATCTAACACTGGCCTCTCAGGAAAGGCACGGATACAGACTGTTTGAAGCATAGCTCTACGTGAACGAAAGTCGGCATTGTACTTCCTATATTCAATCCCGATGCAATTTCTGTGTTTCATTGTCAATATGAAGCTCCAAGGGTTACAGTAAACACCCAGTGGTGCGTCGCAATCTAATACTGGCCTCTCAGGAAAGGCACGTATACAGACTGTCTGAGGCATTCCTCCCCCTGTACGTAAGTCGATCTTCTGCCTACTATATTCAATCCCGATGCAATTTCTGTGTTTCATCGTCAATATGAAGCTCCAAGGGTTACAGTAAACAGCCAGTGCTGCGTCGCAATTAAATACTGGCCTCTCAGGATAGGCACGTATACAGACTGTTTGAGGCATTGCTCCCCCTGGACGTAAGTCGGCATTGTACCTACCATATTCAATCCCGATGCAATTTCTGTGTTTCATCGTCAATATGAAGCTCCAAGAGTTACAGTAAACTCCCAGTGGTGCGTCGCAATCTAATACTGACCTCTCAGTAACGGCACATATACAGTCTGTTTGAAGCATTACTCCCCCTGGACATAAGTCAGCATTGTGCCTACTATATTCAATCCCGATGCAATTTCTGTGTTTCATCGTCAATATGAAGCTCCAAGGGTTACAGTAAACACCCAGTGGTGCGTCGCAATCAAATACTGGAATCTCAGGAAAGGCACGTATACAACTGTATGAAGCATTGCTCCCCCTGGACGTAAGTCGGCATTGTGCCTACTATATTCAATCCCGATGCAATTTCTGTGTTTCATCGTCAGTATGAAGCTCCAAGGGTTACAGTAAACATCCAGTGGTGCGTCGCAATCTAATACTGACCTCACACTAACGGTACGTATACAGACTGTTTGAAGCATTGCTCCCCCTTGACGTAAGTCGGCATTGTGGCTACTATATTCAATCCCGATGCAATTTCTGTGTTTCATCGTCTATATGAAGCTCCAAGGGTTACAGAAAACACCCAGTGGTGCGTCGCAATCTAATACTGGAATCTCAGGAAAGGCACGTATACAACTGTATGAAGCATTGCTCCCCCTGGACGTAAGTCGGCATTGTGCCTACTATATTCAATCCCGATGCAATTTCTGTGTTTCTTCGTCAATATGAAGCTCCAAGGGTTACAGTAAACACCCAGTGGTGCGTCGCAATCTAATACTGGCCTCTCAGTAACAGCACATATACAGACTGTTTGAAGCATTCGTCCTCCTGTACGTAAGTCGGCCTTCTGCCTACTATATTCAATCCCGATGCAATTTCTGTGTTTCATAGTCAATATGAAGCTCCAAGGGTTACAGTAAACACCCAGTGGTGCGTCGCAATCTAACACTTGCCTCTCAGGAAAGGCACGGATACGGACTGTTTGAAGCATAGCTCTCCCTGAACGAAAGTCGGCATTGTGCTTCCTATATTCAATCCCGATGCAATTTCTGTGTTTCATCGTCAATATGAAGCTCCAAGGGTTACAGTAAATTCCCAGTGGTGCGTCGCAGTCTAATACTGGCCTCTCAGGAAAATCACGTATACAGACTGTTTGAAGCATTCCTCCCCCTGTGCGTAAGTCGATCTTCTGCCTACTATATTCAATCCCGATGCAATTTCTGTGTTTCATAGTCAATATGAAGCTCCAAGGGTTACAGTAAACTCCCATTGGTGCGTCGGAATCTAATACTGGCCTCTCAGTAACGGCACATATACAGACTGTTTGAAGCATTACTCCCCCTGGACGTAAGTCGGCATTGTGCCTACTATATTCAATCCCGATGCAATTTCTGTGTTTCATCGTCAATATGAAGCTCCAAGGGTTACAGTAAATTCCCAGTGGTGCGTCGCAGTCTAATACTGGCCTCTCAGGAAAGGCACGTATACAGACTGTTTGAAGCATTCCTCCCCCTGTGCGTAAGTCGATTTTCTGCCTACTATATTCAATCCCGATGCAATTTCTGTGTTTCATAGTCACTATGAAGCTCCAAGGGTTACAGTAAACACATAGTGGTGCGTCGCAATCTAACACTGACCTCTCAGGAAAGGCACGGATACAGACTGTTTGAAGCATAGCTCCCCCTGGAAGTAAGTCGGCATTGTGCCTACTATATTCAAGCCCGATGCAATTTCTGTGTTTCATCGTCAATATGAAGCTCCAAGGGTTACAGTAAAATCCCAGTGGTGCGTCGCAGTCTAATACTGGCCTCTCAGGAAAGGCACGTATACAGACTGTTTGAAGCATTGCTCCCCCTGGAAGTAAGTCGGCATTGTGCCTACTATATTCAAGCCCGATGCAATTTCTGTGTCTCATAGTCAATATGAAGCTCCAAGGGTTACAGTAAACACATAGTGGTGCGTCGCAATCTAACACTGACCTCTCAGGAAAGGCACGGATACAGACTGTTTGAAGCATAGCTCTCCCTGAACGAAAGTCTGCATTGTGCTTCCTATATTATATCCCGATGCAAATTCTGTGTTTCATCGTCAATATGAAGCTCCAAGGGTTACAGTAAATTCCCAGTGGTGCGTCGCAGTCTAATACTGGCCTCTCAGGAAAGGCACGTATACAGACTGTTTGAAGCATTGCTCCCCCTGGACGTAAGTCGGCATTGTACCTACTATATTCAATCCCGATGCAATTTCTTTGTTTCATCTTCAATATGAAGCTCCAAGGGTTACAGTAAACTCCTGTGGTGCGTCGCAATCTAATACTGGCCTCTCAGTAACGGCACATATACAGACTGTTTGAAGCATTACTCCCCCTGGACGTAAGTCGGCATTGTGCCTACTATATTCAATCCCGATGCAATTTCTTTGTTTCATCGTCAATATGAAGCTCCAAGGGTTACAGTAAACTCCCAGTGGTGCGTCGCAGTCTAATACTGGCCTCTCAGGGAAGACACGTATACAGACTGTTTGAAGCATTCCTCCCCCTGTACGTAAGTCGATCTTCTGCCTACTATATTCAATCCCAATGCAATTTCTGTGTTTCATCGTCAATATGAAGCTCCAAGGGTTACAGTAAACAGCCAGTGCTGCGTCGCAATTAAATACTGGCCTCTCAGGAAAGGCACGTATACAGATTGTTTGAAGCATTGCTCCCCCTGGACGTAAGTCGGCATTGTACCTACTATATTCAATCCCGATGCAATTTCTGTGTTTCATCGTCAATATGAAGCTCCAAGTGTTACAGTAAACTCCCAGTGGAGCGTCGCAATCTAATACTGGCCTCACAGTAACGGCACATACACAGACTGTTTGAAGCATTACTCCCCCTGGACATAAGTCAGCATTGTGCCTACTATATTCAATCTCGATGCAATTTCTGTGTTTCATCGGCAATATGAAGCTCCAAGGGTTACAGTAAACTCCCAGTGTTGCGTCGCAGTCTAATAATGGCCTCTCAGGAAAGGCACGTATACAGACTGTTTGAAGCATTCCTCCCCCTGGACGTAAGTCGGCCTTCTGCCTACTATATTCAATCCTGATACAATTTCTGTGTTTCATCGTCAATATGAAGCTCCAAGGGTTACAGTAAACACCCAGTGGTGCGTCGCAATCTAATACTGGAATCTCAGGAAAGGTACGTATACAACTGTACGAAGCATTGCTCCCCCTGGACGTATGTTTGCATTGTGCCTACTATATTCAATCCCGATGCAATTTCTTTGTTTCATCGTCAATATGAAGCTCCAAGGGTTACAGTAAACTCCCAGTGGTGCGTCGCAGTCTAATACTGGCCTCTCAGGGAAGACACGTATACAGACTGTTTGAAGCATTGCTCCCCCTGGAAGTAAGTCGGCATTGTGCCTACTATATTCAAGCCCGATGCAATTTCTGTGTCTCATAGTCAATATGAAGCTCCAAGGGTTACAGTAAACACATAGTGGTGCGTCGCAATCTAACACTGACCTCTCAGGAAAGGCACGGATACAGACTGTTTGAAGCATAGCTCTCCCTGAACGAAAGTCGGCATTGTGCTTCCTATATTATATCCCGATGCAAATTCTGTGTTTCATCGTCAATATGAAGCTCCAAGGGTTACAGTAAATTCCCAGTGGTGCGTCGCAGTCTAATACTGGCCTCTCAGGAAAGGCACGTATACAGACTGTTTGAAGCATTGCTCCCCCTGGACGTAAGTCGGCATTGTACCTACTATATTCAATCCCGATGCAATTTCTTTGTTTCATCTTCAATATGAAGCTCCAAGGGTTACAGTAAACTCCTGTGGTGCGTCGCAATCTAATACTGGCCTCTCAGTAACGGCACATATACAGACTGTTTGAAGCATTACTCCCCCTGGACGTAAGTCGGCATTGTGCCTACTATATTCAATCCCGATGCAATTTCTTTGTTTCATCGTCAATATGAAGCTCCAAGGGTTACAGTAAACTCCCAGTGGTGCGTCGCAGTCTAATACTGGCCTCTCAGGGAAGACACGTATACAGACTGTTTGAAGCATTCCTCCCCCTGTACGTAAGTCGATCTTCTGCCTACTATATTCAATCCCAATGCAATTTCTGTGTTTCATCGTCAATATGAAGCTCCAAGGGTTACAGTAAACAGCCAGTGCTGCGTCGCAATTAAATACTGGCCTCTCAGGAAAGGCACGTATACAGATTGTTTGAAGCATTGCTCCCCCTGGACGTAAGTCGGCATTGTACCTACTATATTCAATCCCGATGCAATTTCTGTGTTTCATCGTCAATATGAAGCTCCAAGTGTTACAGTAAACTCCCAGTGGAGCGTCGCAATCTAATACTGGCCTCACAGTAACGGCACATACACAGACTGTTTGAAGCATTACTCCCCCTGGACATAAGTCAGCATTGTGCCTACTATATTCAATCTCGATGCAATTTCTGTGTTTCATCGGCAATATGAAGCTCCAAGGGTTACAGTAAACTCCCAGTGTTGCGTCGCAGTCTAATAATGGCCTCTCAGGAAAGGCACGTATACAGACTGTTTGAAGCATTCCTCCCCCTGGACGTAAGTCGGCCTTCTGCCTACTATATTCAATCCTGATACAATTTCTGTGTTTCATCGTCAATATGAAGCTCCAAGGGTTACAGTAAACACCCAGTGGTGCGTCGCAATCTAATACTGGAATCTCAGGAAAGGTACGTATACAACTGTACGAAGCATTGCTCCCCCTGGACGTATGTTTGCATTGTGCCTACTATATTCAATCCCGATGCAATTTCTTTGTTTCATCGTCAATATGAAGCTCCAAGGGTTACAGTAAACTCCCAGTGGTGCGTCGCAGTCTAATACTGGCCTCTCAGGGAAGACACGTATACAGACTGTTTGAAGCATTGCTCCCCCTGGAAGTAAGTCGGCATTGTGCCTACTATATTCAAGCCCGATGCAATTTCTGTGTCTCATAGTCAATATGAAGCTCCAAGGGTTACAGTAAACACATAGTGGTGCGTCGCAATCTAACACTGACCTCTCAGGAAAGGCACGGATACAGACTGTTTGAAGCATAGCTCTCCCTGAACGAAAGTCGGCATTGTGCTTCCTATATTATATCCCGATGCAAATTCTGTGTTTCATCGTCAATATGAAGCTCCAAGGGTTACAGTAAATTCCCAGTGGTGCGTCGCAGTCTAATACTGGCCTCTCAGGAAAGGCACGTATACAGACTGTTTGAAGCATTGCTCCCCCTGGACGTAAGTCGGCATTGTACCTACTATATTCAATCCCGATGCAATTTCTTTGTTTCATCTTCAATATGAAGCTCCAAGGGTTACAGTAAACTCCTGTGGTGCGTCGCAATCTAATACTGGCCTCTCAGTAACGGCACATATACAGACTGTTTGAAGCATTACTCCCCCTGGACGTAAGTCGGCATTGTGCCTACTATATTCAATCCCGATGCAATTTCTTTGTTTCATCGTCAATATGAAGCTCCAAGGGTTACAGTAAACTCCCAGTGGTGCGTCGCAGTCTAATACTGGCCTCTCAGGGAAGACACGTATACAGACTGTTTGAAGCATTCCTCCCCCTGTACGTAAGTCGATCTTCTGCCTACTATATTCAATCCCAATGCAATTTCTGTGTTTCATCGTCAATATGAAGCTCCAAGGGTTACAGTAAACAGCCAGTGCTGCGTCGCAATTAAATACTGGCCTCTCAGGAAAGGCACGTATACAGATTGTTTGAAGCATTGCTCCCCCTGGACGTAACTCGGCATTGTACCTACTATATTCAATCCCGATGCAATTTCTGTGTTTCATCGTCAATATGAAGCTCCAAGTGTTACAGTAAACTCCCAGTGGAGCGTCGCAATCTAATACTGGCCTCACAGTAACGGCACATACACAGACTGTTTGAAGCATTACTCCCCCTGGACATAAGTCAGCATTGTGCCTACTATATTCAATCTCGATGCAATTTCTGTGTTTCATCGGCAATATGAAGCTCCAAGGGTTACAGTAAACTCCCAGTGTTGCGTCGCAGTCTAATAATGGCCTCTCAGGAAAGGCACGTATACAGACTGTGTGAAGCATTACTCCCCCTGGACATAATTCGGCGTTGTGCCTACTATATTCAATCCCGATGCAATTTCTGTGTTTCATCGTCAATATGAAGCTCCAGGGGTTACAGTAAACACCCAGTGGTGCGTCGCAATCTAATACTGGAATCTCAGGAAAGGCACGTCTACAACTGTATGAAGCATTGCTCCCCCGGGACGTAATTCTGCATTGTGCCTACTATATTCAATCCCGATGCAATTTCTGTGTTTCATCGTCAGTATGAAGCTCCAAGGGTTACAGTAAACATCCAGTGGTGCGTCGCAATCTAATACTGACCTCACACTAACGTCACGTATAGAGACTGTTTGAAGCAGTGCTCCCCCTTGACGTAAGTCGGCATTGTGCCTACAATATTCAATCCCGATGCAATTTCTGTGTTTCATCGTCAATATAAAGCTCCAAGGGTTACAGTAAACACCCAGTGGTGCGTCGCAATCTAATACTGGAATCTCAGGAAAGGCACGTATACAACTGCATGAAGCATTGCTCCCCCTGGACGTAAGTCGGCATTGTGTCTACTATACTCAATCCCGATGCAATTTCTGTGTTTCATCGTCAATATGAACCTCTAAGGGTTACAGTAAACTCCCAGTGGTGCGTCTCAATCTAATACTGGCCTCTCATGAAAGGCACGTATTCAGACTGCTTGAAGCATTGCTCCCCCTTGACGTAAGTCGGCATTGTGCCTACTATATTCAATCCCAATGCAATTTCTGTGTTTCATCGTCAATATGAAGCTCCAAGGGTTACAGTAAACACCCAGTGGTGCGTGGCATTCTAATACTGGCCTCTCAGTAACGGCACGTATACAGACTGTTTGAAGCATTCGTCCTCCTGTACGTAAGTCGGCCTTCTGCCTACTATATTCAATCCCGATGCAATTTCTGTGTTTCATAGTCAATATGAAGCTTCAAGGGTTACAGTAAACTCCCAGTGGTGCGTCGCAATCTACAACTGGCCTCTCAGTAACGGCACATATACAGACTGTTTGAAGCATTACTCCCCCTGGACGTAAGTCCTCATTGTGCCTACTATATTCAATCCCGATGCAATTTCTTTGTTTCATCGTCAATATGAAGCTCCAAGGGTTACAGTAAACTCCCAGTGGTGCGTCGCAGTCTAATACTGGCCTCTCAGGAAAGGCAAGTATACAGACTGTTTGAAGCATTGCTCTCCCTGGAAGTAAGTCGGCATTGTGCCTACTATATTCAATCCCGATACAATTTCTGTGTTCCATAGTCAATATGAAGCTCCAAGGGTTACAGTAAACACCCAGTGGTGCGTCGGAATCTAACACTGGCCTCTCAGGAAAGGCACGGATACAGACTGTTTGAAGCATAGCTCTACGTGAACGAAAGTCGGCATTGTACTTCCTATATTCAATCCCGATGCAATTTCTGTGTTTCATTGTCAATATGAAGCTCCAAGGGTTACAGTAAACACCCAGTGGTGCGTCGCAATCTAATACTGGCCTCTCAGGAAAGACACGTATACAACTGTATGAAGCATTGCCCCCCCTGGACGTAAGTCGGCATTGTGCCTACTATATTCAATCCCGATGCAATTTCTGTGTTTCTTCGTCAATATGAAGCTCCAAGGGTTACAGTAAACACCCAGTGGTGCGTCGCAATCTAATACTGGCCTCTCAGTAACAGCACATATACAGACCGTTTGAAGCATTCCTCCCCCTGTGCGTAAGTCGATCTTCTGCCTACTATATTCAATCCCGATGCAATTTCTGTGTTTCATAGTCAATATGAGGCTCCAAGGGTTACAGTAAACTCCCATTGGTGCGTCGCAATCTAATACTGGCCTCTCAGTAACGGCACATATACAGACTGTTTGAAGCATTACTCCCCCTGGACGTAAGTCGGCATTGTGCCTACTATATTCAATCCCGATGCAATTTCTGTGTTTCATCGTCAATATGAAGCTCCAAGGGTTACAGTAAATTCCCAGTGGTGGGTCGCAGTCTAATACTGGCCTCTCAGGAAAGGCACGTATACAGACTATTTGAAGCATTCCTCCCCCTGTGCGTAAGTCGATTTTCTGCCTACTATATTCAATCCCGATGCAATTTCTGTGTTTCATAGTCACTATGAAGCTCCAAGGATTACAGTAAACTCCCATTGGTGCGTCGCAATCTAATACTGGCCTCTCAGTAACGGCACATATACAGACTGTTTGAAGCATTACTCCCCCTGGACGTAAGTCGGCATTGTGCCTACTATATTCAATCCCGATGCAATTTCTGTGTTTCATCGTCAATATGAAGCTCCAAGGATTACAGTAAATTCCCAGTGGTGCGTCGCAGTCTAATACTGGCCTCTCAGGAAAGGCACGTATACAGACTGTCTGAAGCATTCCTCCCCCTGTACGTAAGTCGATCTTCTGCCTACTATATTCAATCCCAATGCAATTTCTGTGTTTCATCGTCAATATGAAGCTCCAAGGGTTACAGTAAACAGCCAGTGCTGCGTCGCAATTAAATACTGGCCTCTCAGGAAAGGCACCTATACAGATTGTTTGAAGCATTGCTCCCCCTGGACGTAAGTCGGCATTGTACCTACTATATTCAATCCCGATGCAATTTCTGTCTTTCATCGTCAATATGAAGCTCCAAGTGTTACAGTAAACTCCCAGTGGAGCGTCGCAATCTAATACTGGCCTCACAGTAACGGCACATACACAGACTGTTTGAAGCATTACTCCCCCTGGACATAAGTCAGCATTGTGCCTACTATATTCAATCTCGATGCAATTTCTGTGTTTCATCGGCAATATGAAGCTCCAAGGGTTACAGTAAACTCCCAGTGTTGCGTCGCAGTCAAATAATGGTCTCTCAGGAAAGGCACGTATACAGACTGTTTGAAGCATTGCTCCCCCTTGACGTAAGTCGGCATTGTGCCTACTATATTCAATCCCGATGCAATTTCTGTGTTTCATCGTCAATATGAAGCTCCAAGGGTTACAGTAAACTCCCAGTGGTGCGTCGCAATCTAATACTGGCCTCTCATGAAAGGCACGTATACAGACTGTTTGAAGCATTGCTCCCCCTTGACGTAAGTCGGCATTGTGCCTACTATATTCAATCCCGATGCAATTACTGTGTTTCATCGTCAATATGAAGCTCCACGGGTTACAGTAAACACCCAGTGGTGCGTCGCAACCTAATACTGGCCTCTCAGTAACGGCACACATACTGACTGTTTGAAGCATTCCTCCCCCTGGACGTAAGTCGGCCTTCTGCCTACTATATTTAATCCCGATGCAATTTCTCTATTTCGTAGTCAATATGAAGCTCCAAGGGTTACAGTAAACTCCCAGTGGTGAGTCGCAATCTAATACTGGCCTCTCAGTAACGGCACATATACAGACTGTTTGAAGCATTACTCCCCCTGGACATAAGTCAGCATTGTGCCTACTATATTCAATCCCGATGCCATTTCTGTGTTTCATAGTCAATATGAAACTCCAAGGGTGGCAGTAAACACCCAGAGATGCGTCGCAATCTAATACTGGCCTCTCAGGAAAGGCACGTATACAGACTGTTTGAAGCATTACTCCCCCTGGACGTAAGTCGACGTTGTGCCTCCTATATTCAATCCCGATGCAATTTCTGTGTTTCATCGTCAATATGAAGCTCCAGGGGTTACAGTAAACACCCAGTGGTGCGTCGCAATCTAATACTGGAATCTCAGGAAAGGCACGTATACACCTGTATGAAGCATTGCTCCCCCGGGACGTAATTCGGCATTGTGCCTACTATATTCAATCCCGATGCAATTTCTGTGTTTCATCGTCAGTATGAAGCTCTAAGGGTTACAGTAAACATCCAGTGGTGCGTTGCAATCTAATACTGACCTCACACTAACGTCACGTATACAGACTGTTTGAAGCATTGCTCCCCCTTGACATATGTCGGCATTGTGCCTACTATATTCAATCCCGATGCAATTTCTGTGTTTCATCGTCAGTATGAAGCTACAAGGGTTAAAGTAAACACCCAGTGGTGCGTCGCAATCTAATACTGGAATCTCAGGAAAGGCACGTATACAACTGTATGAAGCATTGCTCGCCCTGGACGTAAGTCGGCATTGTGCCTACTATATTCAATCCCGATGCAATTTCTGTGTTTCATCGTCAATATGAACCTCTAAGGGTTACAGTAAACTCCCAGTGGTGCGTCTCAATCTAATACTGGCCTCTCATGAAAGGCACGTATTCAGACTGTTTGAAGCATTGCTCCCCCTTGACGTAAGTCGGCATTGTGCCTACTATATTCAATCCCAATGCAATTTCTGTGTTTCATCGTCAATATGAAGCTCCAAGGGTTACAGTAAACACCCAGTGGTGCGTGGCAATCTAATACTGGCCTCTCAGTAACGGCACATATACAGACTGTTTGAAGCATTCGTCCTCATGTACGTAAGTCGGCCTTCTGCCTACTATATTCAATCCCGATGCAATTTCTGTGATTCATAGTCAATATGAAGCTCCAAGGGTTACAGTAAACTCCCAGTGGTGCGTCGCAATCTACTACTAGCCTCTCAGTAACGGCACATATACAGACTGTTTGAAGCATTACTCCCCCTGGACGTAAGTCCGCATTGTGCCTACTATATTCAATCCCGATGCAATGTCTTTGTCTCATCGTCAATATGAAGCTCCAAGGGTTACAGTAAACTCCCAGTGTTGCGTCGCAGTCTAATACTGGCCTCTCAGGAAGGGCAAGTATACAGACTGTTTGAAGCATTGCTCTCCCTGGAAGTAAGTCGGCATTGCGCCCACTATATTCGATCCCGATACAATTTCTCTGTTCCATAGTCAATATGAAGCTCCAAGGGTTACAGTAAACACCCAGTGGTGCGTCGGAATCTAACACTGGCCTCTCAGGAAAGGCACGGATACAGACTGTTTGAAGCATAGCTCTACGTGAACGAAAGTCGGCATTGTACTTCCTATATTCAATCCCGATGCAATTTCTGTGTTTCATTGTCAATATGAAGCTCCAAGGGTTACAGTAAACACCCAGTGGTGCGTCGCAATCTAATACTGGCCTCTCAGGAAAGGCACGTATACAGACTGTCTGAGGCATTCCTCCCCCTGTACGTAAGTCGATCTTCTGCCTACTATATTCAATCCCGATGCAATTTCTGTGTTTCATCGTCAATATGAAGCTCCAAGGGTTACAGTAAACAGCCAGTGCTGCGTCGCAATTAAATACTGGCCTCTCAGGATAGGCACGTATACAGACTGTTTGAGGCATTGCTCCCCCTGGACGTAAGTCGGCATTGTACCTACCATATTCAATCCCGATGCAATTTCTGTTTTTCATCGTCAATATGAAGCTCCAAGAGTTACAGTAAACTCCCAGTGGTGCGTCGCAATCTAATACTGACCTCTCAGTAACGGCACATATACAGTCTGTTTGAAGCATTACTCCCCCTGGACATAAGTCAGCATTGTGCCTACTATATTCAATCCCGATGCAATTTCTGTGTTTCATCGTCAATATGAAGCTCCAAGGGTTACAGTAAACACCCAGTGGTGCGTCGCAAACAAATACTGGAATCTCAGGAAAGGCACGTATACAACTGTATGAAGCATTGCTCCCCCTGGACGTAAGTCGGCATTGTGCCTACTATATTCAATCCCGATGCAATTTCTGTGTTTCATCGTCAGTATGAAGCTCCAAGGGTTACAGTAAACATCCAGTGGTGCGTCGCAATCTAATACTGACCTCACACTAACGGTACGTATACAGACTGTTTGAAGCATTGCTCCCCCTTGACGTAAGTCGGCATTGTGGCTACTATATTCAATCCCGATGCAATTTCTGTGTTTCATCGTCTATATGAAGCTCCAAGGGTTACAGAAAACACCCAGTGGTGCGTCGCAATCTAATACTGGAATCTCAGGAAAGGCACGTATACAGACTGTCTGAAGCATTCCTCCCCCTGTACGTAAGTCGATCTTCTGCCTACTATATTCAATCCCAATGCAATTTCTGTGTTTCATCGTCAATATGAAGCTCCAAGGATTACAGTAAATTCCCAGTGGTGCGTCGCAGTCTAATACTGGCCTCTCAGGAAAGGCACGTATACAGACTGTCTGAAGCATTCCTCCCCCTGTACGTAAGTCGGCATTGTGCCTACTATATTCAATCCCGATGCAATTTCTGTGTTTCATCGTCAATATGAAGCTCCAAGGATTACAGTAAATTCCCAGTGGTGCGTCGCAGTCTAATACTGGCCTCTCAGGAAAGGCACGTATACAGACTGTCTGAAGCATTCCTCCCCCTGTACGTAAGTCGATCTTCTGCCTACTATATTCAATCCCAATGCAATTTCTGTGTTTCATCGTCAATATGAAGCTCCAAGGGTTACAGTAAACAGCCAGTGCTGCGTCGCAATTAAATACTGGCCTCTCAGGAAAGGCACCTATACAGATTGTTTGAAGCATTGCTCCCCCTGGACGTAAGTCGGCATTGTACCTACTATATTCAATCCCGATGCAATTTCTGTCTTTCATCGTCAATATGAAGCTCCAAGTGTTACAGTAAACTCCCAGTGGAGCGTCGCAATCTAATACTGGCCTCACAGTAACGGCACATACACAGACTGTTTGAAGCATTACTCCCCCTGGACATAAGTCAGCATTGTGCCTACTATATTCAATCTCGATGCAATTTCTGTGTTTCATCGGCAATATGAAGCTCCAAGGGTTACAGTAAACTCCCAGTGTTGCGTCGCAGTCAAATAATGGTCTCTCAGGAAAGGCACGTATACAGACTGTTTGAAGCATTGCTCCCCCTTGACGTAAGTCGGCATTGTGCCTACTATATTCAATCCCGATGCAATTTCTGTGTTTCATCGTCAATATGAAGCTCCAAGGGTTACAGTAAACTCCCAGTGGTGCGTCGCAATCTAATACTGGCCTCTCATGAAAGGCACGTATACAGACTGTTTGAAGCATTGCTCCCCCTTGACGTAAGTCGGCATTGTGCCTACTATATTCAATCCCGATGCAATTACTGTGTTTCATCGTCAATATGAAGCTCCACGGGTTACAGTAAACACCCAGTGGTGCGTCGCAACCTAATACTGGCCTCTCAGTAACGGCACACATACTGACTGTTTGAAGCATTCCTCCCCCTGGACGTAAGTCGGCCTTCTGCCTACTATATTTAATCCCGATGCAATTTCTCTATTTCGTAGTCAATATGAAGCTCCAAGGGTTACAGTAAACTCCCAGTGGTGAGTCGCAATCTAATACTGGCCTCTCAGTAACGGCACATATACAGACTGTTTGAAGCATTACTCCCCCTGGACATAAGTCAGCATTGTGCCTACTATATTCAATCCCGATGCCATTTCTGTGTTTCATAGTCAATATGAAACTCCAAGGGTGGCAGTAAACACCCAGAGATGCGTCGCAATCTAATACTGGCCTCTCAGGAAAGGCACGTATACAGACTGTTTGAAGCATTACTCCCCCTGGACGTAAGTCGACGTTGTGCCTCCTATATTCAATCCCGATGCAATTTCTGTGTTTCATCGTCAATATGAAGCTCCAGGGGTTACAGTAAACACCCAGTGGTGCGTCGCAATCTAATACTGGAATCTCAGGAAAGGCACGTATACACCTGTATGAAGCATTGCTCCCCCGGGACGTAATTCGGCATTGTGCCTACTATATTCAATCCCGATGCAATTTCTGTGTTTCATCGTCAGTATGAAGCTCTAAGGGTTACAGTAAACATCCAGTGGTGCGTTGCAATCTAATACTGACCTCACACTAACGTCACGTATACAGACTGTTTGAAGCATTGCTCCCCCTTGACATATGTCGGCATTGTGCCTACTATATTCAATCCCGATGCAATTTCTGTGTTTCATCGTCAGTATGAAGCTACAAGGGTTAAAGTAAACACCCAGTGGTGCGTCGCAATCTAATACTGGAATCTCAGGAAAGGCACGTATACAACTGTATGAAGCATTGCTCGCCCTGGACGTAAGTCGGCATTGTGCCTACTATATTCAATCCCGATGCAATTTCTGTGTTTCATCGTCAATATGAACCTCTAAGGGTTACAGTAAACTCCCAGTGGTGCGTCTCAATCTAATACTGGCCTCTCATGAAAGGCACGTATTCAGACTGTTTGAAGCATTGCTCCCCCTTGACGTAAGTCGGCATTGTGCCTACTATATTCAATCCCAATGCAATTTCTGTGTTTCATCGTCAATATGAAGCTCCAAGGGTTACAGTAAACACCCAGTGGTGCGTGGCAATCTAATACTGGCCTCTCAGTAACGGCACATATACAGACTGTTTGAAGCATTCGTCCTCATGTACGTAAGTCGGCCTTCTGCCTACTATATTCAATCCCGATGCAATTTCTGTGATTCATAGTCAATATGAAGCTCCAAGGGTTACAGTAAACTCCCAGTGGTGCGTCGCAATCTACTACTAGCCTCTCAGTAACGGCACATATACAGACTGTTTGAAGCATTACTCCCCCTGGACGTAAGTCCGCATTGTGCCTACTATATTCAATCCCGATGCAATTTCTTTGTCTCATCGTCAATATGAAGCTCCAAGGGTTACAGTAAACTCCCAGTGTTGCGTCGCAGTCTAATACTGGCCTCTCAGGAAGGGCAAGTATACAGACTGTTTGAAGCATTGCTCTCCCTGGAAGTAAGTCGGCATTGCGCCCACTATATTCGATCCCGATACAATTTCTCTGTTCCATAGTCAATATGAAGCTCCAAGGGTTACAGTAAACACCCAGTGGTGCGTCGGAATCTAACACTGGCCTCTCAGGAAAGGCACGGATACAGACTGTTTGAAGCATAGCTCTACGTGAACGAAAGTCGGCATTGTACTTCCTATATTCAATCCCGATGCAATTTCTGTGTTTCATTGTCAATATGAAGCTCCAAGGGTTACAGTAAACACCCAGTGGTGCGTCGCAATCTAATACTGGCCTCTCAGGAAAGGCACGTATACAGACTGTCTGAGGCATTCCTCCCCCTGTACGTAAGTCGATCTTCTGCCTACTATATTCAATCCCGATGCAATTTCTGTGTTTCATCGTCAATATGAAGCTCCAAGGGTTACAGTAAACAGCCAGTGCTGCGTCGCAATTAAATACTGGCCTCTCAGGATAGGCACGTATACAGACTGTTTGAGGCATTGCTCCCCCTGGACGTAAGTCGGCATTGTACCTACCATATTCAATCCCGATGCAATTTCTGTTTTTCATCGTCAATATGAAGCTCCAAGAGTTACAGTAAACTCCCAGTGGTGCGTCGCAATCTAATACTGACCTCTCAGTAACGGCACATATACAGTCTGTTTGAAGCATTACTCCCCCTGGACATAAGTCAGCATTGTGCCTACTATATTCAATCCCGATGCAATTTCTGTGTTTCATCGTCAATATGAAGCTCCAAGGGTTACAGTAAACACCCAGTGGTGCGTCGCAAACAAATACTGGAATCTCAGGAAAGGCACGTATACAACTGTATGAAGCATTGCTCCCCCTGGACGTAAGTCGGCATTGTGCCTACTATATTCAATCCCGATGCAATTTCTGTGTTTCATCGTCAGTATGAAGCTCCAAGGGTTACAGTAAACATCCAGTGGTGCGTCGCAATCTAATACTGACCTCACACTAACGGTACGTATACAGACTGTTTGAAGCATTGCTCCCCCTTGACGTAAGTCGGCATTGTGGCTACTATATTCAATCCCGATGCAATTTCTGTGTTTCATCGTCTATATGAAGCTCCAAGGGTTACAGAAAACACCCAGTGGTGCGTCGCAATCTAATACTGGAATCTCAGGAAAGGCACGTATACAACTGTATGAAGCATTGCTCCCCCTGGACGTAAGTCGGCATTGTGCCTACTATATTCAATCCCGATGCAATTTCTGTGTTTCTTCGTCAATATGAAGCTCCAAGTGTTACAGTAAACACCCAGTGGTGCGTCGCAATCTAATACTGGCCTCTCAGTAACAGCACATATACAGACTGTTTGAAGCATTCGTCCTCCTGTACGTAAGTCGGCCTTCTGCCTACTATATTCAATCCCGATGCAATTTCTGTGTTTCATAGTCAATATGAAGCTCCAAGGGTTACAGTAAACACCCAGTGGTGCGTCGCAATCTAACACTTGCCTCTCAGGAAAGGCACGGATACGGACTGTTTGAAGCATAGCTCTCCCTGAACGAAAGTCGGCATTGTGCTTCCTATATTCAATCCCGATGCAATTTCTGTGTTTCATCGTCAATATGAAGCTCCAAGGGTTACAGTAAATTCCCAGTGGTGCGTCGCAGTCTAATACTGGCCTCTCAGGAAAATCACGTATACAGACTGTTTGAAGCATTCCTCCCCCTGTGCGTAAGTCGATCTTCTGCCTACTATATTCAATCCCGATGCAATTTCTGTGTTTCATAGTCAATATGAAGCTCCAAGGGTTACAGTAAACTCCCATTGGTGCGTCGGAATCTAATACTGGCCTCTCAGTAACGGCACATATACAGACTGTTTGAAGCATTACTCCCCCTGGACGTAAGTCGGCATTGTGCCTACTATATTCAATCCCGATGCAATTTCTGTGTTTCATCGTCAATATGAAGCTCCAAGGGTTACAGTAAATTCCCAGTGGTGCGTCGCAGTCTAATACTGGCCTCTCAGGAAAGGCACGTATACAGACTGTTTGAAGCATTCCTCCCCCTGTGCGTAAGTCGATTTTCTGCCTACTATATTCAATCCCGATGCAATTTCTGTGTTTCATAGTCACTATGAAGCTCCAAGGATTACAGTAAACTCCCATTGGTGCGTCGCAATCTAATACTGGCCTCTCAGTAACGGCACATATACAGACTGTTTGAAGCATTACTCCCCCTGGACGTAAGTCGGCTATGTGCCTACTATATTCAATCCCGATGCAATTTCTGTGTTTCATCGTCAATATGAAGCTCCAAGGATTACAGTAAATTCCCAGTGGTGCGTCGCAGTCTAATACTGGCCTCTCAGGAAAGGCACATATACAGACTGTCTGAAGCATTCCTCCCCCTGTACGTAAGTCGATCTTCTGCCTACTATATTCAATCCCAATGCAATTTCTGTGTTTCATCGTCAATATGAAGCTCCAAGGGTTACAGTAAACAGCCAGTGCTGCGTCGCAATTAAATACTGGCCTCTCAGGAAAGGCACGTATACAGATTGTTTGAAGCATTGCTCCCCCTGGACGTAAGTCGGCATTGTACCTACTATATTCAATCCCGATGCAATTTCTGTGTTTCATCGTCAATATGAAGCTCCAAGTGTTACAGTAAACTCCCAGTGGAGCGTCGCAATCTAATACTGGCCTCACAGTAACGGCACATACACAGACTGTTTGAAGCATTACTCCCCCTGGACATAAGTCAGCATTGTGCCTACTATATTCAATCTCGATGCAATTTCTGTGTTTCATCGGCAATATGAAGCTCCAAGGGTTACAGTAAACTCCCAGTGTTGCGTCGCAGTCTAATAATGGCCTCTCAGGAAAGGCACGTATACAGACTGTTTGAAGCATTCCTCCCCCTGGACGTAAGTCGGCCTTCTGCCTACTATATTCAATCCTGATACAATTTCTGTGTTTCATCGTCAATATGAAGCTCCAAGGGTTACAGTAAACACCCAGTGGTGCGTCGCAATCTAATACTGGAATCTCAGGAAAGGTACGTATACAACTGTACGAACCATTGCTCCCCCTGGACGTATGTTTGCATTGTGCCTACTATATTCAATCCCGATGCAATTTCTTTGTTTCATCGTCAATATGAAGCTCCAAGGGTTACAGTAAACTCCCAGTGGTGCGTCGCAGTCTAATACTGGCCTCTCAGGGAAGACACGTATACAGACTGTTTGAAGCATTGCTCCCCCTGGAAGTAAGTCGGCATTGTGCCTACTATATTCAAGCCCGATGCAATTTCTGTGTCTCATAGTCAATATGAAGCTCCAAGGGTTACAGTAAACACATAGTGGTGCGTCGCAATCTAACACTGACCTCTCAGGAAAGGCACGGATACAGACTGTTTGAAGCATAGCTCTCCCTGAACGAAAGTCGGCATTGTGCTTCCTATATTATATCCCGATGCAAATTCTGTGTTTCATCGTCAATATGAAGCTCCAAGGGTTACAGTAAATTCCCAGTGGTGCGTCGCAGTCTAATACTGGCCTCTCAGGAAAGGCACGTATACAGACTGTTTGAAGCATTGCTCCCCCTGGACGTAAGTCGGCATTGTACCTACTATATTCAATCCCGATGCAATTTCTTTGTTTCATCGTCAATATGAAGCTCCAAGGGTTACAGTAAACACCCAGTGGTGCGTCGCAATCTAATACTGGAATCTCAGGAAAGGCACGTATACAACTGCATGAAGCATTGCTCCCCCTGGACGTAAGTCGGCATTGTGTCTACTATACTCAATCCCGATGCAATTTCTGTGTTTCATCGTCAATATGAACCTCTAAGGGTTACATTAAACACCCAGTGGTGCGTCTCAATCTAATACTGGCCTCTCATGAAAGGCACGTATTCAGACTGTTTGAAGCATTGCTCCCCCTTGACGTAAGTCGGCATTGTGCCTACTATATTCAATCCCAATGCAATTTCTGTGTTTCATCGTCAATATGAAGCTCCAAGGGTTACAGTAAACACCCAGTGGTGCGTGGCAATCTAATACTGGCCTCTCAGTAACGGCACGTATACAGACTGTTTGAAGCATTCGTCCTCCTGTACGTAAGTCGGCCTTCTGCCTACTATATTCAATCCCGATGCAATTTCTGTGTTTCATAGTCAATATGAAGCTTCAAGGGTTACAGTAAACTCCCAGTGGTGCGTCGCAATCTACAACTGGCCTCTCAGTGACGGCACATATACAGACTGTTTGAAGCATTGCTCTCCCTGGAAGTAAGTCGGCATTGTGCCTACTATATTCAATCCCGATACAATTTCTGTGTTCCATAGTCAATATGAAGCTCCAAGGGTTACAGTAAACACTCAGTGGTGCGTCGGAATCTAACACTGGCCTCTCAGGAAAGGCACGGATACAGACTGTTTGAAGCATAGCTCTACGTGAACGAAAGTCGGCATTGTACTTCCTATATTCAATCCCGATGCAATTTCTGTGTTTCATTGTCAATATGAAGCTCCAAGGGTTACAGTAAACACCCAGTGGTGCGTCGCAATCTAATACTGGCCTCTCAGGAAAGGCACGTATACAGACTGTCTGAGGCATTCCTCCCCCTGTACGTAAGTCGATCTTCTGCCTACTATATTCAATCCCGATGCAATTTCTGTGTTTCATCGTCAATATGAAGCTCCAAGGGTTACAGTAAACAGCCAGTGCTGCGTCGCAATTAAATACTGGCCTCTCAGGAAAGGCACGTATACAGACTGTTTGAGGCATTGCTCCCCCTGGACGTAAGTCGGCATTGTACCTACTATATTCAATCCCGATGCAATTTCTGTGTTTCATCGTCAATGTGAAGCTCCAAGTGTTACAGTAAACTCCCAGTGGTGCGTCGCAATCTAATACTGGCCTCTCAGTAACGGCACATATACAGACTGTTTGAAGCATTACTCCCCCTGGACATAAGTCAGCATTGTGCCTACTATATTCAATCCCGATGCAATTTCTGTGTTTCATCGTCAATATGAAGCTCCAAGGGTTACAGTAAACACCCAGTGGTGCGTCGCAATCAAATACTGAAATCTCAGGAAAGGCACGTATACAACTGTATGAAGCATTGCTCCCCCTGGACGTAAGTCGGCATTGTGCCTACTATATTCAATCCCGATGCAATTTCTGTGTTTCATCGTCAGTATGAAGCTCCAAGGGTTACAGTAAACATCCAGTGGTGCGTCGCAATCTAATACTGACCTCACACTAACGGTACGTATACAGACTGTTTGAAGCATTGCTCCCCCTTGACGTAAGTCGGCTTTGTGGCTGCTATATTCAATCCCGATGCAATTTCTGTGTTTCGTAGTCAATATGAAGCTCCAAGGGTTACAGTAAACACATAGTGGTGCGTCGCAATCAAACACTGGCCTCTCAGGAAAGGCACGGATACAGACTGTTTGAAGCTTAGCTCTCCCTGAACGAAAGTTGGCATTGTGCTTCCTATATTCAATCCCGATGCAATTTCTGTGTTTCGTCGTCAATATGAAGCTCCAAGGGTTACAGTAAATTCCCAGTGGTGCGTCGCAGTCTAATACTGGCCTCTCAGGAAAGGCACGTATACAGACTGTTTGAAACATTGCTCGCCCTGGACGTAAGTCGGCATTGTGCCTACTATATTCAATCCCGATGCAATTTCTGTGTTTCATCGTCAATATGAAGCTCCAAGGGTTACAGTAAACACCCAGTGGTGCGTGGCAATCTAATACTGGCCTCTCAGTAACGGCACATATACAGACTGTTTGAAGCATTCGTCCTCCTGTACGTAAGTCGGCCTTCTGCCTACTATATTCAATCCCGATGCAATTTCTGTGTTTCATAGTCAATATGAAGCTCCAAGGGTTACAGTAAACTCCCAGTGGTGCGTCGCAGTCTAATACTGGCCTCTCAGGGAAGACACGTATACAGACTGTTTGAAGCATTGCTCCCCCTGGAAGTAAGTCGGCATTGTGCCTACTATATTCAAGCCCGATGCAATTTCTGTGTCTCATAGTCAATATGAAGCTCCAAGGGTTACAGTAAACACATAGTGGTGCGTCGCAATCTAACACTGACCTCTCAGGAAAGGCACGGATACAGACTGTTTGAAGCATAGCTCTCCCTGAACGAAAGTCGGCATTGTGCTTCCTATATTATATCCCGATGCAATTTCTTTGTTTCATCTTCAATACGAAGCTCCAAGGGTTACAGTAAACTCCTGTGGTGCGTCGCAATCTAATACTGGCCTCTCAGTAACGGCACATATACAGACTGTTTGAAGCATTACTCCCCCTGGACGTAAGTCGGCATTGTGCCTACTATATTCAATCCCGATGCAATTTCTTTGTTTCATCGTCAATATGAAGCTCCAAGGGTTACAGTAAACTCCCAGTGGTGCGTCGCAGTCTAATACTGGCCTCTCAGGGAAGACACGTATACAGACTGTTTGAAGCATTCCTCCCCCTGTACGTAAGTCGATCTTCTGCCTACTATATTCAATCCCAATGCAATTTCTGTGTTTCATCGTCAATATGATGCACCAAGGGTTACAGTAAACAGCCAGTGCTGCGTCGCAATTAAATACTGGCCTCTCAGGAAAGGCACGTATACAGATTGTTTGAAGCATTGCTCCCCCTGGACGTAAGTCGGCATTGTACCTACTATATTCAATCCCGATGCAATTTCTGTGTTTCATCGTCAATATGAAGCTCCAAGTGTTACAGTAAACTCCCAGTGGAGCGTCGCAATCTAATACTGGCCTCACAGTAACGGCACATACACAGACTGTTTGAAGCATTACTCCCCCTGGACATAAGTCAGCATTGTGCCTACTATATTCAATCTCGATGCAATTTCTGTGTTTCATCGGCAATATGAAGCTCCAAGGGTTACAGTAAACTCCCAGTGTTGCGTCGCAGTCTAATAATGGCCTCTCAGGAAAGGCACGTATACAGACTGTTTGAAGCATTACTCCCCCTGGACATAAGTCGGCGTTGTGCCTACTATATTCAATCCCGATGCAATTTCTGTGTTTCATCGTCAATATGAAGCTCCAGGGGTTACAGTAAACACCCAGTGGTGCGTCGCAATCTAATACTGGAATCTCAGGAAAGGCACGTCTACAACTGTATGAATCATTGCTCCCCCGGGACGTAATTCGGCATTGTGCCTACTATATTCAATCCCGATGCAATTTCTGTGTTTCATCGTCAGTATGAAGCTCCAAGGGTTACAGTAAACATCCAGTGGTGCGTCGCAATCTAATACTGACCTCACACTAACGTCACGTAAAGAGACTGTTCGAAGCAGTGCTCCCCCTTGACGTAAGTCGGCATTGTGCCTACAACATTCAATCCCGATGCAATTTCTGTGTTTCATCGTCAATATGAAGCTCCAAGGGTTACAGTAAACACCCAGTGGTGCGTCGCAATCTAATACTGGAATCTCAGGAAAGGCACGTATACAACTGCATGAAGCATTGCTCCCCCTGGACGTAAGTCGGCATTGTGTCTACTATACTCAATCCCGATGCAATATCTGTGTTTCATCGTCAATATGAACCTCTAAGGGTTACAGTAAACTGCCAGTGGTGCGTCTCAATCTAATACTGGCCTCTCATGAAAGGCACGTATTCAGACTGTTTGAAGCATTGCTCCCCCTTGACGTAAGTCGGCATTGTGCCTACTATATTCAATCCCAATGCAATTTCTGTGTTTCATCGTCAATATGAAGCTCCAAGGGTTACAGTAAACACCCAGTGGTGCGTGGCAATCTAATACTGGCCTTTCAGTAACGGCACGTATACAGACTGTTTGAAGCATTCGTCCTCCTGTACGTAAGTCGGCCTTCTGCCTACTATATTCAATCCCGATGCAATTTCTGTGTTTCATAGTCAATATGAAGCTTCAAGGGTTACAGTAAACTCCCAGTGGTGCGTCGCAATCTACTACTGGCCTCTCAGTAACGGCACATATACAGACTGTTTGAAGCATTACTCCCCCTGGACGTAAGTCCTCATTGTGCCTACTATATTCAATCCCGATGCAATTTCTTTGTTTCATCGTCAATATGAAGCTCCAAGGGTTACAGTAAACTCCCAGTGGTGCGTCGCAGTCTAATACTGGCCTCTCAGGAAAGGCAAGTATACAGACTGTTTGAAGCATTGCTCTCCCTGGAAGTAAGTCGGCATTGTGCCTACTATATTCAATCCCGATACAATTTCTGTGTTCCATAGTCAATATGAAGCTCCAAGGGTTACAGTAAACACCCAGTGGTGCGTCGGAATCTAACACTGGACTCTCAGGAAAGGCACGGATACAGACTGTTTGAAGCATAGCTCTACGTGAACGAAAGTCGGCATTGTACTTCCTATATTCAATCCCGATGCAATTTCTGTGTTTCATTGTCAATATGAAGCTCCAAGGGTTACAGTTAACACCCAGTGGTGCGTCGCAATCTAATACTGGCCTCTCAGGAAAGGCACGTATACAGACTGTCTGAGGCATTCCTCCCCCTGTACGTAAGTCGATCTTCTGCTTACTATATTCAATCCCGATGCAATTTCTGTGTTTCATCGTCAATATGAAGCTCCAAGGGTTACAGTAAACAGCCAGTGCTGCGTCGCAATTAAATACTGGCCTCTCAGGAAAGGCACGTATACAGACTGTTTGAGGCATTGCTCCCCCTGGACGTAAGTCGGCATTGTACCTACTATATTCAATCCCGATGCAATTTCTGTGTTTCATCGTCAATATGAAGCTCCAAGTGTTACAGTAAACTCCCAGTGGTGCGTCGCAATCTAATACTGGCCTCTCAGTAACGGCACATATACAGACTGTTTGAAGCATTACTCCCCCTGGACATAAGTCAGCATTGTGCCTACTATATTCAATCCCGATGCAATTTCTGTTTTTCATCGTCAATATGAAGCTCCAAGGGTTACAGTAAACACCCAGTGGTGCGTCGCAATCAAATACTGGAATCTCAGGAAAGGCACGTATACAACTGTATGAAGCATTGCTCCCCCTGGACGTAAGTCGGCATTGTGCCTACTATATTCAATCCCGATGCAATTTCTGTGTTTCATCGTCAGTATGAAGCTCCAAGGGTTACAGTAAACATCCAGTGGTGCGTCGCAATCTAATACTGACCTCACACTAACGGTACGTATACAGACTGTTTGAAGCATTGCTCCCCCTTGACGTAAGTCGGCTTTGTGGCTGCTATATTCAATCCCGATGCAATTTATGTGTTTCGTAGTCAATATGAAGCTCCAAGGGTTACAGTAAACACATAGTGGTGCGTCGCAATCTAACACTGGCCTCTCAGGAAAGGCACGGATACAGACTGTTTGAAGCATAGCTCTCCCTGAACGAAAGTCGGCATTGTGCTTCCTATATTCAATCCCGATGCAATTTCTGTGTTTCGTCGTCAATATGAAGCTCCAAGGGTTACAGTAAATTCCCAGTGGTGCGTCGCAGTCTAATACTGGCCTCTCAGGAAAGGCACGTATACAGACTGTTTGAAACATTGCTCCCCCTGGACGTAAGTCGGCATTGTGCCTACTATATTCAATCCCGATGCAATTTCTGTGTTTCATCGTCAATATGAAGCTCCAAGGGTTACAGTAAACACCCAGTGGTGCGTGGCAATCTAATACTGGCCTCTCAGTAACGGCACATATACAGACTGTTTGAAGCATTCGTCCTCCTGTACGTAAGTCGGCCTTCTGCCTACTATATTCAATCCCGATGCAATTTCTGTGTTTCATAGTCAATATGAAGCTCCAAGGGTTACAGTAAACTCCCAGTGGTGCGTCGCAATCTACTACTAGCCTCTCAGTAACGGCACATATACAGACTGTTTGAAGCATTACTCCCCCTGGACGTAAGTCCGCATTGTGCCTACTATATTCAATCCCGATGCAATTTCTTTGTTTCATCGTCAATATGAAGCTCCAAGGGTTACAGTAAACTCCCAGTGTTGCGTCGCAGTCTAATACTGGCCTCTCAGGAAAGGCAAGTATACAGACTGTTTGAAGCATTGCTCTCCCTGGAAGTAAGTCGGCATTGTGCCTACTATATTCGATCCCGATACAATTTCTGTGTTCCATAGTCAATATGAAGCTCCAAGGGTTACAGTAAACACCCAGTGGTGCGTCGGAATCTAACACTGGCCTCTCAGGAAAGGCACGGATACAGATTGTTTGAAGCATTGCTCCCCCTGGACGTAAGTCGGCATTGTACCTACTATATTCAATCCCGATGCAATTTCTGTGTTTCATCGTCAATATGAAGCTCCAAGTGTTACAGTAAACTCCCAGTGGAGCGTCGCAATCTAATACTGGCCTCACAGTAACGGCACATACACAGACTGTTTGAAGCATTACTCCCCCTGGACATAAGTCAGCATTGTGCCTACTATATTCAATCTCGATGCAATTTCTGTGTTTCATCGGCAATATGAAGCTCCAAGGGTTACAGTAAACTCCCAGTGTTGCGTCGCAGTCTAATAATGGCCTCTCAGGAAAGGCACGTATACAGACTGTTTGAAGCATTACTCCCCCTGGACATAAGTCGGCGTTGTGCCTACTATATTCAATCCCGATGCAATTTCTGTGTTTCATCGTCAATATGAAGCTCCAGGGGTTACAGTAAACACCCAGTGGTGCGTCGCAATCTAATACTGGAATCTCAGGAAAGGCACGTCTACAACTGTATGAATCATTGCTCCCCCGGGACGTAATTCGGCATTGTGCCTACTATATTCAATCCCGATGCAATTTCTGTGTTTCATCGTCAGTATGAAGCTCCAAGGGTTACAGTAAACATCCAGTGGTGCGTCGCAATCTAATACTGACCTCACACTAACGTCACGTAAAGAGACTGTTCGAAGCAGTGCTCCCCCTTGACGTAAGTCGGCATTGTGCCTACAACATTCAATCCCGATGCAATTTCTGTGTTTCATCGTCAATATGAAGCTCCAAGGGTTACAGTAAACACCCAGTGGTGCGTCGCAATCTAATACTGGAATCTCAGGAAAGGCACGTATACAACTGCATGAAGCATTGCTCCCCCTGGACGTAAGTCGGCATTGTGTCTACTATACTCAATCCCGATGCAATATCTGTGTTTCATCGTCAATATGAACCTCTAAGGGTTACAGTAAACTGCCAGTGGTGCGTCTCAATCTAATACTGGCCTCTCATGAAAGGCACGTATTCAGACTGTTTGAAGCATTGCTCCCCCTTGACGTAAGTCGGCATTGTGCCTACTATATTCAATCCCAATGCAATTTCTGTGTTTCATCGTCAATATGAAGCTCCAAGGGTTACAGTAAACACCCAGTGGTGCGTGGCAATCTAATACTGGCCTTTCAGTAACGGCACGTATACAGACTGTTTGAAGCATTCGTCCTCCTGTACGTAAGTCGGCCTTCTGCCTACTATATTCAATCCCGATGCAATTTCTGTGTTTCATAGTCAATATGAAGCTTCAAGGGTTACAGTAAACTCCCAGTGGTGCGTCGCAATCTACTACTGGCCTCTCAGTAACGGCACATATACAGACTGTTTGAAGCATTACTCCCCCTGGACGTAAGTCCTCATTGTGCCTACTATATTCAATCCCGATGCAATTTCTTTGTTTCATCGTCAATATGAAGCTCCAAGGGTTACAGTAAACTCCCAGTGGTGCGTCGCAGTCTAAAACTGGCCTCTCAGGAAAGGCAAGTATACAGACTGTTTGAAGCATTGCTCTCCCTGGAAGTAAGTCGGCATTGTGCCTACTATATTCAATCCCGATACAATTTCTGTGTTCCATAGTCAATATGAAGCTCCAAGGGTTACAGTAAACACCCAGTGGTGCGTCGGAATCTAACACTGGACTCTCAGGAAAGGCACGGATACAGACTGTTTGAAGCATAGCTCTACGTGAACGAAAGTCGGCATTGTACTTCCTATATTCAATCCCGATGCAATTTCTGTGTTTCATTGTCAATATGAAGCTCCAAGGGTTACAGTTAACACCCAGTGGTGCGTCGCAATCTAATACTGGCCTCTCAGGAAAGGCACGTATACAGACTGTCTGAGGCATTCCTCCCCCTGTACGTAAGTCGATCTTCTGCCTACTATATTCAATCCCGATGCAATTTCTGTGTTTCATCGTCAATATGAAGCTCCAAGGGTTACAGTAAACAGCCAGTGCTGCGTCGCAATTAAATACTGGCCTCTCAGGAAAGGCACGTATACAGACTGTTTGAGGCATTGCTCCCCCTGGACGTAAGTCGGCATTGTACCTACTATATTCAATCCCGATGCAATTTCTGTGTTTCATCGTCAATATGAAGCTCCAAGTGTTACAGTAAACTCCCAGTGGTGCGTCGCAATCTAATACTGGCCTCTCAGTAACGGCACATATACAGACTGTTTGAAGCATTACTCCCCCTGGACATAAGTCAGCATTGTGCCTACTATATTCAATCCCGATGCAATTTCTGTTTTTCATCGTCAATATGAAGCTCCAAGGGTTACAGTAAACACCCAGTGGTGCGTCGCAATCAAATACTGGAATCTCAGGAAAGGCACGTATACAACTGTATGAAGCATTGCTCCCCCTGGACGTAAGTCGGCATTGTGCCTACTATATTCAATCCCGATGCAATTTCTGTGTTTCATCGTCAGTATGAAGCTCCAAGGGTTACAGTAAACATCCAGTGGTGCGTCGCAATCTAATACTGACCTCACACTAACGGTACGTATACAGACTGTTTGAAGCATTGCTCCCCCTTGACGTAAGTCGGCTTTGTGGCTGCTATATTCAATCCCGATGCAATTTATGTGTTTCGTAGTCAATATGAAGCTCCAAGGGTTACAGTAAACACATAGTGGTGCGTCGCAATCTAACACTGGCCTCTCAGGAAAGGCACGGATACAGACTGTTTGAAGCATAGCTCTCCCTGAACGAAAGTCGGCATTGTGCTTCCTATATTCAATCCCGATGCAATTTCTGTGTTTCGTCGTCAATATGAAGCTCCAAGGGTTACAGTAAATTCCCAGTGGTGCGTCGCAGTCTAATACTGGCCTCTCAGGAAAGGCACGTATACAGACTGTTTGAAACATTGCTCCCCCTGGACGTAAGTCGGCATTGTGCCTACTATATTCAATCCCGATGCAATTTCTGTGTTTCATCGTCAATATGAAGCTCCAAGGGTTACAGTAAACACCCAGTGGTGCGTGGCAATCTAATACTGGCCTCTCAGTAACGGCACATATACAGACTGTTTGAAGCATTCGTCCTCCTGTACGTAAGTCGGCCTTCTGCCTACTATATTCAATCCCGATGCAATTTCTGTGTTTCATAGTCAATATGAAGCTCCAAGGGTTACAGTAAACTCCCAGTGGTGCGTCGCAATCTACTACTAGCCTCTCAGTAACGGCACATATACAGACTGTTTGAAGCATTACTCCCCCTGGACGTAAGTCCGCATTGTGCCTACTATATTCAATCCCGATGCAATTTCTTTGTTTCATCGTCAATATGAAGCTCCAAGGGTTACAGTAAACTCCCAGTGTTGCGTCGCAGTCTAATACTGGCCTCTCAGGAAAGGCAAGTATACAGACTGTTTGAAGCATTGCTCTCCCTGGAAGTAAGTCGGCATTGTGCCTACTATATTCGATCCCGATACAATTTCTGTGTTCCATAGTCAATATGAAGCTCCAAGGGTTACAGTAAACACCCAGTGGTGCGTCGGAATCTAACACTGGCCTCTCAGGAAAGGCACGGATACAGACTGTTTGAAGCATAGCTCTACGTGAACGAAAGTCGGCATTGTACTTCCTATATTCAATCCCGATGCTATTTCTGTGTTTCATTGTCAATATGAAGCTCCAAGGGTTACAGTAAACACCCAGTGGTGCGTCGCAATCTAATACTGGCCTCTCAGGAAAGGCACGTATTCAGTCTGTCTGAGGCATTCTTCCCCCTGTACGTAAGTCGATCTTCTGCCTACTATATTCAATCCCGATGCAATTTCTGTGTTTCATCGTCAATATGAAGCTCCAAGGGTTACAGTAAACAGCCAGTGCTGCGTCGCAATTAAATACTGGCCTCTCAGGAAAGGCACGTATACAGACTGTTTGAGGCATTGCTCCCCCTGGACGTAAGTCGGCATTGTACCTACTATATTCAATCCCGATGCAATTTCTGTGTTTCATCGTCAATATGAAGCTCCAAGTGTTACAGTAAACTCCCAGTGGTGCGTCGCAATCTAATACTGGCCTCTCAGTAACGGCACATATACAGACTGTTTGAAGCATTACTCCCCCTGGACATAAGTCAGCATTGTTCCTACTATATTCAATCCCGATGCAATTTCTGTGTTTCGTAGTCAATATGAAGCTCCAAGTGTTACAGTAAACACCCAGTGGTGCGTCGCAATCAAATACTGGAATCTCAGGAAAGGCACGTATACAACTGTATGAAGCATTGCTCCCCCTGGACGTAAGTCGGCATTGTGCCTACTATATTCAATCCCGATGCAATTTCTGTGTTTCATCGTCAGTATGAAGCTACAAGGGTTACAGTAAACATCCAGTGGTGCGTCGCAATCTAATACTGACCTCACACTAACGGTACGTATACAGACTGTTTGAAGCATTGCTCCCCCTTGACGTAAGTCGGCATTGTGGCTACTATATTCAATCCCGATGCAATTTCTGTGTTTCATCGTCAATATGAAGCCCCAAGGGTTACAGAAAACACCCAGTGGTGCGTCGCAATCTAATACTGGAATCTCAGGAAAGGCACGTATACAACTGTATGAAGCATTGCTCCCCCTGGACGTAAGTCGGCATTGTACCTACTATATTCAATCGCGATGCAATTTCTGTGTTTCATCGTCAATATGAAGCTCCAAGTGTTACAGTAAACTCCCAGTGGAGCGTCGCAATCTAATACTGGCCTCACAGTAACGGCACATACACAGACTGTTTGAAGCATTACTCCCCCTGGACATAAGTCAGCATTGTGCCTACTATATTCAATCTCGATGCAATTTCTGTGTTTCATCGGCAATATGAAGCTCCAAGGGTTACAGTAAACTCCCAGTGTTGCGTCGCAGTCTAATAATGGCCTCTCAGGAAAGGCACGTATACAGACTGTTTGAAGCATTACTCCCCCTGGACATAAGTCGGCGTTGTGCCTACTATATTCAATCCCGATGCAATTTCTGTGTTTCATCGTCAATATGAAGCTCCAGGGGTTACAGTAAACACCCAGTGGTGCGTCGCAATCTAATACTGGAATCTCAGGAAAGGCACGTATACAACTGCATGAAGCATTGCTCCCCCTGGACGTAAGTCGGCATTGTGTCTACTATATTCAATCCCGATGCAATTTCTGTGTTTCATCGTCAATATGAAGCTCCAAGTGTTACAGTAAACTCCCAGTGGTGCGTCGCAATCTAATACTGGCCTCTCAGTAACGGCACATATACAGACTGTTTGAAGCATTACTCCCCCTGGACATAAGTCAGCATTGTTCCTACTATATTCAATCCCGATGCAATTTCTGTGTTTCGTAGTCAATATGAAGCTCCAAGTGTTACAGTAAACACCCAGTGGTGCGTCGCAATCAAATACTGGAATCTCAGGAAAGGCACGTATACAACTGTATGAAGCATTGCTCCCCCTGGACGTAAGTCGGCATTGTGCCTACTATATTCAATCCCGATGCAATTTCTGTGTTTCATCGTCAATATGAAGCTCCAGGGGTTACAGTAAACACCCAGTGGTGCGTCGCAATCTAATACTGGAATCTCAGGAAAGGCACGTATACAACTGTATGAAGCATTGCTCCCCCTGGACGTAAGTCGGCATTGTGCCTACTATATTCAATCCCGATGCAATTTCTGTGTTTCATCGTCAGTATGAAGCTCCAAGGGTTACAGTAAACATCCAGTGGTGCGTCGCAATCTAATACTGACCTCACACTAACGGTACGTATACAGACTGTTTGAAGCATTGCTCCCCCTTGACGTAAGTCGGCTTTGTGGCTGCTATATTCAATCCCGATGCAATTTATGTGTTTCGTAGTCAATATGAAGCTCCAAGGGTTACAGTTAACACATAGTGGTGCGTCGCAATCTAACACTGGCCTCTCAGGAAAGGCACGGATACAGACTGTTTGAAGCATAGCTCTCCCTGAACGAAAGTCGGCATTGTGCTTCCTATATTCAATCCCGATGCAATTTCTGTGTTTCGTCGTCAATATGAAGCTCCAAGGGTTACAGTAAATTCCCAGTGGTGCATCGCAGTCTAATACTGGCCTCTCAGGAAAGGCACGTATACAGACTGTTTGAAACATTGCTCCCCCTGGACGTAAGTCGGCATTGTGCCTACTATATTCAATCCCGATGCAATTTCTGTGTTTCATCGTCAATATGAAGCTCCAAGGGTTACAGTAAACACCCAGTGGTGCGTGGCAATCTAATACTGGCCTCTCAGTAACGGCACATATACAGACTGTTTGAAGCATTCGTCCTCCTGTACGTAAGTCGGCCTTCTGCCTACTATATTCAATCCCGATGCAATTTCTGTGTTTCATAGTCAATATGAAGCTCCAAGGGTTACAGTAAACTCCCAGTGGTGCGTCGCAATCTACTACTAGCCTCTCAGTAACGGCACATATACAGACTGTTTGAAGTATTACTCCCCCTGGACGTAAGTCCGCATTGTGCCTACTATATTCAATCCCGATGCAATTTCTTTGTTTCATCGTCAATATGAAGCTCCAAGGGTTACAGTAAACTCCCAGTGTTGCGTCGCAGTCTAATACTGGCCTCTCAGGAAAGGCAAGTATACAGACTGTTTGAAGCATTGCTCTCCCTGGAAGTAAGTCGGCATTGTGCCTACTATATTCGATCCCGATACAATTTCTGTGTTCCATAGTCAATATGAAGCTCCAAGGGTTACAGTAAACACCCAGTGGTGCGTCGGAATCTAACACTGGCCTCTCAGGAAAGGCACGGATACAGACTGTTTGAAGCATAGCTCTACGTGAACGAAAGTCGGCATTGTACTTCCTATATTCAATCCCGATGCTATTTCTGTGTTTCATTGTCAATATGAAGCTCCAAGGGTTACAGTAAACACCCAGTGGTGCGTCGCAATCTAATACTGGCCTCTCAGGAAAGGCACGTATACAGTCTGTCTGAGGCATTCTTCCCCCTGTACGTAAGTCGATCTTCTGCCTACTATATTCAATCCCGATGCAATTTCTGTGTTTCATCGTCAATATGAAGCTCCAAGGGTTACAGTAAACAGCCAGTGCTGCGTCGCAATTAAATACTGGCCTCTCAGGAAAGGCACGTATACAGACTGTTTGAGGCATTGCTCCCCCTGGACGTAAGTCGGCATTGTACCTACTATATTCAATCCCGATGCAATTTCTGTGTTTCATCGTCAATATGAAGCTCCAAGTGTTACAGTAAACTCCCAGTGGTGCGTCGCAATCTAAAACTGGCCTCTCAGTAACGGCACATATACAGACTGTTTGAAGCATTACTCCCCCTGGACATAAGTCAGCATTGTTCCTACTATATTCAATCCCGATGCAATTTCTGTGTTTCGTAGTCAATATGAAGCTCCAAGTGTTACAGTAAACACCCAGTGGTGCGTCGCAATCAAATACTGGAATCTCAGGAAAGGCACGTATACAACTGTATGAAGCATTGCTCCCCCTGGACGTAAGTCGGCATTGTGCCTACTATATTCAATCCCGATGCAATTTCTGTGTTTCATCGTCAGTATGAAGCTACAAGGGTTACAGTAAACATCCAGTGGTGCGTCGCAATCTAATACTGACCTCACACTAACGGTACGTATACAGACTGTTTGAAGCATTGCTCCCCCTTGACGTAAGTCGGCATTGTGGCTACTATATTCAATCCCGATGCAATTTCTGTGTTTCATCGTCAATATGAAGCCCCAAGGGTTACAGAAAACACCCAGTGGTGCGTCGCAATCTAATACTGGAATCTCAGGAAAGGCACGTATACAACTGTATGAAGCATTGCTCCCCCTGGACGTAAGTCGGCATTGTACCTACTATATTCAATCGCGATGCAATTTCTGTGTTTCATCGTCAATATGAAGCTCCAAGTGTTACAGTAAACTCCCAGTGGTGCGTCGCAATCTAATACTGGCCTCTCAGTAACGGCACATATACAGACTGTTTGAAGCATTACTCCCCCTGGACATAAGTCAGCATTGTTCCTACTATATTCAATCCCGATGCAATATCTGTGTTTCATCGTCAATATGAAGCTCCAAGTGTTACAGTAAACACCCAGTGGTGCGTCGCAATCAAATACTGGAATCTCAGGAAAGGCACGTATACAACTGTATGAAGCATTGCTCCCCCTGGACGTAAGTCGGCATTGTGCCTACGATATTCAATCCCGATGCAATTTCTGTGTTTCATCGTCAGTATGAAGCTCCAAGGGTTACAGTAAACATGCAGTGGTGCGTCGCAATCTAATACTGACCTCACACTAACGGTACGTATACAGACTGTTTGAAGCATTGCTCCCCCTTGACGTAAGTCGGCATTGTGGCTACTATATTCAATCCCGATGCAATTTCTGTGTTTCATCGTCAATATGAAGCTCCAAGGGTTACAGTAAACACCCAGTGGTGCGTCGCAATCTAATACTGGCCTCTCAGTAACGGCACATATACAGACTGTTTGAAGCATTCGTCCTCCTGTACGTAAGTCGGCCTTCTGCCTACTATATTCAATCCCGATGCAATTTCTGTGTTTCATAGTCAATATGAAGCTCCAAGGGTTACAGTAAACTCCCAGTGGTGCGTCGCAATCTACTACTGGCCTCTCAGTAACGGCACATATACAGACTGTTTTAAGCATTACTCCCGCTGGACGTAAGTCCGCATTGTGCCTACTATATTCAATCCCGATGCAATTTCTGTGTTTCATCGTCAATATGAAGCTCCAAGGGTTACAGTAAACTCCCAGTGGTGCGTCGCAGTCTAATACTGGCCTCTCAGGAAAGGCACGTATACAGTCTGTTTGAAGCATTGCTCTCCCTGGAAGTAAGTCGGCATTGTGCCTACTATATTCAATCCTGATACAATATCTGTGTTCCATAGTCAATATGAAGCTCCAAGGGTTACAGTAAACACCCAGTGGTGCGTCGCAATCTAATACTGGCCTCTCAGGAAAGGCACGTATACAGACTGTTTGAAGCATAGATCCCCTGAACGAAAGTCGGCATTGTGCTTCCTATATTCAATCCCGATGCAATTTCTGTGTTTCATCGTCAATATGAAGCTCCAAGGGTTACAGTAAATTCGAAGTGGTGCGTCGCAGTCTAATACTGGCCTCTCAAGAAAGGCACGTATACAGACTGTTTGAAGCATTCCTCCCCCTGTACGTAAGTCGATCTTCTGCCTACTATATTCAATCCCGATGCAATTTCTGTGTTTCATCGTCAATATGAAGCTCCAAGGGTTACAGTAAACACCCAGTGGTGCGTCGCAATCTAATACTGGAATCTCAGGAAAGGCACGTATACAACTGTATGAAGCATTGCTCCCCCTGGACGAAAGTTTGCATTGTGCCTACTATATTCAATCCCGATGCAATTTCTGTGTTGCATCGTCAATATGAAGCTCCAAGGGTTACAGTAAACTCCCCGTGGTGCGTCGCAATCTAATACTGGCCTCTCAGTACTGGCACATATACAGACTGTTTGAAGCATTACTCCCCCTGGACGTAAGTCGGCCTTCTGCCTACTATATTCAATCCCGATGCAATTTCTTTGTTTCATCGTCAATATGAAGCTCCAAGGGTTGCAGTAAACTCCCAGTAGTGCGTCGCAGTCTAATACTGGGCTCTCAGGGAAGGCACGTATACAGACTGTTTGATGCATTGCTCCCCCTGGACGTAAGTCGGCATTGTGCCTACTATATTCAATCCCGATGAAAATTCTGTGTTTCATAGTCAATATGAAGCTCCAAGGGTTACAGTAAACACCCAGTGGTGCGTCGCAATCTAACACTGGCTTCTCAGGAAAGGCACGGATACAGACTGTTTGAAGCATAGCTCTCCCTGAACGAAAGTCGGCATTGTACTTCCTATATTCAATCCCGATGCAATTTCTGTGTTTCATCGTCAATATGAAGCTCCAAGGGTTACAGTAAATTCCCAGTGGTGCGTCGCAGTCTAATACTGGCCTCTCCGGAAAGGCACGTATACAGACTGTTTGAAGCATTCCTCCCCCTGTACGTAAGTCGATCCTCTGCCTTCTATATTCAATCCCGATGCAATTTCTGTGTTTCATTGTCAATATGAAGCTCCAATGGTTACAGTAAACAGACAGTGCTGCGTCGCAATTAAATACTGGCCTCTCAGGAAAGGCACGTATACAGACTGTTTGAAGCATTGCTCCCCCTGGACGTAAGTCGGCATTGTACCTACTATATTCAATCCCGATGCAATTTCTGTATTTCATCGTCAATATGAAGCTCCAAGTGTTACAGTAAACTCCCAGTGGTGCGTCGCAATCTAATACTGGCCTCTCAGTAACGGCACATATTCAGACTGTTTGAAGCATTACTCCCCCTGGACATAAGTCAGCATTGTGCCTACTATATTCAATCTCGATGCAATTTCTGTGTTTCATCGTCAATATGAAGCTCCAAGGGTTACAGTAAACTCCCAGTGGTGCGTCGCAGTCTAATACTGGCCTCTCAGGAAAAGCACGTATACTGACTGTTTGAAGCATTGCTCCCCCTGTACGTAAGTCGATCCTCTGCCTTCTATATTCAATCCCGATGCAATTTCTGTGTTTCATTGTCAATATGAAGCTCCAATGGTTACAGTAAACAGACAGTGCTGCGTCGCAATTAAATACTGGCCTCTCAGGAAAGGCACGTATACAGACTGTTTGAAGCATTGCTCCCCCTGGACGTAAGTCGGCATTGTACCTACTATATTCAATCCCGATGCAATTTCTGTATTTCATCGTCAATATGAAGCTCCAAGTGTTACAGTAAACTCCCAGTGGTGCGTCGCAATCTAATACTGGCCTCTCAGTAACGGCACATATTCAGACTGTTTGAAGCATTACTCCACCTGGACATAAGTCAGCATTGTGCCTACTATATTCAATCTCGATGCAATTTCTGTGTTTCATCGTCAATATGAAGCTCCAAGGGTTACAGTAAACTCCCAGTGGTGCGTCGCAGTCTAATACTGGCCTCTCAGGAAAAGCACGTATACTGACTGTTTGAAGCATTGCTCCCCCTGGACGTAAGTCGGCATTGTGCCTACTATATTCAATCCCGATGCAATTTCTGTGTTTCATCGTCAATATGAAGCTCCAAGGGTTACAGTAAACTCCCCGTGGTGCGTCGCAATCTAATACTGGCCTCTCAGTACTGGCACATATACAGACTGTTTGAAGCATTACTCCCCCTGGACGTAAGTCGGCCTTCTGCCTACTATATTCAATCCCGATGCAATTTCTTTGTTTCATCGTCAATATGAAGCTCCAAGGGTTGCAGTAAACTCCCAGTAGTGCGTCGCAGTCTAATACTGGGCTCTCAGGGAAGGCACGTATACAGACTGTTTGATGCATTGCTCCCCCTGGACGTAAGTCGGCATTGTGCCTACTATATTCAATCCCGATGAAAATTCTGTGTTTCATAGTCAATATGAAGCTCCAAGGGTTACAGTAAACACCCAGTGGTGCGTCGCAATCTAACACTGGCTTCTCAGGAAAGGCACGGATACAGACTGTTTGAAGCATAGCTCTCCCTGAACGAAAGTCGGCATTGTACTTCCTATATTCAATCCCGATGCAATTTCTGTGTTTCATCGTCAATATGAAGCTCCAAGGGTTACAGTAAATTCCCAGTGGTGCGTCGCAGTCTAATACTGGCCTCTCCGGAAAGGCACGTATACAGACTGTTTGAAGCATTCCTCCCCCTGTACGTAAGTCGATCCTCTGCCTTCTATATTCAATCCCGATGCAATTTCTGTGTTTCATTGTCAATATGAAGCTCCAATGGTTACAGTAAACAGACAGTGCTGCGTCGCAATTAAATACTGGCCTCTCAGGAAAGGCACGTATACAGACTGTTTGAAGCATTGCTCCCCCTGGACGTAAGTCGGCATTGTACCTACTATATTCAATCCCGATGCAATTTCTGTATTTCATCGTCAATATGAAGCTCCAAGTGTTACAGTAAACTCCCAGTGGTGCGTCGCAATCTAATACTGGCCTCTCAGTAACGGCACATATTCAGACTGTTTGAAGCATTACTCCCCCTGGACATAAGTCAGCATTGTGCCTACTATATTCAATCTCGATGCAATTTCTGTGTTTCATCGTCAATATGAAGCTCCAAGGGTTACAGTAAACTCCCAGTGGTGCGTCGCAGTCTAATACTGGCCTCTCAGGAAAAGCACGTATACTGACTGTTTGAAGCATTGCTCCCCCTGTACGTAAGTCGATCCTCTGCCTTCTATATTCAATCCCGATGCAATTTCTGTGTTTCATTGTCAATATGAAGCTCCAATGGTTACAGTAAACAGACAGTGCTGCGTCGCAATTAAATACTGGCCTCTCAGGAAAGGCACGTATACAGACTGTTTGAAGCATTGCTCCCCCTGGACGTAAGTCGGCATTGTACCTACTATATTCAATCCCGATGCAATTTCTGTATTTCATCGTCAATATGAAGCTCCAAGTGTTACAGTAAACTCCCAGTGGTGCGTCGCAATCTAATACTGGCCTCTCAGTAACGGCACATATTCAGACTGTTTGAAGCATTACTCCACCTGGACATAAGTCAGCATTGTGCCTACTATATTCAATCTCGATGCAATTTCTGTGTTTCATCGTCAATATGAAGCTCCAAGGGTTACAGTAAACTCCCAGTGGTGCGTCGCAGTCTAATACTGGCCTCTCAGGAAAAGCACGTATACTGACTGTTTGAAGCATTGCTCCCCCTGGACGTAAGTCGGCATTGTGCCTACTATATTCAATCCCGATGCAATTTCTGTGTTTCATCGTCAATATGAAGCTCCAAGGGTTACAGTAAACACCCAGTGGTGCGTCGCAATCTAATACAGGCCTCTCAGTAACGGCACATATACAGACTGTTTGAAGCATTACTCCCCCTGGACGTAAGTCGGCATTGTGCCTACTATATTCAATCTCGATGCAATTTCTGTGTTTCATCGTCAATATGAAGCTCCAAGGGTTACAGTAAACTCCCAGTGGTGCGTCGCAGTCTAATACTGGCCTCTCAGGAAAAGCACGTATACTGAATGTTTGAAGCATTGCTCCCCCTGGACGTAAGTCGGCATTGTGCCTACTATATTCAATCCCGATGCAATTTCTGTGTTTCATCGTCAATATGAAGCTCCAAGGGTGGCAGTAAACACCCAGAGATCCGTCGCAATCTAATACTGGCCTCTCAGGAAAGGCACGTATACAGACTGTTTGAAGCATTACTCCCCCTGGACGTAAGTCGGCGGTGTGCCTACTATATTCAATCCCGATGCAATTTCAGTGTTTCATCGTCAATATGAAGCTCCAGGGGTTGAAGTAAACACCCAGTGGTGCGTCGCAATCTAATACTCTAATCTCTGGAAAGGCACGTATACAACTGTATGAAGCATTGCTCCCCCTGGACGTAAGTCGGCATTGTGCCTACTATATTCAATCCCGATGCAATTTCTGTGTTTCATTGTCAGTATGAAGCTCCAAGGGTTACAGTAAACATCCAGTGGTGCGTCGCAATCTAATACTGACCTCACACTAACGGCATGTATACAGACTGTTTGAAGCATTGCTCCCCCTTGACGTAAGTCGGCATTGTGCCTACTATATTCAATCCCGATGCAATTTCTGTGTTTCATTGTCAATATGAAGCTCCAAGGGTTACAGTAAACACCCAGTGGTGCGTCGCAATCTAATACTGGAATCTCAGGAAAGGCACGTATACAACTGTATGAAGCATTGCTCCCAATGGACGTAAGTCGGCATTGTGCCTACTATATTCAATCCCGATGCAATTTCTGTGATTCATCGTCAATATGAAGCTCCAAGGGTTACCGTAAACTCCCAGTGGTGCGTCGCAATCTAATACTGGCCTCTCATGAAAGGCACGTATACAGACTGTTTGAAGCATTGCTCCCCCTTGACGTAAGTCGGCATTGTGCCTACTATATTCAATCCCGATGCAATTTCTGTGTTTCATCGTCAATATGAAGCTCCAAGGGTTACAGTAAACACCCAGTGGTGCGTCGCAATCTAATACTGGCCTCTCAGTATCGGCACATATACAGACTGTTTGAAGCATTCCTCCCCCTGGACGTAAGTCGGCCTTCTGCCTACTATATTCAATCCCGATGCAATTTCTGTGTTTCATAGTCAATATGAAGCTCCAAGGGTTACAGTAAACACGCAGTGGTGCGTCGCAATCTAATAATGGCCTCTCAGAAACGGCACATATACAGACTCTTGAAGCATTCCTCCCCCTGGACGTAAGTCGGCCTTCTGCCTACTATATTCAATCCTGATGCAATTTCTGTGTTTCATCGTCAATATGAAGCTCCAAGGGTTACAGTAAACACCCAGTGGTGCGTCGCAATCTAATACTGGAATCTCAGGAAAGGCACGTATACAACTGTATGAAGCATTGCTCCCCCTGAACGTAAGTTTGCATTCTGCCTACTATATTCAGTCCCGATGCAATTTCTGTGTTTCATCGTCAATATGAAGCTCCAAGGGTTACAGTAAACTCCCAGTGGTGCGACGCAATCTAAAACTGGCCTCTCAGTATCGGCACATATACAGACTGTTTGAAGCAAACGTCCCCTGTACGTAAGTCGGACTTCTGCCTACTATATTCAATCCCGATGCAATTTCTGTGTTTCACAGTCAATATGAAGCTCCAAGGGTTACAATAAAATCCCAGTGGTGCGTCGCAATCTACTACTGGCCTCTCAGTAACGGCACATATACAGACTGAAGCATTGCTCTCTTTGGACGTAAGTCGGCATTGTGCCTACTATATTCAATCCCGATGCAATTTCTGTGTTTGATCGTCAATATGAAGCTCCAAGAGTTACAGTAAACACCCAGTGGTGCGTCGCAATCTAACACTGACCTCTCAGGAAAGGCTCGTATACAGACTGTTTGAAGCATAGCTCCCCCTGAACGAAAGTCGGCATTGTGCCTACTATATTCAATCCCGATGCAATTTCTGTGTTTCATCGTCAATATGAAGCACCAAGTGTTACAGTAAATTCCCAGTGGTGCGTCGCAGTCTAATACTGGCCTCTGAGGAAAGGCACGTATACAGACTGTTTGAAGCATTCCTCCCCCTGTACGTAAGTCGAACTTCTGCCTACTATATTCAATCCCGATGCAATGTCTGTGTTTCATCGTCAATATGAAGCTCCAAGGGTTACAGTAAACACCCAGTGGTGCATCGAAATCTAATACTGGCCTCTCAGTAACGGCACGTATACATACTGTTTGAAGCATTACTCTCCCTGGACGTAAGTTGGCATTGTGCCTACTATATTCAATCCCGATGCAACTTCTGTGTTTCATCGTCAATATGAAGCTCCAAGGGTTACAGTAAACACCCAGTGGTGCGTCGCAATCTAATACTGGCCTCTCTGTAACGGCACGTATACAGACTGTTTGAAGCATTGCTCCCCCTGGACGTAAGTCGGCATTGTGCATACTATATTCAATCCCGATGCAATTTCTGTGTTTCATCGTCAATATGAAGCTCCAAGGGTTACAGTAAACACCCAGTGGTGCGTCGCAGTCTAATACTGGCCTCTCAGGAAAGGCTCATATACAGACTGTTTGAAGCATTACTCCCCCTGGACGTAAGTCGGCATTGTGCCTACTATATTCAATCTCGATGCAATTTCTGTGTTTCATCGTCAATATGAAGCTCCAAGGGTTACAGTAAACTCCCAGTGGTGCGTCGCAGTCTAATACTGGCCTCTCAGGAAAAGCACGTATACTGACTGTTTGAAGCATTGCTCCCCCTGGACGTAAGTCGGCATTGTGCCTACTATATTCAATCCCGATGCAATTTCTGTGTTTCATCGTCAATATGAAGCTCCAAGGGTGGCAGTAAACACCCAGAGATCCGTCGCAATCTAATACTGGCCTCTCAGGAAAGGCACGTATACAGACTGTGTGAAGCATTACTCCCCCTGGACGTAAGTCGGCGTTGTGCCTACTATATTCAATCCCGATGCAATTTCAGTGTTTCATCGTCAATATGAAGCTCCAGGGGTTGAAGTAAACACCCAGTGGTGCGTCGCAATCTAATACTCTAATCTCTGGAAAGGCACGTACACAACTGTATGAAGCATTGCTCCCCCTGGACGTAAGTCGGCATTGTGCCTACTATATTCAATCCCGATGCAATTTCTGTGTTTCATTGTCAGTATGAAGCTCCAAGGGTTACAGTAAACATCCAGTGGTGCGTCGCAATCTAATACTGACCTCACACTAACGGCATGTATACAGACTGTTTGAAGCATTGCTCCCCCTTGACGTAAGTCGGCATTGTGCCTACTATATTCAATCCCGATGCAATTTCTGTGTTTCATTGTCAATATGAAGCTCCAAGGGTTACAGTAAACACCCAGTGGTGCGTCGCAATCTAATACTGGAATCTCAGGAAAGGCACGTATACAACTGTATGAAGCATTGCTCCCAATGGACGTAAGTCGGCATTGTGCCTACTATATTCAATCCCGATGCAATTTCTGTGATTCATCGTCAATATGAAGCTCCAAGGGTTACCGAAAACTCCCAGTGGTGCGTCGCAATCTAATACTGGCCTCTCATGAAAGGCACGTATACAGACTGTTTGAAGCATTGCTCCCCCTTGACGTAAGTCGGCATTGTGCCTACTATATTCAATCCCGATGCAATTTCTGTGTTTCATCGTCAATATGAAGCTCCAAGGGTTACAGTAAACACCCAGTGGTGCGTCGCAATCTAATACTGGCCTCTCAGTATCGGCACATATACAGACTGTTTGAAGCATTCCTCCCCCTGGACGTAAGTCGGCCTTCTGCCTACTATATTCAATCCCGATGCAATTTCTGTGTTTCATAGTCAATATGAAGCTCCAAGGGTTACAGTAAACACGCAGTGGTGCGTCGCAATCTAATAATGGCCTCTCAGAAACGGCACATATACAGACTCTTTGAAGCATTCCTCCCCCTGGACGTAAGTCGGCCTTCTGCCTACTATATTCAATCCTGATGCAATTTCTGTGTTTCATCGTCAATATGAAGCTCCAAGGGTTACAGTAAACACCCAGTGGTGCGTTGCAATCTAATACTGGAATCTCAGGAAAGGCACGTATACAACTGTATGAAGCATTGCTCCCCCTGAACGTAAGTTTGCATTCTGCCTACTATATTCAGTCCCGATGCAATTTCTGTGTTTCATCGTCAATATGAAGCTCCAAGGGTTACAGTAAACTCCCAGTGGTGCGACGCAATCTAAAACTGGCCTCTCAGTATCGGCACATATACAGACTGTTTGAAGCAAACGTCCCCTGTACGTAAGTCGGACTTCTGCCTACTATATTCAATCCCGATGTAATTTCTGTGTTTCACAGTCAATATGAAGCTCCAAGGGTTACAATAAAATCCCAGTGGTGCGTCGCAATCTACTACTGGCCTCTCAGTAACGGCACATATACAGACTGAAGCATTGCTCTCTTTGGACGTAAGTCGGCATTGTGCCTACTATATTCAATCCCGATGCAATTTCTGTGTTTGATCGTCAATATGAAGCTCCAAGAGTTACAGTAAACACCCAGTGGTGCGTCGCAATCTAACACTGACCTCTCAGGAAAGGCACGTATACAGACTGTTTGAAGCATAGCTCCCCCTGAACGAAAGTCGGCATTGTGCCTACTATATTCAATCCCGATGCAATTTCTGTGTTTTATCGTCAATATGAAGCACCAAGTGTTACAGTAAATTCCCAGTGGTGCGTCGCAGTCTAATACTGGCCTCTGAGGAAAGGCACGTATACAGACTGTTTGAAGCATTCCTCCCCCTGTACGTAAGTCGAACTTCTGCCTACTATATTCAATCCCGATGCAATGTCTGTGTTTCATCGTCAATATGAAGCTCCAAGGGTTACAGTAAACACCCAGTGGTGCATCGAAATCTAATACTGGCCTCTCAGTAACGGCACGTATACATACTGTTTGAAGCATTACTCTCCCTGGACGTAAGTCGGCATTGTGCCTACTATATTCAATCCCGATGCAACTTCTGTGTTTCATCGTCAATATGAAGCTCCAAGGGTTACAGTAAACACCCAGTGGTGCGTCGCAATCTAATACTGGCCTCTCTGTAACGGCACGTATACAGACTGTTTGAAGCATTGCTCCCCCTGGACGTAAGTCGGCATTGTGCATACTATATTCAATCCCGATGCAATTTCTGTGTTTCATCGTCAATATGAAGCTCCAAGGGTTACAGTAAACACCCAGTGGTGCGTCGCAGTCTAATACTGGCCTCACAGGAAAGGCACGTATACAGACTGTTTGAAGCTTTACTCCCCCTGGACGTAAGTCGGCATTGTGCCTACTATATTCAATCCCGATGCAATTTCTGTGTTTCATCGTCAATATGAAGCTCCAGGGGTTACAGTAAACACCCAGTGGTGCGTTGCAATCTAATACTGGAATCTCAGGAAAGGCACGTATACAACTGTATTTAGCATTGCTCCCCCTGTACGTAAGTCGGCATTGTGCCTACTATATTCAATCCCGATGCAATTTCTGTGTTTCATCGTCAGTATGAAGCTCCAAGGGTTACAGTAAACAGCCAGTGGTGCGTCGCAATCTAATACTGGCCTCTCAGTACCGGCACATATACAGACTGTTTGAAGCATTACTCCTCCTGGACGTAAGTCGGCATTGTGCCTACTATATTCAATCCCGATGCAATTTATGTGTTTCATAGTCAATATAAAGCTCCAAGGGTTACAGTAAACACCCAGTGGTGCGTCGCAATCTAATACTGGCCTATCAGTAACGGCACATATTCAGACTGTTTGAAGCATTCCTCCCCCTGGACGTAAGTTGGCATTGTGCCCACTATATTCAATCCCGATGCAATTTCTTTGTTTCATCGTCAATATGAAGCTCCAAGGGTTACAGTAAATTCCCAGTGGTGCGTCGCAGTCTAATACTGGCCTCTCAAGAAATGCATGTATACAGACTGTTTGAAGCATTCCTCCCCCTGTACGTAAGTTGATCTTCTGCCTACTATATTCAATCCCGATGCAATTTCTGTGTTTCACCGTCAATATGAAGCTCCAAGGCATACAATAAACACCCAGTGGTGCGTCGCAATCTAATACTGGACTCTCAGGAAAGGCACGTATACAGACTGTTTGAAGCATTGCTCCCCCTGAACGAAAGTCGGCATTGTGCCTACTATATTAAATCCCGATGCAATTTCTGTGTTTCATCGTCAATATGAATCTCCAATGGTTACAGTTAACAGCCAGTGCTGCGTTGCAATCTAATACTGGCCTCTCAGGAGAGGCACGTATACAGACTGTTTGAAGCATTGCTCCCCCTGGACGTAAGTCGGCATTGTGCCTACTATATTCAATCCCGATGCAATTTCTGTGTTTCATCGTCAATATGAAGCTCCAAGGGTTACAGTAAACACACAGTGGTGCGTCGCAATCTAATACTGGCGTCTCTGTAACGGCACGTATACAGACTGTTTGAAGCATTCCTCCCCCTGGACGGAAGTCGGCATTGTGCCTACTATATTCAATCCCGATGCAACTTCTGTGTTTCATCGTCAATATGAAGCTCCAAGGGTTACAATAAACACACAGTGGTGCGTCGCAATCTAATACTGGCGTCTCTGTAACGGCACGTATACAGACTGTTTGAAGCATTCCTCCCCCTGGACGGAAGTCGGCATTGTGCCTACTATATTCAATCCCGATGCAATTTCTGTGTTTCATCGTCAATATGAAGCTCCAAGGGTTACAGTAAACACCCAGTGGTGCGTCGCAGTCTAATACTGGCCTCTCAGTAACGGCCCATATACAGACTGTTTGAAGCATTCCTCCCCCTGGACGTAAGTCAGCATTGTGCCTACTATATTCAATCTCGATGCAATTTCTGTGTTTCATCGTCAATATGAAGCTCCAAGGGTTACAGTAAACTCCCAGTGGTGCGTCGCAGTCTAATACTGGCATCTCAGGAAAGGCACGAATACAGACTGTTTGAAGCACTGCTCCTTCTGGACGTAAGTCGGCATTGTGCCAACTATATTCAATCCCGATGCAATTTCTGTGTTTCATCGTCAATATGAAGCTCCAAGGGTTACAGTAAACACCCAGTGGTGCGTCGCAATCTAACACTGGCATCTCAGGAAAGGCACGTATACAGACTGTTTGAAGCATAGCTCCCCCTGAACGAAAGTCGGCATTGTGCCTACTATATTCAATCCCGATGCAATTTCTGTGTTTCATCGTCAATATGAAGCTCCAAGTGTTACAGTAAATTCCCAGTGCTGCGTCGCAGTCTAATACTGGCCTCTCAGGAAAGGCACGTATACAGACTGTTTGAAGCATTCCTCCCCCTGTACGTAAGTCGATCTTCTGCCTACTATATTCAATCCCGATGCAATGTCTGTGTTTCATCGTCAATATGAAGCTCCAAGGGTTACAGTAAACACCCAGTGGTGCATCGCAATCTAATACTGGCCTCTCAGTAACGGCACATATGAATACTCTTTGAAGCATTACTCCCCCTAGACGTAAGTCGGCATTGTGCCTACTATATTCAATCCCGATGCAACTTCTGTGTTTCATCGTCAATATGAAGCCCCAAGGGTTAAAGTAAACACCCAGTGGTGCGTCGCAATCTAATACTGGCCTCTCTGTAACGGCACGTATACAGACTGTTTGATGCATTGCTCCCCCTGGAAGTAAGTCGGCATTGTGCCTATTACATTCAATCCCGATGCAATTTCTGTGTTTCATCGTCAATATGAAGCTCCAAGGGTTACAGTAAACACCCAGTGGTGCGTCGCAGTCTAATACTGGCCTCTCAGGAAAGGCACGCATACAGACTGTTTGAAGCATTACTCCCCCAGGACGTAAGTCGGCATTGTGCCTACTATATTCAATCCCGATGCAATTTCTGTGTTTCATCGTCAATATGAAGCTCCAAGGGTTACAGTAAACATTCAGTGGTGCGTCGCAATCTAATTCTGACCTCACGGTAACGGCACGTATAAAGACTGTTTGAAGCATTGCTCCCCCTGGACGTAAGTCATCATTGTGCTTACTATATTCAATCCCGATGCAATTTCTGTGTTTCACCGTCAATATGAATCTACAAGGCATACAATAAACACCCAGTGGTGCGTCGCAATCTAATACTGGCCTCTCAGGAAAGGCACGTATACAGACTGTTTGAAGCATTGCTCCCCCTGAACGAAAGTCGGCATTGTGCCTACTATATTAAATCCCGATGCAATTTCTGTGTTTCATCGTCAATATGAATCTCCAAGGGTTACAGTTAACAGCCAGTGCTGCGTTGCAATCTAATACTGGCCTCTCAGGAGAGGCACGTATACAGACTGTTTGAAGCATTGCTCCCTCTGGACGTAAGACGGCATTGTGCCTACTATATTCAATCCCGATGCAATTTCTGTGTTTCATCGTCAATATGAAGCTCCATGGTTTGCAGTAAACACCCAGTGGTGCGTCGCAATCTAACACTGGCCTCTCTGTAACGGCTCGTATACAGACTGTTTGAAGCATTCCTCCCCCTGTACGTAAGTCGATCTTCTGCCTACTATATTCAATCCCGATGCAATTTCTGTGTTTCATCGTCAATATGAAGCTCCAAGGGTTACAGTAAACACCCAGTGGTGCACCGCAATCTAATACTGGCCTCTCAGTAACGGCACATATACATACTGTTTGAAGCATTACTCCCCCTGGACGTAAGTCGGCATTGTGCCTACTATATTCAATCCCGATGCAACTTCTGTGTTTCATCGTCAATATGAAGCTCCAAGGGTTACAGTAAACACACAGTGGTGCGTCGCAATCTAATACTGGCGTCTCTGTAACGGCACGTATACAGACTGTTTGAAGCATTGCTCCCCCTGGACGGAAGTCGGCATTGTGCCTACTATATTCAATCCCGATGCAATTTCTGTGTTTCATCGTCAATATGAAGCTCCAAGGGTTACAGTAAACACCCAGTGGTGCGTCGCAGTCTAATACTGGCCTCTCAGTAACGGCCCATATACAGACTGTTTGAAGCATTTTTCCCCCTGGACGTAAGTCAGCATTGTGCCTACTATATTCAATCTCGATGCAATTTCTGTGTTTCATCGTCAATATGAAGCTCCAAGGGTTACAGTAAACTCCCAGTGGTGCGTCGCAGTCTAATACTGGCCTCTCAGGAAAGGCACGTATACAGACTTTTTGAAGCACTGCTCCCCCTGGACGTAAGTCGGCATTGTGCCAACTATATTCAATCCCGATGCAATATCTGTGTTTCATCGTCAATATGAAGCTCCAAGGGTTACAGTAAACACCCAGTGGTGCGTCGCAATCTAACACTGGCATCTCAGGAAAGGCACGTATACAGACTGTTTGAAGCATAGCTCCCCCTGAACGAAAGTCGGCATTGTGCCTACTATATTCAATCCCGATGCAATTTCTGTGTTTCATCGTCAATATGAAGCTCCAAGTGTTACAGTAAATTCCCAGTGCTGCGTCGCAGTCTAATACTGGCCTCTCAGGAAAGGCACGTATACAGACTGTTTGAAGCATTCCTCCCCCTGTACGTAAGTCGATCTTCTGCCTACTATATTCAATCCCGATGCAATGTCTGTGTTTCATCGTCAATATGAAGCTCCAAGGGTTACAGTAAACACCCAGTGGTGCATCGCAATCTAATACTGGCCTCTCTGTAACGGCACGTATACAGACTGTATGATGCATTGCTCCCCCTGGAAGTAAGTCGGCATTGTGCCTATTACATTCAATCCCGATGCAATTTCTGTGTTTCATCGTCAATATGAAGCTCCAAGGGTTACAGTAAACACCCAGTGGTGCGTCGCAGTCTAATACTGGCCTCTCAGGAAAGGCACGCATACAGACTGTTTGAAGCATTACTCCCCCAGGACGTAAGTCGGCATTGTGCCTACTATATTCAATCCCGATGCAATTTCTGTGTTTCATCGTCAATATGAAGCTCCAAGGGTTACAGTAAACATTCAGTGGTGCGTCGCAATCTAATTCTGACCTCACGGTAACGGCACGTATAAAGACTGTTTGAAGCATTGCTCCCCCTGGACGTAAGTCGGCATTGTGCTTACTATATGCAATCCCGTTGCAATTTCTGTGTTTCATCGTCAATGTGAAGCTCGAAGGGTTACAGTAAACAGCCAGTGTTGCGTCGCAATCTAATACTGGAATCTCAGGAAAGGCACGTATACAACTGTATGAATCATTGCTCCCACTGGTCGTAAGTCGGCATTATGCCTACTATATTCAATCCCGATGCAATTTCTGTGTTTGATCGTCAATATGAAGCTCCAAGGGTTACAGTAAACTCCTATTGGTGCGTCGCAGTCTAATTCTGCTCTCTAATGAAAGGCACGAATACAGACTGTTTGAAGCATTGCTAACTCTGAACGAAAGACGGCATTGTGCCTACTATATTCAATCCCGATGCAATTTCTGTGTTTCATCGTCAATATGAATCTCCAAGGGTTACAGTTAACAACCAGTGCTGCGTCGCAATCTAATACTGGCCTCTCAGGAGACGCACGTATACAGACTGTTTGAAGCATTGCTCCCCCTGGACATAAGTCGGCATTGTACCTACTATATTCAATCCAGATGCAATTTCTGTGTTTCATCGTCAATATGAAGCTCCAAGGGTTACATTAAACACCCAGTGGTGCGTCGCAATCTAACACTGGCCCCTCAGGAAAGGCACGTATACAGACTGTTTGAAGCATAGCTCCCCCTGAACGAAAGTCGGCAATGTGCCTACTATATTCAATCCCGATGCAATTTCTGTGTTTCATCGTCAATATGAAGCTCCAAGTGTTACAGTAAATTCCCAGTGGTGGGTCGCAGTTTAATACTGGCCTCTCAAGAAAGGCACTTGTACAGACTGTTTGAAGCATTCCTCCCCCTGTACCTAAGTCGATCTTCTGCCTACTATATTCAATCCCGATGCAATTTCTGTGTTTCATCGTCAATATGAAGCTCCAAGGGTTACAGTAAACACCCAGTGGTGCACCGCAATCTAATACTGGCCTCTCAGTAACGGCACATATACATACTGTTTGAAGCATTACTCCGCCTGCACGTAAGTCGGCATTGTGCCTACAATATTCAATCCCGATGGAACTTCTGTGTTTCATCGTCAATATGAAGCTCCAAGGGTTACAGTAAACACACAGTGGTGCGTCGCAATCTAATACTGGCCTCTCTGTAACGGCACGTATACAGACTGTTTGAAGCATTGCTCCCCCTGGACGTAAGTCAGCATTGTGCCTACTATATTCAATCTCGATGCAATTTCTGTGTTTCATCGTCAGTATGAAGCTCCAAGGGTTACAGTAAACTCCCAGTGGTGCGTCGCAGTCTAATACTGGCCTCTCAGGAAAGGCACGAATACAGACTGTTTGAAGTATTACTCCCCCTGGACGTAAGTCGGCATTGTGCCTACTATATTCAATCCCGATGCAATTTCTGTGTTTCATCGTCAATATGAAGCTCCAAGGGTTACAGTAAACACCCAGTGGTGCGTCGCAATCTAACACTGGCCTCTCAGGAAAGGCACGTAAACAGACTGTTTGAAGCATCGCTCCCCCTGAACGAAAGTCGGCATTGTGCCTACTATATTCAATCCCGATGCAATTTCTGTGTTTCATCGTCAATATGAAGCTCCAAGTGTTACAGTAAATTCCCAGTGGTGCGTCGCAGTCTAATACTGCGCTCTCAGGAAAGGCACGTATACAGACTGTTTGAAGCATTCCTCCCCCAGTACGTATGTCGATCGTCTGCCTACTATATTCAATCCCGATGCAATTTCTGTGTTTCATCGTCAATATGAAGCTCCAAGGGTTACACTAAACTCCTGTGGTGCGTCGCAATCTAATACTGGAATCTCAGTAACGGCACATATACAGACTGTTTGAAGCATTACTCCCCCTAGACGTAAGTCGGCATTGTGCGTACTATATTCAGTCCCGATGCAACTTCTGTGTTTCATCGTCAATATGAAGCTCCAAGGGTTACAGTAAACACCCAGTGGTGCGTCGCAATCTAATACTGGCCTCTCTGTAACGGCACGTATACAGACTGTTTGAAGCATTGCTCCACCTGGACGTAAGTCGGCATTGTGCCTACTATATTCAATCCCGATGCAATTTCTGTGTTTCATCGTCAATATGAAGCTCCAAGGGTTACAGTAAACACCCAGTTGTGCGTCGCAGTCTAACACTGGCCTCTCAGGAAAGGCACGTATACAGACTGTTTGAAGCATTACTCCCAATGGACGTAAGTCGGCATTGTGCCTACTATATTCAATCCCGATGCAATTTCTGTCTTTCATCGTCAGTATGAAGCTCCAAGGGTTACAATAAACATTCAGTGGTGCGTCGCAATCTAATACTGACCTCACGGTAACGGCACGTATACAGACTGTTTGAAGCATTGCTCCCCCTGGACGTAAGTCGGCATTGTGCCTACTATATTCATTCCCGATGCAATTTCTGTGTTTCATAGTCAATATGAAGTTCCAAGGGTTACAGTAAAATCCCAGTGGTGCGTCGCAATCTACTACTGGCCTCTCAGTAACGGCACATATACAGACTGTTTGAAGCATTACACCCCCTGGACGTAAGTCCGCATTGTGCCTACTATATTCAATCCCGATGCAATTTCTTTGTTTCATCGTCAATATGAAGCTCCAAGGGTTACAGTAAACTCCCAGTGGTGCGTCGCAGTCTAATACTGGCCTCTCAGGAAAGGCACGTATACAGACTGTTTGAAGCATAGCTCCCCCTGAACGAAAGTCGGCATTGTGCTTTCTATATTCAATCCCGATGCAATTTCTGTGTTTCATCGTCAATATGAAGCTCCAAGGGTTACAGTAAATTCCCACTGGTGCGTCGCAGTCTAATACTGGCCTCTCAAGAAAGGCACGTATACAGACTGATTGAAGCATTCCTCCCCCTGTACGTAGGTCGATCTTCTGCCTACTATATTCAATCCCGATGCAATATCTGTGTTTCATCGTCAATATGAAGCTCCAAGGGATACAGTAAACACCCAGTGGTGCGTCGCAATCTAATACTGGCTTCTCAGGAAAGGCACGGATACAGACTGTTTGAAGCATTGCTCCCCCTGAACGAAAGTCGGCATTGTGCCTACTATATTCAATCCCGATGCAATTTCTGTGTTTCATCGTCAATATGAAGCTCCAAGGGTTACAGTAAACTCCCAGTGGTGCGTCGCAATCTAATACTGGCCTCTCAGGAAAGGCACGAATACAGACTGTTTGAAGCATTGCTCCCCCTGGACGTAAGTCGGCATTGTGCCTACTATATTCAATCCCGATGCAATTTCTGTGTTTCATCGTCAATATGAAGCTCCAAGGGTTACAGTAAACACCCAGTGGTGCGTCGCAATCTAACACTGGCCTCTCTGTAACGGCACGTATACAGACTGTTTGAAGCATTCCTCCCCGTGTACGTAAGTCGATCTTCTGCATTCTATATTCAATCCCGATGCAATTTCTGTGTTTCATCGTCAATATGAAGCTCCAAGGGTTACAGTAAACACCCAGTGGTGCACCGCAATCTAATAGTGGCCTCTCAGTAACGGCACATATACATACTGTTTGAAGCATTACTCCCCGTGGACGTAAGTCGGCATTGTGCCTACTATATTCAATCCCGATGCAACTTCTGTGTTTCATCGTCAATATGAAGCTCCAAGGGTTACAGGAAACACACAGTGGTGCGTCGCAATCTAATACTGGCCTCTCTGTAACGGCACGTATACAGACTGTTTGAAGCATTGCTCTCCCTGGACGTAAGTCAACATTGTGCCTACTATATTCAATCCTCATGCAATTTCTGTGTTTCATCGTCAATATGAAGCTCCAAGGGTTACAGTAAACACCCAGTGGTGCGTCGCAGTCTAATACTGGCCTCTCAGTAACGGCACATATACAGACTGTTTGAAGCATTCCTCCCCCTGGACTTAAGTCAGCATTGTGCCTACTATATTCAATCTCGATGCAATTTCTGTGTTTCATCGTCAATATGAAGCTCCAAGGGTTACATTAAACTCCCAGTGGTGCGTCGCAGTCTAATACTGGCGTCTCAGTAACGGCACATATACAGACTGTTTGAAGCATTCCTCCCCCTGGACGTAAGTCGGCCTTCTGCCTACTATATTCAATCCCGATGCAATATCTGTGTTTCATAGTCAATATAAAGCTCCAAGGGTTACAGTAAACACCCAGTGGTGCGTCGCAATCTAATACTGGCCTATCAGTAACGGCACATATACAGACTGTTTGAAGCATTCCTCCCCCTGAACGTAAGTCATCCTTCTGCCTACTATATTCAATCCCGATGCAATTTCTGTGTTTCATAGTCAATATGAAGCTCCAAGGGTTACAGTAAACTCCCAGTGGTGTGTCACAATCTAATTATGGCCTCTCAGTAACGGCACATATACAGACTGTTTGAAGCATTCCTCCCCCTGTACGTAAGTTGATCTTCTGCCTACTATATTCAATCCCGATGCAATTTCTGTGTTTCATCGTCAATATGAAGCTCCAAGGGATACAGTAAACACCCAGTGGTGCGTCGCAATCTAATTCTGGCCTCTCAGGAAAGGCACGGATACAGACTGTTTGAAGCATTGCTCCCCCTGAACGAAAGTCGGCATTAAGCCTACTATATTCAATCCCGATGCAATTTCTGTGTTTCATCGTCAATATGAATCTCCAAGGGTTACAGTTAACAGCCAGTGCTGCGTCGCCAGCTAATACTGGCCACTCAGGAGAGGCACGTATACAGACTGTTTGAAGCATTGCTCCCCCTGGACGTAAGTCGGCATTGTACCTACTATATTCAATCCCGATGCAATTTCTGTGTTTCATCGTCAATATGAAGCTCCAAGGGTTACAGTAAACTCCCAGTGGTGCGTCGCAATCTAATACTGGCCTCTCAGGAAAGGCACGAATACAGACTGTTTGAAGCATTGCTCCCCCTGGACGTAAGTCGGCATTGTGCCTACTATATTCAATCCCGATGCAATTTCTGTGTTTCATCGTCAATATGAAGCTCCAAGGGTTACAGTAAACACCCAGTGGTGCGTCGCAACCTAACACTGGCCTCTCTGTAACGGCACGTATACAGACTGTTTGAAGCATTCCTCCCCCTGTACGTAAGTCGATCTTCTGCCTACTATATTCAATCCCGATGCAATTTCTGTGATTCATCGTCAATATGAAGCTCCAAGGGTTACAGTAAACACCCAGTGGTGCACCGCAATCTAATACTGGCCTCTCAGTAACGGCACATATACATACTGTTTGAAGCATTACTCCCCCTGGACGTAAGTCGGCATTGTGCCAACTATATTCAATCCCGATGCAACTTCTGTGTATCATCGTCAATATGAAGCTCCAAGGGTTACAGGAAACACATAGTGGTGCGTCGCAATCTAATACGGAACTCTCTGTAACGGCACGTATACAGACTGTTTGAAGCATTGCTCGCCCTGGACGTAAGTCGGCATTGCGCCTACTATATTCAATCCCAATGCAATTTCTGTGTTTCATCGTCAATATGAAGCTCCAAGGGTTACACTAAACTCCTGTGGTGCGTCGCAATCTAATACTGGAATCTCGGTAACGGCACATATACAGACTGTTTGAAGCATTACTCCCCCTAGACGTAAGTCGGCATTGTGCCTACTATATTCAGTCCCGAAGCAACTTCTGTGTTTCATCGTCAATATGAAGCTCCAAGGGTTACAGTAAACACCCAGTGGTGCGTCGCAATCTAATACTGGCCTCTCTGTAACGGCACGTATACAGACTGTTTGAAGCATTGCTCCACAGGGACGTAAGTCGGCATTGTGCCTACTATATTCAATCACGATGCAATTTCTGTGTTTCATCGTCAATATGAAGCTCCAAGGGTTACAGTAAACACCCATTTGTGCGTCGCAGTCTAATACTGGCCTCTCAGGAAAGGCACGTATACAGACTGTTTGAAGCATTACTCCCAATGGACGTAAGTCGGCATTGTGCCTACTATATTCAATCCCGATGCAATTTCTGTTTTTCATCGTCAGTATGAAGCTCCAAGGGTTACAGTAAACATTCAGTGGTGCGTCGCAATCTAATACTGACCTCACGGTAACGGCACTTATACAGACTGTTTGAAGCATTGCTCCCCCTGGACGTAAGTCGGCATTGTGCCTACTATATTCAATCCCGATGCAATTTCTGTGTTTCATAGTCAATATGAAGCTCCAAGGGTTACAGTAAAATCCCAGTGGTGCGTCGCAATCTACTACTGGCCTCTCAGTAACGGCACATATACAGACTGTTTGAAGCATTACACCCCCTGGACGTAAGTCCGCATTGTGCCTACTATATTCAATCCCGATGCAATTTCTTTGTTTCATCGTCAATATGAAGCTCCAAGGGTTACAGTAAACTCCCTGTGGTGCGTGGCAGTCTAATACTGGCCTCTCAGGAAAGGCACGTATACAGACTGTTTGAAGCATAGCTCCCCCTGAACGAAAGTCGGCATTGTGCTTCCTATATTCAATCCCGATGCAATTTCTGTGTTTCATCGTCAATATGAAGCTCCAAGGGTTACAGCAAATTCCCACTGGTGCGTCGCAATCTAATACTGGCCTCTCACGAAAGGCACTTATACAGACTGTTTGAAGCATTCCTCCCCCTGTACGTAGGTCGATCTTCTGCCTACTATATTCAATCCCGATGCAATATCTGTGTTTCATCGTCAATATGAAGCTCCAAGGGATACAGTTAACAGCCAGTGCTGCGTCGCAATCTAATACTGGCCTCTCAGGAGAGGCACGTATAAAGACTGTTTGAAGCATTGCTCCCCCTGGACGTAAGTCGGCATTGTACCTACTATATTCAATCCCGATGCAATTTCTGTGTTTCATCGTCAATATGAAGCTCCAAGGGTTACAGTAAACTCCCAGTGGTGCGTCGCAATCTAATACTGGCCTCTCAGGAAAGGCACGAATACAGACTGTTTGAAGCATTGCTCCCCCTGAACGAAAGTCGGCATTGTGCCTACTATATTCAATCCCGATGCAATTTCTGTGTTTCATCGTCAATATGAAGCTCCAAGGGATACAGTTAACAGCCAGTGCTGCGTCGCAATCTAATACTGGCCTCTCAGGAGAGGCACGTATAAAGACTGTTTGAAGCATTGCTCCCCCTGGACGTAAGTCGGCATTGTACCTACTATATTCAATCCCGATGCAATTTCTGGGTTTCATCGTCAATATGAAGCCCCAAGGGTTACAGTAAACTCCCAGTGGTGCGTCGCAATCTAATACTGGCCTCTCAGGAAAGGCACGAATACAGACTGTTTGAAGCATTGCTCCCCCTGAACGAAAGTCGGCATTGTGCCTACTATATTCAATCCCGATGCAATTTCTGTGTTTCATCGTCAATATGAAGCTCCAAGGGTTACAGTTAACAGCCAGTGCTGCGTCGCAATCTAATACTGGCCTCTCAGGAGAGGCACGTATAAAGACTGTTTGAAGCATTGCTCCCCCTGGACGTAAGTCGGCATTGTACCTACTATATTCAATCCCGATGCAATTTCTGGGTTTCATCGTCAATATGAAGCCCCAAGGGTTACAGTAAACTCCCAGTGGTGCGTCGCAATCTAATACTGGCCTCTCAGGAAAGGCACGAATACAGACTGTTTGAAGCATTGCTCCCCCTGGACGTAAGTCGGCATTGTGCCTACTATATTCAATCCCGATGCAATTTCTGTGTTTCATCGTCAATATGAAGCTCCAAGGGTTACAGTAAACACCCAGTGGTGCGTCGCAATCTAACACTGGCCTCTCTGTAACGGCACGTATACAGACTGTTTGAAGCATTCCTCCCCCTGTACGTAAGTCGATCTTCTGCATACTATATTCAATCCCGATGCAATTTCTGTGTTTCATCGTCAATATGAAGCTCCAAGGGTTACAGTAAACACCCAGTGGTGCACCGCAATCTAATAGTGGCCTCTCAGTAACGGCACATATACATACTGTTTGAAGCATTACTCCCCCTGGACGTAAGTCGGCATTGTGCCTACTATATTCAATCTTGATGCAACTTCTGTGTTTCATCGTCAATATGAAGCTCCAAGGGTTACAGGAAACACACAGCGGTGCGTCACAATCTAATACTGGCCTCTCTGTAACGGCACGTATACAGACTGTTTGAAGCATTGCTCTCCCTGGACGTAAGTCGGCATTGTGCCTACTATATTCAATCCCGATGCAATTTCTGTGTTTCATCGTCAATATGAAGCTACAAGGGTTACAGTAAACACCCAGTGGTGCGTCGCAGTCTAATACTGGCCTCTCAGTAACGGCAGATATACAGACTGTTTGAAGCATTCCTCCCCCTGGACTTAAGTCAGCATTGTGCCTACTATATTCAATCTCGATGCAATTTCTGTGTTTCATCGTCAATATGAAGCTCCAAGGGTTACAGTAAACTCCCAGTGGTGCGTCGCAGTCTAATACTGGCGTCTCAGTAACGGCACATATACAGACTGTTTGAAGCATTCCTCCCCCTGGACGTAAGTCGGCCTTCTGCCTACTATATTCAATCCCGATGCAATATCTGTGTTTCATAGTCAATATAAAGCTCCAAGGGTTACAGTAAACACCCAGTGGTGCGTCGCAATCTAATACTGGCCTATCAGTAACGGCACATATACAGACTGTTTGAAGCATTCCTCCCCCTGTACGTAAGTTGATCTTCTGCCTACTATATTCAATCCCGATGCAATTTCTGTGTTTCATCGTCAATATGAAGCTCCAAGGGATACAGTAAACACCCAGTGGTGCGTCGCAATCTAATTCTGGCCTCTCAGGAAAGGCACGGATACAGACTGTTTGAAGCATTGCTCCCCCTGAACGAAAGTCGGCATTAAGCCTACTATATTCAATCCCGATGCAATTTCTGTGTTTCATCGTCAATATGAAGCTCCAAGGGTTACAGTAAACTCCCAGTGGTGCGTCGCAATCTAATACTGGCCTCTCAGGAAAGGCACGAATACAGTCTGTTTGAAGCATTGCTCCCCCTGGACGTAAGTCGGCATTGTGCCTACTATATTCAATCCCGATGCAATTTCTGTGTTTCATCGTCAATATGAAGCTCCAAGGGTTACAGTAAACACCCAGTGGTGCGTCGCAATCTAACACTGGCCTCTCTGTAACGGCACGTATACAGACTGTTTGAAGCATTCCTCCCCCTGTACGTAAGTCGATCGTCTGCCTACTATATTCAATCCCGATGCAATTTCTGTGTTTCATCGTCAATATGAAGCTCCAAGGGTTACAGTAAACACCCAGTGGTGCACCGCAATCTAATACTGGCCTCTCAGTAACGGCACATATACATACTGTTTGAAGCATTACTCCCCCTGGACGTAAGTCGGCATTGTGCCAACTATATTCAATCCCGATGCAACTTCTGTGTATCATCGTCAATATGAAGCTCCAAGGGTTACAGGAAACACACAGTGGTGCGTCGCAATCTAATACTGAACTCTCTGTAACGGCACGTATACAGACTGTTTGAAGCATTGCTCGCCCTGGACGTAAGTCGGCATTGTGCCTACTATATTCAATCCCAATGCAATTTCTGTGTTTCATCGTCAATATGAAGCTCCAAGGGTTACAGTAAACACCCAGTGGTGCGTCGCAGTCTAATACTGGCCTCTCAGTAACTGCACATATACAGACTGTTTGAAGCATTCCTCCCCCTGGACTTAAGTCAGCATTGTGCCTACTATATTCAATCTCGATGCAATTTCTGTGTTTCATCGTCAATATGAAGCTCCAAGGGTTACAGTAAACTCCCAGTGGTGCGTCGCAGTCTAATACTGGCCTCTCAGGAAAGGCACGAATACAGACCGTTTGAAGCATTGCTCCCCCTGGACGTAAGTCGGCATTGTGCCTACTATATTCAATCCCGATGCAATTTCTGTGTTTCATCGTCAGTATGAAGCTCCAAGGGTTACAGTAAACACCCAGTGGTGCGTCGCAATCTAATAATGGCCTCTCTGGAAAGGCACGTACACAGACTGTTTGAAGCATAGCTCCCCCTGAACGAAAGTCGGCATTGTGCCTACTATATTCAATCCCGATGCAATTTCTGTGTTTCATCGTCAATATGAAGCTCCAAGTGTTACAGTAAATTCCCAGTGGTGCGTCGCAGTCTAATACTGGCCTCTCATGAAAGGCACGTATACAGACTGTTTGAAGCATTCCTCCCCCTGTACGTAAGTCGATCTTCTGCCTACTATATGCAATCCCGATGCAATTTCAGTGTTTCATCGTCAATATGATGCTCCAAGGGTTACAGTAAACACCCAGTGGTGCATCGCAATCTAATACTGGCCTCTCAGTAACGGCGCATATACATACTGTTTCAAGCATTACTCCCCCTGGACGTAAGTCGGCATTGTGCCTACTATATTCAATCCCGATGCAACTTCTGTGTTTCATCGTCAATATGAAGCTCCAAGGGTTACAGTAAACACCCAGTGGAGCGTCGCAATCTAATACTGGCCTCTCTGTAACGGCACGTATACAGACTGTTTAAAGCATTGCTCCCCCTGGACGTAAGTCGGCATTGTGCCTACTATATTCAATCCCGATGCAATTTCTGTGTTTCATCGTCAATATGAAGCTTCAAGGGTTACAGTAAACACCAAGTGGTGCGTAGCAGTCTAATACTGGCCTCTCAGGAAAGGCACGCATACAGACTGTTTGAAGCATTACTCCCCCTGGACGTAAGTCGGCATTGTGCCTACTATATTCAATCCCGATGCAATTTCTGTGTTTCATCGTCAGTATGAAGCTCCAAGGGTTACAGTAAACATTCAGTGGTGTGTCGCAATCTAATACTGACCTCACGGTAACGGCACGTATAAAGACTGTTTGAAGCATTGCTCCCCCTGGACATAAGTCGGCATTGTGCCTACTATATTCAATCCCGATGCAATTTCTGTGTTTCATCGTCATTATGAAGCTCGGAGGGTTACAGTAAACACCCAGTGTTGCGTCGCAATCTAATACTGGAATCTCAGGAAAGGCACGTATACAAATGTATGAAGCATTGCTCCCACTGGTTGTAAGTCGGCATTATGCCTACTATATTCAATCCCGATGCAATTTCTGTGTTTCATCGTCAATATGAAGCTCCAAGGGTTACAGTAAACCCCCAGTGGTGCGTCGCAGTCTAATTCTGGCCTCTAATGAAAGGCACGTATACAGACTGTTTGAAGCATTGCTCCCCCTGAACGAAAGTCGGCATTGTGCATACTATATTCAATCCCGATGCAATTTCTGTGTTTCATCGTCAATATGAATCTCCAAGGGTTACAGTTAACAGCCAGTGCTGCGTCGCAATCTAATACTGGCCTCTCAGGAGAGGCACGTATACAGACTGTTTGAAGCATTGCTCCCCCTGGACGTAAGTCGGCATTGTACCTACTATAGTCAATCCCGATGCAATTTCTGTGTTTCATCGTCAATATGAAGCTCCAAGGGTTACAGTAAACTCCCAGTGGAGCGTCGCAATCTAATACTGGCCTCTCAGGAAAGGCACGAATACAGACTGTTTGAAGAATTGCTCCCCCTGAACGAAAGTCGGCATTGTACCTACTATAGTCAATCCCGATGCAATTTCTGTGTTTCATCGTCAATATGAATCTCCAAGTGTTACAGTAAACCCCCAGTGGTGCGTCGCAGTCTAATACTGGCCTCTCAGGAAAGGCACGTATACACACTGTTTGAAGCATTCCTCCCCCTGTACGTAAGTCGATCTTCTGCCTACTATATTCAATCCCGATGCAATTTCTGTGTTTCATCGTCAATATGAAGCTCAAAGGGTTACAGTAAACACCCAGTGGTGCACCGCAATCAAATACTGGCCTTTCAGTAACGGCACATATACATACTGTTTGAAGCATTACTCTCCCTGGGCGTAAGTCGGCATTGTGCCTACTATATTCAATCCCGATTCAATTTCTGTGTTTCATCGTCAATATGAAGCTCGAAGGGTAACAGTAAACACCCACTGTTGCGTCGCAATCTAATACTGGAGTCTCAGGAAAGGCACGTATACAAATGTATGAAGCATTGCTCCCACTGGCCGTAAGTCGACATTATGCCTACTATATTCAATCCCGATGCAATTTCTGTGTTTCATCGTCAATATGAAGCTCCAAGGGTTACAGTATACTCCCAGTGGTGCGCCGCAGTCTAATTCAGGCCTCTAATGAAAGGCACGTATACAGACTGTTTGAAGCATTGCTCCCCCTGAACGAAAGTCGGCATTGTGCCTACTATATTCAATCCCGATGCAATTTCTGTGTTCCATCGTCAATATGAATCTCCAAGGGTTACAGTTAACAGCCAGTGCTGCGTCGCAATCTAATACTGGCCTCTCAGGAGAGGCACGTATACAGACTGTTTGAAGCATTGCTCCCCCTGGACGTAAGTCGGCATTGTACCTACTATAGTCAATCCCGATGCAATTTCTGTGTTTCATCGTCAATATGAAGCTCGAAGGATTACAGTAAACACCCAGTGTTGCGTCGCAATCTAATACTGGAATCTCAGGAAAGGCACGTATACAAATGTATGAAGCATTGCTCCCACTGGTCGTAAGTCGGCATTATGCCTACTATATTCAATCCCGATGCAATTTCTGTGTTTCATCGTCAATATGAAGCTCCAAGGGTTACAGTATACTCCCAGTGGTGCGTCGCAGTCTAAATCTGGCCTCTAATGAAAGGCACGTATACAGACTGTTTGAAGCATTGCTCCCCCTGAACGAAAGTCGGCATTGTGCCTACTATATTCAATCCCGATGCAATTTCTGTGTTTCATCGTCAATATGAATCTCCAAGGGTTACAGTTAACAGCCAGTGCTGCGTCGCAATCTAATACTGGCCTCTCAGGAGAGGCACGTATACAGACTGTTTGAAGCATTGCTCCCCCTGGACGTAAGTCGGCATTGTACCTACTATATTCAATCCCGATGCAATTTCTGTGTTTCATCGTCAATATGAAGCTCCAAGTGTTACAGTAAATTCCCAGTGGTGCGTCGCAGTCTAATACTGGCCTCTCAGGAAAGGCACGTATACAGACAGTTTGAAGCATTCCTCCCCCTGTACGTAAGTCGATCTTCTGCCTACTATATTCAATCCCGATCCAATTTCTGTGTTTCATCGTCAATATGAAGCTCCAAGGGTTACAGTAAACACCCAGTGGTGCACCGCAATCTAATACTGGCCTCTCAGTAACGGCACATATACATACTGTTTAAAGCATTACTCCCCCTGGACGTAAGTCGGCATTGTGCCTACTATATTCAATCCCGATGCAACTTCTGTGTTTCATCGTCAATATGAAGCTCCAAGGGTTACAGTAAACACACAGTGGTGCGTCGCAATCTAATACTGGCCTCTCTGTAACGGCACGTATACAGACTGTTTGAAGCATTGCTCCCCCTGGACGTAAGTCGGCATTGTGCCTACTATATTCAATCCCGATGCAATTTCTGTGTTTCATCGTCAATATGAAGCTCCAAGGGTTACAGTAAACACCCAGTGGTGCGTCGCAGTCTAATACTGGCCTCTCAGTAACGGCACATATACAGACTGTTTGAAGCATTCCTCCCCCTGGACGTAAGTCAGCATTGTGCTACTATATTCAATCTCGATGCAATTTCTGTGTTTCATCGTCAATATGAAGCTCCAAGGGTTACAGTAAACACCCAGTGGTGCGTCGCAATCTAACACTGGCCTCTCAGGAAAGGCACGTATACAGACTGTTTGAAGCATAGCTCCCCCTGATGGAAAGTCGGCATTGTGCCTACTATATTCAATCCCGATGCAGTTTCTGTGTTTCATCGTCAATATGAAGTTCCAAGTGTTACAGTAAATTCCCAATGGTGCGTCGCAGTCTAATACTGGCCTCTCAGGAAAGGCACGCATACAGACTGTTTGATGCATTCCTCCCCCTGTACATAAGTCGATCTTCTGCCCACTATATTCAATCCCTATGCAATTTCTGTGTTTCATCGTCAATATGAAGCTCCAAGGGTTACACTAAACTCCTGTGGTGCGTCGCAATCAAATACTGGCCTCTCAGTTACGGCACATATACAGACTGTTTGAAGCATTACTCCCCTTGGACGTAAGACGGCATTGTGCCTACTATACTCAATCCCGATGCAACTTCTGTGTTTCATCGTCAACATGAAGCTCCAAGGGTTACAGTAAACACCCAGTGGTGCGTTGCAATCTAATACTGGCCTCTCTGTAACGGCACGTATACAGACTGTTTGAAGCATTGCTCCCCCTGGACGTAAGTCGGCATTGTGCCTACTATATTCAATCCCGATGCAATTTCTGTGTTTCATCGTCAATATGAAGCTCCAAGGGTTACAGTAAACACCCAGTGGTGCGTCGCAGTCTAATACTGGCCTCTCAGGAAAGGCACGTATACAGACTGTTTGAAGCATTACTCCCTCTGGACGTAAGTCGGCATTGTGCCTACTATATTCAATCCCGATGCAATTTCTGTGTTTCATCGTCAGTATGAAGCTCCAAGGGTTTCAGTAAACATTCAGTGGTGCGTCGCAATCTAATACTGACCTCACGGTAACGGCACGTCTACAGAATGTTTGAAGCATTGCTCCCCCTGGACGTAAGTCGGCATTGTGCCTACTATATTCAATCCCGATGCAATTTCTGTGTTTCATCGTCAATATGAAGCTCCAAGGGTTACAGTAAACACCCAGTGGTGCGTCGCAGTCTAATACTGGCCTCTCAGGAAAGGCACGTATACAGACTGTTTGAAGCATTACTCCCTCTGGACGTAAGTCGGCATTGTGCCTACTATATTCAATCCCGATGCAATTTCTGTGTTTCATCGTCAATATGAAGCTCCAAGGGTTAGAGTAAACACCCAGTGGTGCGTCGCAATCTAATACTGGCCTCTCAGTAACGGCACATATACAGACTGTTTGAAGCATTACTCCTCCTGTACGTAAGTCGGCATTGTGCCTACCATATTCAATCCCGATGTAATTTCTGTGTTTCATCGTCAATATGAAGCTCCAAGGGATACAGTAAAAACCCAGTGGTGCGTCGCAATCTAATACTGGCCTCTCTGTAACGGCACGTATACAGACTGTTTGAAGCATTACTCCCCCTGGACGTAAGTCGGCATTGTGCCTACTGTATTCAATCCCGATGCAATTTCTGTGTTTCATCGTCAATATGAAGCTCCAAGGGTTACAGTAAACACCCAGTGATGCGTCGCAATCCAATACAGGCCTCTCAGGGAAGGCACGTATACAGACTGTTTGAAGCATTACTCCCCCTGGACGTAAGTCGGCATTGTGCCTACTATATTCAATCCCGATGCAATTTCTGTGTTTCATCGTCAGTATGAAGCTCCAAGGGTTACAGTAAACATTCAGTGGTGCGTCGCAATCTAATACTGACCTCACGGTAACGGCACCTATACAGACTGTTTGAAGCATTGCTCCCCCTGGACGTAAGTCGGCATTGTGTCTACTATATTCAATCCCGATGCAATTTTTGTGTTTCATCGTCAATATGAAGCTCCAAGGGTTACAGTAAACACCCAGTGGTGCGTCGCAAACTAATACTGGAATCTCAGGAAGGGCACGTATACAACTGTATGAAGCATTGCTCCCACTGGTCGTAAGTCGGCATTGCGCCTACTATATTCAATCCCGATGCAATTTCTGTGTTTCATCGTCAATATGAAGCTCCAAGGGTTACAGTAAACTCCCAGTGGTGCGTCGCAGTCTAATTCTGGCCTCTCATGAAAGGCACGTATACAGACTGTTTGAAGCATTGCTCCCCCTGGACGTAAGTCGGCATTGTGCCTACTATATTCAATCCCGATGCAATTTCTGTGTTTCATCGTCAATATGAAGCTGCAAGGGTTACAGTAAACACCCAGTGGTGCATCGCAATCTAATACTGGCCTCTCTGTAACGGCACGTATACAGACTGTTTGAAGTATTGCTCCCCCTGGACGTAAGTCGGCATTGTGCCTACTATATTCAATCCCGATGCAATTTCTGTGTTTCATCGTCAATATGAAGCTCCTAGGGTTACACTAAACACCCAGTGGTGCGTCGCAATCTGATACTGTCCTCTCAGGAAAGGCACGTATACAGACTGTTTGAAGCATTACTCCCCCTGGACGTCAGTGGGCATTGTGCCTACTATATTCAATCCCGATGCAATTTCTGTGTTTCATCGTCAATTTGAAGCTCCAGGTTTTACAATAAACACCCAGTGGTGCGTGGCAATCTAATACTGGAATCTCAGGATAGGCACGTATACAACTGTATGAAGCATTGTTCCCCCTGGACGTAAGTCGGCATTGTGCCTACTATATTCAATCCCAATGCAATTTCTGTGTTTCATCGTCAGTATGAAGCTCCAAGGGTTACAGTAAACACCCAGTGGTGCGTCGCAATCTAATACTGGCCTCTCAGTAACGGCACATATACAGACTGTTTGAAGCATTACTCCTCCTGGACGTAAGTCGGCATTGTGCCTACTATATTCAATCCCGATGTAATTTCTGTGTTTCATCGTCAATATGAAGCTCCAAGGGTTATAGTAAACACCCTGTGGTGCGTCGCAATCTAATACTGGCCTCTCTGTAACGGCACATATACAGGCTGTTTGAAGCATTACTCCTCCTGGACGTAAGTCGGCATTGTGCCTACTATATTCAATCCCGATGTAATTTCTGTGTTTCATCGTCAATATGAAGCTCCAAGGGTTACAGTAAATTCCCAGTGGTGCGTCGCAGTCTAATACTGGCCTCTCAGGAAAGGCACGTATACAGACTGTTTTAAGCATTGCTCCCCCTGGACGTAAGTCGGCATTGTGCCTACTGTATTCAATCCCGATGCAATTTCTGTGTTTCATCGTCAATATGAAGCTCCAAGGGTTACAGTAAACACCCAGTGATGCGTCGCAATCTAATACTGGCCTCTCAGGAAAGGCACGTATACAGACTGTCTGATGCATTACTCCCCCTGGACGTAAGTCGGCATTGTGCCTACTATATTCAATCCCGATGCAATTTCTGTGTTTCATCGTCAGTATGAAGCTCCAAGGGTTACAGTAAACATTCAGTGGTGCGTCGCAATCTAATACTGACCTCACGGTAACGGCACGTATACATATTGTTTGAAACATTGCTGCCGCTGGACGTAAGTCGGCATTGTGCCTACTATATTCAATACCGATGCAATTTCTGTGTTTCATCGTCAATATGAAGCTCCAAGGGTTACAGTAAACACCCAGTTGTGCGTCGCAATTTAATACTGGAATCTCAGGAATGGCACTTATACAACTGTATGAAGCATTGCTCCCACTGGTCGTAAGTCGGCATTGTGCCTACTATATTCAATCCCGATGCAATTTCTGTGTTTCATCGACAATATGAAGCTCCAAGGGTTACAGTAAACTCCCAGTGGTGCGTCGCAGTCTAATTCTGGCCTCTCATGAAAGGCACGTATACAGACTGTTTGAAGCATTGCTCCCCCTGGACGTAAGTCGGCATTGTGCCTACTATATTCAATCCCGATGCAATTTCTGTGTTTCATCGTCAATATGAAGCTGCAAGGGTTACAGTAAACACCCAGTGGTGCGTCGCAATCTAATACTGGCGTCTCTGTAACGGCACGTATACAGACTGTTTGAAGCATTGCTCCCCCTGCACGTAAGTCGGCATTGTGCCTACTATATTCAATCCCGATGCAATTTCTGTGTTTCATCGTCAATATGAAGCTCCAAGGGTTACAGTAAACACCCAGTGGTGCGTCGCAATCTAATACTGGCCTCTCAGGAAAGGCACGTATACAGACTGTTTGAAGCATCGCTCCCCCTGGACGTAAGTCGGCATTGTGCCTACTATATTCAACCCCGATGCAATTCCTGTGTTTCATCGTCAATATGAAGCTCCAAGGGTTACAGTAAACACCCAGTGGTGCGTCGTAATCTAATACTGGAATCTCAGGAAGGGCACGTATACAACTGTATGAAGCATTGCTCCCACTGGCCGTAAGTCGGCATTGTGCCTACTATATTCCATCCCGATGCAATTTCTGTGTTTCATCGTAAATACGAAGCTCCAAGGGTTGCAGCAAACTCCCAGTGGTGCGTCGCAGTCTAATTCTGGCCTCTCATGAAAGGCACGTATACAGATGAAGCATTGCTCCCCCTGGACGTAAGTCGGCATTGTGCCTACTATATTCGATCCCGATGCAATTTCTGTGTTTCATCGTCAATATGAAGCTCCAAGGGTTACAGTAAACACCCAGTGGGGCGTCGCAATCTAATACTGGCATCTCACGAAAGGCACGTATACAGAGAGTTTGAAGCATTACTCCCCCTGGACGTAAGTCGGCATTGTGTCTACTATATTCAATCCCGATGCAATTTCTGTGTTTCATCGTCAATATGAAGCTCCAAGGGTTACAGTAAACACCCAGTGGTGCGTCGCAATATAATACTGGCCTCTCAGTAACGGCACATATACAGACTGTTTGAATCATGCCTCCCCCTGGACGTAAGTCGGCCTTCTGCCTACTATATTCAATCCCGATGCAATTTCTGTGTTTCATGGTCAATATAAAGCTCCAAGGGTTACAGTAAACACCTAGTGGTGTGTCGCAATCTAATACTGGCCTATCAGTAACGGCACATATAAAGACTGTTTGAAGCATTCCTCCCCCTGGACGTAAGTCGGCGTCCTGCCTACTATATTCAGTCCAGATGCAATTTCTGTGTTTCATCGTCAATATGAAGCTCCAAGTGTTACAGTAAACACCCAGTGGTGCGTCGCAATCTAATACTGGAATCTCAGGAAAGGCACGTATACAACTGTATGAAGCATTGCTCCCCCTGGACGTAAGTTTGCATTGTGCCTACTACATTCAATCCCGATGCAATTTCTGTGTTTCATCGTCAATATGAAGCTCCAAGGATTACAGTAAACTATCAGTGGTGCGTCGCAATCTACGACTGGCCTCTCAGTAACGGCACATATACAGGAAGTTTGAAGCATTCCTCCCCCTGGACGTAAGTCCGCATTGTGCCTACTATATTCAATCCCGATGCAATTTCTTTGCTTCATCGTCAATATGAAGCTCCAAGGGTTACAGTAAACTCCCAGTGGTGCGTCGCAATCTAATACTGGCCTCTCAGTAACGGCACATATACAGACTGTTTGAAGCATTACTCCCCCTGGACATAAGTCGGCATTGTGCCTACTATATTCAATCCCGATGCAATTTCTGTATTTCATCGTCAATATGAAGCTCCAGGGGTTACAATAAACACCCAGTGGTGCGTCGCAATCTAATACTGGAATCTCAGGAAAGGCACGTATACAACCGTATGAAGCATTGCTCCCCCTGGACGTAAGTCGGCATTGTGCCTACTATATTCAATCCCGATGCAATTTCTGTGTTTCATCGTCAGTATGAAGCTCTAAGGGTTACAGTAAACACCCAGTGGTGCGTCGCATTCTAATACTGGCCTCTCAGGAAAGGCACGTATACAGAGAGGTTGAAGCATTACTCCCCCTGGACGTAAGTCAGCATTGTGTCTACTATATTCAATCCCGATGCAATTTCTGTGTTTCATCGTCAATATGAAGCTCCAAGAGTTACAGTAAACACCCAGTGGTGCGTCGCAATCTAATACTGGCCTCTCTGTAACGGCACGTATACAGACTGTTTGAAGCATTGCTCCCCCAGGACGTAAGTCGGCATTGTGCCTACTATATTCAATCCCGATGCAATTTCTGTGTGTCATCGTCAGTATGAAGCTCCAAGGGTTACAGTAAACATCCAGTGGTGCGTCGCAATCTAATACTGACCTCACAGTAACGGCACGTATACAGACTGTTTGAAGCATTGCTCCACCTGGACGTAAGTCGGCATTGTGCCTACTATATTCAATCCCGATGCAATTTCTGTGTTTCATCGTCAATATGAAGCTCCAAGGGTTACAGTAAACACCCAGTGGTGCGTCGTAATCTAATACTGGAATCTCAGGAAGGGCACGTATACAACTGTATGAAGCATTGCTCCCACTGGCCGTAAGTCGGCATTGTGCCTACTATATTCCATCCCGATGCAATTTCTGTGTTTCATCGTAAATACGAAGCTCCAAGGGTTGCAGTAAACTCCCAGTGGTGCGTCGCAGTCTAATTCTGGCCTCTCATGAAAGGCACGTATACAGATGAAGCATTGCTCCCCCTGGACGTAAGTCGGCATTGTGCCTACTATATTCGATCCCGATGCAATTTCTGTGTTTCATCGTCAATATGAAGCTCCAAGGGTTACAGTAAACACCCAGTGGGGCGTCGCAATCTAATACTGGCATCTCACGAAAGGCACGTATACAGAGAGTTTGAGGCATTACTCCCCCTGGACGTAAGTCGGCATTGTGTCTACTATATTCAATCCCGATGCAATTTCTGTGTTTCATCGTCAATATGAAGCTCCAAGGGTTACAGTAAACACCCAGTGGTGCGTCGCAATCTAATACTGGCCTCTCAGTAACGGCACATATACAGACTGTTTGAATCATGCCTCCCCCTGGACGTAAGTCGGCCTTCTGCCTACTATATTCAATCCCGATGCAATTTCTGTGTTTCATAGTCAATATAAAGCTCCAAGGGTTACAGTAAACACCCAGTGGTGTGTCGCAATCTAATACTGGCCTATCAGTAACGGCACATATAAAGACTGTTTGAAAAATTCCTCCCCCTGGACGTTAGTCGGCGTCCTGCCTACTATATTCAGTCCAGATGCAATTTCTGTGTTTCATCGTCAATATGAAGCTCCAAGTGTTACAGTAAACACCCAGTGGTGCGTCGCAATCTAATACTGGAATCTCAGGAAAGGCACGTATACAACTGTATGAAGCATTGCTCCCCCTGGACGTAAGTTTGCATTGTGCCTACTACATTCAATCCCGATGCAATTTCTGTGTTTCATCGTCAATATGAAGCTCCAAGGGTTACAGTAAACTCCCAGTGGTGCGTCGCAATCTACGACTGGCCTCTCAGTAACGGCACATATACAGGAAGTTTGAAGCATTCCTCCCCCTTTACGTAAGTCCTCATTGTGCCTACTATATTCAATCCCGATGCAATTTCTTTGTTTCATCGTCAATATGAAGCTCCAAGGGTTACAGTAAACTCCCAGTGGTGCGTCGCAATCTAATACTGGCCTCTCAGGAAAGGCACGTATACAGACTGTTTGAAGCATTGCTCCCCCTGGACGTAAGTCGGCATTGTGCCTACTATATTCAATCCCGATGCAATTTCTGTGTTTCATAGTCAATATGAAGCTCCAAGGGTTACAGTAAACACCCAGTGGTGCATCGCAATCTAATACTGGCCTCTCTGTAACGGCACGTATACAGACTGTTTGAAGCATTGCTCCCCCTGGACGTAAGTCGGCATTGTGCCTACTATATTCAATCCCGATGCAATTTCTGTGTTTCATCGTCAATATGAAGCTCCTAGGGTTACACTAAACACCCAGTGGTGCGTCGCAATCTGATACTGTCCTCTCAGGAAAGGCACGTATACAGACTGTTTGAAGCATTACTCCCCCTGGACGTCAGTGGGCATTGTGCCTACTATATTCAATCCCGATGCAATTTCTGTGTTTCATCGTCAATTTGAAGCTCCAGGGGTTACAATAAACACCCAGTGGTGCGTGGCAATCTAATACTGGAATCTCAGGATAGGCACGTATACAACTGTATGAAGCATTGTTCCCCCTGGACGTAAGTCGGCATTGTGCCTACTATATTCAATCCCAATGCAATTTCTGTGTTTCATCGTCAGTATGAAGCTCCAAGGGTTACAGTAAACACCCAGTGGTGCGTCGCAATCTAATACTGGCCTCTCAGTAACGGCACATATACAGACTGTTTGAATCATGCCTCCCCCTGGACGTAAGTCGGCCTTCTGCCTACTATATTCAATCCCGATGCAATTTCTGTGTTTCATAGTCAATATAAAGCTCCAAGGGTTACAGTAAACACCCAGTGGTGTGTCGCAATCTAATACTGGCCTATCAGTAACGGCACATATAAAGACTGTTTGAAGCATTCCTCCCCCTGGACGTAAGTCGGCGTCCTGCCTACTATATTCAGTCCAGATGCAATTTCTGTGTTTCATCGTCAATATGAAGCTCCAAGTGTTACAGTAAACACCCAGTGGTGCGTCGCAATCTAATACTGGAATCTCAGGAAAGGCACGTATACAACTGTATGAAGCATTGCTCCCCCTGGACGTAAGTTTGCATTGTGCCTACTACATTCAATCCCGATGCAATTTCTGTGTTTCATCGTCAATATGAAGCTCCAAGGATTACAGTAAACTATCAGTGGTGCGTCGCAATCTACGACTGGCCTCTCAGTAACGGCACATATACAGGAAGTTTGAAGCATTCCTCCCCCTGGACGTAAGTCCGCATTGTGCCTACTATATTCAATCCCGATGCAATTTCTTTGTTTCATCGTCAATATGAAGCTCCAAGGGTTACAGTAAACTCCCAGTGGTGCGTCGCAATCTAATACTGGCCTCTCAGTAACGGCACATATACAGACTGTTTGAAGCATTACTCCCCCTGGACGTAAGTCGGCATTGTGCCTACTATATTCAATCCCGATGCAATTTCTGTATTTCATCGTCAATATGAAGCTCCAGGGGTTACAATAAACACCCAGTGGTGCGTCGCAATCTAATACTGGAATCTCAGGAAAGGCACGTATACAACCGTATGAAGCATTGCTCCCCCTGGACGTAAGTCGGCATTGTGCCTACTATATTCAATCCCGATGCAATTTCTGTGTTTCATCGTCAGTATGAAGCTGTAAGGGGTACAGTAAACACCCAGTGGTGCGTCGCATTCTAATACTGGCCTCTCAGGAAAGGCACGTATACAGAGAGGTTGAAGCATTACTCCCCCTGGACGTAAGTCAGCATTGTGTCTACTATATTCAATCCCGATGCAATTTCTGTGTTTCATCGTCAATATGAAGCTCCAAGAGTTACAGTAAACACCCAGTGGTGCGTCGCAATCTAATACTGGCCTCTCTGTAACGGCACGTATACAGACTGTTTGAAGCATTGCTCCCCCAGGACGTAAGTCGGCATTGTGCCTACTATATTCAATCCCGATGCAATTTCTGTGTGTCATCGTCAGTATGAAGCTCCAAGGGTTACAGTAAACATCCAGTGGTGCGTCGCAATCTAATACTGACCTCACAGTAACGGCACGTATACAGACTGTTTGAAGCATTGCTCCACCTGGACGTAAGTCGGCATTGTGCCTACTATATTCAATCCCGATGCAATTTCTGTGTTTCATCGTCAATATGAAGCTCCAAGGGTTACAGTAAACACCCAGTGGTGCGTCGTAATCTAATACTGGAATCTCAGGAAGGGCACGTATACAACTGTATGAAGCATTGCTCCCACTGGCCGTAAGTCGGCATTGTGCCTACTATATTCCATCCCGATGCAATTTCTGTGTTTCATCGTAAATACGAAGCTCCAAGGGTAGCAGTAAACTCCCAGTGGTGCGTCGCAGTCTAATTCTGGCCTCTCATGAAAGGCACGTATACAGATGAAGCATTGCTCCCCCTGGACGTAAGTCAGCATTGTGCCTACTATATTCGATCCCGATGCAATTTCTGTGTTTCATCGTCAATATGAAGCTCCAAGGGTTACAGTAAACACCCAGTGGGGCGTCGCAATCTAATACTGGCATCTCACGAAAGGCACGTATACAGAGAGTTTGAGGCATTACTCCCCCTGGACGTAAGTCGGTATTGTGTCTACTATATTCAATCCCGATGCAATTTCTGTGTTTCATCGTCAATATGAAGCTCCAAGGGTTACAGTAAACACCCAGTGGTGCGTCGCAATCTAATACTGGCCTCTCAGTAACGGCACATATACAGACTGTTTGAATCATGCCTCCCCCTGGACGTAAGTCGGCCTTCTGCCTACTATATTCAATCCCGATGCAATTTCTGTGTTTCATCGTCAATATAAAGCTCCAAGGGTTACAGTAAACACCCAGTGGTGTGTCGCAATCTAATACTGGCCTATCAGTAACGGCACATATAAAGACTGTTTGAAAAATTCCTCCCCCTGGACGTTAGTCGGCGTCCTGCCTACTATATTCAGTCCAGATGCAATTTCTGTGTTTCATCGTCAATATGAAGCTCCAAGTGTTACAGTAAACACCCAGTGGTGCGTCGCAATCTAATACTGGAATCTCAGGAAAGGCACGTATACAACTGTATGAAGCATTGCTCCCCCTGGACGTAAGTTTGCATTGTGCCTACTACATTCAATCCCGATGCAATTTCTGTGTTTCATCGTCAATATGAAGCTCCAAGGGTTACAGTAAACTCCCAGTGGTGCGTCGCAATCTACGACTGGCCTCTCAGTAACGGCACATATACAGGAAGTTTGAAGCATTCCTCCCCCTTTACGTAAGTCCTCATTGTGCCTACTATATTCAATCCCGATGCAATTTCTTTGTTTCATCGTCAATATGAAGCTCCAAGGGTTACAGTAAACTCCCAGTGGTGCGTCGCAATCTAATACTGGCCTCTCAGGAAAGGCACGTATACAGACTGTTTGAAGCATTGCTCCCCCTGGACGTAAGTCGGCATTGTGCCTACTATATTCAATCCCGATGCAATTTCTGTGTTTCATAGTCAATATGAAGCTCCAAGGGTTACAGTAAACACCCAGTGGTGCATCGCAATCTAATACTGGCCTCTCTGTAACGGCACGTATACAGACTGTTTGAAGCATTACTCCCCCTGGACGTCAGTGGGCATTGTGCCTACTATATTCAATCCCGATGCAATTTCTGTGTTTCATCGTCAATTTGAAGCTCCAGGGGTTACTATAAACACCCAGTGGTGCGTGGCAATCTAATACTGGAATCTCAGGATAGGCACGTATACAACTGTATGAAGCATTGTTCCCCCTGGACGTAAGTCGGCATTGTGCCTACTATATTCAATCCCAATGCAATTTCTGTGTTTCATCGTCAGTATGAAGCTCCAAGGGTTACAGTAAACACCCAGTGGTGCGTCGCAATCTAATACTGGCCTCTCAGTAACGGCACATATACAGACTGTTTGAAGCATTACTCCTCCTGGACGTAAGTCGGCATTGTGCCTACTATATTCAATCCCGATGTAATTTCTGTGTTTCATCGTCAATATGAAGCTCCAAGGGTTATAGTAAACACCCTGTGGTGCGTCGCAATCTAATACTGGCCTCTCTGTAACGGCACATATACAGGCTGTTTGAAGCACTACTCCTCCTGGACGTAAGTCGGCATTGTGCCTACTATATTCAATCCCGATGTAATTTCTGTGTTTCATCGTCAATATGAAGCTCCAAGGGTTACAGTAAATTCCCAGTGGTGCGTCGCAGTCTAATACTGGCCTCTCAGGAAAGGCACGTATACAGACTGTTTTAAGCATTGCTCCCCCTGGACGTAAGTCGGCATTGTGCCTACTGTATTCAATCCCGATGCAATTTCTGTGTTTCATCGTCAATATGAAGCTCCAAGGGTTACAGTAAACACCCAGTGATGCGTCGCAATCTAATACTGGCCTCTCAGGAAAGGCACGTATACAGACTGTCTGATGCATTACTCCCGCTGGACGTAAGTCGGCATTGTGCCTACTATATTCAATCCCGATGCAATTTCTGTGTTTCATCGTCAGTATGAAGCTCCAAGGGTTACAGTAAACATTCAGTGGTGCGTCGCAATCTAATACTGACCTCACGGTAACGGCACGTATACATATTGTTTGAAGCATTGCTGCCGCTGGACGTAAGTCGGCATTGTGCCTACTATATTCAATACCGATGCAACTTCTGTGTTTCATCGTCAATATGAAGCTCCAAGGGTTACAGTAAACACCCAGTTGTGCGTCGCAATTTAATACTGGAATCTCAGGAAGGGCACTTATACAACTGTATGAAGCATTGCTCCCACTGGTCGTAAGTCGGCATTGTGCCTACTATATTCAATCCCGATGCAATTTCTGTGTTTCATCGACAATATGAAGCTCCAAGGGTTACAGTAAACTCCCAGTGGTGCGTCGCAGTCTAATTCTGGCCTCTCATGAAAGGCACGTATACAGACTGTTTGAAGCATTGCTCCCCCTGGACGTAAGTCGGCATTGTGTTTACTATATTCAATCCCGATGCAATTTCTGTGTTTCATCGTCAATATGAAGCTGCAAGGGTTACAGTAAACACCCAGTGGTGCGTCGCAATCTAATACTGGCGTCTCTGTAACGGCACGTATACAGACTGTTTGAAGCATTGCTCCCCCTGCACGTAAGTCGGCATTGTGCCTACTATATTCAATCCCGATGCAATTTCTGTGTTTCATCGTCAATATGAAGCTCCAAGGGTTACAGTAAACACCCAGTGGTGCGTCGCAATCTAATACTGGCCTCTCAGGAAAGGCACGTATACAGACTGTTTGAAGCATTGCTCCCCCTGGACGTAAGTCGGCATTGTGCCTACTATATTCAATCCCGATGCAATTCCTGTGTTTCATCGTCAATATGAAGCTCCAAGGGTTACAGTAAACACCCAGTGGTGCGTCGTAATCTAATACTGGAATCTCAGGAAGGGCACGTATACAACTGTATGAAGCATTGCTCCCACTGGCCGTAAGTCGGCATTGTGCCTACTATATTCCATCCCGATGCAATTTCTGTGTTTCATCGTAAATACGAAGCTCCAAGGGTTGCAGCAAACTCCCAGTGGTGCGTCGCAGTCTAATTCTGGCCTCTCATGAAAGGCACGTATACAGATGAAGCATTGCTCCCCCTGGACGTAAGTCGGCATTGTGCCTACTATATACGATCCCGATGCAATTTCTGTGTTTCATCGTCAATATGAAGCTCCAAGGGTTACAGTAAACACCCAGTGGGGCGTCGCAATCTAATACTGGCATCTCACGAAAGGCACGTATACAGAGAGTTTGAAGCATTACTCCCCCTGGACGTAAGTCGGCATTGTGTCTACTATATTCAATCCCGATGCAATTTCTGTGTTTCATCGTCAATATGAAGCTCCAAGGGTTACAGTAAACACCCAGTGGTGCGTCGCAATATAATACTGGCCTCTCAGTAACGGCACATATACAGACTGTTTGAATCATGCCTCCCCCTGGACGTAAGTCGGCCTTCTGCCTACTATATTCAATCCCGATGCAATTTCTGTGTTTCATAGTCAATATAAAGCTCCAAGGGTTACAGTAAACACCCAGTTGGGTGTCGCAATCTAATACTGGCCTATCAGTAACGGCACATATAAAGACTGTTTGAAGCATTCCTCCCCCTGGACGTAAGTCGGCGTCCTGCCTACTATATTCAGTCCAGATGCAATTTCTGTGTTTCATCGTCAATATGAAGCTCCAAGTGTTACAGTAAACACCCAGTGGTGCGTCGCAATCTAATACTGGAATCTCAGGAAAGGCACGTATACAACTGTATGAAGCATTGCTCCCCCTGGACGTAAGTTTGCATTGTGCCTACTACATTCAATCCCGATGCAATTTCTGTGTTTCATCGTCAATATGAAGCTCCAAGGATTACAGTAAACTATCAGTGGTGCGTCGCAATCTACGACTGGCCTCTCAGTAACGGCACATATACAGGAAGTTTGAAGCATTCCTCCCCCTGGACGTAAGTCCGCATTGTGCCTACTATATTCAATCCCGATGCAATTTCTTTGTTTCATCGTCAATATGAAGCTCCAAGGGTTACAGTAAACTCCCAGTGGTGCGTCGCAATCTAATACTGGCCTCTCAGTAACGGCACATATACAGACTGTTTGAAGCATTACTCCCCCTGGACGTAAGTCGGCATTGTGCCTACTATATTCAATCCCGATGCAATTTCTGTATTTCATCGTCAATATGAAGCTCCAGGGGTTACAATAAACACCCAGTGGTGCGTCGCAATCTAATACTGGAATCTCAGGAAAGGCACGTATACAACCGTATGAAGCATTGCTCCCCCTGGACGTAAGTCGGCATTGTGCCTACTATATTCAATTCCGATGCAATTTCTGTGTTTCATCGTCAGTATGAAGCTCTAAGGGTTACAGTAAACACCCAGTGGTGCGTCGCATTCTAATACTGGCCTCTCAGGAAAGGCACGTATACAGAGAGGTTGAAGCATTACTCCCCCTGGACGTAAGTCAGCATTGTGTCTACTATATTCAATCCCGATGCAATTTCTGTGTTTCATCGTCAATATGAAGCTCCAAGAGTTACAGTAAACACCCAGTGGTGCGTCGCAATCTAATACTGGCCTCTCTGTAACGGCACGTATACAGACTGTTTGAAGCATTGCTCCCCCAGGACGTAAGTCGGCATTGTGCCTACTATATTCAATCCCGATGCAATTTCTGTGTATCATCGTCAGTATGAAGCTCCAAGGGTTACAGTAAACATCCAGTGGTGCGTCGCAATCTAATACTGACCTCACAGTAACGGCACGTATACAGACTGTTTGAAGCATTGCTCCACCTGGACGTAAGTCGGCATTGTGCCTACTATATTCAATCCCGATGCAATTTCTGTGTTTCATCGTCAATATGAAGCTCCAAGGGTTACAGTAAACACCCAGTGGTGCGTCGCAATCTAATACTGGCCTCTCAGTAACGGCACATATACAGACTGTTTGAATCATGCCTCCCCCTGGACGTAAGTCGGCCTTCTGCCTACTATATTCAATCCCGATGCAATTTCTGTGTTTCATAGTCAATATAAAGCTCCAAGGGTTACAGTAAACACCCAGTGGTGTGTCGCAATCTAATACTGGCCTATCAGTAACGGCACATATAAAGACTGTTTGAAAAATTCCTCCCCCTGGACGTAAGTCGGCGTCCTGCCTACTATATTCAGTCCAGATGCAATTTCTGTGTTTCATCGTCAATATGAAGCTCCAAGTGTTACAGTAAACACCCAGTGGTGCGTCGCAATCTAATACTGGAATCTCAGGAAAGGCACGTATACAACTGTATGAAGCATTGCTCCCCCTGGACGTAAGTTTGCATTGTGCCTACTACATTCAATCCCGATGCAATTTCTGTGTTTCATCGTCAATATGAAGCTCCAAGGGTTACAGTAAACTCCCAGTGGTGCGTCGCAATCTACGACTGGCCTCTCAGTAACGGCACATATACAGGAAGTTTGAAGCATTCCTCCCCCTTTACGTAAGTCCGCATTGTGCCTACTATATTCAATCCCGATGCAATTTCTTTGTTTCATCGTCAATATGAAGCTCCAAGGGTTACAGTAAACTCCCAGTGGTGCGTCGCAATCAAATACTGGCCTCTCAGGAAAGGCACGTATACAGACTGTTTGAAGCATTGCTCCCCCTGGACGTAAGTCGGCATTGTGCCTACTATATTCAATCCCGATGCAATTTCTGTGTTTCATAGTCAATATGAAGCTCCAAGGGTTACAGTAAACACCCAGTGGTGCGTCGCAATCTAATACTGGCCTCTCTGTAACGGCACGTATACAGACTGTTTGAAGCATTGCTCCCCCTGGACGTAAGTCGGCATTGTGCCTACTGTATTCAATCCCGATGCAATTTCTGTGTTTCATCGTCAATATGAAGCTCCAAGGGTTACACTAAACACCCAGTGGTGCGTCGCAATCTAATACTGGCCTCTCAGGAAAGGCACGTATACAGACTGTTTGAAGCATTACTCCCCCTGGACGTCAGTGGGCATTGTGCCTAGTATATTCAATCCCGATGCAATTTCTGTGTTTCATCGTCAATTTGAAGCTCCAGGGGTTACAATAAACACCCAGTGGTGCGTGGCAATCTAATACTGGAATCTCTGGATAGGCACGTATACAACTGTATGAGGCATTGCTCCCCCTGGACGTAAGACGGCATTGTGCCTACTATATTCAATCGCGATGCAATTTCTGTGTTTCATCGTCAGTATGAAGCTCCAAGGGTTACAGTAAACACCCAGTGGTGCGTCGCAATCTAATACTGGCCTCTCAGTAACGGCACATATACAGACTGTTTGAAGCATTACTCCTCCTGGACGTAAGTCGGCATTGTGCCTACTATATTCAATCCCGATGTAATTTCTGTGTTTCATCGTCAATATGAAGCTCCAAGGGTTACAGTAAACACCCTGTGGTGCGTCGCAATCTAATACTGGCCTCTCTGTAACGGCACATATACAGACTGTTTGAAGCATTACTCCTCCTGGACGTAAGTCGGCATTGTGCCTACTATATTCAATCCCGATGTAATTTCTGTGTTTCATCGTCAATATGAAGCTCCAAGGGTTACAGTAAATTCCTAGTGGTGCGTCGCAGTCTAATACTGGCCTCTCAGGAAAGGCACGTATACAGACTGTTTTAAGCATTGCTCCCCCTGGACGTAAGTCGGCATTGTGCCTACTGTATTCAATCCCGATGCAATTTCTGTGTTTCATCGTCAATATGAAGCTCCAAGGGTTACAGTAAACACCCAGTGATGCGTCACAATCTAATACTGGCCTCTCAGGAAAGGCACGTATACAGACTGTCTGATGCATTGCTCCCCCTGGACGTAAGTCGGCATTGTGCCTACTATATTCAATACCGATGCAACTTCTGTGTTTCATCGTCAATATGAAGCTCCAAGGGTTACAGTAAACACCCAGTTGTGCTCGCAATTTAATACTGGAATCGCAGGAAGGGCACTTATACAACTGTATGAAGCATTGCTCCCACTGGTCGTAAGTCGGCATTGTGCCTACTAGATTCAATCCCGATGCAATTTCTGTGTTTCATCGTCAATATGAAGCTCCAAGGGTTACAGTAAACTCCCAGTGGTGCGTCGCAGTCTAATTCTGGCCTCTCATGAAAGGCACGTATACAGACTGTTTTAAGCATTGCTCCCCCTGCACGTAAGTCGGCATTGTGCCTACTATATTCAATCCCGATGCAATTTCTGTGTTTCATCGTCAATATGAAGCTCCAAGGGTTACAGTAAACACCCAGTGGTGCGTCGCAATCTAATACTGGCCTCTCAGGAAAGGCACGTATACAGACTGTTTGAAGCATTACTCCCCCTGGACGTAAGTCGGCATTCTGCCTACTATATTCAATCCCGATGCAATTTCTGTATTTCATCGTCAATATGAAGCTCCAGGGGTTACAATAAACACCCAGTGGTGCGTCGCAATCTAATACTGGAATCTCAGGAAAGGCACGTATACAACCGTATGAAGCATTGCTCCCCCTGGATGTAAGTCGGCATTGTGCCTACTATATTCAATCCCGATGCAATTTCTGTGTTTCATCGTCAGAATGAGGCTCTAAGGGTTACAGTAAACACCCAGTGGTGCGTCGCATTCTAATACTGGCCTCTCAGGAAAGGCACGTATACAGAGAGGTTGAAGCATTACTCCCCCTGGACGTAAGTCAGCATTGTGTCTACTATATTCAATCCCGATGCAATTTCTGTGTTTCATCGTCAATATGAAGCTCCAAGAGTTACAGTAAACACCCAGTGGTGCGTCGCAATCTAATACTGGCCTCTCTGTAACGGCACGTATACAGATTGTTTGAAGCATTGCTCCCCCAGGACGTAAGTCGGCATTGTGCCTACTATATTCAATCCCGATGCAATTTCTGTGTGTCATCGTCAGTATGAAGCTCCAAGGGTTACAGTAAACATCCAGTGGTGCGTCGCAATCTAATACTGACCTCACAGTAACGGCACGTATACAGACTGTTTGAAGCATTGCTCCACCTGGACGTAAGTCGGCATTGTGCCTACTATATTCAATCCCGATGCAATTTCTGTGTTTCATCGTCAATATGAAGCTCCAAGGGTTACAGTAAACACCCAGTGGTGCGTCGTAATCTAATACTGGAATCTCAGGAAAGGCACGTATACAACTGTATGAAGCATTGCTCCCACTGGCCGTAAGTCGGCATTGTGCCTACTATATTCCATCCCGATGCAATTTCTGTGTTTCATCGTCAATACGAAGCTCCAAGGGTTGCAGTAAACTCCCAGTGGTGCGTCGCAGTCTAATTCTGGCCTCTCATGAAAGGCACGTATACAGATGAAGCATTGCTCCCCCTGGACGTAAGTCGGCATTGTGCCTACTATACTCGATCCCGATGCAATTTCTGTGTTTCATCGTCAATATGAAGCTCCAAGGGTTACAGTAAACACCCAGTGGGGCGTCGCAATCTAATACTGGCATCTCACGAAAGGCACGTATACAGAGAGTTTGAAGCATTACTCCCCCTGGACGTAAGTCGGCATTGTGTCTACTATATTCAATCCCGATGCAATTTCTGTGTTTCATCGTCAATATGAAGCTCCAAGGGTTACAGTAAACACCCAGTGGTGCGTCGCAATCTAATACTGGCCTCTCAGTAACGGCACATATACAGACTGTTTGAATCATGCCTCCCCCTGGACGTAAGTCGGCCTTCTGCCTACTATATTCAATCCCGATGCAATTTCTGTGTTTCATAGTCAATATGAAGCTGCAAGGGTTACAGTAAACACCCAGTGGTGTGTCGCAATCTAATACTGGCCTATCAGTAACGGCACATATAAAGACTGTTTGAAGCATTCCTCCCCCTGGACGTAAGTCGGCGTCCTGCCTACTATATTCAGTCCAGATGCAATTTCTGTGTTTCATCGTCAATATGAAGCTCCAAGTGTTACAGTAAACACCCAGTGGTGCGTCGCAATCTAATACTGGAATCTCAGGAAAGGCACGTATACAACTGTATGAAGCATTGCTCTCCCTGGACGTAAGTTTGCATTGTGCCTACTACATTCAATCCCGATGCAATTTCTGTGTTTCATCGTCAATATGAAGCTCCAAGGGTTACAGTAAACTCCCAGTGGTGCGTCGCAATCTACGACTGGCCTCTCAGTAACGGCACATATACAGGAAGTTTGAAGCATTCCTCCCCCTGGACGTAAGTCCGCATTGTGCCCACTATATTCAATCCCGATGCAATTTCTTTGTTTCATCGTCAATATGAAGCTCCAAGGGTTACAGTAAACTCCCAGTGGTGCGTCGCAATCTAATACTGGCCTCTCAGTAACGGCACATATACAGACTGTTTGAAGCATTACTCCCCCTGGACGTAAGTCGGCATTGTGCCTACTATATTCAATCCCGATGCAATTTCTGTGTTTCATCGTCAATATGAAGCTCCAAGGGTTACAGTAAACTCCCAGTGGTGCGTCGCAGTCTAATACTGGCCTCTCAGGAAAGGCACGTATACAGACTGTTTGAAGCATTGCTCCCCCTGGACGTAAGTCGGCATTGTGCCTACTATATTCAATCCCGATGCAATTTCTGTGTTTCATAGTCAATATGAAGCTCCAAGGGTTACAGTAAACACCCAGTGGTGCGTCGCAATCTAATACTGGAATCTCAGGAAAGGCACGTATACAACTGTATGAAGCATTGCTCCCCCTGGACGTAAGTCGGCATTGTGCCTACTATATTCAATCCCGATGCAATTTCTGTGTTTCATCGTCAATATGAAGCTCCAAGTGTTGCAGTAAACACCCAGTGGTGCGTCGTAATCTAATACTGGAATCTCAGGAAAGGCACGTATACAACTGTATGAAGCATTGCTCCCACTGGCCGTAAGTCGGCATTGTGCCTACTATATTCAATCCCGATGCAATTTCTGTGTTTCATCGTCAATACGAAGCTCCAAGGGCTGCAGTAAACTCCCAGTGGTGCGTCGCAGTCCAATTCTGGCCTCTCATGGAAGGCACGTATACAGATGAAGCATTGCTCCCCCTGGACGTAAGTCGGCATTGTGCCTACTATATTCGATCCCGATGCAATTTCTGTGTTTCATCGTCAATATGAAGCTCCAAGGGTTACAGTAAACACCCAGTGGGGCGTCGCAATCTAATACTGGCATCTCACGAAAGGCACGTATACAGAGAGTTTGAAGCATTACTCCCCCTGGACGTAAGTCTGCATTGTGTCTACTATATTCAGTCCCGATGCAATTTCTGTGTTTCATCGTCAATATGAAGCTCCAAGGGTTACAGTAAACACCCAGTGGTGCGTCGCAATCTAATACTGGCCTCTCAGTAACGGCACATATACAGACTGTTTGAATCATTCCTCCCCCTGGACGTAAGTCGGCCTTCTGCCTACTATATTCAATCCCGATGCAATTTCTGTGTTTCATCGTCAATATGAAGCTCCAAGGATTACATTAAACACCCAGTGGTGCGTCGCAATCTAACACTGGCCCCTCAGGAAAGGCACGTATACAGACTGTTTGAAGCATTCCTCCCCCTGTATGTAAGTCGATCTTCTGCCTACTATATTCAATCCCGATGCAATTTTTGTGTTTCATCGTCAATATGAAGCTCCAAGGGTTACAGTAAACTCCCAGTGATGCGTCGCAATCTAATACTGGCCTCTCAGTAACATCACATATACACACTGTTTGAAGCATTACTCCCCCTGGACGTAAGTCAGCATTGTGCCTTCTGTATTCAATCTCGATGCAATTTCTGTGTTTCATCGTCAATATGAAGCTCCAAGGGTTACAGCAAATTTCCAGTGGTGCGTCGCAGTCTAATACTGGCCTCTCAGGAAAGGCACGTAAACAGACTGTTTGAAGCATTCCTCCCCCTGTACGTAAGTCGATCTTCTGCCTACTATATTCAATCCCAATGCAATTTCTGTGTTTCATAGTCAATATGAAGCTCCAAGGGTTACAGTAAACTCCCAGTGGTGCGTCGCAATCTAATACTGGCCTCTCAGTAACGGCACATATACAGACTGTTTGAAGCATTACTTCCCCTGGACGTAAGTCGGAATTGTGCCTACTATATTCAATCTCGATGCAATTTCTGTGTTTCATCGTCAATATGAAGCTCCAAGGGTTACAGTAAACACCCAGTGGTGCGTCGCAATCTAATACTGGCCTCTCAGGAAAGGCACGTATACAGACTGTTTGAAGCATTACTCCCCCTGTACGTAAGTCGATCTTCTGCCTACTATATTCAATCCCGATGCAATTTCTGTGTTTCATCGTCAATATGAAGCTCCAAGGGTTACAGTAAACTCCCAGTGATGCGTCGCAATCTAATACAGGCCTCTCAGTAACATCACATATACACACTGTTTGAAGCATTACTCCCCCTGGACGTAAGTCAGCATTGTGCCTACTGTATTCAATCTCGATGCAATTTCTGTGTTTCATCGTCAATATGAAGCTCCAAGGGTTACAGTAAATTTCCAGTGGTTCGTCGCAGTCTAATACTGGCCTCACAGGAAAGGCACGTAAAAAGACTGTTTGAAGCATTCCTCCCCCTGTACGTAAGTCGATCTTCTGCCTACTATATTCAATCCCGATGCAATTTCTGTGTTTCATAGTCAATATGAAGCTCCAAGGGTTACAGTAAACACCCAGTGGTGCGTCGCAATTTAATACTGGAATCCCAGAAAAGGCACGTATACAACTGTATGAAGCATTGCTCCCCCTGGACGTAAGTCGGCATTGTGCCTACTATATTCAATCCCGATGCAATTTCTGTGTTTCATCGTCAGTATGAAGCTCCAAGGGTTTACAGTAAACACCCAGTGGTGCGTCGCAATCTAATACTGGCCTCTCAGGAACGGCACATATACAAACTGTTTGAAGCATTACTCCTCCTGGACGTAAGTCGGCATTGTGCCTACTATATTCAATCCCGATGTAATTTCTGTGTTTCATCGTCAATATGAAGCTCCAAGGGTTACAGTAAACACCCAGTGGTGCGTCGCAATCTAATACTGGCCTCTCTGTAACGGCACGTATACAGACTGTTTGAAGCATTGCTCCCCCTGGACGGAAGTCGGCATTGTGCCTACTGTATTCAATCCCGATGCAATTTCTGTGTTTCATCGTCAATATGAAGCTCCAAGGGTTACAGTAAACACCCAGTGATGCGTCGCAATCTAATACTGGCCTCTCAAGAAAGGCACGTATACAGACTGTTTGAAGCATTACTCCCCCTGGACGTAAGTCGGCATTGTGCCTACTATATTCAATCCCGATGCAATTTCTGTGTTTCATGGTCAGTATGAAGCTCCGAGGGTTACAGTAAACATTCAGTGGTGCGTCGCAATCTAATACTTACCTCACGGTAACGGCACGTACACAGACTGTTTAAAGCATTGCTCCCCCTGGACGTAAGTCGGCATTGTGCCTACTATATTCAATCCCGATGCAATTTCTGTGTTTCATCGTCAATATGAAGCTCCAAGGGTTACAGTAAACACCCAGTGGTGCGTCGCAATCTAATACTGGCCTCTCAGTATCGGCACATATACAGACTGTTTGAATCATTCCTCCCCCTGGACGTAAGTCGGCCTTCTGCCTACTATATTCAATCCCGATGCAATTTCTGTGTTTCATAGTCAATATGAAGCTCCCAGGGTTACTAAAACACCCAGTGGTGTGTCGCAATCTAATACTGGCCTATCAGTAACGGCACATATACTGACTGTTTGAAGCATTCCTCCCCCTGGACGTAAGTCGGCGTCCTGCCTACTATATTCAGTCCCGATGCAATTTCTGTGTTTCATCGTCAATATGAAGCTCCAAGGGTTACAGTAAACACCCAGTGGTGCGTCGCAATCTAATACTGGAATCTCAGGAAAGGCACTTATACAACTGTATGAAGCATTGCTCCCCCTGGACGTAAGTTTGCATTGTGCCTACTTCATTCAATCCCGATGCAATTTCTGTGTTTCATCGTCAATATGAAGCTCCAAGGGTTACAGTAAACTCCTAGTGGTGCGTGGCAATCTAATACTGGCCTCTCAGTAACGGCACATATACAGACTGTTTAAAGCATTCCTTCCCCTGTACGTAAGTCGGCCTTCTGCCTACTATATTCAATCCCGATGCAATTTCTGTGTTTCATAGTCAATATGAAGCTCCAAGGGTTACAGTAAACTCCCAGTGGTGCGTCGCAATCTACTACTGGCCTCTCAGTAACGGCACATATACAGAATGTTTGAAGCATTCCTCCCCCTGGACGTAAGTCCGCTTTGTGCCTACTATATTCAATCCCGATGCAATTTCTTTGTTTCATCGTCAATATGAAGCTCCAAGGGTTACAGTAAACTCCCAGTGGTGCGTCGCAGTCTAATACTGGCCTCTCAGGAAAGGCACGTATACAGACTGTTTGAAGCATTGCTCCCCGTGGACGTAATTCGGCATTGTGCCTACTATATTCAATCCCGATGCAATTTCTGTGTTTCATAGTCAATATGAAGCTCCAAGGGTTACAGTAAACACCCAGCGGTGCATCGCAATCTAACACTGGCCTCTCAGGAAAGGCACGTATACAGACTGTTTGAAGCATAGCTCCCCCTGAATGAAAGTCGGCATTGTGTTTCCTATATTCAATCCCGATGCAATTTCTGTGTTTCATCGTCAATATGAAGCTAGAAGGGTTACAGTAAAATTCCAGTGGTGCGTCGCAGTCTAATACTGGCCTCTCAGGAAAGGCACGTATACAGACTGTTTGAAGCATTCCTCCCCCTGTACGTAAGTCGATCTTCTGCCTACTATATTCAATCCCGATGCAATTTCTGTGTTTCATAGTCAATATGAAGCTCCAAGGGTTACAGTAAACTCCCAGTGGTGCGTCGCATACTAATACTGGCCTCTCAGTAACGGCACATATACAGACTGTTTGAAGCATTACTCTTCCTGGACGTAAGTCGGCATTGTGCCCACTATATTCAATCCCGATGCAATTTCTGTGTTTCATCGTCAATATGAAGCTCCAAGGGTTACAGTAAACTCCCAGTGGTGCGTCGCAATCTAATACTGGCCTCTCAGTAACGGCACATATACAGACTGTTTAAAGCATTACTCTTCCTGGACGTAAGTCGGCATTGTGCCCACTATATTCAATCCCGATGCAATTTCTGTGTTTCATCGTCAATATGAAGCTCCAAGGGTTACAGTAAACATCCAGTGGTGCGTCGCAATCTAATACTGACCTCACAGTAACGGCACGTATACAGACTGTTTGAAGCATTGCTCCACCTGGACGTAAGTCGGCATTGTGCCTACTATATTCAATTCCGATGCATTATCTGTGTTTCATCGTCAATATGAAGCTCCAAGGGTTACAGTAAACACCCAGTGGTGCGTCGCAATCTAATACTGGAATCTCAGGAAAGGCACGTATACAACTGTATGAAGCATTGCTCCCACTGGCCGTAAGTCGGCATTGTGCCCACTATATTCAATCCCGATGCAATTTCTGTGTTCCATCGTCAATACGAAGCTCCAAGGGTTACAGTAAACTCCCAGTGGTGCGTCGCAATCAAATACTGGCCTCTCAGGAAAGGCACGTATACAGACTGTTTGAATCATTCCTCCCCCTGGACGTAAGTCGGCCTTCTGCCTACTATGTTCAATCCCGATGCAATTTCTGTGTTTCATCGTCAATATGAATCTCCCAGGGTTACAGTAAACACCCAGTGGTGTGTCGCAATCTAATACTGGCCTATCAGTAACGGCACATATACAGAATGTTTGAAGCATTCCTCCCCCTGGACGTAAGTCGGCGTCCTGCCTACTATATTCAGTCCCGATGCAATTTCTGTGTTTCATCGTCAATATGAAGCTCCAAGGGTTACAGTAAACACCCAGTGGTGCGTCGCAATCTAATACTGGAATCTCAGGAAAGGCACTTATACAACTGTATGAACCATTGCTCCCCCTGGACGTAAGTTTGCATTGTGCCTACTACATTCTATCCCGATGCAATTTCTGTGTTTCATCGTCAATATGAAGCTCCAAGGGTTACAGTAAACTCCCAGTGGTGCGTCGCAATCTAATACTGGCCTCTCAGTAACGGCACATATACAGACTGTTTGAAGCATTCCTCCCCCTGTACGTAAGTCGGCCTTCTGCCTACTATATTCAATCCCGATGCAATTTCTGTGTTTCATAGTCAATATGAAGCTCCAAGGGTTACAGTAAACTCCCAGTGGTGCGTCGCAATCTACTACTGGCCTCTCAGTAACGGCACATATACATAATGTTTGAAGCAATCTTCCCCTGGACGTAAGTCCGCTTTGTGCCTACTATATTCAATTCCGATGCAATTTCTTTCTTTCATCGTCAATATGAAGCTCCAAGGGTTACAGTAAACTCCCAGTGGTGCGTCGCAGTCTAATACTGGCCTCTCAGGAAAGGCACGGATACAGACTGTTTGAAGCATTGCTCCCCCTGGACGTAAGTCGGCATTGTGCCTACTATATTCAATCCCAATGCAATTTCTGTGTTTCATAGTCAATATGAAGCTCCAAGGGTTACAGTAAACTCCCAGTGGTGCGTCGCAATCTAATACTGGCCTCTCAGTAACGGCTCATATACAGACTGTTTGAAGCATTACTCTTCCTGGACGTAAGTCGGCATTGTGCCCACTATATTCAATCCCGATGCAATTTCTGTGTTTCATCGTCAATATGAAGCTCCAAGGGTTACAGTAAACATCCAGTGGTGCGTCGCAATCTAACACTGACCTCACAGTAACGGCACGTATACAGACTGTTTGAAGCATTGCTCCACCTGGACGTAAGTCGGCATTGTGCCTACTATATTCAATTCCGATGCATTATCTGTGTTTCATCGTCAATATGAAGCTCCAAGGGTTACAGTAAACACCCAGTGGTGCGTCGCAATCTAATACTGGCCTCTCAGGAAAGGCACGTATTCAGACTGTTTGAAGCATTACTCCCCCTGAACTAAAGTCGGCATTGAGCCTACTATATTCAATCCCGATGCAATTTCTGTGTTTCATCGTCAATATGAAGCTCCAAGGGTTACAGTAAACACCCAGTGGTGCGTCGCGATCTAATACTGGCCTCTCAGGAAAGGCACGTATACAGACTGTTTGAAGCATTGCTCCCCCTGAACGAAAGTCGGCATTGTGCCTACTATATTCAATCCCGATGCAATTTCTGTGTTTCTTCGTCAATATGAAGCTAAATGGGTTACAGTAAACACCCAGTGGTGCGTCGCAATCTAATACTTGCCTCTCAGGGAAGGCACGTATACAGACTGTTTGAAGCGTTGCTCCCCCTGAACGAAAGTAGGCATTGTGCCTACTATATTCAATCCCGATGCAATTTCTGTGTTTCATCGTCAATATGAAGCTTTAAGGGTTACAGTAAACACCCAGTGGTGCGTCGCAATCTAACACCTGCATCTCAGGAAAGGCACGTATACAGACTGTTTGAAGCATTGCTCCGCCTGAACGAAAGTCGGCATTGTGCCTACTATATTCAATGCCGATGCAATTTCTGTGTTTCATCGTCAATATGAAGCTCCATGAGTTACAGTAAACACCCAGTGGTGCGTCGCAATCTAATACTGGCCTCTCAGTAACGGCACATATACAGACTGTTTGAAGCATTCCTCCCCCTGTACGTAAGTCGGCCTTCTGCCTACTATATTCAATCCCGATGCAATTTCTGTGTTTCATAGTCAATATGAAGCTCCAAGGGTTACAGTAAACTCCCAGTGGTGCGTCGCAATCTACTACTGGCCTCTCAGTAACGGCACATATACAGAATGTTTGAAGCATTCTTCCCCTGGACGTAAGTCCGCTTTGTGCCTACTATATTCAATTCCGATGCAATTTCTTTCTTTCATCGTCAATATGAAGCTCCAAGGGTTACAGTAAACTCCCAGTGGTGCGTCGAAGTCTAATACTGGCCTCTCAGGAAAGGCACGGATACAGACTGTTTGAAGCATTGCTCCCCCTGGACGTAAGTCGGCATTGTGCCTACTATATTCAATCCCAATGCAATTTCTGTGTTTCATAGTCAATATGAAGCTCCAAGGGTTACAGTAAACACCCAGTGGTGCATCGCTATCTAACACTGGCCTCTCAGGAAAGGCACGTATACAGACTGTTCGAAGCATAGCTCCCCCTGAATGAAAGTCGGCATTGTGCTTCCTATATTCAATCCCGATGCAATTTCTGTGTTTCATCGTCAATATGAAGCTCCAAGGGTTACATTAAACACCCAGTGGTGCGTCGCAATCTAACACTGGCCCCTCAGGAAAGGCACGTATACAGACTGTTTGAAGCATTCCTCCCCCTGTATGTAAGTCGATCTTCTGCCTACTATATTCAATCCCGATGCAATTTCTGTGTTTCATCGTCAATATGAAGCTCCAAGGGTTACAGTACACTCCCAGTGATGCGTCGCAATCTAATACTGGCCTCTCAGTAACATCACATATACACACTGTTTGAAGCATTACTCCCCCTGGACGTAAGTCAGCATTGTGCCTTCTGTATTCAATCTCGATGCAATTTCTGTGTTTCATCGTCAATATGAAGCTCCAAGGGTTACAGCAAATTTCCAGTGGTGCGTCGCAGTCTAATACTGGCCTCTCAGGAAAGGCACGTAAACAGACTGTTTGAAGCATTCCTCCCCCTGTATGTAAGTCGATCTTCTGCCTACTATATTCAATCCCAATGCAATTTCTGTGTTTCATAGTCAATATGAAGCTCCAAGGGTTACAGTAAACTCCCAGTGGTGCGTCGCAATCTAATACTGGCCTCTCAGTAACGGCACATATACAGACTGTTTGAAGCATTACTTCCCCTGGACGTAAGTCGGAATTGTGCCTACTATATTCAATCTCGATGCAATTTCTGTGTTTCATCGTCAATATGAAGCTCCAAGGGTTACAGTAAACACCCAGTGGTGCGTCGCAATCTAATACTGGCCTCTCAGGAAAGGCACGTATACAGACTGTTTGAAGCATTACTCCCCTTGTACGTAAGTCGATCTTCTGCCTACTATATTCAATCCCGATGCAATTTCTGTGTTTCATCGTCAATATGAAGCTCCAAGGGTTACAGTAATCTCCCAGTGATGCGTCGCAATCTAATACTGGCCTCTCAGTAACATCACATATACACACTGTTTGAAGCATTACTCCCCCTGGACGTAAGACAGCATTGTGCCTACTGTATTCAATCTCGATGCAATTTCTGTGTTTCATCGTCAATATGAAGCTCCAAGGGTTACAGTAAATTTCCAGTGGTTCGTCGCAGTCTAATACTGGCCTCTCAGGAAAGGCACGTAAAAAGACTGTTTGAAGCATTCCTCCCCCTGTACGTAAGTCGATCTTCTGCCTACTATATTCAATCCCGATGCAATTTCTGTGTTTCATAGTCAATATGAAGCTCCAAGGGTTACAGTAAACACCCAGTGGTGCGTCGCAATTTAATACTGGAATCCCAGGAAAGGCACGTATACAACTGTATGAAGCATTGCTCCCCCTGGACGTAAGTCGGCATTGTGCCTACTATATTCAATCCCGATGCAATTTCTGTGTTTCATCGTCAGTATGAAGCTCCAAGGGTTTACAGTAAACACCCAGTGGTGCGTCGCAATCTAATACTGGCCTCTCAGGAACGGCACATATACAGACTGTTTGAAGCATTACTCCTCCTGGACGTAAGTCGGCATTGTGCCTACTATATTCAATCCCGATGTAATTTCTGTGTTTCATCGTCAATATGAAGCTCCAAGGGTTACAGTAAACACCCAGTGGTGCGTCGCAATCTAATACTGGCCTCTCTGTAACGGCACGTATACAGACTGTTTGAAGCATTGTTCCCCCTGGACGGAAGTCGGCATTGTGCCTACTGTATTCAATCCCGATGCAATTTCTGTGTTTCATCGTCAATATGAAGCTCCAAGGGTTACAGTAAACTCCCAGTGATGCGTCGCAATCTAATACTGGCCTCTCAAGAAAGGCACGTATACAGACTGTTTGAAGCATTACTCCCCCTGGACGTAAGTCGGCATTGTGCCTACTATATTCAATCCCGATGCAATTTCTGTGTTTCATGGTCAGTATGAAGCTCCAAGGGTTACAGTAAACATTCAGTGGTGCGTCGCAATCTAATACTTACCTCACGGTAACGGCACGTACACAGACTGTTTAAAGCATTGCTCCCCCTGGACGTAAGTCGGCATTGTGCCTACTATATTCAATCCGGATGCAATTTCTGTGTTTCATCGTCAATATGAAGCTCCAAGGGTTACAGTAAACACCCAGTGGTGCGTCGCAATCTAATACTGGCCTCTCAGTATCGGCACATATACAGACTGTTTGAATCATTCCTCCCCCTGGACGTAAGTCGGCCTTCTGCCTACTATATTCAATCCCGATGCAATTTCTGTGTTTCATAGTCAATATGAAGCTCCCAGGGTTACTAAAACACCCAGTGGTGTGTCGCAATCTAATACTGGCCTATCAGGAACGGCACATATACAGACTGTTTGAAGCATTCCTCCCCCTGGACGTAAGTCGGCGTCCTGCCTACTATATTCAGTCCCGATGCAATTTCTGTGTTTCATCGTCAATATGAAGCTCCAAGGGTTACAGTAAACACCCAGTGGTGCGTCGCAATCTAATACTGGAATCTCAGGAAAGGCACTTATACAACTGTATGAAGCATTGCTCCCCCTGGACGTAAGTTTGCATTGTGCCTACTACATTCAATCCCGATGCAATTTCTGTGTTTCATCGTCAATATGAAGCTCCAAGGGTTACAGTAAACTCCCAGTGGTGCGTGGCAATCTAATACTGGCCTCTCAGTAACGGCACATATACAGACTGTTTAAAGCATTCCTCCCCCTGTACGTAAGTCGGCCTTCTGCCTACTATATTCAATCCCGATGCAATTTCTGTGTTTCATAGTCAATATGAAGCTCCAAGGGTTACAGTAAACTCCCAGTGGTGCGTCGCAATCTACTACTGGCCTCTCAGTAACGGCACATATACAGAATGTTTGAAGCATTCCTCCCCCTGGACGTAAGTCCGCTTTGTGCCTACTATATTCAATCCCGAAGCAAATTTCTTTGTTTCATCGTCAATATGAAGCTCCAAGGGTTACAGTAAACTCCCAGTGGTGCGTCGCAGTCTAATACTGGCCTCTCAGGAAAGGCACGTATACAGACTGTTTGAAGCATTGCTCCCCGTGGACGTAATTCGGCATTGTGCCTACTATATTCAATCCCGATGCAATTTCTGTGTTTCATAGTCAATATGAAGCTCCAAGGGTTACAGTAAACACCCAGTGGTGCGTCGCAATCTAATACTGGAATCTCAGGAAAGGCACGTATATAACTGTATGAAGCATTGCTCCCACTGGCCGTAAGTCGGCATTGTGCCTACTATATTCAATCCCGATGCAATTTCTGTGTTTCATCGTCAATACGAAGCTCCAAGGGTTACAGTAAACTCCCAGTGGTGCGTCGCAATCTAATACTGGCCTCTCAGGAAAGGCACGTATACAGACTGTTTGAATCATTCCTCCCCCTGGACGTAAGTCGGCCTTCTGCCTACTATGTTCAATCCCGATGCAATTTCTGTGTTTCATAGTCAATATGAATCTCCCAGGGTTACAGTAAACACCCAGTGGTGTGTCGCAATCTAATACTGGCCTATCAGTAACGGCACATATACAGAATGTTTGAATCATTCCTCCCCCTGGACGTAAGTCGGCGTCCTGCCTACTATATTCAGTCCCGATGCAATTTCTGTGTTTCATCGTCAATATGAAGCTCCAAGGGTTACAGTAAACACCCAGTGGTGCGTCGCAATCTAATACTGGAATCTCAGGAAAGGCACTTATACAACTGTATGAAGCATTGCTCCCCCTGGACGTAAGTTTGCATTGTGCCTACTACATTCAATCCCGATGCAATTTCTGTGTTTCATCGTCAATATGAAGCTCCAAGGGTTACAGTAAACTCCCAGTGGTGCGTCGCAATCTAATACTGGCATATCAGTAACGGCACATATACAGACTGTTTGAAGCATTCCTCCCCCTGTACGTAAGTCGGCCTTCTGCCTACTATATTCAATCCCGATGCAATTTCTGTGTTTCATAGTCAATATGAAGCTCCAAGGGTTACAGTAAACTCCCAGTGGTGCGTCGCAATCTACTACTGGCCTCTCAGTAACGGCACATATACAGAATGTTTGAAGCATTCCTCCCCCTGGACGTAAGTCCGCTTTGTGCCTACTATATTCAATTCCGATGCAATTTCTTTCTTTCATCGTCGATATGAAGCTCCAAGGGTTACAGTAAACTCCCAGTGGTGCGTCGCAGTCTAATACTGGCCTCTCAGGAAAGGCACGGATACAGACTGTTTAAAGCATTGCTCCCCCTGGACGTAAGTCGGCATTGTGCCTACTATATTCAATCCCAATGCAATTTCTGTGTTTCATAGTCAATATGAAGCTCCAAGGGTTACAGTAAACACCCAGTGGTGCATCGCAATCTAACACTGGCCTCCCAGGAAAGGCACGTATACAGACTGTTCGAAGCATAGCTCCCCCTGAATGAAAGTCGGCATTGTGCTTCCTATATTCAATCCCGATGCATTTTCTGTGTTTCATCGTCAATATGAAGCTCCAAGGGTTACATTAAATTCCCAGTGGTGCGTCGCAGTCTAATACTGGCCTCTCAGGAAAGGCACGTATACAGACTGTTTGAAGCATTCCTCCCCCTGTATGTAAGTCGATCTTCTGCCTACTATATTCAATCCCGATGCAATTTCTGTGTTTCATCGTCAATATGAAGCTCCAAGGGTTACAGTAAACTCCCAGTGATGCGTCGCAATCTAATACTGGCCTCTCAGTAACATCACATATACACACTGTTTGAAGCATTACTCCCCCTGGACGTAAGCCAGCATTGTGCCTACTGTATTCAATCTCGATGCAATTTCTGTGTTTCATCGTCAATATGAAGCTCCAAGGTTTACAGTAAACTCCCAGTGGTGCGTCGCAGTCTAATACTGGCCTCTCAGGAAAGGCTCGTATACAGACTGTTTGAAACATTGCTCCCCATGGACGTAAGTCGGCATTGTGCCTACTATATTCAATCCCGATGCAATTTCTGTGTTTCATCGTCAATATGAAGCTCCAAGGGTTACAGTAAACACCCAGTGGTGCGTCGTAATCTAATACTGGCCTCTCAGTAACGGCACATATACATACTGTTTGAAGCATTCCTCCCCCTGGACTTAAGTCGGCCTTCTTCCTACTATATTCAATCCCGATGCAATTTCTGTGTTTCATCGTCAATATGAAGCTCCAAGGGTTACAGTAAACACCCAGTGGTGCGTCGCAATCTAATACTGGCCTCTCAGGAATGGCACGTATACAGACTGTTTGAAGCATTACTCCCCCTGGACGTAAGTCGGCATTGTTCCTACTATATTCACCCCGATGCAATTTCTGTGTTTCATTCTCAATATGAAGCTCCAAGGGTTACAGTAAACACCCAGTGGTGCGTCGCAATCTAATACTGACCTCACAGTAACGGCACGTATACAGACTGTTTGAAGCATTGCTCCCCCAGGACGTAAGTCGGCATTGTGCCTACTATATTCACCCCGATGCAATTTCTGTGTTTCATTCTCAATATGAAGCTCCAAGGGTTACAGTAAACACCCAGTGGTGCGTCGCAATCTAATACTGGCCTCTCTGTAACGGCACGTATACATACTGATTGAAGCATTGCTCCCCCTGGACGTAAGTCGGCATTGTGCCTACTATATTCAATCCCCATGCAATTTCTGTGTTTCATCGTCAATATGAAGCTCCAAGGGTTACAGTAAACACCCAGTGGTGCGTCGCAACCTAATACTGGCCTCTCAGTAACGGCACATATACAGACTGTTTGAACCATTATTCCCAATGGACATATGTCGGCATTGTGCCTACTATATTCAATCTTGATGCAATTTCTGTGTTTCATCGTCAATATGAAGCTCCAGGGGTTACAGTAAACTCCCAGTGGTGCGTCGCAATCTAATACTGGAATCTCAGGAGAGGCACGTATACAACTGTATGAAGCATTGCTCCCCCTGGACGTAAGTTTGCATTGTGCCTACTATATTCAATCCCGATGCAATTTCTGTGTTTCATCGTCAATATGAAGCTCCAAGGGTTACAGTAAACTCCCAGTGGTGCGTCGCAATCTAATACTGGCCTCTCAGTAAGGGCACATATACAGACTGTCTGAAGCATTACTCCCCCTGGACGTAAGACGGCATTGTGCCTACTATATTCAATCCCGATGCAATTTCTTTGTTTCATCGTCAATATGAAGCTCCAAGGGTTACAGTAAACACCCAGTGGTGCGTTGCAGTCTAATACTGGCCTCTCAGTAACGGCACATATGCAGACTGTTTGAAGCATTGCTCCCCCAGGACGTAAGTCGGCATTGTGCCTACTTTATTCAATCCCGATGCAATTTCTGTGTTTCAACGTCAATATGTAGCTCCAAGGGTTACAGTAATCATCCACTGGTGCGTCGGAATCTAATACTGGCCTCTCAGGAACGGCACATATACAGACTGTTTGAAGCATTACTCCCTCTGGACGTAAGTCGGCATTGTGCCTACTATATTCAATCCCAATGCAATTTCTGTGTTTCATCGTCAATATGAAGCTCCAAGGGTTACAGTAAACAGCCAGTGGTGGGTCGCAACCTAATACTGGCCTCTCAGTAACGGCACATATACAGACTGTTTGAAGCATTACTCATCCTGGACACAAGTCGGCATTGTGCCTACTTTATTCAATCCCGATGCAATTTCTGTGTTTCATCGTCAAAATGAAGCTCCAAGGGTTACAGTAAACATCCACTGGTGCGTGCAATCTGATTTTGGCCTCTCAGTAACGGCACATATTACGACTGTTTGAAGCATTACTCCCCGTGGACGTAAGTCGGCATTGTGCCTACTATATTCAATCTTAAAGCAATTTCTGTGTTTCATCGTCAATATGAAGCTCCAGGGGTTACAGTAAACACCCAGTGGTGCGTCGCAATCTAATACTGGAACCTCAGGAGAGGCACGTATACAACTGTATGAAGCATTGCTCCCCTTGGACGTAAGTTTGCATTGTGCCTACTATATTCAATCCCGATGCAATTTCTGTGTTTCATCGTCAATATGAAGCTCTAAGTGTTACAGTAAACTCCCAGTGTTGCGTCGCAATCTAATACTGGCCTCTCAGTAAGGGCACATATACAGAGTGTTTGAAGCATTACTCCCCCTGGACGTAAGTCGGCATTGTGCCTACTATATTCAATCCGATGTAATTTCTTTGTTTCATCGTCAATATGAAGCTCCAAGGGTTACAGTAAACTCCCAGTGGTGCGTCGCAGTCTAATACTGGCCTCTCAGGAAAGGCACGTATACAGACTGTTTGAAGCATTGCTCCCCCTGGACGTAAGTCGGCATTGTGCCTACTATATTCAATCCCGATGCAATTTCTGTGTTTCATAGTCAATATGAAGCACCAAGGGTTACAGTAAACACCCAGTGGTGCATCGCAATCTAACACTGTCCTCTCAGGAAAAGCACGTATACAGACTGTTTGAAGCATAGCTCCCCCTGAACGAAAGTCGGCATTGTGCTTCCTATATTCAATCCCGATGCAATTTCTGTGTTTCATCGTCAATATGAACCTCCAAGGGTTACAGTAAATTCCCAGTGGTGCGTCGCAGTCTAAAACTGGCCTATCAGGAAAGGCACGTATACTGTCTGTTTGAAGCATTCCTCCCCCTGTACGTAAGTCGATCTTCTGCCTACTATATTCAATCCCGATGCAATATCTGTGTTTCATAGTCAATATGAAGCTCCAAGGGTTACAGTAAACTCCCAGTGGTGCGTCGCAATCTAATACTGGTCTCTCAGTAACGGCTCATATACAGACTGTTTGAAGCATTACTCCCCCTGGACGTAAGTCTTCATTGTGCCTACTATATTCAATCCCGATGCAATTTCTTTGTTTCATCGTCAATATGAAGCTCCAAGGGTTACAGTAAACTCCCAGTGGTGCGTGGCAGTCTAATACTGGCCTCTCAGGAAAGGCACGTATACAGACTGTTTGAAGCAGTGCTCCCCCTGGACGTAAGTCGGTATTGTGCCCACTATATTCAATCCCGATGCAATATCTGTGTTTCATAGTCAATATGATGCTCCAAGGGTTACAGTAAACACCCAGTAGTGCGTCGCAAGCTAATACTGGCCTCTCAGGAAAGGCACGTATACAAACTGTTTGAAGCATAGCTCCCCCTGAACGAAAGTCGGCATTGTGCTTCCTATATTCAATCCCGATGCAATTTCTTTGTTTCATCGTCAATATGAAGCTCCAAGGGTTACAGTAAACTACGTGGTGCGTCGCAGTCTAATACTGGCCTCTCAGGAAAGGCACGTATACAGACTGTTTGAAGCATTGCTCCCCCTGCAGGTAAGTCGGCATTGTGCCTACTAAATTCAATCCCGATGCAAATTCTGTGTTTCATAGTCAATATGAAGCACCAAGGGTTACAGTAAACACCCAGTGGTGCATCGAAATCTAATACTGGTCTCTCAGTAACGGCTCATATACAGACTGTTTGAAGCATTACTCCCCCTGCAGGTAAGTCGGCATTGTGCCTACTATATTCAATCCCGATGCAAATTCTGTGTTTCATAGTCAATATGAAGCTCCACGGGTTACAGTAAACACCCAGTGGTGCGTGCAATCTAATACTGGCCTCTCTGTAACTGCACGTATGCAGACTGTTTGAAGCATTACACCCCCTGGACGTAAGTCGGCATTGTGCCTACTATATTCAAACCCGGTGCAATTTCTGTGTTTCATCGTCAATATGAAGCTCCAGGGGTTACAGTAAACACCCAGTGGTGCGTCGCAATCTAATACTGGCCTCTCAGTAACGGCACATATGCAGACTGTTTGAAGCATTACTCCCCTTGGACGTAAGTCGGCTTTGTGCCTACTATATTCAATCCCGATGCAATTTCTTTGTTTCATCGTCAATATAAAGCTCCAAGGGTTACAGTAAACACCCAGTGGTGCGTCGCAATCTAATACTGGCTTCTCTGTAACGGCACGTATACAGACTGTTTGAAGCATTGCTCCCCCAGGACGTAAGTCGGCATTGTGCCTACTTTATTCAATCCCGATGCAATTTCTGTGTTTCAACGTCAATATGTAGCTCCAAGGGTTACAGTAATCATCCACTGGTGCGTCGGAATCTAATACTGGCCTCTCAGGAACGGCACATATACAGACTGATTGAAGCATTACTCCCTCTGGACGTAAGTCGGCATTGTGCCTACTATATTCAATCCCAATGCAATTTCTGTGTTTCATTGTCAATATGAAGCTCCAAGGGTTACAGTAAACTGCCAGTGGTGGGTCGCAACCTAATACTGGCCTCTCAGTAACGGCACATATACAGACTGTTTGAAGGATTACTCAACTTGGACGTAAGTCGGCATTGTGCCTACTTTATTCAACCCCGATGCAATTTCTGTGTTTCATCGTCAAAATGAAGCTCCAAGGGTTACAGTAAATATCCACTGGTGCGTGCAATCTGATACTGGCCTCCAGTAACGGCACATATTACGACTGTTAGAAGCATTACTCCCCGTGGACGTAAGTCGGCATTGTGCCTACTATATTCAATCCCAATGAAATTTCTGTGTTTCATCGTCAATACGAAGCTCCAAGGGTTACAGTAAACACCCAGTGGTGCGTCGCAACCTAATACTGGCCTCTCAGTAACGGCACATATACAGACTGTTTGAACCATTATTCCCAATGGACATATGTCGGCATTGTGCCTACTATATTCAATCTTGATGCAATTTCTGTGTTTCATCGTCAATATGAAGCTCCAGGGGTTACAGTAAACACCCAGTGGTGCGTCGCAATCTAATACTGGAATCTCAGGAGAGGCACGTATACAACTGTATGAAGCATTGCTCCCCCTGGACGTAAGTTTGCACTGTGCCTACTATATTCAATCCCGATGCAATTTCTGTGTTTCATCGTCAATATGAAGCTCCAAGGGTTACAGTAAACTCCCAGTGGTGCGTCGCAATCTAATACTGGCCTCTGAGTAAGGGCACATATACAGACTGTCTGAAGCATTACTCCCCCTGGACGTAAGACGGCATTGTGCCTACTATATTCAATCCCGATGCAATTTCTGTGTTTCATAGTCAATATGATGCTCCAAGGGTTACAGTAAACACCCAGTGGTGCGTCGCAGTCTAATACTGGCCTCTCAGGAAAGGCACGTATACAGACTGTTTGAAGCATAGCTCCCCCTGAACGAAAGTCGGCATTGTGCTTCCTATATTCAATCCCGATGCAATTTCTTTGTTTCATCGTCAATATGAAGCTCCAAGGGTTACAGTAAACTCCCAGTGGTGCGTCGCAGTCTAATACTGGTCTCTCAGGAAAGGCACGTATACAGACTGTTTGAAGCATTGCTCCCCCTGCAGGTAAGTCGGCATTGTGCCTACTATATTCAATCCCGATGCAAATTCTGTGTTTCATAGTCAATATGAAGCACCAAGGGTTACAGTAAACACCCAGTGGTGAATCGCAACCTAACACTGGCCTCTCAGGACAGGCACGTATACAGACTGTTTGAAGCATAGCTCCCCCTGAACGAAAGTCGGCATTGTGCTTCCTATATTCAATCCCGATGCAATTTCTGTGTTTCATCGTCAATATGAACCTCCAAGGGTTACAGTAAATTCCCAGTGGTGCGTCGCAGTCTAATACTGGCCTCTCAGGAAAGGCACGTATACTGACTGTTTGAAGCATTCCTCCCCCTGTACGTAAGTCGATCTTCTTCCTACTATATTCAATCCCGATGCAATATCTGTGTTTCATAGTCAATATGAAGATCCAAGGGTAACAGTAAACTCCCAGTGGTGCGTCGCAATCTAATACTGGTCTCTCAGTAACGGCTCATATACAGACTGTTTGAAGCATAGCTCCCCCTGAACGAAAGTCGGCATTGTGCTTCCTATATTCAATCCCGATGCAATTTCTGTGTTTCATAGTCAATATGAAGATCCAAGGGTAACAGTAAACTCCCAGTGGTGCGTCGCAATCTAATACTGGTCTCTCAGTAACGGCTCATATACAGACTGTTTGAAGCATAGCTCCCCCTGAACGAAAGTCGGCATTGTGCTTCCTATATTCAATCCCGATGCAATTTCTGTGTTTCATCGTCAATATGAAGCTCCAAGGGTTACAGTAAACTCCCAGTGGTGCGTGGCAGTCTAATACTGGCCTCTCAGAAAAGGCACGTATACAGACTGTTTGAAGCATTGCTCCCCCTGGACGTAAGTCGGTATTGTGCCCACTATATTCAATCCCGATGCAATTTCTGTGTTTCATAGTCAATATGATGCTCCAAGGGTTACAGTAAACACCCAGTGGTGCGTCGCAAGCTAATACTGGCCTCTCAGGAAAGGCACGTATACAAAATGTTTGAAGCATAGCTCCCCCTGAACGAAAGTCGGCATTGTGCTTCCTATATTCAATCCCGATGCAATTTCTTTGTTTCATCGTCAATATGAAGCTCCAAGGGTTACAGTAAACTCCGTGGCGCGTCGCAGCCTAAAACTGGCCTCTCAGGAAAGGCACGTATACAGACTGTTTGAAGCATTGCTCCCCCTGCAGGTAAGTCGGCATTGTGCCTACTATATTCAATCCCGATGCAAATTCTGTGTTTCATAGTCAATATGAAGCACCAAGGGTTACAGTAAACACCCAGTGGTGCATCGCAATCTAACACTGGCCTCTCAGGAAAGGCACGTATACAGACTGTTTGAAGCATAGCTCCCCCTGAACGAAAGTCGGCATTGTGCTTCCTATATTCAATCCCGATGCAATTTCTGTGTTTCATCGTCAATATGAACCTCCAAGGGTTACAGTAAATTCCCAGTGGTGCGTCGCAGTCTAATACTGGCCTCTCAGGAAAAGCACGTATACAGACTGTTTGAAGCATTCCTCCCCCTGTACGTAAGGCGATCTTCTGCCTACTATATTCAATCCCGATGCAATATCTGTGTTTCATAGTCAATATGAAGCTCCAAGGGTTACAGTAAATTCCCAGTGGTGCGTCGCAATCTAATACTGGCCTCTCAGTAACGGCACATATTACGACTGTTTGAAGCATTACTCCCCCTGGACGTAAGTCGGCATTGTGCCAACTATATTCAATCCCAATGAAATATCTGTGTTTCACCGTCAATATGAAGCTCCAAGGGTTACAGTAAACACCCAGTGGTGCGTCGCAATCTAATACTGGCATCTCACGAAAGGCACGTATACAGACTGTTTGAAGCATTACTCCCCCTGGACGTAAGTCGGCATTGTGCCTACTATATTCACCCCGATGCAATTTCTGTGTTTCATTTTCAATATTAGGTTCCTAGGGTTACAGTTAACACCCAGTGGTGCGTCGCAATCTAATACTGACCTCACAGTAACGGCACGTATACAGACTGTTTGAAGCATTGCTCCCCCTGGACGTAAGTCGGCATTGTGCCTACTATATTCAATCCCGATGCAATTTCTGTGTTTCATCGTCAATATGAAGCTCCAAGGGTTACAGTAAACACCCAGTGGTGCGTCGCAATCTAATACTGGCCTCTCAGTAACGGCACATATACAGACTGTTTGAAGCATTACTCCCCCTGGACGTAAGTCGGCATTGTGCCTACTATATTCAATCCCGATGCAATTTCTGTGTTTCATCGTCAATATGAAGCTCCAAGGGTTACAGTAAACACCCAGTGGTGCGTGCAATCTAATACTGGCCTCTCTGTAACTGCACGTATGCAGACTGTTTGAAGCATTGCTCCCCCTGGACGTAAGTCGGCATTGTGCCTACTATATTCAATCCCGATGCAATTTCTGTGTTTCATCGTCAATATGAAGCTAGAAGGGTTACAGTAAACACCCAGTGGTGCGTCGCAGTCTAATACTGGCCTCTCAGGAAAGGCACGTATACAGACTGTTTGAAGCATTACACCCCCTGGACGTAAGTCGGCATTGTGCCTACTATATTCAAACCCGGTGCAATTTCTGTGTTTCATCGTCAATATGAAGCTCCAGGGGTTACAGTAAACACCCAGTGGTGCGTCGCAATCTAATACTGGCCTCTAAGTAACGGCACATATGCAGACTGTTTGAAGCATTACTCCCCTTGGACGTAAGTCGGCATTGTGCCTACTATATTCAATCCCGATGCAATTTCTGTGTTTCATCGTCAATATAAAGCTCCAAGGGTTACAGTAAACACCCAGTGGTGCGTCGCAATCTAATAGTGGCTTCTCTGTAACGGCACGTATTCAGACTGTTTGAAGCATTGCTCCCCCAGGACGTAAGTCGGCATTGTGCCTACTTTCTTCAATCCCGATGCAATTTCTGTGTTTCAACGTCAATATGTAGCTCCAAGGGTTACAGTAATCATCCACTGGTGCGTCGGAATCTAATACTGGCCTCTCAGGAACGGCACATATACAGACTGTTTGAAGCATTACTCCCTCTGGACGTAAGTCGGCATTGTGCCTACTATATTCAATCCCAATGCAATTTCTGTGTTTCATCGTCAATATGAAGCTCCAAGGGTTACAGTAAACTGCCAGTGGTGGGTCGCAACCTAATACTGGCCTCTCAGTAACGGCACATATACAGACTGTTTGAAGCATTACTCATCCTGGACGTAAGTCGGCATTGTGCCTACTTTATTCAATCCCGATGCAATTTCTGTGTTTCATCGTCAAAATGAAGCTCCAAGGGTTAAAGTAAACATCCACTGGTGCGTGCAATATGATACTGGCCTCCACTAACGGCACATATTACGACTGTTTGAAGCATTACTCCCCGTGGACGTAAGTCGGCATTGTGCCTACTATATTCAATCCCAATGAAATTTCTGTGTTTCATCGTCAATATGATGCTCCAAGGGTTACAGTAAACACCCAGTAGTGCGTCGCAACCTAATACTGGCCTCTCAGTAACAGCACATATACAGACTGTTTGAACCATTATTCCCAATGGACATATGTCGGCATTGTGCCTACTATATTCAATCTTGATGCAATTTCTGTGTTTCATCGTCAATATGAAGCTCCAGGGGTTACAGTAAACACCCAGTGGTGCGTCGCAGTCTAATACTGGCCTCTCAGGAAAGGCACGTATACAGACTGTTTGAAGCATTGCTCCCCCTGGACGTAAGTCGGTATTGTGCCCACTATATTCAATCCCGATGCAATTTCTGTGTTTCATAGTCAATATGATGCTCCAAGGGTTACAGTAAACACCCAGTGGTGCGTCGCAGTCTAATACTGGCCTCTCAGGAAAGGCACGTATACAGACTGTTTGAAGCATAGCTCCCCCTGAACGAAAGTCGGCATTGTGCTTCCTATATTCAATCCCGATGCAATTTCTTTGTTTCATCGTCAATATGAAGCTCCAAGGGTTACAGTAAACTCCCAGTGGTGCGTCGCAGTCTAATACTGGCCTCTCAGGAAAGGCACGTATACAGACTGTTTGAAGCATTGCTCCCCCTGCAGGTAAGTCGGCATTGTGCCTACTATATTCAATCCCGATGCAAATTCTGTGTTTCATAGTCAATATGAAGCACCAAGGGTTACAGTAAACACCCAGTGGTGAATCGCAACCTAACACTGGCCTCTCAGGAAAGGCACGTATACAGACTGTTTGAAGCATAGCTCCCCCTGAACGAAAGTCAGCATTGTGCTTCCTATATTCAATCCCGATGCAATTTCTGTGTTTCATCGTCAATATGAACCTCCAAGGGTTACAGTAAATTCCCAGTGGTGCGTCGCAGTCTAATACTGGCCTCTCAGGAAAGGCACGTATACAGACTGTTTGAAGCATTCCTCCCCCTGTACGTAAGTCGATCTTCTGCCTACTATATTCAATCCCGATGCAATATCTGTGTTTCATAGTCAATATGAAGATCCAAGGGTTACAGTAAACTCCCAGTGGTGCGTCGCAATCTAATACTGGTCTCTCAGTAACGGCTCATATACAGACTGTTTGAAGCATAGCTCCCCCTGAACGAAAGTCGGCATTGTGCTTCCTATATTCAATCCCGATGCAATTTCGGTGTTTCATCGTCAATATGAAGCTCCCAGGGTTACAGTAAACTCCCAGTGGTGCGTCGCAATCTAATACTGGTCTCTCAGTAACGGCTCATATACAGACTGTTTGAAGCATTACTCCCCCTGGACGTAAGTCAACATTGTGCCTACTATATTCAATCCCGATGTAATTTCTTTGTTTCATCGTCAATATGAAGCTCCAAGGGTTACAGTAAACTCCCAGTGGTGCGTCGCAGTCTAATACTGGCCTCTCAGGAAAGGCACGTATACGGACTGTTTGAAGCATTGCTCCCCCTGGACGTAAGTCGGCATTGTGCCTACTATATTCAATCCCGATGCAATTTCTGTGTTTCATAGTCAATATGAAGCACCAAAGGTTACAGTAAACACCCAGTGGTGCATCGCAATCTAACACTGGCCTCTCAGGAAAAGCACGTATACAGACTGTTTGAAGCATAGCTCCCCCAGAACGAAAGTCGGCATTGTGCTTCCTATATTCAATCCCGATGCAATTTCTGTGTTTCATCGTCAATGTGAACCTCCAAGGGTCACAGTAAATTCCCAGTGGTGCGTCGCAGTCTAATACTGGCCTATCAGGAAAGGCACGTATACAGACTGTTTGAAGCATTCCTCCCCCTGTAGGTAAGTCGGTCTTCTGCCTACTATATTCAATCCCGATGCAATATCTGTGTTTCATAGTCAATATGAAGCTCCAAGGGTTACAGTAAACTCCCAGTGGTGCGTCGCAATCTAATACTGGTCTCTCAGTAACGGCTCATATACAGACTGTTTGAAGCATTACTCCCCCTGGACGTAAGTCGGCATTGTGCCTACTATATTCAATCCCGATGCAATTTCTTTGTTTCATCGTCAATATGAAGCTCCAAGGGTTACAGTAAACTCCCAGTGGTGCGTGTCAGTCTAATACTGGCCTCTCAGGAAAGGCACGTATACAGACTGTTTGAAGCATAGCTCCCCCTGAACGAAAGTCGGCATTGTGCTTCCTATAATCAATCCCGATGCAATTTCTTTGTTTCATCGTCAATATGAAGCTCCAAGGGTTACAGTAAACTCCGTGGTGCGTCGCAGCCTAATACTGGCCTCTCAGGAAAGGCACGTATACAGACTGTTTGAAGCATTGCTCCCCCTGCAGGTAAGTCGGCATTGTGCCTACTATATTCAATCCCGATGCAAATTCTGTGTTTCATAGTCAATATGAAGCACCAAGGGTTACAGTAAACACCCAGTGGTGCTTCGCAATGTAACACTGGCCTCTCAGGAGAGGCACGTATACAGACTGTTTGAAGCATAGCTCCCCCTGAACGAAAGTCGGCATTGTGCTTCCTATATTCAATCCCGATGCAATTTCTGTGTTTCATCGTCAATATGAACCTCCAAGGGTTACAGTAAATTCCCAGTAGTGCGTCGCAGTCTAATACTGGCCTCTCAGGAAAAGCACGTATACAGACTGTTTGAAGCATTCCTCCCCCTGTACGTAAGGCGATCTTCTGCCTACTATATTCAATCCCGATGCAATATCTGTGTTTCATAGTCAATATGAAGCTCCAAGGGTTACAGTAAATTCCCAGTGGTGCGTCGCAATCTAATACTGGCCTCTCAGTAACGGCACATATTACGACTGTTTGAAGCATTACTCCCCCTGGACGTAAGTCGGCATTGTGCCAACTATATTCAATCCCAATGAAATTTCTGTGTTTCACCGTCAATATGAAGCTCCAAGGGTTACAGTAAACACCCAGTGGTGCGTCGCAATCTAATTCTGGCATCTCACGAAAGGCACGTATACAGACTGTTTGAAGCATTACTCCCCCTGGACGTAAGTCGGCATTGTGCCTACTATATTCACCCCGATGCAATTTCTGTGTTTCATTTTCAATATGAAGCTCCTAGGGTTACAGTTAACACCCAGTGGTGCGTCGCAATCTAATACTGGCCTCTCTGTAACTGCACGTATGCAGACTGTTTGAAGCATAGCTCCCCCTGGACGTAATTCGGCATTGTGCCTACTATATTCAATCCCGATGCAATTTCTGTGTTTCATCGTCAATATGAAGCTAGAAGGGTTACAGTAAACACCCAGTGGTGCGTCGCAGTCTAATACTGGCCTCTCAGGAAAGGCACGTATACAGACTGTTTGAAGCATTACACCCCCTGGACGTAAGTCGGCATTGTGCCCACTATATTCAAACCCGGTGCAATTTCTGTGTTTCATCGTCAATATGAAGCTCCAGGGGTTACAGTAAACACCCAGTGGTGCGTCGCAATCAAATACTGGCCTCTCAGTAACGGCACATATACAGACTGTTTGAAGCATTACTCCCCTTGGACGTAAGTCGGCATTGTGCCTACTATATTCAATCCCGATGCAATTTCTGTGTTTCATCGTCAATATAAACCTCCAAGGGTTACAGTAAACACCCAGTGGTGCGTCGCAATCTAATACTGGCTTCTCTGTAACGGCACGTATTCAGACTGTTTGAAGCATTGCTCCCCCAGGACGTAAGTCGGCATTGTGCCTACTTTCTTCAATCCCGATGCAATTTCTGTGTTTCAACGTCAATATGTAGCTCCAAGGGTTACAGTAATCATCCACTGGTGCGTCGGAATCTAATACTGGCCTCTCAGGAACGGCACATATACAGACTGTTTGAAGCATTACTCCCTCTGGACGTAAGTCGGCATTGTGCCTACTATATTCAATCCCAATGCAATTTCTGTGTTTCATCGTCAATATGAAGCTCCAAGGGTTACAGTAAACTGCCAGTGGTGGGTCGCAACCTAATACTGGCCTCTCAGTAACGGCACATATACAGACTGTTTGAAGCATTACTCATCCTGGACGTAAGTCGGCATTGTGCCTACTTTATTCAATCCCGATGCAATTTCTGTGTTTCTTCGTCAAAATGAAGCTCCAAGGGTTAAAGTAAACATGCACTGGTGCGTGCAATATGATACTGGCCTCCACTAACGGCACATATTACGACTGTTTGAAGCATTACTCCCCGTGGACGTAAGTCGGCATTGTGCCTACTATATTCAATCCCAATGAAATTTCTGTGTTTCATCGTCAATATGAAGCTCCAAGGGTTACAGTAAACTCCCAGTGGTGCGTCGCAATCTAATACTGGCCTCTCAGTATGGGCACATATACAGACTGTTTGAAGCATTACTCCCCCTGGACGTAAGTCGGCATTGTGCCTACTATATTCAATCCCGATGCAATATCTTTGTTTCATCGTCAATATGAAGCTCCAAGGGTTACAGTAAACTCCCAGTGGTGCGTCGCAGTCTAATACTGGCCTCTCAGGAAAGGCACGTATACAGACTGTTTGAAGCATTGCTCCCCCTGGACGTAAGTCGGCATTGTGCCCACTATATTCAATCCCGATGCAATTTCTGTGTTTCATAGTCAATATGAAGCACCAAGGGTTACAGTAAACACACAGTGGTGCATCGCAATCTAACACTGGCCTCTCAGGAAAAGCACGTATACAGACTGTTTGAAGCATAGCTCCCCCTGAACGAAAGTCGGCATTGTGCTTCCTATATTCAATCCCGATGCAATTTCTGTGTCTCATCGTCAATATGAAACTCCAAGGGTTACAGTAAATTCCCAGTGGTGCGTCGCAGTCTAATACTGGCCTCTCGGGAAAGGCACGTATACAGACTGTTTGATGCATTCCTCCCCCTGTACGTAAGTCGATCTTCTGCCTACTATATTCAATCCCGATGCAATATCTGTGTTTCATAGTCAATATGAAGCTCCAAGGGTTACAGTAAACTCCCAGTGGTGCGTCGCAATCTAATACTGGTCTCTCAGTAACGGCTCATATACAGACTGTTTGAAGCATTACTCCCCCTGGACGTAAGTCGGCATTGTGCCTACTATATTCAATCCCGATGCAATTTCTTTGTTTCATCGTCAATATGAAGCTCCAAGGGTTACAGTAAACTCCCAGTGGTGCGTCGCAGTCTAATACTGGCCTCTCAGGAAAGGCACGTATACAGACTGTTTGAAGCATTGCTCCCCCCGGACGTAAGTCGGTATTGTGCCCACTATATTCAATCCCGATGCAATTTCTGTGTTTCATAGTCAATATGATGCTCCAAGGGTTACAGTAAACACCCAGTGGTGCGTCGCAGTCTAATACTGGCCTCTCAGAAAAGGCACGTTTACAGACTGTTTGAAGCATAGCTCCCCCGGAACGAAAGTCGGCATTGTGCTTCCTATATTCAATCCCGATGCAATTTCTTTGTTTCATCGTCAATATGAAGCTCCAAGGGTTACAGTAAACTCCCAGTGGTGCGTCGCAGTCTAATACTGGCCTCTCAGGAAAGGCACGTATACAGACTGTTTGAAGAATTGCTCCCCCTGCAGGTAAGTCGGCATTGTGCCTACTATATTCAATCTTGATGCAATTTCTGTGTTTCATCGTCAATATGAAGCTGCAAGGGTTACAGTAAATTCCCAGGTGTGCGTCGCAGTCTAATACTGGCCTCTCAGGAAAGGCACGTATACAGACTGTTTGAAGCATACCTCCCCCTGTACCTAAGTCGATCTTCTGCCTACTATATTCAATCCCGATGCAAATTCTGTGTTTCATTGTCAATATGAAGCGCCAAGGGTTACAGTAAATTCCCAGTGGTGCGTCGCAATCTAATACTGGCCTCTCAGTAAGGGCACATATACAGACTGTTTGAAGCATTACTCCCCCTGGACGTAAGTCGGCATTGTGCCTACTATATTCAATCCCGATGCAATTTCTTTGTTTCATCATCAAAATGAAGCTCCAAGGGTTACAGTAAACTCCCAGTGGTGCGTCGCAGTCTAATACTGGCCTCTCAGGAAAGGCACGTATACAGACTGTTTGAAGCATTGCTCCCCCTGGACGTAAGTCGGTATTGTGCCCACTATATACAATCCCGATGCAATTTCTGTGTTTCATAGTCAATATGATGCTCCAAGGGTTACAGTAAACACCCAGTGGTGCGTCGCAGTCTAATACTGGCCTCTCAGGAAAGGCACGTATACAGACTGTTTGAAGCATAGCTCCCCCTGAACGAAAGTCGGCATTGTGCTTCCTATATTCAATCCCGATGCAATTTCTGTGTTTCATCGTCAATATGAACCTCCAAGGGTTACAGTAAATTCCCAGTGGTGCGTCGCAGTCTAATACTGGCCTCTCAGGAAAGGCACGTATACAGACTGTTTGAAGCATTCCTCCCCCTGCAGGTAAGTCGGCATTGTGCCTACTATATTCAATCCCGATGCAAATTCTGTGTTTCATAGTCAATATGAAGCACCAAGGGTTACAGTAAACACCCAGTGGTGAATCGCAACCTAACACTGGCCTCTCAGGAAAGGCACGTATACAGAGTGTTTGAAGCATAGCTCCCCCTGAACGAAAGTCGGCATTGTGCTTCCTATATTCAATCCCGATGCAATTTCTGTGTTTCATCGTCAATATGAAGCTCCAGGGGTTACAGTAAACACCCAGTGGTGCGTCGCAATCTAATACTGGAATCTCAGGAGAGGCACGTATACAACTGTATGAAGCATTGCTCCCCCTGGACGTAAGTTTGCATTGTGCCTACTATATTCAATCCCGATGCAATTTCTGTGTTTCATCGTCAATATGAAGCTCCAAGGGTTACAGTAAACTCCCAGTGGTGCGTCGCAATCTAATACTGGCCTCTGAGTAAGGGCACATATACAGACTGTCTGAAGCATTAATCCCCCTGGACGTAAGTCGGCATTGTGCCTACTATATTCAATCCCGATGCAATTTCTGTGTTTCATCGTCAATATGAAGCTCCAAGGGTTACAGTAAACTCCCAGTGGTGCGTCGCAGTCTAATACTGGCCTCTCAGGAAAGGCACGTATACAGACTGTTTGAAGCATAGCTCCCCCTGGACGTAAGTCGGCATTGTGCCTACTATATACAATCCCGATGCAATATCTGTGTTTCATAGTCAATATGAAGCACCAAGGGTTACAGTAAACAGTCAGTGGTGCATCGCAATCTAACACTGGCCTCTCAGGAAAAGCACGTATACAGACTGTTTGAAGCATAGCTCCCCCTGAACGAAAGTCGGCATTGTGCTTCCTATATTCAATCCCGATGCCATTTCTGTGTTTCATCGTCAATATGAAGCTCCAAGGGTTACAGTAAATTCCCAGTGGTGCGTCGCAGTCTAATACTGGCCTCTCAGGATAGGCACGTATACAGACTGTTTGAAGCATTGCTCCCCCTGGACGTAAGTCGGTATTGTGCCCACTATATTCAATCCCGATGCAATTTCTGTGTTTCATAGTCAATATGATGCTCCAAGGGTTACAGTAAACACCCAGTGGTGCGTCGCAAGCTAATACTGGCCTCTCAGGAAAGGCACGTATACAGACTGTTTGGAGCATAGCTCCCCCCGAAACGAAAGTCGGCAGTGTGCTTCCTATATTCAATCCCGATGCAATTTCTGTGTTTCATCGTCAATATGAACCTCCAAGGGTTACAGTAAATTCCCAGTGGTGCGTCGCAGTCTAATACTGGCCTCTCAGGAAAGGCACGTATACAGACTGTTTGAAGCATACCTCCCCCTGTACCTAAGTCGATCTTCTGCCTACTATATTCAATCCCGATGCAATATCTGTGTTTCATAGTCAATATGAAGCGCCAAGGGTTACAGTAAATTCCCAGTGGTGCGTCGCAATCTAATACTGGCCTCTCAGTAAGGGCACATATACAGACTGTCTGAAGCATTACTCCCCCTGGACGTAAGTCGGCATTGTGCCTACTATATTCAATCCCGATGCAATTTCTTTGTTTCATCGTCAATATGAAGCTCCAAGGGTTACAGTAAACTCCCACTGGTGCTTCGCAGTCTAATACTGGCCTCTCAGGACAGGCACGTATACAGACTGTTTGAAGAAATGCTCCCCCTGGACGCAAGTCGGTATTGTGCCCACTATATTCAATCCCGATGCAATTTCTGTGTTTCATAGTCAATATGATGCTCCAAGGGTTACAGTAAACACCCAGTGGTGCGTCGCAGTCTAATACTGGCCTCTCAGGAAAGGCACGTATACAGACTGTTTGAAGCATAGCTCCACCTGAACGAAAGTCGGCATTGTGCTTCCTATATTCAATCCCGATGCAATTTCTTTGTTTCATCGTCAATATGAAGCTCCAAGGGTTACAGTAAACTCCCAGTGGTGCGTCGCAGTCTAATACTGGCCTCTCAGGAAAGGCACGTATACAGACTGTTAGAAGCATTGCTCCCCCTGCAGGTAAGTCGGCATTGTGCCTACTATATTCAATCCCGATGCAAATTCTGTGTTTCATAGTCAATATGAAGCACCAAGGGTTACAGTAAACACCCAGTGGTGAATCGCAACCTAACACAGGCCTCTCAGGAAAGGCACGTATACAGACTGTTTGAAGCATAGCTCCCCCTGAACGAAAGTCGGCATTGTGCTTCCTATATTCAATCCCGATGCAATTTCTGTGTTTCATCGTCAATATGAACCTCCAAGGGTTACAGTAAATTCCCAGTGGTGCGTCGCAGTCTAATACTGGCCTCTCAGGAAAGGCACGTATACAGACTGTTTGAAGCATTCCTCCCCCTGCAGGTAAGTCGGCATTGTGCCTACTATATTCAATCCCGATGCAAATTCTGTGTTTCATAGTCAATATGAAGCACCAAGGGTTACAGTAAACACCCAGTGCTGAATCGCAACCTAACACTGGCCTCTCAGGAAAGGCACGTATACAGACTGTTTGAAGCATAGCTCCCCCTGAACGAAAGTCGGCATTGTGCTTCCTATATTCAATCCCGATGCAATTTCTGTGTTTCATCGTCAATATGAAGCTCCAGGGGTTACAGTAAACACCCAGTGGTGCGTCGCAATCTAATACTGGAATCTCAGGAGAGGCACGTATATAGACTGTTTGAAGCATTGCTCCCCCTGGACGTAAGTCGGTATTGTGCCCACTATATTCAATCCCGATGCAATTTCTTTGTTTCATCGTCAATATGAAGCTCCAAGGGTTACAGTAAACTCCCAGTGGTGCGTCGCAGTCTAATACTGGCCTCTCAGGAAAGGCACGTATACAGTCTGTTTGAAGCATTGCTCCCCCTGGACGTAAGTCGGTATTGTGCCCACTATATTCAATCCCGATGCAATTTCTGTGTTTCATAGTCAATATGATGCTCCAAGGGTTACAGTAAACACCCAGTGGTGCGTCGCAGTCTAATACTGGCCTCTCAGGAAAGGCACGTATACAGACTGTTTGAAGCATAGCTCCCCCTGAGCGAAAGTCGGCATTGTGCTTCCTATATTCAATCCCGATGCAATTTCTTTGTTTCATCGTCAATATGAAGCTCCAAGGGTTACAGTAAACTCCCAGTGGTGCGTCGCAGTCTAATACTGGCCTCTCAGGAAAGGCACGTATACAGACTGTTTGAAGCATTGCTCCCCCTGCAGGTAAGTCGGCATTGTGCCTACTATATTCAATCCCGATGCAAATTCTGTGTTTCATAGTCAATATGAAGCACCAAGGGTTACAGTAAACACCCAGTGGTGAATCGCAACCTAACACTGGCCTCTCAGGAAAGGCACGTATATTTGACTGTTTGAAGCATAGCTCCCCCTGAACGAAAGTCGGCATTGTGCTTCCTATATTCAATCCCGATGCAATTTCTGTGTTTCATCGTCAATATGAACCTCCAAGGGTTACAGTAAATTCCCAGTGGTGCGTCGCAGTCTAATACTGGCCTCTCAGGAAAGGCACATATACAGACTGTTTGAAGCATTCCTCCCCCTGTACGTAAGTCGATCTTCTGCCTACTATATTCAATCCCGATGCAATATCTGTGTTTCATAGTCAATATGAAGATCCAAGGGTTACAGTAAACTCCCAGTGGTGCGTCGCAATCTAATACTGGTCTCTCAGTAACGGCTCATATTCAGACTGTTTGAAGCATAGCTCCCCCTGAACGAAAGTCGGCATTGTGCTTCCTATATTCAATCCCGATGCAATTTCTGTGTTTCATCGTCAATATGAAGCTCCAAGGGTTACAGTAAACTCCCAGTGGTGCGTCGCAGTCTAATACTGGTCTCTCAGTAACGGCTCATATACAGACTGTTTGAAGCATTACTCCCCCTGGACGTAAGTCGTCATTGTGCCTACTATATTCAATCCCGATGTAATTTCTTTGTTTCATCGTCAATATGAAGCTCCAAGGGTTACAGTAAACTCCCAGTGGTGCGTCGCAGTCTAATACTGGCCTCTCAGGAAAGGCACGTATACAGACTGTTTGAAGCATTGCTCCCCCTGGACGTAAGTCGGCATTGTGCCTACTATATTCAATCCCGATGCAATTTCTGTGTTTCATAGTCAATATGAAGCACCAAGGGTTACAGTAAACACCCAGTGGTGCATCGCAATCTAACACTGGCCTCTCAGGAAAAGCACGTATACAGACTGTTTGAAGCATAGCTCCCCCTGAACGAAAGTCGGCATTGTGCTTCCTATATTCAATCCCGATGCAATTTCTGTGTTTCATCGTCAATATGAACCTCCAAGGGTTACAGTAAATTCCCAGTGGTGCGTCGCAGTCTAATACTGGCCTCTCAGGAAAGGCACGTATACGAACTGTTTGAAGCATTCCTCCCCCTGTAGGTAAGTCGATCTTCTGCCTACTATATTCAATCCCGATGCAATATCTGTGTTTCATAGTCAATATGAAGCTCCAAGGGTTACAGTAAACTCCCAGTGGTGCGTCGCAATCTAATACTGGTCTCTCAGTAACGGCTCATATACAGACTGTTTGAAGCATTACTCCCCCTGGACGTAAGTCGGCATTGTGCCTACTATATTCAATCCCGATGCAATATCTTTGTTTCATCGTCAATATGAAGCTCCAAGGGTTACAGTAAACTCCCAGTGGTGCGTGGCAGTCTAATACTGGCCTCTCAGGAAAGGCACGTATACAGACTGTTTGAAGCATTGCTCCCCCTGGACGTAAGTCGGTATTGTGCCCACTATATTCAATCCCGATGCAATTTCTGTGTTTCATAGTCAATATGATGCTCCAAGGGTTACAGTAAACACCCAGTGGTGCGTCGCAAGCTAATACTGGCCTCTCAGGAAAGGCACGTATACAGACTGTTTGAAGCATAGCTCCCCCTGAACGAAAGTCGGCATTGTGCTTCCTATATTCAATCCCGATGCAATTTCTTTGTTTCATCGTCAATATGAAGCTCCAAGGGTTACAGTAAACTCCGTGGTGCGTCGCAGCCTAATACTGGCCTCTCAGGAAAGGCACGTATACAGACTGTTTAAAGCATTGCGCCCCCTGCAGGTAAGTCGGCATTGTGCCTACTATATTCAATCCCGATGCAAATTCTGTGTTTCATAGTCAATATGAAGCACCAAGGGTTACAGTAAACACCCAGTGGTGCATCGCAATCTAACAATGGCCTCTCAGGAAAGGCACGTATACAGACTGTTTGAAGCATAGCTCCCCCTGAACGAAAGTCGGCATTGTGCTTCCTATATTCAATCCCGATGCAATTTCTGTGTTTCATCGTCAATATGAACCTCCAAGGGTTACAGTAAATTCCCAGTGGTGCGTCGCAGTCTAATACTGGCCTCTCAGGAAAGGCACGTATACAGACTGTTTGAAGCATTCCTCCCCCTGTACGTGAGGCGATCTTCCGCCTACTATATTCAATCCCGATGCAATATCTGTGTTTCATAGTCAATATGAAGCTCCAAGGGTTACAGTAAATTCCCAGTGGTGCGTCGCAATCTAATACTGGCCTCTCAGTAACGGCACATATTACGACTGTTTGAAGCATTACTCCCCTTGGACGTAAGTCGGCATTGTGCCAACTATATTCAATCCCAATGAAATTTCTGTGTTTCACCGTCAATATGAAGCTCCAAGGGTTACAGTAAACACCCAGTGGTGCGTCGCAATCTAATACTGGCATCTCACGAAAGGCACGTATACAGACTGTTTGAAGCATTACTCCCCCTGGACGTAAGTCGGCATTGTGCCTACTATATTCACCCCGATGCAATTTCTGTGTTTCATTTTCAATATGAAGCTCCAAGGGTTACAGTTAACACCCAGTGGTGCGTCGCAATCTAATACTGACCTCACAGTAACGGCACGTATACAGACTGTTTGAAGCATTGCTCCCCCTGGACGTAAGTCGGCATTGTGCCTACTATATTCAATCCCGATGCAATTTCTGTGTTTCATCGTCAATATGAAGCTCCAAGGGTTACAGTAAACACCCAGTGGTGCGTGCAATCTAATACTGGCCTCTCTGTAACTGCACGTATGCAGACTGTTTGAAGCATTGCTCCCCCTGGACGTAAGTCGGCATTGTGCCTACTATATTCAATCCCGATGCAATTTCTGTGTTTCATCGTCAATATGAAGCTAGAAGGGTTACAGTAAACACCCAGTGGTGCGTCGCAGTCTAATACTGGACTCTCAGGAAAGGCACGTATACAGACTGTTTGAAGCATTACACCCCCTGGACGTAAGTCGGCATTGTGCCTACTATATTCAAACCCGGTGCAATTTCTGTGTTTCATCGTCAATATGAAGCTCCAGGGGTTACAGTAAACACCCAGTGGTGCGTCGCAATCTAATACTGGCCTCTCAGTAACGGCACATATGCAGACTGTTTGAAGCATTACTCCCCTTGGACGTAAGTCGGCATTGTGCCTACTATATTCAATCCCGATGCAATTTCTGTGTTTCATCGTCAATATAATGCTCCAAGGGTTACAGTAAACACCCAGTGGTGCGTCGCAATCTAATACTGGCTTCTCTGTAACGGCACGTATACAGACTGTTTGAAGCATTGCTCCCCCAGGACGTAAGTCGGCATTGTGCCTACTTTCTTCAATCCCGATGCAATTTCTGCGTTTCAACGTCAATATGTAGCTCCAAGGGTTACAGTAATCATCCACTGGTGCGTCGGAATCTAATACTGGCCTCTCAGGAACGGCACATATACAGACTGTTTGAAGCATTACTCCCTCTGGACGTAAGTCGGCATTGTGCCTACTATATTCAATCCCAATGCAATTTCTGTGTTTCATCGTCAATATGAAGCTCCAAGGGTTACAGTAAACTGCCAGTGGTGGGTCGCAACCTAATACTGGCCTCTCAGTAACGGCACATATACAGACTGTTTGAAGCATTACTCATCCTGGACGTAAGTCGGCATTGTGCCTACTTTATTCAATCCCGATGCAATTTCTGTGTTTCATCGTCAAAATGAAGCTCCAACGGTTAAAGTAAACATCCACTGGTGCGTGCAATCTGATACTGGCCTCCACTAACGGCACATATTACGACTGTTTCAAGCATTACTCCCCGTGGACGTAAGTCGGCATTGTGCCTACTATATTCAATCCCAATGAAATTTCTGTGTTTCATCGTCAATATGAAGCTCCAAGGGTTACAGTAAACACCCAGTGGTGCGTCGCAACCTAATACTGGCCTCTCAGTAACGGCACATATACAGACTGTTTGAACCATTATTCCCAATGGACATATGTCGGCATTGTGCCTACTATATTCAATCTTGATGCAATTTCTGTGTTTCATCGTCAATATGAAGCTCCAGGGGTTACAGTAAACACTCAGTGGTGCGTCGCAATATAATACTGGAATCTCAGGAGAGGCACGTATACAACTGTATGAAGCATTGCTCCCATTGGACGTAAGTTTGCATTGTGCCTACTATATTCAATCCCGATGCAATTTCTGTGTTTCATCGTCAATATGAAGCTCCAATGGTTACAGTAAACTCCCAGTGGTGCGTCGCAATCTAATACTGGCCTCTCAGTAAGGGCACGTATACAGACTGTTTGAAGCATTGCTCCCCCTGGACGTAAGTCGGCATTGTGCCCACTATATTCAATCCCGATGCAATTTCTGTGTTTCATAATCAATATGAAGCACCAAGGGTTACAGTAAACACACAGTGGTGCATCGCAATCTAACACTGGCCTCTCAGGAAAAGCACGTATACAGACTGTTTGAAGCATAGCTCCCCCTGAACGAAAGTCGGCATTGTGCTTCCTATATTCAATCCCGATGCAATTTCTGTGTTTCATCGTCAATATGAACCTCCAAGGGTTGCAGTAAATTCCCAGTGGTGCGTCGCAGTCTAATACTGGCCTCTCAGGAAAGGCACGTATACAGACTGTTTGAAGCATTCCCCCCCTGTACGTAAGTCGGCATTGTGCCTACTATATTCAATCCCGATGCAATATCTTTGTTTCATCGTCAACATGAAGCTCCAAGGGTTACAGTTAACTCCCAGTGGTGCGTCGCAGTCTAATACTGGCCTCTCAGGAAAGGCACGTATACAGACTGTTTGAAGCATTGCTCCCCCTGGACGTAAGTCGGCATTGTGCCCACTATATTCAATCCCGATGCAATTTCTGTGTTTCATAATCAATATGAAGCACCAAGGGTTACAGTAAACACACAGTGGTGCATCGCAATCTAACACTGGCCTCTCAGGAAAAGCACGTATACAGACTGTTTGAAGCATAGCTCCCCCTGAACGAAAGTCGGCATTGTGCTTCCTATATTCAATCCCGATGCAATTTCTGTGTTTCATCGTCAATATGAACCTCCAAGGGTTGCAGTAAATTCCCAGTGGTGCGTCGCAGTCTAATACTGGCCTCTCAGGAAAGGCACGTATACAGACTGTTTGAAGCATTCCCCCCCTGTACGTAAGTCGGCATTGTGCCTACTATTTTCAATCCCGATGCAATTTCTTTGTTTCATCGTCAATATGAAGCTCCAAGGGTTACAGTAAACTCCCAGTGGTGCGTCGCAGTCTAATACTGGCCTCTCAGGAAAGGCACGTATACAGACTGTTTGAAGCATTGCTCCCCCCGGACGTAAGTCAGTATTGTGCCCACTATATTCAATCCCGATGCAATTTCTGTGTTTCATAGTCAATATGATGCTCCAAGGGTTGCAGTAAACACCCAGTGGTGCGTCGCAGTCTAATACTGGCCTCTCAGGAAAGGCACGTATACAGACTGTTTGAAGCATAGCTCCCCCTGAACGAAAGTCGGCATTGTGCTTCCTATATTCAATCCCGATGCAATTTCTTTGTTTCATCGTCAATATGAAGCTCCAAGGGTTACAGTAAACTCCCAGTGGTGCGTCGCAGTCTAATACTGGCCTCTCAGGAAAGGCACGTATACAGACTGTTTGAAGAATTGCTCCCCCTGCAGGTAAGTCGGCATTGTGCCTACTATATTCAATCCCGATGTAAATTCTGTGTTTCATAGTCAACATGAAGCTCCAAGGGTTACAGTAAACACCCAGTGGTGCATCGCAACCTAACACTGGCCTCTCAGGAAAGGCACGTATACAGACTGTTTGAAGCATAGCTCCCCCTGAACGAAAGTCGGCATTGTGCTTCCTATATTCAATCCCGATGCAATTTCTGTGTTTCATCGTCAATATGAACCTCCAAGGGTTACAGTAAATTCCCAGTGGTGCGTCTCAGTCTAATACTGGCCTCTCAGGAAAGGCACGTATACAGACTGTTTGAAGCATTCCTCCCCCTGTACATAAGTCGATCTTCGGCCTACTATATTGAATTCCGATGCAATATCTGTGTTTCATAGTCAATATGAAGCTCCAAGGGTTACAGTAAACTCCCAGTGGTGCGTCGCAATCTAATACTGGTCTCTCAGTAACGGTTCATATACAGACTGTTTGAAGCATTACTCCCCCTGGACGTAAGTCGGCATTGTGCCTACTATATTCAATCCCGATGCAATTTCTGTGTTTCATAGTCAATATGATGCTCCAAGGGTTACAGTAAACACCCAGTGGTGCATCGCAGTCTAATACTGGCCTCTCAGGAAAGGCACGTATACAGACTGTTTGAAGCATTGCTCCCCCTGCAGGTAAGTCGGCATTGTGCCTACTATATTCAATCCCGATGCAAATTCTGTGTTTCATAGTCAATATGAAGCACCAAGGGTTACAGTAAACACCCAGTGGTGCATCGCAATCTAACACTGGCCTCTCAGGAAAGGCAGGTATACAGACTGTTTGAAGCATAGCTCCCCCAGATCGAAAGTCGGCATTGTGCTTCCTATATTCAATCCCGATGCAAATTCTGTGTTTCATCCTCAATATGAAGCTCCAAGGGTTACAGTAAACTCCCAGTGGTGCGTCGCAATCTAATACTGGTCTCTCAGTAACGGCTCATATACAGACTGTTTGAAGCATTACTCCCCCTGGACGTAAGTCGGCATTGTGCCTACTATATTCAATCCCGATGCAATTTCTTTGTTTCATCGTCAATATGAAGCTCCAAGGGTTACAGTAAACTCCCAGTGGTGCGTCGCAGTCTAATACTGGCCTCTCAGGAAAGGCACGTATACAGACTGTTTGAAGCATTGCTCCCCCTGGACGTAAGTCGGTATTGTGCCCACTATATTCAATCCCGATGCAATTTCTGTGTTTCATAGGCACTATGATGCTCCAAGGGTTACAGTAAACACCCAGTGGTGCGTCGTAATCTAATACTGGCCTCTCAGGAAAGGCACGTATACAGACTGTTTGAAGCATTACACCCCCTGGACGTAAGTCGGCATTGTGCCTACTATATTCAAACCCGGTGCAATTTCTGTGTTTCATCGTCAATATGAAGCTCCAGGGGTTACAGTAAACACCCAGTGGTGCGTCGCAGTCTAATACTGGCCTCTCAGTAACGGCACATATGCAGACTGTTTGAAGCATTACTCCCCTTGGACGTAAGTCGGCATTGTGCCTACTATATTCAAACCCGATGCAATTTCTGTGTTTCATCGTCAATATAAAGCTCCAAGGGTTACAGTAAACACCCAGTGGTGCGTCGCAATCTAATACTGGCTTCTCTGTAACGGCACGTATACAGACTGTTTGAAGCATTGCTCCCCCAGGACGTAAGTCGGCATTGTGCCTACTTTATTCAATCCCGATTCAATTTCTGTGTTTCATCGTCAAAATGAAGCTCCAAGGGTTACAGTAAACATCCACTGGTGCGTGCAATCTGATACTGGCCTCCAGTAGCGGCACATATTACGACTGTTTGAAGCATTACTCCCCGTGGACGTAAGTCGGCATTGTGCCTACTATATTCAATCCCAATGAAATTTCTGTGTTTCATCGTCAATATGAAGCTCTAAGGGTTACAGTAAACACCCAGTGGTGCGTCGCAACCTAATACTGGCCTCTCAGTAACGGCACATATACAGACTGTTTGAAGCATTATTCCCAATCCACGTAAGTCGGCATTGTGCCTACTATATTCAATCTTGATGCAATTTCTGTGTTTCATCGTCAATATGAAGCTCCAGGGGTTACAGTAAACACCCAGTGGTGTGTCGCAATCTAATACTGGAATCTCAGGAGAGGCACGTATACAACTGTATGAAGCATTGCTCCCCCTGGACGTAAGTTTGCATTGTGCCTACTATATTCAATCCCGATGCAATTTCTGTGTTTCATCGTCAATATGAAGCTCCAAGGGTTACAGTAAACTCCCAGTGGTGCGTCGCAGTCTAATACTGGCCTCTCAGGAAAGGCACGTATACAGACTGTTTGAAGCATTGCTCCCCCTGGACGTAAGTCGGCATTGTGCCTACTATATTCAATCCCGATGCAATTTCTGTGTTTCATAGTCAATATGAAGCACCAAGGGTTACAGTAAACACCCAGTGGTGCATCGCAATCTAACACTGGCCTCTCAGGAAAAGCACGTATACAGACTGTTTGAAGCATAGCTCCCCCTGAACGAAAGTCGGCATTGTGCTTCCCATATTCAATCCCGATGCCATTTCTGTGTTTCATCGTCAATATGAACCTCCAAGGGTTACAGTAAATTCCCAGTGGTGCGTCGCAGTCTAATACTGGCCTCTCAGGAAAGGCACGTATTCAGACTGTTTGAAGCATTGCTCCCCCTGGACGTAAGTCGGTATTGTGCCCACTATATTCAATCCCGATGCAATTTCTGTGTTTCATAGTCAATATGATGCTCCAAGGGTTACAGTAAACACCCAGTGGTGCGTCGCAAGCTAATACTGGCCTCTCAGGAAAGGCACGTATACAGACTGTTTGGAGCATAGCTCCCCCTGAACGAAAGTCGGCATTGTGCTTCCTATATTCAATCCCGATGCAATTTCTTTGTTTCATCGTCAATATGAAGCTCCAAGGGTTACAGTAAACTCCCAGTGGTGCGTCGCAGTCTAATACTGGCCTCTCAGGAAAGGCACGTATACAGACTGTTTGAAGCATTGCTCCCCCTGCAGGTAAGTCGGCATTGTGCCTACTATATTCAATCCCGATGCAAATTCTATGTTTCATAGTCAATATGAAGCACCAAGGGTTACAGTAAACACCCAGTGGTGCATCGCAATCTAACACTGGCCTCTCAGGAAATTCACGTATACAGACTGTTTGAAGCATAGCTCCCCCTGAACGAAAGTCGGCATTGTGCTTCCTATATTCAATCCCGATGCAATTTCTGTGTTTCATCGTCAATATGAACCTCCAAGGGTTACAGTAAATTCCCAGTGGTGCGTCGCAGTCTAATACTGGCCTCTCAGGAAAGGCACGTATACAGACTGTTTGAAGCATACCTCCCCCTGTACCTAAGTCGATCTTCTGCCTACTATATTCAATCCCGATGCAATATCTGTGTTTCATAGTCAATATGAAGCGCCAAGGGTTACAGTAAATTCCCAGTGGTGCGTCGCAATCTAATACTGGCCTCTCAGTGACGGCACATATACAGACTGTTTGAAGCATTATTCCCAATGGACGTAAGTCGGCATTGTGCCTACTATATTCAATCCCTATGCAATTTCTTTGTTTTATCGTCAATATGAAGCTCCAAGGGTTACAGTAAACTCCCAGTGGTGCGTCGCAGTCTAATACTCGCCTCTCAGGAAAGGCACGTATACAGACTGTTTGAATCATTGCTCCCCCTGGACGTAAGTAGGTATTGTGCCTACTTTATTCAATCCCGATGCAATTTCTGTGTTCCATCGTCAAAATGAAGCTCCAAGGGTTACAGTAAACATCCATTGGTGCGTGCAATCTGATACTGGCCTCTCAGGAAAGGCACGTATACAGACTGTTTGGAGCATAGCTCCCCCTGAACGAAAGTCGGCATTGTGCTTCCTATATTCAATCCCGATGCAATTTCTTTGTTTTATCGTCAATATGAAGCTCCAAGGGTTACAGTAAACTCCCAGTGGTGCGTCGCAGTCTAATACTGGCCTCTCAGGAAAGGCACGTATACAGACTGTTTGAAGCATTGCTCCCCCTGCAGGTAAGTCGGCATTGTGCCTACTATATTCAATACCGATGCAAATTCTATGTTTCATTGTCAATATGAAGCACCAAGGGTTACAGTAAACACCCAGTGGTGCATCGCAATCTAACACTGGCCTCTCAGGAAAGGCACGTATACAGACTGTTTGAAGCATGGCTCCCCCTGAACGAAAGTCGGCATTGTGCTTCCTATATTCAATCCCGATGCAATTTCTGTGTTTCATCGTCATATGAACCTCCAAGGGTTACAGTAAATTCCCAGTGGTGCGTCGCAGTCTAATACTGGCCTCTCAGGAAAGGCACGTATACAGACTGTTTGAAGCATTCCTCCCCCTGTACCTAAGTCGATCTTCTGCCTACTATATTCAATCCCGATGCAATATCTGTGTTTCATAGTCAATATGAAGCGCCAAGGGTTACAGTAAATGCCCAGTGGTGCGTCGCAATCTAATACTGGCCTCTCAGTAACGGCACAAATACAGACTGTTTGAAGCATTATTCCCAATGGACGTAAGTCGGCATTGTGCCTACTATATTCAATCCCGATGCAATTTCTTTGTTTTATCGTCAATATGAAGCTCCAAGGGTTACAGTAAACTCCCAGTGGTGCGTCGCAGTCTAATACTGGCCTCTCAGGAAAGGCACGTATACAGACTGTTTGAATCATTGCTCCCCCTGGACGTAAGTCGGTATTGTGCCTACTTTATTCAATCCCGATGCAATTTCTGTGTTCCATCGTCAAAATGAAGCTCCAAGGGTTACAGTAAACATCCACTGGTGCGTGCAATCTGATACTGGCCTCTCAGTAACGGCACATATTACGACTGTTTGAAGCATTAGTCCCCCTGGACGTAAGTCGGCATTGTGCCTACTATATTCAATCCCAATGAAATTTCTGTGTTTCACCGTCAATATGAAGCTCCAAGGGTTACAGTAAACACCCAGTGGTGCGTCGCAACCTAATACTGGCCTCTCAGTAACGGCACATATACAGACTGTTTGAAGCATTATTCCCAATGGACGTAAGTCGGCATTGTGTCTACTATATTCAATCCCGAAGCAATTTCTTTGTTTCATCGTCAATATGAAGCTCCAAGGGTTACAGTAAACTCCCAGTGGTGCGTCGCAGTCTAATACTGGCCTCTCCGGAAAGGCACGTATACAGACTGTTTGAAGCATTGCTCCCCCTGGACGAAAGTCGGCATTGTGCCTACTATATTCAATCCCGATGCAATTTCTGTGTTGCATAGTCAATATGAAGCACCAAGGGTTACAGTAAACACCCTGTGTGCATCGCAATCTAACACTGGCCTCTCCGGAAAGGCACGTATACAGACTGTTTGAAGCATAGCTCCCCCTGAACGAAAATCGGCATTGTGCTTCCTATATTCAATCCCGATGCAATTTCTGTGTTTCATCGTCATTATGAATCTCCAAGGGTTACAGTAAATTCCCAGTGGAGCGTCGCAGTCGCCTCTCAGAAAAGGCACGTATACAGACTGTTTGAAGCATTCCTCCCCCTGTACGTAAGTCGATCTTCTGCCTACTATATTCAATCCCGATGCAATATCTGTGTTTCATAGTCAATATGAAGCTCCAAGGGTTACAGTAAACTCCCAGTGGTGCGTCGCAATCTAATACTGATCTCTGAGTAACGGCACATATACAGACTTTTTGAAGCATTAATCCCCCTGGACGTAAGTCGGCATTGTGCCTACTATATTGAATCCCGATGCAATTTCTTTGCTTCATCGTCAATATGAAGCTCCAAGTGTTACAGTAAACTCCCAGTGGTGCGTCGCAGTCTAATACTGGCCTCTCAGGAAAGGCACGTATACAGACTGTTTGAAGCATTGCTCCCCCTGGACGTAAGTCGGTATTGTGCCCACTATCTTCAATCCCGATGCAATTTCTGTGTTTCATAGTCAATATGATGCTCCAAGGGTTACAGTAAACACCCAGTGGTGCGTCGCAATCTAATACTGGCTTCTCAGGAAAGGCACGTATACAGACTGTTTGAAGCATAGCCCCCCCTGAACGAAAGTCGGCATTGTGCTTCCTATATTCAATCCCGAAGCAATTTCTTTGTTTCTTCGTCAATATGAAGCTCCAAGAGTTACAGTAAACTCCCAGTGGTGCGTCGCAGTCTAATACTGGCCTCCACGGAAAGGCACGTATACAGACTGTTTGAAGCATTGCTCCCCCTGGACGTAAGTCGGCATTGTGCCTACTATATTCAATCCCGATGCAATTTCTGTGTTTCATAGTCAATATGAACCTCCAAGGGTTACAGTAAATTCCCAGTGGTGCGTCGCAGTCTAATACTGGCCTCTCAGGAAAGGCACGTATACAGACTGTTTGAAGCATTTTTCCCCCTGTACGTAAGTCGATCTTCAGCCAACTATATTCAATCCCGATGCAATATCTGTGTTTCATAGTCAATATGAAGCTCCAAGGGTTACAGTAAACTCCCAGTGGTGCGTCGCAATCTAATACTGGCCTCTCAGTAACGGCACATATACAGACTGTTTGAGGCATTACTCCCCCTGGACGTAGGTCGGCATTCTGCCTACTATATTCAATCCCGACGAATTTCTGTGTTTCATAGTCAATATGTAGCTCCAGGGGTTACAGTAATCACCCAGTGGTGCGTCGCAATCTAATACTGGCCTCTCAGGAAAGGCACTTATACAGACTGTTTGAAGCATTACTCCCCCTGGACGTAAGTCGGCATTGTGCCTACTATATTCACCCCGATGCAATATCTGTGTTTCATAGTCAATATGAAGCTCCAAGGGTTACAGTAAACTCCCAGTGGTGCGTCGCAATCTAATACTGACCTCACAGTAACGGCACATATACAGACTGTTTGAAGCATTGCTCCCCCTGGACGTAAGTCGGCATTGTGCCTACTATATTCAATCCCGATGCAATTTCTGTGTTTCATCGTCAATATGAAGCTCCAGGGGTTACAGTAAACACCCAGTGGTGCGTCGCAATCTAATACTGGAATCTCAGGAGAGGCACGTATACAACTGTATGAAGCATTGCTCCCCCTGGACGTAAGTTTGCATTGTGCCCACTATATTCAATCCCGATGCCATTTCTGTGTTTCATCGTATATATGAAGCTCCAAGGGTTACAGTAAACTCCCAGTGGTCCGTCGCAATCTAATACTGGCCTCTCAGTAAGGGCACATATACAGACTGTTTGAAGCATTACTCCCCCTGGACGTACTTCGGCATTGTGCCTAATATATTCAATCCCGATGCAATTTCTTTGTTTCATCGTCAATATGAAGCTCCAAGGGTTACAGTAAACTCCCAGTGGTGCGTCGCAGTCTAATACTGGCCTCTCAGGAATGGCACGGATACAGACTGTTTGAAGCATTGCTCCCCCTGGACGTAAGTCGGCATTGTGCCTACTATATTCAATCCCGATGCAATTTCTGTGTTTCATAGTCAATATGAAGCACCAAGGGTTACAGTAAACACCCGGTGGTGCATCGCAATCTAACACTGGCCTCTCAGGAAAGGCACGTATACAGACTGTTTGAAGCATAGCTCCCCCTGAACGAAAGTCGGCATTGTGCTTCCTATATTCAATCCCGATGCACTTTCTGTGTTTCATCGTCAATATGAACCTCCAAGGGTTACAGTAAATTCCCAGTGGAGCGTCGCAGTCTAATACTGGCCTCTCAGGAAAGGCACGTACACAGACTGTTTGAAGCATTCCTCCCCCTGTACGTATATCGATCTTCTGCCTACTATATTCAATCCCGATGCAATATCTGTGTTTCATAGTCAATATGAAGCTCCAAGGGTTACAGTAAACTCCCAGTGGTGCGTCGCAATCTAATACTGGTCTCTCAGTAACGGCACATATACAGACTGTTTGTAGCATTACTCCCCCTGGACGTAAGTCGGCATTGTGCCTGCTAGATTCAATCCCGATGCAATTTCTGTGTTTCATCGTCAATATGAAGCTCCAAGGGTTACAGTAAACACCCAGTGGTGCGTCGCAATCTAATACTGGCCTCTCTCGAACGGCACGTATACAGAGTTTTTGAAGCATTGCTCCCCCTGGACGTAAGTCGGCATTGTGCCTACTATATTCAATCCCGATGCAATTTCTGTGTTTCATCGTCAATATGAAGCTCCAAGGGTTACAGTAAACTCCCAGTGATGCGTCGCAGTCTAATAGTGGCCTCTCAGGAAAGGCACGTATACAGACTGTTTGAAGCATTACTCCCCCTGGACGTAAGTCGGCATTGTGCCTACTATATTCAATCCCGAAGCAATTTCTGTGTTTCATCGTCAATATGTAGCTCAACGGGTTACAGTAAACGCCCAGTGGTGCGTCGCAATCTAATACTGGAATCTCAGGAAAGGCACGTGTACAACTGTATGAAGCATTGCTCCCCCTGGACGTAAGTCGGCATTGTGCCTACTATATTCAATTACGATGCAATTTCTGTGTTTCATCGTCAGTATGAAGCTCCAAGGGTTACAGTAAACACCCAGTGGTGCGTCGCAATCTAATACCAGCCTCTGAGTAACGGCAAATATACAGACTGTTTGAAGCATTGCTCCTCCTGGACGTAAGTCGGCATTGTGCCTACTATATTCAATCCCGATGCAATTTCTGTGTTTCATCGTCAATATGAAGCTCCAAGGGTTACAGTAAACACCCAGTGGTGCGTCGCAATGTAATACCGGCCTCTCTGTAACGGCACGTATACAGACTGTTTGAAGCATTGCTCCCCCAGGACGTAAGTCGGCATTGTGCCTACTATAATCAATCCCGATGCAATTTCTGTGTTTCATCGTCAATATGAAGCTCCAAAGGTGGCAGTAAACACCCAGTGATGCGTCGCAATCTAATACTGGCCTCTCAGGGAAGGCACGTATACAGACTGTTTGAAGCATTACTCCCCCTGGACGTAAGTCGGCATTGTGCCTACTATATTCAATCCCGATGCAATTTCTGTGTTTCATCGTCATTATGAAGCTCCAAGGGTTACAGTAAACACCCAGAGGTGCGTCGCAATCTAATACTAGAATCTAAGGAAAGGCACGTATACAACTGTATGAAGCATTGCTCCCCCTGGACGTAAGTCGGCATTGTACCTACTATATTCAATCCCGATGCAATTTCTGTGTTTCATCGATAATATGAAGCTCCAAGGGTTACAGTAAACTCAAAGTGGTGCGTCGCAATCTAATACTGGCCTCTCAGTAACGGAACATATACAGACTGTTTGAAGCATTACTCCCCCTGGACGTAAGTCGGCATTGTGCTACTATATTCAATCCAGATGCATGTTCTTTGTTTCATCGTCAATATGAAGCTCCAAGGGTTACAGTAAACTCCCAGTGGTGCGTCGCAGTCTAATACTGGCCTCTCAGGAAAGGCACGTATACAGACTGTTTGAAGCATTGCTACCCGTGGACGTAAGTCGGCATTGTGCCTACTATATTCAATCCCGATGCAATTTCTGTGTTTCATCGTCAATATGAAGCTCCAAGAGTTACAGTAAACACCCAGTGGAGCGTCGCAAACTAATACTGGAATCTCAGGAAAGGCACGTATACAACTGTATGAAGCATTGCTCCCCCTGGACGTAAGTTTGCATTGTGCCAACTTTATTCAATCCCGATGCAATTTCTGTGTTTCATCGTCAATATGAAGCTCCAAGGGTTACAGTAAACTCTAAGAGGTGCGTCGCAGTCTAATACTGCCCTCTCAGGAAAGGCACGTATACGGACTGTTTGAAGCATTCCTCCCCCTGTACGTAAGTCGGCATTCTGCCTACTATATTCAATCCCAATGCAATTTCTTTGTTTCATCGTCAATATGAAGCTCCAAGGGTTACAGTAAACTCCCAGTGGTGCGTCGCAATCAAATACTGGCCTCTCAAGAAAGGCACGAATACAGACTGTTTGAAGCATAGCTCCCCCTGAACGAAAGTCGGCATTGTGCTTCCTATATTCAATCCTGATGCAATTTCTGTGTTTCATCGTCAATATGAAGCTCCAAGGGTTGCAGTAAACTCCCAGTGGTGCGTCGCAATCTAATACTGGCCTCTCAGTAACGTCACATATATAGACTGTTTGAGGCATTACTCCCCCTGGACGTAAGTCGGCATTCTGCCTACTATATTCAATCCCAATGCAATTTCTTTGTTTCATCGTCAATATGAAGCTCCAAGGGTTACAGTAAAATCCCAGTGGTGCGTCGCAGTCTAATACTGGCCTCTCAGGAAAGGCACGTATACAGACTGTTTGAAGCATTGCTCCCCCTGGACGTAAGGCGGTATTGTGCCTACTATATTCAATCCCGATGCAATTTCTGTGTTTCATAGTCAATATGATGCTCCAAGGGTTACAGTTAACACCCAGTGGTGCGTCGCAATCTAATACTGGCCTCTCAAGAAAGACACGAATACAGACTGTTTGAAGCATAGCTCCCCCTGAACGAAAGTCGGCATTGTGCTTCCTATATTCAATCCTGATGTAATTTCTGTGTTTCATCGTCAATATGAAGCTCCAAGGGTTGCAGTAAATTCCCAGTGGTGCGTCGCAGTCTAATACTGACCTCTCAGGAAAGGCACGTATACAGACTGTTTGAAGCATTCCTCCCCCTGTACGTAAGTCGATCTTCCGCCTACTATATTCAATCCCGATGCAATTTCTGTGTTTCATCGTGAATATGAAGTTCCAAGGGTTACAGTAAACACCCAGTGGTGCGACGCAATCTAATACTGGCCTCTCAGGAAAGGCACGTATACAGACTGTTTGAAGCATAGCTCCCCCTGAACGAAAGTCGGCATTGTGCTTCCTATATTCAATCCCGATGCAATTTCGTTGTTTCATCGTCAATATGAAGCTCCAAGGGTTACAGTAAACTCCCAGTGGTGCGTCGCAGTCTAATACTGGCCTCTCAGGAAAGGCACGTATACAGACTGTTTGAAGCATTGCTCCCCCTGCAGGTAAGTCGGCATTGTACCTACTATATTCAATCCCGATGCAGTTTCTGTGCTTCATAGTCAATATGATGCACCAAGGGTTACAGTAAACACCCAGTGGTGCATCGCAATCTAACACTGGCCTCTCAGGAAAGGCACGTATACAGACTGTTTGAAGCATTCTTCCCCCTGTACGTAAGTCGAGCTTTGCCTACTATATTCAATCCCAATGCAATATCTGTGTTTCATAGTCAATATGAAGCTCCAAGGGTTACGGTAAATTCCCAGTGGTGCGTCGCATTCTAATACTGGCCTCTCAGTAACGGCACAAATACATACTGTTTGAGCATTACTCCCCCTGGACGTAAGTCGGCATTCTGCCTACTATATTCAATCCCGGTGCAATTTCTTTGTTTCATCGTCAGTATAAAGCTCCATGGGTTACAGTAAACTCCCAGTGGTGCGTCGCAGTCAAATACTGGCCTCTCAGGAAAGGCACGTATACAGACTGTTTGAAGCATTGCTCCCCCTGGACGTAAGTCGGCATTCTGCCTACTATATTCAATCCCAATGAAATTTCTGTGTTTCATCGTCAATATGAAGCTCCAAGGGTTACAGTAAACACCCAGTGGTGCGTCGCAACCTAATACTGGCCTCTCAGTAACGGCACATATACAGACTGTTTGAAGCATTATTCCCAATGGACGTAATTCGGCATTGTGCCTACTATATTCAATCCCGATGCAATTTCTGTGTTTCATCGTCAATATGAAGCTCCAGGGGTTACAGTAAACACACAGTGGTGCGTCGCAATCTAATACTGGAATCTCAGGAGAGGCACGTATACAACTGTATGAAGCATTGCTCCCCCTGGACGTAAGTTTGCATTGTGCCTACTATATTCAATCCCGATGCAATTTCTGTGTTTCATCGTCAATATGAAGCTCCAAGGGTTACAGTAAACTCCCAGTGGTGCGTCGCAGTCCAATATTGGCATCTCAGGAAAGGCACGTATACAGACTGTTTGAAGCATTGGTCCCCATGGACGTAAGTCGGCATTGTGCCTACTATCTTCAATCCCGATGCAATTTCTGTATTTCGAAGTCAATATGATGCTCCGAGGGTTACAGTAAACACCCAGTGGTGCGTCGCAATCTAATACTGGCTTCTCAGGAAAGGCACGTATACAGACTGTTTGAAGCATAGCCCCCCCTGAACGAAAGTCGGCATTGTGCTTCCTATATTCAATCCCGATGCAATTTCTTTGTTTCATCGTCAATATGAAGCTCCAAGGGTTACAGTAAACTCCCAGTGGTGCGTCGCAGGCTAATACTGGCCTCTCAGGAAAGGCACGTATACAGACTGTTTGAAGCATTGCTCCGCCTGCAGGTATGTCGGCATTGTGCCTACTATATTCAATCCCTAAGCAATTTCTGTGCTTCATAGTCAATATGTTGCACCAAGGGTTACAGTAAACACCCAGTGCTGCATCGCAATCTAACACTGGCCTCTCAGGAAAGGCACGTATACAGACTGTTTGAAGCATTACTCCCCCTGGACGTAAGTCGGCATTGTGCCTGCTAGATTCAATCCCGATGCAATTTCTGTGTTTCATCGTCAATATGAAGCTCCAAGGGTTACAGTAAACACCCAGTGGTGCGTCGCAATCTAATACTGGCCTCTCTCGAACGGCACGTATACAGAGTTTTTGAAGCATTGCTCCCCCTGGACGTAAGTCGGCATTGTGCCTACTATATTCAATCCCGAAGCAATTTCTGTGTTTCATCGTCAATATGAAGCTCCAAGGGTTACAGTAAACTCCCAGTGATGCGTCGCAGTCTAATAGTGGCCTCTCAGGAAAGGCACGTATACAGACTGTTTGAAGCATTACTCCCCCTGGACGTAAGTCGGCATTGTGCCTACTATATTCAATCCCGAAGCAATTTCTGTGTTTCATCGTCAATATGTAGCTCCACGGGTTACAGTAAACGCCCAGTGGTGCGTCGCAATCTAATACTGGAATCTCAGGAAAGGCACGTGTACAACTGTATGAAGCATTGCTCCCCCTGGACGTAAGTCGGCATTGTGCCTACTATATTCAATTACGATGCAATTTCTGTGTTTCATCGTCAGTATGAAGCTCCAAGGGTTACAGTAAACACCCAGTGGTGCGTCGCAATCTAATACCAGCCTCTGAGTAACGGCAAATATACAGACTGTTTGAAGCATTGCTCCTCCTGGACGTAAGTCGGCATTGTGCCTACTATATTCAATCCCGATGCAATTTCTGTGTTTCATCGTCAATATGAAGCTCCAAGGGTTACAGTAAACACCCAGTGGTGCGTCGCAATGTAATACCGGCCTCTCTGTAACGGCACGTATACAGACTGTTTGAAGCATTGCTCCCCCAGGACGTAAGTCGGCATTGTGCCTACTATAATCAATCCCGATGCAATTTCTGTGTTTCATCGTCAATATGAAGCTCCAAAGGTGGCAGTAAACACCCAGTGATGCGTCGCAATCTAATACTGGCCTCTCAGGGAAGGCACGTATACAGACTGTTTGAAGCATTACTCCCCCTGGACGTAAGTCGGCATTGTGCCTACTATATTCAATCCCGATGCAATTTCTGTGTTTCATCGTCATTATGAAGCTCCAAGGGTTACAGTAAACACCCAGAGGTGCGTCGCAATCTAATACTAGAACCTAAGGAAAGGCACGTATACAACTGTATGAAGCATTGCTCCCCCTGGACGTAAGTCGGCATTGTACCTACTATATTCAATCCCGATGCAATTTCTGTGTTTCATCGATAATATGAAGCTCCAAGGGTTACAGTAAACTCAAAGTGGTGCGTCGCAATCTAATACTGGCCTCTCAGTAACGGAACATATACAGACTGTTTGAAGCATTACTCCCCCTGGACGTAAGTCGGCATTGTGCTACTATATTCAATCCAGATGCATGTTCTTTGTTTCATCGTCAATATGAAGCTCCAAGGGTTACAGTAAACTCCCAGTGGTGCGTCGCAGTCTAATACTGGCCTCTCAGGAAAGGCACGTATACAGACTGTTTGAAGCATTGCTACCCGTGGACGTAAGTCGGCATTGTGCCTACTATATTCAATCCCGATGCAATTTCTGTGTTTCATCGTCAATATGAAGCTCCAAGAGTTACAGTAAACACCCAGTGGAGCGTCGCAAACTAATACTGGAATCTCAGGAAAGGCACGTATACAACTGTATGAAGCATTGCTCCCCCTGGACGTAAGTTTGCATTGTGCCAACTTTATTCAAATCCCGATGCAATTTCTGTGTTTCATCGTCAATATGAAGCTCCAAGGGTTACAGTAAACTCCAAGAGGTGCGTCGCAGTCTAATACTGCCCTCTCAGGAAAGGCACGTATACGGACTGTTTGAAGCATTCCTCCCCCTGTACGTAAGTCGGCATTCTGCCTACTATATTCAATCCCAATGCAATTTCTTTGTTTCATCGTCAATATGAAGCTCCAAGGGTTACAGTAAACTCCCAGTGGTGCGTCGCAATCAAATACTGGCCTCTCAAGAAAGGCACGAATACAGACTGTTTGAAGCATAGCTCCCCCTGAACGAAAGTCGGCATTGTGCTTCCTATATTCAATCCTGATGCAATTTCTGTGTTTCATCGTCAATATGAAGCTCCAAGGGTTGCAGTAAACTCCCAGTGGTGCGTCGCAATCTAATACTGGCCTCTCAGTAACGTCACATATATAGACTGTTTGAGGCATTACTCCCCCTGGACGTAAGTCGGCATTCTGCCTACTATATTCAATCCCAATGCAATTTCTTTGTTTCATCGTCAATATGAAGCTCCAAGGGTTACAGTAAAATCCCAGTGGTGCGTCGCAGTCTAATACTGGCCTCTCAGGAAAGGCACGTATACAGACTGTTTGAAGCATTGCTCCCCCTGGACGTAAGGCGGTATTGTGCCTACTATATTCAATCCCGATGCAATTTCTGTGTTTCATAGTCAATATGATGCTCCAAGGGTTACAGTTAACACCCAGTGGTGCGTCGCAATCTAATACTGGCCTCTCAAGAAAGACACGAATACAGACTGTTTGAAGCATAGCTCCCCCTGAACGAAAGTCGGCATTGTGCTTCCTATATTCAATCCTGATGTAATTTCTGTGTTTCATCGTCAATATGAAGCTCCAAGGGTTGCAGTAAATTCCCAGTGGTGCGTCGCAGTCTAATACTGACCTCTCAGGAAAGGCACGTATACAGACTGTTTGAAGCATTCCTCCCCCTGTACGTAAGTCGATCTTCCGCCTACTATATTCAATCCCGATGCAATTTCTGTGTTTCATCGTGAATATGAAGTTCCAAGGGTTACAGTAAACACCCAGTGGTGCGACGCAATCTAATACTGGCCTCTCAGGAAAGGCACGTATACAGACTGTTTGAAGCATAGCTCCCCCTGAACGAAAGTCGGCATTGTGCTTCCTATATTCAATCCCGATGCAATTTCGTTGTTTCATCGTCAATATGAAGCTCCAAGGGTTACAGTAAACTCCCAGTGGTGCGTCGCAGTCTAATACTGGCCTCTCAGGAAAGGCACGTATACAGACTGTTTGAAGCATTGCTCCCCCTGCAGGTAAGTCGGCATTGTACCTACTATATTCAATCCCGATGCAGTTTCTGTGCTTCATAGTCAATATGATGCACCAAGGGTTACAGTAAACACCCAGTGGTGCATCGCAATCTAACACTGGCCTCTCAGGAAAGGCACGTATACAGACTGTTTGAAGCATTCTTCCCCCTGTACGTAAGTCGAGCTTTGCCTACTATATTCAATCCCAATGCAATATCTGTGTTTCATAGTCAATATGAAGCTCCAAGGGTTACGGTAAATTCCCAGTGGTGCGTCGCAAACTAATACTGGCCTCTCAGTAACGGCACAAATACATACTGTTTGAGCATTACTCCCCCTGGACGTAAGTCGGCATTCTGCCTACTATATTCAATCCCGGTGCAATTTCTTTGTTTCATCGTCAGTATAAAGCTCCATGGGTTACAGTAAACTCCCAGTGGTGCGTCGCAGTCAAATACTGGCCTCTCAGGAAAGGCACGTATACAGACTGTTTGAAGCATTGCTCCCCCTGGACGTAAGTCGGCATTCTGCCTACTATATTCAATCCCAATGAAATTTCTGTGTTTCATCGTCAATATGAAGCTCCAAGGGTTACAGTAAACACCCAGTGGTGCGTCGCAACCTAATACTGGCCTCTCAGTAACGGCACATATACAGACTGTTTGAAGCATTATTCCCAATGGACGTAATTCGGCATTGTGCCTACTATATTCAATCCCGATGCAATTTCTGTGTTTCATCGTCAATATGAAGCTCCAGGGGTTACAGTAAACACACAGTGGTGCGTCGCAATCTAATACTGGAATCTCAGGAGAGGCACGTATACAACTGTATGAAGCATTGCTCCCCCTGGACGTAAGTTTGCATTGTGCCTACTATATTCAATCCCGATGCAATTTCTGTGTTTCATCGTCAATATGAAGCTCCAAGGGTTACAGTAAACTCCCAGTGGTGCGTCGCAGTCCAATATTGGCATCTCAGGAAAGGCACGTATACAGACTGTTTGAAGCATTGGTCCCCATGGACGTAAGTCGGCATTGTGCCTACTATCTTCAATCCCGATGCAATTTCTGTATTTCGAAGTCAATATGATGCTCCGAGGGTTACAGTAAACACCCAGTGGTGCGTCGCAATCTAATACTGGCTTCTCAGGAAAGGCACGTATACAGACTGTTTGAAGCATAGCCCCCCCTGAACGAAAGTCGGCATTGTGCTTCCTATATTCAATCCCGATGCAATTTCTTTGTTTCATCGTCAATATGAAGCTCCAAGGGTTACAGTAAACTCCCAGTGGTGCGTCGCAGTCTAATACTGGCCTCTCAGGAAAGGCACGTATACAGACTGTTTGAAGCATTGCTCCGCCTGCAGGTATGTCGGCATTGTGCCTACTATATTCAATCCCTAAGCAATTTCTGTGCTTCATAGTCAATATGTTGCACCAAGGGTTACAGTAAACACCCAGTGCTGCATCGCAATCTAACACTGGCCTCTCAGGAAAGGCACGTATACAGACTGTTTGAAGCATAGCTCCCCCTGAACGATAGTCGGCATTGTGCTTCCTATATTCAATCCCGATGCAATTTCTGTGTTTCATCGTTAATATGAAGCTCCAAGGGTTACACTAAATTCCCAGTGGTGCGTCGCAGTTTAATACTGGCCTCTCAGGAAAGGCACGTATACAGATTGTTTGAAGCATTCCTCCCCCTGTACGTAAGTCGATATTCTGCCTACTATATTCAATCCCGATCCAATATCTGTGTTTCATCGTCAATATGAAGCTCCAAGGGTTACAGTAAACTCCCAGTGGTGCGTCGCAATCTAATACTGGCCTCTCAGTAACGGCACATATACAGACTGTTTGAGGCATTACTCCCCCTGGACGTAAGTCGGCATTCTGCCTACTATATTCAATCCCAATGAGATTTCTTTGTTTCATCGTCAATATGAAGCTCCAAGGGTTACAGTAAAATCCCAGTGGTGCGTCGCAGTCTAATACTGGCCTCTCAGGAAAGGCACGTATACAGACTGTTTGAAGCATTGCTCCCCCTGGACGTAAGTCGGTATTGTGCCTACTATATTCAATCCCGATGCAATTTCTGTGTTTCATAGTCAATATGAAGTTCCAAGGGTTACAGTAAACACCCAGTGGTGCGTCGCAATCTAATACTGGCCTCTCAGGAAAGGCACGTATACAGACTGTTTGAAGCATAGCTCCACCTGAACGAAAGTCGGCATTGTGCTTCCTATATTCAATCCCGATGCAATTTCTTTGTTTCATCGTCAATATGAAGCTCCAAGGGTTACAGTAAACTCCCAGTGGTGCGTCGCAGTCTAATACTGGCCTCTCAGGAAAGGCACGTATACAGACTGTTTGAAGCATTGCTCCCCCTGCAGGTAAGTCGGCATTGTGCCTACTATATTCAATCCCGATGCAATTTCTGTGCTTCATAGTCTATATGATGCACCAAGGGTTACAGTAAACACCCAGTGGTGCATCGCAATCTAACACTGGCCTCTCAGGAAAGGCACGTATACAGACTGTTTGAAGCATTCCTCCCCCTGTACGTAAGTCAATCTTCTGCCTACTATATTCAATCCCGATGCAATATCTGTGTTTCATAGTCAATATGAAGCTCCAAGGGTTACGGTAAATTCCCAGTGTTGCGTCGCAATCTAATACTGGCCTCTCAGTAACGGCACATATACAGACTGTTTGAGGCATTACTCCCCCTGGACGTAAGTCGGCATTCTGCCTACTATATTCAATCCCGATGCAATTTCTTTGTTTCATCGTCAGTATAAAGCTCCATGGGTTACAGTAAACTCCCAGTGGTGCGTCGCAGTCAAATACTGGCCTCTCAGGAAAGGCACGTATACAGACTGTTTGAAGCATTGCTCCCCCTGGACGTAAGTCGGTATTGTGCCTACTTTATTCAATCCCGATGCAATTTCTGTGTTTCATCGTCAATTTGAAGCTCCAAGCGTTACAGTAAACATCCACTGGTGCGTGCAATCTAATACTGGCCTCTCAGTAACGGCACATATTACGACTGTTTGAAGCATTACTCCACCTGGACGTAAGTCGGCATTGTGCCTACTATATTCAATCCCAATGAAATTTCTGTGTTTCATCGTCAATATGAAGCTCCAAGGGATACAGTAAACACCCAGTGGTGCGTCGCAATCTAATACTGGCTTCTCGGGAAAGGCACGTATACAGACTGTTTGAGGCATAGCTCCCCCTGAACGAAAGTCGGCATTGTGCTTCCTATATTCAAACCCGATGCAATTTCTTTGTTTCACCGTCAATATGAAGCTCCAAGGGTTACAGTAAACTCCCAGTGGAGCGTCGCAGTCTAATACTGGCCTCTCAGGAAAGGCACGTATACAGACTGTTTGAAGCATTGCTCCCCCTGGACGTAAGGCGGTATTCTGCCTACTATCTTGATTCCCGATGCAATTTCTGTGTTTCATAGTCAATATGATGCTCCAAGGGTTACAGTAAACACCCAGTGGTGCGTCGCAATCTAATACTGGCTTCTCAGGAAAGGCACGTATACAGACTGTTTGAAGCTTAGCCCCCCCTGAACGAAAGTCGGCATTGTGCTTCCTATATTCAATCCCGATGCAATTTCTTTGTTGCATCGTCAATATGAAGCTCCAAGGGTTACAGTAAACTCCCAGTGGTGCGTCGCAGTCTAATACTGGCCTCTCAGGAAAGGCACGTATACAGACTGTTTGAGCATTGCTCCCCCTGGACTTATGTCGGCATTGTGCCTACTATATTCAATCCCGATGCAATTTCTGTGTTTCATAGTCAATATGAACCTCCAAGGGTTACAGTAAATTCCCAGTGGTGCGTCGCAGTCTAATACTGGCCTCTCAGGAAAGGCACGTATACAGACTGTTTGAAGCATTCCTCCTCCTGTACGTAAGTCGATCTTCAGCCTACTATATTCAATCCCGATGCGATATCTGTGTTTCATAGTCAACATGAAGCTCCAAGGGTTACAGTAAACTCCCAGTGGTGCGTCGCAATCTAATACTGGCCTCTCAGTAGCGGCACATATACAGACTGTTTGAAGCATTACTCCCCCTGGACGTAAGTCGGCATTGTGCCTACTATATTCAATCCCGATGCAATTTCTGCGTTTCATCGTCAATATGAAGCTCCAAAGGTTACAGTGAACACCCAGTGGTGCGTCGCAATCTAATACTGGCCTCTCTCGAACGGCACGTATACAGACTGTTTGAAGCATTGCTCCCCCTGGACGTAAGTCGGCATTGTGCCTACTATATTCAATCCCGAAGCAATTTCTGTGTTTCATCGTCAATATGAAGCTCCAAGTGTTACAGTAAACTCCCAGTGTTGCGTCGCAGTCTAATAGTGGCCTCTCAGGAAAGACACGTATACAGACTGTTTGAAGCATTACTCCCCCTGGAAGTAAGTCGGCATTGTGCCTACTATATTCAATCCCGATGCAACTTCTGTGTTTCATCGTCAATATGTAGCTCCAGGGGTTACAGTAAACACCCAGTGGTGCGTCGCAATCTAATACTGGAATCTCAGGAAAGGCACGTGTACAACTGTATGAAGCATTGTTCCCCTGGACGTAAGTCGGCATTGTGCCTACTATATTCAATCCCGATGCAATTTCTGCGTTTCATCGTCAGTATGAAGCTCCAAGGGTTACAGTAAACACCCAGTGGTGCGTTGCAATCTAATACTGGCCTCTGAGTAACGGCAAATATACAGACTGTTTGAAGCATTGCTCCCCCTGGACGTATGTCGGCATTGTGCCTACTATATTCAATCCCGAGGCAATTTCTGTGTTTCATCGTCAATATGAAGCTCCAAGGGTTACAGTAAACACCCAGTGGTGCGTCGCAATCTAATACTGGCCTCTCTGTGACGGCATGTATACAGACTGTTTGAAGCATTGCTCCCCCAGGACGTAAGTCGGCATTGTGCCTACTATATTCAATCCCGATGCAATTTCTGTGTTTCATAGTCAATATGAAGCTCCAAAGGTGGCAGTAAACACCCAGTGATGCGTCGCAATCTAATACTGGCCTCTCAGGGAAGGCACGTATACAGACTGTTTGAAGCATTACTCCCCCTTGGACTTAAGTCGGCATTGTGCCTACTATATTCAATCCCGACGCAATTTCTGTGTTTCATCGTCATTATGAAGCTCCAGGGGTTACAGTAAACACCCAGTGGTGCGTCGCAATCTAATACTAGAATCTCAGGAAAGGCACGTAAACAACTGTATGAAGCATTGCTCCCCCTGGACGTAAGTTTGCATTGTGCCTACTATATTCAATCCCAATGCAATTTCTGTGTTTCATAGTCAATATGAAGCTCCAAGGGTTACAGTAAACTCCCATTGGTGCGTCGCAGTCTAATACTGGCCTCTCAGGTAAGGCAAATATACAGACTGTTTGAAGCATTCCTCCCCCTGTACGTAAGTCGATCTTCTGCCTACTATATTCAAACCCGATGCAATGTCTGTGTTTCATAGTCAATATGAAGCTCCAAGGGTTACAGTAAACTCCCAGTGGTGCGTCGCAATCTAATACTGGCCTCTCAGTAACGGCACATATACAGACTGTTTGAAGCATTGCTCCCCCTGGACGTAAGTCGGTATTGTGCCTACTATACTCATTCCCGATGCAATTTCTGTGTTTCATAGTCAATATGATGCTCCAAGGGTTACAGTTAACACCCAGTGGTGCGTCGCAATCTAATACTGGCCTCTCAAGAAAGGCACGAATACAGACTGTTTGAAGCATAGCTCCCCCTGAACGAAAGTCGGCATTGTGCTTCCTATATTCAATCCTGATGCAATTTCTGTGTTTCATCGTCAATATGAAGCTCCAAGGGTTGCAGTAAATTCCCAGTGGTGCGTCGCAGTCTAATACTGGCCTCTCAGGAAAGGCACGTATACAGACTGTTTGAAGCATTGCTACCCGTGGACGTAAGTCGGCATTGTGCCTACTATATTCAATCCCGATGCAATTTCTGTGTTTCATCGTCAATATGAAGCTCCAAGAGTTACAGTAAACACCCAGTGGAGCGTCGCAAACTAATACTGGAATCTCAGGAAAGGCACGTATACAACTGTATGAAGCATTGCTCCCCCTGGACGTAAGTTTGCATTGTGCCAACTTTATTCAAATCCCGATGCAATTTCTGTGTTTCATCGTCAATATGAAGCTCCAAGGGTTACAGTAAACTCCAAGAGGTGCGTCGCAGTCTAATACTGCCCTCTCAGGAAAGGCACGTATACGGACTGTTTGAAGCATTCCTCCCCCTGTACGTAAGTCGGCATTCTGCCTACTATATTCAATCCCAATGCAATTTCTTTGTTTCATCGTCAATATGAAGCTCCAAGGGTTACAGTAAACTCCCAGTGGTGCGTCGCAATCAAATACTGGCCTCTCAAGAAAGGCACGAATACAGACTGTTTGAAGCATAGCTCCCCCTGAACGAAAGTCGGCATTGTGCTTCCTATATTCAATCCTGATGCAATTTCTGTGTTTCATCGTCAATATGAAGCTCCAAGGGTTGCAGTAAACTCCCAGTGGTGCGTCGCAATCTAATACTGGCCTCTCAGTAACGTCACATATATAGACTGTTTGAGGCATTACTCCCCCTGGACGTAAGTCGGCATTCTGCCTACTATATTCAATCCCAATGCAATTTCTTTGTTTCATCGTCAATATGAAGCTCCAAGGGTTACAGTAAAATCCCAGTGGTGCGTCGCAGTCTAATACTGGCCTCTCAGGAAAGGCACGTATACAGACTGTTTGAAGCATTGCTCCCCCTGGACGTAAGGCGGTATTGTGCCTACTATATTCAATCCCGATGCAATTTCTGTGTTTCATAGTCAATATGATGCTCCAAGGGTTACAGTTAACACCCAGTGGTGCGTCGCAATCTAATACTGGCCTCTCAAGAAAGACACGAATACAGACTGTTTGAAGCATAGCTCCCCCTGAACGAAAGTCGGCATTGTGCTTCCTATATTCAATCCTGATGTAATTTCTGTGTTTCATCGTCAATATGAAGCTCCAAGGGTTGCAGTAAATTCCCAGTGGTGCGTCGCAGTCTAATACTGACCTCTCAGGAAAGGCACGTATACAGACTGTTTGAAGCATTCCTCCCCCTGTACGTAAGTCGATCTTCCGCCTACTATATTCAATCCCGATGCAATTTCTGTGTTTCATCGTGAATATGAAGTTCCAAGGGTTACAGTAAACACCCAGTGGTGCGACGCAATCTAATACTGGCCTCTCAGGAAAGGCACGTATACAGACTGTTTGAAGCATAGCTCCCCCTGAACGAAAGTCGGCATTGTGCTTCCTATATTCAATCCCGATGCAATTTCGTTGTTTCATCGTCAATATGAAGCTCCAAGGGTTACAGTAAACTCCCAGTGGTGCGTCGCAGTCTAATACTGGCCTCTCAGGAAAGGCACGTATACAGACTGTTTGAAGCATTGCTCCCCCTGCAGGTAAGTCGGCATTGTACCTACTATATTCAATCCCGATGCAGTTTCTGTGCTTCATAGTCAATATGATGCACCAAGGGTTACAGTAAACACCCAGTGGTGCATCGCAATCTAACACTGGCCTCTCAGGAAAGGCACGTATACAGACTGTTTGAAGCATTCTTCCCCCTGTACGTAAGTCGAGCTTTGCCTACTATATTCAATCCCAATGCAATATCTGTGTTTCATAGTCAATATGAAGCTCCAAGGGTTACGGTAAATTCCCAGTGGTGCGTCGCAAACTAATACTGGCCTCTCAGTAACGGCACAAATACATACTGTTTGAGCATTACTCCCCCTGGACGTAAGTCGGCATTCTGCCTACTATATTCAATCCCGGTGCAATTTCTTTGTTTCATCGTCAGTATAAAGCTCCATGGGTTACAGTAAACTCCCAGTGGTGCGTCGCAGTCAAATACTGGCCTCTCAGGAAAGGCACGTATACAGACTGTTTTAAGCATTGCTCCCCCTGGACGTAAGTCGGCATTCTGCCTACTATATTCAATCCCAATGAAATTTCTGTGTTTCATCGTCAATATGAAGCTCCAAGGGTTACAGTAAACACCCAGTGGTGCGTCGCAACCTAATACTGGCCTCTCAGTAACGGCACATATACAGACTGTTTGAAGCATTATTCCCAATGGACGTAATTCGGCATTGTGCCTACTATATTCAATCCCGATGCAATTTCTGTGTTTCATCGTCAATATGAAGCTCCAGGGGTTACAGTAAACACACAGTGGTGCGTCGCAATCTAATACTGGAATCTCAGGAGAGGCACGTATACAACTGTATGAAGCATTGCTCCCCCTGGACGTAAGTTTGCATTGTGCCTACTATATTCAATCCCGATGCAATTTCTGTGTTTCATCGTCAATATGAAGCTCCAAGGGTTACAGTAAACTCCCAGTGGTGCGTCGCAGTCCAATATTGGCATCTCAGGAAAGGCACGTATACAGACTGTTTGAAGCATTGGTCCCCATGGACGTAAGTCGGCATTGTGCCTACTATCTTCAATCCCGATGCAATTTCTGTATTTCGAAGTCAATATGATGCTCCGAGGGTTACAGTAAACACCCAGTGGTGCGTCGCAATCTAATACTGGCTTCTCAGGAAAGGCACGTATACAGACTGTTTGAAGCATAGCCCCCCCTGAACGAAAGTCGGCATTGTGCTTCCTATATTCAATCCCGATGCAATTTCTTTGTTTCATCGTCAATATGAAGCTCCAAGGGTTACAGTAAACTCCCAGTGGTGCGTCGCAGTCTAATACTGGCCTCTCAGGAAAGGCACGTATACAGACTGTTTGAAGCATAGCTCCCCCTGAACGATAGTCGGCATTGTGCTTCCTATATTCAATCCCGATGCAATTTCTGTGTTTCATCGTTAATATGAAGCTCCAAGGGTTACACTAAATTCCCAGTGGTGCGTCGCAGTTTAATACTGGCCTCTCAGGAAAGGCACGTATACAGATTGTTTGAAGCATTCCTCCCCCTGTACGTAAGTCGATATTCTGCCTACTATATTCAATCCCGATCCAATATCTGTGTTTCATCGTCAATATGAAGCTCCAAGGGTTACAGTAAACTCCCAGTGGTGCGTCGCAATCTAATACTGGCCTCTCAGTAACGGCACATATACAGACTGTTTGAGGCATTACTCCCCCTGGACGTAAGTCGGCATTCTGCCTACTATATTCAATCCCAATGAGATTTCTTTGTTTCATCGTCAATATGAAGCTCCAAGGGTTACAGTAAAATCCCAGTGGTGCGTCGCAGTCTAATACTGGCCTCTCAGGAAAGGCACGTATACAGACTGTTTGAAGCATTGCTCCCCCTGGACGTAAGTCGGTATTGTGCCTACTATATTCAATCCCGATGCAATTTCTGTGTTTCATAGTCAATATGAAGTTCCAAGGGTTACAGTAAACACCCAGTGGTGCGTCGCAATCTAATACTGGCCTCTCAGGAAAGGCACGTATACAGACTGTTTGAAGCATAGCTCCACCTGAACGAAAGTCGGCATTGTGCTTCCTATATTCAATCCCGATGCAATTTCTTTGTTTCATCGTCAATATGAAGCTCCAAGGGTTACAGTAAACTCCCAGTGGTGCGTCGCAGTCTAATACTGGCCTCTCAGGAAAGGCACGTATACAGACTGTTTGAAGCATTGCTCCCCCTGCAGGTAAGTCGGCATTGTGCCTACTATATTCAATCCCGATGCAATTTCTGTGCTTCATAGTCTATATGATGCACCAAGGGTTACAGTAAACACCCAGTGGTGCATCGCAATCTAACACTGGCCTCTCAGGAAAGGCACGTATACAGACTGTTTGAAGCATTCCTCCCCCTGTACGTAAGTCAATCTTCTGCCTACTATATTCAATCCCGATGCAATATCTGTGTTTCATAGTCAATATGAAGCTCCAAGGGTTACGGTAAATTCCCAGTGTTGCGTCGCAATCTAATACTGGCCTCTCAGTAACGGCACATATACAGACTGTTTGAGGCATTACTCCCCCTGGACGTAAGTCGGCATTCTGCCTACTATATTCAATCCCGATGCAATTTCTTTGTTTCATCGTCAGTATAAAGCTCCATGGGTTACAGTAAACTCCCAGTGGTGCGTCGCAGTCAAATACTGGCCTCTCAGGAAAGGCACGTATACAGACTGTTTGAAGCATTGCTCCCCCTGGACGTAAGTCGGTATTGTGCCTACTTTATTCAATCCCGATGCAATTTCTGTGTTTCATCGTCAATTTGAAGCTCCAAGCGTTACAGTAAACATCCACTGGTGCGTGCAATCTAATACTGGCCTCTCAGTAACGGCACATATTACGACTGTTTGAAGCATTACTCCACCTGGACGTAAGTCGGCATTGTGCCTACTATATTCAATCCCAATGAAATTTCTGTGTTTCATCGTCAATATGAAGCTCCAAGGGATACAGTAAACACCCAGTGGTGCGTCGCAACCTAATACTGGCCTCTCAGTAACGGCACATATACAGACAGTTTGAGGCTTTATTCCCAACGGACGTGAGTCGGCATTGTGCCTACTATATTCAATCCCGATGCAATTTCTGTGTTTCATCGTCAATATGAAGCTCCAGGGGTTACAGTAAACACCCAGTGGTGCGTCGCAATCTAATACTGGAATCTCAGGAGAGGCACGTATACAACTGTATGAAGCATTGCTCCCCCTGGACGTAAGTTTGCATTGTGCCTACTATATTCAATCCCGATGCAATTTCTGTGTTTCATCGTCAATATGAAGCTCCAAGGGTTACAGTAATCTCCCAGTGGTCCGTCGCAATCTAATACTGGCCTCTCAGTAAGGGCACATATACAGACTGTTTGAAGCATTACTCCCCCTGGAAGTAAGTCGGCATTGTGCCTACTATATTCAATCCCGATGCAATTTCTTTGTTTCTTCGTCAATATGAAGCTCCAAGGGTTACAGTAAACTCCCAGTGGTGCGTCGCAGTCTAATACTGGCCTCTCAGGAAAGGCACGTATACAGACTGTTTGAAGCATTGCTCCCCATGGACGTAAGTCGGCATTGTGCCTACTATCTTCAATCCCGATACAATTTCTGTGTTTCATAGTCAATATGATGCTCCAAGGGTTACAGTAAACACCCAGTGGTGCGTCGCAATCTAATACTGGCTTCTCGGGAAAGGCACGTATACAGACTGTTTGAGGCATAGCTCCCCCTGAACGAAAGTCGGCATTGTGCTTCCTATATTCAAACCCGATGCAATTTCTTTGTTTCACCGTCAATATGAAGCTCCAAGGGTTACAGTAAACTCCCAGTGGAGCGTCGCAGTCTAATACTGGCCTCTCAGGAAAGGCACGTATACAGACTGTTTGAAGCATTGCTCCCCCTGGACGTAAGGCGGTATTCTGCCTACTATCTTGATTCCCGATGCAATTTCTGTGTTTCATAGTCAATATGATGCTCCAAGGGTTACAGTAAACACCCAGTGGTGCGTCGCAATCTAATACTGGCTTCTCAGGAAAGGCACGTATAGAGACTGTTTGAAGCTTAGCCCCCCCTGAACGAAAGTCGGCATTGTGCTTCCTATATTCAATCCCGATGCAATTTCTTTGTTGCATCGTCAATATGAAGCTCCAAGGGTTACAGTAAACTCCCAGTGGTGCGTCGCAGTCTAATACTGGCCTCTCAGGAAAGGCACGTATACAGACTGTTTGAGCATTGCTCCCCCTGGACTTATGTCGGCATTGTGCCTACTATATTCAATCCCGATGCAATTTCTGTGTTTCATAGTCAATATGAACCTCCAAGGGTTACAGTAAATTCCCAGTGGTGCGTCGCAGTCTAATACTGGCCTCTCAGGAAGGGCACGTATACAGACTGTTTGAAGCATTCCTCCTCCTGTACGTAAGTCGATCTTCAGCCTACTATATTCAATCCCGATGCGATATCTGTGTTTCATAGTCAACATGAAGCTCCAAGGGTTACAGTAAACTCCCAGTGGTGCGTCGCAATCTAATACTGGCCTCTCAGTAGCGGCACATATACAGACTGTTTGAAGCATTACTCCCCCTGGACGTAAGTCGGCATTGTGCCTACTATATTCAATCCCGATGCAATTTCTGCGTTTCATCGTCAATATGAAGCTCCAAAGGTTACAGTGAACACCCAGTGGTGCGTCGCAATCTAATACTGGCCTCTCTCGAACGGCACGTATACAGACTGTTTGAAGCATTGCTCCCCCTGGACGTAAGTCGGCATTGTGCCTACTATATTCAATCCCGATGCAACTTCTGTGTTTCATCGTCAATATGTAGCTCCAGGGGTTACAGTAAACACCCAGTGGTGCGTCGCAATCTAATACTGGAATCTCAGGAAAGGCACGTGTACAACTGTATGAAGCATTGTTCCCCTGGACGTAAGTCGGCATTGTGCCTACTATATTCAATCCCGATGCAATTTCTGCGTTTCATCGTCAGTATGAAGCTCCAAGGGTTACAGTAAACACCCAGTGGTGCGTTGCAATCTAATACTGGCCTCTGAGTAACGGCAAATATACAGACTGTTTGAAGCATTGCTCCCCCTGGACGTATGTCGGCATTGTGCCTACTATATTCAATCCCGAGGCAATTTCTGTGTTTCATCGTCAATATGAAGCTCCAAGGGTTACAGTAAACACCCAGTGGTGCGTCGCAATCTAATACTGGCCTCTCTGTGACGGCATGTATACAGACTGTTTGAAGCATTGCTCCCCCAGGACGTAAGTCGGCATTGTGCCTACTATATTCAATCCCGATGCAATTTCTGTGTTTCATAGTCAATATGAAGCTCCAAAGGTGGCAGTAAACACCCAGTGATGCGTCGCAATCTAATACTGGCCTCTCAGGGAAGGCACGTATACAGACTGTTTGAAGCATTACTCCCCCTTGGACTTAAGTCGGCATTGTGCCTACTATATTCAATCCCGACGCAATTTCTGTGTTTCATCGTCATTATGAAGCTCCAGGGGTTACAGTAAACACCCAGTGGTGCGTCGCAATCTAATACTAGAATCTCAGGAAAGGCACGTAAACAACTGTATGAAGCATTGCTCCCCCTGGACGTAAGTTTGCATTGTGCCTACTATATTCAATCCCAATGCAATTTCTGTGTTTCATAGTCAATATGAAGCTCCAAGGGTTACAGTAAACTCCCATTGGTGCGTCGCAGTCTAATACTGGCCTCTCAGGTAAGGCAAATATACAGACTGTTTGAAGCATTCCTCCCCCTGTACGTAAGTCGATCTTCTGCCTACTATATTCAAACCCGATGCAATGTCTGTGTTTCATAGTCAATATGAAGCTCCAAGGGTTACAGTAAACTCCCAGTGGTGCGTCGCAATCTAATACTGGCCTCTCAGTAACGGCACATATACAGACTGTTTGAAGCATTGCTCCCCCTGGACGTAAGTCGGTATTGTGCCTACTATACTCATTCCCGATGCAATTTCTGTGTTTCATAGTCAATATGATGCTCCAAGGGTTACAGTTAACACCCAGTGGTGCGTCGCAATCTAATACTGGCCTCTCAAGAAAGGCACGAATACAGACTGTTTGAAGCATAGCTCCCCCTGAACGAAAGTCGGCATTGTGCTTCCTATATTCAATCCTGATGCAATTTCTGTGTTTCATCGTCAATATGAAGCTCCAAGGGTTGCAGTAAATTCCCAGTGGTGCGTCGCAGTCTAATACTGGCCTCTCAGGAAAGGCACGTATACAGACTGTTTGAAGCATTCCTCCCCCTGTACGTAAGTCGATCTTCTGCCTACTATATTCAATCCCGATGCAATTTCTGTGTTTCATCGTCAATATGAAGTTCCAAGAGTTACAGTAAACACCCAGTGGTGCGTCGCAATCTAATACTGGCCTCTCAGGACAGGCACGTATACAGACTGTTTGAAGCATTGCTCCCCCTGAACGAAAGTCGGCATTGTGCCTACTATATTCAGCCCCGATGCAATTTCTGTGTTTCATCGTCAATATGAAGCTCCAAGGGTTACAGTATACAGAGAGTGCTGCGTCGCATTCTAATACTGGCCTCTCAGGAAAGGCACGTATACAGACTGTTTGAAGCATTGCTCCCCCTGGACGTAAGTCGGCATTGTACCTACTATATTCAATCCCGATGCAATTTCTGTGTTTCATCGTCAATATGAAGCTCCAAGGGTTACAGTAAACACCCAGTGGTGCGTCGCAATCTAATACTGGCCTCTCAGTAACGGCACATATACAAACTGTTTGAAGCATTACTCCCCCTGGACGTAAGTCAGCATTGTGCCTACTGTATTCAATCTCGATGGAATTTCTGTGTTTCATCGTCAATATGAAGCTCCAAGGGTTACAGTAAACTCCCAGTGGTTCGTCGCAGTCTAACACTGGCCTCTCGGGAAAGGCACGTATACAGACTGTTTGAAGCATTGCTCCCCCTGGATGTAAGTCGGAATTGTGCCTACTATATTCAATCCCGATGCAATATCTGTGTTTCATCGTCAATATGAAACTCCAAGGGTTACAGTAAACACCCAGTGGTGCGTCGCAATCTAATACTGGTCTCTCAGTAACGGCACATATACAGACTGTTTGAAGCATTCCTCCCCCTGGACGTAAGTCGGCCTTCTGCCTACTATATTGAATCCCGATGCAATTTATGTGTTTCATCGTCAATATGAAGCTCCAAGGGTTACAGTAAACACCCAGTGGTGCGTCGCAATCTAATACTTGCCTCTCAGGAAAAGCACCTATACAGACTGTTTGAAACATTACTCCCCCTGGACGTAAGTCGGCATTATGCCTACTATATTCACCCTGATGCAATTTCTGTGTTTCATTCCCAATATGAAGCTCCAAGGGTTACAGTAAATACCCAGTGGTGCGTCGCAATCCAATACGGACCTCACAGTAACGGCACGTATACAGAGTGTTTGAAGCATTGCTCCCCCTAGACGTAAGTCGGCATTGTGCCAACTATATTCAATCCCGATGCAATTTCTGTGTTTCATCGACAATATGAAGCTCCAAGGGTTACAGTAAACTCCCAGTGGTGCGTCGCAATCTCCTACTGGCCTCTTAGTAACGGCACATATACAGACTGTTTGAAGCATTACTCCCACTGGACGTAAGTCGGCATTGTGCCTACTATATTCAATCCCGATGCAATATCTGTGTATCATCGTCAATATGAAGCTGCAAGGGTTACAGTAAACACCCAGTGGTGCGTCGCAATCTAATACTGGAATCTCAGGAAAGGCACGTAAGCAACTGTATGAAGCATTGCTCCCCCTGGACGTAAGTTTGCATTGTGCCTACTATATTCAATCCCAATGCAATTTCTGTGTTTCATAGTCAATATGAGGCTCCAAGGGTTACAGTAAACTCCCATTGGTGCGTCGCAGTCTAATACTGGCCTCTCAGGTAAGGCACATATACAGACTGTTTGAAGCATTCCTCCCCCTGTACGTAAGTCGATCTTCTGCCTACTATATTCAATCCCGATGCAATGTCTGTGTTTCATAGTCAATATGAAGCTCCAAGGGTTACAGTAAACTCCCAGTGGTGCGTCGCAATCTAATACTGGCCTCTCAGTAACGGCACATATACAGACTGTTTGAAGCATTGCTCCCCCTGGACGTAAGTCGGTATTGTGCATACTATATTCAATCCTGATGCAATTTCTGTGTTTCATAGTCAATATGATGCTCCAAGGGTTACAGTTAACACCCAGTGGTGCGTCGCAATCTAATACTGGCCTCTCAAGAAAGGCACGAATACAGACTGTTTGAAGCATAGCTCCCCCTGAACGAAAGTCGGCATTGTGCTTCCTATATTCAATCCTGATGCAACTTCTGTGTTTCATCGTCAATATGAAGCTCCAAGGGTTGCAGTAAATTCCCAGTGGTGCGTCGCAGTCTAATACTGGCCTCTCAGGAAAGGCACGTATACAGACTGTTTGAAGCATTCCTCTCCCTGTACGTAAGTCGATCTTCTGCCTACTATATTCAATCCCGATGCAATTTCTGTGTTTCATCGTCAATATGAAGTTCCAAGAGTTACAGTAAACACCCAGTGGTGCGTCGCTATCTAATACTGGCCTCTCAGTAACGGCACATATACAAACTGTTTGAAGCATTACTCCCCCTGGACGTAAGTCAGCATTGTGCCTACTGTATTCAATCTCGATGGAATTTCTGTGTTTCATCGTCAATATGAAGCTCCAAGGGTTACAGTAAACTCCCAGTGGTTCGTCGCAGTCTAACACTGGCCTCTCGGGAAAGGCACGTATACAGACTGTTTGAAGCATTGCTCCCCCTGGATGTAAGTCGGAATTGTGCCTACTATATTCAATCCCGATGCAATATCTGTGTTTCATCGTCAATATGAACCTCCAAGGGTTACAGTAAACACCCAGTGGTGCGTCGCAATCTAATACTGGCCTCTCAGTAACGGCACATATACAGACTGTGTGAAGCATTCCTCCCCCTGGACGTAAGTCGGCCTTCTGCCTACTATATTGAATCCCGATGCAATTTATGTGTTTCATCGTCAATATGTAGCTCCAAGGGTTACAGTAAACACCCAGTGGTGCGTCGCAATCTAATACTTGCCTCTCAGGAAAGGCACTTATACAGACTGTTTGAAACATTACTCCCCCTGGACGTAAGTCGGCATTATGCCTACTATATTCACCCTGATGCAATTTCTGTGTTTCATTCCCAATATGAAGCTCCAAGGGTTACAGTAAATACCCAGTGGTGCGTCGCAATCCAATACGGACCTCACAGTAACGGCACGTATACAGAGTGTTTGAAGCATTGCTCCCCCTAGACGTAAGTCGGCATTGTGCCAACTATATTCAATCCCGATGCAATTTCTGTGTTTCATCGACAATATGAAGCTCCAAGGGTTACAGTAAACTCCCAGTGGTGCGTCGCAATCTCCTACTGGCCTCTTAGTAACGGCACATATACAGACTGTTTGAAGCATTACTCCCACTGGACGTAAGTCGGCATTGTGCCTACTATATTCAATCCCGATGCAATATCTGTGTATCATCGTCAATATGAAGCTGCAAGGGTTACAGTAAACACCCAGTGGTGCGTCGCAATCTAATACTGGAATCTCAGGAAAGGCACGTAAACAACTGTATGAAGCATTGCTCCCCCTGGACGTAAGTTTGCATTGTGCCTACTATATTCAATCAAAATGCAATTTCTGTGTTTCATAGTCAATATGAGGCTCCAAGGGTTACAGTAAACTCCCATTGGTGCGTCGCAGTCTAATACTGGCCTCTCAGGTAAGGCACATATACAGACTGTTTGAAGCATTCCTCCCCCTGTACGTAAGTCGATCTTCTGCCTACTATATTCAATCCCGATGCAATGTCTGTGTTTCATAGTCAATATGAAGCTCCAAGGGTTACAGTAAACTCCCAGTGGTGCGTCGCAATCTAATACTGGCCTCTCAGGAAAGGCACGTATACAGACTGTTTGAAGCATTCCTCCCCCTGTACGTAAGTCGATCTTCTGCCTACTATATTCAATCCCGATGCAATTTCTGTGTTTCATCGTCAATATGAAGTTCCAAGAGTTACAGTAAACACCCAGTGGTGCGTCGCAATCTAATACTGGCCTCTCAGGAAAGGCACGTATACAGACTGTTTGAAGCATTGCTCCCCCTGAACGAAAGTCGGCATTGTGCCTACTATATTCAGCCCCTATGCAATTTCTGTGTTTCATCGTCAATATGAAGCTCCAAGGGTTACAGTATACAGAGAGTGCTGCGTGGCATCCTAATACTGGCCTCTCAGGAAAGGCACGTATACAGACTGTTTGAAGCATTGCTCCCCCTGGACGTAAGTCGGCATTGTACCTACTATATTCAATCCCGATGCAATTTCTGTGTTTCATCGTCAATATGAAGCTCCAAGGGTTACAGTAAACTCCCAGTGGTGCGTCGCAATCTAATACTGGCCTCTCAGTAACGGCACATATACAAACTGTTTGAAGCATTACTCCCCCTGGACGTAAGTCAGCATTGTGCCTGCTGTATTCAATCTCGCTGGAATTTCTGTGTTTCATCGTCAATATGAAGCTCCAAGGGTTACAGTAAACTCCCAGTGGTTCGTCGCAGTCTAATACTGGCCTCTCGGGAAAGGCACGTATACAGACTGTTTGAAGCATTGCTCCCCCTGGAAGTAAGTCGGAATTGTGCCTACTATATTCAATCCCGATGCAATATCTGTGTTTCATCGTCAATATGAACCTCCAAGGGTTACAGTAAACACCCAGTGGTGCGTCGCAATCTAATACGGACCTCACAGTAACGGCACGTATACAGAGTGTTTGAAGCATTGCTCCCCCTAGACGTAAGTCGGCATTGTGCCAACTATATTCAATCCCGATGCAATATCTGTGTTTCATCGTTAATATGAAGCTCCAAGGGTTACAGTAAACTCCCAGTGGTGCGTCGCAATCTAATACTGGCCTCTCAGTAGCGGCACATATACAGACTGTTTGAAGCATTACTTCCCGTGGACGTCAGTCGGAATTGTGCCTACTATATTCAATCCCGATGCTATTTCTGTGTTTCATCGTCAATATGAAGCTCCAAGGGTTACAGTAAACACCCAGTGGTGCGTCGCAATCTAATACTGGCCTCTCTGGAACGGCACGTATACAGACTGTTTGAAGCATTGCTCCCCCTGGACGTAAGTCGGCATTGTGCTTCCTATATTCAATCCCGAAGCAAATTCTGTGTTTCATCGTCAATATGAAGCTGCAAGGGTTACATTAAACTACCAGTGTTGCGGCGCAGTCTAATAGTGGCCTCTCAGGAAAGGCACGTATACAGAGTGTTGGAAGCATTACTCCCCCTGGACGTAAGTCGGCATTGTGCCTACTATATTCAATCCCGATGCAATTTCTGTGTTTCATCGTCAATATGTAGCTCCAGGGGTTACAGTAATCACCCAGTGGTGCGTCGCAATCTAATACTGGAATCTCAGGAAAGGCACGTGTACAACTGTATGAAGCATTGCTCCCCCTGGACGTAAGTCGGCATTGTGCCTACTATATTCAATCCCGATGCAATTTCTGTGTTTCATCGTCAGTATGAAGCTCCAAGGGTTACAGTAAACTCCCAGTGGTGCGTCGCAGTCTAATACTGGCCTCTCAGGATAGGCACGTATACAGATTGTTTGAAGCATTCCTCCCCCTGTACGTAAGTCGATATTCTGCCTACTATATTCAATCCCGATCCAATATCTGTGTTTCATCGTCAGTATGAAGCTCCAAGGGTTACAGTAAACTCCCAGTGGTGCGTCGCAATCTAATACTGGCCTCTCAGTAACGGCACATATACAGACTGTTTGAGGCATTACTCCCCCTGGACGTAAGTCGGCATTCTGCCTACTATATTCAATCCCAATGCAATTTCTTTGTTTCATCGTCAATATGAAGCTCCAAGGGTTACAGTAAAATCCCAGTGGTGCGTCGCAGTCTAATACTGGCCTCTCAGGAAAGGCACGTATACAGACTGTTTGAAGAATAGCTCCCCCTGAACGAAAGTCGGCATTGTGCTTCCTATATTCAATCCCGATGCAATTTCTTTGTTTCATCGTCAATATGAAGCTCCAAGGGTTACAGTAAACTCCCAGTGGTGCGTCGCAGTCTAATACTGGCCTCTCAGGAAAGGCACGTATACAGACTGTTTGAAGCATTGCTCCCCCTGCAGGTAAGTCGGCATTGTGCCTACTATATTCAATCCCGATGCAATTTCTGTGCTTCATAGTCTATATGATGCACCAAGGGTTACAGTAAACACCCAGTGGTGCATCGCAATCTAACACTGGCCTCTCAGGAAAGGCACGTATACAGACTGTTTGAAGCATTCCTCCCCCTGTACGTAAGTCGATCTTCTGCCTACTATATTCAATCCCGATGCAATATCTGTGTTTCATAGTCAATATGAAGCTCCAAGGGTTACGGTAAATTCCCAGTGGTGCGTCGCAATCTAATACTGGCCTCTCAGTAACGGCACATATACAGACTGTTTGAGGCATTACTCCCCCTGGACGTAAGTCGGCATTCTGCCTACTATATTCAATCCCGATGCAATTTCTTTGTTTCATCGTCAGTATAAAGCTCCATGGGTTACAGTAAACTCCCAGTGGTGCGTCGCAGTCAAATACTGGCCTCTCAGGAAAGGCACGTATACAGACTGTTTGAAGCATTGCTCCCCCTGGACGTAAGTCGGTATTGTGCCTACTTTATTCAATCCCGATGCAATATCTGTGTTTCATCGTCAAAATGAAGCTCCAAGGGTTACAGTAAACATCCACTGATGCGTGCAATCTGATACTGGCCTCTCAGTAACGGCACATATTACGACTGTTTGAAGCATTACTCCACCTGGACGTAAGTCGGCATTGTGCCTACTATATTCAATCCCAATGCAATTTCTTTGTTTCATCGTCAATATGAAGCTCCAAGGGTTACAGTAAACTCCCAGTGGTGCGTCGCAGTCTAATACTGGCCTCTCAGGGAAGGCACGTATACAGACTGTTTGAAGCATTGCTACCCATGGACGTAAGTCGGCATTGTGCCTACTATCTTCAATCCCGATGCAATTTCTGTGTTTCATAGTCAATATGAAGCTCCAAGGGTTACAGTAAACTCCCAGTGGAGCGTCGCAGTCTAATACTGGCCTCTCAGGAAAGGCACGTATACAGACTGTTTGAAGCATTGCTCCCCCTGGACGTAAGGTGGTATTGTGCCTACTATCTTGATTCCCGATGCAATTTCTGTGTTTCATAGTCAATATGATGCTCCAAGGGTTACAGTAAACACCCAGTGGTGCGTCGCAATCTAATACTGGCTTCTCAGGAAAGGCACGTATACAGACCGTTTGAAGCTTAGCCCCCCCTGAACGAAAGTCGGCATTGTGTTTCCTATATTCAATCCCGATGCAATTTCTTTGTTTCATCGTCAATATGAAGCTCCAAGGGTTACAGTAAACTCCCAGTGGTGCGTCGCAGTCTAATACTGGCCTCTCAGGAAAGGCACGTATACAGACTGTTTGAGCATTGCTCCCCCTGGACTTAAGTCGGCATTGTGCCTACTATATTAAATCCCGATGCAATTTCTGTGTTTCATAGTCAATATGAACCTCCAAGGGTTACAGTAAATTCCCAGTGGTGCGTCGCAGTCTAATACTGGCCTCTCAGGAAAGGCACGTTTACAGACTGTTTGAAGCATTCCTCCTCCTGTACTTAAGTCGATCTTCAGCCTACTATATCCAATCCCGATGCAATATCTGTGTTTCATAGTCAACATGAAGCTCCAAGGGTTACAGTAAACTCCCAGTGGTGCGTCGCAATCTAATACTGGCCTCTCAGGAAAGGCACTCATACAGTCTGTTTGAAGCATTGCTCCCCCTGGACGTAAGTCGGCATTGTGCCTACTATATTCACCCCGATGCAATTTCTGTGTTTCATTCTCAATATGAAACTCCAAGGGTTACAGTAAACACCCAGTGGTGCGTCGCAATCTAATACTGACCTCACAGTAACGGCACATATACAGACTGTTTGAATCATTGCTCCCCCTGGACGTAAGTCGGCATTGTACCTACTATATTCAATCCCGATGCAATTTCTGTGTTTCATCGTCAATATGAAGCTCCAAGGGTTACAGTAAACACCCAGTGGTGCGTCGCAATCTAGTACTGGCCTCTCAGTAGCGGCACATATACAGACTGTTTGAAGCATTACTCCCCCTGGACGTAAGTCGGCATTGTGCCTACTATATTCAATCCCGATGCAATTTCTGCGTTTCATCGTCAATATGAAGCTCCAAAGGTTACAGTAAACACCCAGTGGTGCGTCGCAATCTAATACTGGCCTCTCTCGAACGGCACGTATACAGACTGTTTGAAGCATTGTTCCCCCTGGACGTAAGTCGGCATTGTGCCTACTATATTCAATCCCGAAGCAATTTCTGTGTTTCATCGTCAATATGAAGCCCCAAGTGTTACAGTAAACTCCCAGTGGTGCGTCGCAGTCTAATAGTGGCCTCTCAGGAAAGGCACGTATACAGACTGTTTGAAGCATTACTCCCCCTGGAAGTAAGTCGGCATTGTGCCTACTATATTCAATCCCGATGCAACTTCTGTGTTTCATCGTCAATATGTAGCTCCAGGGGTTACAGTAAACACCCAGTGGTGCGTCGCAATCTAATACTGGAATCTCAGGAAAGGCACGTGTACAACTGTATGAAGCATTGCTCCCCCTGGACGTAAGTCGGCATTGTGCCTACTATATTCAATCCCGAGGCAATTTCTGTGTTTCATCGTCAATATGATGCTCCAAGGGTTACAGTAAACACCCAGTGGTGCGTCGCAATCTAATACTGGCCTCTCTGTAACGGCATGTATACAGACTGTTTGAAGCATTGCTCCCCCAGGACGTAAGTCGGCATTGTGCCTACTATATTCAATCCCGATGCAATTTCTGTGTTTCATAGTCAATATGAAGCTCCAAAGGTGGCAGTAAACACCCAGTGATGCGTCGCAATCTAATACTGGCCTCTCAGGGAAGGCACGTATACAGACTGTTTGAAGCATTACTCCCCCTGGACTTAAGTCGGCATTGTGCCTACTATATTCAATCCCGATGCAATTTCTGTGTTTCATCGTCATTATGAAGCTCCAGGGGTTACAGTAAACACCCAGTGGTGCGTCGCAATCTAATACTAGAATCTCAGGAAAGGCACGTATACAACTGTATGAAGCATTGCTCCCCCTAGACGTAAGTCGGCATTGTACCTACTATATTCAATCCCGATGCAATTTTCTGTGTTTCATCGACAATATGAAGCTCCAAGGGTTACAGTAAACTCCCAGTGGTGCGTCGCAATCCCCTACTGGCCTCTCAGTAACGGCAGATATACAGACTGTTTGAAGCATTACTCCCACTGGACGTAAGTCGGCATTGTGCCTACCATATTCAATCCCGATGCAATATCTGTGTATCATTGTCAATATGAAGCTGCAAGGGTTACAGTAAACACCCAGTGGTGCGTCGCAATCTAATACTGGAATCTCAGGAAAGGCACGTATACAACTGTATGAAGCATTGCTCCCCCTGGACGTAAGTTTGCATTGTGCCTACTATATTCAATCCCAATGCAATATCTGTGTTTCATAGTCAATATGAAGCTCCAAGGGTTACAGTAAACTCCCATTGGTGCGTCGCAGTCTAATACTGGCCTCTCAGGTAAGGCACATATACAGACTGTTTGAAGCATTCCTCCCCCTGTACGTAAGTCGATCTTCTGCCTACTATATTCAATCCCGATGCAATGTCTGTGTTTCATAGTCAATATGAAGCACCAAGGGTTACAGTAAACTCCCAGTGGTGCGTCGCAATCTAATACTGGCCTCTCAGTAACGGCACATATACAGACTGTTTGAAGCATTGCTCCCCCTGGACGTAAGTCGGTATTGTGCCTACTATATTCAATCCCGATGCAATTTCTGTGTTTTATAGTCAATATGATGCTCCAAGGGTTACAGTTAACACCCAGTGGTGCGTCGCAATCTAATACTGGCCTCTCAAGAATAGCACGAATACAGACTGTTTGAAGCATAGCTCCCCCTGAACGAAAGTCGGCATTGTGCTTCCTATATTCAATCCTGATGCAATTTCTGTGTTTCATCGTCAATATGAAGCTCCAAGGGTTGCAGTAAATTCCCAGTGGTGCGTCGCAGTCTAATACTGGCCTCTCAGGAAAGGCAAGTATACAGACTGTTTGAAGCATTCCTCCCCCTGTACGTAAGTCGATCTTCTGCCTACTATATTCAATCCCGGTGCAACTTCTGTGTTTCATCGTCAATATGAAGTTCCAAGAATTACAGTAAACACCCAGTGGTGCGTCGCAATCTAATACTGGCCTCTCAGGAAAGGCACGTATACAGACTGATTGAAGCATTGCTCCCCCTGAACGAAAGTCGGCATTGTGCCTACTATATTCAGCCCCGATGCAATTTCTGTGTTTCATCGTCAATATGAAGCTCCAAGGGTTACAGTATACAGAGAGTGCTGCGTCGCATTCTAATACTGGCCTCTCAGGAAAGGCACGTATACAGACTGTTTGAAGCATTGCTCCCCCTGGACGTAAGTCGGCATTGTACCTACTATATTCAATCCCGATGCAATTTCTGTGTTTCATCGTCAATATGAAGCTCCAAGGGTTACAGTAAACTCCCAGTGGTGCGTTGCAATCTAATACTGGCCTCTCAGTAACGGCACATATACAAACTGTTTGAAGCATTACTCCCCCTGGACGTAAGTCAGCATTGTGCCTACTGTATTCAATCTCGATGGAATTTCTGTGTTTCATCGTCAATATGAAGCTCCAAGGTTTACAGTAAACTCCCAGTGGTTCGTCGCAGTCTAATACTGGCCTCTCGGGAAAGGCACGTATACAGACTGTTTGAAGCATTGCTCCCCCTGGATGTAAGTCGGAATTGTGCCTACTATATTCAATCCCGATGCAATATCTGTGTTTCATCGTCAATATGAACCTCCAAGGGTTATAGTAAACACCCAGTGGTGCGTCGCAATCTAATACTGGCCTCTCAGTAACGGCACATATACAGACTGTTTGAAGCATTCCTCCCCCTGGACGTAAGTCGGCCTTCTGCCTACTATATTGAATCCCGATGCAATTTATGTGTTTCATCGTCAATATGAAGCTCCAAGGGTTACAGTAAACACCCAGTGGTGCGTCGCAATCTAATACTTGCCTCTCAGGAAAGGCAGTTATACAGACTGTTTGAAACATTACTCCCCCTGGACGTAAGTCGGCATTATGCCTACTATATTCACCCTGATGCAATTTCTGTGTTTCATTCCCAATATGAAGCTCCAAGGGTTACAGTAAGTACCCAGTGGTGCGTCGCAATCTAATATGGACCTCACAGTAACGGCACGTATACAGAGTGTTTGAAGCATTGCTCCCCCTAGACGTAAGTCGGCATTGTGCCAACTATATTCAATCCCGATGCAATTTCTGTGTTTCATCGTTAATATGAAGCTCCAAGGGTTACAGTAAACTCCCAGTGGTGCGTCGCAATCTAATACTGGCCTCTCAGTAGCGGCACATATACAGACTGTTTGAAGCATTACTCCCCCTGGACGTAAGTCGGAATTGTGCCTACTATATTCAATCCCGATGCTATTTCTGTGTTTCATCGTCAATATGAAGCTCCAAGGGTTACAGTAAACACCCAGTGGTGCGTCGCAATCTAATACTGGCCTCTCTGGAACGGCTCGTATACAGACTGTTTGAAGCATTGCTCCCCCTGACGTAAGTCGGCATTGTGCTTCCTATATTCAATCCCGAAGCAATTTCTGTGTTTCATCGTCAATATGAAGCTGCAAGGGTTACATTAAACTACCAGTGTTGCGGCGCAGTCTAATAGTGGCCTCTCAGGAAAGGCACGTATACAGAGTGTTGGAAGCATTACTCCCCCTGGACGTAAGTCGGCATTGTGCCTACTATATTCAATCCCGATGCAATTTCTGTGTTTCATCGTCAATATGTAGCTCCAGGGGTTACAGTAAACACCCAGTGGTGCGTCGCAATCTAATACTGGAATCTCAGGAAAGGCACGTGTACAACTGTATGAAGCATTGCTCCCCCTGGACGTAAGTCGGCATTGTGCCTACTATATTCAATCCCGATGCAATTTCTGTGTTTCATCGTCAGTATGAAGCTCCAAGGGTTACAGTAAACACCCAGTGGTGCGTCGCAATCTAATACTGGCCTCAGAGTAACGGCACATATACAGACTGTTTGAAGCATTGCTCCCCCTGGACATAAGTCGGCATTGTGCCTACTATATTCAATCCCGATGCAATTTCTGTGTTTCATCGTCAATATGAATCTCCAAGGGTTACAGTATACACCCAGTGGTGCGTCGCAATCTAATACTGGCCTCTCAGGAAAGGCACTTATACAGACTGTTTGAAACATTACTCCCCCTGGACGTAAGTCGGCATTGTGTTTCCTATATTCAATCCCGAAGCAATTTCTGTGTTTCATCGTCAATATGAAGCTCCAAGGGTTACAGTAAACTCCCAGTGGTGCGTCGCAGTTTAATAGTGGCCTCTCAGGAAAGGCACGTATACAGAGTGTTTGAAGCATTACTCCCCCTGGACGTAAGTCGGCATTGTGCCTACTATATTCACCCCGATGCAATTTCTGTGTTTCATTCTCAATATGAAGCTCCAAGGGTTACAGTAAACACCCAGTGGTGCGTCGCAATCTAATACTGACCTCACAGTAACGGCACGTATACAGACTGTTTGAAGCATTGCTCCCCCTGGACGTAAGTCGGCATTGTGCCTACTATATTCAATCCCGATGCAATTTCTGTGTTTCATCGTCAATATGAAGCTCCAAAGGTGGCAGTAAACACCCAGTGATGCGTTGCAATCTAATACTGGCCTCTCAGGGAAGGCACGTATACAGACTGTTTGAATCATTACTCCCCCTGGACGTAAGTCGGCATTGTGCCTACTATATTCAATCTCGATGCAATTTCTGTGTTTCATCGTCATTATGAAGCTCCAGGGGTTACAGTAAACACCCAGTGGTGCGTCGCAATCTAATACTAGAATCTCAGGAAAGGCACGTATACAACTGTATGAAGCATTGCTCCCCCTGGACGTAAGTCGGCATTGTACCTACTATATTCAATCCCGATGCAATTTCTGTGTTTAATCGACAATATGAAGCTCCAAGTGTTACAGTAAACTCCCAGTGGTGCGTCGGAATCTAATACTGGCCTCTCAGTAACGGCACATATACCGACTGTTTGAAGCATTACTCCCCCTGGACGTAAGTCGGCATTGTGCTACTATATTCAATCCCGATGCAATTTCTTTGTTACATCGTCAATATGAAGCTCCAAGGGTTACAGTAAACTCCCAGTGGTGCGTCGCAGTCTAATACTGGCCTCTCAGGTAAGGCACGTATACATACTGTTTGAAGCATTGCTCCCCCTGGACGTAAGTCGGCATTGTGCCTACTATATTCAATCCCGATGCAATTTCTGTGTTTCATCGTCAAAATGAATCTCCAAGGGTTACAGTATACACCCAGTGGTGCGTCGCAATCTAATACTGTCCTCTCAGGAAAGGCACTTATACAGACTGTTTGAAACATTACTCCCCCTGGACGTAAGTCGGCATTGTGTTTCCTATATTCAATCCCGAAGCAATTTCTGTGTTTCATCGTCAATATGAAGCTCCAAGGGTTACAGTAAACTCCCAGTGGTGCGTCGCAGTTTAATAGTGGCCTCTCAGGAAAGGCACGTATACAGAGTGTTTGAAGCATTACTCCCCCTGGACGTAAGTCGGCATTGTGCCTACTATATTCACCCCGATGCAATGTCTGTGTTTCATTCTCAATATGAAGCTCCAAGGGTTACAGTAAACACCCAGTGGTGCGTCGCAATCTAATACTGACCTCACAGTAACGGCACGTATACAGACTGTTTGAAGCATTGCTCCCCCTGGACGTAAGTCGGCATTGTGCCTACTATATTCAATCCCGATGCAATTTCTGTGTTTCATCGTCAATATGAAGCTCCAAAGGTGGCAGTAAACACCCAGTGATGCGTTGCAATCTAATACTGGCCTCTCAGGGAAGGCACGTATACAGACTGTTTGAATCATTACTCCCCCTGGACGTAAGTCGGCATTGTGCCTACTATATTCAATCTCGATGCAATTTCTGTGTTTCATCGTCATTATGAAGCTCCAGGGGTTACAGTAAACACCCAGTGGTGCGTCGCAATCTAATACTAGAATCTCAGGAAAGGCACGTATACAACTGTATGAAGCATTGCTCCCCCTGGACGTACGTCGGCATTGTACCTACTATATTCAATCCCGATGCAATTTCTGTGTTTAATCGACAATATGAAGCTCCAAGTGTTACAGTAAACTCCCAGTGGTGCGTCGGAATCTAATACTGGCCTCTCAGTAACGGCACATATACCGACTGTTTGAAGCATTACGCCCCCTGGACGTAAGTCGGCATTGTGCTACTATATTCAATCCCGATGCAATTTCTTTGTTTCATCGTCAATATGAAGCTCCAAGGGTTACAGTAAACTCCCAGTGGTGCGTCGCAGTCTAATACTGGCCTCTCAGGAAAGGCACGTATACAGACTGTTTGAAGCATTGCTCCCCCTGGACGTAAGTCGGCATTGTGCCTACTATATTCAATCCCGATGCAATTTCTGTGTTTCATCGTCAATATGAAGCTCCAAGGGTTACAGTAAACACCCAGTGGTGCGTCGCAGTCTAATACTGGAATCTCAGGAAAGGCACGTATACAACTGTATGAAGCATTGCTCCCCCTGGACGTAAGTTTGCATTGTGCCTACTATATTGAATCCCGATGCAATTTCTGTGTTTCATCGTCAATATGAAGCTCCAAGGGTTTCAGTAAACTCCCAGTGGTGCGTCACAATCTAATACTGGCCTCTCAGTAACGGCACATATACAGACTGTTTGAAGGATTCCTCCCCCTGGACGGTAGTCGGGCTTCTGCCTACTATATTCAATCCCGATGCAATTTCTGTGTTTCATCGTCAATATGAAGCTCTAAGGGTAACAGTAAACGCCCAGTGGTGCGTCGCAATCTAATACTGGAATCTCAGGAAAGGCACGTATACAACTGTATGGAGCATTGCTCCCCCTGGACTTAAGTTTGCATTGTGCCTACTATTTTCAATCCCGTGGCAATTTCTGTGTTTCATCGTCAATATCTACATCTACATCTACATTCATACTCCGCAAGCCACCTGACGGAGTGTGGCGGAGGGTACCTTCAGTACCTCTATCGGTTCTCCCTTCTATTCCAGTCTCGTATTGTTCGTGGAAAGAAGGATTGTCGGTATGCCTCTGTGTGGGCTCTAATCTCTCTGATTTTATCCTCATGTTCTCTTGGCGAGATATACGTAGGAGGGAGCAATATACCGCTTGACTCTTCGGTGAAGGTATGTTCTCGAAACTTTGACAAAAGCCCGTACCGAGCTATTGAGCGTCTCTCCTGCAGAGTCTTCCACTGGAGTTTATCGATCATCTCCGTAACGCTTTCGCGATTACTAAATGATCCTGTAACGAAGCGCGCTGCTCTCCGTTGGATCTTCTCTATGTCTTGTATCAACCCTATCTGGTACGGATCCCACACTGCTGAGCAGTATTCAAGCAGTGGGCGAACAAGCGTACTGTAACCTACTTCCTTTGTTTTCGGATTGCATTTCCTTAGGATTCTTCCAATGAATCTCAGTCTGGCATCTGCTTTACCGACAATCAACATTATATGATCATTCCATTTTAAATCACTCCTAATGCGTACTCCCAGATAATTTATGGTATTAACTGCTTCCAGTTGCTGACCTGCTATTTTGTAGCTAAATGATAAAGGATCTATCTTTTTGTGTATCCGCAGCACATTACACTTGTCTACATTGAGATTCAGTTGCCATTCCCTGCACCATGCGTCAATTCGCTGCAGATCCTCCTGCATTTCAGTTCAATTTTCCATTGTTACAACCTCTCGATACACCACAGCATCATCTGCAAAAAGCCTCAGTGAACTTCCGATGTCATCCACCAGGTCATTTATGTATATTGTGAATAGCAACGGTCCTATGACACTCCCCTGCGGCACACCTGAAATCACTCTTACTTCGGAAGACTTCTCTCCATTGAGAATAACATGCTGCGTCCTGTTATCTAGGAACTCCTCAATCCAATCACACAATTGGTCTGATAGTCCATATGCTCTTACTTTGTTCAATAAACGACTGTGGGGAACTGTATCGAACGCCTTGCGGAAGTCAAGAAACACGGCATCTACCTGTGAACCCGTGTCTATGGCCCTCTGAGTCTCGTGGACGAATAGCGCGAGCTGGGTTTCACATGACCGTCTTTTTCGGAACCCATGCTGATTCCTACAGAGTAGATTTCTAGTCTCCAGAGAAGTCATTATACTCGAACACAATACGTGTTCCAAAATTCTACAACTGATCAACGTTAGAGATATAGGTCTATAGTTCTGCACATCTGTTCGACGTCCCTTCTTGAAAACGGGGATGACCTGTGCCCTTTTCCAATCCTTTGGAACGCTACGCTCTTCTAGAGACCTACGGTACACCGCTGCAAGAAGGGGGGCAAGTTCCTTCGCGTACTCTGTGTAAAATTGAACTGGTATCCCATCAGGTCCAGAGGCCTTTCCTCTTTTGAGCGATTTTAATTGTTTCTCTATCCCTCTGTCGCTTATTTCGATATCTACCATTTTGTCATCTGTGCGAAAATCTAGAGAAGGAACTACAGTGCAATCTTCCTCTGTGAAACAACTTTGGAAAAAGACATTCAGTATTTCAGCCTTTAGTCTGTCATCCTCTGTTTCAGTACCATTTTGGTCACAGAGTGTCTGGACATTTTGTTTTGATCCACCTACCGCTTTGACATAAGACCAAAATTTCTTAGGATTTTCTGCCAAGTCAGTACATAGAACTTTACTTTCGAATTCATTGAACGCCTCTCGCATAGCTCTCTTCACACTACATTTCGCTTCGCGTAATTTTTGTTTGTCTGCAAGGCTTTGGCTATGTTTATGTTTGCTGTGAAGTTCCCTTTGCTTCCGAAGCAGTTTTCTGACTCGGTTGTTGAACCACGGTGGCTCTTTTCCATCTCTTACGATCTTGCTTGGCACATACTCATCTAACGCATATTGTACGATGGTTTTGAACTTTGTCCACTGATCCTCAACACTATCAGTACTTGAGACAAAACTTTTGTGTTGAGCCTACAGGTACTCTGAAATCTGCTTTTTGTCACTTTTTCTAAACAGAAAAATCTTCCTACCCTTTTTAATATTCCTATTTACAGCTGAAGTCATCGATGCCGTAACCGCTTTATGATCACTGATTCCCTGTTCTGCGTTAACTTTTTCAAATAGTTCTGGTCTGTTTGTCACCAGAAGGTCTAATATGTTATCGCCACGAGTCGGTTCTTTGTTTAACTGCTCAAGGTAGTTTTCAGATAAAGCACTTAAAAAAATTTCACTGGAATCTTTGTCCCTGCCACCCGTTATGAACGTCTGAGTCTCCCAGTCTATATCCGGCAAATTAAAATCTCCACCCAGAACTATAACATGGTGGGGAAATCTACTCGAAATATTTTCCAAATTATCCTTCAGGTGCACAGCCACAACAGCTGCTGAGCCAGGGGGCCTATAGAGACATCCAATTACCATGTCTGAGCCTGCTTTAACCGCGACCTTCACCCAAATCATATGAAGCTCCAAGGGTTACAGTAAACTCCCAGTGGTGCGTCATAAACTAATATTGACCTCACAGTAACGGCACGTATACAGACTGTTTGAAGCATTGCTCCCCCTGGACGTAAGTCGGCATTGTGCCTACTATATTCAATCCCGATGCAATTTCTGTGTTTCATCGTCAATATGAAGCTCCAAGGGTTACAATAAACACCCAGTGGTGCGTCGCAATCTAATACTGGCCTCTCAGTAGCGGCACATATACAGACTGTTTGAAGCATTACTCCCCCTGGACGTAAGTCGGCATTGTGCCTACTATATTCAATCCCGATGCAATTTCTGTGTTTCATCGTCAATATGAAGCTCCAAGGGTTACAGTAAACACCCAGTGGTGCGTCGCAATCTAATACTGGCCTCTCTGGAACGGCACGTATACAGACTGTTTGAAGCATTGCTCCCCCTGGACGTAAGTCGGCATTGTGCTTCCTATATTCAATCCCGAAGCAATTTCTGTGTTTCATCGTCAATATGAAGCTCCAAGGGTTACAGTAAACTCCCAGTGGTGCGTCGCAGTCTAATAGTGACCTCTCAGGAAAGGCACGTATACAGAGTGTTTGAAGCATTACTCCCCCTGGACGTAAGTCGGCATTGTGCCTACTATATTCAATCCCGATGCAATTTCTGAGTTTCATCGTCAATATGTAGCTCCAGGGGTTACAGTAAACACCCAGTGGTTCGTCGCAATCTAATACTGGAATCTCAGGAAAGGCACGTGTACAACTGTATGAAACATTGCTCCCCCTGGACGTAAGTCGGCATTGTGCCTACTATATTCAATCCCGATGCAATTTCTGTGTTTCATCGTCAGTATGAAGCTCCAAGGGTTACAGTAAACACCCAGTGGTGCGTCGCAATCTAATACTGGCCTCAGAGTAACGGCACATATACAGACTGTTTGAAGCATTGCTCCCCCTGGACGTAAGTCGGCATTGTGCCTACTATATTCAATCCCGATGCAATTTCTGTGTTTCATCTCCAATATGAAGCTCCAAGGGTTACAGTAAACACCCAGTAGTGCGTCGCAATCTAATACGGGCCTCTCCGTAACGGCACGTATACAGACTGTTTGAAGCATTGCTCCCCCAGGACGTAAGTCGGCATTGTGCCTACTATATTCAATCCCGATGCAATTTCTGAGTTTCATCGTCAATATGAAGCTCCAAAGGTGGCGGTAAACACCCAGTGATGCGTCGCAATCTAATACTGGCCTCTCAGGGAAGGCACGTATACAGACTGTTTGAAGCATTACTCCCCCTGGACGTAAGTCGGCATTGTGCCTACTATATTCAATCCCGATGCAATTTCTGTGTTTCATCGTCATTATGAAGCTCCAGGGGTTACAGTAAACACCCAGTGGTGCGTCGCAATCTAATACTAGAATCTCAGGAAAGGCACGTATACAACTGTATGAAGCATTGCTCCCCCTGGACGTAAGTCGGCATTGTACCTACCATATTCAATCCCGATGCAATATCTGTGTTTCATCGACAATATGAAGCTCCAAGGGTTACAGTAAACTCCCAGTGGTGCGACGCAATCTAATACTGGCCTCTCAGTAACGGCACATATACCGACTGTTTGAAACATTACTCCCCCTGGACGTAAGTCGGCATTGTGTTACTATATTCAACCCCGATGCAATTTCTTTGTTTCATCGTCAATATGAAGCTCCAAGGGTTACAGTAAACTCCCAGTGGTGCGTCGCAGTCTAATACTGGCCTCTCAGGAAAGGCACGTATACAGACTGTTTGAAGCATTGCTCCCCCTGGACGTAAGTCGGCATTGTGCCTACTATATGCAATCCCGATGCAATTTCTGTGTTTCATCGTCATTATGAAGCTCCAGGGGTTACAGTAAACACCCAGTGGTGCGTCGCAATCTAATACTAGAATCTCAGGAAAGGCACGTATACAACTGTATGAAGCATTGCTCCCCCTGGACGTAAGTTTGCATTGTGCCTACTATATTGAATCCCGATGCAATTTCTGTGTTTCATCGTCAATATGAAGCTCCAAGGGTTTCAGTAAACTCCCAGTGGTGCGTCACAATCTAATACTGGCCTCTCAGTAACGGCACATATACAGACTGTTTGAAGCATTACTCCCCCTGGACGTAAGTCGGCATTGTGCCTACTATATTCAATCCCAATGCAATTTCTTTGTTTCATCGTCAATATGAAGCTCCAAGGGTTACAGTAAACTCCCAGTAGTGTGTCGCAGTCTAAAACTGGCCTCTCAGGAAAGGCAAGTATACAGGCTGTTTGAAGCATTGATCCCCCTGGACGTAAGTCGGCATTGTGCCTACTATATTCAATCACGATGCAATTTCTGTGTTTCATAGTCAATATGAAGCTCCAAGGGTTACAGTAAACACCCAGTGGTGCGTCGCAATCTAATACTGGCCTCTCAGTAACGGCACATATACAGACTGTTTGAAGGATTACTCTCCCTGGACTTAAGTCAGCATTGTGCCTACTGTATTCAATCTCGATGCAATTTCTGTGTTTCATCATCAATATGAAGCTCCAAGGGTTACAGTAAACTCCCAGTGGTGCGTCGCAGTCTAACACTGGCCTCTCAGGAAAGGCACGTATACAGACTGTTTGAAGCATTGCTCCCCCTGGACGTAAGTCGGCATTGTGCCTACTATATTCAATCCCGATGCAATTTCTGTGTTTCATCGTCAATATGAAGCTCCAAGGGTTAGAGTAAACACCCAGTGGTGCATCGCAATCTAATACTGGCCTCTCAGTAACGACACATATACAGACTGTTTGAAGCATTCCTCCCCCTGGACGTAAGTCGGCCTTCTGCCTACTACACTCAATCCCGATGCAATTTCTGTGTTTCATCGTCAATATGAAGCTCCAAGGGTTACAGTAAACACCCAGTGGTGCGTCGCAGTCTAATACTGGCCTCTTAGTAACGGCACGTATACAGACTGTTTGAAGCATTGCTCCGTGTGGACGTAAGTCGGCATTGTGCCTACTATATTCAGTCCCGATGCAATTTCTGTGTTTCATCGTCAATATGAAGCTCCAAGGGTTACAGTAAACACCCAGTGGTGCGTCGCAATCTAATACTGGCCTCTCTGTAACGGCACGTATACAGACTGTTTGAAGCATTCCTCCCCCAGGACGTAAGTCGGCATTGTGCCTACTATATTCAATCCCGATGCAATTTCTGAGTTTCATCGTCAATATGAAGCTCCAAAGGTGGCAGTAAACACCCAGTGATGCGTCGCAATCTAATACTGGCCTCTCAGGGAAGGCACGTATACAGACTGTTTGAAGCATTACTCCCCCTGGACGTAAGTCGGCATTGTGCCTACTATATTCAATCCCGATGCAATTTCTGTGTTTCATCGTCATTATGAAGCTCCAGGGGTTACAGTAAACACCCAGTGGTGCGTCGCAATCTAATACTAGAATCTCAGGAAAGGCACGTATACAACTGTATGAAGCATTGCTCCCCCTGGACGTAAGTCGGCATTGTACCTACTATATTCAATCCCGATGCAATATCTGTGTTTCATCGACAATATGAAGCTCCAAGGGGTACAATAAACTTCCAGTGGTGCGACGCAATCTAATACTGGCCTCTCAGTAACTGCACATATACCGACTGTTTGAAACATTACTCCCCCTGGACGTAAGTCGGCATTGTGTTACTATATTCAACCACGATGCAATTTTTTTGTTTCATCGTCAATATGAAGCTCCAAGGGTTACAGTTAACTCCCAGTGGTGCGTCGCAGTCTAATACTGGCCTCTCAGGAAAGGCACGTATACAGACTGTTTGAAGCATTGCTCCCCCTGGACGTAAGTCGGCATTGTGCCTACTATATTCAATCCCGATGCAATTTCTGTGTTTCATCGTCAATATGAAGCTCCAAGGGTTACAGTAAACACCCAGTGGTGCGTCGCAATCTTATACTGGAATCTCAGGAAAGGCACGTATACAACTGTATGAAGCACTGCTCCCCCTGGACGTAAGTTTGCATTGTGCCTACTATATTGAATCCCGATGCAATTTCTGTGTTTCATCGTCAATATGAAGCTCCAAGGGTTTCAGTAAACTCCCAGTGGTGCGTCACAATCTAATACTGGCCTCTCAGTAACGGCACATATACAGACTGTTTGAAGCATTACTCCCCCTGGACGTAAGTCGGCATTGTGCCTACTATATTCAATCCCGATGCAATTTCTTTGTTTCATCGTCAATATGAAGCTCCAAGGGTTACAGTAAACTCCCAGTAGTGCGTCGCAGTCTAAAACTGGCCTCTCAGGAAAGGCAAGTATACAGGCTGTTTGAAGCATTGATCCCCCTGGACGTAAGGCGGCATTGTGCCTACTATATTCAATCACGATGCAATTTCTGTGTTTCATAGTCAATATGAAGCTCCAAGGGTTACAGTAAACACCCAGTGGTGCGTCGCAATCTAATACTGGCCTCTCAGTAACGGCACATATACAGACTGTTTGAAGCATTACTCCCCCTGGACTTAAGTCAGCATTGTGCCTACTGTATTCAATCTCGATGCAATCTCTGTGTTTCATCGTCAATATGAAGCTCCAAGGGTTACAGTAAACTCCCAGTGGTGCGTCGCAGTCTAACACTGGCCTCTCAGGAAAGGCACGTATACAGACTGTTTGAAGCATTACTCCCCCTGGACGTAAGTCGGCATTGTGCCTTCTATATTCAATCCCGATGCAATTTCTGTGTTTCATCGTCAATATGAAGCTCCAAGGGTTAGAGTAAACACCCAGTGGTGCGTCACAATCTAATACTGGCCCATCAGTAACGACACATATACAGACTGTTTGAAGCATTCCTCCCCCTGGAGGTAAGTCGGCCTTCTGCCTACTACACTCAATCCCGATGCAATTTCTGTGTTTCATCGTCAATATGAAGCTCCAAGAGTTACAGTAAACACCCAGTGGTGCGTCGCAGTCTAATACTGGCCTCTCAGGAAAGGCACGTATACAGACTGTTTGAAGCATTACTCCCCCTGGACGTAAGTCGGCATTGTGCCTACTATATTCAATCCCGATGCAATTTCTGTGTTTCATCGTCAATATGAAGCTCCAGGGGTAACAGTAAACACCCAGTGGTGCGTCGCAATCTAATACTGGCCTCTCTGTAACGGCACGTATACAGACTGTTTGAAGCATTGCTCCCCCAGGACGTAAGTCGGCATTGTGCCTACTATATTCAATCCCGATGCAATTTCTGTGTTTCATCGTCAATATGAATTTCAAAGGTGGCAGTAAACACCCAGTGATCCGTCGCAATCTAATACTGGCCTCTCAGGAAAGGCACGTATACAGACTGTTTGAAGCATTACTCCCCCTGGACGTAAGTCGGCATTGTGCCTACTATATTCAATCCCGAGGCAATTTCTGTGTTTCATCGTCAATATGAAGCTCCAGGGATTGCAGTAAACACCCAGTGGTGCGCCGCAATCTAATACTGGAATCTCAGGAGAGGCACGTATACAACTGTATGAAGCATTGCCCCCCCTGGACGTAAATTTGCATTGAGCCTACTATATTCAATCCCGATGCAATTTCTGTGTTTCATCGTCAATATGAAGCTCCAAGGGTTACAGTAACCTCCCAGTGGTTCGTCGCAATCTAATACTGGCCTCTCAGTAACGGCACATATATAGACTGTTTGAATCATTACTCCCCTTGGACGTAAGTAGGCATTGTGCCTACTATATTCAATCCCGATGCAATTTCTTTGTTTCGTCGTCAATATGAAGCTCCAAGGGTTACAGTAAACTCACAGTGGTGCGTCTCAGTCTAATACTGGCCTCTCAGGAAAGGCACGTATACAGACTGTTTGAAGCATTGCTCCCCCTGGACGTAAGTCGGCATTGTGCCTACTATATTCAATCCCGATGCAATTTCTGTGTTTCATAGTCAATATGAAGCAACAAGGGTTACAGTAAACACCCAGTGGTGCATTGCAATCTAACACTGGCCTCTCAGGAAAGGCACGTTCACAGGCTGTTTGAAGCATAGCTCCCCCTGAACGAAAGTCGGCATTGTGCTTCCTATATTCAATCCCGATGCAATTTCTGTGTTTCATCGTCAATATGAAGCTCCAAGGGTTACACTAAATTCCCAGTGGTGCGTCGCAGTCTAATACTGGCCTCTCAGGAAAGGCACGTATACAGACTGTTTGAAGCATTGCTCCCCCTGGACGTAAGTCGGTATTGTGCCTACTATATTCAATCCCGATGCAATTTCTGTGTTTCATAGTCAATATGATGCTCCAAGGGTTACAGTAAACACCCAGTGGTGCGTCGCAATCTAATACTGGCCTCTCAGGAAAAGCACGTATGCAGACTGTTTGAAGCATAGCTCCCCCTGAACGAAAGTCGGCATTGTGCTTCCTATATTCAATCCCGATGCAATTTCTGTGTTTCATCGTTAATATGAAGCTCCAAGGGTTACAGTAAATTCCCAGTGGTGCGTCGCAGTCTAATACTGGCCTCCCAGGAAAGGCACGTATACAGACTGTTTGAAGCATTCCTCCCCCTGTACGTAAGTCGATCTTCTGCCTACTATATTCAATCCCGATGCAATTTCTATGTTTCATCGTCAATATGAAGTTCCAAGAGTTACAGTAAACACCCAGTGGTGCGTCGCAATCTAATACTGGCCTCTCAGGAAAGGCACGTATACAGACTGTTTTAGGCATTGCTCCCCCTGAACGAAAGTCGGAATTGTGCCAACTATATTCAATCCCGATGCAATTTCTGTGTTTCATCGTCAATATGAAGCTCCAAAGGGTTACAGTAAACAGAGAGTGCTGCGTCGCATTCTAAAACTGGCCTCTCAGGAAAGGCACGTATACAGACTGTTTGAAGCATTGCTCCCCCTGGACGTAAGTCGGCATTGTGCCTACTATATTCAATCCCGATGCAATTTCTGTGTTTCATCGTCAATATGAAGCTCCAAGGGTTACAGTAAACACCCAGTGGTGCGTCGCAATCTAATACTGGCCTCTCAGTAACGGCACGTATACAGACTGTTTGAAGCATTCCTCTCCCTGGACATCAGTCGGCCTTCTGCATACTATATTCAATCCCGATGCAATTTCTGTGTTTCATCGTCAATATGAAGCTCCAAGGGTTACAGTAAACACCCAGTGGTGCGTCGCAATCTAATACTGGCCTCTCAGGAATGGCACGTATACAGACTGTTTGAAGCATTACTCCCCCTGGACGTAAGTCGGCATTGTGCCTACTATATTCACCCCGATGCAATTTCTGTGTTTCATTCTCAATATGAAGCTCCAAGGGTTACAGTAAACACCCAGTGGTGCGTCGCAATATAATACTGACCTCACAGTAACGGCACGCATACAGACTGTTTGAAGCATTGCTCCCCCTGGACGTAAGTCGGCAATGTGCCTACTATATTCAATCCCGATGCAATTTCTGTATTTCATCGTCAATTTGAAGCTCCAAGGGTTACAGTAAACACCCAGTGGTGCATCGCAATCTAATACTGGCCTCTCTGTAACGCACGTATACAGACTGTTTGAAACATTGCTCCCCCTGGACGTAAGTCGGCATTGTGCCTACTATATTCAATCCCGATGCAATTTCTGTGTTTCATCGTCAATGTGAAGCTCCAAGGGTTACAGTAAACACCCAGTGGTGCGTCGCAGTCTAATACTGGCCTCGCAGGAAAGGCACGCATACAGACTGTTTGAAGCATTACTCCCCCTGGACGTAAGTCGGCATTGTGCCTACTATATTCATTCCCGATGCAATATCTGTGTTTCATCGTCAATATGTAGCTCCAGGGGTTACAGTAAACACCCAGTGGTGCGTCGCAATCTAATACTGGAATCTCAGGAAAGGCACGTGTACAACTGTATGAAGCATTGCTCCCCCTGGACGTAAGTCGGCATTGTGCCTACTATATTCAATCCCGATGCATTTTCTGTGTTTCATCGTCAATATGAAGCTCCAAGGGTTACAGTAAACACCCAGTGGTGCGTCGCAATCTAATACTGGCCTCTCAGTAGCGGCACATATACAGACTGTTTGAAGCATTACTCCCCCTGGACGTAAGTCGGCCTTCTGCCTACTATATTCAATCCCGATGCAATTTCTGTGTTTCATCGTCAATATGAAGCTCCAAGGGTTACCGTAAACACCCAGTGGTGCGTCGCGTTCTAATACTGGCCTCTCAGGAAGGGCACGTATACAGACTGTTTGGAGCATTACTCCCCCTGGACATAAGTCGGCATTGTGTCTACTAAATTCACCCCGATGCAATTTCTGTGTTTCATTCTCAATATGAAGCTCCAAGGGTTACAGTAAACACCCAGTGGTGCGTCGCAATATTATACTGACCTCACAGTAACGGCACGTATACAGACTTTTAGAAGCATTGCTCCCCCTGGACGTAAGTCGGCATTGTGCCTACTATATTCAATCCCGATGCAATTTCTGTGTTTCATCGTCAATATGAAGCCACAAGGGTTACAGTAAAGTCCCAGTGGTGCGTCGCAGTCTAATACTGGCCTCTCATGAAAGGCACGTATACAGACTGTTTGAAGCATTGCTTCCCCTGGACGTAAGTCGGCATTGTGCCTACTATATTCAATCCCGATGCAATTTCTGTGTTTCATCGTCAATATGAAGCTCCAAGGGTTTCAGTATACTCCCAGTGGTGCGTCGCAATTTAATACTGGAATCTCAGTAACGGCACATATACAGACTGTTTGAAGGATTCCTCCCCCTGGACGTTAGTCGGCCTTCTGCCTTCTATATTCAATCCCGATGCAAGTTCTGTGTTTCATCGTTAATATGAAGCTCCAAGGGTTACAGTAAACACCCAGTGGTGCGTCGCAATCTAATACTGGAATCTCAGGAAAGGCACGTATACAACTGTATGAAGCATTGCTCCCCCTGGACGTAAGTTTGCATTGTGCCTACTATATTCAATCCCGATGCAACTTCTGTGTTTCATCGTCAATATGAAGCTCCAAAGGTGGCAGTAAACACCCAGTGATCCGTCGCAATCTAATACTGGCCGCTCAGGAAAGGCGCGTATACAGACTGTTTGAAGCATTACTCCCCCTGGACGTAAGTCGGCATTGTGCCTACTATATTCAATCCCGATGCAGTTTCTATGTTTCATCGTCAATATGAAGCTCCAGGGGTTACAGTATACACCCAGTGGTGCGCCGCAATCTAATACTGGAATCTCAGGAGAGGCACGCATACAACTGTATGAAGCATTGCTCCCCCTGGACGTAAGTTTGCATTGTGCCTACTATATTCAATCCCGATGCAATTTCTGTGTTTCATCGTCAATATGAAGCTCCAAGGGTTACAGTAACCTCACAGTGGTGCGTCGCAATCTAATACTGGCCTCTCAGTAACGGCACATATGTAGACTGTTTGAAGCATTACTCCCCCTGGACGTAAGTCGGCATTGTGCCAACTATATTCAATCCCGATGCAATTTCTTTGTTTCGTCGTCAATATGAAGCTCCAAGGGTTACAGTAAACTCCCAGTGGTGCGTCTCAGTCTAATACTGGCCTCTCAGGAAAGGCACGTATACAACTGTATGAAGCATTGCTCCCCCTGGATGTAAGTTTGCATTGTGCCTACTATATTCAATCCCGATGCAATTTCTGTGTTTCATCGTAAATATGAAGCTCCAAGGGTTACAGTAACCTACCAGTGGTGCGTCGCAATCTAATACTGGCCTCTCAGTAACGGCACATATATAGACTGTTTGAAGCATTACTCCCCCTGGACGTAAGGCGGCATTGTGCCTACTATATTCAATCCCGATGCAATATCTTAGTTTCGTCGTCAATATGAAGCTCCAAGGGTTACAGTAAACTCCCAGTGGTGCGTCTCAGTCTAATACTGGCCTCTCAGGAAAGGCACGTAAACAGACTGTTTGAAGCATTCCTCACCCTGGACGTTAGTCGGCCTTCTGCCTACTATATTCAATCCCGATGCAATTTCTGTGTTTCATCGTTAATATCAAGCTCCAAGGGTTACAGTAAACACCCAGTGGTGCGTCGCAATCTAATACTGGAATCTCAGGAAAGGCACGTATACAACTGTATGAAGCATTGCTCCCCCTGGACGTAAGTTTGCATTGGGCCTACTATATTCAATCCCGATGCAATATCTGTGTTTCATCGTCAATATGAAGTTCCAAAGGTGGCGGTAAACACCCAGTGATCCGTCGCAATCTAATACTGGCCTCTCAGGAAAGGCGCGCATACAGACTGTTTGAAGCATTACTCCCCCTGGACGTAAGTCGGCATTGTGCCTACTATATTCAAATCCGATGCAATTTCTGTGTTTCATCGTCAATATGAAGCTCCAGGGGTTACAGTAAACACCCAGTGGTGCGCCGCAACCTAATACTGGAATCTCAGGAGAGGCACGTATACAACTGTATGAAGCATTGCTCCCCCTGGACGTAAGTTTGCATTGTGCCTACTATATTCAATCCCGATGCAATTTCTGTGTTTCTTCGTCAGTATGAAGCCTCAAGGGTTACAGTAACCTCCCAGTGGTGCGTCGAAATCTAATACTGGCCTCTCAGTAACGGCACATATATAGACTGTTTGAAGCATTACTCCCCCTGGACGTAAGTCGGCATTGTGCCTACTATATTCAATCCCGATGCAATTTCTTTGTTTCGTCGTTAATATGAAGCTCCGAGGGTTACAGTAAACTCCCAGTGGTGCGTCTCAGTCTAATACTGGCCTCTCAGCAAAGGCACGTATACAGACTGTTTGAAGCATTGCTCCCCCTGGACGTAAGTCGGCATTGTGCCTACTATATTCAATCCCGATGCAATTTCTGTGTTTCATAGTCAATATGAAGCAACAAGGGTTACAGTAAACACCCAGTGGTGCATTGCAATCTAACACTGGCCTCTCAGGAAAGGCACGTTCACAGACTGATTGAAGCATAGCTCCCGCTGAACGAAAGTCGGCATTGAGCTTCCTATATTCAATCCCGATGCAATTTCTGTGTTTCATCGTCAATATGAAGCTCCAAGGGTTACACTAAATTCCCAGTGGTGCGTCGCAGTCTAATACTGGCCTCTCATGAAAGGCACGTATACAGACTGTTTGAAGCATTGCTTCCCCTGGACGTAAGTCGGCATTGTGCCTACCATATTCAATCCCGATGCAATTTCTGTGTTTCATCGTCAATATGAAGCTCCAAGGGTTTCAGTATACTCCCAGTGGTGCGTCGCAATCTAATACTGGAATCTCAGTAACGGCACATATACAGACTGTTTGAAGGATTCCTCCCCCTGGACGTTAGTCGGCCTTCTGCCTTCTATATTCAATCCCGATGCAAGTTCTGTGTTTCATCGTTAATATGAAGCTCCAAGGGTTACAGTAAACACCCAGTGGTGCGTCGCAATCTAATACTGGAATCTCAGGAAAGGCACGTATACAACTGTATGAAGCATTGCTCCCCCTGAACGTAAGTTTGCATTGTGCCTACTATATTCAATCCCGATGCAATTTCTGTGTTTCATCGTCAATATGAAGCTCCAAAGGTGGCAGTAAACACCCAGTGATCCGTCGCAATCTAATACTGGCCTCTCAGGAAAGGCGCGTATACAGACTGTTTGAAGCATTACTCCCCCTGGACGTAAGTCGGCATTGTGCCTACTATATTCAATCCCGATGCAATTTCTGTGTTTCATCGTCAATATGAAGCTCCAGGGGTTACAGTAAACACCCAGTGGTGCGCCGCAATCTAATACTGGAATCTCAGGAGAGGCACGCATACAACTGTATGAAGCATTGCTCCCCCTGGACGTAAGTCGGCAATGTGCCTACTATATTCAATCCCGATGCAATTTCTGTGTTTCATCGTCAATTTGAAGCTCCAAGGGTTACAGTAAACACCCAGTGTTGCATCGCAATCTAATACTGGCCTCTCTGTAACGCACGTATACAGACTGTTTGAAGCATTGCTCCCCCTGGACGTAAGTCGGCATTGTGCCTACTATATTCAATCCCGATGCAATTTCTGTGTTTCATCGTCAATGTGAAGCTCCAAGGGTTACAGTAAACACCCAGTGGTGCGTCGCAGTCTAATACTGGCCTCGCATTAAAGGCACGCATACAGACTGTTTGAAGCATTACTCCCCCTGGACGTAAGACGGCATTGTGCCTACTATATTCATTCCCGATGCAATATCTGTGTTTCATCGTCAATATGTAGCTCCAGGGGTTACAGTAAACACCCAGTGGTGCGTCGCAATCTAATACTGGAATCTCAGGAAAGGCACGTGTACAACTGTATGAAGCATTGCTCCCCCTGGACGTAAGTCGGCATTGTGCCTACTATATTCAATCCCGATGCAATTTCTGTGTTTCATCGTCAATATGAAGCTCCAAGGGTTACAGTAAACACCCAGTGGTGCGTCGCAATCTAATACTGGCCTCTCAGTAGCGGCACATATACAGACTGTTTGAAGCATTACTCCCCCTGGACGTAAGTCGGCCTTCTGCCTACTATATTCAATCCCGATGCAATTTCTGTGTTTCATCGTCAATATGAAGCTCCAAGGGTTACAGTAAACACCCAGTGGTGCGTCGCGTTCTAATACTGGCCTCTCAGGAAGGGCACGTATACAGACTGTTTGGAGCATTACTCCCCCAGGACATAAGTCGGCATTGTGTCTACTATATTCACCCCGATGCAATTTCTGTGTTTCATTCTCAATATGAAGCTCCAAGGGTTACAGTAAACACCCAGTGGTGCGTCGCAATATTATACTGACCTCACAGTAACGGCACGTATACAGACTTTTAGAAGCATTTGCTCCCCCTGGACGTAAGTCGGCATTGTGCCTACTATATTCAATCCCGATGCAATTTCTGTGTTTCATCGTCAATATGAAGCTACAAGGGTTACAGTAAAGTCCCAGTGGTGCGTCGCAGTCTAATACTGGCCTCTCATGAAAGGCACGTATACAGACTGTTTGAAGCATTGCTTCCCCTGGACGTAAGTCGGCATTGTGCCTACTATATTCAATCCCGATGCAATTTCTGTGTTTCATCGTCAATATGAAGCTCCAAGGGTTTCAGTATACTCCCAGTGGTGCGTCGCAATTTAATACTGGAATCTCAGTAACAGCACATATACAGACTGTTTGAAGGATTCCTCCCCCTGGACGTTAGTCGGCCTTCTGCCTTCTATATTCAATCCCGATGCAAGTTCTGTGTTTCATCGTTAATATGAAGCTCCAAGGGTTACAGTAAACACCCAGTGGTGCGTCGCAATCTAATACTGGAATCTCAGGAAAGGCACGTATACAACTGTATGAAGCATTGCTCCCCCTGGACGTAAGTTTACATTGTGCCTACTATATTCAATCCCGATGCAATTTCTGTGTTTCATCGTCAATATGAAGCTCCAAAGGTGGCAGTAAACACCCAGTGATCCGTCGCAATCTAATACTGGCCTCTCAGGAAAGGCGCGTATACAGACTGTTTGAAGCATTACTCCCCCTGGACGTAAGTCGGCATTGTGCCTACTATATTCAATCCCGATGCAATTTCTGTGTTTCATCGTCAATATGAAGCTCCAGGGGTTACAGTATACACCCAGTGGTGCGCCGCAATCTAGTACTGGAATCTCAGGAGAGGCACGCATACAACTGTATGAAGCATTGCTCCCCCTGGACGTAAGTTTGCATTGTGGCTACTATATTCAATCCCGATGCAATTTCTGTGTTTCATCGTCAATATGAAGCTCCAAGGGTTACAGTAACCTCACAGTGGTGCGTCGCAATCTAATACTGGCCTCTCAGTAACGGCACATATGTAGACTGTTTGAAGCATTACTCCCCCTGGACGTAAGTCGGCATTGTGCCAACTATATTCAATCCCGATGCAATTTCTTTGTTTCGTCGTCAATATGAAGCTCCAAGGGTTACAGTAAACTCCCAGTGGTGCGTCTCAGTCTAATACTGGCCTCTCAGGAAAGGCACGTATACAACTGTATGAAGCATTGCTCCCCCTGGATGTAAGTTTGCATTGTGCCTACTATATTCAATCCCGATGCAATTTCTGTGTTTCATCGTTAATATGCAGCTCCAAGGGTTACAGTAACCTCCCAGTGGTGCGTCGCAATCTAATACTGGCCTCTCAGTAACGGCACATATATAGACTGTTTGAAGCATTACTCCCCCTGGACGTAAGGCGGCATTGTGCCTACTATATTCAATCCCGATGCAATATCTTAGTTTCGTCGTCATTATGAAGCTCCAAGGGTTACAGTAAACTCCCAGTGGTGCGTCTCAGTCTAATACTGGCCTCTCAGGAAAGGCACGTATACAGACTGTTTGAAGCATTCCTCACCCTGGACGTTAGTCGGCCTTCTGCCTACTATATTCAATCCCGATGCAATTTCTGTGTTTCATCGTTAATATGAAGCTCCAAGGGTTACAGTAAACACCCAGTGGTGCGTCGCAATCTAATACTGGAATCTCAGGAAAGGCACGTATACAACTGTATGAAGCATTGCTCCCCCTGGACGTAAGTTTGCATTTGGCCTACTATATTCAATCCCGATGCAATATCTGTGTTTCATCGTCAATATGAAGTTCCAAAGGTGGCGGTAAACACCCAGTGATCCGTCGCAATCTAATACTGGCCTCTCAGGAAAGGCGCGCATACAGACTGTTTGAAGCATTACTCCCCCTGGACGTAAGTCGGCATTGTGCCTACTATATTCAAATCCGATGCAATTTCTGTGTTTCATCGTCAATATGAAGCTCCAGGGGTTACAGTAAACACCCAGTGGTGCGCCGCAATCTAATACTGGAATCTCAGGAGAGGCACGTATACAACTGTATGAAGCATTGCTCCCCCTGGACGTAAGTTTGCATTGTGCCTACTATATTCAATCCCGATGCAATTTCTGTGTTTCATCGTCAGTATGAAGCCTCAAGGGTTACAGTAACCTCCCAGTGGTGCGTCGCAATCTAATACTGGCCTCTCAGTAACGGCACATATATAGACTGTTTGAAGCATTACTCCCCCTGGACGTAAGTCGGCATTGTGCCTACTATATTCAATCCCGATGCAATTTCTTTGTTTCGTCGTTAATATGAAGCTCCGAGGGTTACAGTAAACTCCCAGTGGTGCGTCTCAGTCTAATACTGGCCTCTCAGCAAAGGCACGTATACAGACTGTTTGAAGCATTGCTCCCCCTGGACGTAAGTCGGCATTGTGCCTACTATATTCAATCCCGATGCAATTTCTGTGTTTCATAGTCAATATGAAGCAACAAGGGTTACAGTAAACACCCAGTGGTGCATTGCAATCTAACACTGGCCTCTCAGGAAAGGCACGTTCACAGACTGTTTGAAGCATAGCTCCCGCTGAACGAAAGTCGGCATTGAGCTTCCTATATTCAATGCCGATGCAATTTCTGTGTTTCATCGTCAATATGAAGCTCCAAGGGTTACACTAAATTCCCAGTGGTGCGTCGCAGTCTAATACTGGCCTCTCATGAAAGGCACGTATACAGACTGTTTGAAGCATTGCTTCCCCTGGACGTAAGTCGGCATTGTGCCTACCATATTCAATCCCGATGCAATTTCTGTGTTTCATCGTCAATATGAAGCTCCAAGGGTTTCAGTATACTCCCAGTGGTGCGTCGCAATCTAATACTGGAATCTCAGTAACGGCACATATACAGACTGTTTGAAGGATTCCTCCCCCTGGACGTTAGTCGGCCTTCTGCCTTCTATATTCAATCCCGATGCAAGTTCTGTGTTTCATCGTTAATATGAAGCTCCAAGGGTTACAGTAAACACCCAGTGGTGCGTCGCAATCTAATACTGGAATCTCAGGAAAGGCACGTATACAACTGTATGAAGCATTGCTCCCCCTGAACGTAAGTTTGAATTGTGCCTACTATATTCAATCCCGATGCAATTTCTGTGTTTCATCGTCAATATGAAGCTCCAAAGGTGGCAGTAAACACCCAGTGATCCGTCGCAATCTAATACTGGCCTCTCAGGAAAGGCGCGTATACAGACTGTTTGAAGCATTACTCCCCCTGGACGTAAGTCGGCATTGTGCCTACTATATTCAATCCCGATGCAATTTCTGTGTTTCATCGTCAATATGAAGCTCCAGGGGTTACAGTAAACACCCAGTGGTGCGCCGCAATCTAATACTGGAATCTCAGGAGAGGCACGCATACAACTGTATGAAGCATTGCTCCCCCTGGACGTAAGTTTGCATTGTGCCTACTATATTCAATCCCGATGCAATTTCTGTGTTTCATCGTCAATATGAAGCTCCAAGGGTTACAGTAACCTCACAGTGGTGCGCCGCAATCTAATACTGGCCTCTCAGTAACGGCACATATGTAGACTGTTTGAAGCATTACTCCCCCTGGACGTAAGTCGGCATTGTGCCTACTATATTCAATCCCGATGCAATTTCTTTGTTTCGTCGTCAATATGAAGCTCCAAGGGTTACAGTAAACTCCCAGTGGTGCGTCTCAGTCTAATACTGGCCTCTCAGGAAAGGCACGTATACAACTGTATGAAGCATTGCTCCCCCTGGATGTAAGTTTGCATTGTGCCTACTATATTCAATCCCGATGCAATTTCTGTGTTTCATCGTAAATATGAAGCTCCAAGGGTTACAGTAACCTCCCAGTGGTGCGTCGCAATCTAATACTGGCCTCTCAGTAACGGCACATATATAGACTGTTTGAAGCATTACTCCCCCTGGACGTAAGGCGGCATTGTGCCTACTATATTCAATCCCGATGCAATTTCTTTGTTTCGTCGTCAATATGAAGCTCCAAGGGTTACAGTAAACTCCCAGTGGTGCGTCTCAGTCTAATACTGGCCTCTCAGGAAAGGCACGTATACAGACTGTTTGAAGCATTCCTCACCCTGGACGTTAGTCGGCCTTCTGCCTACTATATTCAATCCCGATGCAATTTCTGTGTTTCATCGTTAATATGAAGCTCCAAGGGTTACAGTAAACACCCAGTGGTGCGTCGCAATCTAATACTGGAATCTCAGGAAAGGCACGTATACAACTGTATGAAGCATTGCTCCCCCTGGACGTAAGTTTGCATTGGGCCTACTATATTCAATCCCGATGCAATATCTGTGTTTCATCGTCAATATGAAGTTCCAAAGGTGGCGGTAAACACCCAGTGATCCGTCGCAATCTAATACTGGCCTCTCAAGAAAGGCGCGCAAACAGACTGTTTGAAGCATTATTCCCCCTGGACGTAAGTCGGCATTGTGCCTACTATATTCAATCCCGATGCAATTTCTGTGTTTCATCGTCAATATGAAGCTCCAGGGGTTACAGTAAACACCCAGTGGTGCGCCGCAATCTAATACTGGAATCTCAGGAGAGGCACGTATACAACTGTATGAAGCATTGCTCCCCCTGGACGTAAGTTTGCATTGTGCCTACTATATACAATCCCGATGCAATTTCTGTGTTTCATCGTCAGTATGAAGCTTCAAGGGTTACAGTAACCTCCCAGTGGTGCGTCGCAATCTAATACTGGCCTCTCAGTAACGGCACATATATAGACTGTTTGAAGCATTACTCCCCCTGGACGTAAGTCGGCATTGTGCCTACTATATTCAATCCCGATGCAATTTCTTTGTTTCGTCGTTAATATGAAGCTCCGAGGGTTACAGTAAACTCCCAGTGGTGCGTCTCAGTCTAATACTGGCCTCTCAGCAAAGGCACGTATACAGACTGTTTGAAGCATTGCTCCCCCTGGACGTAAGTCGGCATTGTGCCTACTATATTCAATCCCGATGCAATTTCTGTGTTTCATCGTCAATATGAAGCTCCAAGGGTTACAGTAAACACCCAGTGGTGCGTCGCAGTCTAATACTGGCCTCGCAGGAAAGGCACGAATACAGACTGTTTGAAGCATTACTCCCCCTGGACGTAAGTCGGCATTGAGCCTACTATATTCAATCCCGATGCAATTTCTGTGTTTCATCGTCAATATGTAGCTCCAGGGGTTACAGTAAACACCCAGTGGTGCGTCGCAATCTAATACTGGCCTCTCAGTAGCGGACATATACAGACTGTTTGAAGCATTACACCCCCTGGACGTAAGTCGGCCTTCTGCCTACTATATTCAATCCCGATGCAATTTCTGTGTTTCATAGTCAATATGAAGCTCCAAGGGTTACAGTAAACACCCAGTGGTGCGTCGCAATATTATACTGACCTCACAGTAACGGCACGTATACAGACTATTAGAAGCATTGCTCCCCCTGGACGTAAGTCAGCATTGTGCCTAGTATATTCAATCCCGATGCAATTTCTGTGTTTCATCGTCAATATGAAGCTACAAGGGTTACAGTAAACTCCCAGTGGTGCGTCGCAGTCTAATACTGGCCTCTCATGAAAGGCACGTATACAGACTGTTTGAAGCATTGCTCCCCTTGGACGTAAGTCGGCATTGTGCCTACTATATTCAATCCCGATGCAATTTCTGTGTTTCATCGTCATAATGAAGCTCAAGGGTTTCAGTATACTCCCAGTGGTGCGTCGCAATCTAATACTGGCCTTTCAGTAACGGCACATATACAGACTGTTTGAAGCATTCCTCCCCCTGGACGTTAGTCGGCCTTCTGCCTACTATATTCAATCCCGATGCAATTTCTGTGTTTCATCGTTAATATGAAGCTCCAAGGGTTACAGTAAACACCAAGTGGTGCGTCGCAATCTAATACTGGAATCTCAGGAAAGGCACGTATACAACTGTATGAAGCATTGCTCCCCATGGACGTAAGTTTGCATTGTGCCTACTATAATCAATACCGATGCAATTTCTGTGTTTCATCGCCAATATGAAGCTCCAAGGGTTTCAGTAAACTCCAAGTGGTGCGTCGCAATCTAATACTGGCCTCTCAGTAACGGCACATATACAGACTGTTTGAAGCATTCCTCCCCCTGTACGTAAGTCGGCCTTCTGCCTACTATATTCAATCCCGATGCAATTTCTTTGTTTCATAGTCAATATGAAGCTCCAAGGGTTACAGTAAACCCCCAGTGGTGCGTCGCAATCAAATACTGGCCTCTCAGTAACGGCACATATACAGACTGTTTGAAGCATTGCTCCCCCTGGACGTAAGTCGGCATTGTGCCTACTATATTCAATCCCAATGCAATTTCTGTGTTTCATCGTCAATATGAAACTCCAAGGGTTACAGTAAACACACAGTGGTGCGTCGCAATCTAATACTGGGATCTCAGGAAAGGCACGTATACAACTGTATGAAGCATTGCTCCCCCTGGACGTAAGTTTGCATTGTGCCTACTATATTCAATCCCGATGCAATTTCTGTGTTTCGTCGTCAATATGAAGCTCCAAGGGTTACAGTAAACACCCAGTGGTGCGTCGCAATCCAATACTGGAATCTCAGGAAAGGCACGTATACAACTGTCTGAAGCATTGCTCCCCCTGGACGTAAGTTTGCATTGAGCCTACTATAATCAATCCCGATGCAATTTCTGTGTTTCATCGTCAATATGAAGCTCCAAGGGCTTCAGTAAACTCCCAGTGGTGCGTCGCAATCTAATACTGGCCTCTCAGTAACGGCACATATACAGACTGTTTGAAGCATTCCTTCCCCTGGACGTTAGTCGGCCTTCTGCCTACTATATTCAATCCCGATGCAATTTCTGTGTTTCATCGTCAATATGAAGCTCCAAGGGTTTCAGTAAACTCCCAGTGGTGCGTCGCAATCTAATACTGGCCTCTCAGTAACGGCACATATACAGACTGTTTGAAGCATTCCTCCCCCTGTACGTAAGTCGGCCTTCTGCCTACTATATTCAATCCCGATGCAATATCTGTGCTCCATAGTCAATATGAAGCTCTAAGGGTTACAGTAAGCTCCCAGTGGTGCGTCGCAATCTAATACCGGCCTCTCAGTAACGGCACATATACAGACTGTTTGAAGCATTTTTCCCCCTTGACGTAAGTCGGCATTGTGCCTACTATATTCAATCCCGATGCAATTTCTTTGTTTCATCGTCAATTTGACGCTCCAAGGGTTACAGTAAACACCCAGTGGTGCGTCGCAAACTATTACTGGAATCTCAGAAAATGCACGTATACAACTGTATGAAGCATGCTCCCCCTGGACTTAAGTTTGCATTGTGCCTACTATATTCAATCCCGATGCAATTTCTGTGTTTTATCGTCAATATGAAGCTCCAAGGGTTTCAGTAAACTCCCAGTGGTGCGTCGCAATCTAATACTGGCCTCTCAGTAACGGCACATATACAGACTGTTTGAAGCATTCCTCCCCCTGGACTATATTCAATCCCGATACAATTTCTGTGTTTCATCGTCAATATGAAGCTCCAAGGGTTACAGTAAACACCCAGTGTTGCGTCGCAATCTAATACTGGAATCTCAGGAAAGGCACGTATACAACTGTATGAAGCATTGCTCCCCCTGGACGTAAGTTTTGCATTGTGCCTACTATATTCAATCCCGATGCAATTTCTGTGTTTCATCGTCAATACGAAGCTCCAAGACTTTCAGTAAACTCCCAGTGGTGCGTCGCAATCTAATACTGGCCTCTCAGTAACGGCACAAATACAGACTGTTTGAAGCATTCCTCCCCCTGGACGTTAGTCGGCCTTCTGCCTACTATATTCAATCCCGATGCAATATCTGTGTTTCATCGTCAATATGAAGATCCAAGGGTTACAGTAAACACCCAGTGGTGCGTCGCAATCTAATACTGGAATCTCAGGAAAGGCACGTATACAACTGTATGAAGCATTGCTCCCCCTGGACGTAAGTTTGCATTGTGCTTACTATATTCAATCCCGATGCAATTTCTGTGTTTCGTCGTCAATATGAAGCTCCAAGGGTTTCAGTAAACTCCCAGTGGTGCGTCGCAATCTAATACTGGCCTCTCAGTAACGGCACATACACAGACTGTTTGAACAATAACTCCCCCTTTACGTAAGTCGGCCTTCTGCCTACTATATTCAATCCCGACGTAATTTCTGTGTTTCATAGTCAATGTGAAGCTCCAAGGGTTACAGTAAACTCCCAGTGGTGCGTCGCAATCTAATACTGGAATCTCAGGAAAGGCACATATACAACTGTATGAAGCATTGCTCCCCCTGGACGTAAGTTTGCATTTTGCCTACTATATTCAATCCCGATGCAATTTCTGTGTTTCGTCGTCAATATGAAGCTCCAAGGGTTTCAGGAAACTCCCAGTGGTGCGTCGCAATCTAATACTGGCCTCTCAGTAACGGCACATATACAGACTGTTTGAACCATTACTCCCCCTTTACGTAAGTCGGCCTTCTGCCTACTATATTCAATCCCGATGTAATTTCTGTGTTTCATAGTCAATATGAAGCTCCAAGGGTTACAGTAAACTCCCAGTGGTGCGTCGCAATCTAATACAGGAATCTCAGGAAAGGCACGTATACAACTGTATGAAGCATTGCTCCCCCTGGACGTAAGTTTGCATTGTGCTTACTATATTCAATCCCGATGCAATTTCTGTGTTTCATAGTCAATATGAAGCTCCAAGCGTTACAGTAAACTCCCAGTGGTGCGTCGCAATCTAATACTGGCCTCTCCGTAACGGCACATATACAGACTGTTTGAAGCATTACTCCCCTTGGACGTAAGTCGGCATTGTGCCTACTATATTCAATCCCGATGCAATTTCTTTGTTTCATCGTCAATATGAAGCTCCAAGGGTTACAGTAAACTCCCAGTGGTGCGTCGCAGTCTAATACTGGCCTCTCAGGAAAGGCACGTATACAGACTGTTTGAAGCATTGCTCCCCCTGGACGTAAGTCGGCATTGTGCCTACTATATTCAATCCCGATGCAATTTCTGTGTTTCATCGTCAATATGAAGCTCCAAGGGTTACAGTAAACACACAGTGGTGCGTCGCAATTTAATACTGGCCTATCAGTAACGGCACATATACAGACTGTTTGAAGCCTTCCTCCCTCTGGACGTAAGTCGGCCTTCTGCCTACTATATTCAATCCCGATGCAATTTCTGTGTTTCATCGTCAATATCAAGCTCCAAGAGTTACAGTAAACACCCAGTGCTGCGTCGCAATCTAATACTGGCCTCTCAGGAAAAGCACGTATACAGACTGCTTGAAGCATTACTCCCCCCGGACGTAAGTCGGCATTGTGCCTACTATATTCACCCCGATGCAATTTCTGTGTTTCATTCTCAATGTGAAGCTCCAAGGGTTACATTAAACACCCAGTGGTGCGTCGCAGTCTAATACTGGCCTCTCAGGAAAGGCACGTATACAGAATGTTTGAAGCAGTACTCCGCCTGGACGTAAGTCGGCATTGTGCCTACTATATTCAATCCCGATGCAATTTCTGTGTTTCATCGTCAATATGAAGCTCCAAGGGTTACAGTAAACACCCAGTGGTGCGTCGCAATCTAATACTGCAATCTCAGGAAAGGCACGTATACAACTGTATGAAGCATTGCTCCCCCTGGACGTAAGTCAGCATTGTGCCTACTATACTCAATCCCGATGCAATTTCTGTGTTTCATCGTCAATATGAAGCTCCAAGGTTTACAGTAAACTCCCAGTGGTGCGTCGCAGTCTAATACTGGCCTCTCATGAAAGGCACGTATACAGACTGTTTGAAGCATTGCTCCCCCTGGACGTATGTCGGCATTGTGCCTCCTATATTCAATCCCGATGCAATATCTGTGTTTCATCGTCAATATGCAGCTCCAAGGGTTACAGTAAACACCCAGTGGTGCGTCGCAATCTAATACTGGCCTCTCTGAAAACGGCACGTACACAGACTGTTTGAAGCATTGCTCCCCCTGGACGTAAGTCGGCATTGTGCCTACTATATTCAATCCCGATGCAATTTCTATGTTTCATCGTCAATATAAAGCTCCAAGGATTACAGTAAACACCCAGTGGTGCGTCGCAGTCTAATACTGGCCTCTCAGGAAAGGCACGTATACAGAATGTTTGAAGCAGTACTCCGCCTGGACGTAAGTCGGCATTGTGCCTACTATATTCAATCCCGATGCAATTTCTGTGTTTCATCGTCAATATGAAGCTCCAGGGGTTACAGTAAACATCCAGTGGTGCGTCGCAATCTAATACTGGGATCTCAGGAAAGGCACGTATACAACTGCATGAAGCATTGCTCCCCCTGGACGTAATTCGGCATTGTGCCTACTATATTCAATCCCGATGCAATTTCTTTGTTTCATCGTCAGTATGAAGCTCCAAGGGTTACAGTAAACACCCAGTGGTGCGTCGCAATCTAATACTGGCCTCTAAGTAACGGCACATATACAGACTGTTTGAAGCATTACTCCCCCTGGACGTAAGTCGGCATTGTGCCTACTATATTCAATCCCGATGCAATTTCGTTGTTTCATCGTCAGTATGAAGCGCCAAGGGTTACAGTAAACTCCCAGTGGTGCGTCGCAGTCTAATACTCGCCTCTCAGGAAAGGCACGTATACAGAGTGTTTGAAGCATTGCTCCCCCTGGACGTAAGTCGGCATTGTGCCTACTATATTCAATCCCGATGCAATTTCTGTGTTTCATCGTCAATATGAAGCTCCAAGGGTTACAGTAAACACCCAGTGGTGCGTCGCAATCTAATACTGCAATCTCAGGAAAGGCACGTATACAACTGTATGAAGCATTGCTCCCCCTGGACGTAAGTCAGCATTGTGCCTACTATACTCAATCCCGATGCAATTTCTGTGTTTCATCGTCAATATGAAGCTCCAAGGTTTACAGTAAACTCCCAGTGGTGCTTCGCAGTCTAATACTGGCCTCTAATGAAAGGCACGTATACAGACTGTTTGAAGCATTGCTCCCCCTGGACGTATGTCGGCATTGTGCCTCCTATATTCAATCCCGATGCAATATCTGTGTTTCATCGTCAATATGAAGCTCCAAGGGTTACAGTAAACACCCAGTGGTGCGTCGCAATCTAATACTGGCCTCTCAGTATCTGCACATATACAGACTGTTTGAAGCATTACTCCCCCTGGACGTAAGTCGGCCTTCTGCCTACTATATTCAGTCCCGATGCAATTTCTGTGTTTCATCGTCAATATGAAGCTCCAAGGGTTAAAGTAAACACCCAGTGCTGCGTCGCAATCTAATACTGGTCTCTCAGTAACGGCACATATACAGACTGTTTGAAGCATTCCTCCCCCTGGACGTTAGTCGGACTTCTGCCCACTATATTCAATCCCGATGCAATTTCTGTGTTTCATCGTCAATATGAAGCTCCAAGGGTTACAGTAAACTCCCAGTGGTGCGTCGCAATCTAATACTGGCCTCTCAGTAACGGCACATATACAGACTATTTGAAGCATTCCTCCCCCTGTACGTAAGTCGGCCTTCTGCCTACTATATTCAATCCCGATGCAATTTCTGTGTTTCATAGTCAATATGAAGCTCCAAGGGTTACAGTAAACTCCCAGTGGTGCGTCGCAATCTAATACTGGCCTCTCAGTAACGGCACATATACAGACTGTTTGAAGCATTACTGCCCCTGGACGTAAGTCGGCATTGTGCCTACTATATTCAATCCCGATGCAATTTCTTTGTTTCATCGTCAATATGTAGCTCCAAGGGTTATATAAACACCCAGTGGTGCGTCGCAATCTAATACTGGAATCTCAGGATTGGCACGTAATCAAGTGTATGAAGCATTGCTCCCCCTGGACGTAAGTTTGCATTGTGCCTACTATACTCAATCCCGATGCAATTTCTGTGTTTCATCGTTAATATGAAGCTCCAAGGGTTTCAGTAAACTCCCAGTGGTGCGTCGCAATCTAATACTGGCCTCTCAGTAACGGCACATATACAGACTGTTTGAAGCATTCCTCCACCTGGACTATATACAATCCCGATGCAATTTCTGTGTTTCATCGTCAATATGAAGCTAAAAGGGTTACAGTAAATACCCAGTGGTGCGTCGCAATCTAATACTGGAATCTCAAAAAAGGCACGTATACAACTGTATGAAGCATTGCTCCCCCTGGACGTAAGTTTTGCATTGTGCTTACTATATTCAATCCCGTTGCAATTTCTGTGTTTCATCGTCAATATGAAGCTCCAAGGGTTTCAGTAAACTCCCAGTGGTGCGTCGCAATCTAATACTGGCCTCTCAGTAACGGCACATATACAGACTGTTTGAAGCATTCCTCCCCCTGGACGTTAGTCGGCCTTCTGCCTACTATATTCAATCCCGATGCAATTTCTGTGTTTCATCGTCAATATGAAGCTCCAAGGGTATAGTAAACAGCCAGTGGTGCGTCGCAATCTAATACTGGAATCTCAAGAAAGGCACGTATACAACTGTATGAAGCATTGCTCCCCCTGGACGTAAGGTTGCATTGTGCCTACTATATTCAATCCCGATGCAATTTCTGTGTTTCATCGTCAATATGAAGCTCCAAGGGTTTCAGTAAACTCCCAGTGGTGCGTCGCAATCTAATACTGGCCTCTCAGTAACGGCACATATACAGACTGTTTGAAGCATTCCTCCCCCTGTACGTAAGTCGGCCTTCAGCATACTATATTCAATCCCGATGTAATTTCTGTGTTTCATAGTCAATATGAAGTTCCAAGGGTTACAGTAAACTCCCAGTGGTGCGTCGCAATCTAATACTGGCCTCTCAGTAACGGCACATATACAGACTGTTTGAAGCATTAAACCCCCTGGATGTAAGTCGGCATTGTGCCTACTATATTCAATCCCGATGCAATTTCTTTGTTTCATCGTCAATATGAAGCTCCAAGGGTTACAGTAAACTCCCAGTGGTGCGTCGAAATCTAATACTGGCCTCTCAGTAACGGCACATATACAGACTGTTTGAAGCATTCCTCCCCCTGGACGTTAGTCGGACTTCTGCCCACTATATTCAATCCCGATGCAATTTCTGTGTTTCATCGTCAATATGAAGCTCCAAGGGTTACAGTAAACACCCAGTGGTGCGTCGCAATCTAATACTGGAATCTCAGGAACGGCACGTATACAACTGTATGAAGCATTGCTTCCCCTGGACGGAAGTTTTGCATTGTGCCTACTATATTCAATCCCGATGCAATTTTGTGTTTTATCGTCAATATGAAGCTCCAAGGGTTTCAGTAAACTCCCAGTGGTGCGTCGCAATCTAATACTGGCCTCTCAGTAACGGCACATATACAGACTGTTTGAAGCATTCCTCCCCCTGGACGTTAGTCGGCCTTCTGCCTGCTATATTCTATCCCGATGCAATTTCTGTGTATCATCGTCAATATGAAGCTCCAAGGGTTACACTAAACACCCAGTGGTGCGTCGCAATCTAATACTGGAATCTCAGGAAAGGCACGTATACAACTGTATGAAGCATTGCTCCCCCTGGACGTAAGTTTGCATTGTGACTACTATATTCAATCCCGATGCAATATCTGTGTTTCATCGTTAATATGAAGATCCAAGGGTTTCAGTAAACTCCCAGTGGTCCGTCGCAATCTAATACTGGCCTCTCAGTAACGGCACATATACAGACTGTTTGAAGCATTCCTCCCCCTGGACTATATACAATCCCGATGCAATTTCTGTGTTTCATCGTCAATATGAAGCTAAAAGGGTTACAGTAAAAACCCAGTGGTGCGTCGCAATCTAATACTGGAATCTCAAAAAAGGCACGTATACAACTGTATGAAGCATTGCTCCCCCTGGATGTAAGTTTTGCATTGTGCTTACTATATTCAATCCCGTTGCAATTTCTGTGTTTCATCGTCAATATGATGCTCCAAGGGTTGCAGTAAACTCCCAGTGGTGCGTCGCAATCTAATACTGGCCTCTCAGTAACGTCACATATACAGACTGTTTGAAGTATTCCTCCCCCTGGACGTTAGTCGGCCTTCTGCCTACTATATTAAATCCCGATGCAATTTCTGTGTTTCATCGTCAATATGAAGCTCCAAGGGTACAGTAAACAGCCAGTGGTGCGTCGCAATCTAATACTGGAATCTCAAGAAAGGCACGTATACAACTGTATGAAGCATTGCTCCCCCTGGACGTAAGGTTGCATTGTGCCTACTATATTCAATCCCGATGCAATTTCTGTGTTTCATCGTCAATATGAAGCTCCAAGGGTTTCAGTAAACTCCCAGTGGTGCGTCGCAATCTAATACTGGCCTCTCAGTAACGGCACATATACAGACTGTTTGAAGCATTCCTTCCCCTGTACGTAAGTCGGCCTTCTGCCTACTATATTCAATCCCGATGCAATTTCTGTGTTTCATCGTCAATATGAAGCTCCAAGGGTACAGTAAACAGCCAGTGGTGCGTCGCAATCTAATACTGGAATCTCAAAAAAGGCACGTATACAACTGTATGAAGCATTGCCGCCCCTGGATGTAAGTTTTCCATTGTGCTTACTATATTCAATCCCGTTGCAATCTCTGTGTTTCATCGTCAATATGATGCTCCAAGGGTTGCAGTAAACTCCCAGTGGTGCGTCGCAATCTAATACTGGCCTCTCAGTGACGGCACATATACAAACTGTTTGAAGCATTACACCCCTTGGACGTAAGTCGGCATTGTGCCTACTATATTCAATCCCGATGCAATTTCTTTGTTTCATCGTCAATATGAAGCTCCAAGGGTTACAGTAAACTCTTAGTGGTGCGTCGAAATCTAATACTGGCCTCTCAGTAACGGCACATATACAGACTGTTTGAAGCATTCCTCCCCCTGGACGTTAGTCGGACTACTGCCCACTATATTCAATCCCGATGCAAATTCTGTGTTTCATAGTCAATATGAAGCTCCAAGGGTTACAGTAAACTCCCAGTGGTGCGTCGCAATCTAATACTGGCCTCTCAGTAACGGCACATATACAGACGGTTTGAAGCATTATTCCCCCTGGACGTAAGTCGGCATTGTTCCTACTATATTCAATCCCGATGCAATTTCTTTGTTCATCGTCAATATGAAGCTCCAAGGGTTACAGTAAACTCCCAGTGGTGCGTCGCAGTCTAATACTGGCCTCTCAGGAAAGGCACGTATACAGACTGTTTGAATCATTCCTCCCCCTGTACGTAAGTCGATCTTCTGCCTACTATATTCAATCCCGATGCAATTTCTGTGTTTCATCGTCAATATGAAGCTCCAAGGGTTACAGTAAACTCCCAGTGGTGCGTCGCAATCTAATACTGGCCTCTCAGTAACGGCACATATACAGACTGTTTGAAGCATTCCTCCCCCTGGACTATATTCAATCCCGATGCAATTTCTGTGTTTCATCGTCAATATGAAGCTCCAAGGGTTAGAGTAAACACCCAGTGGTGCGTCGCAATCTAATACTGGAATCTCAGGAAAGGCACGTATACAACTGTATGAAGCATTGCTCCCCCTGGACGTAAGTTTTGCATTGTGCCTACTATAATCAATCCCGATGCAATTTTGTGTTTTATCGTCAATATGAAGCTCCAAGGGTTTCACTAAACTCCCAGTGGTGCGTCGCAATCTAATACTGGCCTCTCAGTAACGGCACATATACAGACTGTTTGAAGCATTCCTCCCCCTGGACGTTAGTCGGCCTTCTGCCTACTATATTCAATCCCGATGCAATTTCTGTGTATCATCGTCAATATGAAGCTCCAAGGGTTACACTAAACACCCAGTGGTGCGTCGCAATCTAATACTGGAATCTTAGGAAAGGCACGTATACAACTGTATGAAGCATTGCTCCCCCTGGACGTAAGTTTGCATTGTGCCTACTATATTCAATCCCGATGCAATATCTGTGCTTCATCGTTAATATGAAGATCCAAGGGTTTCAGTAAACTCCCAGTGGTGCGTCGCAATCTAATACTGGCCTCTCAGTAACGGCACATATACAGACTTTTTTAAGCATTCCTCCCCCTGGACTATATACAATCCCGATGCAATTTTTGTGTTTCATCGTCAATATGAAGCTCCAAGGGTTACAGTAAAAACCCAGTGGTGTGTCGCAATCTAATACTGGAATCTCAAAAAAGGCACTTATACAACTGTATGAAGCATTGCTCCCCCTGGACGTAAGTTTTGCATTGTGCTTGCTATATTCAATCCCGTTGCAATTTCTGTGTTTAATCGTCAATATGAAGCTCCAAGGGTTTCAGTAAACTCCCAGTGGTGCGTCGCAATCTAATTCTGGCCTCTCACTAACGGCACATATACAGACTGTTTGAAGCATTCCTCCCCTTGGACGTTAGTCGGCCTTCTGCCTACTATATTCAATCCCTATGCAATTTCTGTGTTTCATCGTCAATATGAAGCTCCAAGGGTACAGTAAACAGCCAGTGGTGCGTCGCAATCTAATACTGGAATCTCAAGAAAGGCACGTATACAACTCTATGAAGCATTGCTCCCCCTGGACGTAAGGTTGCATTGTGCCTACTATATTCAATCCCGATGCAATATCTGTGTTTCATCGTCAATATGAAGCTCCAAGGGTTTCAGTAAACTCCCAGTGGTGCGTCGTAATCTAATACTGGCCTCTCAGTAACGGCGCATATACAGACTGTTTGAAGCATTCCTCCCCCTGTACGTAAGTCGGCCTTCTGCATACTATATTCAATCCCGATGTAATTTCTGTGTTTCATAGTCAATATGAAGCTCCAAGGGTTACAGTAAACACCCAGTGGTGCGTCGCAATCTAATACTGGAATCTCAGGAATGGCACGTATACAACTGTATGATGCATTGCTCCCCCTGGACGTAAGTTTGCATTGTGCCTACTATATTCAATCCCGATGCTATTTCTGTGTTTCATCGTCAATATGAAGCTCCAAGTGTTTCAGTAAAGTACCGGTGGTTCGTCGCAATCTAATACTGGCCTCTCAGTAACGGCACATATAAAGACTGTATGAAGCATTCCTCCCCATGTACGTAAGTCGGCAATCGGCCTACTATATTCAATCCCGATGCAATTTCTGTGTTTCATAGTCAATATGAAGCTCCAAGGGTTACAGTAATCTCCCAGTGGTGCAACGCAATCTAATACTGGCCTCTCAGTAACGGCACATATACAGACGGTTTGAAGCATTATTCCCCCTGGACGTAAGTCGGCATTGTTCCTACTATATTCAATCCTGATGCAATTTCTTTGTTTCATCGTCAATATGATGCTCCAGGGGTTACAGTAAACTCCCAGTGGTGCGTCGAAGTCTAATACTGGCCTCTCAGGAAAGGCACGTATACAGACTGTATGAAGCATTCCTCCCCCTGTACGTATGTCGATCTTCTGCCTACTATATTCAATCCCGATGCAATTCCTGTGTTTCATCGTCAATATGAAGCTCCAAGGGTTACAGTAAACTCCCAGTGGTGCGTCGCAATCTGATACTGGCCTCTCAGTAACGGCACATATACAGACTGTTTGAAGCATTCCTCCCCCTGGACTATATTCAAACCCGATGCAATTTCTGTGTTTCATAGTCAGAATGAAGCTCCAAGGGTTACAGTAAACTCACAGTGGTGCGTCGCAATCTAATACTGCCCTCACAGTAACGGCACATATACAGACTGTTTGAAGCATTACTCCCCCTGGACGTAAGTCGGCATTGTGCCTACTATATTCAATCCCGATGCAATTTCTTTGTTTCATCGTCAATATGAAGCTCCAATGGTTACAGTAAACTCCCAGTGGTGCGTCGCAGTCTAATAATGGCCTCTCAGGAAAGGCACGTATACAGACTGTTTGAAGCATTCCTCCCCCTGTACGTAAGTCGATATTCTGCCTACAATATTCAATCCCGATGCAATTTCTGTGTTTCATCGTCAATATGAAGCTCCAAGGGTTACAGTAAACTCCCAGTGGTACGTCGCAATCTAATACTGGCGTCTCAGTAACGGCAAATATAGAGACTGTTTGAAGCATTACTCCCCCTGGACGTAAGTCGGCATTGTGCCTACTATATTCAATCCCGATGCAATTTCTTTGTTTCACCGTCAATATGATGCTCCAAGGGTTACAGTAAACTCCCAGTGGTGCGTCGCAGTCTAATACCGGCCTCTCAGGAAAGGCACGTATACATTCTGTTTGAAGCATTGCTCCCCCTGGACGTAAGTCAGAATTGTGCCTACTATATTCAATCCCGATGCAGTTTCTGTGTATCATAGTCAATATGAAGCTCCAAGGGTTAGAGTAAACACCCAGTGGTGCGTCGCAATCTAATACTGGCCTCTCAGGATAGGCGCGTATACAGACTGTTTGAAGCATAGCTCCCCCTAAACGAAAGTCGGCATTGTGCTTCCTGTATTCAATCCCGATGCAATTTCTGTGTTTCATCGGCAATATGAAGCTCCAAGGGTTACAGTAAATTCCCATTGGTGCATTGTAGTCTAATACTGGCCTCTCAGGAAAGGCACGTATACAGACCGTTTGAAGCATTCCTCCCCCTGTACGTAAATCGATCTTCTGCCTACTATATTCAATCCCGATGCAATTTCTGTGTTTCATAGTCAATATGAAGCTCCAAGTGTTACAGTAAACTCCCAGTGGTGCGTCGCAATCTAATACTGGCCTCTCAGTAACGGCACGTATAAGACTGTTTGAAGCATTTCTCCCCTGGACGTAAGTCGGCATTGTGCCTACTACATTCAATCCCGATGCAATTTCTGTGTTTCATCGTCAATATGAAGCTCCAAGGGTTACAGTAAACACCCAGTGGTGCGTCGCAATCTAATACTGGCCTCTCTGTAAAGGCACGTATACAGACTGTTTGAAGCATTGCTCCCGCAGGACGTAAGTCGGCAATGTGCCTACTATATTCAATCCCGATGCAATATCTGTGTTTCATCGTCAAAATGAAGCTCCAAAGGTGGCAGTAAACACCCAGTGATGCGTCGCAATTAAATACTGGCTTCTCAGGAAGGGCACGTATACAGACTGTTTGAAGCATTACTCCCCCTGAACGTATGTCGGCATTGTGCCTACTATATTCAATCCCGATGCAATTTCTGTGTTTCATCGTCAATATGAAGCTCCAGGGGTTACAGTAAACACCCAGTGCTGCGTCGCAATCTAATACTGGCCTCTCAGTAACGGCACATATACAGACTGTTTGAAGCATTAATCCTCCTGGACGTGAGTCGGTATTGTGCCTACTATGTTCAATCCCGATGCAATTACTGTGTTTCATCGTCAATATGCAGCTCCAAGGGCTACAGTAAACAGCCAGTGGTGCGTCGGAATCTAATACTGACCTCACAGTAACGGCACGTATACAGACTAATTGAAGCATTGCTCCCTCTGGACGTAAGTCGGCATTGTGCCTACTATATTCAATCCCGATGCAATTTCTGTGTTTCATCGTCAGTATGAAGCTCCAAGGGTTACAGTAAACAACCAGTGGTGCGTCGCAATCTAATACTGACCTCACAGAAACGGCATGTATACAGACTGTTTGAAACATTGCTCCCCCTGGACGTAAGTCGGCATTGTGCCTACTATATTCAATCCCGATGCAATTTCTGTGTTTCATCGTCAAGGTGAAGTTCCAAGGGTTACAGTAAACTCCCAGTGGTGCGTCGCAGTCTAATACCGGCCTCTCAAAAAAGGCACGCATACAGACTGTTTGAAGCATTGCTCCCCCTGGACGTAAGTCGGCATTGTGCCTACTATATTCAATCCCGATGCAATTTCTGTGTCTCATAGTCAATATGAATCTCCAAGGGTTGGAGTAAACACCCAGTGGTGCGTCGCAATCTAATACTGGCCTCTCAGGAAAGGCACGTATACAGACTGTTTGAAGCATAGCTCCCCCTAAACGAAAGTCGGCATTGTGCTTCCTATATTCAATCCCGATGCAATTTCTGTGTTTCATCGTCAATATGAAGCTCCAAGGGTTACACTAAATTCCCATTGGTGCATCGCAGTCTAATACTGGCCTCTCAGGAAAGGCACGTATACAGACTGTTTGAAGCATTCTTCCCCCTGTACGTAATTCAATCTTCTGCCTACTATATTCAATCCCGATGCAATTTCTATGTTTCATAGTCAATATGAAGCTCCAAGGGTTACAGTAAACTCCCAGTGGTGCGTCGCAATCTAATACTGGCCTCTCAGTTTCGGCACGTATACAGACTGTTTGAAGCATTGCTCCCCCTGGACGTAAGTCGACATTGTGCCTACTACATTCAATCCCGATGCAATTTCTGTGTTTCATCGTCAATATGAAGCTCCAAGGGTTACAGTAAACACCCAGTGGTGCGTCGCAATCTAATACTGGCCTCTCTATAACGGCACGTATACAGACTGTTTGAAGCTTTGCTCCCCCAGGACGTAAGTCGGCATTGTGCCTACTATATTCAATCCCGATGCAATTTCTGTGTCTCATCGTCAATATGAAGCTCCAAAGGTGGTAGTAAACACCCAGTGATGCGTCGCAATCTAATACTGGCCTCTCAGGAAAGGCACGTATACAGACTGTTTGAAGCATTACTACCCCTGAACGTATGTCGGCATTGTGCCTACTATATTCAATCCCGATGCAATTTCTGTGTTGCATCGTCAATATGAAGCTCCAGGGGTACAGTAAACACCCAGTGCTGCGTCGCAATCTAATACTGGCCTCTCAGTAACGGCACATATACAGACTGTTTGAAGCATTACTCCTCCAGGACGTAAGTCGGTATTGTGCTTACTATATTCAATCCCGATGAAATTACTGTGTTTCATCGTCAATATGAAGCTCCAAGTGTTACAGTAAACAGCCAGTGGTGCGTCGCAATCTAATACTGACCTCACAGTAACAGCACGTATACAGACTGTTTGAAGCATTGCTCCCCCTGGACGTAAGTCGGCATTGTGCCTACTATATTCAATCCCGATGCAATTTCCGTGTTTCATCGTCAGTATGAAGCTCCAAGGGTTACAGTAAACATCCAGTGGTGCGTCGCAATCTAATACTGACCTCACAGTAACGGCACGTATACAGACTGTTTGAAGCATTGCTCCTCCTGGACGTAAGTCGGCATTGTGCCTACTATATTCAATCCCAATGCAATTTCTGTGTTTCATCGTCAATATGAAGCTCCAAGGGTTACAGTAAACACCCAGTGGTGCGTCGCAATCTAATACTGGCCTCTCAGTAACGGCACATATACAGACTGTTTGAAGCATTACTCCTCCTGGACGTAAGTCGGTATTGTGCCTACTATATTCAATCCCGATGCAATTTCTGTGTTTCATCGTCAAAATGAAGTTCCAAGGATTACAGTAAACAGCCAGTGGTGCGTCGCAATCAAATACTGGCCTCTCAGGAAGGCACGTATGCAGGCTGTTTGAAGCATTGCTCCCCCTGAACGTCAGTCTGCAATACGCCTACTATATTCAATCCCGAAGCAAGTTCTGTGTTTCATAGTCAATATGAAGCCCCAGGGGTTACAGTAAACACCCAGTGGTGCGTCGCAGTCTAATACTGGCCTCTCAGGAAAGGCACGTATACAGACTGTTTGAAGCATTCCTCCCCCTGTACGTAATTCAATCTTCTGCCTACTATATTCAATCCCGATGCAATTTCTATGTTTCATAGTCAATATGAAGCTCCAAGGGTTACAGTAAACTCCCAGTGGTGCGTCGCAATCTAATACTGGCCTCTCAGTTTCGGCACGTATACAGACTGTTTGAAGCATTGCTCCCCCTGGACGTAAGTCGACATTGTGCCTACTACATTCAATCCCGATGCAATTTCTGTGTTTCATCGTCAATATGAAGCTCCAAGGGTTACACTAAACACCCAGTGGTGCGTCGCAATCTAATACTGGCCTCTCTGTAACGGCACGTATACAGACTGTTTGAAGCTTTGCTCCCCCAGGACGTAAGTCGGCATTGTGCCTACTATATTCAATCCCGATGCAATTTCTGTGTTTCATCGTCAATATGAAGCTCCAAAGGTGGCAGTAAACACCCAGTGATGCGTCGCAATCTAATACTGGCCTCTCAGGAAAGGCACGTATACAGACTGTTTGAAGCATTACTCCCCCTGAACGTATGTCGGCATTGTGCCTACTATATTCAATCCCGATGCAATTTCTGTGTTGCATCGCCAATATGAAGCTCCAGGGGTTACAGTAAACACCCAGTGCTGCGTCGCAATCTAATACTGGCCTCTCAGTAACGGCACATATACAGACTGTTTGAAGCATTACTCCTCCAGGACGTAAGTCGGTATTGTGCTTACTATATTCAATCCCGATGCAATTACTGTGTTTCATCGTCAATATGAAGCTCCAAGTGTTACAGTAAACAGCCAGTGGTGCGTCGCAATCTAATACTGACCTCACAGTAACGGCACGTATACAGACTGTTTGAAGCATTGCTCCCCCTGGACGTAAGTCGGCATTGTGCCTACTATATTCAATCCCGATGCAATTTCCGTGTTTCATCGTCAGTATGAAGCTCCAAGGGTTACAGTAAACATCCAGTGGTGCGTCGCAATCTAATACTGACCTCACAGTAACGGCACGTATACAGACTGTTTGAAGCATTGCTCCTCCAGGACGTAAGTCGGCATTGTGCCTACTATATTCAATCCCAATGCAATTTCTGTGTTTCATCGTCAATATGAAGATCCAAGGGTTACAGTAAACACCCAGTGGTGCGTCGCAATCTAATACTGGCCTCTCAGTAACGGCACATATACAGACTGTTTGAAGCATTGCTCCCCCTGGACGTAAGTCGGCATTGTGCCTACTATATTCAATCCCGATGCAATTTCTGTATTTCATAGTCAATATGAAGCTCCAAGGGTTAGAGTAAACACCCAGTGGTCCGTCGCAATCTAATACTGGCCTCTCAGGAAAGGCGCGTATACAGACTGTTTGAAGCATAGCTCCCCCTAAACGAAAGTCTGCATTGTGCTTCCTATATTCAATCCCGATGCAATTTCTGTGTTTCATCGTCAATATGAAGCTCCAAGGGTTACACTAAATTCCCATTGGTGCATCACAGTCTAATACTGGCCTCTCAGGAAAGGCACGTATACAGACTGTTTGAAGCATTACTCCTCCTGGACGTAAGTCGGTATTGTGCCTACTATATTCAATCCCGATGCAATTTCTGTGTTTCATAGTCAATATGAAGCTCCAAGGGTTACAGTAAACTCCCAGGGGTGCGTCGCAATCTAATACTGGCCTCTCAGTATCGGCACGTATACAGACTGTTTGAAGCATTGCTCCCCCTGGACGTAAGTCGACATTGTGCCTACTACATTCAATCCCGATGCAATTGCTGTGTTTCATCGTCAATATGAAGCTCCAAGGGTTACAGTAAACACCCAGTGGTGCGTCGCAATCTAATACTGGCCTCTCTGTAACGGCACGTATACAGACTGTTTGAAGCTTTGCTCCCCCAGGACGTAAGTCGGCATTGTGCCTACTATATTCAATCCCGATGCAATTTCTGTGTTTCATCGTCATTATGAAGCTCCAAAGGTGGCAGTAAACACCCAGTGATGCGTCGCAATCTAATACTGGCCTCTCAGGAAAGGCACGTATACAGACTGTTTGAAGCATTACTCCCCCTGAACGTATGTCGGCATTGTGCCTACTATATTCATTCCCGATGCAATTTCTGTGTTGCATCGTCAATATGAAGCTCCAGGGGTTACAGTAAACACCCAGTGCTGCGTCGCAATCTAACACTGGCCTCTCAGTAACGTTACGTATACAGACTGTTTGAAGCATTACTCCTCCTCGACGTAAGTCGGTATTGTGCTTACTATATTCAATCCCGATGCAATTACTGTGTTTCATCGTCAATATGAAGCTCCAAGTGTTACAGTAAACAGCCAGTGGTGCGTCGCAATCTAATACTGACCTCACAGTAACGGCACGTATACAGACTGTTTGAAGCATTGCTCCCCCTGGACGTAAGTCGGCATTGTGCCTACTATATTCAATCCCGATGCAATTTCTGTGTTTCATCGTCAGTATGAAGCTCCAAGGGTTACAGTAAACATCCAGTGGTGCGTCGCAATCTAATACTGACCTCACAGTAACGGCACGTATACAGACTGTTTGAAGCATTGCTCCTCCTGGACGTAAGTCGGTATTGTGCCTACCATATTCAATCCCAATGCAATTTCAGTGTCTCATCGTCAATATGAAACTCCAAGGGTTACAGTAAACACCCAGTGGTGCGTCGCAATCTAATACTGGCCTCTCAGTAACGGCACGTATACAGACTGTGTGGAGCATTGCTCCCCCTGGACGTAAGTCGGCTTTGTGCCTACTATATTCAATCCCGATGCAATTTCTGTGTTTCATCGTCAATATGAAGCTCCAAGGGTTACAGTAAACATCCAGTGGTCCGTCGCAATCTAATACTAGCCTCTCAGGAAAGGCAAGAATACAGACTGTTTGAAGCATTGCTCCCCCTGAACGTAAGTTAGCATTGTACCTACTATATTCAATCCCGATGCAATTTCTGTGTTTCATCGACAATATGAGGCTCCAAGGGTTACAGTAAACTCCCAGTGGTGCGTCGCAATCTAATACTGGCCTCTCAGTAACGGCACATATACAGATTGTTTGAAGCATTCCTCCCCCTGGACGTTAGACGGCCTTCTGCCTACTATATTCAATCCCGATGCAATTTCTGTGTTTCATCGTCAATATGAAGCTCCAAGGGTTACAGTAAACACCCAGTGGTGCGTCGCAATCTAATACTGGAATCTCAGGAAAGGCACGTATACAACTGTATGAAGCATTGCTCCCCCAGGACGTAAGTTTGCATTGTGCATACTATATTCAATCCCGATGCAATTTCTGTGTTTTATCGTCAATATGAAGCTCCAAGGGTTACAGTAAACTACCAGTGGTGCGTCGCAATCTAATACTGGCCTCTCAGTAACGGCACATATACAGATTGTTTGAAGCATTCCTCCCCCTGTACGTAAGTCGGCCTTCTGCCTACTATATTCAATCCCGATGCAATTTCTGTGTTTCATAGTCAATATGAAGCTCCAAGTGTTACAGTAAACTCTCAGTGGTGCGTCGCAATCTAATACTGGCCTCTCAGTTACGGCACATATACAGACTGTTTGAAGCATTACTCCCCCTGGTCGTAAGTCGGCATTGTGCCTATTATATTCATTCCCGATGCAATTTCTTTGTTTCATCGTCAATATGAAGCTCCAAGGGTTACAGTAAACTCCCAGTGGTGCGTCGCAGTCTAATACTGCCCTCTCAGGAAAGGCACGTATATAGACTGCTTGAAGCATAGCTCCCCCTATACGAAAGTCGGCATTGTGCTTGCTATATTCAATCCCGATGCAATTTCAGTGTTTCATCATCAATATGAGGCTCCAAGGGTTACAGTAAATTCCCAGTGGTGCGTCGCAGTCTAATACTGGCTTCTCAGGAAAGGCACGTATACAGACTGTTTGAAGCATGCCTCCCCCTGTACGTAAGTCGAACTTCTGCTTACTATATTCAATCCCGATGAAATTTCTGTGTTTCATAGTCAATATGAAGCTCCAAGGGTTACAGTAAACTCCCAGTGGTGCGTCGCAATCTAATACTGGCCTCTCAGTAATGGCACATACACAGTCTGTTGGAAGCATTACTCCCCCTGGACGTAAGTCGGCATTGTGCCTACTATATTCTATCCCGATGCAATTTCTTTGTTTCATCGTCAATATGAAGCTCCAAGGGTTACAGTAAACTCCCAGTGGTGCGCCGCAGTCTAATCCTGGCCTCTCAGGAAAGGCACGTATACAGACTGTTTGAAGCATTGCTCCCCCTGGACGTAAGTCGGCATTGTGCCTACTATATTCAATCCCGATGCAATTTCTGTGTTTCATAGCCAATATGAAGCTCCAAGGGTTACAGTAAACACCCAGTGGTGCATCGCAATCTAAAACTGGCCTCTCAGGAAAGGCGCGTATACAGACTGTTTGAAGCATAGCTTCCCCTGAACGAAAGTCGGCATAGTGCTTCCTATATTCAATCCCGATGCAATTTCTGTGTATTCATCGTCAATATGAAGCTCCAAGGGTTACAGTAAACTCCCAGTGGTGTGTCGCAAACTAATACTGGCCTCTCAGTAACGGCACATATACAGACTGTTTGAAGCATTACTCCCCCTGGACGTAAGTCGGCATTGTGCTACTATATTCACTCCAGATGCAATTTCTTTGTTTCATCGTCAATATGAAGCTCCAAGGGTTACAGTAAACTCCCAGTGGTGCGTCGCAGTCTAATACTGGCCTCTCAGGAAAGGCACGTATACAGACTGTTTGAAGCATTGCTCCCCCTAGACGTAAGTCGGCATTGTGCCTACTATATTCAATCGCGATGCAATTTCTGTGTTTCATCGTCAATATGAAGCCCCAAGGGTTACAGTAAACACCCAGTGGTGCGTCGCAATCCAATACTGGCCTCTCAGTAACGGCACATATACAGACTGTTTGAAGCATACCTCCCCCTGGATGTAAGTCGGCCTTCTGCCTACTATATTCAATCCCGATGCAATTTCTGTGTTTCATAGCCAATATGAAGCTCCAAGGGTTACAGTAAACACCCAGTAGTGCGTCGCAATCTAATACTGGCCTCTCAGTATCGGCACATATACAGACTGTTTGAAGCATTCCTCCCCCTGGACGTAAGTCGGCCTTCTGCCTACTATATTCAATCCCGATGCAATTACTGTGTTTCATCGTCAATATGAAGCTCCAAGGGATACAGTAAACACCCAGTGGTGCGTCGCAATCTAATACTGGAATCTCAGGAAAAGCACGTATACAACTGTATGAAGCATTGCTCCCCCTGGACGTAAGTTTGCATTGTGCCTACTATATTCAATCCCGATGCAGTTTCTGTGTTTCATCGTCAATATGCAGCTCCAAGGGTTACAGTAAACTCCCAGTGGTGTGTCGCAATCTAATACTGGCCTCTCAGTAACGGCACATATACAGACTGTTTGAAGCATTGCTCCCCCTGGACGTAAGTCGGCTTTGTGCCTACTATATTCAATCCCGATGCAATTTCTGTGTTTCATCGTCAATGTGAAGCTCCAAGGGTTACAGTAAACACCCAGTGGTGCGTCGCAATCTAATACTGGCCTCTCAGGAAAGGCACGTATACAGACAGTTTGAAGCATTGCTCCCCCTGAACGAAAGTCGGCATTGTGCCTACTATATTCAATCCCGTTGCAATTTCTGTGCTTCATCGTCAATATGAAGCTCCAAGGGTTACAGTAAACTCCCAGTGGTGCGTCGCAATCTAATACTGGCCTGTCAGGAAAGGCACGTATACAGACTGTTTGAAGCATTGCTCCCCCTGGACGTAAGTCGGCATTGTACCTACTATATTCAATCCCGATGCAATTTCTGTGTTTCATCCACAATATGAAGCTCCAAGGGTTACAGTACACTCCCAGTGGTGCTTCGCAATCTAATACTGGCCACTCAGTAACAGCACATATACAGACTGTTTGAAGCATTACTCCCCCTGGACGTAAGTCGGCATTGTGCTACTATATTCAATCCCGATGCAATTTCTTTGTTTCATCGTCAATATGAAGCTCCAAGGGTTACAGTAAACTCCTAGTGGTGCGTCGCCGTCTAATACTGGCCTCTCAGGAAAGGCACGTATATAGACTGCTTGAAGCATAGCTCTCCCTGAACGAAAGTCGGCATTGTGCTTGCTATATTCAATCCCGATGCAATTTCTGTGTTTCATCATCAATATGAAGCTCCAAGGGTTACAGTAAATTAACAATGGTGCGTCGCAGTCTAATACTGGCTTCTCAGGAAAGGCACGTGTACAGACTGTTTGAAGCATTCCTCCCCCTGTACGTAAGTCGATCTTCTGCTTACTATATTCAATCCCGATGCATTTTCTGTGTTTCATAGTCAATATGAAGCTCCAAGGGTTACAGTAAACTCCCAGTGGTGCGTCGCAATCTAATACTGGAATCTCAGTAATGGCACATATACAGTCTGTTAGAAGCATTACTCCCCCTGGACGTAAGTCTGCATTGTGCCTACTATATTCAATCCCGATGCAATTTCTTTGTTTCATCGTCAATATGAAGCTCCAAGGGTTACAGTAAACTCCCAGTGGTGCGTCGCAGTCTAATACTGGCCTCTCAGGAAAGGCACGTATACAGACTGTTTGAAGCATTGCTCCCCCTGGACGTAAGTCGGCATTGTGCCTACTATATTCAATCCCGATGCAATTTCTGTGTATTCATCGTCCATATGAAGCTCCAAGGGTTACAGTAAACTCCCAGTGGTGCGTCGCAATCTAATACTGGCCTCTCAGTAACGGCACATATACAGACTGTTTGAAGCATTACTCCCCCTGGACGTAAGTCGGCATTGTGCTACTATATTCATTCCCGATGCAATTTCTTTGTTTCATCGTCAATATGAAGCCCCAAGGGTTACAGTAAACACCCAGTGGTGCGTCGCAATCTAATACTGGCCTCTTAGTAACGGCACATGTACAGACTGTTTGAAGCATTCCTCCCCCTGGATGTAAGTCGGCCTTCTGCCTACTATATTCAATCCCGATGCAATTTCTGTGTTTCATAGTTAATATGAAGCTCCAAGGGTTACAGTAAACACCCAGTAGTGCGTCGCAATCTAATACTGGCCTCTCAGTATCGGCACATATACAGACTGTTTGAAGCATTCCTCCCCCTGGACGTAAGTCGGCCTTCTGCCTACTATATTCAATCCCGATGCAATTTCTTTGTTTCATCGTCAATATGAAGCTCCAAGGGTTACAGTAAACTCCCAGTGGTGCGTCGCAGTCTAATACTGGCCTCTCAGGAAAGGCACGTATACAGACTGTTTGAAGCATTGCTCCCCCTGGACGTAAGTCGGCATTGTGCCTACTATATTCAATCCTGATGCAATTTCTGTGTTTCATCGTCAATATGAAGCTCCAAGGGTCACAGTAAACACCCAGTGGTGCGTCGCAATCTAATACTAGCCTCTCAGTAACGGCATATATACAGACTGTTTGAAGCAGTCCTCCCACTGGGCGTAAGTCGGCCTTCTGCCTACTATATTCAATCCCGATGCAATTTCTGTGTTCCATCGTCAATATGAAGCTCCAAGGGTTACAGTAAACACCCAGTGGTGCGTCGCAATCTAATACTGGAATCTCAGGAAAGGCACGTATACAACTGTATGAAGCATTGCTCCCCCTGGACGTAAGTCGGCATTGTGCCTACTATATTCAATCCCGATGCAATTTCTGTGTTTCATCGTCAATATGAAGCTCCAAGGGTTACAGTAAACGCCCAGTGGTGCGACGCAATCTAATACTGGCCTCTCAGGAAAGGCACGTATACAGGCTGTTTGAAGCATTGCTCCCCCTGAACGTAAGTCTGCAATGTGCCTACTATATTCAATCCCGATGCAATTTCTGTGTTCCATCGTCAATATGAAGCTCCAAGGGTTACAGTAAACACCCAGTGGTGCGTCGCAATCTAATACTGACCTCTCAGTAACGGCACATATACAGACTGTTTGAAGCATTACTCCCCCTGGACGTAAGTCGGCCTTCTGCCTACTATATTCGATTCCGATGCTATTTCTGTGTTTCATAGTCAATATGAAACTAAAAGGGTTACAGTAAACACCCAGTAGTGCGCCGCAATCTAATACTGGCCTCTCAGTATCGGCACATATACAGACTGTTTGAAGCATTCCTCCCCCTGGACGTAAGTCTGCGATACGCCTACTATATTCAATCCCGAAGCAAGTTCTGTGTTTCATAGTCAATATGAAGCTCCAAGGGTTACAGTAAACACCCAGTGGTGCGTCGCAATCTAATACTGGCCTCTCAGGAAAGGCACGTATACAGACTGTTTGAAGCATTGCTCCCCCTGGACGTAAGTCGGCATTGTGCCTACTATATTCAATCCCGATGCAATTTCTGTGTATTCATCGTCCATATGAAGCTCCAAGGGTTACAGTAAACTCCCAGTGGTGCGTCGCAATCTAATACTGGAATCTCAGTAATGGCACATATACAGTCTGTTAGAAGCATTACTCCCCCTGGACGTAAGTCTGCATTGTGCCTACTATATTCAATCCCGATGCAATTTCTTTGTTTCATCGTCAATATGAAGCTCCAAGGGTTACAGTAAACTCCCAGTGGTGCGTCGCAGTCTAATACTGGCCTCTCAGGAAAGGCACGTATACAGACTGTTTGAAGCATTGCTCCCCCTGGACGTAAGTCGGCATTGTGCCTACTATATTCAATCCCGATGCAATTTCTGTGTATTCATCGTCCATATGAAGCTCCAAGGGTTACAGTAAACTCCCAGTGGTGCGTCGCAATCTAATACTGGCCTCTCAGTAACGGCACATATACAGACTGTTTGAAGCATTACTCCCCCTGGACGTAAGTCGGCATTGTGCTACTATATTCATTCCCGATGCAATTTCTTTGTTTCATCGTCAATATGAAGCCCCAAGGGTTACAGTAAACACCCAGTGGTGCGTCGCAATCTAATACTGGCCTCTTAGTAACGGCACATGTACAGACTGTTTGAAGCATTCCTCCCCCTGGATGTAAGTCGGCCTTCTGCCTACTATATTCAATCCCGATGCAATTTCTGTGTTTCATAGTTAATATGAAGCTCCAAGGGTTACAGTAAACACCCAGTAGTGCGTCGCAATCTAATACTGGCCTCTCAGTATCGGCACATATACAGACTGTTTGAAGCATTCCTCCCCCTGGACGTAAGTCGGCCTTCTGCCTACTATATTCAATCCCGATGCAATTTCTTTGTTTCATCGTCAATATGAAGCTCCAAGGGTTACAGTAAACTCCCAGTGGTGCGTCGCAGTCTAATACTGGCCTCTCAGGAAAGGCACGTATACAGACTGTTTGAAGCATTGCTCCCCCTGGACGTAAGTCGGCATTGTGCCTACTATATTCAATCCTGATGCAATTTCTGTGTTTCATCGTCAATATGAAGCTCCAAGGGTCACAGTAAACACCCAGTGGTGCGTCGCAATCTAATACTGGCATCTCAGTAACGGCACGTATACAGACTGTGTGGAGCATTGCTCCCCCTGGACGTAAGTCGGCTTTGTGCCAACTATATTCAATCCCAATGCAATTTCTGTGTTTCATTGTCAATATGAAGCTCCAAGGGTTACAGTAAACACCCAGTGGTGCGTCGCAATCTAATACTGGCCTCTCAGGAAAGGCACGTATACAGGCTGTTTGAAGCATTGCTCCCCCTGAACGTAAGTCTGCAATGTGCCTACTATATTCAATCCCGATGCAATTTCTGTGTTTCATCGTCAATATGAAGCTCCAAGGGTTACAGTAAACACCCAGTGGTGCGTCGCAATCTAATACTAGCCTCTCAGGAAAGGCAAGAATACAGACTGTTTGAAGCATTGCTCCCCCTGAACGTAAGTTAGCATTGTACCTACTATATTCAATCCCGATGCAATTTCTGTGTTTCATCGACAATATGAGGCTCCAAGGGTTACAGTAAACTCCCAGTGGTGCGTCGCAATCTAATACTGGCCTCTCAGTAACGGCACATATACAGATTGTTTGAAGTATTCCTCCCCCTGGACGTTAGTCGGCCTTCTGCCTACTATATTCAATCCCGATGCAATTTCTGTGTTTCATCGTCAATATGAAGCTCCAAGGGTTACAGTAAACTCCCAGTGGTGCGTCGCAATCTAATACTGGCCTGTCAGGAAAGGCACGTATACAGACTGTTTGAAGCATTGCTCCCCCTGGACGTAAGTCGGCATTGTACCTACTATATTCAATCCCGATGCAATTTCTGTGTTTCATCCACAATATGAAGCTCCAAGGGTTACAGTACACTCCCAGTGGTGCTTCGCAATCCAATACTGGCCACTCAGTAACAGCACATATACAGACTGTTTGAAGCATTACTCCCCCTGGACGTAAGTCGGCATTGTGCCTACTATATTCAATCCCGATGCAATTTCTTTGTTTCATCGTCAATATGAAGCTCCAAGGGTTACAGTAAACTCCCAGTGGTGCGTCGCAGTCTAATACTGGCCTCTCAGGAAAGGCACGTATACAGACTGTTTGAAGCATTGCTCCCCCTGGACGTAAGTCGGCATTGTGCCTACTATATTCAATCCCGATGCAATTTCTGTGTATTCATCGTCCATATGAAGCTCCAAGGGTTACAGTAAACTCCCAGTGGTGCGTCGCAATCTAATACTGGCCTCTCAGTAACGGCACATATACAGACTGTTTGAAGCATTACTCCCCCTGGACGTAAGTCGGCATTGTGCTACTATATTCATTCCCGATGCAATTTCTTTGTTTCATCGTCAATATGAAGCCCCAAGGGTTACAGTAAACACCCAGTGGTGCGTCGCAATCTAATACTGGCCTCTTAGTAACGGCACATGTACAGACTGTTTGAAGCATTCCTCCCCCTGGATGTAAGTCGGCCTTCTGCCTACTATATTCAATCCCGATGCAATTTCTGTGTTTCATAGTTAATATGAAGCTCCAAGGGTTACAGTAAACACCCAGTAGTGCGTCGCAATCTAATACTGGCCTCTCAGTATCGGCACATATACAGACTGTTTGAAGCATTCCTCCCCCTGGACGTAAGTCGGCCTTCTGCCTACTATATTCAATCCCGATGCAATTTCTTTGTTTCATCGTCAATATGAAGCTCCAAGGGTTACAGTAAACTCCCAGTGGTGCGTCGCAGTCTAATACTGGCCTCTCAGGAAAGGCACGTATACAGACTGTTTGAAGCATTGCTCCCCATGGACGTAACTCGGCATTGTGCCTACTATATTCAATCCTGATGCAATTTCTGTGTTTCATCGTCAATATGAAGCTCCAAGGGTTACAGTAAACACCCAGTGGTGCGTCGCAATCTAATACTAGCCTCTCAGTAACGGCATATATACAGACTGTTTGAAGCAGTCCTCCCACTGGGCGTAAGTCGGCCTTCTGCCTACTATATTCAATCCCGATGCAATTTCTGTGTTCCATCGTCAATATGAAGCTCCAAGGGTTACAGTAAACACCCAGTGGTGCGTCGCAATCTAATACTGGAATCTCAGGAAAGGCACGTATACAACTGTATGAAGCATTGCTCCCCCTGGACGTAAGTCGGCATTGTGCCTACTATATTCAATCCCGATGCAATTTCTGTGTTTCTTCGTCAATATGAAGCTCCAAGGGTTACAGTAAACGCCCAGTGGTGCGTCGCAATCTAATACTGGCCTCTCAGGAAAGGCACGTATACAGGCTGTTTGAAGCATTGCTCCCCCTGAACGTAAGTCTGCAATGTGCCTACTATATTCAATCCCGATGCAATTTCTGTGTTCCATCGTCAATATGAAGCTCCAAGGGTTACAGTAAACACCCAGTGGTGCGTCGCAATCTAATACTGACCTCTCAGTAACGGCACATATACAGACTGTTTGAAGCATTACTCCCCCTGGACGTAAGTCGGCCTTCTGCCTACTATATTCGATCCCGATGCTATTTCTGTGTTTCATAGTCAATATGAAACTAAAAGGGTTACAGTAAACACCCAGTAGTGCGCCGCAATCTAATACTGGCCTCTCAGTATCGGCACATATACAGACTGTTTGAAGCATTCCTCCCCCTGGACGTAAGTCTGCGATACGCCTACTATATTCAATCCCGAAGCAAGTTCTGTGTTTCATAGTCAATATGAAGCTCCAGGGGTTATAGTAAACACCCAGTGGTGCGTCGCAATCTAATACTGGCCTCTCAGTAACGGCACGTATACAGACTGTGTGGAGCATTGCTCCCCCTGGACGTAAGTCGGCTTTGTGCCAACTATATTCAATCCCGATGCAATTTCTGTGTTTCATTGTCAATATGAAGCTCCAAGGGTTACAGTAAACACCCAGTGGTGCGTCGCAATCTAATACTGGCCTCTCAGGAAAGGCACGTATACAGGCTGTTTGAAGCATTGCTCCCCCTGAACGTAAGTCTGCAATGTGCCTACTATATTCAATCCCGATGCAATTTCTGTGTTTCATCGTCAATATGAAGCTCCAAGGGTTACAGTAAACACCCAGTGGTGCGTCGCAATCTAATACTAGCCTCTCAGGAAAGGCAAGAATACAGACTGTTTGAAGCATTGCTCCCCCTGAACGTAAGTTAGCATTGTACCTACTATATTCAATCCCGATGCAATTTCTGTGTTTCATCGACAATATGAGGCTCCAAGGGTTACAGTAAACTCCCAGTGGTGCGTCGCAATCTAATACTGGCCTCTCAGTAACGGCACATATACAGATTGTTTGAAGCATTCCTCCCCCTGGACGTTAGTCGGCCTTCTGCCTACTATATTCAATCCCGATGCAATTTCTGTGTTTCATCGTCAATATGAAGCTCCAAGGGTTACAGTAAACTCCCAGTGGTGCGTCGCAATCTAATACTGGCCTCTCAGGAAAGGCACGTATACAGACTGTTTGAAGCATTGCTCCCCCTGGACGTAAGTCGGCATTGTACCTACTATATTCAATCCCGATGCAATTTCTGTGTTTCATCCACAATATGAAGCTCCAAGGGTTACAGTACACTCCCAGTGGTGCTTCGCAATCTAATACTGGCCACTCAGTAACAGCACATATACAGACTGTTTGAAGCATTACTCCCCCTGGACGTAAGTCGGCATTGTGCTACTATATTCAATCCCGATGCAATTTCTTTGTCTCATCGTTAATATGAAGCTCCAAGGGTTACAGTAAACTCCTAGTGGTGCGTCGCAGTCTAATACTGGCCTCTCAGGAAAGGCACGTATATAGACTGCTTGAAGCATAGCTCCCCCTGAACGAAAGTCGGCATTGTGCTTGCTATATTCAATCCCGATGCAATTTCTGTGTTTCATCATCAATATGAAGCTCCAAGGGTTACAGTAAATTCCCAATGGTGCGTCGCAGTCTAATGCTGGCTTCTCAGGAAAGGCACGTGTACAGACTGTTTGAAGCATTACTCCCCCTGGACGTAAGTCGGCATTGTTCTACTATATTCATTCCCGATGCAATTTCTTTGTTTCATCGTCAATATGAAGCCCCAAGGGTTACAGTAAACACCCAGTGGTGCGTCGCAATCTAATACTGGCCTCTTAGTAACGGCACATATACAGACTGTTTGAAGCATTCCTCCCCCTGGATGTAAGTCGGCCTTCTGCCTACTATATTCAATCCCGATGCAATTTCTGTGTTTCATAGTTAATATGAAGCTCCAAGGGTTACAGTAAACACCCAGTAGTGCGTCGCAATCTAATACTGGCCTCTCAGTATCGGCACATATACAGACTGTTTGAAGCATTCCTCCCCCTGGACGTAAGTCGGCCTTCTGCCTACTATATTCAATCCCGATGCAATTTCTGTGTTTCATCGTCAATATGAAGCTCCAAGGGATACAGTAAACACCCAGTGGTGCGTCGCAATCTAATACTGCAATCTCAGGAAAGGCACGTATACAACTGTATGAAGCATTGCTCCCCCTGGACGTAAGTTTGCATTGTGCCTACTATATTCAATCCCGATGCAATTTCTGTGTTTCATCGTCAATATGCAGCTCCAAGTGTTACAGTAAACTCCCAGTGATGTGTCGCAATCTAATACTGGCCTCTCAGTAACGGCACATATACAGACTGTTTGAAGCATTGCTCCCCCTGGACGTAAGTCGGCTTTGTGCCTACTATATTCAATCCCGATGCAATTTCTGTGTTTCATCGTCAATGTGAAGCTCCAAGGCTTACAGTAAACACCCAGTGGTGCATCGCAATCTAATACTGGCCTCTCAGGAAAGGCACGTATACAGACAGTTTGAAGCATTGCTCCCCCTGAACGAAAGTCGGCATTGTGCCTACTATATTCAATCCCGTTGCAATTTCTGTGCTTCATCGTCAATATGAAGCTCCAAGGGTTACAGTAATCTCCCAGTGGTGCGTCGCAATCTAATACTGGCCTCTCAGGAAAGGCACGTATACAGTCTGTTTGAAGCATTGCTCCCCCTGGACGTAAGTCGGCATTGTGCCTACTATATTCAATCCTGATGCCATTTCTGTGTTTCATCGTCAATATGAAGCTCCAAGGGTTACAGTAAACACCCAGTGGTGCGTCGCAATCTAATACTAGCCTCTCAGTAACGGCATATATACAGACTGTTTGAAGCAGTCCTCCCACTGGGCGTAAGTCGGCCTTCTGCCTACTATATTCAATCCCGATGCAATTTCTGTGTTCCATCGTCAATATGAAGCTCCAAGGGTTACAGTAAACACCCAGTGGTGCGTCGCAATCTAATACTGGAATCTCAGGAAAGGCACGTATACAACTGTATGAAGCATTGCTCCCCCTGGACGTAAGTCGGCATTGTGCCTACTATATTCAATCCCGATGCAGTTTCTGTGTTTCATCGTCAATATGAAGCTCCAAGGGTTACAGTAAACGCCCAGTGGTGCGTCGCAATCTAATACTGGCCTCTCAGGAAAGGCACGTATACAGGCTGTTTGAAGCATTGCTCCCCCTGAACGTAAGTCTGCAATGTGCCTACTATATTCAATCCCGATGCAATTTCTGTGTTCCATCGTCAATATGAAGCTCCAAGGGTTACAGTAAACACCCAGTGGTGCGTCGCAATCTAATACTGGCCTCTCAGTAACGGCACATATACAGACTGTTTGAAGCATTACTCCCCCTGGACGTAAGTCGGCCTTCTGCCTACTATATTCGATCCCGATGCTATTTCTGTGTTTCATAGTCAATATCTACATCTACATCTACATTTACATCTACATTTATACTCCGCAAGCCACCCAACGGTGTGTGGCGGAGGGCACTTTACGTGCCACTGTCATTATCTCCCTTTCCTGTTCCAGTCGCGTATGGTTCGCGGGAAGAACGACTGTCTGAAAGCCTCTGTGCGCGCTCTAATCTCTCTAATTTTACATTCGTGATCTCCTCGGGAGGTATAAGTAGGGGGAAGCAATATATTCGATACCTCATCCAGAAACGCACCCTCTCGAAACCTGGCGAGCAAGCTACACCGCGATGCAGAGCGCCTCTCTTGCAGAGTCTGCCACTTGAGTTTGTTAAACATCTCCGTAACGCTATCACGGTTACCAAATAACCCTGTGACGAAACGCGCCGCTCTTCTTTGGATCTTCTCTATCTCCTCCGTCAACCCGATCTGGTACGGATCCCACACTGATGAGCAATACTCAAGTATAGGTCGAACGAGTGTTTTGTAAGCCACCTCCTTTGTTGATGGACTACATTTTCTAAGGACTCTCCCAATGAATCTCAACCTGGTACCCGCCTTACCAACAATTAATTTTATATGATCATTCCACTTCAAATCGTTCCGCACGCATACTCCCAGATATTTTACAGAAGTAACTGCTACCAGTGTTTGTTCCGCTATCATATAATCATACAATAAGGGATCCTTCTTTCTATGTATTCGCAATACATTACATTTGTCTATGTTAAGGGTCAGTTGCCACTCCCTGCACCAAGTGCCTATCCGCTGCAGATCTTCCTGCATTTCGCTACAATTTTCTAATGCTGCAACTTCTCTGTATACTACAGCATCATCCGCGAAAAGCCGCATGGAACTTCCGACACTATCTACTAGGTCATTTATATATATTGTGAAAAGCAATGGTCCCATAACACTCCCCTGTGGCACGCCAGAGGTTACTTTAACGTCTGTAGATGTCTCTCCATTGAGAACAACATGCTGTGTTCTGTTTGCTAAGAACTCTTCAATCCAGCCACACAGCTGGTCTGATATCCCGTAGGCTCTTACTTTGTTTATCAGACGACAGTGCGGAACTGTATCGAACGCCTTCCGGAAGTCAAGGAAAATGGCATCTACCTGGGAGCCTGTATCTAATATTTTCTGGGTTTCATGAACAAATAATGCGAGTTGGGTTTCACACGATCGCTGTTTCCGGAATCCATGTTGATTCCTACATAGTAGATTCTGAGTTTCCAAAAACGACATGATACTCGAGCAAAAGACATGTTCTAAAATTCTACAACAGATCGACGTCAGAGAGATAGGTCTATAGTTTTGCGCATCTGCTCGACGACCCTTCTTGAAGACTGGGACTACCTGTGCTCTTTTCCAATCATTTGGAACCTTCTGTTCCTCTAGAGACTTGCGGTACACGGCTGTTAGAAGGGGGGCAAGTTCTTTCGCGTACTCTGTGTAGAATCGAATTGGTATCCCGTCAGGTCCAGTGGACTTTCCTCTGTTGAGTGATTCCAGTTGCTTTTCTATTCCTTGGACACTTATTTCAATGTCAGCCATTTTTTCGTTGGTGCGAGGATTTAGAGAAGGAACTGCAGTGCGGTCTTCCTCTGTGAAACAGCTTTGGAAAAAGGTGTTTAGTATTTCAGCTTTACGCTTGTCATCCTCTGTTTCAATGCCATCATCATCCCAGAGTGTCTGGACATGATGTTTCGAGCCACTTACTGATTTAACGTAAGACCAGAACTTCCTAGGATTTTCTGTCAAGTCGGTACCTAGTATTTTACTTTCGAATTCACTGAACGCTTCACGCATAGCCCTCCTTACGCTAACTTTGACATCGTTTAGCTTCTGTTTGTCTGAGAGGTTTTGGCTGCGTTTAAACTTGGAGTGAAGCTCTCTTTGCTTTCGCAGTAGTTTCCTAACTTTGTTGTTGTACCACGGTGGGTTTTTCCCGTCCCTCACAGTTTTGCTCGGCACGTACCTGTCTAAAACGCATTTAACGGTTGCCTTGAACTTTTTCCATAAACACTCAACATTGTCAGTGTCGGAACAGAAATTTTCGTTTTGATCTGTTAGGTAGTCTGAAATCTGCCTTCTATTACTCTTGCTAAACAGATAAACCTTCCTCCCTTTTTTTATATTCCTATTAACTTCCATATTCAGGGATGCTGCAACGGCCTTATGATCACTGATTCCCTGTTCTGCACTTACAGAGTCGAATAGTTCGGGTCTGTTTGTTATCAGTAGGTCCAAGATGTTATCTCCACGAGTCGGTTCTCTGTTTAATTGCTCGAGGTAATTTTCGGATAGTGCACTCAGTATAATGTCACTCGATGCTCTGTCCCTACCACCCGTCCTAAACATCTGAGTGTCCCAGTCTATATCTGGTAAATTGAAATCTCCACCTAAGACCATAACATGCTGAGAAAATTTATGTGAAATGTATTCCAAATTTTCTCTCAGTTGTTCTGCCACTAATGCTGCTGAGTCGGGGGGTCGGTAAAAGGAGCCAATTATTAACCTTGCTCGGTTGTTGAGTGTAACCTCCACCCATAATAATTCACAGGAACTATCCACTTCTACTTCACTACAGGATAAACTACTACTAACAGCGACGAACACTCCGCCACCGGTTGCATGCAATCTATCCTTTCTAAACACCGTCTGTGCCTTTGTAAAAATTTCGGCAGAATTTATCTCTGGCTTCAGCCAGCTTTCTGTACCTATAACGATTTCAGCTTCGGTGCTTTCTATCAGCGCTTGAAGTTCCGGTACTTTACCAACGCAGCTTCGACAGTTTACAATTACAATACCGATTGCTGCTTGGTCCCCGCATGTCCTGACTTTGCCCCGCACCCGTTGAGGCTGTTGCCCTTTCTGCACTTGCCCGAGGCCATCTAACCTAAAAAACCGCCCAGCCCACGCCACACAACCCCTGCTACCCGTGTAGCCGCTTGTTGCGTGTAGTGGACTCCTGACCTATCCAGCGGAACCCGAAACCCCACCACCCTATGGCGCAAGTCGAGGAATCTGCAGCCCACATGGTCGCAGAACCGTCTCAACCTCTGATTCAGACCCTCCACTCGGCTCTGTACCAAAGGTCCGCAGTCAGTCCTGTCGACGATGCTGCAGATGGTGAGCTCTGCTTTCATCCCGCTAGCGAGACTGGCAGTCTTCACCAAATCAGATAGCCGCCGGAAGCCAGAGAGGATTTCCTCCGATCCATAGCGACACACATCATTGGTGCCGACATGAGCGACCACCCGCAGATGGGTGCACCCTGTACCCTTCATGGCATCCGGAAGGACCCTTTCCACATCTGGAATGACTCCCCCCGGTATGCACACGGAGTGCACTTTGGTTTTCTTCCCCTCCCTTGCTGCCATATCCCTAAGGGGCCCCATTACGCGCCTGACGTTGGAGCTCCCAACTACCAGTAAGCCCACCCTCTGCGACTGCCCGGATCTTGCAGACTGAGGGGCAACCTCTGGAACAGGACAAGCAGCCATGTCAGGCTGAAGATCAGTATCAGCCTGAGACAGAGCCTGAAACCGGTTCGTCAGACAAACTGGAGAGGCCTTCCGTTCAGCCCTCCGGAATGTCTTTCGCCCCCTGCCACACCTTGAGACGACCTCCCACTCTACCACAGGTGAGGGATCAGCCTCAATGCGGGCAGTATCCCGGGCAACCACAGTCGTAGTCCGATCGGGGGATGCGTGGGACGAGCTGGCCGTCCCCGACAAACCCCCATCCGGACCCCCACAGTGATGCCCATTGGCAACAGCCTCAAGCTGTGTGACCGAAGCCAACACTGCCTGAAGCTGGGAGCGAAGGGATGCCAACTCAGCCTGCATCCGAACACAGCAGTTGCAGTCCCTATCCATGCTAAAAACTGTGCAAAGAACGTCTGAACTAATCTACAGAGAGCGCAAACAAAACGACACAAAATTGAAGCGGTTATTAAAATACAAGATTGCCTAGTAAATGCAGTAATGCTGCCACTTGTGCACTGCTGACACACTGCTCGGCGGCGGAAGGAGACTACGCGATTTAACACTATTCGAGTACTAAAACGTGATGCTACAACTCTCAAATACTATAATACGCCCGAAATTTATGAATTAAACAATGCAAGTACCAAAAACACGCAAAGAAATTAAGAATTAAACTATGTAACAAATGAGTGAGCTAGGAGTATACGACTTGCTGCTGCAGCTGCTTATCCAACGGCGGCAGGGAGCACACTGACTGTGACCAACCGACACTGGCCGTTCAAAACAAAAACAGTTGACAGACGACTACGCGAATTTACACTATTCAGGTACTAAAACGCGATGCTACAACTCTCAAATACTATAATACGCCCGAAATTTATGAATTAAACAATGCAAGTACCAAAAACACGCAAAGAAATTAAGAATTAAACTATGTAACAAATGAGTGAGCTAGGAGTATACGACTTGCTGCTGCAGCTGCTTATCCAACGGCGGCAGGGAGCACACTGACTGTGACCAACCGACACTGGCCGTTCAAAACAAAAACAGTTGACAGACGACTACGCGAATTTACACTATTCAGGTACTAAAACGCGATGCTACAACTCTCAAATACTATAATACGCCCGAAATTTATGAATTAAACAATGCAAGTACCAAAAACACGCAAAGAAATTAAGAATTAAACTATGTAACAAATGAGTGAGCTAGGAGTATACGACTTGCTGCTGCAGCTGCTTATCCAACGGCGGCAGGGGTTACAGTAAACACCCAGTAGTGCGTCGCAATCTAATACTGGCCTCTCAGTATCGGCACATATACAGACTGTTTGAAGCATTCCTCCCCCTGGACGTAAGTCTGCGATACGCCTACTATATTCAATCCCGAAGCAAGATCTGTGTTTCATAGTCAATATGAAGCTCCAGGGGTTACTGTAAACACCCAGTGGTGCGTCGCAATCTAATACTGGCCTCTCAGTAACGGCACGTATACAGACTGTGTGGAGCATTGCTCCCCCTGGACGTAAGTCGGCTTTGTGCCTACTATATTCAATCCCGAAGCAATTTCTGTGTTTCATTGTCAATATGAAGCTCCAAGGGTTACAGTAAACACCCAGTGGTGCGTCGCAATCTAATACTGGCCTCTCAGGAAAGGCACGTATACAGACAGTTTGAAGCTTTGCTCCCCCCGAACGAAAGTCGGCATTGTGCCTACTATATTCAATCCCGATGCAATTTCTGTGTTTCATCGTCAATATGAAGCTCCAAGGGTTACAGTAAACACCCAGTGGTGCGTCGCAATCTAATACTAGCCTCTCAGGAAAGGCAAGAATACAGACTGTTTGAAGCATTGCTCCCCCTGAACGAAAGTTAGCATTGTACCTACTATATTCAATCCCGATGCAATTTCTGTGTTTCATCGACAATATGAGGCTCCAGGGGTTACAGTAAACTCCCAGTGGTGCGTCGCAATCTAATACTGGCCTCTCAGTAACGGCACATATACAGATTGTTTGAAGCATTCCTCCCCCTGGACGTTAGTCGGCCTTCTGCCTACTATATTCAATCCCGATGCAATTTCTGTGTTTCATCGTCAATATGAAGCTCCAAGGGTTACAGTAAACACCCAGTGGTGCGTCACAATCTAATACTGGAATCTCAGGAAAGGCACGTATACAACTGTATGAAGCATTGCTCCCCCAGGACGTAAGTTTGCATTGTGCATACTATATTCAATCCCGATGCAATTTCTGTGTTTTATCGTCAATATGAAGCTCCAAGGGTTACAGTAAACTACCAGTGGTGCGTCGCAATCTAATACTGGCCTCTCAGAAACGGCACATATACAGACTGTTTGAATCATTCCTCCCCCTGTACGTAAGTCGGCCTTCTGCCTACTATATTCAATCCCGATGCAATTTCTGTGTTACATAGTCAATATGAAGCTCCAAGTGTTACAGTAAACTCTCAGTGGTGCGTCGCAATCTAATACTGGCCTCTCAGTTACGGCACATATACAGACTGTTTGAAGCATTACTCCCCCTGGACGTAAGTCGGCATTGTGCCTATTATATTCATTCCCGATGCAATTTCTTTGTTTCATCGTCAATATGAAGCTCCAAGGGTTACAGTAAACTCCCAGTGGTGCGTCGCAGTCTAATACTATTCTCTCAGGAAAGGCACGTATATAGACTGCTTGAAGCATAGCTCCCCCTGAACGAAAGTCGGCATTGTGCTTGCTATATTCAATCCCGATGCAATTTCTGTGTTTCATCATCAATATGAAGCTCCAAGGGTTACAGTAAATTCCCAGTGGTGCGTCGCAGTCTAATACTGCCTTCTCAGGAAAGGCACGTATACAGACTGTTTGAAGCATAGCTTCCCCTGAACGAAAGTCGGCATAGTGCTTCCTATATTCAATCCCGATGCAATTTCTGTGTATTCATCGTCAATATGAAGCTCCAAGGGTTACAGTAAACTCCCAGTGGTGTGTCGCAAACTAATACTGGCCTCTCAGTAACGGCACATATACAGACTGTTTGAAGCATTACTCCCCCTGGACGTAAGTCGGCATTGTGCTACTATAAACATTCCCGATGCAATTTCTTTGTTTCATCGTCAATATGAAGCTCCAAGGGTTACAGTAAACTCCCAGTGGTGCGTCGCAGTCTAATACTGGCCTCTCAGGAAAGGCACGTATACAGACTGTTTGAAGCATTGCTCCCCCTAGACGTAAGTCGGCATTGTGCCTACTATATTCAATCGCGATGCAATTTCTGTGTTTCATCGTCAATATGAAGCCCCAAGGGTTACAGTAAACACCCAGTGGTGCGTCGCAATCCAATACTGGCCTCTCAGTAACGGCACATATACAGACTGTTTGAAGCATACCTCCCCCTGGATGTAAGTCGGCCTTCTGCCTACTATATTCAATCCCGATGCAATTTCTGTGTTTCATAGCCAATATGAAGCTCCAAGGGTTACAGTAAACACCCAGTGGTGCGTCGCAATCTAATACTGGCCTCTCAGTATCGGCACATATACAGACTGTTTGAAGCATTCCTCCCCCTGGACGTAAGTCGGCCTTCTGCCTACTATATTCAATCCCGATGCAATTTCTGTGTTTCATCGTCAATATGAAGCTCCAAGGGATACAGTAAACACCCAGTGGTGCGTCGCAATCTAATACTGGAATCTCTGGAAAGGCACGTATACAACTGTATGAAGCATTGCTCCCCCTGGACGTAAGTTTGCATTGTGCCTACTATATTCAATCCCGATGCAATTTCTGTGTTTCATCGTCAATATGCAGCTCCAAGGGTTACAGTAAACTCCCAGTGGTGTGTCGCAATCTAATACTGGCCTCTCAGTAACGGCACATATACAGACTGTTTGAAGCATTGCTCCCCCTGGACGTAAGTCGGCTTTGTGCCTACTATATTCAATCCCGATGCAATTTCTGTGTTTCATCGTCAATGTGAAGCTCCAAAGGTTACAGTAAACACCCAGTGGTGCGTCGCAATCTAATACTGGCCTCTCAGGAAAGGCACGTATACAGACAGTTTGAAGCATTGCTCCCCCTGAACGAAAGTCGGCATTGTGCCTACTATATTCAATCCCGTTGCAATTTCTGTGCTTCATCGTCAATATGAAGCTCCAAGGGTTACAGTAAACTCCCAGTGGTGCGTCGCAATCTAATACTGGCCTCTCAGGAAAGGCACGTATACAGACTGTTTGAAGCATTGCTCCCCCTGGACGTAAGTCGGTATTGTACCTACTATATTCAATCCCGATGCAATTTCTGTGTTTCATCCACAATGTGAAGCTCCAAGGGTTACAGTACACTCCCAGTGGTGCTTCGCAATATAATACTGGCCACTCAGTAACAGCACATATACAGACTGTTTGAAGCATTACTCGCCCTGGACGTAAGTCGGCATTGTGCTACTATATTCAATCCCGATGCAATTTCTTTGTTTCATCGTCAATATGAAGCTCCAAGGGTTACAGTAAACTCCTAGTGGTGCGTCACAGTCTAATACTGGCCTCTCAGGAAAGGCACGCATATAGACTGCTTGAAGCATAGCTCCCCCTGAACGAAAGTCGGCATTGTGCTTGCTATATTCAATCCCGATGCAATTTCTGTGTTTCATCATCAATATGAAGCTCCAAGGGTTACAGTAAATTCCCAGTGGTGCGTCGCAGTCTAATACTGGCTTCTCAGGAAAGGCACGTGTACAGACTGTTTGAAGCATTCCTCCCCCTGTACGTAAGTCAATCTTCTGCTTACTATATTCAATCCCGATGCAATATCTGTGTTTCATAGTCAATATGAAGCTCCAAGGGTTACAGTAAACTCCCAGTGGTGCGTCGCAATCTAATACTGGCCTCTCAGTAATGGCACATATACAGTCTGTTAGAAGCATTACTCCCCCTGGACGTAAGTCGGCATTGTGCCTACTATATCCAATCCCGATGCAATTTCTTTGTTTCATCGTCAATATGAAGCTCCAAGGGTATTACAGTAAACTCCCAGTGGTGCGTCGCAGTCTAATACTGGCCTCTCAGGAAAGGCACGTATACAGACTGTTTGAAGCATTGCTCCCCCTGGACGTAAGTCGGCATTGTGCCTACTATATTCAATCCCGATGCAATTTCTGTGTATTCATCGTTTATATGAAGCTCCAAGGGTTACAGTAAACTCCCAGTGGTGCGTCGCAATCTAATACTGGCCTCTCAGTAACGGCACATATACAGACTGTTTGAAGCATTACTCCCCCTGGACGTAAGTCGGCATTATGCTACTATATTCATTCCCGATGCAATTTCTTTGTTTCATCGTCAATATGAAGCTCCAAGGGTTACAGTAAACTCCCAGTGGTGCGTCGCAGTCTAATACTGGCCTCTCAGGAAAGGCATGTATACAGACTGTTTGAAGCATTGCTCCCCCTAGACGTAAGTCGGCATTGTGCCTACTATATTCAATCCCGATGCAATTTCTGTGTTTCATCGTCAATATGAAGCCCCAAGGGTTACAGTAAACACCCAGTGGTGCGTCGCAATCTAATACTGGCCTCTTAGTAACGGCACATATACAGACTGTTTGAAGCATTCCTCCCCCTGGATGTAAGTCGGCCTTCTGCCTACTATATTCAATCCCGATGCAATTTCTGTGTTTCATAGTTAATATGAAGCTCCAAGGGTTACAGTAAACACCCAGTAGTGCGTCGCAATCTAATACTGGCCTCTCAGTTTCGGCACATATACAGACTGTTTGAAGCATTCCTCCCCCTGGACGTAAGTCGGCCTTCTGCCTACTATATTCAATCCCGATGCAATTTCTGTGTTTCATCGTCAATATGAAGCTCCAAGGGATACAGTAAACACCCAGTGCTGCGTCGCAATCTAATACTGGAATCTCAGGAAAGGCACGTATACAACTGTATGAAGCATTGCTCCCCCTGGACGTAAGTTTGCATTGTGCCTACTATATTCAATCCCGATGCAATTTCTGTGTTTCATCGACAATATGAGGCTCCAAGGGTTACAGTAAACTCCCAGTGGTGCGTCGCAATCTAATACTGGCCTCTCAGTAACGGCACATATACAGATTGTTTGAAGCATTCCTCCCCCTGGACGTTAGTCGGCCTTCTGCCTACTATATTCAATCCCGATGCAATTTCTGTGTTTCATCGTCAATATGAAGCTCCAAGGGTTACAGTAAACACCCAGTGGTGCGTCGCAATCTAATACTGGAATCTCAGGAAAGGCACGTATACAACTGTATGAAGCATTGCTCCCCCAGGACGTAAGTTTGCATTGTGCATACTATATTCAATCCCGATGCAATTACTGTGTTTTATCGTCAATATGAAGCTCCAAGGGTTACAGTAAACTACCAGTGGTGCGTCGCAATCTAATACTGGCCTCTCAGTAACGGCACATATACAGACTGTTTGAAGAATTCCTCCCCCTGTACGTAAGTCGGCCTTCTGCCTACTATATTCAATCCCGATGCAATTTCTGTGTTTCATAGTCAATATGAAGCTCCAAGTGTTACAGTAAACTCTCAGTGGTGCGTCGCAATCTAATACTGGCCTCTCAGTTACAGCACATATACAGACTGTTTGAAGCATTACTCCCCCTGGACGTAAGTCGGCATTGTGCCTATTATATTCATTCCCGATGCAATTTCTTTGTTTCATCGTCAATATGAAGCTCCAAGGGTTACAGTAAACTCCCAGTGGTGCGTCGCAGTCTAATACTGGCCTCTCAGGAAAGGCACGTATATAGACTGCTTGAAGCATAGCTCCCATTGAACGAAAGTCGGCATTGTGCTTGCTATATTCAATCCCGATGCAATTTCTGTGTTTCATCAACAATATGAAGCTCCAAGGGTTACAGTAAATTCCCAGTGGTGAGTCGCAGTCTAATACTGGCTTCTCAGGAAAGGCACGTATACAGACTGTTTGAAGCATGCCTCCCCCTGTACGTAAGTCGGCATTGTGCCTGCTATATTCAATCCCGATGCAATTTCTGTGTTTCATAGCCAATATGAAGCTCCAAGGGTTACAGTAAACACCCAGTGGTGCATCGCAATCTAATACTGGCCTCTCAGGAAAGGCGCGTATACAGACTGTTTGAAGCATAGCTTCCCCTGAACGAAAGTCGGCATAGTGCTTCCTATATTCAATCCCGATGCAATTTCTGTGTATTCATCGTCAATATGAAGCTCCAAGGGTTACAGTAAACTCCCAGTGGTGTGTCGCAGTCTAATACCGACCTCTCAGTAACGGCACATATACAGACTGTTTGAAGCATTACTCCCCCTGGACGTAAGTCGGCATTGTGCTACTATATTCATTCCCGATGCAATTTCTTTGTTTCATCGTCAATATGAAGCTCCAAGGGTTACAGTAAACTCCCAGTGGTGCGTCGCAGTCTAATACTGGCCTCTCAGGAAAGGCACGTATACAGACTGTTTGAAGCATTGCTCCCCCTAGACGTAAGTCGGCATTGTGCCTACTATATTCAATCGCGATGCAATTTCTGTGTTTCATCGTCAATATGAAGCCCCAAGGGTTACAGTAAACACGCAGTGGTGCGTCGCAATCCAATACTGGCCTCTCAGTAACGGCACATATACAGACTGTTTGAAGCATTCCCCCCCCCTGGATGTAAGTCGGCCTTCTGCCTACTATATTCAATCCCGATGCAATTTCTGTGTTTCATCGTCAATATGAAGCTCCAAGGGATACAGTAAACACCCAGTGGTGCGTCGCAATCTAATACTGGAATCTCAGGAAAGGCACGTATACAACTGTATGAAGCATTGCTCCCCCTGGACGTAAGTTTGCATTGTGCCTACTATATTCAATCCCGATGCAATTTCTGTGTTTCATCGACAATATGAGGCTCCAAGGGTTACAGTAAACTCCCAGTGGTGCGTCGCAATCTAATACTGGCCTCTCAGTAACGGCACATATACAGATTGTTTGAAGCATTCCTCCCCCTGGACGTTAGTCGGCCTTCTGCCTACTATATTCAATCCCGATGCAATTTCTGTGTTTCATCGTCAATATGAAGCTCCAAGGGTTACAGTAAACACCCAGTGGTGCGTCGCAATCTAATACTGGAATCTCAGGAAAGGCACGTATACAACAGTATGAAGCATTGCTCCCCCAGGACGTAAGTTTGCATTGTGCATACTATATTCAATCCCGATGCAATTACTGTGTTTTATCGTCAATATGGAGCTCCAAGGGTTACAGTAAACTACCAGTGGTACGTCGCAATCTAATACTGGCCTCTCAGTAACGGCACATATACAGACTGTTTGAAGAATTCCTCCCCGTGTACGTAAGTCGGCCTTCTGCCTACTACATTCAATCCCGATGCAATTTCTGTGTTTCATAGTCAATATGAAGCTCCAAGTGTTACAGTAAACTCTCAGTGGTGCGTCGCAATCTAATACTGGCCTCTCAGTTACAGCACATATACAGACTGTTTGAAGCATTACTCCCCCTGGACGTAAGTCGGCATTGTGCCTATTATATTCATTCCCGATGCAATTTCTTTGTTTCATCGTCAATATGAAGCTCCAAGGGTTACAGTAAACTCCCAGTGGTGCGTCGCAGTCTAATACTGGCCTCTCAGGAAAGGCACGTATATAGACTGCTTGACGCATAGCTCCCATTGAACGAAAGTCGGCATTGTGCTTGCTATATTCAATCCCGATGCAATATCTGTGTTTCATCATCAATATGAAGCTCCAAGGGTTACAGTAAATTCCCAGTGGTGCGTCGCAGTCTAATACTGGCCTCTCAGGAAAGGCACGTATACAGACTGTTTGAAGCATTGCTCCCCCTGGACGTAAGTCGGCATTGTGCCTACTATATTCAATCCCGATGCAATTTCTGTGTTTCATAGCCAATATGAAGCTCCAAGGGTTACAGTAAACACCCAGTGGTGCATCGCAATCTAATACTGGCCTCTCAGGAAAGGCGCGTATACAGACTGTTTGAAGCATAGCTTCCCCTGAACGAAAGTCGGCATAGTGCTTCCTATATTCAATCCCTATGCAATTTCTGTGTATTCATCGTCAATATGAAGCTCCAAGGGTTACAGTAAACTCCCAGTGGTGTGTCGCAATCTAATACTGGCCTCTCAGTAACGGCATATATACAGACAGTTTGAAGCATTACTCCCCCTGGACGTAAGTCGGCATTGTGCTACTATGTTCATTCCCGATGCAATTTCTTTGTTTCATCGTCAATATGAAGCTCCAAGGGTTACAGTAAACTCCCAGTGGTGCGTCGCAGTCTAATACTGGCCTCTCAGGAAACTCACGTATACAGACTGTTTGAAGCATTGCTCCCCCTAGACGTAAGTCGGCATTGTGCCTACTATATTCAATCGCGATGCAATTTCTGTGTTTCATTGTCAATATGAAGCCCCAAGGGTTACAGTAAACACCCAGTGGTGCGTCGCAATCCAATACTGGCCTCTCAGTAACGGCACATATACAGACTGTTTGAAGCATACCTCCCCCTGGATGTAAGTCGGCCTTCTGCCTACTATATTCAATCCCGATGCAATTTCTGTGTTTCATAGCCAATATGAAGCTCCAAGGGTTACAGTAAACACCCAGTAGTGCGTCGCAATCTAATACTGGCCTCTCAGTATCGGCACATATACAGACTGTTTGAAGCATTCCTCCCGCTGGACGTAAGTCGGCCTTCTGCCTACTATATTCAATCCCGATGCAATTTCTGTGTTTCATCGTCAATATGAAGCTCCAAGGGATACAGAAAACACCCAGTGGTGCGTCGCAATCTAATACTGGAATCTCAGGAAAGGCACGTATACAACTGTATGAAGCATTGCTCCCCCTGGACGTAAGTTTGCATTGTGCCTACTATATTCAATCCCGATGCAATTTCTGTGTTTCATCGTCAATATGCAGCTCCAAGGGTTACAGTAAACTCCCAGTGGTGTGTCGCAATCTAATACTGGCCTCTCAGTAACGGCACATATACAGAATGTTTGAAGCATTGCTCCCCCTGGACGTAAGTCGTCTTTGTGCCTACTAAATTCAATCCCGATGCAATTTCTGTGTTTCATCGTCAATGTGAAGCTCCAAGGGTTACAGTAAACACCCAGTGGTGCGTCGCAATCTAATACTGGCCTCTCAGGAAAGGCACGTATACAGACAGTTTGAAGCATTGCTCCCCCTGAACGAAAGTCGGCATTGTGCATACTATATTCAATCCCGTTGCAATTTCTGTGCTTCATCGTCAATATGAAGCCCCAAGGGTTACAGTAAACTCCCAGTGGTGCGTCGCAATCTATTACTGGCCTCTCAGGAAAGGCACGTATACAGACTGTTTGAAGCATTGCTCCCCCTGGACGTAAGTCGGCATTGTACCTACTATATTCAATTCCGATGCAATTACTGTGTTTCATCCACAATATGAAGCTCCAAAAGTTACAGTACACTCCCAGTGGTGCTTCGCAATCTAATACTGGCCACTCAGTAACAGCACATATACAGACTGTTTGAAGCATTACTCCCCCTGGACGTAAGTCGGCATTGTGCTACTATAATCAATCCCGATGCAATTTCTTTGTTTCATCGTCAATATGAAGCTCCAAGTGTTACAGTAAACTCCTAGTGGTGCGTCGCAGTCTAATACTGGCCTCTCAGGAAAGGCACGTATATAGACTGCTTGAAGCATAGCTCCCCCTGAACGAAAGTCGGCATTGTGCTTGCTATATTCAATCCCGATGCAATTTCTGTGTTTCATCATCAATATGAAGCTCCAAGGGTTACAGTAAATTCCCAGTGGTGCGTCGCAGTCTAATACTGGCTTCTCAGGAAAGGCACGTGTACAGACTGTTTGAAGCATACCTCCCCCTGTACGTAAGTCGATCTTCTGCTTACTATATTCAATCCCGATGCAATTTCTGTGTTTCATAGTCAATATGAAGCTCCAAGGGTTACAGTAAACTCCCAGTGGTGCGTCGCAATCTAATACTGGCCTCTCAGTAATGGCACATATACAGTCTGTCAGAAGCATTACTCCCCCTGGACGTAAGTCGGCATTGTGCCTACTATATTCAATCCCGATGCAATTTCTGTATATTCATCGTCCATATGAAGCTCCAAGGGTTACAGTAAAATCCCAGTGGTGCGTCGCAATCTAATACTGGCCTCTCAGTAACGGCACATATACAGACTGTTTGAAGCATTACTCCCCCTGGACGTAAGTCGGCATTGTGCTACTATATTCATTCCCGATGCAATTTCTTTGTTTCATCGTCAATATGAAGCTCCAAGGGTTACAGTAAACACCCAGTGGTGCGTCGCAGTCTAATACTGGCCTCTCAGGAAAGGCACGTATACAGACTGTTTGAAGCATTGCTCCCCCTAGACGTAAGTCGGCATTGTGCCTACTATATTCAATCCCGATGCAATTTCTGTGTTTCATCGTCAATATGAAGCCCCAAGGGTTACAGTAAACACCCAGTGGTGCGTCGCAATCTAATACTGGCCTCTTAGTAACGGCACATATACAGACTGTTTGAAGCATTCCTCCCCCTGGATGTAAGTCGGCCTTCTGCCAACTATATTCAATCCCGATGCAATTTCTGTGTTTCATAGTTAATATGAAGCTCCAAGGGTTACAGTAAACACCCAGTAGTGCGTCGCAATCTAATACTGGCCTCTCAGTATCGGCACATATACAGACTGTTTGAAGCATTCCTCCCCCTGGACGTAAGTCGGCCTTCTGCCTACTATATTCAATCCCGATGCAATTTCTGTGTTTCATCGTCAATATGAAGCTCCAAGGGATACAGTAAACACCCAGTGGTGCGTCGCAATCTAATACTGGAATCTCAGGAAAGGCACGTATACAACTGTATGAAGCATTGCTCCCCCTGGACGTAAGTTTGCATTGTGCCTACTATATTCAATCCCGATGCAATTTCTGTGTTTCATCGTCAGTATGCAGCTCCAAGGGTTACAGTAAACTCCCAGTGGTGTGTCGCAATCTAATACTGGCCTCTCAGTAACGGCACATATACAAACTGTTTGAAGCATTGCTCCCCCTGGACGTAAGTCGGCTTTGTGCCTACTATATTCAATCCCGATGCAATTTCTGTGTTTCATCGTCAATGTGAAGCTCCAAGGCTAACAGTAAACACCCAGTAGTGCGTCGCAATATAATACTGGCCTCTCAGTATCGGCACATATACACACTGTTTGAAGCATTCCTCCCCCTGGACGTAAGTCGGCCTTCTGCCTACTAAATTCAATCCCGATGCAATTTCTGTGTTTCATCGTCAATATGAAGCTCCAAGGGATACAGTAAACACCCAGTGGTGCGTCGCAATCTAATACTGGAATCTCAGGAAAGGCACGTATACAACTGTATGAAGCATTGCTCCCCCTGGACGTAAGTTTGCATTGTGCCTACTATATTCAATCCCGTTGCAATTTCTGTGTTCCATCGTCAATATGAAGCTCCAAGGGTTACAGTAAACACCCAGTGGTGCGTCGCAATCTAATACTGGCCTCTCAGTAACGGCACATATACAGACTGTTTGAAGCATTACTCCCCCTGGACGTAAGTCGGCCTTCTGCCTACTATATTCGATCCCGATGCTATTTCTGTGTTTCATAGTCAATATGAAACTCCAAGGGTTACAGTATACACCCAGTAGTGCGTCGCAATCTAATACTGGCCTCTCAGTATCGGCACATATACAGACTGTTTGAAGCATTGCTCCCCCTGGACGTAAGTCGGCCTTCTGCCTACTATATTCAACCCCGATGCAATTTCTGTGTTTCATCGTCAATATGAAGCTCCAAGGGTTACAGTAAACACCCAGTGGTGCGTCGCAATCTAATACTGGAATCTCAGGAAAGGCACGTATGCAAATGTATGAAGCATTGCTCCCCCTGGACGTAAGTTTGCATTGTGCCTACTATATTCAATCCCGATGCAATTTCTGTGTTTCATCGTCAATATGAAGCTCCAAGGGTTACAGTAAACTGCCAGTGGTGCGTCGCAATCTAATACTGGCCTCTCAGTAACGGCACATATACAGACCGTTTGAGGCATTGCTCCGCCTGGACGTAAGTCGGCTTTGTGCCTACTATATTCAATCCCGATGCAATTTCAGTTTTTCATCGTCAATATGAAGCTCCAAGGCTTACAGTAAACACCCAGTGGTGCGTCGCAATCTAATACTGGCCTCTCAGGAAAGGCACGTATATAGACATTTTGAAGCATTGTTCCCCCTGAACGAAAGTCGGCATTGTGCCGACTATATTCAATCCCGATGCAATTTCTGTGCTTCATCGTCAATATGAAGCTCCAAGGGTTACAGTAAACACCCAGTGGTGCGTCGCAATCTAATACTGGCCTCTCAGGAAAGGCGCGTATACAGACTGTTAGAAGCATTGCTCCCCCTGGACGTAAGACGGCATTATGCCTACTATATTCAATCCCGATGCAATATCTGTGTTTCATCGTCAATATGAAGCTCCAAGGGTTACAGTAAACACCCACTGGTGCGTCGCAATCTATTACTGGCCTCTCAGTAACGGCACGTATACAGACTGTTTGAAGCATTGCTCCCCCTGGACGTAAGTCTTCATTGTGCCTACTATATTCAATCCCGATGCAATTTCTGTGTTTTATCGTCCGTATGAAGCTCCACGGGTTACAGTAAACACCCAGTGGTGCGTTGCAATCTAATACCGGCCTCTCAGTAACGGCACATATACAGACTGTTTGAACATTGTTCCCTCTGGACGTAAGTCGGCATTGTGCCTACTACATTCTCTCCCGATGCAATTTCTGTGTTTCATCGTCGATATGAAGCTCCAAGGGTTACAGTAAACACCCAGTGGTGCGTCGCAATCTAATACTGGCCTCTCTGTAACGGCACGTATACAGACTGTTTGATGCATTGCTCCCCCAGGACGTAAGTCGGTATTGTGCCTACTATATTCAATCCCGATGCAATTTCTGTGTTTCATCGTCAATATGAAGCTCCAAGGGTAACAGTAAACAGCCAGTGGTGCGTCGCAATCTAATACTGGCCTCTCAGGAAAGGCACGTATACAGGCTGTTTGAAGCATTACTCCCCCTGAACGTATGTCGGCATTGTGCCTACTATATTCAATCCCGATGCAATATCTGTGTTTCATCGTCAATATGAAGCTCCAGGGGTTACAGTAAACACCCAGTGCTGCGTCGCAATCTAATACTGGCCTCTCAGTAACGGCACGTATACAGGTTGTTTGAAGCATTGCTCCCCCTGGACGTAAGTCGGTATTGTGCCTACTATATTCAATCCCGATGCAATTTCTGTGTTTCATCGTCAATATGAAGTTCCAAGGGTAACAGTAAACAGCCAGTGGTGCGTTGCAATCTAATACTGGCCTCTCAGGAAAGGCACGTATACAGGCTGTTTGAAGCATTGCTCCCCCTGAACGTAAGTCTGCAATATGCCTACTATATTCAATCCCGATGCAATTTCTGTGTTTCATAGTCAATATGAAGCTCCAAGGGTTACAGTAAACACCCAGTGGTGCGTCGCAATCTAATACTGGCCTCTCAGTAACGGCACGAATACAGACTGTGTGGAGCATTGCTCCCCCTGGACGTAAGTCGGCTTTATGCCTACTATATTCAATCCCGATGCAATTTCTGTGTTTCATTGTCAATATGAAGCTCCAAGTGTTACAGTAAACACCCAGTGGTGCGTCGCAAACTAATGTTGGCCTCTCAGGATAGGCACGTATACAGACAGTTTAAAGCATTGCTCCCCCTGAACGAAAGTCGGCCTTGTGCCTACTATATTCAATCCCGATGCAATTTCTGTGTTTCATCGTCAATATGAAGCTCCAAGGGTTACAGTAAACACCCAGTGGTGCGTCGCAATCTAATACTGGCCTCTCAGGAAAGGTACGTATTCGGACTGTTTGAAGCATCGCTCCCCCTGAACGTAAGTAGCATTGTACCTACTATATTCAATCCCGATGCAATTTCTGTGTTTCATTGTCAATATGAAGCTCCAAGAGTTACAGTAAACACCCAGTGGTGCGTCGCAAACTAATGCTGGCCTCTCAGGAAAGGCACGTATACAGACAGTTTAAAGCATTGCTCCCCCTGAACGAAAGTCGGCATTGTGCCTACTATTTTCAATCCCGATGCAATTTCTGTGTTTCATCGTCAATATGAAGCTCCAAGGGTTGCAGTGAACACCCAGTTGTGCGTCGCAATCTAATACTGGAATCTCAGGAAAGGCACGTATACAACTGTATGAAGCATTGCTCCCCCTGGACGTAAGTTTGCATTGTGCCTACTATATTCAATCCCGATGCAATTTCTGTGTTTCATCGTCAATATGAAGCTCCAAGGGTTACAGTAAACTCCCAGTGGTGCGTCGCAATCTAATACTGGCCTCTCAGTAACGGCACATATACAGACTGTTTGAAGCATTCCTTTCCCTGTACGTAAGTCGGCCTTCTGCCTACTATATTCAATCCCGATGCAATTTCTGTGTTTCATAGTCAATATGAAGCTCCAAGGGTTACAGTAAACTCCCAGTGGTGCGTCGCAATCTAATACTGGCCTCTCAGTAACGGCACATATACAGACTGTTTGAAGCATTACTCCCCCTGGACGTAAGTCGGCATTGTGCCTATTATATTCATTCCCGATGCAATTTCTTTGTTTCATCGTCAATATGAAGCTCCAAGGGTTACAGTAAACTCCCAGTGGTGCATCGCAGTCTAATTCTGGCATCTTTGGGAAGGCACGTATATAGACTGCTTGAAGCATAGCTCACCCTGAACGGAAGTTTGCATTGTGCTTGCTATATTCAATCCCGATGCAATTTCTGTGTTTCATAGTCAATATGAAGCTCCAAGGGTTACAGTAAACACCCAGTGGTGCGTCGCAGTCTAATACTGGCCTCTCAGTAACGGCACGAATACAGACTGTGTGGAGAATTGCTCCCCCTGGACGTAAGTCGGCTTTATGCCTACTATATTCAATCCCGATGCAATTTCTGTGTTTCATTGTCAATATGAAGCTCCAAGTGTTACAGTAAACACCCAGTGGTGCGTCGCAAACTAATGCTGGCCTCTCAGGATAGGCACGTATACAGACTGTTTGAAGCATTCCTCCCCCTGTACGTAAGTCGATCTTCTGCCTACCATATTATATCCCGATGCAATTTCTGTGTTTCATAGTCAATATGAAGCTCCAAGGGTTACAGTAAACTCCCAGTGGTGCGTCGCAATCTGATACTGGCCTCTCAGTAATGGCACATATACAGACTGTTTGAAGCATTACTCCCCCTGGACGTAAGTCGGCATTGTGCCTACTATATTCAATCCCGATGCAATTTCTTTGTTTCATCGTCAATATGAAGCTCCAAGGGTTACAGTATACTCCCAGTGGTGCGTCGCAGTCTAATACTGGCCTCTCAGGAAAGGCACGTATACAGACTGTTTGAAGCATTGCTACCCCTGGACCTAAGTCGTCATTGTGCCTACTATATTCAATCCCGATGCAATTACTGTGTTTCATAGCCAATATGAAGCTCCAAGGGTTACAGTAAACACCCAGTGGTGCGTCGCAATCTAATACTGGCCTCTCAGGAAAGGCGCGTATACAGACTGTTTGAAGCATAGCTCCCCCTGAACGAAAGTCAGCATTGTGCTTCCTATATTCAATCCCGATGCAATTTCTGTGTTTCATCGTCAATATCAAGCTCCAAGGGTTACAGTAAACACCCAGTGGTGCGTCACAATCTAATACTGGCCTCTCAGTAACGGCACATATACAGACTGTTTGAAGCATTATTCCCCCTGGACGTAAGTCAGCATTGTGCTACTATATTCAATCCCGATGCAATTTCTTTGTTTCATCGTCAATATGAAGCTCCAAGGGTTACAGTAAACTCCCAGTGGTGCGTCGCAGTCTAATACTGGCCTCTCAGGAAAGGCACGTATACAGACTGTTTGAAGCATTGCTCCCCCTGGACGTAAGTCGGCATTGTGCCTACTATATTCAATCCCGATGCAATTTCTGTGTTTCATCGTCAATATGAAGCTCCAAGGGTTACAGTAAACACCCAGTGGTGCGTCGCAATCTAATACTAGCCTCTCAGTAACGGCTTATATACAGACTGTTTGAAGCATTCCTCCCCCTGGACGTAAGTCGGCCTTCTGCCTAGTATATTCAATCCCGATGCAATTTCTATGTTTCATCGTCAATATGAAGCTCCAAGGGTTACAGTAAACACCCAGTGGTGCGTCGCAATCTATTACTGGAATCTCAGGAAAGGCACGTATACAACTGTATGAAGCATTGCTCCCCCTGGACGTAAGTCGGCATTGAGCCTACTATATTCAATCCCGATGCAATTTCTGTGTTTCATCGTCAATATGAAGCTCCAAGGGTTACAGTAAACACCCAGTGGTGCGTCGCAATCTAATACTGGCCTCTCAGTAACGGCACGTATACAGAATGTTTGAAGAATTGCTCCCCCTGGACGTAAGTCGGCTTTGTGAATACTATATTCAATCCCGATGCAATTTCTGTGATTCATCGTCAATATGATGCTCCAAGGGTTACAGTAAACACCCAGTGGTGCGTCGCAATCTAATACTGGCTCTCAGGAAAGGCACGAATACAGACAGTTTGAAGCATTGCTCCCCCTGAACGAAGGTCGGCATTGTGCCCACTATATTCAATCCCGATGCAATTTCTGTGTTTCATCGTCAATATGAAGCTCCAAGGGTTACAGTAAACACCCAGTGATGCGCCGCAATCTAATACTGGCCTCTCAGGAAAGGCACGTATACAGACTGTTTGAAGTATTGCTCCCCCTGGACGTAAGTCGGCATTGTACCTACTATATTCAATCTCGATGCAATTTCTGTGTTTCATAGTCAATATGAAGCTCCAAGGGTTACAGTAAACTCCCAGTGGTGCGTCGCAATCTAATACTGGCCTATCAGTAACGGCACATATACAGACAGTTTGAAGCATTACTCCCCGTGGACGTAAGTCGGCATTGTGCTACTATATTCAATCCCGATGCAGTTTCTTTGTTTCATCGTCAATATGAAGCTCCAAGGGTTACAGTAAACTCCCAGTGGTGCGTCGCAGTCTAATACTGGCCTCTCAGGAAAGGCACGTATACAGACTGTTTGAAGCATTGCTCCCCCTAGACGTAAGTCGGCATTGTGCCTACTATATTCAATCCCGATGCAATTTCTGTGTTTCATCGTCAATATGAAGCTCCAAGGGTTACAGTAAACACCCAGTGGTGCGTCGCAATCTAATACTGGCCTCTCAGTAACGGCACATATACAGACTGTTTGAAGCATTCCTTGAGCTGGCCGTAAGTCGGCCTTCTGCCTACTATATTCAATCCCGATGCAATTTCTGTGTTTCATCGTCAATATGAAGCTCCAAGGGGTACAGTAAACACCCAGTGGTGCGTCGCAATCTAATACTGGAATCTCAGGAAAGGCACGTATACAACTGTATGAAGCATTGCTCCCCCTGGACGTAAGTCTTTATTGTGCCTACTATATTCAATCCCGATGCAATTTCTGTGTTTCATCGTCAATATGAAGGTCCAAGGGTTACAGTAAACCCCCAGTGGTGCGTTGCAATCTAATACTGGCCTCTCAGGAAAGGCACGTATACAGGCTGTTTGAAGCATTGCTCCTCCTGTACGAAAGTCGAACTTCTGCCTACTATATTCAATCCCGATGCAATTTCTGTGTTTCATAGTCAATATGAAGCTCGCGTCGCAATCTAATACTGGCCTCTCAGTAATGGCACATATGCAGCCTGTTTGAAGCATTACTCTTCCTCGACGTAAGTCGGCATTGTGCCTACTATATTCAATCCCGATGCAATTTCTTTGTTTCATCGTCAATATGAAGCTCCAAGGATTACAGTATACTCCCAGTGGTGCGTCGCAGTCTAATATTGGCCTCTCAGGATAGGCACGTATACAGACTGTTTGAAGCATTGCTCCCCCTGGACGTATGTCGGCAATGTGCCTACTACATTCAATCCCGATGCAATTTCTGTGTTTCATAGCCAATATGAAGCTCCAAGGGTTTCAGTAAACTACCAGTGGTGCGTCGCAATCTAATACTGGCCTCTCAAGAAAGGCGCGTATTCAGACTGTTTGAAGCATAGCTCCCCCTGACGAAAGTCGGCAATGTGCTTCCTATAATCAATCCCGATGCAATTTCTGTGTTTCATCGTCAATATGAAGCTCCAAGGGTTACAGTAAACACCCAGTGGTGCGTCACAATCTAATACTGGCCTCTCAGTAACGGCACATATACAGACTGTTTGAAGCATTACTCCCCCTGGACGTAAGTCGGCATTGTGCTACTATATTCAATCCCGATGCAATTTCTTTGTTTCATCGTCAATATGAAGCTCCAAGGGTTACAGTAAACTCCCAGTTGTGCGTCGCAATCCAATACTGGACTCTCAGGAAAGGCACGTATTCAGACTGTTTGAAGCATTGCTCCCCCTGGACGTAAGTCGGCCTTCGGCCTACTATATTCAATCCCGATGCAATTTCTGTGTTCCATCGTCAATATGAAGCTCCAAGGGTTACAGTAAACACCCAGTGGTGCGTCGCAATCTAATACTGGAATCTCAGGAAAGGCACGTATACAACTGTATGAAGCATTGCTCCCCCTGGACGTAAGTCGGCATTGTGCCTACTATATTCAATCCCGATGCAATTTCTGTGTTTCATCGTCAATATGAAGCTCCAAGGGTTACAGTAAACACCCAGTGATGCGTCGCAATCTAATACTGGCCTCTCAGTAACGGCACGTATACAGACTGTTTGAAGCATTGCTCCCCCTGGACGTAAGTCGGCTTTGTGCCTACAATATTCAATCCCGATGCAATTTCTGTGTTTCATCGTCAATATGAAGCTCCAAGGGTTACAGTAAACACCCAGTGGTGCGTCGCAATCTAATACTGTATCTCAGGAAGGGCACGTATACAGACAGTTTGAAGCATTGCTCCCCCTGAACGAAAGTCGGCATTGTGCCTACTATATTCAATCCCGATGCAGTTTCTGTGTTTCATCGTCAATATGAAGCTCCAAGGGTTACAGTAAACACCCAGTGATGCGTCGCAATCTAATACTGGCCTCTCAGGAAAGGCACGTATACAGACTGTTTGAAGCATTCCTCCCCCTGGACGTAAGTCGGCATTGTACCTACTATATTCAATCTCGATGCAATTTCTGTGTTTCATAGTCAATATGAAGCTCCAAGGGTTACAGTAAACTCCCAGTGGTGCGTCGCAATCTAATACTGGCCTCTCAGTATTGGCACACATACAGACTGTTTGAAGCATTACTCCCCCTGGACGTAAGTCGGCATTGTGCTACTATATTCAATCCCGATGCAATTTCTTTGTTTCATCGTCAATATAAAGCTCCAAGGGTTACAGTAAACTCCCAGTGGTGCGTCGCAGTGTAATACAGGCCTCTCAGGAAAGGCACGTATACAGACTGTTTGAGGCATTGCTCCCCCTAGACGTAAGACGGCATTGTGCTTACTATATTCAATCCCGATGCAATTTCTGTGTTTCATCGTCAATATGAAGCTCCAAGGGTTACAGTAAACACCCAGTGGTGCGTCGCAATCTAATACTGGCCTCTCAGTAACTTCACATACACAGACTGTTTGAAGCATTTCTCCCCCTGGACGTAAGTCGGCCTTCTGCCAACTATATTCAATCCCGATGCAATTTCTGTGTTTCATAGTCAATATGAAGCTCCAAGGGTTACAGTAAACACCCAGTAGTGCGTCGCAATCTAATACTGGCCTCTCAGTACCGGCACATATACAGACTGTTTGAAGCATTCCTCCCCCTGGACGTAAGTCGGCCTTATGCCTACTATATTCAATCCCGATGCAATTTCTGAGTTTCATCGTCAATATGAAGCCCCAAGGGTTACAGTAAACACCCAGTGGTGCGTCTCAATCTGATACTGGAACCTCAGGAAAGGCACGTATACAACTGTATGAAGCATTACTCCTCCTGGACGTTAGTTTGCATTGTGCTTACTATATTCAATCCCGATGCAATTTCTGTGTTTCATCGTCAATATGAAGCTCCAAGGGTTACAGTAAACTCCCAGTGGTGCGTCGCAATCTAATACTGGCCTCTCAGTAACGGCACATATTCAGACTGTTTGAAGCATTGCTCCCCCGGGACGTAAGTCGGCTTTGTGCCTACTATATTCAATCCCGATGCAATTTCTGTGTTTCATCGTCAATATGAAGCTCCAAGGCCTACAGTAAACACCCAGTGGTGCGTCGCAATCTAATACTGGCCTCTCATTAAAGGCACGTATACAGACAGTTTGAAGCATTGCTCCCCCTGAACGAAAGTCGGCATTGTGCCTACTATATTCAATCCCGATGCAATTTCTGTGCTTCATCGTCAATATGAAACTCCAAGGGTTACAGTAAATACCCAGTGGTGCGTCGCAATCTAATACTGGCCTCTCAGGAAAGGCACGTATACAGACTGTTTGAAGCATTACTCCCCCTGGACGTAAGTCGGCATTGTGCTACTATATTCAACCCCGATGCAATTTCTTTGTTTCATCGTCAATATGAAGCTCCAAGGGTTACAGTAAACTCCCAGTGGTGCGTCGCAGTCTAATACTGGCCTCTCAGGAAAGGCACGTATTCAGACTGTTTGAAGCATTGCTCCCCCTGGACGTAAGTCGGCATTGTGCCTACTATATTCAATCCCGATGCAATTTCTATGTTTCATCGTCAATATGAAGCTCCAAGGGTTACAGTAAACTCCCAGTGGTGCGTCGCAGTCTAATACTGGTCTCTCAGGAAAGGCACGTATACAGACTGTTTGAAGCATTGCTCCCCCTGGACGTAAGTCGGCATTGTGCCTACTATATTCAATCCCGATGCAATTTCTCTGTTTCATCGTCAATATGAAGCTCCAAGGGTTACAGTAAACACCCAGTGATGCGTCGCAATCTAATACTGGCCTCTCAGGAAAGGCACGTATACAGACTGTTTGAAGCATTGCTCCCACTGGACGTAAGTCGGCATTGTACCTACTATATTCAGTCTCGATGCAATTTCTGTGTTTCATAGTCAATATGAAGCTCCAAGGGTTACAGTAAACTCCCAGTGGTGCGTCGCAATCTAATACTGGCCTCTCAGTAACGGCACATATACAGACTGTTTGAAGCATTACTCCCCCTGGACGTAAGTCGGCATTGTGCTACTATATTCAATCCCGATGCAATTTCTTTTTTTCATCGTCAATATGAAGCTCCAAGGGTTACAGTAAACTCCCAGTGGTGCGTCGCAGTCTAATACTGGCCTCTCAGGAAAGGCACGTATACAGACTGCTTGAAGCATTGCTCCCCCTAGACGTAAGTCGTCATTGTGCCTACTATATTCAATCCCGATGCAATTTCTGTGTTTCATCCTCAATATGAAGCTCCAAGGGTTACAGTAAACACCCAGTGGTGCGTCGCAATCTAATACTGGCCTCTCAGTAACGGCACATATACAGACTGTTTGAAGCATTCCTCCCCCTAGACGTAAGTCGGCCTTCTGCCAACTATATTCAATCCCGATGCAATTTCTGTGTTTCATAGTCAATATGAAGTTCCAAGGGTTATAGTAAACACCCAGTAGTGCGTCGCGATCTAATACTGGCCTCTCAGTATCGGCACATATACAGACTGTTTGAAGCATTCCTCCCCCTGGACGTAAGTTGGCCTTCTGCCTACTATATTCAATCCCGATGCAATTTCTGTGTTTCATCGTCAATATGAAGCTCCAAGGGTTACAGTAAACGACCAGTGGTGCGTCTCAATCTAATACTGGAATCTCAGGAAAGGCACGTATTCAACTGTATGAAGCATTGCTCCTCCTGGACGTAAGTTTGCATTGTGCCTACTATATTCAATCCCGATGCAATTTCTGTGTTTCGTCGTCAATATGAAGCTCCAAGGGTTACAGTAAACGCCCAGTGGTGCGTTGCAATCTAATACAGGCCTCTCAGGAAAGGCACGTATACAGGCTGTTTGAAGCATTGCTCCCCCTGAACGTAAGTCTGCAATGTGCCTACTATATTCAATCCCGATGCAACTTCTGTGTTCCATCGTCAATATGAAGCTCCAAGGTTTACAGTAAACACCCAGTGGTGCGTCGCAATCTAATACTGGCCTCTCAGTAACCTCACATATACAGACTGTTTGAAGCATTGCTCCCCCTGAACGAAAGTCGGCATTGAGCCTACTATATTCAATCCCGATGCAATTTCTGTGTTTCATCGTCAATATGAAGCTCCAAGGATTACAGTAAACACCCAGTGGTGCTTCGCAATCTAATACAGGCCTCTCAGGAAAGGCACGTATACAGACTGTTTGAAGCATTGCTCCCCCTGGACGTAAGTCGGCATTGAACCTACTATATTCAATCCCGATGCAATTTCTGTGTTTCATCGACAATATGAGGCTCCAAGGGTTACAGTAAACTCCCAGTGTTGCGTCGCAACCTAATACTGTCCTCTCAGTTACGGCAATTATACAGACTGTTTGAAGCATTACTCCCCCTGGACGTAAGTCGGCATTGTGCTACTATATTCAATCCCGATGCAATTTCTTTGTTTCATCGTCAATATGAAGCTCCAAGGGTTACAGTAAACTCCAAGTGGTGCGTCGCAGTCTAATACTGGCCTCTCAGGAAAGGCACGTATACAGACTGTTTGAAGCATTGCTCCCCCTAGACGTAAGTCAGCATTGTGCCTACTATATTCAATCCCGATGCAATTTCTGTGTTTCATAGTCAATTTGAAGCTCCAAGGGTTACAGTAAACACCCAGTGGTGCGTCGCAATCAAATACTGGCCTCTCAGTAACGGCACATATACAGACTGATTGAAGCATTCCTCCCCCTGGACGTAAGTCGGCCTTCTGCCTACTATATTCAATCCCGATGCAATTTCTGTGTTTCATCGTCAATATGAAGCTCCAAGGGTTACAGTAAACTCCTAGTGGTGCGCCACAATCTAATACTGGAATCTCAGGAAAGGCACGTATACAACTGTATGCAACATTGCTCCCCCTGGACGTAAGTTTGCATTGTGCCTAGTATATTCAATCCCGACGCAATTTCAGTGTTTCATCGTCAATATGAATCTCCAAGGGTTAGAGTAAACTCCCTGTGGTGCGTCGCAATCTAATACTGGCCTCTCAGTAACGGCACATATACAGACTGTTTGAAGCATTCCCCCCCTGTACGTAAGTCGGCCTTCTGCCTACTATATTCAATCGCGATGCAATTTCTGTGTTTCATAGTGAATATGAAGCTCCAAGGGTTACAGTAAACTCCCAGTGGTGCGTCGCAATCTAATACTGGCCTCTCAGTAACGGCACATATGCAGACTGTTTGAAGCATTTCTCCCCCTGACCGTAAGGCGTCATTGTGCCTACTATATTCAATCCCGATGCAATTTCTGTGTATCATAGTCAATATGAAGCTCCAAGGGTTACAGTAAACACCCAGTGGTGCGTCGCAATCTAACACTGGCCTCTCAGGAAAGGCACGTATACAGACTGTTTGAAGCATAGCTCCCCCTGAACGAAAGTTGGCATTGTGCTTCCTATATTCAATCCCGATGCAATTTCTGTGTTTCATCGTCAATATGAAGCTCCAAGGGTTACAGTAATTTCCCAGTGGTGCGTCGGAGTCTAATACTGGCCTCTCAGGAAAGGCACGTATACAGACTGTTTGAAGCATTGCTCCCCCTGGACGTAAGTCAGCATTGTACCTACTATATTCAATCCCGATGCAATTTCTGTGTTTCATCGACAATATAAAGCTCCAAGGGTTACAGTAAACTCCCAGTTGTGCGTCGCAATCTAATTCTGGCCTCTCAGTAACGGCACATATACAGACTGTTTGAAGCATTACTCCCCCTGGACGTAAGTTGCATTGTGCTACTATATTCAATCCCGATGCAATTTCTGTGTATCATAGTCAATATGAAGCTCCAAGGGTTACAGTAAACACCCAGTGGTGCGTCGCAATCCAACACTGGCCTCTCAGGAAAGGCACGTATACAGACTGTTTGAAGCATAGCTCCCCCTGAACGAAAGTTGGCATTGTGCTTCCTATATTCAATCCCGATGCAATTTCTGTGTTTCATCGTCAATATAAAGCTCCAAGGGTTACAGTAATTTCCCAGTGGTGCGTCGGAGTCTAATACTGGCCTCTCAGGAAAGGCACGTATACAGACTGTTTGAATCATTGCTCCCCCTGGACGTAAGTCAGCATTGTACCTACTATATTCAAACCCGATGCAATTTCTGTGTTTCATCGACAATATAAAGCTCCAAGGGTTACAGTAAACTCCCAGTTGTGCGTCGAATCTAATACTGGCCTCTCAGTAACGGCACATATACAGACAGTTTGAAGCATTCCTCCCCCTGGACGTAAGTCGGCCTTCTGCCTACTATATTCAATCCCGATGCAATTTCTGTGTTTCATAGTCAATATGAAGCTCCAAAGGTTACAGTAAACACCCAGTGGTGCGTCGCAATCTAATACTGGCCTCTCAGTAACGGCACATATACAGATTGTTTGAAGCATTCCTCCCCCTGGACGTAAGTCGGCCTTATGCCTACTATATTCAATCCCGATGCAATTTCTGTGTTTCATCGTCAATATGAAGCTCCAACCGTTACAGTAAACGCCCAGTGGTGCGTTGCAATCTAATACTGGCCTCTCAGGAAAGGCACGTATACAGGCTGTTTGAAGCATTGCTCCCCCTGGACGTAAGTCAGCATTGTACCTACTATATTCAATCCCGATGCAATTTCTGTGTTTCATCGACAATATAAAGCTCCAAGGGTTACAGTAAACTCCCAGTTGTGCGTCGCAATCTAATTCTGGCCTCTCAGTAACGGCACATATACAGACTGTTTGAAGCATTACTCCCCCTGGACGTAAGTCGGCATAGTGCTACTATATTCAATCCCGATGCAATTTCTTTGTTTCATCGTCAATATGAAGCTCCAGGGTTACAGGAAACTCCCAGTGGTGCGTCGCAGTCTAATACAGGCCTCTCAGGAAAGGCACGTATACAGACTGTTTGAAGCATTGCTCCCCCTAGACGTAAGTCGGCATTGTGCCTACTATATTCAATCCCGATGCAATTTCTGTGTTTCATCGTCAATATGAAGCTCCAAGGGTTACAGTAAATTCCCAGTGGTGCGTCGGAGTCTAATACTGGACTCTCAGGAAAGGCACGTATACAGACTGCTTGAAGCATTGCTCCCCCTGGACGTAAGTCGGCATTGTACCTACTATATTCAATCCCGATGCAATTTCTGTGTTTCATCGACAATATAAAGCTCCAAGGGTTACAGTAAACTCCCAGTTGTGCGTCGCAATCTAATTCTGGCCTCTCAGTAACGGCACATTTACAGACTGTTTGAAGCATTACTCCCCCTGGACGTAAGTCGGCATTGTGCTACTATGTTCAATCCCGATGCAATTTCTTTGTTTCATCGTCAATATGAAGCTCCAGGGTCACAGGAAACTCCCAGTGGTGTGTCGCAGTCTAATACAGGCCTCTCAGGAAAGGCACGTATACAGACTGTTTGAAGCATTGCTCCCCCTAGACGTAAGTCGGCATTGGGCCTACTATATTCAATCCCGATGCAATTTCTGTGTTTCATCGACAATATGAAGCTCCAAGGGTGGCAGTAAACACCCAGTGATGCGTCGCAATCTAATACTGGCCTCTCAGGAAAGGCACGTATACAACTGTATGAAGCATTGCTCCCCCTGGACGTAAGTTTGCATTGTGCCTACTATATTCAACCCCGATGCAATTTCTGTGTTTCATCGTCAATATGAGGTTCCAAGGGTTACAGTAAACTCCCAGTGGTGCGTCGCAATCTAATACTGGCCTCTCAGTAACGGCACCTATACAGACTCTTTGAAGCATTACTCCTCCTGGACGTAAGTCGGCCTTCTGCCTACTATATTCAATCCCGATGCAATTTCTGTGTTTCATCGACAATATGAAGCTCCAAGGGTTACAGTAAACACCCAGTGGTGCGTCGCAATCTAATACTGGAATCTCAGTAACAGCACATATACAGACTGTTTGAAGCATTCCTCCCCCTGGACATAAGTCGGCCTTATGCCTACTATATTCAATCCCGATGCAATTTCGGTGTTTCATAGTCAATATGAAGCTCCATGGGTTACAGTAAACACCCAGTGGTGCGTCGCAATCTAATACTGGAATCTCAGGAAAGGCACGTATACAACTGTATGAAGCATTGCTCCCCCTGGACGTAAGTTTGCATTGTGCCTACTATATTCAATCCCGATGCAATTTCTGTGTTTCATCGTCAATATGATGCTCCAAGGGTTACAGTAAACTCCCAGTGGTGCGTCGCAATCTAATTCTGGCCTCTCAGGAAAGGCACGTATACAGGCTGTTTGAAGCATTGCTCCCCCTGATTGTAAGTCTGCAATGTGCCTACTATATTCAATCCCGATGCAATTTCTGTGTTCCATCGTCAATATGAAGCTCCAAGGTTTACAGTAAACACCCAGTGGTGCGTCGCAATCTAATACTGGCCTCTCAGTAACGGCACGTATACAGACTGTTTGAAGCATTACTCCCCCTGGACGTAAGTCGGCATTGAACCTACTATATTCAATCCCGATGCAATTTCTGTGTTTCATCGACAATATGAGGCTCCAAGGGTTACAGTAAACTCCCAGTGTTGCGTCGCAATCTAATACTGTCCTCTCCGTTACGGCACATATACAGACTGTTTGAAGCATTACTCCCCCTGGACGTAAGTCGGCATTGTGCTACTATATTCAATCCCGATGCAATTTCTTTGTTTCATCGTCAATATGAAGCTCCAAGGGTTACAGTAAACTCCCAGTGGTGCGTCGCAGTCTAATACTGGCCTCTCAGGAAAGGCACGTATACAACTGTATGCAACATTGCTCCCCCTGGACGTAAGTTTGCATTGTGCCTACTATATTCAATCCCGACGCAATTTCAGTGTTTCATCGTCAATATGAAGCTCCAAGGGTTACAGTAAACACCCAGTGGTGCGTCGCAATCTAATACTGGCCTCTCAGTAACGGCACATATACAGACTGTTTGAAGCATTCCCCCCCTGAACGTAAGTCGGCCTTCTGCCTACTATATTCAATCCCGATGGAATTTCTGTGTTTCATAGTGAATATGAAGCTCCAAGGGTTACAGTAAACTCCCAGTGGTGCGTCGCAATCTAATACTGGCCTCTCAGTAACGGCACATATGCAGACTGTTTGAAGCATTTCTCCCCCTGGACGTAAGTCGTCATTGTGAATACTATATTCAATCCCGATGCAATTTCTGTGTATCATAGTCAATATGAAGCTCCAAGGGTTAGAGTAAACACCCAGTGGTGCGTCGCAATCTAACACTGGCCTCTCAGGAAAGGCACGTATACAGACTGTTTGAAGCATAGCTCCCCCTGAACGAAAGTTGGCATTGTGCTTCCTATATTCAATCCCGATGCAATTTCTGTGTTTCATCGTCAATATGAAGCTCCAAGGGTTACAGTAATTTCCCAGTGGTGCGTCGGAGTCTAATACTGGACTCTCAGGAAAGGCACGTATACAGACTGCTTGAAGCATTGCTCCCCCTGGACGTAAGTCGGCATTGTACCTACTATATTCAATCCCGATGCAATTTCTGTGTTTCATCGACAATATAAAGCTCCAAGGGTTACAGTAAACTCCCAGTTGTGCGTCGCAATCTAATTCTGGCCTCTCAGTAACGGCACATTTACAGACTGTTTGAAGCATTACTCCCCCTGGACGTAAGTCGGCATTGTGCTACTATGTTCAATCCCGATGCAATTTCTTTGTTTCATCGTCAATATGAAGCTCCAGGGTTACAGGAAACTCCCAGTGGTGTGTCGCAGTCTAATACAGGCCTCTCAGGAAAGGCACGTATACAGACTGTTTGAAGCATTGCTCCCCCTAGACGTAAGTCGGCATTGGGCCTACTATATTCAATCCCGATGCAATTTCTGTGTTTCATCGACAATATGAAGCTCCAAGGGTGGCAGTAAACACCCAGTGATGCGTCGCAATCTAATACTGGCCTCTCAGGAAAGGCACGTATACAACTGTATGAAGCATTGCTCCCCCTGGACGTAAGTTTGCATTGTGCCTACTATATTCAATCCCGATGCAATTTCTGTGTTTCATCGTCAATATGAGGCTCCAAGGGTTACAGTAAACTCCCAGTGGTGCGTCGCAATCTAATACTGGCCTCTCAGTAACGGCACCTATACAGACTCTTTGAAGCATTACTCCTCCTGGACGTAAGTCGGCCTTCTGCCTACTATATTCAATCCCGGTACAATTTCTGGTTTCATAGTCAATATGAAGCTGCAAGGGTTACAGTAAACACCCAGTTGTGCGTCGCAATCTAATACTGGCCTCTCAGGAAAGGCACGTATACAGACTGTTTGACGCATAGCTCCCCCTGAACTAAAGTCGGCATTGTGCTTCCTATATTCAATCCCGATGCAATTTCTGTGTCTCATCGTCAATATGAAGCTCCAAGGGTTACAGTAAATTTCCAGTGGTGCGTCGCAATCTAATACTGGCCTCTCAAGAAAGGCACGTATACAGACTGTTTGAAGCATTCCCCCCCCCCCCCCCCCCACCTGTACGTAAGTCGGCCTTCTGCCTACTATCTTCAATCCCGATGCAATTTCTGTGTTTCATAGTCAATATGAAGCTCCAAGGGTTACAGTAAACTCCCAGTGGTGCGTCGCAATCTAATACTGGCCTCTCAGTAACGGCACGTATACAGACTGTTTGAAGCATTCCTCCCCCTGGACGTAAGTCGGCATTGTGCCTACTATATTCAATCCCGATGAAATTTCTTTGTTTCATCGTCAATATGAAGCTCCAAGGATTACATTAAACACCCAGTGGTGCGTCGCAATCTAATACTGGCCTCTCAGGAAAGGCACGTATACAGGTTGTTTGAAGCATTGCTCCCCCTGGACGTAAGTCGGCATTGTGCCTACTATATTCAATCCCGATGCAATTTCTGTGTTTCATCGTCAATATGAAGCTCCAAGGGTTACAGTAAACACCCAGTGGTGCGTCGCAATCTAATACTGGCCTCTCAGGAAAGGCACGTATACAGACTCTTTGAAGAATTGCTCTTCCTGGACGTAAGCCGGCATTGTGCCTACTGTATTCAATCCCGATGCAATTTCTGTGTTTCATCGACAATATGAAGCTCCAAGGGTGGCAGTAAACACCCAGTGATGCGTCGCAATCTACTACTGGCCTCTCAGGAAAGGCACGTATACAGACTGTCTGAAGCATTACTCCCCCTGGACGTAAGTCGGCATTGTGTCTAGTATATTCACTCCCGATGCAATTTCTGTGTTTCATCATCAATATGAAGCTCCAAGGGTTACAGTAAACACCCAGTGGTGCGTCGCAATCTAATACTGGCCTCTCAGTAACGGCACATATACAGACTGTTTGAAGCACTCTTCCCCCTGGACGTAAGTCGGCCTTCTGCCTACTATATTCAATCCCGATGCAATTTCTGTGTTTCATCGTCAATATGAAGCTCCAAGGGTTACAGTAAACACCCAGTGGTGCGTCGCAATCTTAAACTGCAATCTCAGGAAAGGCACGTATACAACGGTATGAAGCATTGCTCCCCCTGGACGTAAGTCGGCATTGTACCTACTTTATTCAATCCCGATGCAATTTCTGTGTTTCATAGTCTATATGAAGTTCCAAGGGTTACAGTAAACACCCAGTGGTGCGTCGCAATCTAATACTGGCCTCTCAGTAATGGCACATATACAGACTGTTTGAAGCATTCCTCCTCCTGGACGTAAGTCGGCCTTCTGCCTACTATATTCAATCCCGATGCAATTTCTGTGTTTCATAGTCAATATGAAGCTCCAAGGGTTACAGTAAACACCCAGTGGTGCGTCGCAATCTAATACTGGCCTCTCAGTAATGGCACTTATACCGACTGTTTGAAGCATTCCTCCCCCTTGACATAAGTCGGTCTTCTGCCTACTATATTCAATCCCGATGCAATTTCTGTGTTTCATCATCAATATGAAGCTCCAAGGGTTACAGTAAACACCCAGTGGTGCGTCGCAATCTAATACTGGCCTCTCTGGAAAGGCACGTATATTGACTGTTTGAAGCATTGCTCCCCCTGGACGTAAGTCGGCATTGTGCCTCCTATATTCAATCCTGATGCAATTTCTGTGTTTCATCGTCAATATGAAGCTCCAAGGGTTACAATAAAGGCACCCAGTGGTGCGTCGCAATGTAATACTGGCCTCTCAGTAACGGCACATATACAGACTGTTGAAGCATTGCTCCCCCTGGACGTAAGTCGGCCTTCTGCCTACTATATTCAATCCCGATGCAATTTCTGTGTTTCATAGTCAATATGAAACTCCAAGGGTTACAGTAAACACCCAGTGGTGCGTCGCAATCTAATACTGGCCTCTCAGTAATGGCACATATACAGACTGTTTGGAGCATTCCTCCCCCTGGACGTAAGACGGCATTGTGGCTACTATATTCAATCCCGATGCAATTTCTTTGTTTCATCGTCAATATGAATTTCCAAGGGTTACAGTAAACTCCCAGTGGTGCGTAGCAGTTCAATACTGGCCTCTCAGGAAAGGCACGTATACAGACTGTTTTGAGCATTGCTCCCCCTGGACGTAAGTCGGCATTGTGCCCACTATATTCAATCCTGATGCAATTTCTGTGTTTCATAGTCAATATAAAGCTCCAAGGGTTACATTAAACACCCAGTGGTGCGTCGCAATCTAATACTGGCCTCTCAGGAAAGGCACGTATACAGGTTGTTTGAAGCATTGTTCCCCCTGGACGTAAGTCGGCATTGTGCCTACTATATTCAATCCCGATTCAATTTCTGTGATTCATCGTCAATATGAAGCTCCAAGGGTTACAGTAAACACCCAGTGGTGCGTCGCAATCTAATACTGGCCTCTCAGTAACGGCACATATACAGACTGTTTGAAGCATTACTCCCCCTGGACGTTAGTCATCATTGTGCCCACTATATTCAATCCGGATGGAATATCTGTGTTTCATCGTCAATATGAAGCTCCAAGGGTTACAGTAAATTCCCAGTGGTGCGTCGCAGTCTAATACTGGCCTCTCAGGGAAGGCACGTATATAGACTCTTTGAAGCATTGCTCCTCCTGGACGTAAGTCGGCATTGTTCCTACTATTTTCAATCCCGGTGCAATTTCTGTGTCTCATCGTCAATATGAAGCACCAAGGGTGGCAGTAAACACCCAGTGATGCGTCGCGATCTAATACTGGCCTGTCAGGAAAGGCACGTATACAGACTGTTTGAAGCATTACTCCCCCTGGACGTAAGTCGGCATTGTGCCTACTATATTCTATCCCGATGCAATTTCTGTGATTCATCGTCAATATGAAGCTCCAAGGGTTACAGTAAACACCCAGTGGTGCCTCGCAATCTAATACTGGCTTCTCAGTAACGGCACATATACAGACTGTTTGAAGCATTCCTCCCCCTGGACGTAAGTCTTCCTTCTGCCTACTATATTCAATCCCGATGCAATATCTGTGTTTCATCGTCAATATGAAGCTCCAAGGGTTACAGTAAACACCCAGTGGTGCGTCGCAATCTAATACTGGAATCTCAGTAAAGGCACGTATACAACTGTATGAAGCATTGCTCCCCCTGGACGTAAGTCGGCATTGTGCCTACTATATTCTATCCCGATGCAATTTCTGTGATTCATCGTCAATATGAAGCTCCAAGGGTTACAGTAAACACCCAGTGGTGCCTCGCAATCTAATACTGGCTTCTCAGTAACAGCACATATACAGACTGTTTGAAGCATTCCTCCCCCTGGACGAAAGTCTTCCTTCTGCCTACTATATTCAATCCCGATGCAATTTCTGAGTTTCATCGTCAATATGAAGCTCCAAGGGTTACAGTAAACTCCCAGTGGTGCGTCGCAGTCTAATACTGGCCTCTCATGAAAGGCACGTATACAGACTCTTTGAAGCATTCCTCCCCCTGGACGTAAGTCGGCATTGTGCCTCCTATATTCAATCCCGATGCAATTTCTGTGTTTCATAGTCAATATGAAACTCCAAGGGTTACAGTAAACTCCCAGTGGTGCGTCGCAGTCTAATACTGACCTCTCAGGAAAGCCACGTATACAGACTGTTTGAAGCAATGCTCCCCCTGGACGTAAGTAAGCATTGTGCCTACTATATTCAATCCCGATGCAATTTCTGTGTTTCATCGTCAATATGAAGCTCCAAGGGTTACATTAAACACCCAGTGGTGCGTCGCAATCTAATACTGGCCTCTCAGGAAAGGCACGTATACAGATTGTTTGAAGCATTGTTCCCCCTGGACGTAAGTCGGCATTGTGCCTACTATATTCAATCCCGATTCAATTTCTGTGTTTCATCGTCAATATGAAGCTCCAAGGGTTACAGTAAACACCCAGTGGTGCGTCGCAATCTAATATTGGCCTCTCAGTAACGGCACATATACAGACTGTTTGGAGCATTCCTCCTCCTGGACGTTAGTCATCAATGTGCCTACTATATTCAATCCCGATGGAATTTCTGTGTTTCATCGTCAATATGAAGCTCCAAGGGTTACAGTAAATTCCCAGTGGTGCGTCGCAGTCTAATACTGGCCTCTCAGGAAAGGCACGTATATAGACTCTTTGAAGCATTGCTCCTCCTGGACGTAAGTCGGCATTGTTTTACTATTTTCAATCCCGGTGCAATTTCTGTGTCTCATCGTCAATATGAAGCACCAAGGGTGGCAGTAAACACCCAGTGATGCGTCGCAATCTAATACTGGCCTCTCAGGAAATGCACGTATACAGACTGTTTGAAGCATTACTCCTCCTGGATGTAAGTCGGCATTGTTCCTACTATATTCTATCCCGATGCAATTTCTGTGATTCATCGTCAATATGAAGCTCCAAGGGTTACAGTAAATCCCCAGTGGTGCCTCGCAATCTAATACGGGCCTCTCAGTAACGGCACATATACAGACTGTTTGAAGCATTCCTCCCCCTGGACAATGTCTTCCTTCTGCCTACTATATTCAATCCCGATGCAATATCTGTGTTTCATCGTCAATATGAAGCTCCAAGGGTTACAATAAAGACACTCAGCGGTGCGTCGCAATCTAATACTGGCCTCTCAGTAACGGCACATATACAGACTGTTGAAGCATTGCTCCCCCTGGACGTAAGTCGGCCTTCTGCCTACTATATTCAATCCCGATGCAATTTCTGTGTTTCATAGTCAATATGAAGCCCCAAGGGTTACAGTAAACACCCAGTGGTGCGTCGCAATCTAATACTGGCCTCTCAGTAACGGCACATATACAGACTGTTTGGAGCATTCCTCCTCCTGGACGTAAGACGGCCTTCTGCCTACTATATTCAATCCATTTGCAATTTCTGTGTTTCATCGTCAATATGAAGCTCCAAGGGTTAAAGTAAACTCCCAGTGGTGCGTCGCAGTCTAATACTGGCCTCTCAGGAAAGCCACGTATACAGACTGTTTGAAGCATTGCTCCCCCTGGACGTAAGTAAGCATTGTGCCTACTATATTCAATCCCGATGCAATCTCTGTGTTTCATCGTCAATATGATGCTCCAAGGGTTACAGTAAACTCCCAGTGGTGCGTCGCAGTCTAATACTGGCCTCTCAGGAAAGGTACGTATACAGACTGTTTGGAGCATTGCTCCCCCTGGACGTAAGACGGCATTGTGCCTACTATATTCAATCCCGATGCAATTTCTTTGTTTCATCGTCAATATGGAGCTCCAAGGGTTACAGTAAACTCCCAGTGGTGCGTAGCAGTTCAAGACTGGCCTCTCAGGAAAGGCACGTATACAGACTGTTTGGAGCATTGCTCCCCCTGGACGTAAGTCGGCATTGTGCCTACTATATTCAATCCCGATGCAATATCTGTGTTTCATAGTCAATACGAAGCTCCAAGGGTTATATTAAATACACAGTGGTGCGTCGCAATCTAATACTGGCCTCTCAGTAACGGCACATATACAGACGGTTTGAAGCATTCCTCCCCCTGGACGTAAGTCGGCCTTCTGGCTACTATATTCAATCCCGATGCAATTTCTGTGTTTCATCGTCAATATGAAGCTCCAAGGGTTACAGTAAACACCCAGTGGTGCGTCGCAATCTAATACTGGAATCTCAGGAAAGGCACGTATACAACCGTATGAAGCATTACTCCCCCTGGTCGTAAGCCCGCATTGTGCCTACTATATTCAATCCCCATGCAATTTCTGTGTTTCATCGTCAATATGAAGCTCCAAGGGTTACAGTAAACTCCCAGTGGTGCGTCGCAATCTAATACTGGCCTCTCAGTAACGGCACATATACAGACTGTTTGAAGCATTCCTCCCCCTGTTCCTAAGTCAGCCTTCTGCCTACTATATTCAATCCCGATCCAATTTCTGTGTTTCATAGTCAATATGAAGCTCCAAGGGTTACAGTAAACACCCAGTGGTGCGTCGAAATCTAATACTGGAATCTCAGAAAAGGCACGTATACAACTGTATGAAGCATTGCTGCCCCTGGACGTAAGTCTGCATTGTGCCTACTATATTTAATCCCGATGCAATTTCTGTGTTTCATCGTCAATATGAAGCTCCAAGGGTTACAGTAAACACCGAGTGGTGCGTCGCAATCTAATACTGGCCTCTCAGTAACGGCACATATACAGACTGTTTGAAGCATTCCTCCCCCTGCACGTAAGTCGGACTTCTGCCTACTATATTCAATCCCGATGCAATTTCTGTGTTTCATACTCAATATGAAGCTCCAAGGGTTACAGTAAACACCCAGTGGTGCGTCGCAATCTAATACTGGCCTCTCAGTAACGGCACATATACAGACTGTTTGGAGCATTCCTCCCCCTGGACGTAAGACGGCCTTCTGCCTACTATATTCAATCCATTTGCAATTTCTGTGTTTCATCGTCAAAATGAAGCTCCAAGGGTTACAGTAAGCTCCCAGTGGTGCGTCGCAGTCTAATACTGGCCTCTCAGGTAAGACACGTATACAGACTGTTTGAAGCATTGCTCCCCCTGGACGTAAGTAAGCATTGTGCCTACTATATTCAATCCCGATGCAATTTCTGTGTTTCATCGTCAATATGAAGATCCAAGGGTTACAGTAAACTCCCAGTGGTGCGTCGCAGTCTAATACTTACCTCCCAGGAAAGGCACGTATACAGACTGTTTGGAGCATTGCTCCCCCTGAACGTAAGTCGGCATTGTGCCTACTATATTCAATCCCGATGCAATTTCTGAGTTTCATCGTCAATATGAAGCTCCAAGGGTTACAGTAAACTCCCAGTGGTGCGTCGCAGTCTAATACTGGCCTCTCATGAAAGGCACGTATACAGACTGTTTGAAGCATTGCTCCCACTGGACGTATGTTGGCATTGTGCCTACTATATTCAATCCCGATGCAATTTCTGTGTTTCATCGGCAATATAAAGTTCCAAGGGTTACAGTAAGCACCCAGTGGTGCGTCGCAATCTAATACTGGCCTCTCAGTACGACACATATGCAGACTGTTTGAAGCATTCATCCCCCTGGACGTAAGTCGGCCTTCTGCCTACTATATTCAATCCCGATGCAATTTCTGTGTTTCATGGTCAATATGAACCTCCAAGGGTTACAGTAAACACCCAGTGGTGCGTCGCAATCTAATACTGGCCTCTCAGTAACGGCACATATACAGACGGTTTGAAGCATTCCTCCCACTGGACGTAAGTCGGCCTTCTGCCTACTATATATTCAATCCCGATGCAATTTCTGTGTTTCATCGTCAATATGAAGCTCCAAGGGTTACAGTAAATACCCAGTGGTGCGTCGCAATCTAATACTGGAATTTCAGGAAAGGCACGTATACAACTGTATGAAGCATTGCTCCGCCTGGTCGTAAGCCCGCAATGTGCCTACTATATTCAATCCCGATGCAATTTCTGTGTTTCATCGTCAATATGAAGCTCCAAGGGTTACAGTAAACTCCCAGAGGTGCGTCGCAATCTAATACTGGCCTCTCAGTAACGGCACATATACAGACTGTTTGAAGCATTCCTCCCCCTGTACCTAAGTCAGCCATCTGCCTACTATATTCAATCCCGATCCAATTTCTGTGTCTCATAGTCAATATGAAGCTCCAAGGGTTACAGTAAACACCCAGTGGTGCGTCGCAATCTAATACTGGAATCTCACGAAAGGCACGTATACAGACTGTTTGAAGCATTGCTCCCCCTGGACGTAAGTCGGCATTGTGCCTCCTATATTCAATCCAGATGCAATTTCTGTGTTTCATCGCCAATATGAAGCTCCAAGGGTTACAATAAAGACACCCAGTGGTGCGTAGCAATCTAATACTGGCCTCTGAGTAACGGCACATATACAGACTGTTGAAGCATTGCTCCCCCTGGACGTAAGTCAGCCTCCTGCCTACTATAATCAATCCCGATGTAATTTCTGTGTTTCATAGTCAATATGAAGCTCCAAGGGTTACAGTAAACACCCAGTGGTGCGTCGCAATCTAATACTGGCCTGTCAGTAACGGCACATATACAGACTGTTTGGAGCATTCTTCCCCCTGGACGTAAGACGGCCTTCTGCCTACTATATTCAATCCATTTGCAATTTCTGTGTTTCATCGTCAATATGAAGCTCCAAGGGTTACATTAAACTCCCAGTGGTGCGTCGCAGTCTAATACTGGCCTCTCAGGAAAGACACGTATACAGACTGTTTGAAGCATTGCTCCCCCTGGACGTAAGTAAGCATTGTGCCTATTATATTCAATCCCGATGCAATTTCTGTGTTTCATCGTCAATATGAAGATCCAAGGGTTACAGTAAACTCCCAGTGGTGCGTCGCAGTCTAATACTTACCTCCCAGGAAAGGCACGTATACAGACCGTTTGGAGCATTGCTCCCCCTGGACGTAAGTCGGCATTGTGCCTACTATATTCAATCCCGATACAATTTCTGTGTCTCATAGTCAATATGAAGCTCCAAGGGTTACATTAAACACCCGTCAATATGAAGCTCCAAGGGTTACAGTAAACACCCAGTGGTGCGTCGCAATCTAATACTGGCCTCTCAGTAACGGCACATATACAGACTGTTTGAAGCATTACTCCCCCTGGACGTAAGTCGGCATTGTGCCTACTATATTCAATCCCAATGCAATTTCTGTGTTTCATCGTCAATATGAAGCTCCAAGGGCTACAGTAGATTCCCAGTGGTGCGTCGCAATCTAATACTGGCCTCTCAGGAAAGGCACGTATACAGGTTGTTTGAAGCATTGTTCCCTATGGACGTAAGTCAGCATTGTGCCTACTATATTCAATCCCGATGCAATTTCTGTGTTTCATCGTCAATATGAAGCTCCAAGGGTTACAGTAAACACCCAGTGGTGCGTCGCAATCTAATACTGGCCTCTCAGTAACGGCACATATGCAGACTGTTTGAAGCATTCCTCCTCCTGGACGTAAGTCGGCCCTCTGCCTACTATATTCAATCCCGATGCAATTTCTGTGTTTCATCGTCAATATGAAGCTCCAAGGGTTACAGTAAACACCCAGTGGTGCGTCGCAATCTAATACTGGAATCTCAGGAAAGGCACGTATACAACTGTATGAAGCATTGCCCCCCTGGACGTAAGTCGGCATTGTGCCAACTATATTCAATCCCGATGCAATTTCTGAGTTACATCGTCAATATGAAGACCCAAGGGTTACAGTAAACTCCCAGTGGTGCGTCGCAGTCTAATACTGGCCTCTCATGAAAGGCACGTATACAGACTGTTTGAAGCATTGCTCCCCCTGGACGTAAGTCGGCATTGTGCCTACTATATTCAATCCCGATTAAATTTCTGTGTTTCATCGACAATATGAAGTTCCAAGTGTTACAGTAAACACCCAGTGGTGCGTCGCTATCTAATACTGGCCTCTCAGTAACGGTACATATACAGACGGTTTGAAGCATTCCTCCCCCTGGACGTAAGTCGGCCTTCTGCCTACTATATTCAATCCCGATGCAATTTCTGTGTTTCATCGTCAATATGAAGCTCCAAGGGTTACAGTAAACACCCAGTGGTGCGTCGCAATCTAATACTGGAATCTCAGGAAAGGCACGTATACAACTGTATGAATCATAGCTCCCCCTGGTCGGAAGTCCGCATTGTGCCTACTATATTCAATCCCCATGCTATTTCTGTGTTTCACCGTCAATAAGAAGCTCCAAGGGTTACAGTAAACTCCCAGTGGTGCGTCGCAATCTAATACTGGCCTCTCAGTAACGGCACATATACAGACTGTTTGAAGCATTCCTCCCCCTGTACGTAACTCAGCCTTCTGCCTACTATATTCAATCCCGATCCAATTTCTGTGTTTCATAGTCAATATGAAGCTCCAAGGGTTACAGTAAACTCCCAGTGGTGCTTCGCAGTCTAATACTGGCCTCTCAGGAAAGCCACGTATACAGACTGTTTGAAGCATTGCTCCCCCTGGACGTAAGTAAGCATTGTGCCTACTATATTCAATCCCGATGCAATTTCTGTGTTTCATCGTCAATATGAAGCTCCAAGGGTTACAGTAAACTCCCAGTGGTGCGTCGCAGTCTAATACTGGCCTCTCAGGAAAGGTACGTATACAGACTGTTTGGAGCATTGCTCCCCCTGGACGTAAGACGGCATTGTGCCTACTATATTCAATCCCGATGCAATTTCTTTGTTTCATCGTCAATATGGAGCTCCAAGGGTTACAGTAAACTCCCAGTGGTGCGTAGCAGTTCAAGACTGGCCTCTCAGGAAAGGCACGTATACAGACTGTTTGGAGCATTGCTCCCCCTGGACGTAAGTCGGCATTGTGCCTACTATATTCAATCCCGATGCAATATCTGTGTTTCATAGTCAATACGAAGCTCCAAGGGTTACATTAAATACACAGTGGTGCGTCGCAATCTAATACTGGCCTCTCAGTAACGGCACATATACAGACTGTTTGAAGCATTCCTCCCCCTGGACGTAAGTCGGACTTCTGCCTACTATATTCAATCCCGATGCAATTTCTGTGTTTCATACTCAATATGAAGCTCCAAGGGTTACAGTAAACACCCAGTGGTGCGTCGCAATCTAATACTGGCCTCTCAGTAACGGCACATATACAGACTGTTTGGAGCATTCCTCCCCCTGGACGTAAGACGGCCTTCTGCCTACTATATTCAATCCATTTGCAATTTCTGTGTTTCATCGTCAATATGAAGCTCCAAGGGTTACAGTAAGCTCCCAGTGGTGCGTCGCAGTCTAATACTGGCCTCTCAGGAAAGACACGTATACAGACTGTTTGAAGCATTGCTCTCCCTGGACGTAAGTAAGCATTGTGCCTACTATATTCAATCCCGATGCAATTTCTGTGTTTCATCGTCAATATGAAGATCCAAGGGTTACATTAAACTCCCAGTGGTGCGTCGCAGTCTAATACTTACCTCCCAGGAAAGGCACGTATACAGACTGTTTGGAGCATTGCTCCCCCTGGACGTAAGTCGGCATTGTGCCTACTATATTCAATCCCGATGCAATTTCTGAGTTTCATCGTCAATATGAAGCTCCAAGGGTTACAGTAAACTCCCAGTGGTGAGTCGCAGTCTAATACTGGCCTCTCATGAAAGGCACGTATACAGACTGTTTGAAGCATTGCTCCCCCTGGACGTAAGTCGGCATTGTGCCTACTATATTCAATCCCGATGCAATTTCTGTGTTTCATCGGCAATATAAAGTTCCAAGGGTTACAGTAAGCACCCAGTGGTGCGTCGCAATCTAATACTGGCCTCTCAGTACGGCACATATGCAGACTGTTTGAAGCATTCATCCCCCTGGACGTAAGTCGGCCTTCTGCCTACTATATTCAATCCCGATGCAATTTCTGTGTTTCATGGTCAATATGAACCTCCAAGGGTTACAGTAAACACCCAGTGTTGCGTCGCAATCTAATACTGGCCTCTCAGTAACGGCACATATACAGACGGTTTGAAGCATTCCTCCCACTGGACGTAAGTCGGCCTTCTGCCTACTATATATTCAATCCCGATGCAATTTCTGTGTTTCATCGTCAATATGAAGCTCCAAGGGTTACAGTAAACACCCAGTGGTGCGTCGCAATTTAATACTGGAATTTCAGGAAAGGCACGTATACAACTGTATGAAGCATTGCTCCGCCTGGTCGTAAGCCCGCAATGTGCCAACTATATTCAATCCCGATGCAATTTCTGTGTTTCATCGTCAATATGAAGCTCCAAGGGTTACAGTAAACTCCCAGAGGTGCGTCGCAATCTAATACTGGCCTCTCAGTAACGGCACATATACAGACTGTTTGAAGCATTCCTCCCCCTGTACCTAAGTCAGCCTTCTGCCTACTATATTCAATCCCGATCCAATTTCTGTGTTTCATAGTCAATATGAAGCTCCAAGGGTTACAGTAAACACCCAGTGGTGCGTCGCAATCTAATACTGGAATCTCAGGAAAGGCACGTATACAGACTGTTTGAAGCATTGCTCCCCCTGGACGTAAGTCGGCATTGTGCCTCCTATATTCAATCCAGATGCAATTTCTGTGTTTCATCGCCAATATGAAGCTCCAAGGGTTACAATAAAGACACCCAGTGGTGCGTAGCAATCTAATAGTGGCCTCTGAGTAACGGCACATATACAGACTGTTGAAGCATTGCTCCCCCTGGACGTAAGTCAGCCTCCTGCCTACTATATCCAATCCCGATGTAATTTCTGTGTTTCATAGTCAATATGAAGCTCCAAGGGTTACAGTAAACACCCAGTGGTGCGTCGCAATCTAATACTGGCCTCTCAGTAACGGCACATATACAGACTGTTTGGAGCATTCTTCCCCCTGGACGTAAGACGGCATCTGCCTACTATATTCAATCCATTTGCAATTTCTGTGTTTCATCGTCAATATGAAGCTCCAAGGGTTACATTAAACTCCCAGTGGTGCGTCGCAGTCTAATACTGGCCTCTCAGGAAAGACACGTATACAGACTGTTTGAAGCATTGCTCCCCCTGGACGTAAGTAAGCATTGTGCCTACTATATTCAATCCCGATGCAATTTCTGTGTTTCATCGTCAATATGAAGATCCAAGGGTTACAGTAAACTCCCAGTGGTGCGTCGCAGTCTAATACTTACCTCCCAGGAAAGGCACGTATACAGACCGTTTGGAGCATTGCTTCCCCTGGACGTAAGTGGGCATTGTGCCTACTATATTCAATCCCGATGCAATGTCTTTGTGTCATCGTCAATATGAAGCTCCAAGGGTTACAGTGCACTCCCAGTGGTGCGTAGCAGTTCAATACTGGCCTCTCAGGAAAGGCACGTATACAGACTGTTTGGAGCATTGCTCCCCCTGGACGTAAGTCGGCATTGTGCCTACTATATTCAATCCCGATACAATTTCTGTGTTTCATAGTCAATATGAAGCTCCAAGGGTTACATTAAACACCCGTCAATATGGAGCTCCAAGGGTTACAGTAAACACCCAGTGGTGCGTCGCAATCTAATACTGGCCTCTCAGTAACGGCACATATACAGACTGTTTGAAGCATTACTCCCCCTGGACGTAAGTCGGCATTGTGCCTACTATATTCAATCCCAATGCAATTTCTGTGTTTCATCGTCAATATGAAGCTCCAAGGGCTACAGTAGATTCCCAGTGGTGCGTCGCAATCTAATACTGGCCTCTCAGGAAAGGCACGTATACAGGTTGTTTGAAGCATTGTTCCCCCTGGACGTAAGTCAGCATTGTGCCTACTATATTCAATCCCGATGCAATTTCTGTGTTTCAACGTCAATATGAAGCTCCAAGGGTTACAGTAAACACCCAGTGGTGCGTCGCAATCTAATACTGGCCTCTCAGTAACGGCACATATGCAGACTGTTTGAAGCATTCCTCCTCCTGGACGTAAGTCGGCCCTCTGCCCACTATATTCAATCCCGATGCAATTTCTGTGTTTCATCTTCAATATGAAGCTCCAAGGGTTACAGTAAACACCCAGTGGTGCGTCTCAATCTAATACTGGAATCTCAGGAAAGGCACGTATACAACTGTATGAAGCATTGCCCCCCTGGACGTAAGTCGGCATTGTGCCAACTATATTCAATCCCGATGCAATTTCTGAGTTACATCGTCAATATGAAGACCCAAGGGTTACAGTAAACTCCCAGTGGTGCGTCGCAGTCTAATACTGGCCTCTCATGAAAGGCACGTATACAGACTGTTTGAAGCATTGCTCCCCTGGACGTAAGTCGGCATTGTGCCTACTATATTCAATCCCGATGCAATTTCTGTGTATCATCGACAATATGAAGTTCCAAGGGTTTCAGTAAACACCCAGTGGTGCGTCGCAGTCTAATACTGGCCTCTCATGAAAGGCACGTATACAGACTGTTTGAAGCATTGCTCCCCCTGGACGTAAGTCGGCATTGTGCCTACTATATTCAATCCCGATTAAATTTCTGTGTTTCATCGACAATATGAAGTTCCAAGGGTTACAGTAAACACCCAGTGGTGCGTCGCAATCTAATACTGGCCTCTCAGTAACGGCACATATACAGACGGTTTGAAGCATTCCTCCCCCTCGACGTAAGTCGGCCTTCTGCCTACTATATTCAATCCCGATGCAATTTCTGTGTTTCATCGTCAATATGAAGCTCCAAGGGTTACAGTAAACACCCAGTGGTGCGTCGCAATCTAATACTGGAATCTCAGGAAAGGCACGTATACAACTGTATGAATCATAGCTCCCCCTGGTCGGAAGTCCGCATTGTGCCTACTATATTCAATCCCCATGCTATTTCTGTGTTTCATCGTCAATATGAAGCTCCAAGGGTTACAGTAAACTCCCAGTGGTGCGTCGCAATCTAATACTGGCCTCTCAGTAACGGCACATATACAGACTGTTTGAAGCATTCCTCCCCCTGTACGTAACTCAGTTTTCTGCCTACTATATTCAATCCCGATCCAATTTCTGCGTTTCATAGTCAATATGAAGCTCCAAGTGTTACAGTAAACACCCAGTGGTGCATCGCAATCTAATACTGGAATCTCAGGAAAGGCATGTATACAACTGTTTGAAGCATTGCTCCCCCTGGACGTAAGTCGGCATTGTGCCTCCTATATTCAATCGCGATGCAATTTCTGTGTTTCATCGTCAATATGAAGCTCCAAGGGTTACAATATAGGCACCCAGTGATGCGTCGCAATCTAATACTAGCCTCTCAGTAACGGCACATATACAGACTGTTGAAGCATTGCTCCCCTTGGACGTAAGTCGGCCTTCTGTCTGCTATATTCAATCCCGATGCAATTTCTGTGTTTCATAGTCAATATGAAGCTCCAAGGGTTACAGTAAACACCCAGTGGTGCGTCGCAACCTAATGCTGGCCTCTCAGTAACGGCACATATACAGACTGTTTGGAGCATTCCTCCCCCTGGACGTAAGACGGCCTTCTGCCTACTATATTCAATCCATTTGCAATATCTGTGTTTCATCGTCAATATGAAGCCCCAAGTGTTACAGTAAACTCCCAGTGGTGCGTCGCAGTCTAATACTGGCCTCTCAGGAAAGCCACGTATACAGACTGTTTGAAGCATTGCCCCCCTGGACGTAAGTAAGCGTTGTGCCTACTATATTCAATCCCGATGCAATTTCTTTGTTTCATCGTCAATATGAAGCTCCAAGGGTTACAGTAAACACCCAGTGGTGCGTAGCAGTTCAATACTGGCCTCTCAGGAAAGGCACGTATACAGACTGTTTGGAGCATTGCTCCCTTTGGACGTAAGTCGGAATTGTGCCTACTATATTCAATCCCGATGCAATTTCTGTGTTTCATCGTCAATATGAAGCTCCAAGGGTTACAGTAAACACCCAGTGGTGCGTCGCAATCTAATACTGGCCTCTCAGTAACGGCACATATACAGACTGTTTGAAGCATTACTCCCCCTGGACGTAACTCGGCATTGTGCCTACTATATTCAATCCCAATGCAATTTCTGTGTTTCATCGTCAATATGAAGCTCCAAGGGCTACAGTAGATTCCCAGTGGTTCGTCGCAGTCTAATACTGGCCTCTCAGGAGAGGCACGTATACAGACTCTTTGAAACATTGCTCCTCCTGGACGTATGTCGGCGTTGTTCCTACTATTTTAAATCCAGATGCAATTTCTGTGTCTCATCGTCAATATGAAGCTCCAATGGTGGCAGTAAGCACCCAGTGATGCGTCGCAATCTAATACTGGCCTCTCAGGAAAGGCACGTATACAGACTGTTTGAAGCATTACTCCCCCTGGACGTAAGTCGGCATTGTGCCTACTATATTCAATCCTGATGGAATTTCTGTGTTTCATCGTCAATATGAAGCTCCAAGGGTTACAATAAACACCCAGTGGTGCGTCGCAATCTAATACTGGCCTCCCAGTAACGGCACATATACAGACTGTTTGAAGAATTCCTCCCCCTGGATGTAAGTCGGCCTTGTGCCTACTATTTTCAATCCCGATGTAATTACTGTGGTTCATCGTCAATATGATGCTCCAAGGGTTACAGTAAACACCCAGTGGTGCGTCGCAATCTAATACTGGAATCTCAGGAAAGGCACATATACAACTGTATGAAGCATTGCTCCCCCTGGACGTAAGTCGGCATTGTGCCTACTATATTCAATCCCGATGCAATTTCTGAGTTTCATCGTCAATATGAAGCTCCAAGGGTTACAGTAAACTCCCAGTGGTGCGTCGCAGTCTAATACTGGCCTCTCATGAAAGGCACGTATACAGACTGTTTGAAGCATTTCTCCCCCTGGACGTAAGTCGGCATTGTGCCTACTATATTCAATCCCGATGCAATTTCTGTGTTTCATCGTCAATATGAAGTTCCAAGGGTTACAGTAAACACCCAGAGGTGCGTCGCAATCTAATACTGGCCTCTCAGTAACGGCACATATACAGACTGTTTGAAGCATTGATCCCCCTGGACGTAAGTCAGCCTTCTGCCTACTATATTCAATCCCGATGCAATTCCTGTGTTTAATGGTCAATATGAACCTCCAAGGGTTACAGTAAACACCCAGTGGTGCGTCGCAATCTAATACTGGCCGCTCAGTAACGGCACATATACAGACGGTTTGAAGCATTGCTCCCCCTGGACGTAAGTCGGCCTTCTGCCTACTATATTTAATCCCGATGCATTTTCTGTGTTTCATCGTCAATATGAAGCTCCAAGGGTTACAGTAAACACCCAGTGGTGCGTCGCAATCTAAAACTGGCCTCTCAGGAAAGGCACGTATACAGATTGTTTGAAGCATTGTTCCCCCTGGACGTAAGTCGGCATTGTGCCTACTATATTCAATCCCGATGCAATTTCTGAGTTTCATCGTCAATATAAAGCTCCAAGGGTTACAGTAAACTCCCAGTGGTGCGTCGCAGGCTAATACTGGCGTCTCAGGAAAGGCACGTATACAGACTCTTTGAAACATTGCTCCTCCTGGACGTATGTCGGCGTTGTTCCTACTATTTTCAATCCAGATGCAATTTCTGTGTCTCATCGTAAATATGAAGCTCCAATGGTAGCAGTAAGCACCCAGTGATGCGTCGCAATCTAATACTGGCCTCTCAGGAAAGGCACGTATACAGACTGTTTGAAGCATTACTCCCCCTGGACGTAAGTCGGCATTGTGCCTACTATATTCAATCCTGATGCAATATCTGTGTTTCATCGTCAATATGAAGCTCCAAGGGTTACAGTAAACACCCAGTGGTGCGTCGCAATCTAATACTGGCCTCTCAGTAAGGGCACATATACAGACAGTTTGAAGCATTCCTCCCCTTGGATGTAAGTCGGCCTTGTGCCTACTATTTTCAATCCTGATGCAATTTCAGTGTTTCATCGTCAATATGAAGCTCCATGGGTTACAGTAAACTCCCAGTGGTGCGTCGCAGTCTAATACTGGCCTCTCATGAAAGACACGTATACAGACTGTTTGAAGCATTGCTCCCCCTGGACGTAAGTCGGCATTGTGCCTACTATATTCAATCCCGATGCAATTTCTGTGTTTCATCGACAATATGAAGTTCCAAGGGTTACAGTAAACACCCAGTGGTGCGTCGCAAACTAATGCTGGTCTCTCAGTAACGGCACATATACAGACGGTTTGAAGCATTCCTCCCCCTGGACGTAAGTCGGCCTTCTGCCCACTATTTTCAATCCCGACGCAATTTCTGTGTTTCATGGTCAATATGAACCTCCAAGGGTTACAGTAAACACCCAGTGGTGCGTCGCAATCTAATACTGGCCGCTCAGTAACGGCACATATACAGACGGTTTGAAGCATTCCTCCCCCTGGACGTAAGTCGGCCTTCTGCCTACTATATTTAATCCCGATGCAATTTCTGTGTTTCATCGTCAATATGTAGCTCCAAGGGTTACAGTAAACTCCCAGTGGTGCGTCGCAATCTAATACTGGCCTCTCAGGAAAGGCACGTATACAGATTGTTTGAAGCATTGTTCCCCCTGGACGTAAGTCGGCATTGTGCCTACTATATTCAATCCCGATGCAATTTCTGTGTTTCATCGTCAATATGACGCTACAAGGGTTACAGTAAACACCCAGTGGTGCGTCGCAATCTAATACTGGCCTCTCAGTAACGGCACATATACAGACGGTTTGAAGCATTCCTCCCACTGGACGTAAGTCGGCCTTCTGCCTACTATATATTCAATCCCGATGCAATTTCTGTGTTTCATCGTCAATATGAAGCTCCAAGGGTTACAGTAAACACCCAGTGGTGCGTCGAAATCTAATACTGGAATCTCAGGAAAGGCACATATACAACTGTATGAAGCATTGCTCACCTTGGACGTAAGTCTGCATTGTGCCTCCTATATTCAATCCCGATGCAATTTCTGAGTTTCATCGTCAATATGAAGCTCCAAGGGTTACAGTAAACTCCCAGTGGTGCGTCGCAGGCTAATACTGGCCTCTCATGAAAGGCACGTATACAGACTGTTTGAAGCATTGCTCCCCCTGGACGTAAGTCGGCATTGTGCCTACTATATTCAATCCCGATGCAATTTCTGTGTTTCATCGACAATATGAAGTTCCAAGGGTTACAGTAAACACCCAGTCTTGCGTCGCAATCTAATACTGGCCTCTCAGTAACGGCACATATACAGACTGTTTGAAGCATTCATCCCCCTGGACGTAAGTCAGCCTTCTACCTACTATATTCAATCCCGATGCAATTTCTGTGTTTCATGGTCAATATGAACCTCCAAGGGTTACAGTAAACACCCAGTGGTGCGTAGCAATCTAATACTGGCCTCTCAGTAACGGCACATATACAGACTGTTTGAAGCATTCCTCCCCCTGTACGTAAGTCAGCCTTCTGCCTACTATATTCAATCCCGATCCAATTTCTGTGTTTCATAGTCAATATGAAGCTCCAAGGGTTACAGTAAACACCCAGTGGTGCGTCGCAATCTAATACTGGAATCTCAGGAAAGGCACGTATACAACTGTATGAAGCATTGCTCCCCCTGGACGTAAGTCTGCATTGTACCAACTATATTCAATCCCGATGCAATTTCTGTGTTTCATCATCAGTATGAAGCTCCAAGGGTTACAGTAACCACCCAGTGGTGCGTCGCAATCTAATACTGGCCTCTGAGTAACGGCACATATACAGACTGTTTGAAGCATTGCTCCCCCTGGACGTAAGTCGGCCATCTGCCTACTATATTCAATCCCGATGCAATTTCTGTGTTTCATAGTCAATATGAAGCTCCAAGGGTTACAGTAAACACCCAGTGGTGCGTCGCAATCTAATACTGGCCTCTCAGGAAAGGCACGTATACAGACAGTTTGAAGCAATGCTCCCCCTGGACGTAAGTCGACCTTCTGCATACTATATTCAATCCCGATGCAATCTCTGTGTTACATAGTCAATATGAAGCTCCAAGAACTTACAGTAAACACCCAGTGGTGCGTCGCAATCTAATACTGGCCTCTCAGTAACGGCACATATACAGACTGTTTGAAGCATTGCTCCCCCTGGACGTAAGTCGGCCTTCTACCTACTATATTCAATCCCAATGCAATTTCTGTGTTTCATCGTCAATATGAAGCTCCAAGGGTTACAGTAAACACCCAGTGGTGTGTCGCAATCTAATACTGGCCTCTCAGGAGAGGCACCTATACAGACTGTTTGAAGCATTCCTCCCCCTGTACGTAAGTCGGCTTTCTGCCTACTATATTCAATCCCAATGCAATTTTTGTGTTTCATAGTCAATATGAAGCTCCAAGGGTTACAGGAAACACGCAGCGGTGCGTCGCAATCTAATACTGGCCTCTCAGTAACGGTACATATACAGACTGTTTGAAGCATTCATCCCCCTGGACGTAAGTCGGCCTTCTGCCTACTTTATTCAATCCCGATGCAATTTCTAAGTTTCATAGTCAATATGGAGTTCCAAGGGTTACAGTAAACACCCAGTGGTGCGTCGCAATCTAATACTGGCCTCTCAGTAACGGCACATATACAGACTGTTTGAAGCATTCCTCACCCTGGACGTAAGTCGGCCTTCTGCCTACTATATTCAATCCCGATGCAATTTCTGTGTTTCATAGTCAATATGAAGCCCCAAGGGCTACAGTAAACACCCAGTGGTGCGTCGCAATCTAATACTGGCCTCTCAGGAAAGGCACGTATACAGACTGTTTGAATCATTGTTCGCCCTGGACGTAAGTCGGCATTGTGCCTCCTATATTCAATCCCGATGCAATTTCTGTGTTTCATCGTCAATATGAAGCTCAAAGGGTTACAATAAAAACACCCAGTGGTGCGTCGCAATCTAATACCAGCCTCTCAGTAACGGCACATATACATACTGTTGAAGCATTGCTCCCCCTGGACGTAAGTCGGCCTTCTGCCTACTATGTTCAATCCCGATGCAATTTCTGTGTCTCATCGTCAATATGAATCTCCAAGGGTTACAGTAAACACCCAGTGGTGTGTCTCAATCTAATACTGGCCTCTCAGGAAAGGCGCGTATACAGACTGTTTGAAGCATTACTCCCCCTGGACGTAAGTCGGCCTTCTGCCTACTATATTCAATCCCGATGCAATTTCTGTTTTTCATAGTCAATATGAAGCTCCAAGGGTTACAGTAAACACCCAGTGTTGCGTCGCTATCTTATACTGGCCTCTCACGAAAGGCACGTATACAGACTGTTTGAAGCATTGCTCCCCCTGGACGTAAGTCGGCCTCCTGCCTACTATATTCAATCCTGATGCAATTTCTGTGTTTCATAGTCAATATGAAGCTCCAAGGGTTACAGTAAACACCCAGTGGTGCGTCGCAATCTAATACTGGCCTCTCAGTAACGGCACATATACAGACTGTTTGAAGCATTCCTCCCCCTGGACGTAAGTCGGCCTTCTGCCTACTATATTCAATCCTGATGCAATTTCTGTGTTTCATCGTCAATATGAAGCTCCAAGGGTTACAGTAAACACCCAGTGGTGTGTCACAATTTAATACTGGCCTCTCAGGAAAGGCACGTATACAGACTGTTTGAAGCATTCGCCCCCTGTACGTAAGTCGGCCTTCTGCCTACTATACTCTATCCCGATGCAATTTCTGTGTTTCATAGTCAATATGAACCTCCAAGGGTTACAGTAAACACCCAGTGGTGCGTCGCAATCTAATACTGGCCTCTCAGTAACTGATATATACAGACGGTTTGAAGCATTCCTCCTCCTGGACGTAAGTCGGCCTTTTGCCTACTATATTCAATCCCGATGCAATTTCTGTGTTTCATCGTCAATATGAAGCTCCAAGGGTTACAGTAAACTCCCAGTGTTGCGTCGCAATCTATTACTGGCCTCTCAGTAACGGCACATATACAGACTGTTTGAAGCATTCCATCCCCAGTACGTAAGTCAGCCTTCTGCCTACTATATTCAATCCCGATCCAATTTCAGTGTTTCATAGTCAATATGAAGCTCCAAGGGTTACAGTAAACACCCAGTGGTGCGTCGCAATTTAATACTGGATTCTCAGGAAAGGCACGTATACAACTGTATGAAGCATTGCTCCCCCTGGACGTAAGTCTGCATTGTATCTACTATATTCAATCCCGATGCAATTTCTGTGTTTCATCGTCAGTATGATGCTCCAAGGGTTACAGTAAACACCCAGTGGTGCGTCGCAATCTAATACTGGCCTCTGAGTAACGGCACATATACAGACTGTTTGAAGCATTGCTCCCCCTGGAAGTCGGCCTTCTGCCTACTATATTCAATCCCGATGCAATTTCTGTGTTTCATAGTCAATATGAAGCTCCTAGGGTTACCGTAAACACCCAGTGGTGCGTCGCAATCTAATACTGGCCTCTCAGTAACGGCACATATACGGACTGTATGAAGCATTCCTCCCCCCATACGTAAGTCGGCCTTCTGCCTACTATATTCAATCCCGATGCAATTTCTGTATTTCATAGTCAATATGAAGCTCCAAGGGTTACAGTAAACACCCAGTGGTGCCTCGCAATCTAATACTGGCCTCTCAGGAAAGGCACGTATACAGACTGTTTGAAGCATTGCTCCCCCTAGTCGTAAGTCCACCTTCTGCCTACTATATTCAATCCCGATGCAATCTCTGTGTTTCATAGTCAATATGAAGCTCCAAGAGTTACAGTAAACACCCAGTGGTGCGTCGCAATCTAATACTGGCCTCTCAGTAACGGCACATATACAGACTGTTTGAAGCATTGCTCCCCCTGGACGTAAGTCGGCCTTCTGCCTACTATATTCAATCCCAATGCAATTTCTGTGTTTCATCGTCAATATGAAGCTCCAAGGGTTACAGTAAACACCCAGTGGTGTGTCGCAATCTAATACTGGCCTCTCAGGAAAGGCACGTATACAGACTGTTTGAAGCATTCCCCCCCCCTGTCCGTAAGTCGGACTTCTGCCTACTATATTCAATCCCGATGCAATTTCTGTGTTTCATAGTCAATATGAAGCTCCAAGGGTTACAGTAAACACCCAGTGGTGCGTCGCAATCTAATACTGGCCTCTCAGTAACGGCACATATACAGGCTGTTTGAAGCATTCCTCCCCCTGGATGTAAGTTGGCCTTCTGCCTACAATATTCAATCCCGATGCAATTTCTGTGTTTCGTAGTCAATATGAAGCTCCAAGGGCTACAGTAATCACCCAGTGGTGCGTCGCAATCTAATACTGGCCTCTCAGGAAAGGCACGTATACAGACTGTTTGAATCATTGCTCGCCCTGGACGTAAGTCGGCACTGTGACTCCTATATTCAATCCCGATGCAATTTCTGTGTTTCATCGTCAATATGAAGCTCAATGGGTTACAATAAAAACACCCAGTGGTGCGTCGCAATCTATTACTAGCCTCTCAGTAACGGCACATATACATACTGTTGAAGCATTGCTCCCCCCTGGACGTAAGTCGGCCTTCTGCCTACTATATTCAATCCCGATGCAATTTCTATGTCTCATCGTCAATATGAAGCTCCAAGGGTTACAGTAAACACCCAGTGGTGTGTCTCAATCTAATACTGGCCTCTCAGGAAAGGCGCGTATACAGACTGTTTGAAGCATTACTAACCCTACACATAAGTCGGCCTTCTGCCTACTATACTCAATCCCGTTGCAATTTCTGTGTTTCATCATCAATACGAAGCTCCAAGGGTTACAGTAAATTCCCAGTGGTGCCTCGCAACCTAATAATGGAATCTCAGGAAAGGCACGTATACAACTGTATGAAGCATTGCTCCCCCTGGACATAAGTCCGCATTGTGCCTACTATATTCAATCCCAATGCAATTTCTGTGTTTCATCGTCAATACGAAGCTCCAAGGGTTACAATAAACACATAGTGGTGCGTCGCAATCTAATACTGGCCTCTCAGGAAAGGCACGTATACAGGTTGTTTGAAGCATTGCTCCCTCTGGACGTAAGTCGGCATTGTGCTCACTATATTCAATCCCGATGCAATTTCTGTGTTTCATCTTCAATATGAAGCTCCAAGGGTTACAGTAAATTCCCAGTGGTGCGTCGCAGTCTAATGCTGGCCTCACAGGATAGGCACATATACAGACTCTTTGAAGCATTGCTCCTTCTGGACGTAAGTCGGCATTGTGCCTACTATATTCAATCCCGATGCAATTTCTGTGTTTCATCGTCAATACGAAGCTCCAAGGGCTACAGTAAACACCCAGTGGTGCCTCGCAACCTAATAATGGAATCTCAGGAAAGGCACGTATACAACTGTATGAAGCATTGCTCCCCCTGGACATAAGTCCGCATTGTGCCTACTATATTCAATCCCAATGCAATTTCTGTGTTTCATCGTCAATATGAAGTTCCAGGGGTTACAGTAAACTCCCTGTGGTGCGTCGCAATCTAATACTGGCCTCTCAGTAACGGCACATATACACGTTGTTTGAAGCATTCCTCCCCCTGGACGTAAGTCGGCCTTCTGCCTACTATATTCAATCCCGATGCAATTTCTGTGTTTCATAGTCAATATGAAGCTCCAAGGGTTACAGTAAACACCCAGTGGTGCGTCGCAATCTAATACTGGGCCCTCAGGAAAGGCACGTATACAGACTGTTTGAAGCATTGCTCCCCCTGGACGTAAGTCGGCATTGTGCCTACTATATTCAATCGCGATGCAATTTCTGTGTTTCATCGTCAATATGAAGCTCCAAGGGTTACAGTAAACACCCAGTGGTGCGTCGCAATCTAATACTGGCCTCTGAGTAACGGCACATATACAGACTGTTTGAGACATTGCTCCCCCTGGACGTAAGTCGGCCTTCTGCCTACTATATTAAATCCCGGTGCAATTTCTGTGTTTCATAGTCAATATGAAGCTCCAAGGGTTACAGTAAACACCCAGTGGTGCGTCGCAATCTAATACTGGCCTCTCAGGAAAGGCACGTATACAGACTGTTTGAAGCATTGCTCCCCCTGGACGTAAGTCGGCATTGTACCTACTATATTCAATCGCGATGCAATTTCTGTGTTTCATCGTCAATATGAAGCTCCAAGGGTTACAGTAAACACCCAGTGGTGCGTCGCAATCTAATACTGGCCTCTCAGTAACGGCATATATACAGACTGTTTGAAGCATTGCTCCCCCTGGACGTAAGTCGGCCTTCTGCCTACTATATTCCATCCTGATGCAATTTCTTTGTTTCATAGTCAATATGAAGCTCCAAGGGTTGCAGTAAACACCCAGTGGGGTGTCACAATCTAATACTGGCCTCTCAGGAAAGGCACATATACTGACTGTTTGAATCATTCCTCCCCCTGTACGTAAGTCGGTCTTCTGTCTACTATATTCAATAACGATGCAATTTCTGTGTTTCATAGTCATATGAAGCTCCAAGGGTTACAGTAAACACCCAGTGGTGCGTCGCAATCTAATACTGGTCTCTCAGGGAAGGCACGTATACAGACTGTTTGAAGCGTTGCTCCCCCTGGACGTAAGTCGGATTGTGCCTACTATATTCAATCCAGATGCAATTTCTGTGTTTCATCGTCAATATGAAGCTCCAAGGGTTACAGTAAACACCCAGTGGTGCGTCGCAATCTAATACTGGCCTCTCAGGAAAGGCACGTATACAGACTGTTTGAAGCATTCGTCCCCCTGTACGTAAGTCGGCCTTCTGCCTACTATATTCAGTCCCGATGCAATTTCTGTGTTTCATAGGCAATATGAAGCTCCAAGGGTTACAGTAAACACCCAGTGGTGCGTCGCAATCTAATACTGGCCTCTCAGTAACGGCACTTATACACACTGTTTGAAGCATTCTTTCCCCTGGACGTAAGTTGGCCTTCTGCCTACTATATTGAATCCCGATGCGATTTCTGTGTTTCATAGTCAATATGGAGCTCCAATTGTTACAGTAAACACCCAGTGGTGCGTCGCAATCTAATACTGGCCTCTCAGTAACGGCACATATATAGACTGTTTGAAGCATTCCTCCCCCTGGACGTAAGTCGGCATTGTGCCTCCTATATTCAATCCCGATGCAATTTCTGTGTTTCATCGTCAATATGAAGCTCCAAGGGTTACAATAAAAACACCCATTGGTGCGTCGCAGTCTAATACTGGCCTCTCAGTAACGGCACATATACAGACCGTTGAAGCATTGCTCCCATTGGACGTAAGTCGGCCTTCTGCCTACTATATTCAATCCCGATGCAATTTCTGTGTTTCATAGTCAATATGAAGCTCCAAGGGTTACAGTAAACACCCAGTGGTGCGTCGCATTCTAAAACTGGCCTCTCAGTAACGGCACATATATAGACTGTTTGAAGCAATCCTCCCCCTGGACGTTAGTCGGCCTTCTGCCTACTATATTCAATCCCGATGCAATTTCTGTGTTTCATCGTCAATATGAAGCTCCAAGGATTACAGTAAACTCCCAGTGGTGCGTCGCAGTCTAATACTGGCCTGTCAGGAAAGGCACGAATATAGACTGTTTGTAGCAATGTTCCCCCTGGACGTAAGTCGGCATTGTGCCTACTGTATTCAATCCCAATGCAATATCTGTGTTTCATCGTGAATATGAAGCTCCAAGGGTGACAGTAAACACACAGTAGTGCTACGCAATCTAATACTGGCCTCTCAGTAACGGCACATATGCAGACTGTTTGAAGCATTCCTCTCCCTGAACGTAAGTCGGCCTTCTGCCTACTATATTCAATCCCGATGCAATTTCTGTGTTTCATAGTCAATATGAAGCTCCAAGGGGTACAGTAAACACCCAGTGGTGCGTCGCAATCTAATACTGGCCACTCAGTAACGGCACAAATACAGACTGTTTGAAGCATTCCTGTCCCTGGACGTAAGTCGGCCTTCTGCCTACTATATTCAATCCCGATGCAATTTCTGTGTTTCATAGTCAATATGAAGCTCCAAGAGTTACAGTAAACACCCAGTGGTGCGTCTCAATCTAATACTTGCCTCTAAGGAAAGGCACGTATACAGACTGTTTGAAGCATTGCTCCCCCTGGACGTAAGTCGGCATTGTGCCGCCTATATTCAATCCCGATGCAATTTCTGTGTTTCATCGTCAATATGAAGCTCCAAGGGTTACAATAAAAACACCCAGTGTTGCGTCGCACTCTAATACTGGCCTCTCAGTAACGCCACATATAAAGACTGTTGAAGCATTGCTCCCCCTGGACGTAAGTCGGCCTTCTGCCTACTATATTCAATCCCGATGCAATTTCTGTGTTTCATAGTCAATATGAAGTTCCAAGGGTTACAGTAAATTTCCAGTGGTGCGTCGCAGTCTATAACTGACCTCTCAGGAAAGGCACGTATACAGACTCTTTGAAGCGTTGCTCCTCCTGGACGTAAGTCGGCCTTGTGCCAACTATATTCAATCCGAATGCAATATCTGTGTTTCATCGTGAATATGAAGCTCCAAGGGTGACAGTAAACACACAGTAGTGCTACGCAATCTAATACTGGCCTCTCAGTAACGGCACATATGCAGACTGTTTGAAGCATTCCTCTCCCTGGACGTAAGTCGGCCTTCTGCCTACTATATTCAATCCCGATGCAATTTCTGTGTTTCAAAGTCAATATGAAGCTCCAAGGGGTACAGTAAACACCCAGTGGTGCGTCGCAATCTAATACTGGCCACTCAGTAACGGCACAAATACAGACTGTTTGAAGCATTCCTCTCCCTGGACGTAAGTCGGCCTTCTGCCTACTATATTCAATCCCGATGCAATTTCTGTGTTTCATAGTCAATATGAAGCTCCAAGAGTTACAGTAAACACCCAGTGGTGCGTCTCAATCTAATACTTGCCTCTAAGGAAAGGCACGTATACAGACTGTTTGAAGCATTGCTCCCCCTGGACGTAAGTCGGCATTGTGCCGCCTATATTCAATCCCGATGCAATTTCTGTGTTTCATCGTCAATATGAAGCTCCAAGGGTTACAATAAAAACACCCAGTGTTGCGTCGCACTCTAATACTGGCCTCTCAGTAACGCCACATATAAAGACTGTTGAAGCATTGCTCCCCCTGGACGTAAGTCGGCCTTCTGCCTACTATATTCAATCCCGATGCAATTTCTGTGTTTCATAGTCAATATGAAGTTCCAAGGGTTACAGTAAATTTCCAGTGGTGCGTCGCAGTCTATAACTGACCTCTCAGGAAAGGCACGTATACAGACTCTTTGAAGCGTTGCTCCTCCTGGACGTAAGTTGGCCTTGTGCCAACTATATTCAATCCGAATGCAATTTCTGTGTTTCATCGTCAATATGAAGCTCCAAGGGTGGCAGTAAACACCCAGTGATGCGTCGCAATGTAATACTGGCCTCTCAGGAAAGGCACGTATACAGACTGTTTGAAGCATTACTCCCCCTGGACGTAAGTCGGCATTGTGCCTACTACATTCAATCCCGATGCAATTTCTGTGTTTCATAGTCAATATGAAGCTCCAAGGGTTACAGTAAACACCCAGTGGTGCGTCGCAATCTAATACTGGCCTCTCAGTAACGGCACATATACAGACTGTGTGAAGCATTCCTCCCACTGGACGTAAGTCGGCCTTCTGCCTACTATATTTAATCCCGAAGCAATTTCTGTGTTTCATCGTCAATATGAAGCTCCAAGGGTTACAGTAAACACCCAGTGGTGCGTCGCAATCTAATAGTGGAATCTCAGGAAAGGCACGTATACAACTGTATGAATCATTGCTCCCCCTGGACGTAAGTCGGCATTGTGCCTACTATATTCAGTCCCGATGCAATTTCTGAGTTTCATCGTCAATATGAAGCTCCAAGGGTTACAGTAAACTCCCAGTGGAGCGTCGCAGTCTAATACTGGCCTCTCATGTAAGGCACATATACAGACTGTTTGAAGCATACCTCCCCCTAGACGTTAGTCGGCCTTCTGCCTACTATATTCAATCCCGATGCAATTTCTGTGTTTCATCGTCAATATGATGCTCCAAGGGTTACAGTAAACACCCAGTGGTGCGTCGCAATCTAATACTGGAATCTCAGGAATGGCACGTATACAACTGTATGAAGCATTGCTCCCCCTGGACGCAAGTCTGCATTGTGGCTACTATATTCAATCCCGATGCAATTTCTGTGTTTTATCGTCAAAAAGAAGCGACAAGGGTTACAGTAAACTCCCAGTGGTGCGTCGCAATCTAATACTGGCCTCTCAGTAACGGTACATATACAGACTGTTGAAGCATTGCTCCACCTGGACGTAAGTAGGCCTTCTGCCTACTATATTCAATCCCGATGCAATTTCTGTGTTTCATAGTCAATATGAAGCTCCAAGGGTTACAGTAAACACCCAGTGGTGCGTCGCAATCTAATACTGGCCTCTCAGTAACGGCACATATACAGACTGTTTGAAGCATTCCTCCCCCTGGACGTAAGTCGGCCTTCTGCCTACTGTATACAATCCCGATGCAATTTATGTGTTTCATAGTCAATATGAAGCTCCAAGGGTTACAGTAAACACCCAGTGGTGCGTCGCAATCTAATACTGGCCTCTCAGGAAAGGCAAGTATACAGACTGTTTGAAGCAATTCTCCCCCTGGACGTAAGTCGGCCTTATGCCTACTATATTCAATTCCGATGCAATTTCTGTGTTTCATAGTCAATATGAAGCTCCAAGGGTTACAGTAAACACCCAGTGGTGCGTCGCAATCTAATACTGGCCTCTCAGGAGAGGCAAGTATACAGACTGTTTGAAGCATTCCTCCCCCTGGACGTAAGTCGGCCTTCTGCCTACTATATTCAATCCCGATGCAATTTCTGTGCTTCATAGTCAATATGAAGCTCCAAGGGTTACAGTAAACACCCAGTGGTGCGTCGCAATCCAATACTGGCCTCTCAGGAAAGGCAAGTATACAGACTGTTTGAAGCATTCCTCCCCCTGTACGTATGTCGGCATTGTGCCTACTATATTCAATCCCGATGCAATTTCTGTGTTTCATCGTCAATATGAAGCTCCAAGGGTTACAGTAAACACCCAGTGGTGCGTCGCAATCTAATACTGGCCTCTCGGTAAAGGCACGTATACAGACTGTTGAAGCTTTGCTCCCCCTGGATGTAAGTCGGCATTGTGCCTACTAAATTCAATCCCGATGCAAATTCTGTGTTTCATCGTAAATATGAAGCTCCAAGGGTTACAGTAAAAACCCAGTGGTGCGTCGCAATCTAATACTGGCCTCCCAGTAACGGCACATATACAGACTGTTTGAAGCATTCCTTCCCCCTGGACGTAAGTCGGCCTTCTGCCTACTATATTCAATCCCGATGCAATTTCTGTGTTTCATAGACAATATGAAGCTCCAAGGGTTACAGTAAACACCCAGTGGTGCCTCGCAATCTAATACTGGAATCTCAGGAAAGGCAAGTATACAGACTGTTTGAAGCATTGCTCCCCCTGGACGTAAGTCGGCCTTCTGCCTACTATATTCAATCCCGATGCAATTTCTGTGCTTCATAGTCAATATGAAGCTCCAAGGGTTACAGTAAACACCCAGTGGTGCGTCGCAATCTAATACTGGCCTCTCAGTAACGGCACATATACAGACTGTTTGAAGCATTCCTCCCACTGGACGTAAGTCAGCCTTCTGCCTACTATATTCAATCTCGATGCAATTTCTGTGTTTCATCGTCAATATGAAGCTCCAAGGGTTACAGTAAACACCCAGCGATGCGTCGCAATCTAATAGTGGAATCTCAGGAAAGGCACGTATACAACTGTATGAAGCGTTGCTCCCCCTGGACGTAAGTCGGCATTGTGCCTACTATATTCAATCCCGATGCAATTTCTGTGTTTCATCGTCAATATGAAGCTCCAAGGGTTACAGTAAACTCCCAGTGGTGCGTCGCAGTCTAATACTGGCCTCTCATGAAAGGCACATATACAGACTGTTTGAAGCATACCTCCCCCTAGACGTTAGTCGGCCTTCTGCCTACTATATTCAATCCCGATGCAATTTCTGTGTTTCATCGTCAATATGAAGCTCCAAGGGTTACAGTAAACACCCAGTGGTGCGTCGCAATCTAATACTGGCCTCTCAGGAAAGGCAAGTATACAGACTGTTTGAAGCATTGCTCCCCCTGTACGTAAGTCGGCCTTCAGCCTACTATATTCAATCCCTATGCAATTTCTGTGCTTCATAGTCAATATGAAGCTCCAAGGGTTACAGTAAACACCCAGTGGTGCGTCGCAATCCAATACTGGCCTCTCAGGAAAGGCATGTATACAGACTGTTTGAAGCATTCCTCCCCCTGTACGTAAGTTGGCATTGTGCCTACTATATTCAATCCCGATGCAATTTCTGTGTTTCATCGTCAATATGAAGCTCCAAGGGTTACAGTAAACACCCAATGGTGCGTCGCAATCTAATACTGACCTCTCAGGAAAGGCACGTATACAGACTGTTTGAAGCATTGCTCCCCCTGTACGTAAGTCGGCTTTCTGCCTACTATATTCAATCCCGATGCAATTTCTGTGTTTCATAGTCAATATGAAGCTCCAAGGGTTACAGTAAACACCCAGTGGTGCGTCGCAATCTAATACTGGCCACTCAGTAATGGCACATATACAGACTGTTTGAAGCATTCTTCTCCCTGGACGTAAGTCGGCCTTCTGCCTTCTATATTCAATCCCGATGCAATTTCTGTGTTTCATAGGCAATATGAGGCTCCAAGGGTTACAGTAAACACCCAGTGGTGCGTCTCAATCTAATACTGGCCTCTCAGGATAGGCACGTATACAGACTGTTTGAAGCATTGCTCCCCCTGGACGTAAGTCGGCATTGTGCCGCCTATATTCAATCCCGATGCAATTTCTGTGTTTCATCGTCAATATGAAGCTCCAAGGGTTACAATAAAAACACCCAGTGTTGCGTCGCACTCTAATCCTGGCCTCTCAGTAACGCCACATATAAAGACTGTTGAAGCATTGCTCCCTCTGGACGTAAGTCGGCCTTCAGCCTACTATATTCAATTCCGATGCAATTTCTGTGTCTCATAGTCAATATGAAGGTCCAAGGGTTACAGTAAACACCCAGTGGTACGTCGCAATCTAATACTGGTCTCTCAGTAACTGCACATATACAGACTGTTTGAAGCATTCCTCCCCCTGGACGTAAGTCGGCCTTCTGCCTGCTATATTCAATCCCGATGCAATTCCTGTGTTTCATCGTCAATATGAATCTCCAAGGGTTACAGTAAACACCTAGTGGTGCGACGCAATCTAATACTGGCCTCTCAGTAACGGCACATATACAGACTGTTTGAAGCATACCTCCCCTTGGACGTAAGTCGGCCTTCCGCCTACTATATTCAATCCCGATGCACTTTCTGTGTTTCATCGTCAATATGAAGCTCCAAGGGTTACAGTAAATACCCAGTGGTGCGTCGCAATCTAATACTGGCCCCTCAGGAAAGGCACGTATACAGACTGTTTGAAGCATTGCTCCCCCTGGACGTAAGTCGGCATTGTGCCTCCTATATTCAATCCCGATGCAATTTCTGTGTTTCATAGTCAATATGAAGCTCCAAGGGTTACAATAAAAATACCCAGTGGTGCGTCGCACTCTAATACTGGCCTCTCAGGAACGGCACATATACAGACTGTTGAATCATTGCTCCCCCTGGACGTAAGTCGGCCTTCTGCCTACTATATTCAATCCCTATGCACCTTCTGTGTTTCATAGTCAATATGAAGCTCCAAGGGTTACAGTAAACACCCAGTGTTGCGTCGCAATCTAATATGGCCTCTCAGGAAAGGCAAGTATACAGACTGTTTGAAGCATTGCTCCCCCTGGACGTAAGTCGGCTTTCTGCCTACTATATTCAATCCCGATGCAATTTCTGTGCTTCATAGTCAATATGAAGCTCCAAGGGTTACAGTAAACACCCAGTGGTGCGTCGCAATCCAATACTGGCCTCTCAGGAAAGGCAAGTATACAGACTGTTTGAAGCATTCCTCCCCCTGTACGTAAGTCGGCATTGTGCCTACTATATTCAATCCCGATGCAATTTCTGTGTTTCATCGTCAATATGAAGCTCCAAGGGTTACAGTAAACACCCAGTGGTGCGTCGCAATCTAATACTGGCCTCTCAGGAAAGGCACGTATACAGACTGTTTGAAGCATTGCTCCCCCTGGGCGTAAGTCGGCATTGTGCCTACTAAATTCAATCCCGATGCAAATTCTGTGTTTCATCGTAAATATGAAGCTCCAAGGGCTACAGTAAAAACCCAGTGGTGCGTCGCAATCTAATACTGGCCTCTCAGTAACGGCACATATCCAGACTGATGAAGCATTCCTCCCCCTGGACGTAAGTCGGCCTTCAGCCTACTATATTCAATCCCGACGCAATTTCTGTGTTTCATAGACAATATGAAGCTCCAAGGGTTACAGTAAACACCCAGTGGTGCGTCGCAATCTAATACTGGCCTCTCAGGAAAGGCAAGTATACAGACTGTTTGAAGCAATTCTCCCCCTGGACGTAAGTCGGCCTTATGCCTACTATATTCAATTCCGATGCAATTTCTGTGTTTCATAGTCAATATGAAGCTCCAAGGGTTACAAAAAACACCCAGTGGTGCGTCGCAATCTAATACTGGCCTCTCAGGAGAGGCAAGTATACAGACTGTTTGAAGCATTCCTCCCCCTGGACGTAAGTCGGACTTCTGCCTACTATATTCAATCCCGATGCAATTTCTGTGCTACATAGTCAATATGAAGCTCCAAGGGTTACAGTAAACACCCAGTGGTGCGTCGCAATCCAATACTGGCCTCTCAGGAAAGGCAAGTATACAGACTGTTTGAAGCATTGCTCCCCCTGTACGTAAGTCGGCATTGTGCCTACTATATTCAATCCCGATGCAATTTCCGTGTTTCATCGTCAATATGAAGCTCCAAGGGTTATAGTAAACACCCAGTGGTGCGTCGCAATCTAATACTGGCCTCTCAGGCAAGGGACGTATACAGACTGTTTGAAGCATTGCTCCCCCTGGACGTAAGTCGGCATTGTGCCTACTAAATTCAATCCCGATGCAAATTCTGTGTTTCATCGTAAATATGAAGCTCCAAGGGTTACAGTAAAAACCCAGTGGTGCGTCGCAATCTAATACTGGCCTCCCAGTAACGGCACATATACAGACTGTTTGAAGCATTCCTCCCCCTGGACGTAAGTCGGCCTTCTGCCTACTATATTCAATCCCGATGCAATTTCTGTGTTTCATAGACAATATGAAGCTCCAAGGGTTACAGTAAACACCCAGTGGTGCGTCGCAATCTAATACTGGAATCTCAGGAAAGGCAAGTATACAGACTGTTTGAAGCATTGCTCCCCCTGGACGTAAGTCGGCCTTCTGCCTACTATATTCAATCCCGATGCAATTTCTGTGCTTCATAGTCAATATGAAGCTCCAAGGGTTACAGTAAACACCCAGTGGTGCGTCGCAATCCAATACTGGCCTCTCAGGAAAGGCAAGTATACAGACTGTTTGAAGCATTCCTCCCCCTGTACGTAAGTCGGCCTTCTGCCTACTATATTCAATCCCGATGCAATTTCTGTGTTTCATAGTCAATATGAAGCTCCAAGGGTTACAGTAAACACCCAGTGGTGCGTCGCAATCTAATACTGGCCTCTCAGGAAAGGCACGTATACAGACTGTTTGAAGAATTGTTCCCCTGGACGTAAGTAGGCCTTGTGCCTCCTATATTCAATCCCGATGCAATTTCTGTGTTTCATCGTCAATATGTAGCTACAAGGGTTACAATGAAAACATCCAGTGGTGCGTCGCACTCTAATACTGGCCGCTCAGTAACGGTACATATACAGACTGTTGAAGCATTGCTCCTCCTGGACGTAAGTAGGCCTTCTGCCTACTATATTCAATCCCGATGCAATTTCTGTGTTTCATCGTCAATATGAAGCTCCAAGGGTTACAGTATACACCCAGTGGTGCGTCGCAATCTAATACTGGCCTCTCAGTAACGGCACATATACAGACTGTTTGAAGCATTCCTCCCCCTGGACGTAAGTCGGCCTTCTGCGTACTGTATTCAATCCCGATGCAATTTCTGTGTTTCATCGTCAATATGAAGCTCCAAGGGTTACAGTAAACACCCAGTGGTGCGTCGCAATCTAATACTGGCCTCTCAGGAAAGGCAAGTATACAGACTGTTTGGAGCAATTCTCCCCCTGGACGTAAGTCGGCCTTCTGCCTACTATATTCAATTCCGATGCAATTTCTGTGTTTCATAGTCAATATGAAGCTCCAAGGGTTACAGTAAACACCCAGTGGTGCGTCGCAATCTAATACTGGCCTCTCAGGAGAGGCAAGTATACAGACTGTTTGAAGCATTCCTCCCCCTGGACGTAAGTCGGCCTTCTGCCTACTATATTCAATCCCGATGCAATTTCTGTGTTTCATAGTCAATATGAAGCTCCAAGGGCTACAGTAAACACCCGGTTGTGCGTCGCAATCTGATACTGGCCTCTCAGGAAAGGCAGGTATACAGACTGTTTGAAGCATCCCTCCCCCTGTACGTAAGCCGGCTTTCTGCCTACTGTATTCAATCCCGATGCAATTTCTGTGTTTCATAGTCAATATGAAGCTCCAAGGGTTACAGTAAACACCCAGTGGTGCGTCGCAATCTAATACTGGCCACTCAGTGATGGCACATATACAGACTGTTTGAAGCATTCCTCTCCCTGGACGTAAGTCGGCCTTCTGCCTACTATATTCAATCCCGATGCAATTTCTGTGTTTCATAGGCAATATGAGGCTCCAAGGGTTACAGTAAACACCCAGTGGTGCGTCGCAACCTAATACTGGCCCCTCAGGAAAGGCACGTATACAGACTGTTTGAAGCATTGCTCCCCCTGGACGTAAGTCGGCATTGTGCCGCCTATATTCAATCCCGATGCAATTTTTGTGTTTCATCGTCAATATGAAGCACCAAGGGTTACAATAGAAACACCCAGTGTTGCGTCGCACTCTAAACCTGGCCTCTCAGTAACGCCACATATAAAGACTGTTGAAGCATTGCTCCCCCTGGACGTAAGTCGGCCTTCTGCCTACTATATTCAATCCCGATGCAATTTCTGTGTTTCATAGTCAATATGAAGCTCCAAGGGTTACAGTAAACACCCAGTGGTACGTCGCAATCTAATACTGGTCTCTCAGTAACGGCACATATACAGACTGTTTGAAGCATTCCTCCCCCTGGACGTAAGTCGGCCTTCTGCCTGCTATATTCAATCCCGATGCAATTCCTGTGTTTCATCGTCAATATGAATCTCCAAGGGTTACAGTAAACACCTAGTGGTGCGACGCAATCTAATACTGGCCTCTCAGTAACGGCACATATACAGACTGTTTGAAGCATTCCTCCCCTTGGACGTAAGTCGGCCTTCCGCCTACTATATTCAATCCCGATGCACTTTCTGTGTTTCATCGTCAATATGAAGTTCCAAGGGTTACAGTAAATTCCCAGTGGTGCGTCGCAGTCTATAACTGACCTCTCAGGAAAGGCACGTATACAGATTGTTTGAAGCATTACTCCCCCTGGACGTAAGTCGGCATTGTGCCTACTACATTCAATCCCGATGCAATTTCTGTGTTTCATAGTCAATATGAAGCTCCAAGGGTTACAGTAAACACCCAGTGGTGCGTCGCAATCTAATACTGGCCTCTGTGTAACGGCACATATACAGACTGTTTGAAGCATTCCTCCCACTGGACGTAAGTCGGCCTTCTGCCTACTATATTCAATCCCGATGCAATTTCTGTGTTTCATCGGCAATATGAAACTCCAAGGGTTACAGTAAACACCCAGTGTTGCGTCTCAATCTAATAGTGGAATCTCAGGAAAGGCACGTATACAACTGTATGAAGCATTGCTCCCACTGGACGTAAGTCGGCATTGTGCCTACTATATCCAATCCCGATGCAATTTCTGAGTTTCATCGTCAATATGAAGCTCCAAGGGTTACAGTAAACTCCCAGTGGTGCGTCGCAGTCTAATACTGGCCTCTCATGAAAGGCACATATACAGACTGTTTGAAGCATACCTCCCCCTAGACGTTAGTCGGCCTTCTGCCTACTATATTCAATCCCGATGCAATTTCTGTGTTTCATCGTCAATATGAAGCTCCAAGGGTTACAGTAAACAGCCAGTGGTGCGTCGCAATCTAATACTGGAATCTCAGGAATGGCACGTATACAACTGTATGAAGCATTGCTCCCCCTGGACGCAAGTCTGCATTGTGGCTACTATATTCAATCCCGATGCAATTTCTGTGTTTTATCGTCAAAAAGAAGCGACAAGGGTTACAGTAAACTCCCAGTGGTGCGTCGCAATCTAATACTGGCCTCTCAGTAACGGCACATATACAGACTGTTTGAAGCATTCCTCCCCCTGTAAGTAAGTCAGCCTTCTGCCTACTATATTCAATCCCGATGCAATTTCTGTGTTTCATGGTCAAAATGAAGCCCCAAGGGTTACAGTAAACACCCAGTGGTGCGTCGCAATCCAATACTGGACTCTCAGTAACGGCACATATACATGTTGTTTGAAGCATTCCTCCCCCTGTACGTCAGTATGCCTTCTGCCTACTATATTCAATCCCGATGCAATTTCTGTGTTTCATAGTCAATATGAAGCTCCAAGGGTTACAGTAAACACCCAGTGGTGCGTCGCAATCTAATTCTGGCCCCTCACTAACGGCACATATTGTGACTGTTTGAAGCATTCCTCCCCCTGGACGTAAGTCGGTCTTCTGCCTACTATATTCAATCCCGATGCAATTTCTGTGTTTCATAGTCATATGAAGCTCCAAGGGTTACAGTAAACACCCAGTGGTGCGTCGCAATCTAATACTGGTCTCTCAGGAAAGGCACGTATACAGACTGTTTGAAGCGTTGCTCCCCCTGGACGTAAGTCGGCATTGTGCCTACTATATTCAATCCCGATGCAATTTCTGTGTTTCATCGTCAATATGAAGCTCCAAGGGTTACAATAAAAATACCCAGTGGTGCGTCGCACTCTAATACTGGCCTCTCAGTAACGGCACATATACAGACTGTTGAATCATTGCTCCCCCTGGACATAAGTCGGCCTTCTGCCTACTATATTCAATCCCGATGCTATTTCTGTGTTTCATAGTCAATATGAAGCTCCAAGGGTTACAGTAAACACCCAGTGGTGCGTCGCAATCTAATACTGGCCTCTCAGTATCGGCACATATACAGACTGTTTGAAGCATTCCTCCCCCTGGACGTAAGTCGGCCTTCGGCCTACTATATTCAATCCCGATGCAATTCCTGTGTTTCATCGTCAATATGAAGCTCGAAGGGTTACAGTAAACACCCAGTGGTGCGTCGCAATCTAATACTGGTCTCTCAGGAAAGGCACGTATACAGACTGTTTGAAGCGTTGCTCCCCCTGGACGTAAGTCGGCATTGTGCCTACTATATTCAATCCCGATGCAATTTCTGTGTTTCATAGTCAATATGAAGCTCCAAGGGTTACAGTAAACACCCAGTGGTGCGTCGCAATCTAATACTGGCCTCTCAGGAAAGGCACGTATACAGACTGTTTGAAGCATTTTTCCCCTGGACGTAAGTAGGCCTTGTGCCTCCTATATTCAATCCCGATGCAATTTCTGTGTTTCATCGTCAATAAGTAGCTACAAGGGTTACAATAAAAACATCCAGTGGTGCGTCGCACTCTAATACTGGCCTCTCAGTAACGGTACATATACAGACTGTTGAAGCATTGCTCCTCCTGGACGTAAGTAGGCCTTCTGCCTACTATATTCAATCCCGATGCAATTTCTGTGTTTCATAGTCACTATGAAGCTCCAAGGGTTACAGTAAACACCCAGTGGTGCGTCGCAATCTAATACTGGCCTCTCAGTAACGGCACATATACAGACTGTTTGATGCATTCCTCCCCCTGGACGTAAGTCGGCCTTCTGCCTACTATATTCAATCCCGATGCAATTTCTGTGTTTCATAGTCAATATGAAGCTCCAAGGGGTACAGTAAACACCCGGTTGTGCGTCGCAATGTGATACTGGCCTCTCAGGAAAGGCAGGTATACAGACTGTTTGAAGCATTCCTCCCCCTGTACGTAAGTCGGCTTTCTGCCTACTGTATTCAATCCCGATGCAATTTCTGTGTTTCATAGTCAATATGAAGCTCCAAGGGTTACAGTAAACACCCAGTGGTGCGTCGCAATCTAATACTGGCCACTCAGTGATGGCACATATACAGACTGTTTGAAGCATTCCTCTCCCTGGACGTAAGTCGGCCTTCTGCCTACTATATTCAATCCCGATGCAATTTCTGTGTTTCATAGGCAATATGAGGCTCCAAGGGTTACAGTAAACACCCAGTGGTGCGTCGCAACCTAATACTGGCCCCTCAGGAAAGGCACGTATACAGACTGTTTGAAGCATTGCTCCCCCTGGACGTAAGTCGGCATTGTGCCGCCTATATTCAATCCCGATGCAATTTTTGTGTTTCATCGTCAATATGAAGCACCAAGGGTTACAATAGAAACACCCAGTGTTGCGTCGCACTCTAAACCTGGCCTCTCAGTAACGCCACATATAAAGACTGTTGAAGCATTGCTCCCCCTGGACGTAAGTCGGCCTTCTGCCTACTATATTCAATCCCGATGCAATTTCTGTGTTTCATAGTCAATATGAAGCTCCAAGGGTTACAGTAAACACCCAGTGGTACGTCGCAATCTAATACTGGTCTCTCAGTAACGGCACATATACAGACTGTTTGAAGCATTCCTCCCCCTGGACGTAAGTCGGCCTTCTGCCTGCTATATTCAATCCCGATGCAATTCCTGTGTTTCATCGTCAATATGAATCTCCAAGGGTTACAGTAAACACCTAGTGGTGCGACGCAATCTAATACTGGCCTCTCAGTAACGGCACATATACAGACTGTTTGAAGCATTCCTCCCCTTGGACGTAAGTCAGCCTTCCGCCTACTATATTCAATCCCGATGCACTTTCTGTGTTTCATCGTCAATATGAAGTTCCAAGGGTTACAGTAAAATCCCAGTGGTGCGTCGCAGTCTATAACTGACCTCTCAGGAAAGGCACGTATACAGACTGTTTGAAGCATTACTCCCCCTGGACGTAAGTCGGCATTGTGCCTACTACATTCAATCCCGATGCAATTTCTGTGTTTCATAGTCAATATGAAGCTCCAAGGGTTACAGTAAACACCCAGTGGTGCGTCGCAATCTAATACTGGCCTCTGTGTAACGGCACATATACAGACTGTTTGAAGCATTCCTCCCACTGGACGTAAGTCGGCCTTCTGCCTACTATATTCAATCCCGATGCAATTTCTGTGTTTCATCGTCAATATGAAGCTCCAAGGGTTACAGTAAACACCCAGTGTTGCGTCTCAATCTAATAGTGGAATCTCAGGAAAGGCACGTATACAACTGTATGAAGCATTGCTCCCACTGGACGTAAGTCGGCATTGTGCCTACTATATCCAATCCCGATGCAATTTCTGAGTTTCATCGTCAATATGAAGCTCCAAGGGTTACAGTAAACTCCCAGTGGTGCGTCGCAGTCTAATACTGGCCTCTCAGTAACGGCACATATACAGATTGTTTGAAGCATTCCTCCCCCTGTAAGTAAGTCAGCCTTCTGCCTACTATATTCAATCCCGATGCAATTTCTGTGTTTCATGGTCAATATGAAGCCCCAAGGGTTACAGTAAACACCCAGTGGTGCGTCGCAATCCAATACTGGACTCTCAGTAACGGCACATATACATGTTGTTTGAAGCATTCCTCCCCCTGTACGTAAGTATGCCTTCTGCCTACTATATTCAATCCCGATGCAATTTCTGTGTTTCATAGTCAATATGAAGCTCCAAGGGTTACAGTAAACACCCAGTGGTGCGTCGCAATCTAATTCTGGCCCCTCACTAACGGCACATATAGTGACTGTTTGAAGCATTCCTCCCCCTGGACGTAAGTCGGTCTTCTGCCTACTATATTCAATCCCGATGCAATTTCTGTGTTTCATAGTCATATGAAGCTCCAAGGGTTACAGTAAACACCCAGTGGTGCGTCGCAATCTAATACTGGTCTCTCAGGAAAGGCACGTATACAGACTGTTTGAAGCGTTGCTCCCCCTGGACGTAAGTCGGCATTGTGCCTACTATATTCAATCCCGATGCAATTTCTGTGTTTCATCGTCAATATGAAGCTCCAAGGGTTACAATAAAAATACCCAGTGGTGCGTCGCACTCTAATACTGGCCTCTCAGTAACGGCACATATACAGACTGTTGAATCATTGCTCCCCCTGGACATAAGTCGGCCTTCTGCCTACTATATTCAATCCCGATGCTATTTCTGTGATTCATAGTCAATATGAAGCTCCAAGGGTTACAGTAAACACCCAGTGGTGCGTCGCAATCTAATACTGGCCTCTCAGTATCGGCACATATACAGACTGTTTGAAGCATTCCTCCCCCTGGACGTAAGTCGGCCTTCGGCCTACTATATTCAATCCCGATGCAATTCCTGTGTTTCATCGTCAATATGAATCTCGAAGGGTTACAGTAAACACCCAGTGGTGCGTCGCAATCTAATACTGGTCTCTCAGGAAAGGCACGTATACAGACTGTTTGAAGCGTTGCTCCCCCTGGACGTAAGTCGGCATTGTGCCTACTATATTCAATCCCGATGCAATTTCTGTGTTTCATAGTCAATATGAAGCTCCAAGGGTTACAGTAAACACCCAGTGGTGCGTCGCAATCTAATACTGGCCTCTCAGGAAAGGCACGTATACAGACTGTTTGAAGCATTTTTCCCCTGGACGTAAGTAGGCCTTGTGCCTCCTATATTCAATCCCGATGCAATTTCTGTGTTTCATCGTCATTATGAAGCTCCAAGGGTTACAGTAAACACCCAGTGGTGCGTCGCAATCTAATACTGGCCTCTCAGGAAAGGCAAGTATACAGACTGTTTGAAGCAATTCTCCCCCTGGACGTAAGTCGGCCTTCTTCCTACTATATTCAATTCCGATGCAATTTCTGTGTTTCATAGTCAATATGAAGCTCCAAGGGTTACAGTAAACACCCAGTGGTGCGTCGCAATCTAATACTGGCCTCTCAGGAGAGGCAAGTATACAGACTGTTTGAAGCATTCCTCCCCCTGGACGTAAGTCGGCCTTCTGCCTACTATATTCAATCCCGATGCAATTTCTGTGTTTCATAGTCAATATGAAGCTCCAAGGGGAACAGTAAACACCCGGTTGTGCGTCGCAATCTGATACTGGCCTCTCAGGAAAGGCAGGTATACAGACTGTTTGAAGCATCCCTCCCCCTGTACGTAAGTCGGCTTTCTGCCTACTATATTCAATCCCGATGCAATTTCTGTGTTTCATAGTCAATATGAAGCTCCAAGGGTTACAGTAAACACCCAGTGGTGCGTCGCAATCTAATACTGGCCACTCAGTAATGGCACATATACAGACTGTTTGAAGCATTCCTCTCCCTGGACGTAAGTCGGCCTTCTGCCTACTATATTCAATCCCGATGCAATTTCTGTGTTTCATAGGCAATATGAGGCTCCAAGGGTTACAGTAAACACCCAGTGGTGCGTCGCAATCTAATACTGGCCTCTCAGGAAAGGCACGTATACAGACTGTTTGAAGCATTGCTCCCCCTGGACGTAAGTCGGCATTGTGCCGCCTATATTCAATCCCGATGCAATTTCTGTGTTTCATCGTCAATATGAAGCTCCCAGGGTTACAATAGAAACACCCAGTGTTGCGTCGCACTCTAATCCTGGCCTCTCAGTAACGCCACATATAAAGACTGTTGAAGCATTGCTCCCCCTGGAGGTAAGTCTGCCTTCTGCCTACTATATTCAATCCCGATGCATTTTCTGTGTTTCATCGTCAATATGAAGCTCCAAGGGTTACAGTAAACACCCAGTGTTGCGTCGCAATCTAATAGTGGAATCTCAGGAAAGGCACGTATACAACTGTATGAAGCATTGCTCCCACTGGACGTAAGTCGGCATTGTGCCTACTATATCCAATCCCGATGCAATTTCTGAGTTTCATCGTCAATATGAAGCTCCAAGGGTTACAGTAAACTCCCAGTGGTCCGTCGCAGTCTAATACTGGCCTCTCATGAAAGGCACATATACAGACCGTTTGAAGCATACCTCCCCCTAGACGTTAGTCGGCCTTCTGCCTACTATATTCAATCCCGATGCAATTTCTGTGTTTCATCGTCAATATGAAGCTCCAAGGGTTACAGTAAACAGCCAGTGGTGCGTCGCAATCTAATACTGGAATCTCAGGAATGGCACGTATACAACTGTATGAAGCATTGCTCCCCCTGGACGCAAGTCTGCATTGTGGCTACTATATTCAATCCCGATGCAATTTCTGTGTTTTATCGTCAAAAAGAAGCGACAAGGGTTACAGTAAACTCCCAGTGGTGCGTCGCAATCTAATACTGGCCTCTCAGTAACGGCACATATACAGACTGTTTGAGGCATTCCTCCCCCTGTACGTAAGTCAGCCTTCTGCCTACTATATTCGATCCCGATGCAATTTCTGTGTTTCATGGTCAATATGAAGCCCCAAGGGTTACAGTAAACACCCAGTGGTGCGTCGCAATCCAATACTGGCCTCTCAGTAACGGCACATATACATGTTGTTTGAAGCATTCCTCCCCCTGTACGTAAGTCTGCCTTCTGCCTACTATATTCAATCCCGATGCAATTTCTGTGTTTCATCGTCATTATGAAGCTCCAAGGGTTACAGTAAACACCCAGTGGTGCGTCGCAATCTAATACTGGCCTCTCAGGAAAGGCAAGTATACAGACTGTTTGAAGCAATTCTCCCCCTGGACGTAAGTCGGCCTTCTGCCTACTATATTCAATTCCGATGCAATTTCTGTGTTTCATAGTCAATATGAAGCTCCAAGGGTTACAGTAAACACCCAGTGGTGCGTCGCAATCTAATACTGGCCTCTCAGGAGAGGCAAGTATACAGACTGTTTGAAGCATTCCTCCCCCTGGACGTAAGTCGGCCTTCTGCCTACTATATTCAATCCCGATGCAATTTCTGTGTTTCATAGTCAATATGAAGCTCCAAGGGGTACAGTAAACACCCGGTTGTGCGTCGCAATCTGATACTGGCCTCTCAGGAAAGGCAGGTATACAGACGGTTTGAAGCATCCCTCCCCCTGTACGTAAGTCGGCTTTCTGCCTACTATATTCAATCCCGATGCAATTTCTGTGTTTCATAGTCAATATGAAGCTCCAAGGGTTACAGTAAACACCCAGTGGTGCGTCGCAATCTAATACTGGCCACTCAGTAATGGCACATATACAGACTGTTTGAAGCATTCCTCTCCCTGGACGTAAGTCGGCCTTCTGCCTACTATATTCAATCCCGATGCAATTTCTGTGTTTCATAGGCAATATGAGGCTCCAAGGGTTACAGTAAACACCCAGTGGTGCGTCGCAATCTAATACTGGCCTCTCAGGAAAGGCACGTATACAGACTGTTTGAAGCATTGCTCCCCCTGGACGTAAGTCGGCATTGTGCCGCCTATATTCAATCCCGATGCAATTTCTGTGTTTCATCGTCAATATGAAGCTCCAAGGGTTACAATAGAAACACCCAGTGTTGCGTCGCACTCTAATCCTGGCCTCTCAGTAACGCCACATATAAAGACTGTTGAAGCATTGCTCCCCCTGGACGTAAGTCGGCCTTCTGCCTACTATATTCAATCCCGATGCAATTTCTGTGTTTCATCGTCAATATGAAGCTCCAAGGGTTACAGTAAACACCCAGTGTTGCGTCGCAATCTAATAGTGGAATCTCAGGAAAGGCACGTATACAACTGTATGAAGCATTGCTCCCACTGGACGTAAGTCGGCATTGTGCCTACTATATCCAATCCCGATGCAATTTCTGAGTTTCATCGTCAATATGAAACTCCAAGGGTTACAGTAAACTCCCAGTGGTGCGTCGCAGTCTAATACTGGCCTCTCATGAAAGGCACATATACAGACCGTTTGAAGCATACCTCCCCCTAGACGTTAGTCGGCCTTCTGCCTACTATATTCAATCCCGATGCAATTTCTGTGTTTCATCGTCAATATGAAGCTCCAAGCGTTACAGTAAACAGCCAGTGGTGCGTCGCAATCTAATACTGGAATCTCAGGAATGGCACGTATACAACTGTATGAAGCATTGCTCCCCCTGGACGCAAGTCTGCATTGTGGCTACTATATTCAATCCCGATGCAATTTCTGTGTTTTATCGTCAAAAAGAAGCGACAAGGGTTACAGTAAACTCCCAGTGGTGCGTCGCAATCTAATACTGGCCTCTCAGTAACGGCACATATACAGACTGTTTGAGGCATTCCTCCCCCTGTACGTAAGTCAGCCTTCTGCCTACTATATTCGATCCCGATGCAATTTCTGTGTTTCATGGTCAATATGAAGCCCCAAGGGTTACAGTAAACACCCAGTGGTGCGTCGCAATCCAATACTGGCCTCTCAGTAACGGCACATATACATGTTGTTTGAAGCATTCCTCCCCCTGTACGTAAGTCTGCCTTCTGCCTACTATATTCAATCCCGATGCAATTTCTGTGTTTCATAGTCAATATGAAGCTCCAAGGGTTACAGTAAACACCCAGTGGTGCGTCGCAATCTAATTCTGGCCCCTCACTAACGGCACATATAGTGACTGTTTGAAGCATTCCTCCCCCTGGACGTAAGTCGTTCTTCTGCCTACTATATTCAATCCCGATGCAATTTCTGTGTTTCATAGTCATATGAAGCTCCAAGGGTTACAGTAAACACCCAGTGGTGCGTCGCAATCTAATACTGGTCTCTCAGGAAAGGCACGTATACAGACTGTTTGAAGCGTTGCTCCCCCTGGACGTAAGTCGGCATTGTGCCTACTATATTCAATCCCGATGCAATTTCTGTGATTCATCGTCAATATGAAGCTCCAAGGGTTACAATAAAAATACCCAGTGGTGCGTCGCACTCTAATACTGGCCTCTCAGTAACGGCACATATACAGACTGTTGAATCATTGCTCCCCCTGGACATAAGTCGGCCTTCTGCCTACTATATTCAATCCCGATGCTATTTCTGTGTTTCATTGTCAATATGAAGCTCCAAGGGTTACAGTAAACACCCAGTGGTGCGTCGCAATCTAATACTGGCCTCTCAGTATCGGCACATATACAGACTGTTTGAAGCATTCCTCCCCCTGGACGTAAGTCGGCCTTCTGCCTACTATATTCAATCCCGATGCAATTCCTGTGTTTCATCGTCAATATGAAGCTCGAAGGGTTACAGTAAACTGCCAGTGGTGCGTCGCAGTCTAATACTGGCCTCTCAGGAAAGGCACGTATACAGACTGATTGAAGCATTGCTCCCCCTGGACGTAAGTCGGCATTGTGCCTACTAAATTCCATCCCGATGCAAATTCTGTGTTTCATCGTAAATATGAAGCTCCAAGGGTTACAGTAAAAACCCAGTGGTGCGTCGCAATCTAATACTGGCCTCTCAGTAACGGCACATATACAGACTGTTTGAAGCATTCCTCCCCCTGGACGTAAGTCGGCCTTCTGCCTACTATATTCAATCCCGAAGCAATTTCTGTGTTTCATAGACAATATGAAGCTCCAAGGGTTACAGTAAACACCCAGTGGTGCGTCGCAATCTAATACTGGAATCTCAGGAAAGGCAAGTATACAGACTGTTTGAAGCATTGCTCCCCCTGGACGTAAGTCGGCCTTCTGCCTACTATATTCAATCTCGATGCAATTTCTGTGCTTCATAGTCAATATGAAGCTCCAAGGGTTACAGTAAACACCCAGTGGTGCGTCGCAATCCAATACTGGCCTCTCAGGAAAGGCAAGTATACAGACTGTTTGAAGCATTCCTCCCCCTGGACGTAAGTCGGCATTGTGCCCACTATATTCAATCCCGATGCAATTTCCGTGTTTCATCGTCAATATGAATGTCCAAGAGTTACAGTAAACACCCAGTGGTGCATCGCAATCTAATACTGGCCTCTCAGTAATGGCACAAATACAGACGGTTTGAAGCATTCCTCCCCCTGTACGTAAGTCGGCCTTCTGCCTACTATATTCAATCCCGATGAAATTTCTGTGTTTCATCATCAATATGAAGCTCCAAGGGTTACAGTAAACACCGAGTGGTGCGTCGCAATCTAATACTGGCCTCTCAATAACGGCACGTATACAGACTGTTTGAAGCATTGCTCCCCCTGGACGTAAGTCGGCATTGTGCCGCCTATATTCAATCCCGATGCAATTTCTGTGTTTCATCGCCAATATGAAGCTCCAAGGGTTACAATAAAAACACCCAGTGTTGCGTCGCACTCTAATCCTGGCCTCTCAGTAACGCCACATATAAAGACTGTTGAAGCATTGCTCCCCCTGGACGTAAGTCGGCCTTCTGCCTACTATATTCAATCCCGATGCAATTTCTGTGTTTCATAGTCAATATGAAGCTCCAAGGGTTACAGTAAACACCCAGTGGTACGTCGCAATCTAATACTGGTCTCTCAGTAACGGCACATATACAGACTGTTTGAAGCATTCCTCCCCCTGGACGTAAGTCGGCCCTCTGCCTGCTATATTCAATCCCGATGCAATTCCTGTGTTTCATCGTCAATATGAATCTCCAAGGGTTACAGTAAACACCTAGTGGTGTGACGCAATCTAATACTGGCCTCTCAGTAACGGCACATATACAGACTGTTTGAAGCATTCCTCCCCTTGGACGTAAGTCGGCCTTCCGCCTACTATATTCAATCCCGATGCACTTTCTGTGTTTCATCGTCAATATGAAGTTCCAAGGGTTACAGTAAATTCCCAGTGGTGCGTCGCAGTCTATAACTGACCTCTCAGGAAAGGCACGTATACAGACTGTTTGAAGCATTACTCCCCCTGGACGTAAGTCGGCATTGTGCCTACTACATTCAATCCCGATGCAATTTCTGTGTTTCATAGTCAATATGAAGCTCCAAGGGTTACAGTAAACACCCAGTGGTGCGTCAGAATCTAATACTGGCCTCTCAGTAACGGCACATATACAGACTGTTTGAAGCATTCCTCCCACTGGACGTAAGTCGGCCTTCTGCCTACTATATTCAATTCCGATGCAATTTCTGTATTTCATCGTCAATATGAAGCTCTAAGGGTTACAGTAAACTCCCAGTGGTGCGTCGAAGTCTAATACTGGCCTCTCATGAAAGGCACATATACAGACTGTTTGAAGCATACCTCCCCCTAGACGTTAGTCGGCCTTCTGCCTACTATATTCAATCCCGATGCAATTTCTGTGTTTCATCGTCAATATGAACCTCCAAGGGTTACAGTAAACAGCCAGTGGTGCGTCGCAATCTAATACTGGAATCTCAGGAATGGCACGTATACAACTGTATGAAGCATTGCTCCCCCTGGACGCAAGTCTGCATTGTGGCTACTATATTCAATCCCGATGCAATTTCTGTGTTTTATCGTCAAAAAGAAGCGACAAGGGTTACAGTAAACTCCCAGTGGTGCGTCGCAATCTAATACTGGCCTCTCAGTAACGGCACATATACAGACTGTTTGAAGCATTCCTCCCCCTGTACGTAAGTCAGCCTTCTGCCTACTATATTCAATCCCGATGCAATTTCTGTGTTTCATGGTCAATATGAAGCCCCAAGGGTTACAGTAAACACCCAGTGGTGCGTCGCAATCCAATACTGGCCTCTCAGTAACGGCACATATACATGTTGTTTGAAGCATTCCTCCCCCTGTACGTAAGTCTGCCTTCTGCCTACTATATTCAATCCCGATGCAATTTCTGTGTTTCATAGTCAATATGAAGCTCCAAGGGTTACAGTAAACACCCAGTGGTGCGTCGCAATCTAATTCTGGCCCCTCACTAACGGCACATATAGTGACTGTTTGAAGCATTCCTCCCCCTGGACGTAAGTCGGTCTTCTGCCTACTATATTCAATCCCGATGCAATTTCTGTGTTTCATAGTCATATGAAGCTCCAAGGGTTACAGTAGACACCCAGTGGTGCGTCGCAATCTAATACTGGTCTCTCAGGAAAGGCAAGTATACAGACTGTTTGAAGCGTTGCTCCCCCTGGACGTAAGTCGGCATTGTGCCTACTATATTCAATCCCGATGCAACTTCTGTGTTTCATCGTCAATATGAAGCTCCAAGGGTTACAATAAAAATACCCAGTGGTGCGTCGCACTCTAATACTGGCCTCTCAGTAACGGCACATATACAGACTGTTGAATCATTGCTCCCCCTGGACATAAGTCGGCCTTCTGCCTACTATATTCAATCCCGATGCTATTTCTGTGTTTCATAGTCTATATGAAGCTCCAAGGGTTACAGTAAACACCCAGTGGTGCGTCGCAATCTAATACTGGCCTCTCAGTATCGGCACATATACAGACTGTTTGAAGCATTCCTCCCCCTGGACGTAAGTCGGCCTTCTGCCTACTATATTCAATCCCGATGCAATTCCTGTGTTTCATCGTCAATATGAAGCTCGAAGGGTTACAGTAAACTCCCAGTGGTGCGTCGCAGTCTAATACTGGCCTCTCAGGAAAGGCACGTATACTGACTGTTTGAAGCATTACTCCCCCTGGACGTAAGTCGGCATTGTGCCTACTAAATTCCATCCCGATGCAAATTCTGTGTTTCATCGTAAATATGAAGCTCCAAGGGTTACAGTAAAAACCCAGTGGTGCGTCGCAATCTAATACTGGTCTCTCAGTAACGGCACATATACAGATTGTTTGAAGCATTCCTCCCCCTGGACGTAAGTCGGCCTTCTGCCTACTATATTCAATCCCGAAGCAATTTCTGTGTTTCATAGACAATATGAAGCTCCAAGGGTTACAGTAAACACCCAGTGGTGCGTCGCAATCTAATACTGGAATCTCAGGAAAGGCAAGTATACAGACTGTTTGAAGCTTTGCTCCCCTGGACGTCAGTCGGCATTGTGCCCACTATATTCAATCCCGATGCAATTTCCGTGTTTCATCGTCAATATGAAGGTCCAAGAGTTACAGTAAACACCCAGTGGTGCGTCGCAATCTAATACTGGCCTCTCAGTAATGGCACATATACAGACGGTTTGAAGCATTCCTCCCCCTGGACGTATGTCGGCCTTCTGCCTACTATATTCAATCCCGATGCAATTTCTGTGTTTCATCATCAATATGAAGCTCCAAGGGTTACAGTAAACACCGAGTGGTGTGTCGCAATCTAATACTGGAATCTCAGGAAAGGCACGTATACAACTGTATGAAGCATTGCTCCCCCTGGACGTAAGTCGGCATTGTGCCTACTATATTCAATCCCGATGCAATTTCTGTGTTTCATCGTCAATATGAAGCTCCAAGGGTTACAGTAAACACCCAGTGATGCGTCGCACTCTAGTACTGGCCTCTCAGTAAGGGCACATATACAGACTGTTTGAAGCATTACTCCCCCTGAACATAAGTCGGCATTGTGCCTACTATATTCAATCCCGATGCAATTTCTGTGTTTCATCGTCAATAAGAAGCCCCAAGGGTTACAGTAAACACCCTGTGGTGCGTCGCAATCTAATACTGGCCTCTCAGTAACGGCACATATACAGACTGTTTGAAGCATTCCTCCCACTGGACGTAAGTCGGCCTTCTGCCTACTATATTCAATCCCGATGCAATTTCTGTGTTTCATCGTCAATATGAAGCTCCAAGGGTTACAGTAAACACCCAGTGGTGCGTCGCAATCCAATACTGGCCTCTCAGGAAAGGCAAGTATACAGACTGTTTGAAGCATTCCTCCCCCTGTACGTAAGTCGGCCTTCTGCCTACTATATTCAATCCCGATGCAATTTCTGTGTTTCATAGTCAATATGAAGCTCCAAGGGTTACAGTAAGCACCCAGTGGTGCGTCGCAATCTAATACTGGCCTCTCAGGAAAGGCACGTATACAGACTGTTTGAAGCATTGTTCCCCTGGACGTAAGTAGGCATTGTGTCTCGTATATTCAATCCCGATGCAATTTCTGTGTTTCATCGTCAATATGTAGCTCCAAGGGTTACAATAAAAACATCCAGTGGTGCGTCGCACTCTAATACTGGCCTCTCAGTAACGGTACATATACAGACTGTTGAAGCATTGCTCCCCCTTGACGTAAGTAGGCCTTCTGCCTACTATATTCAATCCCGATGCAATTTCTGTGTTTCATAGTCAATATGAAGCTCCAAGGGTTACAGTAAACACCCAGTGGTGCGTCGCAATCTAATACTGGCCTCTCAGTAACGGCACATATACAGAGTGTTTGAAGCATTCCTCCCCCTGGACGTAAGTCGGCCTTCTGCCTACTGTATTCAATCCCGATGCAATTTCTGTGTTTCATAGTCAATATGAAGCTCCAAGGGTTACAGTAAACACCCAGTGGTGCGTCGCAATCTAATACTGGCCTCTCAGGAAAGGGAAGTATACAGACTGTTTGAAGCAATTCTCCCCCTGGACGTAAGTCGGCCTTATGCCTACTATATTCAATTCCGATGCAATTTCTGTGTTTCATAGTCAATATGAAGCTCCAAGGGTTACAGTAAACACCCAGTGGTGCGTCGCAATCTAATACTGGCCTCTCAGGAGAGGCAAGTATACAGACTGTTAGAAGCATTCCTCCCCCTGGACGTAAGTCGGCCTTCTGCCTACTATATTCAATCCCGATGCAATTTCTGTGCTTCATAGTCAATATGAAGCTCCAAGGGTTATAGTAAACACCCAGTGGTGCGTCGCAATCCAATACTGGCCTCTCAGGAAAGGCAAGTATACAGACTGTTTGAAGCATTACTCCCCCTGTACGTAAGTCGGCATTGTGCCTACTATATTCAATCCCGATGCAATTTCTGTGTTTCATCGTCAATATGAAGCTCCAAGGGTTACAGTAAACACCCATTGGTGCGTCGCAATCTAATACTGGCCTCTCAGGAAAGGGACGTATACAGACTGTTTGAAGCATTGTTACCCTGGACGTAAGTAGGCATTGTGCCTCCTATATTCAATCCCGATGCAATCTCTGTGTTTCATCGTCAATATGTAGCTACAAGGGTTACAATAAAAACATCCAGTGGTGCGTCGCACTCTAATACTGGCCTCTCAGTAACGGTACATATACAGACTGTTGAAGCATTGCTCCTCCTGGACCTAAGTAGGCCTTCTGCCTACTATATTCAATCCCGATGCAATTTCTGTGTTTCATAGTCAATATGAAGATCCAAGGGTTACAGTAAACACACAGTGGTGCGTCGCAATCTAATACTGGCCTCTCAGTAACGGCACATATACAGACTGTTTGAAGCATTCCTCCCCCTGGACGTAAGTCGGCCTTCTGCCCACTATATTCAATCCCGATGCAATTTCTGTGTTTCATAGTAAATATGAGGCTCCAAGGGGTACAGTAAACACCCGGTGGTGCGTCGCAATCTGATACTGGCCTCTCAGGAAAGGCAGGTATACAGACTGTTTGAAGCATTCCTCCCCCTGTACGTAAGTCGGCCTTCTGCCTACTATATTCAATCCCGATGCAATTTCTGTGTTTCATAGTCAATATGAAGCTCCAAGGGTTACAGTAAACACCCAGTGGTGCGTCGCAATCTAATACTGGCCACTCAGTAATGGCACATATACAGACTGTTTGAAGCATTCCTCTCCCTGGACGTAAGTCGGCCTTCTGCCTACCATATTCAATCCCGATGCAATTTCTGTGTTTCATAGGCAATATGAAGCTCCAAGGGTTACAGTAAACACCCAGTGGTGCGTCGCAATCTAATACTGGCCTCTCAGGAAAGGCACGTATACAGACTGTTTGAAGCATTGCTCCCCCTGGACGTAAGTCGGCATTGTGCCGCCTATATTCAATCCCGATGCAAATTCTGTGTTTCATCGTCAATATGAAGCTCCAAGGGTTACAATAAAAACACCCAGTGTTGCGTCGCACTCTAATCCTGGCCTCTCAGTAACGCCACATATAAAGACTGTTGAAGCATTGCTCCCCCTGGACGTAAGTCGGCCTTCTGCCTACTATATTCAATCCCGATGCAATTTCTGTGTTTCATAGTCAATATGAAGCTCCAAGGGTTACAGTAAACACCCAGTGGTACGTCGCAATCCAATACTGGCCTCTCAGTAACGGCACATATAAATGTTGTTTGAAGCATTCCTCCCCCTGTACGTAAGTCTGCCTTCTGCCTACTATATTCAATCCCGATGCAATTTCTGTGTTTCATAGTCAATATGAAGCTCCAAGGGTTACAGTAAACACCCAGTGGTGCATCGCAATCTAATTCTGGCCCCTCACTAACGGCACATATAGTGACTGTTTGAATCATTTCTCCCCCTGGACGTAAGTCGGTCATCTGCCTACTATATTCAATCCCGATGCAATTTCTGTGTTTCATAGTCATATGAAGCTCCAAGGGTTACAGTAAACACCCAGTGGTGCGTCGCAATCTAATACTGGCCTCTCAGGAAAGGGACGTATACAGACTGTTTGAAGCATTGCTCCCCCTGGACGTAAGTCGGCATTGTGCCTACTAAATTCAATCCCGATGCAAATTCTGTGTTTCATCGTAAATATGAAGCTCCAAGGGTTACAGTAACAACCCAGTGGTGCGTCGCAATCTAATACTGGCCTCCCAGTAACGGCACATATACAGACTGTTTGAAGCATTCCTCCCCCTGGACGTAAGTCGGCCTTCTGCCTACTATATTCAATCCCGATGCAATTTCTGTGTTTCATATACAATATGAAGCTCCAAGGATTACAGTAAACACCCAGTGGTGCGTCGCAATCTAATACTGGAATCTCAGGAAAGGCAAGTATACAGACTGTTGAAGCATTGCTCCCCCTGGACGTAAGTCGGCCTTCTGCCTACTATATTCAATCCCGATGCAATTTCTGTGCTTCATAGTCAATATGAAGCTCCAAGGGTTACAGTAAACACCCAGTGGTGCGTCGCAATCCAATACTGGCCTCTCAGGAAAGGCAAGTATACAGACTGTTTGAAGCATTCCTCCCCCTGTACGTAAGTCTGCCTTCTGCCTACTATATTCAATCCCGATGCAATTTCTGTGTTTCATAGTCAATATGAAGCTCCAAGGGTAACAGTAAACACCCAGTGGTGCGTCGCAATCTAATACTGGCCTCTCAGGAAAGGCACGAATACAGACTGTTTGAAGCATTGTTCCCCTGGACGTAAGTAGGCATTGTGCCTCCTATATTCAATCCCGATGCAATTTCTGTGTTTCATCATCAATATGTAGCTACAAGGGTTACAATAAAAACATCCAGTGGTGCGTCGCACTCTAATACTGGCCTCTCAGTAACGGTACATATACAGACTGTTGAAGCATTGCTCCTCCTGGACGTAAGTAGACCTTCTGCCTACTATATTCAATCCCGATGCAATTTCTGTGTTTCATAGTCAATATGAAGCTCCAAGGGTTACAGTAAACACCCAGTGGTGCGTCGCAATCTAATACTGGCCTCTCAGTAACGGCACATATACAGACTTTTTGAAGCATTCCTCCCCCTGGACGTAAGTCGGCCTTCTGCCTACTGTATTCAATCCCGATGCAATTTCTGTGTTTCATAGTCAATATGAAGCTCCAAGGGTTACAGTAAACACCCAGTGGTGCGTCGCAATCTAATACTGGCCTCTCAGGAAAGGCAAGTATACAGACTGTTTGAAGCAATTCTCCCCCTGGACGTAAGTCGGCCTTCTGCCTACTATATTCAATTCCGATGCAATTTCTGTGTTTCATAGTCAATATGAAGCTCCAAGGGTTACAGTAAACACCCAGTGGTGCGTCGCAATCTAATACTGGCCTCTCAGGAGAGGCAAGTATACAGACTGTTTGAAGCATTCCTCCCCCTGGACGTAAGTCGGCCTTCTGCCTACTATATTCAATCCCGATGCAATTTCTGTGTTTCATAGTCAATATGAAGCTCCAAGGGGTACAGTAAACACCCGGTGGTGCGTCGCAATCTGATACTGGACTCTCAGGAAAGGCAGGTATACCGACTGTTTGAAGCATCCCTCCCCTTGTACGTAAGTCGGCCTTCTGCCTACTATATTCAGTCCCGATGCAATTTCTGTGTTTCATCGTCAATATGAAGCTCCAAGGGTTACAATAAAAACACCCAGTGTTGCGTCGCACTCTAATCCTGGCCTCTCAGTAACGCCACATATAAAGACTGTTGAAGCATTGCTCCCCCTGGACGTAAGTCGGCCTTCTGCCTACTATATTCAATCCCGATGCAATTTCTGTGTTTCATGGTCAATATGAAGCTCCAAGGGTTACAGTAAACACCCAGTGGTACGTCGCAATCTAATACTGGTCTCTCAGTAACGGCACATATACAGACTGTTTGAAGCATTCCTCCCCCTGGACGTAAGTCGGCCTTCTGCCTGCTATATTCAATCCCGATGCACTTTCTGTGTTTCATCGTCAATATGAAGTTCCAAGGGTTACAGTAAATTCTCAGTGGTGCGTCGCAGTCTATAACTGACCTCTCAGGAAAGGCACGTATACAGACTGTTTGAAGCATTACTCCCCCTGGACGTAAGTCGGCATTGTGCCTACTACATTCAATCCCGATGCAATTTCTGTGTTTCATAGTCAATATGAAGCTCCAAGGGTTACAGTAAACACCCAGTGGTGCGTCGCAATCTAATACTGGCCTCTCAGTAACGGCACATATACAGACTGTTTGAAGCATTCCTCCCACTGGACGTAAGTCGGCCTTCTGCCTACTATATTCAATCCCGATGCAATTTCTGTGTTTCATCGTCAATATGAAGCTCCAAGGGTTACAGTAAACACCCAGTGTTGCGTCGCAATCTAATAGTGGAATCTCAGGAAAGGCACGTATACAACTGTATGAAGCATTGCTCCCCCTGGACGTAAGTCGGCATTGTGCCTACTATATCCAATCCCGATGCAATTTCTGAGTTTCATCGTCAATATGAAGCTCCAAGGGTTACAGTAAACTCCCAGTGGTGCGTCGCAGTCTAATACTGGCCTCTCATGAAAGGCACATATACAGACTGTTTGAAGCATACCTCCCCCTAGACGTTAGTCGGCCTTCTGAGTACTATATTCAATCCCGATGCAATTTCTGTGTTTCATCGTCAAAAAGAAGCGACAAGGGTTACAGTAAACACCCAGTGGTGCGTCGCAATCTAATACTGGAATCTCAGGATTGGCACGTATACAACTGTATGAAGCATTGCTCCCCCTGGACGCAAGTCTGCATTGTGGCTACTATATTCAATCCCGATGCAATTTCTGTGTTTTATCGTCAAAAAGAAGCGACAAGGGTTACAGTAAACTCCCAGTGGTGCGTCGCAATCTAATACTGGCCTCTCAGTAACGGTACATATACAGGCTGTTTGAAGCATTCCTCCCCCTGTACGTAAGTCAGCCTTCTGCCTACTATATTCAATCCTGATGCAATTTCTGTGTTTCATGGTCAATATGAAGCTCCAAGGGTTACAGTAAACACCCAGTGGTGCGTCGCAATCCAATACTGGCCTCTCAGTAACGGCACATATACATGTTGTTTGAAGCATTCCTCCCCCTGTACGTAAGTCTGCCTTCTGCCTACTATATTCAATCCCGATGCAATTTCTGTGTTTCATAGTCATTATGGAGCTCCAAGGGTTACAGTAAACACCCAGTGGTGCGTCGCAATCTAATTCTGGCCCCTCACTAACGGCACATATAGTGACGGTTTGAAGCATTCCTCCCCCTGGACGTAAGTCGGTCTTCTGCCTACTATATTCAATCCCGATGCAATTTCTGTGTTTCATAGTCATATGAAGCTCCAAGGGTTACAGTAAACACCCAGTGGTGCGTCGAAATCTAATACTGGTCTCTCAGGAAAGGCACGTATACAGACTGTTTGAAGCGTTGCTCCCCCTGGACGTAAGTCGGCATTGTGCCTACTATATTCAATCCCGATGCAATTTCTGTGTTTCATCGTCAATATGAAGCTCCAAGGGTTACAGTAAACACCCAGTGGTGCGTCGTAATCTAATACTGGCCTCTCAGGAAAGGCACGTATACAGACTGTTTGAAGCATTGCTCCCCCTGGACGTAAGTCGGCATTGTGACTCCTATATTCAATCCCGATGCAATTTCTGTGTTTCATCGTCAATATGAAGCTCCAAGGGTTACAATAAAAATACCCAGTGGTGCGTCGCACTCTAATACTGGCCTCTCAGTAACGGCACATATACAGACTGTTGAATCATTGCTCCCCCTGGACATAAGTCGGCCTTCTGCCTACTATATTCAATCCCGATGCTATTTCTGTGTTTCATAGTCAATATGAAGCTCCAAGGGTTACAGTAAACACCCAGTGGTGCGTCGCAATTTAATACTGGCCTCTCAGTATCGGCACATATACAGACTGTTTGAAGCATTCCTCCCCCTGGACGTAAGTCGGCCTTCTGCCTACTATATTCTATCCCGATGCAATTCCTGTGTTTCATCGTCAATATGAAGCTCGAAGGGTTACAGTAAACTCCCAGTGGTGCGTCGCAGTCTAATACTGGCCTCTCAGGAAAGGCACGTATACAGACTGTTTGAAGCATTGCTCCCCCTGGACGTAAGTCGGCATTGTGCCTACTAAATTAAATCCCGATGCAAATTCTGTGTTTCATCGTAAATATGAAGCTCCAAGGGTTACAGTAAAAACCCAGTGGTGCGTCGCAATCTAATACTGGCCTCTCAGTAACGGCACATATACAGACTGTTTGAAGCATTCCTCCCCCTGGACGTAAGTCGGCCTTCTGCCTACTATATTCAATCCCGACGCAATTTCTGTGTTTCATAGACAATATGAAGCTCCAAGGGTTACAGTAAACACCCAGTGGTGCGTCGCAATCTAATACTGGAATCTCAGGAAAGGCAAGTATACAGACTGTTTGAAGCATTGCTCCCCCTGGACGTAAGTCGGCCTTCTGCCTACTATATTCAATCCCGATGCAATTTCTGTTCCTCATAGTCAATATGAAGCTCCAAGGGTTACAGTAAACACCCAGTGGTGCGTCGCAATCCAATACTGGCCTCTCAGGAAAGGCAAGTATACAGACTGTTTGAAGCATTCCTCCCCCTGTACGTAAGTCGGCCTTCTGCCTACTATATTCAATCCCGATGCAATTTCTGTGTTTCATAGTCAATATGAAGCTCCAAGGGTTACAGTAAACACCCAGTGGTGCGTCGCAATCTAATAATGGCCTCTCAGGAAAGGCACGTATACAGACTGTTTGAAGCATTGTTCCCCTGGACGTAAGTTCGCATTGTGCCTCCTATATTCAATCCCGATGCAATTTCTGTGTTTCATCGTCAATATGTAGCTACAAGGGTTACAATAAAAACATCCAGTGGTGCGTCGCACTCTAATACTGGCCTCTCAGTAACGGTACATATACAGACTGTTGAAGCATTGCTCCTCCTGGACGTAAGTAGGCCTTCTGCCTACTATATTCAATCCCGATGCAATTTCTGTGTTTCATAGTCAATATGAAGCTCCAAGGGTTACAGTAAACACCCAGTGGTGCGTCGCAATCTAATACTGGCCTCTCAGGAAAGGCAAGTATACAGACTGTTTGAAGCAGTTCTCCCCCTGGACGTAAGTCGGCCTTCTGCCTACTATATTCAATTCCGATGCAATTTCTGTGTTTCATAGTCAATATGAAGCTCCAAGGAATACAGTAAACACCCAGTGGTGCGTCGCAATCTAATACTGGCCTCTCAGGAGAGGCAAGTATACAGACTGTTTGAAGCATTCCTCCCCCTGGACGTAAGTCGGCCTTCTGCCGACTATATTCAATCCCGATGCAATTTCTGTGTTTCATAGTCAATATGAAGCTCCAAGGGTTACAGTAAACACCCAGTGTTGCGTCGCAATCTAATACTGGCCTCTCAGGAGAGGCAAGTATACAGACTGTTTGAAGCATTCCTCCCCCTGGACGTAAGTCGGCCTTCTGCCTACTATATTCAATCCCGATGCAATTTCTGTGTTTCATAGTAAATATGAGGCTCCAAGGGGTACAGTAAACACCCGGTGGTGCGTCGCAATCTGATACTGGCCTCTCAGGAAAGGCAGGTATACAGACTGTTTGAAGCATCCCTCCCCCTGTACGTAAGTCAGCCTTCTGCCTACTATATTCAATCCCGATGCAATTTCTGTGTTTCATAGTCAATATGAAGCTCCAAGGGTTACAGTAAACACCCAGTGGTGCGTCGCAATCTAATACTGGCCACTCAGTAATGGCACATATACAGACTGTTTGAAGCATTCCTCTCCCTGGATGTAAGTCGGCCTTCTGCCTACCATATTCAATCCCGATGCAATTTCTGTGTTTCATAGGCAATATGAGGCTCCAAGGGTTACAGTAAACACCCAGTGGTGCGTCGCAATCTAATACTGGCCTCTCAGGAAAGTCACGTATACAGACTGTTTGAAGCATTGCTCCCCCTGGACGTAAGTCGGCATTGTGCCTACTATATTCAATCCCGATGCAATTTCTGTGTTTCATCGTCAATATGAAGCTCCAAGGGTTACAGTAAATACCCAGTGGTGCGTCGCAATCTAATACTGGCCTCTCAGTAACGGCACATATACAGACTGTTTGAAGCATTCCTCCCCTTGGACGTAAGTCGGCCTTCCGCCTACTATATTCAATCCCGATGCACTTTCTGTGTTTCATCGTCAATATGAAGTTCCAAGGGTTACAGTAAATTCCCAGTGGTGCGTCGCAGTCTATAACTGACCTCTCAGGAAAGGCACGTATACAGACTGTTTGAAGCATTACTCCCCCTGGACGTAAGTCGGCATTGTGCCTACTACATTCCATCCCGATGCAATTTCTGTGTTTCATAGTCAATATGAAGCTCCAAGGGTTACAGTAAACACCCAGTGGTGCGTCGCAATCTAATACTGGCCTCTCAATAACGGCACATATACAGACTGTTTGAAGCATTCCTCCCACAAGACGTAAGTCGGCCTTCTGCCTACTATATTCAATCCCGATGCAATTTCTGTGTTTCATCGTCAATATGAAGCTCCAAGGGTTACAGTAAACACCCAGTGTTGCGTGGCAATCTAATAGTGGAATCTCAGGAAAGGCACGTATACAACTGTATGAAGCATTGCTCCCCCTGGACGTAAGTCGGCATTGTGCCTACTATATCCAATCCCGATGCAATTTCTGAGTTTCATCGTCAATATGAAGCTCCAAGGGTTACAGTAAACTCCCAGTGGTGCGTCGCAGTCTAATACTGGCCTCTCATGAAAGGCACATATACAGACTGTTTGAAGCATACCTCCCCCTAGACGTTAGTCGGCCTTCTGCCTACTATATTCAATCCCGATGCAATTTCTGTGTTTCATCGTCAATATGAAGCTCCAAGGGTTACAGTAAACAGCCAGTGGTGCGTCGCAATCTAATACTGGCCTCTCAGTAACGGCACATATACAGACTGTTTGAAGCATTCCTCCCCCTGTACGTAAGTCAGCCTTCCGCCTACTATATTCAATCCCGATGCAATTTCTGTGTTTCATAGTCAATATGAAGCTCCAAGGGTTACAGTAAACACCCAGTGGTACGTCGCAATCTAATACTGGTCTCTCAGGAACGGCACATATACAGACTGTTTGAAGCATTCCTCCCCCTGGACGTAAGTCGGCCTTCTGCCTACTATATTCAATCCCGATGCAATTTCTGTGTTTCATATACAATATGAAGCTCCAAGGATTACAGTAAACACCCAGTGGTGCGTCGCAATCTAATACTGGAATCTCAGGAAAGGCAAGTATACAGACTGTTTGAAGCATTGCTCCCCCTGGACGTAAGTCGGCCTTCTGCCTACTATATTCAATCCCGATGCAATTTCTGTGCTTCATAGTCAATATGAAGCTCCAAGGGTTACAGTAAACACCCAGTGGTGCGTCGCAATCCAATACTGGCCTCTCAGGAAAGGCAAGTATACAGACTGTTTGAAGCATTCCTCCCCCTGTACGTAAGTCGGCCTTCTGCCTACTATATTCAATCCCGATGCAATTTCTGTGTTTCATCGTCAATATGAAGCTCCAAGGGTTACAGTAAACACCCAGTGGTGCGTCGCAATCTAATACTGGCCTCTCAGGAAAGGCACGAATACAGACTGTTTGAAGCATTGTTCCCCTGGACGTAAGTAAGCATTGTGCCTCCTATATTCAATCCCGATGCAATTTCTGTGTTTCATCATCAATATGTAGCTACAAGGGTTACAATAAAAACATCCAGTGGTGCGTCGCACTCTAATACTGGCCTCTCAGTAACGGTACATATACAGACTGTTGAAGCATTGCTCCTCCTTTACGTAAGTAGGCCTTCTGCCTACTATATTCAATCCCGATGCAATTTCTGTGTTTCATAGTCAATATGAAGCTCCAAGGGTTACAGTAAACACCCAGTGGTGCGTCGCAATCTAATACTGGCCTCTCAGTAACGGCACATATACAGACCGTTTGAAGCATTCCTCCCCCTGGACGTAAGTCGGCCTTCTGCCTACTGTATTCAATCCCGATGCAATTTCTGTGTCTCATAGTCAATATGAAGCTCCAAGGGTTACAGTAAACACCCAGTGGTGCGTCGCAATCTAATACTGGCCTCTCAGGAAAGGCAGGTATACAGACTGTTTGAAGCATCCCTCCCCTTGTACGTAAGTCGGCCTTCTGCCTACTATATTCAGTCCCGATGCAATTTCTGTGTTTCATCGTCAATATGAAGCTCCAAGGGTTACAATAAAAACACCCAGTGTTGCGTCCCACTCTAATCCTGGCCTCTCAGTAACGCCACATATAATGACTGTTGAAGCATTGCTCCCCCTGGACGTAAGTCGGCCTTCTGCCTACTATATTCAATCCCGATGCAATTTCTGTGTTTCATAGTCAATATGAAGCTCCAAGGGTTACAGTAAACACCCAGTGGTACGTCGCAATCTAATACTGGTCTCTCAGTAACGGCACATATACAGACTGTTTGAAGCATTCCTCCCCCTGGACGTAAGTCGGCCTTCTGCCTGCTATACTCAATCCCGATGCAATTCCTGTGTTTCATTGTCAATATGAATCTCCAAGGGTTACAGTAAACACCTAGTGGTGCGACGCAATCTAATACTGGCCTCTCAGTAACGGCACATATACAGACTGTTTGAAGCATTCCTCCCCTTGGACGTAAGTCGGCCTTCCGCCTACTATATTCAATCCCGATGCACTTTCTGTGTTTCATCGTCAATATGAAGTTCCAAGGGTTACAGTAAATTCCCAGTGGTGCGTCGCAGTCTATAACTGACCTCTCAGGAAAGGCACGTATACAGACTGTTTGAAGCATTACTCCCCCTGGACGTAAGTCGGCATTGTGCCTACTACATTCAATCCCGATGCAATTTCTGTGTTTCATAGTCAATATGAAGCTCCAAGGGTTACAGTAAACACCCAGTGGTGCGTCGCAATCTAATACTGGCCTCTCAGTAACGGCACATATACAGACTGTTTGAAGCATTCCTCCCACTGGACGTAAGTCGGCCTTCTGCCTACTATATTCAATCCCGATGCAATTTATGTGTTTCATCGTCAATATGAAGCTCCAAGGGTTACAGTAAACACCCAGTGTTGCGTCGCAATCTAATAGTGGAATCTCAGGAAAGGCACGTATACAACTGTATGAAGCATTGCTCCCCCTGGACGTTAGTCGGCATTGTGCCTACTATATCCAATCCCGATGCAATTTCTGAGTTTCATCGTCAATATGAAGCTCCAAGGGTTACAGTAAACTCCCAGTGGTGCGTCGCAGTCTAATACTGGCCTCTCATGAAAGGCACATATACAGACTGTTTGAAGCATACCTCCCCCTAGACGTTAGTCGGCCTTCTGAGTACTATATTCAATCCCGATGCAATTTCTGTGTTTCATGGTCAATATGAAGCTCCAAGGGTTACAGTAAACAGCCAGTGGTGCGTCGCAATCTAATACTGGAATCTCAGGATTGGCACGTATACAACTGTATGAAGCATTGCTCCCCGTGGACGCAAGTCTGCATTGTGGCTACTATATTCAATCCCGATGCAATTTCTGTGTTTTATCGTCAAAAAGAAGCGGCAAGGGTTACAGTAAACTCCCAGTGGTGCGTCGCAATCTAATACTGGCCTCTCAGTAACGGTACATATACAGGCTGTTTGAAGCATTCCTCCCCCTGTACGTAAGTCAGCCTTCTGCCTACTATATTCAATCCCGATGCAATTTCTGTGTTTCATGGTCAATATGAAGCTCCAAGGGTTACAGTAAACACCCAGTGGTGCGTCGCAATCCAATACTGGCCTCTCAGTAACGGCACATATACATGTTGTTTGAAGCATTCCTCCCCCTGTACGTAATCTGCCTTCTGCCTACTATATTCAATCCCGATGCAATTTCTGTGTTTCATAGTCATTATGAAGCTCCAAGGGTTACAGTAAACACCCAGTGGTGCGTCGCAATCTAATTCTGGCCCCTCACTAACGGCACATATAGTGACTGTTTGAAGCATTCCTCCCCCTGGACGTAAGTCGGTCTTCTGCCTACTATATTCAATCCCGATGCAATTTCTGTGTTTCATAGTCATATGAAGCTCCAAGGGTTACAGTAAACACCCAGTGGTGCGTCGCAATCTAATACTGGTCTCTCAGGAAAGGCACGTATACAGACTGTTTGAAGCGTTGCTCCCCCTGGACGTAAGTCGGCATTGTGCCTACTATATTCAATCCCGATGCAATTTCTGTGTTTCATCGTCAATATGAAGCTCCAAGGGTTACAGTAAACACCCAGTGGTGCGTCGCAATCTAATACTGGCCTCTCAGGAAAGGCACGTATACAGACTGTTTGAAGCATTGCTCCCCCTGGACGTAAGTCGGCATTGTGACTCCTATATTCAATCCCGATGCAATTTCTGTGTTTCATCGTCAATATGAAGCTCCAAGGGTTACAATAAAAATACCCAGTGGTGCGTCGCACTCTAATACTGGCCTCTCAGTAACGGCACATATACAGACTGTTGAATCATTGCTCCCCCTGGACATAAGTCGGCCTTCTGCCTACTATATTCAATCCCGATGCTATTTCTGTGTTTCATAGTCAATATGAAGCTCCAAGGGTTACAGTAAACACCCAGTGGTGCGTCGCAATCTAATACTGGCCTCTCAGTAACGGCACATATACAGACTGTTTGAAGCATTCCTCCCCCTGGACGTAAGTCGGCCTTCTGCCTACTATATTCTATCCCGATGCAATTCCTGTGTTTCATCGTCAATATGAAGCTCGAAGGGTTACAGTAAACTCCCAGTGGTGCGTCGCAGTCTAATACTGGCCTCTCAGGAAAGGCACGTATACAGACTGTTTGAAGCATTGCTCCCCCTGGACGTAAGTCGGCATTGTGCCTACTAAATTCAATCCCGATGCAAATTCTGTGTTTCATCGTAAATATGAAGCTCCAAGGGTTACAGTAAAAACCCAGTGGTGCGTCGCAATCTAATACTGGCCTCTCAGTAACGGCACATATACAGACAGTTTGAAGCATTCCTCCCCCTGGACGTAAGTCGGCCTTCTGCCTACTATATTCAATCCCGACGCAATTTCTGTGTTTCATAGACAATATGAAGCTCCAAGGGTTACAGTAAACACCCAGTGGTGCGTCGCAATCTAATACTGGAATCTCAGGAAAGGCAAGTATACAGACTGTTTGAAGCATTGCTCCCCCTGGACGTAAGTCGGCCTTCTGCCTACTATATTCAATCCCGATGCAATTTCTGTGCCTCATAGTCAATATGAAGCTCCAAGGGTTACAGTAAACACCCAGTGGTGCGTCGCAATCCAATACTGGCCTCTCAGGAAAGGCTAGTATACAGACTGTTTGAAGCATTCCTCCCCCTGTACGTAAGTCGGCATTCTGCCTACTATATTCAATCCCGATGCAATTTCTGTGTTTCATAGTCAATCTGAAGCTCCAAGGGTTACAGTAAACACCCAGTGGTGCGTCGCAATCTAATACTGGCCTCTCAGGAAAGGCAAGTATACAGACTGTTTGAAGCAGTTCTCCCCCTGGACGTAAGTCGGCCTTCTGCCTACTATATTCAATTCCGATGCAATTTCTGTGTTTCATAGTCAATATGAAGCTCCAAGGGTTACAGTAAACACCCAGTGGTGCGTCGCAATCTAATACTGGCCTCTCAGGAGAGGCAAGTATACAGACTGTTTGAAGCATTCCTCCCCCTGGACGTAAGTCGGCCTTCTGCCTACTATATTCAATCCCGATGCAATTTCTGTGTTTCATAGACAATATGAAGCTCCAAGGGGTACAGTAAACACCCGGTGGTGCGTCGCAATCTGATACTGGCCTCTCAGGAAAGGCAGGTATACAGACTAATTGAAGCATCCCTCCCCTTGTACGTAAGTCGGCCTTCTGCCTACTATATTCAATCTCGATGCAATTTCTGTGTTTCATCGTCAATATGAAGCTCCAAGGGTTACAATAAAAACACCCAGTGTTGCGTCGCACTCTAATCCTGGCCTCTCAGTAACGCCACATATAAAGACTGTTGAAGCATTGCTCCCCCTGGACGTAAGTCGGCCTTCTGCCTACTATATTCAATCCCGATGCAATTTCTGTGTTTCATAGTCAATATGAAGCTCCAAGGGTTACAGTAAACACCCAGTGGTACGTCGCAATCTAATACTGGTCTCTCAGTAACGGCACATATACAGACTGTTAGAAGCATTCCTCCCCCTGGACGTAAGTCGGCCTTCTGCCTGCTATATTCAATCCCGATGCAATTCCTGTGTTTCATCGGAAATATGAATCTCCAAGGGTTACAGTAAACACCTAGTGGTGCGACGCAATCTAATACTGGCCTCTCAGTAACGGCACATAAACAGACTGTTTGAAGGATTCCTCCCCTTGGACGTAAGTCGGCCTTCCGCCTACTATATTCAATCCCGATGCACTTTCTGTGTTTCATCGTCAATATGAAGTTCCAAGGGTTACAGTAAATTCCCAGTGGTGCGTCGCAGTCTATAACTGACCTCTCAGGAAAGGCACGTATACAGACTGTTTGAGGCATTACTCCCCCTGGACGTAAGTCAGCATTGTGCCTACTACATTCAATCCCGATGCAATTTCTGTGTTTCATAGTCAATATGAAGCTCCAAGGGTTACAGTAAACACCCAGTGGTGCGTCGCAATCTAATACTGGCCTCTCAGTAACGGCACATATACAGACTGTTTGAAGCATTCCTCCCACTGGACGTAAGTCGGCCTTCTGCCTACTATGTTCAATCCCGATGCAATTTCTGTGTTTCATCGTCAATATGAAGCTCCAAGGGTTACAGTAAACACCCAGTGTTGCGTCGCAATCTAATAGTGGAATCTCAGGAAAGGCACGTATAAAACTGTATGAAGCATTGCTCCCCCTGGACGTAAGTCGGCATTGTGCCTACTATATCCAATCCCGATGAAATTTCTGAGTTTCATCGTCAATATGAAGCTCCAAGGGTTACAGTAAACAGCCAGTGGTGCGTCGCAATCTAATACTGGAATCTCAGGAATGGCACGTATACAACTGTATGAAGCATTGCTCCCCCTGGACGCAAGTCTGCATTGTGGCTACTATATTCAATCCCGATGCAATTTCTGTGTTTTATCGTCAAAAAGAAGCAACAAGGGTTACAGTAAACTCCCAGTGGTGCGTCGCAATCTAATACTGGCCTCTCAGTAACGGTACATATACAGGCTGTTTGAAGCATTCCTCCCCCTGTACGTAAGTCAGCCTTCTGCCTACTATATTCAATCCCGATGCAATTTCTGTGTTTCATGGTCAATATGAAGCTCCAAGGGTTACAGTAAACACCCAGTGGTGCGTCGCAATCCAATACTGGCCTCTCAGTAACGGCACATATACATGTTGTTTGAAGCATTCCTCCCCCTGTACGTAAGTCTGCCTTCTGCCTACTATATTCAATCCCGATGCAATTTCTGTGTTCATAGTCATTATGAAGCTCCAAGGGTTACAGTAAACACCCAGTGGTGCGTCGAAATCTAATTCTGGCCCCTCACTAACGGCACATATAGTGACTGTTTGAAGCATTCCTCCCCATGGACGTAAGTCGGTCTTCTGCCTACTATGTTCAATCCCGATGCAATTTCTGTGTTTCATAGTCATATGAAGCTCCAAGGGTTACAGTAAACACCCAGTGGTGCGTCGCAATCTAATACTGGTCTCTCAGGAAAGGCACGTATACAGACTGTTTGAAGCGTTGCTCCCCCTGGACGTAAGTCGGCATTGTGCCTACTATTTTCAATCCCGATGCAATTTCTGTGTTTCTTCGTCAATATGAAGCTCCAAGGGTTACAGTAAACACCCAGTGGTGCGGCGCAATCTAATACTGGCCTCTCAGGAAAGGCACGTATACAGACTGTTTGAAGCATTGCTCCCCCTGGACGTAAGTCGGCATTGTGCCTCCTATATTCAATCCCGATGCAATTTCTGTGTTTCATCGTCAATATGAAGCTCCAAGGGTTACAATAAAAATACCCAGTGGTGCGTCGCACTCTAATACTGGCCTCTCAGTAACGGCACATATACAGACTGTTGAATCATTGCTCCCCCTGGACATAAGTCGGCCTTCTGCCTACTATATACAATCCCGATGCTATTTCTGTGTTTCATAGTCAATATGAAGCTCCAAGGGTTACAGTAAACACCCAGTGGTGCGTCGCAATCTAATACTGGCCTCTCAGTATCGGCACATATACAGACTGTTTGAAGCATTCCTCCCCCTGGACATAAGTCGGCCTTCTGCCTACTATATTCTATCCCGATGCAATTCCTGTGTTTCATCGTCAATATGAAGCTCGAAGGGTTACAGTAAACTCCCAGTGGTGCGTCGCAGTCTAATACTGGCCTCTCAGGAAAGGCACGTATACAGACTGTTTGAAGCATTGCTCCCCCTGGACGTAAGTCGGCATTGTGCCTACTAAATTCAATCCCGATGCAAATTCTGTGTTTCATCGTAAATATGAAGCTCTAAGGGTTACAGTAAATACCCAGTGGTGCGTCGCAATCTAATACTGGCCTCTCAGTAACGGCACATATACAGACTGTTTGAAGCATTCCTCCCCCTGGACGTAAGTCGGCCTTCTGCCTACTATATTCAATCCCGACGCAATTTCTGTGTTTCATAGACAATATGAAGCTCCAAGTGTTACAGTAAACACCCAGTGGTGCGTCGCAATCTAATACTGGAATCTCAGGAAAGGCAAGTATACAGACTGTTTGAAGCATTGCTCCCCCTGGACGTAAGTCGGCCTTCTGCCTACTATATTCAATCCCGATGCAATTTCTGTGCTTCATAGTAAATATGAAGCTCCAAGGTTTACAGTAAACACCCTGTGGTGCGTCGCAATCCAATACAGGCCTCTCAGGAAAGGCAAGAATACAGACTGTTTGAAGCATTCCTCCCCCTGTACGTAAGTCGGCCTTCTGCCTACTAAATTCAATCCCGATGCAATTTCTGTGTTTCATAGTCAATATGAAGCTCCAAGGGTTACAGTAAACACCCAGTGGTGCGTCGCAATCTAATACTGGCCTCTCAGTAACGGCACATATACAGACTGTTTGAAGCATTGCTCCCCCTGGACGTAAGTTGGCCTTCTGCCTACTTTATTCAATCCCGATGCAATTCCTGTGTTTCTTCGTCAATATGAAGCTCCAAGGGTTACAGTAAACTCCCAGTGGTTCGTCGCAGTCTAATACTGGCCTCTCAGGAAAGGCACGTATACAGACTGTTTGAAGCATTGCTCCCCCTGGACGTAAGTCGGCATTGTGCCCACTATATTCAATCCCGATGCAATTTCGGTGTTTCATCGTCAATATGAAGGTCCAAGAGTTACAGTAAACACCGAGTGGTGCGTCGCAATCTAATACTGGAATCTCAGGAAAGGTACGTATACAACTGTATGAAGCATTGCTCCCCCTGGACGTAACTCGGCATTGTGCCTACTATATTCAATCCCGATGCAATTTCTATGTTTTATCGTCAATATGAAGCTCCAAGGGTTACAGTAAAGTCCCAGTGGTGCGACGCAGTCTAATACTGGCCTCTCAGGAAAGGCACGTATACAGACTGTTTGAAGCATTGCTCCCCCTGGACGTAAGTCGTCATTGTGCCTACTATATTAAATCCCGATGCAATTTCTGTGTTTCATCGTCAATATGAAGCTCCAAGGGTTACATTAAACACCCAGTGGTGCGTCGCAATCTAATACCGGCCTCTCAGGAAAGGCACGTATACAGGTTGTTTGAAGCATTGCTCCCCCTGGACGTAAGTCGGCATTGTGCCTGCTATATTCAATCCCAATGCAATTTCTGTGTTTCATCGTCAATATGAAGCTCCAAGGGTTACAGTAAACACCCAGTGATGCGTCGCAATCTAGTACTGGCCTCTCAGTAAGGGCACATATACAGACTGTTTGAAGCATTACTCCCCCTGGACGTAAGTCGGCATTGTGCCTACTATATTCAATCCCGATGCAATTTCTGTGTTTCATCGTCAATATGAAGTTCCAAGGGTTACAGTAAATTCCCAGTGGTGCGTCACAGTCTATAACTGCCTCTCAGGAAAGGCACGTATACAGACTCTTTGAAGCGTTGCGCCCACCTGGACGTAAGTCGGCATTGGGCCTACTATATTCAATCCCGATGCAATTTCTGTGTTTCATCGTCAATATGAAGCTCCAAGGGTGGCAGTAAACTCCCAGTGATGCGTCGCAATGTAATACTGGCCTCTCAGGAAAGGCACGTATACAGACTGTTTGAAGCATTACTCCCCCTGAACATAAGTCGGCATTGTGCCTACTATATTCAATCCCGATGCAATTTCTGTGTTTCATCGTCAATATGAAGCGACAAGGTTTACAGTAAACTCCCAGTGGTGCGTCGCAATCTAATACTGGCCTCTCAGTAACGGCACATATACAGACTGTTTGAAGCATTCCTCCCCCTGTACGTAAGTCAGCCTCCTGCCTACTATATTCAATCCCGATGCAATTTCTGTATTTCATTGCCAATATGAAGCTCCAAGGGTTACAGTAAACACACAGTGGTGCGTCGCAATCTAATACTGGAGTCTAAGGAAAGGCACGTTATACAACTGTATGAAGCATTGCTCCCCCTGGACGTAAGTCTGCATTGTGCCTACTATATACAATCCCAATGAAATTTCTGTGTTTCATCGTTAATATGAAGCTCCAAGGGTTACAGTAAACTCCCAGTGGTGCGTCGGAATCTAATACTGGCCTCTCAGTAACGGCACATATACAAGTTGTTTGAAGCATTCCTCCCCCTGTACGTAAGTCGGCCTTCTGCCTACTATATTCAATCCCGATGCAATTTCTGTGTTTCATAGTCAATATGAAGCTCCAAGGGTTACAGTAAACACCCAGTGGTGCGTCGAAATCTAATTCTGGCATCTCAGTAACGGCACATTTAGTGTCTGTTTGAAGCATTCCTCCCCCTGGACGTAAGTCGGTCTTCTGCCTACTATATTCAATCCCGATGCAATTTCTGTGTTTCATAGTAAATATGAAGCTCCAACGGGTTACAGTAAACACCCAGTGGTGCGTCGCAATCTAATACTGGCCTCTCAGGAAAGGCACGTATACAGACTGTTTGAAGCGTTGTTCCCCTGGACGTAAGTCGGCATTGTGCCTACTATATTCAATCCCGATGCAATTTCTGTGTTTCATCGTCAATATGAAGCTCCAAGGGTTACAGTAAACACCCAGTGGTGCGTCGCAATCTAATACTGGCCTCTGAGTAACGGCACATATACAGACTGTTTGAAGCATTGCTCCCCCTGGACGTAATTCGGCCTTCTGCCTACTATATTCAATCCCAATGCAATTTCTGTGTTTCATCGTCAATATGAAGCTCCAAGGGTTACAGTAAACACCCAGTGGTGCGTCGCAATCTAATACTGGCCTCTAGGTGACGGCACACATACAGACTGTGTTGAAACGTTCCTCCCCCTGGACATAAGTCGGCCTTCTGCCTACTATATTCCATCCCGATGCAATTTCTGTGTTTCATAGTCAATATGGAGCTCCAAGGGTAACAGTAAACACCCAGTGGTGCGTCGCAATCTAATACTGGCCTCTCAGGAAAGGCGCGTATACAGACTGTTTGAAGCATTGCTCTCCCTGGACGTAAGTCGGCCTTCTGAATACTATATACAATCCCGATGCAATTTCTGTGTTTCATAGTCAATATGAAGCACCAAGGGTTACAGTAAACACCCAGTGGTGCGTCGCAATCTAATACTGGCCTCTCAGTAACTGCACATATACAGACTGTTTGAAGCATTCCTCCCCCTGGACGTAAGTCGGCCTTCTGCCTACTATATTCAATCCCGATGCAATTTCTGTGTTTCATAGTCAATATGAAGCTCAAAGTGTTACAGTAAACACCCAGTGGTGCGTCGCAATCTAATACTGGCCTCTCAGGAAAGGCACGTATACCGACTGTTTGAAGCATTGCTCCCCCTGGACGTAAGTCGGCCTTCTGCCTACTATATTCAATCCCGACGCAATTTCTGTGTTTCATAGTCAATATGAAGCTCCAAGGGTTACAGTAAACACCTAGTGGTGCGTCGCAGTCTAATACTGGCCTCTCAGTAACGGCACATATACAGACTGTTTGAAGCATTCCTCCCCTTGGACGTAAGTCGGCCATCTGCCTACTATATTCAATCCCGATGCAATTTCTGTGTTTCATCGTCAATATGAAGCTCCAAGGGTTACAGTAGACACCCAGTGATGCGTCGCAATCTAGTACTTGCCTCTCAGTAAGGGCACATATACAGACTGTTTGAAGCATTACTCCCCCTGGACGTAAGTCGGCATTGTGCCTACTATATTCAATCCCGATGCAATTTCTGTGTTTCATCGCCAATATGAAGTTCCAAGGGTTACAGTAAATTCCCAGTGGTGCGTCACAGTCTATAACTGCCTCTCAGGAAAGGCACGTATACAGACTCTTTGAAGCGTTGCGCCTCCTGGACGTAAGTCGGCATTGGGCCTACTATATTCAATCCCGATGCAATTTCTGTGTTTCATCGTCAATATGAAGCTCCAAGGGTGGCAGTAAACTCCCAGTGATGCGTCGCAATGTAATACTGGCCTCTCAGGAAAGGCACGTATACAGACTGTTTGAAGCATTACTCCCCCTGAACATAAGTCGGCATTGTGCCTACTATATTCAATCCCGATGCAATTTCTGTGTTTCATCGTCAATATGAAGCGACAAGGTTTACAGTAAACTCCCAGTGGTGCGTCGCAATCTAATACTGGCCTCTCAGTAACGGCACATATACAGACTGTTTGAAGCATTCCTCCCCCTGTACGTAAGTCAGACTCCTGCCTACTATATTCAATCCCGATGCAATTTCTGTATTTCATTGCCAATATGAAGCTCCAAGGGTTACAGTAAACACACAGTGGTGCGTCGCAATCTAATACTGGAGTCTAAGGAAAGGCACGTATACAACTGTATGAAGCAATGCTCCCCCTGGACGTAAGTCTGCATTGTGCCTACTATATTCAATCCCAACGAAATTTCTGTGTTTCATCGTTAATATGAAGCTCCAAGGGTTACAGTAAACTCCCAGTGGTGCGTCGGAATCTAATACTGGCCTCTCAGTAACGGCACATATACATGTTGTTTGAAGCATTCCTCCCCCTGTACGTAAGTCTTCCTTCTGCCTACTATATTCAATCCCGACGCAATTTCTGTGTTTCATAGTCAATATGAAGCTCCAAGGGTTACAGTAAACACCCAGAGGTGCGTCGAAATCTAATTCTGGCATCTCAGTAACGGCACATTTAGTGTCTGTTTGAAGCATTCCTCCCCCTGGACGTAAGTCGGTCTTCTGCCTACTATATTCAATCCCGATGCAATTTCTGTGTTTCATAGTAAATATGAAGCTCCAAGGGTTACAGTAAACACCCAGTGGTGCGTCGCAATCTAATACTGGCCTCTCAGGAAAGGCACGTATTCAGACTGTTTGAAGCGTTGCTCCCCCTGGACGTAAGTCGGCATTGTGCCTACTATATTCAATCCCGATGCAATTTCTGTGTTTCATCGTCAATATGAAGCTCCAAGGGTTACAGTAGATACCCAGTGGTGCGTCGCAATCTAATACTGGCCTCTCAGTAACGGCACATATACAGACTGTTTGAAGCATTGCTCCCCCTGGACGTAATTCGGCCTTCTGCCTACTATATTCAATCCCGATGCAATTTCTGTGTTTCATCGTCAATATGAAGCTCCAAGGGTTACAGTAAACACCCAGTGGTGCGTCGCAATCTAATACTGGACTCTCAGTGACGGCACACATACAGACTGTGTTGAAACGTTCCTCCCCCTGGACATAAGTCGGCCTTCTGCCTACTATATTCCATCCCGATGCAATTTCTGTGTTTCATAGTCAATATGGAGCTCCAAGGGTAACAGTAAACACCCAGTGGTGCGTCGCAATCTAATACTGGCCTCTCAGGAAAGGCGCGTATACAGACTGTTTGAAGCATTGCTCTCCCTGGACGTAAGTCGGCCTTCTGAATACTATATACAATCCCGATGCAATTTCTGTGTTTCATAGTCAATATGAAGCACCAAGGGTTACAGTAAACACCCAGTGGTGCGTCGCAATCTAATACTGGCCTCTCAGTAACTGCACATATACAGACTGTTTGAAGCATTCCTCCCCCTGGACGTAAGTCGGCCTTCTGCCTACTATATTCAATCCCGATGCAATTTCTGTGTTTCATAGTCAAAATGAAGCTCCAAGGGTTACAGTAAACACCCAGTGGTGCGTCGAAATCTAATTCTGGCATCTCAGTAACGGCACATTTAGTGTCTGTTTGAAGCATTCCTCCCCCTGGACGTAAGTCGGTCTTCTGCCTACTATATTCAATCCCGATGCAATTTCTGTGTTTCATAGTAAATATGAAGCTCCAAGGGTTACAGTAAACACCCAGTGGTGCGTCGCAATCTAATACTGGCCTCTCAGGAAAGGCACGTATACAGACTGTTTGAAGCGTTGCTCCCCCTGGACGTAAGTCGGCATTGTGCCTACTATATTCAATCCCGATGCAAGGGTTACAGTAAACACCCAGTGGTGCGTCGCAATCTAATACTGGCCTCTGAGTAACGGCACATATACAGACTGTTTGAAGCATTGCTCCCCCTGGACGTAATTCGGCCTTCTGCCTACTATATTCAATCCCGATGCAATTTCTGTGTTTCATCGTCAATATGAAGCTCCAAGGGTTACAGTAAACACCCAGTGGTGCGTCGCAATCTAATACTGGCCTCTCAGTGACGGCACACATACAGACTGTGTTGAAACGTTCCTCCCCCTGGACATAAGTCGGCCTTCTGCCTACTATATTCCATCCCGATGCAATTTCTGTGTTTCATAGTCAATATGGAGCTCCAAGGGTAACAGTAAACACTCAGTGGTGCGTCGCAATCTAATACTGGCCTCTCAGGAAAGGCGCGTATACAGACTGTTTGAAGCATTGCTCTCCCTGGACGTAAGTCGGCCTTCTGAATACTATATACAATCCCGATGCAATTTCTGTGTTTCATAGTCAATATGAAGCACCAAGGGTTACAGTAAACACCCAGTGGTGCGTCGCAATCTAATACTGGCCTCTCAGTAACTGCACATATACAGACTGTTTGAAGCATTCCTCCCCCTGGACGTAAGTCGGCCTTCTGCCTACTATATTCAATCCCGATGGAATTTCTGTGTTTCATAGTCAATATGAAGCTCAAAGTGTTACAGTAAACACCCAGTGGTGCGTCGCAATCTAATACTGGCCTCTCAGGAAAGGCACGTATACCGACTGTTTGAAGCATTGCTCCCCCTGGACGTAAGTCGGCCTTCTGCCTACTAAATTCAATCCCGACGCAATTTCTGTGTTTCATAGTCAATATGAAGCTCCAAGGGTTACAGTAAACACCTAGTGGTGCGTCGCAATCTAATACTGGCCTCTCAGTAACGGCACATATACAGACTGTTTGAAGCATTCCTCCCCTTGGACGTAAGTCGGCCATCTGCCTACTATGTTCAATCCCGATGCAATTTCTTTGTTTCATCGTCAATATGAAGCTGCAAGGGTTAGAATAAAAACACCCAGTGGTGCATCGCAATCTAATACTGCCTCTCAGTAACGGCACATATACAGACTGTTGAAGCATTGCTCCCCCTGGACGTAAGTCGGCCTTCTGCCTACTATATTCAACCCCGATGCAATTTCTGTGTTTCATAGTCAAATGAAGCTCCAAGGGTTACAGTAAACGCCCAGTGGTGCGTCGCAATCTAATACTGGCCTCTGAGTAACGGCTCATATACAGACTGTTTGAAGCATTGCTCCCCCTGGACGTAAGTCGGCATTGTGCCTACTATATTCAATCCCGATGCAATTTCTGTGTTTCATCGTCAATATGAAGCTCCAAGGGTTACAGTAAACACCCTGCGGTGCGTCGCAATCTAATACTGGCCTCTCAGGAAAGGCACGTATACAGACTGTTTGAAGCATTGCTCCCCCTGGATGTAAGTCGGCATTGTGCCCACTATATTCAATCCCGATGCAATTTCCGTGTTTCATCGTCAATATGAAGCTCCAAGAGTTACAGTAAACACCCAGTGGTGCGTCGCAATCTAATACTGGCCTCTCAGTAATGGCACATATACAGACGGTTTGAAGCAATCCTCCCCCTGGACGTAAGTCGGCCTTCTGCCTACTATATTCAATCCCGATGCAATTTCTGTGTTTCATCATCAATATGAAGCTCCAAGGGTTACAGTAAACACCGAGTGGTGCATCGCAATCTAATACTGGAATCTCAGGAAAGGCACGTATACAACTGTATGAAGCATTGCTCCCCCTGGACGTAAGTCGGCATTGTGCCTACTATATTCAATCCCGATGCAATTTCTATGTTTTATCGTCAATATGAAGCTCCAAGGGTTACATTAAACACCCAGTGGTGCGTCGCAATCTAATACCGGCCTCTCAGGAAAGGCACGTATACATGTTGTTTGAAGCATTGCTCCCCCTGGACGTAAGTCGGCATTGTGCCTACTATATTCAATCCCGATGCAATTTCTGTGTTTCATCGTCAATATGAAGTTCCAAGGGTTACAGTAAATTCCCAGTGGTGCGTCGCAGTCTATAAATGCCTCTCAGGAAAGGCATGTATACAGACTCTTTGAAGCGTTGCGCCTCCTGGACGTAAGTCGGCATTGGGCCTACTATATTCAATCCCGATGCAATTTCTGTGTTTCATCGTCAATATGAAGCTCCAAGGGTGGCAGTAAACTCCCAGTGATGCGTCGCAATGTAATACTGGCCTCTCAGGAAAGGCACGTACACAGACTGTTTGAAGCATTACTCCCCCTGAACATAAGTCGGCATTGTGCCTACTATATTCAATCCCGATGCAATTTCTGTGTTTCATCGTCAATATGAAGCTCCAAGGGTTACAGTAAACACCCTGTGGTGCGTCGCAATCTAATACTGGCCTCTCAGTAACGGCACATATACAGACTGTTTGAAGCATTCCTCCCACTGGACGTAAGTCGGCCTTCAGCCTACTATATTCAATCCCGATGCAATTTCTGTGTTTCATCGTCAATATGAAGCTCCAAGGGTTACAGTAAACACCCAGTGGTGCGTCGCAATCTAATACTGGAATCTCAGGAAAGGCACGTATACAACTGTATGAAGCATTGCTCCCCCTGGACGTAAGTCGGCATTGTGCCTACTATATTCAATCCCGATGCAATTTCTGAGTTTCATCGTCAATATGAAGCTCCAAGGGTTACAGTAAACTCCCAGTGGTGCGTTGCAGTCTAATACTGGCCTCTCATGAAAGGCACATATACAGACTGTTTGATGCATACCTCCCCCTAGACGTTAGTCGGCCTTCTGCCTACTATATTCAATCCCGATGCAATTTCTGTGTTTCATCGTCAATATGAAGCTCCAAGGGTTACAGTAAACACCCAGTGGTGCGTCGCAATCTAATACTGGAACTCAGGAAAGGCACGTATACAACTGTACTGTAGCATTGCTCACCCTGGACGTAAGTCTGCATTGTGGCTACTATATTCAATCCAGATGCAATTTCTGTGTTTTATCGTCAATATGAAGCGACAAGGGTTACAGTAAACTCCCAGTGGTGCGTTGCAATCTAATACTGGCCTCTCAGTAACGGCACATATACAGACTGTTTGAAGCATTCCTCCCCCTGTACGTAAGTCAGCCTCCTGCCTACTATATTCAATCCCGATGCAATTTCTGTATTTCATTGCCAATATGAAGCTCCAAGGGTTACAGTAAACACACAGTGGTGCGTCGCAATCTAATACTGGAGTCTAAGGAAAGGCACGTATACAACTGTATGAAGCATTGCTCCCCCTGGACGTAAGTCTGCATTGTGCCTACTATATACAATCCCAATGAAATTTCTGTGTTTCATCGTTAATATGAAGCTCCAAGGGTTACAGTAAACTCCCAGTGGTGCGTCGGAATCTAATACTGGCCTCTCAGTAACGGCACATATACATGTTGTTTGAAGCATTCCTTCCCCTGTACGTAAGTCTGCGTTCTGCCTACTATATTCAATCCCGATGCAATTTCTGTGTGTCATAGTCAATATGAAGCTCCAAGGGTTACAGTAAACACCCAGAGGTGCGTCGAAATCTAATTCTGGCCTCTCAGTAACGGCACATTTAGTGACTGTTTGAAACATTCCTCCCCCTGGACGTAAGTCGGTCTTCTGCCTACTATATTCAATCCCGATGCAATTTCTGTGTTTCATAGTAAATATGAAGCTCCAAGGGTTACAGTAAACACCCAGTGGTGCGTCGCAATCTAATACTGGCCTCTCAGGAAAGGCACGTATACAGACTGTTTGAAGCGTTGCTCCCCCTGGACGTAAGTCGGCATTGTAGCTACTGTATTCAATCCCGATGCAATTTCTGTGTTTCATCGTCAATATGAAGCTCCAAGGGTTACAGTAAACACCCAGTGGTGCGTCGCAATCTAATACTGGCCTCTGAGTAACGGCACATATACAGACTGTTTGAAGCATTGCTCCCCCTGGACGTAATTCGGCCTTCTGCCTACTATATTCAATCCCGATGCAATTTCTGTGTTTCATAGTCAATATGAAGCTCCAAGGGTTACAGTAAACACCCAGTGGTGCGTCGCAATCTAATACTGGCCTCTCAGTAACGGCACATATACAGACTGATTGAAGCATTCCTCCCCCTGGACGTAAGTCGGCCTTCTGCCTACTATATTCAATCCCGATGCAATTTCTGTGTTTCATAGTCAATATGAAGCTCAACGGGCTACAGTAAACACCCAGTGGTGCGTCGCAATCTAATACTGGCCTCTCAGGAAAGGCACGTATACAGACTGTTTGAAGCATTGCTCCCCCTGGACGTAAGTCGGCCTTCTGCCTACTATATTCAATCCCGATGCAATTACTGTGTTTCATAGTCAATATGAAGCTCCAAGGGTTACAGTAAACACCCAGTGGTGCGTCGCAATCTAATACTGGCCTCTCAGGAAAGGCACGTATACAGACTGTTTGAAGCATTCCTCCCCTTGGACGTGAGTCGGCATTCTGCCTACTATATTCAATCCCGATGCAATTTCTGTGTCTCATAGTCAATATGGAGCTCCAAGAGTTACAGTAAAAACCCAGTGGTGCGACGCAATCTAATACTGGCCTCTCAGGAATGGCACGTATACAGACTGTTTGAAGCATTGCTCTCTCTGGACGTAAGTTGGCATTGTGCCTCCTATATTCAATCCCTATGCAATTTCTGTGTTTCATCGTCAATATGAAGCTGCAAGGGTTAGAATAAAAACACCCAGTTGTGCATCGCAATCTAATACTGGCCTCTCAGTAACGGCACATATACAGACTGTTGAAGCATTGCTCCCCCTGGACGTAAGTCGGCCTTCTGCCTACTGTATTCAACCCCGATGCAATATCTGTTTTTCATAGTCAATATGAAGCTCCAAGGGTTACAGTAAACGCCCAGTGGTTCGTCGCAATCTAATACTGGCCTCTGAGTAACGGCACATATACAGACTGTTTGAAGCATTTCTCCCCCTGGACGTAAGTCGGGATTGTGCCTACAATATTCAATCGCGATGCAATTTCTGTGTTTCATAGTCAATATGAAGCTCCAAGGGTTACAGTAAAAACACAGTGGTGCGTCGCAATCTAATACTGGCCTCTCAGTAACGGCACATATACAGACTGTTTGAAGCATTGCTCCCCTGGACGTAAGTCGGCATTGTGCCTCCTATATTCAGTCCCGATGCAATTTCTGTGTTTCATCGTCAATATGAAGCTCCAAGTGTTACAATAAAAACAACCAGTGGTGCGTCGCAATCTAATACTGGCCTCTCAGTAACGGCACATATACAGACTTTTGAAGCATTGCTCCCCCTGGACGTTAGTCGGACTTCTGATCACTATATTCAATCCCGAAGCAATTTCTGTGTTTCATAGTCAATATGAAGCTCCAAGGGTTACAGTAAACACCCAGTGGTGCGTCGCAATCTAATACTGGCCTCTCAGTAACGGCACATATACAGACGGTTTGAAGCATTCCTCCCCCTGGACGTAAGTCGGCCTTCTGCCTACTATATTCCATACCGATGCAATTTCTGAGTTTCATAGTCAATATGAAGCTCCAAGGGTTACAGTAAACACCCAGTGATGCGTCGCAATCTAATACTGGCCTCTCAGGAAAGGCAAGTATACAGACTGTTTGAGGCATTGCTCCCCCTGGACGTAAGTCGGCCTTCTGCCTACTATTTTCAATCCCGATGCAATTTCTGTGTCTCATAGTCAATATGAAGCTCCAAGGGTTACAGTAAAAACCCAGTGATGCGTCGCAATTTAATACTGGCCTCTCAGTAACGGCACATATACAGACTGTTTGAAGCATTCCTCCCCCTGGACGTAAGTCGGCCTTCTGCCTACTATATTCAATCCCGATGCAATTTCTGTGTTTCATCGTCAATATGAAGCTCCAAGGGTTACAGTAAACACCCAGTGGTGTGTCACAATCTAATACTGGCCTCTCAGGGAAGGCACGTATACAGACTGTTTGAGGCATTCCTCCCCCTGTACGTAAGTCGGCCTTCTGCCTGCTATATTCAATCCCGATGCAATTTCTGTGTTTCATAGTCAATATCAAGCTCCAAGGGTTACAGTAAACTCCCAGTGGTGTGTCACAATCTAATACTGGCCTCTCAGTAACGCCACATATACAGACTGTTTGAAGCATTCCTCCCCCTGGACGTAAGTCGGCCTTCTGCCTACTATATTCAATCCCGATGCCATTTCTGTGTTTCATAGTCAATATGGAGCTCCAAGAGTTACAGTAAACACCCAGTGGTGCGTCGCAATCTAATACTGGCCTCTCAGGAAGGGCACGTATACAGACTGTTTGAAGCCTTGCTCTCCCTGGACGTAAGTCGGCATTGTGCCTCCTATATTCAATCCCGATGCAATTTCTGTGTTTCATCGTCAATATGAAGCTCCAAGGGTTACAATAAAAACACCCAGTGGAGCGTCGCAATCTAATACTGGCCTCTCAGTAACGGCACATATACAGACTGTTTGAAGCATTCCTCCCAGTGGACGTAAGTCGGCATTGTGCCTACTATATTCAATCCCGATGCAATTTCTGTGTTCCATCGTCAATATGAAGCTCCAAGGGTTACAGTAAACACCCAGTGGTGAGTCGCAATCTAATACTGGTCTCTCAGGAAAGGCACGTATACAGACCGTTTGAAGCATTCCTCCCCCTGTGCGTAAGTCGGCCTTCTGCCTACTAAATTCAATCCCAATGCAATTTCTGTGTTTCATAGTCAATATGAAGATCCAAGGGTTACAGTAAACACCCAGTGGTGTGTCGCTATCTAATACTGACCTCTCAGTAACGGCACATATACAGACTGTTTGAAGCATTCCTCCCCCTGGACGTAAGTCGGCCTTCTGCCTACTATATTCAATCCCGATGCAATTTCTGTGTTTCATAGTCAATATGGAGCTCCAAGGGTTACAGTAAACACCCAGTGGTGCGTCGCAATCTAATACTGGCCTCTCAGGAATGGCTCGTATACAGACTGTTTGAAGCATTGCTCCCCTGGACGTAAGTCGGCATTGTGCCTCCTATATTCAATCCCGATGCAATTTCTGTGTTTCATCGTCAATATGAAGCTCCAAGGGTTACAATAAAAACACCCAGTGATGCGTCGCAATCTAATACTGGCCTCTCAGTATCGGCACATATACAGACTGTTGAAGCATTGCTCCCCCTGGACGTAAGTGGGCCTTCTGCCCACTATATTCAATCCGATGCAATTTCTGTGTTTCATAGTCAATATGAAGCTCCAAGGGTTACAGTGAACACCCAGTGGTGCGTCGCAATCTAATACTGGCCTCTCAGTAACGGCACATATACAGACAGTTTGAAGCATTCCTCCCCCTGGACGTAAGTCGACCTTCTGCCTACTATATTCAATCCCGATGCGATTTCTGTGTTTCATAGTCAATATGAAGCGCCAAGGGTTACAGTAAACACCCAGTGGTGCGTCGCAATCTAATACTGGCCTCTCAGGAAAGGCAAGTATACAGACTGTTTGAAGATTTGCTCCCCCTGGACGTAAGTCGGCCTTCTGCCTACAATATTCAATCCCGATGCAATTTCTGTGTTTCATAGTCAATATGAAACTCCAAGGGTTACAGTAAACACCCAGTGGTGCGTCGCAATCTAATACTGGCCTCTCAGTAACGGCACATTTACAGACTGTTTGAAGCATTCCTCCCCCTGGACGTAAGTCGGCCTTCTGCCTACTATATTCAATCCCGATGCAATTTCCGTGTTTCATCGTCAATATGAAGCTCCAAGGGTTACAGTAAACACCCAGTGGTGTGTCACAATCCATTACTGGCCTCTCAGGAAAGGCACGTATACAGACTGTTTGAAGCATTCCTTTCCCTGTACGTAAATCGGCCTTCTGCCTACTATAATCAATCCCGATGCAATTTCTGTGTTTCATAGTCAATATGAAGCTCCAAGGGTTACAGTAAACACCCGGTGGTGTGCCACAATCTAATACTGGCCTCTCAGAAACGGCACATATACAGACTGTTTGAAGCATTCCTCCCCCTAGATGTAAGTCGGCCTTCTGCCTACTATATTCAATCCCGATGCAATTTCTGTGTTTCATAGTCAATATGGAGCTCCAAGGGTTACAGTAAACACCCAGTGGTGCGTCGCAATCTAATACTGGCCTCTCAGGAAAGGCCCGTATACATACTGTTTGAAGCATTGCTCTCCCTGGACGTAAGTCGGCATTGTGCCTCCTATATTCAATCCCGATGCAATTTCTGTGTTTCATCGTCAATATGAAGCTCCAAGGGTTACAATAAAAACACCCAGTGGTGCGTCGCAATCTAATACTGGCCTCTCAGTAACGGCACATATACAGAGTGTTTGAAGCATTCCTCCACCTGGACGTAAGTCGGCATTGTGCCTACTATATTCAATCCCGATGCAATTTCTGTGTTTCATCGTCAATATGAAGCTCCAAGGGTTACAGTAAACACCCAGTGATGCGTCGCAATCTAGTACTGGCCTCTCAGTAAGGGCACATATACAGAATGTTTGAAGCATTCCTCCCCCTGGACGTAAGTCGGCCTTCTGCCTCCTATATTCAATCCCGATGCAATTTCTGTGTTTCATAGTCAATATGGAGCTCCAAGGGTTACAGTAAACACCCAGTGGTGCGTCGCAATCTAATACTGGCCTCTCAGGAAAGGCAAGTATACAGACTGTTTGAAGAATTGCTCCCCCTGGACGTAAGTCGGCCTTTTGCCTACTATATTCAATCCCGATGCAATTTCTGTGTTTCATAGTCAATATGAAGCTCCAAGGGTTACAGTAAAAACCCAGTGGTGCGGCGCAATCTAATACTGGCCTCTCAGTAACGGCACATATACAGACTGTTTGAAGCATTCCTCCCCCTGGACGTAAGTCGGCCTTCTGCCTACTATATTCAATCCCGATGCAATTTCCGTGTTTCATCGTCAATATGAAGCCCCAAGGGTTACGGTAAACACCCAGTGGTGTGCCACAATCTAATACTGGCCTCTCAGAAACGGCACAAATACAGACTGTTTGAAGCATTCCTCCCCCTAGACGTAAGTCGGCCTTCTGCCTAGTATATTCAATCCCGATGCAATTTCTGAGTTTCATAGTCAATATGGAGCTCCAAGGATTACAGTAAACACCCAGTGGTGCGTCGCAATCTAATACTGGCCTCTCAGGAAAGGCACGTATACAGACTGTTTGAAGCATTGCTCTCCCTGGACGTAAGTCGGCTTTGTGCCTCCTATATTCAATCCCGATGCAATTTCTGTGTTTCATCGTCAATATGAAGCTCCAAGGGTTACAATAAAAACACCCAGTGGTGCGTCGCAATCTAATACTGGCCTCTCAGTAACGGCACATATACAGACTGTTGAAGCTTTGCTCCCCCTGGACGTAAGTCGGCCTTCTGCCCACTATATTCAATCCCGGTGCAATTTCTGTGTTTCATAGTCAATATGAAGCTCCAAGGGTTTCAGTAAACACCCAGTGGTGCGTCGCAATCTAATACTGGCCTCTCAGTAACGGCACATATACAGAGTGTTTGAAGCATTCCTCCACCTGGACGTAAGTCGGCATTGTGCCTACTATATTCAATCCCGATGCAATTTCTGTGTTTCATCGTCAATATGAAGCTCCAAGGGTTACAGTAAACACCCAGTGATGCGTCGCAATCTAGTACTGGCCTCTCAGTAAGGGCACATATACAGAATGTTTGAAGCATTCCTCCCCCTGGACGTAAGTCGGCCTTCTGCCTCCTATATTCAATCCCGATGCAATTTCTGTGTTTCATAGTCAATATGGAGCTCCAAGGGTTACAGTAAACACCCAGTGGTGCGTCGCAATCTAATACTGGCCTCTCAGGAAAGGCAAGTATACAGACTGTTTGAAGAATTGCTCCCCCTGGACGTAAGTCGGCCTTTTGCCTACTATATTCAATCCCGATGCAATTTCTGTGTTTCATAGTCAATATGAAGCTCCAAGGGTTACAGTAAAAACCCAGTGGTGCGGCGCAATCTAATACTGGCCTCTCAGTAACGGCACATATACAGACTGTTTGAAGCATTCCTCCCCCTGGACGTAAGTCGGCCTTCTGCCTACTATATTCAATCCCGATGCAATTTCCGTGTTTCATCGTCAATATGAAGCCCCAAGGGTTACGGTAAACACCCAGTGGTGTGCCACAATCTAATACTGGCCTCTCAGAAACGGCACAAATACAGACTGTTTGAAGCATTCCTCCCCCTAGACGTAAGTCGGCCTTCTGCCTAGTATATTCAATCCCGATGCAATTTCTGAGTTTCATAGTCAATATGGAGCTCCAAGGATTACAGTAAACACCCAGTGGTGCGTCGCAATCTAATACTGGCCTCTCAGGAAAGGCACGTATACAGACTGTTTGAAGCATTGCTCTCCCTGGACGTAAGTCGGCTTTGTGCCTCCTATATTCAATCCCGATGCAATTTCTGTGTTTCATCGTCAATATGAAGCTCCAAGGGTTACAATAAAAACACCCAGTGGTGCGTCGCAATCTAATACTGGCCTCTCAGTAACGGCACATATACAGACTGTTGAAGCTTTGCTCCCCCTGGACGTAAGTCGGCCTTCTGCCCACTATATTCAATCCCGGTGCAATTTCTGTGTTTCATAGTCAATATGAAGCTCCAAGGGTTTCAGTAAACACCCAGTGGTGCGTCGCAATCTAATACTGGCCTCTCAGTAACGGCACATATACAGACTGTTTGAAGCATTCCTCCCCCTGGACTTAAGTCGGCATTGTGCCTACTATATTCAATCCCGATGCAATTTCTGTGTTTCATCGTCAATATGAAGCTCCAAGGGTTACAGTAAACACCCAGTGATGCGTCGCAATCTAGTACTGGCCTCTCAGTAAGGGCACATATACAGACAGTTTGAAGCATTCCTCCCCCTGGACGTAAGTCGGCATTGTGGCTTCTATATTCAATCCCGATGCGATTTCTGTGTTTCATAGTCAATATGAAGCGCCAAGGGTTACAGTAAACACCCAGTGGTGCGTCGCAATCTAATACTGGCCTCTCAGGAAAGGCAAGTATACAGACTGTTTGAAGATTTGCTTTCCCTGGACGTAAGTCGGCCTTCTGCCTACAATATTCAATCCCGATGCAATTTCTGTGTTTCATAGTCAATATGAAACTCCAAGGGTTACAGTAAACACCCAGTGGTGCGTCGCAATCTAATACTGGCCTCTCAGTAACGGCACATTTACAGACTGTTTGAAGCATTCCTCCCCCTGGACGTAAGTCGGCCTTCTGCCTACTATATTCAATCCCGATGCAATTTCCGTGTTTCATCGTCAATATGAAGTTCCAAGGGTTACAGTAAATTCCCAGTGAAGCGTCGCAGTCAATAACTGGCCTCTCAGGAAAGGCACGTATACAGACTGTTTGAAGCATTCCTTTCCCTGTACGTAAATCGGCCTTCTGCCTACTATATTCAATCCCGATGCAATTTCTGTGTTTCATAGTCAATATGAAGCTCCAAGGGTTACAGTAAACACCCGGTGGTGTGCCCATTTTAATACTGGCCTCTCAGAAACGGCACATATACAGACTGTTTGAAGCATTCCTCCCCCTAGACGTAAGTCGGCCTTCTGCCTACTATATTCAATCCCGATGCAATTTCTGTGTTTCATAGTCAATATGGAGCTCCAAGGGTTACAGTAAACACCCAGTGGTGCGTCGCAATCTAATACTGGCCTCTCAGGAAAGGCACGTATACAGACTGGTTGAAGCATTGCTCTCCCTGGACGTAAGTCGGCATTGTGCCTCCTATATTCAATCCCGATGCAATTTCTGTGTTTCTTCGTCAATATGAAGCTCCAAGGGTTACAATAAAAACACCCAGTGGTGCGTCGCAATCTAATACTGGCCTCTCAGTAACGGCACATATACAGACTGTTGAAGCATTGCTCCCCCTGGACGTAAGTCGGCCTTCTGCCCACTATATTCAATCCCGATGCAATTTCTGTGTTTCATAGTCAATATGTAGCTCCAAGGGTTTCAGTAAACACCCAGTGGTGCGTCGCAATCTAATACTGGCCTCTCAGTAACGGCACATATACAGACTGTTTGAAGCATTCCTCCACCTGGACGTAAGTCGGCATTGTGCCTACTATATTGAATCCCGATGCAATTTCTGTGTTTCATCGTCAATATGAAGCTCCAAGGGTTACAGTAAACACCCAGTGATGCGTCGCAATCTAGTACTGGCCTCTCAGTAAGGGCACATATACAGACTGTTTGAAGCATTACTCCCCCTGGACGTAAGTCGGCATTGTGCCTACTATATTCAATCCCGATGCAATTTCTGTGTTTCATCGTCAATATGAAGTTCCAAGGGTTACAGTAAATTCCCAGTGGTGCGTCGCAGTCTATAACTGGCCTCTCAGGAAAGGCACGTATACAGACTCTTTGAAGCGTTGCTCCTCCTGGACGTAAGTCGGCATTGTGCCTACTATATTCAATCCCGATGCAATTTCTGTGTTTCATCGTCAATATGAAGCTCCAAGGGTGGCAGTAAACACCCAGTGATGCGTCGCAATGTAATACTGGCCTCTCAGGAAAGGCACGTATACAGACTGTTTGAAGCATTCCTCCCCCTGTACGTAAGTCGGCCTTCTGCCTACTATATTCAATCCCAATGCAATTTCTGTGTTTCATAGTCAATATGAAGATCCAAGGGTTACAGTAAACACCCAGTGGTGTGTCGCTATTTAATACTGGCCTCTCAGTAACGGCACATATACAGAATGTTTGAAGCATTCCTCCCCCTGGACGTAAGTCGGCCTTCTGCCTCCTATATTCAATCCCGATGCAATTTCTGTGTTTCATAGTCAATATGGAGCTCCAAGGGTTACAGTAAACACCCAGTGGTGCGTCGCAATCTAATACTGGCCTCTCAGGAAAGGCAAGTATACAGACTGTTTGAAGAATTGCTCCCCCTGGACGTAAGTCGGCCTTTTGCCTACTATATTCAATCCCGATGCAATTTCTGTGTTTCATAGTCAATATGAAGCTCCAAGGGTTACAGTAAAAACCCAGTGGTGCGGCGCAATCTAATACTGGCCTCTCAGTAACGGCACATATACAGACTGTTTGAAGCAATCCTCCCCCTGGACGTAAGTCGGCCTTCTGCCTACTATATTCAATCCCGATGCAATTTCCGTGTTTCATCGTCAATATGAAGCCCCAAGGGTTACAGTAAACACCCAGTGGTGTGCCACAATCTAATACTGGCCTCTCAGAAACGGCACAAATACAGACTGTTTGAAGCATTCCTCCCCCTAGACGTAAGTCGGCCTTCTGCCTAGTATATTCAATCCCGATGCAATTTCTGAGTTTCATAGTCAATATGGAGCTCCAAGGATTACAGTAAACACCCAGTGGTGCGTCGCAATCTAATACTGGCCTCTCAGGAAAGGCACGTATACAGACTGTTTGAAGCATTGCTCTCCCTGGACGTAAGTCGGCTTTGTGCCTCCTATATTCAATCCCGATGCAATTTCTGTGTTTCATCGTCAATATGAAGCTCCAAGGGTTACAATAAAAACACCCAGTGGTGCGTCGCAATCTAATACTGGCCTCTCAGTAACGGCACATATACAGACTGTTGAAGCTTTGCTCCCCCTGGACGTAAGTCGGCCTTCTGCCCACTATATTCAATCCCGGTGCAATTTCTGTGTTTCATAGTCAATATGAAGCTCCAAGGGTTTCAGTAAACACCCAGTGGTGCGTCGCAATCTAATACTGGCCTCTCAGTAACGGCACATATACAGACTGTTTGAAGCATTCCTCCCCCTGGACTTAAGTCGGCATTGTGCCTACTATATTCAATCCCGATGCAATTTCTGTGTTTCATCGTCAATATGAAGCTCCAAGGGTTACAGTAAACACCCAGTGATGCGTCGCAATCTAGTACTGGCCTCTCAGTAAGGGCACATATACAGACAGTTTGAAGCATTACTCCCCCTGGACGTAAGTCGGCATTGTGGCTACTATATTCAATCTCGATGCAATTTCTGTGTTTCATCGTCAATATGAAGTTCCAAGGGTTACAGTAAATTCCCAGTGAAGCGTCGCAGTCAATAACTGGCCTCTCAGGAAAGGCACGTATACAGACTCTTTGAAGCGTTGCTCCTCCTGGACGTAAGTCGGCATTGGGCCTACTATATTCAATCCCGATGCAATTTCTGTGTTTCATCGTCAATATGAAGCTCCAAGGGTGGCAGTAAACACCCAGTGATGCTTCGCAATGTAATACTGGCCTCTCAGGAGAGGCACGTATACAGACTGTTTGAAGCATTCCTCCCCCTGTACGTAAGTCGGCCTTCTGCCTACTATATTCAATCCCAATGCAATTTCTGTGTTTCATAGTCAATATGAAGATCCAAGGGTTACAGTAAACACCCAGTGGTGTGTCGCTATCTAATACTGGCCTCTCAGTAACGGCACATATACAGAATGTTTGAAGCATTCCTCCCCCTGGACGTAAGTCGGCCTTCTGCCTACTATATTCAATCCCGATGCAATTTCTGTGTTTCATAGTCATAATGGAGTTCCAAGGGTTACAGTAAACACCCAGTGGTGCGTCGCAATCTAATACTGGCCTCTCAGGAAAGGCAAGAATACAGACTGTTTGCAGAATTGCTCCCCCTGGACGTAAGTCGGACTTCTGCCTACTATATTCAATCCCGATGCAATTTCTGTGTTTCATAGTCAATATGAAGCTCCAAGGGTTACAGTAAAAACCCAGTGGTGCGGCGCAATCTAATACTGGCCTCTCAGTAACGGCACATATACAGACAGTTTGAAGCATTCCTCCCCCTGGACGTAAGTCGGCCTTCTGCCTACTATATTCAATCCCGATGCAATTTCCGTGTTTCATCGTCAATATGAAGCCCCAAGGGTTACAGTAAACACCCAGTGGTGTGTCACAATCTATTACTGGCCTCTCAGGAAAGGCACGTATACAGACTGTTAGAAGCATTCCTCCCCCTGTACGTAAGTCGGCCTTCTGCCTACTATATTCAATCCCGATGCAATTTCTGTGTTTCATAGTCAATATGAAGCTCCAAGGGTTTCAGTAAACACCCAGTGGTGCGTCGCAATCTAATACTGGAATCTCAGGAAAGGCACGTATACAACTGTATGAAGCATTGCTCCCCCAGGACGTAAGTCTGCATTGTGGCTACTATATTCAATCCCGATGCAATTTCTGTTTTTTATCGTCAATATGAAGCGACAAGGGTTACAGTAAACTCCCAGTGGTGCGTCGCAATCTAATACTGGCCTCTCAGTAATGGCACATATACAGACCGTTTGAAGCATTCCTCCCCCTGGACGTAAGTCGTCCTTCTGCTTACTATATACAATCCCGATGCAATTTCTGTGTTTCATAGTCAATATGAAGCTCCAAGGGTTACAGTAAAAACCCAGTGGTGCGTCGCAATCTAATACTGGCCTCTCAGTAACGGCACATATGCAAACTGTTTGAAGCATTGCTCCCCTGGACGTAAGTCGGCATTGTGCCTCCTATATTCAATCCCGATGCAATTTCTGTGTTTCATCGTCAATATGAAGCTCCAAGGGTTACAATAAAAACACCCAGTGGTGCGTCGCAATCTAATACTGGCCTCTCAGTAACGGCACATATACAGACTGTTGAAGCATTGCTCCCCCTGGACGTAAGTCGGCCTTCTGCCTACTATATTCAATCCCGATGCAATTTCTGTGTTTCATAGTCAATATGAATCTCCAAGGGTTACAGTAAACGCCCAGTGGTGCGTCGCAATCTAATACTGGCCTATGAGTAACGGCACATATACAGACTGTTTGAAGCATTGCTCCCCCTGGACGTAAGTCGGCATTGTGCCTACTATATTCAATCGCGATGCAATTTCTGTCTTTCATAGTCAAAATGAAGCTCCAAGGGTCACAGTAAACACCCAGTGGTACGTCGCAATCTAATACTGGCCTCTCAGTAACGGCACATGTACAGACTGTTTGAAGCATTCCTCCCCCTGGACGTAAGCCGGCCTTCTGCCTACTATATTCAATCCCGATGCAATTTCTGTGTTTCATAGTCAATATGAAGCTCCAAGGGTTACAGTAAACACCCAGTGGTGCGTCGCAATCTAATACTGGCCTCTCAGTAACGGCACATATACAGACTGTTGAAGCATTGCTCCCCCTGGACGTAAGTCGGCCTTCTGCCCACTATATTCAATCCCGATGCAATTTCTGTGTTTCGTAGTCAATATGAAGCTTCAAGTGTTACAGTAAACACCCAGTGGTGCGTCTCAATCCAATACTGGCCTCTCAGTAACGGCACATATACAGACTGTTTAAAGCATTCCTCTCCCTGGACGTAAGTCGGCCTTCTGCCTACTATATTCAATCCCGATGCAATTTCTGTGTTTCATCGTCAATATGAAGCTCCAAGGGTTACAGTAAACACCCAGTGGTGAGTTGCAATCTAATACTGGTCTCTCAGGAAAGGCACGTATACAGATCGTTTGAAGCATTCCTCCCCCTGTACGTAAGTCGGCCTTCTGCCTACTATATTCAATCCCAATGCAATTTCTGTGTTTCATAGTCAATATGAAGATCCAAGGGTTACAGTAAACACCCAGTGGTGTGTCGCTATCTAATACTGACCTCTCAGTAACGGCACATATACAGACTGTTTGAAGCATACCTCCCCCTGGACGTAAGTCGGCCTTCTGCCTACTATATTCCATCCCGATGCAATTTCTGTGTTTCATCGTCAATATGAAGTTCCAAGGGTTACAGTAAATTCCCAGTGGTGCGTCGCAGTCTATAACTGGCCTCCCAGGAAAGGCACGTATACAGACTCTTTGAAGCGTTGCTCCTCCTGGACGTAAGTCAGCATTGTGCCTACTATATTCAATCCCGATGCAATTTCTGTGTTTCATCGTCAATATGAAGCTCCAAGGGTGGCAGTAAACACCCAGTGATGCGCCGCAATGTAATACTGGCCTCTCAGGAAAGGCACGTATACAGACTGTTTGAAGCATTCCTCCCCCTGTACGTAAGTCGGCCTTCTGCCTACTATATTCAATCCCAATGCAATTTCTGTGTTTCATAGTCAATATGAAGATCCAAGGGTTACAGTAAACACCCAGTGGTGTGTCGCTATCTAATACTGGCCTCTCAGTAACGGCACATATACAGAATGATTGAAGCATTCCTCCCCCTGGACGTAAGTCGGCCTTCTGCCTACTATATTCAATCCCGATGCAATTTCTGTGTTACATAGTCAATATGGTGCTCCAAGGGTTACAGTAAACACCCAGTGGTGCGTCGCAATCTAATACTGGCCTCTCAGGAAAGGCAAGAATACAGACTGTTTGAAGAATTGCTCCCCCTGGACGTAAGTCGGACTTCTGCCTACTATATTCAATCCCGATGCAATTTCTGTGTTTCATAGTCAATATGAAGCTCCAAGGGTTACAGTAAAAACCCAGTGGTGCGGCGCAATCTAATACTGGCCTCTCAGTAACGGCACATATACAGACTGTTTGAAGCATTCCTCCCCCTGGACGTAAGTCGGCCTTCTGCCTACTATATTCAATCCCGATGCAATTTCCGTGTTTCATCGTCAATATGAAGCCCCAAGGGTTACAGTAAACACCCAGTGGTGTGTCACAATCTATTACTGGCCTCTCAGGAAAGGCACGTATACAGACTGTTAGAAGCATTCCTCCCCCTGTACGTAAGTCGGCCTTCTGCCTACTATATTCAATCCCGATGCAATTTCCGTGTTTCATAGTCAATATGAAGCTCCAAGGGTTACAGTAAACACCCAGTGGTGTGTCACAATCTAATACTGGAATCTCAGGAAAGGCACGTATACAACTGTATGAAGCATTGCTCCCCCAGGACGTAAGTCTGCATTGTGGCTACTATATTCAATCCCGATGCAATTTCTGTTTTTTATCGTCAATATGAAGCGACAAGGGTTACAGTAAACTCCCAGTGGTGCGTCGCAATCTAATACTGGCCTCTCAGTAATGGCACATATACAGACCGTTTGAAGCATTCCTCCCCCTGGACGTAAGTCGTCCTTCTGCTTACTATATACAATCCCGATGCAATTTCTGTGTTTCATAGTCAATATGAAGCTCCAAGGGTTACAGTAAAAACCCAGTGGTGCGTCGCAATCTAATACTGGCCTCTCAGTAACGGCACATATGCAAACTGTTTGAAGCATTGCTCCCCTGGACGTAAGTCGGCATTGTGCCTCCTATATTCAATCCCGATGCAATTTCTGTGTTTCATCGTCAATATGAAGCTCCAAGGGTTACAATAAAAACACCCAGTGGTGCGTCGCAATCTAATACTGGCCTCTCAGTAACGGCACATATACAGACTGTTGAAGCATTGCTCCCCCTGGACGTAAGTCGGCCTTCTGCCTACTATATTCAATCCCGATGCAATTTCTGTGTTTCATAGTCAATATGAATCTCCAAGGGTTACAGTAAACGCCCAGTGGTGCGTCGCAATCTAATACTGGCCTATGAGTAACGGCACATATACAGACTGTTTGAAGCATTGCTCCCCCTGGACGTAAGTCGGCATTGTGCCTACTATATTCAATCGCGATGCAATTTCTGTCTTTCATAGTCAAAATGAAGCTCCAAGGGTCACAGTAAACACCCAGTGGTACGTCGCAATCTAATACTGGCCTCTCAGTAACGGCACATGTACAGACTGTTTGAAGCATTCCTCCCCCTGGACGTAAGCCGGCCTTCTGCCTACTATATTCAATCCCGATGCAATTTCTGTGTTTCATAGTCAATATGAAGCTCCAAGGGTTACAGTAAACACCCAGTGGTGCGTCGCAATCTAATACTGGCCTCTCAGTAACGGCACATATACAGACTGTTGAAGCATTGCTCCCCCTGGACGTAAGTCGGCCTTCTGCCCACTATATTCAATCCCGATGCAATTTCTGTGTTTCGTAGTCAATATGAAGCTTCAAGTGTTACAGTAAACACCCAGTGGTGCGTCTCAATCCAATACTGGCCTCTCAGTAACGGCACATATACAGACTGTTTAAAGCATTCCTCTCCCTGGACGTAAGTCGGCCTTCTGCCTACTATATTCAATCCCGATGCAATTTCTGTGTTTCATCGTCAATATGAAGCTCCAAGGGTTACAGTAAACACCCAGTGGTGAGTTGCAATCTAATACTGGTCTCTCAGGAAAGGCACGTATACAGATCGTTTGAAGCATTCCTCCCCCTGTACGTAAGTCGGCCTTCTGCCTACTATATTCAATCCCAATGCAATTTCTGTGTTTCATAGTCAATATGAAGATCCAAGGGTTACAGTAAACACCCAGTGGTGTGTCGCTATCTAATACTGACCTCTCAGTAACGGCACATATACAGACTGTTTGAAGCATACCTCCCCCTGGACGTAAGTCGGCCTTCTGCCTACTATATTCCATCCCGATGCAATTTCTGTGTTTCATCGTCAATATGAAGTTCCAAGGGTTACAGTAAATTCCCAGTGGTGCGTCGCAGTCTATAACTGGCCTCCCAGGAAAGGCACGTATACAGACTCTTTGAAGCGTTGCTCCTCCTGGACGTAAGTCAGCATTGTGCCTACTATATTCAATCCCGATGCAATTTCTGTGTTTCATCGTCAATATGAAGCTCCAAGGGTGGCAGTAAACACCCAGTGATGCGCCGCAATGTAATACTGGCCTCTCAGGAAAGGCACGTATACAGACTGTTTGAAGCATTCCTCCCCCTGTACGTAAGTCGGCCTTCTGCCTACTATATTCAATCCCAATGCAATTTCTGTGTTTCATAGTCAATATGAAGATCCAAAGGTTACAGTAAACACCCAGTGGTGTGTCGCTATCTAATACTGGCCTCTCAGTAACGGCACATATACAGAATGATTGAAGCATTCCTCCCCCTGGACGTAAGTCGGCCTTCTGCCTACTATATTCAATCCCGATGCAATTTCTGTGTTACATAGTCAATATGGTGCTCCAAGGGTTACAGTAAACACCCAGTGGTGCGTCGCAATCTAATACTGGCCTCTCAGGAAAGGCAAGAATACAGACTGTTTGAAGAATTGCTCCCCCTGGACGTAAGTCGGACTTCTGCCTACTATATTCAATCCCGATGCAATTTCTGTGTTTCATAGTCAATATGAAGCTCCAAGGGTTACAGTAAAAACCCAGTGGTGCGGCGCAATCTAATACTGGCCTCTCAGTAACGGCACATATACAGACTGTTTGAAGCATTCCTCCCCCTGGACGTAAGTCGGCCTTCTGCCTACTATATTCAATCCCGATGCAATTTCCGTGTTTCATCGTCAATATGAAGCCCCAAGGGTTACAGTAAACACCCAGTGGTGTGTCACAATCTATTACTGGCCTCTCAGGAAAGGCACGTATACAGACTGTTAGAAGCATTCCTCCCCCTGTACGTAAGTCGGCCTTCTGCCTACTATATTCAATCCCGATGCAATTTCCGTGTTTCATAGTCAATATGAAGCTCCAAGGGTTACAGTAAACACCCAGTGGTGTGTCACAATCTAATACTGGCCTCTCAGAAACGGCACATATGCAGACTGTTTGAAGCATTCCTCCCCCTAGACGTTAGTCGGCCACCTGCCTACTATATTCAATCCCATTGCAATTTCTGTGTTTCATAGTCAATATGGAGCTCCAACGGCTACAGTAAACACCCAGTGGTGCGTCGCAATCTAATACTGGCCTCTCAGGAAAGGCAAGAATACAGACTGTTTGAAGAATTGCTCCCCCTGGACGTAAGTCGGACTTCTGCCTACTATATTCAATCCCGATGCAATTTCTGTGTTTCATAGTCAATATGAAGCTCCAAGGGTTACAGTAAAAACCCAGTGGTGCGGCGCAATCTAATACTGGCCTCTCAGTAACGGCACATATACAGACTGTTTGAAGCATTCCTCCCCCTGGACGTAAGTCGGCCTTCTGCCTACTATATTCAATCCCGATGCAATTTCTGTGTTTCATAGTCAATATGAAGCTCCAAGGGTTACAGTAAAAACCCAGTGGTGCGGCGCAATCTAATACTGGCCTCTCAGTAACGGCACATATACAGACTGTTTGAAGCATTCCTCCCCCTGGACGTAAGTCGGCCTTCTGCCTACTATATTCAATCCCGATGCAATTTCCGTGTTTCATCGTCAATATGAAGCCCCAAGGGTTACAGTAAACACCCAGTGGTGTGTCACAATCTATTACTGGCCTCTCAGGAAAGGCACGTATACAGACTGTTAGAAGCATTCCTCCCCCTGTACGTAAGTCGGCCTTCTGCCTACTATATTCAATCCCGATGCAATATCCGTGTTTCATAGTCAATATGAAGCTCCAAGGGTTACAGTAAACACCCAGTGGTGTGTCACAATCTAATACTGGCCTCTCAGTAACGGCACATATGCAGACTGTTGAAGCATTGCTCCCCCTGGACGTAAGTCGGCCTTCTGCCCACTATATTCAATCCCGATGCAATATCTGTGTTTCATAGTCAATATGAAGCTCCAAGGGTTTCAGTAAACACCCAGTGGTGCGTCGCAATCTAATACTGGCCTCTCAGTAACGGCACATATACAGACTGTTTGAAGCATTCCTCCCCCTGGACGTAAGTCGGCATTGTGCCTACTATATTCAATCCCGATGCAATTTCTGTGTTTCATCGTCAATATGAAGCTCCAAGGGTTACAGTAAACACCCAGTGGTGCGTCGCAATCTAATACTGGAATCTCAGGAAAGGCACGTATACAACTGTATGAAGCATTGCTCCCCCTGGACGTAAGTCGTCATTGTGCCTACTATATTCAATCCTGATGCAATTTCTGAGTTTCATCGTCAATATGAAGCTCGAAGGGTTACAGTATACTCCCAGTGGTGCGTCGCAGTCTAATACTGGCCTCTCATGAAAGGCACATATACAGACTGTTTGATGCATACCTCCCCCTAGACGTTAGTCAGCCTTCTGCCTACTATATTCAATCCCGATGCAATTTCTGTGTTTCATCGTCAATATGAAGCTCCAAGGGTTACAGTAAACACCCAGTGGTGCGTCGCAATCTAATACAACTGTATGAAGCATTGCTCCCCCAGGACGTAAGTCTGCATTGTGGCTACTATATTCAATCCCGATGCAATTTCTCTGTTTTATCGTCAATATGAAGCGACAAGGGTTACAGTAAACTCCCAGTGGTGCGTCGCAATCTAATACTGGCCTCTCAGTAATGGCACATATACAGACCGTTTGAAGCATTCCTCCCCCTGGACGTAAGTCGTCCTTCTGCTTACTATATTCAATCCCGATGCAATTTCTGTGTTTCATAGTCAATATGAAGCTCCAAGGGTTACAGTAAAAACCCAGTAGTGCGTCGCAATCTAATACTGGCCTCTCAGTAACGGCACATATGCAGACTGTTTGAAGCATTGCTCCCCTGGACGTAAGTCGGCATTGTGCCTCCTATATTCAATCCCGATGCAATTTCTGTGTTTCATCGTCAATATGAAGCTCCAAGTGTTACAATAAAAACAACCAGTGGTGCGTCGCAATCTAATACTGGCCTCTCAGTAACGGCACATATACAGACTGTTGAAGCATTGCTCCCCCTGGACGTTAGTCGGCCTTCTGCCCACTATATTCAATCCCGAAGCAATTTCTGTGTTTCATAGTCAATATGAAGCTCCAAGGGTTACAGTAAACACCCAGTGGTGCGTCGCAATCTAATACTGGCCTCTCAGTAACGGCACATATACAGACTGTTTGAAGCATTCCTCCCCCTGGACGTAAGTCGGCCTTCTGCCTACAATATTCCATCCCGATGCAATTTCTGAGTTTCATAGTCAATATGAAGCTCCAAGGATTACAGTAAACACCCAGTGATGTGTCGCAATCTAATACTGGCCTCTCAGGAAAGGCAAGTATACAGACTGTTTGAGGCATTGCTCCCCCTGGACGTAAGTCGGCCTTCTGCCTACTATATTCAATCCCGATGCAATTTCTGTGTCTCATAGTCAATATGAAGCTCCAAGGGTTACAGTAAAAACCCAGTGATGCGTCGCAATTTAATACTGGCCTCTCAGTAACGGCACATATACAGACTGTTTGAAGCATTCCTCCCCCTGGACGTAAGTCGGCCTTCTGCCTACTATATTCAATCCCGATGCAATTTCTGTGTTTCATCGTCAATATGAAGCTCCAAGGGTTACAATAAACACCCAGTGGTGTGTCACAATCTAATACTAGCCTCTCAGGAAAGGCACGTCTACAGACAGTTTGAAGCATTCCTCCCCCTGTACGTAAGTCGGCCTTCTGCCTGCTATATTCAATCCCGATGCAATTTCTGTGTTTCATAGTCAATATCAAGCTCCAAGGGTTACAGTAAACTCCCAGTGGAGTGTCACAATCTAATACTGGCCTCTCAATAACGGCACATATACAGACTGTTTGAAGCATTCCTCCCCCTGGACGTAAGTCGGCCTTCTGCCTACTATATTCAATCCCGATGCAATTTCTGTGTTTCATAGTCAATATGGAGCTCCAAGAGTTACAGTAAACACCCAGTGGTGCGTCGCAATCTAATACTGGCCTCTCAGAAAGGCACGTATACAGACTGTTTGAAGCCTTGCTCTCCCTGGACGTAAGTCGGCATTGTGCCTCCTATATTCAATCCCGATGCAATTTCTGTGTTTCATCGTCAATATGAAGCTCCAAGGGTTACAATAAAAACACCCAGTGGTGCGTCGCAATCTAATACTGGCCTCTCAGTAACGGCACATATACAGACTGTTGAAGCATTGTTCCCCCTGGACGTAAGTCGGCCTTCTGCCTACTATATTCGATCCCGATGCAATTTCTGTGTTTCATAGTCAATATGAATCTCCAAGGGTTACAGTAAACGCCCAGTGGTGCGTCGCAATCTAATACTGGCCTCTGAGTAACGGCACATATACAGACTGTTTGAAGCATTGCTCCCCCTCGACGTAAGTCGGCATTGTTCCTACTATATTCAATCGCGATGCAATTTCTGTGTTTCATAGTCAAAATGAAGCTCCAAGGGTCACAGTAAACACCCAGTGGTACGTCGCAATCTAATACTGGCCTCTCAGTAACGGCACATGTACAGACTGTTTGAAGCATTCCTCCCCCTGGACGTAAGCCGGCCTTCTGCCTACTATATTCAATCCCGATGCAATTTCTGTGTTTCATAGTCAATATGAAGCTCCAAGGGTTACAGTAAACACCCAGTGGTGCGTCGCAATCTAATACTGGCCTCTCAGTAACGGCACATATACAGACTGTTGAAGCATTGCTCCCCCTGGACGTAAGTCGGCCTTCTGCCCACTATATTCAATCCCGATGCAATTTCTGTGTTTCGTAGTCAATATGAAGCTTCAAGTGTTACAGTAAACACCCAGTGGTGCGTCTCAATCTAATACTGGCCTCTCAGTAACGGCACATATACAGACTGTTTAAAGCATTCCTCTCCCTGGACGTAAGTCGGCCTTCTGCCTACTATATTCAATCCCGATGCAATTTCTGTGTTTCATCGTCAATATGAAGCTCCAAGGGTTACAGTAAACACCCAGTGGTGAGTTGCAATCTAATACTGGTCTCTCAGGAAAGGCACGTATACAGACCGTTTGAAGAATTCCTCCCCCTGTACGTAAGTCGGCCTTCTGCCTACTATATTCAATCCCAAAGCAATTTCTGTGTTTCATAGTCAATATGAAGATCCAAGGGTTACAGTAAACACCCAGTGGTGTGTCGCTATCTAATACTGACCTCTCAGTAACGGCACATATACAGACTGTTTGAAGCATTCCTCCCCCTGGACGTAAGTCGGCCTTCTGCCTACTATATTCAATCCCGATGCAATTTCTGTGTTTCATAGTCAATATGGAGCTCCAAGGGTTACAGTAAACACCCAGTGGTGCGTCGCAATCTAATACTGGCCTCTCAGGAATGGCTCGTATACAGACTGTTTGAAGCATTGCTCCCCTGGACGTAAGTCGGCATTGTGCCTCCTATATTCAATCCCGATGCAATTTCTGTGTTTCATCGTCAATAAGAAGCTCCAAGGGTTACAATAAAAACACCCAGTGGTGCGTCGCAATCTAATACTGGCCTCTCAGTAACGGCACATATACAGACTGTTGAAGCATTGCTCCCCCTGGACGTAAGTCGGCCTTCTGCCCACTATATTCAATCCCGATGCAATTTCTGTGTTTCATAGTCAATATGTAGCTCCAAAGGTTTCAGTAAACACCCAGTGGTGCGTCGCAATCTAATACTGGCCTCTCAGTAACGGCACATATACAGACTGTTTGAAGCATTCCTCCCCCTGGACGTAAGTCGGCATTGTGCCTACTATAATCAATCCCGATGCAATTTCTGTGTTTCATCGTCAATATGAAGCTCCAAGGGTTACAGTAGACACCCAGTGGTGCGTCGCAATCTAATACTGGCCTCTCAGTAACGGCACATATACGGACTGTTTGAAGCATTCCTCCCACTGGACGTAAGTCGGCCTTCTGCCTACTATATTCAATCCCGATGCAATTTCTGTGTTTCATCGTCAATATGAAGCTCCAAGGGTTACAGTAAACACCCAGTGGTGCGTCGCAATCTAATACTGGAATCTCAGGAAAGGCACGTATACAACTGTATGAAGCATTGCTCCCCCTGGACGTAAGTCGTCATTGTGCCTACTATATTCAATCCTGATGCAATTTCTGAGTTTCATCGTCAATATGAAGCTCCAAGGGTTACAGTAAACTCCCAGTGGGGCGTCGCAGTCTAATACTGGCCTCTCATGAAAGGCACAAATACAGACTGTTTGATGCATACCTCCCCCTAGACGTTAGTCAGCCTTCTGCCTACTATATTCAATCCCGATGCAATTTCTGTGTTTCATCGTCAATATCAAGCTCCAAGGGTTACAGTAAACACCCAGTGGTGCGTCGCAATCTAATACTGGAATCTCAGGAAAGGCACGTATAGAACTGTATGAAGCATTGCTCCCCCAGGACGTAAGTCTGCATTGTGGCTACTATATTCAATCCCGATGCAATTTCTGTGTTTTATCGTCAATATGAAGCGACAAGGGTTACAGTAAACTCCCAGTGGTGCGTCGCAATCTAATACTGGCCTCTCAGTAACGGCACATATACAGACCGTTTGAAGCATTCCTCCCCCTGGACGTAAGTCGTCCTTCTGCCTACTATATTCAATCCCGATGCAATTTCTGTGTTTCATAGTCAATATGAAGCTCCAAGGGTTACAATAAAAACAACCAGTGGTGCGTCGCAATCTAATACTGGCCTCTCAGTAACGGCACATATACAGACTGTTGAAGCATTGCTCCCCCTGGACGTTAGTCGGCCTTCTGCCCACTATATTCAATCCCGAAGCAATTTCTGTGTTTCATAGTCAATATGAAGCTCCAAGGGTTACAGTAAAAACCCAGTGATGCGTCGCAATTTAATACTGGCCTCTCAGTTACGGCACAAATACAGACAGTTTGAAGCATTCCTCCCCCTGGACGTAAGTCGGCCTTCTGCCTACTATATTCAATCCCGATGCAATTTCTGTGTTTCATCGTCAATATGAAGCTCCAAGGGTTACAATAAAAACACCCAGTGGTGCGTCGCAATCTAATACTGGCCTCTCAGTAACGGCACATATACAGACTGTTGAAGCATTGCTCCCCCTGGACGTAAGTCGGCCTTCTGCCTACTATATTCAATCCCGATGCAATTTCTGTGTTTCATAGTCAATGTGAATCTCCAAGGGTTACAGTAAACGCCCAGTGGTGCGTCGCAATCTAATACTGGCCTCTGAGTAACGGCACATATACAGACTGTTTGAAGCATTGCTCCCCCTCGACGTAAGTCGGCATTGTGCCTACTATATTCAATCGCGATGCAATTTCTGTGTTTCATAGTCAAAATGAAGCTCCAAGGGTCACAGTAAACACCCAGTGGTACGTCGCAATCTAATACTGGCCTCTCAGTAACGGCACATGTACAGACTGTTTGAAGCATTCCTCCCCCTGGACGTAAGCCGGCCTTCTGCCTACTATATTCAATCCCGATGCAATTTCTGTGTTTCATAGTCAATATGAAGCTCCAAGGGTTACAGTAAACACCCAGTGGTGCGTCGCAATCTAATACTGGCCTCTCAGTAGCGGCACATATACAGACTGTTGAAGCATTGCCCCCCTGGACGTAAGTCGGCCTTCTGCCCACTATATTCAATCCCGATGCAATTTCTGTGTTTCGTAGTCAATATGAAGCTTCAAGTGTTACAGTAAACACCCAGTGGTGCGTCTCAATCTAATACTGGCGCCTCAGTAACGGCACATATACAGACTGTTTAAAGCATTCCTCTCCCTGGACGTAAGTCGGCCTTCTGCCTACTATATTCAATCCCGATGCAATTTCTGTGTTTCATCGTCAATATGAAGCTCCAAGGGTTACAGTAAACACCCAGTGGTGAGTCGCAATCTAATACTGGGCTCTCAGGAAAGGCACGTATACAGACCGTTTGAAGCATTCCTCCCCCTGTACGTAAGTCGGCCTTCTGCCTACTATATTCAATCCCAATGCAATTTCTGTGTTTCATAGTCAATATGAAGATCCAAGGGTTACAGTAAACACCCAGTGGTGTGTCGCTATCTAATACTGACCTCTCAGTAACGGCACATATACAGACTGTTTGAAGCATTCCTCCCCCTGGACGTAAGTCGGCCTTCTGCCTACTATATTCAATCCCGATGCAATTTCTGTGTTTCATAGTCAATATGGAGCTCCAAGGGTTACAGTAAACACCCAGTGGTGCGTCGCAATCTAATACTGGCCTCTCAGGAATGGCTCGTATACAGACCGTTTGAAGCATTGCTCCCCTGGACGTAAGTCGGCATTGTGCCTCCTATATTCAATCCCTATGCAATTTCTGTGTTTCATCGTCAATATGAAGCTCCAAGGGTTACAATAAAAACACCCAGTGATGCGTCGCAATCTAATACTGGCCTCTCAGTATCGGCACATATACAGACTGTTGAAGCATTGCTCCCCCTGGACGTAAGTCGGCCTTCTGCCCACTATATTCAATCCGATGCAATTTCTGTGTTTCATAGTCAATATGAAGCTCCAAGGGTTACAGTGAACACCCAGTGGTACGTCGCAATCTAATACTGGCCTCTCAGTAACGGCACATATACAGACAGTTTGAAGCATTCCTCCCCCTGGACGTAAGTCGACCTCCTGCCTACTATATTCAATCCCGATGCAATTTCTGTGTTTCATAGTCAATATGAAGCTCCAAGGGTTACAGTAAACACCCAGTGGTGCGTCGCAATCTAATACTGGCCTCTCAGGAAAGGCAAGTATACAGACTGTTTGAAGAATTGCTCCCCCTGGATGTAAGTCGGCCTTCTGCCTACAATATTCAATCCCGATGCAATTTCTGTGTTTCATAGTCAATATGAAGCTCCAAGGGTTACAGTAGACACCCAGTGGTGCGTCGCAATCTAATACTGGCCTCTCAGTAACGGCACATATACAGACTGTTTGAAGCATTCCTCCCCCTGGACGTAAGTCGGCCTTCTGCCTACTATATTCAATCCCGATGCAATTTCTGTGTTTCATAGTCAATATGGAGCTCCAAGGGTTACAGTAAACACCCAGTGGTGCGTCGCAATCTAATACTGGCCCCTCAGGAATGGCTCGTATACAGACTGTTTGAAGCATTGCTCCCCTGGACGTAAGTCGGCATTGTGCCTCCTATATTCAATCCCGATGCAATTTCTGTGTTTCATCGTCAATATGAAGCTCCAAGGGTTACAATAAAAACACCCAGTGATGCGTCGCAATCTAATACTGGCCTCTCAGTATCGGCACATATACAGACTGTTGAAGCATTGCTCCCCCTGGACGTAAGTCGGCCTTCTGCCTACTATATTCAATCCCGATGCAATTTCCGTGTTTCATCGTCAATATGAAGCTCCAAGGGTTACGGTAAACACCCAGTGGTGTGTCACAATCTATTACTGGCCTCTCAGGAAAGGCACGTATACAGACTGTTTGAAGCATTCCTCCCCCTGTACGTAAATCGTCCTTCTGCCTACTATATTCAATCCCGATGCAATTTCTGTGTTTCATAGTCAATATGAAGCTCCAAGGGTTACAGTAAACACCCAGTGGTGTGCCACAATCTAATACTGGCCTCTCAGAAACGGCACATATACAGACTGTTTGAAGCATTCCTCACCCTAGACGTAAGTCGGCCTTCTGCCTACTATATTCAATCCCGATGCAATTTCTGTGTTTCATAGTCAATATGGAGCTCCAAGGGGTACAGTAAACACCCAGTGGTGCGTCGCAATCTAATACTGGCCTCTCAGGAAAGGCACGTATACAGACTGTTTGAAGCATTGCTCTCCCTGGACGTAAGTCGGCATTGTGCCTCCTATATTCAATCCCGATGCAATTTCTGTGTTTCATCGTCAATATGAAGCTCCAAGGGTTACAATAAAAACACCCAGTGGTGCGTCGCAATCTAATACTGGCCTCTCAGTAACGGCACATATACAGACTGTTGAAGCATTGCTCCCCCTGGACGTAAGTCGGCCTTCTGCCCACTATATTCAATCCCGATGCAATTTCTGTGTTTCATAGTCAATATGAAGCTCCAAGGGTTTCAGTAAACACCCAGTGGTGCGTCGCAATCTAATACTGGCCTCTCAGTAACGGCACATATACAGACTGTTTGAAGCATTCCTCCCCCTGGTCGTAAGTCGGCATTGTGCCTACTATATTCAATCCCGATGCAATTTCTGTGTTTCATCGTCAATATGAAGCTCCAAGGGTTACAGTAAACACCCAGTGATGCGTCGCAATCTAGTACTGGCCTCTCAGTAAGGGCACATATACAGACTGTTTGAAGCATTACTCCCCCTGGACGTAAGTCGGCCTTCTGCCCACTATATTCAATCCTGATGCAATTTCTGTGTTTCATCGTCAATATGAAGTTCCAAGGGTTACAGTAAATTCCGAGTGGTGCGTCGCAGTCTATAACTGGCCTCTCAGGAAAGGCACGTATACAGACTCTTTGAAGCGTTGCTCCTCCTGGACGTAAGTCGGCATTGTGCCTACTATATTCAATCCCGATGCAATTTCTGTGTTTCATCGTCAATATGAAGCTCCAAGGGTGGCAGTAAACACCCAGTGATGCGTCGCAATGTAATACTGGCCTCTCAGGAAAGGCACGAATACAGACTTTTTGAAGCATTCCTCCCCCTGTACGTAAGACGGCCTTCTGCCTACTATATTCAATCCCAATGCCATTTCTGTGTTTCATAGTCAATATGAAGATCCAAGGGTTACAGTAAACACCCAGTGGTGTGTCGCTATCTAATACTGGCCTCTCAGTAACGGCACATATACAGAATGTTTGAAGCATTCCTGCCCCTGGATGTAAGTCGGCCTTCTGCCTACTATATTCAATCCCGATGCAATTTCTGTGTTTCATAGTCAATATGGAGCTCCAAGGGTTACAGTAAACACCCAGTGGTGCGTCGCAATCTAATACTGGCCTCTCAGGAAAGGCAAGTATACAGACTGTTTGAAGAATTGCTCCCCCTGGACGTAAGTCGGCCTTCTGCCTACTATATTCAATCCCGATGCAATTCCTGTGTTTCATAGTCAATATGAAGCACCAAGGTTTACAGTAAACACCCAGTGGTGTGTCACAATCTAATACTGGCCTCTCAGAAACGGCACATATACAGACTGTTTGAAGCATTCCTCCACCTAGACGTAAGTCGGCCTTCTGCCTACTATATTCAATCCCATTGCAATTTCTGTGTTTCATAGTCAATATGGAGCTCCAAGGGCTACAGTAAACACCCTGTGGTGCGTCGCAATCTAATACTGGCCTCTCAGGAAAGGCACGTATACAGACTGTTTGAAGCATTGCTCTCCCTGGACGTAAGTCGGCATTGTGCCTCCTATATTCAATCCCGATGCAATTTCTGTGTTTCATCGTCAATATGAAGCTCCAAGGGTTACAATAAAAACACCCAGTGGTGCGTCGCAATCTAATACTGGCCTCTCAGTAACGGCACATATACAGACTGTTTAAGCATTGCTCCCCCTGGACGTAAGTCGGCCTTCTGCCCACTATATTCAATCCCGATGCAATTTCTGTGTTTCATAGTCAATATGAAGCTCCAAGGGTTTCAGTAAACACGCAGTGGTGCGTCGCAATCTAATACTGGCCTCTCAGTAACGGCACATATACAGACTGTTTGAAGCATTCTTCCCCTGGACGTAAGTCGGCATTGTGCCCACTATATTCAATCCCGATGCAATTTCTGTGTTTCATCGTCAATATGAAGCTCCAAGGGTTACAGTAAACACCCAGTGGTGCGTCACAATCTAATACTGGCCTCTCGGTAACGGCACATATACAGACTGTTTGATGCATTCCTCCCACTGGACGTAAGTCGGCCTTCTGCCTACTATATTCAATCCCGACGCAATTTCTGTGTTTCATCGTCAATATGAAGCGCCAAGGGTTACAGTAAACACCCAGTGGTGCGTCGCAATCTAATACTGGAATCTCAGGAAAGGCACGTATACAACTGTATGAAGCATTGCTCCCCCTGGACGTAAGTCGGCATTGTGCCTACTATATTCAATCCTGATGCAATTTCTGAGTTTCATCGTCAATATGAAGCTCCAAGTGTTACAGTAAACACCCAGTGGTGCGTCGCAGTCTAATACTGGCCTCTCATGAAAGGCACATATACAGACTGTTTGATGCATACCTCCCCCTAGACGTTAGTCAGCCTTCTGCCTACTATATTCAATCCCGATGCAATTTCTGTGTTTCATCGTCAATATGAAGCTCCAAGGGTTACAGTAAACACTCAGTGGTGCGTCGCAATCTAATACTGGAATCTAAGGAAAGGCACGTATACAACTGTATGAAGCATTGCTCCCCCTGGACGTAAGTCGGCATTGTGCCTACTATATTCAATCCCGATGCAATTTCTGTGTTTCATCGTCAATATGAAGCTCCAAGGGTTACAGTAAACACCCAGTGGTGCGTCGCAATCTAATACTGGCCTCTGAGTAACCGCACATAATCAGACTGTTTGAAGCATTGCGCCTCCTGGACGTAAGTCGGCCTTCTGCCTACTATATTCAATCCCGATGCAATTTCTGTGTTTCATAGTCTATATGAAGCTCCAAGGGTTACAGTAAACACCCAGTGGTGCGTCGCAATCTAATACTGGCCTCTCAGTAACGGCACATATACAGACTGTTTGAAGCATTCCTCCCCCTGGACGGAAGTCGGCCTTCTGCCTACTATATTCAATCCCGATGCAATTTCTGAGTTACATAGTCAATATGAAGCTCAAAGGGCTACAGTAAACACCCAGTGGTGCGTCGCAATCTAATACTGGCCTCTCAGGAAAGGCACGTATACAGACTGTTTGAAGCATTGCTCCCCCTGGACGTAAGTCGGCCTTCTGCCTACTATATTCAATCCCGATGCAATTTCTGTGTTTCATAGTCAATATGAAGCTCCAAGGGTTACAGTAAACGCCCAGTGGTGCGTCGCAATCTAATACTGGCCTCTGAGTAACGGCACATATACAGACTGTTTGAAGCATTGCTCCCCCTCGACGTAAGTCGGCATTGTGCCTACTATATTCAATCGCGATGCAATTTCTGTGTTTCATAGTCAAAATGAAGCTCCAAGGGTCACAGTAAACACCCAGTGGTACGTCGCAATCTAATACTGGCCTCTCAGTAACGGCACATGTACTGACTGTTTGAAGCATTCCTCCCCCTGGACGTAAGCCGGCCTTCTGCCTACTATATTCAATCCCGATGCAATTTCTGTGTTTCATAGTCAATATGAAGCTCCAAGGGTTACAGTAAACACCCAGTGGTGCGTCGCAATCTAATACTGGCCTCTCAGTAACGGCACATATACAGACTGTTGAAGCATTGCTCCCCCTGGACGTAAGTCGGCCTTCTGCCCACTATATTCAATCCCGATGCAATTTCTGTGTTTCGTAGTCAATATGAAGCTTCAAGTGTTACAGTAAACACCCAGTGGTGCGTCTCAATCTAATACTGGCGCCTCAGTAACGACACATATACAGACTGTTTAAAGCATTCCTCTCCCTGGACGTAAGTCGGCCTTCTGCCTACTATATTCAATCCCGATGCAATTTCTGTGTTTCATAGTCAATATGAATCTCCAAGGGTTACAGTAAACACCCAGTGGTGCGTCGCAATCTAATACTGGCCTCTCAGGAAAGGCAAGTATACAGACTGTTTGAAGAATTGCTCCCCCTGGACGTAAGTCGGCCTTCTGCCTACAATATTCAATCCCGATGCAATTTCTGTGTTTCATAGTCAATATGAAGCTCCAAGTGTTACAGTAAACACCCAGTGGTGCGTCGCAATCTAATTCTGGCCTCTCAGTAACGGCACATATACAGACTGTTTGAAGCATTCCTCCCCCTGGACGTAAGTCGGCCTTCTGCCTACTATATTCAATCCCGATGCAATTTCTGTGTTTCATAGTCAATATGGAGCTCCAAGGGTTACAGTAAACACCCAGTGGTGCGTCGCAATCTAATACTGGCCTCTCAGGAATGGCTCGTATACAGACTGTTTGAAGCATTGCTCCCCTGGACGTAAGTCGGCATTGTGCCTCCTATATTCAATCCCGATGCAATTTCTGTGTTTCATCGTCAATATGAAGCTCCAAGGGTTACAATAAAAACACCCAGTGATGCGTCGCAATCTAATACTGGCCTCTTAGTATCGGCACATATACAGACTGTTGAAGCATTGCCCCCCCTGGACGTAAGTCAGCCTTCTGCCCACTATATTCAATCCGATGCAATTTCTGTGTTTCATAGTCAATATGAAGCTCCAAGGGTTACAGTGAACACCCAGTGGTGCGTCGCAATCTAATACTGGCCTCTCAGTAACGGCACATATACAGACAGTTTGAAGCATTCCTCCCCCTGGACGTAAGTCGACCTCCTGCCTACTATATTCAATCCCGATGCAATTTCTGTGTTTCATCGTCAATATGAAGCTCCAAGGGTTACAGTAAACACCCAGTGGTGCGTCGCAATCTAATACTGGCCTCTCAGTAACGGCACATATACAGACTGTTAGAAGCATTCCTCCCCCTGGACGTAAGTCGGCCTTCTGCCTACTATATTCAATCCCGATGCAATTTCCGTGTTTCATCGTCAATATGAAGCTCCAAGGGTTACAGTAAACACCCAGTGGTGTGTCACAATCTATTACTGGCCTCTCAGGAAAGGCACGTATACAGACTGTTTGAAGCATTCCTCCCCCTGTACGTAAATCGGCCTTCTGCCTACTATATTCAATCCCGATGCAATTTCTGTGTTTCATAGTCAATATGAAGCTCCAAGGGTTACAGTAAACACCCAGTGGTGTGCCACAATCTAATACTGGCCTCTCAGAAACGGCACATATACAGACTGTTTGAAGCATTCCTCCCCCTGGACGTAAGTCGGCCTTCTGCCTACTATATTCAATCCCGATGCAATTTCCGTGTTTCATCGTCAATATGAAGCTCCAAGGGGTACAGTAAACACCCAGTGGTGCGTCGCAATCTAATACTGGCCTCTCAGGAAAGGCACGTATACAGACTGTTTGAAGCATTGCTCTCCCTGGACGTAAGTCGGCATTGTCCCTCCTATATTCAATCCCGATGCAATTTCTGTGTTTCATCGTCAATATGAAGCTCCAAGGGTTACAATAAAAACACCCAGTGGTGCGTCGCAATCTAATACTGGCCTCTCAGTAACGGCACATATACAGACTGTTGAAGCATTGCTCCCCCTGGACGTAAGTCGGCCTTCTGCCCACTATATTCAATCCCGATGCAATTTCTGTGTTTCATAGTCAATATGAAGCTCCAAGGGTTTCAGTAAACACCCAGTGGTGCGTCGCAATCTAATACTGGCCTCTCAGTAACGGCACTTATACAGACTGTGTGAAGCATTCCTCCCCCTGGACGTAAGTCGGCATTGTGCCTACTATATTCAATCCCGATGCAATTTCTGTGTTTCATCGTCAATATGAAGCTCCAAGGGTTACAGTAAACACCCAGTGATGCGTCGCAATCTAGTACTGGCCTCTCAGTAAGGGCACATATACAGACTGTTTGAAGCATTACTCCCCCTGGACGTAAGTCGGCCTTCTGCCCACTATATTCAATCCTGATGCAATTTCTGTGTTTCATCGTCAATATGAAGTTCCAGGGGTTACAGTAAATTCCCAGTGGTGCGTCGCAGTCTATAACTGGCCTCTCAGGAAAGGCACGTATACAGTCTCTTTGAAGCGTTGCTCCTCCTGGACGTAAGTCGGCATTGTGCCTACTATATTCAATCCCGATGCAATTTCTGTGTTTCATCGTCAATATGAAGCTCCAAGGGTGGCAGTAAACACCCAGTGATGCGTCGCAATGTAATACTGGCCTCTCAGGAAAGGCACGAATACAGACTTTTTGAAGCATTCCTCCCCCTGTACGTAAGACGGCCTTCTGCCTACTATATTCAATCCCAATGCAATTTCTGTGTTTCATAGTCAATATGAAGATCCAAGGGTTACAGTAAACACCCAGTGGTGTGTCGCTATCTAACACTGGCCTCTCAGTAACGGCACATATACAGAATGTTTGAAGCATTCCTGCCCCTGGATGTAAGTCGGCCTTCTGCCTACTATATTCAATCCCGATGCAATTTCTGTGTTTCATAGTCAATATGGAGCTCCAAGGGTTACAGTAAACACCCAGTGGTGCGTCGCAATCTAATACTGGCCTCTCAGGAAAGGCAAGTATACAGACTGTTTGAAGAATTGCTCCCCCTGGACGTAAGTCGGCCTTCTGCCTACTATATTCAATCCCGATGCAATTCCTGTGTTTCATAGTCAATATGAAGCTCCAAGGTTTACAGTAAACACCCAGTGGTGTGTCACAATCTAATACTGGCCTCTCAGAAACGGCACATATACAGACTGTTTGAAGCATTCCTCCCCCTAGACGTAAGTCGGCCTTCTGCCTACTATATTCAATCCCATTGCAATTTCTGTGTTTCATAGTCAATATGGAGCTCCAAGGGCTACAGTAAACACCCAGTGGTGCGTCGCAATCTAATACTGGCCTCTCAGGAAAGGCACGTATACAGACTGTTTGAAGCATTGCTCTCCCTGGACGTAAGTCGGCATTGTGCCTCCTATATTCAATCCCGATGCAATTTCTGTGTTTCATCGTCAATATGAAGCTCCAAGGGTTACAATAAAAACACCCAGTGGTGCGTCGCAATCTAATACTGGCCTCTTAGTAACGGCACATATACAGACTGTTTAAGCATTGCTCCCCCTGGACGTAAGTCGGCCTTCTGCCCACTATATTCAATCCCGATGCAATTTCTGTGTTTCATAGTCAATATGAAGCTCCAAGGGTTTCAGTAAACACCCAGTGGTGCGTCGCAATCTAATACTGGCCTCTCAGTAACGGCACATATACAGACTGTTTGAAGCATTCTTCCCCTGGACGTAAGTCGGCATTGTGCCCACTATATTCAATCCCGATGCAATTTCTGTGTTTCATCGTCAATATGAAGCTCCAAGGGTTAAAGTAAACACCCAGTGGTGCGTCGCAATCTAATACTGGCCTCTCAGTAACGGCACATATACAGACTGTTTGAAGCATTCTTCCCCTGGACGTAAGTCGGCCTTCTGCCTACTATATTCAATCCCGACGCAATTTCTGTGTTTCATCGTCAATATGAAGCGCCAAGGGTTACAGTAAACACCCAGTGGTGCGTCGCAATCTAATACTGGAATCTCAGGAAAGGCACGTATACAACTGTATGAAGCATTGCTCCCCCAGGACGTAAGTCGGCATTGTGCCTACTATATTCAATCCTGATGCAATTTCTGAGTTTCATCGTCAATATGAAGCTCCAAGGGTTACAGTAAACTCCCAGTGGTGCGTCGCAGTCTAATACTGGCCTCTCATGAAAGGCACATATACAGACTGTTTGATGCATACCTCCCCCTAGACGTTAGTCAGCCTTCTGCCTACTATATTCAATCCCGATGCAATTTCTGTGTTTCATCGTCAATATGAAGCTCCAAGGGTTACAGTAAACACTCAGTGGTGCGTCGCAATCTAATACTGGAATCTCAGGAAAGGCACGTATACAACTGTATGAAGCATTGCTCCCCCAGGACGTAAGTCTGCATTGTGGCTACTATATTCAATCCCGATGCAATTTCTGTGTTTTATCGTCAATATGAAGCGACAAGGGTTACAGTAAACTCCCAGTGGTGCGTCGCAATCTAATACTGGCCTCTCAGTAACGGCACATATACAGACTGTTTGAAGCATTCCTCCCCCTGTATGTAAGTCAGCCTTCTGCCTACTATATTCAATCCCGATGCAATATCTGTGTTTCATGGTCAATATGAAGCTCCAAGGGTTACAGTAAACACACAGTGGTGCGTCGCAATCTAATACTGGAGTCTAAGGAAAGGCACGTATACAACTGTATGAATCATTGCTCCCCCTGGACGTAAGTCGGCATTGTGCCTACTATATTCAATCCCGATGCAATTTCTGTGTTTCATAGTCAATATGAAGCTCCAAGGGTTACAGTAAACACCCAGTGGTGCGTCGCAAACTAATACTGGCCTCTCAGTAACGGCACACATACAGACTGTTTGAAACGTTCCTCCCCCTGGACATAAGTCGGCCTTCTGCCAACTATATTCCATACCTATGCAATTTCTGTGTTTCATAGTCAATATGAAGCTCCAAGGGTTACAGTAAACACCCAGTGGTGCGTCGCAAACTAATACTGGCCTCTCAGTAACGGCACATATACAGACTGTTTGAAGCATTCCTCCCCCTGGACGGAAGTCGGCCTTCTGCCTACTATATTCAATCCCGATGCAATTTCTGTGTTTCATAGTCAATATGAAGCTCAAAGGGCTACAGTAAACACCCAGTGGTGCGTCGCAATCTAATACTGGCCTCTCAGGAAAGGCACGTATACAGACTGTTTGAAGCATTGCTCCCCCTGGACGTAAGTCGGCCTTCTGCCTACTATATTCAATCCCGATGCAATTTCTGTTTCATAGTCAATATGAAGCTCCAAGGGTTACAGTAAACACCCAGTGGTGCGTCGCAATATAGTACTGGCCTCTCAGGAAAGGCACGTATAAAGACTGTTTGAAGCATTGCTCCCCCTGGACGTAAATCGGCATTGTGCCTACTATATTCAATCCCGATGCAATTTCTGTGTTTCCTCGTCAATATGAAGCTCCAAGGGTTACAGTAAACACCCAGTGGTGCGTCGCAATCTAATACTGGCCTCTCAGTAACGGCACATATACAGACTGTTGAAGCATTCCTCCCCCTGGACGTATGTCGGCCTTCTGCCTACTATATTCAATCCGGATGCAATTTCTGTGTTTCATCGTCAATATGAAGCGCCAAGGGTTACAGTAAACACCCAGTGGTGCGTCGCAATCTAATACTGGAATCTCAGGAAAGGCACATATACAACTGTATGAAGCATTGCTCCCCCTGGACGTAAGTCGGCATTGTGCCTACTATATTCAATCCTGATGCAATTTCTGAGTTTCATCGTCAATATGAAGCTCCAAGGGTTACAGTAAACTCCCAGTGGTGCGTCGCAGTCTAATACTGGCCTCTCATGAAAGGCACATATACAGACTGTTTGATGCATACCTCCCCCTAGACGTTAGTCAGCCTTCTGCCTACTATATTCAATCCCGATGCAATTTCTGTGTTTCATCGTCAATATGAAGCTCCAAGGGTTACAGTAAACACTCAGTGGTGCGTCGCAATCTAATACTGGAATCTCAGGAAAGGCACGTATACAACTGTATGAAGCATTGCTCCCCCAGGACGTAAGTCTGCATTGTGGCTACTATATTCAATCCCGATGCAATTTCTGTGTTTTATCGTCAATATGAAGCGACAAGGGTTACAGTAAACTCCCAGTGGTGCGTCGCAATCTAATACTGGCCTCTCAGTAACGGCACATATACAGACTGTTTGAAGCATTCCTCCCCCTGTATGTAAGTCAGCCTTCTGCCCACTATATTCAATCCCGATGCAATATCTGTGTTTCATGGTCAATATGAAGCTCCAAGGGTTACAGTAAACACACAGTGGTGCGTCGCAATCTAATACTGGAGTCTAAGGAAAGGCACGTATACAACTGTATGAATCATTGCTCCCCCTGGACGTAAGTCGGCATTGTGGCTACTATATTCAATCCCGATGCAATATCTGTGTTTCATAGTCAATATGAAGCTCCAAAGGTTACAGTAAACACCCAGTGGTGCGTCGCAAACTAATACTGGCCTCTCAGTAACGGCACACATACAGACTGTTTGAAACGTTCCTCCCCCTGGACATAAGTCGGCCTTCTGCCAACTATATTCCATACCTATGCAATTTCTGTGTTTCATAGTCAATATGAAGCTCCAAGGGTTACAGTAAACACCCAGTGGTGCGTCGCAAACTAATACTGGCCTCTCAGTAACGGCACATATACAGACTGTTTGAAGCATTCCTCCCCCTGGACGGAAGTCGGCCTTCTGCCTATTATATTCAATCCCGATGCAATTTCTGTGTTTCATAGTCAATATGAAGCTCAAAGGGCTACAGTAAACACCCAGTGGTGCGTCGCAATCTAATACTGGCCTCTCAGGAAAGGCACGTATACAGACTGTTTGAAGCATTGCTCCCCCTGGACGTAAGTCGGCCTTCTGCCTACTATATTCAATCCCGATGCAATTTCTGTTTCATAGTCAATATGAAGCTCCAAGGGTTACAGTAAACACCCAGTGGTGCGTCGCAATATAGTACTGGCCTCTCAGGAAAGGCACGTATAAAGACTGTTTGAAGCATTGCTCCCCCTGGACGTAAGTCGGCATTGTGCCTACTATATTCAATCCCGATGCAATTTCTGTGTTTCCTCGTCAATATGAAGCTCCAAGGGTTACAGTAAACACCCAGTGGTGCGTCGCAATCTAATACTGGCCTCTCAGTAACGGCACATATACAGACTGTTGAAACATTCCTCCCCCTGGACGTAAGTCGGCCTTCTGCCTACTATATTCAATCCGGATGCAATTTCTGTGTTTCATAGTCAATATGGAGCTCCAAGGGTTACAGTAAACACCCAGTGGTGCGTCGCAATCTAATACTGGCCTCTCAGGAAAGGCTCGTATACAGACTGTTTGAAGCATTGCTCCCCTGGACGTAAGTCGGCATTGGGCCTCCTATATTCAATCCCGATGCAATTTCTGTGCTTCATCGCCAATATGAAGCTCCAAGGGTTACAATAAAAACACCCAGTGGTGCGTCGCAATCTAATACTGGCCTCTCAGTAACGGCACATATACAGACTGTTTGAAGCATTGCTCCTCCTGGACGTAAGTCGGCCTTCTGCCTACTATATTCAATCCCGATGCAATTTCTGTGTTTCATAGTCTATATGAAGCTCCAAGGGTTACAGTAAACACCCAGTGGTGCGTCGCAATCTAATACTGGCCTCTCAGTAACGGCACATATACAGACTGTTTGAAGCATTCCTCCCCCTGGACGGAAGTCGGCCTTCTGCCTACTATATTCAATCCCGATGCAATTTCTGTGTTTCATAGTCAATATGAAGCTCCAAGGGTTACAGTAAACACCTAGTGGTGCGACGCAATCTAATACTGGCCTCTCAGTAACGGCACTTATACAGACTGTTTGAAGCATTCCTCCCCTTGGACGTAAGTCGGCCTTCCGCCTACTATATTCAATCCCGATGCAATTTCTGTGTTTCATCGTCAATATGAAGCTGCAACGGTTACAGTAAACACCCAGTGGTGTGTCGCAATCCAATACTGGCCTCTCAGGAAAGGCAAGTATACAGAATGTTTGAAGCATTACTCCCCCTGGTCGTAAGTCGGCCATCTGCCCACTATATTCAATCCCGATGCAATTTCTGTATTTCATCGTCAATATGAAGTTCCAAGGGTTACAGTAAATTCCCAGTGGTGCGTCGCAGTCTATAACTGGCCTCTCAGGAAAGGCACGTATACAGACTCTTTGAAGCGTTGCTCCTCCTGGACGTAAGTCGGCATTGTGCCTACTATATTCAATCCCGATGCAATTTCTGTGTTTCATCGTCAATATGAAGCTCCAAGGGTGGCAGTAAACACCCAGTGATGCGTCGCAATGTAATACTGGCCTCTCAGGAATGGCACGTATACAGACTGTTTGAAGCATTCCTCCCCCTGTACGTAAGACGGCCTTCTGCCTACTATATTCAATCCCAATGCAATTTCTGTGTTTCATAGTCAATATGAAGATCCTAGGGTTACAGTAAACACCCAGTGGTGTGTCGCTATCTAATACTGGCCTCTCAGTAACGGCACATATACAGAATGTTTGAAGCATTCCTGCCCCTGGACGTAAGTCGGCCTTCTGCCTACTATATTCAATCCCGATGCAATTTCTGTGTTTCATAGTCAATATGGAGCTCCAAGGGTTACAGTAAACACCCAGTGGTGCGTCGCAATCTAATACTGGCCTCTCAGGAAAGGCAAGTATACAGACTGTTTGAAGAATTGCTCCCCCTGGACGTAAGTCGGCCTTCTGCCTACTATATTCAATCCCGATGCAATTTCTGTGTTTCATAGTCAATATGAAGCTCCAAGGTTTACAGTAAACACCCAGTGGTGTGTCACAATCTAATACTGGCCTCTCAGAAACGGCACATATACAGACTGTTTGAAGCATTCCTCCCCCTAGACGTAAGTCGGCCTTCTGCCTACTATATTCAATCCCATTGCAATTTCTGTGTTTCATAGTCAATATGGAGCTCCAAGGGCTACAGTAAACACCCAGTGGTGCGTCGCAATCTAATACTGGCCTCTCAGGAAAGGCACGTATACAGACTGTTTGAAGCATTGCTCTGACGGGACGTAAGTCGGCATTGTGCCTCCTATATTCAATCCCGATGCAATTTCTGTGTTTCATCGTCAATATGAAGCTCCAAGGGTTACAGTAAACACCCAGTGGTGCGTCGCAATCTAATACTGGAATCTCAGGAAAGGCACGTATACAACTGTATGAAGCATTGCTCCCCCAGGACGTATGTCTGCATTGTGGCTACTATATTCAATCCCGATGCAATTTCTGTGTTTTATCGTCAATATGAAGCGACAAGGGTTACAGTAAACTCCCAGTGGTGCGTCGCAATCTAATACTGGCCTCTCAGTAACGGCACATATACAGACTGTTTGAAGCATTCCTCCCCCTGTACGTAAGTCAGCCTTCTGCCTACTATATTCAATCCCGATGCAATATCTGTGTTTCATGGTCAATATGAAGCTCCAAGGGTTACAGTAAACACACAGTGGTGCGTCGCAATCTAATACTGGAGTCTAAGGAAAGGCACGGAAACAACTGTATGAAGCATTGCTCCCCCTGGACGTAAGTCGGCATTGTGCCTACTATATTCAATCCCGATGCAATTTCTGTGTTTCATCGTCAATATGAAGCTCCAAGGGTTACAGTAAACACCCAGTGGTGCGTCGCAATCTAATACTGGCCTCTGTGTAACGGCACATATACAGACTGTTTGAAGCATTGCTCCTCCTGGACGTAAGTCGGCCTTCTGCCTACTATATTCAATCCCGATGCAATTTCTGTGTTTCATAGTCTATATGAAGCTCCAAGGGTTACAGTAAACACCCAGTGGTGCGTCGCAATCTAATACTGGCCTCTCAGTAACGGCACATATACAGACTGTTTGAAGCATTCCTCCCCCTGGACGGAAGTCGGCCTTCTGCCTACTATATTCAATCCCCATGCAATTTCTGTGTTTCATAGTCAATATGAAGCTCAAAGGGCTACAGTAAACACCCAGTGGTGCGTCGCAATCTAATACTGGCCTCTCAGGAAAGGCACGTAATCAGACTGTTTGAAGCATTGCTCCCCCTGGACGTAAGTCGGCCTTCTGCCTACTATATTCAATCCCGATGCAATTTCTGTGTTTCATAGTCTGTATGAAGCTCCAAGGGTTACAGTAAACACCTAGTGGTGCGACGCAATCTAATACTGGCCTCTCAGTAACGGCACTTATACAGACTGTTTGAAGCATACCTCCCCTTGGACGTAAGTCGGCCTTCCGCCTACTATATTCAATCCCGATGCAATTTCTGTGTTTCATCGTCAATATGAAGCTGCAAGGGTTACAGTAAACACCCAGTGGTGTGTCGCAATCTAATACTGGCCTCTCAGGAAAGGCACGTATACAGACTGTTCGAAGCATTCCTCCCCCTGTACGTAAGTCGGCCCTCTGCCTACTATATTGAATCCCGATGCAATTTCTGTGTTTCATAGTCAATATGAAGCTCCAAGGGTTACAGTAAACACCCAGTGGTGCGTCGCAAACTAATACTGGCCTCTCAGTAACGGCACACATACAGACTGTTTGAAACGTTCCTCCCCCTGGACATAAGTCGGCCTTCTGCCTACTATATTCCATACCTATGCAATTTCTGTGTTTCATAGTCAATATCTAGCTCCAAGGGTTACAGTAAACACCCAGTGGTGCGTCGCAATATAATACTGGCCTCTCAGGAAAGGCACGTATAAAGACTGTTTGAAGCATTGCTCCCCCTGGACGTAAGTCGGCATTGTGCCTACTATATTCAATCCCGATGCAATTTCTGTGTTTCATCGTCAATATGAAGCTCCAAGGGTTACAGTAAACACCCAGTGGTGCGTCGCAATCTAATACTGGCCTCTCAGTAACGGCACATATACAGACTGTTGAAGCATTCCTCCCCCTGGACGTAAGTCGGCCTTCTGCCTACTATATTCAATCCGGATGCAATTTCTGTGTTTCATAGTCAATATGGAGCTCCAAGGGTTACAGTAAACACCCAGTGGTGCGTCGCAATCTAATACTGGCCTCTCAGGAAAGGCTCGTATACAGACTGTTTGAAGCATTGCTCCCCTGGACGTAAGTCGGCATTGGGCCTCCTATATTCAATCCCGATGCAATTTCTGTGCTTCATCGCCAATATGAAGCTCCAAGGGTTACAATAAAAACACCCAGTGATGCGTCGCAATCTAATACTGGCCTCTCAGTAACGGCACATATACAGACTGTTGAAGCATTGCTCCCCCTGGACGTAAGTCGGCCTTCTGCCCACTATACACAATCCCGATGCAATTTCTGTGTTTCATAGTCAATATGAAGCTCCAAGGGTTACAGTGAACACCCAGTGGTGCGTCGCAATCTAATACTGGCCTCTCAGTAACGGCACATATACAGACTGTTTGAAGCATTCCTCCCCCTGGACGTAAGTCGGCCTTCTGCCTACTATATTCAATCGCGATGCAATTTCTGTGTTTCATAGTCAAGATGAAGCTCCAAGGGTTACAGTAAACACCCAGTGGTGCGTCGCAATCTAATACTGGCCTCTCAGTAACGGCACATATACAGACTGTTTGAAGCATTGCTCCCCCTGGACGTAAGTCGGCATTGTGCCTACTGTATTCAATCCCGATGCAATTTCTGTGTTTCATAGTCAATATGAAGCTCCAAGGGTTACAGTAAACACCCAGTGGTGCGTCGCAATCTAATACTGGCCTCTCAGTAACGACACGTATACAGACTGTTTGAAGCATTCCTCCCCCTGGACGTAAGTCGGCCTTCTGCCTACTATATTCAATCCCGATGCAATTTCTGTTTTTCATAGTCAATATGAAGCTCCAAGGGTTACAGTAAACACCCAGTGGTGCGTCGCAATCTAATACTGGCCTCTCAGTAACGGCACATATACAGACTGTTGAAGCATTGCTCCCCCTGGACGTAAGTCGGCCTTCTGCCCACTATATTCAATCCCGATGCAATTTCTCTGTTTCATAGTCAATATGAAGCTTCAAGGGTTACAGTAAACCCCCAGTGATGCGTCTCAATCTAATACTGGCCTCTCAGTAACGGCACATATACAGACTGTTTAAAGCATTCCTCCCCCTGGACGTAAGTCGGCCTTCTGCCTACTATATTCAATCCCGATGCAATTTCTGTGTTTCATCGTCAATATGAAGCTCCAAGGGTTACAGTAAACACCCAGTGGTGTGTCGCAATCTAATCCTGGTCTCTCAGGAAAGGCACGTATACAGACTGTTTGAAGCATTCCTCCCCCTGTACGTAAGTCGGCCTTCTGCCTACTATATTCAATCCCAATGCAATTTCTGTGTTTCACAGTCAATATGAAGATCCAAGGGTTACAGTAAACACCCAGTGGTGTGTCGCTATCTAATACTGGCCTCTCAGGAAAGGCACGTATACAATTTATTTGAAGCATTGCTCTCCCTGGACGTAAGTCGGCATTGTGCCTCCTATATTCAATCCCGATGCAATTTCTGTGTTTCATCGTCAATATGAAGCTCCAAGGGTTACAATAAAAGCACCCAGAGGTGCGTCGCAATCTAATACTGGCCTCTCAGTAACCTCACATATACAGACTGTTGAAGCATTGCTCCCCCTGGACGTAAGTCGGCCTTCTGCCCACTATATTCAATCCCGATTCAATTTCTGTGTTTCATAGTCAATATGAAGCTCCACGGGTTTCAGTAAACACCCAGTGGTGCGTCGCAATCTAATACTGGCCTCTCAGTAACGGCACATATAAAGACTGTTTGAAGCATTCCTCCCCCTGGACGTAAGATGGCCTTTTGCCTACTACATTCAATCCCGACGCAATTTCTGTGTTTCATAGTCAATATGAAGCTCCAAGGGTTACAGTAAACACCCAGTGGTGCGACGCAATCTGATACTGGCCTCTCAGGAATGGCACGTATACAGACTGTTTGAAGCATTGCTCTCCCTGGACGTAAGTTGGCATTGTGCCTCCTATATTCAATCCCGATGCAATTTCTATGTTTCATCGTCAATATGAAGCTGCAAGGGTTAGAATAAAAACACCCAGTGGTGCGTCGCAGTCTAATACTGGCCTCTCAGTAACGGCACATATACAGACTGTTGAAGCAATGCTCCCCCTGGACGTAAGTGGCCTTCTGCCTACTATATTCAACCCCGATGCAATTTCTGTGTTTCATAGTCAATATGATGCTCCAAGGGTTACAGTAAACGCCCAGTGGTGCGTCGCAATTTAATAGTGGCCTCTGAGTAACGGCACATATACAGACTGTTTGAAGCATTGCTCCCCCTGGACGTAAGTCGGCCTTCTGCCTACTATATTCAATCGCGATGCAATTTCTGTGTTTCATGGTCAAGATGAAGCTCCAAGGGTTACAGTAAACACCCAGTGGTGCGTCGCAATCTAATTCTGGCATCTCAGTAACGGCACATATACAGACTGTTTGAAGCATTGCTCCCCCTGGACGTAAGTCGGCATTGTGCCTACTATATTCAATCCCGATGCAATTTCTGTGTTTCGTAGTCAATATGAAGCTCCAAGGGTTACAGTAAACACCCAGTGGTGCGTCGCAATCTAATACTGGCCTCTCAGTAACGACACGTATACAGACTGTTTGAAGCATTCCTCCCCCTGGACGTAAGTCGGCCTTCTGCCTACTATATTCAATCCCGATGCAATTTTTGTTTTTCATAGTCAATATGAAGCTCCAAGGGTTACAGTAAACACCCAGTGGTGCGTCGCAATCTAATACTGGCCTCTCAGTAACGGCACATATACAGACTGTTGAAGCATTGCTCCCCCTGAACGTAAGTCGGCCTTCTGCCCACTATATTCAATCCCGATGCAATTTCTCTGTTTCATAGTCAATATGAAGCTTCAAGGGTTACAGTAAACCCCCAGTGATGCGTCTCAATCTAATACTGGCCTCTCAGTAACGGCACATATACAGACTGTTTAAAGCATTCCTCCCCCTGGACGTAAGTCGGCCTTCTGCCTACTATATTCAATCCCGATGCAATTTCTGTGTTTCATCGTCAATATGAAGCTCCAAGGGTTACAGTAAACACCCAGTGGTGTGTCGCAATCTAATCCTGGTCTCTCAGGAAAGGCACGTATACAGACTGTTTGAAGCATTCCTCCCCCTGTACGTAAGTCGGCCTTCTGCCTACTATATTCAATCCCAATGCAATTTCTGTGTTTCACAGTCAATATGAAGATCCAAGGGTTACAGTAAACACCCAGTGGTGTGTCGCTATCTAATACTGGCCTCTCAGGAAAGGCACGTATACAATTTATTTGAAGCATTGCTCTCCCTGGACGTAAGTCGGCATTGTGCCTCCTATATTCAATCCCGATGCAATTTCTGTGTTTCATCGTCAATATGAAGCTCCAAGGGTTACAATAAAAGCACCCAGAGGTGCGTCGCAATCTAATACTGGCCTCTCAGTAACCTCACATATACAGACTGTTGAAGCATTGCTCCCCCTGGACGTAAGTCGGCCTTCTGCCCACTATATTCAATCCCGATTCAATTTCTGTGTTTCATAGTCAATATGAAGCTCCACGGGTTTCAGTAAACACCCAGTGGTGCGTCGCAATCTAATACTGGCCTCTCAGTAACGGCACATATAAAGACTGTTTGAAGCATTCCTCCCCCTGGACGTAAGATGGCCTTTTGCTTACTACATTCAATCCCGACGCAATTTCTGTGTTTCATAGTCAATATGAAGCTCCAAGGGTTACAGTAAACACCCAGTGTTGCGTCGCAATCTAATACTGGAATCTCAGGAAAGGCACGTATACAACTGTATGAAGCATTGCTCCCCCTGGACGTAAGTCGGCATTGTGCCTACTATATTCAATCCCGATGCAATTTCGGTGTTTCATCGTCAATATGAAGCTCCAAGGGTTACAGTAAACACCCAGTGGTGTGTCGCAATCTAATACTGGAATCTCAGGAAAGGCACGTATACAACTGTATGAAGCATTGCTCACCCTGGACGTAAGTCGGCATTGTGGGATACTATATTCAATCCCTTTGCAATTTCTGTGTTTCATCGTCAATATGAAGCTCCAAGGGTTGCAGTAAACACCCAGTGGTGCGTCGCAATATAATACTGGCCTCTCAGGAAAGGCACGTATACAGACTATTGGAAGCATTCCTCCCCCTGAACGAATGTCGGCATTGTGCGTACTATATTCAATCGCGATGCAATTTCTATGTTTCATCGTCAATATGAAGCTCCATGGGTTACAGTAAACACCCAGTGGTGCATCGCAAAATAATACTGGAATCTCATGTTAGGCACGTATACAACTGTATGAAGCATTGCTCCCCCTGGACGTAAGTCGGCCTTCTGTACACTATACTCAATCCCGATGCAATTTCTGTGTTTCACAGTCAATATGAAGATCCAAGGGTTACAGTGAACACCCAGTGGTGCGTCGCAATCTAATACTGGCCTCTCAGTAACGGCACATATACAGACTGTTTGAAGCATTCCTCCCCCTGGACGTAAGTCGGCCTTCTGCCTTCTATATTCAATCCCGATGCAATTTCTGTGTTTCATAGTCAATATGAAGCTCCAATGGTTACAGTAAACACCCAGTGGTGCGTCGCAATCTAATACTGGCCTCTCAGTAACCCCACATATACAAACTGTTGAAGCATTGCTCCCCCTGGACGTAAGTCAGCCTTCTGCCCACTATATTCAATCCCGATTCAATTTCTGTGTTTCATAGTCAATATGAAGCTCCACGGGTTTCAGTAAACACCCAGTGGTGCGTCGCAATCTAATACTGGCCTCTCAGTAACGGCACATATAAAGACTGTTTGAAGCATTCCTCCCCCTGGACGTAAGTCGGCCTTCTGCCTTCTATACTCAATCCCGATGCAATTTCTGTGTTTCACAGTCAATATGAAGCTCCTAGGGTTACAATAAAAGCACCCAGGGGTGCGTCGCAATCTAATACTGGCCTCTCAGTAACCTCACATATACAGACTGTTGAAGCATTCCTCCCCCTGGACGTAAGTCGGCCTTCTGCCTTCTATATTCAATCCCGATGCAATTTATGTGTTTCATAGTCAATATGAAGCTCCAATGGTTACAGTAAACACCCAGTGGTGCGTCGCAATCTAATACTGTCCTCTCAGGAAAGGCAAGTATACAGACTGTTTGAAGAATTGCTCCCCCTGGACGTAAGTCGGCCTTCTGCCTACTATATTCAATCCCAATGCAATTTCTGTGTTTCACAGTCAATATGAAGATCCAAGGGTTACAGTAAACACCCAGTGGTGTGTCGCTATCTAATACTGGCCTCTCAGGAAAGGCACGTATACAATTTATTTGAAGCATTGCTCTCCCTGGACGTAAGTCGGCATTGTGCCTCCTATATTCAATCCCGATGCAATTTCTGTGTTTCATCGTCAATATGAAGCTCCAAGGGTTACAATAAAAGCACCCAGAGGTGCGTCGCAATCTAATACTGGCCTCTCAGTAACCTCACATATACAGACTGTTGAAGCATTGCTCCCCCTGGACGTAAGTCGGCCTTCTGCCCACTATATTCAATCCCGATTCAATTTCTGTGTTTCATAGTCAATATGAAGCTCCACGGGTTTCAGTAAACACCCAGTGGTGCGTCGCAATCTAATACTGGCCTCCCAGTAACGGCACATATAAAGACTGTTTGAAGCATTCCTCCCCCTGGACGTAAGATGGCCTTTTGCCTACTACATTCAATCCCGACGCAATTTCTGTGTTTCATAGTCAATATGAAGCTCCAAGGGTTACAGTAAACACCCAGTGTTGCGTCGCAATCTAATACTGGAATCTCAGGAAAGGCACGTATACAACTGTATGAAGCATTGCTCCCCCTGGACGTAAGTCGGCATTGTGCCTACTATATTCAATCCCGATGCAATTTCTGTGTTTCATCGTCAATATGAAGCTCCAAGGGTTACAGTAAACACCCAGTGGTGTGTCGCAATCTAATACTGGAATCTCAGGAAAGGCACGTATACAACTGTATGAAGCATTGCTCACCCTGGACGTAAGTCGGCATTGTGGGTTACTATATTCAATCCCTTTGCAATTTCTGTGTTTCATCGTCAATATGAAGCTCCAAGGGTTGCAGTAAACACCCAGTTTTGCGTCGCAATATAATACTGGCCTCTCAGGAAAGGCACGTATACAGACTATTGGAAGCATTCCTCCCCCTGAACGAATGTCGGCATTGTGCCTACTATATTCAATCGCGATGCAATTTCTATGTTTCATCGTCAATATGAAGCTCCATGGGTTACAGTAAACACCCAGTGGTGCATCGCAAAATAATACTGGAATCTCATGTTAGGCACGTATACAACTGTATGAAGCATTGCTCCCCCTGGACGTAAGTCGGCCTTCTGCCCACTATACTCAATCCCGATGCAATTTCTGTGTTTCACAGTCAATATGAAGATCCAAGGGTTACAGTGAACACCCAGTGGTGCGTCGCAATCTAATACTGGCCTCTCAGTAACGGCACATATACAGACTGTTTGAAGCATTCCTCCCCCTGGACGTAAGTCGGCCTTCTGCCTACTATATTCAATCCCGATGCAATTTCTGTGTTTCATCGTCAATATGAAGCTCCAAGGGTTACAGTAAACACCGAGTGGTGTGTCACAGTCTATTACGGGCCTATCAGGAAAGGCACGTATACAGACTGTTTGAAGCATTCCTCCCCCTGTACGTAAGTCGGCCTTCTGCCTACTATATTCAATCCCGATGCAATTTCTGTGTTTCATCGTCAATATGAAGCTCCAAGGGTTACAATAAAAGCACCCAGAGGTGCGTCGCAATCTAATACTGGCCTCTCAGTAACCTCACATATACAGACTGTTGAAGCATTGCTCCCACTGGACGTAAGTCGGCCTTCTGCCCACTATATTCAATCCCGATTCAATTTCTGTGTTTCATGGTCAATATGAAGCTCCAACGGTATCAGTAAACACCCAGTGGTGCGTCGCAATCTAATACTGGCCTCTTAGTAACGGCACATATAAAGACTGTTTGAAGCATTCCTCCCCCTGGACGTAAGTCGGCCTTCTGCCTCCTATATTCAATTCCGATGCAATTTCTGTGTCTCATCCTCAATATGAAGCTCCAAGGGTTACAGTAAAGTCCCAGTGGTGCGTCGCAGTCTAATATTGGCCTCTCAGGAAAGGCACGTATATAGACTGTTTGAAGCATTGCTCCCCCTGGACGTAAGTCGGCATTGTGCCTACTATATTCAATCCCGATGCAATTTTTGTGTTTCATCGTCAATATGAAGCTCCAAGTGTTACAGTAAAGACCCAGTGGTGCGTCGCAATCTAATACTGGCCTCTCAGTAACGGCACATATACAGACTGTTTGAAGCTTTCCTCCCCCTGGACGTAAGATGGCCTTTTGCCTACTACATTCAATCCCGACGCAATTTCTGTGTTTCATAGTCAACATGAAGCTCCAAGGGTTACAGTAAACACCCAGTGTTGCGTCGCAATCTAATACTGGAATCTCAGGAAAGGCACGTATACAACTGTATGAAGCATTGCTCCCCCTGGACGTAAGTCGGCATATTGCCTACTATATTCAATCCCGATGCAATTTCTGTGTTTCATCGGCAATATGAAGCTCCAAGGGTTACAGTAAACACCGAGTGGTGTGTCGCAATCTAATACTGGAATCTCAGGAAAGGCACGTATACAACTGTATGAAGCATTGCTCACCCTGGCGTAAGTCGGCATTGTGGGTTACTATATTCAATCCCGATGCAATTTCTGTGTTTCATCGTCAATATGAAGCTCCAAGGGTTGCAGTAAACACCCAGTGGTGCGTCGCAATATAATACTGGCCTCTCAGGAAAGGCACGTATACAGACTATTGGAAGCATTCCTCCCCCTGAACGAATGTCGGCATTGTGCCTACTATATTCAATCGCGATGCAATTTCTATGTTTCATCGTCAATATGAAGCTCCATGGGTTACAGTAAACACCCAGTGGTGCATCGCGAAATAATACTGGAATCTCATGTTAGGCACGTATACAACTGTATGAAGCATTGCTCCCCCTGGACGTAAGTCGGCATTGTGCCTACTATATTCAATCCCGATGCAATTTCTGTGTTTCATCGTCAATATGAAGCTCCAATGGTTACAGTAAACACCCAGTAGTGCGTCGCAATCTAATACTGGCCTCTCAGGAAAGGCACGTATACAACTGTATGAAGCATTGCTCCCCCTGGACGTAAGTCGGCATTGTGCCTACTATATTCAATCCCGATGCAATTTCTGTGTTTCATCGTCAATATGAAGCTCCAAGGGTTGCAGTATACACCCAGTGGTGCGTCGCAATCTAATACTGGCCTCTCAGGAAAGGCACGTATTCAGACTGTTTGATGCATTACTCACCCTGAACGAAAGTCGGCATTGTGCCTACTATATTCAATCCCAATGCAATTTCTGTGTTTCATCGTATATATGAAGCTCCATGGGTTACAGTAAACACCCAGTGGTGCGTCGCAATCTAATACTGGCCTCTCAGTAACGGCACATATACAGACTGTTTGAAGCATTCCTCCCCTTGGACGTAAGTCGGCCTTCCGCCTACTATATTCAATCCCGATGGAATTTCTGTGTTTTATCGTCAATATGAAGCTCCGAGGGTTACAGTAAACACCCAGTGGTGTGTCGCAATCTAATACTGGCCTCTCAGGAATGGCACGTATACAGACAGTTTGAAGCATTGCTCTCCCTGGACGTAAGTCGGCATTGTGCCTTCTATATTCAATCCCGATGCAATTTCTGTGTTTCATCGTCAATATGAAGCTCCAAGGGTTACAGTAAACACCCAGTGGTGCGACGCAATCTAATACTGGCCTCTCAGGAATGGCACGTATACAGACAGTTTGAAGCATTGCTCTCACTGGACGTAAGTCATCATTGTGCCTCCTATATTCAATCCCGATGCAATTTCTGTGTTTCATCGTCAATATGAAGCTCCAAGGGTTAGAATAAAATCACCCAGTGGTGCGTCGCAATCTAATACTGGCCTCTCAGTAACGGCATATATACAGACTGTTGAAGCATTGCTCCCCCTGGACGTAAGTCGGCCTTCTGCCTGCTATATTCAATCCCGATGCAATTTCTGTGTTTCATAGTCAACATGAAGCTCCAAGGGTTACAGTAAACGCCCAGTGGTGCGTCGCAATCTAATACTGGCCTCTGAGTAACGGCACATATACAGACTGTTTGAAGCATTGCTCCCCCTGGACGTAAGACGGCCTTCTGCCTACTACATTCAATCCCGATGCAATTTCTGTGTTTTATAGTCGCAATCTAATGCTGGCCTCTCAGTAACGGCACATATACAGACTGTTGAAGCATTGCTCCCCCTGGACGTAAGTCGACCTTCTGCCCACTATATTCAATCCCGATGCAATTTCTGTGTTTCATAGTCAATATGAAGCTCCAAGGGTTACAGTAAACACCCAGTGGTGCGTCGCAATCTAATACTGGCCTCTCAGTAACGGCACATATACAGACTGTTTGAAGCATTCCTCCCCCTGGACGTAAGTCGGCCATCTGCCTACTATATTCAATCCCGATGCAATTTCTGTGTTTCATAGTCAATATGAAGCTCCAAGAGTTACAGTAAACATCCAGTGATGCGTCGCAATCTAATACTGGCCTCTCAGGAAAGGCAAGTATACAGACTTATTGAAGCATTGCTCCCCCTGGACGTAAGTCGGCCTTCTGCCTACTAAATTCAACTCCGAGCAATTTCTGTGTTTCATCGTCAATATAAAGCTCCAAGGGTTACAGTAAACTCCCAGTGGTGCCGCGCAGGCTAATATTGGCCTCTCAGGAAAGGCACGTATACAGACTTTTTGAAGCTTTGCTCCCCCTGGACGTAAGTCGGCATTGTGCCTACTATATTCAACCCCGATGCAATTTATGTGTTTCATCGTCAATATGAAGCTCCAAGGGTTGCAGTAAAGACCCAGTGGTGCGTCGCAATCTAATACTGGCCTCTCAGTAACGGCACATATACAGACTGTTTGAAGCATTCCTCCCCCTGGACGTAAGACGGCCTTCTGCCTACTACATTCAATCCCGACGCAATTTCTGTGTTTTATAGTCAATACGAAGCTCCAAGGGTTACAGTAAACACCCAGTGTTGCGTCGCAATCTAATACTGGCCCCTCAGTAACAGCACATATACAGACTGTTTGAAGCATTTTTTCCCCCTGGACGTAAGTCGGCCTTCTGCCTACTATATTCAATTCCGATGCAATTTCTATGTTTCATCGTCAATATGAAGCTCCAAGGGTTTCAGTAAACACCCAGTGGTGCGTCGCAATCTAATACTGGCCTCTCAGGAAAGGCACGTATACAGACTGTTGGAAGCATTGCTCCCCTTGGACGTAAGTCGGCCTTTCGCCTACTATATTCATTCCCGATGCAATTTCTGTGTTTCATCGTCAATATGAAGCTCCCAGGGTTACAGTAAACACCCAGTGGTGTGTCGCAATCTAATACTGGCCTCTCAGGAAAGGCACATATACAGACTGTTTGAAGCATTCCTCCCCCTGTACGTAAGTCGGCCTTCTGCCTATTATATTCAATCCCGATGCAATTTCTGTGTTTCATAGTCAATATGAAGCTACAAGGGATACAGTAAACACCCAGTGGTGCGTCGCAATCTAATACTGGCCTCTCAGTAACGGCACACATACAGACTGTTTGAAGCATTCCTCCCCCTGTACGTAAGTCGGCATTGTGCCTCCTATATTCAATCCCGATGCAATTTCTGTGTTTCATCGTCAATATGAAGCTCCAAGAATTACAATAATAACACCCAGTGATGCGTCGCAATCTAATACTTGCCTCTCAGTAACGGCACATATACAGACTGTTGAAGCATTGCTCCCCCTGGACGTAAGTCGACCTTCTGCCCACTATATTCAATCCCGATGCAATTTCTGTGTTTCATAGTCAATATGAAGCTCCAAGGGTTACAGTAAACACCCAGTGGTGCGTCGCAATCTAATACTGGCCTCTCAGTAACGGCACATATACAGACTGTTTGAAGCATTCGTCCCCCTGGACGTAAGTCGGCCATCTGCCTACTATATTAAATCCCGATGCAATTTCTGTGTTTCATAGTCAATATGAAGCTCCAAGAGTTACAGTAAACATCCAGTGGTGCGTCGCAATCTAATACTGGCCTCTCAGGAAAGGCAAGTATACAGACATTTTGAAGCATTGCTCCCCCTGGACGTAAGTCAACCTTCTGCGTACTAAATTCAACTCCGATGCAATTTCTGTGTTTCATCGTCAATATAAAGCTCCAAGGGTTACAGTAAACTCCCAGTGGTGCCGCGCAGTCTAATATTGGCCTCTTAGGAAAGGCACGTATACAGACTGTTTGAAGCATTGCTCCCCCTGGACGTAAGTCGGCATTGTGCCTACTATATTCAATCCCGATGCAATTTATGTGTTTCATCGTCTATATGAAGCTCCAAGGGTTGCAGTAAAGACCCAGTGGTGCGTCGCAATCTAATACTGGCCTCTCAGTAACGGCACATATACAGACTGTTTGAAGCATTCCTCCCCCTGGACGTAAGACGGCCTTCTGCCTACTACATTCAATCCCGACGCAATTTCTGTGTTTTATAGTCAATATGAAGCTCCAAGGGTTACAGTAAACACCCAGTGTTGCGTCGCAATCTAATACTGGCCTCTGAGTAACGGCACATATACAGACTGTTTGAAGCATTTTTTCCCCCTGGACGTAAGTCGGCCTTCTGCCTACTACATTCAATCCCGACGCAATTTCTGTGTTTTATAGTCAATATGAAGCTCCAAGGGTTACAGTAAACACCCAGTGTTGCGTCGCAATCTAATACTGGCCTCTCAGTAACGGCACATATACAGACTGTTTGAAGCATTCCTCTCCCTGGACGTAAGTCGGCCTTCTGCCTACTATATTCAATTACGATGCAATTTCTGTGTTTCATCGTCAATATTAAGCTCCAAGGGTTTCAGTAAACACCCAGTGGTGCGTCGCAATCTAATACTGGCCTCTCAGGAAAGGCACGTATACAGACTGTTTGAAGCATTGCTCCCCTTGGACGTAAGTCGGCCTTCCGCCTACTATATTCAATCCCGATGCAATTTCTGTGTTTCATCGTCAATATGAAGCTCCAAGGGTTACAGTAAACACCCAGTGGTGTGTCGCAATCTAATACTGGCCTCTCAGGAAAGGCACGTATACAGACTGTTTGATGCATTCCTCCCCCTGTACGTAAGTCGGCCTTCTGCCTATTATATTCAATCCCGATGCAATTTCTGTGTTTTATAGTCAATATGAAGCTCCAAGGGTTACAATAAAAACACCCAGTGGTGCGTCGCAATCTAATACTGGCCTCTCAGTAACGGCACATATACAGACTGTTGAAGCATTGCTCCCCCTGGACGTACGTCGACCTTCTGCCCACTATATTCAATCCCGATGCAATTTCTGTGTTTCATAGTCAATATGAAGCTCCAAGGGTTGCAGTAAAGACCCAGTGGTGCGTCGCAATCTAATACTGGCCTCTCAGTAACGGCACATATACAGACTGTTTGAAGCATTCCTCCCCCTGGACGTAAGACGGCCTTATGCCTACTACATTCAATCCCGACGCAATTTCTGTGTTTTATAGTCAATATGAAGCTCCAAGGGTTACAGTAAACACCCAGTGTTGCGTCGCAATCTAATACTGGCCTCTCAGTAACGGCACATATACAGACTGTTTGAAGCATTTTTTCCCCCTGGACGTAAGTCGGCCTTCTGCCTACTATATTCAATTCCGATGCAATTTCTGGGTTTCATCGTCAATATGAAGCTATAAGGGTTACACTAAACACCCAGTGGTGTGTCACAATCTAATACTGGCCTCTCAGGAAAAGCACGTATACAGACTGTTTGAAGCATTCCTCCCCCTGGACGTAAGTCGTCCTTCTGCCTACTATATTCAATCCCGATGAAATTTCTGTGTTTCATAGTCAATATGGAGCTCCAAGGGTTACAGTAAACACCCAGTGGTGCGACGCAATCTAATACTGGCCTCTCAGGAATGGCACGTATACAGACAGTTTGAAGCATTGCTCTCCCTGGACGTAAGTCGGCATTGTGCCTCCTATATTCAATCCCGATGCAATTTCTGTGTTTCATCGTCAATATGAAGCTCCAAGGGTTAGAATAAAATCATCCAGTGGTGCGTCGCAATCTAATACTGGCCTCTCAGTAACGGCATATATACAGACTGTTGAAGCATTGCTCCCCCTGGACGTAAGTCGGCCTTCTGCCTGCTATATTCAATCCCGATGCAATTTCTGTGTTTCATAGTCAACATCAAGCTCCAAGGGTTACAGTAAACGCCCAGTGGTGCGTCGCAATCTAATACTGGCCTCTGAGTAACGGCACATATACAGACTGTTTGAAGCATTGCTCCCCCTGGACGTAAGACGGCCTTCTGCCTACTACATTCAATCCCGATGCAATTTCTGTGTTTTATCGTCGCAATTTAATACTGGCCTCTCACTAATGGCAGATATACAGACTGTTTGAAGCATTCCTCCCCCTGGACGTAAGACGGCCTTCTGCCTACTACATTCAATCCCGACGCAATTTCTGTGTTTTATAGTCAATATGAAGCTCCAAGGGTTACAGTAAACACCCAGTGTTGCGTCGCAATCTAATACTGGCCTCTCAGTAACGGCACATATACAGACTGTTTGAAGCATTCCTCTCCCTGGACGTAAGTCGGCCTTCTGCCTACTATATTCAATTACGATGCAATTTCTGTGTTTCATCGTCAATATTAAGCTCCAAGGGTTTCAGTAAACACCCAGTGGTGCGTCGCAATCTAATACTGGCCTCTCAGGAAAGGCACGTATACAGACTGTTTGAAGCATTGCTCCCCTTGGACGTAAGTAGGCCTTCCGCCTACTATATTCAATCCCGATGCAATTTCTGCGTTTCATCGTCAATATGAAGCTCCAAGGGTTACAGTAAACACCCAGTGGTGTGTCGCAATCTAATACTGGCCTCTCAGGAAAGGCACGTATACAGACTGTTTGAAGCATTCCTCCCCCTGTACGTAAGTCGGCCTTCTGCCTATTATATTCAATCCCGATGCAATTTCTGTGTTTCATAGTCAATATGAAGCTACAAGGGATACAGTAAACACCCAGTGGTGCGTCGCAATCTAATACTGGCCTCTCAGTAACGGCACACATACAGACTGTTTGAAGCATTCCTCCCCCTGTACGTAAGTCGGCATTGTGCCTCCTATATTCAATCCCGATGCAATTTCTGTGTTTCATCGTCAATATGAAGCTCCAAGGGTTACAATAAAAACACCCAGTGGTGCGTCGCAATCTAATACTGGCCTCTCAGTAACGGCACATATACAGACTGTTGAAGCATTGCTCCCCCTGGACGTAAGGCGACCTTCTGCCCACTATATTCAATCCCGATGCAATTTCTGTGTTTCATAGTCAATATGAAGCTCCAAGGGTTACAGTAAACACCCAGTGGTGCGTCGCAATCTAATACTGGCCTCTCAGTAACGGCACATATACAGACTGTTGAAGCATTCATCCCCCTGGACGTAAGTCGGCCATCTGCCTACTATATTCAATCCCGATGCAATTTCTGTGTTTCATAGTCAATATGAAACTCCAAGAGTTACAGTAAACATCCAGTGGTGCGTCGCAATCTAATACTGGCCTCTCAGGAAAGGCAAGTATACAGACATTTGGAAGCATTGCTCCCCCTGGACGTAAGTCGGCCTTCTGCGTACTAAATTCAACTCCGCTGCAATTTCTGTGTTTCATCGTCAATATATAGCTCCAAGGGTTACAGTAAACTCCCAGTGGTGCCGCGCAGTCTAATATTGGCCTCTCAGGAAAGGCACGTATACAGACTGTTTGAAGCATTGCTCCCCCTGGACGTAAGTCGGCATTGTGCCTACTATATTCAATCCCGATGCAATTTATGTGTTTCATCGTCAATATGAAGCTCCAAGGGTTGCAGTAAAGACCCAGTGGTGCGTCGCAATCTAATACTGGCCTCTCAGTAACGGCACATATACAGACTGTTTGAAGCATTCCTCCCCCTGGACGTAAGACGGCCTTCTGCCTACTACATTCAATCCCGACGCAATTTCTGTGTTTTATAGTCAATATGAAGCTCCAAGGGTTACAGTAAACACCCAGTGTTGCGTCGCAATCAAATACTGGCCTCTCAGTAACGGCACATATACAGACTGTTTGAAGCATTTTTTCCCCCTGGACGTAAGTCGGCCTTCTGCCTACTATATTCAATTCCGATGCAATTTCTGTGTTTCATCGTCAATATGAAGCTCCAAGGGTTTCAGTAAACACCCAGTGGTGCGTCGCAATCTAATACTGGCCTCTCAGGAAAGGCACGTATACAGACTGTTTGAAGCATTGCTCCCCTTGGACGTAAGTCGGCCTTCCGCCTACTATATTCATTCCCGATGCAATATCTGTGTTTCATCGTCAATATGAAGCTCCAAGGGTTACAATAAACACCCAGTGGTGTGTCGCAATCTAATACTGGCCTCTCAGGAAAGGCACGTATACAGACTGTTCGAAGCATTCCTCCCCCTGCACGTAAGTCGGCCTTCTGCCTACTATATTCAATCCCGATGCAATTTCTGTGTTTCATAGTCAATATGAAGCTCCAAGGGTTACAGTAAACACCCAGTGGTGCGTCGCAATCTAATACTGGCCTCTCAGTAACGGCACATATACAGACTGTTTGAAGCATTCCTCCCCCTGGACGTATGTCATCCTTCTGCCTACTATATTCAATCCCGATGCAATTTCTGGGTTTCATCGTCAATATGAAGCCATATGGGTTACAGTAAACACCCAGTGGTGTGTCACAATCTAATACTGGCCTCTCAGGAAAAGCACGTATACAGACTGTTTGAAGCATTCTTCCCCCTGTACGTAAGTCGGCCTTCTGCCTACTATATGCAATGCCTATGCAATTTCTGTGTTTCATAGTCAATTCGAAGCTCCAAGGGTTACAGTAAACACCCAGCGGTGTGTCGCAATCTAATACTGGCCTCTCAGTAACGGCACATATACAGACAGTTTGAAGCATTCCTTTCCCTGGACGTAAGACGGCCTTCTGCCAACTACATTCAATCCCGACGCAATTTCTGTGTTTTATAGTCAATATGAAGCTCCAAGGGTTACAGTAAACACCCAGTGTTGCGTCGCAATCTAATTCTGGCCTCTCAGTAACGGCACATATACAGACTGTTTGAAGCATTCCTCCCCCTGGACGTAAGTCGGCCTTCTGCCTACTATATTGAATTCCGATGCAATTTCTGTGTTTCATCGTCAACATGAAGCTCCAAGGGTTTCAGTAAACTCCCAGTGGTGCGTCCCAATCTAATACTGGCATCTCAGGAAAGGCACGTATACAGACTGTTTGAAGCATTGCTCCCCTTGGACGTAAGTCGGCCTTCCGCCTACTATATTCAATCCCGATGCAATTTCTGTGTTTCATCGTCAATATGAAGCTCCAAGGGTTACAGTAAACACCCAGCGGTGTGTCGCAATCTAATACTGGCCTCTCAGTAACGGCACATATACAGACTGTTTGAAGCATTCCTCCCCCTGGACGTAAGTCGTCCTTCTGCCTACTATATTCAATCCCGATGGAATTTCTGTGTTTCATAATCAATATGGAGCTCCAAGGGTTACAGTAAACACCCAGTGGTGCGTCGCAATCTAATACTGGCCTCTCAGGAAAGGCAAGTATACAGACTGTTTGAAGCATTGCTGCCCCTGGACGTAAGTCGGCATTGTGCCTCCTATATTCAATCCCGATGGAATTTCTGTGTTTCATAGTCAATATGGAGCTCCAAGGGTTACAGTAAACACGCAGTGGTGCGTCGCAATCTAATACTGGCCTCTCAGGAAAGGCACGTATACAGACTGTTTGAAGCATTGCTCCCCTTGGACGTAAGTCGGCCTTCCGCCTACTATATTCAATCCCGATGCAATTTCAGTGTTTCATCGTCAATATGATGCTCCAAAGGTTACAGTAAACACCCAGTGGTGTGTCGCAATCTAATACTGGCCTCTCAGGAAAGGCACGTATACAGACTGTTTGAAGCATTCCTCCCCCTGTACGTAAGTCGGCCTTCTGCCTACTATATTCTATCCCGATGCAATTTCTGTGTTTCATAGTCAATATGAAGCTACAAGGGATACAGTAAACACCCAGTGGTGCGTCGCAATCTAATACTGGCCTCTCAGTAACGGCACACATACAGACTGTTTGAAGCATTCCTCCCCCTGTACGTAAGTCGGCATTGTGCCTCCTATATTCAATCCCGATGCAATTTCTGTGTTTCATCGTCAATATGAAGCTCCAAGGGTTACAATAAAAACACCCAGTGGTGCGTCGCAATCTAATACTGGCCTCTCAGTAACGGCACATATACAGACTGTTGAAGCATTGCTCCCCCTGGACGTAAGTCGACCTTCTGCCCACTATATTCAATCCCGATGCAATTTCTGTGTTTCATAGTCAATATGAAGCTCCAAGGGTTACAGTAAACACCCAGTGGTGCGTCGCAATCTAATACTGGCCTCTCAGTAACGGCACATATACAGACTGTTGAAGCATTCATCCCCCTGGACGTAAGTCGGCCATCTGCCTACTATATTCAATCCCGATGCAATTTCTGTGTTTCATAGTCAATATGAAACTCCAAGAGTTACAGTAAACATCCAGTGGTGCGTCGCAATCTAATACTGGCCTCTCAGGAAAGGCAAGTATACAGACATTTTGAAGCATTGCTCCCCCTGGACGTAAGTCGGCCTTCTGCGTACTAAATTCAACTCCGCTGCAATTTCTGTGTTTCATCGTCAATATAAAGCTCCAAGGGTTACAGTAAACTCCCAGTGGTGCCGCGCAGTCTAATATTGGCCTCTCAGGAAAGGCACGTATAAAGACTGTTTGAAGCATTGCTCCCCCTGGACGTAAGTCGGCATTGTGCCTACTATATTCAATCCCGATGCAATTTATGTGTTTCATCGTCAATATGAAGCTCCAAGGGTTGCAGTAAAGACCCAGTGGTGCGTCGCAATCTAATACTGGCCTCTCAGTAACGGCACATATACAGACTGTTTGAAGCATTCCTCCCCCTGGACGTAAGACGGCCTTCTGCCTACTACATTCAATCCCGACGCAATTTCTGTGTTTTATAGTCAATATGAAGCTCCAAGGGTTACAGTAAACACCCAGTGTTGCGTCGCAATCAAATACTGGCCTCCCAGTAACGGCACATATACAGACTGTTTGAAGCATTTTTTCCCCCTGGACGTAAGTCGGCCTTCTGCCTACTATATTCAATTCCGATGCTATTTCTGTGTTTCATCGTCAATATGAAGCTCCAAGGGTTTCAGTAAACACCCAGTGGTGCGTCGCAATCTAATACTGGCCTCTCAGGAAAGGCATGTATACAGACTGTTTGAAGCATTGCTCCCCTTGGACGTAAGTCGGCCTTCCGCCTACTATATTCATTCCCGATGCAATATCTGTGTTTCATCGTCAATATGAAGCTCCAAGGGTTACAATAAACACCCAGTGGTGTGTCGCAATCTAATACTGGCCTCTCAGGAAAGGCACGTATACAGACTGTTCGAAGCATTCCTCCCCCTGCACGTAAGTCGGCCTTCTGCCTACTATATTCAATCCCGATGCAATTTCTGTGTTTCATAGTCAATATGAAGCTCCAAGGGTTACAGTAAACACCCAGTGGTGCGTCGCAATCTAATACTGGCCTCTCAGTAACGGCACATATACAGACTGTTTGAAGCATTCCTCCCCCTGGACGTATGTCATCCTTCTGCCTACTATATTCAATCCCGATGCAATTTTTGGGTTTCATCGTCAATATGAAGCTATATGGGTTACAGTAAACACCCAGTGGTGTGTCACAATCTAATACTGGCCTCTCAGGAAAAGCACGTATACAGACTGTTTGAAGCATTCTTCCCCCTGTACGTAAGTCGGCCTTCTGCCTACTATATTCAATGCCTATGCAATTTCTGTGTTTCATAGTCAATTCGAAGCTCCAAGGGTTACAGTAAACACCCAGTGGTGCGTCGCAATCTAATACTGGCCTCTCAGTAACGGCACTTATACAGACTGTTTGAAGCATTCCTCCCCCTGGACGTAAGTCGTCCTTCTGCCTACTATATTCAATCCCGATGGAATTTCTGTGTTTCATAGTCAATATGGAGCTCCAAGGGTTACAGTAAACACCCAGTGGTGCGTCGCAATCTAATACTGGCCTCTCAGGAAAGGCAAGTATACAGACTGTTTGAAGCATTGCTGCCCCTGGACGTAAGTCGGCATTGTGCCTCCTATATTCAATCCCGATGGAATTTCTGTGTTTCATAGCCAATATGGAGCTCCAAGGGTTACAGTAAACACCCAGTGGTGCGTCGCAATCTAATACTGGCCTCTCAGGAAAGGCACGTATACAGACTGTTTGAAGCATTCCTCCCCCTGTACGTAAGTCGGCCTTCTGCCTACTATATTCTATCCCGATGCAATTTCTGTGTTTCATATACAATATGAAGTTTCAAGGGATACAGTAAACACCCAGTGGTGCGTCGCAATCTAATACTGGCCTCTCAGTAACGGCACACATTCAGACTGTTTGAAGCATTCCTCCCCCTGTACGTAAGTCGGCATTGTGCCTCCTATATTCAATCCCGATGGAATTTCTGTGCTTCATCGTCAATATGAAGCTCCAAGGGTTACAATAAAAACACCCAGTGGTGCGTCGCAATCTAATACTGGCCTCTCGCTCCAAGTGTTACAGTAAACACCCAGTGTTGCGTCGCAATCTAATTCTGGCCTCTCAGTAACGGCACATATACAGACTGTTTGAAGCATTCCTCCCCCTGGACGTAAGTCGGCCTTCTGCCTACTATATTGAATTCCGATGCAATTTCTGTGTTTCATCGTCAACATGAAGCTCCAAGGGTTTCAGTAAATTCCCAGTGGTGCGTCGCAATCTAATACTGGCATCTCAGGAAAGGCACGTATACAGACTGTTTGAAGCATTGCTCCCCTTGGGCGTAAGTCGGCCTTCCGCCAACTATATTCAATCCCGATGCAATTTCTGTGTTTCATCGTCAATATGAAGCTCCAAGGGTTACAGTAAACACCCAGCGGTGTGTCGCAATCTAATCCTGGCGTCTCAGTAACGGCACATATACAGACTGTTTGAAGCATTCCTCCCCTTGGACGTAAGTCGTCCTTCTGCCTACTATATTCAATCCCGATGGAATTTCTGTGTTTCATAGTCAATATGGAGCTCCAAGGGTTACAGTAAACACCCAGTGGTGCGTCGCAATCTAATACTGGCCTCTCAGGAAAGGCAAGTATACAGACTGTTTGAAGCATTGCTGCCCCTGGACGTAAGTCGGCATTGTGCCTCCTATATTCAATCCCGATGCAATTTCTGTGTTTCATCGTCAATATGAAGCTCCAAGGGTTACAACAAAAACACCCAGTGGTGCGTCGCAATCTAATACTGGCCTCTCAGTAACGGCACATATACAGACTGTTGAAGCATTGCTCCCCCTGGACGTAAGTCGGCCTTCTGCCCACTATATTCAATCCCGATGCAATTTCTGTGTTTCATAGTCAATATGAAGCTCCAAGGGTTACAGTAAACACCCAGTGGTGCGTCGCAATCTAATACTGGCCTCTCATTAACGGCACATATACAGACTGTTTGAAGCATTCCTCCCCCTGGACGTAAGACGGCCTTCTGCTAACTACATTCAATCCCGACGCAATTTCTGTGTTTTATAGTCAATATGAAGCTCCAAGGGTTACAGTAAACACCTAGTGTTGCGTCGCAATCTAATTCTGGCCTCTCAGTAACGGCACATATACAGACTGTTTGAAGCATTCCTCCCCCTGGACGTAAGTCGGCCTTCTGCCTACTATATTCAATTCCGATGCAATTTCTGTGTTTCATCGTCAATATGAAGCTCCAAGGGTTTCAGTAAACTCCCAGTGGTGCGTCGCAATCTAATACTGGCATCTCAGGAAAGGCACGTATACAGACTGTTTGAAGCATTGCTCCCGTTGGACGTAAGTCGGCCTTCCGCCTACTATATTCAATCCCGATGCAATTTCAGTGTTTCATCGTCAATATGATGCTCCAAAGGTTACAGTAAACACCCAGTGGTGTGTCGCAATCTAATACTGGCCTCTCAGGAAAGGCACGTATACAGACTGTTTGAAGCATTCCTCTCCCTGTACGTAAGTCGGCCTTCTGCCTACTATATTCTATCCCGATGCAATTTCTGTGTTTCATAGTCAATATGAAGCTCCAAGGGATACAGTAAACACCCAGTGGTGCGTCGCAATCTAATACTGGCCTCTCAGTAACGGCACACATTCAGACTGTTTGAAGCATTCCTCCCCCTGTACGTAAGTCGGCATTGTGCCTCCTATATTCAATCCCGATGCAATTTCTGTGTTTCATCGTCAATATGAAGCTCCAAGGGTTACAATAAAAACACCCAGTGGTGCGTCGCAATCTAATACTGGCCTCTCAGTAACGGCACATATACAGACTGATGAAGCATTGCTCCCCCTGGACGTAAGTCAGCCTTCTGCCTACTAAATTCAACTCCGATGCAATTTCTGTGTTTCATCGTCAATATAAAGCTCCAAGGGTTACAGTAAACTCCCAGTGGTGCCGCGCAGTCTAATATTGGCCTCTCAGGAAAGGCACGTATACAGACTGTTTGAAGCATTGCTCCCCCTGGACGTAAGTCGGCATTGTGCCGACTATATTCAATCCCGATGCAATTTATGTGTTTCATCGTCAATATGAAGCTCCAAGGGTTGCAGTAAAGACCCAGTGGTGCGTCGCAATCTAATACTGGCCTCTCAGTAACGGCACATATACAGACTGTTTGAAGCATTCCTCCCCCTGGACGTAAGACGGCCTTCTGCCTACTACATTCAATCCCGACGCAATTTCTGTGTTTTATAGTCAATATGAAGCTCCAAGGGTTACAGTAAACACCCAGTGTTGCGTCGCAATCAAATACTGGCCTCTCAGTAACGGCACATATACAGACTGTTTGAAGCATTTTTTCCCCCTGGACGTAAGTCGGCCTTCTGCCTACTATATTCAATTCCGATGCAATTTCTGTGTTTCATCGTCAATATGAAGCTCCAAGGGTTTCAGTAAACACCCAGTGGTGCGTCGCAATCTAATACTGGCCTCTCAGGAAAGGCACGTATACAGACTGTTTGAAGCATTGTTCCCCTTGGACGTAAGTCGGCATTGTGCCTACTATATTCATTCCCGATGCAATATCTGTGTTTCATCGTCAATATGAAGCTCCAAGGGTTACAATAAACACCCAGTGGTGTGTCGCAATCTAATACTGGCCTCTCAGGAAAGGCACGTATACAGACTGTTCGAAGCATTCCTCCCCCTGCACGTAAGTCGGCCTTCTGCCTACTATATTCAATCCCGATGCAATTTCTGTGTTTCATAGTCAATATGAAGCTCCAAGGGTTACAGTAAACACCCAGTGGTGCGTCGCAATCTAATACTGGCCTCCCAGTAACGGCACATATACAGACTGTTTGAAGCATTCCTCCCCCTGGACGTATGTCATCCTTCTGCCTACTATATTCAATCCCGATGCAATTTCTGGGTTTCATCGTCAATATGAAGCTATATGGGTTACAGTAAACACCCAGTGGTGTGTCACAATCTAATACTGGCCTCTCAGGAAAAGCACGTATACAGACTGTTTGAAGCATTCTTCCCCCTGTACGTAAGTCGGCCTTCTGCCTACTATATTCAATGCCTATGCAATTTCTGTGTTTCATAGTCAATTCGAAGCTCCAAGGGTTACAGTAAACACCCAGCGGTGTGTCGCAATCTAATACTGGCCTCTCAGTAACGGCACATATACAGACTGTTTGAAGCATTCCTCCCCCTGGACGTAAGACGGCCTTCTGCTAACTACATTCAATCCCGACGCAATTTCTGTGTTTTATAGTCAATATGAAGCTCCAAGGGTTACAGTAAACACCCAGTGTTGCGTCGCAATCTAATTCTGGCCTCTCAGTAACGGCACATATACAGACTGTTTGAAGCATTCCTCCCCCTGGACGTAAGTCGGCCTTCTGCCTACTATATTGAATTCCGATGCAATTTCTGTGTTTCATCGTCAACATGAAGCTCCAAGGGTTTCAGTAAACTCCCAGTGGTGCGTCCCAATCTAATACTGGCATCTCAGGAAAGGCACGTATACAGACTGTTTGAAGCATTGCTCCCCTTGGACGTAAGTCGGCCTTCCGCCTACTATATTCAATCCCGATGCAATTTCTGTGTTTCATCGTCAATATGAAGCTCCAAGGGTTACAGTAAACACCCAGCGGTGTGTCGCAATCTAATACTGGCCTCTCAGTAACGGCACATATACAGACTGTTTGAAGCATTCCTCCCCCTGGACGTAAGTCGTCCTTCTGCCTACTATATTCAATCCCGATGGAATTTCTGTGTTTCATAGTCAATATGGAGCTCCAAGGGTTACAGTAAACACCCAGTGGTGCGTCGCAATCTAATACTGGCCTCTCAGGAAAGGCAAGTATACAGACTGTTTGAAGCATTGCTGCCCCTGGACGTAAGTCGGCATTGTGCCTCCTATATTCAATCCCGATGGAATTTCTTTGTTTCATAGTCAATATGGAGCTCCAAGGGTTACAGTAAACACCCAGTGGTGCGTCGCAATCTAATACTGGCCTCTCAGGAAAGGCACGTATACAGACTGTTTGAAGCATTCCTCCCCCTGTACGTAAGTCGGCCTTCTGCCTACTATATTCTATCCCGATGCAATTTCTGTGTTTCATATACAATATGAAGCTTCAAGGGATACAGTAAACACCCAGTGGTGCGTCGCAATCTAATACTGGCCTCTCAGTAACGGCACACATTCAGACTGTTTGAAGCATTCCTCCCCCTGTACGTAAGTCGGCATTGTGCCTCCTATATTCAATCCCGATGCAATTTCTGTGCTTCATCGTCAATATGAAGCTCCAAGGGTTACAATAAAAACACCCAGTGGTGCGTCGCAATCTAATACTGGCCTCTCAGTAACGGCACATATACAGACTGTTTGAAGCATTCCTCCCCCTGGAAGTAAGACGGCCTTCTGCTAACTACATTCAATCCCGACGCAATTTCTGTGTTTTATAGTCAATATGAAGCTCCAAGTGTTACAGTAAACACCCAGTGTTGCGTCGCAATCTAATTCTGGCCTCTCAGTAACGGCACATATACAGACTGTTTGAAGCATTCCTCCCCCTGGACGTAAGTCGGCCTTCTGCCTACTATATTGAATTCCGATGCAATTTCTGTGTTTCATCGTCAACATGAAGCTCCAAGGGTTTCAGTAAACTCCCAGTGGTGCGTCGCAATCTAATACTGGCATCTCAGGAAAGGCACGTATACAGACTGTTTGAAGCATTGCTCCCCTTGGACGTAAGTCGGCCTTCCGCCTACTATATTCAATCCCGATGCAATTTCTGTGTTTCATCGTCAATATGAAGCTCCAAGGGTTACAGTAAACACCCAGCGGTGTGTCGCAATCTAATCCTGGCCTCTCAGTAACGGCACATATACAGACTGTTTGAAGCATTCCTCCCCTTGGACGTAAGTCGTCCTTCTGCCTACTATATTCAATCCCGATGGAATTTCTGTGTTTCATAGTCAATATGGAGCTCCAAGGGTTACAGTAAACACCCAGTGGTGCGTCGCAATCTAATACTGGCCTCTCATTAACGGCACATATACAGTCTGTTTGAAGCATTCCTCCCCCTGGACGTAAGACGGCCTTCTGCTAACTACATTCAATCCCGACGCAATTTCTGTGTTTTATAGTCAATATGAAGCTCCAAGGGTTACAGTAAACACCTAGTGTTGCGTCGCAATCTAATTCTGGCCTCTCAGTAACGGCACATATACAGACTGTTTGAAGCATTCCTCCCCCTGGACGTAAGTCGGCCTTCTGCCTACTATATTCAATTCCGATGCAATTTCTGTGTTTCATCGTCAATATGAAGCTCCAAGGGTTTCAGTAAACTCCCAGTGGTGCGTCGCAATCTAATACTGGCATCTCAGGAAAGGCACGTATACAGACTGTTTGAAGCATTGCTCCCCTTGGACGTAAGTCGGCCTTCCGCCTACTATATTCAATCCCGATGCAATTTCTGTGTTTCATCGTCAATATGAAGCTCCAAGGGTTACAGTAAACACCCAGCGGTGTGTCGCAATCTAATCCTGGCCTCTCAGTAACGGCACATATACAGACTGTTTGAAGCATTCCTCCCCTTGGACGTAAGTCGTCCTTCTGCCTACTATATTCAATCCCGATGGAATTTCTGTGTTTCATAGTCAATATGGAGCTCCAAGGGTTACAGTAAACACCCAGTGGTGCGTCGCAATCTAATACTGGCCTCTCATTAACGGCACATATACAGTCTGTTTGAAGCATTCCTCCCCCTGGACGTAAGACGGCCTTCTGCTAACTACATTCAATCCCGACGCAATTTCTGTGTTTTATAGTCAATATGAAGCTCCAAGGGTTACAGTAAACACCTAGTGTTGCGTCGCAATCTAATTCTGGCCTCTCAGTAACGGCACATATACAGACTGTTTGAAGCATTCCTCCCCCTGGACGTAAGTCGGCCTTCTGCCTACTATATTCAATTCCGATGCAATTTCTGTGTTTCATCGTCAATATGAAGCTCCAAGGGTTTCAGTAAACTCCCAGTGGTGCGTCGCAATCTAATACTGGCATCTCAGGAAAGGCACGTATACAGACTGTTTGAAGCATTGCTCCCGTTGGACGTAAGTCGGCCTTCCGACTACTATATTCAATCCCGATGCAATTTCAGTGTTTCATCGTCAATATGATGCTCCAAAGGTTACAGTAAACACCCAGTGGTGTGTCGCAATCTAATACTGGCCTCTCAGGAAAGGCACGTATACAGACTGTTTGAAGCATTCCTCCCCCTGTACGTAAGTCGGCCTTCTGCCTACTATATTCTATCCCGATGCAATTTCTGTGTTTCATAGTCAATATGAAGCTCCAAGGGATACAGTAAACACCCAGTGGTGCGTCGCAATCTAATACTGGCCTCTCAGTAACGGCACACATTCAGACTGTTTGAAGCATTCCTCCCCCTGTACGTAAGTCGCCATTGTGCCTCCTATATTCAATCCCGATGCAATTTCTGTGTTTCATCGTCAATATGAAGCTCCAAGGGTTACAATAAAAACACCCAGTGGTGCGTCGCAATCTAATACTGGCCTCTCAGTAACGGCACATATACAGACTGATGAAGCATTGCTCCCCCTGGACGTAAGTCGGCCTTCTGCCTACTAAATTCAACTCCGATGCAATTTCTGTGTTTCATCGTCAATATAAAGCTCCAAGGGTTACAGTAAACTCCCAGTGGTGCCGCGCAGTCTAATATTGGCCTCTCAGGAAAGGCACGTATACAGACTGTTTGAAGCATTGCTCCCCCTGGACGTAAGTCGGCATTGTGCCGACTATATTCAATCCCGATGCAATTTATGTGTTTTATCGTCAATATGAATCTCCAAGGGTTGCAGTAAAGACCCAGTGGTGCGTCGCAATCTAATACTGGCCTCTCAGTAACGGCACATATATAGACTGTTTGAAGCATTCCTCCCCCTGGACGTAAGTCGACCTTTCTGCCCACTATATTCAATCCCGATGCAATTTCTGTGTTTCATAGTCAATATGAAGCTCCAAGGGTTACAGTAAACACCCAGTGGTGCGTCGCAATCTAATACTGACCTCTCAGTAACGACACACATACAGACTGTTTGAAGCATTCCTCCCCCTGGACGTAAGTCGGCCTTCTGCCTACTATATTCAATCCCGATGCAATTTCTGGGTTTCATCGTCAATATGAAGCTATAAGGGTTACAGTAAACACCCAGTGGTGTGACACAATCTAATACTGGCCTCTCAGGAAAGGCACGTATACAGATTGTTTGAAGCATTCTTCCCCCTGTACGTAAGTCGGCCTTCTGCCCACTATATTCAATCCCGATGCAATTTCTGTGTTTCATAGTCAATATGAAGCTCCAAGGGTTACAGTAAACACCCAGCGGTGTGTCGTAATCTAATACTGGCCTCTCAGTAACGGCACATATACAGACTGTTTGAAGCATTCCTCCCCCTGGACGTAAGTCGGCCTTCTGCCTACTATAATCAATCCCGATCCAATTTCTGTGTTTCATAGTCAATATGGAGCTCCAAGGGTTACAGTAAACACCCAGTGGTGCGTCGCATTCTAATACTGGCCTCTCAGTAACGGCACATATACAGACTGTTTGCAGCATTCCTCCCCCTGGACGTAAGTCGGCCTTCTGCCTACTATATTGAATTCCGATGCAATTTCTGTGTTTCATCGTCAATATGAAGCTCCAAGGGTTTCAGTAAACTCCCAGTGGTGCGTCGCAATCTAACACTGGCATCTCAGGAAAGGCAGGTATACAGACTGTTTGAAGCATTGCTCCCCTTGGACGTAAGTCGGCCTTCCGCCTACTATATTCAATCCCGATGCAATTTCTGTGTTTCATCGTTAATATGATGCTCCAAGGGTTACAGTAAACACCCAGAGGTGTGTCGCAATCTAATACTGGCCTCTCAGGAAAGGCACGTATACAGACTGTTTGAAGCATTCCTCCCCCTGTACGTAAGTCGGCCTTCTGCCTATTATATTCAATCCCGATGCAATTTCTGTGTTTCATCGTCAATATGAAGTTCCAAGGGTTACAGTAAACACCCTGTGGTGCGTCGCAATCTAATACTGGCCTCTCAGTAACGGCACACATACAGACTGTTTGAAGCATTCCTCCCTCTGTACGTAAGTCAGCATTGTGTCTCCTATATTCAATCCCGACGCTATTTCTGTGTTTCATCGTCAATATGAAGCTCCAAGGGTTACAATAAAAACACCCAGTGGTGCGTCGCAATCTAATACTGGCCTCTCAGTAACGGCACATATACAGACTGTTGAAGCATTGCTCCCCCTGGACGTAAGTCGACCTTCTGCCCACTATATTCAATCCCGATGCAATTTCTGTGTTTCATAGTCAATATGAAGCTCCAAGGGTTACAGTAAACACCCAGTGGTGTGTCGCAATCTAATACTGGCCTCTCAGGAAAGGCACATATACAGACTGTTCGAAGCATTCCTCCCCCTGCACGTAAGTCGGCCTTCTGCCTACTATATTCAATCCCGATGCAAAATCTGTGTTTCATAGTCAATATGAAGCTCCAAAAGTTTCAGTAAACACCCAGTGGTGCGTCGCAATCTAATACTGGCCTCTCAGTAACGGCACACATACAGAATGTTTGAAGCATTCCTCCCCCTGGACGTAAGTCGGCCTTCTGCCTACTATATTCAATCCCGATGCAATTTCTGTGTTTCATAGTCAATATGGAGCTCCAAGGGTTACAGTAAACACCCAGTGGTGCGTCGCAATCTAATACTGGCCTCTCAGGAAAGGCCAGTATACAGACTGTTTGAAGCATTGCTCCCCCTGGACGTAAGTCGGCATTGTGCCTCCTATATTCAATCCCGATGCAATTTCTGTGTTTCATCGTCTATATGAAGCTCCAAGGGTTACAACAAAAACACCCAGTGGTGCGTCGCAATCTAATACTGGCCTCTCAGTAACGGCACATATACAGACTGTTGAAGCATTGCTCCCCCTGGACGTAAGTCGGCCTTCTGTCCACTATATTCAATCCCGATGCAATTTCTGTGTTTCATAGTCAATATGAAGCTCCAAGGGTTACAGTAAACACCCAGTGGAGCGTCGCAATCTAATACTGGCCTCTCAGTAACGGCACATATACAGACTGTTTGAAGCATTCATCCCCCTGGACGTAAGACGGCCTTCTGCTAACTACATTCAATCCCGACGCAATATCTGTGTTTTGTTGTCAATATGAAGCTCCAAGGGTTACACTAAACACCCAGTGTTGTGTCGCAATCTAATTCTGGCCGCTCAGTAACGGCACATATACAGACTGTTTGAATCATTCCTCCCCCTGGACGTAAGTCGGCCTTCTGCCTACTATATTGAATTCCGATGCAATTTCTGTGTTTCATCGTCAATATGAAGCTCCAAGGGTTTCAGTAAACTCCCAGTGGTGCGTCGCAATCTAATACTGGCCTCTCAGGAAAGGCAAGTATACAGACTTATTGAAGCATTGCTCCACCTGGACGTAAGTCGGCCTTCTGCCTACTATATTCAATCCCGATGCAATATCTGTGTTTCATAGTCAATATGAGGCTCCAAGGGTTACAGTAAACACCCAGTGGTGCGTCGCAATCTAATACTGGAATCTCAGGAAAGGCAAGTATGCAGACTGTTTGAAGCATTGCTCCCCCTGGACGTAAGTCGGCCTTCTGCCTACTATATTCAATCCCGATGCAATTTCAGTGTTTCATAGTCAATATGGAGCTCCAAGGGTTACAGTAAACACCCAGTGGTGCGTCGCAATCTAATACTGGCCTCTCAGGAAAGGCACGTATACAGACAGTATGAAGCATTGCTCCCCCTGGACGTAAGTCGGCATTGTGAGTCCTATATTCAATCCTGATGCAATTTCTGTGTTTCATTGTCAATATGAAGCTCCAAGGGTTACAATAAAAACACCCAGTGGTGCGTCGCAATCTAATACTGGCCTCTCAGTAACGGCACATATACAGACTGTTGAAGCATTGCTCCCCCTGGACGTAAGTCGGCCTTCTGCCCACTATATTCTATCCCGATGCAATTTCGGTGTTTCATAGTCAATATGAAGCTCCAAGGGGTACAGTAAACACCCAGTGGTGCGTCGCAATCTAATACTGGCCTCTCAGTAACGGCACACATACAGACTGTTTGAAGCATTCCTCCCCCTGTACGTAAGTCGGCATTGTGCCTCCTATATTCAATCCCGATGCAATTTCTGTGTTTCATCGTCAATATGAAGTTCCAAGGGTTACAATAAAAACACCCAGTGGTGCGTCGCAATCTAATACTGGCCTCTCAGTAACGGCACATATACAGACTGTTGAAGCATTGCTCCCCCCGGACGTAAGTCGGCCTTCTGCCCACTATATTCAATCCCGAAGCAATTTCTGTGTTTCATAGTCAATATGAAGCTCCAAGGGTTACAGTAAACACTCAGTGGTGCGTCGCAATCTAATACTGGCCTCTCAGTAACGGCACATATACAGACTGTTTGAAGCATTCATCCCCCTGGACGTAAGACGGCCTTCTGCTAAATACATTCAATCCCGACGCAATATCTGTGTTTTGTTGTCAATATGAAGCTCCAAGGGTTACAGTAAACACCCAGTGTTGTGTCGCAATCTAATTCTGGCCGCTCAGTAACGGCACATATACAGACTGTTTGAAGCATTCCTCCCCCTGGACGTAAGTCGGCCTTCTGCCTACTATATTGAATTCCGATGCAATTTCTGTGTTTCATCGTCAATATGAAGCTCCAAGGGTTTCAGTAAACTCCCAGTGGTGCGTCGCAATCTAATACTGGCCTCTCAGGAAAGGCAAGTATACAGACTTATTGAAGCATTGCTCCACCTGGACGTAAGTCGGCCTTCTGCCTACTATATTCAATCCCGATGCAATATCTGTGTTTCATAGTCAATATGAGCCTCCAAGGGTTACAGTAAACACCCAGTGGTGCGTCGCAATCTAATACTGGAATCTCAGGAAAGGCAAGTATACAGACTGTTTGAAGCATTGCTCCCCCTGGACGTAACTCGGCCTTCTGCCTACTATATTCAATCCCGATGCAATTTCAGTGATTCATAGTCAATATGGAGCTCCAAGGGTTACAGTAAACACCCAGTGGTGCGTCGCAATCTAATACTGGCCTCTCAGGAAAGGCACGTATACAGACTGTATGAAGCATTGCTCCACCTGGACGTAATTCGGCCTTCTGCCTACTATATTCAATCCTGATGCAATTTCTGTGTTTCATTGTCAATATGAAGCTCCAAGGGTTACAATAAAAACACCCAGTGGTGCGTCGCAATCTAATACTGGCCTCTCAGTAACGGCACATATACAGACTGTTGAAGCATTGCTCCCCCTGGACGTAAGTCGGCCTTCTGCCCACTATATTCTATCCCGATGCAATTTCGGTGTTTCATAGTCAATATGAAGCTCCAAGGGGTACAGTAAACACCCAGTGGTGCGTCGCAATCTAACACTGGCCTCTCAGTAACGGCACACATACAGACTGTTTGAAGCATTCCTCCCCCTGTACGTAAGTCGGCATTGTGCCTCCTATATTCAATCCCGATGCAATTTCTGTGTTTCATCGTCAATATAGAGCTCCAAGGGTTACAATAAAAACACCCAGTGGTGCGTCGCAATCTAATACTGGCCTCTTAGTAACGGCACATATACAGACTGTTGAAGCATTGCTCCCCCTGGACGTAAGTCGGCCTTCTGCCCACTATATTCAATCCCGAAGCAATTTCTGTGTTTCATAGTCAATATGAAGCTCAAAGAGTTACAGTAAACACCCAGTGGTGCGTCGCAATCTATTACTGGCCTCTCAGGAAAGGCAAGTATACAGACTTTTTGAAGCATTGCTCCCCCTGGACGTAAGTCGGCCTTCTGCCTACTATACTCAATCCCGATGCAATTTCTGTGTTTCATAGTCAATATGAAGCTCCAAGGGTTACAGTAAACACCCAGCGGTGTGTCGCAATCTAATACTGGCCTCTCAGAAGCGGCACATATACAGACTGTTTGAAGAATTCCTCCCCCTGGACGTAAGTCGGCATTGTGCCTCCTATATTCAATCCCGATGCAATTTCTGTGTTTCATCGTCAATATGAAGCTCCAAGGGTTACAATAAAAACACCCAGTGGTGCGTCGCAATCTAATACTGGCCTCTCAGTAACGTCACATATACAGACTGTTGAAGCATTGCTCCCCCTGGACGTAAGTCGGCCTTCTGCCCACTAAATTCAATCCCGATGCAATTTCTGTGTTTCATAGTCAATATGAAGCTCCAAGGGTTTCAGTAAACACCCAGTGGTGCGTCGCAATCTAACACTGGCCTCTCAGTAACGGCACATATACAGACTGTTTGAAGCATTCCTCCCCCTGGACGTAAGTCAGCCTTCTGCCTACTATATTCAATTCCGATGCAATTTCTGTGTTTCATCCTCAATATGAGGCTCCAAGGGTTACAGTAAAGACCCAGTGGTGCGTCGCAATCTAATACTGGCCTCTCAGTAACGGCACATATACAGACTGTTTGAAGCATTCCTCCCCCTGGACTTAAGACGGCCTTCTGCCTACTACATTCAATCCCGACGCAATTTCTGTGGTTTATAGTCAATATGAAGCTCCAAGGGTTACAGTAAACACCCAGTGTTGCGTCGCAATCTAATACTGGCCTCTCAGTAACGGCACATATACAGACTGTTTGAAGCATTGCTCCCCTTGGACGTAAGTCGGCCTTCCGCCTACTATATTCAATCCCGATGCAATTTCTGTGTTTCATCGTCAATATGAAGCTCCAAGGGTTACAGTAAAAACCCAGTGGTGTGTCGCAATCTAATACTGGCCTCTCAGGAAAGGCACGTATACAGACTGTTCGAAGAATTCCTCCCCCTGTACGTAAGTCGGCCTTCTGCCTACTATATTCAATCCCGATGCAATTTCTGTGTTTCATAATCAATATGAAGCTCCAAGGGGTACAGTAAACACCCAGTGGTGCGTCGCAATCTAATACTGGCCTCTCAGTAACGGCACACATACAGACTGTTTGAAGCATTCCTCCCCCCGTCCGTAAGTCGGCCTTCTGTCTACTATATTTAATCCTAATGCAATTTCTGTGTTTCATAGTCAATATGAAGCTCCAAGGATTACAGTAAACACACAGTGGTGTGTCGCAATCTAATACTGGCCTCTCAGTAACGGCACATATACAGGCCGTTTGAAGCATTCCTCCCCCTGGACGTAAGTCGGCCTTCTGCCTACAATATTCAATCCCGATGCAATTTCTGTGTTTCATAGTCTATATGGAGCTCCAAGGGTTACAGTAAACACCCAGTGGTGCGTCGCAATCTAATACTGGCCTCTCAGGAAAGGCACGTATACAGACTGTATGAAGCATTGCTCCCCTGGACGTAAGTCGGCATTGTGCCTGCTATATTCAATCCCGATGCAATTTCTGTGTTTCATCGTCAATATGAAGCTCCAAGGGTTACAACAAAAACACCCAGTGGTGCGTCGCAGTCTAATACTGGCCTGTCAGTAACGGCACATATACAGACTGTTGAAGCATTGCTCCCCCTGGACGTAGGTCGGCCATCTGCCTACTATATTCAATCCCGATGCAATTTCTGTGTTTCATAGTCAATATGAGGCTCCAAGAGTTACAGTAAACACCCAGTGGTGCGTCGCAATCTAATACTGGCCTCTCAGGAATGGCAAGTATACAGACTTTTTGAAGCATTGCTCCCCCTGGACGTAAGTCGGCCTTCTGCCTACTATATTCAATCCCGATGCAATTTCTGTGTTTCATAGTCAATATGAAGCTCCAAGGGTTACAGTAAACACCCAGCGGTGTGTCGCAATCTAATACTGGCCTCTCAGTAACGGCCCATATACAGACTGTTTGAAGCATTCCTCCCCCTGGACGTAAGTCGGCCTTCTGTCTACTATATTCAATCCCGATGCAATTTCTGGGTTTCATCGTCAATATGAAGCTATAAGGGTTACAGTAAACACCCAGTGGTGTGTCACAATCTAATACTGGCCTCTCAGGAAAGGCACGTATACAGACTGTTTGAAGCATTCTTCGCCCTGTACGTAAGTTGGCCTTCTGCCTACTATATTCAATCCCGATGCAATTTCTGTGTTTCATAGTCAATATGAAGCTCCAAGGGTTACAGTAAACACCCAGCGGTGTGTCGCAATCTAATACTGGCCTCTCAGTAACGGCACATATATAGACTGTTTGAAGCATTCCTCCCCCTGGACGTAAGTCGGCCTTCTGCCTACTATATTCAATCCCGATCCAATTTCTGTCTTTCATCGTCAATATGAAGCTCCAAGGGTTACAATAAAAACACCCAGTGGTCCGTCGCAATCTAATACTGGCCTCTCAGTAACGGCACATATACAGACTGTTGAAGCATTGCTCCCCCTGGACGTAAGTCGCCCTTCTGCCCACTATATTCAATCCTGATGCAATTTCTGTGTTTCATAGTCAATATGAAGCTCCAAGGGTTTCAGTAAACACCCAGTGGTGCGTCGCAATCTAATACTGGCCTCTCAGTAACGGCACATATACAGACTGTTTGAAGCATTCCTCCCCCTGGACGTAAGACGGCCTTCTGCCTACTACATTCAATCCCGACGCAATTTCTGTGTTTTATAGTCAATATGAAGCTCCAAGGGTTACAGTAAACACCCAGTGGTGCGTCGCAATCTAATACTGGCCCCTCAGGAAAGGCACGTATACAGACTGTTTGAAGCATTGCTCCCCTTGGACGTAAGTCGGCCTTCTGCCTACTATATTCAGTCCCGATGCAATTTCTGTGTTTCATAGTCAATATGAAGCTCCAAGGGATACAGTAAACACCCAGTGGTGCGTCGCAATCTAATACTGGCCTCTCAGTAACGGCACATATACAGGCTATTTGAAGCATTCCTCCCCCTGGACGTAAGATGGCCTTCTGCCTACTATATTCAATCCCGATGCAATTTCTGTGTTTCATAGTCAATATGGAGCTCCAAGGGTTACAGTAAACACCCAGTGGTGCGTAGCAATCTAATACTGGCCTCTCAGGAAAGGCACGAATATAGACTGTTTGAAGCATTGCTCCCCTGGACGTAAGTCGGCATTGTGCCTATTATATTCAATCCCGATGCAATTTCTGTGTTTCATCGTCAATATGAAGCTCCAAGGGTTACAATAAAAACACCCAGTGGTGCGTCGCAATCTAATACTGGCCTCTCAGTAACGGCACATATACAGACTGTTGAAGCATTGCTCCCCCTGGACGTAAGTCGGCCATCTGCCTACTATATTCAATCCCGATGCAATTTCTGTGTTTCATAGTCAATATGAGGCTCCAAGAGTTACAGTAAACACCCAGTGGTGCGTCGCAATCTAATACTGGCCTCTCAGGAATGGCAAGTATACAGACTTTTTGAAGCATTGAACCCCCTGGACGTAAGTCGGCCTTCTGCCTACTATATTCAATTCCGATGCAATTTCTGTGTTTCATCGTCAATATGAAGCTCCAAGGGTTTCAGTAAACACCCAGTGGTGCGTCGCAATCTAATACTCTCCTCTCATAAGTGGCATGTATACAGACTGTTTGAAGCATTGCTCTCCCTGGACGTAAGTTGGCATTGTACCTCCTATATTCGATCCCGATGCAATATCTGTGTTTCATCGTCAATATGAAGCTCCAAGGGTGAGAATAAAAACACCCAGTGGTGTGTCGCAATCTAATACTGGCCTCTCAGTAACGGCACATATACAGACTGTTGAAGCATTGCTCCCCGATGGACGTAAGTCGGCTTTCTGCCAACTACATTCAATCTTGATGCAATTTCTGTGTTTCATAGTCAATATGAAGCTCCAAGGGTTACAGTAAACGCCCAGTGGTGCGTCGATATCTAATACTGGACTCTGAGTAACGGCACATATACAGACTCTTTGATGCATTGCTCCCCCTGGACGTAAGTAGGCATTGTGCCTACTATATTCAATTCCGATGCAATTTCTGTGTTTCATAGTCAATATGAAGCTCCAAGGGTTACGGTAAACACCCAGTGGTGCGTCGCAATCTAATACTGGCCTCTCAGTAACGGCACATATACAGACTGTTTGAAGCATTCCTCCCCCTGGACGTAAGTCGGCCTTCTGCCTACTATATTCAATCCCGATGCAATTTATGTGTTTCATAGTCAATATGAAGCTTCAAGGGTTACAGTAAACACCCAGTGGTGCGTTGCAATCTAATACTGGCCTCTCAGTAACGGCACATATACAGACTGTTTGAAGCATTCCTGGCCCTGGACGTAAGTCGGCCTTCTGCCTACTATATTCAATCCCGATGCAATTTCTATGTTTCATCGTCAATACGAAGCTCCAAGGGTTACAGTAAACACCCAGTGGTGTGTCGCAATCTAATACTGGCCTCTCAGGAAAGGCACGTATACAGACTGTTTGAAGCATTCCTCCCCCTGTACGTAAGTCGGCCTTCTGTCTACTATATTCAATCCCAATGCAATTTCTGTGTTTCATAGTCAATATGAAGCTCCAAGGGTTACAGTAAACACCCAGTGGTGTGTCGCAATCTAACACTGGCCTCTCAGTAACGGCACATATACAGACTGTTTGAAGCATTCCTCCCCCTGGACGTAAGTCGGCCTTCTGCCTACTATATTGAATCCCGATGCAATTTCTGTGTTTCATATTCAATATGAAGCTCCAAGGGTTACAGTAAACACCCAGTGGTGCGTCGCAATCTAATACTGGCCTCTCAGGAAAGGCAAGTATACAGACTGTTTGAAGCATTGCTCCCCATGGACGTAAGTCGGCATTGTGCCTCCTATATTCAATCCCGATGCAATTTCTGTCTTTCATCGTCAATATGAAGCTCCAAGGGTTACAATAAAAACACCCAGTGGTGCGTCGCAATCTAATAGTGGCCTCTCAGTAACGGCACATATACAGACTGTTGAAGCATTGCTCCCCCTGGACGTAAGTCGCCCTTCTGCCCACTATATTCAATCCTGATGCAATTTCTGTGTTTCATAGTCAATATGAAGCTCCAAGGGTTTCAGTAAACACCCAGTGGTGCGTCGCAATCTAATACTGGCCTCTCAGTAACGGCACATATACAGACTGTTTGAAGTATTCCACCCCTCGACGTAAGACGGCCTTCTGCCAACTACATTCAATCCCGACGCAATTTCTGTGTTTTATAGTCAATATGAAGCTCCAAGGGTTACAGTAAACACCCAGTGGTGCGCCGCAATCTAATACTGGCCCCTCAGGAAAGGCACGTATACAGACTGCTTGAAGCATTGCTCCCCTTGGACGTAAGTCGGCCTTCCGCCTACTATATTCAATCCCGATGCAATCTCTGTGTTTCATCGTCAATATGAAGCTCCAAGGGTTACAGTAAACACCCAGTGGTGTGTCGCAATCTAATACTGGCCTCTCAGGAAAGGCACGTATACAGACTGTTCGAAGCATTCTTCCCCCTGTACGTAAGTCGGCCTTCTGCCTACTATATTCAGTCCCGATGCATTTTCTGTGTTTCATAGTCAATATGAAGCTCCAAGGGATACAGTAAACACCCAGTGGTGCGTCGCAATCTAATACTGGCCTCTCAGTAACGGCACATTAACAGGCTATTTGAAGCATTCCTCCCCCCGGACGTAAGACGGCCTTCTACCTACTATATTCAATCCCGATGCAATTTCTGTGTTTCATAGTCAATATGGAGCTCCAAGGGTTACAGTAAACACCCAGTGGTGCGTCGCAATCTAATACTGGCCTCTCAGGATAGGCACGTATACAGACTGTTTGAAGCATTGCTCCCCTGGACGTAGGTCGGCATTGTGCCTCCTATATTCAATCCCGATGCAATTTCTGTGTTTCATAGTCAATATGAAGCTCCAAGGGATACAGTAAACACCCAGTGGTGCGTCGCAATCTAATACTGGCCTCTCAGTAACGGCACATTAACAGGCTATTTGAAGCATTCCTCCCCCTGGACGTAAGTCGGCCATCTGCCTACTATATTCAATCCCGATGCAATTTCTGTGTTTCATAGTCACTATGGAGCTCCAAGGGTTACAGTAAACTCCCAGTGGTGCCGCGCAGTTTAATATTGGCCTCTCAGGAAAGGCACGTATACAGACTGTTTGAAGCATTGCTCCCCCTGGACGTAAGTCGGCATTGTGCCTACTATATTCAATCCCGATGCAATTTATGTGTTTCATCGTCCATATGAAGCTCCAAAGGTTACAGTAAAGACCCAGTTGTGCGTCTCAATCTAATACTGGCCTCTCAGTAACGGCACATTTACAGACTGTTTGAAGCATTATTCCCCCTGGATGTAAGACGGCCTTCTGCCTACTACATTCAATCCCGACGCAATTTCTGTGTTTTATAGTCAATATGAAGCTCCAAGGGTTACAGTAAATACCCAGTGTTGCGTCGCAATCTAATACTGGCCTCTCAGTAACGGCACATATACAGACTGTTTGAAGCATTCCTCCCCCTGGACGTAAGTCGGCCTTCTGCCTACTATATTCAATTCCGATGCAATTTCTGTGTTTCATTGTCAATATGAAGCTCCAAGGGTTTCAGTAAACACCCAGTGGTGCGGCGCAATCTAATACTGGCCTCTCATAAATGGCATGTATACAGACTGTTTGAAGCATTGCTCTCCCTGGACGTAAGTTGGCATTGTACCTCCTATATCCAATCCCGATGCAATATCTGTGTTTCATCGTCAATATGAAGCTCCAAGGGTTAGAATAAAAACACCCAGTGGTGTGTCGCAATCTAATACTGGCCTCTCAGTAACGGCACATATACAGACTGTTTGAAGCATTCCTCCCCCTGGACGTAAGTCGGCTTTCTGCCTACTATATTCAATTCCGATACAATTTATGTGTTTCATAGTCAATATGAAGCTTCAAGGGTTACAGTAAACACCCAGTGGTGCGTAGCAATTTAATACTGGCCTCTCAGTAACGGCACATAGTCAGACTGTTTGAAGCATTCCTCCCCCTGGACGTAAGTCGGCCTTCTGCCTACTATATTCAATCCCGATGCAATTTCTATGTTTCATCGTCAATACAAAGCTCCAAGGGTAACAGTAAACACCCAGTGGTGTGTCGCAATCTAATACTGGCCTCTCAGGAAAGGCACGTATACAGACTGTTTGAAGCGTTCCTCCCCCTGTACGTAAGTCGGCCTTCTGTCTACTATATTCAATCCCAATGCAATTTCCGTGTTTCATAGGCAATATGGAGCTCCAAGGGTTACAGTAAACACCCAGTGGTGCGTCGCAATCTAATACTGGTCTCTCAGGAAAGGCACGTATACAGACTGTTTGAAGCATTGCTCCCCTGGACGTAAGTTGGCATTGTGCCTCCTATATTCAATCCCGATGCAATTTATGTGTTTCATCGTCAATATGAAGCTCCAAGGGTTACAATAAAAACACCCAGTGGTGCGTCGCAATCTAATACTGGCCTCTCAGTAACGGCACATATACAGACTGTTGAAGCATTGCTCCCCCTGGACGTAATTCGGCCTTCTGCCCACTATATTCTATCCCGATGCAATTTCTGTGTATCATAGTCAATATGAAGCTCCAAGGGTTTCAGTAAACACCCAGTGGTGCGTCGCAATCTAATACTGGCCTCTCAGTAACGGCACATATACAGACTGTTTGAAGCATTCCTCCCCCTGGACGTAAGTCGGCCTTCTGCCTACTATATTCAATTCCGATGCAATTTCTGTGTTTCATCGTCAATATAAAGCTCCAAGGGTTACAGTAAACTCCCAGTGGTGCCGCGAAGTCTAATATTGGCCTCTCAGGAAAGGCACGTATACAGACTGTTTGAAGCATTGCTCCCCCTGGACGTAAGTCGGCATTGTGCCTACTATATTCAATCCCGATGCAATTTTTGTGTTTCATCGTCAATATGAAGCTCCAAGGGTTACAGTAAACACCCAGTGTTGCGTCGCAATCTAATACTGGCCTCTCAGTAACGGCACATATACAGACTGTTTGAAGCATTCCTCCCCCTGGACGTAAGACGGCCTTCTGCCTACTATATTCAATCCCGATACAATTTCTGTGTTTCATCGTCAATATGAAGCTCCAAGGATTACAGTAAACACACAGTGGTGTGTCGCAATCTAATACTGGCCTCTCAGGAAAGGCACGTATACAGACTGTTCGAAGAATTCCTCCCCCTGTACGTAAGTCGGCCTTCTGCCTACTATATTCAATCCCGATGCAATTTCTGTGTTTCATAGTCAATATGAAGCTCCAAGGGGTACAGTAAACACGCAGTGGTGCGTCGCAATCTAATACTGGCCTCTCAGTAACGGCACACATACAGACTGTTTGAAGCATTCCTCCCCCCGTCCGTAAGTCGGCCTTCTGTCTACTATATTTAATCCTAATGCAATTTCTGTGTTTCATAGTCAATATGAAGCTCCAAGGATTACAGTAAACACACAGTGGTGTGTCGCAATCTAATACTGGCCTCTCAGTAACGGCACATATACAGGCCGTTTGAAGCATTCCTCCCCCTGGACGTAAGTCGGCCTTCTGCCTACAATATTCAATCCCGATGCAATTTCTGTGTTTCATAGTCAATATGGAGCTCCAAGGGTTACAGTAAACACCCAGTGGTGCGTCGCAATCTAATACTGGCCTCTCAGGAAAGGCACGTATACAGACTGTATGAAGCATTGCTCCCCTGGACGTAAGTCGGCATTGTGCCTTCTATATTCAATCCCGATGCAATTTCTGTGTTTCATCGTCAATATGAAGCTCCAAGGGTTACAACAAAAACACCCAGTGGTGCGTCGCAGTCTAATACTGGCCTGTCAGTAACGGCACATATACAGACTGTTGAAGCATTGCTCCCCCTGGACGTAAGTCGGCCATCTGCCTACTATATTCAATCCCGATGCAATTTCTGTGTTTCATAGTCAATATGAGGCTCCAAGAGTTACAGTAAACACCCAGTGGTGCGTCGCAATCTAATACTGGCCTCTCAGTAACGGCACATATACAGACTGTTTGAAGCATTCCTCCCCCTGGACGTAAGTCGGCCTTCTGCCTACTATATTCAATCCCGATACAATTTCTGGGTTTCATCGTCAATATGAAGCTATAAGGGTTACAGTAAACACCCAGTGGTGTGTCACAATCTAATACTGGCCTCTCAGGAAAGGCACGTATACAGACTGTTTGAAGCATTCTTCGCCCTGTACGTAAGTTGGCCTTCTGCCTACTATATTCAATCCCGATGCAATTTCTGTGTTTCATAGTCAATATGAAGCTCCAAGGGTTACAGTAAACACCCAGCGGTGTGTCGCAATCTAATACTGGCCTCTCAGTAACGGCACATATATAGACTGTTTGAAGCATTCCTCCCCCTGGACGTAAGTCGGCCTTCTGCCTACTATATTCAATCCCGATCCAATTTCTGTCTTTCATCGTCAATATGAAGCTCCAAGGGTTACAATAAAAACACCCAGTGGTGCGTCGCAATCTAATACTGGCCTCTCAGTAACGGCACATATACAGGCTATTTGAAGCATTCCTCCCCCTGGACGTAAGATGGCCTTCTGCCTACTATATTCAATCCCGATGCAATTTCTGTGTTTCATAGTCAATATGGAGCTCCAAGGGTTACAGTAAACACCCAGTGGTGCGTAGCAATCTAATACTGGCCTCTCAGGAAAGGCACGAATACAGACTGTTTGAAGCATTGCTCCCCTGGACGTAAGTCGGCATTGTGCCTATTATATTCAATCCCGATGCAATTTATGTGTTTCATCGTCAATATGAAGCTCCTAGGGTTACAATAAAAACACCCAGTGGTGCGTCGCAATCTAATACTGGCCTCTCAGTAACGGCACATATACAGACTGTTGAAGCATTGCTCCCCCTGGACGTAAGTCGGCATTGTGCCTACTATATACAATCCCGATGCAATTTATGTGTTTCATCGTCAATATGAAGCTCCAAAGGTTACAGTAAAGACCCAGTGGTGCGTCGCAATCTAATACTGGCCTCTCAGTAACGGCACATATACAGACTGTTTGAAGCATTATTCCCCCTGGATGTAAGACGGCCTTCTGCCTACTACATTCAATCCCGACGAAATTTCTGTGTTTTATAGTCAATATGAAGCTCCAAGGGTTACAGTAAATACCCAGTGTTGCGTCGCAATCTAATACTGGCCTCTCAGTAACGGCACATATACAGACTGTTTGAAGCATTTCTCCCCCTGGACGTAAGTCGGCCTTCTGCCTACTATATTCAATTCCGATGCAATTTCTGTGTTTCATCGTCAATATGAAGCTCCAAGGGATACAGTAAACACCCAGTGGTGCGTCGCAATCTAATACTGGCCTCTCAGTAACGGCACATTAACAGGCTATTTGAAGCATTCCTCCCCCCGGACGTAAGACGGCCTTCTACCTACTATATTCAATCCCGATGCAATTTCTGTGTTTCATAGTCAATATGGAGCTCCAAGGGTTACAGTAAACACCCAGTGGTGCGTCGCAATCTAATACTGGCCTCTCAGGATAGGCACGTATACAGACTGTTTGAAGCATTGCTCCCCTGGACGTAGGTCGGCATTGTGCCTCCTATATTCAATCCCGATGCAATTTCTGTGTTTCATAGTCAATATGAAGCTCCAAGGGATACAGTAAACACCCAGTGGTGCGTCGCAATCTAATACTGGCCTCTCAGTAACGGCACATTAACAGGCTATTTGAAGCATTCCTCCCCCTGGACGTAAGTCGGCCATCTGCCTACTATATTCAATCCCGATGCAATTTCTGTGTTTCATAGTCACTATGGAGCTCCAAGGGTTACAGTAAACTCCCAGTGGTGCCGCGCAGTTTAATATTGGCCTCTCAGGAAAGGCACGTATACAGACTGTTTGAAGCATTGCTCCCCCTGGACGTAAGTCGGCATTGTGCCTACTATATTCAATCCCGATGCAATTTATGTGTTTCATCGTCCATATGAAGCTCCAAAGGTTACAGTAAAGACCCAGTTGTGCGTCTCAATCTAATACTGGCCTCTCAGTAACGGCACATTTACAGACTGTTTGAAGCATTATTCCCCCTGGATGTAAGACGGCCTTCTGCCTACTACATTCAATCCCGACGCAATTTCTGTGTTTTATAGTCAATATGAAGCTCCAAGGGTTACAGTAAATACCCAGTGTTGCGTCGCAATCTAATACTGGCCTCTCAGTAACGGCACATATACAGACTGTTTGAAGCATTCCTCCCCCTGGACGTAAGTCGGCCTTCTGCCTACTATATTCAATTCCGATGCAATTTCTGTGTTTCATTGTCAATATGAAGCTCCAAGGGTTTCAGTAAACACCCAGTGGTGCGGCGCAATCTAATACTGGCCTCTCATAAATGGCATGTATACAGACTGTTTGAAGCATTGCTCTCCCTGGACGTAAGTTGGCATTGTACCTCCTATATCCAATCCCGATGCAATATCTGTGTTTCATCGTCAATATGAAGCTCCAAGGGTTAGAATAAAAACACCCAGTGGTGTGTCGCAATCTAATACTGGCCTCTCAGTAACGGCACATATACAGACTGTTTGAAGCATTCCTCCCCCTGGACGTAAGTCGGCTTTCTGCCTACTATATTCAATTCCGATACAATTTATGTGTTTCATAGTCAATATGAAGCTTCAAGGGTTACAGTAAACACCCAGTGGTGCGTAGCAATTTAATACTGGCCTCTCAGTAACGGCACATAGTCAGACTGTTTGAAGCATTCCTCCCCCTGGACGTAAGTCGGCCTTCTGCCTACTATATTCAATCCCGATGCAATTTCTATGTTTCATCGTCAATACAAAGCTCCAAGGGTAACAGTAAACACCCAGTGGTGTGTCGCAATCTAATACTGGCCTCTCAGGAAAGGCACGTATACAGACTGTTTGAAGCGTTCCTCCCCCTGTACGTAAGTCGGCCTTCTGTCTACTATATTCAATCCCAATGCAATTTCCGTGTTTCATAGGCAATATGGAGCTCCAAGGGTTACAGTAAACACCCAGTGGTGCGTCGCAATCTAATACTGGTCTCTCAGGAAAGGCACGTATACAGACTGTTTGAAGCATTGCTCCCCTGGACGTAAGTTGGCATTGTGCCTCCTATATTCAATCCCGATGCAATTTATGTGTTTCATCGTCAATATGAAGCTCCAAGGGTTACAATAAAAACACCCAGTGGTGCGTCGCAATCTAATACTGGCCTCTCAGTAACGGCACATATACAGACTGTTGAAGCATTGCTCCCCCTGGACGTAATTCGGCCTTCTGCCCACTATATTCTATCCCGATGCAATTTCTGTGTATCATAGTCAATATGAAGCTCCAAGGGTTTCAGTAAACACCCAGTGGTGCGTCGCAATCTAATACTGGCCTCTCAGTAACGGCACATATACAGACTGTTTGAAGCATTCCTCCCCCTGGACGTAAGTCGGCCTTCTGCCTACTATATTCAATTCCGATGCAATTTCTGTGTTTCATCGTCAATATAAAGCTCCAAGGGTTACAGTAAACTCCCAGTGGTGCCGCGAAGTCTAATATTGGCCTCTCAGGAAAGGCACGTATACAGACTGTTTGAAGCATTGCTCCCCCTGGACGTAAGTCGGCATTGTGCCTACTATATTCAATCCCGATGCAATTTTTGTGTTTCATCGTCAATATGAAGCTCCAAGGGTTACAGTAAACACCCAGTGTTGCGTCGCAATCTAATACTGGCCTCTCAGTAACGGCACATATACAGACTGTTTGAAGCATTCCTCCCCCTGGACGTAAGACGGCCTTCTGCCTACTATATTCAATCCCGATACAATTTCTGTGTTTCATCGTCAATATGAAGCTCCAAGGATTACAGTAAACACACAGTGGTGTGTCGCAATCTAATACTGGCCTCTCAGGAAAGGCACGTATACAGACTGTTCGAAGAATTCCTCCCCCTGTACGTAAGTCGGCCTTCTGCCTACTATATTCAATCCCGATGCAATTTCTGTGTTTCATAGTCAATATGAAGCTCCAAGGGGTACAGTAAACACGCAGTGGTGCGTCGCAATCTAATACTGGCCTCTCAGTAACGGCACACATACAGACTGTTTGAAGCATTCCTCCCCCCGTCCGTAAGTCGGCCTTCTGTCTACTATATTTAATCCTAATGCAATTTCTGTGTTTCATAGTCAATATGAAGCTCCAAGGATTACAGTAAACACACAGTGGTGTGTCGCAATCTAATACTGGCCTCTCAGTAACGGCACATATACAGGCCGTTTGAAGCATTCCTCCCCCTGGACGTAAGTCGGCCTTCTGCCTACAATATTCAATCCCGATGCAATTTCTGTGTTTCATAGTCAATATGGAGCTCCAAGGGTTACAGTAAACACCCAGTGGTGCGTCGCAATCTAATACTGGCCTCTCAGGAAAGGCACGTATACAGACTGTATGAAGCATTGCTCCCCTGGACGTAAGTCGGCATTGTGCCTTCTATATTCAATCCCGATGCAATTTCTGTGTTTCATCGTCAATATGAAGCTCCAAGGGTTACAACAAAAACACCCAGTGGTGCGTCGCAGTCTAATACTGGCCTGTCAGTAACGGCACATATACAGACTGTTGAAGCATTGCTCCCCCTGGACGTAAGTCGGCCATCTGCCTACTACATTCAATCCCGACGAAATTTCTGTGTTTTATAGTCAATATGAAGCTCCAAGGGTTACAGTAAATACCCAGTGTTGCGTCGCAATCTAATACTGGCCTCTCAGTAACGGCACATATACAGACTGTTTGAAGCATTTCTCCCCCTGGACGTAAGTCGGCCTTCTGCCTACTATATTCAATTCCGATGCAATTTCTGTGTTTCATAGTCAATATGAAGCTCCAAGGGATACAGTAAACACCCAGTGGTGCGTCGCAATCTAATACTGGCCTCTCAGTAACGGCACATTAACAGGCTATTTGAAGCATTCCTCCCCCCGGACGTAAGACGGCCTTCTACCTACTATATTCAATCCCGATGCAATTTCTGTGTTTCATAGTCAATATGGAGCTCCAAGGGTTACAGTAAACACCCAGTGGTGCGTCGCAATCTAATACTGGCCTCTCAGGATAGGCACGTATACAGACTGTTTGAAGCATTGCTCCCCTGGACGTAGGTCGGCATTGTGCCTCCTATATTCAATCCCGATGCAATTTCTGTGTTTCATAGTCAATATGAAGCTCCAAGGGTTACAGTAAACACCCAGCGGTGTGTCGCAATCTAATACTGGCCTCTCAGTAACGGCACATATATAGACTGTTTGAAGCATTCCTCCCCCTGGACGTAAGTCGGCCTTCTGCCTACTATATTCAATCCCGATCCAATTTCTGTCTTTCATCGTCAATATGAAGCTCCAAGGGTTACAATAAAAACACCCAGTGGTGCGTCGCAATCTAATACTGGCCTCTCAGTAACGGCACATATACAGGCTATTTGAAGCATTCCTCCCCCTGGACGTAAGATGGCCTTCTGCCTACTATATTCAATCCCGATGCAATTTCTGTGTTTCATAGTCAATATGGAGCTCCAAGGGTTACAGTAAACACCCAGTGGTGCGTAGCAATCTAATACTGGCCTCTCAGGAAAGGCACGAATACAGACTGTTTGAAGCATTGCTCCCCTGGACGTAAGTCGGCATTGTGCCTATTATATTCAATCCCGATGCAATTTATGTGTTTCATCGTCAATATGAAGCTCCTAGGGTTACAATAAAAACACCCAGTGGTGCGTCGCAATCTAATACTGGCCTCTCAGTAACGGCACATATACAGACTGTTGAAGCATTGCTCCCCCTGGACGTAAGTCGGCATTGTGCCTACTATATACAATCCCGATGCAATTTATGTGTTTCATCGTCAATATGAAGCTCCAAAGGTTACAGTAAAGACCCAGTGGTGCGTCGCAATCTAATACTGGCCTCTCAGTAACGGCACATATACAGACTGTTTGAAGCATTATTCCCCCTGGATGTAAGACGGCCTTCTGCCTACTACATTCAATCCCGACGAAATTTCTGTGTTTTATAGTCAATATGAAGCTCCAAGGGTTACAGTAAATACCCAGTGTTGCGTCGCAATCTAATACTGGCCTCTCAGTAACGGCACATATACAGACTGTTTGAAGCATTTCTCCCCCTGGACGTAAGTCGGCCTTCTGCCTACTATATTCAATTCCGATGCAATTTCTGTGTTTCATCGTCAATATGAAGCTCCAAGGGATACAGTAAACACCCAGTGGTGCGTCGCAATCTAATACTGGCCTCTCAGTAACGGCACATTAACAGGCTATTTGAAGCATTCCTCCCCCCGGACGTAAGACGGCCTTCTACCTACTATATTCAATCCCGATGCAATTTCTGTGTTTCATAGTCAATATGGAGCTCCAAGGGTTACAGTAAACACCCAGTGGTGCGTCGCAATCTAATACTGGCCTCTCAGGATAGGCACGTATACAGACTGTTTGAAGCATTGCTCCCCTGGACGTAGGTCGGCATTGTGCCTCCTATATTCAATCCCGATGCAATTTCTGTGTTTCATAGTCAATATGAAGCTCCAAGGGATACAGTAAACACCCAGTGGTGCGTCGCAATCTAATACTGGCCTCTCAGTAACGGCACATTAACAGGCTATTTGAAGCATTCCTCCCCCTGGACGTAAGTCGGCCATCTGCCTACTATATTCAATCCCGATGCAATTTCTGTGTTTCATAGTCACTATGGAGCTCCAAGGGTTACAGTAAACTCCCAGTGGTGCCGCGCAGTTTAATATTGGCCTCTCAGGAAAGGCACGTATACAGACTGTTTGAAGCATTGCTCCCCCTGGACGTAAGTCGGCATTGTGCCTACTATATTCAATCCCGATGCAATTTATGTGTTTCATCGTCCATATGAAGCTCCAAAGGTTACAGTAAAGACCCAGTTGTGCGTCTCAATCTAATACTGGCCTCTCAGTAACGGCACATTTACAGACTGTTTGAAGCATTATTCCCCCTGGATGTAAGACGGCCTTCTGCCTACTACATTCAATCCCGACGCAATTTCTGTGTTTTATAGTCAATATGAAGCTCCAAGGGTTACAGTAAATACCCAGTGTTGCGTCGCAATCTAATACTGGCCTCTCAGTAACGGCACATATACAGACTGTTTGAAGCATTCCTCCCCCTGGACGTAAGTCGGCCTTCTGCCTACTATATTCAATTCCGATGCAATTTCTGTGTTTCATTGTCAATATGAAGCTCCAAGGGTTTCAGTAAACACCCAGTGGTGCGGCGCAATCTAATACTGGCCTCTCATAAATGGCATGTATACAGACTGTTTGAAGCATTGCTCTCCCTGGACGTAAGTTGGCATTGTACCTCCTATATCCAATCCCGATGCAATATCTGTGTTTCATCGTCAATATGAAGCTCCAAGGGTTAGAATAAAAACACCCAGTGGTGTGTCGCAATCTAATACTGGCCTCTCAGTAACGGCACATATACAGACTGTTTGAAGCATTCCTCCCCCTGGACGTAAGTCGGCTTTCTGCCTACTATATTCAATTCCGATACAATTTATGTGTTTCATAGTCAATATGAAGCTTCAAGGGTTACAGTAAACACCCAGTGGTGCGTAGCAATTTAATACTGGCCTCTCAGTAACGGCACATAGTCAGACTGTTTGAAGCATTCCTCCCCCTGGACGTAAGTCGGCCTTCTGCCTACTATATTCAATCCCGATGCAATTTCTATGTTTCATCGTCAATACAAAGCTCCAAGGGTAACAGTAAACACCCAGTGGTGTGTCGCAATCTAATACTGGCCTCTCAGGAAAGGCACGTATACAGACTGTTTGAAGCGTTCCTCCCCCTGTACGTAAGTCGGCCTTCTGTCTACTATATTCAATCCCAATGCAATTTCCGTGTTTCATAGGCAATATGGAGCTCCAAGGGTTACAGTAAACACCCAGTGGTGCGTCGCAATCTAATACTGGTCTCTCAGGAAAGGCACGTATACAGACTGTTTGAAGCATTGCTCCCCTGGACGTAAGTTGGCATTGTGCCTCCTATATTCAATCCCGATGCAATTTATGTGTTTCATCGTCAATATGAAGCTCCAAGGGTTACAATAAAAACACCCAGTGGTGCGTCGCAATCTAATACTGGCCTCTCAGTAACGGCACATATACAGACTGTTGAAGCATTGCTCCCCCTGGACGTAATTCGGCCTTCTGCCCACTATATTCTATCCCGATGCAATTTCTGTGTATCATAGTCAATATGAAGCTCCAAGGGTTTCAGTAAACACCCAGTGGTGCGTCGCAATCTAATACTGGCCTCTCAGTAACGGCACATATACAGACTGTTTGAAGCATTCCTCCCCCTGGACGTAAGTCGGCCTTCTGCCTACTATATTCAATTCCGATGCAATTTCTGTGTTTCATCGTCAATATAAAGCTCCAAGGGTTACAGTAAACTCCCAGTGGTGCCGCGAAGTCTAATATTGGCCTCTCAGGAAAGGCACGTATACAGACTGTTTGAAGCATTGCTCCCCCTGGACGTAAGTCGGCATTGTGCCTACTATATTCAATCCCGATGCAATTTTTGTGTTTCATCGTCAATATGAAGCTCCAAGGGTTACAGTAAACACCCAGTGTTGCGTCGCAATCTAATACTGGCCTCTCAGTAACGGCACATATACAGACTGTTTGAAGCATTCCTCCCCCTGGACGTAAGACGGCCTTCTGCCTACTATATTCAATCCCGATACAATTTCTGTGTTTCATCGTCAATATGAAGCTCCAAGGATTACAGTAAACACACAGTGGTGTGTCGCAATCTAATACTGGCCTCTCAGGAAAGGCACGTATACAGACTGTTCGAAGAATTCCTCCCCCTGTACGTAAGTCGGCCTTCTGCCTACTATATTCAATCCCGATGCAATTTCTGTGTTTCATAGTCAATATGAAGCTCCAAGGGGTACAGTAAACACGCAGTGGTGCGTCGCAATCTAATACTGGCCTCTCAGTAACGGCACACATACAGACTGTTTGAAGCATTCCTCCCCCCGTCCGTAAGTCGGCCTTCTGTCTACTATATTTAATCCTAATGCAATTTCTGTGTTTCATAGTCAATATGAAGCTCCAAGGATTACAGTAAACACACAGTGGTGTGTCGCAATCTAATACTGGCCTCTCAGTAACGGCACATATACAGGCCGTTTGAAGCATTCCTCCCCCTGGACGTAAGTCGGCCTTCTGCCTACAATATTCAATCCCGATGCAATTTCTGTGTTTCATAGTCAATATGGAGCTCCAAGGGTTACAGTAAACACCCAGTGGTGCGTCGCAATCTAATACTGGCCTCTCAGGAAAGGCACGTATACAGACTGTATGAAGCATTGCTCCCCTGGACGTAAGTCGGCATTGTGCCTTCTATATTCAATCCCGATGCAATTTCTGTGTTTCATCGTCAATATGAAGCTCCAAGGGTTACAACAAAAACACCCAGTGGTGCGTCGCAGTCTAATACTGGCCTGTCAGTAACGGCACATATACAGACTGTTGAAGCATTGCTCCCCCTGGACGTAAGTCGGCCATCTGCCTACTATATTCAATCCCGATGCAATTTCTGTGTTTCATAGTCAATATGAGGCTCCAAGAGTTACAGTAAACACCCAGTGGTGCGTCGCAATCTAATACTGGCCTCTCAGTAACGGCACATATACAGACTGTTTGAAGCATTCCTCCCCCTGGACGTAAGTCGGCCTTCTGCCTACTATATTCAATCCCGATACAATTTCTGGGTTTCATCGTCAATATGAAGCTATAAGGGTTACAGTAAACACCCAGTGGTGTGTCACAATCTAATACTGGCCTCTCAGGAAAGGCACGTATACAGACTGTTTGAAGCATTCTTCGCCCTGTACGTAAGTTGGCCTTCTGCCTACTATATTCAATCCCGATGCAATTTCTGTGTTTCATAGTCAATATGAAGCTCCAAGGGTTACAGTAAACACCCAGCGGTGTGTCGCAATCTAATACTGGCCTCTCAGTAACGGCACATATATAGACTGTTTGAAGCATTCCTCCCCCTGGACGTAAGTCGGCCTTCTGCCTACTATATTCAATCCCGATCCAATTTCTGTCTTTCATCGTCAATATGAAGCTCCAAGGGTTACAATAAAAACACCCAGTGGTGCGTCGCAATCTAATACTGGCCTCTCAGTAACGGCACATATACAGGCTATTTGAAGCATTCCTCCCCCTGGACGTAAGATGGCCTTCTGCCTACTATATTCAATCCCGATGCAATTTCTGTGTTTCATAGTCAATATGGAGCTCCAAGGGTTACAGTAAACACCCAGTGGTGCGTAGCAATCTAATACTGGCCTCTCAGGAAAGGCACGAATACAGACTGTTTGAAGCATTGCTCCCCTGGACGTAAGTCGGCATTGTGCCTATTATATTCAATCCCGATGCAATTTATGTGTTTCATCGTCAATATGAAGCTCCTAGGGTTACAATAAAAACACCCAGTGGTGCGTCGCAATCTAATACTGGCCTCTCAGTAACGGCACATATACAGACTGTTGAAGCATTGCTCCCCCTGGACGTAAGTCGGCATTGTGCCTACTATATACAATCCCGATGCAATTTATGTGTTTCATCGTCAATATGAAGCTCCAAAGGTTACAGTAAAGACCCAGTGGTGCGTCGCAATCTAATACTGGCCTCTCAGTAACGGCACATATACAGACTGTTTGAAGCATTATTCCCCCTGGATGTAAGACGGCCTTCTGCCTACTACATTCAATCCCGACGAAATTTCTGTGTTTTATAGTCAATATGAAGCTCCAAGGGTTACAGTAAATACCCAGTGTTGCGTCGCAATCTAATACTGGCCTCTCAGTAACGGCACATATACAGACTGTTTGAAGCATTTCTCCCCCTGGACGTAAGTCGGCCTTCTGCCTACTATATTCAATTCCGATGCAATTTCTGTGTTTCATAGTCAATATGAAGCTCCAAGGGATACAGTAAACACCCAGTGGTGCGTCGCAATCTAATACTGGCCTCTCAGTAACGGCACATTAACAGGCTATTTGAAGCATTCCTCCCCCCGGACGTAAGACGGCCTTCTACCTACTATATTCAATCCCGATGCAATTTCTGTGTTTCATAGTCAATATGGAGCTCCAAGGGTTACAGTAAACACCCAGTGGTGCGTCGCAATCTAATACTGGCCTCTCAGGATAGGCACGTATACAGACTGTTTGAAGCATTGCTCCCCTGGACGTAGGTCGGCATTGTGCCTCCTATATTCAATCCCGATGCAATTTCTGTGTTTCATAGTCAATATGAAGCTCCAAGGGATACAGTAAACACCCAGTGGTGCGTCGCAATCTAATACTGGCCTCTCAGTAACGGCACATTAACAGGCTATTTGAAGCATTCCTCCCCCTGGACGTAAGTCGGCCATCTGCCTACTATATTCAATCCCGATGCAATTTCTGTGTTTCATAGTCACTATGGAGCTCCAAGGGTTACAGTAAACTCCCAGTGGTGCCGCGCAGTTTAATATTGGCCTCTCAGGAAAGGCACGTATACAGACTGTTTGAAGCATTGCTCCCCCTGGACGTAAGTCGGCATTGTGCCTACTATATTCAATCCCGATGCAATTTATGTGTTTCATCGTCCATATGAAGCTCCAAAGGTTACAGTAAAGACCCAGTTGTGCGTCTCAATCTAATACTGGCCTCTCAGTAACGGCACATTTACAGACTGTTTGAAGCATTATTCCCCCTGGATGTAAGACGGCCTTCTGCCTACTACATTCAATCCCGACGCAATTTCTGTGTTTTATAGTCAATATGAAGCTCCAAGGGTTACAGTAAATACCCAGTGTTGCGTCGCAATCTAATACTGGCCTCTCAGTAACGGCACATATACAGACTGTTTGAAGCATTCCTCCCCCTGGACGTAAGTCGGCCTTCTGCCTACTATATTCAATTCCGATGCAATTTCTGTGTTTCATTGTCAATATGAAGCTCCAAGGGTTTCAGTAAACACCCAGTGGTGCGGCGCAATCTAATACTGGCCTCTCATAAATGGCATGTATACAGACTGTTTGAAGCATTGCTCTCCCTGGACGTAAGTTGGCATTGTACCTCCTATATCCAATCCCGATGCAATATCTGTGTTTCATCGTCAATATGAAGCTCCAAGGGTTAGAATAAAAACACCCAGTGGTGTGTCGCAATCTAATACTGGCCTCTCAGTAACGGCACATATACAGACTGTTTGAAGCATTCCTCCCCCTGGACGTAAGTCGGCTTTCTGCCTACTATATTCAATTCCGATACAATTTATGTGTTTCATAGTCAATATGAAGCTTCAAGGGTTACAGTAAACACCCAGTGGTGCGTAGCAATTTAATACTGGCCTCTCAGTAACGGCACATAGTCAGACTGTTTGAAGCATTCCTCCCCCTGGACGTAAGTCGGCCTTCTGCCTACTATATTCAATCCCGATGCAATTTCTATGTTTCATCGTCAATACAAAGCTCCAAGGGTAACAGTAAACACCCAGTGGTGTGTCGCAATCTAATACTGGCCTCTCAGGAAAGGCACGTATACAGACTGTTTGAAGCGTTCCTCCCCCTGTACGTAAGTCGGCCTTCTGTCTACTATATTCAATCCCAATGCAATTTCCGTGTTTCATAGGCAATATGGAGCTCCAAGGGTTACAGTAAACACCCAGTGGTGCGTCGCAATCTAATACTGGTCTCTCAGGAAAGGCACGTATACAGACTGTTTGAAGCATTGCTCCCCTGGACGTAAGTTGGCATTGTGCCTCCTATATTCAATCCCGATGCAATTTATGTGTTTCATCGTCAATATGAAGCTCCAAGGGTTACAATAAAAACACCCAGTGGTGCGTCGCAATCTAATACTGGCCTCTCAGTAACGGCACATATACAGACTGTTGAAGCATTGCTCCCCCTGGACGTAATTCGGCCTTCTGCCCACTATATTCTATCCCGATGCAATTTCTGTGTATCATAGTCAATATGAAGCTCCAAGGGTTTCAGTAAACACCCAGTGGTGCGTCGCAATCTAATACTGGCCTCTCAGTAACGGCACATATACAGACTGTTTGAAGCATTCCTCCCCCTGGACGTAAGTCGGCCTTCTGCCTACTATATTCAATTCCGATGCAATTTCTGTGTTTCATCGTCAATATAAAGCTCCAAGGGTTACAGTAAACTCCCAGTGGTGCCGCGAAGTCTAATATTGGCCTCTCAGGAAAGGCACGTATACAGACTGTTTGAAGCATTGCTCCCCCTGGACGTAAGTCGGCATTGTGCCTACTATATTCAATCCCGATGCAATTTTTGTGTTTCATCGTCAATATGAAGCTCCAAGGGTTACAGTAAACACCCAGTGTTGCGTCGCAATCTAATACTGGCCTCTCAGTAACGGCACATATACAGACTGTTTGAAGCATTCCTCCCCCTGGACGTAAGACGGCCTTCTGCCTACTATATTCAATCCCGATACAATTTCTGTGTTTCATCGTCAATATGAAGCTCCAAGGATTACAGTAAACACACAGTGGTGTGTCGCAATCTAATACTGGCCTCTCAGGAAAGGCACGTATACAGACTGTTCGAAGAATTCCTCCCCCTGTACGTAAGTCGGCCTTCTGCCTACTATATTCAATCCCGATGCAATTTCTGTGTTTCATAGTCAATATGAAGCTCCAAGGGGTACAGTAAACACGCAGTGGTGCGTCGCAATCTAATACTGGCCTCTCAGTAACGGCACACATACAGACTGTTTGAAGCATTCCTCCCCCCGTCCGTAAGTCGGCCTTCTGTCTACTATATTTAATCCTAATGCAATTTCTGTGTTTCATAGTCAATATGAAGCTCCAAGGATTACAGTAAACACACAGTGGTGTGTCGCAATCTAATACTGGCCTCTCAGTAACGGCACATATACAGGCCGTTTGAAGCATTCCTCCCCCTGGACGTAAGTCGGCCTTCTGCCTACAATATTCAATCCCGATGCAATTTCTGTGTTTCATAGTCAATATGGAGCTCCAAGGGTTACAGTAAACACCCAGTGGTGCGTCGCAATCTAATACTGGCCTCTCAGGAAAGGCACGTATACAGACTGTATGAAGCATTGCTCCCCTGGACGTAAGTCGGCATTGTGCCTTCTATATTCAATCCCGATGCAATTTCTGTGTTTCATCGTCAATATGAAGCTCCAAGGGTTACAACAAAAACACCCAGTGGTGCGTCGCAGTCTAATACTGGCCTGTCAGTAACGGCACATATACAGACTGTTGAAGCATTGCTCCCCCTGGACGTAAGTCGGCCATCTGCCTACTATATTCAATCCCGATGCAATTTCTGTGTTTCATAGTCAATATGAGGCTCCAAGAGTTACAGTAAACACCCAGTGGTGCGTCGCAATCTAATACTGGCCTCTCAGTAACGGCACATATACAGACTGTTTGAAGCATTCCTCCCCCTGGACGTAAGTCGGCCTTCTGCCTACTATATTCAATCCCGATACAATTTCTGGGTTTCATCGTCAATATGAAGCTATAAGGGTTACAGTAAACACCCAGTGGTGTGTCACAATCTAATACTGGCCTCTCAGGAAAGGCACGTATACAGACTGTTTGAAGCATTCTTCGCCCTGTACGTAAGTTGGCCTTCTGCCTACTATATTCAATCCCGATGCAATTTCTGTGTTTCATAGTCAATATGAAGCTCCAAGGGTTACAGTAAACACCCAGCGGTGTGTCGCAATCTAATACTGGCCTCTCAGTAACGGCACATATATAGACTGTTTGAAGCATTCCTCCCCCTGGACGTAAGTCGGCCTTCTGCCTACTATATTCAATCCCGATCCAATTTCTGTCTTTCATCGTCAATATGAAGCTCCAAGGGTTACAATAAAAACACCCAGTGGTGCGTCGCAATCTAATACTGGCCTCTCAGTAACGGCACATATACAGGCTATTTGAAGCATTCCTCCCCCTGGACGTAAGATGGCCTTCTGCCTACTATATTCAATCCCGATGCAATTTCTGTGTTTCATAGTCAATATGGAGCTCCAAGGGTTACAGTAAACACCCAGTGGTGCGTAGCAATCTAATACTGGCCTCTCAGGAAAGGCACGAATACAGACTGTTTGAAGCATTGCTCCCCTGGACGTAAGTCGGCATTGTGCCTATTATATTCAATCCCGATGCAATTTATGTGTTTCATCGTCAATATGAAGCTCCTAGGGTTACAATAAAAACACCCAGTGGTGCGTCGCAATCTAATACTGGCCTCTCAGTAACGGCACATATACAGACTGTTGAAGCATTGCTCCCCCTGGACGTAAGTCGGCATTGTGCCTACTATATACAATCCCGATGCAATTTATGTGTTTCATCGTCAATATGAAGCTCCAAAGGTTACAGTAAAGACCCAGTGGTGCGTCGCAATCTAATACTGGCCTCTCAGTAACGGCACATATACAGACTGTTTGAAGCATTATTCCCCCTGGATGTAAGACGGCCTTCTGCCTACTACATTCAATCCCGACGAAATTTCTGTGTTTTATAGTCAATATGAAGCTCCAAGGGTTACAGTAAATACCCAGTGTTGCGTCGCAATCTAATACTGGCCTCTCAGTAACGGCACATATACAGACTGTTTGAAGCATTTCTCCCCCTGGACGTAAGTCGGCCTTCTGCCTACTATATTCAATTCCGATGCAATTTCTGTGTTTCATCGTCAATATGAAGCTCCAAGGGTTTCAGTAAACACCCAGTGGTGCGTCGCAAACTAATACTCTCCTCTCATAAGTGGCATGTATACAGACTGTTTGAAGCATTGCTCTCCCTGGACGTAAGTTGGCATTGTACCTCCTATATTCGATCCCGATGCAATATCTGTGTTTCATCGTCAATATGAAGCTCCAAGGGTGAGAATAAAAACACCCAGTGGTGTGTCGCAATCTAATACTGGCCTCTCAGTAACGGCACATATACAGACTGTTGAAGCATTGCTCCCCGATGGACGTAAGTCGGCTTTCTGCCTACTACATTCAATCTTGATGCAATTTCTGTGTTTCATAGTCAATATGAAGCTCCAAGGGTTACAGTAAACGCCCAGTGGTGCGTCGATATCTAATACTGGACTCTGAGTAACGGCACATATACAGACTCTTTGATGCATTGCTCCCCCTGGACGTAAGTAGGCATTGTGCCTACTATATTCAATTCCGATGCAATTTCTGTGTTTCATAGTCAATATGAAGCTCCAAGGGTTACGGTAAACACCCAGTGGTGCGTCGCAATCTAATACTGGCCTCTCAGTAACGGCACATATACAGACTGTTTGAAGCATTCCTCCCCCTGGACGTAAGTCGGCCTTCTGCCTACTATATTCAATCCCGATGCAATTTATGTGTTTCATAGTCAATATGAAGCTTCAAGGGTTACAGTAAACACCCAGTGGTGCGTTGCAATCTAATAGTGGCCTCTCAGTAACGGCACATATACAGACTGTTTGAAGCATTCCTGGCCCTGGACGTAAGTCGGCCTTCTGCCTACTATATTCAATCCCGATGCAATTTCTATGTTTCATCGTCAATACGAAGCTCCAAGGGTTACAGTAAACACCCAGTGGTGTGTCGCAATCTAATACTGGCCTCTCAGGAAAGGCACGTATACAGACTGTTTGAAGCATTCCTCCCCCTGTACGTAAGTCGGCCTTCTGTCTACTATATTCAATCCCAATGCAATTTCTGTGTTTCATAGTCAATATGAAGCTCCAAGGGTTACAGTAAACACCCAGTGGTGTGTCGCAATCTAACACTGGCCTCTCAGTAACGGCACATATACAGACTGTTTGAAGCATTCCTCCCCCTGGACGTAAGTCGGCCTTCTGCCTACTATATTGAATCCCGATGCAATTTCTGTGTTTCATATTCAATATGAAGCTCCAAGGGTTACAGTAAACACCCAGTGGTGCGTCGCAATCTAATACTGGCCTCTCAGGAAAGGCAAGTATACAGACTGTTTGAAGCATTGCTCCCCATGGACGTAAGTCGGCATTGTGCCTCCTATATTCAATCCCGATGCAATTTCTGTCTTTCATCGTCAATATGAAGCTCCAAGAGTTACAATAAAAACACCCAGTGGTGCGTCGCAATCTAATACTGGCCTCTCAGTAACGGCACATATACAGACTGTTGAAGCATTGCTCCCCCTGGACGTAAGTCGCCCTTCTGCCCACTATATTCAATCCTGATGCAATTTCTGTGTTTCATAGTCAATATGAAGCTCCAAGGCTTTCAGTAAACACCCAGTGGTGCGTCGCAATCTAATACTGGCCTCTCAGTAACGGCACATATACAGACTGTTTGAAGTATTCCTCCCCCTCGACGTAAGACGGCCTTCTGCCAACTACATTCAATCCCGACGCAATTTCTGTGTTTTATAGTCAATATGAAGCTCCAAGGGTTACAGTAAACACCCAGTGGTGCGCCGCAATCTAATACTGGCCCCTCAGGAAAGGCACGTATACAGACTGCTTGAAGCATTGCTCCCCTTGGACGTAAGTCGGCCTTCCGCCCACTATATTCAATCCCGATGCAATTTCTGTGTTTCATCGTCAATATGAAGCTCCAAGGGTTACAGTAAACACCCAGTGGTGTGTCGCAATCTAATACTGGCCTCTCAGGAAAGGCACGTATACAGACTGTTCGAAGCATTCTTCCCCCTGTACGTAAGTCGGCCTTCTGCCTACTATATTCAGTCCCGATGCATTTTCTGTGTTTCATAGTCAATATGAAGCTCCAAGGGATACAGTAAACACCCAGTGGTGCGTCGCAATCTAATACTGGCCTCTCAGTAACGGCACATTAACAGGCTATTTGAAGCATTCCTCCCCCCGGACGTAAGACGGCCTTCTACCTACTATATTCAATCCCGATGCAATTTCTGTGTTTCATAGTCAATATGGAGCTCCAAGGGTTACAGTAAACACCCAGTGGTGCGTCGCAATCTAATACTGGCCTCTCAGGATAGGCACGTATACAGACTGTTTGAAGCATTGCTCCCCTGGTCGTAGATCGGCATTGTGCCTCCTATATTCAATCCCGATGCAATTTCTGTGTTTCATAGTCAATATGAAGCTCCAAGGGATACAGTAAACACCCAGTGGTGCGTCGCAATCTAATACTGGCCTCTCAGTAATGGCACATTAACAGGCTATTTGAAGCATTCCTCCCCCTGGACGTAAGTCGGCCATCTGCCTACTATATTCAATCCCGATGCAATTTCTGTGTTTCATAGTCACTATGGAGCTCCAAGGGTTACAGTAAACTCCCAGTGGTGCCGCGCAGTTTAATATTGGCCTCTCAGGAAAGGCACGTATACAGACTGTTTGAAGCATTGCTCCCCCTGGACGTAAGTCGGCATTGTGCCTACTATATTCAATCCCGATGCAATTTATGTGTTTCATCGTCAATATGAAGCTCCAAAGGTTACAGTAAAGACCCAGTTGTGCGTCTCAATCTAATACTGGCCTCTCAGTAACGGCACATATACAGACTGTTTGAAGCATTATTCCCCCTGGATGTAAGACGGCCTTCTGCCTACTACATTCAATCCCGACGCAATTTCTGTGTTTTATAGTCAATATGAAGCTCCAAGGGTTACAGTAAATACCCAGTGTTGCGTCGCAATCTAATACTGGCCTCTCAGTAACGGCACATATACAGACTGTTTGAACCATTCCTCCCCCTGGACGTAAGTCGGCCTTCTGCCTACTATATTCAATTCCGATGCAATTTCTGTGTTTCATTGTCAATATGAAGCTCCAAGGGTTTCAGTAAACACCCAGTGGTGCGGCGCAATCTAATACTGGCCTCTCATAAATGGCATGTATACAGACTGTTTGAAGCATTGCTCTCCCTGGACGTAAGTTGGCATTGTACCTCCTATATTCAATCCCGATGCAATATCTGTGTTTCATCGTCAATATGAAGCTCCAAGGGTTAGAATAAAAACACCCAGTGGTGTGTCGCAATCTAATACTGGCCTCTCAGTAACGGCACATATACAGACTGTTTGAAGCATTCCTCCCCCTGGACGTAAGTCGGCTTTCTGCCTACTATATTCAATCCCGATGCAATTTATGTGTTTCATAGTCAATATGAAGCTTCAAGGGTTACAGTAAACACCCAGTGGTGCGTAGCAATTTAATACTGGCCTCTCAGTAACGGCACATAGTCAGACTGTTCGAAGAATTCCTCCCCCTGTACGTAAGTCGGCCTTCTGCCTACTATATTCAATCCCGATGCAATTTCTGTGTTTCATAGTCAATATGAAGCTCCAAGGGGTACAGTAAACACCCAGTGGTGCGTCGCAATCTAATACTGGCCTCTCAGTAACGGCACACATACAGACTGTTTGAAGCATTCCTCCCCCCGTCCGTAAGTCGGCCTTCTGTCTACTATATTTAATCCTAATGCAATTTCTGTGTTTCATAGTCAATATGAAGCTCCAAGGATTACAGTAAACACACAGTGGTGTGTCGCAATCTAATTCTGGCCTCTCAGTAACGGCACATATACAGGCCGTTTGAAGCATTCCTCCCCCTGGACGTAAGTCGGCCTTCTGCCTACAATATTCAATCCCGATGCAATTTCTGTGTTTCATAGTCAATATGGAGCTCCAAGGGTTACAGTAAACACCCAGTGGTGCGTCGCAATCTAATACTGGCCTCTCAGGAAAGGCACGTATACAGACTGTATGAAGCATTGCTCCCCTGGACGTAAGTCGGCATTGTGCCTTCTATATTCAATCCCGATGCAATTTCTGTGTTTCATCGTCAATATGAAGCTCCAAGGGTTACAACAAAAACACCCAGTGGTGCGTCGCAGTCTAATACTGGCCTGTCAGTAACGGCACATATACAGACTGTTGAAGCATTGCTCCCCCTGGACGTAAGTCGGCCATCTGCCTACTATATTCAATCCCGATGCAATTTCTGTGTTTCATAGTCAATATGAGGCTCCAAGAGTTACAGTAAACACCCAGTGGTGCGTCGCAATCTAATACTGGCCTCTCAGTAACGGCACATATACAGACTGTTTGAAGCATTCCTCCCCCTGGACGTAAGTCGGCCTTCTGCCTACTATATTCAATCCCGATACAATTTCTGGGTTTCATCGTCAATATGAAGCTATAAGGGTTACAGTAAACACCCAGTGGTGTGTCACAATCTAATACTGGCCTCTCAGGAAAGGCACGTATACAGACTGTTTGAAGCATTCTTCGCCCTGTACGTAAGTTGGCCTTCTGCCTACTATATTCAATCCCGATGCAATTTCTGTGTTTCATAGTCAATATGAAGCTCCAAGGGTTACAGTAAACACCCAGCGGTGTGTCGCAATCTAATACTGGCCTCTCAGTAACGGCACATATATAGACTGTTTGAAGCATTCCTCCCCCTGGACGTAAGTCGGCCTTCTGCCTACTATATTCAATCCCGATCCAATTTCTGTCTTTCATCGTCAATATGAAGCTCCAAGGGTTACAATAAAAACACCCAGTGGTGCGTCGCAATCTAATACTGGCCTCTCAGTAACGGCACATATACAGGCTATTTGAAGCATTCCTCCCCCTGGACGTAAGTTGGCCTTCTGCCTACTATATTCAATCCCGATGCAATTTCTGTGTTTCATAGTCAATATGGAGCTCCAAGGGTTACAGTAAACACCCAGTGGTGCGTAGCAATCTAATACTGGCCTCTCAGGAAAGGCACGAATACAGACTGTTTGAAGCATTGCTCCCCTGGACGTAAGTCGGCATTGTGCCTATTATATTCAATCCCGATGCAATTTCTGTGTTTCATCGTCAATATGAAGCTCCAAGGGTTACAATAAAAACACCCAGTGGTGCGTCGCAATCTAATACTGGCCTCTCAGTAACGGCACATATACAGACTGTTGAAGCATTGCTCCCCCTGGACGTAAGTCGGCATTGTGCCTACTATATTCAATCCCGATGCAATTTATGTGTTTCATCGTCAATATGAAGCTCCAAAGGTTACAGTAAAGACCCAGTGGTGCGTCGCAATCTAATACTGGCCTCTCAGTAACGGCACATATACAGACTGTTTGAAGCATTATTCCCCCTGGATGTAAGACGGCCTTCTGCCTACTACATTCAATCCCGACGAAATTTCTGTGTTTTATAGTCAATATGAAGCTCCAAGGGTTACAGTAAATACCCAGTGTTGCGTCGCAATCTAATACTGGCCTCTCAGTAACGGCACATATACAGACTGTTTGAAGCATTTCTCCCCCTGGACGTAAGTCGGCCTTCTGCCTACTATATTCAATTCCGATGCAATTTCTGTGTTTCATCGTCAATATGAAGCTCCAAGGGTTTCAGTAAACACCCAGTGGTGCGTCGCAATCTAATACTCTCCTCTCATAAGTGGCATGTATACAGACTGTTTGAAGCATTGCTCTCCCTGGACGTAAGTTGGCATTGTACCTCCTATATTCGATCCCGATGCAATATCTGTGTTTCATCGTCAATATGAAGCTCCAAGGGTGAGAATAAAAACACCCAGTGGTGTGTCGCAATCTAATACTGGCCTCTCAGTAACGGCTCATATACAGACTGTTGAAGCATTGCTCCCCGATGGACGTAAGTCGGCTTTCTGCCTACTACATTCAATCTTGATGCAATTTCTGTGTTTCATAGTCAATATGAAGCTCCAAGGGTTACAGTAAACGCCCAGTGGTGCGTCGATATCTAATACTGGACTCTGAGTAACGGCACATATACAGACTCTTTGATGCATTGCTCCCCCTGGACGTAAGTAGGCATTGTGCCTACTATATTCAATTCCGATGCAATTTCTGTGTTTCATAGTCAATATGAAGCTCCAAGGGTTACGGTAAACACCCAGTGGTGCGTCGCAATCTAATACTGGCCTCTCAGTAACGGCACATATACAGACTGTTTGAAGCATTCCTCCCCCTGGACGTAAGTCGGCCTTCTGCCTACTATATTCAATCCCGATGCAATTTATGTGTTTCATAGTCAATATGAAGCTTCAAGGGTTACAGTAAACACCCAGTGGTGCGTTGCAATCTAATAGTGGCCTCTCAGTAACGGCACATATACAGACTGTTTGAAGCATTCCTGGCCCTGGACGTAAGTCGGCCTTCTGCCTACTATATTCAATCCCGATGCAATTTCTATGTTTCATCGTCAATACGAAGCTCCAAGGGTTACAGTAAACACCCAGTGGTGTGTCGCAATCTAATACTGGCCTCTCAGGAAAGGCACGTATACAGACTGTTTGAAGCATTCCTCCCCCTGTACGTAAGTCGGCCTTCTGTCTACTATATTCAATCCCAATGCAATTTCTGTGTTTCATAGTCAATATGAAGCTCCAAGGGTTACAGTAAACACCCAGTGGTGTGTCGCAATCTAACACTGGCCTCTCAGTAACGGCACATATACAGACTGTTTGAAGCATTCCTCCCCCTGGACGTAAGTCGGCCTTCTGCCTACTATATTGAATCCCGATGCAATTTCTGTGTTTCATATTCAATATGAAGCTCCAAGGGTTACAGTAAACACCCAGTGGTGCGTCGCAATCTAATACTGGCCTCTCAGGAAAGGCAAGTATACAGACTGTTTGAAGCATTGCTCCCCATGCACGTAAGTCGGCATTGTGCCTCCTATATTCAATCCCGATGCAATTTCTGTCTTTCATCGTCAATATGAAGCTCCAAGGGTTACAATAAAAACACCCAGTGGTGCGTCGCAATCTAATACTGGCCTCTCAGTAACGGCACATATACAGACTGTTGAAGCATTGCTCCCCCTGGACGTAAGTCGCCCTTCTGCCCACTATATTCAATCCTGATGCAATTTCTGTGTTTCATAGTCAATATGAAGCTCCAAGGGTTTCAGTAAACACCCAGTGGTGCGTCGCAATCTAATACTGGCCTCTCAGTAACGGCACATATACAGACTGTTTGAAGTATTCCTCCCCCTCGACGTAAGACGGCCTTCTGCCAACTACATTCAATCCCGACGCAATTTCTGTGTTTTATAGTCAATATGAAGCTCCAAGGGTTACAGTAAACACCCAGTGGTGCGCCGCAATCTAATACTGGCCCCTCAGGAAAGGCACGTATACAGACTGCTTGAAGCATTGCTCCCCTTGGACGTAAGTCGGCCTTCCGCCTACTATATTCAATCCCGATGCAATTTCTGTGTTTCATCGTCAATATGAAGCTCCAAGGGTTACAGTAAACACCCAGTGGTGTGTCGCAATCTAATACTGGCCTCTCAGGAAAGGCACGTATACAGACTGTTCGAAGCATTCTTCCCCCTGTACGTAAGTCGGCCTTCTGCCTACTATATTCAGTCCCGATTAATTTTCTGTGTTTCATAGTCAATATGAAGCTCCAAGGGATACAGTAAACACCCAGTGGTGCGTCGCAATCTAATATTGGCCTCTCAGTAACGGCACATTAACAGGCTATTTGAAGCATTCCTCCCCCCGGACGTAAGACGGCCTTCTACCTACTATATTCAATCCCGATGCAATTTCTGTGTTTCATAGTCAATATGGAGCTCCAAGGGTTACAGTAAACACCCAGTGGTGCGTCGCAATCTAATACTGGCCTCTCAGGATAGGCACGTATACAGACTGTTTGAAGCATTGCTCCCCTGGTCGTAGGTCGGCATTGTGCCTCCTATATTCAATCCCGATGCAATTTCTGTGTTTCATAGTCAATATGAAGCTCCAAGGGATACAGTAAACACCCAGTGGTGCGTCGCAATCTAATACTGGCCTCTCAGTAATGGCACATTAACAGGCTATTTGAAGCATTCCTCCCCCTGGACGTAAGTCGGCCATCTGCCTACTATATTCAATCCCGATGCAATTTCTGTGTTTCATAGTCACTATGGAGCTCCAAGGGTTACAGTAAACTCCCAGTGGTGCCGCGCAGTTTAATATTGGCCTCTCAGGAAAGGCACGTATACAGACTGTTTGAAGCATTGCTCCCCCTGGACGTAAGTCGGCATTGTGCCTACTATATTCAATCCCGATGCAATTTATGTGTTTCATCGTCAATATGAAGCTCCAAAGGTTACAGTAAAGACCCAGTTGTGCGTCTCAATCTAATACTGGCCTCTCAGTAACGGCACATATACAGACTGTTTGAAGCATTATTCCCCCTGGATGTAAGACGGCCTTCTGCCTACTACATTCAATCCCGACGCAATTTCTGTGTTTTATAGTCAATATGAAGCTCCAAGGGTTACAGTAAATACCCAGTGTTGCGTCGCAATCTAATACTGGCCTCTCAGTAACGGCACATATACAGACTGTTTGAAGCATTCCTCCCCCTGGACGTAAGTCGGCCTTCTGCCTACTATATTCAATTCCGATGCAATTTCTGTGTTTCATTGTCAATATGAAGCTCCAAGGGTTTCAGTAAACACCCAGTGGTGCGTCGCAATCTAATACTGGCCTCTCAGGAAAGGCACATATACAGACTGTATGAAGCATTGCTCCCCTGGACGTAAGTCGGCATTGTGCCTTCTATATTCAATCCCGATGCAATTTCTGTGTTTCATCGTCAATATGAAGCTCCAAGGGTTACAACAAAAACACCCAGTGGTGCGTCGCAGTCTATTACTGGCCTGTCAGTAACGGCACATATACAGACTGTTGAAGCATTGCTCCCCCTGGACGTAAGTCGGCCATCTGCCTACTATATTCAATCCCGATGCAATTTCTGTGTTTCATAGTCAATATGAGGCTCCAAGAGTTACAGTAAACACCCAGTGGTGCGTCGCAATCTAATACTGGCCTCTCAGGAATGGCAAGTATACAGACTTTTTGAAGCATTGCTCCCCCTGGACGTAAGTCGGCCTTCTGCCTACTATATTCAATCCCGATGCAATTTCTGTGTTTCATAGTCAATATGAAGCTCCAAGGGTTACAGTAATCACCCAGTGGTGCGTCGCAATCTTATACTGGCCTCTCAGTAACGGCACATATACAGACTGTTTGAAGCATTCCTCCCCCTGGACGTAAGTCGGCCATCTGGCTACTATATTCAATCCCGAAGCAATTTCTGTGTTTCATAGGCAATATGAAGCTCCAAGAGTTACAGTAAACACCCAGTGGTGCGTCGCAATCTAATACTGGCCTCTCAGGAAAGGCAAGTATACAGACTGTATGAAGCATTCTTCGCCCTGTACGTAAGTTGGCCTTCTGCCTACTATATTCAATCCCGATGCAATTTCTGTGTTTCATAGTCAATATGAAGCTCCAAGGGTTACAGTAAACACCCAGCGGTGTGTCGCAATCTAATACTGGCCTCTCAGTAACGGCCCATATACAGACTGTTTGAAGCATTCCTCCCCCTGGACGTAAGTCGGCCTTCTGTCTACTATATTCAATCCCGATGCAATTTCTGGGTTTCATCGTCAATATGAAGCTATAAGGGTTACAGTAAACACCCAGTGGTGTGTCACAATCTAATACTGGCCTCTCAGGAAAGGCACGTATACAGACTGTTTGAAGCATTCTTCGCCCTGTACGTAAGTTGGCCTTCTGCCTACTATATTCAATCCCGATGCAATTTCTGTGTTTCATAGTCAATATGAAGCTCCAAGGGTTACAGTAAACACCCAGCGGTGTGTCGCAATCTAATACTGGCCTCTCAGTAACGGCACATATATAGACTGTTTGAAGCATTCCTCCCCCTGGACGTAAGTCGGCCTTCTGCCTACTATATTCAATCCCGATCCAATTTCTGTCTTTCATCGTCAATATGAAGCTCCAAGGGTTACAATAAAAACACCCAGTGGTGCGTCGCAATCTAATACTGGCCTCTCAGTAACGGCACATATACAGACTGTTGAAGCATTGCTCCCCCTGGACGTAAGTCGCCCTTCTGCCCACTATATTCAATCCTGATGCAATTTCTGTGTTTCATAGTCAATATGAAGCTCCAAGGGTTTCAGTAAACACCCAGTGGTGCGTCGCAATCTAATACTGGCCTCTCAGTAACGGCACATATACAGACTGTTTGAAGCATTCCTCCCCCTGGACGTAAGACGGCCTTCTGCCTACTACATTCAATCCCGACGCAATTTCTGTGTTTTATAGTCAATATGAAGCTCCAAGGGTTACAGTAAACACCCAGTGGTGCGTCGCAATCTAATACTGGCCCCTCAGGAAAGGCACGTATACAGACTGTTTGAAGCATTGCTCCCCTTGGACGTAAGTCGGCCTTCCGCCTACTATATGCAATCCCGATGCAATTTCAGTGTTTCATCGTCAATATGAAGCTCCAAGGGTTTCAGTAAACACCCAGTGGTGTGTCGCAATCTAATACTGGCCTCTCAGGAAAGGCACGTATACAGACTGTTCGAAGCATTCCTCCCCCTGTACGTAAGTCGGCCTTCTGCCTACTATATTCAGTCCCGATGCAATTTCTGTGTTTCATAGTCAATATGAAGCTCCAAGGGATACAGTAAACACCCAGTGGTGCGTCGCAATCTAATACTGGCCTCTCAGTAACGGCACATATACAGGCTATTTGAAGCATTCCTCCCCCTGGACGTAAGAAGGCCTTCTGCCTACTATATTCAATCCCGATGCAATTTCTGTGTTTCATAGTCAATATGAGGCTCCAAGAGTTACAGTAAACACCCAGTGGTGCGTCGCAATCTAATACTGGCCTCTCAGGAATGGCAAGTATACAGACTTTTTGAAGCATTGAACCCCCTGGACGTAAGTCGGCCTTCTGACTACTATATTCAATCCCGATGCAATTTCTGTGTTTCATAGTCAATATGGAGCTCCAAGGGTTACGGTAAACTCCCAGTGGTGCCGCGCAGTTTAATATTGGCCTCTCAGGAAAGGCACGTATACAGACTGTTTGAAGCATTGCTCCCCCTGGACGTAAGTCGGCATTGTGCCTACTATATTCAATCCCGATGCAATTTATGTGTTTCTTCGTCAATATGAAGCTCCAAAGGTTACAGTAAAGACCCAGTGGTGCGTCGCAATCTAATACTGGCCTCTCAGTAACGGCACATATACAGACTGTTTGAAGCATTATTCCCCCTGGATGTAAGACGGCCTTCTGCCTACTACATTCAATCCCGACGTAATTTCTGTGTTTTATAGTCAATATGAAGCTCCAAGGGTTACAGTAAATACCCAGTGTTGCGTCGCAATCTAATACTGGCCTCTCAGTAACGGCACATATACAGACTGTTTGAAGCATTTCTCCCCCTGGACGTAAGTCGGCCTTCTGCCTACTATATTCAATTCCGATGCAATTTCTGTGTTTCATCGTCAATATGAAGCTCCAAGGGTTTCAGTAAACACCCAGTGGTGCGTCGCAATCTAATACTCTCCTCTCATAAGTGGCATGTATACAGACTGTTTGAAGCATTGCTCTCCCTGGACGTAAGTTGGCATTGTACCTCCTATATTCGATCCCGATGCAATATCTGTGTTTCATCGTCAATATGAAGCTCCAAGGGTGAGAATAAAAACACCCAGTGGTGTGTCGCAATCTAATACTGGCCTCTCAGTAACGGCACATATACAGACTGTTGAAGCATTGCTCCCCGATGGACGTAAGTCGGCTTTCTGCCTACTACATTCAATCTTGATGCAATTTCTGTGTTTCATAGTCAATATGAAGCTCCAAGGGTTACAGTAAACGCCCAGTGGTGCGTCGATATCTAATACTGGACTCTGAGTAACGGCACATATACAGACTCTTTGATGCATTGCTCCCCCTGGACGTAAGTAGGCATTGTGCCTACTATATTCAATTCCGATGCAATTTCTGTGTTTCATAGTCAATATGAAGCTCCAAGGGTTACGGTAAACACCCAGTGGTGCGTCGCAATCTAATACTGGCCTCTCAGTAACGGCACATATACAGACTGTTTGAAGCATTCCTCCCCCTGGACGTAAGTCGGCCTTCTGCCTACTATATTCAATCCCGATGCAATTTATGTGTTTCATAGTCAATATGAAGCTTCAAGGGTTACAGTAAACACCCAGTGGTGCGTTGCAATCTAATACTGGCCTCTCAGTAACGGCACATATACAGACTGTTTGAAGCATTCCTGGCCCTGGACGTAAGTCGGCCTTCTGCCTACTATATTCAATCCCGATGCAATTTCTATGTTTCATCGTCAATACGAAGCTCCAAGGGTTACAGTAAACACCCAGTGGTGTGTCGCAATCTAATACTGGCCTCTCAGGAAAGGCACGTATACAGACTGTTTGAAGCATTCCTCCCCCTGTACGTAAGTCGGCCTTCTGTCTACTATATTCAATCCCACTGCAATTTCTGTGTTTCATAGTCAATATGAAGCTCCAAGGGTTACAGTAAACACCCAGTGGTGTGTCGCAATCTAACACTGGCCTCTCAGTAACGGCACATATACAGACTGTTTGAAGCATTCCTCCCCCTGGACGTAAGTCGGCCTTCTGCCTACTATATTCAACCCCGATGCAATTTCTGTGTTTCATATTCAATATGAAGCTCCAAGGGTTACAGTAAACACCCAGTGGTGCGTCGCAATCTAATACTGGCCTCTCAGGAAAGGCAAGTATACAGACTGTTTGAAGCATTGCTCCCCATGGACGTAAGTCGGCATTGTGCCTCCTATATTCAATCCCGATGCAATTTCTGTCTTTCATCGTCAATATGAAGCTCCAAGGGTTACAATAAAAACACCCAGTGGTGCGTCGCAATCTAATACTGGCCTCTCAGTAAGGGCACATATACAGACTGTTGAAGCATAGCTCCCCCTGGACGTAAGTCGCCCTTCTGCCCACTATATTCAACCCCGATGCAATTTCTGTGTTTCATATTCAATATGAAGCTCCAAGGGTTACAGTAAACACCCAGTGGTGCGTCGCAATCTAATACTGGCCTCTCAGTAACGGCACATTAACAGGCTATTTGAAGCATTCCTCCCCCTGGACGTAAGTCGGCCATCTGCCTACTATATTCAATCCCGATGCAATTTCTGTGTTTCATAGTCACTATGGAGCTCCAAGGGTTACAGTAAACTCCCAGTGGTGCCGCGCAGTTTAATATTGGCCTCTCAGGAAAGGCACGTATACAGACTGTTTGAAGCATTGCTCCCCCTGGACGTAAGTCGGCATTGTGCCTACTATATTCAATCCCGATGCAATTTATGTGTTTCATCGTCAATATGAAGCTCCAAAGGTTACAGTAAAGACCCAGTTGTGCGTCTCAATCTAATACTGGCCTCTCAGTAACGGCACATATACAGACTGTTTGAAGCATTATTCCCCCTGGATGTAAGACGGCCTTCTGCCTACTACATTCAATCCCGACGCAATTTCTGTGTTTTATAGTCAATATGAAGCTCCAAGGGTTACAGTAAATACCCAGTGTTGCGTCGCAATCTAATACTGGCCTCTCAGTAACGGCACATATACAGACTGTTTGAAGCATTCCTCCCCCTGGACGTAAGTCGGCCTTCTGCCTACTATATTCAATTCCGATGCAATTTCTGTGTTTCATTGTCAATATGAAGCTCCAAGGGTTTCAGTAAACACCCAGTGGTGCGGCGCAATCTAATACTGGCCTCTCATAAATGGCATGTATACAGACTGTTTGAAGCATTGCTCTCCCTGGACGTAAGTTGGCATTGTACCTCCTATATTCAATCCCGATGCAATATCTGTGTTTCATCGTCAATATGAAGCTCCAAGGGTTAGAATAAAAACACCCAGTGGTGTGTCGCAATCTAATACTGGCCTCTCAGTAACGGCACATATACAGACTGTTTGAAGCATTCCTCCCCCTGGACGTAAGTCGGCTTTCTGCCTACTATATTCAATCCCGATGCAATTTATGTGTTTCATAGTCAATATGAAGCTTCAAGGGTTACAGTAAACACCCAGTGGTGCGTAGCAATTTAATACTGGCCTCTCAGTAACGGCACATAGTCAGACTGTTTGAAGCATTCCTCCCCCTGGACGTAAGTCGGCCTTCTGCCTACTATATTCAATCCCGATGCAATTTCTATGTTTCATCGTCAATACGAAGCTCCAAGGGTAACAGTAAACACCCAGTGGTGTGTCGCAATCTAATACTGGCCTCTCAGGAAAGGCACGTATACAGACTGTTTGAAGCGTTCCTCCCCCTGTACGTAAGTCGGCCTTCTGTCTACTATATTCAATCCCAATGCAATTTCCGTGTTTCATAGGCAATATGGAGCTCCAAGGGTTACAGTAAACACCCAGTGGTGCGTCGCAATCTAATACTGGTCTCTCAGGAAAGGCACGTATACAGACTGTTTGAAGCATTGCTCCCCTGGACGTAAGTTGGCATTGTGCCTCCTATATTCAATCCCGATGCAATTTATGTGTTTCATCGTCAATATGAAGCTCCAAGGCTTACAATAAAAACACCCAGTGGTGCGTCGCAATCTAATACTGGCCTCTCAGTAACGGCACATATACAGACTGTTGAAGCATTGCTCCCCCTGGACGTAATTCGGCCTTCTGCCCACTATATTCTATCCCGATGCAATTTCTGTGTATCATAGTCAATATGAAGCTCCAAGGGTTTCAGTAAACACCCAGTGGTGCGTCGCAATCTAATACTGGTCTCTCAGTAACGGCACATATACAGACTGTTTGAAGCATTCCTCCCCCTGGACGTAAGTCGGCCTTCTGCCTACTATATTCAATTCCGATGCAATTTCTGTGTTTCATCGTCAATATAAAGCTCCAAGGGTTACAGTAAACTCCCAGTGGTGCCGCGAAGTCTAATATTGGCCTCTCAGGAAAGGCACGTATACAGACTGTTTGAAGCATTGCTCCCCCTGGACGTAAGTCGGCATTGTGCCTACTATATTCAATCCCGATGCAATTTTTGTGTTTCATCGTCAATATGAAGCTCCAAGGGTTACAGTAAACACCCAGTGTTGCGTCGCAATCTAATACTGGCCTCTCAGTAACGGCACATATACAGACTGTTTGAAGCATTCCTCCCCCTGGACGTAAGTCGGCCTTCTGCCTACTATATTCAATCCCGATACAATTTCTGTGTTTCATCGTCAATATGAAGCTCCAAGGGTTTCAGTAAACACCCAGTGGTGCGTCGCCATCTAATACTGGCCTCTCAGTAACGGCACATATACAGACTGTTTGAAGCATTCCTCCCCCTGGACGTAAGTCGGCCTTCTGCCTACTATATTCAATCCCGATGCAAATTCTGGGTTTCATCGTCAATATGAAGCTATAAGGGTTACAGTAAACACCCAGTGGTGTGTCACAATCTAATACTGGCCTCTCAGGAAAGGCACGTATACAGACTGTTTGAAGCATTCCTCCCCCTGTACGTAAGTCGGCCTTCTGTCTACTTTATTCAATCCCAATGCAATTTCTGTGTTTCATAGTCAATATGAAGCTCCAAGGGTTACAGTAAACACCCAGTGGTGTGTCGCAATCTAATACTGGCGTCTCAGTAACGGCACATATACAGACTGTTTGAAGCAATCCTCCCCCTGGACGTAAGTCGGCCTTCTGCCTACTATATTCAATCCCGATGCAATTTCTGTGTTTCATAGTCAATATGGAGCTCCAAGGGTTACAGTAAACACCCAGTGGTGCGTCGCAATCTAATACTGGCCTCTCAGGAAAGGCACGTATACAGACTGTTTGAAGCATTGCTCCCCTGGACGTAAGTCGGCATTGTGCCTCCTATATTCAATCCCGATGCAATTTCTGTGTTTCATCGTCAATATGAAGCTCCAAGGGTTACAATAAAAACACCCAGTGGTGCGTCGCAATCTAATACTGGCCTCTCAGTAACGGCACATATACAGACTGTTGAAGCATTGCTCCCCCTGGACGTAAGTCGGCCTTCTGCCCACTATATTTAATCCCGATGCAATTTCTGTGTTTCATAGTCAATATGAAGCTCCAAGGGTTTCAGTAAACACCCAGTGGTGCGTCGCAATCTAATACTGGCCTCTCAGTAACGGCACATATACGGACTGTTTGAAGCGTTCCTCCCCCTGGACGTAAGTCGGCCTTCTGCCTACTATATTCAATTGCGATGCAATTTCTGTGTTTCATCGTCAATATAAAGCTCCAAGGGTTACAGTAAACTTCCAGTGGTGTCGCGCATTCTAATATTGGCCTCTCAGGAAAGGCACGTATACAGATTGTTTGAAGCATTCCTCCCCCTGGACGTAAGTCGGCATTGTGCTACTATATTCAATCCCGATGCAATTTTTGTGTTTCATCGTCAATATGAAGCCCCAAGGGTTACAGTAAAGACCCAGTGGTGCGTCGCAATCTAATACTGGCCTCTCAGTAACGGTACATATACAGACTGTTTGAAGCATACCTCCCCCTGGACGTAAGACGGCCTTCTGCCTACTACATTCAATCCCTACGCAATTTCTGTGTTTCATAGTCAATATGAAGCTCCAAGGGTTACAGTAAACACCCAGTGTTGCGTCGCAATCTAATACTGGCCTCTCAGTAACGGCACATATACAGACTGTTTGAAGCATTCCTCCCCCTGGACGTAAGTCGGCCTTGTGCCTTGTGCTTACTATATACAAATCCGATGCAATTTCTGTGTTTCATCGTCAATATGAAGCTCCAAAGGTTTCAGTAAACACCCAGTGGTGCGTCGCAATCTAATACTGGCCTCTCAGTAACGGCACATATACAGACTGTTTGAAGCATTCCTCCCCCTGGACGTAAGTCGGCCTTCTGCCTACTATATTCAATTCCGATGCAATTTCTGTGTTTCATCGTCAATGTGAAGCTCCAAGGGTTACAATAAAAACACCCAGTGGTGCGTCGCAATCTGATACTGGCCTCTCAGTAACGGCACATATACAGACTGTTTGAAGCATTCCTCCCCCTGGACGTAAGACGGCCTTCTGCCTACTACATTCAATCCCGACGCAATTTCTGTGTTTCATCGTCAATATGAAGCTCCAAGGGTTACAATAAAAACACCCAGTGGTGCGTCGCAATCTAATACTGGCCTCTCAGTAACGGCACATATACAGACTGTTGAAGCATTGCTCCCCCTGGACGTAAGTCGGCCTTCTGCTCACTACATTCAATCCCGATGCAATTTCGGTGTTTCATAGTCAATATGAAGATCCAAGGGTTTCAGTAAACACCCAGTAGTGCGTCGCAATCTAATACTGGCCTCTCAGTAACGGCAAATATACAGACTGTTTGAAGCATTCCTCCCCCTGGACGTAAGTCGGAATTCTGCCTACTATATTCAATTCCGATGCAATTTCTGTCTTTCATCGTCAATATAAAGCTCCAAGGGTTACAGTAAACTCCCAGTGGTGCGTCGCAATCTAATACTGGCCTCTCAGGAAAGGCACGTATACAGACTGTTTGAAGCATTGCTCCCCCTGGACGTAAGTCGGCATTGTGAGTACTATCTTCAATCCCGATGCAAATTTTGTGTTTCATCGTCAATATGAAGCTCCAAGGGTTACAGTAAAGACCCAGGTGTGCGTCGCAATCTAATACTGGCCTCTCAGTAGCGGCACATATACAGCCTGTTTGAAGCATTCCTCCCCCTGGACGTAAGAAGGCCTTCTGCCTACTACATTCAATCTCGACGCAATTTCTGTGTTTCATAGGCAATATGAAGCTCCAAGGGTTACAGTAAACACCCAGTGTTGCGTCGCAATCTAATACTGGAATCTCAGGAAAGGCACGTATACAACTGTATGAAGCATTGCTCCCCCTGGGCGTAAGTCGGCATTGTGCCTACTATATTCAATCCCGATGCAATTTCTGTGTTTCGTCGTCAATATGAAGCTCCAAGGGTTACAGTAAACACCCAGTGGTGCGTCGCAATCTAATACTGGAATCTCAGGAACCCACGTATACAACTGTATGAAGCATTGCTCCCCCTGACGTAAGTCGGCATTGTGGGTTACTATATTCAATCCCGATGCAATTTCTGTGTTTCATCGTCAATATGAGGCTCCAAGGGTTACAGTAAACACCCAGTGGTGCGTCGCAATCTAATGCTGGCCTCTCAGGAAAGGCACGTATACAGACTGTTTGAAGCATTCCTCCCCCTGAACGAAAGTCGGCATTGTGCCAACTATATACAATCCCAATGCAATTTCTGTGTTTCATCGTCAATATGAAGCTCCATGGGTTACAGTAAACACCCAGTGGTGCGTCGCAAAATAATACTGGAATCTCAGGTTAGGCATGTATACAACTGTATGAAGCATTGCTCCCCCTGGACGTAAGTCGGCATTGTGCCTACTATATTCAATCCCGATGCAATTTCTGTGTTTCATCGTCAATATGAAGCTCCATGGGTTAGAGTAAACACCCAGTGGTGCGTCGCAATCTAATACTGGCCTCTCAGTAACGGCACATATACAGACTGTTTGAAGCATTCCTCCCCCTGGACGTAAGACGGCCTTCTGCCTACTACATTCAATCCCGACGCAATTTCTGTGTTTCATCGTCAATATGAAGCTCCAAGGGTTACAATAAAAACATCCAGTGGTGCGTCGCAATCTAATACTGGCCTCTCAGTAACGGCACATATACAGACTGTTTGAAGCATTCCTCCCCCTGGACGTAAGACGGCCTTCTGCCTACTACATTCAATCCCGACGCAATTTCTGTGTTTCATAGTCAATATGAAGTTCCAAGGGTTACAGTAAACACCCAGTGTTGCGTCGCAATCTAATACTGGCCTCTCAGTAACGGCACATATACAGACTGTTTGAAGCATTCCTCCCCCTGGACGTAAGTCGGCCCTCTGCCTACTATATTCAATTCCGATGCAATTTCTGTGTTTCATCGTCAATATGAAGCTCCAAGGGTTTCAGTAAACACCCAGAGGTGCGTCGCAATCTAATATTGGCCTCTCAGTAACGGCACACATACAGACTGCTTGAAGCATTCCTCCCTCTGGACGTAAGACGGCCTTCTGCCTACTACATTCAATCCCGACGCAATTTCTGTGTTTCATCGTCAATATGAAGCTCCAAGGGTTACAATAAAAACTCCCAGTGGTGCGTCGCAATCTAATACTGGCCTCTCAGTAACGGCACATATACAGACTGTTGAAGCATTTCTCCCCTGGACGTAAGTCGGCCTACTGCCCACTATATTCAATCCCGATGCAATTTCGGTGTTTCATAGTCAATATGAAGCTCCAAGGGTTTCAGTAAACACCCAGTGGTGCGTCGCAATCTAATACTGGCCTCTCAGTAGCGGCACATATACAGCCTGTTTGAAGCATTCCTCCCCCTGAACGAAAGTCGGCATTGTGCCAACTATATACAATCCCAATGCAATTTCTGTGTTTCATCGTCAATATGAAGCTCCATGGGTTACAGTAAACACCCAGTGGTGCGTCGCAAAATAATACTGGAATCTCAGGTTAGGCATGTATACAACTGTATGAAGCATTGCTCCCCCTGGACGTAAGTCGGCATTGTGCCTACTATATTCAATCCCGATGCAATTTCTGTGTTTCATCGTCAATATGAAGCTCCATGGGTTACAGTAAACACCCAGTGGTGCGTCGCAATCTAATACTGGCCTCTCAGTAACGGCACATATACAGACTGTTTGAAGCATTCCTCCCCCTGGACGTAAGACGGCCTTCTGCCTACTACATTCAATCCCGACGCAATTTCTGTGTTTCATCGTCAATATGAAGCTCCAAGGGTTACAATAAAAACACCCAGTGGTGCGTCGCAATCTAATACTGGCCTCTCAGTAACGGCACATATACAGACTGTTTGAAGCATTCCTCCCCCTGGACGTAAGACGGCCTTCTGCCTACTACATTCATTCCCGACGCAATTTCTGTGTTTCATCGTCAATATAAAGCTCCAAGGGTTACAATAAAAACTCCCAGTGGTGCGTCGCAATCTAATACTGGCCTCTCAGTAACGGCACATATACAGACTGTTGAAGCATTTCTCCCCTGGACGTAAGTCGGCCTACTGCCCACTATATTCAATCCCGATGCAATTTCGGTGTTTCATAGTCAATATGAAGCTCCAAGGGTTTCAGTAAACACCCAGTAGTGCGTCGCAATCTAATACTGGCCTCTCAGTAACGGCACATATACAGACTGTTCGAAGCATTCCTCCCCCTGGACGTAAGTCGGCCTTCTGCCTACTATATTCAATTCCGATGCAATTTCTGTGTTTCATCGTCAATATGAAGCTCCAAGGGTTTCAGTAAACACCCAGTGGTGCGTCGCAATCTAATACTGGCCTCTCAGTAACGGCACATATACAGACTGTTTGAAGCATTCCTCCCCCTGGACGTAAGTCGGCCTTCTGCCTACTATATTCAATTCCGATGCAATTTCTGTGTTTCATCGTCAATATGAAGCTCCAAGGGTTACAATAAAAACACCCAGTGGTGCGTCGAAATCTAATACTGGCCTCTCAGTAACGGCACATATGCAGACTGTTTGAAGCATTCCTCCCCCTGGACGTAAGACGGCCTTCTGCCTACTACATTCAATCCCGACGCAATTTCTGTGTTTCATAGTCAATATGAAGCTCCAAGGGTTACAGTAAAGACCCAGGTGTGCGTCGCAATCTAATACTGGCCTCTCAGTAGCGGCACATATACAGACTGTTTGAAGCATTCCTCCCCCTGGACGTAAGAAGGCCTTCTGCCTACTACATTCAATCTCGACGCAATTTCTGTGTTTCATAGGCAATATGAAGCTCCAAGGGTTACAGTAAACACCCAGTGGTGCGACGCAATCTAATACTGGAATCTCAGGAACCCACGTATACAACTGTATGAAGCATTGCTCCCCCTGGACGTAAGTCGGCATTGTGGGTTACTATATTCAATCCCGATGCAATTTCTGTGTTTCATCGTCAATATGAAGCTCCAAGGGTTACAGTAAACACCCAGTGGTGCGTCGCAATCTAATGCTGGCCTCTCAGGAAAGGCACGTAAACAGACTGTTTGAAGCATTCCTCCCCCTGAACGAAAGTCGGCATTGTGCCAACTATATTCAATCATAATGCAATTTCTGTGTTTCATCGTCAATATGAAGCTCCATGGGTTACAGTAAACACCCAGTGGTGCGTCGCAAAATAATACTGGAATCTCAGGTTAGGCACGTATACAACTGTATGAAGCATTCCTCCCCCTGGACGTAAGACGGCCTTCTGCCTACTACATTCAATCCCGACGCAATTTCTGTGTTTCATAGTCAATATGAAGTTCCAAGGGTTACAGTAAACACCCAGTGTTGCGTCGCAATCTAATACTGGCCTCTCAGTAACGGCACATATACAGACTGTTTGAAGCACTCCTCCCCCTGGACGTAAGACGGCCTTCTGCCTACTACATTCAATCCCGACGCAATTTCTGTGTTTCATCGTCAATATGAAGCTCCAAGGGTTACAATTAAAACACCCAGTGGTGCGTCGCAATCTAATACTGGCCTCTCAGTAACGGCACATATACAGACTGTTTGAAGCATTCCTCCCCCTGGACGTAAGACGGCCTTCTGCCTACTACATTCAATCCCGACGCAATTTCTGTGTTTCATAGTCAATATGAAGCTCCAAGGGTTAAAGTAAACACCCAGTGTTGCATCGCAATCTAATACTGGCCTCTCAGTAACGGCACATATACAGACTGTTTGAAGCATTCCTCCCCCGGACGTAAGTCGGCCTTCTGCCTACTATATTCAATTCCGATGCAATTTCTGTGTTTCATCGTCAATATGAAGCTCCAAGGGTTTCAGTAAACACCCAGTGGTGCGTCGCAATCTAATACTGGCCTCTCAGTAACGGCACATATACAGACTGTTTGAAGCATTTCTCCCCCAGGACGTAAGACGGCCTTCTGCCTACTACATTCAATCCCGACGCAATTTCTGTGTTTCATCGTCAATATGAAGCTCCAAGGGTTACAATAAAAACACCCAGTGGTGCTTCGCAATCTAATACTGGCCTCTCAGTAACGGCACATATACAGACTGTTGAAGCATTGCTCCCCCTGGACGTAAGTCGGCCTTCTGCCCACTATATTCAATCCCGATTCAATTTCGGTGTTTCATAGTCAATATGAAGATCCAAGGGTTTCAGTAAACACCCAGTAGTGCGTCGCAATCTAATACTGGCCTCTCAGTAACGGCACATATACAGACTGTTTGAAGCATTCCTCCCCCTTGACGTAAGTCGGCCTTCTGCCTACTATATTCATTTCCGATGCAATTTCTGTCCTTCATCGTCAATATAAAGCTCCAAGGGTTACAGTAAACACCCAGTGGTGCGTCGCAATCTAATACTGGCCTCTCAGGAAAGGCACGTATACAGACTGTTTGAAGCATTGCTCCCCCTGGACGTAAGTCGGCATTGTGCCTACTATCTTCAATCCCGATGCAATTTTTGTGTTTCATCGTCAATATGAAGCTCCAAGGGTTACAGTAAACACCCAGTAGTGCGTCGCAATCTAATACTGGCCTCTCAGTAACGGCACATAAACAGACTGTTTGAAGCATTCCTCCCCCTGGACGTAAGAAGGCCTTCTGCCTACTACATTCAATCTCGACGCAATTTCTGTGTTTCATAGGCAATATGAAGCTCCAAGGGTTACAGTAAACACCCAGTGTTGCGTCGCAATCTAATACTGGAATCTCAGGAAAGGCACGTATACAACTGTATGAAGCATTGTACCCCTGGGCGTAAGTCGGCATTGTGCCTACTATATTCAATCCCGATGCAATTTCTGTGTTTCGTCGTCAATATGAAGCTCCAAGGGTTACAGTAAACACCCAGTGGTGCGTCGCAATCTAATGCTGGCCTCTCAGGAAAGGCACGTAAACAGACTGTTTGAAGCATTCCTCCCCCTGAACGAAAGTCGGCATTGTGCCAACTATATTCAATCCCAATGCAATTTCTGTGTTTCATCGTCAATATGAAGCTCCATGGGTTACAGTAAACACCCAGTGGTGCGTCGCAAAATAATACTGGAATCTCAGGTTAGGCACGTATACAACTGTATGAAGCATTGCTCCCCCTGGACGTAAGTCGGCATTGTGCCTACTATATTCAATCCCGATGCAGTTTCTGTGTTTCATCGTCAATATGAAGCTCCATGGGTTACGGTAAACACCCAGTGTTGCGTCGCAATCTAATACTGGCCTCTCAGTAACGGCACATATACAGACTGTTTGAAGCATTCCTCCCCCTGGACGTAAGTCGGCCTTCTGCCTACTATTTTCAATTCCGATGCAATTTCTGTGTTTCATCGTCAATATGAAGCTCCAAGGGTTTCAGTAAACACCCAGTGCCGCGTCGCAATCTAATATTGGCCTCTCAGTAACGGCACATATACAGACTGTTTGAAGCATTCCTCCCCCTGGACGTAAGACGGCCTTCTGCCTACTACATTCATTCCCGACGCAATTTCTGTGTTTCATCGTCAATATGAAGCTCCAAGGGTTACAATAAAAACACCCAGTGGTGCGTCGCAATCTAATACTGGCCTCTCAGTAACGGCACATGTACAGTGTGTTGAAGCATTTCTCCCCCTGGACGTAAGTCGGCCTACTGCCCACTATATTCAATCCCGATGCAATTTCGGTGTTTCATAGTCAATATGAAGCTCCAAGGGTTTCAGTAAACACCCAGTAGTGCGTCGCAATCTAATACTGGCCTCTCAGTAACGGCACATATACAGACTGTTCGAAGCATTCCTCCCCCTGGACGTAAGTCGGCCTTCTGCCTACTATATTCAATTCCGATGCAATTTCTGTGTTTCATCGTCAATATGAAGCTCCAAGGGTTTCAGTAAACACCTAGTGGTGCGTCGCAATCTAATACTGGCCTCTCAGTAACGGCACATATACAGACTGTTTGAAGCATTCCTCCCCCTGGACGTAAGTCGGCCTTCTGTTTACTATATTCAATTCCGATGCAATTTCTGTGTTTCATCGTCAATATGAAGCTCCAAGGGTTACAATAAAAACACCCAGTGGTGCGTCGCAATCTAATACTGGCCTCTCAGAAACGGCACACATACAGACTGTTTGAAGCATTCCTCCCCCTGGACGAAAGTCGGCCTTCAGCCTACTATATTCAATTCCGATGCAATTTCTGTGTTTCATCGTCAATATGAAGCCCCAAGGGTTTCAGTAAACACCCAGTGGTGCGTCGCAATCTAATACTTGCCTGTCAGTAACGGCACATATACAGACTGTTTGAAGCATTCCTCCCCCTGGACGTAAGTCGGCCTTCTGCCTACTATATTCAATTCCGATGCAATTTCTGTGTTTCATCGTCAATATGAAGCTCCAAGGGTTACAATAAAAACACCCAGTGGTGCGTAGCAATCTAATACTGGCCTCTCAGTAACGGCACATATACAGACTGTTTGAAGCATTCCTCCCCCTGGACGTAAGTCGGCCTTCAGCCTACTACATTCAATCCCGACGCAATTTCTGTGTTTCTAAGTCAATATGAAGCTCCAAGGGTTACAGTAAACACCCAGTGTTGCGTCGCAATCTAATACTGGCCTCTCAGTAACGGCACATATACAGACTGTTTGAAGCATTCCTCCCCCTGGACGTAAGTCGGCATTGTGCCTACTATATTCAATCCCGATGCAATTTCTGTGTTTCATCGTCAATATGAAGCTCCAAGGGTTACAATAAAAACACCCAGTGGTGCGTCGCAATCTAATACTGGACTCTCAGTAACGGCACATATACAGACTGTTTGAAGCATTCCTCCCCCTGGACGTAAGTCGGCCTTCTGCTTACTATATTCAATTCCGATGCAATTTCTGTGTTTCATCGTCAATATGAAGCTCCAAGGGCTACAATAAAAACACCCCGTGTTGCGTCGCAACCTAATACTGGCCTCTCAGTAACAGCACATATACAGACTGTTTGAAGCATTCCTCCCCCTGGACGTAAGTCGGCCTTCTGCCTACTATATTCAATTCCGATGCAATTTCTGTGTTTCATCGCCAATATGAAGCTCCAAGGGTTTCAGTAAACACCCAGTGGTGCGTCGCAATCTAATACTGGCCTCTCAGTAACAGCACATATACAGACTGTTTGAAGCATTCCTGCCCCTGGACGTAAGTCGGCCTTCTACCTACTATATGCAATTCCGATGCAATATCTGTGTTTCATCGTCAATATGAAGCTCCAAGGGTTTCAGTAAACACCCAGTGGTGCGTCGCAATCTAATACTGGCCTCTCAGTAACGGCATATATACAGACTGTTTGAAGCATTCCTCCCCTTGGACGTAAGTCGGCCTTCAGCCTACTATATTCAATTCCGATGCAATTTCTATGTTTCATCGTCAATATGAAGCTCCAAGGGTTAAAGTAAACACCCAGTGGTGCGTCGCAGTCTAATACTGGCCTCTCAAAAACGGCACATATACAGACTGTTTGAAGCATTCCTCCCCCAGGACGTAAGTCGGCCTTCTGCCTACTATATTCAATTCCGATGCAATTTCTGTGTATCATCGTCAATATGAAGCTCCAAGGGTTTCAGTAAACACCCAGTGGTGCGTCGCAATCTAATACTGGCCTCTCAGTAACGGCACATATACAGACTGTTTGAAGCATTCCTCCACCTGGACGTAAGTCGGCCTTCTGCCTACTATATTCAATTCCGATGCAATTTCTGTGTTTCATCGTCAATATGAAGCTCCAAGGGTTTCAGTAAACACCCAGTGGTGCGTCGCAATCTAATACTGGCCTCTCAGTAACGGCACATATACAGACTGTTTGAAGCATTCCTCCCCCTGGACGTAAGTCGGCCTTCTGCCTACTATATTCAATTCCGATGCAATGTCTGCGTTTCATCGTCAATATGAAGCTCCAAGGGTTTCAGTAAAACCCAGTGGTGCGTCGCAATCTAATATTGGCCTCTCAGTAACGGCACATATACAGACTGTTTGAAGCATTCCTCCCCCTGGACGGAAGTAGGCCTTCTGCCTACTATATTCAATTCCGATGCAATTTCTGTGTTTCATCGTCAATATGAAGCTCCAAGGGTTACAATAAAAACACCCAGTGGTGCGTCGCAATCTAATACTGGCCTCTCAGTAACGGCACATATACAGACTGTTTGAAGCATTCCTCCCCCTGGACGAAAGTCGGCCTTCTGCCTACTATATTCAATTCCGATGCAATTTCTGTGTTTCATCATCAATATGAAGCTACAAGGGTTTCAGTAAACACCCAGTGGTGCGTCGCAATCTAATACTGGCCTCTCAGTAACGGCACATATACAGACTGTTTGAAGCATTCCTCCCCATGGACGTAAGTCGGCCTTCTGCCTACTATATACAATTCCGATGCAATTTCTGTGTTTCATCGTCAATATGAAGCTCCAAGGGTTTTAGTAAACACCCAGTGGTGCGTCGCAATCTAATACTGGCCTCTCAGTAACGGCACATATACAGACTGTTTGAAGCATTCCTCCCCCTGGACGTAAGTCGGCCTTCTGCCTACTATATTCAATTCCGATGCAATTTCTGTGTTTCATCGTCAATATGAAGCTCCAAGGGTTACAATAAAAACACCCAGTGGTGCGTCGCAATCTAATACTGGCCTCTCAGTAACGGCACATATACAGACTGTTTGAAGCATTCCTCCCCCTGGACGTAAGTCGGCCTTCAGCCTACTACATTCAATCCCGACGCAATTTCTGTGTTTCATCGTCAATATGAAGCTCCAAGGGTTTCAGTAAACACAGAGTGGTGCGTCGCAATCTAATACTGGCCTCTCAGTAACGGCACATATACAGACTGTTGAAGCATTGCTCCCCCTGGACGTAAGTCGGCCTTCTGCCCACTATATTCAATCCCGATGCAATTTCTGTGTTTCATAGTCAATATGAAGCTCCAAGGGTTTCAGTAAACACCCAGTGGTGCGTCGCAATCTAATACTGGCCTCTCAGTAACGGCACATATACAGACTGTTTGAAGCAATCCTCCCCCTGGACGTAAGTCGGCCTTCTGCCTACTATATTCAATTCCGATGCAATTTCTGTGTTTCATCGTCAATATGAAGCTCCATGGGTTTCAGTAAACACCCAGTGGTGCGTCGCAATCTAATACTGGCCTCTCAGTAACGGCACATATCCAGACTGTTTGAAGCATTCCCCCTGGACGTAAGTCGGCCTTCTGCCTACTATATTCAATTCCGATGCAATTTCTGTGTTTCATCGTCAATATGAAGCTCCAAGGGTTACAATAAAAACACCCAGTGGTGCGTCGCAATCTAATACTGGCCTCTCAGTAACGGCACATTTACAGACTGTTGAAGCATTGCTCCCCCTGGACGTAAGTCGGCCTTCTGCCCACTATATTCAATCCCGATGCAATTTCGGTGTTTCATCGTCAATATGAAGCTCCAAGGGTTTAAGTAAACACCCAGTGGTGCGTCGCAATCTAATACTGGCCTCTCAGTAACGGCACATATACAGACTGTTTGAAGCATTCCTCCCCCTGGACGTAAGTCGGCCTTCTGCCTACTATATTCAATTCCGATGCAATTTCTGTGTTTCATCGTCAATATGAAGCTCCAAGGGTTACAATAAAAACACCCAGTGGTGCGTCGCAATCTAATACTGGCCTCTCAGTAACGGCACATATACAGACTGTTTGAAGCATTCCTCCCCCTGGACGTAAGTCGGCCTTCAGCCTACTACATTCAATCCCGACGCAATTTCTGTGTTTCTAAGTCAATATGAAGCTCCAAGGGTTTCAGTAAACACACAGTGGTGCGTCGCAATCTAATACTGGCCTCTCAGTAACGGCACATATACAGACTGTTGAAGCATTGCTCCCCCTGGACGTAAGTCGGCCTTCTGCCCACTATATTCAATCCCGATGCAATTTCTGTGTTTCATAGTCAATATGAAGCTCCAAGGGTTTCAGTAAACTCCCAGTGGTGCGTCGCAATCTAATACTGGCCTCTCAGTAACGGCACATATACAGACTGTTTGAAGCAATCCTCCCCCTGGACGTAAGTCGGCCTTCTGCCTACTAAATTCAATTCCGATGCAATTTCTGTGTTTCATCGTCAATATGAAGCTCCATGGGTTTCAGTAAACACCCAGTGGTGCGTCGCAATCTAATACTGGCCTCTCAGTAACGGCACATATCCAGACTGTTTGAAGCATTCCCCCTGGACGTAAGTCGGCCTTCTGCCTACTATATTCAATTCCGATGCAATTTCTGTGTTTCATCGTCAATATGAAGCTCCAAGGGTTACAATAAAAACACCCAGTGGTGCGTCGCAATCTAATACTGGCCTCTCAGTAACGGCACATTTACAGACTGTTGAAGCATTGCTCCCCCTGGACGTAAGTCGGCCTTCTGCCCACTATATTCAATCCCGATGCAATTTCGGTGTTTCATAGTCAATATGAAGCTCCAAGGGTTTCAGTAAACACCCAGTGGTGCGTCGCAATCTAATACTGGCCTCTCAGTAACGGCACATATACAGACTGTTTGCAGCATTCCTCCCCCTGGACGTAAGTCGGCCTTCAGCCTACTATATTCAATCCCGATGCAATTTCTGGGTTTCATCGTCAATATGAAGCTCCAAGGGTTTAAGTAAACACCCAGTGGTGCGTCGCAATCTAATACTGGCCTCTCAGTAACGGCACATATACAGACTGTTTGAAGCATTCCTCCCCCTGGACGTAAGTCGGCCTTCTGCCTAATATATTCAATTCCGATGCAATTTCTGTGTTTCATCGTCAATATGAAGCTCCAAGGGTTACAATAAAAACACCCAGTGGTGCGTCGCAATCTAATACTGGCCTCTCAGTAACGGCACATATACAGACTGTTTGAAGCATTCCTCCCCCTGGACGTAAGTCGGCCTTCAGCCTACTACATTCAATCCCGACGCAATTTCTGTGTTTCTAAGTCATTATGAAGCTCCAAGGGTTTCAGTAAACACACAGTGGTGCGTCGCAATCTAATACTGGCCTCTCAGTAACGGCACATATACAGAGTGTTTGAAGCATTCCTCCACCTGGACGTTAGTCGGCCTTCAGCCTACTATATTCAATTCCGATGCAATTTCTGTGTTTCATCGTCAATATGAAGCTCCAAGGGTTTCAGTAAACACCCAGTGGTGCGTCGCAATCTAATATTGGCCTCTCAGTAACGGCACATATACAGACTGTTTGAAGCATTCCTCCCGCTGGACGTAAGTCGGCCTTCTGCCTACTATATTCAATTCCGATGCAATTTCTGTGTTTCATCGTCAATATGAAGCTCCAAGGGTTACAATAAAAACACCCAGTGGTGCGTCGCAATCTAATACTGGCCTCTCAGTAACGGCACATATACAAACTGTTTGAAGCATTCCTCCCCCTGGACGTAAGTTGGCCTTCTGCCTACTATATTCAATTCCGATGCAATTTCTGTGTTTCATCGTCAATATGAAGCTCCAAGGGTTACAGTAAACACCCAGTGTTGCGTCGCAATCTAATACTGGCCTCTCAGTAACGGCACATATACAGACTGTTTGAACCATTCCTCCCCCTGGACGTAAGTCGGCCTTCTGCCTACTATATTCAATTCCGATGCAATTTCTGTGTTTCATCGTCAATATGAAGCTCCAAGGGTTTCAGTAAACACACAGTGGTGCGTCGCAATCTAATACTGGCCTCTCAGTAACGGCACATATACAGACTGTTTGAAGCATTCCTCCCCCTGGACGTAAGTCGGCCTTCTGCCTACTATATTCAATTCCGATGCAATTTCTGTGTTTCATCGTCAATATGAAGCTCCAAGGGTTTCAATAAACACCCAGTGGTGCATCGCAATCTAATACTGGCCTCTCAGTAACGGCACATATACAGACTGTTTGAAGCATTCCTCCCCCTGGACGTAAGACGGCCTTCTGCCTACTACATTCAATCCCGACGCAATTTCTGTGTTTCATCGTCAATATGAAGCTCCAAGGGTTACAATAAAAACACCCAGTGGTGCGTCGCAATCTAACACTGGCCTCTCAGTAACGGCACATATACAGACTGTTGAAGCATTGCTCCCCCTGGACGTAAGTCGGCCTTCTGCCCACTATATTCAATCCCGATACAATTTCTGTGTTTCATAGTCAATATGAAGCTCCAAGGGTTTCAGTAAACACCCAGTGGTGCGTCGCAATCTAATACTGGCCTCTCAGTAACGGCACATATACAGACTGTTTGAAGCAATCCTCCCCCTGGACGTAAGTCGGCCTTCTGCCTACTATATTCAATTCCGATGCAATTTCTGTGTTTCATCGTCAATATGAAGCTCCATGGGTTTCAGTAAACACCCAGTGGTGCGTCGCAATCTAATACAGGCCTCTCAGTAACGGCACATATACAGACTGTTTGAAGCATTCCTCCCCCTGGACGTAAGTCGGCCTTCTGCCTACTATATTCAATTCCGATGCAATTTCTGTGTTTCATCGTCAATATGACGCTCCAAGGGTTACAATAAAAACACCCAGTGGTGCGTCGCAATCTAATACTGGCCTCTCAGTAACGGCACATTTACAGACTGTTGAAGCATTGCTCCCCCTGGACGTAAGTCGGCCTTCTGCCCACTATATTCAATCCCGATGCAATTTCGGTGTTTCATAGTCAATATGAAGCTCCAAGGGTTTCAGTAAACACCCAGTGGTGCGTCCCAATCTAATACTGGCCTCTCAGTAACGGCACATATACAGATTGTTTGAAGCATTCCTCCCCCTGGACTTAAGACGGCCTTCTGCCTACAACATTCAATCCCGACGCAATTTCTGTGTTTCATCGTCAATATGAAGCTCCAAGGGTTACAATAAAAACACCCAGTGGTGCGTCGCAATCTAATACTGGCCTCTCAGTAACGGCACATATACAGACTGTTTGAAGCATTGCTCCCCCTGGACGTAAGTCGGCCTTCTGCCGACTAAATTCAATCCCGATGCAATATCGGTGTTTCATAGTCAATATGAAGCTCCAAGGGTTTCAGGAAACACCCAGTAGTGCGTCGCAATCTAATACTGGCCTCTCAGGAAAGGCACGTATACAGACTGTTTGAAGCATTGCTCCCCCTGGACGTAAGTCGGCATTGTGCCTACTATATTCAATCCCGATGCAATTTTTGTGTTTCATCGTCAATATGAAGCTCCAAGGGTTACAGTAAAGACCCAGTGGTGCGTCGCAATGTAATACGGGCCTCTCAGTAACGGCACATATACAGACTGTTTGAAGCATTCCTCCCCCTGTACGTAAGACGGCCTTCTGCCTACTATATTCAATCTCGACGCAATTGCTGTGTTTCATAGTCAATATGAAGCTCCAAGGGTTACAGTAAACACCCAGTGTTGCGTCGCAATCTAATACTGGAATCTCAGGAAAGGCACGTATACAACTGTATGAAGCATTGCTCCCCCTGGACGTAAGTCGGCATTGTGCCTACTATATTCATTCCCGATGCAATTTCTGTGTTTCATCGTCAATATGAAGCTCCAAGGGTTACAGTAAACACCCAGTGGTGCGTCGCAATCTAATGCTGGCCTCTCAGGAAAGGCACGTATACAACTGTTTGAAGCATTCCTCCCCCTGAACGAAAGTCGGAATTGTGCCTACTATATTCAATCCCGATGCAATTTCTGTGTTTCATCGTCAATATGAAGCTCCATCGGTTACAGTAAACACCCAGTGGTGCGGCGCAAAATAATACTGGAATCTCAGGTTAGGCACGTATACAACTGTATGAAGCATTGCTCCCCTTGGACGTAAGTCGGCACTGTGCCTACTATATTCAATCCTGATGCAATTTCTGTGTTTCATCGTCATTATGAAGCTCCAATGGTTACAGTAAACACCCAGTGGTGCGTCGCAATCTAATACTGGCCTCTCAGGAGAGGCACGTACACAGACCGTTCGAAGCATTGCTTCCCCTGAACGAAAGTCTGCATTGTGCCTACTATATTACATCCCGATGCAATTTCTGTGTTTCATCGTCAATATGAAGCTCCATGGGTTATAGTAAACACCCAGTGGTGCGTCGCAATCTAATACTGGAATCTCAGGAAAGGCACGTATACAAATGTATGAAGCATTGCTCCCCCTGGACGTAAGTCGGCATTGTGCCTACTATATTCAATCCCGATGCAATTTCTCTGTTTCATCGTCAATATGAAGCCCCAAGGGTTACAGTAAACACCCAGTGGTGCGTCGCAATCTAATACTGGCCTCTCAGGAAAGGCACGTATACAGACTGTTTGATCCATTACTCCCCCTGAACGAATGGCGGCAATGTGCCTACTAAATTCAATGCCAATGCAATTTCTGTGTTTCATCGTATATATGAAGCTCCATGGGTTACAGTAAACACCCAGTTGTGCGTCGCAATCTAATACTGGAATCTCAGGAAAGGCACGTATACAACTGTATGAAGCATTGCTCCCCCTGGACGTAAGTCGGCATTGTGCCTACTATATTCAATCCCGATGCAATTTCTGTGTTTCATCGTCAATATGAAGCTCCAAATGTTACAGTAAACACCCAGTGGTGCGTCGCAATCTAATACTGGCCTCTCAGGAAAGGCACGTATACTGACTGTTTGAAGCATTGCTCCCCCTGAACGAAAGTCGGCATTGTGCCTATTATATTCAATCCCGATGCAATTTCTGTGTTTCATCGTCATTATGAAGCTCCAAGGGTTACAGTAAACAGCCAGTGCTGCGTCGCAATCTAATCCTTGCCTCTCAGGAAAGGCACGTATACAGACTGTTTGAAGCATTGCTCCCCCTGGACGTAAGTCGGCATTGTACCTACTATATTCTATCCCGATGCAATTTCTGTGTTTCATCGTCAATATGAAGCTCCAAGGGTTACAGTAAACTCCCAGTGGTGCGTCGCAGTCTAATACTGGCCTCTCAGGAAAGGCACGTATACAGACTGTTTGAAGCATTGCTACCCCTGGACGTAAGTCGGCATTGTGCCTACTATATTCAATCCCGATGCAATTTCTGTGTTTCATAGTCAATATGAAGCTCCAAGGGTTACAATAAAAACACCCAGTGGTGCGTCGCAATCTAATACTGGGCTCTCAGTAACGGCACATATACAGACTGTTTGAAGCATTCCTCCTGCTGGACGTAAGTCAGCCTTCTGCCTACTATATTCAATTCCGATGCAATTTCTGTGTTTCATCGTCAATATGAAGGTCCAAGGGTTACAGTAAACACCCAGTGTTGCGTCGCAATCTAATACTGGCCTCTCAGTAACGGCACTTACCAGACTGTTTGAACCATTCCTCCCCCTGGACGTAAGTCGGCCTTCTGCCTACCATATTCAATTCCGATGCAATTCCTGTGTTTCATCGTCAATATGAAGCTACAAGGGTTTCAGTAAACACCCAGTGGTGCGTCGCAATCTAATACTGGCCTCTCAGTAACGGCACATATACAGACTGTTTGAAGCATTCCTCCCCCTGGACGTAAGACGGCCTTCTGCCTACTACATTCAATCCCGACGCAATTTCTGTGTTTCATCGTCAATATGAAGCTCCAAGGGTTTCAGTAAACAACCAGTGGTGCGTCGCAATCCAATACTGGCCTCTCAGTAACGGCACATATACAGACTGTTTGAAGCATTCCTCCCCCTGGACGTAAGTCGGCCTTCTGCCTACTATATTCAATTCCGATGCAATTTCTGTGTTTCATCGTCAATATGAAGCTCCAAGGGTTTCAGTAAACAACCAGTGGTGCGTCGCAATCTAATACTGGCCTCTCAGTAACGGCACATATACAGACTGTTTGAAGCATTCCTCCCCCTGGACGTAAGTCGGCCTTCTGTCTACTATATTCAATTCCGATGCAATTTCTGTGTTTCATCGTCAATATGAAGCTCCAAGGGTTTCAGTAAACACCCAGTGGTGCGTCGCAATCTAATACTGGCCTCTCAGTAACGGCACATATACAGACTGTTTGAAGCATTCCTCAACCTGGACGTAAGTCGGCCTTCTGCCTACTATATTCAATTCCGATGCAATTTCTGTGTTTCATCGTCAATATGAAGCTCCAAGGGTTTCAATAAACACCCAGTGGTGCGTCGCAATCTAATACTGGCCTCTCAGTAACGGCACATATACAGACTGTTTGAAGCATTCCTCCCCCTGGACGTAAGACGGCCTTCTGCCAACTACATTCAATCCCGACTCAATTTCTGTGTTTCATCGTCAATATGAAGCTCCAAGGGTTACAATAAAAACACCCAGTGGTGCGTCGCAATCTAATACTGGCCTCTCAGTAACGGCACATATACAGACTGTTGAAGCATTGCTCCCCCTGGACGTAAGTCGGCCTTCTGCCCACTATATTCAATCCCGATGCAATTTCTGTGTTTCATAGTCAATATGAAGCTCCAAGGGTTTCAGTAAACACCCAGTGGTGCGTCGCAATCTAATACTGGCCTCTCAGTAACGGCACATATACAGACTGTTTGAAGCAATCCTCCCCCTGGACGTAAGTTGGCCTTCTGCCTACTATATTCAATTCCGATGCAATTTCTGTGTTTCATCGTCAATATGAAGCTCCAAGGGTTTCAGTAAACACCCAGTGGTGCGTCGCAATCTAATACTGGCCTCTCAGTAACGGCACATATCCAGACTGTTTGAAGCATTCCTCCCCCTGGACGTAAGTCGGCCTTCTGCCTACTATATTCAATTCCGATGCAATTTCTGTGTTTCATCGTCAATATGAAGCTCCAAGAGTTACAATAAAAACACCCAGTGGTGCGTCGCAATCTAATACTGGCCTCTCAGTAACGGCACATTTACAGACTGTTGAAGCATTGCTCCCCCTGGACGTAAGTCGGCCTTCTGCCCACTATATTCAATTCCGATGCAATTTCGGTGTTTCATAGTCAATATGAAGCTCCAAGGGTTTCAGTAAACACCCAGTGGTGCGTCGCAATCTAATACTGGCCTCTCAGTAACGGCACATATACAGACTGTTTGAAGCATTCCTCCCCCTGGACGTAAGACGGCCTTCTGCCTACAACATTCACTCCCGACGCAATTTCTGTGTTTGATCGTCAATATGAAGCTCCAAGGGTTACAATAAAAACACCCAGTGGTGCGTCGCAATCTAATACTGGCCTCTCTGTAACGGCACATATACAGACTGTTGAATCATTGCTCCCCCTGGACGTAAGTCGGCCTTCTGCCCACTAAATTCAATCCCGATGCAATATCGGTGTCTCATAGTCAATATGAAGCTCCAAGGGTTTCAGGAAACACCCAGTGGTGCGTCGCAATCTAATACTGGCCTCTCAGGAAAGGCACGTATACAGACTGTTTGAAGCATTGCTCCCCCTGGACGTAAGTCGGCATTGTGCCTACAATATTCAATCCCGATGCAATTTTTGTGTTTCATCGTCTATATGAAGCTCCAAGGGTTACAGTAAAGACCCAGTGGTGCGTCGCAATGTAATACGGGCCTCTCAGTAACGGCACATATACAGACTGTTTGAAGCATTCCTCCCCCTGGACGTAAGACGGCCTTCTGCCTACTACATTCAATCTCGACGCAATTGCTGTGTTTCATAGTCAATATGAAGCTCCAAGGGTTACAGTAAACACCCAGTGTTGCGTCGCAATCTAATACTGGAATCTCAGGAAAGGCACGTATACAACTGTATGAAGCATTGCTCCCCCTGGACGTAAGTCGGCATTGTGCCTACTATATTCATTCCCGATGCAATTTCTGTGTTTCATCGTCAATATGAAGCTCCAAGGGTTACAGTAAACACCCAGTGGTGCGGCGCAAAATAATACTGGAATCTCAGGTTAGGCACGTATACAACTGTATGAAGCATTGCTCCCCTTGGACGTAACTCGGCACTGTGCCTACTATATTCAATCCTGATGCAATTTCTGTGTTTCATCGTCATTATGAAGCTCCAATGGTTACAGTAAACACCCAGTGGTGCGTCGCAATCTAATACTGGCCTCTCAGGAAAGGCACGTATACAGACCGTTCGAAGCATTGCCTCCCCTGAACGAAAGTCGGCATTGTGCCTACTATATTAAATCCCGATGCAATTTCTGTGTTTCATCGTCAATATGAAGCTCCATGGGTTATAGTAAACACCCAGTGGTGCGTTGCAATCTAATACTGGAATCTCAGGAAAGGCACGTATACAACTGTATGAAGCATTGCTCCATCTGGACGTAAGTCGGCATTGTGCCTACTATATTCAATCCCGATGCAATTTCTCTGTTTCATCGTCAATATGAAGCCCCAAGGGTTACAGTAAACACCCAGTGGTGCGTCGCAATCTAATACTGGCCTCTCAGGAAAGGCACGTATACAGACTGTTTGATCCATTACTCCCCCTGAACGAATGTCGGCAATGTGCCTACTATATTCAATGCCAATGCAATTTCTGTGTTTCATCGTACATATGAAGCTCCATGGGATACAGTAAACACCCAGTTGTGCGTCGCAATCTAATACTGGAATCTCAGGAAAGGCACGTATACAACTGTATGAAGCATTGCTCCCCCTGGACGTAAGTCGGCATTGTGCCTACTATATTCAATCCCGATGCAATTTCTGTGTTTCATCGTCAATATGAAGCTCCAAATGTTACAGTAAACACCCAGTGGTGCGTCGCAATCTAATACTGGCCTCTCAGGAAAGGCACGTATACAGACTGTTTGAAGCATTGCTCCCCCTGAACGAAAGTCGGCATTGTGCCTATTATATTCAATCCCGATGCAATTTCTGTGTTTCATCGTCATTATGAAGCTCCAAGGGTTACAGTAAACAGCCAGTGCTGCGTCGCAATCTAATCCTTGCCTCTCAGGAAAGGCACGTATACAGACTGTTTGAAGCATTGCTCCCCCTGGACGTAAGTCGGCATTGTACCTACTATATTCTATCCCGATGCAATTTCTGTGTTTCATCGTCAATATGAAGCTCCAAGTGTTACAGTAAACTCCCAGTGGTGCGTCGCAATCTAATACTGGCCTCTCAGTAACGGCACATATACAGACTGTTTGAAGCATTACTCCCCCTGGACGTAAGTCGGCATTGTGCCTACTATATTCAATCCCGATGCAATTTCTGTGTTTCATACACAATATGAAGCTCCAAGGGTTACAGTAAACTCCCAGTGGTGCGTCGCAATCTAATACTGGCCTCTCAGTAACGGAACATATACAGACTGTTTGAAGCATTAATCCCCCTGGACGTAAGTCGGCATTGTGCCTACTATATTCAATCCCGATGCAATTTCTTTGTTTCATCGTCAATATGAAGCTCCAAGGGTTATAGTAAACTCCCAAAGTGCGTCGCAGTCTAATACTGGTCTCTCAGGAAAGGCACGTATACAGACTGTTTGAAGCATTGTTCGCACTGGACGTAAGTCGGCATTGTGCCTACTATATTCAATCCCGATGCAATTTCTGTGTTTCATAGTCATAATGAAGCTCCAAGTGTTACATTAAACACCCAGTGGTTCGTCGCAATCTAATACTGGAATCTCAGGAAAGGCACGTATACAACTGTATGAAGCATTTCTCCTCCTGGACGTAAGTCTGCATTGTGGTTACTATATTCAATCCCGATGCAATTTCTGTGTTTCATACACAATATGAAGCTCCAAGGGTTACAGTAATCTCCCAATGGTGCGTCGCAATCTAATACTGGCCCCTCAGTAACGGCACATATACAGACTGTTTGAAGCATTCCTCCCCCTGTACATATGTCGGCCCTCTGCATACTGTATTTAATCCCGAAGCAATTTCTGTGTTTCATAGTCAATATGAAGCTCCAAGGGTTACAGTAAACTCTCAGTGGTGCGTCGCTATCTAATACTGGCCTCTCAGGAAAGGCACGTATACAGACTGTTTGAAGCATAGCTCCCCCTGAACGAAAGTGGCATTTTGCTTCCTATATTCAATCCCGATGCAATTTCTGTGTTTCATCGTCAATATGAAGCTCCAAGGGTTACAGTAAACTCCCAAGGTGCGTCCCAGTCTAATACTGGTCTCTCAGGAAAGGCACGTATACAGACTGTTTGAAGCATTGCTCGCCCTGTACGTAAGTCGGCCTTCTGCCTACTATCTTCAATCCCGATGCAACTTCTGTGTTTCATAGTCAATATGAAGCTCCAAGTGTTACATTAAACACCCTGTGGTGCGTCGCAATCTAATACTGGAATCTCAGGAAAGGCACGTATACAACTGTATGAAGCATTACTCCTCCTGGACGTAAGTCTGCATTGTGGTTACTATATTCAATCCCGATGCAATTTCTGTGTTTCATCGTCAATATGAAGCTCCATGGGTTACAGTAAACACCCAGTGGTGCGTCGCAATCTAATACTGGCCTCTCAGTAACGGCACATATACAGACTGCTTGAAGCATTCCTCCCCCTGGACGTAAGACGGCCTTCTGCCTGCTACATTCAATCCAGACGCAATTTCTGTGTTTCATCGTCAATATGAAGCTCCAAGGGTTACAATAAAAACACCCAGTGGTGCGTCGCAATCTAATACTGGCCTCTCAGTAACGGCACATTTACAGACTGTTGAAGCATTGCTCCCCCTGGACGTAAGTCGGCCTTCTGCCCACTATATTCAATCCCGATGCAATATCTGTGTTTCATAGTCAATATGAAGCTCCAAGGGTTTCAGTGAACACCCAGTGGTTCGTCGCAATCTAATACTGGCCTCTCAGTAACGGCACATATACAGACTGTTTGAAGCATTCCTCCCCCTGGACGTAAGTCGGCCTTCTGCCTACTATATTCAATTCCGATGCAATTTCTGTGTTTCATCGTCAATATGAAGTTCCAAGGGTTTCAGTAAACACCCAGTGGTGCGTCGCAATCTAATACTGGCCTCTCAGTAACGGCACATATACAGACTGTTTGAAGCATTCCTCCCCCTGGACGTAAGTCGGCCTTCTGCCTACTATATTCAATTCCGATGCAATTTCTGTGTTTCATCGTCAATATGAAGTTCCAAGGGTTTCAGTAAACACCCAGTGGTGCGTCGCAATCTAATACTGGCCTCTCAGTAACGGCACATATACAGACTGTTTGAAGATTTCCTCCCCCTGGACGTAAGTCGGCCTTCTGCCTACTATATTCAATTCCGATGCAAGTTCTGTGTTTCATAGTCAATATGAAGCTCCAAGGGTTACAATAAAAACACCCAGTGGTGCGTCGCAATCTAATACTGGCCTCTCAGTAACGGCATATATACAGACTGTTTGAAGCATTCCTCCCCCTGGACGTAAGACGGCCTTCTGCCTACTACATTCAATCCAGACGCAATTTCTGTGTTTCATAGTCAATATGAAGCTCCAAGGGTTACAGTAAACACCCAGTGTTGCGTCGCAATCTAATACTGGCCTCTCAGTAACGGCACATATACAGACTGTTTGAAGCATTCCTCCCCCTGGACGTAAGTCAGCCTTCTGCCTACTATATTCAATCCCGATGCAATTTCTGTGTTTCATCGTGAATATGAAGCTCCAAGGGTTTCAGTAAACACCCAGTGGTGCGTCGCATTCTAATACTGGCCTCTCAGTAACGGCACATATACAGACTGTTTGAAGCATTCCTCCCCCTGGACGTAAGTCAGCCATCTGCCTACTATATTCAATTCCGATGCAATTTCTGTGTTTCATCGTCAATATAAATCTCCAAGGGTTACAGTAAACACCCAGTGGTGCGTCGCAATCTAATACTGGCCTCTCAGGAAAGGCACGTATACAGACTGTTTGAAGCATTGCTCCCCCTGGACGTAAGTCGGCATTGTGCCTACTATATTCAATCCCGATGCAATATTTGTGTTTCATCGTCAATATGAAGCTCCAAGGGTTACAGCAAAGACCCAGTGGTGCGTCGCAATCAAATACGGGCCTCTCAGTAACGGCACATATACAGACTGTTTGAAGCATTCCTCCCCCTGGACGTAAGACGGCCTTCTGCCTACTACATTCAATCTCGGCGTAATTTCTGTGTTTCATAGTCAATATGAAGCTCCAAGGGTTACAGTAAGCACCCAGTGGTGCGTCGCAATCTAATACTGGAATCTCAGGAAAGGCACGTATTCAACTGTATGAAGCATTGCTCACCCTGGACGTAAGTCGGCATTGTGGGTTACTATATTCAATCCCGATGCAATATCTGTGTTTCATCGTCAAAATGAAGCTCCATGGGTTACAGTAAACACCCAGTGGTGCGTCGCAAAATAATACTGGAATCTTAGGTTAGGCACGTATACAACTGTATGAAGCATTGCTCACCCTGGACGTAAGTCGGCATTGTGCCTACTATATTCAATCCCGATGCAATTTCTGTGTTTCATCGTCAATATGAAGCTCCAATGGTTACAGCAAGCACCCAGTGGTGCGTCGCAATCTAATACTGGAATCTCAGGAAAGGCACGTATTCAACTGTATGAAGCATTGCTCACCCTGGACGTAAGTCGGCATTGTGGGTTACTATATACAATCCCAATGCAATTTCTGTGTTTCATCGTCAATATGAAGCTCCATGGGTTACAGTAAACACCCAGTGGTGCGTCGCAAAGTAATACTGGAATCTCCGGTTAGGCACGTATACAACTGTATGAAGCATTGCTCCCCCTGGACGTAAGTCGGCATTGTGCCTACTATATTCAATCCTGAAGCAATTTCTGTGTTTCATCGTCAATATGAGGCTCCAATGGTTACAGTAAACACCCAGTGGTGCGTCGCAATCTAATACTGGCCTCTCAGGAAAGGCACGTATACAGACCGTTCGAAGCATTGCTTCCCCTGAACGAAAGTCGGCATTGTGCCTACTATATTAAATCCCGAAGCAATTTCTGTGTTTCATCGTCAATATGAAGCTCCATGGGTTACAGTAAACACCCAGTGGTGCGTCGCAATCTAATACTGGAATCTCAGGAAAGGCACGTATACAACTGTATGAAGCATTGCTCCCCCTGGACGTAAGTCGGCATTGTGCCTACTATGTTCAATCCCGATGCAATTTCTCTGTTTCATCGTCAATATGAAGCTCCAAGGGTTACAGTAAACACCCAGTGGTGCGACGCAATCTAATACTGGCCTCTCAGGAAAGGCACGTATACAGACTGTTTGAAGCATAGCTCCCCCTGAACGAAAGTCGCCCTTGTGCTTCCTATATTCAATCCCGATGCAATTTCTGTGTTTCATCGTCAATATGAAGCTCCAAGGGTTACAGTAAGCTCCCAGTGGTGCGTCGCAGTCTAATACTGGCCTCTCAGGAAAGGCACGTATACAGACTGTTTAAAGCATTCTCCCCCTGTACGTAAGTCGATCTTCTGCCTACTATATTCAATCCCGATGCAATTTCTGTGTTTCATAGTCAATATGAAGCTCCAAGGGTTACAGTAAACTGCCAGTGGTGCGTCGCAATCTAATACTGGCCTCTCAGTAACGGCACATATACAGACTGTTTGAAGCATTACTCCCCCTGGACGTAAGTCGGCATTGTGCCCACTATATTCAATCCCGATGCAATTTCTTTGTTTCATCGTCAATATGAAGCTCCAAGGGTTACAGTAAGCTCCCAGTGGTGCGTCGCAGTCTAATACTGGCCTCTCAGGAAAGGCACGTATACAGACTGTTTAAAGCATTCTCCCCCTGTACGTAAGTCGACCTTCTGCCTACTATATTCAATCCCGATGCAATTTCTGTGTTTCATACACAATATGAAGCTCCAAGGGTTACAGTAAACTCCCAGTGGTGCGTCGCAATCTAATACTGGCCTCTCAGTAACGGCACATATACAGACTGTTTGAAGCATTCCTCCCCCTGTACATATGTCGGCCCTCTGCCTACTATATTTAATCCCGATGCAATTTCTGTGTTTCATAGTCAATATGAAGCTCCAAGGGTTACAGTAAATTCCCAGTGGTGCGTCGCAGTCTAATACTGGCCTCTCAGGAAAGGCACGTATACAGACTGTTTGAAGCATTGCTCCCCCTGGACGTAAGTCGGCATTGTGCCTACTATATTCAATCCCGATGCAATTTCTGTGTTTCATCGTCAATATGAATTTCCAAGGGTTACAGTAAATACCCAGTGGTGCGTCGCAATCTAATACTGGCCTCTGGGTAACGGCACAAATACAGACTGTTTGAAGCATTCCTCCCCCTGGACGTAAGTCGGCCTTCTGCCTACTTTATTCAATCCCGATGCAATTTCTGTGTTCATTGTCAATATGATGCTCCAAGGGTTACAGTAAACACCCAGTGGTGTGTCGCAATCTAATACTGGCCTCTCAGGAAAGGCACGTATACAGACTGTTTGAAGCATTCATCCCCCTGTACGTAAGTCGGCCTTCTGCCTACAATATTCAATCCCGATGCAATTTCTGTGTTCATTGTCAATATGATGCTCCAAGGGTTACAGTAAACACCCAGTGCTGCGTCGCAATCTAATCTTTGCCTCTCAGGAAAGGCACGTATACAGACTGTTTGAAGCATTGCTCCCCCTGGACGTAAGTCGGCATTGTACCTACTATATTCTATCCCGATCCAATTTCTGTGTTTCATCGTCAATATGAAGCTCCAAGGGTTACAGTAAACTCCCAGTGGTGCGTCGCAATCTAATACTGGCCTCTCAGTAACGGCACATATAGAGACTGTTTGAAGCATTACTCCCCCTGGACGTAAGTCGGCATTGTGCCTACTATATTCAATCTCGATGCAATTTCTGTGTTTCATCGTCAATATGAATATCCAAGGGTTACAGTAAACTCCCAGTGGTGCGTCGCAGTCTAATACTGGCCTCTCAGGAAAGGCACGTATACAGACTGTTTGAAGCATTGCTACCCCTGGACGTAAGTCGGCATTGTGCCTACTATATTTAATCCCGATGCAATTTCTGTGTTTCATAGTCAATATGAAGCTCCAAGGGTTACAGTAAACTCCCAGTGGTGCGTCGCAATCTAATACTGGCCTCTCAGTAACGGCACATATTCAGACTGTTTGAAGCATTACTCCCCCTGGACGTAAGTCGGCATTGTGCCTACTATATTCAATCCCGATGCAATTTCTTTGTTTCATCGTCAATATGAAGCTCCAAGGGTTACAGTAAGCTCCCAGTGGTGCGTAGCAGTCTAATACTGGATTCTCAGGAAAGGCACGTATTCAGACTGTTTGAAGCATTGCTCCTCCTGGACGGAAGTCGGCCTTGTGCCTACTATATTCAATCCCGATGCAATTTCTGTGTTTCATAGTCAATATGAAGCTCCAAGGGTTACAGTAAACACCCAGTTCTGCGTCGTAATCTAATACTGGCCTCTCAGGAAAGGCACGTATACAGACTGCTTGAAGCATAGCTCCCCCTGAACGAAAGTCGGCATTGTGCTTCCTATATTCAATCCCGATGCAATTTCTGTGTCTCATCGTCAATATGAATCTCCAAGGGTTACAGTAAATTCGCAGTGGTGCGACGCAGTCTAATACTGGCCTCTCAGGAAAGGCACGTATACAGACTGTTTGAAGCATTCTCCCCCTGTACGTAAGTCGACCTTCTGCCTACTATATTCAATCCCGATGTAATTTCTGTGTTTCATACACAATATGAAGCTCCAAGGGTTACAGTAAACTCCCAGTGGTGCGTCGCAATCTAATACCGGCCTCTCAGTAACGGCACATATACAGACTGTTTGAAGCATTAATCCCCCTGGACATAAGTCGGCATTGTGCCTACTATATTCAATCCCGATGCAATTTCTTTGTTTCATCGTCAATATGAAGCTCCAAGGGTTATAGTAAACTCCCAAAGTGCGTCGCAGTCTAATACTGGTCTCTCAGGAAAGGCACGTATACAGACTGTTTGAAGCATTGCTCGCCCTGGACGTAAGTCGGCATTGTGCCTACTATATTCAATCCCGATGCAATTTCTGTGTTTCATAGTCATAATGAAGCTCCAAGTGTTACATTAAACACCCAGTGGTTCGTCGCAATCTAATACTGGAATCTCAGGAAAGGCACGTATACAACTGTATGAAGCATTTCTCCTCCTGGACGTAAGTCTGCATTGTGGTTACTATTTTCAATCCCGATGCAATTTCTGTGTTTCATACACAATATGAAGCTCCAAGGGTTACAGTAATCTCCCAATGGTGCGTCGCAATCTAATACTGGCCTCTCAGTAACGGCACATATACAGACTGTTTGAAGCATTCCTCCCCCTGTACATATGTCGGCCCTCTGCCTACTGTATGTAATCCCGAAGCAATTTCTGTGTTTCATAGTCAATATGAAGCTCCAAGGGTTACAGTAAACACTCAGTGGTGCGTCGCTATCTAATACTGGCCTCTCAGGAAAGGCACGTATACAGACTGTTTGAAGCATAGCTCCCCCTGAAGGAAAGTGGCATTTTGCTTCCTATATTCAATCACGATGCAATTTCTGTGTTTCATCGTCAATATGAAGCTCCAAGGGTTACAGTAAATTCCCAGTGGTGCGTCGCAGTCTAATACTGGCCTCTCAGGATAGGCACGTATACAGACTGTTTGAAGCATTGCTCCACCTGGACGTAAGTCGGCATTGTGCCTACTATATTCAATCCCGATGCAATTTCTGTGTTTCATCGTCAATATGTATCTCCAAGGGTTACAGTAAATACCCAGTGGTGCGTCGCAATCTAATACTGGCCTCTGAGTAACGGCACATATACAGACTGTTTGATGCATTTCTCCCCCTGGACGTAAGTCGGCCTTCTGCCTACTATATTCAATCCCGATGAAATTTCTGTGTTTCATTGTCAATATGATGCTCCAAGGGTAACAGTAAACACCCAGTGGTGAGTCGTAATCTCGCACTGGCCTCTCAGGAAAGGCACGTATACATGCTGTTTGAAGCATTAATCCCCATGGACGTAAGTCGGTATTGTGCTACTATATTCAATCCCGATGCAATTTCTTGGTTTCATCGTCAATATGAAGCTCCAAGGGTTACAGTAAACTCCCAAGGTGCGTCGCAGTCTAATACTGGTCTCTCAGGAAAGGCACGTATACAGACTGTTTGAAGCATTGCTCGCCTTGTACGTAAGTCGGCCTTCTGCCTACAATCTTCAATCCCGATGCAATTTCTGTGTTTCATAGTCAATATGAAGCTCCAAGTGTTACATTAAACACCCTGTGGTGCGTCGCAATCTAATACTGGAATCTCAGGAAAGGCACGTATACAACTGTATGAAGCATTACTCCTCCTGGACGTAAATCTGCATTGTGGTTACTATATTCAATCCCGATGCAATTTCTGTGTTTCATCGTCAATATGAAGCTCCATGGGTTACAGTAAACACCCAGTGGTGCGTCGCAATCTAATACTGGCCTCTCAGTAACGGCACATATACAGACTGTTTGAAGAATTCCTCCCCCTGGACGTAAGACGGCCTTCTGCCTACTACATTCAATCCCGACGCAATTTCTGTGTTTCATCGTCAATATGAAGCTGCAAGGGTTACAATAAAAACACCCAGTGGTGCGTCGCAATCTAATACTGGCCTCTCAGTAACGGCACATTTACAGACTGTTGAAGCATTGCTCCCCCTGGACGTAAGTCGGCCTTCTGCCCACTATATTCAATCCCGATGCAATATCTGTGTTTCATAGTCAATTGAAGCTCCAAGGGTTTCAGTGAACACCCAGTGGTGCGTCGCAATCTAATACTGGCCTCTCAGTAACGGCACATGTACAGACTGTTTGAAGCATTCCTCCCCCTGGACGTAAGGCAGCCTTCTGCCTACTATATTCAATCCCGATGCAATTTCTGTGTTTCATCGTGAATATGAAGCTCCAAGGGTTTCAGTAAACACCCAGTGGTGCGTCGCAATCTAATACTGGCCTCTCAGTAACGGCACATATACAGACTGTTTGAAGCATTCCTCCCCCTGGACGTAAGTCGGCCTTCTGCCTACTATATTCAATTCCGATGCAATTTCTGTGTTTCATCGTCAATATGAAGTTCCAAGGGTTTCAGTAAACACCCAGTGGTGCGTCGCAATCTAATACTGGCCTCTCAGTAACGGCACATATACAGACTGTTTGAAGCATTCCTCCCCCTGGACGTAAGTCGGCCTTCTGCCTACTATATTCAATTCCGATGCAATTTCTGTGTTTCATAGTCAATATGAAGCTCCAAGGGTTACAGTAAACTGCCAGTGGTGCGTCGCAGTCTAATACTGGCCTCTCAGGAAAGGCACGTATACAGACTCTTTGAAGCATTGCTCCCCCTGGACGTAAGTCGGCATTGTGCCTACTATATTCAATCCCGATGCAATTTCTGTGTTTCATCGTCAATATGAATTTCCAAGGGTTACAGTAAATACCCAGTGGTGCGTCGCAATCTAATACTGGCCTCTGGGTAACGGCACATATACAGACTGTTTGAAGCATTCCTCCCCCTGGACGTAAGTCGGCCTTCTGCCTACAATATTCAATCCCGATGCAATTTCTGTGTTACATAGTCAATATGAAGCTCTAAGTGTTACATTAAACACCCAGTGGTGCGTCGCAATCTAATACTGGCCTCCCAGGAAAGGCACGAATACAGGCTGTTTGAAGCATTCCTCCCCCTGGACATAAGTCGGCCTTCTGCCTACTATATTCAATCCCGATGCAATTTCTGTGTTTCATCGTCAATATGAAGCGCCAAGGGTTACAGTAAACACCCAGTGGCGCGTTGCAATCTAATACTGGATTCTCAGGAAAGGCACGTATACAACTGTATGAAGCATTGGTCCTCCTGGACGTAAGTCTGCATTGTGCCTACTATATTCTATCCCGATGCAATTTCTTTGTTTCATCGTCAATATGAAGCTCCAAGGGTTACAGTAAGCTCCCAGTGGTGCGTAGCAGTCTAATACTGGCCTCTCAGGAAAGGCACGTATTCAGACTGTTTGAAGCATTGCTCCTCCTGGACGGAAGTCGGCATTGTGCCTACTATATTCAATCCCGATGCAATTTCTGTGTTTCATAGTCAATATGAAGCTCCAAGGGTTACAGTAAACACCCAGTTCTGCGTCGTAATCTAATACTGGCCTCTCAGGAAAGGCACGTATACAGACTGCTTGAAGCATAGCTCCCCCTGAACGAAAGTCGGCATTGTGCTTCCTATATTCAAACCCGATGCAATTTCTGTGTCTCATCGTCAATATGAATCTCCAAGGGTTACAGTAAATTCGCAGTGGTGCGTCGCAGTCTAATACTGGCCTCTCAGGAAAGGCACGTATACAGACTGTTTGAAGCATTCTCCCCCTGTACGTAAGTCGACCTTCTGCCTACTATATTCAATCCCGATGCAATTTCTGTGTTTCATACACAATATGAAGCTCCAAGGGTTACAGTAAACTCCCTGTGGTGCGTCGCAATCTAATACCGGCCTCTCAGTAACGGCACATATACAGACTGTTTGAAGCATTAATCCCCCTGGACATAAGTCGGCATTGTGCCTACTATATTCAATCCCGATGCAATTTCTTTGTTTCATCGTCAATATGAAGCTCCAAGGGTTATAGTAAACTCCCAAAGTGCGTCGCAGTCTAATACTGGTCTCTCAGGAGAGGCACGTATACAGACTGTTTGAAGCATTGCTCGCCCTGGACGTAAGTCGGCATTGTGCCTACTATATTCAATCCCGATGCAATTTCTGTGTTTCATAGTCATAATGAAGCTCCAAGTGTTACATTAAACACCCAGTGGTTCGTCGCAATCTAATACTGGAATCTCAGGAAAGGCACGTATACAACTGTATGAAGCATTTCTCCTCCTGGACGTAAGTCTGCATTGTGGTTACTATATTCAATCCCGATGCAATTTCTGTGTTTCATACACAATATGAAGCTCCAAGGGTTACAGTAATCTCCCAATGGTGCGTCGCAATCTAATACTGGCCTCTCAGTAACGGCACATATACAGACTGTTTGAAGCATTCCTCCCCCTGTACATATGTCGGCCCTCTGCCTACTGTATTTAATCCCGAAGCAATTTCTGTGTTTCATAGTCAATATGAAGCTCCAAGGGTTACAGTAAACACTCAGTGGTGCGTCGCTATCTAATACTGGCCTCTCAGGAAAGGCACGTATACAGACTGTTTGAAGCATAGCTCCCCCTGAACGAAAGTGGCATTTTGCTTCCTATATTCAATCCCGATGCAATTTCTGTGTTTCATCGTCAATATGAAGCTCCAAGGGTTACAGTAAATTCCCAGTGGTGCGTCGCAGTCTAATACTGGCCTCTCAGGATAGGCACGTATACAGACTGTTTGAAGCATTGCTCCACCTGGACGTAAGTCGGCATTGTGCCTACTATATTCAATCCCGATGCAATTTCTGTGTTTCATCGTCAATATGTATCTCCAAGGGTTACAGTAAATACCCAGTGGTGCGTCGCAATCTAATACTGGCCTCTGAGTAACGGCACATATACAGACTGTTTGATGCATTTCTCCCCCTGGACGTAAGTCGGCCTTCTGCCTACTATATTCAATCCCGATGCAATTTCTGTGTTTCATTGTCAATATGATGCTCCAAGGGTTACAGTAAACACCCAGTGGTGCGTCGTAATCTCGCACTGGCCTCTCAGGAAAGGCACGTATACAGACTGTTTGAAGCATTAATCCCCATGGACGTAAGTCGGAATTGTGCTACTATATTCAATCCCGATGCAATTTCTTGGTTTCTTCGTCAATATGAAGCTCCAAGGGTTACAGTAAACTCCCAAGGTGCGTCGCAGTCTAATACTGGTCTCTCAGGAAAGGCACGTATACAGACTGTTTGAAGCATTGCTCGCCTTGTACGTAAGTCGGCCTTCTGCCTACTATCTTCAATCCCGATGCAATTTCTGTGTTTCATAGTCAATATGAAGCTCCAAGTGTTACATTAAACACCCTGTGGTGCGTCGCAATCTAATACTGGAATCTCAGGAAAGGCACGTATACAACTGTATGAAGCATTACTCCTCCTGGACGTAAATCTGCATTGTGGTTACTATATTCAATCCCGATGCAATTTCTGTGTTTCATCGTCAATATGAAGCTCCATGGGTTACAGTAAACACCCAGTGGTGCGTCGCAATCTAATACTGGCCTCTCAGTAACGGCACATATACAGACTGTTTGAAGAATTCCTCCCCCTGGACGTAAGACGGCCTTCTGCCTACTACATTCAATCCCGACGCAATTTCTGTGTTTCATCGTCAATATGAAGCTCCAAGGGTTACAATAAAAACACCCAGTGGTGCGACGCAATCTAATACTGGCCTCGCAGTAACGGCACATTTACAGACTGTTGAAGCATTGCTCCCCCTGGACGTAAGTCGGCCTTCTGCCCACTATATTCAATCCCGATGCAATATCTGTGTTTCATAGTCAATTGAAGCTCCAAGGGTTTCAGTGAACACCCAGTGGTGCGTCGCAATCTAATACTGGCCTCTCAGTAACGGCACATGTACAGACTGTTTGAAGCATTCCTCCCCCTGGACGTAAGTCAGCCTTCTGCCTACTATATTCAATCCCGATGCAATTTCTGTGTTTCATCGTGAATATGAAGCTCCAAGGGTTTCAGTAAACACCCAGTGGTGCGTCGCAATCTAATACTGGCCTCTCAGTAACGGCACATATACAGACTGTTTGAAGCATTCCTCCCCCTGGACGTAAGTCGGCCTTCTGCCTACTATATTCAATTCCGATGCAATTTCTGTGTTTCATCGTCAATATGAAGTTCCAAGGGTTTCAGTAAACACCCAGTGGTGCGTCGCAATCTAATACTGGCCTCTCAGTAACGGCACATATACAGACTGTTTGAAGCATTCCTCCCCCTGGACGTAAGTCGGCCTTCTGCCTACTATATTCAATTCCGATGCAATTTCTGTGTTTCATAGTCAATATGAAGCTCCAAGGGTTACAGTAAACTGCCAGTGGTGCGTCGCAATCTAATACTGGCCTCTCAGTAACGGCACATATACAGACTGTTTGAAGCATTACTCCCCCTGGACGTAAGTCGGCATTGTGCCCACTATATTCAATCCCGATGCAATTTCTTTGTTTCATCGTCAATATGAAGCTCCAAGGGTTACAGTAAGCTCCCAGTGGTGCGTCGCAGTCTAATACTGGCCTCTCAGGAAAGGCACGTATACAGACTGTTTAAAGCATTCTCCCCCTGTACGTAAGTCGACCTTCTGCCTACTATATTCAATCCCGATGCAATTTCTGTGTTCCATACACAATATGAAGCTCCAAGGGTTACAGTAAACTCCCAGTGGTGCAACGCAATCTAATACTGGCCTCTCAATAACGGCACATATACAGACTGTTTGAAGCATTCCTCCCCCTGTACATATGTCGGCCCTCTGCCTACTATATTTAATCCCGATGCAATTTCTGTGTTTCATAGTCAATATGAAGCTCCAAGGGTTACAGTAAATTCCCAGTGGTGCGTCGCAGTCTAATACTGGCCTCTCAGGAAAGGCACGTATACAGACTGTTTGAAGCATTGCTCCCCCTGGACGTAAGTCGGCATTGTGCCTACTATATTCAATCCCGATGCAATTTCTGTGTTTCATCGTCAATATGAATTTCCAAGGGTTACAGTAAATACCCAGTGGTGCGTCGCAATCTAATACTGGCCTCTGGGTAACGGCACATATACAGACTGTTTGAAGCATTCCTCCCCCTGGACGTAAGTCGGCCTTCTGCCTACAATATTCAATCCCGATGCAATTTCTGTGTTACATAGTCATTATGAAGCTCTAAGTGTTACATTAAACACCCAGTGGTGCGTCGCAATCTAATACTGGCCTCCCAGGAAAGGCACGAATACAGGCTGTTTGAAGCATTCCTCCCCCTGGACATAAGTCGGCCTTCTGCCTACTATATTCAATCCCGATGCAATTTCTGTGTTTCATCGTCAATATGAAGCGCCAAGGGTTACAGTAAACACCCAGTGGCGCGTTGCAATCTAATACTGGAATCTCAGGAAAGGTACGTATACAACTGTATGAAGCATTGCTCCTCCTGGACGTAAGTCTGCATTGTGCCTACTATATTCTATCCCGATGCAATATCTGTGCTTCATCGTCAATACGAAGCTCCAAGGGTTACAGTAAACTCCCAGTGGTGCGTCGCAGTCTAATACTGGCCTCCCAGGAAAGGCACGTATACAGACTGTTTGAAGCATAGCTCCCCCTGAACGAAAGTCGGCATTGTGCTTCCTATATTCAATCCCGATGCAATTTCTGCGTTTCATCGTCAATATGAAGCTCCAAGGGTTACAGTAAATTCCCAGTGTTGCGTCGCAGTCTAATGCTGGCCTCTCAGGAAAGGCACGTATAGAGACTGTTTAAAGCATTCCTCCCCCCGTACGTAAGTCGACCTTCTGCCTACTATATTCAATCCCGATGCAATTTCCGTGTTTCATACACAATATGAAGCTCCAAGGGTTACAGTAAACTCCCAGTGGTGCGTCGCAATCTAATACCTTCCTCTCAGTAACGGCACATATACAGACTGTTTAAACATTCCTCCCCCTGTATATATGTCGGCCCTCTGCCTACTATATTTAATCCCGATGAAATTTCTGTGTTTCATAGTCAATATGAAGCTCCAAGGGTTACAGTAAACTCCCAGTGGTGCGTTGCAATCTAATACTGGCCTTCTCAGTAACGGCACATATACAGACTGTTTGAAGCATTGCTCCCCCTGGACGTAAGACGGCATTGTGCCTACTATATTCAATCCCGATGCAATTTCTGTGTTTCATAGTCAATATGAAGCTCCAAGGGTCACAGTAAACACCCAGTGGTGCGTCGTAATCTCGCACTGGCCTCTCAGGAAAGGCACGTATACAGACTGTTTGAAGAATTAATCCCCCTGGACGTAAGTCGGTATTGTGCCTACTATATTCAATCCCGATGCAATTTCTTTGTTTCATCGTCAATATGAAGCTCCAAGGGTTACAGTAAACTCCCAAGGTGCGTCGCAGTCTAATACTGGTCTCTCAGGAAAGGCACGTATACAGACTGTTTGAAGCATTGCTCACCCTGGACGTAAGACGGCATTCTGCCTACTATATTCAATCCCGATGCAATTTCTGTGTTTCATAGTCAATATGAAGCTCTAAGTGTTACATTAAATACCCAGTGGTGCGTCGCAAATTAATACTGGAATCTCAGGAAAAGCACGCATACAACTGTATGAAGCATTGCTCTTCCTGGACGTAAGACGGCATTGTGCCTACTATATTCAATCCCGATGCAATTTCTGTGTTTCATAGTCAATATGAAGCTCCAAGGGTTACAGTAAACTCCCAGTGGTGCGTCGCAATCTAATACTGGCCTTCTCAGTAACGGCACGTATACAGACTGTTTGAAGCATTGCTCCCCCTGGACGTAAGACGGCATTGTGCCTACTATATTCAATCCCGATGCAATTTCTGTGTTACATAGTCAATATGAAGCTCTAAGTGTTACATTAAACACCCAGTGGTGCGTCGCAATCTAATACTGGCCTCTCAGGAAAGGCACGAATACAGGCTGTTTGAAGCATTGCTCCCCCTGGACGTAAGTCGGCCTTCTGCCTACTATATTCAATCCCGATGCAATTTCTGTGTTTCATCGTCATTATGAAACTCCAAGGGTTACAGAAACACCCAGTGGTGCGTCGCAATCTATTACTGGAAACTCAGGAAAGGCACATATACAGACTGTTTGAAGCATTCCTCCCCCTGTACATATGTCGGCCCTCTGCCTACTATATTTAATCGTGACGCAATTTCTGTGTTTAGTAGTCAGTTTGAAGCTCCAAGGGTTACAGTAAACACTCAGTGGTGCGTCGCAATCTAATACTGGCCTCTCAGGAAAGGCACGTATACAGACTGTTTGAAGCATAGCTCCCCCTGAACGAAAGTGGCATTTTGCTTCCTATATTCAATCCCGATGCAATTTCTGTGTTTCATCGTCAATATGAAGCTCCAAGGGTTACAGTAAATTCCCAGTGGTGCATCGCAGTCTAATACTGGCCTCTCAGGAAAGGCACGTATACAGACTGTTTGAAGCATTGCTCCCCCTGGACGTAAGTCGGCATTGTGCCCACTATATTCAATCCCGATGTAATTTCTGTGTTTCATCGTCAATATGAAGCTCCAAGGGTTACAGTAAATACCCGGTGGTGCGTCGCAATCTAATACTGGCCCCTGAGTAACGGCATATATACAGACTGTTTGAAGCATTCCTCCCCCTGGACGTATGTCAGCCTTCTGCCTACTATATTCAATCCAAATGCAATTTCTGTGTTTCATCGTCAATATGAATTTCCAAGGGTTACAGTAAATACCCAGTGGTGCGTCGCAATCTAATACTGGCCTCTGGGTAACGGCACATATACAGACTGTTTGAAGCATTCCTCCCCCTGGACGTAAGTCGGCCTTCTGCCTACAATATTCAATCCCGATGCAATTTCTGTGTTACATAGTCATTATGAAGCTCTAAGTGTTACATTAAACACCCAGTGGTGCGTCGCAATCTAATACTGGCCTCCCAGGAAAGGCACGAATACAGGCTGTTTGAAGCATTCCTCCCCCTGGACATAAGTCGGCCTTCTGCCTACTATATTCAATCCCGATGCAATTTCTGTGTTTCATCGTCAATATGAAGCGCCAAGGGTTACAGTAAACACCCAGTGGCGCGTTGCAATCTAATACTGGAATCTCAGGAAAGGTACGTATACAACTGTATGAAGCATTGCTCCTCCTGGACGTAAGTCTGCATTGTGCCTACTATATTCTATCCCGATGCAATATCTGTGCTTCATCGTCAATACGAAGCTCCAAGGGTTACAGTAAACTCCCAGTGGTGCGTCGCAGTCTAATACTGGCCTCCCAGGAAAGGCACGTATACAGACTGTTTGAAGCATAGCTCCCCCTGAACGAAAGTCGGCATTGTGCTTCCTATATTCAATCCCGATGCAATTTCTGCGTTTCATCGTCAATATGAAGCTCCAAGGGTTACAGTAAATTCCCAGTGTTGCGTCGCAGTCTAATGCTGGCCTCTCAGGAAAGGCACGTATAGAGACTGTTTAAAGCATTCCTCCCCCCGTACGTAAGTCGACCTTCTGCCTACTATATTCAATCCCGATGCAATTTCCGTGTTTCATACACAATATGAAGCTCCAAGGGTTACAGTAAACTCCCAGTGGTGCGTCGCAATCTAATACCTTCCTCTCAGTAACGGCACATATACAGACTGTTTAAACATTCCTCCCCCTGTATATATGTCGGCCCTCTGCCTACTATATTTAATCCCGATGAAATTTCTGTGTTTCATAGTCAATATGAAGCTCCAAGGGTTACAGTAAACTCCCAGTGGTGCGTTGCAATCTAATACTGGCCTTCTCAGTAACGGCACATATACAGACTGTTTGAAGCATTGCTCCCCCTGGACGTAAGACGGCATTGTGCCTACTATATTCAATCCCGATGCAATTTCTGTGTTTCATAGTCAATATGAAGCTCCAAGGGTCACAGTAAACACCCAGTGGTGCGTCGTAATCTCGCACTGGCCTCTCAGGAAAGGCACGTATACAGACTGTTTGAAGAATTAATCCCCCTGGACGTAAGTCGGTATTGTGCCTACTATATTCAATCCCGATGCAATTTCTTTGTTTCATCGTCAATATGAAGCTCCAAGGGTTACAGTAAACTCCCAAGGTGCGTCGCAGTCTAATACTGGTCTCTCAGGAAAGGCACGTATACAGACTGTTTGAAGCATTGCTCACCCTGGACGTAAGACGGCATTGTGCCTACTATATTCAATCCCGATGCAATTTCTGTGTTTCATAGTCAATATGAAGCTCTAAGTGTTACATTAAATACCCAGTGGTGCGTCGCAAATTAATACTGGAATCTCAGGAAAAGCACGCATACAACTGTATGAAGCATTGCTCTTCCTGGACGTAAGACGGCATTGTGCCTACTATATTCAATCCCGATGCAATTTCTGTGTTTCATAGTCAATATGAAGCTCCAAGGGTTACAGTAAACTCCCAGTGGTGCGTCGCAATCTAATACTGGCCTTCTCAGTAACGGCACGTATACAGACTGTTTGAAGCATTGCTCCCCCTGGACGTAAGACGGCATTGTGCCTACTATATTCAATCCCGATGCAATTTCTGTGTTACATAGTCAATATGAAGCTCTAAGTGTTACATTAAACACCCAGTGGTGCGTCGCAATCTAATACTGGCCTCTCAGGAAAGGCACGAATACAGGCTGTTTGAAGCATTGCTCCCCCTGGACGTAAGTCGGCCTTCTGCCTACTATATTCAATCCCGATGCAATTTCTGTGTTTCATCGTCATTATGAAACTCCAAGGGTTACAGAAACACCCAGTGGTGCGTCGCAATCTAATACTGGAAACTCAGGAAAGGCACATATACAGACTGTTTGAAGCATTCCTCCCCCTGTACATATGTCGGCCCTCTGCCTACTATATTTAATCGTGACGCAATTTCTGTGTTTAGTAGTCAGTTTGAAGCTCCAAGGGTTACAGTAAACACTCAGTGGTGCGTCGCAATCTAATACTGGCCTCTCAGGAAAGGCACGTATACAGACTGTTTGAAGCATAGCTCCCCCTGAACGAAAGTGGCATTTTGCTTCCTATATTCAATCCCGATGCAATTTCTGTGTTTCATCGTCAATATGAAGCTCCAAGGGTTACAGTAAATTCCCAGTGGTGCATCGCAGTCTAATACTGGCCTCTCAGGAAAGGCACGTATACAGACTGTTTGAAGCATTGCTCCCCCTGGACGTAAGTCGGCATTGTGCCCACTATATTCAATCCCGATGTAATTTCTGTGTTTCATCGTCAATATGAAGCTCCAAGGGTTACAGTAAATACCCGGTGGTGCGTCGCAATCTAATACTGGCCCCTGAGTAACGGCATATATACAGACTGTTTGAAGCATTCCTCCCCCTGGACGTATGTCAGCCTTCTGCCTACTATATTCAATCCAAATGCAATTTCTGTGTTTCATAGTCAATATGATGCTCCAAGGGTTACAGTAAACACCCAGTGGTGTGTCGCAATCTAATACTGGCCTCTCAGGAAAGGCACGTACACAGACTGTTTGAAGCATTCCTCCCTCTGGACGTAAGTCGGCCTTCTGCCTACAATATTCAATCCCGATGCAATTTCTGTGTTACATAGTCAATATGAAGCTCTAAGTGTTACATTAAACACCCAGTGGTGCGTCGCAATCTAATACTGGCCTCTCAGGAAAGGCACGAATACAGGCTGTTTGAAGCATTCCTCCCCCTGGACGTAAGTCGGCCTTCTGCCTACTATATTCAATCCCGATGCAATTTCTGTGTTTCATCGCCATTATGAAACTCCAAGGGTTACAGTAAACACCCAGTGGTGCGTCGCAATCTAATACTGGAAACTCAGGAAAGGCACATATACAACTGTGTGAAGCATTGCTCCTCCTGGACGTAAGTCTGCATTGTGCCTACTATATTCAATCCCGATGCAATATCTGTGTTTCATCGTCAATATGAAGCTCCAAGGGTTACAGTAAACTCCCAGTGGTGCGTCGCAGTCTAATTCTGGCCTCTCAGGAAAGGCACATATACAGACTGTTTAAAGCACTCCTCCCCCCGTACGTAAGTCGATCGTCTGCCTACTATATTCAATCCCGATGCAATTTCTATGTTTCATAGTCAATATGAAGCTCCAAGGGTTACAGTAAACTCTCAGTGGTGCGTCGCAATCTAATACTGGCCTCTCAGTAACGGCACATATACAGACTGTTTGAAGCATTACTCCCCCTGGACGTAAGTCTGCATTGTGCCTACTATATTTAATCCCGATGCAATTTCTGTGTTTCATAGTCAATATGAAGCTCCAAGGGTCACAGTAAACACCCAGTGGTGCGTCGTAATCTCGCACTGGCCTCTCAGGAAAGGCACGTATACAGACTGTTTGAAGCATAGCTCCCCCTGAACGAAAGTCGGCATTGTGCTTCCTATATTCAATCCCGATGCAATTTCTGTGTTTCATCGTCAATATGAAGCTCCAAGGGTTACAGTAAATTCCCAGTGCTGCGTCGCAGTCTAATACTGGCCTCTCAGGAAAGGCACGTATACAGACTGTTTAAAGCACTCCTCCCCCCGTACGTAAGTCGATCTTCTGCTTACTATAATCAATCCCGATGCAATTTCTGTGTTTCATAGTCAATATGAAGCTCCAAGTGTTACATTAAATACCCAGTGGTGCGTCGCAATCTAATACTGGCCTCTCAGGAAAGGCACGTATACAGACTGTTTGAAGCATAGCTCCCCCTGAACGAAAGTGGCATTTTGCTTCCTATATTCAATCCCGATGCAATATCTGTGTTTCATCGTCAATATGAAGCTCCAAGGGTTACAGTAAACGCCCAGTGGTTCGTCGCAATCAAATACTGGCCTCTCGGTAATGACACATATACGGACTGTTTGAAGCATTACTCCCCCTGGACGTAAGTCGGCATTGTGCCTACTATATTCAATCCCGATGCAATTTCTTTGTTTCATCGTCAATATGAAGCTCCAAGGGTTACAGTAAACTCCCTGTGGTGCTTCGCAGTCTAATACTGGCCTCTCAGTAAAGGCACGTATACAGACTGTTTGAAGCATTGCTACCCCTGGACGTAAGTCGGCATTGTGCCTACTATATTCAATCCCTATGCAATTTGTGTGTTTCATAGTCAATATGAAGCTCCAAGGGTCACAGTAAAAACCCAGTGGTGCGCCGCAATCTAACACTGGCCTCTCAGGAAAGGCACGTATACAGACTGTTTGAAGCATAGCTCCCCCTGAACGAAAGTCGGCATTGTGCTTCCTATATTCAATCCCGATGCAATTTCTGTGTTTCATAGTCAATATGATGCTCCAAGGGTTACAGTAAACACCCAGTGGTGTGTCGCAATCTAATACTGGCCTCTCAGGAAAGGCACGTACACAGACTGTTTGAAGCATTCCTCCCTCTGGACGTAAGTCGGCCTTCTGCCTACAATATTCAATCCCGATGCAATTTCTGTGTTTCATCGTCAATATGAAGCTCCAAGGGTTACAGTAAATTCCCAGTGTTGCGTCGCAGTCTAATACTGGCCTCTCAGGAAAGGCACGTATACAGTCTGTTTAAAGCATTCCTCCCCCTGTACGTAAGTCGATCTTCTGCCTACAATATTCAATCCCGATGCAATTTCTGTGTTTCATAGTCCATATGAAGCTCCAAGGGTTACAGTAAACTCCCAGTGGTGCGTCGCAATCTAATACTGGCCTCTCAGTAACGGCACATATACAGACTGTTTGAAGCATTACTCCCCCTGGACGTAAGTCGGCATTGTGCCTACTATATTCAATCGCGATGCAATTTCTTTGTTTCGTCGTCAATATGAAGCTCCAAGGGTTACAGTAAGCTCCCAGTGGTGCGTCGCAGTCTAATACTGGCCTCTCAGGAAGGGCACGTATACAGACTGTTTAAAGCATGCTCCCCCTGTACGTAAGTCGACCTTCTGCCTACTATATTCAATCCCGATGCAATTTCTGTGTTTCATAGTCAATATGAAGCTCCAGGGGTTACAGTAAACACCCAGTGGTGCGTCGCAATCTAATACTGGCGTCTCAGGAAAGGCACGTATACAGACTGTTTGAAGCATTCCTCCCCCTGGACGTAAGTCGGCATTGTGCCCACTATATTCAATCCAGATGCAATTTCTGTGTTTCATCGTCAATATGAAGCTCCAAGGGTTACAGTAAATTCCCAGTGGTGCGTCGCAGTCTAATACTGGCCTCTCAGGAAAGGCACGTATACAGACTGTTTGAAGCATTGCTCCCCCTGGACGTAAGTCGGCATTGTGCCTACTATATTCAATCCCGATGCAATTTCTGTGTTTCATCGTCAATATGAATTTCCAAGGGTTACAGTAAATACCCAGTGGTGCGTCGCAATCTAATACTGTCCTCTGAGTAACGGCACATATACAGATTGTTTGAAGCATTCTTCCCCTGGACGTAAGTCGGCCTTCTGCCTACTTTATTCAATCCCGATGCAATTTCTGTGTTCATTGTCAATATGATGCTCCAAGGGTTACAGTAAACACCCAGTGGTGTGTCGCAATCTAATACTGGCCTCTCAGGAAAGGCAAGTATACAGACTGTTTGAAGCATTCCTCCTCCTGTACGTAAGTCGGCCGTCTGCCTACAATTTTCAATCCAGATGCAATTTCTGTGTTACATAGTCAATATGAAGCTCTAAGTGTTACATGAAACACCCAGTGGTGCGTCGCAATCTAATACTGGCCTCCCAGGAAAGGCACGAATACAGGCTGTTTGAAGCATTCCTCCCCCTGGATGTAAGTCGGCCTTCTGCCTACTATATACAATCCCGATGCAATTTCTGTGTTTCATCGTCAATATGAAGCTCCAAGGGTTACAGTACTCCCAGTGGTGCGTCGCAACCTAATACTGGCCTTCTCAGTAACGGCACATATACAGACAGTTTGAAGCATTGCTCCCCCTGGACGTAAGATTGCATTGTGCCTACTATATTCAATCCCGATGCAATTTCTTTGTTTCATCGTCAATATGAAGCTCCAAGGGTTACAGTAAACTCCCAAGGTGCGTCGCAGTCTAATACTGGTCTCTCAGGAAAGGCACGTATACAGACTGTTTGAAGCATTGCTCGCCCTGGACGTAAGTCGGCATTGTGCCTACTATATTCAATCCCGATGAAATTTCTGTGTTTCATAGTCAATTTGAAGCTCTAAGTGTTACATGAAACACCCAGTGGTGCGTCGCAATCTAATACTGGCCTCCCAGGAAAGGCACGAATACAGGCTGTTTGAAGCATTCCTCCCCCTGGATGTATGTCGGCCTTCTGCCTACTATATACAATCCCGATGCAATTTCTGTGTTTCATCGTCAATATGAAGCTCCAAGGGTTACAGTAAACTCCCAGTGGTGCGTCGCAATCTAATACTGGCCTTCTCAGTAACGGCACATATACAGACAGTTTGAAGCATTGCTCCCCCTGGACGTAAGATTGCATTGTGCCTACTATATTCAATCCCGATGCAATTTCTTTGTTTCATCGTCAATATGAAGCTCCAAGGGTTACAGTAAACTCCCAAGGTGCGTCGCAGTCTAATACTGGTCTCTCAGGAGAGGCACGTATACAGATTGTTTGAAGCATTGCTCGCCCTGGACGTAAGTCGGCATTGTGCCCACTATATTCAATCCCGATGCAATTTCTGTGTTTCATCGTCAATATGAAGCTCCAAGGGTTACAGTAAATTCCCAGTGGTGCGTCGCAGTCTAATACTGGCCTCTCAGGAAAGGCACGTATACAGACTGTTTGAAGCATTGCTCCCCCTGGACGTAAGTCGGCATTGTGCCTACTATATTCAATCAAGATGCAATTTCTGTGTTTCATCGTCAATATGAATTTCCAAGGGTTACAGTAAATACCCAGTGGTGCGTCGCAATCTAATACTGTCCTCTGAGTAACGGCACATATACAGATTGTTTGAAGCATTCTTCCCCTGGACGTAAGTCGGCCTTCTGCCTACTTTATTCAATCCCGATGCAATTTCTGTGTTCATTGTCAATATGATGCTCCAAGGGTTACAGTAAACACCCAGTGGTGTGTCGCAATCTAATACTGGCCTCTCAGGAAAGGCACGTATACAGACTGTTTGAAGCATTCCTCCTCCTGTACGTAAGTCGGCCTTCTGCCTACAATTTTCAATCCCGATGCAATTTCTGTGTTACATAGTCAATATGAAGCTCTAAGTGTTACATGAAACACCCAGTGGTGCGTCGCAATCTAATACTGGCCTCCCAGGAAAGGCACGAATACAGGCTGTTTGAAGCATTCCTCCCCCTGGATGTAAGTCGGCCTTCTGCCTACTATATACAATCCCGATGCAATTTCTGTGTTTCATCGTCAATATGAAGCTCCAAGGGTTACAGTAAACTCCCAGTGGTGCGTCGCAATCTAATACTGGCCTTCTCAGTAACGGCACATATACAGACAGTTTGAAGCTTTGCTCCCCCTGGACGTAAGATTGCATTGTGCCTACTATATTCAATCCCGATGCAATTTCTTTGTTTCATCGTCAATATGAAGCTCCAAGGGTTACAGTAAACTCCCAAGGTGCGTCGCAGTCTAATACTGGTCTCTCAGTAACGGCACATATACAGACAGTTTGAAGCATTGCTCCCCCTGGTCGTAAGTCGGCATTGTGCCTACTATATTCAATCCCGATGAAATTTCTGTGTTTCATCGTCAATATGAAGCTCCAAGGGTTACAGTAAATACCCGGTGGTGCGTCGCAATCTAATACTGGCCTCTGAGTAACGGCACATATACAGACTGTTTGAAGCATTCCTCCCCCTGGACGTATGTCGGCCTTCTGCCTACTATATTCAATCCAAATGCAATTTCTGTGTTTCATAGTCAATATGATGCTCCAAGGGTTACAGTAAACACCCAGTGGTGTGTCGCAATCTAATACTGGCCTCTCAGGAAAGGCACATATACAGACTGTTTGAAGCATTCCTCCCCCTGGACGTAAGTCGGCCATCTGCCTACTATATTCAATCCCGATGCAATTTCTGTGTTTCATCGTCAATATGAAGCTCCAAGTGTTACAGTAAACTCCCAGTGGTGCGTCGCAGTCTAATACTGGCCTCTCAGGAAAGGCACATATACAGAATGTTTAAAGCACACCTCCCCCCGTACGTAAGTCGATCTTCTGCCTACTATATTCAATCCCGATGCAATTTCTGTGTTTCATAGTCAATATGAAGCTCCAAGGGTTACAGTAAACTCCCAGTGGTGCGTCGCAATCTAATACTGGCCTCTCAGTAGCGGCACATATACAGACTGTTTGAAGCATTACTCCCCCTGGACGTAAGTCTGCATTGTGCCTACTATATTCAATCCCGATGCAATTACTTTGTTTCATCGTCAATATGAAGCTCCAAGGGTTACAGTAAACTCCCAGTGGTGCGTCGCAGTCTAATACTGGCCTCACAGGAAACACACGTATACAGACTGTTTGAAGCATTGCTCCCCCTGGACGTAAGTTGGCATTGTGAGTACTATATTCAATCCCGATTCAATTTCTGTGTTTCATAGTCAATATGAAGCTCCAAGGGTCACAGAATACACCCAGTGGTGCGTCGTAATCTCGCACTGGCCTCTCAGGAAAGGCACGTATACAGACTGTTTGAAGCATAGCTCCCCCTGAACGAAAGTCGGCATTGTGCTTCCTATATTCAATCCCGATGCAATTTCTGCGTTTCATCGTCAATATGAAGCTCCAAGGGTTACAGTAAATTCCCAGTGTTGCGTCGAAGTCTAATACTGGCCTCTCAGGAAAGGCACGTATTGAGACTGTTTAAAGCATTCCTCCCCCCGTACGTAAGTCGACCTTCTGCCTACTATATTCAATCCCGATGCAATTTCTGTGTTTCATACACAATATGAAGCTCCAAGGGTTACAATAAACTCCCAGTGGTGCGTCGCAATCTAATATTGGCCTCTCAGTAACGGCACATAATCAGACTGTTTGAAGCATTCCTCCCCCTGTACATATGTCGGCCCTCTGCCTACTATATTTAAACCCGATGCAATTTCTGTGTTTCATAGTCAATATGAAGCTCCAAGGGTTACAGTAAACTCCCAGTGGTGCGTCGCAATCTAATACTGGCCTTCTCAGTAACGGCACATATACAGACTGTTTGAAGCATTGCTCCCCCTGGACGTAAGACGGCATTGTGCCTACTATATCAATCCCGATGCAATTTCTGTGTTTCATAGTCAATATGAAGCTCCAAGGGTCACAGTAAACACCCAGTGGTGCGTCGTAATCTCGCACTGGCCTCTCAGGAAAGGCACGTATACAGACTGATTGAAGCATTAATCCCCCTGGACGTAAGTCGGTATTGTGCCTACTATATTCAATCCCTTGCAATTTCTTTGTTTCATCGTCAATATGAAGCTCCAAGGGTTACAGTAAACTCCCAAGGTGCGTCGCAGTCTTATACTGGTCTCTCAGGAAAGGCACGTATACAGACTGTGAGAAGCATTGCTCGCCCTGGACGTAAGTCGGCATTGTGCCTACTATATTCAATCCCGATGCAATTTCTGTGTTTCATAGTCAATATGAAGCTCCAAGTGTTACATTAAATACCCAGTGGTGCGTCGCAATCTAATACTGGAATCTCAGGAAAAGCACGCATACAACTGTATGAAGCATTGCTCCTCATGGACGTAAGTCTGCATTGTGGATACTATATTCAATCCCGATGCAATTTCTGTGTTTCATCGTCAATATGAAGCTCCAAGGGCTACAGTAAACTCCCAGTGGTGCGTCGCAATCTAATACTGGCCTCTCAGTAACGGCACATATGCAGACTGTTTGAAGCATTCCTCCCCCTGTACATATGTCGGCCCTCTGCTTACTATATTTAATCGCGATGCAATTTCTGTGTTTCATAGTCAATTTGAAGCTCCAAGGGTTACAGTAAACACTCAGTGGTGCGTCGCAATCTAATACTGGCCTCTCAGGAAAGGCACGTATACAGACTGTTTGAAGCATAGCTCCCCCTGAACGAAAGTGGCATTTTGCTTCCTATATTCAACCCCGATGCTATTTCTGTGTTTCATCGTCAATATGAAGCTCCAAGAGTTACAGTAAATTCCCAGTGGTGCATCGCAGTCTATTACTGGCCTCTCAGGAAAGGCACGTATACAGACTGTTTGAAGCATTGCTCCCCCTGGACGTAAGTCGGCATTGTGCCTACTATATTCAATCCCGATGAAGTTTCTGTGTTTCATCGTCAATATGAAGCTCCAAGGGTTACAGTAAATTCCCGGTGGTGTGTCGCAATCTAATACTGGCCTCTGAGTAACGGCACATATACAGACTGTTTGAAGCATTCCTCCCCCTGGACGTATGTCGGCCTTCTGCCTACTATATTCAATCCAAATGCAATTTCTGTGTTTCATAGTCAATACGATGCTCCAAGGGTTACAGTAAACACCCAGTGGTGTGTCGCAATCTAATACTGGCCTCTCAGGAAAGGCACGTCTGCAGACTGTTTGAAGCATTCCTCCCCCTGGACGTAAGTCGTTCTTCTGCCTACAATATTCAATCCCGATGCAATTTCTGTGTTACATAGTCAATATGAAGTTCTAAGTGTTACATTAAACACCCAGTGGTGCGTCGCAATCTAATACTGGCCTCTCAGGAAAGGCACGAATTCAGGCTGTTTTGAAGCATTCTTCCCCCTGGACGTAAGTCGGCCTTCTGCCTACTATATTCAATCCCGATGCAATTTCTGTGTTTCATCGTCAATATGAAGCTCCAAGGGTTACAGTAAACTCCCAGTGGTGCGTCGCAGTCTAATACTGGCCTCTCAGGAAAGGCACGTATACAGACTGTTTGAAGCATAGCTCCCCCTGAACGAAAGTCGGCATTGTGCTTCCTATATTCAATCCCGATGCAATTTCTTTGTTTCATCGTCAATATGAAGCTCCAAGGGTTACAGTAAATTCCCAGTGGTGCGTCGCAGTCTAATACTGGCCTCTCAGGAAAGGCACGTATACAGACTGTTTGAAGCATTCCTCACCGTGTACGTAAGTCGATCTTCTGCCTACCATATTCAATCCCGATGCAATTTCTGTGTTTCATCGTCAATATGAATCTCCAAGGGTTACAGTAAATACCCAGTGGTGCGTCGCAATCTAATACTGTCATCTGAGTAATGGCACATATACGTTTGTTTGAAGCATTCCTCCCCCTGTACGTAAATCGGCCTTCTACCTACAATATTCAATCCCGATGCAATTTCTGTGTTTCATAGTCAATATGAATCTCCACGTGGTACATTAAACACCCAGTGGTGCGTCGCAATCTAATACTAGCCTCTCAGGAAAGGCACGAATACAGGCTGTTTGAAGCATTCCTCCCCCTATACGTAAGTCGGCCTTCTGCCTACTATATTCAATCCCGATGCAATTTCTGTGTTTCATAGTCAATATGAAGCTCCAAGGGTTACAGTAAACACCCAGTGGTGCGTCGCAATCTAATACTGGAAACTCAGGAAAGGCACGTATACAACTGTATGAAGCATTGCTCCTCCTGGACGTAAGGCTGCATTGTGCCTACTATATTCAATCCCGATGCAATATCTGTGTTTCATCGTCAATATGAAGCTCCAAGGGTTACAGTAAACTCCCAGTGGTGCGTCGCAGTCTAATACTGGCCTCTCAGGAAAGGCACGTATACTGAATGTTTAAAGCACTCCTCCCCCCGTACGTAAGTCGATCTTCTGCCTACTATATTCAATCCCGATGCAATTTCTGTGTTTCATAGTCAATATGAAGCTCCAAGGGTTACAGTAAACTCCCAGTGGTGCGTCGCAATCTAATACTGGCCTCTCAGTAACGGCACATATACAGACTGTTTGAAGCATTACTCCCCCTGGACGTAAGTCTGCATTGTGCCTACTATATTCAATCCCGATGCAATTTCTGTGTTTCATAGTCAATATGAAGCTCCAAGGGTCACAGTAAACACCCAGTGGTGCGTCGTAATCTCGCACTGGCCTCTCAGGAATGGCACGTTTACAGACTGTTTGAAGCATAGCTCCCCCTGAACGAAAGTCGGCATTGTGCTTCCTATATTCAATCCCGATGCAATTTCTGTGTTTCATCGTCAATATGAAGCTCCAAGGGTTACAGTAAATTCCCAGTGCTGCGTCGCAGTCTAATACTGGCCTCTCAGGAAAGGCACGTATACAGACTGTTTAAAGCACTCCTCCCCCCGTACGTAAGTCGATCTTCTGCCTACTATATTCAATCCCGATGCAATTTCTGTGTTTCATAGTCAATATGAAGCTCCAAGGTTTACAGTAAACTCCCAGTGGTGCGTCGCAATCTAATACTGGCCTCTCAGTAACGGCACATATACAGAATGTTTGAAGCATTACTCCCCCTGGACGTAAGTCGGCATTGTGCCTACTATATTCAATCCCGATGCAATTACTTTGTTTCATCGTCAATATAAAGCTCCAAGGGTTACAGTAAACTCCCAGTGGTGCGTCGCAGTCTAATACTGGCCTCTCATGAAATTCGCGTATACAGACCGTTTGAAGCATTGCTCCCCCTGGACGTAAGTTGGCATTGTGAGTACTATATTCAATCCCGATGCAATTTCTGTGTTTCATCGTCAATATGAATCTCCAAGGGTTACAGTAAATTCAGAGTGGTGCGTCGCAGTCTAATACAGGCCTCTCAGGAAAGGCACGTATACAGACTGTTTGAAGCATTCCTCCCCGTGTACGTAAGTCGATCTTTTGCCTACCATATTCAATCCCGATGCAATTTCTGTGTTTCATCGTCAATATGAATCTCCAAGGGTTACAGTAAATACCCAGTGGTGCGTCGCAATCTAATACTGTCATCTGAGTAACGGCACATATACAGACTGTTTGAAGCATTCCTCCCCCTGTACGTAAGTCGGCCTTCTGCCTACAATATTCAATGCCGATGCAATTTCTGTGTTTCATAGTCAATATGAAGCTCCAAGTGTTACATTAAACACCCAGTGGTGCGTCGCAATCTAATACTAGCCTCTCAGGAAAGGCACGAATACAGGCTGTTTGAAGCATTCCTCCCCCTGGACGTAAGTCGGCCTTCTGCCTACTATATTCAATCCCGATGCAATTTCTGTGTTTCATCGTCAATATGAAGCTCCAAGGGTTACAGTAAACACCCAGTGGTGCGTCGCAATCTAATACTGGAATCCCAGGAAAGGCACGTATACAACTGTATGAAGCATTGCTCCTCCTGGACGTAAGCCTGCATTGTGCCTACTATATTCAATCCCGATGCAATTTCTGTGTTTCATCGTCAATATGAAGCTCCCAGGGTTACAGTAAACTCCCAGTGGTGCGTCGCAATCTAATACTGGCCTCTCAGTAACGGCACATATACAGACTGTTTGATGCATTCCTCCCCCTGTACGTAAGTCGGCCTTATGCCTACTATATTCAATCCCGATGCAATTATTTTGTTTCATCGTCAATATGAAGCTCCAAGGGTTACAGTAAACTCCCAGTGGTGCGTCGCAGTCTAATACGGGCCTCTCAGTAACGGCACATATACAGACTGTTTGAAGCATTACTCCCCCTGGACGTAAGTCGGCATTGTGCCTACTATATTCAATCCCGATGCAATTTCTTTTTTTCATCGTCTATATGAAGCTCCAAGGGTTACAGTAAACTCCCAGTGGTGCGTCGCAGTCTAATACTGGCCTCTCAGGAAAGGCACCTTTATAGAATGTTTGAAGCATTGCTCCCCCTGGACGTAAGTCGGCATTGTGCCTACTATATTCAATCCCGATGCAATTTCTGTGTTTCATCGTCAATATGAAACTCCAAGGGTTACAGTAAACTCCCAGTGGTGCGTCGCAGTCTAATACTGGCCTCTCAGGAAAGGCACGTATACTGAATGTTTAAAGCACTCCTCCCCCCGTACGTAAGTCGATCTTCTGCCTACTATATTCAATCCCGATGCAATTTCTGTGTTTCATAGTCAATATGAAGCTCCAAGGGTTACAGTAAACTCCCAGTGGTGCGTCGCAATCTAATACTGGCCTCTCAGTAACGGCACATATACAGACTGTTTGAAGCATTACTCCCCCTGGACGTAAGTCTGCATTGTGCCTACTATATTCAATCCCGATGCAATTTCTGTGTTTCATAGTGAATATGAAGCTCCAAGGGTCACAGTAAACACCCAGTGGTGAGTCGTAATCTCGCACTGGCCTCTCAGGAATGGCACGTATACAGACTGTTTGAAGCATAGCTCCCTCTGAACGAAAGTCGGCATTGTGCTTCCTATATTCAATCCCGATGCAATTTCTGTGTTTCATCGTCAATATGAAGCTCCAAGGGTTACAGTAAATTCCCAGTGCTGCGTCGCAGTCTAATACTGGCCTCTCAGGAAAGGCACGTATACAGACTGTTTGAAGCATTACTCCCCCTGGACGTAAGTCGGCATTGTGCCTACTATATTCAATCCCGATGCAATTACTTTGTTTCATCGTCAATATGAAACTCCAAGGGTTACAGTAAACTCCCAGTGGTGCGTCGCAGTCTAATACTGGCCTCTCAGGAAATGCACGTATACAGACTGTTTGAAGCATTGCTCCCCCTGGACGTAAGTTGGCATTGTGAGTACTATATTCAATCCCGATGCAATTTCTGAGTTTCATCGTCAATATGAATCTCCAAGGGTTACAGTAAATTCAGAGTGGTGCGTCGCAGTCTAATACTGGCCTCTCAGGAAAGGCACGTATACTGAATGTTTAAAGCACTCCTCCCCCCGTACGTAAGTCGATCTTCTGCCTACTATATTCAATCCCGATGCAATTTCTGTGTTTCATAGTCAATATGAAGCTCCAAGGGTTACAGTAAACTCCCAGTGGTGCGTCGCAATCTAATACTGGCCTCTCAGTAACGGCACATATACAGACTGTTTGAAGCATTACTCCCCCTGGACGTAAGTCTGCATTGTGCCTACTATATTCAATCCCGATGCAATTTCTGTGTTTCATAGTGAATATGAAGCTCCAAGGGTCACAGTAAACACCCAGTGGTGCGTCGTAATCTCGCACTGGCCTCTCAGGAATGGCACGTATACAGACTGTTTGAAGCATAGCTCCCCCTGAACGAAAGTCGGTATTGTGCTTCCTATATTCAATCCCGATGCAATTTCTGTGTTTCATCGTCAATATGAAGCTCCAAGGGTTACAGTAAATTCCCAGTGCTGCGTCGCAGTCTAATACTGGCCTCTCAGGAAAGGCACGTATACAGACTGTTTGAAGCATTACTCCCCCTGGACGTAAGTCGGCATTGTGCCTACTATATTCAATCCCGATGCAATTACTTTGTTTCATCGTCAATATGAAGCTCCAAGGGTTACAGTAAACTCCCAGTGGTGCGTCGCAGTCTAATACTGGCCTCTCAGGAAATGCATGTATACAGACTGTTTGAAGCATTGCTCCCCCTGGACGTAAGTTGGCATTGTGAGTACTATATTCAATCCCGATGCAATTTCTGTGTTTCATCGTCAATATGAATCTCCAAGGGTTACAGTAAATTCAGAGTGGTGCGTCGCAGTCTAATACTGGCCTCTCAGGAAAGGCACGTATACAGACTGTTTGAAGCATTCCTCCCCGTGTACGTAAGTCGATCTTCTGCCTACCATTTTCAATCCCGATGCAATTTCTGTGTTTCATCGTCAATATGAATCTCCAAGGGTTACAGTAAATACCCAGTGGTGCGTCGCAATCTAATACTGTCATCTGAGTAACGGCACATATACAGACTGTTTGAAGCATTCCTCCCCCTGTACGTAAGTCGGCCTTCTGCCTACAATATTCAATCCCGATGCAATTTCTGTGTTTCATAGTCAATATGAAGCTCCAAGTGTTACATTAAACACCCAGTGGTGCGTCGCAATCTAATACTAGCCTCTCAGGAAAGGCACGAATACAGGCTGTTTGAAGCATTCCTCCCCCTGGACGTAAGTCGGCCTTCTGCCTACTATATTCAATCCCGATGCAATTTCTGTGTTTCATCGTGAATATGAAGCTCCAAGGGTTACAGTAAACACCCAGTGGTGCGTCGCAATCTAATACTGGAATTCCAGGAAAGGCACGTATACAACTGTATGAAGCATTGCTCCTCCTGGACGTAAGCCTGCATTGTGCCTACTATATTCAATCCCGATGCAATTTCTGTGTTTCATCGTCAATATGAAGCTCCCAGGGGTACAGTAAACTCCCAGTGGTGCGTCGCAATCTAATACTGGCCTCTCAGTAACGGCACATATACAGACTCTTTGATGCATTCCTCCCCCTGTACGTAAGTCGGCCTTATGCCTACTATATTCAATCCCGATGCAATTTCTTTGTTTCATCGTCAATATGAAGCTCCAAGGGTTACAGTAAACTCCCAGTGGTGCGTCGCAGTCTAATACGGGCCTCTCAGTAACGGCACATATACAGACTGTTTGAAGCATTACTCCCCCTGGACGTAAGTCGGCATTGTGCCTACTATATTCAATCCCGATGAGATTTCTTTGTTTCATCGTCAATATGAAGCTCCAAGGGTTACAGTAAACTCCCAGTGGTGCGTCGCTGTCTAATACTGGCCTTTCAGGAAAGGCACGTTTATAGACTGATTGAAGCATTGCTCCCCCTGGACGTAAGTCGGCATTGTGCCTACTATATTCAATCCCGATGCAATTTCTGTGTTTCATCGTCAATATGAATCTCCAAGGGTTACAGTAAATACCCAGTGGTGCGTCGCAATCTAATACTGTCCTCTGAGTAACGGCACATATACAGACTGTTTGAAGCATTCCTCCCCCTGTACGTAAGTTGGCCTTCTGCTTACAATATTCAATCCCGATGCAATTTCTGTGTTTCATAGTCAATATGAAGCTCCAAGTGTTACATTAAACACCCAGTGGTGCGTCGCAATCTAATACTAGCCTCTCAGGAAAGGCACGAATACAGGCTGTTTGAAGCAATCCTCCCCCTGGACGTAAGTCGGCCTTCTGCCTACTACATTCAATCCCGATGCAATTTCTGTGTTTCATCGTCAATATGAAGCTCCAAGGGTTGCAGTAAACACCCAGTGGTGCGACGCAATCTAATACTGGAATCTCAGGAAAGGCACGTATACAACTGTATGAAGCATTGCTCCTCCTGGACGTAAGCCTGCATTGTGCCTACTATATTCAATCCCGATGCAATTTCTGTGTTTCATCGTCAATATGAAGCTCCAAGGGTTACAGTAAACTCCCAGTGGTGCGTCGCAATCTAATACTGGCCACTCAGTAACGGCACATATACAGACTGTTTGATGAATTCCTCCCCCTGTACGTAAGTCGGCCTTCTGCCTACTATATTCAATCCCGATGCAATATCTGTGTTTCATCGTCAATATGAAGCTCCAAGGGTTACAGTAAACACCCAGTGGTGCGTCGCAATCTAATACTGGAATCTCAGGAAAGGCACGTATACAACTGTATGAAGCATTGCTCCTCCTGGACGTATGCCTGCATTGTGCCTACTATATTCAATCCCGATGCAATTTCTGTGTTTCATACTCAATATGAAGCTCCAAGGGTTACAGTAAACTCCCAGTGGTGCGTCGCAGACTAATACTGGCCTCTCAGGAAAGGCACGTATACAGACTGTTTGAAGCATTGCTCCCCCTGGACGTAAGTCGGCATTGTGCCTACTATATTCAATCACGATGCAATTTCTGTGTTTCATAGTCAATATGAAGCTCCAAGGGTTACAGTAAACACCCAGTGTGCGTCGCAATCTAATACTGGCCTCTCAGGAAAGGCACGTATTTGAAGCATAGCTCCCCCTGAACGAAAGTCGGCATTGTGCTTCCTATATTCAATCCCGATGCAATTTCTGTGCTTCATCGTCGATAGGAATCTCCAAGGGTTACAGTAAATTCCCAGTGGTGCATCGCAGTCTAATACTGGCCTCTCAGGCAAGGCACGTATACAGACTGTTTGAAGCATTCCTCCCTGTGTACGTAAGTCGATCTTCTGCCTACTATATTCAATCCCGATGCAATATCTGTGTTTCATAGTCAATATGAAGCTCCAAGGTTTACAGTAAACTCCCAGTGGTGCGTCGCAATCTAATACTGGCCTCTCAGTAACGGCACATATACAGACTGTCTGAAGCATTACTCCCCCTGTACATATGTCGGCCTTCTGCCTACTATATTCAATCCCGATGCAATATCTGTGTTTCATAGTCAATATGAAGCTCCAAGGATAACAGTAAACTCCCAGTGGTGCGTCGCAATCTAATACTGGCCTCTCAGTAACGGACATATACAGACTGTTTGAAGCATTACTCCCCCTGGACGTAAGTCTGCATTGTGCCTACTATATTCAATCCAGATGCAATTTCTGTGTTTCATAGTCAATATGAAGCTCCAAGGGTCACAGTAAACACCCAGTGGTGCGTCGTAATCTCGCACTGGCCTCTCAGGAATGGCACGTATACAGACTGTTTGAAGCATAGCTCCCCCTGAACGAAAGTCGGCATTGTGCTTCCTATATTCAATCCCGATGCAATTTCTGTGTTTCATCGTCAATATGAAGCTCCAAGGGTTACAGTAAATTCCCAGTGCTGCGTCGCAGTCTAATACTGGCCTCTCAGGAAAGGCACGTATTCAGACTGTTTAAAGCACTCCTCCCCCCGTACGTAAGTCGATCTTCTGCCTACTATATTCAATCCCGATGCAATTTCTGTGTTTCATAGTCAATATGAAGCTCCAAGGTTTACAGTAAACTCCCAGTGGTGCGTCGCAATCTAAAACTGGCCTCTCAGTAACGGCACATATACAGACTGTTTGAAGCATTACTCCCCCTGGACGTAAGTCGGCATTGTGCCTACTATATTCAATCCCGATGCAATTACTTTGTTTCATCGTCAATATGAAGCTCCAAGGGTTACAGTAAACTCCCAGTGGTGCGTCGCAGTCTAATACTGGCCTCTCAGGAAATGCACGTATACAGACTGTTTGAAGCATTGCTCCCCCTGGACGTAAGTTGGCATTGTGAGTACTATATTCAATCCCGATGCAATTTCTGTGTTTCATCGTCAATATGAATCTCCAAGGGTTACAGTAAATTCAGAGTGGTGCGTCGCAGTCTAATACTGGCCTCTCAGGAAAGGAACGTATACAGACTGTTTGAAGCATTCCTCCCCGTGTACGTAAGTCGATCTTCTGCCTACCATTTTCAATCCCGATGCAGTTTCTGTGTTTCATCGTCAATATGAATCTCCAAGGGTTACAGTAAATACCCAGTGGTGCGTCTCAATCTAATACTGTCATCTGAGTAACGGCACATATACAGACTGTTTGAAGCATTCCTCCCCCTGTACGTAAGTCGGCCTTCTGCCTACAATATTCAATCCCGATGCAATTTCTGTGTTTCATAGTCAATATGAAGCTCCAAGTGTTACATTAAACACCCAGTGGTGCGTCGCAATCTGATACTAGCCTCTCAGGGAAGGCACGAATACAGGCTGTTTGAAGCATTCCTCCCCCTGGACGTAAGTCGGCCTTCTGCCTACTACATTCAATCCCGATGCAATTTCTGTGTTTCATCGTCAATATGAAGCTCCAAGGGTTACAGTAAACACCCAGTGGTGCGTCGCAATCTAATACTGGAATCCCAGGAAAGGCACGTATACAACTGTATGAAGCATTGCTCCTCCTAGACGTAAGCCTGCATTGTGCCTACTATATTCAATCCCGATGCAATTTCTGTGTTTCATCGTCAATATGAAGCTCCCAGGGTTACAGTAAACTCCCAGTGGTGCGTCGCAATCTAATACTGGCCTCTCAGTAACGGCACATATACAGACTGTTTGATGCATTCCTCCCCCTGTACGTAAGTCGGCCTTATGCCTACTATATTCAATCCCGATGCAATTTCTTTGTTTCATCGTCAATATGAAGCTCCAAGGGTTACAGTAAACTCCCAGTGGTGCGTCGCAGTCTAATACGGGCCTCTCAGTAACGGCACATATACAGACTGTTTGAAGCATTACTCCCCCTGGACGTAAGTCGGCATTGTGCCTACTATATTCAATCCCGATGCAATTTCTTTGTTTCATCGTCTATATGAAGCTCCAAGGGTTACAGTAAACTCCCAGTGGTGCGTCGCAGTGTAATACTGGCCTCTCAGGAAAGGCACCTTTATAGACTGTTTGAAGCATTGCTCCCCCTGGACGTAAGTCGGAATTGTGCCTACTATATTCAATCCCGATGCAATTTCTGTGTTTCATCGTCAATATGAAGCTCCAAGGGTTACAGTAAACTCCCAGTGGTGCGTCGCAGTCTAATACTGGCCTCTCAGGAAAGGCACGTATACTGAATGTTTAAAGCACTCCTCCCCCCGTACGTAAGTCGATCTTCTGCCTACTATATTCAATCCCGATGCAATTTCTGTGTTTCATAGTCAATATGAAGCTCCAAGGGTTACAGTAAACTCCCAGTGGTGCGTCGCAATCTAATACTGGCCTCTCAGTAACGGCACATATACAGACTGTTTGAAGCATTACTCCCCCTGGACGGAAGTCTGCATTGTGCCTACTATATTCAATCCCGATGCAATTTCTGTGTTTCATAGTGAATATGAAGCTCCAAGGGTCACAGTAAACACCCAGTGGTGCGTCGTAATCTCGCACTGGCCTCTCAGGAATGGCACGTATACAGACTGTTTGAAGCATAGCTCCCCCTGAACGAAAGTCGGCATTGTGCTTCCTATATTCAATCCCGATGCAATTTCTGTGTTTCATCGTCAATATGAAGCTCCAAGGGTTACAGTAAATTCCCAGTGGTGCGTCGCAGTCTAATACTGGCCTCTCAGGAAAGGCACGTATACAGACTGTTTGAAGCATTACTCCCCCTGGACGTAAGTCGGCATTGTGCCTACTATATTCAATCCCGATGCAATTACTTTGTTTCATCGTCAATATGAAGCTCCAAGGGTTACAGTAAACTCCCAGTGGTGCGTCGCAGTCTAATACTGGCCTCTCAGGAAATGCACGTATACAGACTGTTTGAAGCATTGCTCCCCCTGGACGTAAGTTGGCATTGTGAGTACTATATTCAATCCCGATGCAATTTCTGTGTTTCATCGTCAATATGAATCTCCAAGGGTTACAGTAAATTCAGAGTGGTGCGTCGCAGTCTAATACTGGCCTCTCAGGAAAGGCACGTATACTGAATGTTTAAAGCACTCCTCCCCCCGTACGTAAGTCGATCTTCTGCCTACTATATTCAATCCCGATGCAATTTCTGTGTTTCATAGTCAATATGAAGCTCCAAGGGTTACAGTTACCTCCCAGTGGTGCGTCGCAATCTAATACTGGCCTCTCAGTAACGGCACATATACAGACTGTTTGAAGCATTACTCCCCCTGGACGTAAGTCTGCATTGTGCCTACTATATTCAATCCCGATGCAATTTCTGTGTTTCATAGTGAATATGAAGCTCCAAGGGTCACAGTAAACACCCAGTGGTGCGTCGTAATCTCGCACTGGCCTCTCAGGAATGGCACGTATACAGACTGTTTGAAGCATAGCTCCCCCTGAACGAAAGTCGGCATTGTGCTTCCTATATTCAATCCCGATGCAATTTCTGTGTTTCATCGTCAATATGAAGCTCCAAGGGTTACAGTAAATTCCCAGTGCTGCGTCGCAGTCTAATACTGGCCTCTCAGGAAAGGCACGTATACAGACTGTTTGAAGCATTACTCCCCCTGGACGTAAGTCGGCATTGTGCCTACTATATTCAATCCCGATGCAATTACTTTGTTTCATCGTCATTATGAAGCTCCAAGGGTTACAGTAAACTCCCAGTGGTGCGTCGCAGTCTAATACTGGCCTCTCAGGAAATGCACGTATACAGACTGTTTGAAGCATTGCTCCCCCTGGACGTAAGTTGGCATTGTGAGTACTATATTCAATCCCGATGCAATTTCTGTGTTTCATCGTCAATATGAATCTCCAAGGGTTACAGTAAATTCAGAGTGGTGCGTCGCAGTCTAATACTGGCCTCTCAGGAAAGGCACGTATACAGACTGTTTGAAGCATTCCTCCCCGTGTACGTAAGTCGATCTTCTGCCTACCATTTTCAATCCCGATGCAATTTCTGTGTTTCATCGTCAATATGAATCTCCAAGGGTTACAGTAAATACCCAGTGGTGCGTCGCAATCTAATACTGTCATCTGAGTAACGGCACATATACAGACTGTTTGAAGCATTCCTCCCCCTGTACGTAAGTCGGCCTTCTGCCTACAATATTCAATCCCGATGCAATTTCTGTGTTTCATAGTCAATATGAAGCTCCAAGTGTTACATTAAACACCCAGTGCTGCGTCGCAATCTAATACTAGCCTCTCAGGAAAGGCACGAATACAGGCTGTTTGAAGCATTCCTCCCCCTGGACGTAAGTCGGCCTTCTGCCTACTATATTCAATCCCGATGCAATTTCTGTGTTTCATCGTCAATATGAAGCTCCAAGGGTTACAGTAAACACCCAGTGGTGCGTCGCAATCTAATACTGGAATTCCAGGAAAGGCACGTATACAACTGTATGAAGCATTGCTCCTCCTGGACGTAAGCCTGCATTGTGCCTACTATATTCAATCCCGATGCAATTTCTGTGTTTCATCGTCAATATGAAGCTCCCAGGGGTACAGTAAACTCCCAGTGGTGCGTCGCAATCTAATACTGGCCTCTCAGTAACGGCACATATACAGACTCTTTGATGCATTCCTCCCCCTGTACGTAAGTCGGCCTTATGCCTACTATATTCAATCCCGATGCAATTTCTTTGTTTCATCGTCAATATGAAGCTCCAAGGGTTACAGTAAACTCCCAGTGGTGCGTCGCAGTCTCATACGGGCCTCTCAGTAACGGCACATATACAGACTGTTTGAAGCATTACTCCCCCTGGACGTAAGTCGGCATTGTGCCTACTATATTCAATCCCGATGAGATTTCTTTGTTTCATCGTCAATATGAAGCTCCAAGGGTTACAGTAAACTCCCAGTGGTGCGTCGCAGTCTAATACTGGCCTCTCAGGAAAGGCACGTTTATAGACTGTTTGAAGCATTGCTAACCCTGGACGTAAGTCGGCATTGTGCCTACTATATTCAATCCCGATGCAATTTCTGTGTTTCATCGTCAATATGAATCTCCAAGGGTTACAGTAAATACCCAGTGGTGCGTCGCAATCTAATACTGTCCTCTGAGTAACGGCACATATACAGACTGTTTGAAGCATTCCTCCCCCTGTACGTAAGTTGGCCTTCTGCTTACAATATTCAATCCCGATGCAATTTCTGTGTTTCATAGTCAATATGAAGCTCCAAGTGTTACATTAATCACCCAGTGGTGCGTCGCAATCTAATACTAGCCTCTCAGGAAAGGCACGAATACAGGCTGTTTGAAGCATTGCTCCCCCTGGACGTAAGTCGGCCTTCTGCCTACTACATTCAATCCCGATGCAATTTCTGTGTTTCATCGTCAATATGAAGCTCCAAGGGTTACAGTAAACACCCAGTGGTGCGACGCAATCTAATACTGGAATCTCAGGAAAGGCACGTATACAACTGTATGAAGCATTGCTCCTCCTGGACGTAAGCCTGCATTGTGCCTACTATATTCAATCCCGATGCAATTTCTGTGTTTCATCGTCAATATGAAGCTCCAAGGGTTACAGTAAACTCCCAGTGGTGCGTCGCAATCTAATACTGGCCACTCAGTAACGGCACATATACAGACTGTTTGATGAATTCCTCCCCCTGTACGTAAGTCGGCCTTCTGCCTACTATATTCAATCCCGACGCAATTTCTGTGTTTCATCGTCAATATGAAGCTCCAAGGGTTACAGTAAACACCCAGTGGTGCGTCGCAATCTAATACTGGAATCTCAGGAAAGGCACGTATACTACTGTATGAAGCATTGCTCCTCCTGGACGTATGCCTGCATTGTGCCTACTATATTCAATCCCGATGCAATTTCTGTGTTTCATCGTCAATATGAAGCTCCCAGGGGTACAGTAAACTCCCAGTGGTGCGTCGCAGACTAATACTGGCCTCTCAGGAAAGGCACGTATACAGACTGTTTGAAGCATTGCTCCCCCTGGACGTAAGTCGGCATTGTGCCTACTATATTCAATCACGATGCAATATCTGTGTTTCATAGTCAATATGAAGCTCCAAGGTTTACAGTAAACTCCCAGTGGTGCGTCGCAATCTAATACTGGCCTCTCAGTAACGGCACATATACAGACTGTCTGAAGCATTACTCCCCCTGTACATATGTCGGCCTTCTGCCTACTATATTCAATCCCGATGCAATATCTGTGTTTCATAGTCAATATGAAGCTCCAAGGTTTACAGTAAACTCCCAGTGGTGCGTCGCAATCTAATACTGGCCTCTCAGTAACGGACATATACAGACTGTTTGAAGCATTACTCCCCCTGGACGTAAGTCTGCATTGTGCCTACTATATTCAATCCAGATGCAATTTCTGTGTTTCATAGTCAATATGAAGCTCCAAGGGTCACAGTAAACACCCAGTGGTGCGTCGTAATCTCGCACTGGCCTCTCAGGAATGGCACGTATACAGACTGTTTGAAGCATAGCTCCCCCTGAACGAAAGTCGGCATTGTGCTTCCTATATTCAATCCCGATGCAATTTCTGTGTTTCATCGTCAATATGAAGCTCCAAGGGTTACAGTAAATTCCCAGTGCTACGTCGCAGTCTAATACTGGCCTCTCAGGAAAGGCACGTATACAGACTATTTAAAGCACTCCTCCCCCCGTACGTAAGTCGATCTTCTGCATACTATATTCAATCCCGATGCAATTTCTGTGTTTCATAGTCAATATGAAGCTCCAAGGTTTACAGTAAACTCCCAGTGGTGCGTCGCAATCTAATACTGGCCTCTCAGTAACGGCACATATACAGACTGTTTGAAGCATTACTCCCCCTGGACGTAAGTCGGCATTGTGCCTACTATATTCAATCCCGATGCAATTTCTTTGTTTCATCGTCAATATGAAGCTCCAAGGGTTACAGTAAACTCCCAGTGGTGCGTCGCAGTCTAATACGGGCCTCTCAGTAACGGCACATATACAGACTGTTTGAAGCATTACTCCCCCTGGACGTAAGTCGGCATTGTGCCTACTATATTCAATCCCGATGCAATTTCTTTGTTTCATCGTCAATATGAAGCTCCAAGGGATACAGTAAACTCCCAGTGGTGCGTCGCAGTCTAATACTGGCCTCTCAGGAAAGGCACGTTTATAGACTGTTTGAAGCATTGCTCCCCCTGGACGTAAGTCGGCATTGTGCCTACTATATTCAATCCCGATGCAATTTCTGTGTTTCATCGTCAATATGAATCTCCAAGGGTTACAGTAAATACCCAGTGGTGCGTCGCAATCTAATACTGTCCTCTGAGTAACGGCACATATACAGACTGTTTGAAGCATTCCTCCCCCTTTACGTAAGTCGGCCTTCTGCCTACTATATTCAATCCGATGCAATTTCTGTGTTTCATGGTCAATATGAAGCTCCAAGGGTTACAGTAAACACCCAGTGGTGTGTCGCAATCTAATACTGGCCTCCCAGGAAAGGCACGTACACAGACTGTTTGAAGCATTCCTCCCCCTGTACGTAAGTTGGCCTTCTGCTTACAATATTCAATCCCGATGCAATTTCTGTGTTTCATAGTCAATATGAAGCTCCAAGTGTTACATTAAACACCCAGTGGTGCGTCGCAATCTAATACTAGCCTCTCAGGAAAGGCACGAATACAGGCTGTTTGAAGCATTCCTCCCCCTGGACGTAAGTCGGCCTTCTGCCTACTACATTCAATCCCGATGCAATTTCTGTGTTTCATCGTCAATATGAAGCTCCAAGGGTTACAGTAAACACCCAGTGGTGCGTCGCAATCTAATACTGGAATCTCAGGAAAGGCACGTATACAACTGTATGAAGCATTGCTCCTCCTGGACGTAAGCCTGCATTGTGCCTACTATATTCAATCCCGATGCAATTTCTGTTTTTCATCGTCAATATGAAGCTCCAAGGGTTACAGTAAACTCCCAGTGGTGCGTCGCAATCTAATACTGGCCACTCAGTAACGGCACATATACAGACTGTTTGATGCATTCCTCCCCCTGTACGTAAGTCGGCCTTCTGCCTACTATATTCAATCCCGATGCAATTTCTGTGTTTCATCGTCAATATGAAGCTCCAAGGGTTACAGTAAACACCCAGTGGTGCGTCGCAATCTAATTCTGGAATCTCAGGAAAGGCACGTATACAACTGTATGAAGCATTGCTCCTCCTGGACGTATGCCTGCATTGTGCCTACTATATTCAATCCCGATGCAATTTCTGTGTTTCATCGTCAATATGAAGCTCCAAGGGTTACAGTAAACTCCCAGTGTGCGTCGCAATCTAATACTGGCCTCTCAGGAAAGGCACGTATTTGAAGCATAGCTCCCCCTGAACGAAAGTCGGCATTGTGCTTCCTATATTCAATCCCGATGCAATTTCTGTGCTTCATCGTCGATAGGAATCTCCAAGGGTTACAGTAAATTCCCAGTGGTGCATCGCAGTCTAATACTGGCCTCTCAGGAAAGGCACGTATACAGACTGTTTGAAGCATTCCTCCCTGTGTACGTAAGTCGATCTTCTGCCTACTATATTCTATCCCGATGCAATATCTGTGTTTCATAGTCAATATGAAGCTCCAAGGTTTACAGTAAACTCCCAGTGGTGCGTCGCAATCTAATACTGGCCTCTCAGTAACGGCACATATACAGACTGTCTGAAGCATTACTCCCCCTGTACATATGTCGGCCTTCTGCCTACTATATTCAATCCCGATGCAATTTCAGTGTTTCATAGTCAATATGTAGCTCCAAGGGTTACAGTAAACACCCAGTGGTGCGTCGCAATCTAATACTGGCCTCTCAGGAAAGGCACGTATACAGACTGTTTGAAGCATAGCTCCCCCTGAACGAAAGTCTGCATTTTGCTTCCTATATTCAATCCCGATGCAATTTCTGTGTTTCATCGTCAATATGAAGCTCCAAGGGTTACAGTAAATTCCTAGTGGTGCGTCGCAGTCTAATACTAGCCTCTCAGGAAAGGCACGTATACAGACTGTTTGAAGAATTCCTTAACCTGTACGTAAGTCGGCCTTCTGCCTACTATCTTCAATCCCGATGCAATTTCTGAGTTTCATAGTCAATATGAAGCTCCAAGGGTTACAGTAAACTCCCAGTGGTGCGTCGCAATCTAATACTGGCGTCTCAGGAAAGGCACGTATACAGACTGTTTGAAGCATTCCTCCCCCTGGACGTAAGTCGGCATTGTGCCCACTATATTCAATCCCGATGCAATTTCTGTGTTTCATAGTCAATATGAAGCTCCAAGGGTTACATTAAACACCCAGCGGTGCGTCGCAATCTAATACTGGCCTCTCAGGAAAGGCACGTATACAGATTGTATGAAGCATTAATCCCCCTGGACGTAAGACGGCATTTTGCCTACTATATTCAATCCCGATGCTATTTCTGTGTTTCATCGTCAATATGAAGCTCCAAGGGTTACAGTAATCACCCAGTGGTGCGTCGCAATCTAATACTGGACTCTCAGTAACGACACATATACAGACTGTTTGAAGCATTACTCCCCCTGGACGTAAGTCGGCCTTCTGCCTACTATATTCAATCCCGATGCAATTTCTGTGTTTCATAGTGAATAGTAAGCTCCAAGGGTTACAGTAAACACCCAGTGGTGCGTCGCAATTTAATACTGGCCTCTCAGTAACGGCACATATACAGACTGTTTGAAGCATTCATCCCCCTGGACGTAAGTCGGCCTTCTGCCTACTATATTCAATCCCGATGTAATTTCTGTGTTTCATAGTGAATATGAAGCTCCAAGGGTTACAGTAAACACGCAGTGGTGTGTCGCAATCTAATACTGGCCTCTCAGGAAAGGCACGTATACAGACTGTTTGAAGCATTGCTCCTCCTGGACGTAAGTCGGCATTGTGCCTCCTATATTCAATCCCGATACAATTTCTGTGTTTCATCTTCAATTTGAAGCTCCATGGGTTACAATTGAAACACCCAGTGGTACGTCGCAATCTAATACTGGCCTCTCAGTAACGGCACATATACAGACTGTTGAAGCATTGCTCCCCCTGGACGTAAGTCGGCCTTCTGCCTACTATATTCAATCCCGATGAAATTTCTCTGTTTCATAGTCAATATGAAGCTCCAAGGGTTACTGTAAACACCCAGTGGTGTGTCCCAATCTAATACTGGCCTCTCAGGAAAGGCACGTATACAGAATGTTTGAAGCATTACTCCCCCTGGACGTAAGTCGGCCTTCTGCCTACTATATTCAATCCCGATGCAATTTCGGTGTTTCATCATCAATATGAAGCTCCAAGGGTTACAGTAAACACCCAGTGGTGCGTGGCAATCTAATACTGGCCTCTCAGTAACGTCACATATACAGACTGTTTGAAGCATTACTCCCCCTGGACGTAAGTTGGCATTGTGCCTACTATATTCAATCCCGATGATATTTCTTGGTTTCATCGTCAATATGAAGCTCCAAAGGTTACAGAAAACACCCAGTGGTGCGTCGCAATCTAATACTGGCCTCTCATGAAAGGCACGTATACAGACTGTTTGAAGCATTGCTCCCCCTGGACATAAGTCTTCATTGTGCCTATTATATTCAATCCCGATGCAACATCTGTGTTTCATCGTCAATATGAAGCTCCAAGGGTTACAGTAAACTCTTAGTGGTGCGTCGCAGTCTAATCCTGGCCTCTCAGGAAAGGCTCGTATACAGACTGATTGAAGCATTGCTCCCCCTGGACGTAAGACGGCATTGTGCGTACTATATTCAATCCGGATGCAATTTCTGTGTTTCATCGTCAATATGAAGCTCCAAGGGTTACAGTAAACTCCCAGTGGTGCGTCGCAATCTAATACTTGCCTCTCAGTAACGGCACATATACATACTGTTTGTAGCATTCCTCCCCCTGGACGTAAGTCGGCCTTCTGCCTACTATATTCAATCCCGATGCAACCTCTGTGTTGCATAGTCAATATGAAGCTCCAAGGGTTACAGTAAACACCCAGTTGTGCGTCGCAATCTAATACTGGCCTCTCAGTAACGGCACATATACAGACTGTTTGAGGCATTCCTCCCCCTGGACGTAAGTCGGCCTTCTGACTCCTATATTCAATCCCGATGCAATTTCTGTGTTTCATCGTCAATATGAAGCTCCAAGGGTTACAGTAAACACCCAGTGGTGCGTCGCAATCTAATACTGGAATCTCAGGAAAGGCACGTATACAACTGTATGAAGCATTGCTCCCTCTGGACGTAAGTCTGCATTGTGCCTACTATATTCGATCCCGATGCAATTTCTGTGTTTAATCGTCAATATGATGCTCCAAGGTTGGCAGTAAAACACCCAGTGATACGTCGCAATCTAATACTGGCCTCTCAGGAAAGGCACGTATACAGACTGTTTGAAGCATTACTCCCCCTGGACGTAAGTCGGCATTATGCCTACTATATTCAATCTGTATGCAATTTCTGTGTTTCATCGTCAATATGAAGCTCCAAGGGTTACCGTAAACACCCAGTGGTGCGTCGCAATCTAATACTGGCCTCTCAGTAACGGCACATATACAGACTGTTTGAGACATTCCTCCCCATGGACGTAAGTCGGCCTTCTGCCTACTATATTCAATCCCGATGCAATTTCTGTGTTTCATCGTCAATATGAAGCTCCAAGGGTTACAGTAAACACCCAGTGGTGCGTCGCAATCTAATACTGGAATCTCAGGAAAGGCACGTATACAACTGTATGAAGCATTCCTCCCCCTGGACGTAAGTCTGCCTTCTGCCTACTATATTCAATCCCGATGCAACTTCTGTGTTGCATAGTCAATATGAAGCTCCAAGGGTTACAGTAAACACCCAGTGGTGCGTCGCAATCTAATACTGGCCGCTCAGGAAAGGCACGTATACAGACTGTTTGAAGCATAGCTCCCCCTGAACGAAAGTCGACATTTTGCTTCCTATATTCAATCCCGATGGAATTTCTGTATTTCATCGTCAATATGAAGCTCCAAGGGTTACAGTAAATTACCAGTGGTGCGTCGCAGTCTAATACTAGCCTCTCAGGAAAGGCACGTATACAGACTGTTTGAAGCATTCCTTAACCTGTACGTAAGTCGGCCTTCTGCCTACTATATTCAATCCCGATGCAATTTCGGTGTTTCATCATCAATATGAAGCTCCAAGGGTTACAGTAAACACCCAGTGGTGCGTCGCAATCTAATACTGGCCTCTCAGAAACGTCACATATACAGACTGTTTGAAGCATTACTCCCCCTGGACGTAAGTCGGCATTGTGCCTACTATATTCAATCCCGATGCAATTTCTTTGTTTCATCGTCAATATGAAGCTCCAAGGGTTACAGTAAACTCCCAGTGGTGCGTCGCCGTCTAGTACTGGCCTCTCAGGAAAGGCACGTATACAGACTGTTTGAAGCATTGCTCCCCCTGGACGTAAGTCGGCATTGTGCCTACTATATTCAATCCCGATGCAATTTCTGTGTTTCATAGTCAATATGAAGCTCTAAGGGTTACATTAAACACCCAGTGGTGCGTCGCAATCTGATACTGGCCTCTCAGGAAAGGCACGTGTACAGGCTGTTTGAAGCATTGCTCCCCCTGTACGTAAGTCGGCATTGTGCCTATGATATTCAATCCCGATGCAATTTCTGTGTTTCATCGTCAATATGAAGCTCCAAAGGTTACAGAAAACACCCAGTGGTGCGTCGCAATCTAATACTGGAATCTCAGGAAAGGCACGTATACTGACTGTTTGAAGCATTGCTCCCCCTGGACGTAAGTCGGCATTGTGCCTACTATATTCAATCCCGATGCAATTTCTGTATTTCATCGTCAATATGAAGCTCGAAGGGTTACAGTAAACTCCCAGTGGTGCGTCGCAGTCTAATACTGGCCTCTCATGAAAGGCACGTATACAGACTGTTTGAAGCATTGCTCCCCCTGGACGTAAGACGGCATTGTGCGTACTATATTCAATCCGGATGCAATTTCTGTGTTTCATCGTCAATATGAAGCTCCAAGGGTTACAGTAAACACGCAGTGGTGTGTCGCAATCTAATACTGGCCTCTCAGGAAAGGCACGTATACAGACTGTTTGAAGCATTGCTCCTCCTGGACGTAAGTCGGCATTGTGCCTCCTATATTCAATCCCGATGCAATTTCTGTGTTTCATCGTCAATTTGAAGCTCCATGGGTTACAATTGAAACACCCAGTGGTACGTCGCAATCTTATACTGGCCTCTCAGTAACGGCACATATACAGACTGTTGAAGCATTGCTCCCCCTGGACGTAAGTCGGCCTTCTGCCTACTATATTCAATACCGATGAAATTTCTGTGTTTCATAGTCAATATGAAGCTCCAAGGGTTACTGTCAACACTCAGTGGTGTGTCCCAATCTAATACTGGCCTCTCAGGAAAGGCACGTATACAGAATGTTTGAAGCATTACTCCCTCTGGACGTAAGTCGGCCTTCTGCCTACTATATTCAATCCCGATGCAATTTCGGTGTTTCATCATCAATATGAAGCTCCAAGGGTTACAGTAAACACCCAGTGGTGCGTCGCAATCTAATATTGGCCTCCCAGTAACGTCACATATACAGACTGTTTGAAGCACTAATCCCCCTGGACGTAAGTCGGCATTGTGCCTACTATATTCAATCCCGATGCAATTTCTTTGTTTCATCGTCAATATGAAGCTCCAAGGGTTACAGTAAACTCCCAGTGGTGCGTCGCAGTCTAGTACTGGGCTCTCAGGAAAGGCACGTATACAGACTGTTTGAAGCATTGCTCCCCCTGGACGTAAGTCGGCATTGTGTCTACTATATTCAATCCCGATGCAATTTCTGTGTTTCATAGTCAATATGAAGCTCCAAGGGTTACATTAAACACCCAGTGGAGCGTCGCAATCTAATACTGGCCTCTCAGGAAAGGCACGTGTACAGGCTGTTTGAAGCATTGCTCCCCCTGGACGTAAGTCGGCATTGTGCCTACGATATTCAATCCCGATGCAATTTCTGTGTTTCATCGTCAATATGAAGCTCCAAAGGTTACAGAAAACACCCAGTGGTGCGTCGCAATCTAATACTGGAATCTCAGGAAAGGCACTTATACTGACTGTTTGAAGCATTGCTCCCCCTGGACGAAATTCGGCATTGAGCCTATTATATTCAATCCCGATGCAATTTCTGTATTTCATCGTCAATATGAAGCTCGAAGGGTTACAGTAAACTCCCAGTGGTGCGTCGCAGTCTAATACTGGCCTCTCATGAAAGGCACGTATACAGACTGTTTGAAGCATTGCTCCCCCTGGACATAAGTCTTCATTGTGCCTATTATATTCAATCCCGATGCAACTTCTGTGTTTCATCGTCAATATGAAGCTCCAAGGGTTACAGTAAACTCCCAGTGGTGCGTCGCAGTCTAATCCTGGCCTCTCAGGAAAGGCTCGCATACAGACTGATTGAAGCATTGCTCCCCCTGGACGTAAGACGGCATTGTGCGTACTATATTCAATCCGGATGCAATTTCTGTGTTTCATCGTCAATATGAAGCTCCAAGGGTTACAGTAAACTCCCAGTGGTGCGTCGCAATCTAATACTTGCCTCTCAGTAACGGCACATATACAGACTGTTTGTAGCATTCCTCCCCCTGGACGTAAGTCGGCCTTCTGCCCACTATATTCAATCCCGATGCAACTTCTGTGTTGCATAGTCAATATGAAGCTCCAAGGGTTACAGTAAACACCCAGTTGTGCGTCGCAATCTAATACTGGCCTCTCAGTAACGGCACATATACAGACTGTTTGAGGCATTCCTCCCCCTGGACGTAAGTCGGCCTTCTGACTCCTATATTCAGTCCCGATGCAATTTCTGTGTTTCATCGTCAATATGAAGCTCCAAGGGTTACAGTAAACACCCAGTGGTGCGTCGCAATCTAATACTGGAATCTCAGGAAAGGCACGTATACAACTGTATGAAGCATTGCTCCCTCTGGACGTAAGTCTGCATTGTGCCTACTATATTCGATCCCGATGCAATTTCTGTGTTTAATCATCAATATGATGCTCCAAAGTTGGCAGTAAAACACCCAGTGATGCGTCGCAATCTAATACTGGCCTCTCAGGAAAGGCACGTATACAGACTGTTTGAAGCATTACTCCCCCTGGACGTAAGTCGGCATTATGCCTACTATATTCAATCTGTATGCAATATCTGTGTTTCATCGTCAATATGAAGCTCCAAGGGTTACCGTAAACACCCAGTGGTGCGTTGCAATCTAATACTGGCCTCTCAGTAACGGCACATATACAGACTGTTTGAGACATTCCTCCCCCTGGACGTAAGTCGGCCTTCTGCCTACTATATTCAATCCCGATGCAATTTCTGTGTTTCATCGTCAATATGAAGCTCCAAGGGTTACAGTAAACACCCAGTGGTGCGTCGCAATCTAATACTGGAATCTGAGGAAAGGCACGTATACAACTGTATGAAGCATTGCTCCCCCTGGACGTAAGTCTGCATTGTGCCTACTATATTCAATCCCGATGCAATTTCTGTGTTTAATCGTCAATATGAAGCTCCAAGGGTGGCAGAAAACACCCAGTGATGCGTCGCAACCTAATACTGGCCTCTCAGTAACGGCACATATACAGACTGTTTGAAGCATTCCTCCCCCTGTACATATGTCGGCCTTCTGCCTACTATATTCCATCCCGATGCAATTTCTGTGTTTCATAGTCAATATGAAGCTCCAAGGGTTACAGTAAACACCCAGTGGTGCGTCGCAATCTAATACTGGCCGCTCAGGAAAGGCACGTATACAGACTGTTTGAAGCATAGCTCCCCCTGAACGAAAGTCGACATTTTGCTTCCTATATTCAATCCCGATGCAATTTCTGTGTTTCATCGTCAATATGAAGCTCCAAGGGTTACAGTAAATTACCAGTGGTGCGACGCAGTCTAATACTAGCCTCTCAGGAAAGGCACGTATACAGACTGTTTGAAGCATTCCTTAACCTGTACGTAAGTCGGCCTTCTGCCTACCATATTCAATCCCGATGCAATTTCGGTGTTTCATCATCAATATGAAGCTCCAAGGGTTACAGTAAACACCCAGTGGTGCGTCGCAATCTAATACTGGCCTCTCAGAAACGTCACATATACAGACTGTTTGAAGCATTACTCCCCCTGGACGTAAGTCGGCATTGTGCCTACTATATTCAATCCCGATGCAATTTCTTTGTTTCATCGTCAATATGAAGCTCCAAGGGTTACAGAAAACTCCCAGTGGTGCGTCGCAGTCTAGTACTGGCCTCTCAGGAAAGGCACGTATACAGACTGTTTGAAGCATTGCTCCCCCTGGACGTAAGACGGCATTGTGCCTACTATATTCAATCCCGATGCAATATCTGTGTTTCATAGTCAATATGAAGCTCTAAGGGTTACATTAAACACCCAGTGGTGCGTCGCAATCTAATACTGGCCTCTCAGGAAAGGCACGTGTACAGGCTGTTTGAAGCATTGCTCCCCCTGGACGTAAGTCGGCATTGTGCCTATGATATTCAATCCCGATGCAATTTCTGTGTTTCATCGTCAATATGAAGCTCCAAGGGTTACAGAAAACACCCAGTGGTGCGTCGCAATCTAATACTGGAATCTCAGGAAAGGCACGTATACTGACTGTTTGAAGCATTGCTCCCCATGGACGTAAGTCGGCATTGTGCCTACTATATTCAATCCCGATGCAATTTCTGTATTTCATCGTCAAAATGAAGCTCGAAGGGTTACAGTAAACTCCCAGTGGTGCGTCGCAGTCTAATACTGGCCTCTCATGAAAGGCACGTATACAGACTGTTTGAAGCATTGCTCCCCCTGGACCAAATTCTTCATTGCGCCAACTATATTCAATCCCGATGCAACTTCTGTGTTTCATCGTCAATATGAAGCTCCAAGGGTTACAGTAAACTCCCAGTGGTGCGTCGCAGTCTAATACTGGCCTCTCAGGAAAGGCTCGTATACAGACTGATTGAAGCATTGCTCCCCCTGGACGTAAGACGGCATTGTGCGTACTATATTCAATCCGGATGCAATTTCTGTGTTTCATCGTCAATATGAAGCTCCAAGGGTTACAGTAAACTCCCAGTGGTGCGTCGCAATCTAATACTGGCCTCTCAGTAACGTCACATATACAGACTGTTTGTAGCATTCCTCCCCCTGGACGTAAGTCGGCCTTCTGCCTACTATATTCAATCCCGATGCAACTTCTGTGTTGCATAGTCAGTATGAAGCTCCAAGGGTTACAGTAAACACGCAGTGGTGTGTCGCAATCTAATACTGGCCTCTCAGGAACGGCACGTATACAGACTGTTTGAAGCATTGCTCCTCCTGGACGTAAGTCGGCATTGTGCCTCCTATATTCAATCCCGATGCAATTTCTGTGTTTCATCGTCAATTTGAAGCACCATGGGTTACAATTGAAACACCCAGTGGTACGTCGCAATCTAATACTGGCCTCTCAGTAACGGCACATATACAGACTGTTGAAGCATTGCTCCCCCTGCACGTAAGTCGGCCTTCTGCCTACTATATTCAATCCCGATGAAATTTCTGTGTTTCATAGTCAATATGAAGCTCCAAGGGTTACTGTAAACACCCAGTGGTGTGTCCCAATCTAATACTGGCCTCTCAGGAAAGGCACGTATACAGAATGTTTGAAGCATTACTCCCCCTGGACGTAAGTCGGCCTTCTGCCTACTATATTCAATCCCGATGCAATTTCGGTGTTTCATCATCAATATGAAGCTCCAAGGGTTACAGTAAACACCCAGTGGTGCGTCGCAATCTAATATTGGCCTCCCAGTAACGTCACATATACAGACTGTTTGAAGCACTAATCCCCCTGGACGTAAGTCGGCATTGTGCCTACTATATTCAATCCCGATGCAATTTCTTTGTTTCATCGTCAATATGAAGCTCCAAGGGTTACAGTAAACTCCCAGTGGTGCGTCGCAGTCTAGTACTGGGCTCTCAGGAAAGGCACGTATACAGACTGTTTGAAGCATTGCTCCCCCTGGACGTAAGTCGGCATTGTGTCTACTATATTCAATCCCGATGCAATTTCTGTGTTTCATAGTCAATATGAAGCTCCAAGGGTTACATTAAACACCCAGTGGTGCGTCGCAATCTAATACTGGCCTCTCAGGAAAGGCACGTGTACAGGCTGTTTGAAGCATTGCACCCCCTGGACGTAAGTCGGCATTGTGCCTACGATATTCAATCCCGATGCAATTTCTGTGTTTCATCGTCAATATGAAGCTCCAAAGGTTACAGAAAACACCCAGTGGTGCGTCGCAATCTAATACTGGAATCTCAGGAAAGGCACTTATACTGACAGTTTGAAGCATTGCTCCCCCTGGACGAAAGTCGGCATTGAGCCTAATACATTCAATCCCGATGCAATTTCTGTATTTCATCGTCAATATGAAGCTCGAAGGGTTACAGTAAACTCCCAGTGGTGCGTCGCAGTCTAATACTGTCCTCTCATGAAAGGCACGTATACAGACTGTTTGAAGCATTGCTCCACCTGGACATAAGTCCTCATTGTGCCTACTATATTCAATCCCGATGCAACTTCTGTGTTTCATCGTCAATATGAAGCTCCAAGGGTTACAGTAAACACCCAGTGGTGCGTCGCAATCTAATACTGGCCTCCCAGTAGCGTCACATATACAGACTGTTTGAAGCACTACTCCCCCTGGACGTAAGTCGGCATTGTCCCTACTATATTCAATCCCGATGCAATTTCTGTGTTTCATCGTCAATATGAAGCTCCAAGGGTTACAGTAAACTATCAGTGGTGCGTCGCAATCTAATACTGGTATCTCAGGAAAGGCACGTATACTTCTGTATGAAGCATTGCTCCTCCTGGACGTAAGTCTGCATTGTGCCTACTATATTCGTTCCCGATGCAATTTCTGTGTTTAATCGTCAATATGAAGCTCCAAGGTCGGCAGTAAAACACCCAGTGATGCGTCGCAATCTAATACTGGCCTCTCAGGAAAGGCACGTATACAGACTGTTTGAAGCATTACTCCCCCTGGACGAAAGTCGGCATTATGCCTACTATATTCAATCCGTATGCAATTTCTGTGTTTCATCGTCAATATGAAGCTCCAAGGGTTACCGTAAACACCCAGTGGTGCGTCGCAATCTAATACTGGCCTCTCAGTAACGGCACATATACAGACTGTTTGAGACATTCCTCCCCCTGGACGTAAGACGGCCTTCTGCCTACTATATTCAATCCCGATGCAATTTCTGTGTTTCATCGTCAATATGAAGCTCCAAGGGTTACAGTAAACACCCAGTGGTGCGTCGCAATCTAATACTGGAATCTCAGGAAAGGCACGTATACAACTGTATGAAGCCTTGCTCCCCCTGGTCGTAAGTCTGCATTGTGCCTACTATATTCAATCCCGATGCAATTTCTGTGTTTAATCGTCAATATGAAGCCCCAAGGGTGGCAGAAAACACCCAGTGATGCGTCGCAATCTAATACTGGCCTCTCAGTAACGGCACATATACAGACTGTTTGAAGCATTCCTTAACCTGTACGTAAGTCGGCCTTCTGCCTACTATCTTCAATCCCGATGCAATTTCTGTGTTTCATAGTCAATATGAAGCTCCAAGGGTTACAGTAAACTCCCAGTGGTGCGTCGCAATCTAATACTGGCCTCTCAAAAGGGCACGTATACAGACTGTTTCAAGCATTACCCCCGTGGACGTAAGTGGCATTGTGCCTACTATATTCAATCCCGATGCAATTTCTGTGTTTCATCGTCAATATGAAGCTCCAAGGGTTACAGTAAACTCCCAGTGGTGCGTCGCAATCTAATACTGGCCTCTCAGGAAAGGCACGTATACAGACTGTTTGGAGCATTGCTCCCCCTGGACGTAAGTCGGCATTGTGGCTACTATTTTCAATCCCGATGCACTTTCTGTGTTTCATAGTCAATATGAAGCTCGAAGGGTTACATTAAACACCCAGTGGTGCGTCGCAATCCAATACTGGCCTCTCAGGAAAGGCACGTATACAGGTTGTTTGAAGCATTAATCCCCCTGGACGTAAGTCGGCATTGTGCCTACTATATTCAATCCCGATGCTATTTCTGTGTTTCATCGTCAATATGAAGCTCCAAGGGTTACAGTAATCACCCAGTGGTGCGTCGCAATCTAATACTGGACTCTCAGTAACGACACACATACAGACTGTTTGAAGAATTCCTCCCCCTGGACGTAAGTCGGCATTTTGCCTACTATATTCAATCCCGATGCAATTTCTGTGTTTCATCGTCAATATGAAGATCCAAGGGTTACAGTAAACACCCAGTGGTGCGTCGCAGTCTAATACTGGAATCTCAGGAAAGGCACGTATACAACTGTATGAAGCATTGCTCCTCCTGGACGTAAGTCTGCATTGTGTTTACTATATTCAATCCCGATGCAATTTCTGTGTTTCATAGTCAATATGAAGCTCCAAGGGATACAGTAAACACCTAATGGTGCGTCGCAATCTAATACTGGCCTCTCAGTAACGGCACATATACAGACTGTTTGAAGCATTCCTCCCCCTGGACGTATGTCGGCTCTCTGCCTACTATATATAATCCCGATGCAATTTCTGTGTTTCATAGTCAATATGAAGCTCCAAGGGTTACAGTAAACACCCAGTGGTGCGTCGCAATCTAATACTGGCCTCTCAGGAAAGGCACATATACAGACTGTTTGAAGCATTGCTCCCCCTGGACGTAAGTCGGCATTGTGCCTACTATATTCAATCCCGATGCAATTTCTGAGTTTCATCGTCAATATGAAGATCCAAGGGTTACATTAAATACCCCGTGGTGCGTCGAAATCTAATACTGGCCTCTGAGTAACGGCACATATACAGACTGTTTGAAGCATTGCTCCCCCTGTACGTAAGTCGGCCTTCTGCCTACTATATTCAATCCCGATGCAATTTCTGTGTTTCATCATCAATATGAAGCTCCATGGGTTACAATTAAAACACCCAGTGGTGCGTCGCAATCTAATACTGGCCTCTCAGTAACGGCACATATACAGACTGTTGAAGCATTGCTCCCCCTGGACGTAAGTCGGCCTTCTGCCTACTATATACAATCCCGATGAAATTTCTGTGTTTCATAGTCAATATGAATCTCCAAGGTTTACTGTAAACACCCAGTGGTGTGTCCCATTCTAATACTGGCCTCTCAGGCAAGGCACGTGTACAGAATGTTTGAAGCATTATTCCCCCTGGACGTAAGTCGGCCTTCTGCCTACTATATTCAATCCCGATGCAATTTCTGTGTTTCATCATCAATATGAAGCTCCAAGGGTTACAGTAAACACCAAGTGGTGCGTCGCAATCTAATACTGGCCTCTCAGTAACGTCACATATATAGACTGTTTGAAGCATTACTCCCCCTGGACGTAAGTCGGCATTGTGCCTACTATATTCAATCCCGATGCAATTTCTTTGTTTCATCGTCAATATTAAGCTCCAAGGGTTACAGTAAACTCCCAGTGGTGCGTCGCAGTCTTGTACTGGCCTCTCAGGAAAGGCACGTATACAGACTGTTTGAAGCATTGCTCCCCCTGGACGTAAGTCGGCATTGTGCCTACTATTTTCAATCCCGATGCAATTTCTGTGTTTCATAGTCAATATGAAGCTCCAAGGGTTACATTAAACACCCAGTGGTGCGTCGCAATCTAATACTGCCCTCTCAGGAAAGGCACGTATACAGGCTGTTTGAAGCATTGCTCCCCCTGGACGTAAGTCGGCATTGTGCCTACGATATTCAATCCCGATGCAATTTCTGTGTTTCATCGTCAATATGAAGCTCCAAGGGTTACAGTAAACTCCCAGTGGTGCGTCGCAGTCTAATACTGGCCTCTCAGGAAAGGCTCGTATACAGACTGATTGAAGCATTGCTCCCCCTGGACGTAAGACGGCATTGTGTGTACTATATTCAATCCGGATGCAATTTCTGTGTTTTATCGTCAATATGAAGCTCCAAGGGTTACAGTAAACACACAGTGGTGCGTCGCAATCTAATACTGGCCTCTCAGTAACGGCACATATACAGACTGTTTGTAGCATTCCTCCCCCTGGACGTAAGTCGGCCTTCTGCCTACTATATTCAATCCCGATTCAACTTCTGTGTTGCATAGTCAATCTGAAGCTCCAAGGGTTACAGTAAACACCCATTTGTGCGTCGCAATCTAATTCTGGCCTCTCAGTAACGGCACATATACAGACTGTTTGAAGCATTCCTCCCCCTGGACGTAAGTCGGCCTTCTGCCTCCTATATTCAATGCCGATGCAATTTCTGTGTTTCATCGTCAATATGAAGCTCCAAGGGTTACAGTCATCACCCAGTGGTGCGTCGCAATCTAATACTGGAATCTCAGGAAAGGCACGTATACAACTGTATGAAGAATTGCTCCCCCTGGACGTGAGTCTGCATTGTGCCTACTATATTCAATCCCGATGCAATTTCTGTGTTTAATCGTCAATATGAAGCTCCAAGGTTGGCAGTAAACACCCAGTGATGCGTCGCAATCTAATACTGGCGTCTCAGGAAAGGCACGTATACAGACTGTTTGAAGCATTACTCCCCCTGGACGTAAGTCGGCATTATGCCTACTATATTCAATCCGGATGCAATTTCTGTGTTTCATCGTCAATATGAAGCTCCAAGGGTTACAGTAAACACCCAGTGGTGCGTCGCAATGTAATACTGGCCTCTCAGTAACGGCACATATACAGACTGTTTGAAGCATTCCTCCCCCTGGACGTAAGTCGGCCTTCTGCCCACTATATTCAATCCCGATGCAATTTCTGTGTTGCATAGTCAATATGAAGCTCCAAGGGTTACAGTAAACAGCCAGTGGTGCGTCGCAATGTAATACTGGAATCTCAGGAAAGGCACGTATACAACTGTATGAAGCATTGCTCCTCCTGGGCGTAAGTCTGCATTGTGTTTTCTATATTCAATCCCGATGAAATTTCTGTGTTTCAGAGTCAATATGAAGCTCCAAGGGTTACAGTAAACTCCCAGTGGTGCGTCGCAGTCTAATACTGGCCTCTCAGGAACGGCTCGTATACAGACTGATTGAAGCATTGCTCCCCTTGGACGTAAGACGGCATTGTGCGTACTATATTCGATCCCGTTGCAATTTCTGTGTTTCATCGTCAATATGAAGCTCCAAGGGTTACAGTAAACACCCAGTGGTGCGTCGCAATCTAATACTGGCCTCTCAGTAACGGCACATATACAGACTGTTTGAACCATTCCTCCCCCTGGACGTAAGTCGGCTGTCTGCCTACTATATTCAATCCCGACGCAATTTCTGTGTTTCATAGTCAATTTGAGGCTCCAAGTGTTACAGTAAACACCCAGTGGTGCGTCGCAATCTAATACTGGCCTCTCAGGAAAGGCACATATACAGACTGTTTGAAGCATTGCTCCCTCTGGACGTAAGTCGGCCTTCTGCCTACTATATTCAATCCCGATGCAATTTTTGTGTTTCATAGTCAATATGAAGCTCCAAGGGTTACAGTAAACACCCAGTGGTGCGTCGCAATCTAATACTGGCCTCTCAGGAAAGGCACGTATACAGACAGTTTGAAGCATTGCTCCCCCCGGACGTAAGTAGGCATTGTGCCTACTATATCCAATCCCGATGCAATTTCTGTGTTTCATCGTCAATATGAAGCTCCAAGGGTTACAGTAAACTCCCAGTGGTGCGTCGCAGTCTAATTTCTGGCCTCTCAGGAAAGGCACGTATACAACTGTTTAAAGCATTGCTCCCCCTAGACGTATGTCGGCATTGTGCCTACTATATTCAATCCCGATGCAATTTCTGTGTTTCATCGTCAATATGAAGCTCCAAGGGTGGCAGTAAACACCCAGTAATGCGTCGCAACTTAATACTGGCCTCTCAGGAAAGGCATGTATACAGACTGTTTGAAGCATTCCTCCCCCTGGACGTGAGTCGGCATTGTGCCTACTATATTCAATCCCAATGCATTTTCTGTGTGTCACCGTCAATATGAAGCTCCAAGGGTTACAGTAAACACCCAGTGGTGCGTCGCAATTTAATACTGGCCTCTCAGTAACGGCACATATACAGACTGTTTAAAGCATTCCTCCCACTGGACGTAAGTCGGCCTTCTGCCTACTATATTCAATCCGGATGCAATTTCTGTGTTTCATAGTGAATATGAAGCTCCAAGGGTAACAGTAAACACCCAGTGGTGTGTCGCAAAGTAATACTGGCCTCTCAGGAAAGGCACGTATACAGACTGTTTGAAGCATTCCTCCCCCTGGACGGAAGTCGGCCTTCGGCCTACTATATTCAATCCCGATGCAATATCTGTGTTTCATAGTCAATATGAAGCTTTAAGGGTTACAGTAAACACCCAGTGGTGCGTCGCAATCTAATACTGGCCTCTCAGGAAATGCACGTATACAGACAGTTTCAAGCATTGCTCCCCGTGGACGTAAGACGGCATTGTGCCTACTATATTCAATCCCGATGCAATTTCTGAGTTTCATCGTCAATATGAAGCTCCAAGGGTTACAGTAAATTCCCAGTGGTGCGTCGCAGTCTAATACTGGCCTCTCAGGAAAGGCACGTATACAACCTTATTGAAGCATCGCTCCCCCTGGACGTAAGTCGGCATTGTGCCTACTATATTCAATCCCGATGCAATTTCTGTGTTTCATCTTCAATATGAAGCTCCAAGTGTGGCAGTAAACTCCCAGTGATGCGTCGCAATCTAATACTGGCCTCTCAGGAAAGGCACGTATACAGACAGTTTGAAGCATTACTCCCCCTGGACGTAAGTCGGCATTGTGCCTACTATATTCAATCCCGATGCAATTTCTGTGTTTCATCGTCAATATGAAGCTCCAAGGGTTACAGTAAACACCCAATGCTGCGTCGCAATCTAATACTGGAATCTCAGGAAAGGCACGTATACAACTGTATGAAGCATTGCTCCCCCTGGACGTAAGTCGGCATTGTGCCTACTATATTCAATCCTGATGCAATTTCTGTGTTTCATAGTCAATTTGAAGCTCGAAGGGTTACAGTAAATTCCCAGTGGTGCGTCGCAGTCCAATACTGGCCTCTAATGAAAGGCACGTATACAGGCTGTTTGAAGAATTGCTCCCCCTGGAGATAAGTCTTCATTGTACCTACTATATTCAATCCCGATGCAATTTCTGTGTTTCATCGTCAATATGAAGCTCCAAGGGTTACAGTAAATTCCGAGTGGTGCGTCGCAGTCTAATACTGGCCTCTCAGGAAAGGCTCGTATACAGACTGTTTGAAGCATTGCTCCCCCTGGACGTAAGACAGCATTGTGCGTACCATATTCAATCCCGATGCAATTTCTGTGTTGAATAGTCAATATGGAGTTCCAAGGGTTACAGTAAACACCCAGTTGTGCGTCGCAATCTAATACTGGCCTCTCAGTAACGGCACATATACAGACTGTTTGAAGCATTCCTCCCCCTGGACGTAAGTCGGCCTTCTGCCTACTATATTCAATCCCGATGCAATTTCTGTGTTTTATCGTCAATATGAAGCTCCAAGGGTTACAGTAAACACCCAGTGGTGTTTCGCAATCTAATACTGGAATCTCAGGAAAGGCACGTATACAACTGTATGAAGCATTGCTCCCCCTGGACGTAATCTGCATTGTGCCTACTATATTCTATCCCGATGCAATTTCCTGTGTTTCATCGTCAATATGAAGCTCCAAGGGTTACAGTAAACTCCCAGTGGTGCGTCGCAGTCTAATACTGGCCTCTCAGGAAAGGCTCGTATACAGACTGATTGAAGCATTGCTCCCCCTGGACGTAAGACGGCATTGTGCGTACTATATTCAATCCGGATGCAATTTCTGTGTTTTATCGTCAATATGAAGCTCCAAGGGTTATAGTAAACACACAGTGGTGCGTCGCAATCTAATACTGGGCTCCCAGTAACGGCACATATACAGACTGTTTGTAGCATTCCTCCCCCTGGACGTAAGTCGGCCTTCTGCCTACTATATTCAATCCCGATTCAACTTCTGTGTTGCATAGTCAATCTGAAGCTCCAAGGGTTACAGTAAACACCCATTTGTGCGTCGCAATCTAATTCTGGCCTCTCAGTAACGGCACATATACAGACTGTTTGAAGCATTCCTCCCCCTGGACGTAAGTCGGCCTTCTGCCTCCTATATTCAATGCCGATGCAATTTCTGTGTTTCATCGTCAATATGAAGCTCCAAGGGTTACAGTCATCACCCAGTGGTGCGTCGCAATCTAATACTGGAATCTCAGGAAAGGCACGTATACAACTGTATGAAGAATTGCTCCCCCTGGACGTGAGTCTGCATTGTGCCTACTATATTCAATCCCGATGCAATTTCTGTGTTTAATCGTCAATATGAAGCTCCAAGGTTGGCAGTAAACACCCAGTGATGCGTCGCAATCTAATACTGGCGTCTCAGGAAAGGCACGTATACAGACTGTTTGAAGCATTACTCCCCCTGGACGTAAGTCGGCATTATGCCTACTATATTCAATCCGGATGCAATTTCTGTGTTTCATCGTCAATATGAAGCTCCAAGGGTTACAGTAAACACCCAGTGGTGCGTCGCAATGTAATACTGGCCTCTCAGTAACGGCACATATACAGACTGTTTGAAGCATTCCTCCCCCTGGACGTAAGTCGGCCTTCTGCCCTCTATATTCAATCCCGATGCAATTTCTGTGTTGCATAGTCAATATGAAGCTCCAAGGGTTACAGTAAACAGCCAGTGGTGCGTCGCAATGTAATACTGGAATCTCAGGAAAGGCACGTATACAACTGTATGAAGCATTGCTCCTCCAGGACGTAAGTCTGCATTGTGTTTTCTATATTCAATCCCGATGAAATTTCTGTGTTTCAGAGTCAATATGAAGCTCAAAGGGTTACTGTAAACACCCAGTGGTGTGTCCCAATCTAATACTGGCCACTCAGGAAAGGCACGTATACAGAATGTTTAAGCATTACTCCCCCTGGACGTAAGTCGGCCTTCTGCCTACTATATTCAATCCCGATGCAATTTCTGTGTTTCATCATCAATATGAAGCTCCAAGGGTTACAGTAAACACCCAGTGGTGCGTCGCAATCTAATACTGGCCTCTCAGTAACGTCACATATACAGACTGTTTGAAGCATTACTCCCCCTGGACGTAAGTCGGCATTGTGCCTACTATATTCAATCCCGATGCAATTTCTTTTTTTCATCGTCAATATGAAGCTCCAAGGGTTACAGTAAACTCCAAGTGGTGCGTCGCAGTCTAATACTGGCCTCTCAGGAACGGCTCGTATACAGACTGATTGAAGCATTGCTCCCCTTGGACGTAAGACGGCATTGTGCGTACTATATTCGATCCCGTTGCAATTTCTGTGTTTCATCGTCAATATGAAGCTCCAAGGGTTACAGTAAACACCCAGTGGTGCGTCGCAATCTAATACTGGCCTCTCAGTAACGGCACATATACAGACTGTTTGAACCATTCCTCCCCCTGGACGTAAGTCGGCTGTCTGCCTACTATATTCAATCCCGACGCAATTTCTGTGTTTCATAGTCAATTTGAGGCTCCAAGTGTTACAGTAAACACCCAGTGGTGCGTCGCAATCTAATACTGGCCTCTCAGGAAAGGCACGTATACAGACAGTTTGAAGCATTGCTCCCCCCGGACGTAAGTAGGCATTGTGCCTACTATATCCAATCCCGATGCAATTTCTGTGTTTCATCGTCAATATGAAGCTCCAAGGGTTACAGTAAACTCCCAGTGGTGTGTCGCAGTCTAATTTCTGGCCTCTCAGGAAAGGCACGTATACAACTGTTTAAAGCATTGCTCCCCCTAGACGTATGTCGGCATTGTGCCTACTATATTCAATCCCGATGCAATTTCTGTGTTTCATCGTCAATATGAAGCTCCAAGGGTGGCAGTAAACACCCAGTAATGCGTCGCAACTTAATACTGGCCTCTCAGGAAAGGCACGTATACAGACTGTTTGAAGCATTCCTCCCCCTGGACGTGAGTCGGCATTGTGCCCACTATATTCAATCCCGATGCATTTTCTGTGTGTCATCGTCAATATGAAGCTCCAAGGGTTACAGTAAACACCCAGTGGTGCGTCGCAATTTAATACTGGCCTCTCAGTAACGGCACATATACAGACTGTTTAAAGCATTCCTCCCACTGGACGTAAGTCGGCCTTCTGCCTACTATATTCAATCCCGATGCAATTTCTGTGTTTCATAGTGAATATGAAGCTCCAAGGGTAACAGTAAACACCCAGTGGTGTGTCGCAAAGTAATACTGGCCTCTCAGGAAAGGCACGTATACAGACTGTTTGAAGCATTCCTCCCCCTGTACGTAAGTCGGCCTTCTGCCTACAATATTCAATCCCGATGCAATTTCTGTGTTTCATAGTCAACATGAAGCTCCAAGGGTTACAGTAAACAGCCAGTGGTGCGTCGCAATCTAATACTGGCCTCTCAGTAACGGCACATATACAGACTGTTTGAAGCATTCCTCCCCCTGGACGTAAGTCGGCCTTCGGCCTACTATATTCAATCCCGATGCAATTTCTGTGTTTCATAGTCAATATGAAGCTTTAAGGGTTACAGTAAACACCCAGTGGTGCGTCGCAATCTAATACTGGCCTCTCAGGAAATGCACGTATACAGACAGTTTCAAGCATTGCTCCCCGTGGACGTAAGACGGCATTGTGCCTACTATATTCAATCCCGATGCAATTTCTGTGTTTCATCGTCAATCTGAAGCTCCAAGGGTTACAGTAAATTCCCAGTGGTGCGTCGCAGTCTAATACTGGCCTCTCAGGAAAGGCACGTATACAACCTTATTGAAGCATCGCTCCCCCTGGACGTAAGTCGGCATTGTGCCCACTATATTAAATCCCGATGCAATTTCTGTGTTTCATCTTCAATATGAAGCTCCAAGGGTGGCAGTAAACTCCCAGTGATGCGTCGCAATCTAATACTGGCCTCTCAGGAAAGGCACGTATACAGACAGTTTCAAGCATTGCTCCCCGTGGACGTAAGACGGCATTGTGCCTACTATATTCAATCCCGATGCAATTTCTGTGTTTCATCGTCAATATGAAGCTCCAAGGGTTACAGTAAATTCCCAGTAGTGCGTCGCAGTCTAATACTGGCCTCTCAGGAAAGGCACGTATACAACCTTATTGAAGCATCGCTCCCCCTGGACGTAAGACGGCATTGTGCCTACTATATTCAATCCCGATGCAATTTCTGTGTTTCATCGTCAATATGAAGCTCCAAAGGTTACAGAAGACACCCAGTGGTGCGTCGCAATCTAATACTGGAATCTCAGGAAAGGCACGTATACAACTGTATGAAGCATTGCTCCCCCTGGACGTAAGTCGGCATTGTGCCTACTATATTCAATCCTGATGCAATTTCTGTGTTTCATCGTCAATTTGAAGCTCGAAGGGTTACAGTAAATTCCCAGTGGTGCGTCGCAGTCCAATACTGGCCTCTAATGAAAGGCACGTATACAGGCTGTTTGAAGCATTGCTCCCCCTGGAGATAAGTCTTCATTGTACCTACTATATTCAATCCCGATGCAATTTCTGTGTTTCATCGTCAATATGAAGCTCCAAGGGTTAAAGTAAATTCCGAGTGGTGCGTCGCAGTCTAATACTGGCCTCTCAGGAAAGGCTCGTATACAGACTGATTGAAGCATTGCTCCCCCTGGACGTAAGACAGCATTGTGCGTACCATATTCAATCCCGATGCAATTTCTGTGTTGCATAGTCAATATGGAGCTCCAAGGGTTACAGTAAACACCCAGTTGTGCGTCGCAATCTAATACTGGCCTCTCAGTAACGGCACATATACAGACTGTTTGAAGCATTCCTCCCCCTGGACGTAAGTCGGCCTTCTGCCTACTATATTCAATCCCGATGCAATTTCTGTGTTTTATCGTCAATATGAAGCTCCAAGGGTTACAGTAAACACCCAGTGGTGTTTCGCAATCTAATACTGGAATCTCAGGAAAGGCACGTATACAACTGTATGAAGCATTGCTCCCCCTGGACGTAATCTGCATTGTGCCTACTATATTCAATCCCGATGCAATTTCTGTGTTTAATCGTCAATATGAAGTTCCAAGGGTGGCAGTAAACTCCCAGTGATGCGTCGCAATCTAATACTGGCCTCTCAGGAAAGGCACGTATACAGACAGTTTGAAGCATTACTCCCCCTGGACGTAAGTCGGCATTGTGCCTACTATATTCAATCCCGATGCAATTTCTGTGTTTCATCGTCAATATGAAGCTCCAAGGGTTACAGTAAACACCCAATGCTGCGTCGCAATCTAATACTGGCCTCTCAGTAACGGCACATATACAGACTGTTTGAAGCATTCCTCCCCCTGGACGTAAGTCAGCCTTCCGCCTACTATATTCAATTCCGATGCAATTTCTGTGTTTCATCGTCAATATGAAGCTCCAAGGGTTACAGTAAACACCCAGTGGTGCGTCGCAATTTAATACTGGCCTCTCAGTAACGGCACATATACAGACTGTTTAAAGCATTCCTCCCACTGGACGTAAGTCGGCCTTCTGCCTACTATATTCAATCCCGATGCAATTTCTGTGTTTCATAGTGAATATGAAGCTCCAAGGGTAACAGTAAACACCCAGTGGTGTGTCGCAAACTAATACTGGCCTCTCAGGAAAGGCACGTATACAGACTGATTGAAGAATTGCTCCCCCTGGACGTAAGACAGCATTGTGCCTACTATATTCAATCCCGATGCAATTTCTGTGTTTAATCGTCAATATGAAGTTCCAAGGGTGGCAGTAAACTCCCAGTGATGCGTCGCAATCTAATACTGGCCTCTCAGGAAAGGCACGTATACAACTGTTTAAAGCATTGCTCCCCCTGGACGTATGTCGGCATTGTGCCTACTATATTCAATCCCGATGCAATTTCTGTGTTTCATCGTCAATATGAAGCTCCAAGGGTGGCAGTAAACACCCAGTAATGCGTCGCAACTTAATACTGGCCTCTCAGGAAAGGCACGTATACAGACTGTTTGAAGCATTCCTCCCCCTGGACGTAAGTCGGCATTGTGCCTACTATATTCAATCCCGATGCATTTTCTGTGTGTCATCGTCAATATGAAGCTCCAAGGGTTACAGTAAACACCCAGTGGTGCGTCGCAATTTAATACTGGCCTCTCAGTAACGGCACATATACAGACTGTTTAAAGCATTCCTCCCACTGGACGTAAGTCGGCCTTCTGCCTACTATATTCAATCCCGATGCAATTTCTGTGTTTCATAGTGAATATGAAGCTCCAAGGGTAACAGTAAACACCCAGTGGTGTGTCGCAAACTAATACTGGCCTCTCAGGAAAGGCACGTATACAGACTGTTTGAAGCATTCCTCCCCCTGTACGTAAGTCGGCCTTCTGCCTACAATATTCAATCCCGATGCAATTTCTGTGTTTCATAGTCAATATGAAGCTCCAAGGGTTACAGTAAACAGCCAGTGGTGCGTCGCAATCTAATACTGGCCTCTCAGTAACGGCACATATACAGACTGTTTGAAGCATTCCTCCCCCTGGACGTAAGTCGGCCTTCGGCCTACTATATTCAATCCCGATGCAATTTCTGTGTTTCATAGTCAATATGAAGCTTTAAGGGTTACAGTAAACACCCAGTGGTGCGTCGCAATCTAATACTGGCCTCTCAGGAAATGCACGTATACAGACAGTTTCAAGCATTGCTCCCCGTGGACGTAAGACGGCATTGTGCCTACTATATTCAATCCCGATGCAATTTCTGTGTTTCATCGTCAATATGAAGCTCCAAGGGTTACAGTAAATTCCCAGTGGTGCGTCGCAGTCTAATACTGGCCTCTCAGGAAAGGCACGTATACAACCTTATTGAAGCATCGCTCCCCCTGGACGTAAGTCGGCATTGTGCCTACTATATTCAATCCCGATGCAATTTCTGTGTTTCATCTTCAATATGAAGCTCCAAGGGTGGCAGTAAACTCCCAGTGATGCGTCGCAATCTAATACTGGCCTCTCAGGAAATGCACGTATACAGACAGTTTGAAGCATTACTCCCCCTGGACGTAAGTCGGCATTGTGCCTACTATATTCAATCCCGATGCAATTTCTGTGTTTCATCGTCAATATGAAGCTCCAAGGGTTACAGTAAACAGCCAATGCTGCGTCGCAATCTAATACTGGCCTCTCAGTAACGGCACATATACAGACTGTATGAAGCATTCCTCCCCCTGGACCTAAGTCAGCCTTCCGCCTACTATATTCAATTCCGATGCAATTTCTGTGTTTCATCGTCAATTTGAAGCTCGAAGGGTTACAGTAAATTCCCAGTGGCGCGTCGCAGTCCAATACTGGCCTCTAATGAAAGGCACGTATACAGGCTGTTTGAAGCATTGCTCCCCCTGGAGATAAGTCTTCATTGTGCCTACTATATTCAATCCCGATGCAATTTCTGTGTTTCATCGTCAATATGAAGCTCCAAGGGTTACAGTAAATTCCGAGTGGTGCGTCGCAGTCTAATACTAACCTCTCAGGAAAGGCTCGTATACAGACTGATTGAAGCATTGCTCCCCCTGGACGTAAGACAGCATTGTGCGTACCATATTCAATCCCGATGCAATTTCTGTGTTGCATAGTCAATATGGAGCTCCAAGGGTTACAGTAAACACCCAGTTGTGCGTCGCAATCTAATACTGGCCTCTCAGTAACGGCACATATACAGACTGTTTGAAGCATTCCTCCCCCTGGACGTTAGTCGGCCTTCTGCCTACTATATTCAATCCCGATGCAATTTCTGTGTTTTATCGTCAATATGAAGCTCCAAGGGTTACAGTAAACACCCAGTGGTGTTTCGCAATCTAATACTGGAATCTCAGGAAAGGCACGTATACAACTGTATGAAGCATTGCTCCCCCTGGACGTAATCTGCATTGTGCCTACTATATTCAATCCCGATGCAATTTCTGTGTTTAATCGTCAATATGAAGTTCCAAGGGTGGCAGTAAACACCCAGTGATGCGCCGCAATCTAATACTGGCCTCTCAGGAAAGGCACGTATTCAGACTGTTTGAAGCATTACTCCCCCTGGACGTAAGTCGGCATTATGCCTACTATATTCAATCCGGATGCAATTTCTGTGCTTCATCGTCAATATGAAGCTCCAAGGGTTACAGTAAACACCCAGTGGTGCGTCGCAATGTAATACTGGCCTCTCAGTAACGGTACATATACAGACTGTTTGAAGCATTCCGCCCCCTGGACGTAAGTCGGTCATTTGCCTACAATATTCAATCCCGATGCAATTTCTGTGTTGCATGGTCAATATGAAGCTCCAAGGGTTACAGTAAACACCCAGTTGTGCGTCGCAATCTAATACTGGCCTCTCAGGAAAGGCACATATACAGACTGTTTGAAGCATTCCTCCCCCTGGACGTAAGTCGGCCTTCTGCCTACTATATTCAATCCCGATGCAATTTCTGTGTTTCATCGTCAATATGAAGCTCCAAGGGTTACAGTAAACACCCAGTGGTGTTTCGCAATCTAATACTGGAATCTCAGGAAAGGCACGTATACAACTGTATGAAGCATTGTTCCCCTGGACGTAAGTCTGCATTGTGCCTACTATATTCAATCCCGATGCAATTTCTGTGTTTCATAGTCAATATGAAGCTCCAAGGGTTACAGTAAACACCCAGTGGTGCGTCGCAATCTAATACTGGCCTCTCAGGAAAGGCATGTATACAGACAGTTTGAAGCAATGCTCCCCTCTGGACGTAAGTCGACCTTCTGCATACTATATTCAATCCCGATGCAATCTCTGTGTTACATAGTCAATATGAAGTTCCAAGAACTTACAGTAAACACCCAGTGGTGCGTCGCAATCTAATACTGGCCTCTCAGTAACGGCACATATACAGACTGTTTGAGGCATTGCTCCCCCTGGACGTAAGTCGGCCTCCTACCTACTATATTCAATCCCAATGCAATTTCTGTGTTTCATCGTCACCATGAAACTCCAAGGGTTACAGTAAACACCCAGCGGTGCGTCGCAATCTAATACTGGCCTCTCAGTAACGGTACATATACAGACTGTTTGAAGCATTCATCCCCCTGGACGTAAGTCGGCCTTCTGCCTACTTTATTCAATCCCGATGCAATTTCTAAGTTTCATAGTCAATATGGAGCTCCAAGGGTTACAGTAAACACCCAGTGGTGCGTCGCAATCTAATACTGGCCTCTCAGGAAGGGCAAGTATACAGACTGTTTGAAGCATTGCTCCCCCTGGACGTAAGTCGGCCTTCTGCCTACTATATTCAATCCCGATGCAATTTCTGTGTTTCATAGTCAATATGAAGCTCCAAGGGTTACAGTAAACACCCAGTGGTGCGTCGCAATCTAATACTGGCCTCTCAGGAAAGGCACGTATACAGACTGTTTGAATCATTGTTCGCCCTGGACGTAAGTCGGCATTGTGCCTCCTATATTCAATCCCGATGCAATTTCTGTGTTTCATCGTCAATATGAAGCTCAAAGGGTTACAATAAAAACACCCAGTGGTGCGTCGCAATCTAATACTAGCCCCTCAGTAACGGCACATATACATACTGTTGAAGCATTGCTCCCCCTGGACGTAAGTCGGCCTTCTGCCTACTATATTCAATCCCGATGCAATTTCTGTGTCTCATCGTCAATATGAATCTCCAAGGGTTACAGTAAACACCCAGTGGTGTGTCTCAATCTAATACTGGCCTCTCAGGAAAGGCGCGTATACAGACTGTTTGAAGCATTACTCCCCCTGGACGTAAGTCGGCATTGTGCCTACTATATTCAATCCCGATGCAATTTCTGTATTTCATCGTCAATATGAAGCTCCAAGGGTTACAGTAAACACCCAGTGGTGTGTCGCAATCTAATACTGGCCTCTCAGTAACGGCACATATACAGGCTGTTTGAAGCAATCCTCCCCCTGGACGTAAGTCGGCCTTCTGCCTCCTATTTACAATCCCGTTGCAATTTCTGTGTTTCATCGACAATATGAAGCTCCAAGGGCTACAGTAAACACCCAGTGGTGCGTCGCAACCTAATAATGGAATCTCAGGAAAGGCACGTATACAACTGTATGAAGCATTGCTCCCCCTGGACATAAGTCCGCATTGTGCCTACTATATTCAACCCCAATGCAATTTCTGTGTTTCATCGTCAATATGAAGCTCCAAGGGTACAGTAAACACCGAGTGGTGCGTAGCAATCTAATACTGGAATCTCAGGAAAGGCACGTATACAACTGAATGATGCATTGCTCCCCCTGGACGTAAGTCGGCCTTCTGCCTACTATATTCAATCCCGATGCAATTTCTGTGTTTCATAGTCAATATGAAGCTCCAAGGGTTACAGTAAACAGCCAGTGGTGCGTCGCAATCTAATACTGGCCTCTCAGTAACAGCACATATACAGACTGTTTGAAGCATTCCTCCCCCTGGACGTAAGTCGGCCTGCTGCCTACTATATTCAATCCCGATGCAATTTCTGTTTTTCATAGTCAATTTGAAGCTCCAAGGGTTACAGTAAACACACAGTGTTGCGTCGCTATCTTGTACTGGCCTCTCAGGAAAGGCACGTATACAGACTGTTTGAAGCATTGCTCCCCCTGGACGTAAGTCGGCCTCCTGCCTACTATATTCAATCCTGATGCAATTTCTGTGTTTCATAGTCAATATGAAGCTCCAAGGGTTACAGTAAACACCCAGTGGTGCGTCGCAATCTAATACTGGCCTCTCAGTAACGGCACATATACAGACTGTTTGAAGCATTCCTCCCCCTGGACGTAAGTCGGCCTTCTGCCTACTATATTCAATCCTGATGCAATCTCTGTGTACCATCGTCAATATGAAGCTCCAAGGGTTACAGTAAACACCCAGTGGTGTGTCACAATTTAATACTGGCCTCTCAGGAAACTCACGTATACAGTCTGTTTGAAGCATTCGCCCCCTGTACGTAAGTCGGCCTTCTGCCTACTATATTCTATCCCGATGCAATTTCTGTGTTTCATAGTCAATATGAACCTCCAAGGGTTACAGTAAACACCCAGTGGTGCGTCGCAATCTAATACTGGCCTCTCAGTAACGGATATATACAGACGGTTTGAAGCATTCCTCCCCCTGGACGTAAGTCGGCCTTTTGCCTACTATATTCAATCCCGATGCAATTTCTGTGTTTCATCGTCAATATGAAGCTCCAAGGGTTACAGTAAACTCCCAGTGTTGCGTCGCAATCTATTACTGGCCTCTCAGTAACGGCACATATACAGACTGTTTGAAGCATTCCTCACCCTGGACGTAAGTCGGCCTTCTGCCTACTATATTCAATCCCGATGCAATTTCTGTGTTTCGTAGTCAATATGAAGCCCCAAGGGCTACAGTAAACACCCAGTGGTGCGTCGCAATCTAATACTGGCCTCTCAGGAAAGGCACGTATACAGACTGTTTGAATCATTGTTCGCCCTGGACGTAAGTCGGCATTGTGCCTCCTATATTCAATCCCGATGCAATTTCTGTGTTTCATCGTCAATATGAAGCTCAAAGGGTTACAATAAAAACACCCAGTGGTGCGTCGCAATCTAATACTAGCCCCTCAGTAACGGCACATATACATACTGTTGAAGCATTGCTCCCCCTGGACGTAAGTCGGCCTTCTGCCTACTATATTCAATCCCGATGCAATTTCTGTGTCTCATCGTCAATATGAATCTCCAAGGGTTACTGTAAACACCCAGTGGTGTGTCTCAATCTAATACTGGCCTCTCAGGAAAGGCGCGTATACAGACTGTTTGAAGCATTACTCCCCCTGGACGTAAGTCGGCATTGTGCCTACTATATTCAATCCCGATGCAATTTCTGTATTTCATCGTCAATATGAAGCTCCAAGGGTTACAGTAAACACCCAGTGGTGTGTCGCAATCTAATACTGGCCTCTCAGTAACGGCACATATACAGGCTGTTTGAAGCAATCCTCCCCCTGGACGTAAGTCGGCCTTCTGCCTCCTATTTACAATCCCGTTGCAATTTCTGTGTTTCATCGACAATATGAAGCTCCAAGGGCTACAGTAAACACCCAGTGGTGCGTCGCAACCTAATAATGGAATCTCAGGAAAGGCACGTATACAACTGTATGAAGCATTGCTCCCCCTGGACATAAGTCCGCATTGTGCCTACTATATTCAACCCCAATGCAATTTCTGTGTTTCATCGTCAATATGAAGCTCCAAGGGTACAGTAAACACCGAGTGGTGCGTAGCAATCTAATACTGGAATCTCAGGAAAGGCACGTATACAACTGAATGATGCATTGCTCCCCCTGGACTTAAGTCGGCCTTCTGCCTACTATATTCAATCCCGATGCAATTTCTGTGTTTCATAGTCAATATGAAGCTCCAAGGGTTACAGTAAACAGTCAGTGGTGCGTCGCAATCTAATACTGGCCTCTCAGGAAACTCACGTATACAGTCTGTTTGAAGCATTCGCCCCCTGTACGTAAGTCGGCCTTCTGCCTACTATATTCTATCCCGATGCAATTTCTGTGTTTCATAGTCAATATGAACCTCCAAGGGTTACAGTAAACACCCAGTGGTGCGTCGCAATCTAATACTGGCATCTCAGTAACGGATATATACAGACGGTTTGAAGCATTCCTCCCCCTGGACGTAAGTCGGCCTTCTGCCTACTATATTCAATCCCGATGCAATTTCTGTGTTTCATCGTCAGTATGATGCTCCAAGGGTTACAGTAAACACCCAGTGGTGCGTCGCAATCTAATACTGGCCTCTGAGTAACGGCACAAATACAAACCGTTTGAAGCATTGCTCCCCCTGGAAGTCGGCCTTCTGCCTACTATATTCAATCCCGATGCAATTTCTGTGTTTCATAGTCAATATGAAGCTGCAAGGGTTACAGTAAACACCCAGTGGTGCGTCGCAATCTAATACTGGAATCTCAGGAAAGGCTCGTATACAACTGTATGAAGCATTGCTCCCCCTGGACGTAAGTCTGCATTGTGCCTACTATATTCAATCCCGATGCAATTTCTGTGTTTAATCGTCAATATGAAGCTCCAAGGGTTACAGAAACAGCCAGTGGTGCGTCGCAATCTAATTCTGGCGTTTCAGGAAAGGCACGTATACAACTGTATGAAGCATTGCTCCCCATGGACGTAAGTCGGCATTGTGCCTACTATATTCAATCCCGATGCAATTTCTGTGTTTCATCGTCAATATGAAGCTCCAAGGGTTACAGTAAACCCCCAGTGGTGCGTCGCAATGTAATACTGGAATCTCAGGAAAGGCTCGTATACAACTGTATGAAGCATTGCTCCCCCTGGACGTAAGTCGGCATTGTGCCTACTATATTCAATCCCGATGCAATTTCTGTGTTTCATCGTCAATATGAAGCTCCAAGGGTTACAGTAAAATCCCAGTGTTGCGTCGCAATCTATTACTGGCCTCTCAGTAACGGCACATATACAGACTGTTTGAAGCATTCCTCCCCCTGTACGTAAGTCAGCCTTCTGCCTACTATATTCAATCCCGATGCAATTTCTGTTTTTCATAGTCAATTTGAAGCTCCAAGGGTTACAGTAAACACACAGTGTTGCGTCGCTATCTTGTACTGGCCTCTCAGGAAAGGCACGTATACAGACTGTTTGAAGCATTGCTCCCCCTGGACGTAAGTCGGCCTCCTGCCTACTATATTCAATCCTGATGCAATTTCTGTGTTTCATAGTCAATATGAAGCTCCAAGGGTTACAGTAAACACCCAGTGGTGCGTCGCAATCTAATACTGGCCTCTCAGTAACGGCACATATACAGACTGTTTGAAGCATTCCTACCCCTGGACGTAAGTCGGCCTTCTGCCTACTATATTCAATCCTGATGCAATCTCTGTGTTTCATCGTCAATATGAAGCTCCAAGGGTTACAGTAAACACCCAGTGGTGTGTCACAATTTAATACTGGCCTCTCAGGAAAGGCACGTATACAGACTGTTTGAAGCATTCGCCCCCTGTACGTAAGTCGGCCTTCTGCCTACTATATTCTATCCCGATGCAATTTCTGTGTTTCATAGTCAATATGAACCTCCAAGGGTTACAGTAAACACCCAGTGGTGCGTCGCAATCTAATACTGGCATCTCAGTAACGGATATATACAGACGGTTTGAAGCATTCCTCCCCCTGGACGTAAGTCGGCCTTTTGCCTACTATATTCAATCCCGATGCAATTTCTGTGTTTCATCGTCAATATGAAGCTCCAAGGGTTACAGTAAACTCCCAGTGTTGCGTCGAAATCTATTACTGGCCTCTCAGTAACGGCACATATACAGACTGTTTGAAGCATTCCTCCCCCTGTACGTAAGTCAGCCTTCTGCCTACTATATTCAATCCCGATCCAATTTCAGTGTTTCATAGTCAATATGAAGCTCCAAGGGTTACAGTAAACACCCAGTGGTGCGTCGCAATTTAATACTGGATTCTCAGGAAAGGCACGTATACAACTGTATGAAGCATTGCTCCCCCTGGACGTAAGTCTGCATTGTATCTACTATATTCAATCCCGATGCAATTTCTGTGTTTCATCGTCAGTATGATGCTCCAAGGGTTACAGTAAACTCCCAGTGGTGCGTCGCAATCTAATACTGGCCTCTGAGTAACGGCACATATACAGACCGTTTGAAGCATTGCTCCCCCTGGAAGTCGGCCTTCTGCCTACTATATTCAATCCCGATGCAATTTCTGTGTTTCATAGTCAATATGAAGCTGCAAGGGTTACAGTAAACACCCAGTGGTGCGTCGCAATCTAATACTGGAATCTCAGGAAAGGCTCGTATACAACTGTATGAAGCATTGCTCCCCCTGGACGTAAGTCTGCATTGTGCCTACTATATTCAATCCCGAAGCAATTTCTGTGTTTAATCGTCAATATGAAGCTCCAAGGGTTACAGAAACAGCCAGTGGTGCGTCGCAATATAATGCTGGCGTTTCAGGAAAGGCACGTATACAACTGTATGAAGCATTGCTCCCCATGGACGTAAGTCGGCCTTTTGCCTACTATATTCAATCCCGATGCAATTTCTGTGTTTCATCGTCAATATGAAGCTCCAAGGGTTACAGTAAACCCCCAGTGGTGCGTCGCAATCTAATACTGGAATCTCAGGAAAGGCACGTATACAACTGTATGAAGCATTGCTCTTCCTGGACGTAAGTCTGCATTGTGCCTACTATATTCAATCCCGATGCAATTTCTGTGTTTAATCGTCAATATGAAGCTCCAAGGGTTACAGTAAACTCCCAGTGGTGCGTCGCAATCTAATACTGGCCTCTCAGGAACGGCACATATACAGACTGTTTGAAGCAATATTCCCCCTGGACGTAAGTCGGCCTTCCTCCTACTATATTCAATCCCGATGCAATTTCTGTGTTGCATAGTCAATATGAAGCTCCAAGGGTTACAGTAAACACCCAGTGTTGCGTCGCAATCTAATACTGGCCTCTCAGTAACGGCACATATACAGACTGTTTGAAGCATTCCTCCCCCTGGACGTAAATCGGCCTTCTGCCTACTATATTCAATCCCGATGCAATTTCTGTGTTTCATCGGCAATATGAAGCTCCAAGGGTTACAGTAAAAAGCCAGTGGTGCGTCGCAATCTAATACTTGAATCTCAGGAAAGGCACGTATACAACTGTATGAAGCATTGCTCCCCCTGGACGTAAGTCTGCATTGTGCCTACTATATTCAATCCCGATGCAATTTCTGTATTTCATCGTCAATATGAAGCTCCAAGGGTTACAGTAAACACCCAGTGGTGCAGCGCAATCTAATACTGGCCTCTCAGTAACGGCACATATACAGACTGTTTGAAGCATTCCTCACCCTGGACGTAAGTCGGCCTTCTGCCTACTATATTCAATCCCGATGCAATTTCTGTGTTTCATAGTCAATATGAAGCCCCAAGGGCTACAGTAAACACCCAGTGGTGCGTCGCAATCTAATACTGGCCTCTCAGGAAAGGCACGTATACTAGACTGTTTGAATCATTGTTCGCCCTGGACGTAAGTCGGCATTGTGCCTCCTATATTCAATCCCGATGCAATTTCTGTGTTTCAACGTCAATATGAAGCTCAAAGGGTTACAATAAAAACACCCAGTGGTGCGTCGCAATCTAATACTAGCCTCTCAGTAACGGCACATATACATACTGTTGAAGCATTGCTCCCCCTGGACGTAAGTCGGCCTTCTGCCTACTATATTCAATCCCGATGCAATTTCTGTGTCTCATCGTCAATAAGAATCTCCAAGGGTTACAGTAAACACCCAGTGGTGTGTCTCAATCTAATACAGGCCTCTCAGGAAAGGCGCGTATACAGACTGTTTGAAGCATTACTCCCCCTGGTCGTAAGTCGGCATTGTGCCTACTATATTCAATCCCGATGCAATTTCTGTATTTCATCGTCAATATGAAGCTCCAAGGGTTACAGTAAACACCCAGTGGTGCGTCGCAATCTAATACTGGCCTCTCAGTAACGGCACATATACAGGCTGTTTGAAGCAATCCTCCCCCTGGACGTAAGTCGGCCTTCTGCCTACTATTTACAATCCCGTTGCAATTTCTGTGTTTCATCGTCAATATGAAGCTCCAAGGGCTACAGTAAACACCCAGTGGTGCGTCGCAACCTAATAATGGAATCTCACGAAAGGCACGTATACAACTGTATGAAGCATTGCTCCCCCTGGACATATGTCCGCATTGTGCCTACTATATTCAATCCCAATGCAATTTCTGTGTTTCATCGTCAATATGAAGCTCCAAGGGTACAGTAAACACCGAGTGGTGCGTCGCAATCTAATACTGGAATCTCAGGAAAGGCACGTATACAACTGAATGATGCATTGCTCCCCCTGGACGTAAGTCGGCCTTCTGCCTACTATATTCAATCCCGATGCAATTTCTGTGTTTCATAGTCAATATGAAGCTCCAAGGGTTACAGTAAACAGCCAGTGGTGCGTCGCAATCTAATACTGGCCTCTCAGTAACGGCACATATACAGACTGTTTGAAGCATTCCTCCCCCTGGACGTAAGTCGGCCTTCTGCCTACTATATACAATCCCGATGCAATTTCTGTTTTTCATAGTCAATATGAAGCTCCAAGGGATACAGTAAACACCCAGTGTTGCGTCGCTATCTTATACTGGCCTCTCAGGAAAGGCACGTATACAGACTGTTTGAAGCATTGCTCCCCCTGGACGTAAGTCGGCCTCCTGCCTACTATATTCAATCCTGATGCAATTTCTGTGTTTCATAGTCAATATGAAGCTCCAAGGGTTACAGTAAACACCGAGTGGTGCGTCGCAATCTAATACTGGCCTCTCAGTAACGGCACATATACGGACTGTTTGAAGCATTCCTCCCCCCATACGTAAGTCGGCCTTCTGCCTACTATATTCAATCCCGATGCAATTTCTGTGTTTCATCGTCAATATGAAGCTCCAAGGGTTACAGTAAACCCCCAGTGGTGCGTCGCAATCTAATACTGGAATCTCAGGAAAGGCACGTATACAACTGTATGAAGCATTGCTCCCCCTGGACGTAAGTCTGCATTGTGCCTACTATATTCAATCCCGATGCAATTTCTGTGTTTAATCGTCAATATGAAGCTCCAAGGGTTACAGTAAACTCCCAGTGGTGCGTCGAAATCTAATACTGGCCTCTCAGTAACGGCACATATACAGACTGCTTGAAGCATTCCTCCCCCTGGACGTAAGTCGGCCTTCTGCCTACTATATTCAATCCCGATGCAATTTCTGTGTTGCATAGTCAATATGAAGCTCCAAGGGTTACAGTAAACACCCAGTGGTGCGTCGCAATCTAATACTGGCCTCTCAGTAACGGCACATACACAGACTGCTTGAAGCATTCCTCCCCCTGGACGTAAGTCGGCCTTCTGCCTACTATATTCAATCCCGATGCAATTTCTGTGTTTCATCGTCAATATGAATTTCCAAGGGTTACAGTAAACAGCCAGTGGTGCGTCGCAATCTAATACTGGAATCTCAGGAAAGGCACGTATACAACTGTATGAAGCATTGCTCCCCCTGGATGTAAGTCAGCATTGTGCCTACTATATTCAAATCCGATGCAATTTCTGTGTTTAATCGTCAATATGAAGCTCCAAGGGTTACAGTAAACTCCCAGTGGTACGTCGCAATCTAATACTGGCCTCACAGTAACGGCACATATACAGACTGTTTGAAGCAATCCCCCCCCTGGACTAAGTCGGCCTTCTGCCAACTATATTCAATCCCGATGCAAATTCTGTGTTTCATAGTCAACATGAAGCTCCAAGGGTTACAGTAAACACCCAGTGGTGTGTCGCAATCTAATACTGGCTGCTCAGGAAAGGCACGTATACAGACTGTTTGAAGCATTCCTCCCGCTGTACGTAAGTCGGCCTTCTGACTACAATATTAAATCCCGATGCAATATCTGTGTTTCATAGTCAATATGAAGCTCCAAGGGTTACAGTAAACACCCAGTGGTGCGTCGCAATCTAATACTGGCCTCTCAGGAAAGGCACGTATACAGACAGTTTGAAGCATTGCTCCCCCTGGACGTAAGTCGGCATTCTGCCTACTATATTCAATCCCGATGCAATTACTGTGTTTCATCGTCAATATGAAGCTCCAAGGGTTACACTAACCTCCCAGTGGTGCGTCGCAGTCTAATTTCTGACCTCTCAGGAAAGGCACGTATACAACTGTTTGAAGCATTGCTCCCCCTGGACGTAAGTCGGCCTTCGGCCTACTATATTCAATCCCAATGCAATTTCTGTGTTGCATAGTCAATATGTAGCTCCAAGGGTTACAGTAAACACCCACTGGTGCGTCGCAATCTAATACTGGCCTCTCAGTAACGGCACATATACAGACCGTTTGAAGCATTCCTCCCCCTGGACGTGAGTCGGCCTTCTGCCTACTATATTCAATCCCGATGCAATTTCTGTGTTTCATCGTCAATATGAAGCTCCAAGAGTTACAGTAAACACCCAGTGGTGCGTCGCAATCTAATACTGGCCTCCCAGTAACGGCACATATACAGACTGTTTGAAGCATTCCTCCCCCTGGACGTAAGTCGGCCTTCTGCCTACTATATTCAATCCCGATGCAATTTCTGTGTTTCATCGTCAATATGAAGCTCCAAGGGTTACAGTAAACACCCAGTGGTGCGTCGAAATCTAATACTGGCCTCTCAGTAACGGCACATATACAGACTGTTTGAGGCATTGCTCCCCCTGGACGTAAGTCGGCCTTCGGCCTACTATATTCAATCCCGATGCAATTTCTGTGTTGCATAGTCAATATGAAGCTCCAAGGGTTACAGTAAACACCCAGTGGTGCGTCGCAATCTAATACTGGCCTCTCAGTAACGGCACATATTCAGACTGTTTGAAGCATTCCTCCCCCTGGACGTAAGTCGGCCTTCTGCCTACTATATTCAATCCCGATGCAATTTCTGTGTTTCATCGTCAATATGAAGCTCCAAGGGTTACAGTAAACAGCCAGTGGTGCGTCGCAATCTAATACTGGAATCTCAGGAAAGGCACATATACAACTGTATGAAGCATTGCTCCCCCTGGACGTAAGTCTGCATTGTGCCTACTATATTCAAATCCGATGCAATTTCTGTGTTTAATCGTCAATATGAAGCTCCAAGGGTTACAGTAAACACCCAGTGGTGCGTCGCAATCTAATACTGGCCTCCCAGTAACGGCACATATACAGACTGTTTGAAGCATTCCTCCCCCTGGACGTAAGTCGGCCTTCTGCTTACTATATTCAATCCCGATGCAATTTCTGTGTTTCATCGTCAATATGAAGCTCCAAGGGTTACAGTAAACCCCCAGTGGTGCGTCGCAATCTATTACTGGAATCTCAGGAAAGGCACGTATACAACTGTATGAAGCATTGCTCCCCCTGGACGTAAGTCTGCATTGTGCGTACTATATTTAATCCCGATGCAATTTCTGTGTTTAATCGTCAATATGAAGCTCCAAGGGTTACAGTAAACTCCCAGTGGTGCGTCGCAATCTAATACTGGACTCTCAGTAACGGCACATATACAGACTGTTTGAAGCAATCTTCCCCCTGGACGTATGTCGGCCTTCGGCCTACTATATTCAATCCCGATGCAATTTCTGTGTTGCATAGTCAATATGAAGCTCCAAGGGGTACAGTAAACACCCAGTGGTGCGTCGCAATCTAATACTGGCCTCTCAGTAACGGCACATATACAGACTGTTTGAAGCATTCCTCCCCCTGGACGTAAGTCGGCCTTCTGCCAACTATATTCAATCCCGATGCAATATCTGTGTTTCATCGTCAATATGAAGCTCCAAGGGTTACAGTAAACACCCAGTGGTGTGTCGCAATCTAATATTGGCCTCTCAGGGAAGGCACGTATACAGACTGTTTGAAGCATTCCTCCCCCTGTACGTAAGTCGGCCTTCTGCCTACAATATTAAATCCCGATGCAATATCTGTGTTTCATAGTCAATATGAAGCTCCAAGGGTTACAGTAAACACCCAGTGGTGCGTCGCAATCTAATACTGGCCTCTCAGGAAAGGCACGTATACAGACAGTTTGAAGCATTGCTCCCCCTGGACTTAAGTCGGCATTGTGCCTGCTATATTCAATCTCGATGCAATTTCTGTGTTTCATCGTCAATATGAAGCTACAAGGGTTACAGTAAACTCCCAGTGGTGCGTCGCAGTCTAATACTGGCCTCTCAGGAAAGGCTGGTATACAGACTGTTTGAAGCATTGCTCCCCCTGGAAGTAAGTCGGCATTGTGAGTACTATATTCAATCCCGATGCAATTTCTGTGTTTAATAGTCAATATGAAGCTCCAAGGGTTACAGTAAACTCCCAGTGGTGCGTCGAAATCTAATACTGGCCTCTCAGTAACGGCACATATACAGACTGTTTGAAGCATTCCTCCCCCTGGACGTAAGTCGGCCTTCTGCCTACTATATTCAATCCCGATGCAATTTCTGTGTTTCATCGTCAATATGAAGCTCCAAGGGTTACAGTAAACAGCCAGTGGTGCGTCGCAATCTAATACTGGAATCTCAGGAAAGGCACATATACAACTGTATGAAGCATTGCTCCCCCTGGACGTAAGTCTGCATTGTGCCTACTATATTCAAATCCGATGCAATTTCTGTGTTTAATCGTCAATATGAAGCTCCAAGGGTTACAGTAAACTCCCAGTGGTGCGTCGCAATCTAATACTGGCCTCACAGTAACGGCACATATACAGACTGTATGAAGCAATCCTCCCCCTGGACTAAGTCGGCCTTCTGCCTACTATATTCAATCCCGATGCAATTTCTGTGTTTCATAGTCGATATGAAGCTCCAAGGGTTACAGTAAACACCCAGTGGTGTGTCGCAATCTAATACTGGCCTCTCAGGAAAGGCACGTATACAGACTGTTTGTGGCATTACTCCCCCTGTACGTAAGTCGGCCTTCTGCCTACAATATTAAATCCCGATTCAATATCTGTGTTTCATAGTCAATATGAAGCTCCAAGGGTTACAGTAAACACCCAGTGGTGCGTCGCAATCTAATACTGGCCTCTCAGGAAAGGCACGTATACAGACAGTTTGAAGCATTGCTCCCCCTGGACGTAAGTCGGCATTGTGCCTACCATATTCAATCCCGATGCAATTTCTGTGTTTCATCGTCAATATGAAGCTCCAAGGTTTACACTAAACTCCCAGTGGTGCGTCGCAGTCTAATTTCTGACCTCTCAGGAAAGGCACGTATACAACTGTTTGAAGCATTGCTCCCCCTGGACGTAAGTCGGCCTTCGGCCTACTATATTCAATCCCGATGCAATTTCTGTGTTGCATAGTCAATATGAAGCTCCAAGGGTTACAGTAAACACCCAGTGGTGCGTCGCAATCTAATACTGGCCTCTCAGTAACGGCACATATACAGACTGTTTGAAGCATTCCTCCCCCTGGACGTAAGTCGGCCTTCTGCCTACTATATTCAATCCCGATGCAATTTCTGTGTTTCATCGTCAATATGAAGCTCCAAGGGTTACAGTAAACACCCAGTGGTGCGTCGAAATCTAATACTGGCCTCTCAGTAACGGCACATATACAGACTGTTTGAAGCATTCCTCCCCCTGGACGTAAGTCGGCCTTCGGCCTACTATATTCAATCCCGATGCAATTTCTGTGTTGCATAGTCAATATGAAGCTCCAAGGGTTACAGTAAACACCCAGTGGTGCGTCGCAATCTAATACTGGCCTCTCAGTAACGGCACATATACAGACTGTTTGAAGCATTCCTCCCCCTGGACGTAAGTCGGCCTTCTGCATACTATATTCAATCCCGATGCAATTTCTGTGTTTCATCGTCAATATGAAGCTCCAAGGGTTACAGTAAACACCCAGTGGTGCGTCGAAATCTAATACTGGCCTCTCAGTAACGGCACATATACAGACTGTTTGAAGCATTCCTCCCCCTGGACGTAAGTCGGCCTTCTGCCTACTATTTTCAATCCCGATGCAATTTCTGTGTTTCATCGTCAATATGAAGCTCCAAGGGTTACAGTAAACACCCAGTGGTGTGTCGCAATCTAATACTGGCCTCTCAGGAAAGGCACGTATACAGACTGTTTGAAGCATTCCTCCCCCTGTACGTAAGTCGGCCTTCTGCCTACAATATTAAATCCCGATGCAATATCTGTGTTTCGTAGTCAATATGAAGCTCCAAGGGTTACAGTAAACACCCAGTGGTGCGTCGCAATCTAATACTGGCCTCTCAGGAAAGGCACGTATACAGACAGTTTGAAGCATTGCTCCCCCTGGACGTAAGTCGGCATTGTGCCTACTATATACAAACCCGATGCAATTTCTGTGTTTCATCGTCAATATGAAGCTCCAAGGGTTACACTAAACTCCCAGTGGTGCGTCGCAGTCTAATTTCTGACCTCTCAGGAAAGGCACGTATACAACTATTTGAAGCATTGCTCCCCCTGGACGTAAGTCGGCATTGTGCCTACTATAATCAATCTCGATGCAATTTCTGTGTTTCATCGTCAATATGAAGCTACAAGGGTTACAGTAAACTCCCAGTGGTGCGTCGCAGTCTAATACTGGCCTCTCAGGAAAGGCAGGTATACAGACTGTTTGAAGCATTGCTCCCCCTGGACGTAAGTCGGCATTGTGAGTACTATATTCAATCCCAATGCAATTTCTGTGTTTCATCGTCAATATGAAGCTCCAAGGGTTACAGTAAACTCCCAGTGGTGCGTCGAAATCTAATACTGGCCTCTCAGTAACGGCACATATACAGACTGTTTGAAGCAATCCTCCCCCTGGACGTAAGTCGGCCTTCTGCCTACTATATTCAATCCCGATGCAATTTCTGTGTTGCATAGTCAATATGAAGCTCCAAGGGTTACAGTAAAACCCAGTGGTGCGTCGCAATCTAATACTGGCCTCTCAGTAACGGCACATATACAGACTGTTTGAAGCATTCCTCCCCCTGGACGTAAGTCGGCCTTCTGCCAACTATATTCAATCCCGATGCATCTTCTGTGTTTCATCGTCAATATGAAGCTCCAAGGGTTACAGTAAACAGCCAGTGGTGCGTCGCAATCTAATACTGGAATCTCAGGAAAGGCACGTATACAACTGTATGAAGCATTGCTCCCCCTGGACGTAAGTCTGCATTGTGCCTACTATATTCAAATCCGATGCAATTTCTGTGTTTAATCGTCAATATGAAGCTCCAAGGGTTACAGTAAACACCCAGTGGTGTGTCGCAATCTAATACTGGCCTCTCAGGAAATGCACGTATACAGACTGTTTGAAGCATTCCTCCCCCTGTACGTAAGTCGGCCTTCTGCCTACAATATTAAATCCCGATGCAATATCTGTGTTTCATAGTCAATATGAAGCTCCAAGGGTTACAGTAAACACCCAGTGGTGCGTCGCAATCTAATACTGGCCTCTCAGGAAAGGCACGTATACAGACAGTTTGAAGCATTGCTCCCCCTGGACGTAAGTCGGCATTGTGCCTACTATAATCAATCCCGATGCAATTTCTGTGTTTCATCGTCAATATGAAGCTCCAAGGGTTACACTAAACTCCCAGTGGTGCGTCGCAGTCTAATTTCTGACCTCTCAGGAAAGGCACGTATACAACTGTTTGAAGCATTGCTCCCCCTGGACGTAAGTCGGCCTTCGGCCTACTATATTCAATCCCGATGCAATTTCTGTGTTGCATAGTCAATATGAAGCTCCAAGGGTTAAAGTAAACACCCAGTGGATCGTCGCAATCTAATACTGGCCTCTCAGTAACGGCACATATTCAGACTGTTTGAAGCATTCCTCCCCCTGGACGTAAGTCTGCCTTCTGCCTACTATATTCAATCCCGATGCAATTTCTGTGTTTCATCATCAATATGAAGCTCCAAGGGTTACAGTAAACAGCCAGTGGTGCGTCGCAATCTAATACTGGCCTCTCAGGAAAGGCATGTATACAGACAGTTTGAAGCATTGCTCCCCCTGGACGTAAGTCGGCATTGTGCCTACTATATTCAATCCCGATGCAATTTCTGTGTTTCATCGTCAATATGAAGCTCCAAGGGTTACACTAAACTCCCAGTGGTGCGTCGCAGTCTAATTTCTGACCTCTCAGGAAAGGCAAGTATACAACTGTTTGAAGCATTGCTCCCCCTGGACGTAAGTCGGCATTGTGCCTACTATATTCAATCTCGATGCAATTTCTGTGTTTCATCGTCAATAAGAAGCTACAAAGGTTACAGTAAACTCCCAGTGGTGCGTCGCAGTCTAATACTGGCCTCTCAGGAAAGGCAGGTATACAGACTGTTTGAAGCATTGCTCCCCCTGGACGTAAGTCGGCATTGTGAGTACTATATTCAATCCCGATGTAATTTCTGTGTTTCATCGTCAATATGAAGCTCCAAGGGTTGCAGTAAACTCCCAGTGGTGCGTCGAAAACTAATACTGGCCTCTCAGTAACGGCACATATACAGACTGTTTGAAGCAATCCTCCCCCTGGACGTAAGTCGGCCTTCTGCCTACTATATTCAATCCCGATGCAATTTCTGTGGTTCATAGTCAATATGAAGCTCCAAGGGTTACAGTAAACACCCAGTGGTGCGTCGCAATCTAATACTGGCCTCTCAGTAACGGCACATATACAGACTATTTCATGCATTCCTCCCCCTGGACGTAAGTCGGCCTTCGGCCTACTATATTCACTCCCGATGCAATTTCTGTGTTGCATAGTCAATATGAAGCTCCAAGGGTTACAGTAAACACCCAGTGGTGCGTCGCAATCTAATACTGGCCTCTCAGTAACGGCACATATACAGACTGTTTGAAGCATTGCTCCCCCTGGACGTAAGTCGGCATTGTGAGTACTATATTCAATCCCGATGCAATTTCTGTGTTTCATCGTCAATATGAAGCTCCAAGGGTTACAGTAAACTCCCAGTGGTGCGTCGAAATCTAATACTGGCCTCTCAGTAACGGCACATATACAGACTGTTTGAAGCAATCCTCCCCCTGGACGTAAGTCGGCATTGTGCCTACTATATTCAATCCCGATGCAATTTCTGTGTTGCATAGTCAATATGAAGCTCCAAGGGTTACAGTAAACACCCAGTGGTGCGTCGCAATCTAATACTGGCCTCTCAGTAACGGCACATATACAGACTGTTTGAAGCATTCCTCCCCCTGGACGTAAGTCGGCCTTCTGCCAACTATATTCAATCCCTATGCAACTTCTGTGTTTCATCGTAAAATACGAAGCTCCAAGGGTTACAGTAAACAGCCAGTGGTGCGTCGCAATCTAATACTGGAATCTCAGGAAAGGCACGTATACAACTGTATGAAGCATTGCTCCCCCTGGACGTAAGTCTGCATTATGCCTACTATATTCAAATCCGATGCAATTTCTGTGTTTAATCGTCAATATGAAGCTCCATGGGTTACAGTAAACTCCCAGTGGTGTGTCGCAATCTAATACTGGCCTCTCAGAAAAGGCACGTATACAGACTGTTTGAAGCATTCCTCCCCCTGTACGTAAGTCGGCCTTCTGCCTACAATATTAAATCCCGATGCAATATCTGTGTTTCATAGTCAATATGAAGCTCCAAGGGTTACAGTAAACACCCAGTGGTGCGTCGCAATCTAATACTGGCCTTTCAGGAAAGGCACGTATACAGACAGTTTGAAGCATTGCTCCCCTGGACGTAAGTCGGCATTGTGCCTACTATAATCAATCCCGATGCAATTTCTGTGTTTCATCGTCAATATGAAGCTTCAAGGGTTACACTAAACTCCCAGTGGTGCGTCGCAGTCTAATTTCTGACCTCTCAGGAAAGGCACGTATACAACTGTTTGAAGCATTGCTCCCCCTGGACGTAAGTCGGCCTTCGGCCTACTATATTCAATCCCGACGCAATTTCTGTGTTTCATAGTCAATATGAAGCTCCAAGGGTTACAGTAAACACCCAGTGGATCGTCGCAATCTAATACTGGCCTCTCAGTAACGGCACATATACAGACTGTTTGAAGCATTCCTCCCCCTGGACGTAAGTCTGCCTTCTGCCTACTATATTCAATCCCGATGCAATTTCTGTGTTTCATCGTCAATATGAAGCTCCAAGGGTTACAGTAAACAGCCAGTGGTGCGTCGCAATCTAATACTGGCCTCTCAGGAAAGGCACGTATACAGACAGTTTGAAGCATTGCTCCCCCTGGACGTAAGTCGGCATTGTGCGTACTATATTCAATCCCGATGCAATTTCTGTGTTTCATCGTCAATATGAAGCTCCAAGGGTTACACTAAACTTCCAGTGGTGCGTCGCAGTCTAATTTCTGACCTCTCAGGAAAGGCACGTATACAACTGTTTGAAGCATTGCTCCCCCTGGACGTAAGTCGGCATTGTGCCTACTATATTCAATCTCGATGCAATTTCTGTGTTTCATCGTCAATATGAAGCTACAAGGGTTACAGTAAACTCCCAGTGGTGCGTCGCAGTCTAATACTGGCCTCTCAGGAAAGGCAGGTATACAGACTGTTTGAAGCATTGCTCCCCCTGGACGTAAGTCGGCATTGTGAGTACTATATTCAATCCCGATGCAATTTCTGTGTTTCATCGTCAATATGAAGCTCCAAGGGTTGCAGTAAACTCCCAGTGGTGCGTCGAAAACTAATACTGGCCTCTCAGTAACGGCACATATACAGACTGTTTGAAGCAATCCTCCCCCTGGACGTAAGTCGGCCTTCTGCCTACTATATTCAATCCCGATGCAATTTCTGTGGTTCATAGTCAATATGAAGCTCCAAGGGTTACAGTAAACACCCAGTGGTGCGTCGCAATCTAATACTGACCTCTCAGGAAAGGCACGTATACAACTGTTTGAAGCATTGCTCCCCCTGGACGTAAGTCGGCCTTCGGCCTACTATATTCAATCCCGATGCAATTTCTGTGTTGCATAGTCAATATGAGTCTCCAAGGATTACAGTAAACACCAAGTGGTGCGTCGCAATCTAACACTGGCCTCTCAGTAACGGCACGTATACAGACTTATTGAAGCATCGCTCCCCCTGGACGTGAGTCGGCATTGTGCCTACTATATTCAATCCCGATGCAATTTCTGTGTTTCATCGTCAATATGAAGCTCCAAGGGTTACAGTAAACACACAGTGATGCGTCGCAATCTAATACTGGCCTCTCAGGAAAGGCACGTATACAGACTGTTTGAAGCATTACTCCCCCTGGACATAAGTCGGCATTGTGCCTACTATATTCAGTCTAGATGCAATTTCTTTGTTTCATCGTCAATATGACGCTCCAAGGGTTACAGTAAACTCCCAGTGGTGCGTCGCAGTCTAATAGTGGCCTCTCAGGAAAGGCACGTATACAGACTGTTTGAAGCATTGCTCCCGCTGGACGTAAGTCGGCATTGTGCCTACTATATTCAATCCCGATGCAATTTCTGTGTTTCATAGTCAATATGAAGCTCCAAAGGTTACATTAAACACCCAGTGGTGCGTCGCAATCTAATACTGGCCTCTCAGGAAAGGCACGTATACAGGCTGTTTGAAGCATTGCCCCCCCTGGACGTAAGTCGGCATTGTGCCTACTATATTCAATCCCGATGCAATTTCTGTGTTTCATCGTCAGTATGAAGCTCCAAGGGTTACAGTAAACACCCAGTGCTGCGTCGCAATCTAATACTGGCCTCTCAGTAACGGAACATATACAGACAGTTTGAAGCATTCCTCTCCCTGGACGTAAGTCGGCCTTCGGCCTACTATATTCAATCCCGATGCAATTTCTGTGTTTCATCGTCAATATGAAGCTCCAAGGGTTACAGTAAACTCCCAGTGGTGCGTCGCAGTCTAATACTGGCCTCTCAGGAAAGGCTTGTATACAGACTGATTGAAGCATTGCTCCCCCTGGACGTAAGTCGGCATTGTGCGTACAATATTCAATCCCGATGTAATTTCTGTGTTTCATCGTCAATATGAAGCTCCAAGGGTTACAGTAAACACCCAGTGGTGCGTCGCAATCTAATACTGACCTGTTAGTGACGGCACATATACAGACTGTTTGAAGCATTCCTCCCCCTGGACGTAAGTCGGCCTTCTGCCTACTATAATCAGTTCCGATGCAATTTCTGTGTTTTATCGTCAGTATGAATTTCCAAGGGTTACAGTAAACACCCAGTGGTGCGTCGCAATCTAATACTGGAATCTCAGGAAAGGCACGTATACAACTGTATGAAGCATTGCTCCCCCTGGACGTTAGTCAGCATTGTGCCTACTATATTCAATCCCGATGCAATTTCTGTGTTTAATCGTCAATATGAAGCTCCAAGGGTGGCAGTAAACACCCAGTGATGCGTCGCAATCTAATACTGGCCTCTCAGGAAAGGTATGTATACAGATTGTTTGAAGCATTACTCCCCTTTTACGAAAGTCGGCATTGTGCCTACTATATTCAATCCAGATGCAATTTCTGTGTTTCATCGCCAATATGAAGCTCCAAGTGTTACAGTAAACACCCAGTGGTGCGTCGCAATGTAATACTGGCCTCTCAGTAACGGCACATATACAGACTGTTTGAAGCATTCCTCCCCCTGGACGTAAGTCGGCCTCCTGCCTACTATATTCAATCCCGATGCAATTTCTGTGTTGCATTGTCAATATGAAGCTCCAAGGGTTACATTAAACACCCAGTGGTGCGTCGCAATCTAATACTGGCCTCTCAGTAACGGCACATATACAGACTGTTTGAAGCATTCCTTCCCCTGGACGTAAGTCGGCCTTCTGCCTACTATATTCAATCCTGATGCAATTTCTGTGTTTCATCGTCAATATGACGCTCCAAGGGTTACAGTAAACACCCAGTGGTGCGTCGCAATCTAATACTGGAATCTCAGGAAAGGCACGTATACAACTGTATGAAGCATTGCTCCCACTGGACGTAAGTCTGCATTGTGCCTACTATAATCAATCCCGATGCAATTTCTGTGTTTAATCGTCAATATGAAGCTCCAAGTGTTACAGTAAACAGCCAGTTGTGCGTCGCAATCTAATACTGGAATCTCAGAAAAGGCACGTATACAACTGTATGAGGCATTGCTCCCCCTATACGTAAGACTGCATTGTGCCCACTATATTCAATCCCGATGCAATTTCTGTTTTTCATCGTCAATATGAAGCTCCAGGGGTTACAGTAAACTCCCAGTGGTGCGTCGCAATCTAATACTGGCCTCTCAGTAACGGCACATATACAGACTGTTTGAAGCATTCCTCCCCCTGGACGTAAGTCGGCCTTCTGCCTACTATATTCAATCCCGATGTAATTTCTGTGTTTCATCGTCAATATGAAGCTCCAAGGGTTACAGTAAACAGCCAGTGGTGCGTCGCAATCTAATACTGGAATCTCAGGAAGGGCACGTATACAACTGTATGAAGCATTGCTCCCCCTGGACGTAAGTCTGCATTGTGCCTACTATATTCAATCCCGATTTATTTCTGTGTTTAATCGTCAATATGAAGCTCCAATGGTTACTGTAAACTCCCAGTGGTGCGTCGCAATCTAATACTGGCCTCTCAGTAACGGCACATATACAGACTGATTGAAGCTACCCTACCCCTGGACGTAAGTCGGCCTTCTGCCTACTATATTCAATCCCGATGCAATTTCTGTGTTTCATAGTCAATATGAAGCTGCAAGGGTTACAGTAAACATCCAGTGGTGCGTCGCAATCTAATACTGGCCTCTCAGTAACGGCACATATACAGACTGTTTGAAGCAATCCTCCCCCTGGACGTAAGTCGGCCTTCTGCCTACTATATTCAATCCCGATGCAATTTCTGTGTTTCATCGTCAATATGAAGCTACAAGGGTACAGTAAACTCCCAGTGGTGCGTCGCAGTCTAATGCTGGCCTCTCAGGAAAGGCACGTATACAGACTGTTTGAAGCAATGCTCCCCCTGGTCGTAAGTCGGCGTTCTGCCGACTATATTCAATCCCGATGCAATTTCTGTGTTTCATTGTCAATATGAAGCTCCAAGGGTTACAGTAAACTCCCAGTGGTGCGTCGCAGTCTAATATTGGCCTCTCAGAAAAGGCACGTATACAGACTGTTTGAAGCATTGCTCCCCCTGGACGTAAGTCGGCATTGTGCCTACTATATTCAATCCCGATGCAATTTCTGTGTTTCATCGTCAATATGAAGCTCCAAGGGTTACAGTAAACTCCCAGTGGTGCGTCGCAGTCTAATACTGGCCTTTCAGGAAAGGCACGTATACAGACTGTTTGAAGCATTGCTCCCCCTGGACGTAAGTCGGCATTGTGCCTACTATATTCAATCCGGATGCAATTTCTGTGCTTCATCGTCAATATGAAGCTCCAAGGGTTACAGTAAAGACCCAGTGGTGCGTCGCAATCTAATACTGGCCTCTCAGTAACCTCAAATATACAGACTTATTGAAGCATTCCTCCCCCTGGACGTAAGTCGTCCTTCTGCCTACTATATTCAATCCCGACGCAATTTCTGTGTTTCATTGTCAATATGAAGCTCCAAGGGTTACAGTAAACACCCAGTGGTGCGTCGCAATCTAATACTGGAATCTCAGGAACGGCACGTATACAACTGTATGAAGCATTGCTCCCCCTGGACGTAAGTCGGCATTGTGCCTACTATATTCAATCCCCATGCAATTTCTGTGTATCATCGTCAGTATGAAGCTCCAAGGGTTACAGTAAACACCCAGTGGTGGGTCGCAAACTAATACTGGCCTCTTAGTAACGGCACGTATAGAGACTGTTCGAAGCATTGCTCCCCCTGGACGTAAGTCGGCATTGTGCCAACTATATTCAATCCCGATGCAATTTCTGTGTTTCATAGTCAATATGAAGCTCCAAGGGTTACAGTAGACACCCAGTGGTGCGTCGCAATCTATTACTGGAATCTCAGGAAAGGCACGTATACAGACTGTTTGAAGCATAGCTCCCCTTGAACGAAAGTCGGCATTGTACTTCCTATATTCAATCCCGATGCAATTTCTGTGTTTCATCGTCAATATGAAACTCCAAGGGTTACAGTAAATTCCCAGTGTTGCGTCGTAGTCTAATACTGGCCTCTCAGGAAAGGCACGTATACAGACTGTTTGAAGCATTCCTCCCCCTGGACGTAAGTCGGCATTGTGCCTACTATATTCTATCCCGATGCAATTTCTGTGTTTCATCGTCAATATGAAGCTCCAAGGGTTACAGTAAACACCCAGTGTTGCGTCGCAATCTAATACTGGCCTCTCAGTAGCTGCACATATACAGACTGTTTGAAGCATTGCTCCCCTAGACGTAAGTCGGCATTGTGCCTAGTATATTCAATCCCGATGCAATTTCTGTGTTTCATCGTCAATATGAAGCTCGAAGGGTTACAGTAAACTCCCAGTGGTGCGTCGCAGTCTAATACTGGCCTCTCACGAAAGGCACGTATACAGACTGTTTGAAGCATTGCTCCCCCTGGACATAAGTCGGCATTGTGCCTACTATATTCAATCCCTATGCAATTTCTGTGTTTCATCGTCAATATGAAGCTCGAAGGGTTACAGTAAACTCCCAGTGGTGCGTCGCAGTCTAATACTGGCCTCTCAGGAAAGGCTCGTATACAGACTGATTGATGCATTGCTCCCCCTGGACGTAAGTCGGCATTGTGCGTACTATATTCAATCCCGATGCAATTTCTGTGTTTCATCGTCAATATGAAGCTCCAAGGGTTACAGTAAACACCCAGTGGTGCTTCGCAATCTAATACTGGCCTCTCAGTAACGTCACATATACAGACTGTTTGAAGCATTCCTCCCCCTGGACGTAAGTCGGCCTTCTGCCCACTATATTCAATCCCGATGCAATTTCTGTGTTGCATACTCAATATGAAGCTCCAAGGGTTACAGTAAACACCCAGTGGTGCGTCGCAATCTAATACTGGGCGTATGTCGGCCTTCTGCCTATTATATTCAATCCGGATGCAATTTCTGTGTTTCATCGTCAATATGAAGCCCCAAGGGTTACAGTAAACACCCAGTGGTGCGTCGCAATCAAATACTGGCCTCTCAGGAAAGGCACGTATACAGACTGTTTGAAGCATTACTCCCCCTGGACGTAAGTCGGCATTGTGCCTACTATATTCAATCCCGATGCAATTTCTGATTTTCATCGTCAATACGAAGCTCCAAGGGTTCAGGCAATTTAATGCTGGCCTCTCAGTTACGGCACATATACAGACTGTTTGAAGCAATCCTCCCCCTGGACGTAAGCCGGCCTTAAGCCTACTATATTCAATCCCGATGCAAATTCTTTGTTTCATAGTCAATATGAAGCTCCAAGGGTTACAGTAAACACCCAGTGGTGCGTCGCAATCTATTACTGGAATCTCAGGAAAGGCACGTATACAGACTGTTTGAAGCATAGCTCCCCCTGAACGAAAGTTGGCATTGTTCTTCCTATATTCATACCCGATGCAACTTCTGTGTTTCATCGTCAATATGAAACTCCAAGGGTTACAGTAAATTCCCAGTGTTGCGTCGCAGTCTAATACTAGCCTCTCAGGAAAGGCACGTATACAGACTGTTTGAAGCATTCCTCCCCCTGTACGTAAGTCGGCCTTTTGCCTACTATATTCAATCCCGATGCAATTTCTGTGTTTCATAGTCAATATGATGCTCCAAGGGTTACAGTTAACTCCCAGTGGTGCGTCGCAATCTAATACTGACCTCTCAGTAACTGCACATATATGGACTGTTTGAAGCATTACTCCCCCTGGACGTAAGTCGGCATTGTGCCCACTATATTCAATCCCGATGCAATTCCTGTGTTTCATCGTCAATATGAAGCTCCAAGGGTTACAGTAAACACCCAGTACTGCGTCGCAACCTAATACTGGCCTTTCAGTAACGGCACATATACAGACTGTTTGAAGCATTACTCGCCCTGGACGTAAGTCGGCCTTCTGCCTACTATAATCCATCCCGATGCAATTTCTGTGTTTCATCGTCAATATGAAGCTCCAAGGGTTACAGTAAACTCCCAGTGGTGCGTCGCAGTCTAATACTGGCCTCTCATGAAACGCACGTATACAGACAGTTTGAAGCATTGCTCTCCCTGGACATAAGTCGGCATTGTGCCTACTATATTCAATCCCAATGCAATTTCTGTGTTTCATAGTCAATATGAAGCTCCAAGGATTACAGTAAACTCCCAGTGGTGCGTCGGAGTCTAATACTGGCCTCTCAGGAAAGGCTCGTATACAGACTGATTGATGCATTGCTCCCCCTGACCGTAAGTCGGCATTGTGCGTACTATATTCAATCCCGATGCAATTTCTGTGTATCACCGTCAATATGAAGCTCCAAGGGTTACAGTAAACACCCAGTGGTGCGTCGCAATCTAATACTGGCCTCTCAGTAACGGCACATATACAGACTGTTTGAAGCATTCCTCCCTCTGGACGTAAGTCGGCCTTCTGCCTACTATATTCAATCCCGATATATTTTCTGTGTTGCATACTCAATATGAAGCTCCAAGGGTTACAGTAAACACCCAGTGGTGCGTCGCAATCAAATACTGGCCTCTCAGTAACGGCACATATACAGACTGTTTGAAGCATTCCTCCACCTGGACGTAAGTCGGCCTTCTGCCTACTATATTCAATCCTGATGCAATTTCTGTGTTTCATCGTCAATATGAAGCTCCAAGGGTTACAGTAAACACCCAGTGCTGCGTCGCAATCTAATACTGGCCTCTCAGTAACAGCACATATACAGACTGTTTGAAGCAATCCTCCCCCTGGACGTAAGTCTGCCCTCTGCCTACTATAATCAATCCCGATGCAATTTCTGTGTTTCATCGTCAATATGAAGCACCAAGGGTTACAGTAAACACCCAGTGGTGCGTAGCAATCTAATACTGGCCAATCAGGTAAGGCACGTATACAGACTGTTTGAAGCATTGCTCCCCCTGGACGCAAGTCGACATTGTGCCTACTATATTCAATCCCGATTCAATTTCTGTGTTTCATCGTCAATATGAAGCTCCAAGGGTTACAGTAAACACCCAGTGGTGCGTCGCAATCTAATACGGGCCTCTTAGTAACGGCACGTATACAGACTGTTTGAAGCATTGCTCCCCCTGGACGTAAGTCGGCATTGTGCCAACTAGATTCAATCCCGATGCAATTTCTGTGTATCATAGTCAATATGAAGCTCCAAGGGTTACAGTAAACACCCAGTGGTGCGTTGCAATCTATTACTGGAATCTCAGGAAAGGCACGTATACAAACTGTTTGAAGCATAGCTCCCCCTGAACGAAAGTCGGCATTGTACTTCCTATATTCAATCCCGATGCAATTTCTGTGTTTCATCGTCAATATGAAACTCCAAGGGTTACAGTAAATTCCCAGTGTTGCGTCGCAGTCTAATACTGGCGTCTCAGGAAAGGCACGTATACAGACTGTTTGAAGCATTCCTCCCCCTGTACGTAAGTCGGCCTTCTGCCTACTATATTCAATCCCGATGCAATTTCTGTGTTTCATAGTCAATATGAAGCTCCAAGGGTTACAGTAAACTCCCAGTGGTGCGTCGCAATCTAATTATGACCTCTCAGTAACTGCACATATACAGACTGTTTGAAGCATATCCCCCCTGGCGTAAGTCGGCATTGTGCCAACTAGATTCAATCCCGATGCAATTTCTGTATATCATAGTCAATATGAAGCTCAAAGGGTTACAGTAAACACCCAGTGAAGCGTCGCAATGTAATACTGCCCTCTCAGTAACGGCACACACACAGACTGTTTGAAGCACTCCTCCCCCTGGACGCAAGCCGGCCTTCTGCCTACTATATTCAATCCCGATTCAATTTCTGTTTTTTATCGTCTATATGAAGCTCCAAGGGTTACAGTAAACTCCCAGTGGTGCGTCGCAGTCTAATACTGGCCTCTCAGGAAAGGCACGTATACAGACTGTTTGAAGCATTGCTCCCCATGGACGTAAGTCGGCATTGTGCCTACTATATTCAATCCCGATGCAATTTCTGTGTTTCATCGTCAATATGAAGCTCCAAGGGTTACAGTAAACGCCCAGTTGTGCGTCGCAACCTAATACTGGCCTCTTAGTAACGGCACGTATACAGACTGCTTGAAGCATATCCCCCCCTGACGTAAGTCGGCATTGTGCCTACTATATTCAATCCCGATGCAATTTCTGTGTTTTATCGTCAATATGAAGCTCCAAGGGTTACAGTAAACACCCAGTGGTGCGTCGCAATCTAATACTGGCCTCTCAGTAACGGCACATATACAGACTGTTTGAAGCATTCCTCCCCCTGGACGTAAGTCGGCCTTCTGCCTACTATATTCAATCCTGATGCAATTTCTGTGTTTCATCGTCAATATGAAGCCCCAAGGGTTACAGTAAACACCCAGTGCTGCGTCGCAATCTAATACTGGCCTCTCAGGAAAGGCACGTATACAGACTGTTTGAAGCATTACGCCCCTTGGACGTAAGTCGGCATTGTGCCTACTATATTCAATCCCGATGCAATTTCTGTGTTTCATCGTCAATACGAAGCTCCAAGGGTTACAGTAAACTCCCAGTGGTGCGTCGCAATCTAATACTGGCCTCTCAGTAACGGCACATATACAGACTGTTTGAAGCAATCCTCCCCCTGGACGTAAGTCGGCCTTCTGCCTACTATATTAAATCCCGATGCAATTTCTGTCTTTCATCGTCAATATGAAGCTCCAAGGGTTGCAGTAAACAGCCAGTGGTGCGTCGCAATCTAATACTGGAATCTCAGGAAAGGCACATATACAACTATATGAAGCATTGCTCCCCCTGGACGTAAGTCGACATTGTGCCTACTATATTCAATCCCGATTCAATTTCTGTGTTTCATCGTCAATATGAAGCTCCAAGGGTTACAGTAAACGCCCAGTTGTGCGTCGCAACCTAATACTGGCCTCTTAGTAACGGCACGTATACAGACTGCTTGAAGCATATCCCCCCCTGACGTAAGTCGGCATTGTGCCTACTATATTCAATCCCGATGCAATTTCTGCGTTTAATCGTCAATATGAAGCTCCAAGAGTTACGGTAAACTCCCAGTGGTGCGTCGCAGTCTAATACTGGCCTCTCAGTAACAGCACATATACAGACTGTTTGAAGCAATCCTCCCCCTGGACGTAAGTCTGCCCTCTGCCTACTATATTCAATCCCGATGCAATTTCTGTGTTTCATCGTCAATATGAAGCACCAAGGGTTACAGTAAACACCCAGTGGTGCGTAGCAATCTAATACTGGCCTATCAGGTAAGGCACGTATACAGACTGTTTGAAGCATTGCTCCCCCTGGACGCAAGTCGACATTGTGCCTACTATATTCAATCCCGATTCAATTTCTGTGTTTCATCGTCAATATGAAGCTCCAAGGGTTACAGTAAACACCCAGTGGTGCGTCGCAATCTAATACGGGCCTCTTAGTAACGGCACGTATACAGACTGTATGAAGCATTGCTCCCCCTGGACGTAAGTCGGCATTGTGCCAACTAGATTCAATCCCGATGCAATTTCTGTGTATCATAGTCAATATGAAGCTCCAAGGGTTACAGTAAACACCCAGTGGTGCGTTGCTATCTATTACTGGAATCTCAGGAAAGGCACGTATACAAACTGTTTGAAGCATAGCTCCCCCAGAACGAAAGTCGGCATTGTACTTCCTATATTCAATCCCGATGCAATTTCTGTGTTTCATCGTCAATATGAAACTCCAAGGGTTACAGTAAATTCCCAGTGTTGCGTCGCAGTCTAATACTGGCGTCTCAGGAAAGGCACGTATACAGACTGTTTGAAGCATTCCTCCCCCTGTACGTAAGTCGGCCTTCTGCCTACTATATTCAATCCCGATGCAATTTATGTGTTTCATAGTCAATATGAAGCTCCAAGGGTTACAGTAAACTCCCAGTGGTGCGTCGCAATCTAATACTGACCTCTCAGTAACTGCACATATACTGACTGTTTGAAGCATTCCTCCCCCTGGACGTAAGTCGGCCTTCTGCCTACTATATTCAATCCCGATGCAATTTCTGTGTTTCATAGTCAATATGAAGCTTCAAGGGTTACAGTAAACACCCAGTGGTGCGTCGCAATCTAATACTGGCCTCTCAGGAAAGGCACGTATACTGACTGTTGGAAGAATTGCTCCCCCTGGACGTAAGTCAGCAAAGTGCCTACTATATTCAATCCCGATGCAATTTCTGTGTTTCATCGTCTATATGAAGCTCCAAGGGTTACAGTAAACACCCAGTGGTGCGTCGCAATCCAATACTGGCCTCTCAGTAACGGCATATATACAGACTGTTTGAAGCATTGCTCCCCCTGGACGTAAGTCGGCCTTCTGCCTACTATATTCAATCCCGATGCAATTTCTGTATATCATAGTCAATATGAAGCGCAAAGGGTTACAGTAAACACCCAGTGAAGCGTCGCAATCTAATACTGGCCTCTCAGTAACGGCACACACACAGACTGTTTGAAGCATTCCTCCCCCTGGACGCAAGCCGGCCTTCTGCCTACTATATTCAATCCCGATTCAATTTCTGTTTTTTATCGTCTATATGAAGCTCCAAGGGTTACAGTAAACCCCCAGTGGTGCGTCGCAGTCTAATACTGGCCTCTCAGGAAAGGCACGTATACAGACTGTTTGAAGCATTGCTCCCCATGGACGTAAGTCGGCATTGTGCCTACTATATTCAATCCCGATGCAATTTCTGTGTTTCATCGTCAATATGAAGCTCCAAGGGTTACAGTAAACACCCAGTGGTGCGTCGTAACCTAATACTGGCCTCTTAGTAACGGCACGTATACAGACTGCTTGAAGCATATCCCCCCCTGACGTAAGTCGGCATTGTGCCTACTATATTCAATCCCGATGCAATTTCTGTGTTTTATCGTCAATATGAAGCTCCAAGGGTTACAGTAAACTCCCAGTGGTGCGTCGCACTCTAATACTGACCTCTCAGTAACTGCACATATATAGACTGTTTGAAGCATTACTCCCCATGGACGTAAGTCGGCATTGTGCCTACTATATTCAATCCCGATGCAATTCCTGTGTTTCATCGTCAATATGAAGCACCAAGGCTGGCAGTAGACACCCAGTGATGCGTCGCAATCTAATACTGGCCTCTGAGGAAAGGAACGTATACAGACTGTTTGAAGCATTACTCCCCCTGGACGTAAGTCGGCCTTCTGCCTACTATATTCAATCCCGATGCAATTTCTGTGTTTCATCGTCAATATGAAGCTCCAAGGGTTACAGTAAACACCCAGTACTGCGTCGCAATCTAATACTGGCCTTTCAGTAACGGCACATATACAGACTGTTTGAAGCATTCCTCGCCCTGGACGTAAGTCGGCCTTCTGCCTACTATATTCCATCCCGATGCAATTTCTGTGTTTCATCGTCAATATGAAGCTCCAAGGGTTACAGTAAACTCCCAGTGGTGCGTCGCAGTCTAATACTGGCCTCTCATGAAAGGCACGTATACAGACTTTTTGAAGCATTGCTCTCCCTGGACATAAGTCGGCATTGTGCCTACTATATTCAATCCCAATGCAATTTCTGTGTTTCATCGTCAATATGAAGCTCCAAGGATTACAGTAAACTCCCAGTGGTGCGTCGGAGTCTAATACTGGCCTCTCAGGAAAGGCTCGTATACAGACTGATTGATGCATTGCTCCCCCTGACCGTAAGTCGGCATTGTGCGTACTATATTCAATCCCGATGCAATTTCTGTGTTTCACCGTCAATATGAAGCTCCAAGGGTTACAGTAAACACCCAGTGGTGCGTCGCAATCTAATACTGGCCTCTCAGTAACGGCACATATACAGACTGTTTGAAGCATTCCTCCCCCTGGACGTAAGTCGGCCTTCTGCCTACTATATTCAATCCCGATATATTTTCTGTGTTGCATACTCAATATGAAGCTCCAAGGGTTACAGTAAACACCCAGTGGTGCGTCGCAATCTAATACTGGCCTCTTAGTAACGGCACATATACAGACTGTTTGAAGCATTCCTCCCCCTGGACGTAAGTCGGCCTTCTGCCTACTATATACAATCCTGATGCAATTTCTGTGTTTCATCGACAATATGAAGCTCCAAGGGTTACAGTAAACACCCAGTGCTGCGTCGCAATCTAATACTGGCCTCTCAGGAAAGGCACGTATACAGACTGTTTGAAGCATTACGCCCCTTGGACGTAAGTCGGCATTGTGCCTACTATATTCAATCCCGATGCAATTTCTGTGTTTCATCGTCAATACGAAGCTCCAAGGGTTACAGTAAACTCCCAGTGGTGCGTCGCAATCTAATACTGGCCTCTCAGTAACGGCACATATACAGACTGTTTGAAGCAATCCTCCCCCTGGACGTAAGTCGGCCTTCTGCCTACTATATTAAATCCCGATGCAATTTCTGTCTTTCACCGTCAATATGAAGCTCCAAGGGTTGCAGTAAACAGCCAGTGGTGCGTCGCAATCTAATACTGGAATCTCCGGAAAGGCACATATACAACTATATGAAGCATTGCTCCCCCTGGACGTAAGTCTGCATTGTGCCTACTATATTCAATCCCGATGCAATTTCTGTGTTTAATCGTCAATATGAAGCTCCAAGAGTTACGGTAAACTCCCAGTGGTGCGTCGCAGTCTAATACTGGCCTCTCAGTAACAGCACATATACAGACTGTTTGAAGCAATCCTCCCCCTGGACGTAAGTCTGCCCTCTGCCTACTATATTCAATCCCGATGCAATTTCTGTGTTTCATCGTCAATATGAAGCTCCAAGGGTTACAGTAAACACCCAGTGGTGCGTAGCAATCTAATACTGGCCTATCAGGTAAGGCACGTATACAGACTGTTTGAAGCATTGCTCCCCCTGGACGCAAGTCGACATTGTGCCTACTATATTCAATCCCGATCCAATTTCTGTGTTTCATCGTCAATATGAAGCTCCAAGGGTTACAGTAAACACCCAGTGAGCGTCGCAATCTAATACGGGCCTCTTAGGAACGGCACGTATACAGACTGTTTGAAGCATTGCTCCCCCTGGACGTAAGTCGGCATTGTGCCAACTATATTCAATCCCGATGCAATTTCTGTGTATCATCGTTAGTATGAAGCTCCAAGGGTTACAGTAAACACCCAGTGGTGCGTCGCAAACTAATACTGGCCTCTTAGTAACGGCACGTATACAGACTGTTTGAAGCATTGCTCCCCCTGGACGTAAGTCGGCATTGTGCCAACTAGATTCAATCCCGATGCAATTTCTGTGTTTCATAGTCAATATGAAGCTCCAAGGGTTACAGTAAACACCCAGTGGTGCTTTGCAATCTATTACTGGAATCTCAGGAAAGGCACGTATACAAATTGTTTGAAGCATAGCTCCCCCTGAACGAAAGTCGGCATTGTACTTCCTATACTCAATCCCGATGCAATTTCTGTGTTTCATCGTCAATATGAAACTCCAAGGGTTACAGTAAATTCCCAGTGTTGCGTCGCAGTCTAATACTGGCGTCTCAGGAAAGGCACGTATACAGACTGTTTGAAGCATTCCTCCCCCTGTACGTAAGTCGGCCTTCTGCCTACTATATTCAATCCCGATGCAATTTCTGTGTTTCATAGTCAATATGAAGCTCCATGGGTTACAGTAAACTCCCAGTGGTGCGTCGCAATCTAATACTGACCTCTCAGTAACTGCACATATACAGACTGTTTGAAGCATTCCTCCCCCTGGACGTAAGTCGGCCTTCTGCCTACTATATTCAATCCCGATGCAATTTCTGTGTTTCATAGTCAATATGAAGCTTCAAGGGTTACAGTAAACACCCAGTGGTGCGTCGCAATCTAATACTGGCCTCTCAGGAAAGGCACGTATACTGACTGTTGGAAGAATTGCTCCCCCTGGACGTAAGTCAGCAAAGTGCCTACTATATTCAATCCCGATGCAATTTCTGTGTTTCATCGTCAATATGAAGCTCCAAGGGTTACAGTAAACACCCAGTGGTGCGTCGCAATCCAATACTGGCCTCTCAGTAACGGCACATATACAGACTGTTTGAAGCATTCCTCCCCCTGGACGTAAGTCGGCCTTCTGCCTACTATATTCAATCCCGATGCAATTTCTGTATATCATAGTCAATATGAAGCTCAAAGGGTTACAGTAAACACCCAGTGAAGCGTCGCAATCTAATACTGGCCTCTCAGTAACGGCACACACACAGACTGTTTGAAGCATTCCTCCCCCTGGACGCAAGCCGGCCTTCTGCCTACTATATTCAATCCCGATTCAATTTCTGTTTTTTATCGTCTATATGAAGCTCCAAGGGTTACAGTAAACTCCCAGTGGTGCGTCGCAGTCTAATACTGGCCTCTCAGGAAAGGCACGTAAACATACTGTTTGAAGCATTGCCACCCCTGGACGTAAGTCGGCATTGTGCCTACTATATTCAATCCCGATGCAATTTCTGTGTTTCATCATCAATATGAAGCTCCAAGGGTTACAGTAAACACCCAGTGGTGCGTCGCAACCTAATACTGGCCTCTTAGTAACGGCACGTATACAGACTGCTTGAAGCATATCCCCCCCTGACGTAAGTCGGCATTGTGCCTACTACATTCAATCCCGATGCAATTTCTGTGTTTTATCGTCAATATGAAGCTCCAAGGGTTACAGTAAACTCCCAGTGGTGCGTCGCAATCCAATACTGGCCTCTCAGGAAAGGCACGTATACAGATTGTTTAAAGCATTGCTCCCCTGGACTTAAGTCGGCATTGTGCCTACTATATTCAATCCTGATGCAATTTCTGTGTTTCATCGTCAATATGAAGTTCCAAGGGTTACAGTAAACACCCAGTGGTGCGTCGCAACCTAATACTGGCCTCTTAGTAACGGCACGTAAACAGACTGTTTGAAGCATTGCCACCCCTGGACGTAAGTCGGCATAGTGCCTACTATATTCAATCCCGATGCAATTTTTGTGTTTCATCGTCAATATGAAGCTCCAAGGGTTACAGTAAACACCCAGTGGTGCGTCGCAATCTAATACTAGACTCTCAGGAAAGGCACGTATACGGACTGTTTGAAGCATTGCTGCCCCTGAACGTAAGACGGCATTGTAGCTACTATATTCAATCCCGAAGCAATTTCAGTGTTTCATCGTCAACATGTAGCTCCAAGGGTTACAGTAAAAACCCAGTGGTTCGTCGCAATCTAAAACTGGCCTCTCAGGAAAGGCACGTATACAGACTGTTTGAAGCATTGCTCCCCCTGGACGTAAGTCGGCATTGTGCCTACTATATTCAATCCCGATGCAATTTCTGTGTTTCATCGTCAATATGAAGCTCCAAGGGTTACAGTAAACTCTCAGTGGTGCGTCGCAATCCAATACTGGCCTCTCAGGAAAGGCACGTATACAGACTGTTTGAAGCATTGCTCCCCTGGACTTAAGTCGGCATTGTGCCTACTATATTCAATCCTGATGCAATTTATGTGTTTCATCGTCAATATGAGGTTCCAAGGGTTACAGTAAACACCCAGTCGTGCGTCGCAACCTAATACTGGCCTCTTAGTAACGGCACGTAAACAGACTGTTTGAAGCATTGCCACCCCTGGACGTAAGTCGGCATTGTGCCTACTATATTCAATCCCGATGCAATTTCTGTGTTTCATCGTCAATATGAAGCTCCAAGGGTTACAGTAAACACCCAGTCGTGCGACGCAATCTAATACTAGCCTCTCAGGAAAGGCACGTATACGGACTGTTTGAAGCATTCCTGCCCCTGGACGCAAGCCGGCCTTCTGCGTACTATATTCAATCCCGATGCAATTTCTGTTTTTTATCGTCTATATGAAGCTACAAGGGTTACAGTAAACTCCCAGTGGTGCGTCGCAGTCTAATACTGGCCTCTCAGGAAAGGCACGTATACAGACTGTTTGAAGCATTGCTCCCCATGGACGTAAGTCGGCATTGTGCCTACTATATTCAATTCCGATGCAATTTCTGTGTTTCATCGTCAATATGAAGCTCCAAGTGTTACAGTAAACACCCAGTGGTGCATCGCAACCTAATACTGGCCTCTTTGTAACGGTACGTATACAGACTGTTTGAAGCATATTACCCCCTGACGTAAGTCGGCATTGTGCCTACTATATTCAATCCCGATGCAATTTCTGTCTTTCATCGTCAATATGAAGCTCCAAGGGTTACAGTAAACTCCCAGTGGTGCGTCGCAATCCAATACTGGCCTCTCAGGAAAGGCACGTATACAGACTGTTTGAAGCATTGCTCCCCTGGACTTAAGTCGGCATTGTGCCTACTATATTCAATCCTGATGCAATTTCTGTGTTTCATCGTCAATATGAAGTTCCAAGGGTTACAGTAAAAACCCAGTGGTGCGTCGCAACCTAATACTGGCCTCTTAGTAACGGCACGTAAACATACTGTTTGAAGCATTGCCACCCCTGGACGTAAGTCGGCATTGTGCCTACTATATTCAATCCCGATGCAATTTCTGTGTTTCATCGTCAATATGAAGCTCCAAGGGTTACAGTAAACACCCAGTGGTGCGTCGCAATCTAATACTAGCCTCTCAGGAAAGGCACGTATACGGACTGTTTGAAGCATTGCTGCCCCTGAACGTAAGACGGCATTGTAGCTACTATATTCAATCCCGATGCAATTTCTGTGTTTCATCGTCAACATGAAGCTCCAAGGGTTACAGTAAAAACCCAGTGGTGCGTCGCAATCTAATACTGGCCTCTCACGAAAGGCACGTATACAGACTGTTTGAAGCATTGCTCCCTCTGGACGTAACTCGGCATTGTGCCTACTATATTCAATCCCGATGCAATTTCTGTGTTTCATCGTCAATATGAAGCTCCAAGGGTTACAGTAAACTCTCAGTGGTGCGTCGCAATCCAATACTGGCCTCTCAGGAAAGGCACATATACAGACTGTTTGAAGCATTACTCACCCTGGACGTAAGTCGGCATTGTGCCTACCATATTCAATCCCGGTGCAATTTGTGTCTTTCATCGTTAATATGAAGCTCCAAGGGTTACAGTAAACACGCAGTGGTGCGTCGCAATCTAATACTCGCCTCTCAAGAAAGGCACGTATTCAGACTGTTTGAAGCATTACTCCCCCTGGACGGAAGTCGGCATTGTGCCTACTATATTCAATCCCGATGTAATTTCTGTGTTTCTTTGTCAATATGAAGCTCCAAGGGAAACAGTAAACACCAAGTGGTGCGTCGGATTCTAATACTGGCCCACACAGTTACGGCACGTTTACAGATTGTTTGAAGCATTGCTCCCCCTGGACGTAAGTCAGCCTTGTGGCTACTATATTCAATCCCGATGCAATTTCTGTGTTTCATCGTCAACATGAAGCTCCAAGGGGTACAGTAAAAACCCAGTGGTGCGTCGCAATCTAATACTGGCCTCTCAGTAACGGCGCGTATACAGACTGTTTGAAGCATTGCTCCCCCTGGACGTAAGTCGGCATTGTGCCTGCTATATTCAATCCCGATGCAATTTCTGTGTTTCATCGTCAATATGAATCTCCAAGGGTTTCAGTAAACACCCAGTGGTGCGTCGCAATCTAATACTGGCCTCTCAGTAACGGCATGTATACACACTGTTTGAAGCATTGCTCCCCCTGGACGTAAGTCGGCATGGTGCCTACTATGTTCTATCCCGATGCAATTTATGTGTTACATCGTCAATATGAAGCTCCAAGGGTCACAGTAAACACCCAGTGGTGCGTCGCAATCTAATGCTGGCCTCTCAGTAACGGCACGTATACAGACTGTTTAAAGCATTGCTCCCTTTGGACGTAAGTCGGCATTGTGCCTACTATATTCAATCCCGATGCAATTTCTGTGTTTCATCGTCAATATGAAGCTCCAAGGGTTACAGTAAGCACCCAGTGGTGCGTCGCAATCTAATACTGGCCTCGCAGGAAAGGCACGTATACCGACTGTTCGAAGCATTACTCCCCCTGCACGTAAGTCGGCATTGTGCCTACTATATTCAATCCCGATGAAATTTCTGTGTTTCATCGTCAATATGAAGCTCCAAGGGTTACAGTAAACACCCAGTGGTGCATCGCAATCTAATACTGGCCTCTCAGTAACGGCACGTATACAGCCTGTATGAAGCATTGCTCTCCCTGGACGTGAGTCGGCATTGTGCCTACTATATTCAATCCCCATTCAATTTCTGTGTTTCATCGTCAATATGAAGCTGCAAGAGTTACAGTAAACATCCGGTGGTGCGTTGCAATCTAATACTAGCCTCTCATGAAAGGCACGTATACGGACTGTTTGAAGCATTGCTCACCCTGAACGTAAGTCGGCATTGTGACAACTATATTCAAGCCCGATGCAATTTCTGTGCTTCATCGTCAATATGAAGCTCCCAGGGTTACAGTAAACACCCAGTGGTGCGTCGCAATCTAATACTGGCCTCTCAGGAAAGGTACGTATACAGACTGTTGGAAGCATTGCTCCCCCTGGACGTAAGTGTGCATTGTGCCTACTACATTCAATCCCGATGCAATTTCTTTGTTTCATCGTCAATATGAAGCTCCAAGGGAAACAGTAAACACCCAGTGGTGCGTCGCAATCTAATACAGGCCTCTCAGTTACGGCACGTAGACAGACTGTTTGAAGCATTGCTCACCCTGAACGTAAGTCGGCATTGTGACAACTATATTCAAGCCCGATGCAATTTCTGTGCTTCATCGTCAATATGAAGCTCCCAGGGTTACAGTAAACACCGAGTGGTGCATCGCAATCTAATACTGGCCCCTCAGGAAAGGCACGTATACAGACTGTTTGAAGAATTGCTCCCCCTGTACGTAAGTCGGCCTTCTGCCTACTATATTCAATCCCGATGCAATTTCTGTGTTTCATAGTCAATATGAAGCTCCAAGGGTTACAGTAAACACCCAGTGGTGCGTCGCAATCTAATACTGCCCACTCTGTAACGGCACATATACAGACTGTTTGAAGTATTCCTCCCCCTGGCCGTAAGTCGGCCTTCTGCCTACTATATTCAATCCCGATGCAATTTCTGTGTTTCATAGTCAATATGAAGCTCCAAGGGTTACAGTAAACACCCAGTGGTGCGTCGCAATCTAATACTGGCCTCTCAGGGAAGGAACGTATACAGACTGTTTGAAGCATTGCTCCCCCTGGACGTAAGTCGGCATTGTGAATACTATATTCAATCCCGATGCAATTTCTGTGTTTCATCGTCAATATGAAGCTCCAAGGGTTACAGTAAACACCCAGTGGTGCGTCGCAATGTAATACTGGCCTCTCAGTAACGGCACATATACAGACTGTTTGAAGCATTGCTCCCCCTGGACGTAAATCGGCCTTCTGCCTACTATATTGAATCCCGATGCAATTTCTGTATTTCATAGTCAATATGAAGCTCCAAGGGTTGCAGTAAACACCCAGTGGTGCGTCGCAATCTACTGCAGGCCTCTGAGTAACGGCACATATACAGACTGTTTGAAGCATTCCTCCCCCTGGACGTAAGTCGGCCTTCTGCCTACCATATTCAATCCCGATGCAATTTCTGTGTTTCATCGTCAATATGAAGCTCCAAGGGTTACAGTAAACACCCAGTGGTGCGTCGCAATCTAATACTGGCCTCTCAGTAACGGCACGTACACAGACTGATTGAAGCATTGCTCCCCCTGCACGTAAGTCGGCATTGTGCCTACTATATTCAATCCCGATGCAATTTCTGTGTTTCATCGTCAGTATGAAGCTCCAAGGGTTACAGTAAACACCCAGTGGTACGTCGCAATCTAATTCTGGCCTCGCAGGAAAGGCACGTATACAGACTGTTCGAAGCATTACTCCCCCTGGACGTAAGTCGGCATTGTGCATACTATATTCAATCCCGATGCAATTTCTGTGTTTCATCGTCAATATGAAGCTGCAAGAGTTACAGTAAACACCCGGTGGTGCGTTTCAATCTAATACTAGCCTCTCATGAAAGGCACGTATACGGACTGTTTGAAGCATTGCTCACCCTGAACGTAAGACGGCATTGTGACAACTGTATTCAAGCCCGATGCAATTTCTGTGTTTCATCGTCAATATGAAGCTCCCAGGGTTACAGTAAACACCCAGTGGTGCGTCGCAATCTAATACTGGCCTCTCAGGAAAGGTACGAATACAGACTGTTGGAAGCATTGCTCCCCCTGAACGTAAGTGGGCATTGTGCCTACTATATTCAATCCCGATGCAATTTCTTTGTTTCATCGTCAATATGATTCTCCAAGGGAAACAGTAAACACCCAGTGGTGCGTCGCAATCTAATACTGGCCTCTTAGTAACGGCACTTATACAGACTGTTTGAACCATTGCTCCCCGTGGACGTAAGTCGGCATTGTGCCTACTATATTCAGTCCCGATGCAATTTATGTGTTTCATCGTCAATATGAAGCTCCAAGGGTTACAGTAAACACCCAGTGGTGCGTCGCAATCTAATACTGGCCTCTCAGTAACGGCACGTACACAGACTGTTTGAAGCATTGCTCCCCCTGCACGTAAGTCGGCATCGTGCCTACTGTATTCAATCCCGATGCAATTTCTGTGTTTCATCGTCAGTATGAAGCTCCGAGGGTTACAGTAAACACCCAGTGGTACGTCGCAATCTAATACTGGCCTCGCAGGAAAGGCACGTATACCGACTGTTCGAAGCATTACTCCTCCTGCACGTAATTCGGCATTGTGCCTACTATATTCAATCCCGATGAAATTTCTGTGTTTCATCGTCAATATGAAGCTCCAAGGGTTACAGTAAACACCCAGTGGTGCATCGCAATCTAATACTGGCCTCTCAGTAACGGCACGTATACAGACTGTATGAAGCATTGCTCTCCCTGGACGTGAGTCGGCATTGTGCCTACTATATTCAATCCCCATTCAATTTCTGTGTTTCATCGTCAATATGAAGCTCCAAGGGTTACAGTAAACACCCAGTGGTGCGTCGCTATCTAATACTGGCCTCTTAGTAACGGCACGTATTCAGACTGTTTGATGCATTGCTCCCCGTGGACGTAAGTCGTCATTGTGCCTACTATATTCAGTCCCGATGCAATTTCTGTGTTTCACCGTCAATATGAAGCCCCAAGGGTTACAGTAAACACCCAGTGGTGCGTCGCAATCTAATACTGGCCTCTCAGTAACGGCACGTACACAGTCCGATTGAAGCATTGCTCCCCCTGCACGTAAGTCGGCATTGTGCCTACTATATTCAATCCCGATGCAATTTCTGTGCTTCATCGTCAATATGAAGCGGCAAGAGTTACAGTAAACACCCGGTGGTGCGTTGCAATCTAATACTAGCCTCTCATGAAAGGCACGTATACGGACTGTTTGAAGCATTGCTCACCCTGAACGTAAGTCGGCATTGTGACAACTATATTCAAGCCCGATGCAATTTCTGTGTTTCATCGTCAATATGAAGCTCCCAGGGTTACAGTAAACACCCAGTGGTGCGTCGCAATCTAATACTGGCCTCTCAGGAAAGGTACGTATACAGACTGTTGGAAGCATTGCGCCCCCTGGACGTAAGTGTGCATTGTGCCTACTACATTCAATCCCGATGCAATTTCTTTGTTTCATCGTCAATATGAAGCTCCAAGGGAAACAGTAAACACCCAGTGGTGCGTCGCAATCTAATACAGGCCTCTCAGTTACGGCACGTAGACAGACTGTTTGAAGCATTGCTCCCGCTGGACGGAAGTCGGCATTGTGCCAACTAAATTCAATCCCGATGCAATTTCTATGTTTCATCGTCAACATGAAGCTCCAAGCGTTACAGTAAACACCGAGTGGTGCATCGCAATCTAATACTGGCCCCTCAGGAAAGGCACGTATACAGACTGTTTGAAGAATTCCTCCCCCTGTACGTAAGTCGGCCTTCTGCCTACTATATTCAATCCCGATGCAATTTCTGTGTTTCATAGTCAATATGAAGCTCCAAGGGTTACAGTAAACACCCAGTGGTGCGTCGCAATCTAATACTGGCCACTCTGTAACGGCACATATACAGACTGTTTGAAGTATTCCTCCCCCTGGCCGTAAGTCGGCCTTCTGCCTACTATATTCAATCCCGATGCAATCTCTGTGTTTCATAGTCAATATGAAGCTCCAAGGGTTACAGTAAACACCCAGTGGTGCGTCGCAATCTAATACTGGCCTCTCAGGGAAGGAACGTATACAGACTGTTTGAAGCATTGCTCCCCCTGGACGTAAGTCGGCATTGTGAATACTATATTCAATCCCGATGCAATTTCTGTGTTTCATCGTCAATATGAAGCTCCAAGGGTTACAGTAAACACCCAGTGGTGCGTCGCAATGTAATACTGGCCTCTCAGTAACGGCACATATACAGACTGTTTGAAGCATTGCTCCCCCTGGACGTAAATCGGCCTTCTGCCTACTATATTGAATCCCGATGCAATTTCTGTATTTCATAGTCAATATGAAGCTCCAAGGGTTGCAGTAAACACCCAGTGGTGCGTCGCAATCTAATACTGGCCTCTGAGTAACGGCACATATACAGACTGTTTGAAGCATTCCTCCCCCTGGACGTAAGTCGGCCTTCTGCCTACCATAATCAATCCCGATGCAATTTCTGTGTTTCATCGTCAATATGAAGCTCCAAGGGTTACAGTAAACACCCAGTGGTGCGTCGCAATCTAATACTGGCCTCTCAGTAACGGCACGTACACAGACTGATTGAAGCATTGCTCCCCCTGCACGTAAGTCGGCATTGTGCCTACTATATTCAATCCCGATGCAATTTCTGTGTTTCATCGTCAGTATGAAGCTCCAAGGGTTACAGTAAACACCCAGTGGTACGTCGCAATCTAATTCTGGCCTCGCAGGAAAGGCACGTATACAGACTGTTCGAAGCATTACTCCCCCTGGACGTAAGTCGGCATTGTGCATACTATATTCAATCCCGATGCAATTTCTGTGTTTCATCGTCAATATGAAGCTGCAAGAGTTACAGTAAACACCCGGTGGTGCGTTGCAATCTAATACTAGCCTCTCATGATAGGCACGTATACGGACTGTTTGAAGCATTGCTCACCCTGAACGTAAGTCGGCATTGTGACAACTGTATTCAAGCCCGATGCAATTTCTGTGTTTCATCGTCAATATGAAGCTCCCAGGGTTACAGTAAACACCCAGTGGTGCGTCGCAATCTAATACTGGCCTCTCAGGAAAGGTACGTATACAGACTGTTGGAAGCATTGCTCCCCCTGAACGTAAGTGGGCATTGTGCCTACTATATTCAATCCCGATGCAATTTCTTTGTTTCATCGTCAATATGATGCTCCAAGGGAAACAGTAAACACCCAGTGGTGCGTCGCAATCTAATACTGGCCTCTCAGTTACGGCACGTAGACAGACTGTTTGAAGCATTGCTCCCGCTGGACGTAAGTCAGCATTGTGCCAACTATATTCAATCCCAATGCAATTTCTATGTTTCATCGACAACATGAAGCTCCAAGGGTTACAGTAAACACCCAGTGGTGCATCGCAATCTAATACTGGCCCCTCAAGAAAGGCACGTATACAGACTGTTTGAAGCATTCCTCCCCCAGTACGTAAGTCGGCCTTCTGCCTACTATATTCAATCCCGATGCAATTTCTGTGTTTCATAGTCAATATGATGCTCCAAGGGTTACAGTAAACACCCAGTGGTGCGTCGCAATCTAATACTGGCCTCTCTGTAACGGCACATATACAGACTGTTTGAAGCATTCCTCCCCCTGGCCGTAAGTCGGCCTTCTGCCTACAATATTCAATCCCGATGCAATTTCTGTGTTTCATAGTCAATATGAAGCTCCAAGGGTTACAGTAAACACCCAGTGGTGCGTCGCAATCTAATACTGGCCTCTCAGGGAAGGAACGTATACAGACTGTTTGAAGCATTGCTCCCCCAGGACGTAAGTCGGCATTGTGCCTATTATATTCAATCCCGATGCAATATCTGTGTTTCATCGTCAATATGAAGCTCCAAGGGTTACAGTAAACACCCAGTGGTGCGTCGCAATCTAATACTGGCCTCTCAGTAACGGCACATATACAGACTGTTTGAAGCATTGCTCCCCCTGGACGTAAATCGGCCTTCTGCCTACTATATTCAATCCCGATGCAATTTCTGTATTTCATTGTCAATATGAAGCTCCAAGGGTTACAGTAAACACCCAGTGGTGCGTCGCAATCTAATACTGGCCTCTGAGTAACGGCACATATACAGACTGTTTGAAGCATTCCTCCCCCTGGACGTAAGTCGGCCTTCTGCCTACCATATTCAATCCCGATGCAATTTCTGTGTTTCATCGTCAATATGAAGCTCCAAGGGTTACAGTAAACTCCCAGTGGTGCGTCGCTGTCTAATACTGGCCTCTCGGGAAATGCACGTACACAGACTGTTTGAAGCATTGCTCCCCCTGGACGTAAGTCGGCATTGTGCCAACTATATTCAATCCCGATGCAATTTCTGTGTTTCATCGTCAATATGAAGTTCGAAGGGTTACAGTAAATTCCCAGTGGTGCGTCGCAATCTAATACTGGCCTCTGAGGAAAGGGACGTATACAGACTGTTTGAAGCATTACTCCCCCTGGACGAAAGTCGGCATTGTGTCTATTATATTCAATCCCGATGCAATTTCTGTGTTTCATTGTCAACATGAAGCTCCAAGGGTTACAGTAAACACCCAGTGGTGCGTCGCAATCTAATACTGGCCTCTCAAGAAAGGCAAGTATTCAGACTGTTTGAAGCATTAGTCCCCCTGGCCGTAAGCCGGCATTGTGCCTACTATACTCAATCCCGATGTAATTTCTGTGTTTCATTGTCAATATGAAGCTCCAAGGGTTACAGTAAACACCCAGTGGTGCGTCGCAATCTAATACTGGTCTCACAGTAAAGGAACGTATACAGACTGTTTGAAGCATTGCTCCCCCTGGACGTAAATCGGCCTTGAGCCTACTATATTCAATCCCGATGCAATTTCTGTGTTTTGTCGTCAATATGAAGCTCCAAGTGTTACAGTAAACACGCAGTGGTGCGTCGCAATCTAATACTGGCCTCTCAAGAAAGGCAAGTATTCAGACTGTTTGAAGCATTACTCCCCCTGGACGTAAGTCGGCATTGTGCCTACTATATTCAATCCCGATGTAATTTCTGTGTTTCATTGTCAATATGAAGCTCCAAGGGTTACAGTAAACACCCGGTGGTGCGTCGCAATCTAATACTGGCCTCACAGTGAAGGAACGTATACAGACTGTTTGAAGCATTGCTCCCCCTGGACGTAAATCGGCCTTGAGCCTACTATATTCAATCCCGATGCAATTTCTGTGTTTCGTCGTCAATATGAAGCTCCAAGAATTACAGTAAACACGCAGTGGTGCGTCGCAATCTAATACTGGCCTCTCAGTAACGGCGCGTATACAGACTGTTTGAACATAGCTCCCTCTGGATGTAAGTCGGCATTGTGCCTACTACATTCAATCCCGATGTAATTTCTGTGTTTCATCGTCAATATGAAGCTCTAAGGGTTACAGTAAACACCCAGTGGTGCGTCGCAATCTAAAACTGGCCTCTTAGTAACGGCACATATACAGACTGTTTGAAGCATTACTCCCCCTGGACGTAAGTCGGCATTGTGCTTACTATATTCAATCCTGATGCAATATCTGTGTTTCATCGTCAATGTGAAGGTCCAAACAATGCAGTAAACACCCAGCGGTGCGTCGCAATCTAATACTGGCCTCTCAGGAAAGGCACGTATACAGACTGTTTGAAGCATTGCTCCATCTGGACGTAAGTCGGCATTGTGCCTACTATATTCAATCCCAATGCAATTTCTGTGATTCATCGTCAATATGAAGCTCCAAGGGTTACAGTAAACACCCAGTGGTGCGTCGCAATCTAATACTGGCCTTTCAGGAAAGGCACGTATTCAGACTGCATCAGGCATTGCTCCCCCTGAACGTAGTTGGCATTGTGCCTACTATATTCAATCCCGATGCCAGTTCTGTGTTTCATCGTGAATATGAAGCTCCAAGGGTTACAGTAAACACCCAGTGGTGCGTCGCAATCTAACACTGCCCTCTCAGTAACGGCGCGTATACAGACAGTTTGAACATTGCTCTCTCTGGATGTAAGTCGGCATTGTGCCTACTATATTCAATCCCGATGCAATTTCTGTGTTTCATAGTCAATATGAAGCTCCAAGGGTTACAGTAAACACCCAGTGGTGTGTCGCAATCTAATACTGGCCTCTCAGGAAAGGCACGTATACAGACTGTTTGAAGCATTCCTCCCCCTGTACGTAAGTCAGCCTTCTGCCTACTATATTCAATCCCGATGGAATTTCTGTGTTTCATAGTCAATATGAAGCTCCAATGGTTACAGTAAACACCCAGTGGTGCGTCGCAATCTAATACTGGCCTCTCTGTAACGGCACATATACAGACTGTTTGAAGCATTCCTCCCCCTGGACGTAAGTCGGCCTTCTGCCTACTATATTCAATCCCGATGCAATTTCTGTGTTTCATAATCAATATGAAGCTCCAAGGGTTACAGTAAACACCCAGTGGTGCGTCGCAATCTAATACTGGCCTCTCAGGAAAGGCACGTATACAGACTGTTTGAAGCATTGCTCCCCCTGGACGTAAGTCGGTATTGTGCCTACTATATTCAATCCCGATGCAATTTCTGTGTTTCATCGTGAATATGAAGCTCCAAGGGTTACAGTAGACACCCAGTGTTGCGACGAAATCTAATACTGGCCTCTCAGTAACGGCACATATACAGACTGTTTGAAGCATTCCTCCCCCTGGACGTAAGTCGTCCTTCTGCCTACCATATTCAATCCCGATGCAATTTCTGTGTTACATCGTCAATATGAAGCTCCAAGGGTTACAGTAAACACCCAGTGGTGCGTCGCAATCTAATACTGGCCTCTCAGGAAAGGCACGTATACAGACTGTTTGAAGCATTGCTCCCCCTGGACGTAACACGGAATTGTGCCTACTATATTCAATCCCGATGCAATTTCTGTGTTTCATCGTCAACATGAAGTTCCAAGGGTTACAGTAAACACCCAGTTGTGCGTCGCTATCTAATACTGGCCTCTCAGTAACGGCACGTATATAGACTGTTTGAAGCATTGCTCCCCCTGGACGTAAGTCGGCATTGTGCCTACTATATTCAATCCCGATGTAATTTCTGTGTTTCATCGTCAATATGAAGCTCCAAGGGTTACAGTAAACTCCCAGTGGTGTGTCGCAATCTAATACTGGCCTCTCAGGAAAGGGACGTATACAGACTGTTTGAAGCATTACTCCCCCTGGACGTAAGTCGGCATTGTGCCTACTATATTCAATCCCGATGCAATTTCTGTCTTTCATCGTCAATATTAAGCTCCAAGGGTTACAGTAAACACCTAGTGGTGCGTCGTAATCTAATACTGGCCTCTCAAGAAAGGCACGTATTCAGACTGTTTGAAGCATTACTCCCCCTATACGTAAGTCGGCATTGTGCCTACTATATTCAATCCCGATGTAATTTCTGTTTCATTCTCAATATGAAGCTCCAAGGGTTACTGTAAACACCCAGTGGTGCGTCGCAATCTAATACTGGCCTCTGAGCAACGGCGCGTATACAGGACTGTTTGAAGCATTGCTCCCCCTAGACGTAAGTCGGCATTGTGCCTACTATATTCAGTCCCGATGCAATTTCTGTGTTTCATCGTCAATATGAAGCTCCAAGGGTTACAGTAAACACGCAGTGGAGCGTCGCAATCTAACACTGGCCTCTCAGTAACGGCACGTATACAGACTGTTTGAAGCATTGCTCCCCCTGGACGTAAGTCGACATTGTGCCTACTATATTCAATCCCGATGCAATTTCTGTGTTTCATCGTCAATATGAAGCTCCAAGGGTTATAGTAAACACCCTGTGGTGCGTCGCAATCTAATACTGGCCTCTTGGTAACGGCACGTATACAGACTATGTGAAGCACTGCTCCACCTGGACGTAAGTCGGCATTGTGCCAACTATATTCAATCCCGATGCAATTTCCGTGTTTCATCGTCAATATGAAGTTCCAAGGGTTACAGTAAATAACCAGTGGTGCGTCGCAATCTAATACTGGCCTCTTAGTAACGGCACGTATACAGAATGTTTGAAGCATTGCTCCCCGTGGACGTAAGGCGGCATTGTGCCTACTATATTCAGTCCCGATGCAATTTCCGTGTTTCATTGTCAATATGAAGCACAAAGGGTTACAGTAAACACCCAGTGGTGCGTCGCAATCTAATACTGGCCTCTCAGTAACGGCACGTATACAGACTGTTTGAAGCATTGCTCCCCCTGGACGTAAGTCGGCATTGTGCCTACTATATTCAATCCTGATGCAATTTCTGTGTTTCATCGTTAATATGAAGTTCCAAGCGTTACAGTAAACACCCAGTGGTGCGTCGCAATGTAATACTGGCCTCTTAGTAATGGCACGTATACAGACTGTTTGAAGCATTGCCCCCCTGGACGTAAGTCGGCCTTCTGCCTACCATATTCAATCCCGATGCAATTTCTGTGTTTCATCGTCAATATGAAGCTCCAAGGGTTACAGTAAACTCCCAGTGGTGCGTCGCTGTCTAATACTGGCCTCTTGGGAAATGCACGTACACAGACTGTTTGAAGCATTGCTCCCCCTGGACGTAAGTCGGCATTGTGCCAACTATATTCAATCCCGATGCAATTTCTGTGTTTCATCGTCAATATGAATTTCGAAGGGTTACAGTAAATTCCCAGTGGTGCGTCGCAATCTAATACTGGCCTCTGAGGAAAGGGACGTATACAGACTGTTTGAAGCATTACTCCCTCTGGATGTAAGTCGGCATTGTGTCTATTATATTCAATCCCGATGCTATTTCTGTGTTTCATTGTCAACATGAAGCTCCAAGGGTTACAGTAAACACCCAGTGGTGCGTCGCAATCTAATACTGGCCTCTCAAGAAAGGCAAGTATTCAGACTGTTTGAAGCATTACTCCCCCTGGACGTAAGTCGGCATTGTGCCTACTATATTCAATCCCGATGTAATTTCTGTGTTTCATTGTCAATATGAAGCTCCAAGGGTTACAGTAAACACCCAGTGGTGCGTCGCAATCTAATACTGGCCTCACAGTAAAGGAACGTATACAGACTGTTTGAAGCATTGCTCCCCCTGACCGTAAATCGGCCTTGAGCCTACTATATTCAATCCCGATGCAATTTCTGTGTTTCATCGTCAATATGAAGCTCCAAGGGTTACAGTAAACACGCAGTGGTGCGTCGCAATCTAATACTGGCCTCTCAAGAAAGGCAAGTATTCAGACTGTTTGAAGCATTACTCCCCCTGGACGTAAGTCGGCATTGTGCCTACTATATTCAATCCCGATGTAATATCAGTGTTTCATTGTCAATATGAAGCTCCAAGGGTTACAGTAAACACCCAGTGGTGCGTCGCAATCTAATACTGGCCTCACAGTGAAGGAACGTATACAGACTGTTTGAAGCATTGCTCCCCCTGGACGTAAATCGGCCTTGAGCCTACTATATTCAATCCCGATGCAATTTCTGTGTTTCGTCGTCAATATGAGGCTCCAAGGGTTACAGTAAACACGCAGTGGTGCGTCGCAATCTAATACTGGCCTCTCAGTAACGGCGCGTATACAGACTGTTTGAACATAGCTCCCTCTGGATGTAAGTCGGCATTGTGCCTACTACATTCAATCCCGATGTAATATCTGTGTTTCATCGTCAATATGAAGCTCTAAGGGTTACAGTAAACACCCAGTGGTGCGTCGCAATCTAAAACTGGCCTCTTAGTAACGGCACATATACAGACTGTTTGAAGCATTACTCCCCCTGGACGTAAGTCGGCATTGTGCTTACTATATTCAATACTGATGCAATATCTGTGTTTCATCGTCAATGTGAAGGTCCAAACAATGCAGTAAACACCCAGCGGTGCGTCGCAATCTAATACTGGCCTCTCAGGAAAGGCACGTATACAGACTGTTTGAAGCATTGCTCCATCTGGACGTAAGTCGGCATTGTGCCTACTATATTCAATCCCAATGCAATTTCTGTTATTCATCGTCAATATGAAGCTCCAAGGGTTACAGTAAACACCCAGTGGTGCGTCGCAATCTAATACTGGCCTCTCAGGAAAGGCACGTATACAGACTGCATCAAGCATTGCTCCCCCTGAACGTAGTTGGCATTGTGCCTACTATATTCAATCCCGATGCAATTTCTGTGTTTCATCGTCAATATGAAGCTCCAAGGGTTACAGTAAACACCCAGTGGTGCGTCGCAATCTAACACTGGCCTCTCAGTAACGGCGCGTATACAGACAGTTTGAACATAGCTCCCTCTGGATGTAAGTCGGCATTGTGCCTACTATATTCAATCCCGATGCAATTTCTGTGTTTCATAGTCAATATGAAGCTCCAAGGGTTACAGTAAACACCCAGTGGTGTGTCGCAATCTAATACTGGCCTCTCAGTAACGGCACATATCAGACTGTTTGAAGCATTCCTCCCCCTGGACGTAAGTCGTCCTTCTGCCTACCATATTCAATCCCGATGCAATTTCTGTGTTACATCGTCAATATGAAGCTCCAAGGGTACAGTAAACACCCGGTGGTGCGTCGCAATCTAATACTGGCCTCTCAGGAAAGGCACGTATACAGACTGTTTAAAGCATTGCTCCCCCTGGACGTAACACGGAATTGTGCCTACTATATTCAATCCCGATGCAATTTCTGTGTTTCATCGTCAACATGAAGCTCCAAGGGTTACAGTAAACACCCAGTTGTGCGTCGCTATCTAATACTGGCCTGTCAGTAAAGGCACGTATATAGACTGTTTGAAGCATTGCTCCCCCTGGACGTAAGTCGGCATTGTGCCTACTATACTCAATCCCGATGTAATTTCTGTGTTTCATCGTCAATATGAAGCTCCAAGGGTTACAGTAAACTCCCAGTGGTGCGTCGCAATCTAATACTGGCCTCTCAGGAAAGGGACGTATACAGACTGTTTGAAGCATTACTCCCCCTGGACGTAAGTCGGCATTGTGCCTACTATATTCAATCCCGATGTAATTTCTGTCTTTCATCGTCAATATTAAGCTCCAAGGGTTACAGTAAACACCCAGTGGTGCGTCGCAATCTAATACTGGCCTCTCAAGAAAGGCACGTATTCAGACTGTTTGAAGCATTACTCCACCTATACGTAAGTCGGCATTGTGCCTACTATATTCAATCCCGATGTAATTTCTGTTTCAATCTCAATATGAAGCTCCAAGGGTTACAGTAAACACCCAGTGGTGCGTCGCAATCTAATACTGGCCTCTCAGCAACGGCGCGTATACAGACTGTTTGAAGCATTGCTCCCCCTGGACGTAAGTCGGCATTGTGCCTACTATATTCAGTCCCGATGCAATTTCTGTGTTTCATCGTCAATATGAAGCTCCAAGGGTTACAGTAAACACCCAGTGGAGCGTCGCAATCTAACACTGGCCTCTCAGTAACGGCACGTATACAGACTGTTTGAAGCATTGCTCCCCCTGGACGTAAGTGGATATTGTGCCTACTATTTTCAATCCCGATGCAATTTCTGTGTTTCATCGTCAATATGAAGCTCCAAGGGTTATAGTAAACACCCTGTGGTGCGTCGCAATCTAATACTGGCCTCTTGGTAACGGCACGTATACAGACTATGTGAAGCACTGCTCCACCTGGACGTAAGTCGGCATTGTGCCAACTATATTCAATCCCGATGCAATTTCCCTGTTTCATCGTCAATATGAAGTTCCAAGGGTTACAGTAAACACCCAGTGGTGCGTCGCAATCTAATACTGGCCTCTTAGTAACGGCACGTATACAGAATGTTTGAAGCATTGCTCCCCGTGGACGTAAGTCGGCATTGTGCCTACTATATTCAGTCCCGATGCAATTTCCGTGTTTCATTGTCAATATGAAGCTCAAAGGGTTACAGTAAACACCCAGTGGTGCGTCGCAATCTAATACTGGCCTCTCAGTAACGGCACGTATTCAGACTGTTTGAAGCATTGCTCCCCCTGGACGTAAGTCGGCATTGTGCCTACTATATTCAATCCTGATGCAATTTCTGTGTTTCATCGTTAATATGAAGTTCCAAGCGTTACAGTAAACACCCAGTGGTGCGTCGCAATGTAATACTGGCCTCTTAGTAATGGCACGTATACAGACTGTTTGAAGCATTGCTCCCCCTGGACGTAAGTCGGCAGTGTGCCTACTATATTCAATCCCGATGCAATTTCTGTGTTTCATCGTCAATATGAAGCTCCAAGGGTTACAGTAAACACTCAGTGGTGCGTCGCAATTTTATACTGGCCTCTCAGGAAAGGCACGTAACAGACTGTTTGAAGCATTGCTCCCCCTGGACGTAAGTCGGAATTGTGCCTACTATAATCAATCCCGATGCAATTTCTGTGTTTCATCGTCAATATGAAGCTCCAAGGGTAACAGTAAAGACCCAGTGGTGCGTCGCAATCTAATACTGGCCTCTCAGTAACGGCACGTATACAGACTGTTTGAAGCATTGCTCCCCCTGGACGTATGTCGGCATTGTGCCTACTATATTCAATCCCGATGCAATTTCTGTGTTTCATCGTCAATATGAAGCTCCAAGGGTTATAGTAAACACCCTGTGGTGCGTCGCAATCTAATACTGGCCTCTTAGTAGCGGCACGTATACTGACTGTTTGAAGCATTGCTCCCCCTGGACGTAAGTCGGCATTGTGCCTACTATTTTCAATCCCGATGCAATTTCTGTGTTTCATCGTCAATATGAAGTTCCAAGTGTTACAGTAAACACCCAGTGGTGCGTCGCAATCTAATACTGGCCACTTAGTAATGGCACGCATACAGAATGTTTGAAGCATTGCTCCCTGTGGACGTAAGTTGGCATTGTGCCTACTACATTCAGTCCCGATGCAATTTCTGTGTTTCATCGTCAATATGAAGCTCCAAGGGTTACAGTAAACGCCCAGTGCTGCGTCGCAATCTAATACTGGCCTCTCAGTAGCGGCACGTATACAGACTGTTTGAAGCATTGCTCCCCCTGGACGAAATTCGGCATTGTGCCTACTATATTCAATCCCGATGCAATTTCTGTGTGTCATCGTCAATATGAAGTTCCAAGGGTTACAGTAAACACCCAGTGGTGCGTCGCAATCTAATACTGGCCTCTTAGTAACGGCACGTATACAGAATGTTTGAAGCATTGCTCTCCGTGGACGTAAGTCGGCATTGTGCCTACTATATTCAGTCCCGATGCAATTTCTGTGTTTCATCGTCAATATGAAGCTCCAAGGGTTACAGTAAACACCCAGTGGTGCGTCGCAATGTAATACTGGCCTCTTAGTAACGGCACGTATACAGACTGTTTGAAGCATTGCTCCCCCTGGACGTAAGTCGGCATTGTGCCTACTATATTCACTCCTGATGCAATTTCTGTGTTTCATCGTCAATATGAAGTTCCAAGGGTTACAGTAAACACTCAGTGGTGTGTCGCAATCTAATACTGGCCTCTCAGGAAAGGCACGTAACAGACTGTTTGAAGCATTGCTCCCCCTGGACGTAAGTCGGCATTGTGGCTACTATAATCAATCCCAATGCAATTTCTATGTTTCATCGTCAATATGAAGCTCCAAGGGTTACAGTAAACACCCAGTGGTGCGTCGCAATCTAATACTGGCCTCTTAGTAACGGCACGTATTCAGACTGTTTGAAGCATTGCTCCCCCTGGACGTAAGTCGGCATTGTGCCTACTATATTCAATCCCGATGCAATTTCTGTGTTTCATAGTCAATATGAAGCTCCAAGGGTTATAGTAAGCACCCTGTGGTGCGTCGCAATCTAATACTGGCCTCTTGGTAACGGCACGTATACAGACTGTTTGAAGCATTGCTCCCCCTGGACGTAAGTCGGCATTGTGCCTACTATATTCAATCCCGATGCAATTTCTGTGTTTCATCGTCAATATGAAGTTCCAAGGGTTACAGTAAACAACCAGTGGTGCGTCGCAATCTAAAACTGGCCTCTTAGTAATGGCACGTATACTGAATGTTCGAAGCATTGCTCCCCGTGGACGTAAGTCGGCATTGTGCCTACTATATTCAGTCCCGATGCAATTTCTGTGTTTCATCGTCAATATGAAGCTCCAAGGGTTACAGTAAACACCCAGTGGTGCGTCGCAATCTAATACTGGCCTCTCAGTAACGGCACGTATACAGACTGTTTGAAGCATTGCTCCCCCTGGACGTAAGTCGGCATTGTGCCTACTATATTCAATCCTGATGTAATTTCTGTGTTTCATCGTCAATATGAAGTTCCAAGCGTGACAGTAAACACCCAGTGATGCGTCGCAATGTAATACTGGCCTCTTACTAATGGCACGTATGCAGACTGTTTGAAGCATTGCTCCCCCTGGACGTAAGTCGGCATTGTGCCTACCATATTCAATCCCGATGCAATTTCTGTGTTTCATCGTCAATATGAAGCTCCAAGGGTTACAGTAAACACTCAGTGGTGCGTCGCAATCTAATACTGGCCTCTCAGGAAAGGCACGTAACAGACTGTTTGAAGCATTGCTCCCCCTGGACGTAAGTCGGCATTGTGCCTACTATATTCAATCCTGATGCAATTTCTGTGTTTCATCGTCAATATGAAGTTCCAAGCGTTACAGTAAACACCCAGTGTTGCGTCGCAATGTAATACTGGCCTCTTAGTAATGGCACGTATACAGACTGTTTGAAGCATTGCTCCCCCTGGACGTAAGTCGGCATTGTGCCTACTATATTCAATCCCGATGCAATTTCTGTGTTTCATCGTCAATATGAAGCTCCAAGGGTTACAGTAAACACTCAGTGGTGCGTCGCAATCTAATACTGGCCTCTCAGGAAAGGCACGTATACAGACTCTTTGAAGCATTGCCCACCTGGACGTAAGTCCGCATTGTGCCTACTATAATCAATCCCGATGCAATTTCTGTGTTTCATCGTCAATATGAAGCTCCAAGGGTAACAGTAAACACCCAGTGGTGCGTCGCAATCTAATACTGGCCTCTCAGTAACGGCACATATGCAGACTGTTTGAACATTGCCCCTCTGGACGTAAGACGCCATTGTGCCTACTACATTCAATCTCGATGCAATTTCTGTGGTTCATCGTCAAATTGAAACTCCAAGGGTTACAGTAAACTCCCAGTGGTGCGTCGCAATCTAATACTGGCCTCTCATTAACGGCACATATACAGACTGTTTGAAGCATTCCTCCCCCTGGACGTAAGTCGTCCTTCTGCCTACCATATTCAATCCCGATGCAATATCTGTGTTTCATCGTCAATATGAAACTCCAAGGGTTACAGTAAACTCCCAGTGGTGCGTCGCAGTCTAATACTGGCCTTTCAGGAATGGCACGTATACAGACTGTTTGAAGCATTACTCCCCCTGGACGTAAGTCGGCATTGTGCCTACTATATTCAATCCCGATGCAATTTCTGTGTTTCATCGTCAATATGAAGCTCCAAGGGTTATAGTAAACACCCTGTGGTGCGTCGCAATCTAATACTGGCCTCTTAGTAGCGGCACGTATACAGACTGTTTGAAGCATTGCTCCCCCTGGACGTAAGTCGGCATTGTGCCTACTATTTTCAATCCCGATGCAATTTCTGTGTTTCATCGTCAATATGAAGTTCCAAGTGTTACAGTAAACACCCAGTGGTGCGTCGCAATCTAATACTGGCCTCTTAGTAATGGCACGCATACAGAATGTTTGAAGCATTGCTCCCTGTGGACGTAAGTTGGCATTGTGCCTACTACATTCAGTCCCGATGCAATTTCTGTGTTTCATCGTCAATATGAAGCTCCAAGGGTTACAGTAAACGCCCAGTGGTGCGTCGCAATCTAATACTGGCCTCTCAGTAGCGGCACGTATACAGACTGTTTGAAGCATTGCTCCCCCTGGACGAAATTCGGCATTGTGCCTACTATATTCAATCCCGATGCAATTTCTGTGTGTCATCGTCAATATGAAGTTCCAAGGGTTACAGTAAACACCCAGTGGTGCGTCGCAATCTAATACTGGCCTCTTAGTAACGGCACGTATACAGAATGTTTGAAGCATTGCTCTCCGTGGACGTAAGTCGGCATTGTGCCTACTATATTCAGTCCCGATGCAATTTCTGTGTTTCATCGTCAATATGAAGCTCCAAGGGTTACAGTAAACACCCAGTGGTGCGTCGCAATGTAATACTGGCCTCTTAGTAACGGCACGTATACAGACTGTTTGAAGCATTGCTCCCCCTTTACGTAAGTCGGCATTGTGCCTACTATATTCACTCCTGATGCAATTTCTGTGTTTCATCGTCAATATGAAGTTCCAAGGGTTACAGTAAACACTCAGTGGTGTGTCGCAATCTAATACTGGCCTCTCAGGAAAGGCACGTAACAGACTGTTTGAAGCATTGCTCCCCCTGGACGTAAGTCGGCATTGTGGCTACTATAATCAATCCCAATGCAATTTCTATGTTTCAGCGTCAATATGAAGCTCCAAGGGTTACAGTAAACACCCAGTGGTGCGTCGCAATCTAATACTGGCCTCTTAGTAACGGCACGTATACAGACTGTTTGAAGCATTGCTCCCCCTGGACGTAAGTCGGCATTGTGCCTCCTATATTAAATCCCGATGCAATTTCTGTGTTTCATAGTCAATATGAAGCTCCAAGGGTTATAGTAAGCACCCTGTGGTGCGTCGCAATCTAATACTGGCCTCTTGGTAACGGCACGTATACAGACTGTTTGAAGCATTGCTCCCCCTGGACGTAAGTCGGCATTGTGCCTACTATATTCAATCCCGATGCAATTTCTGTGTTTCATCGTCAATATGAAGTTCCAAGGGTTACAGTAAACAACCAGTGGTGCGTCGCAATCTAAAACTGGCCTCTTAGTAATGGCACGTATACAGAATGTTCGAAGCATTGCTCCCCGTGGACGTAAGTCGGCATTGTGCCTACTATATTCAGTCCCGATGCAATTTCTGTGTTTCATCGTCAATATGAAGCTCCAAGGATTACAGTAAACACCCAGTGGTGCGTCGCAATCTAATACTGGCCTCTCAGTAACGGCACGTATACAGACTGTTTGAAGCATTGCTCCCCCTGGACGTAAGTCGGCATTGTGCCTACTATATTCAATCCTGATGTAATTTCTGTGTTTCATCGTCAATATGAAGTTCCAAGCGTGACAGTAAACACCCAGTGGTGCGTCGCAATGTAATACTGGCCTCTTACTAATGGCACGTATGCAGACTGTTTGAAGCATTGCTCCCCCTGGACGTAAGTCGGCATTGTGCCTACTATATTCAATCCCGATGCAATTTCTGTGTTTCATCGTCAATATGAAGCTCCAAGGGTTACAGTAAACACTCAGTGGTGCGTCGCAATCTAATACTGGCCTCTCAGGAAAGGCACGTAACAGACTGTTTGAAGCATTGCTCCCCCTGGACGTAAGTCGGCATTGTGCCTACTATATTCAATCCTGATGCAATTTCTGTGTTTCATCGTCAATATGAAGTTCCAAGCGTTACAGTAAACACCCAGTGTTGCGTCGCAATGTAATACTGGCCTCTTAGTAATGGCACGTATACAGACTGTTTGAAGCATTGCTCCCCCTGGACGTAAGTCGGCATTGTGCCTACTATATTCAATCCCGATGCAATTTCTGTGTTTCATCGTCAATATGAAGCTCCAAGGGTTACAGTAAACACTCAGTGGTGCGTCGCAATCTAATACTGGCCTCTCAGGAAAGGCACGTATACAGACTGTTTGAAGCATTGCCCACCTGGACGTAAGTCGGCATTGTGCCTACTATAATCAATCCAGATGCAATTTCTGTGTTTCATCGTCAATATGAAGCTCCAAGGGTAACAGTAAACGCCCAGTGGTGCGTCGCAATCTAATACTGGCCTCTCAGTAACGGCACATACGCAGACTGTTTGAACATTGCCCCTCTGGACGTAAGACGCCATTGTGCCTACTACATTCAATCCCGATGCAATTTCTGTGTTTCATCGTCAAAATGAAACTCCAAGGGTTACAGTAAACTCCCAGTGGTGCGTCGCAATCTAATACTGGCCTTTCATTAACGGCACATATACAGACTGTTTGAAGCATTCCTCCCCCTGGACGTAAGTCGTCCTTCTGCCTACCATATTCAATCCCGATGCAATTTCTGTGTTTCATCGTCAATATGAAGCTCCAAGGGTTACAGTAAACTCCCAGTGGTGCGTCGCAGTCTAATACTGGCCTCTCAGGAAAGGGACGTATACAGACTGTTTGAAGCATTACTCCCCCTGGACGTAAGTCGGCATTGTGCCTACTATATTCAGTCCCGATGCAATTTCTGTGTTTCATCGTCAATATGAAGCTCCAAGGGTTACAGTAAACACCCAGTGGTGCGTCGCAATGTAATACTGGCCTCTTAGTAACTGCACGTATACAGACTGTTTGAAGCATTGCTCCCCCTGGACGTAAGTCGGCATTGTGCCTACTATATTCACTCCTGATGCAATTTCTGTGTTTCATCGTCAATATGAAGTTCCAAGGGTTACAGTAAACACTCAGTGGTGTGTCGCAATCTAATACTGGCCTCTCAGGAAAGGCACGTAACAGACTGTTTGAAGCATTGCTCCCCCTGGACGTAAGTCGGCATTGTGGCTACTATAATCAATCCCAATGCAATTTCTATGTTTCAGCGTCAATATGAAGCTCCAAGGGTTACAGTAAACACCCAGTGGTGCGTCGCAATCTAATACTGGCCTCTTAGTAACGGCACGTATACAGACTGTTTGAAGCATTGCTCCCCCTGGACGTAAGTCGGCATTGTGCCTCCTATATTAAATCCCGATGCAATTTCTGTGTTTCATAGTCAATATGAAGCTCCAAGGGTTATAGTAAGCACCCTGTGGTGCGTCGCAATCTAATACTGGCCTCTTGGTAACGGCACGTATACAGACTGTTTGAAGCATTGCTCCCCCTGGACGTAAGTCGGCATTGTGCCTACTATATTCAATCCCGATGCAATTTCTGTGTTTCATCGTCAATATGAAGTTCCAAGGGTTACAGTAAACAACCAGTGGTGCGTCGCAATCTAAAACTGGCCTCTTAGTAATGGCACGTATACAGAATGTTCGAAGCATTGCTCCCCGTGGACGTAAGTCGGCATTGTGCCTACTATATTCAGTCCCGATGCAATTTCTGTGTTTCATCGTCAATATGAAGCTCCAAGGATTACAGTAAACACCCAGTGGTGCGTCGCAATCTAATACTGGCCTCTCAGTAACGGCACGTATACAGACTGTTTGAAGCATTGCTCCCCCTGGACGTAAGTCGGCATTGTGCCTACTATATTCAATCCTGATGTAATTTCTGTGTTTCATCGTCAATATGAAGTTCCAAGCGTGACAGTAAACACCCAGTGGTGCGTCGCAATGTAATACTGGCCTCTTACTAATGGCACGTATGCAGACTGTTTGAAGCATTGCTCCCCCTGGACGTAAGTCGGCATTGTGCCTACTATATTCAATCCCGATGCAATTTCTGTGTTTCATCGTCAATATGAAGCTCCAAGGGTTACAGTAAACACTCAGTGGTGCGTCGCAATCTAATACTGGCCTCTCAGGAAAGGCACGTAACAGACTGTTTGAAGCATTGCTCCCCCTGGACGTAAGTCGGCATTGTGCCTACTATATTCAATCCTGATGCAATTTCTGTGTTTCATCGTCAATATGAAGTTCCAAGCGTTACAGTAAACACCCAGTGTTGCGTCGCAATGTAATACTGGCCTCTTAGTAATGGCACGTATACAGACTGTTTGAAGCATTGCTCCCCCTGGACGTAAGTCGGCATTGTGCCTACTATATTCAATCCCGACGCAATATCTGTGTTTCATCGTCAATATGAAGCTCCAAGGGTTACAGTAAACACTCAGTGGTGCGTCGCAATCTAATACTGGCCTCTCAGGAAAGGCACGTATACAGACTGTTTAAAGCATTGCCCACCTGGACGTAAGTCGGCATTGTGCCTACTATAATCAATCCAGATGCAATTTCTGTGTTTCATCGTCAATATGAAGCTCCAAGGGTAACAGTAAACACCCAGTGGTGCGTCGCAATCTAATACTGGCCTCTCAGTAACGGCACATATGCAGACTGTTTGAACATTGCCCCTCTGGACGTAAGACGCCATTGTGCCTACTACATTCAATCCCGATGCAATTTCTGTGTTTCATCGTCAAAATGAAACTCCAAGGGTTACAGTAAACTCCCAGTGGTGCGTCGCAATCTAATACTGGCCTCTCATTAACGGCACATATACAGACTGTTTGAAGCATTCCTCCCCCTGGACGTAAGTCGTCCTTCTGCCTACCATATTCAATCCCGATGCAATTTCTGTGTTTCATCGTCAATATGAAGCTCCAAGGGTTACAGTAAACTCCCAGTGGTGCGTCGCAGTCTAATACTGGCCTCTCAGGAAAGGGACGTATACAGACTGTTTGAAGCATTACTCCCCCTGGACGTAAGTCGGCATTGTGCCTACTATATTCAATCCCGATGTAATTTCTGTGTTTCATTCCCAATATGAAGCTCCAAGGGTTACAGTAATCACCCAGTGGTGCGTCGCAATCTAATACTGGCCTCTCAGTAACGGCGCGTATACAGACTGTCTGAACATTGCTCCCTCTGGATGTAAGTCGGCATTGTGCCTACTACATTCAATCCCGATGCAATTTCTGTGTTTCATCGTCAATATGAAGCTCCAAGGGTTACAGTAAACACCCAGAGGTGCGTCGCAATCTAAAACTGGCCTCTTAATAACGGCACATATACAGACTGTTTGAAGCATTACCCCCCTGGACGTAAGTCGGCATTGTGCCTACTATATTCAATCCTGATGCAATTTCTTTGTTTCATCGTTAATATGAAGCTCCAAGGGTTACAGTAAACTCCCAGCGGTGCGTCGCAATCTATTATTAGCCTCTCAGGAAAGGGTCGTATACAGACTGTTTGAAGCATTGCACCCCCTGAACGTAGTTGGCATTGTGCCTACTATATTCAATCCCGATGCAATTTCTGTGTTTCATCGTCAATATGAACCTCCAAGGGTTACAGTAAACACCCAGTGGAGCGTCGCAATCTAACACTGGCCTCTCAGTAACGGCACGTATACAGACTGTTAGAAGCATTGCTCCCCCTTGACGTAAGTCATCATTGTGCCTACTATATTCAATCCCGATGCAATTTCTGTGTTTCATCGTCAATATGAAGTTCCAAGTGTTACAGTAAACACCCAGTGGTGCGTCGCAATCTAATACTGGCCTCTTAGTAATGGCACGCATACAGAATGTTTGAAGCATTGCTCCCTGTGGACGTAAGTTGGCATTGTGCCTACTACATTCAGTCCCGATGCAATTTCTGTGTTTCATCGTCAATATGAAGCTCCAAGGGTTACAGTAAACGCCCAGTGGTGCGTCGCAATCTAATACTGGCCTCTCAGTAGCGGCACGTATACAGACTGTTTGAAGCATTGCTCCCCCTGGACGAAATTCGGCATTGTGCCTACTATATTCAATCCCGATGCAATTTCTGTGTGTCATCGTCAATATGAAGTTCCAAGGGTTACAGTAAACACCCAGTGGTGCGTCGCAATCTAATACTGGCCTCTTAGTAACGGCACGTATACAGAATGTTTGAAGCATTGCTCTCCGTGGACGTAAGTCGGCATTGTGCCTACTATATTCAGTCCCGATGCAATTTCTGTGTTTCATCGTCAATATGAAGCTCCAAGGGTTACAGTAAACACCCAGTGGTGCGTCGCAATGTAATACTGGCCTCTTAGTAACGGCACGTATACAGACTGTTTGAAGCATTGCTCCCCCTGGACGTAAGTCGGCATTGTGCCTACTATATTCACTCCTGATGCAATTTCTGTGTTTCATCGTCAATATGAAGTTCCAAGGGTTACAGTAAACACTCAGTGGTGTGTCGCAATCTAATACTGGCCTCTCAGGAAAGGCACGTAACAGACTGTTTGAAGCATTGCTCCCCCTGGACGTAAGTCGGCATTGTGGCTACTATAATCAATCCCAATGCAATTTCTATGTTTCAGCGTCAATATGAAGCTCCAAGGGTTACAGTAAACACCCAGTGGTGCGTCGCAATCTAATACTGGCCTCTTAGTAACGGCACGTATACAGACTGTTTGAAGCATTGCTCCCCCTGGACGTAAGTCGGCATTGTGCCTCCTATATTCAATCCCGATGCAATTTCTGTGTTTCATAGTCAATATGAAGCTCCAAGGGTTATAGTAAGCACCCTGTGGTGCGTCGCAATCTAATACTGGCCTCTTGGTAACGGCACGTATACAGACTGTTTGAAGCATTGCTCCCCCTGGACGTAAGTCGGCATTGTGCCTACTATATTCAATCCCGATGCAATTTCTGTGTTTCATCGTCAATATGAAGTTCCAAGGGTTACAGTAAACAACCAGTGGTGCGTCGCAATCTAAAACTGGCCTCTTAGTAATGGCACGTATACAGAATGTTCGAAGCATTGCTCCCCGTGGATGTAAGTCGGCATTGTGCCTACTATATTCAGTCCCGATGCAATTTCTGTGTTTCATCGTCAATATGAAGCTCCAAGGATTACAGTAAACACCCAGTGGTGCGTCGCAATCTAATACTGGCCTCTCAGTAACGGCACGTATACAGACTGTTTGAAGCATTGCTCCCCCTGGACGTAAGTCGGCATTGTGCCTACTATATTCAATCCTGATGTAATTTCTGTGTTTCATCGTCAATATGAAGTTCCAAGCGTGACAGTAAACACCCAGTGGTGCGTCGCAATGTAATACTGGCCCCTTACTAATGGCACGTATGCAGACTGTTTGAAGCATTGCTCCCCCTGGACGTAAGTCGGCATTGTGCCTACTATATTCAATCCCGATGCAATTTCTGTGTTTCATCGTCAATATGAAGCTCCAAGGGTTACAGTAAACACTCAGTGGTGCGTCGCAATCTAATACTGGCCTCTCAGGAAAGGCACGTAACAGACTGTTTGAAGCATTGCTCCCCCTGGACGTAAGTCGGCATTGTGCCTACTATATTCAATCCTGATGCAATTTCTGTGTTTCATCGTCAATATGAAGTTCCAAGCGTTACAGTAAACACCCAGTGTTGCGTCGCAATGTAATACTGGCCTCTTAGTAATGGCACGTATACAGACTGTTTGAAGCATTGCTCCCCCTGGACGTAAGTCGGCATTTTGCCTACTATATTCAATCCTGATGCAATTTCTGTGTTTCATCGTCAATATGAAGTTCCAAGGGTTACAGTAAACACTCAGTGGTGCGTCGCAATCTAATACTGGCCTCTCAGGAAAGGCACGTAACAGACTGTTTGAAGCATTGCTCCCCCTGGACGTAAGTCGGCATTGTGCCTACTATAATGAATCCCGATGCAAATTCTATGTTTCATCGTCAATATGAAGCTCCAAGGGTTACAGTAAACACCCAGTGGTGCGTCGCAATCTAAAACTGGCCTCTTAGTAACGGCACGTATACAGACTGTTTGAAGCATTGCTCCCCCTGGACGTAAGTCGGCATTGTGCCTACTATAATGAATCCCGATGCAAATTCTATGTTTCATCGTCAATATGAAGCTCCAAGGGTTACAGTAAACACCCAGTGGTGCGTCGCAATCTAATACTGGCCTCTCAGTAACAGCACGTATACAGACTGTTTGAAGCATTGCTCCCCCTGGACGTAAGTCGGCATTGTGCCAACTATATTCAATCCTGATGTAATTTCTGTGTTTCATCGTCAATATGAAGTTCCAAGCGTTACAGTAAACACCCAGTGGTGCGTCGCAATGTAATACTGTCCTCTTACTAATGGCACATATGAAGACTGTTTGAAGCATTGCTCCCCCTGGACGTAAGTCTGCATTGTGCCTACTATATTCAATCCCGATGCAATTTCTGTGTTTCATCGTCAATATGAAGCTCCAAGGGTTACAGTAAACACTCAGTGGTGCGTCGCAATCTAATACTGGCCTCTCAGGAAAGGCACGTAACAGACTGTTTGAATCATTGCTCCCCCTGGACGTAAGTCAGCATTGTGCCTACTATAATCAATCCCGATGCAATTTCTGTGTTTCATCGTCAATATGAAGCTCCAAGGGTAACAGTAAATACCCAGTGGTGCGTCGCAATCTAATACCGGCCTCTCAGTAACGGCACGTATACAGACTGTTTGAAGCATTGCTCCCCCTGGACGTAAGTCGGCATTGTGCCTACTATAATCAATCCCGATGCAATTTCTGTGTTTCATCGTCAATATGAAGCTCCAAGGGTAACAGTAAACACCCAATGGTGCGTCGCAATCTAATACTGGCCTCTCAGTAACGGCACATATGCAGACTGTTGGAACATTGCCCCTCTGGACGTAAGTCGCCATTGTGCCTACTACACTCAATCCCGATGCAATTTCTGTGTTTCATCGTCAAAATGAAGCTCCAATGGTTACAGTAAACACCCAGTGGTGCGTCGCGATGTAATACTGGCCTTACAGTAACGGCACGTATACAGACAGTTTGAAGCATTGCTCCCCCTGGACGTAAGTCGGCATTGTGCCTACTATAATCAATCGCGATGCAATTTCTGTGTTTCATCGTCAATATGAAGCTCCAAGGGTTACAGTAAACACCCAGTGGTGCGTCGCAATCTAATACTGGTATCTCAGGAAAGGCACGTAACAGACTGTTTGAAGCATTGCTCCCGCTGGACGTAAGTCCGCATTGTGCCTGCTATATTCAATATCGATGCAATGTCTGTGTTTCATCGTCAATATGAAGCTCCAAGGGTTACAGTAAACACCCAGTGGTGCGTCGCAATCTAATACTGGCCTCTCAGGAAATGCACGTATACAGACTGTTTGAAGCATTGCTCCCCCTGAACGTAAGTTGGCATTGTGCCTACTATATTCAATCCCAATGCAATTTCTGTGTTTCATCGTCAATATGAAACTCCAAGGGAAACAGTAAACACCCAGTGGTGCGTCGCAATCTAATACTGGCCACTCAGTAACGGCACGTAGACAGACTGTTTGAAGCATTGCTCCCCCTGGACGTATGTCGGCATTGTGCCTACTATATTCAATCCCGATGCAATTTCTGTGTTTCATCGATAATATTAAACTCCAAGGTTTACAGTAAACACCCAGTGGTGCATCGCAATCTAATACTGGCCTCTCAGGAAAGGCACGTATTCAGACTGTTTGAAGCATTACTCCCCCTGGACGTAAGTCGACATTGCGCCTACTAAATTCAATCCCGATGCAATTTCTGTCTTTCACCGTCAGTATGAAGCTCCAAGGGTTACAGTAAACACCCAGTGGTGCGTCGCGATGTAATACTGGCCTTACTGTAACGCCACGTATACAGACAGTTTGAAGCATTGCTCCCCCTTCACGTAAGTCGGCATTGTGCCTACTGTATTCAATCCCGATGCAATTTCTGTGTATCATCGTCAATATGAAGCTCCAAGGGTTACAGTAAACACCCAGTGGTGCGTCGCAATCTAATACAGGCCTCTCAGTAACGGCACATATACAGACTGTTTGAAGCATTGCTCCCCCTCGACGTAAGTCGGCATTGTGCCTACTATATTCAATCCCGATGCAATTTCTGTGTTTCATCGTCAATATGAAGTTCCAAGGGTTACAGTAAACACCCAGTGGTGCGTCGCAATCTAATACTGGCCTCTTAGTAATGGCACGCATACAGAATGTTTGAAGCATTGCTCCCTGTGGACGTAAGTTGGCATTGTGCCTACTATATTCAGTCCCGATGCAATTTCTGTGTTTCATCGTCAATATGAAGCTCTAAGGGTTACAGTAACCGCCCAGTGATACGTCGCAATCTAATACTGGCCTCTCAGTAACGGCACGTATACAGACTGTTTGAAGCATTGCTCCCCCTGGACGTAAGTCGGCATTGTGCCTACTATATTCAACCCCGATGCAATTTCTGTGTTTAATCGTCAATATGAAGTTCCAAGGGTTACAGTAAACACCCAGTGGTGCGTCGCAATCTAATACTGGCCTCTTAGTAACGGCACGTATACAGAATGTTTGAAGCATTGCTCCCCGTGGACGTAAGTCGGCATTGTGCCTACTATATTCAGTCCCGATGCAATTTCTATGTTTCATCGTCAATATGAAGCTCCAAGGGTTACAGTAAACACCCAGTGGTGCGTCGCAATGTAATACTGGCCTCTTAGTAACGGCACGTATACAGACTGTTTGAAGCATTGCTCCCCCTGGACGTATGTCGGCATTGTGCCTACTATATTCAATCCTGATGCAATTTCTGTGTTTCATCGTCAATATGAAGTTCCAAGGGTTACACTAAACACTCAGTGGTGCGTCGCAATCTAATACTGGCCTCTCAGGAAAGGCACGTAACAGACTGTTTGAAGCATTGCTCCCCCTGGACGTAAGTCGGCATTGTGCCTACTATAATGAATCCCGATGCAATTTCTATGTTACATCGTCAATATGAAGCTCCAAGGGTTACAGTAAACACCCAGTGGTGCGTCGCAATCTAAAACTGGCCTCTTAGTAACGGCACGTATACAGACTGTTTGAAGCATTGCTCCCCCTGGACGTAAGTCGGCATTGTGCCTACTATATTCAATCCCGATGCAATTTCTGTGTTTCATCGTCAATATGAAGTTCCAAGGGTTACAGTAAACACCCAGTGGTGCGTCGCAATCTAAAACTGGCCTCTTGGTAACGGCACGTATACAGAATGTTCGAAGCACTGCTCCCCGTGGACGTAAGACGGCATTGTGCCTACTATATACAGTCCCGATGCAATTTCTGTGTTTCATCGTCAATATGAAGCTCCAAGGGTTACAGTAAACACCCAGTGGTGCGTCGCAATCTAATACTGGCCTCTCAGTAACAGCACGAATACAGACTGTTTGAAGCATTGCTCCCCCTGGACGTAAGTCGGCATTGTGCCTACTATATTCAATCCTGATGTAATTTCTGTGTTTCATCGTCAATATGAAGTTCCAAGCGTTACAGTAAACACCCAGTGGTGCGTCGCAATGTAATACTGGCCTCTTACTAATGGCACATATGCAGACTGTTTGAAGCATTGCTCCCCCTGGACGTAAGTCGGCATTGTGCCTACTATATTCAATCCCGATGCAATTTCTGTATTTCATCGTCAATATGAAGCTCCAAGGGTTACAGTAAACACTCAGTGGTGCGTCGCAATCTAATACTGGCCTCTCAGGAAAGGCACGTAACAGACTGTTTGAATTATTGCTCCCCCTGGACGTAAGTCGGCATTGTGCCTACTATATTCAATCCCGATGCAATTTCTGTGTTTCATCGTCAATATGAAGCTCCAAGGGTAACAGTAAATACCCAGTGGTGCGTCGCAATCTAATACTGGCCTCTCAGTAACGGCACGTATACAGACTGTTTGAAGCATTGCTCCCCCTGGACGTAAGTCGGCATTGTGCCTACTATAATCAATCCCGATGCAATTTCTGTGTTTCATCGTCAATATGAAGCTCCAAGGGTAACAGTAAACACCCAGTGGTGCGTCGCAATCTAATACTGGCCTCTCAGTAACGGCACATATGCAGACTGTTGGAACATTGCCCCTATGGACGTAAGTCGCCATTGTGCCTACTACATTCAATCCCGATGCAATTTCTGTGTTTCATCGTCAAAATGACTCTCCAAGGGTTACAGTAAACACCCAGTGGTGCGTCGCGATGTAATACTGGCCTTACAGTAACGGCACGTACACAGACAGTTTGAAGCATTGCTCCCCCTGGACGTAAGTCGGCATTGTGCCTACTATATTCAATCCCGATTTAATTTCTGTGTATCATCGTCAATATGAAGCTCCAAAGGTTACAGTAAACACCTAGTGGAGCGTCGCAATCTAATACTGGCCTCTCAGTAACGGCACATATACAGACTGTTTGACGCATTGCTCCCCCTGGACGTAAGTCGGCATTGTGCCTACTATATTCAATCGCGATGCAATTTCTGTGTTTCATCGTCAATATGAAGCTCCAAGGGTTACAGTAAACACCCAGTGGTGCGTCGCAATCTAATACTGGCCTCTCAGGAAAGGCACGTAACAGACTGTTTGAAGCATTGCTCCCGTTGGACGTAAGTCCGCATTGTGCCTGCTATATTCAATATCGATGCAATTTCTGTGTTTCATCGTCAATATGAAGCTCCAAGGGTTACAGTAAACACCCAGCGGTGCGTCGCAATCTAATACTGGCCTCTCAGGAGAGGCACGTAGCCAGACTGTTTGAAGCATTGCTCCCCCTGAACGTAAGTTGGCATTGTGCCTACTATATTCAATCCCAATGCAATCTCTGTGTTTCATCGTCAATATGAAGCTCCAAGGGTTACAGTAAACACCCAGTGGTGCGTCGCAATCTAATACTGGCCTCTCAGTAACGGAACGTATACAGACTGTTTGAAGCATTCCTCCCCATGGACGTAAGTCGGCATTGTGCCAACTACATTCAATCCCGATGCAATTTCTGTGTTTCATCGATAAAATTAAACTCCAAGGGTTACAGTAAACACCCAGTGGTGCATCGCAATCTAATACTGGCCTCTCAGGAAAGGCACGTATTCAGACTGTTTGAAGCATTACTCCCCCTGGACGTAAGTCGACATTGTGCCTACTAAATTCAATCCCGATGCAATTTCTGTGTTTCATCGTCAATATGAAGCTCCAAGGGTTACAGTAAACACCCAGTGGTGCGTCCCGATATAATACTGGCCTTACTGTAACGGCACGTATACAGACAGTTTGAAGCATTGCTCCCCCTTCACGTAAGTCGGCATTGTGCCTACTGTATTCAATCCCGATGCAATTTCTGTGTATCATCGTCAATATGAAGCTCCAAGGGTTACAGTAAACACCCAGTGGTGCGTCGCAATCTAATACAGGCCTCTCAGTAACGGCACATATACAGACTGTTTGAAGCATTGTTCCCCCTGGACGTAAGTCGGCATTGTGCCTACTATATTCAATCCCGATGCAATTTCTGTGTTTCATCGTCAATATGAAGCTCCAAGGGTTACAGTAAACACCCAGTGGTGCGTTGCAATGTAATATTGGCCTCTCAGGAAAGGCACGTATACAGACTGTTTGAAGCATTGCTCCCCCTGAACATAAGTTGGCATTGTGCCTACTATATTCAATTCCGATGCAATTTCTGTGTTTCATTGTCAATATGAAGCTCCAAGGGAAACAGTAAACACCAAGTGCTGCGTCGCAATCTAATACTGACCTCTCAGTAACGGCACGTATACAGGCTGTTTGAAGTATTGCTCCCCCTGGGCGTAAGGCGGCATTGTGCCTACTATATTCAATCCCGATGCAATTTCTGTGTTTCATCGTCAATATGAAGCTCCGAGGGTTACAGTAAGCACCCAGTGGTGCGTCGCAATCTAATACTGGCCTCTCAGTAATGGCACGAATACAGACTGTTTTAAGCATTGCTCCCCCTGGACGTAAGTAGGCATTGTGCCTACTATATTCAATCCCGATGCAATTTCTGTGTTTCATCGTCAATATGAAGCTCCAAGGGTTACAGTAAACACCCAGTGGTGCTTCGCAATCTAATACTGGCCTGTCAGTAGCGGCACGCATATAGACTGTTTCAAGCATTGCTCCCTCTGGACGTAAGTCGGCATTGTGCCAAGGAAATTCAAACCCGATGAAATTTCTGTGATTCATCGTATATATGGAGCTCCAAGGGTTACAGTAAATACCCAGTGGTGCGTCGCAATCAAATACTGACCTCTCAGTAACGGGACATATACAGACTGTTTGAAGCATTGCTCCCCCTGGACGTAAGTCGGCATTTTGCCTACTATATTCAATCCCGATGCAATTTCTGTGTTTCATCGTGAATATGAAGCTCAAAGGGTTACAGTAAACACCCAGTGGTGCGTCGCAATCTAATACTGGCCTCTCAGTAACGGCACGTATGCATACTGTTTGAAGCATTGCTCCCCCTGGACGTAAGTCGGCATTTTGCCTACTATATTCAATCCCGATGCAATTTCTGTGTTTCATCGTGAATATGAAGCTCCAAGGGTTACAGTAAACACCCAGTGGTGCGTCGCAATCTAATACTGGCCTCTCAGTAACGGAACGTATACAGACTGTTTGAAGCATTCCTCCCCATGGACGTAAGTCGGCATTGTGCCAACTACATTCAACCCCGAGAAATTTCTGTGTTTCATCGTCAATATGAAGCTCCAAGTGTTACAGTAAACACCCAGTGGTGCGTCGCAATGTAAAACTGGCCTCTTAGTAACGGCACATATACAGACTGAAGCGTTACTCCCCCTGGACGTAAGTCGGCATTGTGCCTACTATATTCAATCCTGATACAATTTCTGTGTTTCATCGTCAATATGAAGCTCCAAGAGTTATGGTAAACACCCAGTGGTGCGTTGCAATTTAATACTGGCCTCTCAGTAACGGCACATATACAGACTGTTTGAAGCATTGCTCCCCCTGGACGTAAGTCGGCATTGTGCCTACTATAATCAATCCCGATGCAATTTCTGTGTTTCATCGTCAATATGAAGCTCCAAGGGTAACAGTAAACACCCAGTGGTGCGTCGCAATCTAATACTGGCCTCTCAGTAACGGCACATATGCAGACTGTTGGAACATTGCCCCTATGGACGTAAGTCGCCATTGTGCCTACTACATTCAATCCCGATGCAATTTCTGTGTTTCATCGTCAAAATGAAGCTCCAAGGGTTACAGTAAACACCCAGTGGTGCGTCGCGATGTAATACTGGCCTTACAGTAACGGCACGTATACAGACAGTTTGAAGCATTGCTCCCCCTGGACGTAAGTCGGCATTGTGCCTACTATATTCAATCCCGATTTAATTTCTGTGTATCATCGTCAATATGAAGCTCCAAAGGTTACAGTAAACACCCAGAGGAGCGTCGGAATCTAATACTGGCCTCTCAGTAACGGCACATATACAGACTGTTTGACGCATTGCTCCCCCTGGACGTAAGTCGCCATTGTGCCTACTATATTCAATCGCGATGCAATTTCTGTGTTTCATCGTCAATATGAAGCTCCAAGGGTTACAGTAAACACCCAGTGGTGCGTCGCAATCTAATACTGGCCTCTCAGGAAAGGCACGTAACAGACTGTTTGAAGCATTGCTCCCGCTGGACGTAAGTCCGCATTGTGCCTGCTATATTCAATATCGATGCAATTTCTGTGTTTCATCGTCAATATGAAGCTCCAAGGGTTACAGTAAACACCCAGTGGTGCGTCGCAATCTAATACTGGCCTCTCAGGAAAGGCACGTAGCCAGACTGTTTGAAGCATTGCGCCCCCTGAACGTAAGTTGGCATTGTGCCTAATATATTCAATCCCAATGCAATTTCTGTGTTTCATCGTCAATATGAAACTCCAAGGGAAACAGTAAACTCCCAGTGGTGCGTCGCAATCTAATACTGCCCTCTCAGGAAAGGCACGTAGCCAGACTGTTTGAAGCATTACTCCCCCTGGACGTAAGTCGGCATTGTGCCTACTATATTCAATCCTGATACAATTTCTGTGTTTCATCGTCAATATGAAGTTCCAAGCGTTACAGCAAACACCCAGTGGTGCGACGCAATGTAATACAGGCCTCTTACTAATGGCACATATGCAGACTGTTTGAAGCATTGCTCCCCCTGGACGTAAGTCGGCATTGTGCCTACTATATTCAATCCCGATGCAATTTCTGTGTTTCATCGTCAATATGAAGCTCCAAGGGTTACAGTAAACACTCAGTGGTGCGTCGCAATCTAATACTAGCCTCTCAGGAAAGGCACGTAACAGACTGTTTGAATCATTGCTCCCCCTGGACGTAAGTCGGCATTGTGCCTACTATAATCAATCCCGATGCAATTTCTGTGTTTCATCGTCAATATGAAGCTCCAAGGGTTACAGTAAACACCCAGTGGTGCGTCGCAATCTAATACTGGCCTCTCAGTAACGGCACATATGCAGACTGTTGGAACATTGCCCCTATGGACGTAAGTCGCCATTGTGCCTACTACATTCAATCCCGATGCAATTTCTGTGTTTCATCGTCAAAATGACTCTCCAAGGGTTACAGTAAACACCCAGTGGTGCGTCGCGATGTAATACTGGCCTTACAGTAACGGCACTTATACAGACAGTTTGAAGCATTGCTCCCCCTGGACGTAAGTCGGCATTGTGCCTACTATATTCAATCCCGATTTAATTTCTGTGTATCATCGTCAATATGAAGCTCCAAAGGTTACAGTAAACACCCAGTGGAGCGTCGCAATCTAATACTGGCCTCTCAGTAACGGCACATATACAGACTGTTTGACGCATTGCTCCCCCTGGACGTAAGTCGGCATTGTGCCTACTATATTCAATCGCGATGCAATTTCTGTGTTTCATCGTCAATATGAAGCTCCAAGGGTTACAGTAAACACCCAGTGGTGCGTCGCAATCTAATACTGGCCTCTCAGGAAAGGCACGTAACAGACTGTTTGAAGCATTGCTCCCGTTGGACGTAAGTCCGCATTGTGCCTGCTATATTCAATATCGATGCAATTTCTGTGTTTCATCGTCAATATGAAGCTCCAAGGGTTACAGTAAACACCCAGTGGTGCGTCGCAATCTAATACTGGCCTCTCAGGAAAGGCACGTAGCCAGACTGTTTGAAGCATTGCTCCCCCTGAACGTAAGTTGGCATTGTGCCTACTATATTCAATCCCAATGCAATTTCTGTGTTTCATCGTCAATATGAAGCTCCAAGGGTTACAGTAAACACCCAGTGGTGCGTCGCAATCTAATACTGGCCTCTCAGTAACGGAACGTATTCAGACTGTTTGAAGCATTCCTCCCCATGGACGTAAGTCGGCATTGTGCCAACTACATTCAATCCCGATGCAATTTCTGTGTTTCATCGATAATATTAAACTCCAAGGTTTACAGTAAACACCTAGTGGTGCATCGCAATCTAATACTGGCCTCTCAGGAAAGGCACGTATTCAGACAGTTTGAAGCATTACTCCCCCTGGACGTAAGTCGACATTGTGCCTACTAAATTCAATACCGATGCAATTTCTGTGTTTCATCGTCAATATGTAGCTCCAAGGGTTACAGTAAACACCCAGTGGTGCGTCCCGATGTAATACTGGCCTTACTGTAACGGCACGTATACAGACAGTTTGAAGCATTGCTCCCCCTTCACGTAAGTCGGCATTGTGCCTACTGTATTCAATCCCGATGCAATTTCTGTGTATCATCGTCAATATGAAGCTCCAAGGGTTACAGTAAACACCCAGTGGTGCGTCGCAATCTAATACAGGCCTCTCAGTAACGGCACATATACAGACTGTTTGAAGCATTGTTCCCCCTGGACGTAAGTCGGCATTGTGCCTACTATATTCAATCCCGATGCAATATCTGTGTTTCATCGTCAATATGAAGCTCCAAGGGTTACAGTAAACACCCAGTGGTGCGTCGCAATGTAATATTGGCCTCTCAGGAAAGGCACGTATACAGACTGTTTGAAGCATTGCTCCCCCTGAACATAAGTTGGCATTGTGCCTACTATATTCAATTCCGATGCAATTTCTGTGTTTCATTGTCAATATGAAGCTCCAAGGGAAACAGTAAACACCAAGTGCTGCGTCGCAATCTAATACTGGCCTCTCAGTAACGGCACGTATAGAGGCTGTTTGAAGTATTGCTCCCCCTGGGCGTAAGGCGGCATTGTGCCTACTATATTCAATCCCGATGCAATTTCTGTGTTTCATCGTCAATATGAAGCTCCGAGGGTTACAGTAAGCACCCAGTGGTGCGTCGCAATCTAATACTGGCCCCTCAGTAATGGCACGAATACTGACTGTTATAAGCATTGCTCCCCCTGGACGTAAGTAGGCATTGTGCCTACTATATTTAATCCCGATGCAATTTCTGTGTTTCATCGTCAATATGAGGCTCCAAGGGTTACAGTAAACACCCAGTGGTGCTTCGCAATCTAATACTGGCCTCTCAGTAGCGGCACGCATATAGACTGTTTCAAGCATTGCTCCCTCTGGACGTAAGTCGGCATTGTGCCAAGGAAATTCAAACCAGATGAAATTTCTGTGATTCATCGTATATATGGAGCTCCAAGGGTTACAGTAAACACCCAGTGGTGCGTCGCAATCTAATACTGGCCTCTCAGTAACGGAACGTATACAGACTGTTTGAAGCATTCCTCCCCATGGACGTAAGTCGGCATTGTGCCAACTACATTCAACCCCGAGCAATTTCTGTGTTTCATCGTCAATATGAAGCTCCAAGTGTTACAGTAAACACCCAGTGGTGCGTCGCAATGTAAAACTGGCCTCTTAGAAACGGCACATATACAGACTGTTTGAAGCATTACTCCCCCTGGACGTAAGTCGGCATTGTGCCTACTATATTCAATCCTGTTACAATTTCTGTGTTTCATCGTCAATATGAAGCTCCAAGAGTTATGGTAAACACCCAGTGGTGCGTTGCAATTTAATACTGGCCTCTCAGTAACGGCACATATACAGACTGTTTGAAGCATTGCTCCCCCTGGACGTAAGTCGGCATTGTGCCTACTATAATCAATCCCGATGCAATTTCTGTGTTTCATCGTCAATATGAAGCTCCAAGGGTAACAGTAAACACCCAGTGGTGCGTCGCAATCTAATACTGGCCTCTCAGTAACGGCACATATGCAGACTGTTGGAACATTGCCCCTATGGACGTAAGTCGCCATTGTGCCTACTACATTCAATCCCGATGCAATTTCTGTGTTTCATCGTCAAAATGAAGCTCCAAGGGTTACAGTAAACACCCAGTGGTGCGTCGCGATGTAATACTGGCCTTACAGTAACGGCACGTATACAGGCAGTTTGAAGCATTGCTCCCCCTGGACGTAAGTCGGCATTGTGCCTACTATATTCAATCCCGATTTAATTTCTGTGTATCATCGTCAATATGAAGCTCCAAAGGTTACAGTAAACACCCAGAGGAGCGTCGCAATCTAATACTGGCCTCTCAGTAACGGCTAATATACAGACTGTTTGACGCATTGCTCCCCCTGGACGGAAGTCGGCATTGTGCCTACTATATTCAATCGCGATGCAATTTCTGTGTTTCATCGTCAATATGAAGCTCCAAGGGTTACAGTAAACACCCAGTGGTGCGTCGCAATCTAATACTGGCCTCTCAGGAAAGGCACGTAACAGACTGTTTGAAGCATTGCTCCCGCTGGACGTAAGTCCGCATTGTGCCTGCTATATTCAATATCGATGCAATTTCTGTGTTTCATCGTCAATATGAAGCTCCAAGGGTTACAGTAAACACCCAGTGGTGCGTCGCAATCTAATACTGGCCTCTTAGGAAAGGCACGTAGCCAGACTGTTTGAAGCATTGCTCCCCCTGAACGTAAGTTGGCATTGTGCCTACTATATTCAATCCCAATGCAATTTCTGTGTTTCATCGTCAATATGAAACTCCAAGGGAACAGTAAACACCCAGTGGTGCGTCGCAATCTAATACTGGCCACTCAGTAACGGCACGTAGACAGACTGTTTGAAGCATTGCTCCCCCTGGACGTAAGTCGGCATTGTGCCTATTATATTCAATCCCGATGCAATTTCTGTGTTTCATCGATAATATTAAACTCCAAGGTTTACAGTAAACACCCAGTGGTGCATCGCAATCTAATACTGGCCTCTCAGGAAAGGCACGTATTCAGACTGTTTGAAGCATTACTCCCCCTGGACGTAAGTCGACATTGTGCCTACTAAATTCAATCCCGATGCAATTTCTGTGTTTCATCGTCAATATGAAGCTCCAAGGGTTACAGTAAACACCCAGTGGTGCGTCCCGATGTAATACTGGCCTTACTGTAACGGCACGTATACAGACAGTTTGAAGCATTGCTCCCCCTTCACGGAAGTCGGCTTTGTGCCTACTGTATTCAATCCCGATGCAATTTCTGTGTATCATCGTCAATATGAAGCTCCAAGGGTTACAGTAAACACCCAGTGGTGCGTCGCAATATAATACAGGCCTCTCAGTAACGGCACATATACAGACTGTTTGAAGCATTGTTCCCCCTGGACGTAAGTCGGTATTGTGCCTACTATATTCAATCCCGATGCAATTTCTGTGTTTCATCGTCAATATGAAGCTCTAAGGGTTACAGTAAACACCCAGTGGTGCGTCGCAATGTAATATTGGCCTCTCAGGAAAGGCACGTATACAGGCTGTTTGAAGTATTGCTCCCCCTGGGCGTAAGGCGGCATTGTGCCCACTATATTCAATCCCGATGCGATTTCTGTGTTTCATCGTCAATATGAAGCTCCGAGGGTTACAGTAAGCACCCAGTGGTGCGTCGCAATCTAATACTGGCCTCTCAGTAATGGCACGTATACAGACTGTTTTAAGCATTGCTCCCCCTGGACGTAAGTTGGCATTGTGCCAACTATATTCAATCCCGATGCAATTTCTGTGTTTCATCGTCAATATGAAGCTCCAAGGGTTACAGTAAACACCCAGTGGTGCTTCGCAATCTAATACTGGCCTCTCAGTAACGGCACGCATACAGACTGTTTCAAGCATTGCTCCCTCTGGACGTAAGTCGGCATTGTGCCAAGGAAATTCAAACCAGATGAAATTTCTGTGATTCATCGTATATATGGTGCTCCAAGGGTTACAGTAAATACCCATTGGTGCGTCGCAATCTAATACTGACCTCTCAGTAACGTTACATCCACAGACTGTTTGAAGCATTGCTCCCCCTGGACGTAAGTCGGCATTTTGCCTACTATATTCAATCCCGATGCAATTTCTGTGTTTCATCGTGAATATGAAGCTCAAAGGGTTACAGTAAACACCCAGTGGTGCGTCGCAATCTAATACTGGCCTCTCAGTAACGGCACGTATGCATACTCTTTGAAGCATTGCTCCCCCTGGACGTAAGTCGGCATTTTGCCTACTATATTCAATCCCGATGCAATTTCTGTGTTTCATCGTGAATATGAAGCTCCAAGGGTTACAGTAAACACCCAGTGGTGCGTCGCAATCTAATACTGGCCTCTCAGTAACGGAACGTATACAGACTGTTTGAAGCATTCCTCCCCATGGACGTAAGTCGGCATTGTGCCAACTACATTCAACCCCGAGCAATTTCTGTGTTTCATCGTCAATATGAAGCTCCAAGAGTTACAGTAAACACCCAGTGGTGCGTTGCAATTTAATACTGGCCTCTCAGTAACGGCACATATACAGACTGTTTGAACATTGCTCCCTCTGGACGTAAGTCGGCATTGTGCCTACTACACTCAATCCCGATGCAATTTCTGTGTTTCATCGTCAATATGAAGCTCCAAGTGTTACAGTAAACACACAGTGGTGTGTCGCAATCTAATACTGGCCTCTCAGGAAAGGCACGTATACAGACTGTTTGAAGAATTGCTCCCCCTGGACGTAAGTCGGCATTGTGCCTACTATATTCAATCCCGATGCAATTTCTGTGTTTCATCGTCAATATGAAGCTCCAAGGGTTACAGTAAACACCCAGTGGTGCGTCGCATTCTTATACTGGCCTCTCAGTAACGGCACGTATACAGACTGTTTGAAGCATTGCTCCCCCTGGACGTAAGTCGGCATTGTGCCTACTATATTCAATCCCGATGCAATTTCTGTGTTTCATCGTCAATATGAAGCTCCAAGGGTAACAGTAAATACCCAGTGGTGCGTCGCAATCTAATACTGGCCTCTCAGTAACGGCACGTATACAGACTGTTTGAAGCATTTCTCCCCCTGAACATAAGTTAGCATTGTGCCTACTATATTCAATCCCGATGTCATTTCTGTGTTTCATCGTCAATATGAAGCTCCAAGGGAAAGAGTAAACACCAAGTGGTGCGTCGCAATCTAATACTGGCCTCTCAGTAACGGCACGTATACAGACTGTTTGAAGTATTGCTCCCCCTGGACGTAAGGCGGCATTGTGCCTACTATATTCAATCCCGATGCGACTTCTGTGTTTCATCGTGAATATGAAGCTCCAGGGGTTACAGTAAACACCCAGTGGTACGTCGCAATCTAATACTGGCCTCACAGTAACGGCACGTATACAGACTGTTTCAAGCATTACTCCCTCTGGACGTAAGTCGGCATTGTGCCAAGTAAATTCAATCCCGATGAAATTTCTGTGATTCATCGTCAATATGAAACTCCAAGGGTTACAGTAAACACCCAGTGATGCGTCGCAATCTAACACTGGCCTCTCAGTAACGGCACGTATACAGACTGTTTGAAGCATTGCTCCCCCTGGATGTAAGTCGGCATTGTGCCAACTATATTCAATCCCGATGCAATTTCTGTGTTTCATCGTCAATATGAAGCTCCAAGGGTTACAGTAAACATCCTGTGGTGCGTCGCAATCTAATACTGGCCTCTTAGTAACGGCACGTATACAGACTGTTTGAAGCACTGCTCCACCTGGACGTAAGTCGGCATTGTGCCAACTATATTTAATCCCGATGCAATTTCTGTGTTTCATCGTCAATATGAAGTTCCGAGGGTTACAGTAAACACCCAGTGGTGCGTCGCAATCTAATACTGGCCTCTTAGTAACGGCACGTATACAGACTGTTTGAAGCATTGCTCCCCGTGGACGTAAGTCGCCATTGTGCCTACTATATTCAGTCCCGATGCAATTTCTGTGTTTCATCGTCAATATGAAGCTCCAAGGGTTACAGTAAACACCCAGTGGTGCGTCGCAATCTAACACTGGCCTCTCAGTAACGGCACGTACACAGACTGTTTGAAGCATTGCTCCCCCTGCACATAAGTCGGCATTGTGCCTACTATATTCAATCCCGATGCAATTTCTGTGTTTCATTGTCAATATGAAGCTCCAAGGGTTACAGTAAACACCCAGTGGTGCATCGCAATCTAATACTGGCCTCTCAGTAACGGCACTAATACAGACTGTTTGAAGCATTACTCCGCCTGGATGTAAGTCGGCATTGTGCCTACTATATTTAATCGCGGTGAAATTTCTGTGTATCATCGTCAATATGAAGCTCCAAGGGTTACAGTAAACGCCCTGTGGTGCGTCGCAATCTAATACTGGCCTCTGAGTAATGGCACGTATACAGACCTTTTGAAGCATTGCTCCCCCTGGACGTAAGTCGGCATTGTGCCTACTATATTCAATCCTGATGCAATATCTGAGTTTCATCGTCAATATGAAGTTCCAAGGGTTACAGTAAACACCCAGTGGTGCGTCGCAATCTAATACTGGCCTCTTAGTAATGGCACGTATACAGACTGTTTGAAGCATTGCTCCCCCTGGACGTAAGTCGGATTGTGCCTACTATATTCAATCCCGATGCAATTTCTGTGTTTCATCGTCAATATGAAGCTCCAAGGGTTACAGTAAACACCCAGTGGTGCGTCGCAATCTAATACTAGCCTCTCAGGAAAGGCACGTATACGGACTGTTTGAAGCAATGCTCCCCCTGAACGTAAGTCATCATTGTAACTACTATATTCAAGCCCGATGCAATTTCTGTGTTTCATCGTCAATATGAGGCTCCAAGGGTTACAGTAAACACCAAGTGGTGCGTCGCAATCTAATACTGGACTCTCAGTAACGGCACGCATACAGACTGTTTCAAGCATTGCTCCCCCTGGACGTAAGTCGGCATTGAGCCAACTATATTCAATCCCGATGCAATTTCTGTGTTTCATCGTCAATATGAAGCTCCAAGGGTTACAGTAAACACCCAGTGGTGCGTCGCAATCTAATACTGGCCTCTCACTAACGGCACAAATACATCTACATCTACATCTACATCTATACTCCGCGAGCCACCTTACGGTGTGTGGCGGAGGGTACTTATTGTACCACTATCTGATCCCCCCTTCCCTGTTCCATTCACGAATTGTGCGTGGGAAGAACGACTGCTTGTAAGTCTCCGTATTTGCTCTAATTTCTCGGATCTTTTCGTTGTGATCATTACGCGAGATATATGTGGGCGGTAGTAATATGTTGCCCATCTCTTCCCGGAATGTTTGAGGCATTGCTCCCCCTGGACATAAGTCGGCATTGTGCCAACTATATTCAACCCCGAGCAATTTCTGTGTTTCATCGTCAATATGAAGCTCCAAGGGTTACAGTAAACACCCAGTGGTGCGTCGCAATCTAATACTGGCCTCTCAGTAACGTCACGTATAGAGACAGTTTGAAGCATTCCTCCCCATGGACGTAAGTCGGCATTGTGCCAACTATATTCAACCCCGAGCAATTTCTGTGTTTCATCGTCAATATGAAGCTCCAAGGGTTACAGTAAACACCCAGTGGTGCGTCGCAATGTAAAACTGGCCTCTTAGTAACGGCACATATACAGACTGTTTGAAGCATTACTCCCCCTGGACGTAAGTCGGCATTGTGCCTACTATATTCAATCCTGATACAATTTCTGTGTTTCATCGTCAATATGAAGCTCCAAGGGTTGCAGTAAACACCCAGCGGTGCGTCGCAATCTAATACTGGCCTCTCAGGAAAGGCACGTATACAGACAGTTTGAAGCATTGCTTCCCCTGGACGTAAGTCGGCATTGTGCCTACTATATTCAATCCCGATGCAATTTCTGTGTTTCATCGTTAATATGAAGCTCCAAGGGTTACAGTAAACACCCAGTGGTGCGTAGCAATTTAATACTGGCCTGTCATGAAAGGCACGTATTCAGACTGTTTGAAGCATTACTCCCCCTGTACGTAAGTCGGCATTGTGACTACTAAATTCAATCCCGATGCAATTTCTGTGTTTCATTGTCAGTATGAAGCTCCAAGGGTTACAGTAAACACCCAGTGGTGCGTCGCGATGTAATACTGGCCTTACAGAAACGGCACGTATACAGACAGTTTGATGCATTGCTCCCCCTGGACGTAAGTCGGCATTGTGCCTACTATATTCAATCCCGATGCAATTTCTGTGTTTCATCGTCAATATGAAGCTCCAAGGGTTACAGTAAACACCCAGTGGTGCGTCGCAATCTAATACTGGCCTCTCAGTAACGGCACATATACAGACTGTTTAAAGCATTGCTCCCCCTGGACGTAAGTCGGCATTGTGCCTACTATATTCAATCCCGATGCAATTTCTGCGTTTCATCGTCAATATGAAGCTCCAAGGGTTACAGTAAACGCCCAGTGGTGCGTCGCAATCTAATACTGGCCTCTCAGTAACGGCACGTATACAGACTGTTTGAAGCATTTCTCCCCCTGAACATAAATTAGCATTGTGCCTACTATATTCAATTCCGATGTAATTTCTGTGTTTCATCGTCAATATGAAGCTCCAAGGGAAACAGTAAACACCAAGTGGTGCGTCGCAATCTAATACTGGCCTCTCAGTAACGGCACGTATACAGACTGTTTGAAGTATTACTCCCCCTGGACGTAAGGCGGCATTGTGCCTACTATATTTTTCCCGATGCGATTTCTGTGTTTCATCGTGAATATGAAGCTCCAAGGGTTGTTGTAAACACCCAGTGGTGCGTCGCAATCTAATACTGGCCTCACAGTAACGGCACGTATACAGACTGTTTCAAGCATTGCTCCCTCTGGACGTAAGTCGGCATTGTGCCTACTATATTCAATCCCGATGAAATTTCTGTGTTTCATCGTCAATATGAAGTTCCGAGGGTTACAGTTAACACCCAGTGGTGCGTCGCAATCTAATACTGGCCTCTTAGTAACGGCACGTATACAGACTGTTTGAAGCATTGCTCCCCGTGGACGTAAGTCGGCATTGTGCCTACTATATTCAGTCCCGATGCAATTTTTGTGTTTCATCGTCAATATGAAGCTCCAAGGGTTACAGTAAACACCCAGTGGTGCGTCGCAATCTAATACTGGCCTCTCAGTAACGGCACGTTTACAGACTGTTTGAAGCATTGCTCCCCCTGGACATAAGTCGGCATTGTGCCTACTTTATTCAATCCCGATGCAATTTCTGTGTTTCATTGTCAATATGAAGCTCCAAGGGTTACAGTAAACACCCAGTGGTGCGTCGCAATCTAATACTGGCCTCTTAGTAACGGCACGTATACAGACTGTTTGAAGCATTACTCCACCTGGATGTAAGTCGGCATTGTGCCTACTATATTTAATCGCGATGAAATTTCCGTGTATCATCGTCAATATGAAGCTCCAAGGGTTACAGTAAACACCCAGTGGTGTGTCGCAATCTAATACTGGCCTCTGAGTAATGGCACGTATACAGACCTTTTGAAGCATTGCTCCCCCTGGACGTAAGTCGGCATTGTGCCTACTATATTCAATCCTGATGCAATATCTGAGTTTCATCGACAATATGAAGTTCCAAGGGTTACAGTAAACACCCAGTGGTGCGTCGCAATCTAATACTGGCCTCTCAGTAACGGCACGTATGCATATTGTTTGAAGCTTTGCTCCCCCTGGACGTAAGTCGGCATTTTGCCTACTATATTCAATCCCGATGCAATTTCTGTGTTTCATCGTCAATATGAAGCTCCAAGGGTTACAGTAAACACCCAGTGGTGCGTCGCAATCTAATACTGGCCTCTTAGTAATGGCACGTATACAGACTGTTTGAAGCATTGCTCCCCCTGGACGTAAGTCGGCATTGTGCCTACTATATTCAATCCCGATGCAATTTCTGTGTTTCATCGTCAATATGAAGCTCCAAGGGTTACAGTAAACACCCAGTGGTGCGTCGCAATCTAATACTAGCCTCTCAGGAAAGGCACGTATACGGACTGTTTGAAGCAATGCTCCCCCTGAACGTAAGTCATCATTGTAACTACTATATTCAAGCCCGATGCAATTTCTGTGTTTCATCGTCAATATGAGGCTCCAAGGGTTACAGTAAACACCAAGTGGTGCGTCGCAATCTAATACTGGACTCTCAGTAACGGCACGCATACAGACTGTTTCAAGCATTGCTCCCCCTGGACGTAAGTCGGCATTTTGCCTACTATATTCAATCCCGATGCAATTTCTGTGTTTCATCGTCAATATGAAGCTCCAAGGTTTACAGTAAACACCCAGTGGTGCGTCGCAATCTAATACTGGCCTCTCACTAACGGCACAAATACAGACTGTTTGAGGCATTGCTCACCCTGGACGTAAGTCGGCATTGTGCCAACTATATTCAACCCCGAGCAATTTCTGTGTTTCATCGTCAATATGAAGCTCCAAGGGTTACAGTAAACACCCAGTGGTGCGTCGCAATCTAATACTGGCCTCTCAGTAACGGCACGTATGCATATTGTTTGAAGCTTTGCTCCCCCTGGACGTAAGTCGGCATTTTGCCTACTATATTCAATCCCGATGCAATTTCTGTGTTTCATCGTCAATATGAAGCTCCAAGGTTTACAGTAAACACCCAGTGGTGCGTCGCAATCTAATACTGGCCTCTCACTAACGGCACAAATACAGACTGTTTGAGGCATTGCTCACCCTGGACGTAAGTCGGCATTGTGCCAACTATATTCAACCCCGAGCAATTTCTGTGTTTCATCGTCAATATGAAGCTCCAAGGGTTACAGTAAACACCCAGTGGTGCGTCGCAATCTAATACTGGCCTCTCAGTAACGGCACGTATAGAGACTGTTGGAAGCATTCCTCCCCATGGACGTAAGTCGGCATTGTGCCAACTATATTCAACCCCGAGCAATTTCTGTGTTTCATCGTCAATATGAAGCTCCAAGGGTTACAGTAAACACCCAGTGGTGAGTCGCAATGTAAAACTGGCCTCTTAGTAACGGCACATATACAGACTGTTTGAAGCATTACTCCCCCTGGACGTAAGTCGGCATTGTGCCTACTATATTCAATCCTGATACAATTTCTGTGTTTCATCGTCAATATGAAGCTCCAAGGGTTGCAGTAAACACCCAGCGGTGCGTCGCAATCCTATACTGGCCTCTCAGGAAAGGCACGTATACAGACTGTTTGAAGCATTGCTTCCCCTGGACGTAAGTCGGCATTGTGCCTACTATATTCAATCCCGATGCAATTTCTGTGTTTCATCGTTAATATGGAGCTCCAAGGGTTACAGTAAATACCCAGTGGTGCGTCGCAATCTAATACTGGCCTGTCATGAAAGGCACGTATTCAGACTGTTTGAAGCATTACTCCCCCTGGACGTAAGTCGGCATTGTGACTACTAAATTCAATCCCGATGCAATTTCTGTGTTTCATTGTCAGTATGAAGCTCCAAGGGTTACAGTAAACACCCAGTGGTGCGTCGCGATGTAATACTGGCCTTGCAGAAACGGCACGTATACAGACAGTTTGATGCATTGCTCCCCCTGGACGTAAGTCGGCATTGTGCCTACTATATTCAATCCCGATGCAATTTCTGTGTTTCATCGTCAATATGAAGCTCCAAGGGTTACAGTAAACACCCAGTGGTGCGTCGCAATCTAATACTGGCCTCTCAGTAACGGCACATATACAGACTGTTTAAAGCATTGCTCCCCCTGGACGTAAGTCGGCATTGTGCCTACTATATTCAATCCCGATGCAATTTCTGTGTTTCATCGTCAATATGAAGCTCCAAGGATTACAGTAAAGGCCCAGTGGTGCGTCGCAATCTAATACTGGCCTCTCAGTAACGGCACGTATACAGACTGTTTGAAGCATTTCTCCCCCTGAACATAAATTAGCATTGTGCCTACTATATTCAATTCCGATGTAATTTCTGTGTTTCATCGTCAATATGAAGCTCCAAGGGAAACAGTAAACACCAAGTGGTGCGTCGCAATCTAATACTGGCCACTCAGTAACGGCACGTATACAGACTGTTTGAAGTATTGCTCCCCCTGGACGTAAGGCGGCATTGTGCCTACTATATTTTTCCCGATGCGATTTCTGTGTTTCATCGTGAATATGAAGCTCCAAGGGTTACTGTAAACACCCAGTGGTGCGTCGCAATCTAATACTGGCCTCACAGTAACGGCACGTATACAGACTGTTTCAAGCATTGCTCCCTCTGGACGTAAGTCGGCATTGTGCCTACTATATTCAATCCCGATGCAATTTCTGTGTTTCATCGTCAATATGAAGTTCCGAGGGTTACAGTAAACACCCAGTGGTGCGTCGCAATCTAATACTGGCCTCTTAGTAACGGCACGTATACAGACTGTTTGAAGCATTGCTCCCCGTGGACGTAAGTCGGCATTGTGCCTACTATATTCAGTCCCGATGCAATTTTTGTGTTTCAAAGTCAATATGAAGCTCCAAGGGTTACAGTAAACACCCAGTGGTGCGTCGCAATCTAATACTGGCCTCTCAGTAACGGCACGTTTACAGACTGTTTGAAGCATTGCTCCCCCTGCACATAAGTCGGCATTGTGCCTACTATATTCAATCCCGATGTAATTTCTGTGTTTCATTGTCAATATGAAGCTCCAAGGGTTACAGTAAACACCCAGTGGTGCGTCGCAATCTAATACTGGCCTCTTAGTAACGGCACGTATACAGACTGTTTGAAGCATTACTCCACCTGGATGTAAGTCGGCATTGCGCCTACTATATTTAATCGCGATGAAATTTCTGTGTATCATCGTCAATATGAAGCTCCAAGGGTTACAGTAAACACCCAGTGGTGCGTCGCAATCTAATACTGGCCTCTGAGTAATGGCACGTATACAGACTGTTTGAAGCATTGCTCCCCCTGGACGTAAGTCGGCATTGTGCCTACTATATTCAATCCCGATGCAATTTCTGTGTTTCATCGTCAATATGAAGCACCAAGGGTTACAGTAAACACCCAGTGGTGCGTCGCAATCTAATACTAGCCTCTCAGGAAAGGCACATATACGGACTGTTTGAAGCATTGCTCCCCCTGAACGTAAGTCAGCATTGTAACTACTATATTCAAGCCCGATGCAATTTCTGTGTTTCATCGTCAATATGAAGCTCCAAGGGTTACAGTAAACACCAAGTGGTGCGTCGCAATCTAAATCTGGACTCTCAGTAACGGCACGCATACAGACTGTTTCAAGCATTGCTCCCCCTGGACGTAGGTCGGCATTGTGCCAACTATATTCAATCCCGATGCAATTTCTGTGTTTCATCGTCAATATGAAGCTCCAAGGGTTACAGTAAACGCCCAGTGGTGCGTCGCAATCTAATACTGGCCTCTTAGTAACGGCACATATACAGACTGTTTAAAGCATTACTCCCCCTGGACGTAAGTCGGCATTGTAACTACTATATTCAAGGCCGATGCAATTTCTGTGTTTCATCGTCAATATGAAGCTCCAAGGGTTACAGTAAACACCAAGTGGTGCGTCGCAATCTAATACTGACCTCTCAGTAACGGCACATATACAGACTGATTGAAGCATTGCTCCCCCTGGACGTAAGTCGGCATTTTGCCTACTATATTCAATCCCGATGCAATTTCTGTGTTTCATCGTGAATATGAAGCTCAAAGGGTTACAGTAAACACCCAGTGGTGCGTCGCAATCTAATACTGGCCTCTCAGTAACGGCACGTATGCATATTGTTTGAAGCTTTGCTCCCCCTGGACGTAAGTCGGCATTTTGCCTACTATATTCAATCCCGATGCAATTTCTGTGTTTCATCGTCAATATGAAGCTCCAAGGTTTACAGTAAACACCCAGTGGTGCGTCGCAATCTAATACTGGCCTCTCACTAACGGCACAAATACAGACTGTTTGAGGCATTGCTCACCCTGGACGTAAGTCGGCATTGTGCCAACTAAATTCGACCCCGAGCAATTTCTGTGTTTCATCGTCAATATGAAACTCCAAGGGTTACAGTAAACACCCAGTGGTGCGTCGCAATCTAATACTGGCCTCTCAGTAACGGCACGTATAGAGACTGTTTGAAGCATTCCTCCCCATGGACGAAAGTCGGCATTGTGCCAACAATATTCAACCCCGAGCAATTTCTGTGTTTCATCGTCAATATGAAGCTCCAAGGGTTACAGTAAACACCCAGTGGTGCGTCGCAATGTAAAACTGGCCTCTTAGTAACGGCACATATACAGACTGTTTGAAGCATTACTCCCCCTGGACGTAAGTCGGCATTGTGCCTACTATATTCAATCCTGATACAATTTCTGTGTTTCATCGTCAATATGAAGCTCCAAGGGTTGCAGTAAACACCCAGCGGTGCGTCGCAATCTAATACTGGCCTCTCAGGAAAGGCACGTATACAGACTGTTTGAAGCATTGCTTCCCCTGGACGTAAGTCGGCATTGTGCCTACTATATTCAATCCCGATGCAATTTCTGTGTTTCATCGTTAATATGAAGCTCCAAGGGTTACAGTAAACACCCAGTGGTGCGTCGCAATCTAATACTGGCCTGTCATGAAAGGCACGTATTCAGACTGTTTGAAGCATTGCTCCCCCTGGACGTAAGTCGGCATTGTGACTACTATATTCAATCCCGATGCAATTTCTGTGTTTCATCGTCAATATGAAGCTCCAAGGGTTACAGTAAACGCCCAGTGGTGCGTCGCAATCTAATACTGGCCTCTCAGTAACGGCACGTATACAGACTGTTTGAAGCATTTCTCCCCCTGAACATAAATTAGCATTGTGCCTACTATATTCAATTCCGATGTAATTTCTGTGTTTCATCGTCAATATGAAGCTCCAAGGGAAACAGTAAACACCAAGTGGTGCGTCGCAATCTAATACTGGCCTCTCAGTAACGGCACGTATACAGACTGTTTGAAGTATTGCTCCCCCTGGACGTAAGGCGGCATTTTGCCTACTATATTCAATCCCGATGCGATTTCTGTGTTTCATCGTGAATATGTAGCTCCAAGGGTTACAGTAAACACCCAGTGGTGCGTCGCAATCTAATACTGGCCTCACAGTAACGGGACGTATACAGACTGTTTCAAGCATTGCTCCCTCTGGACGTAAGTCGGCATTGTGCATACTATATTCAATCCCGATGCAATTTCTGTGTTTCATCGTCAATATGAAGTTCCGAGGGTTACAGTAAACACCCAGTGGTGCGTCGCAATCTAATACTGGCCTCTTAGTAACGGCACGTATACAGACGGTTTGAAGCATTGCTCCCCGTGGACGTAAGTCGGCATTGTGCCTACTATATTCAGTCCCGATGCAATTTCTGTGTTTCATCGTCAATATGAAGCTCCAAGGGTTACAGTAAACACCCAGTGGTGCGTCGCAATCTAATACTGGCCTCTCAGTAACGGCACGTTTACAGACTGTTTGAAGCATTGCTCCCCCTGCACATAAGTCGGCATTGTGCCTACTATATTCAATCCCGATGCAATTTCTGTGTTTCATTGTCAATATGAAGCTCCAAGGGTTACAGTAAACACCCAGTGGTGCATCGCAATCTAATACTGGCCTCTCAGTAACGGCACTAATACAGACTGTTTGAAGCATTACCCCACCTGGATGTAAGTCGGCATTGTGCCTACTATATTTAATTGCGATGAAATTTCTGTGTATCATCGTCAATATGAAGCTCCAAGGGTTACAGTAAACACCCAGTGGTGCGTCGCAATCTAATACTGGCCTCTGAGTAATGGCACGTATACAGACCTTTTGAAGCATTGCTCCCCCTGGACGTAAGTCGGCATTGTGCCTACTATATTCAATCCTGATGCAATATCTGAGTTTCATCGTCAATATGAAGTTCCAAGGGTTACAGTAAACACCCAGTGGTGCGTCGCAATCTAATACTGGCCTCTTAGTAATGGCACGTATACAGTCTGTTTGAAGCATTGCTCCCCCTGGACGTAAGTCGGCATTGTGCCTACTATATTCAATCCCGATGCAATTTCTGTGTTTCATCGTCAATATGAAGCTCCAAGGGTTACAGTAAACACCCAGTGGTGCGTCGCAATCTAATACTAGCCTCTCAGGAAAGGCACGTATACGGACAGTTTGAAGCACTGCTCCCCCTGAACGTAAGTCGGCATTGTAACTACTATATTCAATCCCGATGCAATTTCTGTGTTTCATCGTCAATATGAAGCTCCAAGGGTTACAGTAAACACCAAGTGGTGCGTCGCAATCTAATACTTGACTCTCAGTAACGGCACGCATACAGATTGTTTCAAGCATTGCTCCCCCTGGACGTAAGTCGGCATTGTGCCAACTATATTCAATCCCGATGCAATTTCTGTGTTTCATCGTCAATATGAAGCTCCAAGGGTTACATTAAACACCCAGTGGTTCGTCGCAATCTAACACTGGCCTCTCAGTAACGGCACGTATACAGACTGTTAGAAGCATTGCTCCCCCTTGACGTAAGTCGGCATTGTGCCAACTATATTCAATCCCGATGCAATTTCTGTGTTTCATCGTCAATATGAAGCTCCAAGGGTTACAGTAAACACCCAGTGGTGCGTCGCAATCTAATACTGGCCTCTCAGTAACGGCACGAAGACAGACTGTTTGAAGCATTCCTCCCCCTGGACGTAAGTCGGCATTGTGCCAACTATATTCAACCCCGAGCAATTTCTGTGTTTCATCGTCAATATGAAGCTCCAAGGTTTACAGTAAACAAACAGTGGTGCGTCGCAATCTAATACTGGCCTCTCAGTAACGGCACGTATACAGACTGTTTGAAGCATTGCTCCCCCTGGACGTAAGTCGGCATTGTGCCAACTATATTCCATTCCGATGCAATTTCTGTGTTTCATCGTCAATATGAAGCTCCAAGGGTTACAGTAAACACCCAGTGGTTCGTTGCAATCTAACACTGGCCTCTCAGTAACGGCACGTATACAGACTGTTTGAAGCATTGCTCCCCCTGGACGTACGTCGGCATTGTGCCAACTATATTCAATCCCGATGCAATTTCTGTGTTTCATCGTCAATCTGAAGCTCAAGGGTTACACTAAACACCCAGTGGTGCGTCGCAATCTAATACTGGCCTCTCAGTAACGGCACATATACAGACTGTTTGAACCTTGCTCCCTCTGGACGTAAGTCGGCATTGTGCCTACTATATTCAATCCCGATGCAATTTCTGTGTTTCATCGTCAGTATGAAGCTCCAAGGTTTACAGTACACACCCAGTGGTGCGTCGCAATGTAATACTGGCCTCTCAGGAAAGGCACGTATGCAGACTGTTTGAAGCATTGCTCCCCCTGAACATAAGTTGGCATTGAGCCTCCTATATTCAATCCCGATGTAATTTCTGTGTTTCATCGTCAATATGAAGCTCCAAGGGAAACAGTAAACACCCAGTGGTGCGTCGCAATCTAATACTGGCCTCTCAGTAACGGCACGTATACAGACTGTTTGAAGTATTGCTCCCCCTGGACGTAAGGCGGCATTGTGCCTACTATATTCAATCCGATGCGATTTCTGTGTTTCATCGTGAATATGAAGCTCCAAGGGTTACAGTAAACACCCAGTGGTGCGTCGCAATCTAATACTGGCCTCTCAGTAACGGCACTAATACAGACTGTTTGAAGCATTACTCCACCTGGATGTAAGTCGGCATTGTGCCTACTATATTTAATCGCGATGAAATTTCTGTGTATCATCGTCAATATGAAGCTCCAAGGTTTACAGTAAACACCCAGTGGTGCGTCGCAATCTAATACTGGCCTCTGAGTAATGGCACGTATACAGACCTTTTGAAGCATTGCTCCCCCTGGACGTAAGTCGGCATTGTGCCTACTATATTCAATCCTGATGCAATATCTGAGTTTCATCGTCAATATGAAGTTCCAAGGGTTACAGTAAACACCCAGTGGTGCGTCGCAATCTAATACTGGCCTCTTAGTAATGGCACGTATACAGACTGTTTGAAGCATTGCTCCCCCTGGACGTAAGTCGGCATTGTGCCTACTATATTCAATCCCGATGCAATTTCTGTGTTTCATCGTCAATATGAAGCTCCAAGGGTTACAGTAAACACCCAGTGGTGCGTCGCAATCTAATACTGGCCTCTCAGTAACGGCACGTATACAGACTGTTTGAAGCATTGCTCCCCCTGGACGTAAGTCGGCATTGTGCCAACTATATTCAATCCCGATGCAATTTCTGTGTTTCATCGTCAATATGAAGCTCCAAGGGTTACAGTAAACACCCAGTGGTGCGTTGCAATCTAATACTGGCCTCTCAGGAAAGGAACGTATACAGACTGTTTGAAGCATTGCTCCCCCTGTACGAAAGTCGGCATTGTGCCTACTATATTCAATCCCGATGCAATTTCTGTGTTTCATCGTCAATATGAAGCTCCAAGGGTTACAGTAAACACCCAGTGGTGCGTTGCAATCTAATACTGGCCTCTCAGTAACGGCACATATACAGTCTGTTTGAACATTGCTCCCTCTGGACGTAAGTCGTCATTGTGCCTACTACATTCAATCCCGATGCAATTTCTGTGTTTCATCGTCAATATGAAGCTCCAAGTGTTACAGTAAACACCCAGTGGTGTGTCGCAATCTATTACTGGCCTCTCAGTAACGGCACATATACAGACTGTTTGAAGCATTGCTCCCCCTGGACGTAAGTCAGCATTGTGCCTACTATATTCAATCCCGATGCAATTTTTTTGTTTCATCGTCAATATGAAGCTCCAAGGGTCACAGTAAACACCCAGTGGTGCGTCGCAATCTAATACTGGCCTCTCAGGAAAGGCACGTATACAGACTGTTTGAAGCATTGCTCCCCCTGGACGTAAGTCGGCATTGTGCCTACTATATTCAATCCCGATGCAATTTCTGTGTTTCATCGTCAATATGAAGCTCCAAGGGTTACAGTAACCACCCAGTGGTGCGTCGCATTCTTATACTGGCCTCTCAGTAACGGCACGTATACAGACTGTTTGAAGCATTGCTTCCCCTGGACGTAAGTCGGCATTGTGCCTACTATATTCAATCCCGATGCAATTTCTGTGTTTCATCGTCAATATGAAGCTCCAATTGTAACAGTAAATACCCAGTGGTGCGTCGCAATCTAATACTGGCCTCTCAGTAACGGAACGTATACAGACTGTTTGAAGCATTGCTCCCCCAGGACGTAAGTCGGCATTGTGCCAACTATATTCAAACCCGATGAAATTTCTGTGTTTCATCGTCAATATGAAGCTCCAAGGGTTACAGTAAACACCCAGTGGTGCGTCGCAATCTAATACTGACCTCTCAGTAACGGCACATATACAGACTGCTTGAAGCATTGCTCCCCCTGGACGTAAGTCGGCATTGTGCGTACTATATTCAATCCCGATGCAATTTCTGTGTTTCATGGTCAATATGAAGCTCCAAGGGATACAGTAAACACCAAGTGGTGCGTCGCAATCTAATACTGCCCTCTCAGTAACGGCACGCATACAGATTGTTTCAAGCATTGCTCCTCCTGGACGTAAGTCGGCATTGTGCCAATTATACTCAATCCCGATGCAATTTCTGTGTTTCATCGTCAATATGAAGCTCCAAGGGTTACAGTAAACACGCAGTGGTGCGTCGCAATCTAATACTGACCTCTCAGTAACGTCACATATACAGACTGCTTGGAGCATTGCTCCCCCTGGACGTAAGTCGGCATTGTGCTTCCTATATTCAATCCCGATGCAATTTCTGTGTTTCATGGTCAATATGAAGCTCCAAGGGTTACAGTAAAGACACTATGGTGTGTCGCAATCTAATACTGGCCTCTCAGGAAAGGAACGTATACAGACTGTTTGAAGCATTGCTCCCCCTGTACGAAAGTCGGCATTGTGCCTACTATATTCAATCCCGATGCAATTTCTGTGTTTCATCGTCAATATGAAGCTCCAAGGGTTACTGTAAACACCCAGTGGTGCGTTGCAATCTAATACTGGCCTCTCAGTAACGGCACATATACAGTCTGTTTGAACATTGCTCCCTCTGGACGTAAGTCGTAATTGTGCCTACTACATTCAATCCCGATGCAATTTCTGTGTTTCATCGTCAATATGAAGCTCCAAGTGTTACAGTAAACACCCAGTGGTGTGTCGCAATCTATTACTGGCCTCTCAGTAACGGCACATATACAGACTGTTTGAAGCATTGCTCCCCCTGGACGTAAGTCAGCATTGTAGCTACTATATTCAATCCCGATGCAATTTCTTTGTTTCATCGTCAATATGAAGCTCCAAGGGTTACAGTAAACACCCAGTGGTGCGTCGCAATCTAATACTGGCCTCTCAGGAAAGGCACGTATACAGACTGTTTGAAGCATTGCTCCCCCTGGACGTAAGTCGGCATTGTGCCTACTATATTCAATCCCGATGCAATTTCTGTGTTTCATCGTCAATATGAAGCTCCAATTGTAACAGTAAATACCCAGTGGTGCGTCGCAATCTAATACTGGCCTCTCAGTAACGGAACGTATACAGACTGTTTGAAGCATTGCTCCCCCAGGACGTAAGTCGGCATTGTGCCAACTATATTCAAACCCGATGAAATTTCTGTGTTTCATCGTCAATATGAAGCTCCAAGGGTTACAGTAAACACCCAGTGGTGCGTCGCAATCTAATACTGACCTCTCAGTAACGGCACATATACAGACTGCTTGAAGCATTGCTCCCCCTGGACGTAAGTCGGCATTGTGCGTACTATATTCAATCCCGATGCAATTTCTGTGTTTCATGGTCAATATGAAGCTCCAAGGGATACAGTAAACACCAAGTGGTGCGTCGCAATCTAATACTGCCCTCTCAGTAACGGCACGCATACAGATTGTTTCAAGCATTGCTCCTCCTGGACGTAAGTCGGCATTGTGCCAATTATACTCAATCCCGATGCAATTTCTGTGTTTCATCGTCAATATGAAGTTCCAAGGGTTACAGTAAACACCCAGTGGTGCGTCGCAATCTAATACTCACCTCTCAGTAACGGCACATATACAGACTGTTTGAAGCATTGCTCCCCCTGGACGTAAATAGGCATTGTGCCTACCATATTTAATCCTGATGCAATTTCTGTGTTTCATCTCCAATATGAAGCTCCAAGGGTTACAGTAAACACGCAGTGGTGCGTCGCAATCTAATACTGACCTCTCAGTAACGTCACATATACAGACTGCTTGGAGCATTGCTCCCCCTGGACGTAAGTCGGCATTGTGCTTCCTATATTCAATCCCGATGCAATTTCTGTGTTTCATGGTCAATATGAAGCTCCAAGGGTTACAGTAAAGACACTATGGTGTGTCGCAATCTAATACTGGCCTCTCATGAAAGGCACGTATACAGACTGTTTGAAGCATTGCTCCCGCTGGACGTAAGTCGGCATTGTGCCTACTATATTCAATCCCGATGTAATTTCTGTGTTTCATCGTCAATATGAAGCTCCAAGGGTTGCAGTAAACACCCAGTGGTGCGTTGCAATCTAATACTGGCCTCTCAGTAACGGCACATATACAGTCTGTTTGAACATTGCTCCCTCTGGACGTAAGTCGTCATTGTGCCTACTACATTCAATCCCGATGCAATTTCTGTGTTTCATCGTCAATATGAAGCTCCAAGTGTTACAGTAAACACCCAGTGGTGTGTCGCAAACTAATACTGGCCTCTCAGTAACGGCACATATACAGACTGTTTGAAGCATTGCTCCCCCTGGACGTAAGTCAGCATTGTGCCTACTATATTCAATCCCGTTGCAATTTCTGTGTTTCATCGTCAATATGAAGCTCCAATGGTTACAGTAAACACCCAGTGGTGCGTCGCAATCTAATACTGGCCTCTCAGTAACGGCACGTATACAGACTGTTTGAAGCATTGCTCCCCCTGGACGTAAGTCGGCATTGTGCCAACTATATTCAATCCCGATGCAATTTCTGTGTTTCATCGTCAATATGAAGCTCCAAGGGTTACAGTAAACACCCAGTGGTGCGTTGCAATCTAATACTGGCCTCTCAGGAAAGGAACGTATACAGACTGTTTGATGCATTGCTCCCCCTGGACGAAGGTCGGCATTGTGCCCACTATATTCAATCCCGATGCAATTTCTGTGTTACATCGTCAATATGAAGTTCCAAGCGTTACAGTAAACACCCAGTGGTGCGTTGCAATCTAATACTGGCCTCTCAGTAACGGCACATATACAGTCTGTTTGAACATTGCTCCCTCTGGACGTAAGTCGTCATTGTGCCTACTACATTAAATCCCGATGCAATTTCTGTGTTTCATCGTCAATATGAAGCTCCAAGTGTTACAGTAAACACCCAGTGGTGTGTCGCAATCTAATACTGGCCTCTCAGTAACGGCACATATACAGACTGTTTGAAGCATTGCTCCCCCTGGACGTAAGTCAGCATTGTGCCTACTATATTCAATCCCGATGCAATTTCTGTGTTTCATCGTCAATATGAAGCTCCAAGGGTTACAGTAAACACCCAGTGGTGCGTCGCAATCTAATACTGGCCTTTCAGGAAAGGCACATATACAGACTGTTTGAAGCATTGCTCCCCCTGGACGTAAGTCGGCATTGTGCCTACCATATTCAATCCCGATGCAATTTCTGTGTTTCATCGTCAATATGAAGCTCCAAGGGTTACAGTAAACACCCAGTGGTGCGTCGCATTCTTATACTGGCCTCTCAGTAACGGCACGTATACAGACTGTTTGAAGCATTGCTCCCCCTGGACGTAAGTCGGCATTGTGCCTACTATATTCAATCCCGATGCAATTTCTGTGTTTCATCGTCAATATGAAGCTCCAAGGGTAACAGTAAATACCCAGTGGTGCGTCGCAATCTAATACTGGCCTCTCAGTAACGGCACGTATACAGATTGTTTGAAGCATTGCTCCCCCAGAACGTAAGTCGGCATTGTGCCAACTATATTCAATCCCGATGAAATTTCTGTGTTTCATCGTCAATATGAAGCTCCAAGGGTTACAGTAAACACCCAGTGGTGCGTCGCAATGCAATACTGGCCTCTCAGTAATGGCACGTATACAGACAGTTTGAAGCATTGCTCCCCTGGACGTAAGTCGGCATTGTGCCTAGTATATTCAGTCCCGATGCAATTTCTGTGTTTCATCGTCAATATGAAGCTCCAAGATTTACAGTAAACACCCAGTCGTGTGTCGCAATATAATACTGGCCTCTCAGTAACGGCACGTATACAGACTGTTGTAAGCATTGCTCCCCCAGGACGTAAGTCGGCATTGTGCCAACTATATTCAATCCCGATGCGATTTCTGTGTTTCATCGTCAATATGAAGTTCCAAGGGTTACAGTAAACACCCAGTGGTGCGTCGCAATCTAATACTGACCTCTCAGTAACGGCACATATACAGACTGTTTGAAGCATTGCTCCCCCTGGACGTAAGTAGGCATTGTGGCTACCATAATCAATCCTGATGCAATTTCTGTGTTTCATCTCCAATATGAAGCTCCAAGGGTTACAGTAAACACCCAGTGGAGCGTCGCAATCTAATACTGACTTCTCAGGAACGGCACATATGCAGACTGCTTGAAGCATTGCTCCCCCTGGACGTAAGTCGGCATTGTGCCTACTATATTCAATCCCGATGCAATTTCTGTGTTTCATCGTCAATATGAAGCTCCAAGGGTTACAGTAAACACACTATGGTGTGTCGCAATCTAATACTGGCCTCTCAGGAAAGGCACGTATACAGACTGTTTGAAGCATTGCTCCCGCTGGACGTAAGTCGGCATTGTGCCTACTATATTCAATATCGATGAAATTTCTGTGTTTCATCGTCATTAAGAGGCTCCAAGGGTTACAGTAAACACCCAGTGGTGCGTCGCAATCTAATACTGGCCTCTCAGTAACGGCACGTAGACAAACTGTTTGAAGCATTGCTCCCCTTGGACGTAAGCCGGCAATGTGCCTACTATATTCAATCCCGATGCAATTTCTGTGTTTCAACGTCAATATGAAGCTCCAAGGGTTACAGTAAACACCCAGTGGTACTTCGCAATCTAATACTGGCCTCTCAGGAAAGGCACATATTCTGACTGTTTGAAGCATTACTCCCCCTGGACGTAAGTCGGCATTGTGCCTACTAAATTCAATCCCGATGCAATTTCTGTGTTTCATCGTGAATATGAAGCTCCAATTGTTACAGTAAACACCCAGTGGTGCGTTGCAATCTAATACTGACCTCTCAGTAACGGCACATATACAGACTGTTTGAACATTGCTCCCTCTGGACGTAAGTCGGCATTGTGCCTACTACAATCAATCCCGATGCAATTTCTGTGTTTCATCGTCAATATGAAGCTCCAAGGGTTACAGTAAACACCCAGTGGTGCGTCGCAATCTAATACTGGCCTCTCAGTAACGGCACAAATACAGACTGTTTGAAGCATTGCTCCCCTGGACATAAGTCAGCATTGTGCCTACTATATTCAATCCCGATGCAATTTCTGTGTTTCATCGTCAATATGAAGCTCCAAGGGGAACAGTAAGCACCCAGTGGTGCGTCGCAATCTAATACTGGCCTCTCAGTAACGGCACGTATACAGACTGTATGAAACATTGCTCCGCCTGGACGTAAGGCGGCATTGTGCCTACTATATTCAATCCCGATGCAACTTCTGTGTTTCATCGTCAATATGAAGCTCCAAGGGTTGCAGTAAACACCCAGTGGTGCGTCGCAATCTTATATTGGCCTCTCAGGAAAGGCACGTATACAGACTGTTTGAAGCATTGCTCCCCCTGGACGTAAGTCGGCATTGTGCCTACTATATTCAATCCCGATGCAATTTCTGTGTTTCATCGTCAATATGAATCTCCAAGGGTTACAGTAAACTCCCAGTTGTGCGTCGCAATCTAATACTGGCCTCTCAGTAACGGCACGTATACAGACTGTTTGAAGCATTGCTCCCCCTGGACGTAAGTCGGCATTGTGCCTACTATATTCAATCCCGATGCAATTTCTGTGTTTCATCGTCAATATGAAGCTCCAAGGGTTACAGTAAGCACCCAGTGGTGCGTCGCAATCTAATACTGGCCTCTCAGTAACGGCACGTTTACAGACTGTTTGAAGCATTGCTCCCCCTGGACGTGAGTCGGCATTGTGCCTACTATATTCAATCCCGATGCAATTTCTGTGTTTCATCGTCAATATGAAGCTCCACGGGTAACAGTAAACACTCAGTGGTGCGTCGCAGTCTAATACTGACCTCTCAGTAACGGCACAAATACAGACTGTTTGAAGCATTGCTCCCGCTGGACGTAAGTCGGCATTGTGCCTACTATATTCAATATCGATGCAATTTCTGTGTTTCATCGTCAATATGAAGCTCTAAGGGTTACAGTAAACACCCAGTGGTGCGTCGCAATCTAATACTGGCCTCTCAGGAAAGGCACGTATACAGACTGTTTGAAGCATTGCTCCCGCTGAACGTAAGTTGGCATTGTGCCTACTATATTCAATCCCGATGCAATTTCTGTGTTTCATGATAAATATGAAGCTCCAAGGGATACAGTAAACACCAAGTGGTGCGTCGCAATCTAATACTGGCTACTCAGTAACGGCACGTATACAGACTGTTTGAAGCATTGGTCCCCCCGGACGTAAGGCGGCATTGGGCCTACTATATCCAATCCCGATGCAACTTCTGTGTTTCATCGACAATATGAACCTCCAAGGGTTACAGTAAACACCCAGTGGTGCGTCGCAATCTAATACTGGCCTCTCAGTAACGGCACGTATACAGACTGTTTTAAGCATTGCTCCCGCTTGATGTAAGTCGGCATTGTCCCTACTATATTCAGTCCCGATGCAATTTCTGTGTTTCATCGTCAATATGAAGCTCCAAGGGTTACAGTAAACACCCAGTGGTGCGTCGCAATCTAATACTGGCCTCTCAGGAAAGGCACGTATAGAGACTGTTTGAAGCATTGCACCCCCTGGACGTAAGTCGGCATTGTGCCTACTACATTCAATCCCGATGCAATTTCTGTGTTTCATCGTCAATATGAAGCTCCACGGGTTACAGTAAACACCCAGTGGTGCGTCGCAATCTAATACTGGCCTCTCAGTAACGGCACGCATACGGACTGTTTCAAGCATTGCTCCCCCTGGACGTAATTCGGCATTGTGCCAACTATATTCAATCCCGATGCAATTTCTGTGATTCATCGTCAATATGAAGCTCCAAGGATTACAGTAAACACCCAGTGGTGCGTCGCAATCTAATACCGACCTCTCAGTAACGGCACAAATACAGACTGTTTGAAGCATTACTCCCACTGGACGTAGGTCGGCATTGTGCCTACTATATTCAATCCCGATGCAATTTCTGTGTTTCATCGCCAATATGAAGTTCCAAGGGAAACAGTAAACATCCAGTGGTGCGTCGCAATCTAATACTGGCCTCTCAGTAACGGCACGTATACAGACTGTTTTAAGCATTGCTCCCCCTGGACGTAAGTCGGCATTGTGCCTACTATATTCAATCCCGATGCAATTTCTGTGTTTCATCGTCAATATGAAGCTCCAAGGGTTACAGTAAACACCCAGTGGTGCGTCGCAATCTTATACTGGCCTCTCAGGAAAGGCACGTATACAGACTGTTTGAAGCATTGCTCCCCCTGGACGTAAGTCGGCATTGTGCCTACTATATTCAATCCCGATGCAATTTCTGTGTTTCATCGTCAACATGAAGCACCAAGGGTTACAGTAAACACCCAGTGGTGCGTCGCAATCTAATACTGGCCTCTCAGTAACGGCACGTATACAGACTGTTTGAAGCATTGCTCCCCCTGGACGTAAGTCATCATTGTGCCTACTATATTCAATCCCGATGCAATTTCTGTGTTTCATCGTCAATATGAAGCGCCAAGGGTTACAGCAAGCACCCAGTGGTGCGTCGCAATCTAATACTGGCCTCTCAGTAACGGCACGTATACATACTGTTTGAAGCATTGCTCCCCCTGGACGTGAGTCGGCATTGTGCCTACTATATTCAATCCCGATGCAATTTCTGTGTTTCATCGTCAATATGAAGCTCCACGGGTTACAGTAAACACCCAGTGGTGCGTCGCAATCTAATACTGGCCTCTCAGTAACGGCACGCATACAGACTGTTTCAAGCATTGCTCCCCCTGGACGTAAGTCGGCATTGTGCCAACTATATTCAATCCCGATGCAATTTCTGTGATTCATCGTCAATATGAAGCTCCAAGGGTTACAGTAAACACCCAATGGTGCGTCGCAATCTTATACTGACCTCTCAGTAACGGCACATATACAGACTGCTTGACGCATTGCTCCCCCTGGACGTAAGTCGGCATTGTGCCTACTATATTCAATCCCGGTGCAATTTCTGTGTTTCATCGTCAATATGAAGCTCCAAGGGTAACAGTAAACACCCAGCGGTGCGGCGCAATCTAATACTGGCCTCTCAGGAAAGCCACGTATACAGACTGTTTGAAGCATTGCTCCCGCTGGACGTAAGTCGTCATTGTGCCTACTATATTCAATATCGATGCAATTTCTGTGTTTCATCGTCAAAATGAAGCTCTAAGGGTTATAGTTAACACCCGGTGGTGCGTCGCAATCTAATACTGGCCTCTCAGGAAAGGCACGTATACAGACTGTTTGAAGCATTGCTCCCGCTGAACGTAAGTTGGCATTGTGAATACTATATTCAATCCCGACGCAATTTCTGTGTTTCATCGTTAATATGAAGCTCCAAGGGAAACAGTAAACACCCAGTGGTGCGTCGCAATCTAATACTGGCCTCTCAGTAACTGCACGTAGACAGACTGTTTGAAGCATTGCTCCCCCTGGACGTAAGTCGGCATTGTTTCTACTATATTCAATCCCGATGCAATTTCCGTGTTTCAACGTCAATATGATGCTCCAAGGGTTACAGTAAACAGCCAGTGGTGCGTCGCAATCTAATACTGGCCTCTCAGGAAAGGCACATATTCAGACTGTTTGAAGCATTACTCCCACTGGACGTAAGTCGCCATTGTGCCTACTACACTCAATCCCGATGCAATTTCTGTGTTTCATCGTCAATATGAAGCTCCAAGGGTTACAGTAAACACCCAGTTGTGCGTCGCAATCTAATACTGGCCTCTCAGTAACGGCACGCATACAGACTGTTTCAAGCATTGCTCCCCCTGGACGTGAGTCGGCTTTGTGCCAACTATATTAAATCCCGATGCAATTTCTGTGATTCATCGTCAATATGAAGCTCCAAGGGTTACAGTAAACACCCAGTGGTGCGTTGCAATCTTATACTGGCCTCTCAGTAATGGCACATATACAGTCTGATTGAACATTGCTCCCTCTGGACGTAAGTCGTCATTGTGCCTACTACATTCAATCCCGATGCAATTTCTGTGTTTCATCGTCAATATGAAGCTCCAAGTGTTACAGTAAACACCCAGTGGTGTGTCGCAATCTAATACTGGCCTCTCAGTAACGGCACATATACAGACTGTTTGAAGCATTGCTCCCACTGGACGTAAGTCAGCATTGTGCCTACTATATTCAATCCCGATGCAATTTCTGTGTTTCATCGTCAATATGAAGCTCCAAGGGTTACAGTAAACACCCAGTGGTGCGTCGCAATCTAATACTGGCCTCTCAGTAACGGCACGTATACAGACTGTTTGAAGCATTGCTCCCCCTGGACGTAAGTCGGCATTGTGCCAACTATATTCAATCCCGATGCAATTTCTGTGTTTCATCGTCAATATGAAGCTCCAAGGGTTACAGTAAACACCCAGTGGTGTGTTGCAATCTAATACTGGCCTCTCAGGAAAGGAACGTATACAGACTGTTTGAAGCATTGCTCCCCCTGTACGAAAGTCGGCATTGTGCCTACTATATTCAATCCCGATGCAATTTCTGTGTTTCATCGTCAATATGAAGCTCCAAGGGTTACAGTAAACACCCAGTGGTGCGTTGCAATCTAATACTGGCCTCTCAGTAACGGCACATATACAGTCTGTTTGAACATTGCTCCCTCTGGACGTAAGTCGTCATTGTGCCTACTACATTCAATCCCGATGCAATTTCTGTGTTTCATCGTCAATATGAAGCTCCAAGTGTTACAGTAAACACCCAGTGGTGTGTCGCAATCTATTACTGGCCTCTCAGTAACGGCACATATACAGACTGTTTGAAGCATTGCTCCCCCTGGACGTAAGTCAGCATTGTGCCTACTATATTCAATCCCGAAGCAATTTCTTTGTTTCATCGTCAATATGAAGCTCCAAGGGTTACAGTAAACACCCAGTGGTGCGTCGCAATCTAATACTGGCCTCTCAGGAAAGGCACGTATACAGACTGTTTGAAGCATTGCTCCCCCTGGACGTAAGTCGGCATTGTGCCTACTATATTCAATCCCGATGCAATTTCTGTGTTTCATCGTCAATATGAAGCTCCAAGGGTTACAGTAAACACCCAGTGGTGCGTCGCATTTTTATACTGGCCTCTCAGTAAGGGCACGTATACAGACTGTTTGAAGCATTGCTTCCCCTGGACGTAAGTCGGCATTGTGCCTACTATATTCAATCCCGATGCAATTTTTGTGTTTCATCGTCAATATGAAGCTCCAATTGTAACAGTAAATACCCAGTGGTGCGTCGCAATCTAATACTGGCCTCTCAGTAACGGAACGTATACAGACTGTTTGAAGCATTGCTCCCCCAGGACGTAAGGCGGCATTGTGCCTACTATATTCAATCCCGATGCAACTTCTGTGTTTCATCGTCAATATGAAGCTCCAAGGGTTGCAGTAAACACCCAGTGGTGCGTCGCAATCTTATATTGGCCTCTCAGGAAAGGCACGTATACAGACTGTTTGAAGCATTGCTCCCCCTGGACGTAAGTCGGCATTGTGCCTACTATATTCAATCCCGATGCAATTTCTGTGTTTCATCGTCAATATGAATCTCCAAGGGTTACAGTAAACTCCCAGTTGTGCGTCGCAATCTAATACTGACCTCTCAGTAACGGCACGTATACAGACTGTTTGAAGCATTGCTCCCCCTGGACGTAAGTCGGCATTGTGCCTACTATATTCAATCCCGATGCAATTTCTGTGTTTCATCGTCAATATGAAGCTCCAAGGGTTACAGTAAGCACCCAGTGGTGCGTCGCAATCTAATACTGGCCTCTCAGTAACGGCACGTTTACAGACTGTTTGAAGCATTGCTCCCCCTGGACGTGAGTCGGCATTGTGCCTACTATATTCAATCCCGATGCAATTTCTGTGTTTCATCGTCAATATGAAGCTCCACGGGTAACAGTAAACACTCAGTGGTGCGTCGCAGTCTAATACTGACCTCTCAGTAACGGCACAAATACAGACTGTTTGAAGCATTGCTCCCGCTGGACGTAAGTCGGCATTGTGCCTACTATATTCAATATCGATGCAATTTCTGTGTTTCATCGTCAATATGAAGCTCTAAGGGTTACAGTAAACACCCAGTGGTGCGTCGCAATCTAATACTGGCCTCTCAGGAAAGGCACGTATACAGACTGTTTGAAGCATTGCTCCCGCTGAACGTAAGTTGGCATTGTGCCTACTATATTCAATCCCGATGCAATTTCTGTGTTTCATGATAAATATGAAGCTCCAAGGGATACAGTAAACACCAAGTGGTGCGTCGCAATCTAATACTGGCTACTCAGTAACGGCACGTATACAGACTGTTTGAAGCATTGGTCCCCCCGGACGTAAGGCGGCATTGGGCCTACTATATCCAATCCCGATGCAACTTCTGTGTTTCATCGACAATATGAACCTCCAAGGGTTACAGTAAACACCCAGTGGTGCGTCGCAATCTAATACTGGCCTCTCAGTAACGGCACGTATACAGACTGTTTTAAGCATTGCTCCCGCTTGATGTAAGTCGGCATTGTCCCTACTATATTCAGTCCCGATGCAATTTCTGTGTTTCATCGTCAATATGAAGCTCCAAGGGTTACAGTAAACACCCAGTGGTGCGTCGCAATCTAATACTGGCCTCTCAGGAAAGGCACGTATAGAGACTGTTTGAAGCATTGCACCCCCTGGACGTAAGTCGGCATTGTGCCTACTACATTCAATCCCGATGCAATTTCTGTGTTTCATCGTCAATATGAAGCTCCACGGGTTACAGTAAACACCCAGTGGTGCGTCGCAATCTAATACTGGCCTCTCAGTAACGGCACGCATACGGACTGTTTCAAGCATTGCTCCCCCTGGACGTAATTTGGCATTGTGCCAACTATATTCAATCCCGATGCAATTTCTGTGATTCATCGTCAATATGAAGCTCCAAGGATTACAGTAAACACCCAGTGGTGCGTCGCAATCTAATACCGACCTCTCAGTAACGGCACAAATACAGACTGTTTGAAGCATTACTCCCACTGGACGTAGGTCGGCATTGTGCCTACTATATTCAATCCCGATGCAATTTCTGTGTTTCATCGCCAATATGAAGTTCCAAGGGAAACAGTAAACATCCAGTGGTGCGTCGCAATCTAATACTGGCCTCTCAGTAACGGCACGTATACAGACTGTTTTAAGCATTGCTCCCCCTGGACGTAAGTCGGCATTGTGCCTACTATATTCAATCCCGATGCAATTTCTGTGTTTCATCGTCAATATGAAGCTCCAAGGGTTACAGTAAACACCCAGTGGTGCGTCGCAATCTTATACTGGCCTCTCAGGAAAGGCACGTATACAGACTGTTTGAAGCATTGCTCCCCCTGGACGTAAGTCGGCATTGTGCCTACTATATTCAATCCCGATGCAATTTCTGTGTTTCATCGTCAACATGAAGCACCAAGGGTTACAGTAAACACCCAGTGGTGCGTCGCAATCTAATACTGGCCTCTCAGTAACGGCACGTATACAGACTGTTTGAAGCATTGCTCCCCCTGGACGTAAGTCATCATTGTGCCTACTATATTCAATCCCGATGCAATTTCTGTGTTTCATCGTCAATATGAAGCGCCAAGGGTTACAGCAAGCACCCAGTGGTGCGTCGCAATCTAATACTGGCCTCTCAGTAACGGCACGTATACATACTGTTTGAAGCATTGCTCCCCCTGGACGTGAGTCGGCATTGTGCCTACTATATTCAATCCCGATGCAATTTCTGTGTTTCATCGTCAATATGAAGCTCCACGGGTTACAGTAAACACCCAGTGGTGCGTCGCAATCTAATACTGGCCTCTCAGTAACGGCACGCATACAGACTGTTTCAAGCATTGCTCCCCCTGGACGTAAGTCGGCATTGTGCCAACTATATTCAATCCCGATGCAATTTCTGTGATTCATCGTCAATATGAAGCTCCAAGGGTTACAGTAAACACCCAATGGTGCGTCGCAATCTTATACTGACCTCTCAGTAACGGCACATATACAGACTGCTTGACGCATTGCTCCCCCTGGACGTAAGTCGGCATTGTGCCTACTATATTCAATCCCGGTGCAATTTCTGTGTTTCATCGTCAATATGAAGCTCCAAGGGTAACAGTAAACACCCAGCGGTGCGGCGCAATCTAATACTGGCCTCTCAGGAAAGCCACGTATACAGACTGTTTGAAGCATTGCTCCCGCTGGACGTAAGTCGTCATTGTGCCTACTATATTCAATATCGATGCAATTTCTGTGTTTCATCGTCAAAATGAAGCTCTAAGGGTTATAGTTAACACCCGGTGGTGCGTCGCAATCTAATACTGGCCTCTCAGGAAAGGCACGTATACAGACTGTTTGAAGCATTGCTCCCGCTGAACGTAAGTTGGCATTGTGAATACTATATTCAATCCCGACGCAATTTCTGTGTTTCATCGTTAATATGAAGCTCCAAGGGAAACAGTAAACACCCAGTGGTGCGTCGCAATCTAATACTGGCCTCTCAGTAACTGCACGTAGACAGACTGTTTGAAGCATTGCTCCCCCTGGACGTAAGTCGGCATTGTTTCTACTATATTCAATCCCGATGCAATTTCCGTGTTTCAACGTCAATATGATGCTCCAAGGGTTACAGTAAACAGCCAGTGGTGCGTCGCAATCTAATACTGGCCTCTCAGGAAAGGCACATATTCGGACTGTTTGAAGCATTACTCCCACTGGACGTAAGTCGCCATTGTGCCTACTACACTCAATCCCGATGCAATTTCTGTGTTTCATCGTCAATATGAAGCTCCAAGGGTTACAGTAAACACCCAGTTGTGCGTCGCAATCTAATACTGGCCTCTCAGTAACGGCACGCATACAGACTGTTTCAAGCATTGCTCCCCCTGGACGTGAGTCGGCTTTGTGCCAACTATATTAAATCCCGATGCAATTTCTGTGATTCATCGTCAATATGAAGCTCCAAGGGTTACAGTAAACACCCAGTGGTGCGTTGCAATCTTATACTGGCCTCTCAGTAATGGCACATATACAGTCTGATTGAACATTGCTCCCTCTGGACGTAAGTCGTCATTGTGCCTACTACATTCAATCCCGATGCAATTTCTGTGTTTCATCGTCAATATGAAGCTCCAAGTGTTACAGTAAACACCCAGTGGTGTGTCGCAATCTAATACTGGCCTCTCAGTAACGGCACATATACAGACTGTTTGAAGCATTGCTCCCACTGGACGTAAGTCAGCATTGTGCCTACTATATTCAATCCCGATGCAATTTCTGTGTTTCATCGTCAATATGAAGCTCCAAGGGTTACAGTAAACACCCAGTGGTGCGTCGCAATCTAATACTGGCCTCTCAGTAACGGCACGTATACAGACTGTTTGAAGCATTGCTCCCCCTGGACGTAAGTCGGCATTGTGCCAACTATATTCAATCCCGATGCAATTTCTGTGTTTCATCGTCAATATGAAGCTCCAAGGGTTACAGTAAACACCCAGTGGTGTGTTGCAATCTAATACTGGCCTCTCAGGAAAGGAACGTATACAGACTGTTTGAAGCATTGCTCCCCCTGTACGAAAGTCGGCATTGTGCCTACTATATTCAATCCCGATGCAATTTCTGTGTTTCATCGTCAATATGAAGCTCCAAGGGTTACAGTAAACACCCAGTGGTGCGTTGCAATCTAATACTGGCCTCTCAGTAACGGCACATATACAGTCTGTTTGAACATTGCTCCCTCTGGACGTAAGTCGTCATTGTGCCTACTACATTCAATCCCGATGCAATTTCTGTGTTTCATCGTCAATATGAAGCTCCAAGTGTTACAGTAAACACCCAGTGGTGTGTCGCAATCTATTACTGGCCTCTCAGTAACGGCACATATACAGACTGTTTGAAGCATTGCTCCCCCTGGACGTAAGTCAGCATTGTGCCTACTATATTCAATCCCGAAGCAATTTCTTTGTTTCATCGTCAATATGAAGCTCCAAGGGTTACAGTAAACACCCAGTGGTGCGTCGCAATCTAATACTGGCCTCTCAGGAAAGGCACGTATACAGACTGTTTGAAGCATTGCTCCCCCTGGACGTAAGTCGGCATTGTGCCTACTATATTCAATCCCGATGCAATTTCTGTGTTTCATCGTCAATATGAAGCTCCAAGGGTTACAGTAAACACCCAGTGGTGCGTCGCATTTATATACTGGCCTCTCAGTAACGGCACGTATACAGACTGTTTGAAGCATTGCTTCCCCTGGACGTAAGTCGGCATTGTGCCTACTATATTCAATCCCGATGCAATTTTTGTGTTTCATCGTCAATATGAAGCTCCAATTGTAACAGTAAATACCCAGTGGTGCGTCGCAATCTAATACTTTCCTCTCAGTAACGGAACGTATACAGACTGTTTGAAGCATTGCTCCCCCAGGACGTAAGTCGGCATTGTGCCAACTATATTCAAACCCGATGAAATTTCTGTGTTTCATCGTCAATATGAAGCTCCAAGGGTTACAGTAAACACCCAGTGGTGCGTCGCAATCTAATACTGACCTCTCAGTAACGGCACATATACAGACTGCTTGAAGCATTGCTCCCCCTGGACGTAAGTCGGCATTGTGCGTACTATATTCAATCCCGATGCAATTTCTGTGTTTCATGGTCAATATGAAGCTCCAAGGGATACAGTAAACACCAAGTGGTGCGTCGCAATCTAATACTGCCCTCTCAGTAACGGCACGCATACAGATTGTTTCAAGCATTGCTCCTCCTGGACGTAAGTCGGCATTGTGCCAATTATACTCAATCCCGATGCAATTTCTGTGTTTCATCGTCAATATGAAGTTCCAAGGGTTACAGTAAACACCCAGTGGTGCGTCGCAATCTAATACTCACCTCTCAGTAACGGCACATATACAGACTGTTTGAAGCATTGCTCCCCCTGGACGTAAATAGGCATTGTGCCTACCATATTTAATCCTGATGCAATTTCTGTGTTTCATCTCCAATATGAAGCTCCAAGGGTTACAGTAAACACGCAGTGGTGCGTCGCAATCTAATACTGACCTCTCAGTAACGTCACATATACAGACTGCTTGGAGCATTGCTCCCCCTGGACGTAAGTCGGCATTGTGCTTCCTATATTCAATCCCGATGCAATTTCTGTGTTTCATGGTCAATATGAAGCTCCAAGGGTTACAGTAAAGACACTATGGTGTGTCGCAATCTAATACTGGCCTCTCAGGAAAGGAACGTATACAGACTGTTTGAAGCATTGCTCCCCCTGTACGAAAGTCGGCATTGTGCCTACTATATTCAATCCCGATGCAATTTCTGTGTTTCATCGTCAATATGAAGCTCCAAGGGTTACAGTAAACACCCAGTGGTGCGTTGCAATCTAATACTGGCCTCTCAGTAACGGCACATATACAGTCTGTTTGAACATTGCTCCCTCTGGACGTAAGTCGTCATTGTGCCTACTACATTCAATCCCGATGCAATTTCTGTGTTTCATCGTCAATATGAAGCTCCAAGTGTTACAGTAAACACCCAGTGGTGTGTCGCAATCTATTACTGGCCTCTCAGTAACGGCACATATACAGACTGTTTGAAGCATTGCTCCCCCTGGACGTAAGTCAGCATTGTGCCTACTATATTCAATCCCGATGCAATTTCTTTGTTTCATCGTCAATATGAAGCTCCAAGGGTTACAGTAAACACCCAGTGGTGCGTCGCAATCTAATACTGGCCTCTCAGGAAAGGCACGTATACAGACTGTTTGAAGCATTGCTCCCCCTGGACGTAAGTCGGCATTGTGCCTACTATATTCAATCCCGATGCAATTTCTGTGTTTCATCGTCAATATGAAGCTCCAAGGGTTACAGTAAACACCCAGTGGTGCGTCGCATTCTTATACTGGCCTCTCAGTAACGGCACGTATACAGACTGTTTGAAGCATTGCTTCCCCTGGACGTAAGTCGGCATTGTGCCTACTATATTCAATCCCGATGCAATTTCTGTGTTTCATCGTCAATATGAAGCTCCAATTGTAACAGTAAATACCCAGTGGTGCGTCGCAATCTAATACTGGCCTCTCAGTAACGGAACGTATACAGACTGTTTGAAGCATTGCTCCCCCAGGACGTAAGTCGGCATTGTGCCAACTATATTCAAACCCGATGAAATTTCTGTGTTTCATCGTCAATATGAAGCTCCAAGGGTTACAGTAAACACCCAGTGGTGCGTCGCAATCTAATACTGACCTCTCAGTAACGGCACATATACAGACTGCTTGAAGCATTGCTCCCCCTGGACGTAAGTCGGCATTGTGCGTACTATATTCAATCCCGATGCAATTTCTGTGTTTCATGGTCAATATGAAGCTCCAAGGGATACAGTAAACACCAAGTGGTGCGTCGCAATCTAATACTGCCCTCTCAGTAACGGCACGCATACAGATTGTTTCAAGCATTGCTCCTCCTGGACGTAAGTCGGCATTGTGCCAATTATACTCAATCCCGATGCAATTTCTGTGTTTCATCGTCAATATGAAGTTCCAAGGGTTACAGTAAACACCCAGTGGTGCGTCGCAATCTAATACTCACCTCTCAGTAACGGCACATATACAGACTGTTTGAAGCATTGCTCCCCCTGGACGTAAATAGGCATTGTGCCTACCATATTTAATCCTGATGCAATTTCTGTGTTTCATCTCCAATATGAAGCTCCAAGGGTTACAGTAAACACGCAGTGGTGCGTCGCAATCTAATACTGACCTCTCAGTAACGTCACATATACAGACTGCTTGGAGCATTGCTCCCCCTGGACGTAAGTCGGCATTGTGCTTCCTATATTCAATCCCGATGCAATTTCTGTGTTTCATGGTCAATATGAAGCTCCAAGGGTTACAGTAAAGACACTATGGTGTGTCGCAATCTAATACTGGCCTCTCATGAAAGGCACGTATACAGACTGTTTGAAGCATTGCTCCCGCTGGACGTAAGTCGGCATTGTGCCTACTATATTCAATCCCGATGTAATTTCTGTGTTTCATCGTCAATATGAAGCTCCAAGGGTTGCAGTAAACACCCAGTGGTGCGTTGCAATCTAATACTGGCCTCTCAGTAACGGCACATATACAGTCTGTTTGAACATTGCTCCCTCTGGACGTAAGTCGTCATTGTGCCTACTACATTCAATCCCGATGCAATTTCTGTGTTTCATCGTCAATATGAAGCTCCAAGTGTTACAGTAAACACCCAGTGGTGTGTCGCAAACTAATACTGGCCTCTCAGTAACGGCACATATACAGACTGTTTGAAGCATTGCTCCCCCTGGACGTAAGTCAGCATTGTGCCTACTATATTCAATCCCGTTGCAATTTCTGTGTTTCATCGTCAATATGAAGCTCCAATGGTTACAGTAAACACCCAGTGGTGCGTCGCAATCTAATACTGGCCTCTCAGTAACGGCACGTATACAGACTGTTTGAAGCATTGCTCCCCCTGGACGTAAGTCGGCATTGTGCCAACTATATTCAATCCCGATGCAATTTCTGTGTTTCATCGTCAATATGAAGCTCCAAGGGTTACAGTAAACACCCAGTGGTGCGTTGCAATCTAATACTGGCCTCTCAGGAAAGGAACGTATACAGACTGTTTGATGCATTGCTCCCCCTGGACGAAAGTCGGCATTGTGCCCACTATATTCAATCCCGATGCAATTTCTGTGTTTCATCGTCAATATGAAGTTCCAAGCGTTACAGTAAACACCCAGTGGTGCGTTGCAATCTAATACTGGCCTCTCAGTAACGGCACATATACAGTCTGTTTGAACATTGCTCCCTCTGGACGTAAGTCGTCATTGTGCCTACTACATTCAATCCCGATGCAATTTCTGTGTTTCATCGTCAATATGAAGCTCCAAGTGTTACAGTAAACACCCAGTGGTGTGTCGCAATCTAATACTGGCCTCTCAGTAACGGCACATATACAGACTGTTTGAAGCATTGCTCCCCCTGGACGTAAGCCAGCATTGTGCCTACTATATTCAATCCCGATGCAATTTCTGTGTTTCATCGTCAATATGAAGCTCCAAGGGTTACAGTAAACACCCAGTGGTGCGTCGCAATCTAATACTGGCCTTTCAGGAAAGGCACATATACAGACTGTTTGAAGCATTGCTCCCCCTGGACGTAAGTCGGCATTGTGCCTACCATATTCAATCCCGATGCAATTTCTGTGTTTCATCGTCAATATGAAGCTCCAAGGGTTACAGTAAACACCCAGTGGTGCGTCGCATTCTTATACTGGCCTCTCAGTAACGGCACGTATACAGACTGTTTGAAGCATTGCTCCCCCTGGACGTAAGTCGGCATTGTGCCTACTATATTCAATCCCGATGCAATTTCTGTGTTTCATCGTCAATATGAAGCTCCAAGGGTAACAGTAAATACCCAGTGGTGCGTCGCAATCTAATACTGGCCTCTCAGTAACGGCACGTATACAGATTGTTTGAAGCATTGCTCCCCCAGAACGTAAGTCGGCATTGTGCCAACTATATTCAATCCCGATGAAATTTCTGTGTTTCATCGTCAATATGAAGCTCCAAGGGTTACAGTAAACACCCAGTGGTGCGTCGCAATGCAATACTGGCCTCTCAGTAATGGCACGTATACAGACAGTTTGAAGCATTGCTCCCCTGGACGTAAGTCGGCATTGTGCCTAGTATATTCAGTCCCGATGCAATTTCTGTGTTTCATCGTCAATATGAAGCTCCAAGATTTACAGTAAACACCCAGTCGTGTGTCGCAATATAATACTGGCCTCTCAGTAACGGCACGTATACAGACTGTTGTAAGCATTGCTCCCCCAGGACGTAAGTCGGCATTGTGCCAACTATATTCAATCCCGATGAAATTTCTGTGTTTCATCGTCAATATGAAGCTCCAAGGGTTACAGTAAACACCCAGTGGTGCGTCGCAATATAATACTGGCCTCTCAGTAACGGCACGTATACAGACTGTTTGAAGCATTGCTCCCCCAGGACGTAAGTCGGCATTGTGCCAACTCTATTCAATCCCGATGAAATTTCTGTGTTTCATCGTCAATATGAAGCTCCAAGGGTTACAGTAAACACCCAGTGGTGCGTCGCAATGCAATACTGGCCTCTCAGTAATGGCACGTATACAGACAGTTTGAAGCATTGCTCCCCCTGGACGTAAGTCGGCATTGTGCCAACTATATTCAATCCCGATGCAATTTCTGTGTTTCATCGTCAATATGAAGCTCCAAGGGTTACAGTAAACACCCAGTCGTGTGTCGCAATATAATACTGGCCTCTCAGTAACGGCACGTATACAGACTGTTTTAAGCATTGCTCCCCCTGGACGTAAGTCGGCATTGTGCCTACTATATTCAATCCCGATGCAATTTCTGTGTTTCATCGTCAATATGAAGCTCCACGGGTTACAGTAAACAAACAATGGTGCGTCGCAATCTAATACTGACCTCTCAGTAACGGCACATATACAGACTGTTTGAAGCATTACTCCCACTGGACGTAGGTCGGCATTGTGCCTACTATATTCAATCCCGATGCAATTTCTGTGTTTCATGGTCAATATGAAGCTCCAAGGGATACAGTAAACACCCAGTGGTTCGTCGCAATGCAATACTGGCCTCTCAGTAATGGCACGCATACAGACAGTTTGAAGCATTGCTCCCCCTGGTCGTAAGTCGGCATTGTGCCTACTATATTCAATCCCGATGCAATTTCTGTGTTTCATCGTCAATATGAAGCTCCAAGGGTTAAAGTAAACACCCAGTCGTGTGTCGCAATATAATACTGGCCTCTCAGTAACGGCACGTATACAGACTGTTTTAAGCATTGCTCCCCCTGGACGTAAGTCGGCATTGTGCCTACTATAGTCAATCCCGATGCAATTTCTGTGTTTCATCGTCAATATGAAGCTCCACGGGTTACAGTAAACAAACAATGGTCCGTCGCAATCTAATACTGACCTCTCAGTAACGGCACATATACAGACTGTTTGAAGCATTACTCCCACTGGACGTAGGTCGGCACTGTGCCTACTATATTCAATCCCGATGCAATTTCTGTGTTTCATGGTCAATATGAAGCTCCAAGGGATACAGTAAACACCAAGTGGTGCGTCGCAATCTAATACTGGCCTCTCAGTAACGGCACGCATACAGATTGTTTCAAGCATTGCTCCACCTGGACGTAAGTCGGAATTGTGCCAACTATATTCAATCCCGATGCGATTTCTGTGTTTCATCGTCAATATGAAGTTCCAAGGGTTACAGTAAATACCCAGTGGTGCGTCGCAATCTAATACTGACCTCTCAGTAACGGCACATATACAGACTGTTTGAAGCATTGCTCCCCCTGGACGTAAGTAGGCATTGTGGCTACCATAATCAATCCTGATGCAATTTCTGTGTTTCATCTCCAATATGAAGCTCCAAGGGTTACAGTAAACACCCAGTGGAGCGTCGCAATCTAATACTGACTTCTCAGGAACGGCACATATGCAGACTGCTTGAAGCATTGCTCCCCCTGGACGTAAGTCGGCATTGTGCCTACTATATTCAATCCCTATGCAATTTCTGTGTTTCATCGTCAATATGAAGCTCCAAGGGTTACAGTAAACACACTATGGTGTGTCGCAATCTAATACTGGCCTCTCAGGAAAGGCACGTATACAGACTGTTTGAAGCATTGCTCCCGCTGGACGTAAGTCGGCATTGTACCTACTATATTCAATATCGATGAAATTTCTGTGTTTCATCGTCATTAAGAGGCTCCAAGGGTTACAGTAAACACCCAGTGGTGCGTCGCAATCTAATACTGGCCTCTCAGTAACGGCACGTAGACAAACTGTTTGAAGCATTGCTCCCCTTGGACGTAAGCCGGCAATGTGCCTACTATATTCAATCCCGATGCAATTTCTGTGTTTCAACGTCAATATGAAGCTCCAAGGGTTACAGTAAACACCCAGTGGTACTTCGCAATCTAATACTGGCCTCTCAGGAAAGGCACATATTCTGACTGTTTGAAGCATTACTCCCCCTGGACGTAAGTCGGCATTGTGCCTACTAAATTCAATCCCGATGCAATTTCTGTGTTTCATCGTGAATATGAAGCTCCAATTGTTACAGTAAACACCCAGTGGTGCGTTGCAATCTAATACTGACCTCTCAGTAACGGCACATATACAGACTGTTTGAACATTGCTCCCTCTGGACGTAAGTCGGCATTGTGCCTACTACAATCAATCCCGATGCAATATCTGTGTTTCATCGTCAATATGAAGCTCCAAGGGTTACAGTAAACACCCAGTGGTGCGTCGCAATCTAATACTGGCCTCTCAGTAACGGCACATATACAGACTGTTTGAAGCATTGCTCCCCTGGACATAAGTCAGCATTGTGCCTACTATATTCAATCCCGATGCAATTTCTGTGTTTCATCGTCAATATGAAGCTCCAAGGGAAACAGTAAGCACCCAGTGGTGCGTCGCAATCAAATACTGGCCTCTCAGTAACGGCACGTATACAGACTGTTTGAAACATTGCTCCCCCTGGACGTAAGGCGGCATTGTGCCTACTATATTCAATCCCGATGCAACTTCTGTGTTTCATCGTCAATATGAAGCTCCAAGGGTTACAGTAAACAACCAGTGGTGCGTCGCAATCTTATATTGGCCTCTCAGGAAAGGCACGTATACAGACTGTTTGAAGCATTGCTCCCCCTGGACGTAAGGCGGCATTGTGCCTACTATATTCAATCCCGATGCAATTTCTGTGTTTCATCGTCAATATGAATCTCCAAGGGTTACAGTAAACTCCCAGTTGTGCGTCGCAATCTAATACTGGCCTCTCAGTAACGGCACGTATACAGACTGTTTGAAGCATTGCTCCCCCTGGACGTAAGTCGGCATTGTGCCTACTATATTCAATCCCGATGCAATTTCTGTGTTTCATCGTCAATATGAAGCTCCAAGGGTTACAGTAAGCACCCAGTGGTGCGTCGCAATCTAATACTGGCCTCTCAGTAACGGCACGTTTACAGACTGTTTGAAGCATTGCTCCCCCTGGACGTGAGTCGGCATTGTGCCTACTATATTCAATCCCGATGCAATTTCTGTGTTTCATCGTCAATATGAAGCTCCACGGGTAACAGTAAACACTCAGTGGTGCGTCGCAGTCTAATACTGACCTCTCAGTAACGGCACAAATACAGACTGTTTGAAGCATTACTCCCACTGGACGTAGGTCGGCACTGTGCCTACTATATTCAATCCCGATGCAATTTCTGTGTTTCATGGTCAATATGAAGCTCCAAGGGATACAGTAAACACCAAGTGGTGCGTCGCAATCTAATACTGGCCTCTCAGTAACGGCACGCATACAGATTGTTTCAAGCATTGCTCCACCTGGACGTAAGTCGGAATTGTGCCAACTATATTCAATCCCGATGCGATTTCTGTGTTTCATCGTCAATATGAAGTTCCAAGGGTTACAGTAAATACCCAGTGGTGCGTCGCAATCTAATACTGACCTCTCAGTAACGGCACATATACAGACTGTTTGAAGCATTGCTCCCCCTGGACGTAAGTAGGCATTGTGGCTACCATAATCAATCCTGATGCAATTTCTGTGTTTCATCTCCAATATGAAGCTCCAAGGGTTACAGTAAACACCCAGTGGAGCGTCGCAATCTAATACTGACTTCTCAGGAACGGCACATATGCAGACTGCTTGAAGCATTGCTCCCCCTGGACGTAAGTCGGCATTGTGCCTACTATATTCAATCCCTATGCAATTTCTGTGTTTCATCGTCAATATGAAGCTCCAAGGGTTACAGTAAACACACTATGGTGTGTCGCAATCTAATACTGGCCTCTCAGGAAAGGCACGTATACAGACTGTTTGAAGCATTGCTCCCGCTGGACGTAAGTCGGCATTGTACCTACTATATTCAATATCGATGAAATTTCTGTGTTTCATCGTCATTAAGAGGCTCCAAGGGTTACAGTAAACACCCAGTGGTGCGTCGCAATCTAATACTGGCCTCTCAGTAACGGCACGTAGACAAACTGTTTGAAGCATTGCTCCCCTTGGACGTAAGCCGGCAATGTGCCTACTATATTCAATCCCGATGCAATTTCTGTGTTTCAACGTCAATATGAAGCTCCAAGGGTTACAGTAAACACCCAGTGGTACTTCGCAATCTAATACTGGCCTCTCAGGAAAGGCACATATTCTGACTGTTTGAAGCATTACTCCCCCTGGACGTAAGTCGGCATTGTGCCTACTAAATTCAATCCCGATGCAATTTCTGTGTTTCATCGTGAATATGAAGCTCCAATTGTTACAGTAAACACCCAGTGGTGCGTTGCAATCTAATACTGACCTCTCAGTAACGGCACATATACAGACTGTTTGAACATTGCTCCCTCTGGACGTAAGTCGGCATTGTGCCTACTACAATCAATCCCGATGCAATATCTGTGTTTCATCGTCAATATGAAGCTCCAAGGGTTACAGTAAACACCCAGTGGTGCGTCGCAATCTAATACTGGCCTCTCAGTAACGGCACATATACAGACTGTTTGAAGCATTGCTCCCCTGGACATAAGTCAGCATTGTGCCTACTATATTCAATCCCGATGCAATTTCTGTGTTTCATCGTCAATATGAAGCTCCAAGGGAAACAGTAAGCACCCAGTGGTGCGTCGCAATCAAATACTGGCCTCTCAGTAACGGCACGTATACAGACTGTTTGAAACATTGCTCCCCCTGGACGTAAGGCGGCATTGTGCCTACTATATTCAATCCCGATGCAACTTCTGTGTTTCATCGTCAATATGAAGCTCCAAGGGTTACAGTAAACAACCAGTGGTGCGTCGCAATCTTATATTGGCCTCTCAGGAAAGGCACGTATACAGACTGTTTGAAGCATTGCTCCCCCTGGACGTAAGGCGGCATTGTGCCTACTATATTCAATCCCGATGCAATTTCTGTGTTTCATCGTCAATATGAATCTCCAAGGGTTACAGTAAACTCCCAGTTGTGCGTCGCAATCTAATACTGGCCTCTCAGTAACGGCACGTATACAGACTGTTTGAAGCATTGCTCCCCCTGGACGTAAGTCGGCATTGTGCCTACTATATTCAATCCCGATGCAATTTCTGTGTTTCATCGTCAATATGAAGCTCCAAGGGTTACAGTAAGCACCCAGTGGTGCGTCGCAATCTAATACTGGCCTCTCAGTAACGGCACGTTTACAGACTGTTTGAAGCATTGCTCCCCCTGGACGTGAGTCGGCATTGTGCCTACTATATTCAATCCCGATGCAATTTCTGTGTTTCATCGTCAATATGAAGCTCCACGGGTAACAGTAAACACTCAGTGGTGCGTCGCAGTCTAATACTGACCTCTCAGTAACGGCACAAATACAGACTGTTTGAAGCATTGCTCCCGCTGGACGTAAGTCGGCATTGTGCCTACTATATTCAATATCGATGCAATTTCTGTGTTTCATCGTCAATATGAAGCTCTAAGGGTTACAGTAAACACCCAGTGGTGCGTCGCAATCTAATACTGGCCTCTCAGAAAAGGCACGTATACAGACTGTTTGAAGCATTGCTCCCGCTGAACGTAAGTTGGCATTGTGCCTACTATATTCAATCCCGATGCAATTTCTGTGTTTCATGATCAATATGAAGCTCCAAGGGATACAGTAAACACCAAGTGGTGCGTCGCAATCTAATACTGGCTACTCAGTAACGGCACGTATACAGACTGTTTGAAGCATTGGTCCCCCTGGACGTAAGGCGGCATTGGGCCTACTATATCCAATCCCGATGCAACTTCTGTGTTTCATCGACAATATGAAGCTCCAAGGGTTACAGTAAACACCCAGTGGTGTGTCGCAATCTAATACTGGCCTCTCAGTAACGGCACGTATACAGACTGTTTTAAGCATTGCTCCCGCTTGATGTAAGTCGGCATTGTGCCTACTATATTCAATCCCGATGCAATTTCTGTGTTTCATCGTCAATATGAAGCTCAAAGGGTTACAGTAAACACCCAGTGGTGCGTCGCAATCTAATACTGACCTCTCAGTAACGACACATATACAGACTGTTTGAAGCAATACTCCCCCTGGAAGTAAGTCGGCATTGTGCCTACTATATTCAATCCCGATGCAATTTCTGTGTTTCATCGACAATATGACGCTACAAGGTTTACAGTAAACATCCAGTGGTGCGTCGCAATCTAATACTGTCCTCTCAGTAACGGCACGTATAGAGACTGTTTGAAGCATTGCACCCCCTGGACGTAAGTCGGCATTGTGCCTACTACATTCAATCCCGATGCAATTTCTGTGTTTCATCGTCAATATGAAGCTCCACGGGTTACAGTAAACACCCAGTGGTGCGTCGCAATCTAATACTGGCCTCTCAGTAACGGCACGCATACGGACTGTTTCAAGCATTGCTCCCCCTGGACGTAATTCGGCATTGTGCCAACTATATTCAATCCCGATGCAATTTCTGTGATTCATCGTCAATATGAAGCTCCAAGGATTACAGTAAACACCCAGTGGTGCGTCGCAATCTAATACCGACCTCTCAGTAACGGCACAAATACAGACTGTTTGAAGCATTACTCCCACTGGACGTAGGTCGGCATTGTGCCTACTATATACAATCCCGATGCAATTTCTGTGTTTCATCGCCAATATGAAGTTCCAAGCGTTACAGTAAACACCCAGTGGTGCGTCGCAATCTAATACTGGCCTCTCAGGAAAGGCACGTATACAGACTGTTTGAAGCATTGCTCCCGCTGAACGTAAGTTGGCATTGTGCCTACTATATTCAATCCCAATGCAATTTCTGTGTTTCATCGTTAATATGAAGTTCCAAGGGAAACAGTAAACATCCAGTGGTGCGTCGCAATCTAATACTGGCCTCTCAGTAACGGCACGTATACAGACTGTTTGAAGCATTGCTCACCCTGGACGTAAGGCGGCATTGTGCCTACTATATTCAATCCCGATGCGACTTCTGTGTTTCATCGACAATATGAACATCCAAGGGTTACAGTAAACACCCAGAGGTGCGTCGCAATCTATTACTGGCCTCTCAGTAACGGCACGTATACAGACTGTTTTAAGCATTGCTCCCCCTGGACGTAAGTCGGCATTGTGCCTACTATATTCAATCCCGATGCAATTTCTGTGTTTCATCGTCAATATGAAGCTCCAAGGGTTACAGTAAACACCCAGTGGTGCGTCGCAATCTTATACTGGCCTCTCAGGAAAGGCACGTATACAGACTGTTTGAAGCATTGCTCCCCCTGGACGTAAGTCGGCATTGTGCCTACTATATTCAATCCCGATGCAATTTCTGTGTTTCATCGTCAACATGAAGCACCAAGGGTTACAGTAAACACCCAGTGGTGCGTCGCAATCTAATACTGGCCTCTCAGTAACGGCACGTATACAGACTGTTTGAAGCATTGCTCCCCCTGGACGTAAGTCATCATTGTGCCTACTATATTCAATCCCGATGCAATTTCTGTGTTTCATCGTCAATATGAAGCGCCAAGGGTTACAGCAAGCACCCAGTGGTGCGTCGCAATCTAATACTGGCCTCTCAGTAACGGCACGTATACATACTGTTTGAAGCATTGCTCCCCCTGGACGTGAGTCGGCATTGTGCCTACTATATTCAATCCCGATGCAATTTCTGTGTTTCATCGTCAATATGAATCTCCACGGGTTACAGTAAACACCCAGTGGTGCGTCGCAATCTAATACTGGCCTCTCAGTAACGGCACGCATACAGACTGTTTCAAGCATTGCTCCCCCTGGACGTAAGTCGGCATTGTGCCAACTATATTCAATCCCGATGCAATTTCTGTGATTCATCGTCAATATGAAGCTCCAAGGGTTACAGTAAACACCCAATGGTGCGTCGCAATCTTATACTGACCTCTCAGTAACGGCACATATACAGACTGCTTGACGCATTGCTCCCCCTGGACGTAAGTCGGCATTGTGCCTACTATATTCAATCCCGATGCAATTTCTGTGTTTCATCGTCAATATGAAGCTCCAAGGGTAACAGTAAACACCCAGCGGTGCGGCGCAATCTAATACTGGCCTCTCAGGAAAGCCACGTATACAGACTGTTTGAAGCATTGCTCCCGCTGGACGCAAGTCGTCATTGTGCCTACTATATTCAATATCGATGCAATTTCTGTGTTTCATCGTCAAAATGAAGCTCTAAGGGTTATAGTTAACACCCAGTGGTGCGTCGCAATCTAATACTGGCCTCTCAGGAAAGGCACGTATACAGACTCTTTGAAGCATTGCTCCCGCTGAACGTAAGTTGGCATTGTGAATACTATATTCAATCCCGACGCAATTTCTGTGTTTCATCGTTAATATGAAGCTCCAAGGGAAACAGTAAACACCCAGTGGTGCGTCGCAATCTAATACTGGCCTCTCAGTAACGGCACGTAGACAGACTGTTTGAAGCATTGCTCCCCCTGGACGTAAGTCGGCATTGTTTCTACTATATTCAATCCCGATGCAATTTCCGTGTTTCAACGTCAATATGATGCTCCAAGGGTTACAGTAAACAGCCAGTGGTGCGTCGCAATCTAATACTGGCCTCTCAGGAAAGGCACATATTCAGACTGTTTGAAGCATTACTCCCACTGGACGTAAGTCGCCATTGTGCCTACTACACTCAATCCCGATGCAATTTCTGTGTTTCATCGTCAATATGAAGCTCCAAGGGTTACAGTAAACACCCAGTTGTGCGTCGCAATCTAATACTGGCCTCTCAGTAACGGCACGCATACAGACTGTTTCAAGCATTGCTCCCCCTGGACGTGAGTCGGCTTTGTGCCAACTATATTAAATCCCGATGCAATTTCTGTGATTCATCGTCAATATGAAGCTCCAAGGGTTACAGTAAACACCCAGTGGTGCGTCGCGATCTAATACTGACCTCTCAGTAACGGCACATGTACAGACTGTTTGAAACTTTGCTCCCCCTGGACGTAGGTCGGCATTGTGCCTACTATATTCAATCCCGATGCAATTTCTGTGTTTCATCGCCAATATGAAGTTCCAAGCGTTACAGTAAACACCCAGTGGTGCGTCGCAATCTCATACTGGCCTCTTAGTATTGGCACGTATACAGACTGGTTGACGGATTGCTCCCCCTGGACGTAAGTTGGCATTGTGCCTACTATATTCAATTCCGATGCAATTTCTGTGTTTCATGGTCAATATGATGCTCCAAGGGATACAGTAAACGCCAAGAGGTGCGTCGCAATCTAATACTTGCCTCTCAGTAACGGCACGCATACAGACTGTTTCAAGCGTTGATCCTCCTGGACGTAAGTCGGCATTGTGCCAACTATATTCAATCCCGATGCAATTTCTGTGTTTCATTGTCAATATAAAGCTCCAAGGGTTACAGTAAACACCCAGTGGTGCGTCGCAATCTAATACTGGCCTCTCAGGAAAGGCACGTATACAGACTGTTTGAAGCATTGCTCCCGCTGAACGTAAGTTGGCATTGTGCCTACTATATTCAATCCCAATGCAATTTCTGTGTTTCATCGTTAATATGAAGTTCCAAGGGAAACAGTAAACATCCGGTGGTGCGTCGCAATCTAATACTGGCCTCTCAGTAACGGCACGTATACAGACTGTTTGAAGCATTGCTCCCCCTGGACGTAAGGCGGCATTGTGCCTACTATATTCAATCCCGATGCGACTTCTGTGTTTCATCGACAATATGAACATCCAAGGGTTACAGTAAACACCCAGAGGTGCGTCGCAATCTATTACTGGCCTCTCAGTAACGGCACGTATACAGACTGTTTTAAGCATTGCTCCCCCTGGACGTAAGTCGGCATTGTGCCTACTATATCCAATCCCGATGCAATTTCTGTGTTTCATCGTCAAAATGAAGCTCCAAGGGTTACAGTAAACACCCAGTGGTGCGTCGCAATCTTATACTGGCCTCTCAGGAAAGGCACGTATACAGACTGTTTGAAGCATTGCTCCCCCTGGACGTAAGTCGGCATTGTGCCTACTATATTCAATCCCGATGCAATTTCTGTGTTTCATCGTCAACATGAAGCACCAAGGGTTACAGTAAACACCCAGTGGTGCGTCGCAATCTAATACTGGCCTCTCAGTAACGGCACGTATACAGACTGTTTGAAGCATTGCTCCCCCTGGACGTAAGCCATCATTGTGCCTACTATATTCAATCCCGATGCAATTTCTGTGTTTCATCGTCAATATGAAGCGCCAAGGGTTACAGCAAGCACCCAGTGGTGCGTCGCAATCTTATACTGGCCATCTCAGTAACGGCACGTATACATACTGTTTGAAGCATTGCTCCCCCTGGACGTGAGTCGGCATTGTGCCTACTATATTCAATCCCGATGCAATTTCTGTGTTTCATCGTCAATATGAAGCTCCACGGGTTACAGTAAACACCCAGTGGTGCGTCGCAATCTAATACTGGCCTCTCAGTAACGGCACGCATACAGACTGTTTCAAGCATTGCTCCCCCTGGACGTAAGTCGGCATTGTGCCAACTATATTCAATCCCGATGCAATTTCTGTGATTCATCGTCAATATGAAGCTCCAAGGGTTACAGTAAACACCCAATGGTGCGTCGCAATCTTATACTGACCTCTCAGTAACGGCACATATACAGACTGCTTGACGCATTGCTCCCCCTGGACGTAAGTCGGCATTGTGCCCACTATATTCAATCCCGATGCAATTTCTGTGTTTCATCGTCAATATGAAGCTCCAAGGGTAACAGTAAACACCCAGCGGTGCGGCGCAATCTAATACTGGCCTCTCAGGAAAGGCACGTATACAGACTGTTTGAAGCATTGCTCCCGCTGGACGTAAGTCGTCATTGTGCCTACTATATTCAATATCGATGCAATTTCTGTGTTTCATCGTCAAAATGAAGCTCTAAGGGTTATAGTTAACACCCAGTGGTGCGTCGCAATCTAATACTGGCCTCTCAGGAAAGGCACGTATACAGACTGTTTGAAGCATTGCTCCCGCTGAACGTAAGTTGGCATTGTGAATACTATATTCAATCCCGATGCAATTTCTGTGTTTCATCGTTAATATGAAGCTCCAAGGGAAACAGTAAACACCCAGTGGTGCGTCGCAATCTAATACTGGCCTCTCAGTAACGGCACGTAGACAGACTGTTTGAAGCATTGCTCCCCCTGGACGTAAGTCGGCATTGTTTCTACTATATTCAATCCCGATGCAATTTCCGTGTTTCAACGTCAATATGATGCTCCAAGGGTTACAGTAAACAGCCAGTGGTGCGTCGCAATCTAATACTGGCCTCTCAGGAAAGGCACATATTCAGACTGTTTGAAGCATTACTCCCACTGGACGTAAGTCGCCATTGTGCCTACTACACTCAATCCCGATGCAATTTCTGTGTTTCATCGTCAATATGAAGCTCCAAGGGTTACAGTAAACACCCAGTTGTGCGTCGCAATCTAATACTGGCCTCTCAGTAACGGCACGCATACAGACTGTTTCAAGCATTGCTCCCCCTGGACGTGAGTCGGCTTTGTGCCAACTATATTAAATCCCGATGCAATTTCTGTGATTCATCGTCAATATGAAGCTCCAAGGGTTACAGTAAACACCCAGTGGTGCGTCGCGATCTAATACTGACCTCTCAGTAACGGCACATGTACAAACTGTTTGAAACTTTGCTCCCCCTGGACGTAAGTCGGCATTGTGCCTACTATATTCAATATCGATGCAATTTCTGAGTTTCATCGTCAATATGAAGCTCCTAGGGTTACAGTAAACACCCAGTGGTGTGTCGCAATATAATACTGGCCTCTCAGTAACGGCACGTATACAGACTGTTTTAAGCATTGCTCCCGCTGGACGTAAGTCGGCATTGTGCCTACTATATTCAATCCCGATGCAATTTCTGTGTTTCATCGTCAATATGAAGCTCCAAGGGTTACAGTAAACACCCAGCGGTGCGGCGCAATCTAATACTGGCCTCTCAGGAAAGGCACGTATACAGACTGTTTGAAGCATTGCTCCCGCTGGACGTAAGTCGGCATTGTGCCTACTATATTCAATATCGATGCAATTTCTGAGTTTCATCGTCAATATGAAGCTCTAAGGGTTACAGTAAACACCCAGTGGTGCGTCGCAATCTAATACTGGCCTCTCAGGAAAGGCACGTATACAGACTGTTTGAAGCATTGCTCCAGCTGAACGTAAGGTGGCATTGTGAATACTATATTCAATCCCGATGCAATTTCTGTGTTTCATCGTTAATATGAAGCTCCAAAAGAAACAGTAAACACCCAGTGGTGCGTCGCAATCTAATACTGGCCTCTCAGTAACGGCACGTAGACAGACTGTTTGAAGCATTGCTCCCCCTGGACGTAAGTCGGCATTGTGCCTAGTATATTCAATCCCGAGGCAATTTCTGTGTTTCATCGTCAATATGAAGCTCCTAGGGTTACAGTAAACACCCAGTCGTGTGTCGCAATATAATACTGGCCTCTCAGTAACGGCACGTATACAGACTGTTTTAAGCATTGCTCCCGCTGGACGTAAGTCGGCATTGTGCCTACTATATTCAATCCCGATGCAATTTCTGTGTTTCATCGTCAATATGAAGCTCCAAGGGTTACAGTAAACACCCAGTGGTGCGTCGCAATCTAATACTGACCTCTCAGTAACGGCACATATACAGACTGTTTGAAGCATTACTCCCACTGGACGTAGGTCGGCATTGTGCCTACTATATTCAATCCCGATGCAATTTCTGTGTTTCATCGTCAATATGAAGTTCCAAGCGGTACAGTAAACACCCAGTTGTGCGTCGCAATCTAATACTGGCCTCTTAGTATTGGCACGTATACAGACTGGTTGAAGGATTGCTCCCCCTGGACGTAAGTTGGCATTGTGCCTACTATATTCAATCCCGATGCAATTTCTGTGTTTCATGGTCAATATGAAGCTTCAAGGCATACAGTAAACACCAAGTGGTGCGTCGCAATCTAATACTGGCCTCTCAGTAACGGCACGTATACAGTTTGTTTCAAGCATTGCTCCTCCTGGACGTAAGTCGGCATTGTGTACTACTATATTCAATCCCGATGCAATTTCTGTGTTTAATCGTCAATATGAAGATCCAAGGGTTACAGTAAACAGCCAGTGGTGCGTCGCAATATAATACTGACCTCTCAGTAACGGCACATATACAGACTGTTTGAAGCATTGCTCCCCCTGGACGTAAGTCGGCATTGTGACTTTATATTCAATCCAGATGCAATTTCTGTGTTTCATCGCTCATATGAAGCTCCAAGGGTTACAGTAAGCACCCAGTGGTGCGTCGCAATCTAATACTGACCTCTCAGTAACGGCACATATACAGACTGCTTGAAGCATAGCTCCCCCTGGACGTAAGTCTGCATTGTGACTACTATATTCAATCCCGATGCAATTTCTGTGTTTCATCGTCAATATGAAGCTCCAAGGGTTACAGTAAACACCCAGCGGTGCGTCGCAATCTAATACTGGCCTCTCAGGAAAGGCACGTATACAGAATGTTTGAAGCATTGCTCCCGCTGGACGTAAGTCGGCATTGTGCCTACTATATTCAATATCGATGCAATTTCTGTGTTTCATCGTCAATATGAAGCTCCAAGGGTTACAGTAAACACCCAGTGGTGTGTCGCAATCTAATACTTGCCTCTCAGGAAAGGCACGGATACAGACTGTTTGAATCATTGCTCCCGCTGAACGTTTGTTGGCATTGTGCCTACTATATTCAATACCGATGCAATTTCAGTGTTTCATCGTCAATATGAAGCTCCAAGGGAAACAGTAAACACCCAGTGGTGCGTCGCAATCTAATACTGGCCTCTCAGTAACGGCACGTTACAGTCTGTTTGAAGCATTGCTCCCCCTGGACGTAAGTCGGCATTGTGCCTACTACATTCAATCCCGATGCAATTTCTGTGTTTCAACGTCAATATGAAGCTCCAAGGGTTACAGTAAACAGCCAGTGGTGCGTCGCAATCTAATACTGGCCTCTCAGGTAAGGCACATATTCAGACTGTTTGAAGCATTACTCCCACTGGACGTAAGTCGGCATTGTGCCTACTATATTCAATCCCGATGCAATTTCTGTGTTTCAACGTCAATATGAAGCTCCAAGGGTTACAGTAAACAGCCAGTGGTGCGTCGCAATCTAATACTGGCCTCTCAGGAAAGGCACATATTCAGACTGTTTGAAGCATTACTCCCACTGGACGTAAGTCGGCATTTTGCCTACTATATTCCATCCCGATGCATTTTCTGTAATTCATTGTCAATATGAAGCCCCAAGGGTTACAGTAAACACCCAGTGGTGCGTCGCAATGTAATACTGGCCTTACAGTAACGGCACGTATACAGACTGTTTGAAGCATTGCTCCCCCTGGACGTAAGTCGGCATTGTGCCTACTATATTCAATCCCGATGCAATTTCTGTGTTTCATCGTCAATATGAAGCTCCAAGGGTTACAGTAAATATCCAGTGATGCGTTGCAATCTAATACTGGCCTCTCAGTGACGGCACATATACAGACTGTTTGAACATTGCTCCCTCTGGACGTAAGTCGCCATTGTGCCTACTCTATTCAATCCCGATGCAATTTCTGTGTTTCATCGTCAATATGAAGCTCCAAGGGTTACAGTAAACACCCAGTGTTGCGTTGCAATCTAATACTGGCCTCTCAGTAACGGCACATATACAGACTGTTTGAAGCATTGCTCCCCCTGGACGTAAGTCAGCATTGTGCTACTATATTCAATCCCGATGGAATTTCTGTGTTTCATCGTCAATATGAAGCTCCAAGGGTTACAGTAAACACCCAGTGGTGCGTGGCAATCTAATACTGGCCTCTCAGGAAAGGCACGTATACAGACTCTTTGAAGCATTGCTCCCCCTGGACGTAAGTCGGCATTGTGCCTACTAAATTCAATCCCGATGCAACTTCTGTGTTTCATCGCCAATATGAAGTTCCAAGGGTTACAGTAAACACCCAGTGGTGCGTCGCAATCTAATACTGGCCTCTCAGTAACGGCACGTATACAGACTGTTTGAAGCATTGCTCCCCCTGGACGTAAGTCGGCATTGTACCTACTATATTCAATACCGATGCAATTTATGTGTTTCATCGTCAATTTGAAGCTCCAAGGGTTACTGTATACACGCTGTGGTGCGTCGCAATCTAATACTGGCCTCTCAGTAACGGCACGTATACAGACTGTTTTAAGCATTGCTCCCCCTGGACGTAAGTCGGCATTGTGCCTACTATATTCAATCCCGATGCAATTTCTGTGTTTCATCGTCAATATGAAGCTCCAAGGGTTACAGTAAACACCCAGTGGTTCGTCGCAATCTAACACTGGCCTCTCAGTAACGGAACGTATACAGACTGTTTGAAGCATTGCGCCCCCTGGACGTACGTCGGCGTTGTGCCAACTATATTCAATCCCGAAGCAATTTCTCTGTTTCATCGTCAATCTGAAGCTCAAGGGTTACAGTAAACACCCAGTGGTGCGTCGCAATCTAATACTGGCCTCAAAGTAGCGGCACATATACAGACTGTTTGAACCTTGCTCCCTCTGGATGTATGTCCTCATTGTGCCTACTACATTCAATCCCGATGCAATTTCTGTGTTTCATCGTCAATATGAAGCTCCAAGGGTTACAGTAAACACCCAGTGGTGCGTCGCAATCTAATACTGTCCTCTCAGGAAAGGCACGTATACAGACTGTTTGAAGCATTGCTCCCCCTGGACGTAAGGCGGCATTGTGCCTACTATATTCAATCCCGATCCAATTTCTTTGTTTCATCGTCAATATGAAGCTCCAAGGGTTACAGTGAACACCCATTAGTGTGTCGCAATCTAATACTGGCCTCTCAGTAACGGCACGTATACAGACTGTTTCAAGCATTGCTCCCCCTGGACGAAAGTCGGCATTGTGCCAACTATATTCTATCCCGATGCAATTTCTGTGTTTCATCGTCAATATGAAGCTCCAAGGGTTACAGTAAATACCCAGTGGTGCGTCGGAATCTAATACTGACCTCTCAGTAACGGCACGTATACAGACTGTTTGAAGCATTGCTCCCCCAGGACGTAAGTCGGCATTGTGCCAACTATATTCAATCCCGATGCAATTTCTGTGTTTCATCGTCAATATGAAGCTCCAAGGGTTACAGTAAACACCCAGTGGTGCGTCACAATCTAATACTGGCCTCTCAGTAATGGCACGTATACAGATTGTTTGAAGCATTGCTCCCCCTGGACGTAAGTCGGCATTGTGCGTTCTATATTCAATCCCGATGCAATTTCTGTGTTTCATCGTCAATATGAAGCTCCAAGGGTTACAGTAAACACCCAGTGGTGCGTCGCAATATAATACTGGCCTCTCAGTAACGGCACGTATACAGACTGTTTTAAGCATTGCTGCCCCTGGACGTAAGTCGGCATTGTGCCAACTATATTCAATCCCGAAGCAATTTCTCTGTTTCATCGTCAATCTGAAGCTCAAGGGTTACAGTAAACACCCAGTGTTGCGTCGCAATCTAATACTGGCCTCAAAGTAGCGGCACATATACAGACTATTTGAAGCATTACTCCCACTGGACGTAGGTCGGCATTGTGCCTACTATATTCAATCACGATGCAATTTCTTTGTTTCATCGTCAATATGAAGTTCCAAGCGTTACAGTAAACACCCAGTGGTGCGTCACAATCTAATACTGGCCTCTTAGTATTGGCACGTAAACAGACTGTTTGAAGCATTGCTCCCGCTGAACGTAAGTTGGCATTGTGCCTACTATATTCAATCCCGATGCAATTTCTGTGTTGCATCGTCAATATGAAGCTCCGAGGTATACAGTAAACACCCAGTGGTGCGTCGCAATCTAATACTGGCCTCTCAGTAACGGCACGTAGACAGACTGTTTGAAGCATCGCTCCCACCGGACGTAAGTCGGCATTGTGCCTACTATATTCAATCCCGATGCATTTTCTGTGTTTCAACGTCAATATGAAGCTCCAAGGGTTACAGTAAACACCCAGTGGTGCGTCGCTATCTTATACTGGCCTCTCAGGAAAGGCACATTTTCAGACTGTTTGAAGCATTACTCCCACTGGACGTAAGTCGGCATTGTGCCTACTATATTCCATCCCGATGCATTTTCTGTGTTTCATTGTCAATATGAAGCTCCAAGGGTTTCAGTAAACACCCAGTGGTGCGTCGCAATGTAATACTGACCTTATAGTAACGGCACGTATACAGACTGTTTGAGGCATTGCTCCCCCTGGACGTAAGTCGGCATTGTGCCTACTATATTCATTCCCGATGCAATTTCTGTGTTTCTTCGTCAATATGAAGCTCCAAGGGTTACAGTAAACACCCAGTGGTGCGTTGCAATCTAATACTGGCCTCTCAGTAACGGCACATATACAGATTGTTTGAACATTGCTTCCTCTGGACGTAAGTCGCCATTGTGTATACTACATTCAATCCCGATGCAATTTCTGTGTTTCATCGTCAGTATGAAGCTAAAAGGGTTACAGTAAACACCCAGTGGTGCGTCGCAATCTAATACTGGCCTTTCAGTAACGGCACATATACAGACTGTTTGAAGCATTGCTCCCTCTGGACGTAAGTCAGCATTGTGCCTACTATATTCAATCCCGATGTAATTTCTGCGTTTCATCGTCAATATGAAGCTCCAAGGGTTACAGTAAACACCCAGTGGTGCGTCGCAATCTAATACTGGGCTCTCAGGAAAGGCACGTATACAGACTGTTTGAAGCATTGCTCCCCCTGAACATAAGTTGGCATTGTGCCTACTATATTCAATCCCGATGCAATTTCTGTGTTTCATCATCAATATGAAGCACCAAGGGAAACAGTAAACACCCAGTGGTGCGTCGCAATCTAATACTGGCCTCTCAGTAACGGCACGTATACAGACTGTTTTAAGCTTTGCTCCCCCTGGACGTAAGTCGGCATTGTGCCTACTATATTCAATCCCGATGCAATTTCTGTGTTTCATCGTCAATATGAAGCTCCAAGGGTTACAGTAAACACCCAGTGGTTCGTCGCAATCTAACACTGGCCTCTCAGTAACGGAACGTATACAGACTGTTTGAAGCATTGCTCCCCCTGGACGTACGTCGGCATTGCGCCAACTATATTCAATCCCGAAGCAATTTCTGTGTTTCATCGTCAATCTGAAGCTCAAGGGTTACAGTAAACACCCAGTGGTGCGTCGCAATCTAATACTGGCCTCAAAGTAGCTGCACATATACAGACTGTTTGACCCTTGCTCCCTCTGGATGTATGTCCTCATTGTGCCTACTACATTCAATCCCGATGCAATTTCTGTGTTTCATCGTCAATATGAAGCTCCAAGGGTTACAGTAAACACCCAGGGGTGCGTCGAAATCTAATACTGGCTTCTCAGGAAAGGCACGTAGACAGACTGTTTGAAGAATTGCTCCCCCTGGACGTAAGTCAGCATTGTGCCAACTATATTCAATCCCGATGCAATTCCTGTGTTTCATCGTCAATATGAAGCTCCAAGGGTTACAGTAAACAACCAGTGGTGCGTCGCAATCTAATACTGGCCTCTCAGTAACGGCACAAATACAGACTGTTTGAAGCATTGCTCCCCCTGAACATAAGTTGGCAATGTGCCTACTATATTCAATCCCGATGCAATTTCTGTGTTTCATCGTCAATATGAAGCTCAAAGGGAAACAGTAAACACCCAGTGGTGCGTCGTAATCTAATACTGGCCTCTCAGTATCGGAACGTATACAGACTGTTTGAAGCATTGCTCCCCCTGGACGTAAGGCGGCATTGTGCGTACTACATTCAATCCCGATGCAATATCTGTGTTTCATCGTCAATATGAAGCTCCAAGGGTTACAGTGAACACCCATTGGTGTGTCGCAATCTAATACTGGCCTCTCAGTAACGGCACGTATACAGACTGTTTTAAGCATTGCTCCCCCTGGACGTAAGTCGGCATTGTGCCAACTATATTCAATCCCGATGCAATTTCTGTGTTTCATCGTCAATATGAAGCTCCAAGGGTTACAGTAAATACCCAGTGGTGCGTCGCAATCTAATACTGACCTCTCAGTAACGGCACGTATACAGACTGTTTGAAGCATTGCTCCCCCAGGACGTAAGTCGGCATTGTGCCAACTATATTCAATCCCGATGCAATTTCTGTGTTTCATCGTCAATATGAAGCTCCAAGGGTTACAGTAAACACCCAGTGGTGCGTCGCAATCTAATACTGGCCTCTCAGTAATGGCACGAATACAGACTGTTTTAAGCATTGCTGCCCCTGGACGTAAGTCGGCATTGTGCCTACTATATTCAATCCCGATGCAATTTCTGTGTTTCATCGTCTATATGAAGCTCCAAAGGTTACAGTAAACAACCAGTTGTGCGTCGCAATCTAATACTGACCTCTCAGTAACGGCACATATACAGACTGTTTTAAGCATTACTCCCACTGGACGTAGGTCGGCATTGTGCCTACTATATTCAATCCCGATGCAATTTCTGTGTTTCATCGTCAATATGAAGTTCCAAGCGTTACAGTAAACACCCAGTGGTGCGTCGCAATCTAATACTGGCCTCTTAGTATTGGCACGTAAACAGACTGTTTGAAGCATTGCTCCCGCTGAACGTAAGTTGGCATTGTGCCTACTATATTCAATCCCGATGCAATTTCTGTGTTTCATCGTCAATATGAAGCTCCAAGGGAAACAGTAAACACCCAGTGGTGCGTCGCTATCTATTACTGGCCTCTCAGTAACGGCACGTAGACAGACTGTTTGAAGCATTGCTCCCCCTGGACGTAAGTCGGCATTGTGCCTACTATATTCAATCCCGATGCAATTTCTGTGTTTCAACGTCAATATGAAGCTCCAAGGGTTACAGTAAACACCCAGTGGTGCGTCGCGATCTTATACTGGCCTCTCAGGAAAGGCACATATTCAGACTGTTTGAAGCATTACTCCCACTGGACGTAAGTCGGCATTGTGCCTACTATAATCCATCCCGATGAATTTTCTGTGTTTCATTGTCAATATGAAGCTGCAAGGGTTACAGTAAACACCCAGTGGTGCGTCGCAATGTAATACTGGCCTTACAATAACGGCACGTATACAGACTGTTTGAAGCATTGCTCCCCCTGGACGTAAGTCGGCATTGTGCCTACTATATTCAATCCCGATGCAATTTCTGAGTTTTTTCGTCAATATGAAACTCCAAGGGTTACAGTAAACACCCAGTGGTGCGTTGCAATCTAATACTGGCCTCTCAGTAACGGCACATATACAGAATGTTTGAACATTGCTCCCTCTGGACGTAAGTCGCCATTGTGTATACTACATTCAATCCCGATGCAATTTCTGTGTTTCATCGTCAATATGAAGCTAAAAGGGTTACAGTAAACACCCAGTGGTGCGTCGCAATCTAATACTGGCCTCTCAGTAACGGCACATATACAGACTGTTTGAAGCATTGCTCCCCCTGAACATAAGTTGGCATTGTGCCTACTATATTCAATCCCGATGCAATTTCTGTGTTTCATCGTCAATATGAAGCACCAAGGGAAACAGTAAACACCCAGTGGTGCGTCGCAATATAATACTGGCCTCTCAGTAACGGCACGTATACAGACTGTTTAAAGCATTGCTCCCCCTGGCCGTAAGGCGGCATTGTGCCTACTATATTCAATCCCGATGCAACTTCTGTGTTTCATCGACAGTATGAAGCTCCAAGGGTTACAGTAAACACCCAGTGGTGCGTCGCAATCTAATACTGGCCTCTCAGTAACGGCACGTATGCAGACTGTTTTAAGCATTGCCCCCCCTGGACGTAAGTCAGCATTGTGCCTACTATATTCAATCCCGATGCAATTTCTGTGTTTCATCGCAATATGAAGCTCCAAGGGTTACAGTAAACACCCAGTGGTGCGTCGCAATCTAATACTGGCCTCTCAGGAAAGGCACGTATACAGACTGTTTAAAGCATTGCTCCCCCTGGACGTAAGTTGGCATTGTGCCTACTATATTCAATTCCGATGCAATTTCTGTGTTTCATCGTCAATATGAAGCTCCAAGGGTTAGAGTAAACACCCAGTGGTGCGTCGCAATCTAATACTGGCCTCTCAGTAACGGCACGTATACAGACTGTTTGGAGCATTGCTCCCCCTGGACGTAAGTCGGCATTGTGCCTACTATATTCAATCCCGATGAAATTTCTGTGTTTCATCGTCAATTTGAAGCTCCAAGGGTTACTGTAAACATGCTGTGGTGCGTCGCAATCTAATACTGGCCTCTGAGTAACGGCACGTATACAGACTGTTTTAAGCATTGCTCCCCCTGGACGTAAGTCGGCATTGTGCCTACTGTATTCAATCCCGATGCAATTTCTGTGTTTCATCGTCAATATGATGCTCCAAGGGTTACAGTAAACACCCAGTGGTTCGTCGCAATCTAACACTGGCCTTTCAGTAACGGAACGTATACAGACTGTTTGAAGCATTGCTCCCCCTGAACATAAGTTGGCATTGTGCCTACTATATTCAATCCCGATGCAATATCTGTGTTTCATCGTCAATATGAAGCACCAAGGGAAACAGTAAACACCCAGTGGTGCGTCGCAATATAATACTGGCCTCTCAGTAACGGCACGTATACAGACTGTTTAAAGCATTGCTCCCCCTGGCCGTAAGGCGGCATTGTGCCTACTATATTCAATCCCGATGCAACTTCTGTGTTTCATCGACAGTATGAAGCTCCAAGGGTTACAGTAAACACCCAGTGGTGCGTCGCAATCTAATACTGGCACAGTAAACACCCAGTGGTGCGTCGCAATCTAATACTGGCCTCTCAGGAAAGGCACGTATACAGACTGTTTAAAGCATTGCTCCCCCTGGACGTAAGTTGGCATTGTGCCTACTATATTCAATTCCGATGCAATTTCTGTGTTTCATCGTCAATATGAAGCTCCAAGGGTTAGAGTAAACACCCAGTGGTGCGTCGCAATCTAATACTGGCCTCTCAGTAACGGCACGTATACAGACTGTTTGAACCTTGCCCCCACTGGACGTAAGTCCTCATTGTGCCTACTACATTCATCCCCGATGCAATTTCTGTGTTTCATCGTCAATATGAAGCTCCAAGGGTTACAGTAAACACCCAGCGGTGCGTCGCAATCTAATACTGGCCTCTCAGGAAAGGCACGTATACAGACTGTTTTAAGCATTGCTCCCCCTGGACGTAAGTCGGCATTGTGCCTACTATAATCAATCCCGATGCAATTTCTGTGTTTCATCGTCAATATGAAGCTCCAAGGGTTACAGTAAACACCCAGTGGTGCGTCGCAATCTAACACTGGCCTCTCAGGGAAGGCACGTATACAGACTGTTTGAAGCATTGCTCTCCCTGAACATAAGTTGGCAATGTGCCTACTATATTCAATCCCGATGCAATTTCTGTGTTTCATCGTCAATATGAAGCTCAAAGGGAAACAGTAAACACCCAGTGGTGCGTCACAATCTAATAGTGGCCTCTCAGTAACGGCACGTATACAGACTGTTTGAAGCATTGCTCCCTCTGGACGTAAGTCGGCATTGTGCCTACTATATTCAATCCCGATGCTATTTCTGTGTTTCATCGTATATAAGAAGCTTCAAAGGTTGCAGTAAACACCTAGTTGTGCGTCGCAATCTAATACTGACCTCTCAGTAACGGCACATATACAGACTGTTTTAAGCTTTACTCTCACTGGACGTAGGTCGGCATTGTGCCTACTATATTCATCCCGATGCAATTTCTGTGTTTCATCGTCAATATGAAGTTCCAAGCGTTACAGTGAACACCCAGTGGTGCGTCGCAATCTAATACTGGGCTCTTAGTATTGGCACGTAAACAGACTGTTTGAAGCATTGCTCCCGCTGAACGTAAGTTGGCATTGTGCCTACTATATTCAATCCCGATGCAATTTCTGTGTTTCATCGTCAATATGAAGCACCAAGGGAAACGGTAAACACCCAGTGGTGCGTCGCAATATAATACTGGCCTCTCAGTAACGGCACGTATACAGACTGTTTAAAGCATTGCTCCCCCTGGCCGTAAGGCGGCATTGTGCCTACTATATTCAATCCCGATGCAATTTCTGTGTTTCATCGCAATATGAAGCTCCAAGGGTTACAGTAAACACCCAGTGGTGCGTCGCAATCTAATACTGGCCTCTCAGGAAAGGCACGTATACAGACTGTTTAAAGCATTGCTCCCCCTGGACGTAAGTCGGCATTGTGCCTACTATATTCAATCCCGATGCAATTTCTGTGCTTCATCGTCAATATGAAGCTCCAAGGGTTAGAGTAAACACCCAGTGGTGCGTCGCAATCTAATACTGGCCTCTCAGTAACGGCACGTATACAGACTGTTTGAAGCATTGCTCCCCCTGTACGTAAGTCGGCATTGTGCCTACTATATTCAATCCCCATGAAATTTATGTGTTTCATCGTCAATTTGAAGCTCCAAGGGTTACTGTAAACACGCTGTGGTGCGTCGCAATCTAATACTGGCCTCTGAGTAACGGCACGTATACAGACTGTTTTAAGCATTGCTCCCCCTGGACGTAAGTCGGCATTGTGCCTACTATATTCAATCCCGATGCAATTTCTGTGTTTCATCGTCAATATGAAGCTCCAAGGGTTACAGTAAACACCCAGTGGTTCGTCGCAATCTAACACTGGCCTTTCAGTAACGGAACGTATACAGACTGTTTGAAGCATTGCTCCCCCTGGACGTACGTCAGCATTGTGTCAACTATATCCAATCCCGAAGCAATTTCTGTGTTTCATCGTCAATCTGAAGCTCAAGGGTTACAGTAAACACCCAGTGGTGCGTCGCAATCTAATACTGGCCTCTCAGTAGCGGCACATATACAGACTGTTTGAACCTTGCTCCCTCTGGACGTAAGTCCTCATTGTGCCTACTACATTCAATCCCGATGCAATTTCTGTGTTTCATCGTCAATATGAAGCTCCAAGGGTTACAGTAAACAAACAGCGGTGCGTCGCAATCTAATACGGGCCTCTCAGGAAAGGCACGTATACAGACTGTTTGAAGCATTGCTCCCCTGGACGTAAGTCGGCATTGTGCCTACTCTATTCAATCTTGATGCAATTTATGTTTTACATCGTCAATATGAAGCTCCAAGGGTTACAGTAAACACCCAGTGGTGCGTCGCAATCTAACACTGGCCTCTCAGGGAAGGCACGTATACAGACTGTTTGAAGCATTGCTCTCCCTGAACATAAGTTGGCAATGTGCCTACTATATTCAATCCCGATGCAATTTCTGTGTTTCATCGTCAATATGAAGCTCAAAGGGAAACAGTAAACACCCAGTGGTGCGTCACAATCTAATAGTGGCCTCTCAGTAACGGCACGTATACAGTCTGTTTGAAGCATTGCTCCCTCTGGACGTAAGTCGGCATTGTGCCTACTATATTCAATCCCGATGCAATTTCTGTGTTTCATCGTCTATATGAAGCTCCAAAGATTACAGTAAACACCCAGTTGTGCGTCGCAATCTAATACTGACCTCTCAGTAACGGCACATATACAGACTGTTTTAAGCATTACTCCCACTGGACGTAGGTCGGCATTGTGCCGACTATATTCAATCCCGATGCAATCTCTGTGTTTCATCGTCAATATGAAAATCCAAGCGTTACAGTAAACACCCAGTGGTGCGTCGCAATCTAATACTGGCCTCTTAGTATTGGCACGTAAACAGACAGTTTGAAGCATTGCTCCCGCTGAACGTAAGTTGGCATTGTGCCTACTATATTCAATCCCGATGCAATTTCTGTGTTTCATCGTCAATATGAAGCTCCGAGGGAAACAGTAAACACCCAGTGGTGCGTCGCAATCTAATACTGGCCTCTCAGTAACGGCACGTAGGCAGACTGTTTGAAGCATTGCTCCCCCTGGACGTAAGTCGGCATTGTGCCTACTATATTCAATCCCGATGCAATTTCTGTGTTTCAACGTCAATATGAAGCTCCAAGGGTTACAGTAAACACCCAGTGGTGCGTCGCTATCTTATACTGGCCTCTCAGGAAAGGCACATATTCAGACTGTTTGAAGCATTACTCCCACTGGACGTAAGTCGGCATTGTGCCTACTTTATTCCATCCCGATGCATTTTCTGTGTTTCATCGTCAATATGAAGCTCCAAGGGAAACAGTAAACACCCAGTGGTGCGTCACAATGTAATACTGGCCTTACAATAACGGCACGTATACAGACTGTTTGAAGCATTGCTCCCCCTGGACGTAAGTAGGCATTGTGCCTACTATATTCAATCCCGATGCAATTTCTGTGTTTCTTCGTCAATATGAAGCTCCAAGGGGTACAGTAAACACCCAGTGGTGCGTTGCAATCTAATACTGGCCTCTCAGTAACGGCACATATACAGACTGTTTGAACATTGCTCCCTCTGGACGTAAGTCGCCATTGTGTATACTACATTCAATCCCGATGCAATTTCTGTGTTTCATCGTCAATATGATGCTAAAAGGGTTACAGTAAACACCCAGTGGTGCGTCGCAATCTAATACTGGCCTCTCAGTAACGGCACATATACAGACTGTTTGAAGCATTGCTCCCCCTGAACATAAGTTGGCATTGTGCCTACTATATTCAATCCCGATGCAATTTCTGTGTTTCATCGTCAATATGAAGCACCAAGGGAAACAGTAAACACCCAGTGGTGCGTCGCAATATAATACTGGCCTCTCACTAACGGCACGTATACAGACTGTTTAAAGCATTGCTCCCCCTGGCCGTAAGGCGGCATTGTGCCTACTATATTCAATCCCGATGCAATTTCTGTGTTTCATCGTCAATATGAAGCTCCGAGGGAAACAGTAAACACCCAGTGGTGCGTCGCAATCTAATACTGGCCTCTCAGTAACGGCACGTAGGCAGACTGTTTGAAGCATTGCTCCCCCTGGACGTAAGTCGGCATTGTGCCTACTATATTCAATCCCGATGCAATTTCTGTGTTTCAACGTCAATATGAAGCTCCAAGGGTTACAGTAAACACCCAGTGGTGCGTCGCAATCTAATACTGGCCTCTCAGTAACGGCACGTATGCAGACTGTTTTAAGCATTGCCCCCCCTGGACGTAAGTCAGCATTGTGCCTTCTATATTCAATCCCGATGCAATTTCTGTGTTTCATCGCAATATGAAGCCCCAAGGGTTACAGTAAACACCCAGTGGTGCGTCGCAATCTAATACTGGCCTCTCAGGAAAGGCACGTATACAGACTGTTTAAAGCATTGCTCCCCCTGGACGTAAGTCGGCATTGTGCCTACTATATTCAATCCCGATGCAATTTCTGTGTTTCATCGTCAATATGAAGCTCCAAGGGTTAGAGTAAACACCCAGTGGTGCGTCGCAATCTAATACTGGCCTCTCAGTAACGGCACGTATACAGACTGTTTGAAGCATTGCTCCCCCTGGACGTAAGTCGGCATTGTGCCTACTATATTCAATCCCGATGAAATTTCTGTGTTTCATCGTCAATTTGAAGCTCCAAGGGTTACTGTAAACACGCTGTGGTGCGTCGCAATCTAATACTGGCCTCTCAGTAACGGCACGTATACAGACTGTTTTAAGCATTGCTCCCCCTGGACGTAAGTCGGCATTGTGCTTCTATATTCAATCCCGATGCAATGTCTGTGTTTCATCGTCAATATGAAGCTCCAAGGGTTACAGTAAACACCCAAGGGTTCGTCGCAATCTAACACTGGCCTTTCAGTAACGGAACGTATACAGACTGTTTGAAGCATTGCTCCCCCTGGACGTACGTCGGCATTGTGTCAACTATATTCAATCCCGAAGCAATTTCTGTGTTTCATCGTCAATCTGAAGCTCAAGGGTTACAGTAAACACCCTGTGGTGCGTCGCAATCTAATACTGGCCTCTCAGTAGCGGCACATATACAGACTGTTTGAACCTTGCTCACTCTGGACGTAAGTCCTCATTGTGCCTACTACATTCAATCCCGATGCAATTTCTGTGTTTCATCGTCAATATGAAGCTCCAAGGTTTACAGTAAACACCCAGTGGTGCGTCGCAATCTAATACTGGCCTCTCAGGAAAGGCACGTATACAGACTGTTTGAAGCATTGCTACCCTTGACGTAAGTCGGCATTGTGCCTACTCTATTCAATCTTGATGCAATTTCTGTTTTTCATCGTCAATATGAAGCTCCAAGGTTTACAGTAAACACCCAGTGGTGCGTCGCAATCTAACACTGGCCTCTCAGGGAAGGCACGTATACAGACTGTTTGAAGCATTGCTCTCCCTGAACATAAGTTGGCAATGTGCCTACTATATTCAATCCCGATGCAATTTCTGTGTTTCATCGTCAATATGAAGCTCAAAGGGAAACAGTAAACACCCAGTGGTGCGTCACAATCTAATAGTGGCCTCTCAGTAACGGCACGTATACAGACTGTTTGAAGAATTGCTCCCTCTGGACGTAAGTCGGCATTGTGCCTACTATATTCAATCCCGATGCAATTTCTGTGTTTCATCTTCAATATGAAGCCCCATGGGTTACAGTGAACACCCAGTGGTGTGTCGCAATCTAATACTGGCCTCTCAGTAACGGCACGTATACAGACTGTTTTAAGCATTGCTCCCCCTGGACGTAAGTCGGCATTGTGCCAACTATATTCAATCCCGATGCACTTTCTGTGTTTCATCGTCAATATGAAGCTCCAAGGGTTACAGTAAATACCCAGTGGTGCGTTGCAATGTAATACTGGCCTCTCCGTAACGGCACATAAACAGACTGTTTGAACATTGCTCCCTCTGGACGTAAGTCGCCATTGTGCCTACTACATCCAATCCCGATGCAATTTCTGTGTTTCATCGTCAATATGAAGCTCCAAGGGTTACAGTAAACACCCAGTGGTGCGTCGCAATCTAATACTGGCCTCTCAGGAAAGGCTCGTATACAGACTGTTTGAAGCATTGCTCCCCCTGAACATAAGTTGGCATTGTGCCTACTATATTCAATCCCGATGCAATTTCTCTGTTTCATCGTCAATATGAAGCTCCAAGGGAAACAGTAAACACCCAGTGGTGCGTCGCAATCTAATACTGGCCTCTCAGTAACGGCACGTAGACAGACTGTTTGAAGCATTGCTCCCCCTGGACGTAAGTCGGCATTGTGCCTACTATATTCAATCCCGATGCAATTTCTGTGTTCCAACGTCAATATGAAGCTCCAAGGGTTACAGTAAACACCCAGTGGTGCGTCGCTATCTTATACTGGCCTCTCAGGAAAGGCACATATTCAGACTGTTTGAAGCATTACTCCCACTTGACGTAAGTCGGCATTGTGCCTACTATAATCCATCCCGATGCATTTTCTTGTTTCATTGTCAATATGAAGCTCCAAGGGTTACAGTAAACACCCAGTGGTGCGTCGCAATGTGCGTCGCAATGTAATACTGGCCTTACAATAACGGCACGTATACAGACTGTTTGAAGCATTGCTCCCCCTGGACGTAAGTCGGCATTGTGCCTACCATATTCAATCCCGATGCAATATCTGTGTTTCTTCGTCAATATGAAGCTCCAAGGGTTACAGTAAACACCCAGTGGTGCGTTGCAATCTAATACTGGCCTCTCTGTAACGGCACATATACAGACTGTTTGAACATTGCTCCCTCTGGACGTAAGTCGCCATTGTGTATACTACATTCATACCCGATGCAATTTCTGTGTTTCATCGTCAATATGAAGCTAAAAGGGTTACAGTAAACACCCAGTGGTGCGTCGCAATCTAATACTGGCCTCTCAGTAACGGCACATATACAGACTGTTTGAAGCATTGCTCCCCCTGAACATAAGTCGGCATTGTGCCTACTATATTCAGTCCTGATGCAATTTCTGTGTTTCATCGTCAATATGAAGCTCCAAGGGTTAGAGTAAACACCCAGTGGTGCGTCGCAATCTAATACTGGCCTCTCAGTAACGGCACGTATACAGACTGTTTGAAGCATTGCTCCCCCTGGACGTAAGTCGGCATTGTGCCTACTATATTCAATCCCGATGAAATTTCTGTGTTTGATCGTCAATTTGAAGCTCCAAGGGTTACTGTAAACACGCTGTGGTGCGTCGCAATCTAATACTGGCCTCTCAGTAACGGCACGTATACAGACTGTTCTAAGCATTGCTCCCCCTGGACGTAAGTCGGCATTGTGCCTACTATATTCAATCCCGATGCAATTTCTGTGTTTCATAGTCAATATGAAGCTCCAAGGGTTACAGTAAACACCCAGTGGTTCGTCGCAATCTAACACTGGCCTCTCAGTAACGGAACGTATACAGACTGTTTGAAGCATTGCTCCCCCTGGACGTACGTCGGCATTGTGTCAACTATATTCAATCCCGAAGCAATTTCTGTGTTTCATCGTCAATCTGAAGCTCAAGGGTTACATTAAACACCCAGTGGTGCGTCGCAATCTAATACTGGCCTCTCAGTAGCGGCACATTTACAGACTGTTTGAACCTTGCTCCCTCTGGACGTAAGACCTCATTGTGCCCACTACATTCAATCCCGATGCAATTTCTGTGTTTCATCGTCAATCTGAAGCTCAAGGGTTACATTAAACACCCAGCGGTGCGTCGCAATCTAATACTGGCCTCTCAGGAAAGGCACGTATACAGACTGTTTGAAGCATTGCTACCCTGGACGTAAGTCGGCATTGTGCCTACTCTATTCAATCTTGATGCAATTTCTGTTTTTCATCGTCAATATGAAGCTCCAAGGGTTACAGTAAACACCCAGTGGTGCGTCGCAATCTAACACTGGCCTCTCAGGGAAGGCACGTATACAGACTGTTTGAAGCATTGCTCTCCCTGAACATAAGTTGGCAATGTGCCTACTATATTCAATCCCGATGCAATTTCTGTGTTTCATCGTCAATATGAAGATCAAAGGGAAACAGTAAACACCCAGTGGTGCGTCACAATCTAATAGTGGCCTCTCAGTAACGGCACGTATACAGACTGTTTGAAGCATTGCTCCCTCTGGACGTAAGTCGGCAATGTGCCTACTATATTCAATCCCGATGCAATTTCTATGTTTCATCGTCAATATGAAGCACCATGGGTTACAGTGAACACCCAGTGGTGTGTCGCAATCTAATACTGGCCTCTCAGTAACGGCACGTATACAGACTATTTAAGCATTGCTCCCCCTGGACGTAAGTCGGCATTGTGCCAACTATATTCAATCCCGATGCACTTTCTGTGTTTCATCGTCAATATGAAGCTCCAAGGGTTACAGTAAACACCCAGTGGTGCGTCGCAAACTAATACTGACCTCTCAGTAACGGCACATATACAGACTGTTTGAAGCATTACTCCCACTGGTCGTAGGTCGGCATTGTGCCTACTATAATCATTCCCGATGCAATTTCTGAGTTTCATCGTCAATATGAAGTTCCAAGCGTTACAGTAAACACACAGTAGTGCGTCGCAATCTTATACTGGCTTCTTAGTATTGGCACGTATACAGACTGGTTGAAGCAATGCTCCCCCTGGACGTAAGGCGGTATTGTGCCTACTATATTCAATCCCGATGCAATTTCTGTGTTTCATCGTCAATATGAAGCTCCAAGGGTTACAGTAAACACCCAGTGGTGCGTCGCAATCTAATACTGGCCTCTCTGTAACTGAACGCATACAGACTGTTTCAAGCATTGCTCCCCCTGGACCTAAGTCGGCATTGTGCCAACTATATTCAATGCCGATGCAATATCTGTGTTTCATCGTCAATATGAAGCTCCAAGGGTTACAGTAAACACCCAGTGGTTCGTCGCAATCTAACACTGGCCTCTCAGTAACGGCACGCATACAGACTGTTTCAAGAATTATCCTCCTGGACGTAAGAAGGCATTGTCCCAACTATATTCAATCCCGATGCAATTTCTGTGATTCATCGTCAATATGAAGCTCCAAGGGTTACAGTAAACACCCAGTGGTGCGTCGCAATCTAATACTGGCCTCTCTGTAACTGAACGCATACAGACTGGTTTAAGCATTGCTCCCCCTGGACGTAAGTCGGCATTGTGCCTACTATATTCAATCCCGATGAAATATCTGTGTTTCATCGACAATATGAAGCTGCAAGGGTTACAGTAAACACCCAGTGGTGCGTCGCAATCTAATACTGGCCTCTCAGGAAATGCACGTACACAGACTGTTTGAAGCATTGCTCCCCCTTGACGTAAGTCGGCATTGTGCCTACTATATTCAATCCCGATGCAATTTCTGTGTTTCATAGTCAATATGAAGCTCCAAGGGTTACAGTAAACACCCTGTGGTGCGTCGCTATCTAATACTGGCCTCTCAGTAACGGCATGTATACAGACTGTTTGAAGCATTGCTCCCCCTGGACGTAAGTCGGCATTCTGCCTACTATATTCAATCCCGATGCAATTTCTGTGTTTCATCGTCAATTTGAAGCTCCAAGGGTTACAGTAAACACGCTGTTGTGCGTCGTAATCTAATACTGGCCTCTCAGTAACGGCACGTATACAGAATGTTTTAAGCATTGCTCCCCCTGGACGTAAGTCGGCATTGTGCCTACTATATTCAATCCCGATGCAATTTCTGTGTTTCATCGTCAATATGAAGCTCCAAGGGTTACAGTAAACACCCAGTGGTTCGTCGCAATCTAACACTGGCCTCTCAGTAACGGCACGTATACAGACTGTTTGAAGCATTGCTCCCCCTGGACGTACGTCGGCATTGTGCCAACTATATTCATTCCCGAAGCAATTTCTGTGTTTCATCGTCAATCTGAAGCCCAAGGGTTACAGTAAACACCCACTGGTGCGTCGCAATCTAATACTGGCCTCTCAGTAGCGGCACATATACAGACTGTTTGAACCTTGCTCCCTCTGGACGTAAGTCGGCATTGTGCCTACTACATTCAATGCCGATGCAATTACTGTGTTTCATCGTCAATATTAAGCTCCAAGGGTTACAGTGAACACCCAGTGGTGCGTCGCAATCTAATTCTGGCCTCTCAGTAACAGCAGGTACACAGACTGTTTGAAGCATTGCTCCCCCTGGACGTAAGTCGGCATCGTGCCAAGTATATACAATCCCGATGCAATTTCTGTGTTTCATCGTCAATATGAAGCTCCAATGGTTACGGTAAATACCCAGTGGTGCGTCGCAATCTAATACTGACCTCTCAGTAACGGCACGTATACAGACTGTTAGAAGCATTGCTGCCCCAGGACGTAAGTCGGCATTGTGCCAACTATATTCAATCGCGATGCAATTTCTGTGTTTCATCGTCAATATGAAGCTCCAATGGTTACAGTAAACACCCAGTGGTGCGTCGCAATCTAATTCAGGCCTCTAAGTAATGGCACGTATACAGACTGTTTGAAGCATTGCTCCCCCTGGACGTAAGTCGGCATTGTGCCTACTATATTCAATCCCGATGCAATTTCTGTGTTTCATCGTCAATATGAAGCTCCAAGGGTTACAGTAAACACCCAGTGTTGCGTCGCAATCTAATACTGGCCTCTCAGTAACGGCACGTATACAGACTGTTTGAAGCATTGCTCCCCCTGGACGTAAGTCGGCATTGTGCCTACTATATTCAATCCCGATGAAATTTCTGTGTTTCATCGTCAATTTGAAGCTCCAAGGGTTACAGTAAACACCCAGTGGTGCGTCGCAATCTAATACTGGCCTCTCAGTAGCGGCACATTTACAGACTGTTTGAACCTTGCTCCCTCTGGACGTAAGACCTCATTGTGCCCACTACATTCAATCCCGATGCAATTTCTGTGTTTCATCGTCAATCTGAAGCTCAAGGGTTACATTAAACACCCAGCGGTGCGTCGCAATCTAATACTGGCCTCTCAGGAAAGGCACGTATACAGACTGTTTGAAGCATTGCTACCCTGGACGTAAGTCGGCATTGTGCCTACTCTATTCAATCTTGATGCAATTTCTGTTTTTCATCGTCAATATGAAGCTCCAAGGGTTACAGTAAACACCCAGTGGTGCGTCGCAATCTAACACTGGCCTCTCAGGGAAGGCACGTATACAGACTGTTTGAAGCATTGCTCTCCCTGAACATAAGTTGGCAATGTGCCTACTATATTCAATCCCGATGCAATTTCTGTGTTTCATCGTCAATATGAAGCTCAAAGGGAAACAGTAAACACCCAGTGGTGCGTCACAATCTAATAGTGGCCTCTCAGTAACGGCACGTATACAGACTGTTTGAAGCATTGCTCCCTCTGGACGTAAGGCGGCATTGTGCCTACTATATTCAATCCCAATGGAAATTCTGTGTTTCACCGTCAATATGAAGCTCCATGGGTTACAGTAAACACCCAGTGGTGCGTCGCAATCTAATACTGACCTCTCAGTAACGGCACATATACAGACTGTTTGAAGCATTGCTCCCCCTGGACGTAAGTCGGCATTGTGCCTACTATATTCAATCCCGATGCAATTTCTGTGTTTCATCGTCAATATGACGCTCCAAGGTTAACAGTAAACATCCAGTGGTGTGTCGCAATCTAATACTGGCCTCTCAGTAACGGCACGTATACAGACTGTTTGAAGCATTGCTCCCCCTGGACGTACGTCGGCATTTTGCCTACTATATTCAATCCCGATGCAATTTCTGTGTTTCATCGTCAATATGAACCTCCGAGGGTTACAGTAAACACACTGAGGTGCGTCGCAATCTAATACTGGCCTCTCAGTAACGGCACGTATACAGACTGTTTGAAGCATTGCTCTCCCTGGACGTAAGTCGGCATTGTGCCTACTATATTCAATCCCGATGCAATTTCTGTGTTTCATCGTCAATATGAAGCTCCAAGCGTTACGGTAAACACCCAGTGGTGCGTCGCAATCTAATACTGGCCTCTCAGTAACGGCACGTATACAGACTGTTGTAAGCATTGCTCCCCCAGGACGTAAGTCGGCATTGTGCCAACTATATTCAATCCCGATGAAATTTCTGTGTTTCATCGTCAATATGAAGCTCCAAGGGTTACAGTAAACACCCAGTGGTGCGTCGCAATCTAATACTGGCCTCTCAGTAACGGCACGTATACAGACTGTTTTAAGCATTGCTCCCCCTGGACATAAGTCGGCATTGTGCCTACTATATTCAATCCCGATGCAATTTCTGTGCTTCATCGTCAATATGAAGCTCCAAGGGTTACAGTAAACACCCAGTGGTGCGTCGCAATCTAATACTGGCCTCTCAGTAACGGCACGTATACAGACTGTTTGAAGCATTGCTCCTTCTGGCCGTAAGGCGGCATTTTGCCAACTATATTCAATCCCGATGCAACTTCTGTGTTTCATCGACAATATGAAGCTCCAAGGGTTACAGTAAACACCCAGTGGTGCGTCGCAATCTAATACTGGCCTCTCAGTGACGGCACGTATACAGACTGTTTTAAGCATTGCTCCCTCTGGACGTAAGTCGGCATTGTGCCTACTGTTTTCAATCCCGATGCAATTTCTGTGTTTCATCGTCAATATGAAGCTGCAAGGGTTACAGTAAACACCCAGTGGTGCGTCGCAATCTAATGCTGGCCTCTCTGGAAAGGCACGTATACAGACTGTTTGAAGCATTGCTCCCCCTGGACGTAAGTCGGCATTGTGCCTACTATATTCAATCCCGATGCAATTTCTGTGTTTCATCGTCAAAATGAAGCTCCAAGGGTTACAGTAAACACCCAGTGGGGCGTCGCTATCTAATACTGGAATCTCAGTAACGGCACGTAGACAGACTGTTTGAAGCATTGCTCCCCCTGGACGTAAGTCGGCATTGTGCCTACTATATTCAATCCCGATGCAATTTCTGTGTTTCAACGTCAATATGAAGCTCCAAGTGTTACAGTAAACACCCAGTGGTGCGTCGATATCTTATACTGGCCTCTCAGGAAAGGCACATATTCAGACTGTTTGAAGCATTACTCCCAATGGACGTAAGTCGGCATTGTGCCTACTATATTCCATCCCGATGCATTTTCTGTGTTTCATTGTCAATATGAAGCCCCAAGGGTTACAGTAAACACCCAGTGGTGCGTCGCAATGTAATACTGGCCTTACAATAACGGCACGTATACAGACTGTTTGAAGCATTGCTCCCCCTGGACGTAAGTCGGCATTGTGCCTACTCTATTCAATCCCGATGCAATTTCTGTGTTTCATCGTCAATATGAAGCTCCAAGGGTTACAGTAAACACCCAGTGGTGCGTTGCAATCTAATACTGGCCTCTCAGTAGCGGCACATATACAGACTGTTTGAACATTGCTCCCTCTGGACGTAAGTCGCCATTGTGTATACTACATTCAATCCCGATGCAATTTCTGTGTTTCATCAACAATATGAAGCTAAAAGGGTTACAGTAAACACCCAGTTGTGCGTCGCAATCTAATACTGGCCTCTCAGTAACGGCACATATACAGACTGTTTGAAGCATTGCTCCCCCTGGACGTAAGTCACCATTGTGCCTACTATATTCAATCCCGATGCAATTTCTGCGTTTCATCGTCAATATGAAGCTCCAAGGGTTACAGTAAATACCCAGTGGTGCGTCGCAATCTAATACTGGCCTCTCAGGAAAGGCACGTATACGGACTGTTTGAAGCATTGCTCCCCCTGAACATAAGTTGGCATTGTGCCTACTATATTCAATCCCGATGCAATTTCTGTGTTTCATCGTCAATATGAAGCACCAAGGGAAACAGTAAACACCCAGTGGTGCGTCGCATTCTAATACTGGCCCCTCAGTAACGGCACGTATACAGACTGTTTAAAGCATTGCTCCCCCTGGCCGTAAGGCGGCATTGTGCCTACTATATTCAATCCCGATGCAACCTCTGTGTTTCATCGACAATATGAAGCTCCAAGGGTTACAGTAAACACCCAGTGGTGCGTCGCAATCTAATACTGGCCTCTCAGTAACGGCACGTATGCAGACTGTTTTAAGCATTGCCCCCCCTGGACGTAAGTCAGCATTGTGCCTACTATATTCAATCCCGATGCAATTTCTGTGTTTCATCGCAATATGAAGCTCCAAGGGTTACAGTAAACACCCAGTGGTGCGTCGCAATCTAATACTGGCCTCTCAGTAACGGCACGTATACAGACTGTTTGAAGCATTGCTCCCCCTGGACGTAAGTCGGCATTGTGCCTACTATATTCAATCCCGATGCAATATCTGTGTTTCATCGTCAATATGAAGCTCCAACGGTTACAGTAAACACCCAGTGGTTCGTCGCAATCTAACACTGGCCTCTCAGTAACGGAACGTATACAGACTGTTTGAAGCATTGCTCCCCCTGGACGTACGTCGGCATTGTGCCAACTATATTCAATCCCGAAGAAATTTCTGTGTTTCATCGTCAATCTGAAGCTCAAGGGTTACAGTAAACACCCAGTGGTGCGTCGCAATCTAATACTGGCCTCTCAGTAGCGGCACATATGCAGACTGTTTGAACCTTGCTCCCTCAGGACGTAAGTCCTCATTGTGCCTACTACATTCAATCCCGATGCAATTTCTGTGTTTCATCGTCAATATGAAGCTCCAAGGGTAACAGTAAACACCCAGCGGTGCGTCGCAATCTAATACTGGCCTCTCAGGAAAGGCACGTATACAGACTGTTTGAAGCATTGCTCCCCTGGACATAAGTCGGCATTGTGCCTACTCTATTCAATCCCGATGCAATTTCTGTTTTTCATCGTCAATATGAAGCTCCAAGTGTTACAGTAAACACCCAGTGGTGCGTCGCAATCTAACACTGGCCTCTCAGGGAAGGCACGTATACAGACTGTTTGAAGCATTGCTCTCCCTGAACATAAGTTGGCAATGTGCCTACTATATTCAATCCCGATGCAATTTCTGTGTTTCATCGTCAATATGAAGCTCAAAGGGAAACAGTAAACACCCAGTGGTGCGTCACAATCTAATAGTGGCCCCTTAGTAACGGCACGTATACAGACTGTTTGAAGCATTGCTCCCTCTGGACGGAAGGCGGCATTGTGCCTACTATATTCAATCCCGATGCAAATTCTGTGTTTCATCGTCAATATGAAGCTCCATGGGTTACAGTGAACACCCAGTGCTGTGTCGCAATCTAATACTGGCCTCTCAGTAACGGCACGTATACAGACTGTTTTAAGCATTGCTCCCCCTGGACGTAAGTCGGCATTGTGCCAACTATATTCAATCCCGATGCACTTTCTGTGTTTCATCGTCAATATGAAGCTCCTAGGGTTACAGTAAATACCCAGTAGTGCGTCGCAATCTAATACTGACCTCTCAGTAACGGCACGTATACAGACTGTTTGAAGCATTGCTCCCCCAGGACGTAAGTCGGCATTTTCCCAACTATATTCAATCCCGATGCAATTTCTGTGTTTCATCGTCAATATGAAGATCCAAGGGTTACAGTAAACACCCAGTGGTGCGTCGCAATACAGTACTGGCCTCTCAGTAACGGCACGTATACAGACTGTTTTAAGCATTGCTCCCCCTGGACGTAAGTCGGCATTGTGCCTACTATATTCAATCCTGATGCAATTTCTGTGTTTCATCGTCAATATGAAGCTCCAAAGGTTACAGTAAACACCCAGTGGTGCGTCGCAATCTAATACTGACCTCTCAGTAACGGCACATATACAGACTGTTTGAAGCATTACTCCCACTGGACGTAGGTCGGCATCGTGCCTACTATATTCAATCCCGATGCAATTTCTGTGTTTCATGGTCAATATGAAGCTCCAAGGGTTACAGTAAACTCCCAGTGGCGCGTCGCAATCTAATACTGGCCTCTCTGTAACTGAACGCATACAGACTGTTTCAAGCATTGCTCCCCCTGGACGTAAGTCGGCATTATGCCAACTATATTCAATGCCAATGCAATATCTGTGTTTCATCGTCAATATGAAGCTCCAAGGGTTACAGTAAACACCCAGTGGTTCGTCGCAATCTAACACTGGCCTCTCAGTAACGGCACGCATACAGACTGTTTCAAGCATTGATCCCCCTGGACGTAAGAAGGCATTGTGCCAACTATATTCAATCCCGATGCAATTTCTGTGATACATCGTCAATATGAAGCTCCAAGGGTTACAGTAAACACCCAGTGGTGCGTCGCAATCTAATACTGACCTCTCAGTAATGGCACATATACAGACATTTTGAAGCATTGCTACCCCTGGACGTAAGTCGGCATTGTGACTACTATATTCAATCCCGATGCAATTTCTGTGTTTCATCGTCAATATGACGCTCCAAGGTTTACAGTAAACGCCCAGTGGTGCGTCGCAATCTACTACTGGCCTCTCAGTAACGGCAGGTATACGGACTGTTTGAAGCATTGCTCCCCCTGGAAGTAAGTCGGCATTTTGCCTACTATATTCAATCCCTATGCAATTTCTGTGTTTCATCGTCAATATGAAGCTCCAAGGGTTACAGTAAACACACTGAGGTGCGTCGCAATCTAATACTGGCCTCTCAGTAACGGCACGTATACAGACTGTTTGAAGCATTGCTCCCCCTGGACATAAGTCGGCATTGTGCCTACTATATTCAATACCGATGCAATTTCTGTGCTTCATCGTCAATATGAAGCTCCAAGGGTTACAGTAAACACCCAGTGGTGCGTCGCAATCTAATACTGGCCTCTCAGGAAAGGCACGTATACAGACTGTTTGAAGCATTGCTCCCCTGGACATCAGTCGGCATTGTGCCTACTCTATTCAATCCCGATGCAATTTCTGTGTTTCATCGTCAATATGAAGCTCGAAGGGTTACTGTAAACACCCAGTGGTGCGTCGCAGTCTAATACTGGCCTCTCAGTAATGGCACGTATACAGACTGTTTGAAGCATTGCTCCCCCTGGACGTAAGGCGGCATTGTGCCTACTATATTCAGTCCCGATGCAATTTCTGTGTTTCATCGTCAATATGAAGCTCCAAGGGTTACAGTGAACACCCAGTGGTGCGTCGCAATCTAATACTGGCCTCTCAGTAACGGCAGGTACACAGACTGATTGAAGCATTGCTCCCCCTGGACGTAAGTCGGCATTGTGCCAAGTATATTCAATCCCGATGCAATTTCTGTGTTTCATCGTCAATATGAAGCTCCAAGGGTTACAGTAAACACCCAGTGGTGCGTTGCAATCTAATACTGGCCTCTCAGTAACGGCACGTATACAGACTGTTTGAAGCATTGCTCCCCCTGGAAGTAAGTCGGCATTTTGCCTACTATATTCAATCCCGATGCAATTTCTGTGTTTCTTCGTCAATATGAAGCTCCAAGGGTTACAGTAAACACACTGAGGTGCGTCGCAATATAATACTGGCCTCTCAGTAACGGCACGTATACAGACTGTTTTAAGCATTGCTCCCCCTGGACGTAAGTCGGCATTGTGCCTACTATATTCAATCCCGATGCAATTTCTGTGTTTCATCGTCAATATGAAGCTGCAAGGGTTACAGTAAACACCCAGTGGTGCGTCGCAATCTAATACTGGCCTCTCAGAAAAGGCAAGTATACAGACTGTTTGAAGCATTGCTCCCCCTGGACGTAAGTCCTCATTGTGCCTACTATATTCAATCCCGATGCAATTTCTGTGTTTCATCGTCAAAATGAAGCTCCAAGGGTTACAGTAAATACCCAGTGGGGCGTCGCTATCTAATACTGGCCTCTCAGTAACGGCATGTATACAGACTGTTTGAAGCAATGCTCCCCCTGGACGTAAGTCGGCATTGTGCCTACCATATACAATCCCGATGCAATTTCTGTGTTTCATCGTCAATTTGAAGCTTTAAGGGTTACAGTAAACACGTTGTGGTGCGTCGCTATCTAATACTAGCCTCTCAGTAACGGCACGTATACAGACTGTTTGAAGCATTGCTCCCCCAGGACGTAAGTCGGCATTGTGCCAACTATATTCAATCGCGATGCAATTTCTGTGTTTCATCGTCAATATGAAGCTCCAATGGTTACAGTAAACACCCAGTGGTGCGTCGCAATCTAATACAGGCCTCTAAGTAATGGCACGTATACAGACTGTTTGAAGCATTGCTCCCCCTGGACGTAAGTCGGCATTGTGCCTACTATTTTCAATCCCGATGCAATTTCTGTGTTTCATCGTCAATATGAAGCTCCAAGGGTTACAGTAAACACCCAGTGGTGCGTAGCAATCTAATACTGACCTCTCAGTAACGGCACATATACAGACTAATTGAAGCATTGCTCCCCCAGGACGTAAGTCGGCATTGTGCCTACTATATTCAATCCCGATGCAATTTCTGTGTTTCATCGTCAATATGACGCTCCAAGGTTTACAGTAAACATCCAGTGGTGCGTCGCAATCTAATACTGGCCTCTCAGTAACGGCACGTATACAGACTGTTTGAAGCATTGCTCCCCCTGGACGTAATTCGGCATTTTGCCTACTATATTCAATCCCGATGCAATTTCTGTGTTTCATCGTCAATATGAACCTCCGAGGGTTACAGCAAACACACTGAGGTGCGTCGCAATCTAATACTGGCCTCTCAGTAACGGCACGAATACAGACTGTTTGAAGCATTGCTCCCCCTGGACGTAAGTCGGCATTGTGCCTACTATATTCAATCCCGATGTAATTTCTGTGTTTCATCGTCAATGTGAAGCTCCAAGGGTTACAGTAAACACCCAGTGGTGCGTCGCAATCTAATACTGGCCTCTCAGTAACGGCACGTATACAGACTGTTTGAACATTGCTCCCTCTGGACGTAAGTCGCCATTGTGTATACTACATTCAATCCCGATGCAATTTCTGTGTTTCATCAACAATATGAAGCTAAAAGGGTTACAGTAAACACCCAGTTGTGCGTCGCAATCTAATACTGGCCTCTCAGTAACGGCACATATACAGACTGTTTGAAGCATTGCTCCCCCTGGACGTAAGTCACCATTGTGCCTACTATATTCAATCCCGATGCAATTTCTGCGTTTCATCGTCAATATGAAGCTCCAAGGGTTACAGTAAATACCCAGTGCTGCGTCGCAATCTAATACTGGCCTCTCAGGAAAGGCACGTATACGGACTGTTTGAAGCATTGCTCCCCCTGAACATAAGTTGGCATTGTGCCTACTATATTCAATCCCGATGCAATTTCTGTGTTTCATCGTCAATATGAAGCACCAAGGGAAACAGTAAACACCCAGTGGTGCGTCGCATTCTAATACTGGCCCCTCAGTAACGGCACGTATACAGACTGTTTAAAGCATTGCTCCCCCTGGCCGTAAGGCGGCATTGTGCCTACTATATTCAATCCCGATGCAACCTCTGTGTTTCATCGACAATATGAAGCTCCAAGGGTTACAGTAAACACCCAGTGGTGCGTCGCAATCTAATACTGGCCTCTCAGTAACGGCACGTATGCAGACTGTTTTAAGCATTGCCCCCCCTGGACGTAAGTCAGCATTGTGCCTACTATATTCAATCCCGATGCAATTTCTGTGTTTCATCGCAATATGAAGCTCCAAGGGTTACAGTAAACACCCAGTGGTGCGTCGCAATCTAATACTGGCCTCTCAGTAACGGCACGTATACAGACTGTTTGAAGCATTGCTCCCCCTGGACGTAAGTCGGCATTGTGCCTACTATATTCAATCCCGATGCAATATCTGTGTTTCATCGTCAATATGAAGCTCCAACGGTTACAGTAAACACCCAGTGGTTCGTCGCAATCTAACACTGGCCTCTCAGTAACGGAACGTATACAGACTGTTTGAAGCATTGCTCCCCCTGGACGTACGTCGGCATTGTGCCAACTATATTCAATCCCGAAGAAATTTCTGTGTTTCATCGTCAATCTGAAGCTCAAGGGTTACAGTAAACACCCAGTGGTGCGTCGCAATCTAATACTGGCCTCTCAGTAGCGGCACATATGCAGACTGTTTGAACCTTGCTCCCTCAGGACGGAAGTCCTCATTGTGCCTACTACATTCAATCCCGATGCAATTTCTGTGTTTCATCGTCAATATGAAGCTCCAAGGGTTACAGTAAACACCCAGCGGTGCGTCGCAATCTAATACTGGCCTCTCAGGAAAGGCACGTATACAGACTGTTTGAAGCATTGCTCCCCTGGACATAAGTCGGCATTGTGCCTACTCTATTCAATCCCGATGCAATTTCTGTTTTTCATCGTCAATATGAATCTCCAAGGGTTACAGTAAACACCCAGTGGTGCGTCGCAATCTAACACTGGCCTCTCAGGGAAGGCACGTATACAGACTGTTTGAAGCATTGCTCTCCCTGAACATAAGTTGGCAATGTGCCTACTATATTCAATCCCGATGCAATTTCTGTGTTTCATCGTCAATATGAAGCTCAAAGGGAAACAGTAAACACCCAGTGGTGCGTCACAATCTAATAGTGGCCCCTTAGTAACGGCACGTATACAGACTGTTTGAAGCATTGCTCCCTCTGGACGGAAGGCGGCATTGTGCCTACTATATTCAATCCCGATGCAAATTCTGTGTCTCATCGTCAATATGAAGCTCCATGGGTTACAGTGAACACCCAGTGCTGTGTCGCAATCTAATACTGGCCTCTCAGTAACGGCACGTATACAGACTGTTTTAAGCATTGCTCCCCCTGGACGTAAGTCGGCATTGTGCCAACTATATTCATTCCCGATGCACTTTCTGTGTTTCATCGTCAATATGAAGCTCCTAGGGTTACAGTAAATACCCAGTAGTGCGTCGCAATCTAATACTGACCTCTCAGTAACGGCACGTATACAGACTGTTTGAAGCATTGCTCCCCCAGGACGTAAGTCGGCATTGTGCCAACTATATTCAATCCCGATGCAATTTCTGTGTTTCATCGTCAATATGAATATCCAAGGGTTACAGTAAACACCCAGTGGTGCGTCGCAATACAGTACTGGCCTCTCAGTAACGGCACGTATACAGACTGTTTTAAGCATTGCTCCCCCTGGACGTAAGTCGGCATTGTGCCTACTATATTCAATCCTGATGCAATTTCTGTGTTTCATCGTCAATATGAAGCTCCAAAGGTTACAGTAAACACCCAGTGGTGCGTCGCAATCTAATACTGACCTCTCAGTAACGGCACATATACAGACTGTTTGAAGCATTACTCCCACTGGACGTAATTCGGCATCGTGCCTACTATATTCAATCCCGATGCAATTTCTGTGTTTCATGGTCAATATGAAGCTCCAAGGGTTACAGTAAACTCCCAGTGGCGCGTCGCAATCTAATACTGGCCTCTCTGTAACTGAACGCATACAGACTGTTTCAAGCATTGCTCCCCCTGGACGTAAGTCGGCATTGTGCCAACTATATTCAATGCCAATGCAATATCTGTGTTTCATCGTCAATATGAAGCTCCAAGGGTTACAGTAAACACCCAGTGGTTCGTCGCAATCTAACACTGGCCTCTCAGTAACGGCACGCATACAGACTGTTTCAAGCATTGATCCCCCTGGACGTAAGAAGGCATTGTGCCAACTATATTCAATCCCGATGCAATTTCTGTGATACATCGTCAATATGAAGCTCCAAGGGTTACAGTAAACACCCAGTGGTGCGTCGCAATCTAATACTGACCTCTCAGTAATGGCACATATACAGACATTTTGAAGCATTGCTACCCCTGGACGTAAGTCGGCATTGTGACTACTATATTCAATCCCGATGCAATTTCTGTGTTTCATCGTCAATATGACGCTCCAAGGTTTACAGTAAACACACTGAGGTGCGTCGCAATCTAATACTGGCCTCTCAGTAACGGCACGTATACGGACTGTTTGAAGCATTGCTCCCCCTGGAAGTAAGTCGGCATTTTGCCTACTATATTCAATCCCGATGCAATTTCTGTGTTTCATCGTCAATATGAAGCTCCAAGGGTTACAGTAAACACACTGAGGTGCGTCGCAATCTAATACTGGCCTCTCAGTAACGGCACGTATACAGACTGTTTGAAGCATTGCTCCCCCTGGACATAAGTCGGCATTGTGCCTACTATATTCAATACCGATGCAATTTCTGTGCTTCATCGTCAATATGAAGCTCCAAGGGTTACAGTAAGCACCGAGTGGTGCGTCGCAATCTAATACTGGCCTCTCAGTAACGACACGTATACAGACTGTTTGAAGCATTGCTCCCCCTGGACGTAAGGCGGCATTGTGCCTACTATATTCAATCCCGATGCAACTTCTGTGTTTCATCGACAATATGAAGCTCCAAGGGTTACAGTAAACACCCAGTGGTGCGTCGCAATCTAATACTGGCTTCTCAGTAACGGCACGTATACTGACTGTTTTAAGCATTGCTCCCCCTGGACGTAAGCCGGCATTGTCCCTACTATATTCAATCCCGATGAAATATCTGTGTTTCATCGTCAATATGAAGCTGCAAGGGTTACAGTAAACACCCAGTGGTGCGTCGCAATCTAATACTGGCCTCTCAGGAAAGGCACGTACACTGACTGTTTGAAGCATTGCTCCCCCTGGACGTAAGTCGGCATTGTGCCTTCTATATTCAATCCGATGCAATTTCTGTGTTTCATCGTCAATATGAAGCTCCAAGGGTTACAGTAAACACGCAGTGGGGCGTCGCTATCTAATACTGGCCTCTCAGTAACGGCATGTATACAGACTGTTTGAAGCATTGCTCCCCCTGGACGTAAGTCGGCATTGTGCCTACTATATTCAATCCCGATGCAATTTCTGTGTTTCATCGTCAATTTGAAGCTGCAAGGGTTACAGTAAACACGCTGTGGTGCGTCGCAATCTAATACTGGCCTCTCAGTAACGGCACGTATACAGAATGTTTTAAGCATTGCTCCCCCTGGACGTAAGTCGGCATTGTGCCTACTATATTCAATCCCGATGCAATTTCTGTGTTTCATCGTCAATATGAAGCTGCAAGGGTTACAGTAAACACCCAGTGGTGCGTCGCAATCTAATACTGGCCTCTCAGAAAAGGCAAGTATACAGACTGTTTGAAGCATTGCTCCCCCTGGACGTAAGTCCTCATTGTGCCTACTATATTCAATCCCGATGCAATTTCTGTGTTTCATCGTCAAAATGAAGCTCCAAGGGTTACAGTAAATACCCAGTGGGGCGTCGCTATCTAATACTGGCCTCTCAGTAACGGCATGTATACAGACTGTTTGAAGCAATGCTCCCCCTGGACGTAAGTCGGCATTGTGCCTACTATATTCAATCCCGATGCAATTTCTGTGTTTCATCGTCAATTTGAAGCTTTAAGGGTTACAGTAAACACGTTGTGGTGCGTCGCTATCTAATACTAGCCTCTCAGTAACGGCACGTATACAGACTGTTTGAAGCATTGCTCCCCCAGGACGTAAGTCGGCATTGTGCCAACTATATTCAATCGCGATGCAATTTCTGTGTTTCATCGTCAATATGAAGCTCCAATGGTTACAGTAAACACCCAGTGGTGCGTCGCAATCTAATACAGGCCTCTAAGTAATGGCACGTATACAGACTGTTTGAAGCATTGCTCCCCCTGGACGTAAGTCGGCATTGTGCCTACTATTTTCAATCCCGATGCAATTTCTGTGTTTCATCGTCAATATGAAGCTCCAAGGGTTACAGTAAACACCCAGTGGTGCGTAGCAATCTAATACTGACCTCTCAGTAACGGCACATATACAGACTAATTGAAGCATTGCTCCCCCTGGACGTAAGTCGGCATTGTGCCTACTATATTCAATCCCGATGCAATTTCTGTGTTTCATCGTCAATATGACGCTCCAAGGTTTACAGTAAACATCCAGTGGTGCGTCGCAATCTAATACTGGCCTCTCAGTAACGGCACGAATACAGACTGTTTGAAGCATTGCTCCCCCTGGACGTAATTCGGCATTTTGCCTACTATATTCAATCCCGATGCAATTTCTGTGTTTCATCGTCAATATGAACCTCCGAGGGTTACAGCAAACACACTGAGGTGCGTCGCAATCTAATACTGGCCTCTCGGTAACGGCACGAATACAGACTGTTTGAAGCATTGCTCCCCCTGGACGTAAGTCGGCATTGTGCCTACTATATTCAATCCCGATGCAATTTCTGTGTTTCATCGTCAATGTGAAGCTCCAAGGGTTACAGTAAACACCCAGTGGTGCGTCGCAATCTAATACTGGCCTCTCAGTAACGGCACGTATACAGACTGTTTGAAGCATTGCTCCCCCTGGACTTAAGTCGGCATTTTGCCTACTATATTCAATCCCGATGCAATTTCTGTGTTTCATCGTCAATATGAAGCTCCAAGGGTTACAGTAAACACACTGAGGTGCGTCGCAATCTAATACTGGCCTCTCAGTAACGGCACGTATACAGACTGTTTTAAGCATTGCTCCCCCTGGACATAAGTCGGCATTGTGCCTACTATATTCAATCCCGATGCAATTTCTGTGCTTCATCGTCAATATGAAGCTCCAAGGGTTACAGTAAACACCCAGTGGTGCGTCGCAATTTAATACTGGCCTCTCAGTAACGGCACGTATACAGACTTTTTGAAGCATTGCTCCCCCTGGACGTTAGGCGGCATTGTGCCAACTATATTCAGTCCCGATGCAACCTCTGTGTTTCATCGACAATATGAAGCTCCAAGGGTTACAGTAAACACCCAGGGGTGCGTCGCAATCTAATACTGGCCTCTCAGGAAAGGCACGTATACAGACTGTTTGAAGCATTGCTCCCCCTGGACGTAAGTCGGCATTGTGCCTACTATATTCAATCCCGATGCAATTTCTGTGTGTCATCGTCAAAATGAAGCTCCAAGGGTTACAGTAAACACCCAGTGGGGCGTCGCTATCTAATACTGGCCTCTCAGTAACGGCATGTATACAGACTGTTTGAAGCATTGCTCCCCCTGGACGTAAGTCGGCATTGTGCCTACTATATTCAATCCCGATGCAATTTCTGTGTTTCATCGTCAATCTGAAGCTCAAGGGTTACAGTAAACACCCACTGGTGCGACGCAATATAATACTGGCCTCTCAGTAGCGGCACATATACAGACTGTTTGAACCTTGCTCCCTCTGGACGTAAGTCGGCATTGTGCCTACTACATTCAATGCCGATGCAATTTCTGTGTTTCATCGTCAATATGAAGCTCCAAGGGTTACAGTAAACACCCAGCGGTGCGTCGCAATCTAATACTGGCCTCTCAGGAAAGGCACGTATACAGACTGTTTGAAGCATTGCTCCCCCTGGACGTAAGTCGGCATTGTGCATACTATATTCAATCCCGATGCAATTTCTGTGTTTCATCGTCAATATGAAGCTCGAAGGGTTACTGTAAACACCCAGTGGTGCGTCGCAATCTAATACCGGCCTCTCAGTAACGGCACGTATACAGACTGTTTGAAGCATTGCTCCCCCTGGACGTAAGGCGGCATTGTGCCTACTATATTCAGTCCCGATGCAATTTCTGTGTTTCATCGTCAATATGAAGCTCCAAGGGTTACAGTGAACACCCAGTGGTGCGTCGCAATCTAATACTGGCCTCTCAGTAACGGCAGGTACACAGACTGTTTTAAGCATTGCTCCCCCTGGACGTAAGTCGGCATTGTGCCAAGTATATTCAATCCCGATGCAATTTCTGTGTTTCATCGTCAATATGAAGCTCCAAGGATTACGGTAAATACCCAGTGGTGCGTCGCAATCTAATACTGACCTCTCAGTAACGGCACGTATACAGACTGTTTGAAGCATTGCTCCCCCAGGACGTAAGTTGGCATTGCGCCAACTATATTCAATCGCGATGCAATTTCTGTGTTTCATCGTCAATATGAAGCTCCAATGGTTACAGTAAACACCCAGTGGTGCGTCGCAGTCTAATACAGGCCTCTAAGTAATGGCACGTATACAGACTGTTTGAAGCATTGCTCCCCCTGGACGTAAGTCGGCATTGTGCCTACTATATTCAATCCCGATGCAATTTCTATGTTTCATCGTCAATATGACGCTCCAAGGTTTACAGTAAACATCAAGTGGTGCGTCGCAATCTAATACTGGCCTCTCAGTAACGGCACGTATACAGACTGTTTGAAGCATTGCTACCCCTGGACGTAAGTCGGCATTTTGCCTACTATATTCAATCCCGGTGCAATATCTGTTTCATCGTCAATATGAAGCTCCAAGGGTTACAGTAAACACCCAGTAGTGCGTTGCAATCTAATACTGGCCTCTCAGTAACGGCACGTATACAGACTGTTTGAAGCATTGCTCCCCCTGGACGTAAGTCGGCATTTTGCCTACTATATTCAATCCCGATGCAATTTCTGTGTTTCATCGTCAATATGAAGCTCCAAGGGTTACAGTAAACACACTGAGGTGCGTCGCAATCTAAAACTGGCCTCTCAGTAACGGCACGTATACAGACTGTTTTAAGCATTGCTCCCCCTGGACGTAAGTCGGCATTGTGCCCACTATATTCAATCCCGATGCAATTTCTGTGTTTCATCGTCAATATGAAGCTCCAAGGGTTACAGTAAACACCCAGTGGTTCATCGCAATCTAATACTGGCCTCTCAGTGACGGCACGTTTACAGACTGTTTGAAGCATTGCTCCCCCTGGACGTAAGGCGGCATTGTGCCTACTATATTCAGTCCCGATGCAATTTCTGTGTTTCATCGTCAATATGAAGCTCCAAGGGTTACAGTGAACACCCAGTGGTGCGTCGCAATCTAATACTGGCCTCTCAGTAACGGCAGGTACACAGACTGTTTGAAGCATTGCTCCCCCTGGACGTAAGTCGGCATTGTGCCAAGTATATTCAATCCGGATGCAATTTCTGTGTTTCATCGTCAATATGAAGCTCCAAGGGTTACGGTAAATACCCAGTGGTGCGTCACAATCTAATACTGACCTCTCAGTAACGGCACGTATACAGACTGTTTGAAGCATTGCTCCCCCAGGACGTAATTCGGCATTGTGCCAACTATATTCAATCGCGATGCAATTTCTGTGTTTCATCGTCAATATGAAGCTCCAATGGTTACAGTAAACACCCAGTGGTGCGTCGCAATCTAATACAGGCCTCTAAGTAATGGCACGTATACAGACTGTTTGAAGCATTGCTCCCCCTGGACGTAAGTCGGCATTGTGCCTACTATATTCAATCCCGATGCAATTTCTGTGTTTCATCGTCAATATGAAGCTCCAAGGGTTACAGTAAACACCCAGTGGTGCGTAGCAATCTAATACTGACCTCTCAGTAACGGCACATATACAGACTGTTTGAAGCATTGCTCCCCCTGGACGTAAGTCGGCATTGTGCCTACTATATTCAATCCCGATGCAATTTCTGTGTTTCATCGTCAATATGACGCTCCAAGGTTTACAGTAAACATCCAGTGATGCGTCGCAATCTAATACTGGCCTCTCAGTAACGGCACGTATACAGACTGTTTGAAGCATTGCTCCCCCTGGACGTAATTCGGCATTTTGCCTACTATATTCAATCCCGAAGCAATTTCTGTGTTTCATCGTCAATATGAACCTCCGAGGGTTACAGCAAACACACTGAGGTGCGTCGCAATCTAATACTGGCCTCTCAGTAACGGCACGAATACAGACTGTTTGTAGCATTGCTCCCCCTGGACGTAAGTCGGCATTGTGCCTACTATATTCAATCCCGATGCAATTTCTGTGTTTCATCGTCAATGTGAAGCTCCAAGGGTTACAGTAAACACCCAGTGGTGCATCGCAATCTAATACTGGCCTCTCAGTAACGGCACGTATACAGACTGTTTGAAGCATTGCTCCTTCTGGACTTAAGTCGGCATTTTGCCTACTATATTCAATCCCGATGCAATTTCTGTGTTTCATCGTCAATATGAAGTTCCAAGCGTTACAGTAAACACACTGAGGTGCGTCGCAATCTAATACTGGCCTCTCAGTAACGGCACGTATACAGACTGTATTAAGCATTGCTCCCCCTGGACATAAGTCGGCATTGTGCCTACTATATTCAATCCCGATGCAATTTCTGTGCTTCATCGTCAATATGAAGCTCCAAGGGTTACAGTAAACACCCAGTGGTGCGTCGCAATCTAATACTGGCCTCTCAGTAACGGCACGTAAACAGACTGTTTGAAGCATTGCTCCCCCTGGCCGTTAGCCGGCATTGTGCCAACTATATTCAGTCCCGATGCAACCTCTGTGTTTCATCGACAATATGAAGCTCCAAGGGTTACAGTAAACACCCAGTGGTGCGTCGCAATCTAATACTGGCCTCTCAGTAAAGGCACGTATACAGACTGTTTTAAGCATTGCTCCCCCTGGACGTAAGTCGGCATTGTGCCTACTATATTCAATCCCGATGCAATTTCTGTGTTTCATCGTCAATATGAAGCTGCAAGGGTTACAGTAAACACCCAGTGGTGCGTCGCAATCTAATACTGGCCTCTCAGGAAAGGCACGTATACAGACTGTTTGAAGCATTGCTCCCCCTGGACGTAAGTCGGCATTGTGCCTACTATATTCAATCCCGATGCAATTTCTGTGTTTCATCGTCAAAATGAAGCTCCAAGGGTTACAGTAAACACCCAGTGGGGCGTCGCTATCTAATACTGGCCTCTCAGTAACGGCATGTATACAGACTGTTGGAAGCATTGCTCCCTCTGGACGTAAGTCGGCATTGTGCCTACTATATTCAATTCCGATGCAATTTCTGTGTTTCATCGTCAATTTGAAGCTTTAAGGGTTACAGTAAACACGCTGTGGTGCGTCGCTATCTAATACTAGCCTCTCAGTAGCGGCACGTATACAGACTGTTTTAAGCATTGCTCCCCCTGGACGTAAGTCGGCATTGTGCGTACTATATTCAATCCCGATGCAATTTCTGTGTTTCATCGTCAATCTGAAGCTCAAGGGTTACAGTAAACACCCACTGGTGCGTCGCAATCTAATTCTGGCCTCTCAGTAGCGGCACATATACAGACTGTTTTAACATTGCTCCCTCTGGACGTAAGTCGGCATTGTGCCTACTACATTCAATCCCGATGCAATTTCAGTGTTTCATCGTCAATCTGAAGCTCAAGGGTTACAGTAAACACCCACTGGTGCGTCGCAATCTAATTCTGGCCTCTCAGTAGCGGCACATATGCAGACTGTTTTAACCTTGCTCCCTCTGGACGTAAGTCGGCATTGTGCCTACTACATTCAATCCCGATGCAATTTCTGTGTTTCATCGTCAATATGATGCTCCAAGGGTTACAGTAAACACCCAGCGGTGCGTCGCAATCTAATACTGGCCTCTCAGGAAAGGCACGTATACAGACTGTTTGAAGCATTGCTCCCCCTGGACGTAAGCCGGCATTGTGCATACTATATTCAATCCCGCTGCAATTTCTGTGTTTCATCGTCAATATGAAGCTCGAAGGGTTACTGTAAACACCCAGTGGTGCGTCGCAATCTAACACTGGCCTCTCAGGAATGGCACGTATACAGACTGTTTGAAGCATTGCTCCAACTGAACATAAGTTGGCAATGTGCCTACTATATTCAATCCCGATGCAATTTCTGTGTTTCATCGTCAATATGAAGCTCAAAGGGAAACAGTAAACACCCAGTGGTGCGTCGCAATCTAATACTGGCCTCTCAGTAACGGCACGTATACAGACTGTTTGAAGCATTGCTCCCCCTGCACGTAAGGCGGCATTGTGCCTACTATATTCAGTCCCGATGCAATTTCTGTGTTTCATCGTCATTATGAAGCTCCAAGGGTTACAGTGAACACCCAGTGGTGCGTCGCAATCTAATACTGGCCTCTCAGTAACGGCACGTATACAGACTGTTCTAAGCATTTCTCCCCCTGGACGTAAGTCGGCATTGTGGCAACTATATTCAATCCCGATGCAATATCTGTGTTTCATCGTCAATATGAAGCTCCAAGGGTTACAGTGAATACCCAGTGGTGCGTCGCAATCTAATACTGGCCTCTCAGTAACGGCACGTATACAGACTGTTTGAAGCATTGCTCTCCCTGAACATAAGTTGGCAATGTGCCTACTATATTCAATCCCGATGCAATATCTGTGTTTCATCGTCAATATGAAGCTCCAAGGGTTACAGTGAACACCCAGTGGTGCGTCGCAATCTAATACTGGCCTCTCAGTAACGGAAGGTACACAGACTGTTTGAAGCATTGCTCCCCCTGGACGTAAGTCGGCATTGTGCCAAGTATATTCAATCCCGATGCAATTTCTGTGTTTCATCGTCAATATGAAGCTCCAAGGGTTACGGTAAATACCCAGTGCTGCGTCGCAATCTAATACTGACCTCTCAGTAACGGCACGTATACAGACTGTTTGAAGCATTGCTCCCCCAGGACGTAAGTCGGCATTGTGCCAACTATATTCAATCGCGATGCAATTTCTGTGTTTCATCGTCAATATGAAGCTCCAATGGTTACAGTAAACACCCAGTGGTGCGTCGCAATCTAATACAGGCCTCTAAGTAATGGCACGTATACAGACTGTTTGAAGCATTGCTCCCCCTGGACGTAAGTCGGCATTGTGCCTACTATATTCAATCCCGATGCAATTTCTGTGTTTCATCGTCAATATGAAGCTCCAAGGGTTACAGTAAACACCCAGTGGTGCGTCGCAATCTAATACTGACCTCTCAGTAACGGCACATATACAGACTGTTTGAAGCATTGATCCCCCTGGTCGTAAGTCGGCATTGTGCCTACTATATTCAATCCCGAAGCAATTTCTGTGTTTCATCGTCAATATGACGCTCCAAGGTGTACAGTAAACATCCAGTGGTGCGTCGCAATCTAATACTGGCCTCTCAGTAACGGCACGTATACAGACTGTTTGAAACATTGCTCCCCCTGGACGTAAGTCGGCATTTTGCCTACTATATTCAATCCCGATGCAATTTCTGTGTTTCATCGTCAATATGAACCTCCGAGGGTTACAGTAAACACACTGAGGTGCGTCGCAATCTAATACTGGCCTCTCAGTAACGGCACGTATACAGACTGTTTGAAGCATTGCTCCCCCTGGACGTAAGTCGGCATTGTGCCTACTATATTCAAACCCGATGCAATTTCTGTGTTTCATCGTCAATATGAAGCTCCAAGGGTTACAGTAAACACCCAGTGGTGCGTCGCAATCTAATACTGGCCTCTCAGTAACGGCACGTATACAGACTGTTTGAAGCATTGCTCCCCCTGGACGTAAGTCGGCATTTTACCTACTATATTCAATCCAGATGCAATTTCTGTGTTTCGTCGTCAATATGAAGCTCCAAGGGTTACAGTAAACACACTGAGGTGCGTCGCAATCCAATACTGGCCTCTCAGTAACGGCACGTATACAGACTGTTTTAAGCATTGCTCCCCCTGGACATAAGTCGGCATTGTGCCTACTAAATTCAATCCCGATGCAGTTTCTGTGCTTCATCGTCAATATGAAGCTCCAAGGGTTACAGTAAACACCCAGTGGTGCGACGCAATCTAATACTGGCCTCTCAGTAACGGCACGTATACAGACTGTTTGAAGCATTACTCCCACTGGACGTAAGGCGGCATTGTGCCAACTATATTCAATCCCGATGCAACTTCTGTGTTTCATCGACAATATGAAGCTCCAAGGGTTACAGTAAACACCCAGTGGTGCGTCGCAATCTAATACTGGCCTCTCAGTAACGGCACGTATACAGACCGTTTTAAGCATTGCTCCCCCTGGACGTAAGTCGGCATTGTGCCTACTATATTCAATCCCGATGCAATTTCTGTGTTTCATCGTCAATATGAAGCTCCAAGGGTTACAGTAAACACCCAGCGGTGCGTCGCAATCTAATACTGGCCTCTCAGGAAAGGCACGTATACAGACTGTTTGAAGCATTGCTCCCCCTGGACGTAAGTCGTCATTGTGCATACTATATTCAATCCCGCGGCAATTTCTGTGTTTCATCGTCAATATGAAGCTCAAAGGGAAACAGTAAACACCCAGTGGTGCGTCGCAATCTAATACTGGCCCCTCAGTAACGGCACGTATACAGACTGTTTGAAGCATTGCTCCCCCTGCTCGTAAGGCGGCATTGTGCCTACTATATTCAGTCCCGATGCAATTTCTGTGTTTCATCGTCAATATGAAGCTCCAAGGGTTACAGTGAACACCCAGTGGTGCGTCGCAATCTAATACTGGTCTCTCAGTAACGGCACGTATACAGACTGTTCTAAGCATTTCTCCCCCTGGACGTAAGTCGGCATTGTGCCAACTATATTCAATCCCGATGCAATTTCTGTGTTTCATCGTCAATATGAAGCTCCAAGTGTTACAGTAAATACCCAGTGGTGCGTCGCAATCTAATACTGACCTCTCAGTAACGGCACGTATATAGACTGTTTGAAGCATTGCTCCCCCAGGACGTAAGTCGGCATTGTGCCAAGTATATTCAATCCCGATGCAATTTCTGTGTTTCATCGCCAATATGAAGCTCCAAGGGTTACAGTAAACACCCAGTGGTGCGTCGCAATCTAATACTGGCCTCTAAGTAATGGCACGTATACAGACTGTTTGAAGCATTGCTCCTCCTGGACCTAAGTCGGCATTGTGCCTACTATATTCAATCCCGATGCAATTTCTGTGTTTCTTCGTCAATATGAAGCTCCAAAGGTTACAGTAAACACCCAGTGGTGCGTCGCAATCTAATACTGACCTCTCAGTAACGGCACGTATACAGACTGTTTGAAGCATTGCTCCCCCAGGACGTAAGTCGGCATTGTGCCAAGTATATTCAATCCCGATGCAATTTCTGTGTTTCATCGTCAATATGAAGCTCCAAGGGTTACAGTAAACACCCAGTGGTTCGTCGCAATCTAATACTGGCCTCTCAGGAAAGGCACGTATAGAGACTGTTTGAAGCATTGCTCCCCCTGGACGTAAGTCGGCATTGTGCATACTATATTCAATCCCGCTGCAATATCTGTGTTTCATCGTCAATATGAAGATCGAAGGGTTACTGTAAACACCCAGTGGTGCGTCGCAATCTAACACTGGCCTCTCAGGAATGGCACGTATACAGACTGTTTGAAGCATTGCTCCCCCTGAACATAAGTTGGCAATGTGCCTACTATATTCAATCCCGATGCAATTTCTGTGTTTCATCGTCAATATGAAGCTCAAAGGGAAACAGTAAACACCCAGTGGTGCGTCGCAATCTAATACTGGCCTCTCAGTAACGGCACGTATACAGACTGTTTGAACCATTGCTCCCCCTGCACGTAAGGCGGCATTGTGCCTACTATATTCAGTCCCGATGCAATTTCTGTGTCTCATCGTCAATATGAAGCTCCAAGGGTTACAGTGAACACCCAGTGGTGCGTCGCAATCTAATACTGGCCTCTCAGTAACGGCACGTATAAAGACTGTTTTAAGCATTGCTCCCCCTGGACGTAAGGCGGCATTGTGCCTACTATATTCAGTCCCGATGCAATTTCTGTGTTTCATCGTCAATATGAAGCTCCAAGGGTTACAGCGAACACCCATTGGTGCGTCACAATCTAATACTGGCCTCTCAGTAACGGCAGGTACACAGACTGTTTGAAGCATTGCTCCCCCTGGACGTAAGTCGGCATTGGGCCAAGTATATTCAATCCCGATGCAATTTCTGTGTTTCATCGTCAATATGAAGCTCCAAGGGTTACGGCAAATACCCAGTGGTGCGTCGCAATCTAATACTGACCTCTCAATAACGGCACGTATACAGACTGTTTGAAGCATTGCTCCCCCAGGACGTAAGTCGGCACTGTGCCAACTATATTCAATCGCGATGCAATTTCTGTGTTTCATCGTCAATATGAAGCTCCAATGGTTACAGTAAACACCCAGTGGTGCGTCGCAATCTAATACAGGCCTCTAAGTAATGGCACGTATACAGACTGTTTGAAGAATGCTCCCCCTGGACGTAAGTCGGCATTGTGCCTACTATATTCAATCCCGATGCAATTTCTGTGTTTCATCGTCAATATGAAGCTCCAAGGGTTACAGTAAACACCCAGTGGTGCGTCGCAATCTAATACTGTCCTCTCAGTAACGGCACATATACAGACTGTTTGAAGCATTGCTCCCCCTGGACGTAAGTCGGCATTGTGCCTACTAAATTCAATCCCGATGCAATTTCTGTGTTTCATCGTCAATATGACGCTCCAAGGTTTACAGTAAACATCCAGTGGTGCGTCGCAATCTAATACTGGCCTCTCAGTAACGGCACGTATACAGACTGTTTGAAGCATTGCTCCCCCTGGACGTAAGTCGGCATTTTGCCTACTATATTCAATCCCGATGCAATTTCTGTGTTTCATCGTCAATATGAACCTCCGAGGGTTACAGTAAACACACTGAGGTGCGTCGCAATCTAATACTGGCCTCTCAGTAACGGCACGTATACAGACTGTTAGAAGCATTGCTCCCCCTGGACGTAAGTCGGCATTGTGCCTACTATATTCATTCCCGATGCAATTTCTGTGTTTCATCGTCAATATGAAGCTCCAAGGGTTACAGTAAACACCCAGTGGTGCGTCGCAATCTAATACTGGCCTCTCAGTAACGGCACGTATACAGACTGTTTGAAGCATTGCTCCCCCTGGACGTAAGTCGGCATTTTGCCTACTATATTCAATCCCGATGCAATTTCTGTGTTTCATCGTCAATTTGAAGCTCCAAGGGTTACAGTAAACACACTGAGGTGCGTCGCAATCCAATACTGGCCTCTCAGTAACGGCACGTATACAGACCGTTTTAAGCATTGCTCCCCCTGGACGTAAGTCGGCATTGTGCCTACTATATTCAATCCCGATGCAATTTCTGTGTTTCATCGTCAATATGAAGCTCCGAGGGAAACAGTAAACACCCAGTGGTGAGTCCCAATCTAATACTGGCCTCTCAGGAAAGGCACGTATACAGACTGTTTGAAGCATTGCTCCCCCTGGACGTAAGTCGGCATTGTGCCTACTATATTCAATCCCGATGCAATTTCTGTGTTTCATCGTCAAAATGAAGCTCGAAGGGTTACAGTAAACACCCAGTGGGGCGTCGCTATCTAATACTGGCCTCTCAGTAACGGCATGTATACAGAACGTTTGAAGCATTGCTCCCCCTGGACGTAAGTCGGAATTGTGCCTACTATATTCAATCTCGATGCAATTCCTGTGTTTCATTGTCAATTTGAAGCTTTAATGGTTATAGTAAACACGCTGTGGTGCATCGCTATCTAATACTATCCTCTCAGTAACGGCACGTATACAGACTGTTTTAAGTATTGCTCCCCCTGGACGTAAGTCGGCATTGTGCCTACTATATTCAATCCCGATGCAATTTCTGTGTTTCATCGTCAATATGAAGCTCCAAGGGTTACAGTAAACACCCAGTGGTTCGTCGCAATCTAACACTGGCCTCTCAGTAACGGCACGTATACAGACTGTTTGAAGCATTGCTCCCCCTGGACGTAAGTCGGCATTTTGCCTACTATATTCAATCCCGATGCAATTTCTGTGTTTCATCGTCAATATGAACCTCCGAGGGTTACAGTAAACACACTGAGGTGCGTCGCAATCTAATACTGGCCTCTCAGTAACGGCACGTATACAGACTGTTAGAAGCATTGCTCCCCCTGGACGTAAGTCGGCATTGTGCCTACTATATTCATTCCCGATGCAATTTCTGTGTTTCATCGTCAATATGAAGCTCCAAGGGTTACAGTAAACACCCAGTGGTGCGTCGCAATCTAATACTGGCCTCTCAGTAACGGCACGTATACAGACTGTTTGAAGCATTGCTCCCCCTGGACGTAAGTCGGCATTTTGCCTACTATATTCAATCCCGATGCAATTTCTGTGTTTCATCGTCAATTTGAAGCTCCAAGGGTTACAGTAAACACACTGAGGTGCGTCGCAATCCAATACTGGCCTCTCAGTAACGGCACGTATACAGACCGTTTTAAGCATTGCTCCCCCTGGACGTAAGTCGGCATTGTGCCTACTATATTCAATCCCGATGCAATTTCTGTGTTTCATCGTCAATATGAAGCTCCGAGGGAAACAGTAAACACCCAGTGGTGAGTCCCAATCTAATACTGGCCTCTCAGGAAAGGCACGTATACAGACTGTTTGAAGCATTGCTCCCCCTGGACGTAAGTCGGCATTGTGCCTACTATATTCAATCCCGATGCAATTTCTGTGTTTCTTCGTCAATATGAAGCTCCAAAGGTTACAGTAAACACCCAGTGGTGCGTCGCAATCTAATACTGACCTCTCAGTAACGGCACGTATACAGACTGTTTGAAGCATTGCTCCCCCAGGACGTAAGTCGGCATTGTGCCAAGTATATTCAATCCCGATGCAATTTCTGTGTTTCATCGTCAATATGAAGCTCCAAGGGTTACAGTAAACACCCAGTGGTTCGTCGCAATCTAATACTGGCCTCTCAGGAAAGGCACGTATAGAGACTGTTTGAAGCATTGCTCCCCCTGGACGTAAGTCGGCATTGTGCATACTATATTCAATCCCGCTGCAATATCTGTGTTTCATCGTCAATATGAAGCTCGAAGGGTTACTGTAAACACCCAGTGGTGCGTCGCAATCTAACACTGGCCTCTCAGGAATGGCACGTATACAGACTGTTTGAAGCATTGCTCCCCCTGAACATAAGTTGGCAATGTGCCTACTATATTCAATCCCGATGCAATTTCTGTGTTTCATCGTCAATATGAAGCTCAAAGGGAAACAGTAAACACCCAGTGGTGCGTCGCAATCTAATACTGGCCTCTCAGTAACGGCACGTATACAGACTGTTTGAACCATTGCTCCCCCTGCACGTAAGGCGGCATTGTGCCTACTATATTCAGTCCCGATGCAATTTCTGTGTCTCATCGTCAATATGAAGCTCCAAGGGTTACAGTGAACACCCAGTGGTGCGTCGCAATCTAATACTGGCCTCTCAGTAACGGCACGTATAAAGACTGTTTTAAGCATTGCTCCCCCTGGACGTAAGGCGGCATTGTGCCTACTATATTCAGTCCCGATGCAATTTCTGTGTTTCATCGTCAATATGAAGCTCCAAGGGTTACAGCGAACACCCATTGGTGCGTCACAATCTAATACTGGCCTCTCAGTAACGGCAGGTACACAGACTGTTTGAAGCATTGCTCCCCCTGGACGTAAGTCGGCATTGGGCCAAGTATATTCAATCCCGATGCAATTTCTGTGTTTCATCGTCAATATGAAGCTCCAAGGGTTACGGCAAATACCCAGTGGTGCGTCGCAATCTAATACTGACCTCTCAATAACGGCACGTATACAGACTGTTTGAAGCATTGCTCCCCCAGGACGTAAGTCGGCACTGTGCCAACTATATTCAATCGCGATGCAATTTCTGTGTTTCATCGTCAATATGAAGCTCCAATGGTTACAGTAAACACCCAGTGGTGCGTCGCAATCTAATACAGGCCTCTAAGTAATGGCACGTATACAGACTGTTTGAAGAATGCTCCCCCTGGACGTAAGTCGGCATTGTGCCTACTATATTCAATCCCGATGCAATTTCTGTGTTTCATCGTCAATATGAAGCTCCAAGGGTTACAGTAAACACCCAGTGGTGCGTCGCAATCTAATACTGTCCTCTCAGTAACGGCACATATACAGACTGTTTGAAGCATTGCTCCCCCTGGACGTAAGTCGGCATTGTGCCTACTAAATTCAATCCCGATGCAATTTCTGTGTTTCATCGTCAATATGACGCTCCAAGGTTTACAGTAAACATCCAGTGGTGCGTCGCAATCTAATACTGGCCTCTCAGTAACGGCACGTATACAGACTGTTTGAAGCATTGCTCCCCCTGGACGTAAGTCGGCATTTTGCCTACTATATTCAATCCCGATGCAATTTCTGTGTTTCATCGTCAATATGAACCTCCGAGGGTTACAGTAAACACACTGAGGTGCGTCGCAATCTAATACTGGCCTCTCAGTAACGGCACGTATACAGACTGTTAGAAGCATTGCTCCCCCTGGACGTAAGTCGGCATTGTGCCTACTATATTCATTCCCGATGCAATTTCTGTGTTTCATCGTCAATATGAAGCTCCAAGGGTTACAGTAAACACCCAGTGGTGCGTCGCAATCTAATACTGGCCTCTCAGTAACGGCACGTATACAGACTGTTTGAAGCATTGCTCCCCCTGGACGTAAGTCGGCATTTTGCCTACTATATTCAATCCCGATGCAATTTCTGTGTTTCATCGTCAATTTGAAGCTCCAAGGGTTACAGTAAACACACTGAGGTGCGTCGCAATCCAATACTGGCCTCTCAGTAACGGCACGTATACAGACCGTTTTAAGCATTGCTCCCCCTGGACGTAAGTCGGCATTGTGCCTACTATATTCAATCCCGATGCAATTTCTGTGTTTCATCGTCAATATGAAGCTCCGAGGGAAACAGTAAACACCCAGTGGTGAGTCCCAATCTAATACTGGCCTCTCAGGAAAGGCACGTATACAGACTGTTTGAAGCATTGCTCCCCCTGGACGTAAGTCGGCATTGTGCCTACTATATTCAATCCCGATGCAATTTCTGTGTTTCATCGTCAAAATGAAGCTCGAAGGGTTACAGTAAACACCCAGTGGGGCGTCGCTATCTAATACTGGCCTCTCAGTAACGGCATGTATACAGAACGTTTGAAGCATTGCTCCCCCTGGACGTAAGTCGGAATTGTGCCTACTATATTCAATCTCGATGCAATTCCTGTGTTTCATTGTCAATTTGAAGCTTTAATGGTTATAGTAAACACGCTGTGGTGCGTCGCTATCTAATACTATCCTCTCAGTAACGGCACGTATACAGACTGTTTTAAGTATTGCTCCCCCTGGACGTAAGTCGGCATTGTGCCTACTATATTCAATCCCGATGCAATTTCTGTGTTTCATCGTCAATATGAAGCTCCAAGGGTTACAGTAAACACCCAGTGGTTCGTCGCAATCTAACACTGGCCTCTCAGTAACGGCACGTATACAGACTGTTTGAAGCATTGCTCCCCCTGGACGTACGTCGGCATAGTGCCAACTATATTCAATCCCGAAGCAATTTCTGTGTTTCATCGTCAATCTGAAGCTCAAGGGGTACAGTAAACACCCAGTGGTGCGTCGCAATCTAATACTGGCCTCTCAGTAGCGGCACATATACAGACTGTTTGAACCTTGCTCCCTCTGGACGTAAGTCGGCATTGTGCCTACTACATTCAATCCCGATGCAATTTCTGTGTTTCATCGTCAATATGAAGCTCCAAGGGTTACAGTAAACACCCAGCGGTGCATCGCAATCTAATACTGGCCTCTCAGGAAAGGCACGTATACAGACTGTTTGAAGCATTGCTCCCCCAGGACGTAAGTCGGCATTGTGCATACTATATTCAATCCCACTGCAATATCTGTGTTTCATCGTCAATATGAAGCTCGAAGGGTTACTGTAAACACCCAGTGGTGCGTCGCAATCTAACACTGGCCTCTCAGGAATGGCACGTATACAGACTGTTTGAAGCATTGCTCCCCCTGAACATAAGTTGGCAATGTGCCTACTATATTCAATCCCCATGCAATTTCTGTGTTTCATCGTCAATATGAAGCTCAAAGGGAAACAGTAAACACCCAGTGGTGCGTCGCAATCTAATACTGGCCTCTCAGTAACGGCACGTATACAGACTGTTTGAAGCATTGCTCCCCCTGCACGTAAGGCGGCATTGTGCCTACTATATTCAGTCCCGATGCAATTTCTGTGTCTCATCGTCAATATGAAGCTCCAAGGGTTACAGTGAACACCCAGTGGTGCGTCGCAATCTAATACTCGCCTCTCAGTAACGGCACGTATACAGACTGTTTTAAGCATTTCTCCCCCTGGACGAAAGTCGGCATTGTGCCAACTGTATTCAATCCCGATGCAATTTCTGTGTTTCATCATCAATATGAAGCTCCAAGGGTTACAGTAAATACCCAGTGGTGCGTCGCAATCTAACACTGACCTCTCAGTAACGGCACGTATACAGACTGTTTGAAGCATTGCTCCCCCAGGACGTAAGTCGGCATTGTGCCAACTATATTCAATCCCGATGCAATTTCTGTGTTTCATCGTCAATATGAAGCTCCAAGGGTTACAGTAAACACCCAGTGGTGCGTCGCAATCTAATACTGGCCTCTAAGTAATGGCACGTATACAGACTGTTTGAAGCATTGTTCCCCCTGGACGTAAGTCGGCATTGTGCCTACTATATTCAATCCCGATGCAATATCTGTGTTTCATCGTCAATATGAAGCTCCAAGGGTTACAGTAAACACCCAGTGGTGCGTCGCAAAATAATACTGGCCTCTCAGTAACGGCACGTATACAGACTGTTTTAATCATTGCTCCCCCTGGACGTAAGTCAGCACTGTGCCTACTATATTCAATCCCGATGCAATTTCTGTGTTTCAACATCAATATGAAGCTCCAAAGGTTACAGTAAACACCCAGTGGTGCGTCGCAATCTAATACTGACCTCTCAGTAACGGCACATATACAGACTGTTTGAAGCATTACTCCCACTGGACGTAGGTCGGCATTGTGCCTACTATATTCAATCCCGATGCAATTTCTCTGTTTCATCGTCAATATGAAGCTCGAAGGGTTACAGTAATCACCCAGTGGTGCGTCGCAATCTAATACTGGCCTCTCTGTAACGGCACGTAGACAGACTGTTTGAAGCATTGCTCTCCCTGGATTTAAGTCGGCATTGTGCCTACTATATTCAATCCCGATGCAATTACTGTGTTTCATCGTCAATATGAAGCTCCAAGGGTTACAGTAAACACCCAGTGGTGCGTCGCAATCTAATACTGGCCTCTCAGGAAAGGCACGAATACAGACTGTTTGAAGCATTGCTCCCCCTGGACGTAAGTCGGCATTATGCCTACTATATTCAATCCCGATGCAATTTCTGTGTTTCATCGTCAAAATGGAGCTCGAAGGGTTACAGTAAACACCCAGTGGGGCGTCGCTATCTAATACTGGCCTCTCAGTGACGGCATGTATACAGAACGTTTGAAGCATTGCTCCCCCTGGACGTAAGTCGGAATTGTGCCTACTATATTCAATTTCGATGCAATTCCTGTGTTTCATTGTCAATTTGAAGCTTTAATGGTTATAGTAAACACGCTGTGGTGCGTCGCTATCTAATACTATCCTCTCAGTAACGGCACGTATACAGACTGTTTTAAGTATTGCTCCCCCTGGACGTAAGTCGGCATTGTGCCTACTATATTCAATCCCGATGCAATTTCTGTGTTTCATCGTCAATATGAAGCTCCAAGGGTTACAGTAAACACCCAGTGGTTCGTCGCAATCTAACACTGGCCTCTCAGTAACGGCACGTATACAGACTGTTTGAAGCATTGCTCCCCCTGGACGTACGTCGGCATAGTGCCAACTATATTCAATCCCGAAGCAATTTCTGTGTTTCATCGTCAATCTGAAGCTCAAGGGGTACAGTAAACACCCAGTGGTGCGTCGCAATCTAATACTGGCCTCTCAGTAGCGGCACACATACAGACTGTTTGAACCTTGCTCCCTCTGGACGTAAGTCGGCATTGTGCCTACTACATTCAATCCCGATGCAATTTCTGTGTTTCATCGTCAATATGAAGCTCCAAGGGTTACAGTAAACACCCAGCGGTGCATCGCAATCTAATACTGGCCTCTCAGGAAAGGCACGTATACAGACTGTTTGAAGCATTGCTCCCCCTGGACGTAAGTCGGCATTGTGCATACTATATTCAATCCCACTGCAATATCTGTGTTTCATCGTCAATATGAAGCTCGAAGGGTTACTGTAAACACCCAGTGGTGCGTCGCAATCTAACACTGGCCTCTCAGGAATGGCACGTATACAGACTGTTTGAAGCATTGCTCCCCCTGAACATAAGTTGGCAATGTGCCTACTATATTCAATCCCCATGCAATTTCTGTGTTTCATCGTCAATATGAAGCTCAAAGGGAAACAGTAAACACCCAGTGGTGCGTCGCAATCTAATACTGGCCTCTCAGTAACGGCACGTATACAGACTGTTTGAAGCATTGCTCCCCCTGCACGTAAGGCGGCATTGTGCCTACTATATTCAGTCCCGATGCAATTTCTGTGTCTCATCGTCAATATGAAGCTCCAAGGGTTACAGTGAACACCCAGTGGTGCGTCGCAATCTAATACTGGCCTCTCAGTGACGGCACGTATACAGACTGTTTTAAGGATTTCTCCTCCTGGACGTAAGTCGGCATTGTGCCAACTGTATTCAATCCCGATGCAATTTCTGTGTTTCATCTTCAATATGAAGCTCCAAGGGTTACAGTAAATACCCAGTGGTGCGTCGCAATCTAACACTGACCTCTCAGTAACGGCACGTATACAGACTGTTTGAAGCATTGCTCCCCCAGGACGTAAGTCGGCATTGTGCCAACTATATTCAATCCCGATGCAATTTCTGTGTTTCATCGTCAATATGAAGCTCCAAGGGTTACAGTAAACACCCAGTGGTGCGTCGCAATCTAATACTGGCCTCTAAGTAATGGCACGTATACAGACTGTTTGAAGCATTGCTCCCCCTGGACGTAAGTCGGCATTGTGCCTACTATATTCAATCCCGATGCAATATCTGTGTTTCATCTTCAATATGAAGCTCCAAGGGTTACAGTAAACACCCAGTGGTGCGTCGCAAAATAATACTGGCCTCTCAGTAACGGCACGTATACAGACTGTTTTAATCATTGCTCCCCTGGACGTAATTCAGCACTGTGCCTACTATATTCAATCCCGATGCAATTTCTCTGTTTCATCGTCAATATGAAGTTCCAAGCGTTACAGCAAACACCCAGTGGTGCGTCGCAATCTAATACTGGCCTCTTAGTATTGGCACGTATACAGACTGGTTGAAGCATTGCTCACCCTGGACGTAAGTTGGCATTGTGCCTACTATATTCAATCCCGATGCAATTTCTGTGTTTCATGGTCAATATGAAGCTCGAAGGGTTACAGTAATCACCCAGTGGTGCGTCGCAATCTAATACTGGCCTCTCTGTAACTGCACGTAGACAGACTGTTTGAAGCATTGCTCTCCCTGGACGTAAGTCGGCATTGTGCCTACTATATTCAGTCCCGATGCAATTACTGTGTTTCATCGTCAATATGAAGCTCCAAGGGTTACAGTAAACACCCAGTGGTGCATCGCAATCTAATACTGGCCTCTCAGGAAAGGCACGTATTCAGACTGTTTGAAGCATTACTCCCGTTGGACGTAAGTCGGCATTGTGCCAACTATATTCAACCCCGAGCAATTTCTGTGTTTCATCGTCAATATGAAGCTCCAAGGGTTACAGTAAACACCCAGTGGTGCGTCGCAATGTAATACTGGCCTCTCAGGAAAGGCACGTATACACACTGTTTGAAGCATTGCTCCCCGTGGACGTAAGTCGGCATTGTGCCTACTATATTCAATCCCGATGCAATTTCTGCGTTTCATCGTCAATATGAAGCCCCAAGGGTTACAGTAAACACCCAGTGGTGCGTCTCAATCTACTACTGGCCTCTGAGGAAAGGCACGTATACAGACTGATTGAAGCATTGCTCCCCCTGGACGTAAGTCGGCAATCTGCCTACTATATTCAATCCCGATGCATTTTCTGTGTTTCATCGTCAATATGATGTTCCAAGGGTTACAGCAAACACACTGAGGTGCGTCGCAATCTAATACTGGCCTCTCAGTAACGGCACGTATACAGACTGTTTGAAGCATTGCTCCCCCTGGACGTAAGTCGGCATTGTGCCTACTATATTCAATCCCGATGCAATTTCTGTGTTTCATCGTCAATATGAAGCTCCAAGGGTTACAGTAAACACCCAGTGGTGCGTCGCAATCTAATACTGGCCTCTCAGTAACGGCACGTATACAGACTGTTTGAAGCATTGCTCCCCCTGGACGTAAGTCGTCATTTTGCCTACTATATTCAATCCCGATGCAATTTCTGTGTTTCATCGTCAATTTGAAGCTCCAAGGGTTACAGTAAACACACCGAGGTGCGTCGCAATCCAATACTGGCCTCTCAGTAACGGCACGTATACAGACCGTTTTAAGCATTGCTCCCCCTGGACGTAAGTCGGCATTGTGCCTACTATATTCAATCCCGATGCAATTTCTGTGTTTCATCGTCAATATGAAGCTCCGAGGGAAACAGTAAACACCCAGTGGTGCGTCGCAATCTAATACTGGCCTCTCAGGAAAGGCACGTATACAGACTGTTTGAAGCATTGCTCCCCCTGGACGTAAGTCGGCATTGTGCCTACTATATTCAATCCCGATGCAATTTCTGTGTTTCAACGACAAAATGAAGCTCGAAGGGTTACAGTAAACACCCAGTGGGGCGTCGCTATCTAATACTGGCCTCTCAGTAACGGCATGTATACAGAACGTTTGAAGCATTGCTCCCCCTGGACGTAAGTCGGCATTGTGCCTACTATATTCAATCCCGTTGCAATTTCTGTGTTTCATCGTCAATATGAAGCTCCAAGGGTTACAGTAAACACCCAGTGGTTCGTCGCAATCTAACACTGGCCTCTCAGTAACGGCACGTATACAGACTGTTTGAAGCATTGCTCCCCCTGGACGTACGTCGGCATTGTGCCAACTAAATTCAATCCCGAAGCAATTTCTGTGTTTCATCGTCAATCTGAAGCTCAAGGGTTACAGTAAACACCCAGTGGTGCGTCGCAATCTAATACTGGCCTCTCAGTAGCGGCACATATACAGACTGTTTGAACCTTGCTCCCTCTGGACGTAAGTCGGCATTGTGCCTACTACATTCAATCCCGATGCAATTTCTGTGTTTCATCGTCAATATGAAGCTCCAAGGGTTACAGTAAACACCCAGCGGTGCATCGCAATCTAATACTGGCCTCTCAGGAAAGGCACGTATACAGACTGTTTGAAGCATTGCTCCCCCTGGACGTAAGTCGGCATTGTGCATACTATATTCAATCCCACTGCAATATCTGTGTTTCATCGTCAATATGAAGCTCGAAGGGTTACTGTAAACACCCAGTGGTGCGTCGCAATCTAACACTGGCCTCTCAGCAATGGCACGTATACAGACTGTTTGAAGCATTGCTCCCCCTGAACATAAGTTGGCAATGTGCCTACTATATTCTATCCCCATGCAATTTCTGTGTTTCATCGTCAATATGAAGCTCAAAGGGAAACAGTAAACACCCAGTGGTGCGTCGCAATCTAATACTGGCCTCTCAGTAACGGCACGTATACAGACTGTTTGAAGCATTGCTCCCCCTGCACGTAAGGCGGCATTGTGCCTACTATATTCAGTCCCGATGCAATTTCTGTGTCTCATCGTCAATATGAAGCTCCAAGGGTTACAGTGAACACCCAGTGGTGCGTCGCAATCTAATACTGGCCTCTCAGTAACGGCACGTATACAGACTGTTTTAAGCATTTCTCCCCCTGGACGTAAGTCGGCATTGTGCCAACTGTATTCAATCCCGATGCAATTTCTGTGTTTCATCTTCAATATGAAGCTCCAAGGGTTACAGTAAATACCCAGTGGTGCGTCGCAATCTAACACTGACCTCTCAGTAACGGCACGTATACAGACTGTTTGAAGCATTGCTCCCCCAGGACGTAAGTCGGCATTGTGCCAACTATATTCAATCCCGATGCAATTTCTGTGTTTCATCGTCAATATGAAGCTCCAAGGGTTACAGTAAACACCCAGTGGTGCGTCGCAATCTAATACTGGCCTCTAAGTAATGGCACGTATACAGACTGTTTGAAGCATTGCTCCCCCTTTACGTAAGTCGGCATTTTGCCTACTATATTCAATCCCGATGCAATTTCTGTGTTTCATCGTCAATTTGAAGCTCCAAGGGTTACAGTAAACACACTGAGGTGCGTCGCAATCCAATACTGGCCTCTCAGTAACGGCACGTATACAGACCGTTTTAAGCATTGCTCCCCCTGGACGTAAGTCGGCATTGTGCCTACTATATTCAATCCCGATGCAATTTCTGTGTTTCATCGTCAATATGAAGCTCCGAGGGAAACAGTGAACACCCAGTGGTGAGTCCCAATCTAATACTGGCCTCTCAGGAAAGGCACGTATACAGACTGTTTGAAGCATTGCTCCCCCTGGACGTAAGTCGGCATTGTGCCTACTATATTCAATCCCGATGCAATTTCTGTGTTTCATCGTCAAAATGAAGCTCGAAGGGTTACAGTAAACACCCAGTGGGGCGTCGCTATCTAATACTGGCCTCTCAGTAACGGCATGTATACAGAACGTTTGAAGCATTGCTCCCCCTGGACGTAAGTCGGAATTGTGCCTACTATATTCAATCTCGATGCAATTCCTGTGTTTCATTGTCAATTTGAAGCTTTAATGGTTATAGTAAACACGCTGTGGTGCGTCGCTATCTAATACTATCCTCTCAGTAACGGCACGTATACAGACTGTTTTATGTATTGCTCCCCCTGGACGTAAGTCGGCATTGTGCCTACTATATTCAATCCCGATGCAATTTCTGTGTTTCATCGTCAATATGAAGCTCCAAGGGTTACAGTAAACACCCAGTGGTTCGTCGCAATCTAACACTGGCCTCTCAGTAACGGCACGTATACAGACTGTTTGAAGCATTGCTCCCCCTGGACGTACGTCGGCATAGTGCCAACTATATTCAATCCCGAAGCAATTTCTGTGTTTCATCGTCAATCTGAAGCTCAAGGGGTACAGTAAACACCCAGTGGTGCGTCGCAATCTAATACTGGCCTCTCAGTAGCGGCACATATACAGACTGTTTGAACCTTGCTCCCTCTGGACGTAAGTCGGCATTGTGCCTACTACATTCAATCCCGATGCAATTTCTGTGTTTCATCGTCAATATGAAGCTCCAAGGGTTACAGTAAACACCCAGCGGTGCATCGCAATCTAATACTGGCCTCTCAGGAAAGGCACGTATACAGACTGTTTGAAGCATTGCTCCCCCAGGACGTAAGTCGGCATTGTGCATACTATATTCAATCCCACTGCAATATCTGTGTTTCATCGTCAATATGAAGCTCGAAGGGTTACTGTAAACACCCAGTGGTGCGTCGCAATCTAACACTGGCCTCTCAGGAATGGCACGTATACAGACTGTTTGAAGCATTGCTCCCCCTGAACATAAGTTGGCAATGTGCCTACTATATTCAATCCCCATGCAATTTCTGTGTTTCATCGTCAATATGAAGCTCAAAGGGAAACAGTAAACACCCAGTGGTGCGTCGCAATCTAATACTGGCCTCTCAGTAACGGCACGTATACAGACTGTTTGAAGCATTGCTCCCCCTGCACGTAAGGCGGCATTGTGCCTACTATATTCAGTCCCGATGCAATTTCTGTGTCTCATCGTCAATATGAAGCTCCAAGGGTTACAGTGAACACCCAGTGGTGCGTCGCAATCTAATACTCGCCTCTCAGTAACGGCACGTATACAGACTGTTTTAAGCATTTCTCCCCCTGGACGAAAGTCGGCATTGTGCCAACTGTATTCAATCCCGATGCAATTTCTGTGTTTCATCATCAATATGAAGCTCCAAGGGTTACAGTAAATACCCAGTGGTGCGTCGCAATCTAACACTGACCTCTCAGTAACGGCACATATACAGACTGTTTGAAGCATTGCTCCCCCAGGACGTAAGTCGGCATTGTGCCAACTATATTCAATCCCGATGCAATTTCTGTGTTTCATCGTCAATATGAAGCTCCAAGGGTTACAGTAAACACCCAGTGGTGCGTCGCAATCTAATACTGGCCTCTAAGTAATGGCACGTATACAGACTGTTTGAAGCATTGTTCCCCCTGGACGTAAGTCGGCATTGTGCCTACTATATTCAATCCCGATGCAATATCTGTGTTTCATCGTCAATATGAAGCTCCAAGGGTTACAGTAAACACCCAGTGGTGCGTCGCAAAATAATACTGGCCTCTCAGTAACGGCACGTATACAGACTGTTTTAATCATTGCTCCCCCTGGACGTAAGTCAGCACTGTGCCTACTATATTCAATCCCGATGCAATTTCTGTGTTTCAACATCAATATGAAGCTCCAAAGGTTACAGTAAACACCCAGTGGTGCGTCGCAATCTAATACTGACCTCTCAGTAACGGCACATATACAGACTGTTTGAAGCATTACTCCCACTGGACGTAGGTCGGCATTGTGCCTACTATATTCAATCCCGATGCAATTTCTCTGTTTCATCGTCAATATGAAGCTCGAAGGGTTACAGTAATCACCCAGTGGTGCGTCGCAATCTAATACTGGCCTCTCTGTAACGGCACGTAGACAGACTGTTTGAAGCATTGCTCTCCCTGGATTTAAGTCGGCATTGTGCCTACTATATTCAATCCCGATGCAATTACTGTGTTTCATCGTCAATATGAAGCTCCAAGGGTTACAGTAAACACCCAGTGGTGCGTCGCAATCTAATACTGGCCTCTCAGGAAAGGCACGAATACAGACTGTTTGAAGCATTGCTCCCCCTGGACGTAAGTCGGCATTGTGCCTACTATATTCAATCCCGATGCAATTTCTGTGTTTCATCGTCAAAATGGAGCTCGAAGGGTTACAGTAAACACCCAGTGGGGCGTCGCTATCTAATACTGGCCTCTCAGTGACGGCATGTATACAGAACGTTTGAAGCATTGCTCCCCCTGGACGTAAGTCGGAATTGTGCCTACTATATTCAATTTCGATGCAATTCCTGTGTTTCATTGTCAATTTGAAGCTTTAATGGTTATAGTAAACACGCTGTGGTGCGTCGCTATCTAATACTATCCTCTCAGTAACGGCACGTATACAGACTGTTTTAAGTATTGCTCCCCCTGGACGTAAGTCGGCATTGTGCCTACTATATTCAATCCCGATGCAATTTCTGTGTTTCATCGTCAATATGAAGCTCCAAGGGTTACAGTAAACACCCAGTGGTTCGTCGCAATCTAACACTGGCCTCTCAGTAACGGCACGTATACAGACTGTTTGAAGCATTGCTCCCCCTGGACGTACGTCGGCATAGTGCCAACTATATTCAATCCCGAAGCAATTTCTGTGTTTCATCGTCAATCTGAAGCTCAAGGGGTACAGTAAACACCCAGTGGTGCGTCGCAATCTAATACTGGCCTCTCAGTAGCGGCACACATACAGACTGTTTGAACCTTGCTCCCTCTGGACGTAAGTCGGCATTGTGCCTACTACATTCAATCCCGATGCAATTTCTGTGTTTCATCGTCAATATGAAGCTCCAAGGGTTACAGTAAACACCCAGCGGTGCATCGCAATCTAATACTGGCCTCTCAGGAAAGGCACGTATACAGACTGTTTGAAGCATTGCTCCCCCTGGACGTAAGTCGGCATTGTGCATACTATATTCAATCCCACTGCAATATCTGTGTTTCATCGTCAATATGAAGCTCGAAGGGTTACTGTAAACACCCAGTGGTGCGTCGCAATCTAACACTGGCCTCTCAGGAATGGCACGTATACAGACTGTTTGAAGCATTGCTCCCCCTGAACATAAGTTGGCAATGTGCCTACTATATTCAATCCCCATGCAATTTCTGTGTTTCATCGTCAATATGAAGCTCAAAGGGAAACAGTAAACACCCAGTGGTGCGTCGCAATCTAATACTGGCCTCTCAGTAACGGCACGTATACAGACTGTTTGAAGCATTGCTCCCCCTGCACGTAAGGCGGCATTGTGCCTACTATATTCAGTCCCGATGCAATTTCTGTGTCTCATCGTCAATATGAAGCTCCAAGGGTTACAGTGAACACCCAGTGGTGCGTCGCAATCTAATACTGGCCTCTCAGTGACGGCACGTATACAGACTGTTTTAAGGATTTCTCCCCCTGGACGTAAGTCGGCATTGTGCCAACTGTATTCAATCCCGATGCAATTTCTGTGTTTCATCTTCAATATGAAGCTCCAAGGGTTACAGTAAATACCCAGTGGTGCGTCGCAATCTAACACTGACCTCTCAGTAACGGCACGTATACAGACTGTTTGAAGCATTGCTCCCCCAGGACGTAAGTCGGCATTGTGCCAACTATATTCAATCCCGATGCAATTTCTGTGTTTCATCGTCAATATGAAGCTCCAAGGGTTACAGTAAACACCCAGTGGTGCGTCGCAATCTAATACTGGCCTCTAAGTAATGGCACGTATACAGACTGTTTGAAGCATTGCTCCCCCTGGACGTAAGTCGGCATTGTGCCTACTATATTCAATCCCGATGCAATATCTGTGTTTCATCTTCAATATGAAGCTCCAAGGGTTACAGTAAACACCCAGTGGTGCGTCGCAAAATAATACTGGCCTCTCAGTAACGGCACGTATACAGACTGTTTTAATCATTGCTCCCCTGGACGTAAGTCAGCACTGTGCCTACTATATTCAATCCCGATGCAATTTCTCTGTTTCATCGTCAATATGAAGTTCCAAGCGTTACAGCAAACACCCAGTGGTGCGTCGCAATCTAATACTGGCCTCTTAGTATTGGCACGTATACAGACTGGTTGAAGCATTGCTCACCCTGGACGTAAGTTGGCATTGTGCCTACTATATTCAATCCCGATGCAATTTCTGTGTTTCATGGTCAATATGAAGCTCGAAGGGTTACAGTAATCACCCAGTGGTGCGTCGCAATCTAATACTGGCCTCTCTGTAACTGCACGTAGACAGACTGTTTGAAGCATTGCTCTCCCTGGACGTAAGTCGGCATTGTGCCTACTATATTCAGTCCCGATGCAATTACTGTGTTTCATCGTCAATATGAAGCTCCAAGGGTTACAGTAAACACCCAGTGGTGCATCGCAATCTAATACTGGCCTCTCAGGAAAGGCACGTATTCAGACTGTTTGAAGCATTACTCCCGTTGGACGTAAGTCGGCATTGTGCCAACTATATTCAACCCCGAGCAATTTCTGTGTTTCATCGTCAATATGAAGCTCCAAGGGTTACAGTAAACACCCAGTGGTGCGTCGCAATGTAATACTGGCCTCTCAGGAAAGGCACGTATACACACTGTTTGAAGCATTGCTCCCCGTGGACGTAAGTCGGCATTGTGCCTACTATATTCAATCCCGATGCAATTTCTGCGTTTCATCGTCAATATGAAGCCCCAAGGGTTACAGTAAACACCCAGTGGTGCGTCTCAATCTACTACTGGCCTCTGAGGAAAGGCACGTATACAGACTGATTGAAGCATTGCTCCCCCTGGACGTAAGTCGGCAATCTGCCTACTATATTCAATCCCGATGCATTTTCTGTGTTTCATCGTCAATATGATGTTCCAAGGGTTACAGTAAACACACTGAGGTGCGTCGCAATCTAATACTGGCCTCTAAGTAATGGCACGTATACAGACTGTTTGAAGCATTGCTCCCCCTGGACGTAAGTCGGCATTGTGCCTACTATATTCAATCCCGATGCAATTTCTGTGTTTCATCGTCAATTTGAAGCTCCAAGGGTTACAGTAAACACACCGAGGTGCGTCGCAATCCAATACTGGCCTCTCAGTAACGGCACGTATACAGACCGTTTTAAGCATTGCTCCCCCTGGACGTAAGTCGGCATTGTGCCTACTATATTCAATCCCGATGCAATTTCTGTGTTTCATCGTCAATATGAAGCTCCGAGGGAAACAGTAAACACCCAGTGGTGCGTCGCAATCTAATACTGGCCTCTCAGGAAAGGCACGTATACAGACTGTTTGAAGCATTGCTCCCCCTGGACGTAAGTCGGCATTGTGCCTACTATATTCAATCCCGATGCAATTTCTGTGTTTCAACGACAAAATGAAGCTCGAAGGGTTACAGTAAACACCCAGTGGGGCGTCGCTATCTAATACTGGCCTCTCAGTAACGGCATGTATACAGAACGTTTGAAGCATTGCTCCCCCTGGACGTAAGTCGGCATTGTGCCTACTATATTCAATCCCGTTGCAATTTCTGTGTTTCATCGTCAATATGAAGCTCCAAGGGTTACAGTAAACACCCAGTGGTTCGTCGCAATCTAACACTGGCCTCTCAGTAACGGCACGTATACAGACTGTTTGAAGCATTGCTCCCCCTGGACGTACGTCGGCATTGTGCCAACTAAATTCAATCCCGAAGCAATTTCTGTGTTTCATCGTCAATCTGAAGCTCAAGGGTTACAGTAAACACCCAGTGGTGCGTCGCAATCTAATACTGGCCTCTCAGTAGCGGCACATATACAGACTGTTTGAACCTTGCTCCCTCTGGACGTAAGTCGGCATTGTGCCTACTACATTCAATCCCGATGCAATTTCTGTGTTTCATCGTCAATATGAAGCTCCAAGGGTTACAGTAAACACCCAGCGGTGCATCGCAATCTAATACTGGCCTCTCAGTAACGGCACGTATACAGACTGTTTGAAGCATTGCTCCCCCTGCACGTAAGGCGGCATTGTGCCTACTATATTCAGTCCCGATGCAATTTCTGTGTCTCATCGTCAATATGAAGCTCCAAGGGAAACAGTAAACACCCAGTGGTGCGTCGCAATCTAATACTGGCCTCTCAGTAACGGCACGTATACAGACTGTTTGAAGCATTGCTCCCCCTGCACGTAAGGCGGCATTGTGCCTACTATATTCAGTCCCGATGCAATTTCTGTGTCTCATCGTCAATATGAAGCTCCAAGGGTTACAGTGAACACCCAGTGGTGCGTCGCAATCTAATACTGGCCTCTCAGTAACGGCACGTATACAGACTGTTTTAAGCATTTCTCCCCCTGGACGTAAGTCGGCATTGTGCCAACTGTATTCAATCCCGATGCAATTTCTGTGTTTCATCTTCAATATGAAGCTCCAAGGGTTACAGTAAATACCCAGTGGTGCGTCGCAATCTAACACTGACCTCTCAGTAACGGCACGTATACAGACTGTTTGAAGCATTGCTCCCCCAGGACGTAAGTCGGCATTGTGCCAACTATATTCAATCCCGATGCAATTTCTGTGTTTCATCGTCAATATGAAGCTCCAAGGGTTACAGTAAACACCCAGTGGTGCGTCGCAATCTAATACTGGCCTCTAAGTAATGGCACGTATACAGACTGTTTGAAGCATTACTCCCCCTTTACGTAAGTCGGCATTGTGCCTACTATATTCAATCCCGATGCAATATCTGTGTTTCATCGTCAATATGAAGCTCCAAGGGTTACAGTAAACACCCAGTGGTGCGTCGCAAAATAATACTGGCCTCTCAGTAACGGCACGTATACAGACTGTTTTAATCATTGCTCCCCCTGGACGTAAGTCAGCACTGTGCCTACTATATTCAATCCCGATGCAATTTCTGTGTTTTATCATCAATATGAAGCTCCAAAGGTTACAGTAAACACCCAGTCGTGCGTCGCAATCTAATACTGACCTCTCAGTAACGGCACATATACAGACTGTTTGAAGCATTACTCCCACTGGACGTAGGTCGGCATTGTGCCTACTAAATTCAATCCCGATGCAATTTCTCTGTTTCATCGTCAATATGAAGTTCCAAGCGTTACAGCAAACACCCAGTGGTGCGTCGCAATCTAGTACTGGCCTCTTAGTATTGGCACGTATACAGACTGGTTGAAGCATTGCTCACCATGGACGTAAGTTGGCATTTTGCCTACTATATTCAATCCCGATGCAATTTCTGTGTTTCATGGTCAATATGAAGCTCGAAGGGTTACAGTAATCACCCAGTGGTGCGTCGCAATCTAATACTGGCCTCTCTGTAACGGCACGTAGACAGACTGTTTGAAGCATTGCTCTCCCTGGACGTAAGTCGGCATTGTGCCTACTATATTCAATCCCGATGCAATTACTGTGTTTCATCGTCAATATGAAGCTCCAAGGGTTACAGTAAACACCCAGTGGTGCATCGCAAGCTAATACTGGCCTCTCAGGAATGGCACGTATTCAGACTGTTTGAAGCATTACTCCCCCTGGACGTAAATCGGCATTGTCCCTACTATATTCAATTCCGATGCAATTTCTGTGTTTCATTGTCAATATGAAGCTCCAAGGGTTACAGTAAACACCCAGTGGTGCGTCGCAATGTAATACTGGCCTTACAGTAACGGCACGTATACAGACTGTATGAAGCATTGCTCCCCCTGGACGTAAGGCGGCAATGTGCCTGCTATATTCAAACCCGATGCAATTTCTGTGTTTCATCGTCAATATGAAGCTCCAAGGGTTACAGTCAACACCCAGTGGTGCGTTGCAATCTAATACTGGCCTCTCAGTAACGGCTCAATATACAGACTGTTTGAACATTGCTCCCTCTGGACGTAAGTCGACATTGTGCCTACTACATACAATCCCGATGCAATTTCTGTGTTTCATCGTCAATATGAAGCTCCAAGGGTTACAGTAAACACCCAGTGGTGCATCGCAATCTAATACTGGCCTCTCAGGAAAGGCACGTATTCAGACTGTTTGAAGCATTACTCCCGTTGGACGTAAGTCGGCATTGTGCCAACTATATTCAACCCCGAGCAATTTCTGTGTTTCATCGTCAATATGAAGCTCCAAGGGTTACAGTAAACACCCAGTGGTGCGTCGCAATGTAATACTGGCCTCTCAGGAAAGGCACGTATACACACTGTTTGAAGCATTGCTCCCCGTGGACGTAAGTCGGCATTGTGCCTACTATATTCAATCCCGATGCAATTTCTGCGTTTCATCGTCAATATGAAGCCCCAAGGGTTACAGTAAACACCCAGTGGTGCGTCTCAATCTACTACTGGCCTCTGAGGAAAGGCACGTATACAGACTGATTGAAGCATTGCTCCCCCTGGACGTAAGGCGGCATTCTGCCTACTATATTCAATCCCGATGCATTTTCGGTGTTTCATCGTCAATATGAAGTTCCAAGGGTTACAGTAAACACCCAGTGGTGCGTCGCAATCTAATACTGGCCTCTGAGTAACGGCACGTATTCAGACTGTTTTAAGCATTGCTCCCCCTGGACGTAAGTCGGCATTGTGCCTACTATATTCAATCCCGATGCAATTTCTGTGTTTCATCGTCAATATGAAGCTCCACGGGTTACAGTAAACACCCAGTGGTGCGTCGCAATCTAATACTGGCCCCTCAGTAACGGCACGTATACAGACTGTTTGAAGCATTGCTCCCCCTGGACGTAAGTCGGCATTCTGCCTACTATATTCAATCCCGATGCAATTTCTGTGTTTCATCGTCAATATGAAGCTCCAAGGGTTACAGTAAACACCCAGTGGTGCGTCGCAATCTAATACTGGCCTCTGAGTAACGGCACGTATTCAGACTGTTTTAAGCATTGCTCCCCCTGGACGTAAGTCGGCATTGTGCCTACTATATTCAATCCCGATGCAATTTCTGTGTTTCATCGTCAATATGAAGCTCCACGGGTTACAGTAAACACCCAGTGGTGCGTCCCAATCTAATACTGGCCTCTCAGTAACGGCACGTATACAGACTGTTTGAAGCATTGCTCCCCCTGGACGTAAGTCGGCATTGTGCCTACTATATTCAATTCCGATGCAATTTCTGTGTTTCATCGTCAATATGAAGCTCCAAGGGTTACAGTAAACACCCAGTGGTTCATCGCAATCCAATACTGGCCTCCCAGGAAAGGCACGTATTCAGACTGTTTGAAGCATTACTCCCCCTAGACGTAGGTCGGCATTGTGCCTACTATATTCAATCCCGATGCAACTTCTGTGTTTCATCGTCAATATGAAGCTCCAAGGGTTACAGTAAACACCCATTGGTGCGTCGCAATATACTACTGGCGTCACAGTAACGGCACGTATACAGACTGTTTGAAGAATTGCTCCTCCTGGACGTAGGTCGGCATTGAGCCTACTGTATTCAATCCCGATGCAATCTCTGTGTTTCATCGTCAATATGAAGCTCATGGGTTACAGTAAACACCCAGTGGTGCGTCGCAATCTAATACTGGCCTCTCAGTAACGGCACGTATACAGACTGTTTGAAGCATTCCCCCCCTGGACGTAAGTCGGCATTATGCCAACTATATTCAACCCCGAGCAATTTCTGTGTTTCATCGTCAATATGAAGCTCCAAGGGTTACAGTAAACACCCAGTGGTACGTCGCAATCTAATACTGGCCTCTCAGTAACGGCACGTATACAGACTGTTTGAAGCATTGCTCCCCCTGGACGTAAGTCGGCATTCTGCCTACTATATTCAATCCCGATGCAATTTCTGTGTTTCATCGTCAATATGAAGCACCAAGGGTTACAGTAAACACCGAGTGGTGCGTCGCAATCTAATACTGGCCTCTGAGTAACGGCACGAATTCAGACTGTTTTAAGCATTGCTCCCCCTGGACGTAAGTCGGCATTGTGCCTACTATATTCAATCCCGATGCAATTTCTGTGTTTCATCGTCAATATGAAGCTCCACGGGTTACAGTAAACACCCAGTGGTGCGTCGCAATCTAATACTGGCCTCTCAGTAACGGCACGTATACAGACTGTTTGAAGCATTGCTCCCCCTGGACGTAAGTCGGCATTGTGCCTACTATATTCTATACCGATGCAATTTCTGTGTTTCATCGTCAATATGAAGCTCCAAGGGTTACAGTAAACACCCGGTGGTGCGTCGCAATCTAATACTAGCATCTCAGGAACGGCACGTATACAGACTGTCTGAAGCATTGCTCCCCCTGAACGTAAGTCGGCATTGTAACAACTATATTCAATCCCGCTTCAATTTCTGTGGTTCATCGTCAATATGAAGCTCCAAGGGTTACAGTAAACACCCAGTGGTTCGTCGCAATCTAACACTGGCCTCTCAGTAGCGGCACATATACAGACTGTTTGAACCTTGCTAACCCTGGACGTAAGTCGGCATTGTGCCTACTATATTCAATCCCGATGCAATTTCTGTGTTTCATCGTCTATATGAAGCTCCAAGGGTTACTGAAAACACCCAGTGGTGCGTCGCAATCTAACACTGGCCTCTCAGGGAAGGCACGTATACAGACTGTTTGAAGCATTGCTCCCCCTGAACATAAGTTGGCAATGAGCCTAATATATTCAATCCCGATGCAATTTCTGTGTTTCATCGTCAATATTAAGCTCAAAGGGAAACAGTAAACACCCAGTGGTCCGTCGCATTCTAATACTGGCCTCTCAGTAACGGCATGTATACAGACTGTTTTAAGCATTGTTCCCCCTGGACGTAAGACGGCAATGTGCCTACTATATTCAAACCCAATGCAATTTCTGTGATTCATCGTCAATATGAAGCTCCAAGGGTTACAGTAAACACCCAGTGGTGCGTTGCAATCTAATACTGGCCTCTCAGTAACGGCTCAATATACAGACTGTTTGAACATTGCTCCCTCTGGACGTAAGTCGACATTGTGCCTACTACATTCAATCCCGATGCAATTTCTGTGTTTCATCGTCAATATGAAGCTCCAAGGGTTACAGTAAACACCCAGTGGTGCATCGCAATCTAATACTGGCCTCTCAGGAAAGGCACGTATTCAGACTGTTTGAAGCATTACTCCCGTTGGACGTAAGTCGGCATTGTGCCAACTATATTCAATCCCGAGCAATTTCTGTGTTTCATCGTCAATATGAAGCTCCAAGGGTTACAGTAAACACCCAGTGGTGCGTCGCAATGTAATACTGGCCTCTCAGGAAAGGCACGTATACACACTGTTTGAAGCATTGCTCCCCGTGGACGTAAGTCGGCATTGTGCCTACTATATTCAATACCGATGCAATTTCTGCGTTTCATCGTCAATATGAAGCCCCAAGGGTTACAGTAAACACCCAGTGGTGCGTCTCAATCTACTACTGGCCTCTGAGGAAAGGCACGTATACAGACTGATTGAAGCATTGCTCCCCCTGGACGTAAGTCGGCATTCTGCCTACTATATTCAATCCCGATGCATTTTCTGTGTTTCATCGTCAATATGAAGTTCCAAGGGTTACAGTAAACACTCAGTGGTGCGTCGCAATCTAATACTGGCCTCTGAGTAACGGCACGTATTCAGACTGTTTTAAGCATTGCTCCCCCTGGACGTAAGTCGGCATTGTGCCTACTATATTCAATCCCGATGCAATTTCTGTGTTTCATCGTCAATATGAAGCTCCACGGGTTACAGTAAACACCCAGTGGTGCGTCGCAATCTAATACTGGCCTCTCAGTAACGGCACGTATACAGACTGTTTGAAGCATTGCTCCCCCTGGACGTAAGTCGGCATTGTGCCTACTATATTCAATCCCGATGCAATTTCTGTGTTTCATCGTCAATATGAAGCTCCAAGGGTTACAGTAAACACCCAGTGGTGCGTCGCAATCTAATACTGGCCTCTGAGTAACGGCACGTATTCAGACTGTTTTAAGCATTGCTCCCCCTGGACGTAAGTCGGCATTGTCCCCACTATATTCAATCCCGATGCAATTTCTGTGTTTCATTGTCAATATGAAGCTCCAAGGGTTACAGTAAACACCCAGTGGTGCGTCGCAATGTAATACTGGCCTTACAGTAACGGCACGTATACAGACTGTATGAAGCATTGCTCCCCCTGGACGTAAGTCGGCAATGGGCCTACTATATTCAAACCCGATGCAATTTCTGTGTTTCATCGTCAATATGAAGCTCCAAGGGTTACAGTAAACACCCAGTGGTGCGTTGCAATCTAATACTGGCCTCTCAGTAACGGCTCAATATACAGACTGTTTGAACATTGCTCCCTCTGGACGTAAGTCGACATTGTGCCTCCTACATTCAATCCCGATGCAATTTCAGTGTTTCATCGTCAATATGAAGCTCCAAGGGTTACAGTAAACACCCAGTGGTGCATCGCAATCTAATACTGGCCTCTCAGGAAAGGCACGTATTCAGACTGTTTGAAGCATTACTCCCGTTGGACGTAAGTCGGCATTGTGCCAACTATATTCAACCCCGAGCAATTTCTGTGTTTCATCGTCAATATGAAGCTCCAAGGGTTACAGTAAACACCCAGTGGTGCGTCGCAATGTAATACTGGCCTCTCAGGAAAGGCACGTATACACACTGTTTGAAACATTGCTCCCCGTGGACGTAAGTCGGCATTGTGCCTACTATATTCAATCCCGATGCAATTTCTGCGTTTCATCGTCAATATGAAGTTCCAAGGGTTACAGTAAACACCCAGTGGTGCGTCGCAATCTACTACTGGCCTCTGAGGAAAGACACGTATACAGACTGATTGAAGCATTGCTCCCCCTGGACGTAAGTCGGCATTCTGCCTACTATATTCAATCCCGATGCATTTTCTGTGTTTCATCGTCAATATGAAGTTCCAAGGGTTACAGTAAACACCCAGTGGTGCGTCGCAATCTAATACTGGCCTCTGAGTAACGGCACTTATTCAGACTGTTTTAAGCATTGCTCCCCCTGGACGTAAGTCGGCATTGTGCCTACTATATTCAATCCCGATGCAATTTCTGTGTTTCATCGTCAATATGAAGCTCCACGGGTTACAGTAAACACCCATTGGTGCGTCGCAATATAATACTGGCCTCACAGTAACGGCACGTATACAGACTGTTTGAAGAATTGCTCCCCCTGGACGTAAGTCGGCATTGTGCCTACTATATTCAATCCCGATGCAATCTCTGTGTTTCATCGTCAATATGAAGCTCAAGGGTTACAGTAAACACCCAGTGGTGCGTCGCAATCTAATACTGGCCTCTCAGTAACGGCACGTATACAGACTGTTTGAAGCATTCCCCCCCCTGGACGTAAGTCGGCATTGTGCCAACTATATTCAACCCCGAGCAATTTCTGTGTTTCATCGTCAATATGAAGCTCCAAGGGTTACAGTAAACACCCAGTGGTACGTCGCAATCTAATACTGGCCTCTCAGTAACGGCACGTATACAGACTGTTTGAAGCATTGCTCCCCCTGGACGTAAGTCGGCATTCTGCCTACTATATTCAATCCCGATGCAATTTCTGTGTTTCATCGTCAATATGAAGCTCCAAGGGTTACAGTAAACACCCAGTGGTGCGTCGCAATCTAATACTGGCCTCTGAGTAACGGCACGTATTCAGACTGTTTTAAGCATTGCTCCCCCTGGACGTAAGTCGGCATTGTGCCTACTATATTCAATCCCGATGCAATTTCTGTGTTTCATCGTCAATATGAAGCTCCACGGGTTACAGTAAACACCCAGTGGTGCGTCGCAATCTAATACTGGCCTCTCAGTAACGGCACGTATACAGACTGTTTGAAGCATTGCTCCCCCTGGACGTAAGTCGGCATTCTGCCTACTATATTCTATACCGATGCAATTTCTGTGTTTCATCGTCAATATGAAGCTCCAAGGGTTACAGTAAACACCCGGTGGTGCGTCGCAATCTAATACTAGCATCTCAGGAAAGGCACGTATACAGACTGTCTGAAGCATTGCTCCCCCTGAACGTAAGTCGGCATTGTAACTACTATATTCAATCCCGATGCAATTTCTGTGTTTCATCGTCAATATTAAGCTCCAAGGGTTACAGTAAACACGCAGTGGTGCGTCGCAATCTAATACTGGCCTCTCAGGAAAGGCACGTATACAGACTGTTTAAAGCATTGCTCCCCCTGGACGTAAGTCGGCATTGTGCTTACTATATTCAATCCCGATGCAATTTCTGCGTTTCATCGTCAATACGAAGCTCCAAGGGTTACAGAAAACACCCAGTGGTGCGTCGCAATCTATTACTGGCCTCTGAGGAAAGGCACGTATACAGACTGTTTGAATCATTGCTCCCCCTGGACGTAAGTTGGCATTGTGCCTACTATATTCAATCCCGATGCTATTTGTGTGTTTAATCGTTAATATGAAGCTTCAAGGGTTACTGTAAACACCCAGTGGTTCGTCGGAATCCAATACTGGCATCCCAGGAAAGGCACGTATTCAGACTGTTTGAAGCATTACTCCCCCTAGACGTAAGTTGGCATTGTGCCTACTATATTCAATCCCGATGCAATTTCTATGTTTCATCGTCAATATGAAGCTCCAAGGGTTACAGTAAACACCCAGTGGTTCGTCGCAATCTAACACTGGCCTCTCAGTAGCGGCACATATACAGACTGTTTGAACCTTGCTCCCTCTGGACGTAAGTCGGCATTGTGCCTACTACATTCAGTCCCGATGCAATTTCTGTGTTTCATCGTCAATATGAAGCTCCAAGGGTTACAGTAAACACCCAGCGGTGCGTCGCAATCTAATACTGGCCTCTCAGGAAAGGCACGTATACAGACTGTTTGAAGCATTGCTCCCCCTGGACGTAAGTCGGCATTGTGCAAACTATATTCAATCCCGATGCAATTTCTGTGTTTCATCGTCTATATGAAGCTCCAAGGGTTACTGTAAACACCCAGTGGTGCGTCGCAATCTAACATTGGCCTCTCAGGGAAGGCACGTATACAGACTGTTTGAAGCATTGCTCCCCCTGAACATAAGTTGGCAATGAGCCTACTATATTCAATCCCGATGCAATTTCTGTGTTTCATCGTCAATATTAAGCTCAAAGGGAAACAGTAAACACCCAGTGGTCCGTCGCATTCTAATACTGGCCTCTCAGTAACGGCATGTATACAGACTGTTTTAAGCATTGCTCCCCCTGGATGTAAGTCGGCATTGTGCCAACTATATTCAATCCCGATGTAATTTCTGTGTTTCATGGTCAATATGAAGCTCGAAGGGTTTCAGTAATCACCCAGTGGTGCGTCGCAATCTAATACTGGCCTCTCTGTAACGGCACGTAGACAGACTGTTTGAAGCATTGCTCTCCCTGGACGTAAGTCGGCATTGTGCCTACTATATTCAATCCCGATGCAATTACTGTGTTTCATCGTCAATATGAAGCTCCAAGGGTTACAGTAAACACCCAGTGGTGCATCGCAATCTAATACTGGCCTCTCAGGAATGGCACGTATTCAGACTGTTTGAAGCATTACTCCCCCTGGACGTAAGTCGGCATTGTCCCTACTATATTCAATCCCGATGCAATTTCTGTGTTTCATTGTCAATATGAAGCTCCAAGGGTTACAGTAAACACCCAGTGGTGCGTCGCAATGTAATACTGGCCTTACAGTAACGGCACGTATACAGACTGTATGAAGCATTGCTCCCCCTGGACGTTAGTCGGCAATGTGCCTACTATATTCAAACCCGATGCAATTTCTGTGTTTCATCGTCAATATGAAGCTCCAAGGGTTACAGTAAACACCCAGTGGTGCGTTGCAATCTAATACTATCCTCTCAGTAACGGCTCAATATACAGACTGTTTGAACATTGCTCCCTCTGGACGTAAGTCGACATTGTGCCTACTACATTCAATCCCGATGGAATTTCTGTGTTTCATCGTCAATATGAGGCTCCAAGGGTTACAGTAAACACCCAGTGGTGCATCGCAATCTAATACTGGCCTCTCAGGAAAGGCACGTATTCAGACTGTTTGAAGCATTACTCCCGTTGGACGTAATTCGGCATTGTGCCAACTATATTCAACCCCGAGCAATTTCTGTGTTTCATCGTCAATATGAAGCTCCAAGGGTTACAGTAAACACCCAGTGGTGCGTCGCAATGTAATACTGGCCTCTCAGGAAAGGCACGTATACACACTGTTTGAAGCATTGCTCCCCGTGGACGTAAGTCGGCATTGTGCCTACTATATTCAATCCCTATGCAATTTCTGTGTTTCATCGTCAATATGAAGCCCCAAGGGTTACAGTAAAGACCCAGTGGTGCGTCTCAATCTACTACTGGCCTCTGAGGAAAGGCACGTATACAGACTGATTGAAGCATTGCTCCCCCTGGACGTAAGTCAGCATTCTGCCTACTATATTCAATCACGATGCATTTTCTGTGTTTCATCGTCAATATGAAGTTCCAAGGGTTACAGTAAACACCCAGTGGTGCGTCGCAATCTAATACTGGCCTCTGAGTAACGGCACGTATTCAGACTGTTTCAAGCATTGCTCCCCCTGGACGTAAGTCGGCATTGTGCCTACTATATTCAATCCCGATGCAATTTCTGTGTTTCATCGTCAATATGAAGCTCCACGGGTTACAGTAAACACCCAGTGGTGCGTCGCAATCTAATACTGGCCTCTCAGAAACGGCACGTATACAGACTGTTTGAAGCATTGCTCCCCCTGGACGTAAGTCGGCATTCTGCCTACTATATTCAATCCCGATGCAATTTCTGTGTTTCATCGTCAATATGAAGCTCCAAGGGTTACAGTAAACACCCAGTGGTGCGTCGCAATCTAATACTGGCCTCTGAGTAACGGCACGTATTCAGACTGTTTTAAGCATTGCTCCCCCTGGACGTAAGTCGGCATTGTGCCTACTATATTCAATCCCGATGCAATTTCTGTGTTTCATCGTCAATATGAAGCTCCACGGGTTACAGTAAACACCCAGTGGTGCGTCGCAATCTTATACTGGCCTCTCAGTAACGGCACGTATACAGACTGTTTGAAGCATTGCTCCCCCTGGACGTAAGTCGGCATTGTGCCTACTATATTCAATACCGATGCAATTTCTGTGTTTCATCGTCAATATGAAGCTCCAAGGGTTACAGTAAACACCCAGTGGTGCGTCGCAATATAATACTGGCCTCACAGTAACGGCACGTATACAGACTGTTTGAAGAATTGCTCCCCCTGGACGTAAGTCGGCATTGTGCCTACTATATTCAATCCTGATGCAATCTCTGTGTTTCATCGTCAATATGAAGCTCAAGGGTTACAGTAAACACCCAGTGGTCCGTCGCAATCTAATACTGGCCTCTCAGTAACGGCACGTATACAGACTGTTTGAAGCATTCCCCCCCTGGACGTAAGTCGGCATTGTGCCAACTATATTCAACCCCGAGCAATATCTGTGTTTCATCGTCAATATGAAGCTCCAAGGGTTACAGTAAACACCCAGTGGTACGTCGCAATCTAATACTGGCCTCTCAGTAACGGCACGTATACAGACTGTTTGAAGCATTGCTCCCCCTGGACGTAAGTCGGCATTCTGCCTACTATATTCAATCCCGATGCAATTTCTGTGTTTCATCGTCAATATGAAGCTCCAAGGGTTACAGTAAACACCCAGTGGTGCGTCGCAATCTAATACTGGCCTCTGAGTAACGGCACGTATTCAGACTGTTTTAAGCATTGCTCCCCCTGGACGTAAGTCGGCATTGTGCCTACTATATTCAATCCCGATGCAATTTCTGTGTTTCATCGTCAATATGAAGCTCCACGGGTTACAGTAAACACCCAGTGGTGCGTCGCAATCTAATACTGGCCTCTCAGTAACGGCACGTATACAGACTGTTTGAAGCATTGCTCCCCCTGGACGTAAGTCGGCATTGTGCCTACTATATTCTATACCGATGCAATTTCTGTGTTTCATCGTCAATATGAAGCTCCAAGGGTTACAGTAAACACCCGGTGGTGCGTCGCAATCTAATACTAGCATCTCAGGAAAGGCACGTATACAGACTGTCTGAAGCATTGCTCCCCCTGAACGTAAGTCGGCATTGTAACTACTATATTCAATCCCGATGCAATTTCTGTGTTTCATCGTCAATATTAAGCTCCAAGGGTTACAGTAAACACGCAGTGGTGCGTCGCAATGTAATACTGGCCTCTCAGGAAAGGCACGTATACAGACTGTTTAAAGCATTGCTCCCCCTGGACGTAAGTCGGCATTGTGCCTACTATATTCAATCCCGATGCAATTTCTGCGTTTCATCGTCAATACGAAGCTCCAAGGGTTACAGAAAACACCCAGTGGTGCGTCGCAATCTATTACTGGCCTCTGAGGAAAGGCACGTATACAGACTGTTTGAATCATTGCTCCCCCTGGACGTAAGTCGGCATTGTGCCTACTATATTCAATCCCGATGCTATTTGTGTGTTTAATCGTTAATATGAAGCTTCAAGGGTTACTGTAAACACCCAGTGGTTCGTCGGAATCCAATACTGGCTTCCCAGGAAAGGCACGTATTCAGACTGTTTGAAGCATTACTCCCCCTAGACGTAAGTCGGCATTGTGCCTACTATATTCAATCCCGATGCAATTTCTATGTTTCATCGTCAATATGAAGCTCCAAGGGTTACAGTAAACACCCAGTGGTTCGTCGCAATCTAACACTGGCCTCTCAGTAGCGGCACATATACAGACTGTTTGAACCTTGCTCCCTCTGGACGTAAGTCGGCATTGTGCCTACTACATTCAGTCCCGATGCAATTTCTGTGTTTCATCGTCAATATGAAGCTCCAAGGGTTACAGTAAACACCCAGCGGTGCGTCGCAATCTAATACTGGCCTCTCAGGAAAGGCACGTATACAGACTGTTTGAAGCATTCCTCCCCCCTGGACGTAAGTCGGCATTGTGCATACTATATTCAATCCCGATGCAATTTCTGTGTTTCATCGTCTATATGAAGCTCCAAGGGTTACTGTAAACACCCAGTGGTGCGTCGCAATCTAACACTGGCCTCTCAGGGAAGGCACGTATACAGACTGTTTGAAGCATTGCTCCCCCTGAACATAAGTTGGCAATGAGCCTACTATATTCAATCCCGATGCAATTTCTGTGTTTCATCGTCAATATTAAGCTCAAAGGGAAACAGTAAACACCCAGTGGTCCGTCGCATTCTAATACTGGCCTCTCAGTAACGGCATGTATACAGACTGTTTTAAGCATTGCTCCCCCTGGATGTATGTCGGCATTGTGCCAACTATATTCAATCCCGATGCAATTTCTGTGTTTCATCGTCAATATGAAGCTCCAAGGGTTACAGTAAATACCCAGTGGTGCGTCGCAATCTAATACTGACCTCTCAGTAACGGCACGTATACAGTCTGTTTGAAGCATTGCTCCCCCAGGACGTAGGTCGGCATTGTGCCAACTATATTCAATCCCGATGCAATTTCTGTGTTTCATCGTCAATATGTAGCTCCAAGGGTTACAGTAAACACCCAGTGGTGCGTCGCAATCTAATACTGGCCTCTCGGTAATGTCACATATACAGACTGTTCGAAGCATTGCTCCCCCTGCACGTAAGTCGGCATTGTGCCTACTATATTCAATCCCGATGCAATTTCTGTGTTTCATCGTCAATATGAAGCTCCAAGGGTTACAGTAAACACCCAGTGGTGCGTCGCAATATAATACTGGCCTCTCAGTAACGGCACGTATTCAGACTGTTTTAAGCATTGCTCCCCCTGGACGTAAGTCGGCATTGTGCCTACTATATTCAATCCCGATGCAATTTCTGTGTTTCATCGTCAATATTAAGCTCCAAGGGTTACAGTAAAAACCCAGTGGTTCGTCGCAATCTAACACTGGCCTCTTAGTAACGGCACGCATACAGACTGTTTCAAGCATTGATCCCCCTGGACGTAAGTCGGCATTGTGCCAACTATATTCAATCCCGATGCAATTTCTGTAATTCATCGTCAATATGAAGCTCCAAGGGTTACAGTAAACACCCAGTGGTGCGTCGCAATCTAATACTGACCTCTCAGTAACGGCACATATACAGTCTGTTTGAAGCATTCCTTCCCCTGGACGTAAGTCGGCATTGTGCCTACTATATTCAATCCCGATGCAATTTCTGTGTTTCATCGTCAATATGACGCTCCAAGGTTTACAGTAAACACCCAGTGGTGCGTCACAATCTAATAATGGCCTCTCAGGAAAGGCACGTATACAGACTGTTTGAAGCATTGCTCCCCCTGAACGTAAGTTGGCTTTGTGCCTACTATATTCAATCCCGATGCAATTTCTGTGTTTCATCGTCAATATGAAGCTCCAAGGGTTACAGTAAACACCCAGTGGTGCGTCGCAATGTAATACTGGCCTCTCAGTAACGGCACATATGCAGACTGTTTGAACATTGCTCCCTCTGGACGTAAGTCGGCATTGTGCCTACTACATTCAATCCCGATGCAATTTCTGTGTTTCATCGTCAATATGAAGCTCCAAGGGTTACAGTAAACACCCAGTGGTGCATCGCAATCTAATACTGGCCTCTCAGGAAAGGCACGTAATCAGACTTTTTGAAGCATTACTCCCCTTGGACGTAAGTAGGCATTGTGCCAACTATATTCAACCCCGAGCAATTACTTTGTTTCATCGTCAATATGAAGCTCCAAGGGTTACAGTAAACACCCAGTGGTGCGTCCCAATCTAATACTGGCCTCTCAGTAACGGCACGTATACAGACTGTTTGAAGCATTGCTCCCCCTGGACGTAAGTCGGCATTGTGCCTACTATATTCAATCCCGATGCAATTTCTGTGTTTCATCGTCAATATTAAGCTCCAAGGGTTACAGTAAACACCCAGTGGTTCGTCGCAATCTAACACTGGCCTCTTAGTAACGGCAAGCATACAGACTGTATGAAGCATTGCTCCCCCTGGACGTAAGTCGGCATTGTGCCTACTATATTCAATCCCGATGCAATTTCTGTGTTTCATCGTCAATATGAAGCTCCATGGGTTACATTAAACACCCAGTGGTGCTTCGCAATCTAACTTTGGCCTCTCAGGAAGGGCACGTATACAGACTGTGTGAAGCATTGCTCCCCCTGAACATAAGTTGGCAATGTGCCTACTATATTCAATCCCGATGCAATTTCTGTGTTTCATCGTCAATATGAAGCTCTAAGGGAAACAGTAAACACCCAGTGGTGCGTCGCAATCTAATACCCTGCCTCTCAGTAACGGCACGTTTACAGACTGTTTGAAGCATTGCTCCCCCTGGACGTAAGGCGGCATTGTGCCTACTATATTCAATCCCGATGCAATTTCTGTGTTTCATCGTCAATATGAAGCTCCAAGGGTTACAGTGAACACCCGGTGGTGCATCCCAATCTAATACTGGCCTCTCAGTAACGTCACGTATACAGACTGTTTGAAGCATTGTTCCCCCTGGACGTAAGTCGGCATTGTGCCTACTATATTCAATCCTGATGCAATATCTGTATTTCATCGTCAATATGAAGTTCCAAGGGTTACAGTAAACATCCAGTGGTGCGTCGCAATCTAATACCGGCCTCTTTGTAACAGCACGAACACAGACTGTTTGAAGCATTGCTCCCCCTGGACGTAAGTCGGCATTGTGCCTACTATATTCAATCCCGATGCAATTTTTGTGTTTAATCGTCAATATGAAGCTTCAAGGGTTACAGTAAACACCCAGTGGTTCGTCGCAATCTAATACTGGCTTCCCAGGAAAGGCATGTATTCAGACTGTTTGAAGCATTACTCCCCCTAGACGTAAGTCGGCATTGTGCCTACTATATTCAATCCCGATGCAATTTCTGTGTTTAATCGTCAATATGAAGCTCCAAGGGTTACAGTAAACATCCAGTGGTGCGTCGCAATCTTTTACTGGCCTCACAGTAACGGCACGTATACAGACTGTTTGAAGAATTGCTCCCCCTGGACGTAAGTCGGCATTGTGCCTACTATATTCAATCCCGATGCAATTTCTGTGTTTCATCGTCAATATGAAGCCCAAGGGTTACAGTAAACACCCAGTGGTGCGTCGCAATCTATTACTGGCCTCTCAGTAACGGCACGTATACAGACTGTTTGAAGCATTCCCCCCCTAGACGTAAGTCGTCATTGTGCCAACTATATTCAACCCCGAGCAATTTCTGTGTTTCATCGTCAATATGAAGCTCCAAGGGTTACAGTAAACACCCAGTGGTGCGTCGCAATCTAATACTGGCCTCTGAGTAACGGCACGTATACAGACTGTTTTAAGCATTGCTCCCCCTGGACGTAAGGCGGCATTGTGCCAACTATATTCAATCCCGATGCAATTTCTGTGTTTCATCGTCAATATGAAGCTCCAAGGGTTACAGTGAACACCCGGTGGTGCGTCGCAATCTAATACTGGCCTCTCAGGAAAGGCACGTATGCAGACTGTTTGAAGCTTTGCTCCCCCTGGACGTAAGTCGGCATTGTGCCTACTATATTCAATCCCGATGCAATTTCTGCGTTTCATCGTCAATATGAAGCTCCAAGGGTTACAGTAAACACCCAGTGGTGCGTCGCAATCTATTACTGGCCTCTCAGGAATGGAACTTATACAGACTGTTTGAAGCATTACTCCCCCTGGACGTAAGTCGGCATTGTGCCTACTATATTCAATCCCGATGCAATTTGTGTGTTTATTCGCCAATATGAAGCTTCAAGGGTTACAGTAAACACCCAGTGGTTCGTCGCAATCTAATACTAGCCTCCCAGGAAAGGCACGAATTCAGACTGTTTGAAGCATTACTCCCCCTAGACGTAAGTCGGCATTGTGCCTACTATATTCAATCCCGATGCAATTTCTGTGTTTCATCGTCAATATGAAGCTCAAGGGTTACAGTAAACACCCAGTGGTGCGTCGGAATCTTATACTGGCCTCTCAGTAACGGCACGCATACAGACTGTTTGAAGCACTGCTCCCCCAGGACGTAAGTCGGCATTGTGCCAACTATATTCAATCCCAATGCAATTTCTGTGTTTCATCGTCAATATGAAGTTACAAGGGTTACAGTAAACACCCTGTGGTGCGTCGCAATCTAATACAGACCTCTCAGTAACGGCACATATACAGACTGTTTGAAGCATTACTCCCACTGGACGTAGGTCGGCATTGTGCCTACTATATTCAATCCCGAGGCAATTTCTGTGTTTCATCGTCAATATGAAGTTCCAAGCGTTACAGTAAACACCCAGTGGTGCGTCGCAATCTAATACTGGCCTCTTAGTATTGGCACGTATACAGACTGGTTGAAGCATTGCTCCCCCTGGACGTAAGTTGGTATTGTGCCTACTATATTCAATCCCGATGCAATTTCTGTGTTTCATGGTCAATATGAAGCTCCAAGAGTTACAGTAAACACCCTGTGGTGCGTCGCAATCTAATACTGGCCTCTCAGTAACGGCACGCATACAGACTGTTTCAAGCATTGCTCCCCCTGGACGTAAGCCGGCATTGTGCCTACTATATTCAATCCCGATGCAATTTCTGTGTTTCATCGTCAATATGACGCTCCAAGGTTTACAGTACACACCCAGTGGTGCGGCGCAATCTAATACTGGCCTCTCAGTAACGGCACATATACAGACTGTTTTAAGCTTTGCTCCCCCTGGACGTAAGTCGGCATTGTGCCTAGTATATTCAATCCCGATGCAATTTCTGTGTTTCATCGTCAATATTAAGCTCCAAGGGTTACAGTAAACACCCAGTGGTGCGTCGCAATCTAATACTGGCCTCTCAGGAAAGGCACGTATACAGACTGTTTGAAGCATTGCTCCCCCTGGACGTAAGTTGGCATTGTGCCTACTATATTCAATCCCGATGCAATTTCTGCGTTTCATCGTCAATATGAAGCTCCTAGGGTTACAGTAAACACCTAGTGGTGCGTCGCAATCTATTACTAGCCTCTCAGGAAAGGCACGTATACAGACTGTTTGAAGCATTACTCCCCCTGGACGTAAGTCGGCATTGTGCCTACTATATTCAATCCCGATGCAATATCTGTGTTTAATCGTCAATATGTAGCTTCAAGGGTTACAGTAAACACCCAGTGGTTCGTCGCAATCTAATACTGGCCTCCCAGGAAAGGCACGTATTCAGACTGTTTGAAGCATTACTCCCCCTAGACATAAGTCAGCATTGTGCCTACTATATTCAATCCCGATGCAATTCCTGTGTTTCATCGTCAATATGAAGCCCCAAGGGTTACAGTAAACACCCAGTGGTGCGTCGCAATCTAATACTGCCACACAGTAACGGCACGTATACAGACTGTTTGAAGCATTGCTCTTCCTGGACGTAAGTCGGCATTCTGCCTACTATAGTCAATCCCTATACTATTTCTGTGTTTCATCGTCAATATGAAGCTCCAAGGGTTACAGTAAACACCCAGTTGTGCGTCGGAATCTGATACTGGCCTCTGAGTAACGGCACGTATACAGACTGTTTTAAGCATTGCTCCCCCTGGACGTAAGTCGGCAATGTGCCTACTATATTCGATACCGATACAATTTCTGTGTTTCATTGTCAATATGAAACTCCAAGGGTTACAGTAAACACCCAGTGGTGCGTCGCAATCTAACACTGGCCTCTCAGGAAAGGCACGTATACAGACTGTTTGAAGCATTGCTCCCTCTGAACATAAGTTGGCAATGTGCCAACTATATTCAATCCCGATGCAATTTCTGTGTTTCATCGTCAATATGAAGCTCAAAGGGAAACAGTAAACACCCAGTGGTGCGTCGCAATCTAATACTGGCCTCTCAGTAACGGCACGTATACAGACTGATTGAAGCATTGCTCCCCCTGGACGTAAGGCGGCATTGTGCCTACTATATTCAATCCCGATGCAATTTCTGTGTTTCATCGTCAATATGAATCTCCAAGGGTTACAGTAAATACCCAGTGGTGCGTCGCAATCTAATACTGACCCCTCAGTAACGGCACGTATACAGACTGTTTGAAGCATTGCTCCTCCAGGACGTAAGTCGGCATTGTGCCAACTATATTCAATCCCGATGCAATTTCTGTGTTTCATCGTCAATATGAAGCTCCAAGGGTTACAGTAAACACCCAGTGGTGCGTCGCAATCTAATATTGGCCTCTCAGGAACGGCACGTATACAGACTGTTTGAAGCATTGCTCCCCCTGGACGTAAGTCGGCATTGTGCCTACTATATTCAATCCCGATGCAATTTCTGTGTTTCATCGTCAATATGAAGCTCCAAGGGTTACAGTAAACACCCAGTGGTGCGTCGCAATATAATACTGGCCTCTCAGTAACGGCACGTATACAGACTGTTTTAAGCATTACTCCCCCCGAACGTAAGTCGGCATTGTGCCTAGTATATTCAATCCCGATGCAATTTCTGTGTTTCATCGTCAATATGAAGCTCCAAAGGTTACAGTAAACACCCAGTGGTGCGTCGCAATCTAATACTGAACTCTCAGTAACGGCACATATACAGACTGTTTGAAGCATTACTCCCGATGCAAATTCTGAGTTTCATCGTCAATATGAAGTTCCAAGCGTTACAGTAAACACCCAGTGGTGCGTCGCAATCTAATACTGGCCTCTTATTATTGGCACGTATACAGACTGGTTGAAGCGTTGCTCCCCCTGGACGTAAGTTGGCATTGTGCCTACTATATTCAATCCCGATGCAATTTCTGTGTTTCATGGTCAATATGAAGCTCCAAGGGTTACAGTAAACACCCAGTGGTGCATCGCTATCTAATACAGGCCTCTCAGTAACGGCACGCATACAGACTGTTTCAAGCATTGCTCCCACTGGACGTAAGTCGGCATTGTGCCAACTATATTCACTCCCGATGCAATTTCTCTGTTTCATCGACAATATGAAACTCCAAGGGTTACAGTAAACACCCAGTTGTGCGTCGCAATCTAATACTGACCTCTCAGTAACGGCACATATACAGACTGTTTGAAGCATTGCTCCCCCTGGACGTAAGTCGGCATTGTGCCCACTATATTCAATCCCGATGCAATTTCTGTGTTTCATCGTCAATATGACGCTCCAAGGTTTACAGTACACACCCAGTGGTGCGGCGCAATCTAATACTGGCTTCTCAGTAACGGCACATATACAGACTGTTTTAAGCATTGCTCCCCCTGGACGTAAGTCGGCATTGTGCCTACTATATTCAATCCAGATGCAATTTCTGTGTTTCATCGTCAATATGAAGCCCCAAGGGTTACAGTAAACACCCAGTGGTGCGTCGCAATCTAAAACTGGCCTCTCAGTAACGGCACGTATACAGACTGTTTGAAGCAATCCCCCCCTGGACGTAAGTCGGCATTGTGCCAACTATATTCAACCCCGAGCAATATCTGTGCTTCATCGTCAATATGAAGCTCCAAGGGTTACAGTAAATACCCAGTTGTGCGTCGCAATCTAATACTGGCCTCTGAGTAACGGCACGTATACGGACTGTTTTAAGCATTGCTCCCCTTGGACGTAAGTCGGCATTGTGCCTACTATATTCAATCCCGATACAATTTCTGTGTTTCATCGTCAATATGAAGCTCCAAGGGTTACAGTAAACACCCAGTGGTGCGTCGCAATCTAATACTGGCCTCTCAGTAACGGCACGTATCAGACTGTTTGGAGCATTGCTCCCCCTGGACGTAAGTCGGCATTCTGCCTACTATATTCAATTCCGATGCAATTTCTGTGTTTCATCGTCAATATGAGGCTCCAAGGGTTACAGTAAACACCCAGTGGTGCGTCGCAATCTAATACTGGCCCCTCAGGAAAGGCACGTATACAGACTGTTTGAAGCATTGCTCCCCCTGAACGTAAGTTGGCATTGTGCCTACTATATTCAATCCCGATGCAATTTCTGTGTTTCATCCTCAATATGAAGCTCCAAGGGAAACAGTAAACACCCAGTGGAGCATTGCAATCTAATACTGGCCTCTCAGTAACGGCACGTAGACAGACTGTTTGAATCATTGCCCCCCCTGCACGTAAGTCGGCATTTTGCCTACTATATTCAATCCCGATGCAATTTCTGTGTTTCATCGTCAATATGAAGCTCCAAGGGTTACAGTAAACACACTGAGGTGCGTCGCAATCTAATACTGGCCTCTCAGTAACGGCTCGTATACAATTGTTTTAAGCATTGCTCCCCCTAGACGTAAGTCGGCATTGTGCCTACTATATTCAATCCCGATGCAATTTCTGTGTTTCATCGTCAATATGAAGCTCCAAGGGTTACAGTATACACCCAGCGGTGCGTCGCAATCTAATACTGGCCTCTCAGGAAAGGCACGTATACAGACTGTTTGAAGCATTGCTCCCGCTGGACGTAAGTCGGCATTGTGCCCACCATATTCAATATCAATGCAATTTCTGTGTTTTATCGTCAATATGAAGCTCCAAGGGTTACAGGAAAGACCCAGTGGTGCATCGCAATCTAATACTGGCCTCTCAGGAAAGTCACGTATACAGACTGTTTGAAGCATTACTCCCCCTGGACGTAAGTCGGCATTGTCCCTACTATACTCAATCCCAATGCAATTTCTGTGTTTAATTGTCAATATGAAGCTCCAAGGGTTACAGTAAACACCCAGTGGTGGGTCGCAATGTAATACTGGCCTTACAGTAACTGCACGTATACAGACTGTTTGAAGCATTGCTCCCCCTGGACTTAAGTCGGCATTGCGCCTACTATATTCAATCCCGATGCAATTTCTGTGTTTCATCGTCAATATGAAGCTCCAAGGGTTACAGTAAACACCCAGTGGTGCGTTGCAATCTAATACTGGCCTCTCAGTAACGGCACATATACAGACTGTTTAAACATTGCTCCCTCTGGACGTAAGTCGTTATTGTGCCTACTACATTCAATCCCGATGCAATTTCTGTGTTTCATCGTCAATATGAAGCTCAAGGGTTACAGTAAACACCCAGTGGTGCGTCGCAATCTAATACTTGCCTCTCAGGAAAGGCACGTATTCAGACTGTTTGAAGCATAACTCCCCTTGGACGTAAGTCGGCATTGTGCCAACTATATTCAACCCCGAGCAATTTCTGTGTTTCATCGTCAATATGAAGTTCCAAGGGTTACAGTAAACACCCAGTGGTGCGTCGCAATCTAATACCGGCCTCTTTGTAACAGCACGTACACAGACTGTTTGAAGCATTGCTCCCCCTGGACGTAAATCGGCATTGTGCATACTATATTCAATCCCTATGCAATTTCTGTGTTTCATCGTCAATATGAAGCTCCAAGGGTTACAGTAAACACCTAGTGGTGTGTTGCAATCTAATACTAGCATCTCAGGAAAGGCACGTATACAGACTGTTTGAAGCATTGCTCCCCCTGAACGTAAGTCGCCATTATAATTACTATATTCAATCCCGATGCAATTTCTGCGTTTCATCGTCAATATGAAGCTCCAAGGGTTACAGTAGACACCCAGTGGTGCGTCGCAATCTATTACTGGCCTCTCAGGAAAGGTACGTATACAGTCTGTTTGAAGCATTACTCCCCTTGGACGTAAGTCGGCATTGTGTCTACTATATTCAATCCCGATGCAATTTCTGTGTTTAATCGTCAATATGAAGCTCCAAGGGTTACAGTAAACACCCAGCGGTGCGTCGCAATCTAATACTGGCCTCCCAGGATAGGCACGTAGTCGGACTGTTTGAAGCATTGCTCCCCCTGGACGTAAGTCGGCATTGTGCCTACTATATTCAATCTCGATGCAATTTCTGTGTTTCATCGTCAATATGAAGCTCCAAGGGTTACAGGAAACACCCAGTGGTGCATCGCAATCTAATACTGGCCTCTCAGGAAAGTCACGTATTCAGACTGTTTGAAGCATTACTCCCCCTGGACGTAAGTCGGCATTGTCCCTACTATATTCAATCCCAATGCAATTTCTGTGTTTCATTGTCAATATGAAGCTCCAAGGGTTACAGGAAACACCCAGTGGTGCGTCGCAATGTAATACTGGCCTTACAGTGACGGCACGTATACAGACTGTTTGAAGCATTGCTCCCCCTGGACGTAAGTCGGCATTGTGCCTACTATATTCAATCCCGATGCAAATTCTGTGTTTCATCGTCAATATGTAGCTCCAAGGGTTACAGTAAACACCCAGTGGTGCGTCGCAATCTAATACTGGCCTCTGAGTAACGGCACGTATACAGACTGTTTGAAGCATTCCCCCCCTGGACGTAAGTCGGCATTGTGCTAACTATATTCAACCCCGAACAATATCTGTGGTTCACCGTCAATATGAAGCTCCAAGGGTTACAGTAAACACTCAGTGGTGCGTCGCAATCTAATACCGGCCTCTTTGTAACAGCACGTACACTGACTGTTTGAAGCATTGCTCCCCCTGGACGTAAATCGGCATTGTGCCTACTAAATTCAATCCCGATGCAAATTCTGAGTTTCATCGTCAATATGAAGTTCCAAGCGTTACAGTGACGGCACGTATACAGACTGTTTGAAGCATTGCTCCCCCAAGACGTATGTCGGCATTGTGCCTACAATATTCAATCCCGATGCAATTTCTGTGTTTCATCGTCAATATGACGCTGCAAGGTTTACAGTAGACACCCAGTGGTGCGTCGCAATCTAATACTGGCTTCTCAGTAACGGCACGTATAAGACTGCTTGGAGCATTGCTCCCCCTGGACGTAAGTCGGCATTGTGCCAACTATATTCAACCCCGAGCAATATCTGTGTTTCATCGTCAATATGAATTTCCAAGGGTTACAGTAAACACTCAGTGGTGCGTCGCAATCTAATACCGGCCTCTTTGTAACAGCACGTACACTGACTGTTTGAAGCATTGCTCCCCCTGGACGTAAATCGGCATTGTGCCTACTAAATTCAATCCCTATGCAATATCTGTGTTTCATCGTCAATATGAAGCTTTAAGGGTTACAGTAAACACCCAGTGGTGTGTCGCAATCTAATACTAGCATCTCAGGAAAGGCACGTATACAGACTGTTTCAAGCATTGCTCCCCCTGAACGTAAGTCGGCATTGTAACTACTACATTCAATCCCGATGCAATTTCTGTGTTTAATCATCAATATTAAGCTCCAAGGGTTACAGTAAACACCCAGTGGTGCGTCGCAATCTAATACTGGCCTCTCAGGAAAGGCACGAATACAGACTGTTTGAAGCATTGCTCCCCCTGGACGTAAGTCGGCATTGTGCCTACTATATTCAATCCCGATGCTATTTCTGCGTTTCATCGTCAATATGAAGCTCCAAGGGTTACAGTAAACACCAAGTGGTGCGTCGCAATCTATTACTGGCCTCTCAGGAAAGGCACATATATTGACTGTTTGAAGCATTACTCCCCCTGGACGTAAGTCGGCATTGTGGCTACTATATTCAATCCCGATGCAATTTCTGTGTTTCCTCGTCAATATGAAGCTCCAAGGGTTACAGTAAACACCCAGTGGTGCGTCGCAATCTAATACTGGCCTCACAGTAACGCCACGTATACAGACTGTTTGAAGAATTGCTCCTCCTGGACGTAAGTCGGCATTGTGCCTATTATAATCAATCCCGATGCAATTTCTGTGTTTCATCGTCATATGAAGCTCAAGGGTCACAGTAAACACCCAGTGGTGCGTCGCAATCTAATACTGGCCTCTCAGTAACGGCACGTATACAGACTGATTGAAGCATTCCCCCCCTGGTCGTAAGTCGTCAATGTGCCAACTATATTCAACCCCGAGCAATTTCTGTGTTTCATCGTCAATATGAAGCTCCATGGGTTACAGTAAACACCCAGTGGTGCGTCGCAATCTAATACTGGCCTCTCAGTAACGGCACGTATACGGACTGTTTGAAGCATTGTTCCCCCTGGACGTAAGTCGGCATTGTGCCTACTATATTCAATCCCGATGCAATTTCTGTGTTTCATCGTCAATATGAAGCTCAAGGGTTACAGTAAACACCCAGTGGTGCGTCGGAATCTAATACTGGCCTCTCAGGAAAGGCACGTATTCAGACTGTTTGAAGCATTGCTCCCCCTGGACGTAAGTCGGCATTGTGCCTACTATATTCAATCCTGATGCAATTTCTGTGTTTCATCGTCAATATGAAGTTCCAAGGGTTACAGTAAACACCCAGTGGTGCGTCGCAATTTAATACCGGCCTCTTTGTAACAGCACGTACACAGAATGTTTGAAGCATTGCTCCCCCTGGACGAAAATCGTCATTGTGCCTACTATAGTCAATCCCTATGCAATTTCTCTGTTTCATCGTCAATATGAAGCTGCAAGGGTTACAGTAAACACCTAGTGGTGCGTCGCAATCTAATACTAGCATCACAGGAAAGGCACGTATACAGACTGTTTGAAGCATTGCTCCCCCTGAACGTAAGTCGGCATTGTAACTACTATATTCAATCCCTAATTTATTTCTGTGTTTCATCGTCAATCTAAAGCTCCAAGGGTTACAGTAAACACCCAGTGGTGCGTCGCAATCTAATACTGTCCTCTCAGGAAAGGCACGTATAAAGACTGTTGGAAGCATTGCTCCCCCTGGACGTAAGTCGGCATTGTGCCCACTATATTCAATCCCGATGCAATTTCTGTGTTTCATCGTCAATATGAAGCTTCAAGGGTTACAGTAAACACCCAGTGGTTCGTCGCAATCTAATACTGGCCTCCCAAGAAAGGCACGTACTCAGACTGTTTGAAGCATTCCCCCCCTGGACGTAAGTCGGCATTGTGCCAACTATATTCAACCCCGAGCAATTTCTGTGTTTCATCGTCAATATGAAGCACCAAGGGTTACAGTAAACACCCAGTGGTGCGTCGCAATCTAATACTGGCCTCTCAGTAACGGCACGTATTCAGACTGTTTGAAGCATTGCTCCCCCTGGACGTAAGTCGGCATTCAGCCTACTATATTCAATCCCGATGCAATTTCTGTGTTTCATCGTCAATATGAAGCTCCAAGGGTTACAGTAAACACCCAGTGGTGCGTCGCAATCTAATACTATGCTCTGAGTAACGGCACGTATACAGACTGTTTTAAGCATTGCTCCCCCTGGACGTAAGTCGGCATTGTGCCTACTATAATCAATCCCGATACATTTTTTGTGTTTCATCGTCAATATGAAGCTCCAAGGGTTACAGTAAACACCCAGTGGTGCTTCGCAATCTAATGCTGGCCTCTCAGTAACGGCACGTATACAGACTGTTTGAAGCATAGCACCCCATGGATGTAAGTCGGCATTGTGCCTCCTATATTTAATCCCGATGCAATTTCTGTGTTTCATCGTCAATATGAAGCTCCATGGGTTACAGTAAACACCCAGTGGTTCGTCGCAATCTAATACTGGCCACTCAGTAACGGCACGTATACAGACTGTTTGAAGCATTGCTCCCCCTGGACGTGAGTCGGCATTGTGCCTACAATATCCAATCCCGATGCAATTTCTGTGTTTGATCGTCAATATGAAGCTCCAAGGGTTACAGTAAATACCCAGTGGTGCGTCGCAATCTAATACTGGCCTCTCAGTAACGGCACGTATACAGACTGTTTGAAGCATTGCACCCCTGGACGTAAGTCGGCATTGTGCCAACTATATTTTATCCCGATGCAATTTCTGTGTTTCATCGTCAATATGAAGCTCCAAGGGTTTTATTAAACACCCTGTGGTGGGTCGCAATCTAATACTGGCCTCTTAGTAACGGCACGCATACAGACTGTTTGAAGCACTGCTCCCCCAGGGCGTAAGTCGGCATTGTGCCAACTATATTCAATACCAATGCAATTTCTGTGTTTCATCGTCAATATGAAGTTCCAAGGGTTACAGTAAACACCCTGTGGTGCGTCACAATCTAATACTGGCCTCTTAGTGACGGCACGTATACAGACTGTTTGAAGCATTGCTCCCCGTGTACGTAAGTCGGCATTCTACCTACTATATTCAGTCCCGTTGCAATTTCTGTGTTTCATCGTCAATATGAAACTCCAAGGGTTATAGTAAACTCCCAGTGGTGCGTCGCAATCAATTACTAACCTCTCAGTAACGGCACGTATACAGACTGTTTGAAGCATTGCTCCCCCTGGACGTAGGACGGCATTTTGCCTACTATATTCAATCCCGATTCAATTTCTGTGTTTCATCGTCAATATGAAGCTCCAAGGGTTACAGTAAACACCCAGTGGTGCATCGCAATGTAATACTGGCCTCTCAGTAACGGCACGTATACAGACTGTTTTAAGCATTGCTCCCCCTGGACGTAAGTCGCCATTGTGCCTACTATATTCAGTCCCCATGCAATTTCTGTGTTTCATCGTCAATATGAAGCTCCGAGGGTTACAGTAAACACCCAGTGGTGCGTCGCAATCTAATACTGGCCTCTCAGGAAAGGCACATATACAGACTGTTTGAAGCATTGTTCCCCCTGTACGTAAGTCAGCATTGTGCCTACTATATACAATCCCCATGCAATTTCTGTGTTTCATCGTCAATATGAAGCTCCAAGTGTTACAGTAAACACCCAGTGGTGCGTCGGAATCTTATACGGGCCTCTCAGTAACGGCACGCATACAGACTGTTTGAAGCACTGCTGCCCCAGGACGTAAATCGGCATTGTGCCAACTATATTCAATCCCAATGCAATTTCTGTGTTCCATCGTCAATATGAAGTTACAAGGGTTACAGTAAACACCCTGTGGTGCGTCACAATCTAATACTGGCCTCTTAGTGACGGCACGTATACAGACTGTTTGAAGCATTGCTCCCCGTGTACGTAAATCGGCATTCTGCCTACTATATTCAGTCCCGATGCAATTTCTGTGTTTCATCGTCAATATGAAATTCCAAGGGTTATAGTAAACACCCAGTGGTGCGTCGCAATCTAATACTAACCTCTCAGTAACGGCACGTATACAGACTGTTTGAAGCATTGCTCCCCCTGGACGTAAGACGGCATTGTGCCTACTGTATTCAATCCCGATTCAATTTCTGTGTTTCATCGTCAATATGAAGCTCCAAGGGTTACAGTAAACACCCAGTGGTGCGTCGCAATCTAATACTGGCCTCTCAGTAACGGCACGTATACAGACTGTTTGAAGCATTCCCCCCCTAGACCTAAGTCGGCATTGTGCCAACTATATTCAACCCCGAGCAATTTCATTGTTTCATCGTCAATATGAAGCTAAATGGGTTACAGTAAACACCCAGTGGTGCGTCGCAATCTAATACTGGCCTCTCAGTAACGGCACGTATACAGGCTGTTTGAAGCATTGCTCCCCCTGGACGTAAGTCGGCATTGTGCCTACTATATTCAATCCCGATGCAATTTCTGTGTTTCATCGTCAATATGAAGCTCCAAGGGTTACAGTAAACACCCAGTGGTGCGTCGCAATCTATTACTGGCCTCTCAGGAAAGACACGTATACAGACTGTTTGAAGCATTGCTCCCTCTGAACGTAAGTTGGCATTGTGCCTACTATATTCAATCCCGATGCAATTTCTGTGTTTCATCGTCAATATGAAGCTCCAAGGGAAACAGTAAACACCCAGTGGTGCGTCGCAATTCAATACTGGCCTCTCAGTAACGGCACGTAGACAGACTGTTTGAAGCATTGCTCCCCCTGGACGTAAGTCGGCATTGTGCCTACTATATTCAATCCCAATGCAATTTCTGTGTTTCATCGTCAATATGAAGCTCCAAGGGTTACAGTAAACACCCAGTAGTGCATCGCAATCTAATACTGGCCTCTGGCCTCTCAGGAAAGGCACGTATTCAGACTGTTTGAAGCATTACTCCCCCTGGACGTAAGTCGGCATTGTCCCTACTATATTCAATCCCGATGCAATTTCTGTGTTTCATCGTCAATATGAAGCTCCAAGGGTTACAGTAAACAACCAGTGGTGCGTCGCAATGTAATACTGGCGTTACACTAACGGCACGTATACAGACTGTTTGAAGCATTGCTCCCCCTGGACGTAAGTCGGCATTGTGCCTACTATATTCAATCCCGATGCAATTTCTGTGTTTCATCGTCAATATGAAGCTCCAAGGGTTACAGTAAACACCCAGTGGTGCGTCGCAATCTAATACTGGCCTCTCAGTAACGGCACATATACAGACTGTTTGAACATTGCTCCCTCTGGACGTAAGTCGGCATTGTGCCTACTACATTCAATCCCGATGCAATTTCTGTGTTTCATCGTCAATATGAAGCTCCAAGGGTTACAGTAAACACCCAGTGGTGCATCGCAATCTAATACTGGCCTCTCAGGAAAGGCACGTATTCAGACTGTTTGAAGCATTACTCCCCTTGGACGTAAGTCGGCATTGTGCCAACTATATTCAACCCCGAGCAATTTCTGTGTTTCATCGTCAATATGAAGCTCCAAGGGTTACAGTAAACACCCAGTGGTGCGTCCCAATCTAATACTGGCCTCTCAGTAACGGCACGTATACAGACTGTTTGAAGCATTGCTCCCCCTGGACGTAAGTCGGCATTGCGCCTACTATATTCAATCCCGATGCAATTTCTGTGTTTCATCGTCAATATGAAGTTCCAAGGGTTACAGTAAACACCCAGTGACGCGTCGCAATTTAATACCGGCCTCTTTGTAACAGCACGTACACAGAATGTTTGTAGCATTGCTCCCCCTGGACGAAAATCGGCATTGTGCCTACTATATTCAATCCCTATGCAATTTCTGTGTTTCATCGTCAATATGAAGCTCCAAGGGTTACAGTAAACACCCAGTGGTGCGTCGCAATCTAATACTAGCATCTCAGGAAAGGCTCGTATACAGACTGTTTGAAGCATTGCTCCCCCTGAACGTAAGTCGGCATTGTAACTACTATATTCAATCCCGAAGCAATTTCTGTGTTTCATCGTCAATATAAAGCTCCAAGGGTTACAGTAAACACCCAGTGGTGCGTCGGAATCTAATACTGGCCTCTCAGGAAAGGCACGTATAAAGACTGTTGGAAGCATTGCTCCCCCTGGACGTAAGTCGGCATTGTGCCTACTATATTCAATCCCGATACAATTTCTGTGTTTAACGTCAATATGAAGCTTCAAGGGTTACAGTAAACACCCAGTGGTTCGTCGCATTCTAATACTGGCCTCCCAGGAAAGGCACGTACTCAGACTGTTTGAAGCATTCCCCCCCTGGACGTAAGTCGGCATTGTGCCAACTATATTCAACCCCGAGCAATTTCTGTGTTTCAGCGTCAATATGAAGCTCCAAGGGTTACAGTAAACACCCAGTGGTGCGTCGCAATCTAATACTGGCCTCTCAGGAAAGGCACATATACAGACTGTTTGAAGCATTGCTCCCCCTGTACGTAAGTCGGCATTGTGCCTACTATATACAATCCCCATGCAATTTCTGTGTTTCATCGTCAATATGAAGCTCCAAGGGTTACAGTAAACACCCAGTGGTGCATCGCAATGTAATACTGGCCTCTCAGTAACGGCACGTATACAGACTGTTTTAAGCATTGCTCCCCCTGGACGTAAGTCGGCATTGTGCCTACTATATTCAGTCCCCATGCAATTACTGTGTTTCATCGTAAATATGAAGTTCCTAGGGTTACAGTAAACACCCTGTGGTGCGTCACAATCTAATACTGGCCTCTTAGTGAAGGCACGTATACAGAATGTTTGAAGCATTGCTCCCCGTGTACGTAAGTCGGCATTGTGCCTACTATATTCAGTCCCGATGCAATTTCTGTGTTTCATCGTCAATATGAAACTCCAAGGGTTATAGTAAACACCCAGTGGTGCGTCGCAATCTAATACTAACCGCTCAGTAACGGCACGTATACAGACAGTTTGAAGCATTGCCCCCCCTGGACGTAAGACGGCATTGTGCCTACTGTATTCAATCCCGATTCAATTTCTGTGTTTCATCGTTAATATGAAGCTCCAAGGGTTACAGTAAACACCCAGTGGTGCATCGCAATGTAATACTGGCCTCTCAGTAACGACACGTATACAGACTGTTTTAAGCATTGCTCCCCCTGGACGTAAGTCGGCATTGTGCATACTATATTCAGTCCCCATGCAATTTCTGTGTTTCATCGTCAATATGAAGCTCCGAGGGTTACAGTAAACACCCAGTGGTGCGTCGCAATCTAATACTGGCCTCTCAGGAGAGGCACACATACAGACTGTTTGAAGCATTGCTCCCCCTGTACGTAAGTCGGCATTGTGCCTACTATATACAATCCCCATGCAATTTCTGTGTTTCATCGTCAATATGAAGCTCCAAGTGTTACAGTAAACACCCAGTGGTGCGTCGGAATCTTATACTGGCCTCTCAGTAACGGCACGCATACAGACTGTTTGAAGCACTGCTCCCCCAGGACGTAAGTCGGCATTGTGCCAACTATATTCAATCCCAATGCAATTTCTGTGTTTCATCGTCAATATGAAGTTACAAGGGTTACAGTAAACACCCTGTGGTGCGTCACAATCTAATACTGGCCTCTTAGTGACGGCACGTATACAGACTGTTTGAAGCATTGCTCCCCGTGTACGTATGTCGGCATTCTGCCTACTATATTCAGTCCCGATGCAATTTCTGTGTTTCATCGTCAATATGAAACTCGAAGGGTTATAGTAAACACCCAATGGTGCGTCGCAATCTAATACTAACCTCTCAGTAACGGCACGTATACAGACTGTTTGAAGCATTGCTCCCCCTGGACGTAAGACGGCATTGTGCCTACTATATTCAATCCCGATTCAATTTCTGTGTTTCATCGTCAATATGAAGCTCCAAGGGTTACAGTAAACACCCAGTGGTGCGTCGCAATCTAATACTGGCCTCTCAGTGACTGCACGTATACAGACTGTTTGAAGCATTGCTCCCCCTGGACCTATGTCGGCATTGTGCCAACTATATTCAACCCCGAGCAATTTCATTGTTTCATCGTCAATATAAAGCTCCATGGGTTACAGTAAACACCCAGTGGTGCGTCGCAATCTAATACTGGCCTCTCAGTAACGGCACGTATACAGACTGTTTGAAGCATTGCTCCCCCTGGACGTAAGTCGGCATTGTGCCTACTATATTCAATCCCGATGCAATATCTGTGTTTCATCGTCAATATGAAGCTCCAAGGGTTACTGTAAACACCCAGTGGTGCGTCGCAATCTATTACTGGCCTCTCAGGAAAGGCACGTATACAGACTGTTTGAAGCATTGCTCCCTCTGAACGTAAGTTGGCATTGTGCCTACTATATTCAATCCCGATGCAATTTCTGTGTTTCATCGTCAATATGAAGCTCCAAGGGAAACAGTAAACACCCAGTGGTGCGTCGCAATTCAATACTGGCCTCTCAGTAACGGCACGTAGACAGACTGTTTGAAGCATTGCACCCCCTGGACTTAAGTCGGCATTGTGCCTACTATATTCAATCCCGATGCAATTTCTGAGTTTCATCGTCAATATGAAGCTCCAAGGGTTACAGTAAACACCCAGTAGTGCATCGCAATCTAATACTGGCCTCTGGCCTCTCAGGAAAGGCACGTATTCAGACTGTTTAAAGCATTACTCCCCCTGGACGTAAGTCGGCATTGTCCCTACTATATCCAATCCCGATGCAATTTCTGTGTTTCATCGTCAATATGAAGCTCCAAAAGTTACAGTAAACAACCAGTGGTGCGTCGCAATGTAATACTGGGGTTGCACTAACGGCACGTATACAGACTGTTTGAAGCATTGCTTCCCCTGGACGTAAGTCGGCATTGTGAATACTATATTCAATCCCGATGCAATTTCTGTGTTTCATCGTCAATATGAAGCTCCAAGGGTTACAGTAAACACCCAGTGGTGCGTTGCAATCCAATACTAGCCTCTCAGTAACGGCACATATACAGACTGTTTGAACATTGCTCCCTCTGGACGTAAGTCGGCATTGTGCCTACTACATTCAATCCCGATGCAATTTCTGTGTTTCATCGTCAATATGAAGCTCCAAGGGTTACAGTAAACACCCAGTGGTGCATCGCAATCTAATACTGGCCTCTCAGGAAAGGCACGTATTCAGACTGTTTGAAGCATTACTCCCCTTGGACGTAAGTCGGCATTGTGCCAACTATATTCAACCCCGAGCAATTTCTGTGTTTCATCGTCAATATGAAGCTCCAAGGGTTACAGTAAACACCCAGTGGTGCGTCCCAATCTAATACTGGCTTCTCAGTAACGGCACGAATACAGACTGTTTGAAGCATTGCTCCCCCTGGACGTAAGTCGGCACTGTGCCAACTTTGTTCAACCCCGAGCAATTTCTGTGATTCATCGTCAATATGAAGCTCCAAGGGTTACAGTAAACACCCAGTGGTGCGTCGCAATTTAATACCGGCCTCTTTGTAACAGCACGTACACAGAATGTTTGAAGCATTGCTCCCCCTGGACGAAAATCGGCATTGTGCCTACTATATTCAATCCCTATGCAATTTCTGTGTTTCATCGTCAATATGAAGCTCCAAGGGTTACAGAAAACACCCAGTGGTGCGTCGCAATCTAATACTAGCAACTCAGGAAAGGCTCGTATACAGACTGTTTGAAGCATTGCTCCCCCTGAACGTAAGTCGGCATTGTATCTACTACATTCAATCCCGAAGCAATTTCTGTGTTTCATCGTCGATATAAAGCTCCAAGGGTTACAGTAAACACCCAGTGGTGCGTCGCAATCTAATACTGACCTCTCAGGAAAGGCACGTATAAAGACTGTTGGAAGCATTGCTCCACCTGGACGTAAGTCGGCATTGTGCCTACTATATTCAATCCCGATGCAATTTCTGTGTTTAATCGTCAATATGAAGCTTCAAGGGTTACAGTAAACACCCAGTGGTTCGTCGCAATCTAATACTGGCCTCCCAGGAAAGGCACGTACTCAGACTGTTTGAAGCATTCCCCCCCTGGACGTAAGTCGGCATTGTGCCAACTATATTCAACCCCGAGCAATTTCTGTGTTTCAGCGTCAATATGAAGCTCCAAGGGTTACAGTAAACACCCAGTGGTGCGTCGCAATCTAATACTGGCCTCTCAGGAAAGGCACATATACAGACTGTTTGAAGCATTGCTCCCCCTGTACGTAAGTCGGCATTGTGCCTACTATATACAATCCCCATGCAATTTCTGTGTTTCATCGTCAATATGAAGCTCCAAGGGTTACAGTAAACACCCAGTGGTGCATCGCAATGTAATACTGGCCTCTCAGTAACGGCACGTATACAGACTGTTTTAAGCATTGCTCCCCCTGGACGTAAGTCGGCATTGTGCCTACTATATTCAGTCCCCATGCAATTTCTGTGTTTCATCGTCAATATGAAGTTCCAAGGGTTACAGTATACACCCTGTGGTGCGTCACAATCTAATACTGGCCTCTTAGTGACGGCACGTATACAGACTGTTTGAAGCATTGCTCCCCGTGTACGTAAGTCGGCATTGTGCCTACTATATTCAGTCCCCATGCAATTTCTGTGTTTCATCGTCAATATGAAGCTCCAAGGGTTACAGTAAACACCCAGTGGTGCGTCGGAATCTAATACTGGCCTCTCAGTAACGGCACGTATACATACTGTTTGAAGCATTGCTCCGCCTGGACGTAAGTCAGCATTGTGCCTACTATCTTAAATCCTGATGCAATTTCTGTGTTTCATCGTCAATATGAAGTTCCAAGGGTTACAGTAAACACCCAGTGGTGCGTCGCAATCTAATACTGGCCTCTTTGTAACGGCATGTATACAGACTGTTTGAAGCATTGCTCCCCCTGGACGTAAGTCGGCATTGTGCCTACTATATTCAATCCCGATGCAATTTCTGTGTTTCATCGTCAATATGAAGCTCCAAGGGTTACAGTAAACACCCAGTGGTTCGTCGCAATCTAATACTGGCCTCTCAGTAACGGCACGTATACAGACTGTTTGACGCATTGCTCGCCCTGGACGTATGTCGGCATTGTGCCTACTATATTCAATCCCGATGCAATTTCTGTGATTAATCGTCAATATGAGGCTCCAAGGGTTACAGTAAACACCCAGTGGTGCGTCGCAATCTAATACTGGCCTCTCAGTAACGCCACGTATACAGACTGTTTGAAGCATTGCTCCCTCTGGACGTAAGTCGGCATTGTGCCAACTATATTCAATCCCGATGCAATATCTGTGTTTCATCGTCAAAATGAAGCTCCAAGGGTTACAGTAAACACCCAGTGGTGCGTCGCAATCTAATACTGGCCTCTCAGTAACGGCACGTATACAGACTCTTTGAAGGATTCCTCCCCCTGGACGTAAGTCGGCACTGTGCCAACTTTGTTCAACCCCGAGCAATTTCTGTGATTCATCGTCAATATGAAGCTCCAAGGGTTACAGTAAACACCCAGTGGTGCGTCGCAATCTAATACTGGCCTCTTAGTAACGGCACGTATACAGACTGTTTGAAGCATTGCTCCCCGTGTACGTAAGTCGGCATTCTGCCTACTATAATCAGTCCCGATGAAATTTCTGTGTTTCATCGACAATATGAGGCTCCAAGGGTTACAGTAAACAACCAGTGGTGCGTCGCAATGTAATACTGGCGTTACACTAACGGCACGTATACAGACTGTTTGAAGCATTGCTCCCCCTGGCTGTAAGTCGGCATTGTGCCTACTATATTCAATCCCGATGCAATTTCTGTGTTTCATCGTCAATATGAAGCTCCAAGGGTTACAGTTAACACCCAGTGGTGCGTCGCAATATAATACTGGCCTCTTAGTAACGGCACGTATACAGACTGTTTTAAGCATTGCTCCCCCTGGACGTAAGTCGGCATTGTGCCTACTATATTCAATCCCGATGCAATTTCTGCGTTTCATCATCAATATGAAGCTCCAAAGGTTACAGTAAACACCCAGTGGTGCGTCGCAATCTAATACTGGCCTCTCAGTAACGGCACGTTTACAGACTGTTTGAAGCATTTTTCCCCCTGGACGTAAGTCGGCATTTTGATTACTATATTCAAGCCCGATGCAATTTCTGTGTTTCATCGTCAATATGAAGCTCCAAGGGTTACAGTAAACACACTGTGGTGCGTCGCAATCTAATACAGGCCTCTCAGTAACGGCACGTATACAGACTGTTTTAAGCATTGCTCCCCCTGGACGTAAGTCGGCATTTTACTACTATATTCCATCCCGATGCAATTTCTGTGTTTCATCGTCAATATGAAGCTAAAAGCGTTACAGTAAACACCCAGTGGTTCGTCGCAATCTAACACTGGCCTCTCAGTAACGGCACGTATACAGACTGTTTGAAGCATTGCTCCCCCTGGACGTAAGTCGGCATTGTGCCAACTATATTAAATCCCGATGCAATTTCTGTGTTTAATCGTCTATATGAAGCTCCAAGGGTTGCAGTGAACACACAGTGGTGCGTCGCAATCTAATACTGGCCTCTCAGTAACGGCACGTATACAGACTGTTTGAAGCATTCTTCCCTCTGGACGTAAGTCGGCATTGTGCCAACTATATTCAACCCCGAGCAATTTCTGTTTTTCATCGTCAATATGAAGCTCCAAGGGTTACAGTAAACACCCAGTGGTGCATCGCAATCTAATACTGGCCTCTCAGTAACGGCACGTATACAGACTGTTTGAAGCATTCATCCCCCTGGACGTAAGTCGGCATTGTGCCTACTATATTCAATCCCGATGCAATTTCTGTGTTTGATCGACAATATGAAGCTCCAAAGGATACAGTAAACACCCAGTGGTGCGTCGCAATCTAATACTGGCCTCTCTGTAACGGCACGTATACAGACTGTTTGAAGCATTCCTCCCCCTGGACGTAAGTCGGCATTTTGATTACTATATTCAAGCCCGATGCAATTTCATTGTTTCATCGTCAATATGAAGCTCCAAGGGTTACAGTAAACACACTGTGGTGCGTCGCAATCTAATACAGGCCTCTCAGTAACGGCACGTATACAGACTGTTTTAAGCATTGCTCCCCCTGGACGTAAGTCGGCATTGTGCCTACTATATTCCATCCCGATGCAATTTCTGTGTTTCATCGTCAATATGAAGCTCCAAGGGTTACAGTAAACACCCAGTGGTTCGTCGCAATCTAACACTGGCCTCTCAGTAACGGCACGTATACAGACTGTTTGAAGCATTGCTCCCCCTGGACGTAAGTCGGCATTGTGCCTACTATATTCAACCCCGAGCAATTTCTGTTTTTCATCGTCAATATGAAGCTCCAAGGGTTACAGTAAACACACAGTGGTGCGTCGCAATCTAATACTCGCCTCTCAGTAACGGCACGTATACAGACTGTTTGAAGCAATGCTCCCCCTGTACGTAAGTCGGCATTGTGCCTACTATATTCAATACCGATGCAATTTCTGTGTTTCATCGTCAATATGAAGCTCCAAGGGTTACAGTAAACACACTGTGGTGCGTCGCAATCTAATACTGGTCTCTCAGTAACGGCACGTATACAGACAGTTTTAAGCATTGCTCCCCCTGGACGTTAGACGGCATTGTGCCTACTATATTCAATCCCGATGCAATTTCTGTGTTTCATCGTCAATATGAAGCTCCAAGGGTTACAGTAAACACCCAATGGTTCGTCGCAATCTAACACTGGCCTCTCAGTAACGGCATGTATACAGACTGTTTGAAGCATTGCTCCCCCAGGCCGTATGTCGGCATTGTGCCAACTATATTCAATCCCGATGCAATTTCTGTGTTTCATCGTCAATATGAAGCTCAAGGGTTACAGTAAACACCCAGGGGTGCGTCGTAATCTAATACTGGCCTCTCAGTAACGGCACGTATAGAGACTGTTTGAAGCATTGCTCCCCCTGGACGTAAATCAGCATTGTGCCAACTATATTCAATCCCGATGCAATTTCTGTGTTTCATCGTCTATATGAAGCTCCAAGGGTTACAGTAAACACCCAGTGGTGCGTCGCAATCTAATACTGGCCTCTCAGTAACGGCACGTATACAGAGTGTTTGAAGCATTCTTCCCCCTGGACGTAAGTCGGCATTGTGCCAACTATATTCAACCCCGAGCAATTTCTGTTTTGCATCGTCAATATGAAGCTCCAAGGGTTACAGTAAACACCCAGTGGTGCGTCGCAATCTAATACTGGCCTCTCAGTAGCGGCACGTATACAGACTGTTTGAAGCATTGCTCCCCCTGGACGTAAGTCGGCATTGTGCCTACTATATTCAATACCGATGCAATTTCTGTGTTTCATCGTCAATATGAAGCTCCAAGGGTTACAGTAAACACACTGTGGTGCGTCGCAATCTAATACTGGTCTCTCAGTAACGGCATGTATACAGACTGTTTGAAGCATTGCTCCCCCTGGACGTAAGTCGGCATTGTGCCAACTATATTCAATCCCGATGCAATTTCTGTGTTTCATCGTCAATATGAAGCTCAAGGGTTACAGTAAACACGCAGGGGTGCGTCGGAATCTAATACTGGCCTCTCAGTAACGGCACGTATACCGACTGTTTGAAGCATTCCTCCCCCAGGACGTAAGTCGGCATTGTGCCAATTATATTCAACCCCGAACAATTTCTGTGATTCATGGTCAATATGAAGCTCCATGGGTTACAATAAACACCCAGTGGTGCGTCCCAATCTAATACTGGCCTCTCAGTAACGGAACGTATACAGACTGTTTGAAGCAATGCTCCTCCTGGACGTAAGTCGGCATTGTGCCTACTATATTGAATCCCGATGCAATTTCTGTGTTTCATCGACAATATGAAGCTCCAAGAGTTACAGTAAACACCCAGTGGTGCGTCGCAATCTAATACTGGCGTCTCAATAACGGCACGTATACAGACTTTTATAAGCGTTGCTCCCCCTGGACGTAAGTCGGCATTGTGCCCACTATATTCAATCCCGATGCAATTTCTGTGGTTCATCGTCAATATGAAGTTCCAAGGGTTACATTAAACACCCTGTGGTGCGTCGCAATCTAATACTGGCCTCTTAGTAACGGCACATATACAGAATATTTGAAGCACTGCTCCCCCTGGACGTAAGTCGGCATTGTGCCAACTATATTCAATCCCGATGCAATTTCTGTGTTTCATCGTCAATATGAAGTTGCAAGGGTTACAGTAAACACCCTGTGGTGCGTCGCAATCTAATACTGGCCTCTTAGTAACGGCACGTATACAGACTGTTTGAAGCATTGCTCCCCGTGTACGTAAGTCGGCATTGTGCTTACTATATTCAGTCCCGATGCAATTTCTGTGTTTCATCGTCAATATGTAGCTCCAAGGGTTACAGTAAACACCCAGTGGTGCGTCGCAATCTAATATTGGCCTCTCAGTAACGGCACGTATACAGACTGTTTTAAGCATTGGTCCCCCTGGACGTAAGTCGGCATTGTGCCTACTATATTCAGTCCCCATGCAATTTCTGTGTTTCATCGTCAATATGAAGTTCCAAGGGTTACAGTATACACCCTGTGGTGCGTCACAATCTAATACTGGCCTCTTAGTGACGGCACGTATACAGACTGTTTGAAGCATTGCTCCCCGTGTACGTAAGTCGGCATTGTGCCTACTATATTCAGTCCCCATGCAATTTCTGTGTTTCATCGTCAATATGAAGCTCCAAGGGTTACAGTAAACACCCAGTGGTGCGTCGGAATCTAATACTGGCCTCTCAGTAACGGCACGTATACATACTGTTTGAAGCATTGCTCCGCCTGGACGTAAGTCAGCATTGTGCCTACTATATTAAATCCTGATGCAATTTCTGTGTTTCATCGTCAATATGAAGTTCCAAGGGTTACAGTAAACACCCAGTGGTGCGTCGCAATCTAATACTGGCCTCTTTGTAACGGCATGTATACAGACTGTTTGAAGCATTGCTCCCCCTGGACGTAAGTCGGCATTGTGCCTACTATATTCAATCCCGATGCAATTTCTGTGTTTCATCGTCAATATGAAGCTCCAAGGGTTACAGTAAACACCCAGTGGTTCGTCGCAATCTAATACTGGCCTCTCAGTAACGGCACGTATACAGACTGTTTGACGCATTGCTCGCCCTGGACGTATGTCGGCATTGTGCCTACTATATTCAATCCCGATGCAATTTCTGTGATTAATCGTCAATATGAGGCTCCAAGGGTTACAGTAAACACCCAGTGGTGCGTCGCAATCTAATACTGGCCTCTCAGTAACGCCACGTATACAGACTGTTTGAAGCATTGCTCCCTCTGGACGTAAGTCGGCATTGTGCCTACTATATTCAATCCCGATGCAATATCTGTGTTTCATCGTCAAAATGAAGCTCCAAGGGTTACAGTAAACACCCAGTGGTGCGTCGCAATCTAATACTGGCCTCTCAGTAACGGCACGTATACAGACTCTTTGAAGGATTCCTCCCCCTGGACGTAAGTCGGCACTGTGCCAACTTTGTTCAACCCCGAGCAATTTCTGTGATTCATCGTCAATTTGAAGCTCCAAGGGTTACAGTAAACACCCAGTGGTGCGTCGCAATCTAATACTGGCCTCTTAGTAACGGCACGTATACAGACTGTTTGAAGCATTGCTCCCCGTGTACGTAAGTCGGCATTCTGCCTACTATAATCAGTCCCGATGAAATTTCTGTGTTTCATCGACAATATGAGGCTCCAAGGGTTACAGTAAACAACCAGTGGTGCGTCGCAATGTAATACTGGCGTTACACTAACGGCACGTATACAGACTGTTTGAAGCATTGCTCCCCCTGGCTGTAAGTCGGCATTGTGCCTACTATATTCAATCCCGATGCAATTTCTGTGTTTCATCGTCAATATGAAGCTCCAAGGGTTACAGTTAACACCCAGTGGTGCGTCGCAATATAATACTGGCCTCTTAGTAACGGCACGTATACAGACTGTTTTAAGCATTGCTCCCCCTGGACGTAAGTCGGCATTGTGCCTACTATATTCAATCCCGATGCAATTTCTGCGTTTCATCATCAATATGAAGCTCCAAAGGTTACAGTAAACACCCAGTGGTGCGTCGCAATCTAATACTGGCCTCTCAGTAACGGCACGTTTACAGACTGTTTGAAGCATTTTTCCCCCTGGACGTAAGTCGGCATTTTGATTACTATATTCAAGCCCGATGCAATTTCTGTGTTTCATCGTCAATATGAAGCTCCAAGGGTTACAGTAAACACACTGTGGTGCGTCGCAATCTAATACAGGCCTCTCAGTAACGGCACGTATACAGACTGTTTTAAGCATTGCTCCCCCTGGACGTAAGTCGGCATTTTACTACTATATTCCATCCCGATGCAATTTCTGTGTTTCATCGTCAATATGAAGCTAAAAGCGTTACAGTAAACACCCAGTGGTTCGTCGCAATCTAACACTGGCCTCTCAGTAACGGCACGTATACAGACTGTTTGAAGCATTGCTCCCCCTGGACGTAAGTCGGCATTGTGCCAACTATATTAAATCCCGATGCAATTTCTGTGTTTAATCGTCTATATGAAGCTCCAAGGGTTGCAGTGAACACACAGTGGTGCGTCGCAATCTAATACTGGCCTCTCAGTAACGGCACGTATACAGACTGTTTGAAGCATTCTTCCCTCTGGACGTAAGTCGGCATTGTGCCAACTATATTCAACCCCGAGCAATTTCTGTTTTTCATCGTCAATATGAAGCTCCAAGGGTTACAGTAAACACCCAGTGGTGCATCGCAATCTAATACTGGCCTCTCAGTAACGGCACGTATACAGACTGTTTGAAGCATTCATCCCCCTGGACGTAAGTCGGCATTGTGCCTACTATATTCAATCCCGATGCAATTTCTGTGTTTGATCGACAATATGAAGCTCCAAAGGATACAGTAAACACCCAGTGGTGCGTCGCAATCTAATACTGGCCTCTCTGTAACGGCACGTATACAGACTGTTTGAAGCAATCCTCCCCCTGGACGTAAGTCGGCATTTTGATTACTATATTCAAGCCCGATGCAATTTCATTGTTTCATCGTCAATATGAAGCTCCAAGGGTTACAGTAAACACACTGTGGTGCGTCGCAATCTAATACAGGCCTCTCAGTAACGGCACGTATACAGACTGTTTTAAGCATTGCTCCCCCTGGACGTAAGTCGGCATTGTGCCTACTATATTCCATCCCGATGCAATTTCTGTGTTTCATCGTCAATATGAAGCTCCAAGGGTTACAGTAAACACCCAGTGGTTCGTCGCAATCTAACACTGGCCTCTCAGTAACGGCACGTATACAGACTGTTTGAAGCATTGCTCCCCCTGGACGTAAGTCGGCATTGTGCCTACTATATTCAACCCCGAGCAATTTCTGTTTTTCATCGTCAATATGAAGCTCCAAGGGTTACAGTAAACACACAGTGGTGCGTCGCAATCTAATACTCGCCTCTCAGTAACGGCACGTATACAGACTGTTTGAAGCAATGCTCCCCCTGTACGTAAGTCGGCATTGTGCCTACTATATTCAATACCGATGCAATTTCTGTGTTTCATCGTCAATATGAAGCTCCAAGGGTTACAGTAAACACACTGTGGTGCGTCGCAATCTAATACTGGTCTCTCAGTAACGGCACGTATACAGACAGTTTTAAGCATTGCTCCCCCTGGACGTTAGACGGCATTGTGCCTACTATATTCAATCCCGATGCAATTTCTGTGTTTCATCGTCAATATGAAGCTCCAAGGGTTACAGTAAACACCCAATGGTTCGTCGCAATCTAACACTGGCCTCTCAGTAACGGCATGTATACAGACTGTTTGAAGCAATGCTCCCCCTGGACGTAAATCAGCATTGTGCCAACTATATTCAATCCCGATGCAATTTCTGTGTTTCATCGTCTATATGAAGCTCCAAGGGTTACAGTAAACACCCAGTGGTGCGTCGCGATCTAATACTGGCCTCTCAGTAACGGCACGTATACAGAGTGTTTGAAGCATTCTTCCCCCTGGACGTAAGTCGGCATTGTGCCAACTATATTCAACCCCGAGCAATTTCTGTTTTGCATCGTCAATATGAAGCTCCAAGGGTTACAGTAAACACCCAGTGGTGCGTCGCAATCTAATACTGGCCTCTCAGTAGCGGCACGTATACAGACTGTTTGAAGCATTGCTCCCCCTGGACGTAAGTCGGCATTGTGCCTACTATATTCAATACCGATGCAATTTCTGTGTTTCATCGTCAATATGAAGCTCCAAGGGTTACAGTAAACACACTGTGGTGCGTCGCAATCTAATACTGGTCTCTCAGTAACGGCATGTATACAGACTGTTTGAAGCATTGCTCCCCCTGGACGTAAGTCGGCATTGTGCCAACTATATTCAATCCCGATGCAATTTCTGTGTTTCATCGTCAATATGAAGCTCAAGGGTTACAGTAAACACGCAGGGGTGCGTCGGAATCTAATACTGGCCTCTCAGTAACGGCACGTATACCGACTGTTTGAAGCATTCCTCCCCCAGGACGTAAGTCGGCATTGTGCCAATTATATTCAACCCCGAACAATTTCTGTGATTCATGGTCAATATGAAGCTCCATGGGTTACAATAAACACCCAGTGGTGCGTCCCAATCTAATACTGGCCTCTCAGTAACGGAACGTATACAGACTGTTTGAAGCAATGCTCCTCCTGGACGTAAGTCGGCATTGTGCCTACTATATTGAATCCCGATGCAATTTCTGTGTTTCATCGACAATATGAAGCTCCAAGAGTTACAGTAAACACCCAGTGGTGCGTCGCAATCTAATACTGGCGTCTCAATAACGGCACGTATACAGACTTTTATAAGCATTGCTCCCCCTGGACGTAAGTCGGCATTGTGCCCACTATATTCAATCCCGATGCAATTTCTGTGGTTCATCGTCAATATGAAGTTCCAAGGGTTACATTAAACACCCTGTGGTGCGTCGCAATCTAATACTGGCCTCTTAGTAACGGCACATATACAGAATATTTGAAGCACTGCTCCCCCTGGACGTAAGTCGGCATTGTGCCAACTATATTCAATCCCGATGCAATTTCTGTGTTTCATCGTCAATATGAAGTTGCAAGGGTTACAGTAAACACCCTGTGGTGCGTCGCAATCTAATACTGGCCTCTTAGTAACGGCACGTATACAGACTGTTTGAAGCATTGCTCCCCGTGTACGTAAGTCGGCATTGTGCTTACTATATTCAGTCCCGATGCAATTTCTGTGTGTCATCGTCAATATGTAGCTCCAAGGGTTACAGTAAACACCCAGTGGTGCGTCGCAATCTAATATTGGCCTCTCAGTAACGGCACGTATACAGACTGTTTGAAGCATTGCTCTCCCTGGACGTAAGACGGCATTGTGCCTACTATATTCAATCCCGATGCAATTTCTGTGTTTCATCGTCAATATGAAGCTCCAAGGGTGACAGTAAACACCCAGTGGTGCGTTGCAATCCAATACTAGCCTCTCAGTAACGGCACATATACAGACTGTTTGAACATTGCTCCCTCTGGACGTAAGTCGGCATTGTGCCTACGACATTCAATCCCGATGCAATTTCTGTGTTTCATCGTCAATATGAAGCTCCAAGGGTTACAGTAAACACCCAGTGGTGCATCGCAATCTAATACTGGCCTCTCAGGAAAGGCACGTATTCAGACTGTTTGAAGCATTACTCCCCTTGGACGTAAGTCGGCATTGTGCCAACTATATTCAACCCCGAGCAATTTCTGTGTTTCATCGTCAATATGAAGCTCCAAGGGTTACAGTAAACACCCAGTGGTGCGTCCCAATCTAATACTGGCCTCTCAGTAACGGCACGTATACAGACTGTTTGAAGCATTGCTCCCCCTGGACGTAAGTCGGCATTGCGCCTACTATATTCAATCCCGATGCAATTTCTGTGTTTCATCGTCAATATGAAGTTCCAAGGGTTACAGTAAACACCCAGTGACGCGTCGCAATTTAATACCGGCCTCTTTGTAACAGCACGTACACAGAATGTTTGTAGCATTGCTCCCCCTGGACGAAAATCGGCATTGTGCCTACTATATTCAATCCCTATTCAATTTCTGTGTTTCATCGTCAATATGAAGCTCCAAGGGTTACAGTAAACACCCAGTGGTGCGTCGCAATCTAATACTAGCATCTCAGGAAAGGCTCGTATACAGACTGTTTGAAGCATTGCTCCCCCTGAACGTAAGTCGGCATTGTAACTACTATATTCAATCCCGACGCAATTTCTGTGTTTCATCGTCAATATAAAGCTCCAAGGGTTACAGTAAACACCCAGTGGTGCGTCGCAATCTAATACTGGCCTCTCAGGAAAGGCACGTATAAAGACTGTTGGAAGCATTGCTCCCCCTGGACGTAAGTCGGCATTGTGCCTACTATATTCAATCCCGATACAATTTCTGTGTTTAATCGTCAATATGAAGCTTCAAGGGTTACAGTAAACACCCAGTGGTTCGTCGCATTCTAATACTGGCCTCCCAGGAAAGGCACGTACTCAGACTGTTTGAAGCATTCCCCCCCTGGACGTAAGTCGGCATTGTGCCAACTATATTCAACCCCGAGCAATTTCTGTGTTTCAGCGTCAATATGAAGCTCCAAGGGTTACAGTAAACACCCAGTGGTGCGTCGCAATCTAATACTGGCCTCTCAGGAAAGGCACATATACAGACTGTTTGAAGCATTGCTCCCCCTGTACGTAAGTCGGCATTGTGCCTACTATATACAATCCCCATGCAATTTCTGTGTTTCATCGTCAATATGAAGCTCCAAGGGTTACAGTAAACACCCAGTGGTGCATCGCAATGTAATACTGGCCTCTCAGTAACGGCACGTATACAGACTGTTTTAAGCATTGCTCCCCCTGGACGTAAGTCGGCATTGTGCCTACTATATTCAGTCCCCATGCAATTACTGTGTTTCATCGTCAATATGAAGTTCCTAGGGTTACAGTAAACACCCTGTGGTGCGTCACAATCTAATACTGGCCTCTTAGTGAAGGCACGTATACAGACTGTTTGAAGCATTGCTCCCCGTGTACGTAAGTCGGCATTCTGCCTACTATATTCAGTCCCGATGCAATTTCTGTGTTTCATCGTCAATATGAAACTCCAAGGGTTATAGTAAACACCCAGTGGTGCGTCGCAATCTAATACTAACCGCTCAGTAACGGCACGTATACAGACAGTTTGAAGCATTGCTCCCCCTGGACGTAAGACGGCATTGTGCCTACTGTATTCAATCCCGATTCAATTTCTGTGTTTCATCGTCAATATGAAGCTCCAAGGGTTACAGTAAACACCCAGTGGTGCATCGCAATGTAATACTGGCCTCTCAGTAACGACACGTATACAGACTGTTTTAAGCATTGCTCCCCCTGGACGTAAGTCGGCATTGTGCCTACTATATTCAGTCCCCATGCAATTTCTGTGTTTCATCGTCAATATGAAGCTCCGAGGGTTACAGTAAACACCCAGTGGTGCGTCGCAATCTAATACTGGCCTCTCAGGAAAGGCACATATACAGACTGTTTGAAGCATTGCTCCCCCTGTACGTAAGTCGGCATTGTGCCTACTATATACAATCCCCATGCAATTTCTGTGTTTCATCGTCAATATGAAGCTCCAAGTGTTACAGTAAACACCCAGTGGTGCGTCGGAATCTTATACTGGCCTCTCAGTAACGGCACGCATACAGACTGTTTGAAGCACTGCTCCCCCAGGACGTAAGTCGGCATTGTGCCAACTATATTCAATCCCAATGCAATTTCTGTGTTTCATCGTCAATATGAAGTTACAAGGGTTACAGTAAACACCCTGTGGTGCGTCACAATCTAATACTGGCCTCTTAGTGACGGCACGTATACAGACTGTTTGAAGCATTGCTCCCCGTGTACGTATGTCGGCATTCTGCCTACTATATTCAGTCCCGATGCAATTTCTGTGTTTCATCGTCAATATGAAACTCCAAGGGTTATAGTAAACACCCAATGGTGCGTCGCAATCTAATACTAACCTCTCAGTAACGGCACGTATACAGACTGTTTGAAGCATTGCTCCCCCTGGACGTAACACGGCATTGTGCCTACTATATTCAATCCCGATTCAATTTCTGTGTTTCATCGTCAATATGAAGCTCCAAGGGTTACAGTAAACACCCAGTGGTGCGTCGCAATCTAATACTGGCCTCCCAGTAACGGTACATATACAGACTGTTTGAAGCATTGCTCCCCCTGGACCTATGTCGGCATTGTGCCAACTATATTCAACCCCGAGCAATTTCATTGTTTCATCGTCAATATGAAGCTCCATGGGTTACAGTAAACACCCAGTGGTGCGTCGCAATCTAATACTGGCCTCTCAGTAACGGCACGTATACAGACTGTTTGAAGCATTGCTCCCTCTGAACGTAAGTTGGCATTGTGCCTACTATATTCAATCCCGATGCAATTTCTGTGTTTCATCGTCAATATGAAGCTCCAAGGGAAACAGTAAACACCCAGTGGTGCGTCGCAATTCAATACTGGCCTCTCAGTAACGGTACGTATACAGACTGTTTGAAGCATTGCTCCCCCTGGACCTATGTCGGCATTGTGCCAACTATATTCAACCCCGAGCAATTTCATTGTTTCATCGTCAATATGAAGCTCCATGGGTTACAGTAAACACCCAGTGGTGCGTCGGAATCTAATACTGGCCTCTCAGTAACGGCACGTATACAGACTGTTTGAAGCATTGCTCCCCCTTGACGTAAGTCGGCATTGTGCCTACTATATTCAATCCCGATGCAATTTCTGTGTTTCATCGTCAATATGAAGCTCAAAGGGTTACAGTAAACACCCAGTGGTGCGTCGCAATTTATTACTGGCCTCTCAGGAAAGGCACGTATACAGACTGTTTGAAGCATTGCTCCCTCTGAACGTAAGTTGGCATTGTGCCTACTATATTCAATCTCGATGCAATTTCAGAGTTTCATCGTCAATATGAAGCTCCAAGGGTTACAGTAAACACCCAGTAGTGCATCGCAATCTAATACTGGCCTCTGGCCTCTCAGGAAAGGCACGTATTCAGACTGTTTGAAGCATTACTCCCCCTGGACGTAAGTCGGCATTGTCCCTACTATATTCAATCCCGATGCAATTTCTGTGTTTCATCGTCAATATGAAGCTCCAAGGGTTACAGTAAACAACCAGTGGTGCGTCGCAATGTAATACTGGCGTTGCACTAACGGCACGTATACAGACTGTTTGAAGCATTGCTCCCCCTGGACGTAAGTCGGCATTGTGAATACTATATTCAATCCCGATGCAATTTCTGTGTTTCATCGTCAATATGAAGCTCCAAGGGTTACAGTAAACACCCAGTGGTGCGTTGCAATCCAATACTAGCCTCTCAGTAACGGCACATATACAGACTGTTTGAACATTGCTCCCTCTGGACGTAAGTCGGCATTGTGCCTACTACATTCAATCCCGATGCAATTTCTGTGTTTCATCGTCAATATGAAGCTCCAAGGGTTACAGTAAACACCCAGTGGTGCATCGCAATCTAATACTTGCCTCTCAGGAAAGGCACGTATTCAGACTGTTTGAAGCATTACTCCCCTTGGACGTAAGTCGGCATTGTGCCAACTATATTCAACCCCGAGCAATTTCTGTGTTTCATCGTCAATATGAAGCTCCAAGGGTTACAGTAAACACCCAGTGGTGCGTCCCAATCTAATACTGGCCTCTCAGTAACGGCAAGTATACAGACTGTTTGAAGCATTGCTCCCCCTGGACGTAAGTCGGCATTGTGCCTCCTATATTCAATCCTGATGCAATTTCTGTGTTTCATCGTCAATATGAAGTTCCAAGGGTTACAGTAAACACCCAGTGGTGCGTCGCAATTTAATACCGGCCTCCTTGTAACAGCACGTACACAGAATGTTTGAAGCATTGCTCCCCCTGGACGAAAATCGGCATTGTGCCTACTATATTCAATCCCTATGCAATTTCTGTGTTTCATCGTCAATATGAAGCTCCAAGGGTTACAGAAAACACCCAGTGGTGCGTCGCAATCTAATACTAGCATCTCAGGAAAGGCTCGTATACAGACTGTTTGAAGCATTGCTCCCCCTGAACGTAAGTCGGCATTGTATCTACTATATTCAATCCCGAAGCAATTTCTGTGTTTCATCGTCGATATAAAGCTCCAAGGGTTACAGTAAACACCCAGTGGTGCGTCGCAATCTAATACTGGCCTCTCAGGAAAGGCACGTATAAAGACTGTTGGAAGCATTGCTCCCCCTGGACGTAAGTCGGCATTGTGCCTACTATATTCAATCCCGATGCAATTTCTGTGTTTAATCGTCAATATGAAGCTTCAAGGCTTACAGTAAACACCCAGTGGTTCGTCGCAATCTAATACTGGCCTCCCAGGAAAGGCACGTACTCAGACTGTTTGAAGCATTCCCCCCCTGGACGTAAGTCGGCATTGTGCCAACTATATTCAACCCCGAGCAATTTCTGTGTTTCAGCGTCAATATGATGCTCCAAGGGTTACAGTAAACACCCAGTGGTGCGTCGCAATCTAATACTGGCCTCTCAGGAATGGCACATATACAGACTGTTTGAAGCATTGCTCCCCCTGTACGTAAGTCGGCATTGTGCCTACTATATACAATCCCCATGCAATTTCTGTGTTTCATCGTCAATATGAAGCTCCAAGGGTTACAGTAAACACCCAGTGGTGCATCGCAATGTAATACTGGCCTCTCAGTAACGGCACGTATACAGACTGTTTTAAGCATTGCTCCCCCTGGACGTAAGTCGGCATTGTGCCTACTATATTCAGTCCCCATGCAATTTCTGTGTTTAATCGTCAATATGAAGTTCCAAGGGTTACAGTAAACACCCTGTGGTGCGTCACAATCTAATACTGGCCTCTTAGTGACGGCACGTATACAGACTGTTTGAAGCATTGCTCCCCGTGTACGTAAGTCGGCATTCTGCCTACTATATTCAGTCCCGATGCAATTTCTGTGTTTCATCGTCAATATGAAACTCCAAGTGTTATAGTAAACACCCAGTGGTGCGTCGCAATCTAATACTAACCTCTCAGTAACGGCACGTATACAGACAGTTTGAAGCATTGCTCCCCCTGGACGTAAGACGGCATTGTGCCTACTGTATTCAATCCCGATTCAATTTCTGTGTTTCATCGTCAATATGAAGCTCCAAGGGTTACAGTAAACACCCAGTGGTGCATCGCAATGTAATACTGGCCTCTCAGTAACGGCACGTATACAGACTGTTTTAAGCATTGCTCCCCCTGGACGTAAGTCGGCATTGTGCCTACTATATTCAGTCCCCATGCAATTTCTGTGTTTCATCGTCAATATGAAGCTCCGAGGGTTACAGTAAACACCCAGTGGTGCGCCGCAATCTAATATTGGCCTCTCAGGAAAGGCACATATACAGACTGTTTGAAGCATTGCTCCCCCTGTACGTAAGTCGGCATTGTGCCTACTATATACAATCCGCATGCAATTTCTGTGTTTCATCGTCAATATGAAGCTCCAAGGGTTACAGTAAACACCCAGTGGTGCGTCGGAATCTAATACTGGCCTCTCAGTAACGGCACGTATACATACTGTTTGAAGCATTGCTCCCCCTGGACGTAAGTCGGCATTGTGCCTACTATATTAAATCCTGATGCAATTTCTGTGTTTCATCGTCAATATGAAGTTCCAAGGGTTACAGTAAACACCCAGTGGTGTGTCGCAATGTAATACTGGCCTCTTTGTAACGGCATGTATACAGACTGTTTGAAGCATTGCTCCCCCTGGACGTAAGTCGGCATTGTGCCTACTATATTCAATCCCGATGCAATTTCTGTGTTTCATCGTCAATATGAAGCTCCAAGGGTTACAGTAAACACCCAGTGGTTCGTCGCAATCTAATACTGGCCTCTCAGGAAAGGCACGTATACAGACTGTTTGACGCATTGCTCGCCCTGGACGTATGTCGGCATTGTGCCTACTATATTCAATCCCGATGTAATTTCTGTGATTAATCGTCAATATGAGGCTCCAAGGGTTACAGTAAACACCCAGTGGTGCGTCGCAATCTAATACTGGCCTCTCAGTAACGCCACGTATACAGACTGTTTGAAGCATTGCTCCCCCTGGACGTAAGTCGGCATTGTGCCTACTATATTCAATCCCGATGCAATATCTGTGTTTCATCGTCAAAATGAAGCTCCAAGGGTTACAGTAAACACCCAGTGGTGCGTAGCAATCTAATACTGGCCTCTCAGTAACGGCACGTATACAGACTCTTTGAAGGATTCCTCCCCCTGGACGTAAGTCGGCACTGTGCCAACTATGTTCAACCCCGAGCAATTTCTGTGATTCATCGTCAATATGAAGCTCCAAGGGTTACAGTAAACACCCAGTGGTGCGTCGCAATCTAATACTGGCCACTTAGTAACGGCACGTATACAGACTGTTTGAAGCATTGCTCCCCGTGTACGTAAGTCGGCATTCTGCCTACTATAATCAGTCCCGATGAAATTTCTGTGTTTCATCGTCAATATGATGCTCCAAGGGTTACAGTAAACAACCAGTGGTGCGTCGCAATGTAATACTGGCGTTACACTAACGGCACGTATACAGACTGTTTGAAGCATTGCTCCCCCTGGACGTAAGTCGGCATTGTGCTTACTATATTCAATCCCGATGCAATTTCTGCGTTTCATCATCAATATGAAGCTCCAAAGGTTACAGTAAACACCCAGTGGTGCGTCGCAATCTAATACTGGCCTCTCAGTAACGGCACGTTTACAGACTGTTTGAAGCATTCCTCCCCCTGGACGTAAGTCGGCATTTTGATTACTATATTCAAGCCCGATGCAATTTCTGTGTTTCATCGTCAATATGAAGCTCCAAGGGTTACAGTAAACACACTGTGGTGCGTCGCAATCTAATACAGGTCTCTCAGTAACGGCACGTATACAGACTGTTTTAAGCATTGCTCCCCCTGGACGTAAGTCGGCATTTTCCTACTATATTCCATCCCGATGCAATTTCTGTGTTTCATCGTCAATATGAAGCTCCAAGCGTTACAGTAAACACCCAGTGGTTCGTCGCAATCTAACACTGGCCTCTCAGTAACGGCACGTATACAGACTGTTTGAAGCATTGCTCCCCCTGGACGTAAGTCGGCATTGTGCCAACTATATTAAATCCCGATGCAATTTCTGTGTTTCATCGTCTATATGAAGCTCCAAGGGTTACAGTGAACACCCAGTGGTGCGTCGCAATCTAATACTGGCCTCTCAGTAACGGCACGTATACAGACTGTTTGAAGCATTCTTCCCCCTGGACGTAAGTCGGCATTGTGCCAACTATATTCAACCCCGAGCAATTTCTGTTTTTCATCGTCAATATGAAGCTCCAAGGGTTACAGTAAACACCCAGTGGTGCATCGCAATCTAATACTGGCCTCTCAGTAACGGCACGTATACAGACTGTTTGAAGCAATGCTCCCCCTGGACGTAAGTCGGCATTGTGCCTACTATATTCAATCCCGATGCAATTTCTGTGTTTCATCGTCAATATGAGGCTCCAAGGGTTACAGTAAACATCCAGTGGTTCGTCGCAATCTAATACTGGCCTCTCAGTAACGGCACGTATACAGACTGTTTGAAGCATTCATCCCCCTGGACGTAAGTCGGCATTGTGCCTACTATATTCAATCCCGATGCAATTTCTGTGTTTCATCGACAATATGAAGCTCCAAAGGATACAGTAAACACCCAGTGGTGCGTCGCAATCTAATACTGGCCTCTCAGTAACGGCACGTATACAGACTGTTTGAAGCATTCCTCCCCCTGGACGTAAGTCGGCATTTTGATTACTATATTCAAGCCCTATGCAATTTCTGTGTTTCATCGTCAATATGAAGCTCCAAGGGTTACAGTAAACACACTGTGGTGCGTCGCAATCTAATACAGGCCTCTCAGTAACGGCACGTATACAGACTGTTTTAAGCATTGCTCCCCCTGGACGTAAGTCGGCATTGTGCCTACTATATTCCATCCCGATGCAATTTCTGTGTTTCATCGTCAATATGAAGCTCCAAGGGTTACAGTAAACACTCAGTGGTTCGTCGCAATCTAACACTGGCCTCTCAGTAACGGCACGTATACAGACTGTTTGAAGCATTGCTCCCCCTGGACGTAAGTCGGCATTGTGCCTACTATATTCAACCCCGAGCAATTTCTGTTTTTCATCGTCAATATGAAGCTCCAAGGGTTACAGTAAACACCCAGTGGTGCGTCGCAATCTAATACTCGCCTCTCAGTAACGGCACGTATACAGACTGTTTGAAGCATTGCTCCCCCTGTACGTAAGTCGGCATTGTGCCTACTATATTCAATACCGATGCAATTTCTGTGTTTCATCGTCAATATGAAGCTCCAAGGGTTACAGTAAACACACTGTGGTGCGTCGCAATCTAATACTGGTCTCTCAGTAACGGCACGTATACAGACAGTTTGAAGCATTGCTCCCCCTGGACGTTAGACGGCATTGTGCCTACTATATTCAATCCCGATGCAATTTCTGTGTTTCATCGTCAATATGAAGCTCCAAGGGTTACAGTAAACACCCAATGGTTCGTCGCAATCTAACACTGGCCTCTCAGTAACGGCATGTATACAGACTGCTTGAAGCATTGCTCCCCCAGGACGTATGTCGGCATTGTGCCAACTATATTCAATCCCGATGCAATTTCTGTGTTTCATCGTCAATATGAAGCTCAAGGGTTACAGTAAACACCCAGGGGTGCGTCGGAATCTAATACTGGCCTCTCAGTAACGGCACGTATAGAGACTGTTTGAAGCATTGCTCCCCCTGGACGTAAATCAGCATTGTGCCAACTATATTCAGTCCCGATGCAATTTCTGTGTTTCATCGTCAATATGAAGTTGCAAGGGTTACAGTAAACACCCTGTGGTGCGTCGCAATCTAATACTGGCCTCTTAGTAACGGCACGTATACAGACTGTTTGAAGCATTGCTCCCCGTGTACGTAAGTCGGCATTGTGCCTACTATATTCAGTCCCGAAGCAATTTCTGTGTTTCATCGTCATTATGAAGCTCCAAGGGTTACAGTAAATACCCAGTGGTGCGTCGCAGTCTAATACTGGCCTCTCAGGAAAGGCACGTATACAGACTGTTTGAAGCATTGCTCCCCCTGGACGTAAGTCGGCATTGTGCCAACTATATTCAACCCCGAGCAATTTCTGTGTTTCATCGTCAATATGAAGCTCCAAGGGTTACAGTAAACACACTGTGGTGCGTCGCAATCTAATACTGGTCTCTCAGTAACGGCATGTATACAGACTGTTTGAAGCATTGCTCCCCCTGGACGTAAGTCGGCATTGTGCCAACAATATTCAATCCCGATGCAATTTCTGTGTTTCATCGTCAATATGAAGCTCAAGGGTTACAGTAAACACGCAGGGGTGCGTCGGAATCTAATACTGGCCTCTCAGTAACGGCACGTATACCGACTGTTTGAAGCATTCCTCCCCCTGGACGTAAGTCGGCATTGTGCCAACTATATTCAATCCCGATGTAATTTCTGTGTTTCATCGTCAATATGAAGCTCAAGGGTTACAGTAAACACCCAGGGGTGCGTCGCAATCTAATACTGGCCTCTCAGTAACGGCACGTATACATACTGTTTGAAGCATTGCTCCCCCTGGACGTAGGTCGGCATTGTGCCAACTATATACAGCCCCGAGCAATTTCTGTGATTCATCGTCCATATGAAGCTCCAAGGGTTACAGTAAACACCCTGTGGTGCGTCGCAATCTAATACTGTCCTCTTAGTAACGGCACGTACACAGACTGTTTGAAGCATTGCTCCCCGTGTACGTAAGTCGGCATTGTGCTTACTAGATTCAGTCCCGATGCAAGTTCTGTGTTTCATCGTCAATATGAAGACCCAAGGGTTACAGTTAACACCCTGTGGTGCGCCGCAATCTAATACTGGCCTCTTAGTAACGGCACATATACAGACTGTTTGAAGCACTGCTCCCCCTGGACGTAAGTCGGAATTGTGTCAACTATATTTAATCCCGATGCAATTTCTATGTTTCATCGTCGATATGAAGTTCCAAGGGTTGCAGTAAACACCCTGTGGTGCGTCGCAATCTAATACTAACATCTCAGGAAAGGCACGTATACAGACTGTTTTTTAAGCATTGCTCCCCCTGACCGTAAGTAGGCATTGTAACTACTATATTCAATCCCGATGCAATTTCTGTGTTTCATCGTCAATATTAAGCTCCAAGTGTTATAGTAAACACCCAGTGGAGCGTCGCAATCTAATACTGGCCTCTCAGGAAAGGCACGTATACAGACTGTTTGAAGCATTGCTACCCCTGGACGTAAGTCGGCATTGTCCCTACTATATTCAATCCCGATGCAATTTCTGCGTTTCATCGTCAATATGAAGCTCCAAGGGTTACAGTAAACACCCAGTGGTGCGTCGCAATCTAATACTGGCCTCTTAGTAACGACACGTATACAGACTGTTTGAAGCATTGCTCCCCGTGTACGTAAGCCGGCATTCTGCCTACTATATTCAGTCCCGATGAAATTTCTGTGTTTCATCGTCAATATGAGGCTCCAAGTGTTACAGTAAACACCCAGTGGTGCTTCGCAATCTAATACTGGCCTCTCAGTAACAGCACGTATACAGACTGTTTTAAGCATTGCTCCCCCTGGACGTAAGTCAGCATTGTGCCTACTATATTCAATCCCGTTGCAATTTCTGTGTTTCATCGTCAATATGAAGCTCCAAGGGTTACAGTAAACACCCAGTGGTGCGTCGCAATCTAATACTGGCCTCTCAGTAACGGCACCTATACAAACTGTTTGAAGCATTGCTCCCCCTGTACGTAATTCGGCATTGTGCCTACTATAATCAATCCCCATGCAATATCTGTATTTCATCGTCAATATGAAGCTCCAAGGGTTACAGTAAACACCCAGTGGTGCGTCGGAATCTAATACTGGCCTATCAGTAACGGCATGTATACAGACTGTTTGAAGCATCGCTCCCCCTGGACGTAAGTCGGCATTGTGCCTACTATATTCAATCCTGATGCAATTTCTGTGTTTCATCGTCAATATGAAGTTCCAAGGGTTACAGTAAAAACCCAGTGGTGCGTCGCAATCTAATATTGGCCTCTTTGTAACGGCACGTATACAAACTGTTTGAAGCATTGCTTCCCCTGGACGTAAGTCGACATTGTGCCTACTATATTCAATCCCCATGCATTTTCTGTGTTTCAACGTCAATATGAAGCTCCAAGGGTTACAGTAAACTCCCAGTGGTGCGTCGCAATCTAATACTGGCCTCTCAGGAAAGGCACGTATACAGACTGTTTGACGCATTGCTTCCCCTGGACGTAAGTCGGCCTTTTGCATACTATATTCAATCCCGATGCAATTTCTGTGTTTCATCGTCAATATGAGGCTCCAAGGGTTACAGTAAACACCCAGTGGTGCGTCGCAATCTAATACTGGCCTCTCAGTAACGGCACGTATACAGACATTTTGAAGCATTCATCCCCCTGGACGTAAGTCGGCATTGTGCCTACTATATTCAATTCCGATGCAATTTCTGTGTTTCATCGTCAATATGAAGCTCCAAGGGTTACAGGAAACACCTAGTGGTGCGTCGCAATCTAATACTGGCCTCTCAGTAATGGCACATATACAGACTGTTTGAAGCATTGCTCCCCCTGGACGTAAGTCGGCATTGTGCCTACTATACTCAATCCCAATGCAATTTCTGTGTTTCATCGTCAATATGAAGTTCCAAGGGTTACAGTTAACACCCAGTGGTGCGTCGCAATATAATACTGGCCTCTTAGTAACGGCACGTATACAGACTGTTTTAAGCATTGCTGCCCCTGGACGTAAGTCGGCATTGTGCCTACTATATTCAATCCCAACGCAATTTCTGTGTTTCATCGTCAATATGAAGCTCCAAAGGTTACAGTAAACACCCAGTGGTGCGTCGCAATCTAATACTGGCCTCTCAGTAACGGCACGTATACAGACTGTTTGAAGCATTCCTCCCCCTGGACGTAAGTCGGCATTTTGATTACTATATTCAAGCCCGATGCAATATCTGTGTTTCATCGTCTATATGAAGCTCCAAGGGTTACAGTAAACACACTGTGGTGCGTCGCAATCTAATACAGGCCTCTCAGTAACGGCACGTATACAGACTGTTTGAAGCATTGCTCCCCCTGGACGTAAGTCGGCATTGTGCCTACTATATTCCATCCCGATGCAATTTCTGTGTTTCATCGTCAATATGAAGCTCCAAGTGTACAGTAAACACCCAGTGGTTCGTCGCAATCTAACACTGGCCTCTCAGTAACGGCACGTATACAGACTGTTTGAAGCATTGCTCCCCCTGGACGCAAGTCGGCATTGTGCCAACTATATTCAATCCCGATGCAATTTCTGTGTTTCATCGTCAATATGATGCTCCAAGGGTTACAGTAAACACACTGTGGTGCGTCGCAATCTAATACTGGCCTCTTAGTAACGGCACGTATACAGACTGTTTGAAGCATTGCTCCCCGTGTACGTAAGTCGGCATTCTGCCTACTATATTCAGTCCCGATGAAATTTCTGTGTTTCATCGTCAATATGAAGCTCCAAGGGTTACAGTAAACACCCAGTGGTGCTTCGGAATCTAATACTGGCCTCTCAGTAACGGCACGTATACAGACTGTTTGAAGCATTGCTTCCTCTGGACGTAAGTCGGCATTGTTCCTACTATATTCAATCCCGACGCAATTTCTGTGTTTCATCGTCATTATGAAGCTCCAAGGGTTACAGTAAATACCCAGTGGTGCGTCGGAATCTAATACTGGCCTCTCAGTAACGGCACGTATAGAGACTGTTTGAAGCATTGCTCCCCCTGGACGTAAGTCAGCATTGTGCCAACTATATTCAATCCCGATGCAATTTCTGTGTTTCATCGTCTATATGAAGCTCCAAGGGTTACAGTAAACACCCAGTGGTGCGTCGCAATCTAATACTGGCCTCTCAGTAACGGCACGTATACAGACTGTTTGATGCATTCTTCCCCCTGGACGTAAGTCGGCATTGTGCCAACTATATTCAACCCCGAGCAATTTCTGTTTTACATCGTCAATATGAAGCTCCAAGGGTTACAGTAAACACCCAGTGGTGCGTCGCAATCTAAAACTGGCCTCTCAGTAACGGCACGTATACAGACTGTTTGAAGCATTGCTCCCCCTGGACGTAAGTCGGCATTGTGCCTACTATATTCAATACCGATGCAATTTCTGTGTTTCATCGTCAATCTGAAGCTCCAAGGGTTACAGTAAACACACTGTGGTGCGTCGCAATCTAATACTGGTCTCTCAGTAACGGCATGTATACAGACTGTTTTAAGCATTGCTCCCCCTGGACGTTAGTCGCCATTGTGCCTACTATATTCAATCCCGATGCAATTTCTGTGTTTCATCGTCAATATGAAGTTGCAAGGGTTACAGTAAACACCCTGTGGTGCGTCGCAATCTAATACTGGCCTCTTAGTAACGGCACGTATACAGACTGTTTGAAGCATTGCTCCCCGTGTACGTAAGTCGGCATTGTGCTTACTATATTCAGTCCCGATGCAATTTCTGTGTTTCATCGTCAATATGTAGCTCCAAGGGTTACAGTAAACACCCAGTGGTGCGTCGCAATCTAATATTGGCCTCTCAGTAACGGCACGTATACAGACTGTTTGAAGCATTGCTCTCCCTGGACGTAAGACGGTATTGTGCCTACTATATTCAATCCCGATGCAATTTCTGTGTTTCATCGTCAATATGAAGCTCCAAGGGTTACAGTAAACACCCAGTGGTGCGTCGCAATCTAATACTGGCGTCTCAATAACGGCACGTATACAGACTGTTATAAGTATTGCTCCCCCTGGACGTAAGTCGGCATTGTGCCCACTATATTCAATCCCGATGCAATTTCTGTGGTTCATCGTCAATATGAAGTTCCAAGGGTTACATTAAACACCCTGTGGTGCGTCGCAATCTAATACTGGCCTCTTAGTAACGGCACATATACAGAATATTTGAAGCACTGCTCCCCCTGGACGTAAGTCGGCATTGTGCTTACTATATTCAGTCCCGATGCAATTTCTGTGTTTCATCGTCAATATGTAGCTCCAAGGGTTACAGTAAACACCCAGTGGTGCGTCGCAATCTAATATTGTCCTCTCAGTAACGGCACGTATACAGACTGTTTGAAGCATTGCTCTCCCTGGACGTAAGACGGCATTGTGCCTACTATATTCAATCCCGATGCAATTTCTGTGTTTCATCGTCAAAATGAAGCTCCAAGGGTTACAGTAAACACCCAGTGGTGCGTCGCAATTTAATACTGGCCTCTCAGTAACGGCACGTATACATACTGTTTGAAGCATTGCTCCCCCTGGACGTAGGTCGGCATTGTGCCAACTATATTCAACCCCGAGCAATTTCTGTGATTCATCGTCCATATGAAGCTCCAAGGGTTACAGTAAACACCCTGTGGTGCGTCGCAATCTAATACTGTCCTCTTAGTAACGGCACGTACACAGACTGTTTGAAGCATTGCTCCCCGTGTACGTAAGTCGTCATTATGCTTACTAGATTCAGTCCCGATGCAATTTCTGTGTTTCATCGTCAATATGAAGTTCCAAGGGTTACAGTTAACACACTGTGGTGCGCCGCAATCTAATACTGGCCTCTTAGTAACGACACATATACAGACTGTTTGAAGCACTGCTCCCCCTGGACGTAAGTCGGAATTGTGTCAACTATATTCAATCCCGATGCAATTTCTATGTTTGATCGTCGATATCAAGTTCCAAGGGTTGCAGTAAACACCCTGTGGTGCGTCGCAATCTAATACTAACATCTCAGGAAAGGCACGTATACAGACTGTTTTAAGCATTGCTCCCCCTGGACGTAAGTCGGCATTGTGCCTACTATATTCAGTCCCCATGCAATTTCTGTGTTTCATCGTCAATATGAAGCTCCGAGGGTTACAGTAAACACCCAGTGGTGCGCCGCAATCTAATATTGGCCTCTCAGGAAAGGCACATATACAGACTGTTTGAAGCATTGCTCCCCCTGTACGTAAGTCGGCATTGTGCCTACTATATACAATCCGCATGCAATTTCTGTGTTTCATCGTCAATATGAAGCTCCAAGGGTTACAGTAAACACCCAGTGGTGCGTCGGAATCTAATACTGGCCTCTCAGTAACGGTACGTATACATACTGTTTGAAGCATTGCTCCCCCTGGACGTAAGTCGGCATTGTGCCTACTATATTAAATCCTGATGCAATTTCTGTGTTTCATCGTCAATATGAAGTTCCAAGGGTTACAGTAAACACCCAGTGGTGTGTCGCAATCTAATACTGGCCTCTTTGTAACGGCATGTATACAGACTGTTTGAAGCATTGCTCCCCCTGGACGTAAGTCGGCATTGTGCCTACTATATTCAATCCCGATGCAATTTCTGTGTTTCATCGTCAATATGAAGCTCCAAGGGTTACAGTAAACACCCAGTGGTTCGTCGCAATCTAATACTGGCCTCTCAGGAAAGGCACGTATACAGACTGTTTGACGCATTGCTCGCCCTGGACGTATGTCGGCATTGTGCCTACTATATTCAATCCCGATGTAATTTCTGTGATTAATCGTCAATATGAGGCTCCAAGGGTTACAGTAAACACCCAGTGGTGCGTCGCAATCTAATACTGGCCTCTCAGTAACGCCACGTATACAGACTGTTTGAAGCATTGCTCCCCCTGGACGTAAGTCGGCATTGTGCCTACTATATTCAATCCCGATGCAATATCTGTGTTTCATCGTCAAAATGAAGCTCCAAGGGTTACAGTAAACACCCAGTGGTGCGTCGCAATCTAATACTGGCCTCTCAGTAACGGCACGTATACAGACTCTTTGAAGGATTCCTCCCCCTGGACGTAAGTCGGCACTGTGCCAACTATGTTCAACCCCGAGCAATTTCTGTGATTCATCGTCAATATGAAGCTCCAAGGGTTAAAGTAAACACCCAGTGGTGCGTCGCAATCTAATACTGGCCTCTTAGTAACGGCACGTATACAGACTGTTTGAAGCATTGCTCCCCGTGTACGTAAGTCGGCATTCTGCCTACTATAATCAGTCCCGATGAAATTTCTGTGTTTCATCGTCAATATGAAGCTCCAAGGGTTACAGTAAACAACCAGTGGTGCGTCGCAATGTAATACTGGCGTTACACTAACGGCACGTATACAGACTGTTTGAAGCATTGCTCCCCCTGGACGTAAGTCGGCATTGTGCTTACTATATTCAATCCCGATGCAATTTCTGCGTTTCATCATCAATATGAAGCTCCAAAGGTTACAGTAAACACCCAGTGGTGCGTCGCAATCTAATACTGGCCTCTCAGTAACGGCACGTTTACAGACTGTTTGAAGCATTCCTCCCCCTGGACGTAAGTCGGCATTTTGATTACTATATTCAAGCCCGATGCAATTTCTGTGTTTCATCGTCAATATGAAGCTCCAAGGGTTACAGTAAACACACTGTGGTGCGTCGCAATCTAATACAGGCCTCTCAGTAACGGCACGTATACAGACTGTTTTAAGCATTGCTCCCCCTGGACGTAAGTCGGCATTTTCCTACTATATTCCATCCCGATGCAATTTCTGTGTTTCATCGTCAATATGAAGCTCCAAGCGTTACAGTAAACACCCAGTGGTTCGTCGCAATCTAACACTGGCCTCTCAGTAACGGCACGTATACAGACTGTTTGAAGCATTGCTCCCCCTGGACGTAAGTCGGCATTGTGCCAACTATATTAAATCCCGATGCAATTTCTGTGTTTCATCGTCTATATGAAGCTCCAAGGGTTACAGTGAACACCCAGTGGTGCGTCGCAATCTAATACTGGCCTCTCAGTAACGGCACGTATACAGACTGTTTGAAGCATTCTTCCCCCTGGACGTAAGTCGGCATTGTGCCAACTATATTCAACCCCGAGCAATTTCTGTTTTTCATCGTCAATATGAAGCTCCAAGGGTTACAGTAAACACCCAGTGGTGCATCGCAATCTAATACTGGCCTCTCAGTAACGGCACGTATACAGACTGTTTGAAGCAATGCTCCCCCTGGACGTAAGTCGGCATTGTGCCTACTATATTCAATCCCGATGCAATTTCTGTGTTTCATCGTCAATATGAGGCTCCAAGGGTTACAGTAAACATCCAGTGGTTCGTCGCAATCTAATACTGGCCTCTCAGTAACGGCACGTATACAGACTGTTTGAAGCATTCATCCCCCTGGACGTAAGTCGGCATTGTGCCTACTATATTCAATCCCGATGCAATTTCTGTGTTTCATCGACAATATGAAGCTCCAAAGGATACAGTAAACACCCAGTGGTGCGTCGCAATCTAATACTGGCCTCTCAGTAACGGCACGTATACAGACTGTTTGAAGCATTCCTCCCCCTGGACGTAAGTCGGCATTTTGATTACTATATTCAAGCCCGATGCAATTTCTGTGTTTCATCGTCAATATGAAGCTCCAAGGGTTACAGTAAACACACTGTGGTGCGTCGCAATCTAATACAGGCCTCTCAGTAACGGCACGTATACAGACTGTTTTAAGCATTGCTCCCCCTGGACGTAAGTCGGCATTGTGCCTACTATATTCCATCCCGATGCAATTTCTGGGTTTCATCGTCAATATGAAGCTCCAAGGGTTACAGTAAACACTCAGTGGTTCGTCGCAATCTAACACTGGCCTCTCAGTAACGGCACGTATACAGACTGTTTGAAGCATTGCTCCCCCTGGACGTAAGTCGGCATTGTGCCTACTATATTCAACCCCGAGCAATTTCTGTTTTTCATCGTAATATGAAGCTCCAAGGGTTACAGTAAACACCCAGTGGTGCGTCGCAATCTAATACTCGCCTCTCAGTAACGGCACGTATACAGACTGTTTGAAGCATTGCTCCCCCTGTACGTAAGTCGGCATTGTGCCTACTATATTCAATACCGATGCAATTTCTGTGTTTCATCGTCAATATGAAGCTCCAAGGGTTACAGTAAACACACTGTGGTGCGTCGCAATCTAATACTGGTCTCTCAGTAACGGCACGTATACAGACAGTTTGAAGCATTGCTCCCCCTGGACGTTAGACGGCATTGTGCCTACTATATTCAATCCCGATGCAATTTCTGTGTTTCATCGTCAATATGAAGCTCCAAGGGTTACAGTAAACACCCAATGGTTCGTCGCAATCTAACACTGGCCTCTCAGTAACGGCATGTATACAGACTGCTTGAAGCATTGCTCCCCCAGGACGTATGTCGGCATTGTGCCAACTATATTCAATCCCGATGCAATTTCTGTGTTTCATCGTCAATATGAAGCTCAAGGGTTACAGTAAACACCCAGGGGTGCGTCGGAATCTAATACTGGCCTCTCAGTAACGGCACGTATAGAGACTGTTTGAAGCATTGCTCCCCCTGGACGTAAATCAGCATTGTGCCAACTATATTCAATCCCGATGCAATTTCTGTGTTTCATCGTCAGTATGAAGTTGCAAGGGTTACAGTAAACACCCAGTGGTGCGTCGCAATCTAATACTGGCCTCTTTGTAACGGCACGTGTACAGACTGTTTGAAGCATTGCTCCCCGTGTACGTAAGTCGGCATTGTGCCTACTATATTCAGTCCCGAAGCAATTTCTGTGTTTCATCGTCATTATGAAGCTCCAAGGGTTACAGTAAATACCCAGTGGTGCGTCGCAATCTAATACTGGCCTCTCAGGAAAGGCACGTATACAGACTGTTTGAAGCATTGCTCCCCCTGGACGTAAGTCGGCATTGTGCCAACTATATTCAACCCCGAGCAATTTCTGTGTTTCATCGTCAATATGAAGCTCCAAGGGTTACAGTAAACACACTGTGGTGCGTCGCAATCTAATACTGGTCTCTCAGTAACGGCATGTATACAGACTGTTTGAAGCATTGCTCCCCCTGGACGTAAGTCGGCATTGTGCCAACAATATTCAATCCCGATGCAATTTCTGTGTTTCATCGTCAATATGAAGCTCAAGGGTTACAGTAAACACGCAGGGGTGCGTCGGAATCTAATACTGGCCTCTCAGTAACGGCACGTATACCGACTGTTTGAAGCATTCCTCCCCCTGGACGTAAGTCGGCATTGTGCCAACTATATTCAATCCCGATGTAATTTCTGTGTTTCATCGTCAATATGAAGCTCAAGGGTTACAGTAAACACCCAGGGGTGCGTCGCAATCTAATACTGGCCTCTCAGTAACGGCACGTATACATACTGTTTGAAGCATTGCTCCCCCTGGACGTAGGTCGGCATTGTGCCAACTATATTCAGCCCCGAGCAATTTCTGTGATTCATCGTCCATATGAAGCTCCAAGGGTTACAGTAAACACCCTGTGGTGCGTCGCAATCTAATACTGTCCTCTTAGTAACGGCACGTACACAGACTGTTTGAAGCATTGCTCCCCGTGTACGTAAGTGGGCATTGTGCTTACTAGATTCAGTCCCGATGCAAGTTCTGTGTTTCATCGTCAATATGAAGCTCCAAGGGTTACAGTTAACACCCTGTGGTGCGCCGCAATCTAATACTGGCCTCTTAGTAACGGCACATATACAGACTGTTTGAAGCACTGCTCCCCCTGGACGTAAGTCGGAATTGTGTCAACTATATTTAATCCCGATGCAATTTCTATGTTTCATCGTCGATATGAAGTTCCAAGGGTTGCAGTAAACACCCTGTGGTGCGTCGCAATCTAATACTAACATCTCAGGAAAGGCACGTATACAGACTGTTTTTTAAGCATTGCTCCCCCGGACCGTAAGTAGGCATTGTAACTACTATATTCAATCCCGATGCAATTTCTGTGTTTCATCGTCAATATTAAGCTCCAAGTGTTATAGTAAACACCCAGTGGAGCGTCGCAATCTAATACTGGCCTCTCAGGAAAGGCACGTATACAGACTGTTTGAAGCATTGCTACCCCTGGACGTAAGTCGGCATTGTCCCTACTATATTCAATCCCGATGCAATTTCTGCGTTTCATTGTCAATATGAAGCTCCAAGGGTTACAGTAAACACCCAGTGGTGCGTCGCAATCTAATACTGGCCTCTTAGTAACGACACGTATACAGACTGTTTGAAGCATTGCTCCCCGTGTACGTAAGTCGGCATTCTGCCTACTATATTCAGTCCCGATGAAATTTCTGTGTTTCATCGTCAATATGAGGCTCCAAGTGTTACAGTAAACACCCAGTGGTGCTTCGCAATCTAATACTGGCCTCTCAGTAACAGCACGTATACAGACTGTTTTAAGCATTGCTCCCCCTGGACGTAAGTCAGCATTGTGCCTACTATATTCAATCCCGTTGCAATTTCTGTGTTTCATCGTCAATATGAAGCTCCAAGGGTTACAGTAAACACCCAGTGGTGCGTCGCAATCTAATACTGGCCTCTCAGTAACGGCACCTATACAAACTGTTTGAAGCATTGCTCCCCCTGTACGTAATTCGGCATTGTGCCTACTATAATCAATCCCCATGCAATATCTGTACTTCATCGTCAATATGAAGCTCCAAGGGTTACAGTAAACACCCAGTGGTGCGTCGGAATCTAATACTGGCCTATCAGTAACGGCATGTATACAGACTGTTTGAAGCATCGCTCCCCCTGGACGTAAGTCGGCATTGTGCCTACTATATTCAATCCTGATGCAATTTCTGTGTTTCATCGTCAATATGAAGTTCCAAGGGTTACAGTAAAAACCCAGTGGTGCGTCGCAATCTAATATTGGCCTCTTTGTAACGGCACGTATACGAACTGTTTGAAGCATTGCTTCCCCTGGACGTAAGTCGACATTGTGCCTACTATATTCAATCCCCATGCAATTTCTGTGTTTCAACGTCAATATGAAGCTCCAAGGGTTACAGTAAACTCCCAGTGGTGCGTCGCAATCTAATACTGGCCTCTCAGGAAAGGCACGTATACAGACTGTTTGACGCATTGCTTCCCCTGGACGTAAGTCGGCCTTTTGCCTACTATATTCAATCCCGATGCAATTTCTGTGTTTCATCGTCAATATGAGGCTCCAAGGGTTACAGTAAACACCCAGTGGTGCGTCGCAATCTAATACTGGCCTCTCAGTAACGGCACGTATACAGACATTTTGAAGCATTCATCCCCCTGGACGTAAGTCGGCATTGTGCCTACTATATTCAATTCCGATGCAATTTCTGTGTTTCATCGTCAATATAAAGCACCAAGGGTTACAGTAAACACCCAGTATTGCGTCGCAATCTAATACTGGCCTCTCAGTAACGGCATGTATATAGACTGTTTGAAGCATTGCTCCCCCTGGACGTGAGTCTTCATTGTGCCTACTATATTCAATCCCGATGCAATTTCTTTGTTTCATCGTCAATATGAAGCTCCAAGGGTTACAGTAAACACCCAGTGGTGCGTCGCAATCTAATACTGGCCTCTCAGTAACGGCACGTATACAGACTGTTTGAAGCATTTCTCCCCCAGAACGTAAGTCGGCATTGTGCCAACTATATTCAATCCCGATGCAATTTCTGTGTTTCATCGTCAATATGAAGCTCCAAGGGATACAGGAAACACCTAGTGGTGCGTCGCAATCTAATACTGGCCTCTCAGTAATGGCACATATACAGACTGTTTGAAGCATTGCTCCCCCTGGACGTAAGTCGGCATTGTACCTACTATACTCAATCCCAATGCAATTTCTGTGTTTCATCGTCAATATGAAGTTCCAAGGGTTACAGTTAACACCCAGTGGTGCGTCGCAATATAATACTGGCCTCTTAGTAACGGCACGTATACAGACTGTTTTAAGCATTGCTGCCCCTGGACGTAAGTCGGCATTGTGCCTACTATATTCAATCCCAATGCAATTTCTGTGTTTCATCGTCAATATGAAGCTCCAAAGGTTACAGTAAACACCCAGTGGTGCGTCGCAATCTAATACTGGCCTCTCAGTAACGGCACGTATACAGACTGTTTGAAGCATTCCTCCCCCTGGACGTAAGTCGGCATTTTGATTACTATATTCAAGCCCGATGCAATATCTGTGTTTCATCGTCTATATGAAGCTCCAAGGGTTACAGTAAACACACTGTGGTGCGTCGCAATCTAATACAGGCCTCTCAGTAACGGCACGTATACAGACTGTTTGAAGCATTGCTCCCCCTGGACGTAAGTCGGCATTGTGCCTACTATATTCCATCCCGATGCAATTTCTGTGTTTCATCGTCAATATGAAGCTCCAAGTGTTACAGTAAACACCCAGTGGTTCGTCGCAATCTAACACTGGCCTCTCAGTAACGGCACGTATACAGACTGTTTGAAGCATTGCTCCCCCTGGACGCAAGTCGGCATTGTGCCAACTATATTCAATCCCGATGCAATTTCTGTGTTTCATCGTCAATATGATGCTCCAAGGGTTACAGTAAACACACTGTGGTGCGTCGCAATCTAATACTGGCCTCTTAGTAACGGCACGTATACAGACTGTTTGAAGCATTGCTCCCCGTGTACGTAAGTCGGCATTCTGCCTACTATATTCAGTCCCGATGAAATTTCTGTGTTTCATCGTCAATATGAAGCTCCAAGGGTTACAGTAAACACCCAGTGGTGCTTCGGAATCTAATACTGGCCTCTCAGTAACGGCACGTATACAGACTGTTTGAAGCATTGCTTCCTCTGGACGTAAGTCGGCATTGTTCCTACTATATTCAATCCCGACGCAATTTCTGTGTTTCATCGTCATTATGAAGCTCCAAGGGTTACAGTAAATACCCAGTGGTGCGTCGGAATCTAATACTGGCCTCTCAGTAACGGCACGTATAGAGACTGTTTGAAGCATTGCTCCCCCTGGACGTAAGTCAGCATTGTGCCAACTATATTCAATCCCGATGCAATTTCTGTGTTTCATCGTCTATATGAAGCTCCAAGGGTTACAGTAAACACCCAGTGGTGCGTCGCAATCTAATACTGGCCTCTCAGTAACGGCACGTATACAGACTGTTTGATGCATTCTTCCCCCTGGACGTAAGTCGGCATTGTGCCAACTATATTCAACCCCGAACAATTTCTGTTTTACATCGTCAATATGAAGCTCCAAGGGTTACAGTAAACACCCAGTGGTGCGTCGCAATCTAAAACTGGCCTCTCAGTAACGGCACGTATACAGACTGTTTGAAGCATTGCTCCCCCTGGACGTAAGTCGGCATTGTGCCTACTATATCCAATACCGATGCAATTTCTGTGTTTCATCGTCAATCTGAAGCTCCAAGGGTTACCGTAAACACACTGTGGTGCGTCGCAATCTAATACTGGTCTCTCAGTAACGGCATGTATACAGACTGTTTTAAGCATTGCTCCCCCTGGACGTTAGTCGCCATTGTGCCTACTATATTCAATCCCGATGCAATTTCTGTGTTTCATCGTCAATATGAAGTTGCAAGGGTTACAGTAAACACCCTGTGGTGCGTCGCAATCTAATACTGGCCTCTTAGTAACGGCACGTATACAGACTGTTTGAAGCATTGCTCCCCGTGTACGTAAGTCGGCATTGTGCTTACTATATTCAGTCCCGATGCAATTTCTGTGTTTCATCGTCAATATGTAGCTCCAAGGGTTACAGTAAACACCCAGTGGTGCGTCGCAATCTAATATTGGCCTCTCAGTAACGGCACGTATACAGACTGTTTGAAGCATTGCTCTCCCTGGACGTAAGACGGTATTGTGCCTACTATATTCAATCCCGATGCAATTTCTGTGTTTCATCGTCAATATGAAGCTCCAAGGGTTACAGTAAACACCCAGTGGTGCGTCGCAATCTAATACTGGCGTCTCAATAACGGCACGTATACAGACTGTTATAAGCATTGCTCCCCCTGGACGTAAGTCGGCATTGTGCCCACTATATTCAATCCCGATGCAATTTCTGTGGTTCATCGTCAATATGAAGTTCCAAGGGTTACATTAAACACCCTGTGGTGCGTCGCAATCTAATACTGGCCTCTTAGTAACGGCACATATACAGAATATTTGAAGCACTGCTCCCCCTGGACGTAAGTCGGCATTGTGCTTACTATATTCAGTCCCGATGCAATTTCTGTGTTTCATCGTCAATATGTAGCTCCAAGGGTTACAGTAAACACCCAGTGGTGCGTCGCAATCTAATATTGGCCTCTCAGTAACGGCACGTATACAGACAGTTTGAAGCATTGCTCTCCGTGGACGTAAGACGGCATTGTGCCTACTATATTTAATCCCGATGCAATTTCTGTGTTTCATCGTCAAAATGAAGCTCCAAGGGTTACAGTAAACACCCAGTGGTGCGTCGCAATTTAATACTGGCCTCTCAGTAACGGCACGTATACATACTGTTTGAAGCATTGCTCCCCCTGGACGTAGGTCGGCATTGTGCCAACTATATTCAACCCCGAGCAATTTCTGTGATTCATCGTCCATATGAAGCTCCAAGGGTTACAGTAAACACCCTGTGGTGCGTCGCAATCTAATACTGTCCTCTTAGTAACGGCACGTACACAGACAGTTTGAAGCATTGCTCCCCGTGTACGTAAGTCGGCATTATGCTTACTAGATTCAGTCCCGATGCAATTTCTGTGTTTCATCGTCAATATGAAGTTCCAAGGGTTACAGTTAACACCCTGTGGTGCGCCGCAATCTAATACTGGCCTCTTAGTAACGACACATATACAGACTGTTTGAAGCACTGCTCCCCCTGGACGTAAGTCGGAATTGTGTCAACTATATTCAATCCGGATGCAATTTCTATGTTTGATCGTCGATATGAAGTTCCAAGGGTTGCAGTAAACACCCTGTGGTGCGTCGCAATCTAATACTAACATCTCAGGAAAGGCACGTATACAGACTGTTTGAAGCATTGCTCCCCGTGTACGTAAGTCGGCATTCTGCCTACTATATTCAGTCCCGATGAAATTTCTGTGTTTCATCGTCAATATGAGGCTCCAAGGGTTACAGTAAACACCCAGTGGTGCTTCGCAATCTAATACTGGAGCTCAGTAACAGCACGTATACAGACTGTTTGAAGCATTGCTCCCCCTGGACGTAAGTCGGCATTGTGCCTACTATATTCAATCCCGATGCAATTTCTGTGTTTCATCGTCAATATGAAGCTCCAAGGATTACAGTAAACACCCAGTGGTGCGTCGCAATCTAATACTGGCCTCTCAGTAACGGCACCTATAAAAACTGTTTGAAGCATTGCTCCCCCTGTACGTAATTCGGCATTGTGCCTACTATAATCAATCCCCATGCAATATCTGTGTTTCATCGTCAATATGAAGCTCCAAGGGTTACAGTAAACACCCAGTGGTGCGTCGGAATCTAATACTGGCCTATCGGTAACGGCATGTATACAGACTGTTTGAAGCATCGCTCCCCCTGGACGTAAGTCAGCATTGTGCCTACTATATTCAATCCTGATGCAATTTCTGTGTTTCATCGTCAATATGAAGTACCAAGGGTTACAGTAAAAACCTAGTGGTGCGTCGCAATCTAATATTGGCCTCTTTGTAACGGCACGTATACAGACTGTTTGAAGCATTGCTTCCCCTGGACGTAAGTCGGCATTGTGCCTACTATATTCAATCCCGATGCAATTTCTGTGTTTCATCGTCAATATGAAGCTCCAAGGGTTACAGTAAACTCCCAGTGGTGCGTCGCAATCTAATACTGGCCTCTCAGGAAAGGCACGTATACAGACTGTTTGACGCATTGCTTCCCCTGGACGTAAGTCGGCCTTTTGCCTACTATATTCAATCCCGATGCAATTTCTGTGTTTCATCGTCAAAATGAGGCTCCAAGGGTTACAGTAAACACCCAGTGGTGCGTCGCAATCTAATACTGGCCTCTCAGTAACGGCACGTATACAGACAGTTTGAAGCATTCATCCCCCTGGACGTAAGTCGGCATTGTGCCTACTATATTCAATTCCGATGCAATTTCTATGTTTCATCGTCAATATAAAGCTCCAAGGGTTACAGTAAACACCCAGTATTGCGTCGCAATCTAATACTGGCCTCTCAGTAACGGCATGTATATAGACTGTTTGAAGCATTGCTCCCACTGGACGTGAGTCTTCATTGTGCCTACTATATTCAATCCCGATGAAATTTCTGTGTTTCATCGTCAATATGAAGCTCCAAGGGTTACAGTAAACACCCAGTGGTGCGTCGCAATCTAATACTGGCCTCTCAGTAACGGCACGTATACAGACTGTTTGAAGCATTGCTCCCTCGTGACGTAAGTCGGCATTGTGCCAACTATATTCAATCCCGATGCAATTTCTGTGTTTCATCGTCAATATGAAGCTCCAAGGGTTACAGGAAACACCTAGTGGTGCGTCGCAATCTAATACTGGCCTCTCAGTAATGGCACATATACAGACTGTTTTAAGCATTGCTCCCCCTAAACGTAAGTCGGCATTGTGCCTACTATATTCAATCCCGATGCAATTTCTGTGTTTCATCGTCAATATGAAGCTCCAAAGGTTACAGTAAACATCCAGTGGTGCGTCGCAATCTAATACTGGCCTCTCAGTAACGGCACGTATACAGACTGTTTGAAGCATTCCTCCCCCTGGACGTAAGTCGGCATTTTGATTACTATATTCAAGCCCGATGCAATTTCTGTGTTTCATCGTCAATATGAAGCTCCAAGGGTTACAGTAAACACACTGTGGTGCGTCGCAATCTAATACAGGCCTCTCAGTAACGGCACGTATACAGACTGTTTGAAGCATTGCTCCCCCTGGACGTAAGTCGGCATTGTGCCTACTATATTCCATCCCGATGCAATTTCTGTGTTTCATCGTCAATATGAAGCTCCAAGTGTTACAGTAAACACCCACTGGTTCGTCGCAATCTAACACTGGCCTCTCAGTAACGGCACGTATACAGACTGTTTGAAGCATTGCTCCCCCTGGACGCAAGTCGGCATTGTGCCAACTATATTCAATCCCGATGCAATTTCTGTGTTTCATCGTCTATATGAAGCTCCAAGGTTTACAGTAAACACCCAGTGGTGCGTCGCAATCTAATACTGGCCTCTCAGTAACGGCACGTATACAGACTGTTTGAAGCATTCTTCCCCCTGGACATAAGTCGGCATTGTGCCAACTATATTCAACCCCGAGCAATTTCTGTTTTTCATCGTCAATATGAAGCTCCAAGGGTTACAGTGAACACCCAGTGGTGCATCGCAATCTAATACTGGCCTCTCAGTAACGGCACGTATACAGACAGTTTGAAGCATTGCTTCCCCGGTACGTAAGTCGGCATTGTGCCTACTATATTCAATACCGATGCAATTTCTGTGTTTCATCGTCAATATGATGCTCCAAGGGTTACAGTAAACACACTGTGGTGCGTCGCAATCTAATACTGGCCTCTTAGTAACGGCACGTATACAGACTGTTTGAAGCATTGCTCCCCGTGTACGTAAGTCGGCATTCTGCCTACTATATTCAGTCCCGATGAAATTTCTGTGTTTCATCGTCAATATGAAGCTCCAAGGGTTACAGTAAACACCCAGTGGTGCTTCGCAATCTAATACTGGCCTCTCAGTAACGGCACGTATACAGACTGTTTGAAGCATTGCTTCCTCTGGACGTAAGTCGGCATTGTTCCTACTATATTCAATCCCGATGCAATTTCTGTGTTTCATCGTCAATATGAAGCTCCAAGGGTTACAGTAAACACCCAGTGGTGCGTCGCAATATAATACTGGCCTCTCAGTAACGGCACGTATACAAACTGTTTGAAGCATTGCTCCCCCTGTACGTAATTCGGCATTGTGCCTACTATAATCAATCCCCATGCAATATCTGTGTTTCATCGTCAATATGAAGCTCCAAGGGTTACAGTAAACACCCAGTGGTGCGTCGGAATCTAATACTGGCCTATCAGTAACGGCACGTATACAGACTGTTTGAAGCATCGCTCCCCCTGGACGTAAGTCGGCATTGTGCCTACTATATTCAATCCTGATGCAATTTCTGTGTCTCAACGTCAATATGAAGTTCCAAGGGTTACAGTAAAAACCCAGTGGTGCGTCGCAATCTAATATTGGCCTCTTTGTAACGGCACGTATAGAGACTGTTTGAAGCATTGCTTCCCCTGGATGTAAGTGGGCATTGTGCCTACTATATTCAATCCCGATGCAATTTCTGTGTTTCATCGTCAATATGAAGCTCCAAGGGTCACAGTAAACACCCAGTGGTGCGTCGCAATCTAATACTGGCCTCTCAGAAAAGGCACGTATACAGAATGTTTGACGCATTGCTTCCCCTGGTCGTAAGTCGGCCTTGTGCCTACTATATTCAATCCCGATGCAATTTCTGTATTTCATCGTCAATATGAGGCTCCAAGGGTTACAGTAAACAACCAGTGGTGCGTCGCAAGCTAATACTGGCCTCTCAGTAACGGCACGTATACAGACAGTTTGAAGCATTCATCCCCCTGGACGTAAGTCGGCATTGTGCCTACTATATTCAATTCCGATGCAATTTCTGTGTTTCATCGTCAATTTAAAGCTCCAAGTGTTACAGTAAACACCCAGTGGTGCGTCGCAATCTAATACCGGCCTCTCAGTAACGGCACGTATACAGACTGTTTGAAGCATTTCTCCCCCAGGACGTAAGTCGGCATTGTGCCTACTATATTCAATTCCGATGCAATTTCTGTGTTTCATCGTCAATTTAAAGCTCCAAGTGTTACAGTAAACACCCAGTGGTGCGTCGCAATCTAATACTGGCCTCTCAGTAACGGCACGTATACAGACTGTTTGAAGCATTCCTCCCCCTGGACGTAAGTCGGCATTTTGATTACTATATTCAAGCCCGATGCAATTTCTGTGTTTCAACGTCAATATGAAGCTCCAAGGGTTACAGTAAACACACTGTGGTGCGTCGCAATCTAATACAAGCCTCTCAGTAACGGCACGTATACAGACTGTTTGTAGCATTGCTCCCCCTGGACGTAAGTCGGCATTGCGCCTACTATATTCCATCCCGATGCAATTTCTGTGTTTCATCGTCAATATGAAGCTCCAAGGGTTACAGTAAACACCCAGTGGTTCGTCGCAATCTAACACTGGCCTCTCAGTAACGGCACATATACAGACTGTTTGAAGCATTGCTCCCCCTGGACGCAAGTCGGCATTGTGCCAACTATATTCAATCCCGATGCAATTTCTGTGTTTCATCGTCTATATGAAGCTCCAAGGGTTACAGTAAACACCCAGTGGTGCGTCGCAATCTAATACTGGCCTCTCAGTAACGGCACGTATACAGACAGTTTGATGCGTTGCTTCCCCTGGACGTAAGTCGGCATTGTGCCTACTATATTCAATACCGATGCAATTTCTGTGTTTCATCGTCAATATGATGCTCCAAGCGTTACAGTAAACACACTGCGGTGCGTCGCAAACTAATACTGGTCTCTCAGTAACGGCACGTATACAGACCGTTTTAAGCATTGCTCCCCCTGGACGTTAGTCGGCATTGTGCCTACTATATTCAATCCCAATGCAATTTCTGTGTTTCATCGTCAATATGAAGCTCCAAGGGTTACAGTAAACACCCAATGGTTCGTCGCAATCTAACACTGGATTCTCAGTAACGGCATGTACACAGACTGTTTGAAGCATTGCTCCCCCTGGACGTAAGTCGGCATTGTGCCAACTATATTCAATCCCGATGCAATTTCTGTGTTTCATCGTCAATATGAAGCTCAAGGGTTACAGTAAACACCCAGGGGTGCGTCGGAATCTAATACTGGCCTCTCAGTAACGGCACGTATACAGACTGTTTGAAGCATTCCTCCCCCTGGACGTAAGTCAACATTGTGCCAACTATATTCAACCCCGAGTAATTTCTGTGATTCATCGTCAATATGAAGCTCCAAGGGTTACAATAAACACCCAGTGGTGCGTCCCAATCTAATACTGGCCTCTCAATAACGGAACGTATACAGACTGTTTGAAGCAATGCTCCTCTTGGACGTAAGTCGGCATTGTGCCTACTATATTCAATCCCGATGCAATTTCTGTGTTTCATCGTCAATATGAAGCTCCAAGAGTTACAGTAAACACCCAGTGGTGCGTGGCCATCTAATACTGGCGTCTCAATAACGGCACGTATACAGACTGTTATAAGCATTGCTCCCCCTGGACGTAAGTCGGCATTGTGCCCACTATATTCAATCCCGATGCAATTTCTGTGTTTCATCGTCATAATGAAGTTCCAAGGGTTACAGTAAACACCCTGTGGTGCGTCGCAATCTAATACTGGCCTCTTAGTAACGGCACATATACAGAATGTTTGAAGCACTGCTCCCCCTGGACGTAAGTCGGCATTGTGCCAACTATATTCAATCCCGATGCAATTTCTGTGTTTCATCGTCAATATGAAGTTGCAAGGGTTAGAGTAAACACCCTGTGGTGCGTCGCAAACTAATACTGGCCTCTTAGTAACGGCACGTATACAGACTGTTTGAAGCATTGCTCCCCGTGTACGTAAGTCGGCATTGTGCTTACTATATTCAGTCCTGATGCAATTTCTGTGTTTAAACGTCAATATGTAGCTCCAAGGGTTACAGTAAACACCCAGTGGTGCGTCGCAATCTAATATTGGCCTCTCAGTAACGGCACGTATACAGACTGTTTGAAGCATTGCTCTCCCTGGACGTAAGACGGCATTGTGAATACTATATTCAATCCCGATGCAATTTCTGTGTTTCATCGTCTAAATGAAGCTCCAAGGGTTACAGTAAACACCCAGTGGTGCGTCGCAATCTAATACTGGCCTCTCAGTAACGGCACGTATAGAGACTGTTAGAAGCATTGCTCCCCCTGGACGTAAGTCGGCATTGTGCCTACTATATTCAATCCTGATGCAATTTCTGACATTCATCGTCAATATGAAGTTCCAAGGGTTACAGTAAACACCCAGTGGTGCGTCGCAATCTAATACCGGCCTCTTTGTAACGGCACGTACACAGACTGTTTGAAGCTTTGATCCCCGTGGACGTAAATCGGCATTGTCCCTACTATATTCAATCCCGATGCAATTTCTGTGTTTCATCGTCAATATGAAGCTCCAAGGGTTACAGTAAACACCCAGTGGTGCGTCGCAATCTAATACTAGCATCTCAGGAAAGGCACGTATACAGACTGTTTGAAGCATTGCTCCCCCTGACCGTAAGTAGGCATTGTAACTACTATATTCAATCCCGATGCAATTTCTGTGATTCATCGTCAATATGAAGTTCCAAGGGTTACAGTAAACACCCTGTGGTGCGTCGCAATCTAATACTGGCCTTTTAGTAACGGCACGTATACAGACTGTTTGAAGCATTGCTCCCCGTGTACGTAAGTCGGCATTGTGCTTACTATATTCAGTCCCGATGCAATTTCTGTGTTTCATCGTTAATATGTAGCTCCAAGGGTTACATTAAACACCCAGAGGTGCGTCGCAATCTAATATTGGCCTCTCAGTAACGGCACGTATACAGACTGTTTGAAGCATTGTTCCCCCTGGACGTAAGTCGGCATTGTGCCTACTATATTCAATCCCGATGCAATTTCTGTGATTCATCGTCAATATGAAGTTCCAAGGGTTACAGTAAACACCCAGTGGTGCGTCGCAATCTAATACTGTCCTCTTAGTAACGGCACATACACAGACTGTTTGAAGCATTGCTACCCCTGGATGTAAGTCGGCATTGTGCTTACTATATTCAGTCCCGATGCAATTTCTGTGTTTCATCGTCAATATGTAGCTCCAAGGGTTACAGTAAACACCCAGTGGTGCGTCGAAATCTAATATTGGCCTCTCAGTAACGGCACGTATACAGACTGTTTGAAGCATTCCACCCCCTGGACGGAAGACGGCATTGTGCCTACTAAATTCAATCCCGATGCAATTTCTGTGTTTGATCGTCAATATGAAGTTCCAAGGGTGACAGTAAACACCCAGTGGTGCGTCGCAATCTAATACTGTCCTCTTAGTAACGGCACGTATACAGTCTGTTCAAAGTATTGCTTCCCCTGGACGTAAGTCGGCATTGTGCCTACTATATTCAATCCCGATGCAATTTCTGTGTTTCATCGTCAATATGAAGCTCCAAGGGCTACAGTAAACACCCAGTGGTGCGTCGCAATCTAATACTGGCCTCTCAGTAACGGCACGTATACAGACTGTTTTAAGCATTGCTCACCCTAGACGTAAGTCGGCATTGTGCCTACTATATTCAATCCCGATGCAATTTCTGTGTTTCATCGTCAATATGAAGTTCCAAGGGTTACAGTAAACCCCCTGTGGTGCGTCGCAATCTAATACTGGCCTCTTAGTAACGGCACGTATACAGACTGTTTGAAGCATTGCTCCCCGTGTACGTAAGTCAGCATTGTGCTTACTATATTCAGTCCCGATGCAATTTCTGTGTTCCATCGTCAATATGAAGCTCCAAGTGATACAGTAAACACCCAGTGGTGCGTCGCAATCTAATACTGGCCTCTCAGTATCGGCACGTATACAGACTGTTTGAAGCATTGCTCCCCCTGGACGTAAGTCGGCATTGTGCCTACTATATTCAATCCTGATGCAATTTCTGTGATTCATGGTCAATATGAAGTTCCAAGGGTTACAGTAAACACCCAGTGGTGCGTCGCAATCTAATACCGGCCTCTTTGTAACGGCACGTACACAGACTGCTTGAAGCATTGCTCGCCCTGGACGTAAATCGGCATTGTGCCTACTATATTCAATCCCGATGCAATTTCTGTGTTTCATCGTCAATATGAAGCTCCAAGGGTTACAGTAAACACCCAGTGGTGCGTCGCAATCTAATACTAGCATCTCAGGAAAGGCACGTATACAGACTGTTTGAAGCATTGCTCCCCCTGACCGTAAGTAGGCATTGAAACTACTATATTCAATCCCGATGCAATTTCTGTGTTTCATCGTCAATATTAAGCTCCGAGTGTTACAGTAAACACCCAGTGGTGCGTCGCAATCTAACACTGGCCTCTTAGTAACGGCACGTATACAGACTGTTTGAAGCATTGCTCCCCGTGTACGTAAGTCGGCATTGTGCTTACTATATTCAGTCGCGATGCAATTTCTGTGTTTAATCGTCAATATGTAGCTCCAAGGGTTACAGTAAACACCCAGTGGTGCGTCGCAATCTAATATTGGTCTCTCAGTAACGGCACGTATACAGACTGTTTGAAGCATTGCTCTCCCTGGACGTAAGACGGCATTGTGAATACTATATTCAATCCCGATGCAATTTCTGTGCTTCATCGTCTAAATGAAGCTCCAAGGGTTACAGTAAACACCCAGTGGTGCGTCGCAATCTAATACTGGCCTCTCAGTAACGGCACGTCTACAGACTGTTTGAAGCATTGCTCCCCCTGGACGTAAATCGGCATTGTGCCTACTATATTCAGTCCCGAAGCAATTTCTGTGTTTCATCGTCAATATGAAGCTCCAAGGGTTACAGTAAATACCCAGTGGTGCGTCGCAATCTAATACTGGCCTCTCAGGAAAGGCACGTATACAGACTGTTTGAAGCATTGCTCACCCTGGACGTAAGTCGGCATTGTGCCTACTATATTTAATCCCGATGCAATTTCTGTGTTCCATCGTCAATATGAAGCTCCAAGGGTTACAATAACACCCTGTGGTGCGTCGCAATCTAATACTGGCCTCTCAGTAACGGCACGTATAGAGACTGTTAGAAGCATTGCTCCCCCTGGACGTAAGTCGGCATTGTGCCTACTATATTCAATCCTGATGCAATTTCTGTGATTCATCGTCAATATGAAGTTCCAAGGGTTACAGTAAACACCCAGTGGTGCGTCGCAATCTAATACCGGCCTCTTTGAAACGGCACGTACACAGACTGTTTGAAGCTTTGATCCCCCTGGACGTAAATCGGCATTGTGCCTACTATATACAATCCCGATGCAATTTCTGTGTTTCATCGTCAATATGAAGCTCCAAGGGTTACAGTAAGCACCCAGTGGTGCGTCGCAATCTAATACTAGCATCTCAGGAAAGGCACGTATACAGACTGTTTGAAGCATTGCTCCCCCTGACCGTAAGTAGGCATTGTAACTACTATATTCAATCCCGATGCAATTTCTGTGATTCATCGTCAATATGAAGTTCCAAGGGTTACAGTAAACACCCTGTGGTGCGTCGCAATCTAATACTGGCCTCTCAGTATCGGGACGTATACAGACTGTTTGAAGCATTGCTCCCCCTGGACGTAAGTCGGCATTGTGCCTACTATATTCAATCCTGATGCAATTTCTGTGATTCATGGTCAATATGAAGTTCCAAGGGTTACAGTAAACACCCAGTGGTGCGTCGCAATCTAATACCGGCCTCTTTGTAACGGCACGTACACAGACTGCTTGAAGCATTGCTCGCCCTGGACGTAAATCGGCATTGTGCCTACTATATTCAATCCCGATGCAATTTCTGTGTTTCATCGTCAATATGAAGCTCCAAGGGTTACAGTAAACACCCAGTGGTGCGTCGCAATCTAATACTAGCATCTCAGGAAAGGCACGTATACAGACTGTTTGAAGCATTGCTCCCCCTGACCGTAAGTAGGCATTGAAACTACTATATTCAATCCCGATGCAATTTCTGTGTTTCATCGTCAATATTAAGCTCCAAGTGTTACAGTAAACACCCAGTGGTGCGTCGCAATCTAACACTGGCCTCTTAGTAACGGCACGTATACAGACTGTTTGAAGCATTGCTCCCCGTGTACGTAAATCGGCATTGTGCCTACTATATTTAATCCCGATGCAATTTCTGTGTTCCATCGTCAATATGAAGCTCCAAGGGTTACAGTAAACACCCAGTGGTGCGTCGCAATCTAATACTGGCCTCTCAGTAACGGCACGTATAGAGACTGTTAGAAGCATTGCTCCCCCTGGACGTAAGTCGGCATTGTGCCTACTATATTCAATCCTGATGCAATTTCTGTGATTCATCGTCAATATGAAGTGCCAAGGGTTACAGTAAACACCCAGTGGTGCGTCGCAATCTAATACCGGCCTCTTTGAAACGGCACGTACACAGACTGTTTGAAGCTTTGATCCCCCTGGACGTAAATCGACATTGTGCCTACTATATTCAATCCCGATGCAATTTCTGTGTTTCATCGTCAATATGAAGCTCCAAGGGTTACAGTAAGCACCCAGTGGTGCGTCGCAATCTAATACTAGCATCTCAGGAAAGGCACGTATACAGACTGTTTGAAGCATTGCTCCCCCTGACCGTAAGTAGGCATTGTAACTACTATATTCAATCCCGATGCAATTTCTGTGATTCATCGTCAATATGAAGTTCCAAGGGTTACAGTAAACACCCTGTGGTGCGTCGCAATCTAATACTGGCCTCTTAGTAACGGCACGTATACAGACTGTTTGAAGCATTGCTCCCCGTGTACGTAAGTCGGCATTGTGCTTACTATATTCAGTCCCGATGCAATTTCTGTGTTTCATCGTTAATATGTAGCTCCAAGGGTTACATTAAACACCCAGAGGTGCGTCGCAATCTAATATTGGCCTCTCAGTAACGGCACGTATACAGACTGTTTGAAGCATTGCTCCCCCTGGACGTAAGACGGCATTGTGCCTTCTATATTCAATCCCGATGCAATTTCTGTGTTTCATCGTCAATATGAATCTCCGAGGGTTACAGAAAACACCCAGTGGTGCGTCGCAATCTAATACTGGCCTCTCAGTAACGGCACGTATACAGACTGTTTGAAGCATTCCTCCCCCTGGACGTAAGTCGGCATTGTGCTAACTATATTCAACCCCGAGCAATTTCTGTTTTTCATCGTCAATATGAAGCTCCAAGGGTTACAGTAAACACCCAGTGGTGCGTCGCAATCTAATACTGGCCCCTCAGTAACGGCACGTATACAGACTGTTTGAAGCATTGTTCCCCCTGGACGTAAGTCGGCATTGTGCCTACTATATTCAATACCGATGCAATTTCTGTGTTTCATCGTCAATATGAAGCTCCAAGGGTTACAGTAAACACACTGTGGTGCGTCGCAATCTAATATTGGCCTCTCAGTAACGGCACGTATACAGACTGTTTTAAGCATTGCTCCCCCTAGACGTAAGTCGGCATTGTGCCTACTATATTCAATCCCGATGCAATTTCTGTGTTTCATCGTCAATATGAAGCTCCAAGGGTTACAGTAAACACCCAATGGTTCGTCGCAACCTAATACTGGCCTCTCAGTAACGGCACGTATACAGACTGTTTGAAGCATTGCTCCCCCTGGACGTAAGTCGGCATTGTGCCAACTATATTCAATCCCGATGTAATTTCTGTGTTTCATCGTCAATATGAAGCTCAAGGGTTACAGTAAACACCCAGGGGTGCGTCGCAATCTAATACTTGCCTCTCAGTAACGGCACGTATACATACTGTTTGAAGCATTGCTCCCCCTGGACGTAAGTCGGCATTGTGCCAACTATATTCAACCCCGAGCAATTTCTGTGATTCATCGTCAATATGAAGCTCCAAGGGTTACAGTAAACACCCTGTGGTGCGTCGCAATATAATACTGTCCTCTTAGTAACGGCACGTACACAGACTGTTTGAAGCATTGCTCCCCGTGTACGTAAGTCGGCATTGTGCTTACTATATTCAGTCCCGATGCAATTTCTGAGTTTCATCGACAATATGTAGCTCCAAGGGTTACAGTAAACACCCAGTGGTGCGTCGCAATCTAATATTGGCCTCTCAGTAACGGCACGTATACAGACTGTTTGAAGCATTGCTCCCCCTGGACGTAAGACGGCATTGTGCCAACTATATTCAACCCCGATGCAATTTCTGTGTTTCATTGTCAATATGAAGCTGCAAGAGTTACAGTAAACACCCAGTGGTGCGTCGCAATCTAATACTGGCCTCTCAATAACGGCACGTATACAGACTGTTTGAAGCATTGCTCCCCCTGGACGTAAGTCGGCATTGTGCCCACTATATTCAATCCCGATGCAATTTCTGTGTTTCATCGTCAATATGAAGTTCCAAGGGTTACAGTAAACACCCTGTGGTGCGCCGCAATCTAATACTGGCCTTTTAGTATCGGCACATATACAGACTGTTTGAAGCACTGCTCCCCCTGGACGTAAGTCGGCATTGTGCTTACTATATTCAGTCCCGATGCAATTTCTGTGTTTCATCGTCAATATGTAGCTCCAAGGGTTACAGTAAACACCCAGTGGTGCGTCGAAATCTAATATTGGCCTCTCAGTAACGGCACGTAAACAGACTGTTTGAAGCATTCCACCCCCTGGACGGAAGACGGCATTGTGCCTACTAAATTCAATCCCGATGCAATTTCTGTGTTTCATCGTCAATATGAAGTTCCAAGGGTGACAGTAAACACCCAGTGGTGCGTCGCAATCTAATACTGGCCTCTCTGTAACGGCACGTATACAGACTGTTTAAAGCATTGCTTCCCCTGGACGTAAGTCGGCATTGTGCCTACTATATTCAATCCCGATGCAATTTCTGTGTTTCATCGTCAATATGAAGCTCCAAGGGCTACAGTAAACACCCAGTGGTGCGTCGCAATCTAATACTGGCCTCTCAGTAACGGCACGTATACAGACTGTTTTAAGCATTGCCCACCCTAGACGTAAGTCGGCATTGTGCCTACTATATTCAATCCCGATGCAATTTCTGTGTTTCATCGTCAATATGAAGCTCCAAGGGTTACAGTAAACACCCAATGGTTCGTCGCAATCTAACACTGGCCTCTCAGTAACGGCACGTATAAAGACTGTTTGAAGCATTGCTCCCCCTGGACGTAAATCGGCATTGTGCCAACTATATTCAATCCCGATGTAATTTCTGTTTTTCATCGTCAATATGAAGTTCCAAGGGTTACAGTAAACACCCTGTGGTGCGTCGCAATCTAATACTGGCCTCTTAGTAACCGCACGTATACAGACTGTTTGAAGCATTGCTCCCCGTGTACGTAAGTCGGTATTGTGCTTACTATATTCAGTCCCGATGCAATTTCTGTGTTTCATCGTTAATATGTAGCTCCAAGGGTTACATTAAACACCCAGAGGTGCGTCGCAATCTAATATTGGCCTCTCAGTAACGGCACGTATACAGACTGTTTGAAGCATTGCTCCCCCTGGACGTAAGACGGCATTGTGCCTTCTATATTCAATCCCGATGCAATTTCTGTGTTTCATCGTCAATATGAATCTCCGAGGGTTACAGAAAACACCCAGTGGTGCGTCGCAATCTAATACTGGCCTCTCAGTAACGGCACGTATACAGACTGTTTGAAGCATTCCTCCCCCTGGACGTAAGTCGGCATTGTGCTAACTATATTCAACCCCGAGCAATTTCTGTTTTTCATCGTCAATATGAAGCTCCAAGGGTTACAGTAAACACCCAGTGGTGCTTCGCAATCTAATACTGGCCCCTCAGTAACGGCACGAATACAGACTGTTTGAAGCATTGCTCCCCCTGGACGTAAGTCGGCATTGTGCCTACTGTATTCAATACCGATGCAATTTCTGTGTTTCATCGTCAATATGAAGCTCCAAGGGTTACAGTAAACACACTGTGGTGCGTCGCAAGCTAATATTGGCCTCTGAGTAACGGCACGTATACAGACTGTTTTAAGCATTGCTCCCCCTAGACGTAAGTCGGCATTGTGCCAACTATATTCAATCCCGATGTAATTTCTGTGTTTCATCGTCAATATGAAGCTCAAGGGTTACAGTAAACACCCAGGGGTGCGTCGCAATCTAATACTTGCCTCTCAGTAACGGCACGTATACATACTGTTTGAAGCATTGCTCCCCCTGGACGTAAATCGGCATTGTGCCAACTATATTCAACCCCGAGCAATTTCTGTGATTCATCGTCAATATGAAGCTCCAAGGGTTACAGTAAACACCCTGTGGTGCGTCGCAATATAATACTGTCCTCTTAGTAACGGCACGTACACAGACTGTTTGAAGCATTGCTCCCCGTGTACGTAAGTCGGCATTGTGCTTACTATATTCAGTCCCGATGCAATTTCTGTGTTTCATCGACAATATGTAGCTCCAAGGGTTACAGTAAACACCCAGTGGTGCGTCGCAATCTAATATTGGCCTCTCAGTAACGGCACGTATACAGACTGCTTGAAGCATTGCTCGCCCTGGACGTAAATCGGCATTGTGCCTACTATATTCAATCCCGATGCAATTTCTGTGTTTCATCGTCAATATGAAGCTCCAAGGGTTACAGTAAACACCCAGTGGTGCGTCGCAATCTAATACTAGCATCTCAGGAAAGGCACGTATACAGACTGTTTGAAGCATTGCTCCCCCTGACCGTAAGTAGGCATTGAAACTACTATATTCAATCCCGATGCAATTTCTGTGTTTCATCGTCAATATTAAGCTCCAAGTGTTACAGTAAACACCCAGTGGTGCGTCGCAATCTAACACTGGCCTCTCAGGAAAGGCACGTATACAGACTGATTGAAGCATTGCTCCCCCGGGACGTAAGTCGGCATTGTGCCTACTATATTCTGTCCCGAAGCAATTTCTGTGTTTCATCGTCAATATGAAGCTCCAAGGGTTACAGTAAATACCCAGTGGTGCGTCGCAATCTAATACTGGCCTCTCAGGAAAGGCACGAATACAGACTGTTTGAAGCATTGCTCCCCCAGGACGTAAATCGGCATTGTGCCTACTATATTTAATCCCGATGCAATTTCTGTGTTCCATCGTCAATATGAAGCTCCAAGGGTTACAGTAAACACCCAGTGGTGCGTCGCAATCTAATACTGGCCTCTCAGTAACGGCACGTATACAGACTGTTTGAAGCTTTGCTCCCCCTGGACGTTGGACGGGATTGTGCCTACTATATTCAATCCCGATGCAATTTCTGTGTTTCATCGTCAATATGAAGCTCCAAGGGTTACAGTAAACACCCAGTGGTGCGTCGCATTCTGATACTGGCCTCTCAGTAACGGCAGTATACAGATTGTTTGAGGTATTGCTCCCCCTGGACGTAAGTCGGCATTGTGCCTACTATATTCAATCCCGATGCAAATTCTGTGTTTCATCGTCAATATGAAGCTCCAAGGGTTACAGTTAACACCCAGTGGCGCGTCGCACTCTAATACTGGCCTCTCAGTAACGGCACGTATACAGACTGTTTGAAGCATTGCTCCCCCTAGACGTATCTCGGCATCGTGCCTACTATTTTCAATCCCGATGCAATTTCTGTGTTTCATCGTCAATATGAAGCTCCAAGGGTTACAGTAAACACCCAGTGGTACGTCGCAATGTAATACTGGCCTCTCTGTAACGGCACGTATACAGACTGTTTTAAGCATTGCTCCCCCTGGACGTAAGTCGGCATTGTGCCTACTATATTCAATCCCGATTAAATATCTGTGTTTCATCGTCAACATGAAGCTCCAAGGGTTAGATTAAACACCCAATGGTGCGTCGCAATCTAATACTGACCTCTCGGTAACGGCACATATAAGGACTGTTTGAAGCATTACTCCCACTGGACGTAAGTCGGCATTGTGCCTACTATATTCAATCCCGATGCAATTTCTGTGTTTTATCGTCAATATGAAGTTCCAAGGGTTACAGTAAACACCCAGTGGTTCGTCGCAATCTAATACTGGCCTCTCAGGAAAGGGACGTATACAGACTGTTTGAAGCATTGCTCCCCCTGGACGTAAGTCGGCATTGTGCCTACTATATTCAGTCCCGAAGCAATTTCTGTGTTTCATCGTCAATATGAAGCTACAAGGGTTACAGTAAACACCCAGTGGTTCGTCGCAATCTAATACTGGCCTCTCAGGAAAGGCACGTACTCAGACTGTTTGAAGCATTGCTCCCCCTGGACATAAATCGGCATTGTGCCTACTATATTTAATCCCGATGCAATTTCTGTGTTCCGTCGTCAATATGAAGCTCCAAGGGTTACAGTAAACACCCAGTGGTGCGTCGCAACGTTATACTGGCCTCTCAGTAACGGCACGTATACAGACTGTTTGAAGCATTGCTCCCCCTGGACGTAAGTCGGCATTGTGCCTACTATATTCAATCCTGATGCAATTTCTGTGTTTCATCGTCAATATAAAGCTCCAAGGGTTACAGTAAACACCCAGTGGTGCGTCGCAATCTAATATTGGCCTCTCAGTAACGGCACGTATACAGACTGTTTGAAGCATTGCTCCCCCAGACCGTAAGTAGGCATTGAAACTACTGTATTCAATCCCGATGCAATTTCTGTGTTTCATCGTCAGTATGAAGTTCCAAGGGTTACAGTAAACACCCTGTGGTGCGTCGCAATCTAATACTGGCCCCTTAGTAACGGCACGTATACAGACTGTTTGAAGCATTGCTCCCCGTGTACGTAAGTCGGCATTGTGCTTACTATATTCAGTCCCGATGCAATTTCTGTGTTTCATCGTCAATATGTAGCTCCAAGGGTTACAGTAAACACCCTGTGGTGCGTCGCAATCAAATACTGGCCTCTCAGTAACGGCACGTATACAGATTGTTTAAAGTATTGCTCCCCCTGGACGTAAGTCGGCATTGTGCCTACTATATTCAATCCCGATGCAATTTCTGTGTTTCATCGTCAATATGAAGCCCCAAGGGTTACAGTAAACACCCAGTGGTGCGTCGCAATATAATACTGGCCTCTCAGGAAAGGCACGTATACAGACTGTTTGAAGCATTGCTCCCCCTGGACGTAAGTCGGCATTGTGCCTACTATATTCAGTCCCGAAGCAATTTCTGTGTTTCATCGTCAATATGAAGCTCCAAGGGTTACAGTAAACACCCAGTGGTTCGTCGCAATCTAATACTGGCCTCTCAGGAAAGGCACGTATTCAGACTGTTTGAAGCATTGCTCCCCCTGGACGTAAATCGGCATTGTGCCTACTATATTCAATCCCGATGCAATTTCTGTGTTTCATCGTCAATATGAAGCTCCAAAGGTTACAGTAAACACCCAGTGGTGCGTCGCAATCTAATACTAGCATCTCAGGAAAGGCACGTATACAGACTGTTTGAAGCATTGCTCCCCCTGACCGTAAGTAGGCATTGTACCTACTATATTCAATCCGGATGCAATTTCTGTGTTTCATCGTCAATATTAAGCTCCAAGTGTTACGGTAAACACCCAGTGGTGCGTCGCAATCTAATACTGGCCTCTCAGTAACGGCACGTACACAGACTGTTTGAAGCATTGCCCCCCGTGTACGTAAGTCGGCATTGTGCTTACTATATTCAGTCCCGATGCAATTTCTGTGTTTCATCGTCAATATGTAGCTACAAGGGTTGCAGTAAACACCCAGTGGTGCGTCGAAATCTAATATTGGCCTCTCAGTAACGGCACGTATACAGACTGTTTGAAGCATTGCTCCCCCTGGACGTAAGACGGCATTGTGCCAACTATATTCAATCCCGATGCAATTTCTGTGTTTCACTGTCAATATGAAGCTCCAAGAGTTACAGTAAACACCCAGTGGTGCGTCGCAATCTAATACTGGCCTCTCAATAACGGCACGTATACAGACTGTTATAAGCATTGCTCCCCCTGGACGTAAGTCGGCATTGTGCCCACTATATTCAATCCCGATGCAATTTCTGTGTTTCATCGGCAATATGAAGTTCCAAGGGCTACAGTAAACACCCAGTGGTGCGGCGCAATCTAATACTGGCCTCTCAGTAACGACACGTATACAGACTGTTTTAAGCATTGCTCACCCTAGTCGCAAGTCGGCATTGTGCCTACTATATTCAATCCCGATGCAATTTCTGTGTTTCATCGTCAATATGAAGCTCAAAGGGTTACAGTAAACACCCAATGGTTCGTCGCAATCAAACACTGGCCTCTCAGTAACGGCACGTATACAGACTGTTTGAAGCATTGCTCCCCCTGGACGTAAATCGGCATTGTGCCAACTATATTCAATCCCGATGTAATTTCTGTGTTTCATCGTCAATATGAAGCTCAAGGGTTACAGTAAACACCCAGGGGTGCTTCGCAATCTAATACTGGCCTCTTAGTAACAGCACGTACACATACTGTTTGAAGCATTGCTCCCCCTGGACGTAAGTCGGCATTGTGCCAACTATATTCAACCCCGAGCAATTTCTGTGATTCATCGTCAATATGAAGCTCCAAGGGTTACAGTAAACACCCTGTGGTGCGTCGCAATCTAATACTGGCCTCTCAGGAAAGGCACGTATACAGACTGTTTGAAGCATTGCTCCCCCTGGACGTAAGTCGGCATTGTGCCAACTATATTCAATCCTGATGCAATTTCTGTGTTTCATCGTCAATATGAAGTTCCAAGGGTTACAGTAAACACCCAGTGGTGCGTCGCAATCTAATACCGGCCTATTTGTAACGGCACGTACACAGACTGTTTAAAGCATTGCTCCCCCTGGACGTAAATCGGCATTGTGCCTACTATATTCAATCCCGATGCAATTTCTGTGTTTCATCGTCAATATGAAGTTCCAAGGGTTACAGTAAACCCCCTGTGGTGCGTCGCAATCTAATACTGGCCTCTTAGTAACGGCACGTATACAGACTGTTTGAAGCATTGCTCCCCGTGTACGTAAGTCGGCATTGTGCTTACTACATTCAGTCCCGATGCAATATCTGTGTTTCATCGTCAATATGTAGCTCCAAGGGTTACAGTAAACACCCAGTGGTGCGTCGCAATCTAATATTGGCCTCTCAGTAACGGCACGTATACAGACTGTTTGAAGTATTGCTCCCCCTGGACGTAAGATGGCATTGTGCCTACTATATTCAATCCCGTTGCAATTTCTGGGTTTCATCGTCAATATGAAGCTCCAAGGGTTACAGTAAACACCCAGTGGTGCGTCGCAATCTAATACCGGCCTCTTTGTAACGGCACGTACACAGACTGTTTGAAGCATTGGTCCCCCTGGACGTAAATCGGCATTGTGCCTACTATATTCAATCCCGATGCAATTTCTGTGTTTCATCGTCAATATGAAGCACCAAGGGTTACAGTAAACACCCAGTGGTGAGTCGCAATCTAATACTAGCATCTCAGGAAAGGCACGTATACAGACTGTTTGAAGCATTGCTCCCCCTGACCGTAAGTAGGCATTGAAACTACTATATTCAATCCCGATGCAATTTCTGTGTTTCATCGTCAATATTAAGCTCCAAGTGTTACAGTAAACACCCAGTGGTGCGTCGCAATCTAACACTGGCCTCTCAGGAAACGCACATATACAGACTGTTTGAAGCATTGCTCCCCCTGGACGTAAGTCGGCATTGTGCCTACTATATTCAGTCCCGAAGCAATTTCTGTGTTTCATCGTCAATATGAAGCTCCAAGGGTTACAGTAAATACCCAGTGGTGCGTCGCAATCTAATACTGGCCTCTCAGGAAAGGCACGTATACAGACTGTTTGAAGCATTGCTCCCCCAGGACGTAAATCGGCATTGTGCCTACTATTTTTAATCCCGATGCAATTTCTGTGTTCCATCCTCAATATGAAGCTCCAAGGGTTACAGTAAACACCCAGTGGTGCGTCGCAATCTAATACTGGCCTCTCAGTAACGGCACGTATACAGACTGTTTGAAGTTTTTGCTCCCCCTGGACGTAAGTCGGCATTGTGCCTACTATATTCAATCCTGATGCAATTTCTGTGTTTCATCGTCAATATGAAGTTCCAAGGGTTACAGTAAACACCCAGTGGTGCGTCGCAATCTAATACTGGCCTCTCAGGAAAGGCACGTATACAGACTGTTTGAAGCATTGCTCCCCCTGGACGTAAGTCGGCATTGTGCCAACTATATTCAATCCCGATGCAATTTCTGTGTTTCATCGTCAATATGAAGTTCCAAGGGTTACAGTAAACCCCCTGTGGTGCGTCGCAATCTAATACTTGCCTCTTAGTAACGGCACGTATACAGACTGTTTGAAGCATTGCTCCCCGTGTACGTAAGTCGGCATTGTGCTTACTATATTCAGTCCCGATGCAATTTCTGTGTTTCATCGTCAATATGTAGCTCCAAGGGTTACAGTAAACACCCAGTGGTGCGTCGAAATCTAATATTGGCCTCTCAGTAACGGCACGTATACAGACTGTTTGAAGCTTTGCTCCCCCTGGACGTAAGACGGGATTGTGCCTACTATATTCAATCCCGATGCAATTTCTGTGTTTCATCGTCAATATGAAGCTCCAAGGGTTACAGTAAACACCCAGTGGTGCGTCGCATTTTGATACTGGCCTCTCAGTAACGGCAGTATACAGATTGTTTGATGTATTGCTCCCCCTGGACGTAAGTCGGCATTGTGCCTACTATATTCAATCCCGATGCAATTTCTGTGTTTCATCGTCAATATGAAGCTCCAAGGGTTACAGTAAACACCCAGTGGCGCGTCGCACTCTAATACTGGCCTCTCAGTAACGGCACGTATACAGACTGTTTGAAGCATTGCTCCCCCTGGACGTAACTCGGCATTGTGCCTACTATTTTCAATCCCGATGCAATTTCTGTGTTTCATCGTCAATATGAAGCTCCAAGGGTTACAGTAAACACCCAGTGGTGCGTCGCAATCTAATACTGGCCTCTCAGTAACGGCACGTATACAGACTGTTTTAAGCATTGCTCCCCCTGGACGTAAGTCGGCATTGTGCCTACTATATTCAATCCCGATTAAATTTCTGTGTTTCATCGTCAATATGAAGCTCCAAGGGTTAGAGTAAACACCCAGTGGTGTGTCGCAATCTAATACTGACCTCTCAGTAACGGCACATATAAGGACTGTTTGAAGCATTACTCCCACTGGACGTAAGTCGGCATTGTGCCTACTATATTCAATCCCGATGCAATTTCTGTGTTTTATCGTCAATATGAAGTTCCAAGGGTTACAGTAAACACCCAGTGGTGCGTCGCAATCTAATACTGGCCTCTCACTAAAGGCACGTATACAGACTGTTTGAAGCATTGCTCCCCCTGGACGTAAGTCGGCATTGTGCCTACTATATTCAATCCCGATTAAATTTCTGTGTTTCATCGTCAATATGAAGCTTGTAATATTAGTAATTTTCGCCTCACAAACATTAATATACGCTCAATAGTAAACGCCTGGTGGCCTAAAGTTATCGAACAATTGTGAAGTAAAAGAAATGAACCATCGCATAGCAGTGACAGAATCTATTATTCTTTATCTTTGCCGTTCTTGCGCGGTGCCAGTAAATCTCTATGTACATGTATCGATTAATGGTGTAGAAAAGAATGCTGTTGTTTCAAGACAAATGAGGCTTTTGGGCGCCTCACCTTTTACTGTTTGTATTTCATGAGAGGCGGACGCGGACTTGCTGCGTTCCGCAACTGTATTTTATATTCTATGTGAAAGTATTGAGTGAATATGCTAATTGTTATTTTTTCCAATCAGAAAACATGTAGTTTCTTGTAACTGATATCGAACAGACAGCGTCAAGAGGACATTTTTATTGTTATGTATAAAGTATCTAACCACAATGGTCATCTATTGTAATTTAATATGTAAAGGTACGTAGCATTAAAAAACGTGTGTTAAAGATAAGTGTGCTTATTTTCGTAAATTAACCTTGATGATTCCATCTCCTTATTTACCTGTATGTTAATTATTTTTGTGTTACTTCATCATCAGAAATACGATCACGCTGATGGGCCGAATGCAGCATGAGGCAGAAGGAACATTATCGTTTTCCTATTATTTCTGAACCAACTCCTTTTTTTAATTGTGTAGTGTTGCATTTCTTTTAAAGTCTATAAATCTTCTTGTCCCTTAGTGTTGATCCGGGTATGACTACATCGCGACTATAAAAATGTATAGAAATGATAATTTTTCTTCCGAACGATCTCAAATATATATATATATATATATATATCAATATGCTGCTCTTGTTCAGGTATTTAATGCTCAACGTATGTTATTATAATAGTGTAATCAATCCCTGATTCTGTTGCCAAATGGCCCACCAAAATATTCACTTTTTCGACATTAAAAAAAAAAGTAACTGTTCTTTTTATTTTCGTTCCCCAAGAGCAACGCTACAGGCTCCAAGGGTTACAGTAAACACCCAGTGGTGCGTCGCAATCTAATACTGACCTCTCAGTAACGGCACATATACAGACTGCTTGAAGCATACTCCCACTGGACGTAAGTCGGCATTGTGCCTACTATATTCAGTCCCGAAGCAATTTCTGTGTTTCATCGTCAATATGAAGTTCCAAGGGTTACAGTAAACACCCAGTGGTGCGTCGCAATCTAATACTGGCCTCTCAGGAAAGGCACGTATACAGACTGTTTGAAGCATTGCTCCCCCTGGACGTAAATCGGCATTGTGCCTACTATATTTAATCCCGATGCAATCTCTGTGTTCCATCGTCAATATGAAGCTCCAAGGGTTACAGTAAACACCCAGTGGTGCGTCGCAACCTAACACTGGCCTCTCAGTAACGGCACGTATACAGACTGTTTGAAGCATTGCTCCCCCTGGACGTAAGTCGGCATTGTGCCTACTATATTCAATCCTGATGCAATTTCTGTGTTTCATCGTCAATATAAAGCTCCAAGGGTTACAGTAAACTCCCAGTGGTGCGTCGCAATCTAATACCGGCCTCTTTGTAACGGCACGTACACAGACTGTTTGAAGCATTGCTCCCCCTGGACGTAATTCGGCATTGTGCCTACTATATTCAATCCCGATTTAATTTCTGTGTTTCATCGTCAATATGAAGCTCCAAGGGTTACAGTAAACACCCAGTGGTGAGTCGCAATCTAATACTAGCATCTCAGGAAAGGCACGTATACAGACTGTTTGAAGCATTGCTCCCCCTGACCGTAAGTAGGCATTGAAACTACTATATTCAATCCCGATGCAATTTCTGTGTTTCATCGTCAACAATAAGCTAAAAGTGTTACAGTAAACACCCAGTGGTGCGTCGCAATCTAATACTGGCCTCTCAGGAAAGGCACGTATACAGACTGTGTGAAGCATTGCTCCCCCTGGACGTAAGACGGCATTGTGCCAACTATATTCAATCCCGATGCAAGTTCTGTGTTTCATCGTCAATATGAAGTTCCAAGGGTTACATTAAACACCCTGTGGTGCGTCGCAATCTAATACTGGCATCTTAGTAACGGCACATATACAGACTGTTTGAAGCATTGCTCCCCGTGTACGTAAGTCGGCATTGTGCTTACTATATTCAGTCCGGATGCAATTTCTGTGTTTCATCGTCAATATGTAGCTCCAAGGGTTACAGTAAACACCCAGTGGTGCGTCGCAATCTAATATTGGCCTCTCAGTAACGGCACGTATACAGACTGTTTGAAGCATTGTTCCCCTGGACGTAAGACGGGATTGTGCCTACTATATTCAATCCCGATGCAATTTCTGTGTTTCATCGTCAATATGAAGCTCCAAGGGTTACAGTAAACACCCAGTAGTGCGACGCAATCTAATACTGGCCTCTCAGTAACGGAACGTATAGAGATTGTTTGAAGTATTGCTCCCCCTGGACGTAAGTCGGCATTGTGCCTACTATATTCAATCCCGGTGCAATTTCTGCGTTTCATCGTCAATATGAAGCTCCAAGGGTTACAGTAAACACCCAGTGGTGCGTCGCAATCTAATACTGGCCTCTCAGGAAAGGCACGTATACAGACTGTTTGAAGCATTGCTCCCCCTGGACGTAAATCGGTATTGTGCCTACTATATTTAATCCCGATGCAATTTCTGTGTTCCATCGTCAATATGAAGCTCCAAGGGTTGCAGTAAACACCCAGTGGTGCGTCGCAACGTAATACTGGCCTCTCAGTAACGGCACGTATACAGACTGTTTTAAGCATTGCTCCCCCTGGACGTAAGTCGGCATTGTGCCTACTATATTCAATCCCGATTAAATTTCTGTGTTTCATCGTCAATATGAAGCTCCAAGGGTTAGAGTAAACACCCAGTGGTGCGTCGTAATCTAATACTGACCTCTCAGTAACGGCACATATACAGACTGTTTGAAGCACTACTCCCACTTGACGTAAGTCGGCATTGTGCCTACTATATTCAATCCCGATGTAATTTCTGTGTTTTATCGTCAATATGAAGTTCCAAGGGTTACAGTAAACACCCAGTGGTGCGTCGCAATCTAATACTGGCCTCTCAGGAAAGGCACGTATACAGACTGTATGAAGCATTGCTCCCCCTGGACGTAAGTCGGCATTGTGCCTACTATATTCAGTCCCGAAGCAATTTCTGTGTTTCATCGTCAATATGAAGCTCCAAGGGTTACAGTAAATACCCAGTGGTGCGTCGCAATCTAATACCGGCCTCTTTGTAACGGCACGTACACAGACTGTTTGAAGCATTGGTCCCCCTGGACGTAAATCGGCATTGTGCCTACTATATTCAATCCCGATGCAATTTCTGTGTTTCATCGTCAATATGAAGCACCAAGGGTTACAGTAAACACCCAGTGGTGAGTCGCAATCTAATACTAGCATCTCAGGAAAGGCACGTATACAGACTGTTTGAAGCATTGCTCCCCCTGACCGTAAGTAGGCATTGAAACTACTATATTCAATCCCGATGCAATTTCTGTGTTTCATCGTCAATATTAAGCTCCAAGTGTTACAGTAAACACCCAGTGGTGCGTCGCAATCTAACACTGGCCTCTCAGGAAACGCACATATACAGACTGTTTGAAGCATTGCTCCCCCTGGACGTAAGTCGGCATTGTGCCTACTATATTCAGTCCCGAAGCAATTTCTGTGTTTCATCGTCAATATGAAGCTCCAAGGGTTACAGTAAATACCCAGTGGTGCGTCGCAATCTAATACTGGCCTCTCAGGAAAGGCACGTATACAGACTGTTTGAAGCATTGCTCCCCCAGGACGTAAATCGGCATTGTGCCTACTATTTTTAATCCCGATGCAATTTCTGTGTTCCATCCTCAATATGAAGCTCCAAGGGTTACAGTAAACACCCAGTGGTGCGTCGCAATCTAATACTGGCCTCTCAGTAACGGCACGTATACAGACTGTTTGAAGTTTTTGCTCCCCCTGGACGTAAGTCGGCATTGTGCCTACTATATTCAATCCTGATGCAATTTCTGTGTTTCATCGTCAATATGAAGTTCCAAGGGTTACAGTAAACACCCAGTGGTGCGTCGCAATCTAATACTGGCCTCTCAGGAAAGGCACGTATACAGACTGTTTGAAGCATTGCTCCCCCTGGACGTAAGTCGGCATTGTGCCAACTATATTCAATCCCGATGCAATTTCTGTGTTTCATCGTCAATATGAAGTTCCAAGGGTTACAGTAAACCCCCTGTGGTGCGTCGCAATCTAATACTTGCCTCTTAGTAACGGCACGTATACAGACTGTTTGAAGCATTGCTCCCCGTGTACGTAAGTCGGCATTGTGCTTACTATATTCAGTCCCGATGCAATTTCTGTGTTTCATCGTCAATATGTAGCTCCAAGGGTTACAGTAAACACCCAGTGGTGCGTCGAAATCTAATATTGGCCTCTCAGTAACGGCACGTATACAGACTGTTTGAAGCTTTGCTCCCCCTGGACGTAAGACGGGATTGTGCCTACTATATTCAATCCCGATGCAATTTCTGTGTTTCATCGTCAATATGAAGCTCCAAGGGTTACAGTAAACACCCAGTGGTGCGTCGCATTTTGATACTGGCCTCTCAGTAACGGCAGTATACAGATTGTTTGATGTATTGCTCCCCCTGGACGTAAGTCGGCATTGTGCCTACTATATTCAATCCCGATGCAATTTCTGTGTTTCATCGTCAATATGAAGCTCCAAGGGTTACAGTAAACACCCAGTGGCGCGTCGCACTCTAATACTGGCCTCTCAGTAACGGCACGTATACAGACTGTTTGAAGCATTGCTCCCCCTGGACGTAACTCGGCATTGTGCCTACTATTTTCAATCCCGATGCAATTTCTGTGTTTCATCGTCAATATGAAGCTCCAAGGGTTACAGTAAACACCCAGTGGTGCGTCGCAATCTAATACTGGCCTCTCAGTAACGGCACGTATACAGACTGTTTTAAGCATTGCTCCCCCTGGACGTAAGTCGGCATTGTGCCTACTATATTCAATCCCGATTAAATTTCTGTGTTTCATCGTCAATATGAAGCTCCAAGGGTTAGAGTAAACACCCAGTGGTGTGTCGCAATCTAATACTGACCTCTCAGTAACGGCACATATAAGGACTGTTTGAAGCATTACTCCCACTGGACGTAAGTCGGCATTGTGCCTACTATATTCAATCCCGATGCAATTTCTGTGTTTTATCGTCAATATGAAGTTCCAAGGGTTACAGTAAACACCCAGTGGTGCGTCGCAATCTAATACTGGCCTCTCACTAAAGGCACGTATACAGACTGTTTGAAGCATTGCTCCCCCTGGACGTAAGTCGGCATTGTGCCTACTATATTCAATCCCGATTAAATTTCTGTGTTTCATCGTCAATATGAAGCTTGTAATATTAGTAATTTTCGCCTCACAAACATTAATATACGCTCAATAGTAAACGCCTGGTGGCCTAAAGTTATCGAACAATTGTGAAGTAAAAGAAATGAACCATCGCATAGCAGTGACAGAATCTATTATTCTTTATCTTTGCCGTTCTTGCGCGGTGCCAGTAAATCTCTATGTACATGTATCGATTAATGGTGTAGAAAAGAATGCTGTTGTTTCAAGACAAATGAGGCTTTTGGGCGCCTCACCTTTTACTGTTTGTATTTCATGAGAGGCGGACGCGGACTTGCTGCGTTCCGCAACTGTATTTTATATTCTATGTGAAAGTATTGAGTGAATATGCTAATTGTTATTTTTTCCAATCAGAAAACATGTAGTTTCTTGTAACTGATATCGAACAGACAGCGTCAAGAGGACATTTTTATTGTTATGTATAAAGTATCTAACCACAATGGTCATCTATTGTAATTTAATATGTAAAGGTACGTAGCATTAAAAAACGTGTGTTAAAGATAAGTGTGCTTATTTTCGTAAATTAACCTTGATGATTCCATCTCCTTATTTACCTGTATGTTAATTATTTTTGTGTTACTTCATCATCAGAAATACGATCACGCTGATGGGCCGAATGCAGCATGAGGCAGAAGGAACATTATCGTTTTCCTATTATTTCTGAACCAACTCCTTTTTTTAATTGTGTAGTGTTGCATTTCTTTTAAAGTCTATAAATCTTCTTGTCCCTTAGTGTTGATCCGGGTATGACTACATCGCGACTATAAAAATGTATAGAAATGATAATTTTTCTTCCGAACGATCTCAAATATATATATATATATATATATATCAATATGCTGCTCTTGTTCAGGTATTTAATGCTCAACGTATGTTATTATAATAGTGTAATCAATCCCTGATTCTGTTGCCAAATGGCCCACCAAAATATTCACTTTTTCGACATTAAAAAAAAAAGTAACTGTTCTTTTTATTTTCGTTCCCCAAGAGCAACGCTACAGGCTCCAAGGGTTACAGTAAACACCCAGTGGTGCGTCGCAATCTAATACTGACCTCTCAGTAACGGCACATATACAGACTGCTTGAAGCATACTCCCACTGGACGTAAGTCGGCATTGTGCCTACTATATTCAGTCCCGAAGCAATTTCTGTGTTTCATCGTCAATATGAAGTTCCAAGGGTTACAGTAAACACCCAGTGGTGCGTCGCAATCTAATACTGGCCTCTCAGGAAAGGCACGTATACAGACTGTTTGAAGCATTGCTCCCCCTGGACGTAAATCGGCATTGTGCCTACTATATTTAATCCCGATGCAATCTCTGTGTTCCATCGTCAATATGAAGCTCCAAGGGTTACAGTAAACACCCAGTGGTGCGTCGCAACCTAACACTGGCCTCTCAGTAACGGCACGTATACAGACTGTTTGAAGCATTGCTCCCCCTGGACGTAAGTCGGCATTGTGCCTACTATATTCAATCCTGATGCAATTTCTGTGTTTCATCGTCAATATAAAGCTCCAAGGGTTACAGTAAACTCCCAGTGGTGCGTCGCAATCTAATACCGGCCTCTTTGTAACGGCACGTACACAGACTGTTTGAAGCATTGCTCCCCCTGGACGTAATTCGGCATTGTGCCTACTATATTCAATCCCGATTTAATTTCTGTGTTTCATCGTCAATATGAAGCTCCAAGGGTTACAGTAAACACCCAGTGGTGAGTCGCAATCTAATACTAGCATCTCAGGAAAGGCACGTATACAGACTGTTTGAAGCATTGCTCCCCCTGACCGTAAGTAGGCATTGAAACTACTATATTCAATCCCGATGCAATTTCTGTGTTTCATCGTCAACAATAAGCTAAAAGTGTTACAGTAAACACCCAGTGGTGCGTCGCAATCTAATACTGGCCTCTCAGGAAAGGCACGTATACAGACTGTGTGAAGCATTGCTCCCCCTGGACGTAAGACGGCATTGTGCCAACTATATTCAATCCCGATGCAAGTTCTGTGTTTCATCGTCAATATGAAGTTCCAAGGGTTACATTAAACACCCTGTGGTGCGTCGCAATCTAATACTGGCATCTTAGTAACGGCACATATACAGACTGTTTGAAGCATTGCTCCCCGTGTACGTAAGTCGGCATTGTGCTTACTATATTCAGTCCGGATGCAATTTCTGTGTTTCATCGTCAATATGTAGCTCCAAGGGTTACAGTAAACACCCAGTGGTGCGTCGCAATCTAATATTGGCCTCTCAGTAACGGCACGTATACAGACTGTTTGAAGCATTGCTCCCCCTGGACGTAAGACGGGATTGTGCCTACTATATTCAATCCCGATGCAATTTCTGTGTTTCATCGTCAATATGAAGCTCCAAGGGTTACAGTAAACACCCAGTAGTGCGACGCAATCTAATACTGGCCTCTCAGTAACGGAACGTATAGAGATTGTTTGAAGTATTGCTCCCCCTGGACGTAAGTCGGCATTGTGCCTACTATATTCAATCCCGGTGCAATTTCTGCGTTTCATCGTCAATATGAAGCTCCAAGGGTTACAGTAAACACCCAGTGGTGCGTCGCAATCTAATACTGGCCTCTCAGGAAAGGCACGTATACAGACTGTTTGAAGCATTGCTCCCCCTGGACGTAAATCGGTATTGTGCCTACTATATTTAATCCCGATGCAATTTCTGTGTTCCATCGTCAATATGAAGCTCCAAGGGTTGCAGTAAACACCCAGTGGTGCGTCGCAACGTAATACTGGCCTCTCAGTAACGGCACGTATACAGACTGTTTTAAGCATTGCTCCCCCTGGACGTAAGTCGGCATTGTGCCTACTATATTCAATCCCGATTAAATTTCTGTGTTTCATCGTCAATATGAAGCTCCAAGGGTTAGAGTAAACACCCAGTGGTGCGTCGTAATCTAATACTGACCTCTCAGTAACGGCACATATACAGACTGTTTGAAGCACTACTCCCACTTGACGTAAGTCGGCATTGTGCCTACTATATTCAATCCCGATGTAATTTCTGTGTTTTATCGTCAATATGAAGTTCCAAGGGTTACAGTAAACACCCAGTGGTGCGTCGCAATCTAATACTGGCCTCTCAGGAAAGGCACGTATACAGACTGTATGAAGCATTGCTCCCCCTGGACGTAAGTCGGCATTGTGCCTACTATATTTAGTCCCGAAGCAATTTCTGTGTTTCATCGTCAATATGAAACTCCAAGGGTTACAGTAAACACCCAGTGGTGCGGCGCAATCTAATACTGGCCTCTCAGTAACGGCACGTATAGAGACTGCTTGAAGCATTGCTCCCCCTGGACGTAAGTCGGCATTGTGCCTACTATACTCAATCCTGATGCAATTTCTGTGTTTCATCGTCAATATGAAGCTCCAAGGGTTACAGTAAACACCCAGTGGTGCGTTGCAATCTAAACCGGCCTCTTTGTAACGGCACGTACACAGACTGTTTGAAGCATTGCTCCCCCTGGACGTAAATCGGCATTTTGCCTACTATATTCAATCCCGATTTAATTTCTGTGTTTCATCGTCAATATGAAGCTCCAAGGGTTACAGTAAACACCCAGTGGTGAGTCGCAATCTAATACTAGCATCTCAGGAAAGGCACGTATACAGACTGTTTGAAGCATTGCTCCCCCTGACCGTAAGTAGGCATTGAAACTACTATATTCAACCCGATGCAATTTCTGTGTTTCATCGTCAACAATAAGCTCCAAGTGTTACAGTAAACACCCAGTGGTGCGTCGCAATCTAATACTGGCCTCTCAGGAAAGGCACGTATACAGACTGTTTGAAGCATTGCTCCCCCTGGACGTAAGTCGGCATTGTGCCAACTATATTCAATCCCGATGCAATTTCTGTGTTTCATCGTCAATATGAAGTTCCAAGGGTTACATTAAACACCCTGTGGTGCGTCGCAATCTAATACTGGCATCTTAGTAACGGCACATATACAGACTGTTTGAAGCATTGCTCCCCGTGTACGTAAGTCGGCATTGTGCTTACTATATTCAGTCCCGATGCAATTTCTGTGTTTCATCGTCAATATGTAGCTCCAAGGGTTACAGTAAACACCCAGTGGTGCGTCGCAATCTAATATTGGCCTCTCAGTAACGGCACGTATACAGACTGTTTGAAGCATTGCTCCCCCTGGACGTAAGACGGGATTGTGCCTACTATATTCAATCCCGATGCAATTTCTGTGTTTCATCGTCAATATGAAGCTCCAAGGGTTACAGTAAACACCCAGTAGTGCGACGCAATCTAATACTGGCCTCTCAGTAACGGAACGTATACAGATTGTTTGAAGTATTGCTCCCCCTGGACGTAAGTCGGCATTGTGCCTACTATACTCAATCCCGGTGCAATTTCTGTGTTTCATCGTCAATATGAAGCTCCAAGGGTTACAGTAAACATCCAGTGGTGCATCGCAATCTAATACTGGCCTCTCAGGAAAGGCACGTATACAGACTGTTTGAAGCATTGCTCCCCCTGGACGTAAATCGATATTGTGCCTACTATATTTAATCCCGATGCAATTTCTGTGTTCCATCGTCAATATGAAGCTCCAAGGGTTACAGTTAACACCCAGTGGTACGTCGCAACGTAATACTAGCCTCTCAGTAACGGCACGTATACAGACTGTTTTAAGCATTGCTCGCCCTGGACGTAAGTCGGCAATGTGCCAACTATATTCAATCCCGATTAAATTTCTGTGTTTCATCGTCAATATGAAGCTCCAAGGGTTAGAGTAAACACCCAGTGGTGCGTCGTAATCTAATACTGACATCTCAGTAACGGCACATATACAGACTGTTTGAAGCATTACTCCCACTGGACGTAAGTCGGCATTGTGCCTACTATATTCAATCCCGATGTAATTTCTGTGTTTTATCGTCAATATGAAGTTCCAAGGGTTACAGTAAACACCCAGTGGTGCGTCGCAATCTAATACTGGCCTCTCAGGAAAGGCACGTATACAGACTGTTTGAAGCATTGCTCCCCCTGGACGTAAGTCGGCATTGTGCCTACTATATTTAGTCCCGAAGCAATTTCTGTGTTTCATCGTCAATATGAAACTCCAAGGGTTACAGTAAACACCCAGTGGTGCGTCGCAATCTAATACTGGCCTCTCAGTAACGGCACGTATAGAGACTGCTTGAAGCATTGCTCCCCCTGGACGTAAGTCGGCATTGTGCCTACTATACTCAATCCTGATGCAATTTCTGTGTTTCATCGTCAATATGAAGCTCCAAGGGTTACAGTAAACACCCAGTGGTGCGTTGCAATCTAAACCGGCCTCTTTGTAACGGCACGTACACAGACTGTTTGAAGCATTGCTCCCCCTGGACGTAAATCGGCATTGTGCCTACTATATTCAATCCCGATGCAATTTCTGTGTTTCATCGTCAATATGAAGCTCCAAGGGTTACAGTAAACACCCAGTGGTGCGTCGCAATCTAATACTAGCATCTCAGGAAAGGCACGTATACAGACTGTTTGGAGCATTGCTCCCCCTGGACGTAAGTCGGCATTGTGCCAACTATATTCAATCCCGATGCAATTTCTGTGTTTCATCGTCAATATGAAGTTCCAAGGGTTACAGTAAACACCCTGTGGTGCGTCGCAATCTAATACTGGCCTCTTAGTAACGGCACGTATACAGACTGTTTGAAGCATTGCTCCCCGTGTATGTAAGTCGGCATTGTGCTTAGTATGTTCAGTCCCGATGCAATTTCTGTGTTTCATCGTCAATATGTAGCTCCAAGGGTTACAGTAAACACCCTGTGGTGCGTCGCAATCTAATATTGGCCTCTCAGTAACGGCACGTATACAGACTGTTTGAAGCATTGCTCCCCCTGGACATAAGACGGGATTGTGCCTACTATATTCAATCCCGATGCAATATCTGTGTTTCCTCGTCGATATGAAGCTACAAGGGTTACAGTAAACACCCAGTGGTGCGTCGCAATCTAATACCTGCCTCTCAGTAACGGCACGTATACAGATTGTTTGAAGAATTGCTCCCCCTGGACGTAAGTCGGCATTGTGCCTACTATATTCAATCCCGTTGCAATTTCTGTGTTTCATCGTCAATATGAAGCTCCAAGGGTTACAGTAAACACCCAGTGGTGCGTCGAAAGCTAATACTGGCCTCTCAGTAACGCCACGTATACAGACAGTTTGAAGCATTGCTCCCCCTGGACGTAAGTCGGCATTGTGGCTACTATACTCAATCCTGATGCAATTTCTGTGTTTCATCGTCAATATGAAGCTCCAAGGGTTACAGTAAACACCCAGTGGTGCGTTGCAATCTAATACCGACCTCTTTGTAACGGCACGTACTCAGACAGTTTGAAGCATTGCTCCCCCTGGACGTAAATCGGCATTGTGCCTACTATATTCAATCCCGATGCAAGTTCTGTGTTTCATCGTCAATATGAAGCTCCAAGGGTTACAGTAAACACTCAGTGGTGCGTCGCAATCTAATACTAGCATCTCAGGAAAGGCACGTATACAGACTGTTTGAAGCATTGCTCCCCCTGAGCGTAAGTAGGCATTGAAACTACCATATTCAATCCCGATGCAATTTCTGTGTTTCATCGTCAATATTAAGCTCCAAGTGTTACAGTAAACACCCAGTGGTGCGTCACAATCTAATACTGGCCTATCAGTAAAGGCCCGTATACAGACTGTTTGGAGCATTGCTCCCCCTGGACGTAAGTCGGCATTGTGCCAACTATATTCAATCCCGATGCAATTTCTGTGTTTCATCGTCAATATGAAGTTCCAAGGGTTACAGTAAACACCCTGTGGTGCGTCGCAATCTAATACTGGCCTCTTAGTAACGGCACGTATACAGACTGTTTGAAGCATTGCTCCCCGTGTACGTAAGTCGGCATTGTGCTTACTATATTCAGTCCCGATGCAATTTCTGTGTTTCATCGTCAATATGTAGCTCCAAGGGTTACAGTAAACACCCAGTGGTGCGTCGCAATCTAATATTGGCCTCTCAGTAACGGCACGTATACAGACTGTTTGAAGCATTGCTCCCCCTGGACGTATGACGGGATTGTGCATACTATATTCAATCCCGATGCAATTTCTGTGTTTCATCGTCGATATGAAGCTCCAAGGGTTACAGTAAACACCCAGTGGTGCGTCGCAATCTAATACTGGCCTCTCAGTAACGGCACGTATAGAGATTGTTTGAAGAATTGCTCCCCCTGGACGTAAGTCGGCATTGTGCCTACTATATTCAATCCCGATGCAATTTCTGTGTTTCATCGTCAATATGAAGCTCCAAGGGTTACAGTAAACACCCAGTGGTGCGTCGAAATCTAATACTTGCCTCTCAGTAACGGCACGTATACAGACAGTTTGAAGCATTGCTCCCCCTGGACGTAACTCGGCATTGTGCCTACTATTTTCAATCCCGATGCAATTTCTGTGTTTCATCGTCAATATGAAGCTCCACGGATTACAGTAAACACCCAGTGGTGCGTCGCAATCTAATACTGGCCTCTCAGTAACGGCACGTATACAGACTGTTTGAAGTTTTTGCTCCCCCTGGACGTATGTCGGCATTGTGCCTACTATATTCAATCCTGATGCAATTTCTGTGTTTCATCGTCAATATGAAGTTCCAAGGGTTACAGTAATCACCCAGTGGTGCGTCGCAATCTAATACCGGCTCTATTGTAACCTCACGTACACAGACTGTTTGAAGCATTGCTCCCCCTGGACGTAAATCGGCATTGTGCCTACTATATTTAATCCCGATGCAATTTCTGTGTTCCATCGTCAATATGAAGCTCCAGGGGTTACAGTAAACACCCAGTGGTGCGTCGCAACGTAATACTGGCCTCTCAGTAACGGCACATATACAGACTGTTTGAAGCATTACTCCCACTGGACGTAAGTCGGCATTGTGCCTACTATATTCAACCCCCGATGCAATTTCTGTTTTTTATCGTCAATATGAAGTTCCAAGGGTTACAGTAAACACCCAGTGGTGCGTCGCAATCTAATACTGGCCTCTCAGGAAAGGAACGTATACAGACTGTTTGAAGCATTGCTCCCCCTGGACGTAAGTCGGCATTGTGCCTACCATATTCAGTCCCGAAGCAATTTCTGTGTTTTATCGTCCATATGAAGCTCCAAGGGTTACAGTAAATTACCAGTGGTGCGTCGCAATCTAATACTGGCCTCTCAGGAAAGGCACGTATACAGACTGTTTGAAGCATTGCTCCCCCTGGACGTAAATCGGCATTGTGCCTACTATATTTAATCCCGATGCAATTTCTGTGTTCCATCGACAATATGAAGCTCCAAGGGTTACAGTAAACACCCAGTGGTGTGTCGCAATCTAATACTGGCCTCTCAGTAACGGCACGTATACAGACTGTTTTAAGCATTGCTCCCCCTGGACGTAAGTCGGCATTGTGCCTACAATATTCAATCCTGATGCAATTTCTGTGTTTCATCGTCAATATGAAGCTCCAAGGGTTACAGTAAACACCCAGTGGTGCGTCGCAATCTAATACCGGCCTCTTTGTAACGGCACGTACACAGATTGAAGCATTGCTCCCCCTGGACGTAAGTCGGCATAGTGCCAACTATATTCAATCCCGATGCAATTTCTGTGTTTCATCGTCAACATGAAGTTCCAAGGGTTACAGTAAACACCCTGTGGTGCGTCGCAATCTAATACTGGCCTCTTAGTAACGGAACGTATACAGACTGTTTTATGCATTGCTCCCCGTGTACGAAGTCGGCATTGTGCTTACTATATTCAGTCCCGATGCAATTTCTGTGTTTCATCATCAATATGAAGCTCCAAGGGTTACAGTAAACACCCAGTGGTGCGTCGCAATGTAATACTGGCCTCTCAGTAACAGCACGTATACAGACTGTTTTAAGCATTGCTCCACCTGGACGTAAGTCGGCATTGTGCCTACTATATGCAATCCCGATTAAATTTCTGTGTTTCATCGTCAATATGAAGCTCCAAGGGTTAGAGTAAACACCCAGTGGTGCGTCGCAATCTAATACTGACCTCTCAGTAACGGCACATTTACAGACTGTTTGAAGCATTACTCCCACTGGACGTAAGTCGACATTGTGCCTACTATATTCAATCCCGATGCAATTTCTGTGTTTTATCGTCAATATGAAGTTCCAAGGGTTGCAGTAACTACCCAGGGGTGCGTCGCAATCTAATACTGGCATCTCAGGAAAGGCACGGATACAGACTGTTTGAAGCATTGCTCCCCATGGACGTAAATCGGCATTGTGCCTAATATATTTAATCCCGATGCAATTTCTGTGTTACATCGTCAATATGAATCTCCAAGGGTTACAGTAAACACCCACTGGTGCGTCGCAATCTAATACTGGCCTCTCAGTGACGGCACGTATACAGACTGTTAGAAGCATTGCTCCCCCTGGACGTAAGTCGGCATTGTGGCTACTATATTCAATCCTGATGCAATTTCTGTGTTTCATCGTCAATATGAAGTTCCAAGGGTTACAGTAAACACCCAGTGGTGCGGCGCAATCTAATACCGGCCTCTTTGTAACGGCACGTACACACTGTTTGAAGCATTGCTCCCCCTGGACGTAAATCGGCATTGTGCCTAGTATATTCAATCCCGATGCAATTTCTTTGTTTCATCGTCAATATGAAGCTCCAAGGGTTATAGTAAACACCCAGTGGTGCGTCGCAATCTATTACTGGCCTCTGAGGAAAGGCACGAATACAGACTTTTTGAAGCATTACTCCCCCTGGACGTAAGTCGGCATTGTGCCTACTATATCCAATCCCGATTAAAATTCTGTGTTTCATCGTCAATTTGAAGCTCCAAGGGTTACAGTAAACACCCAGTGGTGCGTCGCAATCTAATACTAGCCTCTCAGGAAAGGCACATATACAGACTGTTTGAAGCATTGCTCCCCCTGGACGTAACTCGGCAGTGTACCTACTATTTTTAATCCCGATGCAATTTCTGTGTATCATCGTCAATATGAAGCTCCAAGGGTTACAGTAAACACCCAGTGGTGCGTCGCAATGTAATACTGGCCTCTCAGTAACGACACGTATACAGACTGTTTGAAGCATTCCTCCCCCTGGACGTAAGCCGGCATTGTGCCTACTATATTCAATCCCGATGCAATTTCTGTGTTTCATCGTCAATATGAAGCTCCAAGGATTACAGTAAACACCCAGTGGTGCGTCGCAATCTAATACTGGCCTCTCAGTAACGGCACGTATACAGACTGTTTGAAGCATTGCTCCCCCTGGACGTAACTCGGCATTGTGCCTACTATTTTTAATCCCGATGCAATTTCTGTGTATCATCGTCAATATGAAGTTCCAAGGGTGACAGTAAACACCCAGTGGTGCGTCGCAATGTAATACTGGCCTCACAGTAACGACACGTATACAGACTGTTTGAAGCATTCCTCCCCCTGGACGTATGTCGGCATTGTGCCTACTATATTCAATCCCGATTAAAATTCTGTGTTTCATCGTCAATATGAAGCTCCAAGGGTTACAGTAAATACCCAGTGGTGCGTCGCAATCTAAAACTAGCCTCTCAGGAAAGGCACGTATACAGACTGTTTGAAGCATTGCTCCCCCTGGACGTAAGTCGGCATTGTGCTTACTATTTTCAATCCCGATGCAATTTGTGTGTTTCATCGTCAAAATGAAGCTCAAGGGTAACGGTAAACACCCAGTGGTGCGTCGCAATCTGATACTGGCCTCTCAGGAAAGGCACGTATACAGACTGTTTGAGCATTACTCCCCCTGGACGTAAGTCGGCATTGTGCCAACTATATTCAATCCCGATGCAATTTCTGTGTTTCATCGTCAATATGAAGTTCCAAGGGTTACAGTAAACACCCTGTGGTGCGTCGCAATCTAATACTGGCCTCTTAGTAACGGCACGTATACAGACTGTTTGAAGCATTGCTCCCCGTGTACGTAAGTCGGCATTGTGCTTACTATATTCAGTCCCGATGCAATTTCTGTGTTTCATCGTCAATATGTAGCTCCAAGGGTTACAGTAAACACCCAGTGGTGCGTCGCAATCTAATACTGGCCTCTCAGTAACGGCACGTATACAGACTGTTTGAAGCATTGCTCCCCCTGGACGTATGACGGGATTGTGCCTACTATATTCAATCCCGATGCAATTTCTGTGTTTCATCGTCGATATGAAGCTCCAAGGGTTACAGTAAACACCCAGTGGTGCGTCGCAATCTAATACTGGCCTCTCAGTAACGGCACGTATACAGATTGTTTGAAGAATTGCTCCCCCTGGACGTAAGTCGGCATTGTGCCTACTATATTCAATCCCGATGCAATTTCTGTGTTTCATCGTCAATATGAAGCTCCAAGGGTTACAGTAAACACCCAGTGGTGCGTCGAAATCTAATACTTGCCTCTCAGTAACGGCACGTATACAGACAGTTTGAAGCATTGCTCCCCCTGGACGTAACTCGGCATTGTGCCTACTATTTTCAATCCCGATGCAATTTCTGTGTTTCATCGTCAATATGAAGCTCCACGGATTACAGTAAACACCCAGTGGTGCGTCGCAATCTAATACTGGCCTCTCAGTAACGGCACGTATACAGACTGTTTGAAGTTTTTGCTCCCCCTGGACGTATGTCGGCATTGTGCCTACTATATTCAATCCTGATGCAATTTCTGTGTTTCATCGTCAATATGAAGTTCCAAGGGTTACAGTAATCACCCAGTGGTGCGTCGCAATCTAATACCGGCTTTATTGTAACCTCACGTACACAGACTGTTTGAAGCATTGCTCCCCCTGGACGTAAATCGGCATTGTGCCTACTATATTTAATCCCGATGCAATTTCTGTGTTCCATCGTCAATATGAAGCTCCAGGGGTTACAGTAAACACCCAGTGGTGCGTCACAACGTAATACTGGCCTCTCAGTAACGGCACATATACAGACTGTTTGAAGCATTACTCCCACTGGACGTAAGTCGGCATTGTGCCTACTATATTCAACCCCCGATGCAATTTCTGTTTTTTATCGTCAATATGAAGTTCCAAGGGTTACAGTAAACACCCAGTGGTGCGTCGCAATCTAATACTGGCCTCTCAGGAAAGGAACGTATACAGACTGTTTGAAGCATTGCTCCCCCTGGACGTAAGTCGGCATTGTGCCTACCATATTCAGTCCCGAAGCAATTTCTGTGTTTTATCGTCCATATGAAACTCCAAGGGTTACAGTAAATTCCCAGTGGTGCGTCGCAATCTAATACAGGCCTCTCAGGAAAGGCACGTATACAGACTGTTTGAAGCATTGCTCCCCCTGGACGTAAATCGGCATTGTGCCTACTATATTTAATCCCGATGCAATTTCTGTGTTCCATCGACAATATGAAGCTCCAAGGGTTACAGTAAACACCCAGTGGTGTGTCGCAATCTAATACTGGCCTCTCAGTAACGGCACGTATACAGACTGTTTTAAGCATTGCTCCCCCTGGACGTAAGTCGGCATTGTGCCTACAATATTCAATCCTGATGCAATTTCTGTGTTTCATCGTCAATATGAAGCTCCAAGGGTTACAGTAAACACCCAGTGGTGCGTCGCAATCTAATACCGGCCTCTTTGTAACGGCACGTACACAGACTATAGCATTGCTCCCCCTGGACGTAAGTCGGCATAGTGCCAACTATATTCAATCCCGATGCAATTTCTGTGTTTCATCGTCAACATGAAGTTCCAAGGGTTACAGTAAACACCCTGTGGTGCGTCGCAATCTAATTCTGGCCTCTTAGTAACGGAACGTATACAGACTGTTTTATGCATTGCTCCCCGTGTACGAAGTCGGCATTGTGCTTACTATATTCAGTCCCGATGCAATTTCTGTGTTTCATCATCAATATGAAGCTCCAAGGGTTACAGTAAACACCCAGTGGTGCGTCGCAATGTAATGCTGGCCTCTCAGTAACGGCACGTATACAGACTGTTTTAAGCATTGCTCCACCTGGACGTAAGTCGGCATTGTGCCTACTATATGCAATCCCGATTAAATTTCTGTGTTTCATCGTCAATATGAAGCTCCAAGGGTTAGAGTAAACACCCAGTGGTGCGTCGCAATCTAATACTGACCTCTCAGTAACGGCACATTTACAGACTGTTTGAAGCATTACTCCCACTGGACGTAAGTCGACATTGTGCCTACTATATTCAATCCCGATGCAATTTCTGTGTTTTATCGTCAATATGAAGTTCCAAGGGTTGCAGTAAATACCCAGGGGTGCGTCGCAATCTAATACTGGCATCTCAGGAAAGGCACGGATACAGACTGTTTGAAGCATTGCTCCCCATGGACGTAAATCGGCATTGTGCCTAATATATTTAATCCCGATGCAATTTCTGTGTTCCATCGTCAATATGATGCTCCAAGGGTTACAGTAAACACCCACTGGTGCGTCGCAATCTAATACTGGCCTCTCAGTGACGGCACGTATACAGACTGTTAGAAGCATTGCTCCCCCTGGACGTAAGTCGGCATTGTGGCTACTATATTCAATCCTGATGCAATTTCTGTGTTTCATCGTCAATATGAAGTTCCAAGGGTTACAGTAAACACCCAGTGGTGCGTCGCAATCTAATACCGGCCTCTTTGTAACGGCACGTACACACTGTTTGAAGCATTGCTCCCCCTGGACGTAAATCGGCATTGTGCCTAGTATATTCAATCCCGATGCAATTTCTGTGTTTCATCGTCAATATAAAGCTCCAAGGGTTACAGTAAACACCCAGTGGTGCGTCGCAATCTAATACTGGCCTCTCAGTAACGGCACGTATACAGACTGTTTGAAGCATTGTTCCCCCTGGACGTAACTCGGCATTGTGCCTACTATTTTTAATCCCGATGCAATTTCTGTGTATCATCGTCAATATGAAGTTCCAAGGGTGACAGTAAACACCCAGTGGTGCGTCGCAATGTAATACTGGCCTCACAGTAACGACACGTATACAGACTGTTTGAAGCATTCCTCCCCCTGGACGTATGTCGGCATTGTGCCTACTATATTCAATCCCGATTAAAATTCTGTGTTTCATCGTCAATATGAAGCTCCAAGGGTTACAGTAAACACCCAGTGGTGCGTCGCAATCTAAAACTAGCCTCTCAGGAAAGGCACGTATACAGACTGTTTGAAGCATTGCTCCCCCTGGACGTAAGTCGGCATTGTGCTTACTATTTTCAATCCCGATGCAATTTGTGTGTTTCATCGTCAATATGAAGCTCAAGGGTAACGGTAAACACCCAGTGGTGCGTCGCAATCTGATACTGGCCTCTCAGGAAAGGCACGTATACAGACTGTTTGAAGCATTACTCCCCCTGGACGTAAGTCGGCATTGTGCCTACAACAATCAATCCCGATGCAATTTCTGTGTTTCATGGTCAATATGAAGCTCCAAGGGTTACAGTAAACACCCAGTGGTGCGTCGCAATCTAATACTGGCCTCACAGTAACGGCACGTATACAGACTGTTTGAAGAATTGTTCCCCCTGGACGTAAGTCGGCATTGTGCCTACTATATTCAATCCTGATGCAATTTCTGTGTTTTATCGTCAATATGAAGTTCCAAGGGTGACAGTAAACACCCAGTGGTGTGTCGCAATCTAATACCGGCCTCTTTGTAACGGCACGTACACAGACTGTTTGAAGCATTGCTCCCCCTGGACGTAAATCGGCATTGTGCCTACTATATTCAATCCAGATGCAATTTCTGTGTTTCATTGTCAATATGAAGCTCCAAGGGTTACAGTAAACACCCAGTGGTGCGTCGCAATCTAATACTAGCATCTCAGGAAAGGCACGTATACAGACTGTTTGAAGCATTGCTCCCCCTGACCGTATGTAGGCATTGTAACTACTATATTCAATCCCGATGCAATTTCTGTGTTTCATCGCCAATAGTAAGCTCCAAGTGTTACAGTAAACACCCAGTGGTGCGTCGCAATCTAAAACTGGCCTCTCAGGAATGGCACGTATACAGACTGTGTGAAGCATTGCTCCCCCTGTACGTAAGTCGGCATTGTGCCTACTATATTCAATCCCGATGCAATTTCTGTATTTCATCGTCAATATGAAGCTCCGAGGGTTACAGTAAACACCCAGTGGTGCGTCGCAATCTATTACTGGCGTCTCAGGAAAGGCACGTATACAGACTGTTTGAAGCATTACTCCCCCTGGACGTAAGTCGGCATTGTGCCTACTATATTCAATCCCGATGCAATTTCTGTGTTTAATCGTCAATATGAAGCTCCAAGGGTTACAGTAAACACCCAGTGGTACGTCGCAATCTAATACTGGCCTCCCAGGAAAGGCACGTATTCAGACTGTTTGAATCATTACTCCCCCTGGACGTAAGTCGGCATTGTGCCTACTATATTCAATCCCGATGCAATTTCTGTGTTTCATCGTCAATTTGAAGCTCCAAGGGTTACAGTAAACACCCAGTGGCGCGTCGCAATCTAATACTGGCCTCACAGTAACGGCACGTAAACAGACTGTTTGAAGAATTGCTCCTCCTTGACGTAAGTCGGCATTGTGCCTACTATATTCAATCCCGAGCAATTTCTGTGTTTCATTGTCAATATGAAGCTCAAGGGTTACAGTAAACACCCAGTGGTGCGTCGCAATCTAATACTGGCCTCTCAGTAACGGCACGAATACAGACTGTTTGAAGCATTCCCCCCCTGGACGTAAGTCGGCATTGTACCAACTATATTCAACCCCGACCAATATCTGTGTTTCATCGTCAATATGAAGCTCCAAGGGTTACAGTAAACACCCAAAGGTGCGTCGCAATCTAATACTGGCCTCTCAGTAACGGCACGTATACATATTGTTTGAAGCATTGTTCCCCCTGGAGATAAGTCGGCATTGTGCCAACTATATTCAATCCCGATGCAATTTCTGTGTTTCAACGTCATTATGAAGCTCCAAGGGTTTCAGTAAACACCCAGTGGTGCGTCGCAATCTAATACTGGACTCTCAATAATGGCATGTATACAGACTGTTTGATGGATTCCTCCCCCTGGACGTAAGTCGGCATTGTGCCAACTATATTCAACCCCGAGCAATTTCTGTGTTTCATCGTCAATATGAAGTTCCAAGGCTTACAGTGAACACCCAGTGGTGAGTCGCAATCTAATACTGGCCTCTCAGTAACGGCACGTATACAGACTGTTTGAAGCATTGCTCCCCCTGGACGTAAGTCGGCATTGTGCCTACTATATTCAATCCCGATGCAATTTCTGTGTTTCACCGTCAATATGAAGCTACAAGGGTTACAGTAAACTCCCAGTGGTGCGTCGCAAATTAATACTGGCTTCTCAGGAAAGGCACGTATACAGACTGTTTGAAGAATTGCTCCCCCTGGACGTAAGTCGGCATTGTGCCAACAATATTCAATCCCGATGCAACTTCTGTGTTTCGTCGTCAATATGAAGCTCCAATGGTTACAGTAAACACCCTGTGGTGCGTAGCAATCTAATACTGGCCTCTTAGTAATGGCACGTATACAGACTGTTTGAAGCATTGCTCCCCCTGGACGTAACTCGGCATTGTGCCTACTGTTTTCAATCCCGATGCAATTTCTGTGTTTCATCGTCAATATGAAGCTCCAAGGGTTACAGTAAACACCCAGTGGCGCGTCGCAATGTAATACTGGCCTCTCAGTAACGGCACGTATACTGACTGTTTTAAGCATTGCTCCCCTTGGACGTAACTCGGCATTGTGCCCACTGTTTTCAATCCCGATGCAATTTCTGTGTTTCATTGTCAATATGAAGCTCCAAGGGTTACAGTAAACACCCAGTGCTGCGCCTCGCAATCTAATACTGGCCTCTCAGTAACGGCACGTATACAGACTGTTTGAAGCATTGCTCCCCCTGGGCGTAAGTCGGCATTGTTCCTACTATATTCAATCCCAATGCAATTTGTGGGTTCGTCGTCAATTTGAGGCTCAAGGGTTACAGTAAACACCCAGTGGTGCGTCGCAATCTAATACTGGCCTCTCAGGAAAGGCACGGATACAGACTGTTTGAAGCATTGCTCCCTCTGGGCGTAAGTCGGCATTGTTCCTACTATATTCAATCCCGATGCAATTTGTGTGTTTCGTCGTCAATATGAAGCTCAAGGGTTACAGTAAACACCCAGTGGTGCGTCGCAATCTAATACTGGCCTCTCAGGAAAGGCACAAATACAGACTGTTTGAAGCATTACTCCCCCTGGACGTAGGACGGCATTGTGCCTACTATATTCAATCCCGATGGAATTTCTGTGTTTAATCATCAATAGGAAGCTCCAAGGTTTACAGTAAACACCCAGTGGTTCGTCGCAATCTAATACTGTTCTCTCAGGAAAGGCACGTATTCAGACCGTTTGAACCATTACTCCCCCTGGGCGTAAGTCGGCATTGTGCCTACAATATTCAATCCCGGTGCAATTTCTGTGTTTCATCGTCAATATGAAGCTCCAAGGGTTACAGTAAACACCCAGTGGTACGTCGCAATCTAATACTGGTCTCACAGTAACGGCACGTATACAGACTGCTTGAAGAATTGCTCCACCTGGACGTAAGTCGGCATTGTGCCTACTATATTCAATCCCGATGTAATTTCTCTGTTTCATCGTCAATATGAAGCTCCAAGGGTTACAAAAAACACCCAGTGGCGCGTCGCAATCTAATACTGGCCTCTCAGTAACGGCACGTATACAGACTGTTTGATCATTGCTCCCTCTGGACGTAAGTCGGCATTGTGCCTACTACATTCAATCCGGATGCAATTTCTGTCTTTCATCGTCAATATGAAGCTCCAAGGGTTACAGTAAACACCCAGTGGTGCGTCGCAATCTAATACTGGCCTCTCAGTAACGGCATGTATACAGACTGTTTGAAGCATTGCTCCCCTTGGACGTAAGTCGGCTTTGCGCCAACTATATTCAAACCGATGCAATTTCTGTGTTTCATCGTCAATATGAAGCTCCAAGGGTTGCAGTAAACACCCAGTGGTGCGTCGCTATCTAATACTGGCCTCTCAGTAACGGCACGTATACAGACTGTTTGAAGCATTCCTCCCCCTGGACGTAAGCCGGCATTGTGCCTACTATATTCAATCCCGATGCAATTTCTGTGTTTCATTTTCAATATGAAGCTACAAGGATTACAGTAAACACCCAGTGGTGCGTCGCAATCTAATACTGGCCTCTCAGTAACGGCACGTATACAGACTGTTTGAAGCATCTCTCCCCCTGGATGTAACTCGGCATTGTGCCTACTATTTTCAATCCCGATGCAATTTCTGTGTTTCATCGTCAATATGAAGCTCCAAGGGTTACACTAAACACCCAGTGGTGCGTTGCAATGTAATACTGGCCTCTCAGTAACGGCACGTATACAGACTGTTTTAAGCAATGCTCCCCCTGGACGTAAGTCGGCATTGTGCCTACTATATTCAATCCCGATTAAGATTCTGTGTTTCATCGTCAATATGAAGCTCGAAGGGTTACACTAAACACCCAGTGGTGCGTTGCAATGTAATACTGGCCTCTCAGTAACGACACGTATACAGACTGTTTGAAGCATTGCTCCCCCAGGACGTAAGTCGGCATTGTTCCTACTATATTCAATCCCGATGCAATTTCTGTGTTTCATCGTCAATATGAAGCTCAAGGGTTACAGTAAACACCCAGTGGTGCGTCGCAATCTAATACTGGCCTCTCAGGAAAGGCACGAATACAGACTGTTTGAAGCATTACTCCCCCTGGTCGTAAGACGGCATTGTGCTTACTATATTCACTCCCGATGGAATATCTGTGTTTAATCATCAATATGAAGCTCCAAGGGTTACAGTAAACACCCAGTGGTTCGTCGCAATCTAATACTGTTCTCTCAGAAAAGGCACGTATTCAGACTGTTTAAGCATTACTCCTCCTGGACGTAAGTCGGCATTGTGCCTACAATATTCAATCCCGGTGCAATTTCTGGGTTTCATCGTCAATATGAAGCTCCAAGGGTTACAGTAAACACCCAGTGGTGCGTCGCAAACTAATACTGGCCTCACAGTAACAGCACGTATACAGACTGTTTGAAGAATTGCTCCCCCTGGACGTAAGTCGGCATTGTGCCAACTATATTCAAACCGATGCAATTTCTGTGTTTCATCGTCAATATGAAGCTCTGAGGGTTACAGTAAACACCTAGTGGTGCGTCGCTATCTAATACTGGCCTCTCAGTAACGGCACGTATACAGACTGTTTGAAGCATTCCTCCCCCTGGACGTAAGCCGGCATTGTGCCTACTATATTCAATCCCGATGCAATTTCTGTGTTTAATCATCAATATGAAGCTCCAAGGGTTACAGTAAACACCAAGTGGTTCGTCGCAATCTAATACTGGCCTCTCAGGAAAGGCACGTATTCAGACTGTTTGAAGCATTGCTCCCCCTGGACGTAAGTCGGCATTGTCCCTACTATATTCAATCCCGATTAAAATTCTGTGTTTCATCGTCAATATGAAGCTCAAGGGCTACAGTAAACACCTAGTGGTGCGTCGCAATCTAATACTGGCTGCTCAGGAAAGGCACGTATACAGACTGTTTGAAGCATTACTCCCCCTGGACGTAAGTCGGGATTGTGCCTACAATATTCAATCCCGGTGCAATTTCTGTGTTTCATCGTCAATATGAAGCTCCAAGTGTTACAGTGAACACCCAGTGGTGCGTCGCAAACTAATACTGGCCTCACAGTAACAGCACGTATACAGACTGTTTGAAGAATTGCTCCCCCTGGACGTAAGTCGGCATTGTGCCTACTATATTCAATCCCGATATAATTTCTCTGTTTCATCGTCAATATGAAGCTCCAAGGGTTACAAAAAACACCCAGTGGCGCGTCGCAATCTAATACTGGCCTCTCAGTAACGGCACGTATACAGACTGTTTGATCATTGCTCCCTCTGGACGTAAGTCGGCATTGTGCCTACTACAATCAATCCGGATGCAATTTCTGTCTTTCATCGTCAATATGTAGCTCCAAGGGTTACAGTAAACACCCAGTGGTGCGTCGCAATCTAATACTGGCCTCTCAGTAACGGCATGTATACAGACTGTTTGAAGCATTGCTCCCCTTGGACGTAAGTCGGCTTTGTGCCAACTATATTCAAACCTATGCAATTTCTGTGTTTCATCGTCAATATGAAGCTCCAAGGGTTACAGTAAACACCCAGTGGTGCGTCGCTATCTAATACTGGCCTCTCAGTAATGGCACGTATACAGACTGTTTGAAGCATTCCTCCCCCTGGACGTAAGCCGGCATTGTGCCTACTATATTCAATCCCGATGCAAGTTCTGTGTTTCATCTTCAATTTGAAGCTCCAATGATTACAGTAAACACCCAGTGGTGCGTCGCAATCTAATACTGGCCTCTCAGTAACGGCACGTATACAGACTGTTTGAAGCATTGTTCCCCCTGGATGTAACTCGGCATTGTGCCTACTATTTTCAATCCCGATGCAATTTCTGTGTTTCATCGTCAATATGAAGCTCCAAGGGTTACACTAAACACCCAGTGGTGCTTTGCAATGTAATACAGGCCTCTCAGTAACGGCACGTACACAGACTGTTGTAAGCAATGCTCCCCCTGGACGTATGTCGGCATTGTGCCTACTATATTCAATCCCGATTAAAATTCTGTGTTTCTTCGTCAATATGAAGCTCCAAGGGTTACACTAAACACCCAGTGGTGCGTTGCAATGTAATACTGGCCTCTCAGTAACGGCACGTATACAGACTGTTTGAAGCATTGCTCCCCCTGGACGTAAGTCGGCATTGTTCCTACTATATTCAATCCCGATGCAATTTCTGTGATTCATCGTCAATATGAAGCTTAAGGGTTACAGTAAACACCCAGTGGTGCGTCGCAATCTAATACTGGCCTCTCAGAAAAGGCACGTATTCAGACTGTTTGAAGCATTACTCCCCCTGGACGTAAGTCGGCATTGTGCCTACAATATTCAATCCCGATGCAATTTCTGTGATCCATCGTCAATATGAAGCTCCAAGGGTTACAAAAAACACCCAGTGGCGCGTCGCAATCTATACTGGCCTCTTAGTAACGGCACATATACAGACTGTTTGATCATTGCTCCCTCTGGACGTAAGTCGGCATTGTGCCTACTACATTCAATCCGGATGCAATTTCTGTCTTTGATAGTCAATATGAAGCTCCAAGGGTTACAGTAAACACCCAGTGGTGCGTCGCAATCTAATTCTGGCCTCTCAGTAACGGCATGTATACAGACTGTTTGAAGCATTGCTCCCCTTGGACGTAAGTCGGCTTTGTGCCGACTATATTCAAACCGATGCAATTTCTGTGTTTCATCGTCAATATGAAGCTCCAAGGGTTACAGTAAACACCCAGTGGTGCGTCGCTATCTAATACTGGCCTCTCAGTAACGGCACGTATACAGACTGTTTGAAGCATTCCTTCCCCTTGGACGTAAGCCGGCATTGTGCCTACTATATTCAATCCCGATGCAATTTCTGTGTTTTATCTTCAATATGTAGCTCCAAGGATTACAGTAAACACCCAGTGGTGCGTCGCAATCTAATACTGGCCTCTCAGTAACGGCACGTATACAGACTGTTTGAAGCATTGCTCCCCCTGGATGTAACTCGGCATTGTGCCTTTTATTTTCAATCCCGATGCAATTTCTGTGTTTCATCGTCAATATGAAGCTCCAAGGGTTACACTAAACACCCAGTGGTGCGTTGCAATGTAATACTGACCTCTCAGTAACGGCACGTATACAGACTGTTTTAAGCATTGCTCCCCCTGGACGTAAGTCGGCATTGTGCCTACTATATTCAATCCCGATTAAAATTCTGTGTTTCATCGTCAATATGAAGCTCCAAGGGTTACACTAAACACCCAGTGGTGCGTTGCAATGTAATACTGGCCTCTCAGTAACGGCACGTATACAGACTGTTTGAAGCATTTCTCCCCCTGGACGTAAGTCGGCATTGTTCCTACTATATTCAATCCCGATGCAATTTCTGTGTTTCATCGTCAATATGAAGCTCAAGGGTTACAGTAAACACCCAGTGGTGCGTCGCAATCTAATACTGGCCTCTCAGGAAAGGCACGAATACAGACTGTTTGAAGCATTACTCCCCCTGGTCGTAAGACGGCATTGTGCTTACTATATTCACTCCCGATGGAATATCTGTGTTTAATCATCAATATGAAGCTCCAAGGGTTACAGTAAACACCCAGTGGTTCGTCGCAATCTAATACTGTTCTCTCAGAAAAGGCACGTATTCAGACTGTTTAAGCATTACTCCTCCTGGACGTAAGTCGGCATTGTGCCTACAATATTCAATCCCGGTGCAATTTCTGGGTTTCATCGTCAATATGAAGCTCCAAGGGTTACAGTAAACACCCAGTGGTGCGTCGCAATCTAATACTGGCCTCACAGTAACGGGACGTATACAGACTGTTTAAAGAATTGCTCCCCCTGGACGTAAGTCGGCATTGTGCCTACTATATTCAATCCCGATGCAATTTCTCTGTTTCATCGTCAATATGAAGCTCCAAGGGTTACAAAAAACACCCAGTGGCGCGTCGCAATCTAACATTGGCCTCTCAGTAACGGCACATATACAGACTGTTTGATCATTTCTCCCTCTGGACGTAAGTCGGCATTGTGCCAACTATATTCAAACCGATGCAATTTCTGTGTTTCATCGTCAATATGAAGCTCCAAGGGTTACAGTAAACACCCAGTGGTGAGTCGCAATCTAATACTGGCCTTTCAGTAACGGCATGTATACAGACTGTTTGAAGCATTGCTCCCCTTGGACGTAAGTCGGCATTGTGCCAACTATATTCAAACCGATGCAATTTCTGTGTTTCATCGTCAATATGAAGCTCCGAGGGTTACAGTAAACACCTAGTGGTGCGTCGCTATCTAATACTGGCCTCTCAGTAACGGCACGTATACAGACTGTTTGAAGCATTCCTCCCCCTGGACGTAAGCCGGCATTGTGCCTACTATATTCAATCCCGATGCAATTTCTGTGTTTAATCATCAATATGAAGCTCCAAGGGTTACAGTAAACACCAAGTGGTTCGTCGCAATCTAATACTGGCCTCTCAGGAAAGGCACGTATTCAGACTGTTTGAAGCATTGCTCCCCCTGGACGTAAGTCGGCATTGTCCCTACTATATTCAATCCCGATTAAAATTCTGTGTTTCATCGTCAATATGAAGCTCAAGGGCTACAGTAAACACCTAGTGGTGCGTCGCAATCTAATACTGGCTGCTCAGGAAAGGCACGTATACAGACTGTTTGAAGCATTACTCCCCCTGGACGTAAGTCGGGATTGTGCCTACAATATTCAATCCCGGTGCAATTTCTGTGTTTCATCGTCAATATGAAGCTCCAAGGGTTACAGTAAACACCCAGTGGTGCGTCGCAAACTAATACTGGCCTCACAGTAACAGCACGTATACAGACTGTTTGAAGAATTGCTCCCCCTGGACGTAAGTCGGCATTGTGCCTACTATATTCAATCCCGATATAATTTCTCTGTTTCATCGTCAATATGAAGCTCCAAGGGTTACAAAAAACACCCAGTGGCGCGTCGCAATCTAATACTGGCCTCTCAGTAACGGCACGTATACAGACTGTTTGATCATTGCTCCCTCTGGACGTAAGTCGGCATTGTGCCTACTACAATCAATCCGGATGCAATTTCTGTCTTTCATCGTCAATATGTAGCTCCAAGGGTTACAGTAAACACCCAGTGGTGCGTCGCAATCTAATACTGGCCTCTCAGTAACGGCATGTATACAGACTGTTTGAAGCATTCCTCCCCCTGGACGTAAGCCGGCATTGTGCCTACTATATTCAATCCCGATGCAAGTTCTGTGTTTCATCTTCAATTTGAAGCTCCAATGATTACAGTAAACACCCAGTGGTGTGTCGCAATCTAATACTGGCCTCTCAGTAACGGCACGTATACAGACTGTTTGAAGCATTGTTCCCCCTGGATGTAACTCGGCATTGTGCCTACTATTTTCAATCCCGATGCAATTTCTGTGTTTCATCGTCAATATGAAGCTCCAAGGGTTACACTAAACACCCAGTGGTGCTTTGCAATGTAATACAGGCCTCTCAGTAACGGCACGTACACAGACTGTTGTAAGCAATGCTCCCCCTGGACGTATGTCGGCATTGTGCCTACTATATTCAATCCCGATTAAAATTCTGTGTTTCTTCGTCAATATGAAGCTCCAAGGGTTACACTAAACACCCAGTGGTGCGTTGCAATGTAATACTGGCCTCTCAGTAACGGCACGTATACAGACTGTTTGAAGCATTGCTCCCCCTGGACGTAAGTCGGCATTGTTCCTACTATATTCAATCCCGATGCAATTTCTGTGATTCATCGTCTATATGAAGCTTAAGGGTTACAGTAAACACCCAGTGGTGCGTCGCAATCTAATACTGGCCTCTCAGAAAAGGCACGTATTCAGACTGTTTGAAGCATTACTCCCCCTGGACGTAAGTCGGCATTGTGCCTACAATATTCAATCCCGATGCAATTTCTGTGTTCCATCGTCAATATGAAGCTCCAAGGGTTACAAAAAACACCCAGTGGCGCGTCGCAATCTATACTGGCCTCTTAGTAACGGCACATATACAGACTGTTTGATCATTGCTCCCTCTGGACGTAAGTCGGCATTGTGCCTACTACATTCAATCCGGATGCAATTTCTGTCTTTGATCGTCAATATGAAGCTCCAAGGGTTACAGTAAACACCCAGTGGTGCGTCGCAATCTAATTCTGGCCTCTCAGTAACGGCATGTATACAGACTGTTTGAAGCATTGCTCCCCTTGGACGTAAGTCGGCTTTGTGCCGACTATATTCAAACCGATGCAATTTCTGTGTTTCATCGTCAATATGAAGCTCCAAGGGTTGCAGTAAACACCCAGTGGTGCGTCGCTATCTAATACTGGCCTCTCAGTAACGGCACGTATACAGACTGTTTGAAGCATTCCTTCCCCTTGGACGTAAGCCGGCATTGTGCCTACTATATTCAATCCCGATGCAATTTCTGTGTTTTATCTTCAATATGTAGCTCCAAGGATTACAGTAAACACCCAGTGGTGCGTCGCAATCTAATACTGGCCTCTCAGTAACGGCACGTATACAGACTGTTTGAAGCATTGCTCCCCCTGGATGTAACTCGGCATTGTGCCTTTTATTTTCAATCCCGATGCAATTTCTGTGTTTCATCGTCAATATGAAGCTCCAAGGGTTACACTAAACACCCAGTGGTGCGTTGCAATGTAATACTGACCTCTCAGTAACGGCACGTATACAGACTGTTTTAAGCATTGCTCCCCCTGGACGTAAGTCGGCATTGTGCCTACTATATTCAATCCCGATTAAAATTCTGTGTTTCATCGTCAATATGAAGCTCCAAGGGTTACACTAAACACCCAGTGGTGCGTTGCAATGTAATACTGGCCTCTCAGTAACGGCACGTATACAGACTGTTTGAAGCATTTCTCCCCCTGGACGTAAGTCGGCATTGTGCCTACTATATTCAATCCCGATGCAATTTGTGTGTTTCATCGTCAATATGAAGCTCAAGGGTTACAGTAAACACCCAGTGGTGCGTCGCAATCTAATACTGGCCTCTCAGGAAAGGCACGAAAACAGACTGTTTGAAGCATTACTCCCCCTGGACGTAAGACGGCATTGTGCATACTATATTCAATCCCGATGCAATTTCTGTGTTTAATCATCAATTTGAAGCTCCAAGGGTTACAGTAAACACCCAGTCGTTCGTCGCAATCTAATACTGGCCTCTCAGGAAAGGCACGTATACAGACTGTTTGAAGCATTACTCCCCCTGGACGTAAGTCGGCATTGTGCCTACAATATTCAATCCCGGTGCAATTTCTGTGTTTCATCGTCAATATGAAGCTCCAAGGGTTACAGTAAACACCCAGTTGTGTGTCGCAATCTAATACTGGCCTCACACAAACGGCATGTATACAGACTGTTTGAAGAATTGCACCCTCTGAACGTAAGTCGGCATTGTGCCTACTATATTCAATCCCGATTAACATTCTGTGTTTCATCGTCAATATGAAGCTCCAAGGGTTACAGTAAACACCCAGTGGTGCGTCGCAATCTAATACTAGCCTCTCAGGAAAGGCACGTATACAGACTGTTTGAAGCATTACTCCCCCTGGACGTAAGTCGGCATTGTCCCTACTATATTCAATCCCGATGCAATTTGTGTGTTTCATCGTCAATATGAAGTTCAAGGGTTACAGTAAACACCCAGTGGTGCGTCGCAATCTAATACTGGCCTCTCAGGAAAGGCACGTATACAGACTGTTTGAAGCATTACTCCCCCTGGACGTAAGTCGGCATTGTGCCTACAATATTCACTCCCGATGCAATTTCTGTGTTTCATGGTCAATATGAAGCTCCAAGGGTTACAGTAAACACCCAGTGGTGCGTCGCAATCTAATACTGGCCTCTCAGTAACGGCATGTATACAGAATGATTGAAGCATTGCTCCCCTTGGACGTAAGTCGGCATTGTGCCAACTATATTCAAACCGATGCAATTTCTGTGTTTCATCGTCAATATGAAGCTCCAAGGGTTACAGTAAACACCCAGTGGTGCGTCGCAATCTAATACTGGTCTCTCAGTAACGTCACGTATACAGACTGTTTGAAGCATTGCTCCCCTCTGGACGTAAGTCGGCATTGTGCCTACTATATTCAATCCCGATGCAATTTCTGTGTTTCATCGTCAATATGAAGCTCCAAGTGTTACAGTAAACACACAGTGGAAGTCGCAATCTAATACTGGCCTCTCAGTAACGGCACGTATACAGACTGTTTGAAGCATTGCTCCCCCTGGACGTAAGTCGGCATTGTGCCTACTATATTCAATCCCGATGCAATTTCTGTGTTTCACCGTCAATATGTAGCTCCAAGGGTTACAGTAAACACCCAGTGGTGCGTCGCAATCTAATACTGGCCTCTCAGGAAAGGCACGTATACAGACTGTTTGAAGAATTGCTCCCCCTGGACGTAAGTCGGCATTGTGCCAAGTATATTCAAACCCGATGCAATTTCTGTGTTTCATCGTCAATATGAATCTCCAATGGTTACAGTAAACACCCTGTGGTGCGTAGCAATCTAATACTGGCGTCTTAGTAACGGCACGTATACAGACTGTTTGAAGCATTGCTCCCCCTGGACGTAACTCGGCATTGTGCCAGCTTTTTTCTATCCCGATGCAATTTCTGTGTTTCATCGTCAATATGAAGCTCCAAGGGTTACAGTAAACACCCAGTGGTGCGTCGCAATGTAATACTGGCCTCTCAGTAAAGGCACGTATACAGACTGCTTTAAGCATTGCTCCCCCTGGACTTGAGTCGACAATGTGCCAACTGTTTTCAATCCCGATGCAATTTGTGTGTTTCATCGTCAATATGAAGCTCCAAGGGTTACAGTAAACACCCAGTGCTGCGTCGCAATCTAATACTGGCCTCTCAGTAACGGCACGTATACAGATTGTTTGAAGCACTGCTTCCCCTGAACGTAACTCTGCATTGTGCCTACTGTTTTCAATCCTGTTTAAAAATTTTGTGTTTCATCGTCAATATGAAGCTCCAAGGGTTACAGTAAACACCCAGTGGTGCGTCGCAATTTAATACTAACCTCTCAGGAAAGGCACGTATACAGACTGTTTGAAGCATTGCTCCCCCTGGACGTAAGTCGGCATTGTCCCTACTATATTCAATCCCGATGCAATTTGTGTGTTTCATCGTCAATATGAAGCTCAAGGGTTACAGTAAACACCCAGTGGTGCGTCGCAATCTAATACTGGCCTCTCAGGAAAGGCACGAATACAGACTGTTTGAAGCATTACTCCCCCTGGACGTAAGACGGCATTGTGCCTACTATATTCAATCCCGATGGAAATTCTGTGTTTAATCATCAATATGAAGCTCCAAGGGTTACAGTAAACACCCAGTGATTCGTCGCAATCTAATACTGTTCTCTCAGGAAAGGCACGTATTCAGACTGTTTGAAGCATTACTCCCCCTGGACGTAAGACGGCATTGTGCCTACAATATTCAATCCCGGTGCAATTTCTGTGTTTCATCGTCAATATGAAGCTCCAAGGGTTACAGTAAACACCCAGTGGTGCGTCGCAATCTAATACTGGCCTCTCAGTAACGGCATGTATACAGAATGATTGAAGCATTGCTCCCCTTGGACGTAAGTCGGCATTGTGCCAACTATATTCAAACCGATGCAATTTCTGTGTTTCATCGTCAATATGAAGCTCCAAGGGTTACAGTAAACACCCAGTGGTGCGTCGCAATCTAATACTGGCCTCTCAGTAACGTCACGTATACAGACTGTTTGAAGCATTGCTCCCCTCTGGACGTAAGTCGGCATTGTGCCTACTATATTCAATCCCGATGCAATTTCTGTGTTTCATCGTCAATATGAAGCTCCAAGTGTTACAGTAAACACACAGTGGAAGTCGCAATCTAATACTGGCCTCTCAGTAACGGCACGTATACAGACTGTTTGAAGCATTGCTCCCCCTGGACGTAAGTCGGCATTGTGCCTACTATATTCAATCCCGATGCAATTTCTGTGTTTCACCGTCAATATGAAGCTCCAAGGGTTACAGTAAACACCCAGTGGTGCGTCGCAATCTAATACTGGCCTCTCAGGAAAGGCACGTATACAGACTGTTTGAAGAATTGCTCCCCCTGGACGTAAGTCGGCATTGTGCCAAGTATATTCAATCCCGATGCAATTTCTGTGTTTCATCGTCAATATGAATCTCCAATGGTTACAGTAAACACCCTGTGGTGCGTAGCAATCTAATACTGGCGTCTTAGTAACGGCACGTATACAGACTGTTTGAAGCATTGCTCCCCCTGGACGTAACTCGGCATTGTGCCAGCTTTTTTCTATCCCGATGCAATTTCTGTGTTTCATCGTCAATATGAAGCTCCAAGGGTTACAGTAAACACCCAGTGGTGCGTCGCAATGTAATACTGGCCTCTCAGTAAAGGCACGTATACAGACTGCTTTAAGCATTGCTCCCCCTGGACTTGAGTCGACAATGTGCCAACTGTTTTCAATCCCGATGCAATTTGTGTGTTTCATCGTCAATATGAAGCTCCAAGGGTTACAGTAAACACCCAGTGCTGCGTCGCAATCTAATACTGGCCTCTCAGTAACGGCACGTATACAGATTGTTTGAAGCACTGCTCCCCCTGAACGTAACTCTGCATTGTGCCTACTGTTTTCAATCCTGTTTAAAAATTTTGTGTTTCATCGTCAATATGAAGCCCCAAGGGTTACAGTAAACACCCAGTGGTGCGTCGCAATTTAATACTAACCTCTCAGGAAAGGCACGTATACAGACTGTTTGAAGCATTGCTCCCCCTGGACGTAAGTCGGCATTGTCCCTACTATATTCAATCCCGATGCAATTTGTGTGTTTCATCGTCAATATGAAGCTCAAGGGTTACAGTAAACACCCAGTGGTGCGTCGCAATCTAATACTGGCCTCTCAGGAAAGGCACGAATACAGACTGTTTGAAGCATTACTCCCCCTGGACGTAGGACGGCATTGTGCCTACTATATTCAATCCCGATGGAAATTCTGTGTTTAATCATCAATATGAAGCTCCAAGGGTTACAGTAAACACCCAGTGATTCGTCGCAATCTAATACTGTTCTCTCAGGAAAGGCACGTATTCAGACTGTTTGAAGCATTACTCCCCCTGGACGTAAGTCGGCATTGTGCCTACAATATTCAATCCCGGTGCAATTTCTGTGTTTCATCGTCAATATGAAGCTCCAAGGGTTACAGTAGACACCCACTGGTGCGTCGCAATCTAATACTGGCCTCTCAGTAACGGCATGTATACAGAATGTTTGAAGCATTGCTCCCCTTGGACGTAAGTCGGCATTGTGCCAACTATATTCAAACCGATGCAATTTCTGTGTTTCATCGTCAATATGAAGCTCCAAGGGTTACAATAAACACCCAGTGGTGCGTCGCAATCTAATACTGGCCTCTCAGTAACGGCACGTATACAGACTGTTTGATCATTGCTCCCTCTGGACGTAGGTCGGCAATGTGCCTACTACATTCAATCCGGATGCAATTTCTGTCTTTCATCGTCAATATGAAGCTCCAAGGGTTACAGTAAACACCCACTGGTGCGTCGCAATCTAATACTGGCCTCTCAGTAACGGCATGTATACAGAATGTTTGAAGCATTGCTCCCCTTGGACGTAAGTCGGCATTGTGCCAACTATATTGAAACCGATGCAATTTCTGTGTTTCATCGTCAATATGAAGCTCCAGGGGTTACAGTAAACACCCAGTGGTCCGTTGCTATCTAGTACTGGCCTCTCAGTAACGGCACGTATACAGACTGTTTGAAGCATTCCTCCCCCTGGACGTAAGCCGGCATTGTGCCTACTATATTCAATCCCGATGCAAATTCTGAGTTTCATCGTCAATATGAAGCTCCAAGGATTACAGTAAACACCCAGTGGTGCGTCGCAATCTAATACTGGCCTCTCAGTAACGGCACGTATACAGACTGTTTGAAGCATTGCTCCCCCTGGATGTAACTCGGCATTGTGCCTACTATTTTCAATCCCGATGCAATTTCTGTGTTTCATCGTCAATATGAAGCTCCAAGGGTTACACTAAACACCCAGTGGTGCGTCGCAATGTAATACTGGCCTCTCAGTAACGGCACGTATACAGACCGTTTTAAGCATTGCTCCCCCTGGACGTAAGTCGGCATTGTGCCCACTATATTCAATCCCGATTAAAATTCTGTGTTTCATCGTCAATATGAAGCTCCTAGGGTTACAGTAAACACCCAGTGGTGCGTCGCAATCTAATACTAGCCTCTCAGGAAAGGCACGTATACAGACTGTTTGAAGCATTGCTCCCCCTGGACGTAAGTCGGCATTGTGCCTACTATATTCAATCCCGATGCAATTTGTGTGTTTCATTGTCAATATGAGGCTCAAGGGTTACAGTAAACACCCAGTGGTGCGTCGCAATCTCATACTGGCCTCTCAGGAAAGGCACGTATACAGACTGTTTGAAGAATTGCTCCCCCTGGACGTAAGTCGGCAACGTGCCTACTATATTCAATCCCGATGCACTTTCTCTCTTTCATCGTCAATATGAAGCTCCAAGGGTTACAGTAAACACCCAGTGGTGCGTCGCAATCTAATACTGGCCTCTCAGTAACGGCACATATACAGACTGTTTGAAGCATTGCTCCTCCTGGACGTAACTCGGCATTGTGCCTACAATTTTCAATCCCGATGCTGTTTCTGTCTTTCATCGTCAATATGAAGCTCCAAGGATTACAGAAAACACCCAGTGGTGCGTCGCAATCTAATACTGGCCTCTCAGTAACGGCACGTATACAGACTGTTTTAAGCATTCATCCCCCTGGACGTAAGTCTGCATTGTGCCTACTATATTCAATCCCGATTAAAATTCTGTGTTTCATCGTCAATATGAAGCTCCAAGGGTTACAGTAAACACCCAGTGGTGCGTCGCAATCTAATACTAGCCTCTCAGGAAAGGCACGTATACAGACTGTTTGAAGCATTGCTCCCCCTGGACGTAAGTCGGCATTGTGCCAACTATATTCAATCCCGATGCAATTTGTGTGATTCATCGTCAATATGAAGCTCAAGGTTTACAGTAAACACCCAGTGGTGCGTCGCAATCTAATACTGGCCTCTCAGGAAAGGCACATATACAGACTGTTTGATTCATTACTCCCCCTGGACGTAAGTCGGCATTGTGCCTACTATATTTAATCCCGATGCAATTTCTGTGTTTCGTCGTCAATACGAAACTCCAAGGGTTACATTAAACACCCAGTGGTTCGTCGTAATCTAATACTGGCCTCTCAGTAACGGCACGTATACAGACTGTTTGAAGTATTACTCCCCCTGGACGTAAGTCGGCATTGTGCCTGCTATATTCACTCCCGATGCAATTTCTGTGTTTCATGGTCAATATGAAGCTCCAAGGGTTACAGTAAACACCCAGTGGTGCGTCGCAATCTAATACTGGCCTCACAGTAACGGCACGTATACAGACTGTTTGAAGAATTGCTCCCCCTGGACGTAAGTCGGCAACGTGCCTACTATATTCAATCCCGATGCAATTTCTCTCTTTCATCGTCAATATGAAGCTCAAGGGTTACAGTAAACACCCAGTGGTGCGTCGCAATCTAATACTGGCCTCTCAGTAACGGCACATATACAGACTGTTTGAAGCATTGCTCCTCCTGGACGTAACTCGGCATTGTGCCAACTATATTCAATCCCGATGCAATTTCTGTGTTTCATCGTCAATATGAAGCTCCAAGGGCTACAGAAAACACCCAGTGGTGCGTCGCAATCTAATACTGGCCTCTCAGTAACGGCACGTATACAGACTGTTTTAAGCATACATCCCCCTGGACGTAAGTCGGCATTGTGCCTACTATATTCAATCCCGATTAAAATTCTGTGTTTCATCGTCAATATGAAGCTCCAAGGGTTACAGTAAACACCCAGTGGTGCGTCGCAATCTAATACTAGCCTCTCAGGAAAGGCACGTATACAGACTGTTTGAAGCATTGCTCCCCCTGGACGTAAGTCGGCATTGTGCCAACTATATTCAATCCCGATGCAATTTGTGTGATTCATCGTCAATATGAAGCTCAAGGTTTACAGTAAACACCCAGTGGTGCGTCGCAATCTAATACTGGCCTCTCAGGAAAGTCACGTATACAGACTGTTTGAAGCATTACTCCCACTGGACGTAAGTCGGCATTGTGCCTACTATATTTAATCCCGATGCAATTTCTGTGTTTCATCGTCAATATGAAGCTCCAAAGGTTACAGTAAACACCCAGTGGTTCGTCGCAATCTAATACTGGCCTCTCAGGAAAGGCACGTATTCAGACTGTTTGAAGCATTACTCCCCCTGGACGTAAGTCGGCATTGTGCCTACAATATTCACTCCAGATGCAATTTCTGTGTTTCATCGTCAATATGAAGCTCCAAGGGTTACAGTAAACACCCAGTGGTGCGTCGCAATCTAATACTGGCCTCTCAGTAACGCCACGTGTACAGACAGTTTGAAGCATTGCTCCCCCTGGACGTAAGTCGGCATTGTGGCTACTATACTCAATCCTGATGCAATTTCTGTGTTTCATCGTCAATATGAAGCTCCAAGGGTTACAGTAAACACCCAGTGGTGCGTTGCAATCTAATACCGGCCTCTTTGTAACGGCACGTACACAGACTGTTTGAAGCATTGCTCCCCCTTAACGTAAATCGGCATTGTGCCTACTATATTCAATCCCGATGCAATTTCTGTGTTTCATCGTCAATATGAAGCTCCAAGGGTTACAGTAAGCACTCAGTGGTGCGTCGCAATCTAATACTAGCATCTCAGGAAAGGCACGAATACAGACTGTTTGAAGCATTGCTCCCCCTGACCGTAAGTAGGCATTGAAACTACCATATTCAATCCCGATGCAATTTCTGTGTTTCATCGTCAATATTATGCTCCAAGTGTTACAGTAAACACCCATTGGTGCGTCACAATCTAATACTGGCCTATCAGGAAAGGCACGTATACAGACTGTTTGGAGCATTGCTCCCCCTGGACGTAAGTCGGCATTGTGCCAACTATATTCAATCCCGATGCAATTTCTGTGTTTCATCGTCAATATGAAGTTCCAAGGGTTACAGTAAACACCCTGTGGTGCGTCGCAATCTAATACTGGCCTCTTAGTAACGGCACGTATACAGACTGTTTGAAGCATTGCTCCCCGTGTACGTAAGTCGGCATTGTGCTTACTATATTCAGTCCCGATGCAATTTCTGTGTTTCATCGTCAATATGTAGCTCCAAGGGTTACAGTAAACACCCAGTGGTGCGTCGCAATCTAGTATTGGCCTCTCAGTAACGGCACGTATACAGACTGTTTGAAGCATTGCTCCCCCTGGACGTGTGACGGGATTGTGCCTACTATATTCAATCCCGATGCAATTTCTGTGTTTCATCGTCGATATGAAGCTCCAAGGGTTTCAGTAAACACCCAGTGGTGCGTCGCAATCTAATACTGGCCTCTCAGTAACGGCACGTATACAGATTGTTTGAAGAATTGCTCCCCCTGGACGTAAGTCGGCATTGTGCCTACTATATTCAATCCCGATGCAATTTCTGTGTTTCATCGTCAATATGAAGCTCCAAGGGTTACAGTAAACACCCAGTGGTGCGTCGCAATCTAATACTGGCCTCTCAGTAACGGCACGTATACAGACAGTTTGAAGCATTGCTCCCCCTGGACGTAACTCGACATTGTGCCTACTATTTTCAATCCCGATGCAATTTCTGTGTTTCATCGTCAATATGAAGCTCCAAGCATTACAGTAAACACACAGTGGTGCGTCGCAATCTAATACTGGCCTCTCGGTAACGGCACGTATACAGACTGTTTGAAGTTTTTGCTCCCCCTGGACGTATGTCGGCATTGTGCCTACTATATTCAATCCTGATGCAATTTCTGTGTTTCATCGTCAATATGAAGTTCCAAGGGTTACAGTAATCACCCAGTGGTGCGTCGCAATCTAATACCGGCCATATTGTAACGGCACGTACACAGACTGTTTGAAGCATTGCTCCCCCTGGACGTAAATCGGCATTGTGCCTACTATATTTAATCCCGATGCAATTTCTGTGTTCCATCGTCAATATGAAGCTCCAGGGGTTACAGTAAACACCCAGTGGTGCGTTGCAACGTAATACTGGCCTCTCAGTAACGGCACATATACAGACTGTTTGAAGCATTACTCCCACTGGACGTAAGTCGGCATTGTGCCTACTATATTCAACCCCCGATGCAATTTCTGTGTTTTACCGTCAATATGAAGTTCCAAGGGTTACAGTAAACACCCAGTGGTGCGTCGCAATCTAATACTGGCCTCTCAGGAAAGGAACGTATACAGACTGTTTGAAGCATTGCTCCCCCTGGACGTAAGTCGGCATTGTGCCTACCATATTCAGTCCCGAAGCAATTTCTGTGTTTTATCGTCCATATGAAGCTCCAAGGGTTACAGTAAATTCCCAGTGGTGCGTCGCAATCTAATACTGGCCTCTCAGGAAAGGCACGTATACAGACTGTTTGAAGCATTGCTCCCCCTGGACGTAAATCGGCATTGTGCCTACTATATTTAATCCCGATGCAATTTCTGTGTTCCATCGTCAATATGAAGCTCCAAGGGTTACAGTAAACACCCAGTGGTGTGTCGCAATCTAATACTGGCCTCTCAGTAACGGCACGTATACAGACTGTTTTAAGCATTGCTCCCCCTGGACGTAAGTCGGCATTGTGCCTACAATATTCAATCCTGATGCAATTTCTGTGTTTCATCGTCAATATGAAGTTTCAAGGGTTACAGTAAACACCCAGTGGTGCGTCGCAATCTAATACCGGCCTCTTTGTAACGGCACGTACACAGACTGAAGCAATGCTCCCCCTGGACGTAAATCGGCATTGTGCCTACTATATTCAATCCCGATGCAATTTCTGTGTTTCATCGTCAATATGAAGCTCCAAGGGTTACTGTAAACACCCAGTGGTGCGTCGCAATCTAATACTAGCATCTCAGGAAAGGCACGTATACAGACTGTTTGAAGCATTGCTCCCCCTGACCGTAAGTAGGCATTGAAACTACTATATTCAATCCCGATGCAAACTCTGTGTTTCATCGTCAATATTAAGCTCCAAGGGTTACAAAAAACACCCAGTGGTGCGTCGCAATCTAATAGTGGCCTCTCAGGAAAGGCACGTATACAGACTGTTTGAAGCATTGCTCCCCCTGGACGTAAGTCGGCATAGTGCCAACTATATTCAATCCCGATGCAATTTCTGTGTTTCATCGTCAATATGAAGTTCCAAGGGTTACAGTAAACACCCTGTGGTGCGTCGCAATCTAATACTGGCCTCTTAGTAACGGAACGTATACAGACTGTTTTATGCATTGCTCCCCGTGTACGAAGTCGGCATTGTGCTTACTATATTCAGTCCCGATGCAATTTCTGTGTTTCATCGTCAATATGAAGCTCCAAGGGTTACAGTAAACACCCAGTGGTGCGTCGCAATGTAATACTGGCCTCTCAGTAACGGCACGTATACAGACTGTATTAAGCATTGCTCCCCCTGGACGTAAGTCGGCATTGTGCCTACTATATGCAATCCCGATTAAATTTCTGTGTTTCATCGTCAATATGAAGCTCCAAGGGTTAGAGTAAACACCCAGTGGTGCGTCGCAATCTAATACTGACCTCTCAGTAACGGCACATTTACAGACTGTTTGAAGCATTACTCCAACTGGACGTAAGTCGACATTGTGCCTACTAGATTCAATCCCGATGCAATTTCTGTGTTTTATCGTCAATATGAAGTTCCAACGGTTGCAGTAAATACCCAGGGGTGCGTCGCAATCTAATACTGGCATCTCAGGAAAGGCACGTATACAGACTGTTTGAATAATTGCTCCCCATGGACGTAAATCGGCATTGTGCCTACTATATTTAATCCCGATGCAATTTCTGTGTTCCATCGTCAATATGAATCTCCAAGGGTTACAGTAAACACCCACTGGTGCGTCGCAATCTAATACTGGCCTCTCAGTGACGGCACGTATACAGACTGTTAGAAGCATTGCTCCCCCTGGACGTAAGTCGGCATTGTGGCTACTATATTCAATCCTGATGCAATTTCTGTGTTTCATCGTCAATATGAAGTTCCAAGGGTTACAGTAAACACCCAGTGGTGCGTCGCAATCTGATACTGGCCTCTCAGGAAAGGCACGTATACAGACTGTTTGAAGCATTACTCCCCCTGGACGTAAGTCGGCATTGTGCCTACAACAATCAATCCCGATGCAATTTCTGTGTTTCATGGTCAATATGAAGCTCCAAGGGTTACAGTAAACACCCAGTGGTGCGTCGCAATCTAATACTGGCCTCACAGTAACGGCACGTATACAGACTGTTTGAAGAATTGTTCCCCCTGGACGTAAGTCGGCATTGTGCCTACTATATTCAATCCTGATGCAATTTCTGTGTTTCATCGTCAATATGAAGTTCCAAGGGTGACAGTAAACACCCAGTGGTGTGTCGCAATCTAATACCGGCCTCTTTGTAACGGCACGTACACAGACTGTTTGAAGCATTGCTCCCCCTGGACGTAAATCGGCATTGTGCCTACTATATTCAATCCCGATGCAATTTATGTGTTTCATTGTCAATATGAAGCTCCAAGGGTTACAGTAAAAACCCAGTGGTGCGTCGCAATCTAATACTAGCATCTCAGGAAAGGCACGTATACAGACTGTTTGAAGCATTGCTCCCCCTGACCGTAAGTAGGCATTGTAACTACTATATTCAATCCCGATGCAATTTCTGTATTTCATCGTCAATATGAAGCTCCGAGGGTTACAGTAAACACCCAGTGGTGCGTCGCAATCTATTACTGGCGTCTCAGGAAAGGCACGTATACAGACTGTTTGAAGCATTACTCCCCCTGGACGTAAAACGGCATTGTGCCTACTATATTCAATCCCGATGCAATTTCTGTGTTTCATCGTCAATATGAAGCTCCAAGGGTTACAGTAAACACCCAGTGGCGCGTCGCAATCTAATACTGGCCTCACACTAACGGCACGTATACAGACTGTTTGAAGAATTGCTCCTCCTGGACGTAAGTCGGCATTGTGCCTACTATATTCAATCCCGAGCAATTTCTGTGTTTCATTGTCAATATGAAGCTCAAGGGTTACAGTAAACACCCAGTGGTGCGTCGCAATCTAATACTGGCCTCTCAGGAAAGGCACGTATACAGACTGTTTGAAGAATTGCTCCCCCTGGACGTAAGTCGGCATTGTGCCAACTATATTCAATCCCGATGCAATTTCTGTGTTTCGTCGTCAATATGAAGCTCCAATGGTTACAGTAAACACCCTGTGGTGCGTAGCAATCTAATACTGGCCTCTTAGTAATGGCACGTATACAGACTGTTTGAAGCATTGCTCCCCCTGGACGTAACTCGGCATTGTGCCTACTGTTTTCAATCCCGATGCAATTTCTGTGTTTCATCGTCAATATGAAGCTCCAAGGGTTACAGTAAACACCCAGTGGTGCGTCGCAATGTAATACTGGCCTCTCAGTAACGGCACGTATACTGACTGTTTTAAGCATTGCTCCCCTTGGACGTAACTCGGCATTGTGCCCACTGTTTTCAATCCCGATGCAATTTCTGTGTTTCATTGTCAATATGAAGCTCCAAGGGTTACAGTAAACACCCAGTGCTGCGCCTCGCAATCTAATAATGGCCTCTCAGTAACGGCACGTATACAGACTGTTTGAAGCATTGCTCCCCCTGGGCGTAAGTCGGCATTATTCCTACTATATTCAATCCCAATGCAATTTGTGTGTTCGTCGTCAATATGAGGCTCAAGGGTTACAGTAAACACCCAGTGGTGCGTCGCAATCTAATACTGGCCTCTCAGGAAAGGCACGTATACAGACTGTTTGAAGCATTGCTCCCTTTGGGCGTAAGTCGGCATTGTTCCTACTATATTCAATCCCGATGCAATTTGTGTGTTTCGTCGTCAATATGAAGCTCAAGGGTTACAGTAAACACCCAGTGGTGCGTCGCAATCTAATGCTGGCCTCACAGTAACGGCACGTATACAGACTGCTTGAAGAATTGCTCCCCCTGGACGTAAGTCGGCATTGTGCCTACTATATTCAATCCCGATGTAATTTCTCTGTTTCATTGTCAATATGAAGCTCCAAGGGTTACAAAAAACACCCAGTGGCGCGTCGCAATCTAATACTGGCCTCTCAGTAACGGCACGTATACAGACTGTTTGATCATTGCTCCTTCTGGACGTAAGTCGGCATTGTGCCTACTACATTCAATCCGTATGCAATTTCTGTCTTTCATCGTCAATATGAAGCTCCAAGGGTTACAGTAAACACCCAGTGGTGCGTCGCAATCTAATACTGGCCTCTCGGTAACGGCATGTATACAGACTGTTTGAAGCATTGCTCCCCTTGGACGTAAGTCGGCTTTGCGCCAACTATATTCAAACCGATGCAATTTCTGTGTTTCATCGTCAATATGAAGCTCCAAGTGTTGCAGTAAACACCCAGTGGTGCGTCGCTATCTAATACTGGCCTCTGAGTAACGGCACGTATACAGACTGTTTGAAGCATTCCTCCCCCTGGACGTAAGCCGGCATTGTGCCTACTATATTCAATCCCGATGCAATTTCTGTGTTTCATTTTCAATATAAAGCTCCAAGGATCACAGTAAACACCCAGTGGTGCGTCGCAATCTAATACTGGCCTCTCAGTAACGGCACGTATACAGACTGTTTGAAGCATCTCTCCTCCTGGATGTAACTCGGCATTGTGCCTACTATTTTCAATCCCGATGCAATTTCTGTGTTTCATCGTCAATATGAAGCTCCAAGGGTTACACTAAACACCCAGTGGTGCGTTGCAATGTAATACTTGCCTCTCAGTAACGGCACGTATACAGACTGTTTTAAGCAATGCTCCCCCTGGACGTAAGTCGGCATTGAGCCTACTATATTCAATCCCGATTAAAATTCTGTGTTTAATCGTCAATATGAAGCTCCAAGGGTTACACTAAACACCCAGTGGTGCGTTGCAATGTAATACTGGCCTCTCAGTAACGACACGTATACAGACTGTTTGAAGCATTGCTCCCCCTGGACGTAAGTCGGCATTGTTCCTACTATATTCAATCCCGATGCAATTTCTGTGTTTCATCGTCAATATGAAGCTCAAGGGTTAAAGTAATCACCCAGTGGTGCGTCGCAATCTAATACTGGCCCCTCAGGAAAGGCACGAATACAGACTGTTTGAAGCATTACTCCCCCTGGACGTAAGACGGCATTGTGCCTACTATATTCACTCCCGATGGAATTTCTGTGTTTAATCATCAATATGAAGCTCCAAGGGTTACAGTAAACACCCAGTGGTTCGTCGCAATCTAATACTGTTCTCTCAGAAAAGGCACGTATTCAGACTGTTTGAAGCATTACTCCTCCTGGACGTAAGTCGGCATTGTGCCTACAATATTCTATCCCGGTGCAATTTCTGGGTTTCATCGTCAATATGAAGCTCCAAGGGTTACAGTAAACACCCAGTGGTGCGTCGCAATCTAATACTGGCCTCACAGTAACGGGACGTATACAGACTGTTTAAGAATTGCTCCCCCTGGACGTAAGTCGGCAATGTGCCTACTATATTCAATCCCGATGCAATTTCTCTGTTTCATCGTCAATATGAAGCTCCAAGGGTTACAAAAAACACCCAGTGGCGCGTCGCAATCTAACATTGTCCTCTCAGTAACGGCACATATACAGACTGTTTGATCATTTCTCCCTCTGGACGTAAGTCGGCATTGTGCCAACTATATTCAAACCGATGCAATTTCTGTGTTTCATCGTCAATATGAAGCTCCGAGGGTTACAGTAAACACCCAGTGGTGCGTCGCTATCTAAAACTGGCCTCTCAGTAACGGCACGTATACAGACTGTTTGAAGCATTCCTCCCCCTGGACGTAAGCCGGCATTGTGCCTACTATATTCAATCCCGATGCAATTTCTGTGTTTCATCTTCAATATGAAGCTCCAAGGATTACAGTAAACACCCAGTGGTGCGTCGCAATCTAATACTGGCCTCTCAGTAACGGCACGTATACAGACTGTTTGAAGCATTGCTCCCCCTGGATGTAACTCGGCATTGTGCCTACTATTTTCAATCCAGATGCAATTTCTGTGTTTCATCGTCAATATGAAGCTCCAAGGGTTACACTAAACACCCAGTGGTGCGTTGCAATGTAATACTGGCCTCTCAGTAACGGCACGTATACAGACTGTTTTAAGCATTCCTCCCCCTGGACGTAAGTCGTCATTGTGCCTACTATATTCAATCCCGATTAAAATTCTGTGTTTCATCGTCAATATGAAGCTCAAAGGGTTACACTAAACACCCAGGGGTGCGTTGCAAAGTAATACTGGCCTCTCATAACGGCACGTATACAGACTGTTTGAAGCATTGCTCCCCTGGACGTAAGTCGGCATTGTTCCTACTATATTCAATCCCGATGCAATTTGCGTGTTTCAACGTCAATATGAAGCTCAAGGGTTACAGTAAACACCCAGTGGTGCGTCGCAATCTAATACTGGCCTCTCAGGAAACGCACGAATACAGACTGTTTGAAGCATTACTCCCCCTGGACGTAAGACGGCATTGTGCATACTATATTCAATCCCGATGTAATTTCTGTGTTTAATCATCAATATGAAGCTCCAAGGGTTACAGTAAACACCAAGTGGTTCGTCGCAATCTAATACTGGCCTCTCAGGAAAGGCACGTATTCAGACTGTTTGAAGCATTACTTCCCCTGGACGTAAGTCGGCATTGTGCCTACAATATTCAATCCCGGTGCAATATCTGTGTTTCATCGTCAATATGAAGCTCCAAGGGTACAGTAAACACCCAGTGGTGTGTCGCAATCTAATAGTGGCCTCACAGTAACGGCACGTATACAGACTGTTTTAAGCATTCCTCCCCCTGGACGTAAGTCGTCATTGTGCCTACTATATTCAATCCCGATTAAAATTCTGTGTTTCATCGTCAATATGAAGCTCCAAGGGTTACAGTAAACACCCAGTGGTGTGTCGCAATCTAACACTAGCCTCTCAGGAAAGGCACGTATACAGACTGTTTGAAGTATTGCTCCCCCTGGACGTAAGTCGGCATTGTGCCTACTATACTCAATCCCGATGCAATTTGTGTGTTTCATCGTCAATATGAAGCTCAAGGGTTACAGTAAACACCCAGTGGTGCGTCGCAATCTAATACTGGCCTCTCAGGAAACGCACGAATACAGACTGTTTGAAGCATTACTCCCCCTGGACGTAAGACGGCATTGTGCATACTATATTCAATCCCGATGTAATTTCTGTGTTTAATCATCAATATGAAGCTCCAAGGGTTACAGTAAACACCAAGTGGTTCGTCGCAATCTAATACTGGACTCTCAGGAAAGGCACGTATTCAGACTGTTTGAAGCATTACTCCCCCTGGACGTAAGTCGGGATTGTGCCTACAATATTCAATCCCGGTGCAATTTCTGTGTTTCATCGTCAATATGAAGCTCCAAGGGTTACAGTAAACACCCAGTGGTGCGTCGCAATCTAATACTGGCCTCACAGTAACAGCACGAATACAGACTGTTTGAAGAATTGCTCCCCCTGGACGTAAGTCGGCATTGTGCCTACTATATTCAATCCCGATATAATTTCTCTGTTTCATCGTCAATATGAAGCCCCAAGGGTTACAAAAAACACCCAGTGCCGCGTCGCAATCTAATACTGGCCTCTCAGTAACGGCACGTATACAGACTGTTTGATCATTGCTCCCTCTGGACGTAAGGCGGCATTGTGCCTACTACAATCAATCCGGATGCAATTTCTGTCTTTCATCGTCAATATGTAGCTCCAAGGGTTACAGTAAACACCCAGTGGTGCGTCGCAATCTAATACTGGCCTCTCAGTAACGGCATGTATACAGACTGTTTGAAGCATTGCTCCCCTTGGACGTAAGTCGGCTTTGTGCCAACTATATTCAAACCTATGCAATTTCTGTGTTTCATCGTCAATATGAAGCTCCAAGGGTTACAGTAAACACCCAGTGGTGCGTCGCTATCTAATACTGGCCTCTCAGTAATGGCATGTATACAGACTGTTTGAAGCATTCCTCCCCCTGGACGTAAGCCGGCATTGTGCCTACTATATTCAATCCCGATGCAAGTTCTGTGTTTCTTCTTCAATTTGAAGCTCCAATGATTACAGTAAACACCCAGTGGTGCGTCGCAATCTAATACTGGCCTCTCAGTAACGGCATGTATACAGACTGTTTGAAGCAATGCTCCCCCTGGATGTAACTCGGCATTGTGCCTACTATTTTCAGTCCCGATGCAATTTCTGTGTTTCATCGTCAATATGAAGCTCCAAGGGTTACACTAAACACCCAGTGGTGCTTTGCAATGTAATACAGGCCTCTCAGTAACGGCATGTATACAGACTGTTTGAATCATTGCTCCCCCTGGACGTAAGTCGGCATTGTTCCTACTATATTCAATCCCGATGCAATTTCTGTGATTCATCGTCAATATGAAGCTTAAGGGTTACAGTAAACACCCAGTGGTGCGTCGCAATCTAATACTGGCCTCTCAGAAAAGGCACGTATTCAGACTGTTTGAAGCATTACTCCCCCTGGACGTAAGTCGGCATTGTGCCTACAATATTCAATCCCGGTGCAATTTCTGTGTTTCATCGTCAATATGAAGCTCCAAGGGTTACAGTAAACACAAAGTGGTGCGTCGCAATCTAATACTGGCCTCACAGTAACGGCACGTATACAGACTGTTAAGGAACTGCTCCCCCTGGACGTAAGTCGGCATTGTGCCAACTATATTCAATCCCGATGCAATTTCTGTGTTTCATCGTCAATATGAAGCTCCAAGGGTTACAAAAAACACCCAGTGGCGCGTCGCAATCTAATACTGGCCTCTTAGTAACGGCACATATACAGACTGTTTGATCATTGCTCCCTCTGGACGTAAGTCGGCATTGTGCCTACTACATTCAATCCGGATGCAATTTCTGTCTTTGATCGTCAATGTGAAGCTCCAAGGGTTACAGTAAACACCCAGTGGTGCGTCGCAATCTAATACTGGCCTCTCAGTAACGGCATGGATACAGACTGTTTGAAGCATTGCTCCCCTTGGACGTAAGTCGGCATTGTGCCAACTATATTCAAACCGATGCAATTTCTGTGTTTCATCGTCAATATGAAGCTCCAAGGGTTACAGTAAACACCCAGTGGTGCGTCGCTATCTAATACTGGCCTCTCAGTAACGGCACGTATACAGACTGTTTGAAGCATTCCTCTCCCTGGACGTAAGCCGGCATTGTGCCTACTATATTCAATCCCGATGCAATTTCTGTGTTTTATCTTCAATAGGAAGCTCCAAGGATTACAGTAAACACCCAGTGGTGCGTCGCAATCTAATACTGGCCTCTCAGTAACGGCACATATACAGACTGTTTGAAGCATTGCTCCCCCTGGATGTAACTCGGCATTGTGCCTACTATTTTCAATCCCGATGCAATTTCTGTGTTTCATCGTCAATATGAAGCTCCAAGGGTTACACTAAACACCCAGTGGTGCGTTGCAATGTAATACTGGCCTCTCAGTAACGGCACGTATACAGACTGTTTTAAGCATTGCTCCCCCTGGACGTAAGTCGGCATTGTGCCTACTATATTCAATCCCGATTAAAATTCTGTGTTTCATCGTCAATATGAAGCTCCAAGGGTTACACTAAACACCCAGTGGTGCGTTGCAATGTAACACTGGCCTCTCAGTAACGGCACGTATACAGACTGTTTGAAGCATTTCTCCCCCTGGACGTAAGTCGGCATTGTGCCTACTATATTCAATCCCGATGCAATTTGTGTGTTTCATCGTCATTTGAAGCTCAAGGGTTACAGTAAACACCCAGTGGTGCGTCGCAATCTAATACTGGCCTCTCAGGAAAGGCACGAAAACAGACTGTTTGAAGCATTACTCCCCCTAGACGTAAGACGGCATTGTGCATACTATATTCAATCCCGATGCAATTTCTGTGTTTAATCATCAATTTGAAGCTCCAAGGGTTACAGTAAACACCCAGTCGTTCGTCGCAATCTAATACTGGCCTCTCAGGAAAGGCACGTATTCAGACTGTTTGAAGCATTACTCCCCCTGGACGTAAGTCGGCATTGTGCCTACAATATTCAATCCCGGTGCAATTTCTGTGTTTCATCGTCAATATGAAGCTCCAAGGGTTACAGTAAACACCCAGTTGTGTGTCGCAATCTAATACTGGCCTCGCACAAACGGCACGTATACAGACTGTTTGAAGAATTGCACCCTCTGAACGTAAGTCGGCATTGTGCCTACTATATTCAATTCCGATGAAATTTCTCTGTTTCATCGTCAATATGAAGCTCCAAGGGTTACAGTAAACACCCAGTGGTGCGTCGCAATCTAATACTGGCCTCTCAGTAACGGCACATATACAGACTGTTTGAAGCATTGCTCCCCCTGGACGTAAGTCGGCATTGTGCCTACTATATTCAATCCCGATTAAAATTCTGTGTTTCATCGTCAATATGAAGCTCCAAGGGTTACAGTAAACACCCAGTGGTGCGTCGCAATCTAATACTAGCCTCTCAGGAAAGGCACGTATACAGACTGTTTGAAGCATTACTCCCCCTGGACGTAAGTCGTCATTGTCCCTACTATATTCAATCCCGATGCAATTTGTGTGTTTCATCGTCAATATGAAGTTCAAGGGTTACAGTAAACACCCAGTGGTGCGTCGCAATCTAATACTGGCCTCTCAGGAAAGGCACGTATACAGACTGTTTGAAGCATTACTCCCCCTGGACGTAAGTCGGCATTGTGCCTACAATATTCACTCCCGATGCAATTTCTGTGTTTCATCGTCAATATGAAGCTCCAAGGGTTACAGTAAACACCCAGTGGTGCGTCGCAATCTAATACTGGCCTCTCAGTAACGGCACATATACAGACTGTTTGAAGCATTGCTCCCCCTGGACGTAACCCGGCATTGTGCCTACTATTTTCAATCCCGATGCAATTTCTGTCTTTCATCGTCAATATGAAGCTCCAAGGGTTACAGAAAACACCCAGTGGTGCGTCGCAATCTAATACTGGCCTCTCAGTAACGGCACGTATACAGACTGTTTTAAGCATTGCTCCCCCTGGACGTAAGTCGGCATTGTGCCTACTATATTCAATCCCGATTAAAATTCTGTGTTTCATCGTCAATATGAAGCTCCAAGGGTTACAGTAAACACCCAGTGGTGTGTCGCAATCTAACACTAGCCTCTCAGGAAAGGCACGTATACAGACTGTTTGAAGTATTGCTCCCCCTGGACGTAAGTCGGCATTGTGCCTACTATACTCAATCCCGATGCAATTTGTGTGTTTCATCGTCAATATGAAGCTCAAGGGTTACAGTAAACACCCAGTGGTGCGTCGCAAGCTAATACTGGCCTCTCAGGAAACGCACGAATACAGACTGTTTGAAGCATTACTCCCCCTGGACGTAAGACGGCATTGTGCATACTATATTCAATCCCGATGTAATTTCTGTGTTTAATCATCAATATGAAGCTCCAAGGGTTACAGTAAACACCAAGTGGTTCGTCGCAATCTAATACTGGCCTCTCAGGAAAGGCACGTATTCAGACTGTTTGAAGCATTACTCCCCCTGGACGTAAGTCGGGATTGTGCCTACAATATTCAATCCCGGTGCAATATCTGTGTTTCATCGTCAATATGAAGCTCCAAGGGTTACAGTAAACACCCAGTGGCGCGTCGCAATCTAATACTGGCCTCACAGTAACAGCACGTATACAGTTTGTTTGAAGAATTGCTCCCCCTGGACGTAAGTCGGCATTGTGCCTACTATATTCAATCCCGATATAATTTCTCTGTTTCATCGTCAATATGAAGCTCCAAGGGTTACAAAAAACACCCAGTGCCGCGTCGCAATCTAATACTGGCCTCTCAGTAACGGCACGTATACAGACTGTTTGATCATTGCTCCCTCTGGACGTAAGTCGGCATTGTGCCTACTACAATCAATCCGGATGCAATTTCTGTCTTTCATCGTCAATATGTAGCTCCAAGGGTTACAGTAAACACCCAGTGGTGCGTCGCAATCTAATACTGGCCTCTCAGTAACGGCATGTATACAGACTGTTTGAAGCATTGCTCCCCTTGGACGTAAGTCGGCTTTGTGCCAACTATATTCAAACCTAAGCAATTTCTGTGTTTCATCGCCAATATGAAGCTCCAAGGGTTACAGTAAACACCCAGTGGTGCGTCGCTATCTAATACTGGCCTCTCAGTAATGGCACGTATACAGACTGTTTGAAGCATTCCTCCCCCTGGACGTAAGCCGGCATTGTGCCTACTATATTCAATCCCGATGCAAGTTCTGTGTTTCATCTTCAATTTGAAGCTCCAATGATTACAGTAAACACCCAGTGGTGCGTCGCAATCTAATACTGGCCTCTCAGTAACGGCATGTATACAGACTGTTTGAAGCATTGCTCCCCCTGGATGTAACTCGGCATTGTGCCTACTATTTTCAGTCCCGATGCAATTTCTGTGTTTCATCGTCAATATGAAGCTCCAAGGGTTACACTAAACACCCAGTGGTGCTTTGCAATGTAATACAGGCCTCTCAGTAACGGCACGTATACAGACTGTTGTAAGCAATGTTCCCCCTGGACGTAAGTCGGCATTGTGCCTACTATATTCAATCCCGATGAAAATTCTGTGTTTCATAGTCAATCTGAAGCTCCAAGGGTTACACTAAACACCCAGTGGTGCGTAGCAATGTAATACTGGCCTCTCAGTAACGGCACGTATACAGACTGTTTGAAGCATTGCTCCCCCTGGACGTAAGTCGGCATTGTTCCTTCTATATTCAATCCCGATGCAATTTCTGTGATTCATCGTCAATATGAAGCTTAAGGGTTACAGTAAACACCCAGTGGTGCGTCGCTATCTAATACTGGCCTCTCAGTAACGGCACGTATACAGACTGTTTGAAGCATTCCTCTCCCTGGACGTAAGCCGGCATTGTGCCTACTATATTCAATCCCGATGCAATTTCTGTGTTTTATCTTCAATAGGAAGCTCCAAGGATTACAAAAAACACCCAGTGGTGCGTCGCAATCTAACACTGGCCTCTCAGTAACGGCACGTATACAGACTGTTTGAAGCATTGCTCCCCCTGGATGTAACTCGGCATTGTGCCTACTATTTTCAATCCCGATGCAATTTCTGTGTTTCATAGTCAATATGAAGCTCCAAGGGTTACACTAAACACCCAGTGGTGCGTTGCAATGTAATCCTGGCCTCTCAGTAACGGCACGTATACAGACTGTTTTAAGCATTGCTCCCCCTGGACGTAAGTCGGCATTGTGCCTACTATGTCCAATCCCGATTAAAATTCTGTGTTTCATCGTCAATATGAAGCTCCAAGGGTTACACTAAACACCCAGTGGTGCGTTGCAATGTAATACTGGCCTCTCAGTAACGGCACGTATACAGACTGTTTGAAGCATTTCTCCCCCTGGACGTAAGTCGGCATTGTGCCTACTATATTCAATCCCGATGCAATTTGTGTGTTTCATCGTCAATATGAAGCTCAAGGGTTACAGTAAACACCCAGTGGTGCGTCGCAATCTAATACTGGCCTCTCAGGAAAGGCACGAAAACAGACTGTTTGAAGCATTACTCCCCCTGGACGTAAGACGGCATTGTGCATACTATATTCAATCCCGATGCAATTTCTGTGTTTAATCATCAATTTGAAGCTCCAAGGGTTACAGTAAACACCCAGTCGTTCGTCGCAATCTAATACTGGCCTCTCAGGAAAGGCACGTATTCAGACTGTTTGAAGCATTACTCCCCCTGGACGTAAGTCGGCATTGTGCCTACAATATTCAATCCCGGTGCAATTTCTGTGTTTCATCGTCAATATGAAGCTCCAAGGGTTACAGTAAACACCCAGTTGTGTGTCGCAATCTAATACTGGCCTCGCACAAACGGCACGTATACAGACTGTTTGAAGAATTGCACCCTCTGAACGTAAGTCGGCATTGTGCCTACTATATTCAATCCCGATGCAATTTCTCTGTTTCATCGTCAATATGAAGCTCCAAGGGTTACAGTAAACACCCAGTGGTGCGTCGCAATCTAATACTGGCCTCTCAGTAACGGCACATATACAGACTGTTTGAAGCATTGCTCCCCCTGGACGTAACTCGGCATTGTGCCTACTATTTTCAATCCCGATGCAATTTCTCTCTTTCATCGTCAATATTAAGCTCCAAGGGTTACAGAAAACACACAGTGGTGCGTCGCAATCTAATACTGGCCTCTCAGTAACGGCACGTATACAGACTGTTTAAAGCATTGCTCCCCCTGGACGTAAGTCGGCATTGGGCCTACAATATTCAATCCCGACTAAAATTCTGTGTTTCATCGTCAATATGAAGCTCCAAGGGTTACGGTAAACACCCAGTGGTGCGTCGCAATCTAATACTAGCCTCTCAGGAAAGGCACGTATACAGACTGTTTGAAGCATTACTCCCCCTGGACGTAAGTCGTCATTGTCCCTACTATATGCAATCCCGATGCAATTTGTGTGTTTCATCGTCAATATGAAGTTCAAGGGTTACAGTAAACACCCAGTGGTGCGTCGCAATCTAATACTGGCCTCTCAGGAAAGGCACGTATACAGACTGTTTGAAGCATTACTCCCCCTGGACGTAAGTCGGCATTGTGCCTACAATATTCACTCCCGATGCAATTTCTGTGTTTCATCGTCAATATGAAGCTCCAAGGGTTACAGTAAACACCCAGTGGTGCGTCGCAATCTAATACTGGCCTCTCAGTAACGGCACATATACAGACTGTTTGAAGCATTGCTCCCCCTGGACGTAACTCGGCATTGTGCCTACTATTTTCAATCCCGATGCAATTTCTGTCTTTCATCGTCAAAATGAAGCTCCAAGGGTTACAGAAAACACCCAGTGGTGCGTCGCAATCTAATACTGGCCTCTCAGTAAGCATTGCTCCCCCTGGACGTAAGTCGGCATTGTGCCTACTATATTCAATCCCGATTAAAATCTGTGTTTCATCGTCAATATGAAGCTCCAAGGGTTACAGTAAACACCCAGTGGTGTATCGCAATCTAACACTAGCCTCTCAGGAAAGGCACGTATACAGACTGTTTGAAGTATTGCTCCCCCTGGACGTAAGTCGGCATTGTGCCTACTATACTCAATCCCGATGCAATTTGTGTGTTTCATCGTCAATATGAAGCTCAAGGGTTACAGTAAACACCCAGTGGTGCGTCGCAAGCTAATTCTGGCCTCTCAGGAAACGCACGAATACAGACTGTTTGAAGCATTACTCCCCCTGGACGTAAGACGGCATTGTGCATACTATATTCAATCCCGATGTAATTTCTGTGTTTAATCATCAATATGAAGCTCCAAGGGTTACAGTAAACACCAAGTGGTTCGTCGCAATCTAATACTGGCCTCTCAGGAAAGGCACGTATTCAGACTGTTTGAAGCATTACTCCCCCTGGACGTAAGTCGGGATTAAGCCTACAATATTCAATCCCGGTGCAATATCTGTGTTTCATCGTCAATATGAAGCTCCAAGGGTTACAGTAAACACCCAGTGGTGCGTCGCAATCTAATACTGGCCTCACAGTAACAGCACGTATACAGACTGTTTGAAGAATTGCTCCCCCTGGACGTAAGTCGGCATTGTGCCTACTATATTCAATCCCGATATAATTTCTCTGTTTCATCGTCAATATGAAGCTCCAAGGGTTACAAAAAACACACAGTGCCGCGTCGCAATCTAATACTGGCCTCTCAGTAACGGCACGTATACAGACTGTTTGATCATTGCTCCCTCTGGACGTAAGTCGGCATTGTGCCTACTACAATGAATCCGCATGCAATTTCTGTCTTTCATCGTCAATATGTAGCTCCAAGGGTTACAGTAAACACCCAGTGATGCGTCGCAATCTAATACTGGCCTCTCAGTAACGGCATGTATACAGACTGTTTGAAGCATTGCTCCCCTTGGACGTAAGTCGGCTTTGTGCCAACTATATTCAAACCTAAGCAATTTCTGTGTTTCATCGTCAATATGAAGCTCCAAGGGTTACAGTAAACACCCAGTGGTGCGTCGCTAACTAATACTGGCCTCTCAGTAATGGCACGTATACAGACTGTTTGAAGCATTCCTCCCCCTGGACGTAAGCCGGCATTGTGCCTACTATATTCAATCCCGATGCAAGTTCTGTGTTTCATCTTCAATTTGAAGCTCCAATGATTACAGTAAACACCCAGTGGTGCGTCGCAATCTAATACTGGCCTCTCAGTAACGGCATGTATACAGACTGTTTGAAGCATTGCTCCCCCTGGATGTAACTCGGCATTGTGCCTACTATTTTCAGTCCCGATGCAATTTCTGTGTTTCATCGTCAATATGAAGCTCCAAGGGTTACACTAAACACCCAGTGGTGCTTTGCAATGTAATACAGGCCTCTCAGTAACGGCACGTATACAGACTGTTGTAAGCAATGCTCCCCCTGGACGTAAGTCGGCATTGTGCCTACTATATTCAATCCCGATTAAAATTCTGTGTTTCATAGTCAATATGAAGCTCCAAGGGTTACACTAAACACCCAGTGGTGCGTTGCAATGTAATACTGGCCTCTCAGTAACGGCACGTATACAGACAGTTTGAAGCATTGCTCCCCCTGGACGTAAGTCGGCATTGTTCCTACTATATTCAGTCCCGATGCAATTTCTGTGATTCATCGTCAATATGAAGCTTATGGGTTACAGTAAACACCCAGTGGTGCGTCGCAATCTAATACTGGCCTCTCAGAAAAGGCACGTATTCAGACTGTTTGAAGCATTACTCCCCCTGGACGTAAGTCGGCATTGTGCCTACAATATTCAATCCCGGTGCAATTTCTGTGTTTCATCGTCAATATGAAGCTCCAAGGGTTACAGTAAATTCAAAGTGGTGCGTCGCAATCTAATACTGGCCTCACAGTAACGGCACGTATACAGACTGTTAAGGAACTGCTCCCCCTGGACGTAAGTCGGCATTGTGCCAACTATATTCAATCCCGATGCAATTTCTGTGTTTCATCGTCAATATGAAGCTCCAAGGGTTACAAAAAACACCCAGTGGCGCGTCGCAATCTAATACTGGCCTCTTAGTAACGGCACATATAAAGACTGTTTGATCATTGCTCCCTCTGGACGTAAGTCGCCATTGTGCCTACTACATTCAATCCGGATGCAATTTCTGTCTTTGATCGTCAATGTGAAGCTCCAAGGGTTACAGTAAACACCCAGTGGTGCGTCGCAATCTAATACTGGCCTCTCAGTAACGGCAAGTATACAGACTGTTTGAAGCATTGCTCCCCTTGGACGTAAGTCGGCATTGTGCCAACTATATTCAAACCGATGCAATTTCTGTGTTTCATCGTCAATATGAAGCTCCAAGGGTTACAGTAAACACCCAGTGGTGCGTCGCTATCTAATACTGGCCTCTCAGTAACGGCACGTATACAGACTGTTTGAAGCATTCCTCCCCCTGGACGTAAGCCGGCATTGTGCCTACTATATTCAATCCCGATGCAATTTCTGTGTTTTATCTTCAATAGGAAGCTCCAAGGATTACAGTAAACACCCAGTGGTGCGTCGCAATCTAATACTGGCCTCTCAGTAACGGCACGTATACAGACTGTTTGAAGCATTGCTCCCCCTGGATGTAACTCGGCATTGTGCCTACTATTTTCAATCCCGATGAAATTTCTGTGTTTCATCGTCAATATGAAGCTCCAAGGGTTACACTAAACACCCAGTGGTGCGTTGCAATGTAATACTGGCCTCTCAGTAACGGCACGTATACAGACTGTTTTAAGCATTGCTCCCCCTGGACGTAAGTCGGCATTGTGCCTACTATATTCAATCCCGATTAAAATTCTGTGTTTCATCGTCAATATGAAGCTCCAAGGGTTACACTAAACACCCAGTGGTGCGTTGCAATGTAATACTGGCCTCTCAGTAACGGCACGTATACAGACTGTTTGAAGCATTTCTCCCCCTGGACGTAAGTCGGCATTGTGCCTACTATACTCAATCCCGATGCAATTTGTGTGTTTCATCGTCAATATGAAGCTCAAGGGTTACAGTAAACACCCAGTGGTGCGTCGCAATCTAATACTGGCCTCTCAGGAAAGGCACGAAAACAGACTGTTTGAAGCATTACTCCCCCTGGACGTAAGACGGCATTGTGCATACTATATTCAATCCCGATGCAATTTCTGTGTTTAATCATCAATTTGAAGCTCCAAGGGTTACAGTAAACACCCAATCGTTCGTCGCAATCTAATACTGGCCTCTCAGGAAAGGCACGTATTCAGACTGTTTGAAGCATTACTCCCCCTGGACGTAAGTCGGCATTGTGCCTACAATATTCAATCCCGGTGCAATTTCTGTGTTTCATCGTCAATACGAAGCTCCAAGGGTTACAGTAAACACCCAGTTGTGTGTCGCAATCTAATACTGGCCTCGCACAAACGGCACGTATACAGACTGTTTGAAGAATTGCACCCTCTGAACGTAAGTCGGCATTGTGCCTACTATATTCAATCCCGATGCAATTTCTCTGTTTCATCGTCAATATGAAGCTCCAAGGGTTACAGTAAACACCCAGTGGTGCGTCGCAATCTAATACTGGCCTCACAGTAACTGCACATATACAGACTGTTTGAAGCATTGCTCCCCCTGGACGTAACTCGGCATTGTGCCTACTATTTTCAATCCCGATGCAATTTCTGTCTTTCATCGTCAATATTAAGCTCCAAGGGTTACAGAAAACACCCAGTGGTGCGTCGCAATCTAATACTGGCCTCTCAGTAACGGCACGTATACAGACTGTTTAAAGCATTGCTCCCCCTGGACGTAAGTCGGCATTGTGCCTACTATATTCAATCCCGATTAAAATTCTGTGTTTCATCGTCAATATGAAGCTCCAAGGGTTATAGTAAACACCCAGTGGTGCGTCGCAATCTAATACTAGCCTCTCAGGAAAGACACGTATTCAGACTGTTTGAAGCATTACTCCCCCTGGACGTAAGTCGTCATTGTCCCTACTATATTCAATCCCGATGCAATTTGTGTGTTTCATCGTCAATATGAAGTTCAAGGGTTACAGTAAACACCCAGTGGTGCGTCGCAATCTAATACTGGCCTCTCAGGAAAGGCACGTATACAGACTGTTTGAAGCATTACTCCCCCTGGACGTAGGTCGGCATTGTGCCTACAATATTCACTCCCGATGCAATTTCTGTGTTTCATGGTCAATATGAAGCTCCAAGGGTTACAGTAAACACCCAGTCCTGCGTCGCAATCTAATACTGGCCTCTCAGGAAAGGCACGTATACAGACTGTTTGAAGAATTGCTCCCCCTGGACGTAAGTCGGCATTGTGAAAACTATATTCAATCCCGATGCAATTTCTGTGTTTCATCGTCAATATGAAGCTCCAAGGGTTACAGTAAACACCTAGTGGTGCGTCGCAATCTAATACTGGCCTCTCAGTAACGTCACGTATACAGACTGTTTGAAGCATTGCTCCCCCTGGACGTAAGTCGGCATTGTGCCTACTATATTCAATCCCGATGCAATTTCTGTGTTTCATCGTCAATATGAAGCTCCAAGTGTTACAGTAAACACACAGTGGAAGTCGCAATCTAATACTGGCCTCTCAGTAACGGCACGTATACAGACTGTTTGAAGCATTGCTCCCCCTGGACGTAAGTCGGCATTGTGCCTACTATATTCAATCCCGATGCAATTTCTGTGTTTCACCGTCAATATGAAGCTCCAAGGGTTACAGTAAACACCCAGTGGTGCGTCGCAATCTAATACTGGCCTCTCAGGAAAGGCACGTATACAGACTGTTTGAAGAATTGCTCCCCCTGGACGTAAGTCGGCATTGTGCCAACTATATTCAATCCCGATGCAATTTCTGTGTTTCATCGTCAATATGAATCTCCAATGGTTACAGTAAACACCCTGTGGTGCGTAGCAATCTAATACTGGCGTCTTAGTAACGGCACGTATACAGACTGTTTGAAGCATTGCTCCCCCTGGACGTAACTCCGCATTATGCCAGCTTTTTTCTATCCCGATGCAATTTCTGTGTTTCATCGTCAATATGAAGCTCCAAGGGTTACAGTAAACACCCAGTGGTGCGTCGCAATGTAATACTGGCCTCTCAGTAAAGGCACGTATACAGACTGCTTTAAGCATTGCTCCCCCTGGACTTAAGCCGACAGTGTGCCAACTGTTATCAATCCCGATGCAATTTGTTTGTTTCATCGTCAATATGAAGCTCCAAGGGTTACAGTAAACACCCAGTGCTGCGTCGCAATCTAATACTGGCCCCTCAGTAACGGCACGTATATACAGATTGTTTGAAGCACTGCTCCCCCTGAACGTAACTCTGCATTGTGCCTACTGTTTTCAATCCTGTTTAAAAATTTTGTGTTTCATCGTCAATATGAAGCTCCAAGGGTTACAGTAAACACCCAGTGGTGCGTCGCAATTTAATACTAACCTCTCAGGAAAGGCACGTATACAGACAGTTTGAAGCATTGCTCCCCCTGGACGTAAGTCGGCATTGTCCCTACTATATTCAATCCCGATGCAATTTGTGTGTTTCATCGTCAATATGAAGCTCAAGGGTTATAGGAAACACCCAGTGGTGCGTCGCAATCTAATACTGGCCTCTCAGGAAAGGCACGAATACAGACTGTTTGAAGCATTACTCCCCCTGGACGTAAGGCGGCATTGTCCCTACTATATTCAATCCCGATGGAAATTCTGTGTTTAATCATCAATATGAAGCTCCAAGGGTTACAGTAAACACCCAGTGTTTCGTCGCAATCTAATACTGTTCTCTCAGGAAAGGCACGTATTCAGACTGTTTGAAGCATTACTCCCCCTGGACGTAAGTCGGCATTGTGCCTACAATATTCAATCCCGGTGCAATTTCTGTGTTTCATCGTCAATATGAAGCTCCAAGGGTTACAGTAGACACCCACTGGTGCGTCGCAATCTAATACTGGCCTCTCAGTAACGGCATGTATACAGAATATTTGAAGCATTGTTCCCCTTGGACGTAAGTCGGCATTGTGCCAACTATATTCAAACCGATGCAATTTCTGTGTTTCATCGTCAATATGAAGCTCCAAGGGTTACAATAAACACCTAGTGGTGCGTCGCAATCTAATACTGGCCTCTCAGTAACGGCACGTATACAGACTGTTTGATCATTGCTCCCTCTGGACGTAAGTCGGCTTTGTGCCTACTACATTCAATCCGGATGCAATTTCTGTCTTTCATCGTCAATATGAAGCTCCAAGGGTTACAGTAAACACCCAGTGGTGCGTCGCAATCTAATATTGGCCTCTCAGTAACGGCATGTACACAGACTGTTTGAAGCATTGCTCCCCTTGGACGTAAGTCGGCATTGTGCCAACTATATTGAAACCGATGCAATTTCTGTGATTCATCGTCAATATGAAGCTCCAGGGGTTACAGTAAACACCCAGTGGTGCGTTGCTATCTAGTACTGGCCTCTCAGTAACGGCACGAATACAGACTGTTTGAAGCATTCCTCCCCCTGGACGTAAGCCGGCATTGTGCCTACTATATTCAATCGCGATGCAATTTCTGTGTTTCATCGTCAATATGAAGCTCCAAGGATTACAGTAAACACCCAGTGGTGCGTCGCAATCTAATACTGGCCTCTCAGTAACGGCACGTATACAGACTGTTTGAAGCATTGCTCCCCCTGGATGTAAGTCGGCATTGTGCCTACTATATTCAATCGCGATGCAATTTCTGTGTTTCATCGTCAATATGAAGCTCCAAGGGATACACTAAACACCCAGTGGTGCGTTGCAATGTAATACTGGCCTCTCAGTAACGGCACGTATACTGACTGTTTGAAGCATTTCTCCCCCAGGACGTAAGTCGGCATTGTGCCTACTATACTCAATCCCGATGCAATTTGTGTGTTTCATCGTCAATATGAAGCTCAAGGGTTACAGTAAACACCCAGTGGTGCGTCGCAATCTAATACTGGCCTCTCAGGAAAGGCACGAAAACAGACTGTTTGAAGCATTACTCCCCCTGGACGTAAGACGGCATTGTGCATACTATATTCAATCCCGATGCAATTTCTGTGTTTAATCATCAATTTGAAGCTCCAAGGGTTACAGTAAACACCCAATCGTTCGTCGCAATCTAATACTGGCCTCTCAGGAAAGGCACGTATTCAGACTGTTTGAAGCATTACTCCCCCTGGACGTAAGTCGGCATTGTGCCTACAATATTCAATCCCGGTGCAATTTCTGTGTTTCATCGTCAATACGAAGCTCCAAGGGTTACAGTAAACACCCAGTTGTGTGTCGCAATCTAATACTGGCCTCGCACAAACGGCACGTATACAGACTGTTTGAAGAATTGCACCCTCTGAACGTAAGTCGGCATTGTGCCTACTATATTCAATCCCGATGCAATTTCTCTGTTTCATCGTCAATATGAAGCTCCAAGGGTTACAGTAAACACCCAGTGGTGCGTCGCAATCTAATACTGGCCTCACAGTAACTGCACATATACAGACTGTTTGAAGCATTGCTCCCCCTGGACGTAACTCGGCATTGTGCCTACTATTTTCAATCCCGATGCAATTTCTGTCTTTCATCGTCAATATTAAGCTCCAAGGGTTACAGAAAACACCCAGTGGTGCGTCGCAATCTAATACTGGCCTCTCAGTAACGGCACGTATACAGACTGTTTAAAGCATTGCTCCCCCTGGACGTAAGTCGGCATTGTGCCTACTATATTCAATCCCGATTAAAATTCTGTGTTTCATCGTCAATATGAAGCTCCAAGGGTTATAGTAAACACCCAGTGGTGCGTCGCAATCTAATACTAGCCTCTCAGGAAAGACACGTATACAGACTGTTTGAAGCATTACTCCCCCTGGACGTAAGTCGTCATTGTCCCTACTATATTCAATCCCGATGCAATTTGTGTGTTTCATCGTCAATATGAAGTTCAAGGGTTACAGTAAACACCCAGTGGTGCGTCGCAATCTAATACTGGCCTCTCAGGAAAGGCACGTATACAGACTGTTTGAAGCATTACTCCCCCTGGACGTAGGTCGGCATTGTGCCTACAATATTCACTCCCGATGCAATTTCTGTGTTTCATGGTCAATATGAAGCTCCAAGGGTTACAGTAAACACCCAGTCCTGCGTCGCAATCTAATACTGGCCTCTCAGGAAAGGCACGTATACAGACTGTTTGAAGAATTGCTCCCCCTGGACGTAAGTCGGCATTGTGAAAACTATATTCAATCCCGATGCAATTTCTGTGTTTCATCGTCAATATGAAGCTCCAAGGGTTACAGTAAACACCTAGTGGTGCGTCGCAATCTAATACTGGCCTCTCAGTAACGTCACGTATACAGACTGTTTGAAGCATTGCTCCCCCTGGACGTAAGTCGGCATTGTGCCTACTATATTCAATCCCGATGCAATTTCTGTGTTTCATCGTCAATATGAAGCTCCAAGTGTTACAGTAAACACACAGTGGAAGTCGCAATCTAATACTGGCCTCTCAGTAACGGCACGTATACAGACTGTTTGAAGCATTGCTCCCCCTGGACGTAAGTCGGCATTGTGCCTACTATATTCAATCCCGATGCAATTTCTGTGTTTCACCGTCAATATGAAGCTCCAAGGGTTACAGTAAACACCCAGTGGTGCGTCGCAATGTAATACTGGCCTCTCAGTAAAGGCACGTATACAGACTGCTTTAAGCATTGCTCTCCCTGGACTTAAGCCGACAGTGTGCCAACTGTTATCAATCCCGATGCAATTTGTTTGTTTCATCGTCAATATGAAGCTCCAAGGGTTACAGTAAACACCCAGTGCTGCGTCGCAATCTAATACTGGCCCCTCAGAAACGGCACGTATATACAGATTGTTTGAAGCACTGCTCCCCCTGAACGTAACTCTGCATTGTGCCTACTGTTTTCAATCCTGTTTAAAAATTTTGTGTTTCATCGTCAATATGAAGCTCCAAGGGTTACAGTAAACACCCAGTGGTGCGTCGCAATTTAATACTAACCTCTCAGGAAAGGCACGTATACAGACAGTTTGAAGCATTGCTCCCCCTGGACGTAAGTCGGCATTGTCCCTACTATATTCAATCCCGATGCAATTTGTGTGTTTCATCGTCAATATGAAGCTCAAGGGTTATAGGAAACACCCAGTGGTGCGTCGCAATCTAATACTGGCCTCTCAGGAAAGGCACGAATACAGACTGTTTGAAGCATTACTCCCCCTGGACGTAAGGCGGCATTGTCCCTACTATATTCAATCCCGATGGAAATTCTGTGTTTAATCATCAATATGAAGCTCCAAGGGTTACAGTAAACACCCAGTGTTTCGTCGCAATCTAATACTGTTCTCTCAGGAAAGGCACGTATTCAGACTGTTTGAAGCATTACTCCCCCTGGACGTAAGTCGGCATTGTGCCTACAATATTCAATCCCGGTGCAATTTCTGTGTTTCATCGTCAATATGAAGCTCCAAGGGTTACAGTAGACACCCACTGGTGCGTCGCAATCTAATACTGGCCTCTCAGTAACGGCATGTATACAGAATGTTTGAAGCATTGTTCCCCTTGGACGTAAGTCGGCATTGTGCCAACTATATTCAAACCGATGCAATTTCTGTGTTTCATCGTCAATATGAAGCTCCAAGGGTTACAATAAACACCTAGTGGTGCGTCGCAATCTAATACTGGCCTCTCAGTAACGGCACGTATACAGACTGTTTGATCATTGCTCCCTCTGGACGTAAGTCGGCTTTGTGCCTACTACATTCAATCCGGATGCAATTTCTGTCTTTCATCGTCAATATGAAGCTCCAAGGGTTACAGTAAACACCCAGTGGTGCGTCGCAATCTAATATTGGCCTCTCAGTAACGGCATGTACACAGACTGTTTGAAGCATTGCTCCCCTTGGACGTAAGTCGGCATTGTGCCTACTATATTGAAACCGATGCAATTTCTGTGATTCATCGTCAATATGAAGCTCCAGGGGTTACAGTAAACACCCAGTGGTGCGTTGCTATCTAGTACTGGCCTCTCAGTAACGGCACGAATACAGACTGTTTGAAGCATTCCTCCCCCTGGACGTAAGCCGGCATTGTGCCTACTATATTCAATCGCGATGCAATTTCTGTGTTTCATCGTCAATATGAAGCTCCAAGGATTACAGTAAACACCCAGTGGTGCGTCGCAATCTAATACTGGCCTCTCAGTAACGGCACGTATACAGACTGTTTGAAGCATTGCTCCCCCTGGATGTAACTCGGCATTGTGCCTACTATTTTCAATCCCGATGCAATTTCTGTGTTTCATCGTCAATATGAAGCTCCAAGGGTTACACTAAACACCCAGTGGTGCGTCGCAATGTAATACTGGCCTCTCAGTAACGGCACGTATACAGACCGTTTTAAGCATTGCTCCCCCTGGACGTAAGTCGGCATTGTGCCTACTATATTCAATCCCGATTAAAATTCTGTGTTTCATCGTCAATATGAAGCTCCTAGGGTTACAGTAAACACCCAGTGGTGCGTCGCAATCTAATACTAGCCTCTCAGGAAAGGCACGTATACAGACTGTTTGAAGCATTGCTCCCCCTGGACGTAAGTCTTCATTGTGCCTACTATATTCCATCCCGATGCAATTTGTGTGTTTCATCGTCAATATGAAGCTCAAGGGTTACAGTAAACACCCAGTGGTGCGTCGCAATCTAATACTGGCCTCTCAGGAAAGGCACGTATACAGACTGTTTGAATCATTACTCCCCCTGGACGTAAGTCGGCATTGTGCCTACTATACTTAATCCCGATGCAATTTCTGTGTTTCGTCGTCAATATGAAGCTCCAAGGGTTACATTAAACACCCAGTGGTTCGTCGTAATCTAATACTGGCCTCTCAGTAACGGCACGAACACAGACTGTTTGAAGCATTACTCCCCCTGGACGTAAGTCGGCATTGTGCCTGCTATATTCACTCCCGATGCAATTTCTGTGTTTCATGGTCAATATGAAGCTCCAAGGGTTACAGTAAACACCCAGTGGTGCGTCGCAATCTAATACTGGCCTCACAGTAACGGCACGTATACAGACTGTTTGAAGAATTGCTCCCCCTGGACGTAAGTCGGCAACGTGCCTACTATATTCAATCCCGATGCAATTTCTCTCTTTCATCGTCAATATGAAGCTCCAAGGGTTACAGTAAACACCCAGTGGTGCGTCGCAATCTTATACTGGCCTCTCAGTAACGGCACATATACAGACTGTTTGAAGCATTGCTCCTCCTGGACGTAACTCGGCATTGTGCCTACAATTTTCAATCCCGATGCTATTTCTGTGTTTCATGGTCAATATGAAGCTCCAAGGGTTACAGAAAACACCCAGTGGTGCGTCGCAATCTAATACTGGCCTCTCAGTAACGGCACGTATACAGACTGTTTTAAGCATTCATCCCCCTGGACGTAAGTCGGCATTGTGCCTACTATATTCAATCCCGATTAAAATTCTGTGTTTCATCGTCAATATGAAGCTCCAAGGGTTACAGTAAACACCCAGTGGTGCGTCGCAATCTAATACTAGCCTCTCAGGAAAGGCACTTATACAGACTGTTTGAAGCATTGTTCCCCCTGGACGTAAGTCGGCATTGTGGGAACTATATTCAATCCCGATGCAATTTGTGTGATTCATCGTCAATATGAAGCTCAAGGTTTACAGTAAACACCCAGTGGTGCGTCGCAATCTAATACTGGCCTCTCAGGAAAGTCACGTATACAGACTGTTTGAAGCATTACTCCCACTGGACGTAAGTCGGCATTGTGCCTACTATATTTAATCCCGATGCAATTTCTGTGTTTCATCGTCAATATGAAGCTCCAAAGGTTACAGTAAAAACCCAGTGGTTCGTCGCAATCTAATACCGGCCTCTCAGGAAAGGCACGTATTCAGACTGTTTGAAGCATTACTCCCCCTGGACGTAAGTCGGCATTGTGCCTACAATATTCACTCCAGATGCAATTTCTGTGTTTCATCGTCAATATGAAGCTCCAAGGGTTACAGTAAACACCCAGTGGTGCGTCGCAATCTAATACTGGCCTCTCAGTAACGTCACGTATACAGACTGTACGAAGCATTGCTCCCCCTGGACGTAAGTCGGCATTGTGCCTACTATATTCAATCCCGATGAAATTTCTGTGTTTCATCGTCAATATGAAGCTCCAAGGGTTACAGTAAACACCCAGTGGTGCGTCGCAATCTAATACTGGCCTCTCTGTAACGGCACGTATACAGACTGTTTGAAGCATTGCTCCCCCTGGACATAAGTCGGCATTCTGCCTACTATATTCAATCCCGATGCAATTTCTGTGTTTCACCGTCAATATGAAGCTCCAAGGGTTACAGTAAACACCCAGTGGTGCGTCGCAATCTAATACTGGCCTCTCAGGAAAAGCACGTATACAGACTGTTTGAAGCATTGCTCCCCCTGGACGTAAGTCGGCATTGAGCCAACTATATTCAATCCCGATGCAATTTCTGTGTTTCATGGTCAATATGAAGCTCCAATGGTTACAGTAAACACCCTGTGGTGCGTAGCAATCTAATACTGGTTTCTTAGTAACGGCACGTTTACAGACTGTTTGAAGCATTGTTCCCCCTGATTGTAACTCGGCATTGTGCCTACTGTTTTCAATCCCGTTTAAAATTTTGTGTTTCATCGTCAATATGAAGCTCCAAGGGTTACAGTAAACACCCAATGGTGCGTCGCAATCTAATACTAGCCTCTCAGGAAAGGCACGTATACAGACTGTTTGAAGCATTGCTCCCCCTGGACGTAAGTCGGCATTGTTCCTACTATATTCAATCCCGATGCAATTTGTAGGTTTCATCGTCAATATGAAGCTCAAGGGTTACAGTAAACACCCAGTGGTGCGTCGCAATCTAATACTGGCCTCTCAGGAAAGGCACGAATACAGACTGTTTGAAGCATTACTCCCCCTGGACGTAAGACGGCATTGTGCCTACTATATTCAATCCCGATGGAATTTCTGTGTTTAATCATCAATATGAAGCTCCAAGGGTTACAGTAAACACCCAGTGGTTCGTCGCAATCTATTACTGTTCTCTCAGGAATGGCACGTATTCAGACTGTTTGAAGCATTACTCCCCCTGGACGTAAGTCGGCATTGTGCCTACAGTATTCAACCCGATGCAATTTCTGTGTTTCATCGTCAATATGAAGCTCCAAGGGTTACAGTAAACACCCAGTGGTGCGTCGCAATCTAATACGAGCCTCTCAGGAAAGGCACGTATACAGACTGTTTGAAGCATTGCTCCCCCTGGACGTAAGTCGTCATTGTGCCTACTATATTCAATCCTGATGCAATTTCTCTCTATCATCGTCAATATGAAGCTCCATGGGTTACAGTAAACACCCAGTGGTGCGTCGCAATCTAATACTGGCCTCTCAGTAACGGCACGTATACAGACTGTTTGAAGAATTGCTCCCCCTGGACGTAAGTCGGCAACGTGCCTACTATATACAATCCCGATGCAATTTCTCTCTTTCATCGTCAATATGAAGCTCCAAGGGTTACAGTAAACACCCAGTGGTGCGTCGCAATCTAATACAAGCCTCTCAGTAACGGCATGAATACACACTGTTTGAAGCTTTGCACCCCGTGGACGTAAGTCGGCATTGTGCCAACTATATTCAAACCGATGCAATTTCTGTGTTTCATCGTCAATATGAAGCTCCAAGGGTTACAGTAAACACCCAGTGGTGCGTCGCAATCTAATACTAGTCTCTCAGGAAAGGCACGTACACAGACTGTTTGAAGCATTGCTCCCCCTGGACGTAAGTCGGCATTGTGCCTACTATATTCAATCCCGATGCAATTTGTGTGTTTCATCGTCAATATGAACCTCAAGGGTTACAGTAAACACCCAGTGGTGCGTCGCAATCTATTACTGGCCTCTCAGGAAAAGCACGTATTCAGACTGTTTGAAGCATTACTCCCCCTGGACGTAATTCAGCATTGTGCCTACTATATTTAATCCCGATGCAATTACTGTGTTTCATCGTCAATATGAAGCTCCAAGGGTTACAGTAAACACCCAGTGGTGCGTCGCAATCTAATACTGGCCTCACAGTAACGGCACGTATACAGACTGTTTGAAGATGTGCTCCCCCTGGACGTAAGTCGGCAACGTGCCTACTATATTCAATCCCGATGCAATTTCTCTCTTTCATCGTCAATATGAAGCTCCAAGGGTTACAGTAAACACCCAGTGGTGCGTCGCAATCTAATACTGGCCTCTCAGTAACGGCATGTATACAGACTGTTTGAAGCATTGCTCCCCGTGGACGTAAGTCGGCATTGTGCCAACAATATTAAACCGATGCAATTTCTGTGTTTCACCGTCAATATGAAGCTCCAAGGGTTACGGTAAACACCCAGTGGTGCGTCGCTATCTAATACTGGCCTCTCAGTAACGGCACGTATACAGACTGTTTGAAGCATTCCTCCCCCTGGACGTAAGCCGGCATTGTGCCTACTATATTGAATCCCGATGCAATTTCTGTGTTTCATCGTCAATATGAAGCTCCAAGGATTACAGTAAACACCCAGTGGTGCGTCGCAATCTCATACTGGCCTCTCAGTAACGGCACGTATACAGACTGTTTGAAGCATTGCTCCCCCTGGATGTAACTCGGCATTGTGCCTACTATTTTCAATCCCGATGCAATATCTGTGTTTCATCGTCAATATGAAGCTCCAAGGGTTACACTAAACACCCAGTGGTGCGTCGCAATGTAATACTGGCCTCTCAGTAACGGCACGTATACAGACTGTTTCAAGCATTGCTCCCCCTGGACGTAAGTCGGCATTGTGCCTACTATATTCAATCCCGATTAATATTCTGTGTTTCACCGTCAATATGAAGCTTCAAGGGTTACAGTAAACACCCAGTGGTGCGTCGCAATCTAATACTGGCCTCTCAGTAACGGCACGTATACAGACTGTTTGATCATTGCTCCCTCTGGACGTGAGTCGGCATTGTGCCTACTACATTCTATCCGGATGCAATTTCTGTCTTTCATCGTCAATATGAAGCTCCAAGGGTTACAGTAAACACCCAGTGGTGCGTCGCAATCTAATACTGGCCTCTCAGTAACGGCATGTATACATACTGTTTGAAGCATTTCTCCCCTTAAACGTAAGTCGGCATTGTGCCAACTGTATTCAAACCGATGCAATATCTGTGTTTCATCGTCAATATGAAGCTCCAAGGGTTACAGTAAACACCCAGTGGTGCGTCGCTATCTAATACTGGCCTCTCAGTAACGGCACGTATACAGACTGTTTGAAGCATTCCTCCCCCTGGACGTAAGCCGGCATTGTGCCTACTATATTCAATCCCGATGCAATTTCTGTGTTTCATCGTCAATATGAAGCCGCAAGGATTACAGTAAACACCCAGTGGTGCGTCGCAATCTAATACTGGCCTCTCAGTAACGGCACGTATACAGACTGTTTGAAGAATTGCTCCCCCTGGACGTAAGTCGGCAACGTGCCTACTATATACAATCCCGATGCAATTTCTCTCTTTCATCGTCAATATGAAGCTCCAAGGGTTACAGTAAACACCCAGTGGTGCGTCGCAATCTAATACTGGCCTCTCAGTAACGGCATGTATACACACTGTTTGAAGCATTGCTCCCCGTGGACGTAAGTCGGCATTGTGCCAACTATATACAAACCGATGCAATTTCTGTGTTTCATCGTCAATATGAAGCTCCAAGGGTTACAGTAAACACCCAGTGGTGCGTCGCAATCTAATACTAGTTTCTCAGGAAAGGCACGTACACAGACTGTTTGAAGCATTGCTCCCCCTGGACGTAAGTCGGCATTGTGCCTACTATATTCAATCCCGATGCAATTTGTGTGTTTCATCGTCAATATGAACCTCAAGGGTTACAGTAAACACCCAGTGGTGCGTCGCAATCTATTACTGGCCTCTCAGGAAAAGCACGTATACAGACTGTTTGAAGCATTACTCCCCCTGGACGTAATTCGGCATTGTGCCTACTATATTTAATCCCGATGCAATTACTGTGTTTCATCGTCAATATGAAGCTCCAAGGGTTACAGTAAACACCCAGTGGTGCGTCGCAATCTAATACTGGCCTCACAGTAACGGCACGTATACAGACTGTTTGAAGAATTGCTCCCCCTGGACGTAAGTCGGCAACGTGCCTACTATATTCAATCCCGATGCAATTTCTCTCTTTCATCGTCAATATGAAGCTCCAAGGGTTACAGTAAACACCCAGTGGTGCGTCGCAATCTAATACTGGCCTCTCAGTAACGGCATGTATACAGACTGTTTGAAGCATTGCTCCCCTTGGACGTAAGTCGGCATTGTGCCAACTATATTCAAACCGATGCAATTTCTGTGTTTCATCGTCAATATGAAGCTCCAAGGGTTACGGTAAACACCCTGTGGTGCGTAGCAATCTAATACTGGTTTCTTAGTAACGGCACGTTTACAGACTGTTTGAAGCATTGCTCCCCCTGATTGTAACTCGGCATTGTGCCTACTGTTTTCAATCCCGTTTAAAATTTTGTGTTTCATCGTCAATATGAAGCTCCAAGGGTTACAGTAAACACCCAATGGTGCGTCGCAATCTAATACTAGCCTCTCAGGAAAGGCACGTATACAGACTGTTTGAAGCATTGCTCCCCCTGGACGTAAGTCGGCATTGTTCCTACTATATTCAATCCCGATGCAATTTGTAGGTTTCATCGTCAATATGAAGCTCAAGGGTTACAGTAAACACCTAGTGGTGCGTCGCAATCTAATACTGGCCTCTCAGGAAAGGCACGAATACAGACTGTTTGAAGCATTACTCCCCCTGGACGTAAGACGGCATTGTGCCTACTATATTCAATCCCGATGGAATTTCTGTGTTTAATCATCAATATGAAGCTCCAAGGGTTACAGTAAACACCCAGTGGTTCGTCGCAATCTATTACTGTTCTCTCAGGAATGGCACGTATTCAGACTGTTTGAAGCATTACTCCCCCTGGACGTAAGTCGGCATTGTTCCTACAGTATTCAACCCGATGCAATTTCTGTGTTTCATCGTCAATATGAAGCTCCAAGGGTTACAGTAAACACCCAGTGGTGCGTCGCAATCTAATACGAGCCTCTCAGGAAAGGCACGTATACAGACTGTTTGAAGCATTGCTCCCCCTGGACGTAAGTCGTCATTGTGCCTACTATATTCAATCCTGATGCAATTTCTCTCTATCATCGTCAATATGAAGCTCCAAGGGTTACAGTAAACACCCAGTGGTGCGTCGCAATCTAATACTGGCCTCTCAGTAACGGCACGTATACAGACTGTTTGAAGAATTGCTCCCCCTGGACGTAAGTCGGCAACGTGCCTACTATATACAATCCCGATGCAATTTCTCTCTTTCATCGTCAATATGAAGCTCCAAGGGTTACAGTAAACACCCAGTGGTGCGTCGCAATCTAATACAAGCCTCTCAGTAACGGCATGAATACACACTGTTTGAAGCTTTGCACCCCGTGGACGTAAGTCGGCATTGTGCCAACTATATTCAAACCGATGCAATTTCTGTGTTTCATCGTCAATATGAAGCTCCAAGGGTTACAGTAAACACCCAGTGGTGCGTCGCAATCTAATACTAGTCTCTCAGGAAAGGCACGTACACAGACTGTTTGAAGCATTGCTCCCCCTGGACGTAAGTCGGCATTGTGCCTACTATATTCAATCCCGATGCAATTTGTGTGTTTCATCGTCAATATGAACCTCAAGGGTTACAGTAAACACCCAGTGGTGCGTCGCAATCTATTACTGGCCTCTCAGGAAAAGCACGTATTCAGACTGTTTGAAGCATTACTCCCCCTGGACGTAATTCGGCATTGTGCCTACTATATTTAATCCCGATGCAATTACTGTGTTTCATCGTCAATATGAAGCTCCAAGGGTTACAGTAAACACCCAGTGGTGCGTCGCAATCTAATACTGGCCTCACAGTAACGGCACGTATACAGACTGTTTGAATATTTGCTCCCCCTGGACGTAAGTCGGCAACGTGCCTACTATATTCAATCCCGATGCAATTTCTCTCTTTCATCGTCAATATGAAGCTCCAAGGGTTACAGTAAACACCCAGTGGTGCGTCGCAATCTAATACTGGCCTCTCAGTAACGGCATGTATACAGACTGTTTGAAGCATTGCTCCCCGTGGACGTAAGTCGGCATTGTGCCAACAATATTAAACCGATGCAATTTCTGTGTTTCACCGTCAATATGAAGCTCCAAGGGTTACGGTAAACACCCAGTGGTGCGTCGCTATCTAATACTGGCCTCTCAGTAACGGCACGTATACAGACTGTTTGAAGCATTCCTCCCCCTGGACGTAAGCCGGCATTGTGCCTACTATATTGAATCCCGATGCAATTTCTGTGTTTCATCGTCAATATGAAGCTCCAAGGATTACAGTAAACACCCAGTGGTGCGTCGCAATCTCATACTGGCCTCTCAGTAACGGCACGTATACAGACTGTTTGAAGCATTGCTCCCCCTGGATGTAACTCGGCATTGTGCCTAGTATTTTCAATCCCGATGCAATATCTGTGTTTCATCGTCAATATGAAGCTCCAAGGGTTACACTAAACACCCAGTGGTGCGTCGCAATGTAATACTGGCCTCTCAGTAACGGCACGTATACAGACTGTTTCAAGCATTGCTCCCCCTGGACGTAAGTCGGCATTGTGCCTACTATATTCAATCCCGATTAATATTCTGTGTTTCACCGTCAATATGAAGCTTCAAGGGTTACAGTAAACACCCAGTGGTGCGTCGCAATCTAATACTGGCCTCTCAGTAACGGCACGTATACAGACTGTTTGATCATTGCTCCCTCTGGACGTGAGTCGGCATTGTGCCTACTACATTCTATCCGGATGCAATTTCTGTCTTTCATCGTCAATATGAAGCTCCAAGGGTTACAGTAAACACCCAGTGGTGCGTCGCAATCTAATACTGGCCTCTCAGTAACGGCATGTATACATACTGTTTGAAGCATTTCTCCCCTTAAACGTAAGTCGGCATTGTGCCAACTGTATTCAAACCGATGCAATATCTGTGTTTCATCGTCAATATGAAGCTCCAAGGGTTACAGTAAACACCCAGTGGTGCGTCGCTATCTAATACTGGCCTCTCAGTAACGGCACGTATACAGACTGTTTGAAGCATTCCTCCCCCTGGACGTAAGCCGGCATTGTGCCTACTATATTCAATCCCGATGCAATTTCTGTGTTTCATCGTCAATATGAAGCCGCAAGGATTACAGTAAACACCCAGTGGTGCGTCGCAATCTAATACTGGCCTCTCAGTAACGGCACGTATACAGACTGTTTGAAGAATTGCTCCCCCTGGACGTAAGTCGGCATTGTGCCTACTATATTCAATCACGATGCACTTTCTCTGTTTCATCGTCAATATGAAGCTCCAAGGGTTACAGTAAACACCCAGTGGTGCGTCGCAATCTAATACTGGCCTCTCAGTAACGGCACGTATACAGACTGTTTGAAGAATTGCTCCCCCTGGACGTAAGTCGGCAACGTGCCTACTATATACAATCCCGATGCAATTTCTCTCTTTCATCGTCAATATGAAGCTCCAAGGGTTACAGTAAACACCCAGTGGTGCGTCGCAATCTAATACTGGCCTCTCAGTAACGGCATGTATACACACTGTTTGAAGCATTGCTCCCCGTGGACGTAAGTCGGCATTGTGCCAACTATATACAAACCGATGCAATTTCTGTGTTTCATCGTCAATATGAAGCTCCAAGGGTTACAGTAAACACCCAGTGGTGCGTCGCAATCTAATACTAGTTTCTCAGGAAAGGCACGTACACAGACTGTTTGAAGCATTGCTCCCCCTGGACGTAAGTCGGCATTGTGCCTACTATATTCAATCCCGATGCAATTTGTGTGTTTCATTGTCAATATGAACCTCAAGGGTTACAGTAAACACCCAGTGGTGCGTCGCAATCTATTACTGGCCTCTCAGGAAAAGCACGTATACAGACTGTTTGAAGCATTACTCCCCCTGGACGTAATTCGGCATTGTGCCTACTATATTTAATCCCGATGCAATTACTGTGTTTCATCGTCAATATGAAGCTCCAAGGGTTACAGTAAACACCCAGTGGTGCGTCGCAATCTAATACTGGCCTCACAGTAACGGCACGTATACAGACTGTTTGAAGAATTGCTCCCCCTGGACGTAAGTCGGCAACGTGCCTACTATATTCAATCCCGATGCAATTTCTCTCTTTCATCGTCAATATGAAGCTCCAAGGGTTACAGTAAACACCCAGTGGTGCGTCGCAATCTAATACTGGCCTCTCAGTAACGGCATGTATACAGACTGTTTGAAGCATTGCTCCCCTTGGACGTAAGTCGGCATTGTGCCAACTATATTCAAACCGATGCAATTTCTGTGTTTCATCGTCAATATGAAGCTCCAAGGGTTACGGTAAACACCCAGTGGTGCGTCGCTATCTAATACTGGCCTCTCAGTAACGGCACGTATACAGACTGTTTGAAGCATTCCTCCCCCTGGACGTAAGCCGGCATTGTGCCTACTATATTGAATCCCGATGCAATTTCTGTGTTTCATCGTCAATATGAAGCTCCAAGGATTACAGTAAACACCCAGTGGTGCGTCGCAATCTCATACTGGCCTCTCAGTAACGGCACGTATACAGACTGTTTGAAGCATTGCTCCCCCTGGATGTAACTCGGCATTGTGCCTAGTATTTTCAATCCCGATGCAATATCTGTGTTTCATCGTCAATATGAAGCTCCAAGGGTTACACTAAACACCCAGTGGTGCGTCGCAATGTAATACTGGCCTCTCAGTAACGGCACGTATACAGACTGTTTCAAGCATTGCTCCCCCTGGACGTAAGTCGGCATTGTGCCTACCATATTCAATCCCGATTAATATTCTGTGTTTCATCGTCAATATGAAGCTCCAAGGGTTACAGTAAACACCCAGTGGTGCGTCGCAATCAAATACTAGCCTCTCAGGAAAGGCACGTATACAGACTGTTTGAAGCATTGCTCCACCTGGACGTAAGTCGGCATTGTGCCTACTAAATTCAATCGCGATGCAATTTGTGTGTTTCATCGTCAATATGAAGCTCAAGGGTTACAGTAAACACCCAGTGGTGCGTCGCAATCTAATACTGGCCACTCAGGAAAGGCACGTATAAAGACTGTTTGAAGCATTACTCCCCCTGGACGTAAGTCGGTATTGTGCCTACTATATTTAATCCCGATGCAATTTCTGTGTTTCATCGTCAATATGAAGCTCCAAGGGTTACAGTAAACACCCAGTGGTTCGTCGCAATCTAATACTGGCCTCTCAGGAAAGGCACGTATTCAGACTGTTTGAAGCATTACTCCCCCTGGACGTAAGTCGGCATTGTGCCTACAATATTCACTCGCGATGCAATATCTGTGTTTCATGGTCAATATGAAGCTCCAAGGGTTACAGTAAACACCCAGTGGTGCGTCGCAATCTAATACTGGCCTCACAGTAACGGCACGTATACAGACTGTTTGAAGAATTGCTCCCCCTGGACGTAAGTCGGCAACGTGCCTACTATATTCAATCCCGATGCAATTTCTCTCTTTCATCGTCAATATGAAGCTCCAAGGGTTACAGTAAACACCAAGTGGTGCGTCGCAATCTAATACTGGCCTCTCAGTAACGGCATGTATACAGATTGTTTAAAGCATTGCTCCCCTTGGACGTAAGTCGGCATTGTGCCAATTATATTCAAACCGATGCAATTTCAGTGTTTCATCGTCAATATGAAGCTCCAAGGGTTACAGTAAACACCCAGTGGTGCGTCGCAATCTAATACTAGCCTCTCAGGAAAGGCACGTATTAAGACTGTTTGAAGCATTGCTCCCCCTGGACGTAAGTCAGCATTGTTCCTACTATATTCAATCCCGATGCAATTTGTGTGTATCATCGTCAATATGAAGCTCAAGGGTTACAATAAACACCCAGTGGTGCGTCGCAATCTAATACTGGCCTCTCAGGAGAGACACAAATACAGACTGTTTGAAGCATTACTCCCTCTGGACGTAAGTCGGCATTGTGCCTACTATATTCAATCCCGATGCAATTTCTGTATTTAATCATTAATATGAAGCTCCAAGGGCTACAGTAAACACCCAGTGGTACGTCACAATCTAATACTGGCCTCTCAGGAAAGGCACGTATTCAGACTGTTTGAAGCATTACCCCCCCTGGACGTAAGTCGGTATTGTGACTACAATATTCAATCCCGGTGCAGTTTCTGTGTTTCATCGTCAATATGAAGCTCCAAGGGTTACAGTAAACACCCAGTGGTGTGTCGCAATCTAATACTGGCCTCACAGTAACGGCACGTATACAGACTGTTTGAAGAATTGCTCCCCCTGGACGTAAGTCGGCATTGTGCCTACTATATTCAATCACGATGCAATTTCTCTGTTTCATTGTCAATATGAAGCTCCAAGGGTTACAGTAAACACCCAGTGGTGCGTCGCAATCTAATACTGGCCTCTCAGTAACGGCACGTATACAGACTGTTTGATCATTGCTCCCTCTGGACGTGAGTCGGCATTGTGCCCACTACATTCAATCCGGATGCAATTTCTGTCTTTCATCGTCAATATGAAGCTCCAAGGGTTACAGTAAACACACAGTGGTGCGTCGCAATGTAATACTGGCCTCTCAGTAACGGCATGTATACAGACTGTTTGAAGCATTTCTCCCCTTAAACGTAAGTCGGCATTGTGCCAACTGTATTCAAACCGATGCAATTTCTGTGTTTCATCGTCAATATGAAGCTCCAAGGTTTACAGTAAACACCCAGTGGTGCGTCGCTATCTAATACTGGCCTCTCAGTAACGGCACGTATACAGACTAATTGAAGCATTCCTCCCCCTGGACGTAAGCCGGCATTGTGCCTACTATATTCAATCCCGATGCAATTTCTGTGTTTCATCGTCAATATGAAGCCGCAAGGATTACAGTAAACACCCAGTGGTGCGTCGCAATCTAATACTGGCCTCTCAGTAACGGCACATATACAGACTGTTTGAAGCATTGCTCCCCCTGGACGTAACTCGGCATTGTGCCTACTATTTTCAATCACGATGCAATTTCTGTGTTTCATCGTCATTATGAAGCTCAAGGGTTACAGTAAACACCCAGTGGTGCGTCGCAATCTAATACTGGCCACTCAGGAAAGGCACGTATAAAGACTGTTTGAAGCATTTCTCCCCTTAAACGTAAGTCGGCATTGTGCCAACTGTATTCAAACCGATGCAATTTCTGTGTTTCATCGTCAATATGAAGCTCCAAGGGTTACAGTAAACACCAAGTGGTGCGTCGCAATCTAATACTGGCCTCTCAGTAACGGCATGTATACAGATTGTTTAAAGCATTGCTCCCCTTGGACGTAAGTCGGCATTGTGCCAATTATATTCAAACCGATGCAATTTCAGTGTTTCATCGTCAATATGAAGCTCCAAGGGTTACAGTAAACACCCAGTGGTGCGTCGCAATCTAATACTAGCCTCTCAGGAAAGGCACGTATTAAGACTGTTTGAAGCATTGCTCCCCCTGGACGTAAGTCAGCATTGTTCCTACTATATTCAATCCCGATGCAATTTGTGTGTTTCATCGTCAATATGAAGCTCAAGGGTTACAATAAACACCCAGTGGTGCGTCGCAATCTAATACTGGCCTCTCAGGAAAGACACAAATACAGACTGTTTGAAGCATTACGCCCTCTGGACGTAAGTCGGCATTGTGCCTACTATATTCAATCCCGATGCAATTTCTGTATTTAATCATTAATATGAAGCTCCAAGGGCTACAGTAAACACCCAGTGGTTCGTCGCAATCTAATACTGGCCTCTCAGGAAAGGCACGTATTCAGACTGTTTGAAGCATTACTCCCCCTGGACATAAGTCGGCATTGTGCCCACTATATTCAATCACGATGCAATTTCTCTGTTTCATTGTCAATATGAAGCTCCAATGGTTACAGTAAACACCCAGTGGTGCGTCGCTATCTAATACTGGCCTCTCAGTAACGGCACGTATACAGACTAATTGAAGCATTGCTCCACCTGGACGTAACTCGGCATTGTGCCTACTATTTTCAATCCCGATGCAATTTCTGTGTTTCATCGTCAATATGAAGCCGCAAGGATTACAGTAAACACCCAGTGGTGCGTCGCAATCTAATACTGGCCTCTCAGTAACGGCACATATACAGACTGTTTGAAGCATTGCTCCCCCTGGACGTAAGTCGGCATTGTGACTACAATATTCAATCCCGGTGCAGTTTCTGTGTTTCATCGTCAATATGAAGCTCCAAGGGTTACAGTAAACACCCAGTGGTGTGTCGCAATCTAATACTGGCCTCACAGTAACGGCACGTATACAGACTGTTTGAAGAATTGCTCCCCCTGGACGTAAGTCGGCATTGTGCCTACTATATTCAATCACGATGCAATTTCTCTGTTTCATTGTCAATATGAAGCTCCAAGGGTTACAGTAAACACCCAGTGGTGCGTCGCAATCTAATACTGGCCTCTCAGTAACGGCACGTATACAGACTGTTTGATCATTGCTCCCTCTGGACGTCAGTCGGCATTGTGCCTACTACATTCAATCCGGATGCAATTTCTGTCTTTCATCGTCAATATGAAGCTCCAAGGGTTACAGTAAACACCCAGTGGTGCGTCGCAATGTAATACTGGCCTCTCAGTAACGGCATGTATACAGACTGTTTGAAGCATTTCTCCCCTTAAACGTAAGTCGGCATTGTGCCAACTGTATTCAAACCGATGCAATTTCTGTGTTTCATCGTCAATATGAAGCTCCAAGGGTTACAGTAAACACCCAGTGGTGTGTCGCAATCTAATACTGGCCTCACAGTAACGGCACGTATACAGACTGTTTGAAGAATTGCTCCCCCTGGACGTAAGTCGGCATTGTGCCTACTATATTCAATCACGATGCAATTTCTCTGTTTCATTGTCAATATGAAGCTCCAAGGGTTACAGTAAACACCCAGTGGTGCGTCGCAATCTAATACTGGCCTCTCAGTAACGGCACGTATACAGACTGTTTGATCATTGCTCCCTCTGGACGTGAGTCGGCATAGTGCCTACTACATTCAATCCGCATGCAATTTCTGTCTTTCATCGTCAATATGAAGCTCCAAGGGTTACAGTAAACACCCAGTGGTGCGTCGCAATGTAGTACTGGCCTCTCAGTAACGGCATGTATACAGACTGTTTGAAGCATTTCTCCCCTTAAACGTAAGTCGGCATTGTGCCAACTGTATTCAAACCGATGCAATTTCTGTGTTTCATCGTCAATATGAAGCTCCACGGGTTACAGTAAACACCCAGTGGTGCGTCGCTATCTAATACTGGCCTCTCAGTAACGGCACGTATACAGACTAATTGAAGCATTGCTCCCCCTGGACGTAACTCGGCATTGTGCCTACTATTTTCAATCCCGATGCAATTTCTGTGTTTCATCGTCAATATGAAGCCGCAAGGATTACAGTAAACACCCAGTAGTGCGTCGCAATCTAATACTGGCCTCTCAGTAACGGCACATATACAGACTGTTTGAAGCATTGCTCCCCCTGGACGTAACTCGGCATTGTGCCTACTATTTTCAATCCCGATGCAATTTCTGTGTTTCATCGTCAATATGAAGCTCCAAAGGTTACACTAAACACCCAGTGGTGCGCCGCAATGTAATACTGGCCTCTCAGTAACGGCACGTATACACACTGTTTTAAGCATTGCTCCCCCTGGACGTAAGTCGGCATTGTGCCTACAATATTCACTCCCGATGCAATTTCTGTGTTTCATGGTCAATATGAAGCTCCAAGGGTTACAGTAAACACCCAGTAATGCGTCGCAATCTAATACTGGCCTCACAGTAACGGCACGTATACAGACTGTTTGAAGAATTGCTCCCCCTGGACGTAAGTCGGCAACGTGCCTACTATATTCAATCCCGATGCAATTTCTCTCTTTCATCGTCAATATGAAGCTCCAAGGGTTACAGTAAACACCCAGTGGTGCGTCGCAATCTAATACTGGCCTCTCAGTAACGGCATGTATACAGACTGTTTGAAGCATTGCTCCCCTTGGACGTAAGTCGGCATTGTGCCAACGATATTCAAACCGATGCAATTTCTGTGTTTCATCGTCAATATGAAGCTCCAAGGGTTACAGTAAACACCCAGTGGTTCGTCGCAATCTAATACTTGCCTCTCAGGAAAGGCACGTATTCAGACTGTTTGAAGCATTACTCCCCCTGGACGTAAGTCGGCATTGTGACTACAATGTTCAATCCCGGTGCAATATCTGTGTTTCATCGTCAATATGAAGTTCCAAGGGTTACAGTAAACACCCAGTGGTGTGTCGCAATCTAATACTGGCCTCACAGTAACGGCACGTATACAGACTGTTTGAAGAATTGCTCCCCCTGGACGTATGTCGGCATTGTGCCTACTATATTCAATCCCGATGCAATTTCTGTGTTTCATCGTCAATATGAAGCTCCAAGGGTTACAGTAAACACCCAGTGGTGCGTCGCAATCTAATATTGGCCTCTCAGTAACGGCACGATTACAGACTGTTTGATCATTGCTCCCTCTGTACGTGAGTCGGCATTGTGCCTACTACATTCAATCCGGATGCAATTTCTGTCTTTCATCGTCAAAATGAAGCTCCAAGGGTTACAGTAAACACCCAGTGGTGCGTCGCTATCTAATACTGGCCTCTCAGTAACGGCACGTATACAGACTGTTTGAAGCATTCCTCCCCCTGGACGTAAGCCGGGATTGTGCCTACTATATTCAATCCCGATGCAATTTCTGTGTTTCATCGTCAATATGAAGCCGCAAGGATTACAGTAAACACCCAGTGGTGCGTCGCAATCTAATACTGGCCTCTCAGTAACGGCACATATACAGACTGTTTGAAGTATTGCTCCCCCTGGACGTAACTCGGCATTGTGCCTACTATTTTCAATCCCAATGCAATTTCTGTGTTTCATCGTCAATGTGAAGCTCCAAGGGTTACACTAAACACCCAGTGGTGCGCCGAAATGTAATACTGGCCTCTCAGTAACGGCACGTATACAGACTGTTTTAAGCTTTGCTCCCCCTGGACGTAAGTCGGCATTGTGCCTACAATATTCACTCCGGATGCAATTTCTGTGTTTCATGGTCAATATGAAGCTCCAAGGGTTACAGTAAACACCCAGTAATGCGTCGCAATCTAATACTGGCCTCACAGTAACGGCACGTATACAGACTGTTTGAAGAATTGCTCCCCCTGGACGTAAGTCGGCAACGTGCCTACTATATTCAATCCCGATGCAATTTCTCTCTTTCATCGTCAATATGAAGCTCCAAGGGTTACAGTAAACACCCAGTGGTGCGTCGCAATCTAATACTGGCCTCTCAGTAACGGCATGTATACAGACTGTTTGAAGCATTGCTCCCCTTGGACGTAAGTCGGCATTGTGCCAACGATATTCAAACCGATGCAATTTCTGTGTTTCATCGTCAATATGAAGCTCCAAGGGTTACAGTAAACACCCAGTGGTTCGTCGCAATCTAATACTTGCCTCTCAGGAAAGGCACGTATTCAGACTGTTTGAAGCATTACTCCCCCTGGACTTAAGTCGGCATTGTGACTACAATGTTCAATCCCGGTGCAATATCTGTGTTTCATCGTCAATATGAAGTTCCAAGGGTTACAGTAAACACCCAGTGGTGTGTCGCATTCTAATACTGGCCTCACAGTAACGGCACGTATACAGACTGTTTGAAGAATTGCTCCCCCTGGACGTAACTCGGCATTGTGCCTACTATATTCAATCACGATGCAATTTCTCTGTTTCATTGTCAATATGAAGCTCCAAGGGTTACAGTAAACACCCAGTAGTGCGTCGCAATCTAATACTGGCATCTCAGTAACGGCACGTATACAGACTGTTTGATCATTGCTCCCTCTGGACGTGAGTCGGCATTGTGCCCACTACATTCAATCCGGATGCAATTTCTGTCTTTCATCGTCAATATGAAGCTCCAAGGGTTACAGTAAACACACAGTGGTGCGTCGCAATGTAATACTGGCCTCTCAGTAACGGCATGTATACAGACTGTTTGAAGCATTTCTCCCCTTAAACGTAAGTCGGCATTGTGCCAACTGTATTCAAACCGATGCAATTTCTGTGTTTCATCGTCAATATGAAGCTCCAAGGGTTACAGTAAACACCCAGTGGTGCGTCGCTATCTAATACTGGCCTCTCAGTAACGGCACGTATACAGACTAATTGAAGCATTCCTCCCCCTGGACGTAAGCCGGCATTGTGCCTACTATATTCAATCCCGATGCAATTTCTGCGTTTCATCGTCAATATGAAGCCGCAAGGATTACAGTAAACACCCAGTGGTGCGTCGCAATCTAATACTGGCCTCTCAGTAACGGCACATATACAGACTGTTTGAAGCATTGCTCCCCCTGGACGTAACTCGGCATTGTGCCTACTATTTTCAATCCCGATGCAATTTCTGTGTTTCATCGTCAATATGAAGCTCAAGGGTTACAGTAAACACCCAGTGGTGCGTCGCAATCTAATACTGGCCACTCAGAAAAGGCACGTATAAAGACTGTTTGAAGCATTTCTCCCCTTAAACGTAAGTCGGCATTGTGCCAACTGTATTCAAACCGATGCAATTTCTGTGTTTCATCGTCAATATGAAGCTCCAAGGGTTACAGTAAACACCAAGTGGTGCGTCGCAATCTGATACTGGCCTCTCAGTAACGGCATGTATACAGATTGTTTAAAGCATTGCTCCCCTTGGACGTAAGTCGGCATTGTGCCAATTATATTCAAACCGATGCAATTTCAGTGTTTCATCGTCAATATGAAGCTCCAAGGGTTACAGTAAACACCCAGTGGTGCGTCGCAATCTAATACTAGCCTCTCAGGAAAGGCACGTATTAAGACTGTTTGAAGCATTGCTCCCCCTGGACGTAAGTCAGCATTGTTCTTACTATATTCAATCCCGATGCAATTTGTGTGTTTCATCGTCAATATGAAGCTCAAGGGTTACACTAAACACCCAGTGGTGCGTCGCAATCTAATACTGGCCTCTCAGGAAAGACACAAATACAGACTGTTTGAAGCATTACTCCCTCTGGACGTAAGTCGGCATTGTGCCTACTATATTCAATCCCGATGCAATTTCTGTATTTAATCATTAATATGAAGCTCCAAGGGCTACAGTAAACACCCAGTGGTTCGTCGCAATCTAATACTGGCCTCTCAGGAAAGGCACGTATTCAGACTGTTTGAAGCATTACTCCCCCTGGACGTAAGTCGGCATTGTGCCTACTATATTCAATCACGATGCAATTTCTCTGTTTCATTGTCAATATGAAGCTCCAATGGTTACAGTAAACACCCAGTGGTGCGTCGCTATCTAATACTGGCCTCTCAGTAACGGCACGTATACAGACTAATTGAAGCATTGCTCCCCCTGGACGTAAGTCGGCATTGTGCCTACTACATTCAATCCGGATGCAATTTCTGTCTTTCATCGTCAATATGAAGCTCCAAGGGTTACAGTAAACACCCAGTGGTGCGTCGCAATGTAATACTGGCCTTTCAGTAACGGCATGTATACAGACTGTTTGAAGCATTTCTCCCCTTAAACGTAAGTCGGCATTGTGCCAACTGTATTCAAACCGATGCAATTTCTGTGTTTCATCGTCAATATGAAGCTCCAAGGGTTACAGTAAACACCCAGTGGTGTGTCGCAATCTAATACTGGCCTCACAGTAACGGCACGTATACAGACTGTTTGAAGAATTGCTCCCCCTGGACGTAAGTCGGCATTGTGCCTACTATATTCAATCACGATGCAATTTCTCTGTTTCATTGTCAATATGAAGCTCCAAGGGTTACAGTAAACACCCAGTGGTGCGTCGCAATCTAATACTGGCCTCTCAGTAACGGCACGTATACAGACTGTTTGATCATTGCTCCCTCTGGACGTGAGTCGGCATTGTGCCTACTACATTCAATCCGCATGCAATTTCTGTCTTTCATCGTCAATATGAAGCTCCAAGGGTTACAGTAAACACCCAGTGGTGCGTCGCAATGTAATACTGGCCTCTCAGTAACGGCATGTATACAGACTGTTTGAAGCATTTCTCCCCTTAAACGTAAGTCGGCATTGTGCCAACTGTATTCAAACCGATGCAATTTCTGTGTTTCATCGTCAATATGAAGCTCCAAGGGTTACAGTAAACACCCAGTGGTGCGTCGCTATCTAATACTGGCCTCTCAGTAACGGCACGTATACAGACTAATTGAAGCATTGCTCCCCCTGGACGTAACTCGGCATTCTGCCTACTATTTTCAATCCCGATGCAATTTCTGTGTTTCATCGTCAATATGAAGCTCCAAAGGTTACACTAAACACCCAGTGGTGCGCCGCAATGTAATACTGGCCTCTCAGTAACGGCACGTATACACACTGTTTTAAGCATTGCTCCCCCTGGACGTAAGTCGGCATTGTGCCTACAATATTCACTCCCGATGCAATTTCTGTGTTTCATGGTCAATATGAAGCTCCAAGGGTTACAGGAAACACCCAGTAATGCGTCGCAATCTAATACTGGCCTCACAGTAACGGCACGTATACAGACTGTTTGAAGAATTGCTCCCCCTGGACGTAAGTCGGCAACGTGCCTACTATATTCAATCCCGATGCAATTTCTCTCTTTCATCGTCAATATGAAGCTCCAAGGGTTACAGTAAACACCCAGTGGTGCGTCGCAATCTAATACTGGCCTCTCAGTAACGGCATGTATACAGACTGTTTGAAGCATTGCTCCCCTTGGACGTAAGTCGGCATTGTGCCAACGATATTCAAACCGATGCAATTTCTGTGTTTCATCGTCAATATGAAGCTCCAAGGGTTACAGTAAACACCCAGTGGTTCGTCGCAATCTAATACTTGCCTCTCAGGAAAGGCACGTATTCAGACTGTTTGAAGCATTACTCCCCCTGGACGTAAGTCGGCATTGTGACTACAATGTTCAATCCCGGTGCAATATCTGTGTTTCATCGTCAATATGAAGTTCCAAGGGTTACAGTAAACACCCAGTGGTGTGTCGCAATCTAATACTGGCCTCACAGTAACGGCACGTATACAGACTGTTTGAAGAATTGCTCCCCCTGGACGTATGTCGGCATTGTGCCTACTATATTCAATCCCGATGCAATTTCTGTGTTTCATCGTCAATATGAAGCTCCAAGGGTTACAGTAAACACCCAGTGGTGCGTCGCAATCTAATATTGGCCTCTCAGTAACGGCACGTATACAGACTGTTTGATCATTGCTCCCTCTGTACGTGAGTCGGCATTGTGCCTACTACATTCAATCCGGATGCAATTTCTGTCTTTCATCGTCAAAATGAAGCTCCAAGGGTTACAGTAAACACCCAGTGGTGCGTCGCTATCTAATACTGGCCTCTCAGTAACGGCACGTATACAGACTGTTTGAAGCATTCCTCCCCCTGGACGTAAGGCGGCATTGTGCCTACTATATTCAATCCCGATGCAATTTCTGTGTTTCATCGTCAATATGAAGCCGCAAGGATTACAGTAAACACCCAGTGGTGCGTCGCAATCTAATACTGGCCTCTCAGTAACGGCACATATACAGACTGTTTGAAGTATTGCTCCCCCTGGACGTAACTCGGCATTGTGCCTACTATTTTCAATCCCAATGCAATTTCTGTGTTTCATCGTCAATATGAAGCTCCAAGGGTTACACTAAACACCCAGTGGTGCGCCGCAATGTAATACTGGCCTCTCAGTAACGGCACGTATACAGACTGTTTTAAGCTTTGCTCCCCCTGGACGTAAGTCGGCATTGTGCCTACAATATCCACTCCGGATGCAATTTCTGTGTTTCATGGTCAATATGAAGCTCCAAGGGTTACAGTAAACACCCAGTGGTGCGTCGCAATCTAATACTGGCCTCTTAGTAACGGCACGTATACAGACTGTTTGAAGCATTGCTCCCCCTGGACGTAAGTCGGCATTGTGCCTACTATATTCAATCCCAATGCAATTTCTGTGATTCGTCGTCAATATGAAGCTCCAAGGGTTACAGTAAACACCCAGTGGTGCGTCGCAATCTAATACTGGCCTCTTAGTAACGGCACGTATACAGACTGTTTGAAGCATTGCTTCCCTGGACTTGAGTCGGCATTGTGCCTACTAAATTAAATCCCGATGCAATTTCTGTGTTTCATCGTCAATATGAAGCTCCAAGGGTTACAGTAAACACCCACTGATGCGTCGCAATCTAATACTGGCCTCTCAGTAACGGCACGTATACAGACTGTTTGAAGCATTGCTCCCCCTGGACGTAAGTCGGCATTGTGCCAACTATATTCAATCCCAATGCAATTTCTGTGCTTCATCGTCAATATGAAGCTCCAAGGGTTACAGTAAACACCCAGTTGTGCGTCGCAATCTAATACTGGCCTCTCAGTAACGGCACGTATACAGACTGTTTTAAGCATTGCTTCCCCTGGACGTAAGTCGGCATTGTGCCTAATATGTTCAATCCCGATGCAATTTCTGTGTTTCATCGTCAATATTAAGCTCCAAGGGTTACAGTAAACACCCAGTGGTGCGTCGCAATCTAATACTGACCTCTCAGTAACGGCACATATACAGACTGTTTTAAGCACTACTCCCACTGGACGTAAGTCGGCATTGTGCCTGCTATATTCAATCCCGATGCAATTTCTGTGTTTCATCGTCTATATGAATTTCCAAGGGTTACAGTTAACACACAGTGGTGCGTCGCAATCTAATACTGGCCTCTTAGTAACGGCACATATACAGACTATTTGAAGCATTGCTCCCCCTGGACGTAAGTTATCATTGTGCATACTATATTCAATCCCGATGCAATCTCTGTGTTTCATGGTCAATATGAATCTCCAAGGGTTACAGTAAACACCCAGTGGTGCGTCGCAATCTAATACTGGCCTCTCAGTAACTGCACGCATACAGACCGTTTCAAGCATTGCTCCCCCTGGACGTAAGTCGGCATTGTCCCAACTATATTCAATCCCGATGCAATTTCTGTGTTTCATCGTCAATATGAAGCTCCAAGGGTTACAGTAAACACCCAGTGGTGCGTCGCAATCTAATACAGGCCTCTCAGTAACGGCACGTATACAGACTGTTTGAAGCATTGCTCCCCCTGGACGTGAGTCGGCATTGTGCCTACTTAATTCAATCCCGATGTAATTTCTGTGTTTCATCGTCAATATGAAGCTCCAAGGGTTACAGTAAACACCCAGTGGTGCGTCGCAATCTAATATTGGCCTCTCAGTAACGGCACGTATACAGACTGTTTGATCATTGCTCCCTCTGTACGTGAGTCGGCATTGTGCCTACTACATTCAATCCGGATGCAATTTCTGTCTTTCATCGTCAAAATGAAGCTCCAAGGGTTACAGTAAACACCCAGTGGTGCGTCGCTATCTAATACTGGCCTCTCAGTAACGGCACGTATACAGACTGTTTGAAGCATTCCTCCCCCTGGACGTAAGGCGGCATTGTGCCTACTATATTCAATCCCGATGCAATTTCTGTGTTTCATCGTCAATATGAAGCCGCAAGGATTACAGTAAACACCCAGTGGTGCGTCGCAATCTAATACTGGCCTCTCAGTAACGGCACATATACAGACTGTTTGAAGTATTGCTCCCCCTGGACGTAACTCGGCATTGTGCCTACTATTTTCAATCCCAATGCAATTTCTGTGTTTCATCGTCAATATGAAGCTCCAAGGGTTACACTAAACACCCAGTGGTGCGCCGCAATGTAATACTGGCCTCTCAGTAACGGCACGTATACAGACTGTTTTAAGCTTTGCTCCCCCTGGACGTAAGTCGGCATTGTGCCTACAATATTCACTCCGGATGCAATTTCTGTGTTTCATGGTCAATATGAAGCTCCAAGGGTTACAGTAAACACCCAGTGGTGCGTCGCAATCTAATACTGGCCTCTTAGTAACGGCACGTATACAGACTGTTTGAAGCATTGCTTCCCTGGACGTGAGTCGGCATTGTGCCTACTAAATTAAATCCCGATGCAATTTCTGTGTTTCATCGTCAATATGAAGCTCCAAGGGTTACAGTAAACACCCACTGGTGCGTCGCAATCTAATACTGGCCTCTCAGTAACGGCACGTATACAGACTGTTTGAAGCATTGCTCCCCCTGGACGTAAGTCGGCATTGTGCCAACTATATTCAATCCCAATGCAATTTCTGTGTTTCATCGTCAATATGAAGCTCCAAGGGTTACAGTAAACACCCAGTTGTGCGTCGCAATCTAATACTGGCCTCTCAGTAACGGCACGTATACAGACTGTTTTAAGCATTGCTTCCCCTGGACGTAAGTCGGCATTGTGCCTAATATGTTCAATCCCGATGCAATTTCTGTGTTTCATCGTCAATATTAAGCTCCAAGGGTTACAGTAAACACCCAGTGGTGCGTCGCAATCTAATACTGACCTCTCAGTAACGGCACATATACAGACTGTTTTAAGCACTACTCCCACTGGACGTAAGTCGGCATTGTGCCTGCTATATTCAATCCCGATGCAATTTCTGTGTTTCATCGTCTATATGAATTTCCAAGGGTTACAGTTAACACACAGTGGTGCGTCGCAATCTAATACTGGCCTCTTAGTAACGGCACATATACAGACTGTTTGAAGCATTGCTCCCCCTGGACGTAAGTTATCATTGTGCATACTATATTCAATCCCGATGCAATTTCTGTGTTTCATGGTCAATATGAATCTCCAAGGGTTACAGTAAACACCCAGTGGTGCGTCGCAATCTAATACTGGCCTCTCAGTAACTGCACGCATACAGACCGTTTCAAGCATTGCTCCCCCTGGACGTAAGTCGGCATTGTCCCAACTATATTCAATCCCGATGCAATTTCTGTGTTTCATCGTCAATATGAAGCTCCAAGGGTTACAGTAAACACCCAGTGGTGCGTCGCAATCTAATACAGGCCTCTCAGTAACGGCACGTATACAGACTGTTTGAAGCATTGCTCCCCCTGGACGTGAGTCGGCATTGTGCCTACTTAATTCAATCCCGATGTAATTTCTGTGTTTCATCGTCAATATGAAGCTCCAAGGGTTACAGTAAACACCGACTGGTGCGTCGCAATCTAATACTAGCCTCTCAGTTACGGCACGTATACAGACTGTTTGAAGCAATGCTCCCCATGGTCGTAAGTCGGCATTGTGCCAACTATACTCAATCCCGATGCAATTTATGCGTTTCATCGTCAATATGAAGCTCCAAGGGTTACAGAAAACACCCAGTTGTGCGTCGCATTCTAATACTGGCCTCTCAGTAACGGCACGTATACAGACTGTTTGAAGCATTGCTCCCCCTGGACGTAAGTCGGCATTGTGCCTACTATATTCAATCCCGATGCAATTTCTGTGTTTCATCGTCAATATGATGCTCCAAGGGTTACAGTAAACACCCAGTGGTGCGTCGCATTCTAATACTGGCCTCTTAGTAACGGCACGTATACAGACTGTTTGAAGCATTGCTCCCCCTGGACGTAAGTCGGCATTGTGCCTACTATATTCAATCCCGATGCAATTTCTGTGTTTCGTCGTCAATATGAAGCTCCAAGGGTTACACTAAACACCCAGTGGTGCGTCGCAATCTAATACTGGCCTCTCAGTAACGGCACGTATACAGACTGTTTGAAGCATTGCTCCCCCTGGACGTAAGTCGGCATTGTGCCAACTATATTCAATCCCAATGCAATTTCTGTGTTTCATCGTCAATATGAAGCTCCTAGGGTTACACTAAACACCCAGTTGTGCGTCGCAATCTAATACTGGCCTCTCAGTAACGGCACGTATACAGATTGTTTTAAGCATTGCTACCCCTGGACGTAAGTCGGCATTGTGCCTAATATATTCAATCCCGATGCAATTTCTGTGTTTCATCGTCAATATTAAGCTCCAAGGGTTACAGTAAACACCCAGTGGTGCGTCGCAATCTAATACTGACCTCTCAGAAACGGCACATATACAGACTGTTTTAAGCACTACTCCCACTAGACGTAAGTCGGCATTGTGCCTGCTATATTCAATCCCGATGCAATTTCTGTGTTTCATCGTCTATATGAATTTCCAAGGGTTACAGTTAACACACAGTGGTGCGTCGCAATCTAATACTGGCCTCTTAGTAACGGCACATATACAGACTGTTTGAAGCATTGCTCCCCCTGGACGTAAGTTATCATTGTGCATACTATATTCAATCCCGATGCATTTTCTGTGTTTCATGGTCAATATGAATCTCCAAGGGTTACAGTAAACACCCAGTGGTGCGTCGCAATCTAATACTGGCCTCTCAGTAACTGCACGCATACAGACCGTTTCAAGCATTGCTCCCCCTGGACGTAAGTCGGCATGTCCCAACTATATTCAATCCCGATGCAATTTCTGTGTTTCATCGTCAATATGAAGCTCCAAGGGTTACAGTAAACACCCAGTGGTGCGTCGCAATCTAATACAGGCCTCTCAGTAACGGCACGTATACAGACTGTTTGAAGCATTGCTCCCCTGGACGTGAGTCGGCATTGTGCCTACTAAATTCAATCCCGATGTAATTTCTGTGTTTCATCGTCAATATGAAGCTCCAAGGGTTACAGAAAACACCCAGTTGTGCGTCGCATTCTAATACTGGACTCTCAGTAACGGCACGTATACAGACTGTTTGAAGCATTGCTCCCCCTGGACGTAAGTCGGCATTGTGCCTACTATATTCAATCCCGATGCAATTTCTGTGTTTCATCGTCAATATGATGCTCCAAGGGTTACAGTAAACACCCAGTGGTGCGTCGCAATCTAATACTGGCCTCTTAGTAACGGCACGTATACAGACTGTTTGAAGCATTGCTCCCCCTGGACGTAAGTCGGCATTGTGCCTATTATATTCAACCCCGATGCAATTTCTGTGTTTCGTCGTCAATATGAAGCTCCAAGGGTTACACTAAACACCCAGTGGTGCGTCGCAATCTAATACTGGCCTCTCAGTAACGGCACGTATACAGACTGTTTGAAGCATTGCTCCCCCTGGACGTGAGTCGGCATTGTGCCTACTATATTAAATCCCGATGCAATTTCTGTGTTTCATCGTCAATATGAAGCTCCAAGGGTTACAGTAAACACCCACTGGTGCGTCGCATTCTAATACTGGCCTCTCAGTAACGGCACGTATACAGACTGTTTGAAGCACTGCTCCCCCTGGACGTAAGTCGGCATTGTGCCTACTATATTCAATCCCGATGCAATTTCTGGGTTTCATCGTCAATATGAAGCTCCAATTGTTACAGTAAACACCCAGTGGTGCGACGCAAACTAATACTGGCTTCTCAGTAACGGCACGTATACAGTCTGTTTGAAGCATTGCTCCGCCTGGACGTAAGTCGGCATTATGCCTCCTATATTCAATCCCGATGCAATTTCTGTTTTTCATCGTCAATATGAAGCTCCAAGTGTTACAGTAAACACCCAGTGGTGCGTCGCAATCTAATACTAAACTCTCAGTAACGGCACATATACAGACTGTTTGAAGCATTACTCCCACTAGTCGTAAGTCGGCATTGTGTCTACTATATTCAATCCCGATGCAATTTCTGTGTTTCATCGTCAATAGGAAGCTCCAAGGGTTACAGTAAACACCCAGTGGTGCTTCGCAATGTAATACGGGCCTCTTAGTAACGGCACGTATACACACTGTTTGAAGCATTGCTCCCCTTGGACGTAAGTTGGCATTGTGCCAACTATATTCAATCCCGGTGCAATTTCTGTGTTTCATGGTCAATATGAAGCTCCAAGTGTTACAGTAAACACCCAGTGGCGCGTCGCAATCTAATACTGGCCTCTCAGTAACGGCACGTATACAGACTGTTTGAAGCATTGCTCCCCTTGGACGTAAGTCAGCATCGTACCAACTATGTTCAATCCCGATGCAATTTCTGTGTTTCATCGTCAATATTAAGCTCCAAGGGTTACAGTAAACACCCTGTGGTGCGTCGCAATCTAATACTGGCCTCACAGTAACGGCACGTGTACAGACTGTTTGAAGCGCTGCTCCCCCTGGACGTAAGTCGGCATTATGCCAACTATATTCAATCCCGATGCAAATTCTGTGTTTCATCGTCAATATGAAGTTCCAAGGGTTACAGTAAACACCCTGTGGTGCGTCGCAATCTAATATTGTCCTCTTAGTAACGGCACGTATACAGATTGTTTGAAGGATTCCTCCCCCTGGACGTAAGTCGGCATTGTGCCTACTATATTCAGTCCCGATGCAATTTCTGTGTTTCATCGTCAATATGAAGCTCCAAGGGTTACAGTAAACACCCAGTGGTGCGTCGCAATCTAATACTGGCCTCCTAGTAACGGCAAGTATACATACTGTTTGAAGCATTGCTCCCCCTGGCCGTAAGTCGGCATTGTGGCTACTATTTTCCATCCCGATGCAATTTCTGTGTTTCATCGACAATATGAAGCTCCAAGGGTTACAGTAAACACCCAGTGGTGCGTCGCAATCTAATACTGGCCTCTCAGGAATGGCACGTATACAGATGGTTTGAAGCATTGCTCCCCTAGGACGTAAGTCGGCATTGTGCCTACTATATACAATCCCGATGCAATTTCTGTGTTTCATCGTCAATAGGAAGCTCCAAGGGTTACAGTAAACACCCAGTGGTGCGTCGCAATCTAATACTGGCCTCTCAGTAACGGCACGTATACAGACTGTTTGAAGCATTGCTCCCCCTGGACGTAAGTCGGCATTGTGCCTACTATATTCAATCCAGATGCAATTTGTGAGTTTCATCGTCAATATGAAGCTCCAAGGGTTACAGTAAACACCGAGTGGTGCGTCGCAATCTAATACTGACCTCTCAGTAAGGGCACATATACAGACTGTTTGAAGCATTGCTCCCCCTGGACGTAAGTCGGCATTGTGCCTACTATATTCAATCCCGATGCAATTTCTGTGTCTCATCGTCAATATGAAACTCCAAAGGTTACAGTAAACACCCAGTGGTGTGTCGCAATCTAATACTGGCCTCTCAGTAACGGCACGTATACAGACTGTTTGAAGAATTGCTCCCACTGGACGTAAGTCGGCATTGTGCCAACTATATTCAATCCCGATGCAATTTCTGTGTTTCATCGTCAATATGAAGCTCCAAGGGTTACAGTAAACACCCAGTGGTGCGTCGCAATCTAATACTGGCCTCTCAGTAACGGCACGTATACAGACTGTTTGAAGAATTGGTCCCCCAGGACGTAAGTCGGCATTGTGCCAACTATATTCAATCCCGATGCAATTTCTGTGTTTCATCGTCAATATGAAGCTCCAAGGGTTACAGTAAACACCCTGTGGTGCGTCGCAATCTAATACTGGCCTCTCAGTAACGGCACGTATACAGACTGTTTTAAGCATTGCTCCCCCTGGACGTAAGTCGGCATTGTGCCTACCATATTGAATCCAGATGCAATTTCTGTGTTTCATCGTCAATATGAAGCTCCAAGGGTTACAGTAAACACCCAGTGGTGCGTCGCAATCTAATACTGACCCCTCAGTAACGGCACATATACAGACTGTTTGAAGCATTGCTCCCCTGGACGTAAGTCGGCATTGTGTCTACTATATTCAATCCCGATGCAATTTCTGTGTTTCATCGTAAATGTGAAGCTCCAAGGGTTACAGTAAACACCTTGTGTTGCGTCGCAATCTAATACTGGCCTCTCAGTAACGGCACGTATACAGACTGTTTGAAGCATTGCTCCCATTGGACGTAAGTCGGCATTGTGCCTACTATATTCATTCCCATTGGAATATCTGAGTTTCATCGTCAATATGAAGCTCCAAGGGTTACAGTAAACACCCAGTGGTGCGTCGCAATCTAATACTGGCCTCTCAGTAACGGCACGTATACAGACTGTTTTAAGCATTGCTCCCCCTGGACGTAAGAAGGCATTGTGCCTACTATATTCAATCCAGATGCAATTTCTGTGTTTCATCGTCAATATGACGCTCCAAGGGTTACAGTAAACACCCAGTGGTGCGTCGCAATCTAATACTGACCTCTCAGTAAGGGCACATATACAGACTGTTTGAAGCATTGCTCCCCCTGGACGTAAGTCGGCATTGTGCCTACTATATTCAGTCTCGATGCAATTTCTGTGTTTCATCGTCAATATGAAGCTCCAAGGGTTACAGTAAACACCCAGTGGTGCGTCGCAATCTAATACTGGCCTCTTAGTAACGGCACGTATACATACTGTTAGAAGCATTGCTCCCGCTGGCCGTACGTCGGCATTGTGCCTACTATTTTCCATCCCGATGCAATTTCTGTGTTTCATCGTCAATATGAAGCTCCAAGGGTTACAGTAAACACCCAGTGGTGCGTCGCAATCTAATACTGGCCTCTCAGTAACGGCACGCATACAGACTGTTTGAAGCATTGCTCCCCCTGGACGTAAGTCGGCATTGTGCCTACTATTTTCCATCCCGATGCAATTTCTGTGTTTCATCGTCAATATGAAGCTCCAAGGGTTACAGTAAACACCCAGTGGTGCGTCGCAATCTAATACTGGCCGCTCAGTAACGGCACGTATACAGACTGTTTGAAGCATTCATCCCCCTGGACGTAAGTTGGCAATGTGCCAACTATATTCAATCCCGATGCAATTTCTGTGTTTCATCGTCAATATGAAGCTCCAAGGGTTACAGTAAACACCCAGTGGTGTGTCGCAATCTAATACTGGCCCCTAATAACGGCACGTATACAGACTGTTTGAAGAATTGCTCCCACTGGACGTAAGTCGGCATTGTGCCAACTATATTCAATCCCGATGCAATTTCTGTGTTTCATCGTCAATATGAAGCTCCAAGGGTTACAGTAAACACCCAGTGGTGCGTCGCAATCTAATACTGGCCTCTCAGTAACGGCACGTATACAGACTGTTTGAAGAATTGGTCCCCCAGGACGTAAGTCGGCATTGTGCCAACTATATTCAATCCCGATGCAATTTCTGTGTTTCATCGTCAATATGAAGCTCCAAGGGTTACAGTAAACACCCTGTGGTGCGTCGCAATCTAATACTGGCCTCTCAGTAACGGCACGTATACAGACTGTTTTAAGCATTGCTCCCCCTGGACGTAAGTCGGCATTGTGCCTACCATATTCAATCCAGATGCAATTTCTGTGTTTCATCGTCAATATGAAGCTCCAAGGGTTACAGTAAACACCCAGTGGTGCGTCGCAATCTAATACTGACCCCTCAGTAACGGCACATATACAGACTGTTTGAAGCATTGCTCCCCTGGACGTAAGTCGGCATTGTGCCTACTATATTCAATCCCGATGCAATTTCTGTGTTTCATCGTCAATATGAAGCTCCAAGGGTTACAGTAAACACCCAGTGGTGCGTCGCAATCTAATACTGGCCTCTCAGTAACGGCACGTATACAGACTGTTTGAAGCATTGCTCCCATTGGACGTAAGTCGGCATTGTGCCTACTATATTCATTCCCACTGGAATATCTGAGTTTCATCGTCAATATGAAGCTCCAAGGGTTACAGTAAACACTTAGTGGTGCGTCGCAATCTAATACTGGCCTCTCAGTAACGGCACGTATACAGACTGTTTTAAGCATTGCTCCCCCTGGACGTAAGTCGGCATTGTGCCTACTATATTCAATCCAGATGCAATTTCTGTGTTTCATCGTCAATATGACGCTCCAAGGGTTACAGTAAACACCCAGTGGTGCGTCGCAATCTAATACTGACCTCTCAGTAAGGGCACATATACAGACTGTTTGAAGCATTGCTCCCCCTGGACGTAAGTCGGCATTGTGCCTACTACATTCAGTCCCGATGCAATCTCTGTGTTTCATCGTCAATATGAAGCTCCAAGGGTTACAGTAAACACCCAGTGGTGCGTCGCAATCTAATACTGGCCTCTTAGTAACGGCACGTATACATACTGTTAGAAGCATTGCTCCCGCTGGCCGTAAGTCGGCATTGTGCCTACTATTTTCCATCCCGATGCAATTTCTGTGTTTCATCGTCAATATGAAGCTCCAAGGGTTACAGTAAACACCCAGTGGTGCGTCGCAATCTAATACTGGCCTCTCAGTAACGGCACGCATACAGACTGTTTGAAGCATTGCTCCCCCTGGACGTAAGTCGGCATTGTGCCTACTATTTTCCATCCCGATGCAATTTCTGTGTTTCATCGTCAATATGAAGCTCCAAGGGTTACAGTAAACACCCAGTGGTGCGTCGCAATCTAATACTGGCCGCTCAGTAACGGCACGTATACAGACTGTTTGAAGCATTCCTCCCCCTGGACGTAAGTTGGCAATGTGCCAACTATATTCAATCCCGATGCAATTTCTGTGTTTCATCGTCAATATGAAGCTCCAAGGGTTACAATAAACACCCAGTGGTGCGTCGCAATCTAATACTGACCTCTCAGTAAGGGCACATATACAGACTGTTTGAAGCATTGCTCCCCTGGACGTAAGTCGGCATTGTGCCTACTATATTCAATCCCAAATCAATTTCTGTGTTTCACCGTCAATATGAAGCTCCAAGGGTTACAGTAAACACCTTGTGGTGCGTCGCAATCTAATACTGGCCTCTCAGTAACGGCACGTATACAGACTGTTTGAAGCATTGCTCCCATTGGAGGTAAGTCGGCATTGTGCCTACTATATTCATTCCCATTGGAATATCTGTGTTTCATCGTCAATATGAAGCTCCAAGGGTTACAGTAAACACCCAATGGTGCGTCGCAATCTAATACTGGCCTCTCAGTAACGGCACGTATACAGACTGTTTGAAGCATTGCTCCCCTTGGACGTAAGTCGGCATTGTGCCTACTATTTTCAATCCCGATGCAATTTCTGTGTTTCATCGTCAATATGAAACTCCAAAGGTTACAGTAAACACCCAGTGGTGTGTCGCAATCTAATACTGGCCTCTCAGTAACGGCACGTATTCAGACTGTTTGAAGAATTGCTCCCACTGGACGTAAGTCGGCATTGTGCCAACTATATTCAATCCCGATACAATTTCTGTGTTTCATCGTCAATATGAAGCACCAAGGGTTACAGTAAACACCCAGTGGTGCGTCGCAATCTAATACTGGCCTCTCAGTAACGGCACGTATACAGACTGTTTGAAGAATTGCTCCCCCTGGACGTAAGTCGGCATTGTGCCAACTATATTCAATCCCGATGCAATTTCTGTGTTTCATCGTCAATATGAAGCTCCAAGGGTTACGGTAAACACCCTGTGGTGCGTCGCAATCTAATACTGGCCTCTCAGTAACGGCACGTATACAGAATGTTTTCAGCATTGCTCCCCCTGGACGTAAGTCGGCATTGTGCCTACCATATTCAATCCAGATGCAATTTCTGTGTTTCATCGTCAATATGAAGCTCCAAGGGTTACAGTAAACACCCAGTGGTGCGTCGCAATCTAATACTGACCTCTCAGTAAGGGCACATATACAGAATGTTTGAAGCATTGCTCCCCTGGACGTAAGTCGGCATTGTGCCTACTATATCCATCCCAAAGCAATTTCTGTGTTTCACCGTCAATATGAAGCTCCAAGGGTTACAGTAAACACCTTGTGGTGCGTCGCAATCTAATACTGGCCTCTCAGTAACGGCACGTAAACAGACTGTTTGAAGCATTGCTCCCATTGGACGTAAGTCGGCATTGTGCCTACTATATTCATTCCCATTGGAATATCTGTGTTTCATCGTCAATATGAAGCTCCAAGGGTTACAGTAAACACCCTGTGGTGCGTCGCAATCTAATACTGACCTCTCAGTAAGGGCACATATACAGACTGTTTGAAGCATTGCTCCCCCTGGACGTAAGTCGGCATTGTGCCTACTATATTCAATCCCGATGCAATTTCTGTGTTTCATCGTCAATATGAAGCTCCAAGGGTTACAGTAAACACCCAGTGGTGCGTCGCAATTTAATACTGGCCTCTCAGGAAAGGCTCGTATACAGACTGTTTGAAGCATTGCTCCCCCTGGACGTAAGTCGGCATTGTGCCTACTATATTCAATCCCGATGCAATTTCTGTGTTTCATCGTCAATATGAAGCTCCAAGGGTTACAGTAAACACCCAGTGGTGCGTCGCAATCTAATACTGGCCTCTCAGTAACGGCACGTATACAGACTGTTTGAAGAATTGCTCCCCCTGGACGTAAGTCGGCATTGTGCCAACTATATTCAATCCCGATGCAATTTCTGTGTTTCATCGTCAATATGAAGCTCCAAGGGTTACAGTAAACACCCTGTGGTGCGTCGCAATCTAATACTGGCCTCTCAGTATCGGCACGTATACAGACTGTTTTAAGCATTGCTCCCCCTGGACGTAAGTCGGCATTGTGCCTACTATATTCAATCCAGATGCAATTTCTGTGTTTCATCGTCAATATGAAGCTCCAAGGGTTACAGTAAACACCCAGTGGTGCGTCGCAATCTAATACTAACCTCTCAGTAAGGGCACATATACAGACTGTTTGAAGCATTGCTCCCCCTGGACGTAAGTCGGCATTGTGCCTATTATATTCAATCCCGATGCAGTTTCTGTGTTTCATCGTCAATATGAAGCTCCAAGGGTAACAGTAAACACCCAGTGGAGCGTCGCAATCTAATACTGGCCTCTCAGTAATGGCACGTATACAGACTGTTTGAAGCATTGCTCCCATTGGACGTAAGTCGGCATTGTGCCAACTATATTCAATCCCGAAGAAATTTCTCTGTTTCATCGTCAATATGAAGTTCCAAGGGTTACAGTAAACACCCTGTGGTGCGTCGCAATTTAATATTGTCCTCCTAGTAACGGCACGTATACAGAATGTTTGAAGGATTCCTCCCCCTGGACGAAAGTCTGCATTGTGCCTACTATATTCAGTCCCGATGCAATTTCTGTGTTTCATCGTCAATATGAAGCTCCAAGGGTTACAGTAAACACCCAGTGGTGCGTCGCAATCTAATACTGGCCTCTTATTAACGGCACGTATACAGACTGTTTGAAGCATTGCTCCCGCTGGCCGTAAGTCGGCATTGTGCCCACTATTTTCCATCCCGATGAAATTTCTGTGTTTCATCGGCAATATGAAGCTCCAAGGGTTACAGTAAACACCCAGTTTTGCGTCGCAATCTAATACTGGCCGCTCAGTAACGGCACGTATACAGACTGATTGAAGCATTCCTCCCCCTGGACGTAAGTAGGCATTGTGCCAACTATATTCAATCCCGATGCAATTTCTGTGTTTCATCGACAATATGATGCTCCAAGTGTTACAGTAAACACCCAGTGGTGCGTCGCAATCTAATACTGGCCTCTCAGTAACGGCACGCATACAGACTGTTTGAAGCATTGCTCCCCCTGGACGTAAGTTGGCATTGTGCCTAATATATTCAATCCCGATGCAATTTCTGTGTTTCATCGTCAATATGAAGCTCCAAGGGTTACAGTAAACACCCAGTGGTGTGTCGCAATCTAATACTGGCCTCTCAGGAATGGCACGTATACAGACGGTTTGAAGCATTGCTCCCCCTGGACGTAAGTTGGCATTGTGCCTACTATATTCAATCACGATGCAATTTCTGTGTTTCATCGTCAATTTACAAGCTCCAAGGATTACAGTAAACACCCAGTGGTGCGTCGCAATCTAATACTGGCCTCTCAGTAACGGCACGTTTACAGACTGTTTTAAGCATTGCTCCCCCTGGACGTAAGTCGGCATTGTGCCTACTATATTCAATCCCGATGCAATTTCTGTGTTTCATCGTCAATATGAAGCTCCAAGGGTTACAGTAAACACCCAGTGGTGCGTCGCAATCTAATCTGGGCCCTACGGAAAGGCACGTATACAGACTGTTTTAAGCATTGCTCCCCCTGGACGTAAGTCGGCATTGTGCCTACTATATTCAATCCCGATGCAATTTCTGTGTTTCATCGTCAATATGATGCTCCAAGTGTTACAGTAAACACCCAGTGGTGCGTCGCAATCTAATACTGACCTCTCAGTAAGGGCACATATACCGACTGTTTGAAGCATTGCTCCCCCTGGACGTAAGTCGGCATTGTGCCTACTATATACAATCCCGATGCATTTTCTGTGTTTCATCGTCAATATGAAGCTCCAAGGGTTACAGTAAACTCCCAGTGGTGCGTCACAATTTAATACTGGCCTCTCAGGAAAGGCACGTATACAGACTGTTTGAAGCATTGCTCCCCCTGGACGTAAGTCGGCATTGTGCCTACTATATTGAATCCCGATGCAATTTCTGTGTTTCATCGTCAATATGAATCTCCAAGGGTTACAGTAAACACCCAGTGGTGCGTCGCAATCGAATACTGGCCTCTCAGTAACGGCACGTATACAGACTGTTTGAAGAATTGCTCCCCCTGGCCGTAAGTCGGCATTGTGCCAACTATATTCAACCCCGATGCAATTTCTGTGTTTCATCGTCAATATGAAGCTCCAAGGAATACAGTAAACACCCTGTGGTGCGTCGCAATCTAATACTGGCCTCTCAGTAACGGCACGTATACAGACTGTTTTAAGCATTGTTCCCCTGGACGTAAGTCGGCATTGTGCCTACTATATTCATTCCCATTGCAATTTCTGTGTTTCATCGTCAATATGAAGCTCCAAGGGTTACAGTAAACACCCAGTGGTGCGTCGCAATCTAATCTTCGCCCTCAGGAAAGGCACGTATACAGACTGTTTGAAGCATTGCTCCCCCTGGACGTAAGTCGGCATTGTGCCTACTATATTCAATCCCGATGCAATTTCTGTGTTTCATCGTCAATATGAAGCTCCGAGGGTTACAGTAAACACCCAGTGGTGCGTCGCAATCTAATACTGGCCTCTCAGTAACGGCATGTATACAGAATGTTTTAAGCATTGCTCCCCCTGGACGTAAGACGGCATTGTGCCTACTATATTCAATCCCGATGCAATTTCTGTGTTTCATCGTCAATATTAAGCTCCAAGGGTGACAGTAAACACACTGTGGTGCGTCGCAATCTAATACTGGCCTCTTAGTAACGGTACGTATACAGACTGTTTGAAGCGCTGCTCTCCCTGGACGTAAGTCGGCATTGTGCCTACTATATACAATCCCGATGCAATTTCTGTGTTTCATCGTCAATATGAAGCTCCAAGGGTTACAGTAAACACCCAGTGGTGCGTCGCAATTTAATACTGGCGTCTCAGGAAAGGCACGTATACAGACTGTTTGAAGCATTGCTCCCCCTGGACGTAAGTCGGCATTGTGCCTACTGTATTCAAACCTGAAGCAATTTCTGTATTTCATCGTTAATATGAAGCTCCAAGGGTTACAGTAAACACCCAGTGGTGCGTCGCAATCTAATATTGGCCTCTTAGTAACGGCACGTATACAGACTGTTTGAAGGATTCCTCCCCGTGGACGTAAGTCGGCATTGTGCCTACTATATTCAGTCCCGATGCAATTTCTGTGTTTCATCGTCAATATGAAGCTCCAAGGGTTACAGTAAACACCCAGTGGTGCGTCGCAATCTAATACTGGCCTCTTAGTAACGGCACGTATACATACTGATGAAGCATTGCTCCCCCTGGCCGTAAGTCGGCATTGTGCCTACTATTTTCCATCCCGATGCAATTTCTGTGTTTCATCGTCAATATGAAGCTCCAAGGGTTACAGTAAACACCCAGTGGTGCGTCGCAATCTAATACTGGCCTCTCAGTAACGGCACGCACTCAGACTGTTTGAAGCATTCCTCCCCCTGGACGTATGTTGGCATTGTGCCTAATATATTCAATCCCGATGCAATTTCTGTGTTTCATCGTCAATATGAATCTCCAAGGGTTACAGTAAACACCCAGTGGTGCGTCGCAATCTAATACTGGCCTCTCAGGAATGGCACGTATACAGACGGTTTGAAGCATTGCTCCCCCTGGACGTAAGTCGGCATTGTGCCTACTATATTCAATCCCCATGCAATTTCTGTGTTTCATCGTCAATATGAAGCTCCAAGGGTTACAGCAAACACCCAGTGGTGCGTCGCAATCTAATACTGGCCTCTCAGTAACGGCACGTATACAGACTGTTTGAAGAATTGCTCCCCCTGGACGTAAGTCGGCATTGTGCCAACTATATTCAATCCCGATGCAATTTCTGTGTTTCATCGTCAATAGGAAGCTCCAAGGGTTACAGTAAACACCCAGTGGTGCGTCGCAATCTAATACTGGCGTCTCAGTAACGGCACGTATACAGACTGTTTTAAGCATTGCTCCCCCTGGACGTAAGTCGGCATTGTACCTACTATATTCAATCCAGATGCCATTTCTGTGTTTCATCGTCAATATGAAGCTCCAAGGGTTACAGTAAACACCCAGTGGTGCGTCGCAATCTAATACTGACCTCTTAGTAAGGGCACATATACCGACTGTTTGAAGCATTGCTCCCCCTGGACGTAAGTCGGCATTGTGCCTACTATATACAATCCCGATGCAATTTCTGTGTTTCATCGTCAATATGAAGCTCCAAGGGTTACAGTAAACACCCAGTGGTGCGTCGCAATTTAATACTGGCGTCTCAGGAAAGGCACGTATACAGACTGTTTGAAGCATTGCTCCCCCTGGACGTAAGTCGGCATTGTGCCTACTGTATTCAAACCTGAAGCAATTTCTGTATTTCATCGTTAATATGAAGCTCCAAGGGTTACAGTAAACACCCAGTGGTGCGTCGCAATCTAATACTGGGCTCTCAGGAAAGGCACGTATACAGACTGTTTGAAGCATTGCTCCCCCTGGACGTAAGTCGGCATTGTGCCTACATTATTCAATCCCGATGCAATTTCTGTGTTTCATCGTCAATATGAAGCTCCAAGGGTTACAGTAAACACCCAGTGGTGTGTCGCAATCTAATACTGGCCTCTCAGTAACGGCAGGTATACAGACTGTTTGAAGAATTGCTCCCCCTGGACGTAAGTCGGCATTGCGCCAACTATATTCAATCCAGATGCAATTTCTGTGTTTCATCGTCAATATGAAGCTCCAAGGGTTACAGTAAACACCCAGTGGTGCGTCGCAATCTAATACTGGCCTCTCAATAACGGCACGTATACAGACTGTTTGAAGCATTGCTCCCCCTGGACGTAAGTCGGCATTGTGCCTACTATATTCAATCCCGATGCAATTTCTGTGTTTCATCGTCAATATGAAGCTCCAAGGGTTACAGTAAACACCCAGTGGTGCGTCGCAATCTAATACTGGGCTCTCAGGAAAGGCACGTATACATACTGTTTGAAGCATTGCTCCCCCTGGACGTAAGTCGGCATTGTGCCTACATTATTCAATCCCGATGCAATTTCTGTGTTTCATCGTCAATATGAAGCTCCAAGGGTTACAGTAAACACCCAGTGGTGTGTCGCAATCTAATACTGGCCTCTTAGTAACGGTACGTATACAGACTGTTTGAAGCGCTGCTCTCCCTGGACGTAAGTCGGCATTGTGCCAACTATATTCAATCCCGAAGAAATTTCTGTGTTTCATCGTCAATATGAAGTTCCAAGGGTTACAGTAAACACCCAGTGGTGCGTCGCAATCTAATATTGGCCTCTTAGTAACGGCACGTATACAGACTGTTTGAAGGATTCCTCCCCTTGGACGTAAGTCGGCATTGTGCCTACTATATTCAGTCCCGATGCAATTTCTGTGTTTCATCGTCAATATGAAGCTCTAAGGGTTACAGTAAACACCCAGTGGTGCGTCGCAATCTAATACTAGCCTCTTAGTAACGGAACGTATACATACTGATGAAGCATTGCTCCCCCTGGCCGTAAGTCGGCATTGTGCCTACTATTTTCCATCCCGATGCAATTTCTGTATTTCATCGTCAATATGAAGCTCCAAGGGTTACAGTAAACACCCAGTGGTGCGTCGCAATCTAATACTCGCCTCTCAGTAACGGCACGCATACAGACTGTTTGAAGCATTCCTCCCCCTGGACGTATGTTGGCATTGTGCCTAATATATTCAATCCCGATGCAATTTCTGTGTTTCATCGTTAATATGAAGCTCCAAGGGTTACAGTAAACACCCAGTGGTGCGTCGCAATCTAATACTGGGCTCTCAGGAAAGGCACGTATACAGACTGTTTGAAGCATTGCTCCCCCTGGACGTAAGTCGGCATTGTGCCTACATTATTCAATCCCGATGCAATTTCTGTGTTTCATCGTCAATATGAAGCTCCAAGGGTTACAGTAAACACCCAGTGGTGTGTCGCAATCTAATACTGGCCTCTCAGTAACGGCAGGTATACAGACTGTTTGAAGAATTGCTCCCCCTGGACGTAAGTCGGCATTGCGCCTACTATATTCAATCCAGATGCAATTTCTGTGTTTCATCGTCAATATGAAGCTCCAAGGGTTACAGTAAACACCCAGTGGTGCGTCGCAATCTAATACTGACCTCTCAGTAAGGGCACATATACAGACTGTTTGAAGCATTGCTCCCCCTGGACGTAAGTCGGCATTGTGCCTACTATATTCAATCCCGATGCAATTTCTGTGTTTCATCGTCAATATGAAGTTCCAAGGGTTACAGTAAACACCCAGTGGTGCGTCGCAATCTAATACTGGGCTCTCAGGAAAGGCACGTATACAGACTGTTTGAAGCATTGCTCCCCCTGGACGTAAGTCGGCATTGTGCCTACTATATTCATTCCCATTGCAATTTCAAAGTTTCATCGTCAATATGAAGCTCCAAAGGTTACAGTAAACACCCAGTGGTGCGTCGCAATCTAATCTGAGCCCTCAGGAAAGGCACGTATACAGACTGTTTGAAGCATTGCTCCCCCTGGACGTAAGTCTGCATTGTGCCTACTATATTCAATCCCGATGCAATTTCTATGTTTCATCGTCAATATGAAGCTCCGAGGGTTACAGTAAACACCCAGTGGTGCGTCGCAATCTAATACTGGCCTCCCAGTAACGGCATGTATACAGAATGTTTTAAGCATTGCTCCCCCTGGACGTAAGACGGCATTGTGCCTACTATATTCAATCCCGATGCAATATCTGTGTTTCATCGTCAATATTAAGCTCCAAGGGTGACAGTAAACACCCTGTGGTGCGTCGCAATCTAATACTGGCCTCTTAGGAACGGTACGTATACAGACTGTTTGAAGCTCTGCTCTCCCTGGACGTAAGTCGTCATTGTGCCAACTATATTCAATCCCGAAGAAATTTCTGTGTTTCATCGTCAATATGAAGTTCCAAGGGTTACAGTAAACACCCAGTGGTGCATCGCAATCTAATATTGGCCTCTTAGTAACGGCACGTATACAGACTGTTTGAAGGATTCCTCCCCCTGGACGTAAGTCGGCATTGTGCCTACTATATTCAGTCTCGATGCAATTTCTGTGTTTCATCGTCAATATGAAGCTCCAAGGGTTACAGTAAACACCCAGTGGTGCGTCGCAATCTAATACTGGCCTCTTAGTAACGGCACGTATACATACTGATGAAGCATTGCTCCCCCTGGCCGTAAGTCGGCATTGTGCCTACTATTTTCCATCCCGATGCAATTTCTGTGTTTCATCGTCAATATGAAGCTCCAAGGGTTACAGTAAACACCCAGTGGTGCGTCGCAATCTAATACTGGCCTCTCAGTAACGGCACGCATACAGACTGTTTGAAGCATTCCTAACCCTGGACGTATGTTGGCATTGTGCCTAATATATTCAATCCCGATGCAATTTCTGTGTTTCATCGTCAATAGGAAGCTCCAAGGTTTACAGTAAACACCCAGTGGTGCGTCGCAATCTAATACTGGCCTCTCAGTAACGGCACGTATACAGACTGTTTTAAGCATTGCTCCCCCTGGACGTAAGTCGGCATTGTACCTACTATATTCAATCCAGATGCCATTTCTGTGTTTCATCGTCAATATGAAGCTCCAAGGGTTACAGTAAACACCCAGTGGTGCGTCGCAATCTAATACTGACCTCTCAGTAAGGGCACATATACCGACTGTTTGAAGCATTGCTCCCCCTGGACGTAAGTCGGCATTGTGCCTACTATATACAATCCCGATGCAATTTCTGTGTTTCATCGTCAATATGAAGCTCCAAAGGTTACAGTAAACACCCAGTGGTGCGTCGCAAATTAATACTGGCGTCTCCAGAAAGGCACGTATACAGACTGTTTGAAGAATTGCTCCCCCTGGACGTAAGTCGGCATTGTGCCTACTATATTCAAACCCGAAGCAATTTCTGTGTTTCATCGTTAATATGAAGCTCCAAGGGTTACAGTAAACACCCAGTGGTGCGTCGCAATCTAATACTGGGCTCTCAGGAAAGGCACGTATACAGACTGTTTGAAGCATTGCTCCCCCTGGACGTAAGTCGGCATTGTGCCTACATTATTCAATCCCGATGCAATTTCTGTGTTTCATCGTCAATATGAAGCTCCAAGGGTTACAGTAAACACCCAGTGGTGTGTCGCAATCTAATACTGGCCTCTCAGTAACGGCAGGTATACAGACTGTTTGAAGAATTGCTCCCCCTGGACGTAAGTCGGCAATGCGCCAACTATATTCAATCCAGATGCAATTTCTGTGTTTCATCGTCAATATGAAGCTCCAAGGGTTACGGTAAACACCCAGTGGTGCGTCGCAATCTAATACTGGCCTCTCAGTAACGGCACGTATACAGACTGTTTGAAGCATTGCTCCCCCTGGACGTAAGTCGGCATTGTGCCTACTATATTCAATCCCGATGCAATTTCTGTGTTTCATCGTCAATATGAAGCTCCAAGGGTTACAGTAAACACCCAGTGGTGCGTCGCAATCTAATACTGGGCTCTCAGGAAAGGCACGTATACAGACTGTTTGAAGCATTGCTCCCCCTGGACGTAAGTCGGCATTGTGCCTACATTATTCAATCCCGATGCAATTTCTGTGTTTCATCGTCAATATGAAGCTCCAAGGGTTACAGTAAACACCCAGTGGTGTGTCGCAATCTAATACTGGCCTCTTAGTAACGGTACGTATACAGACTGTTTGAAGCGCTGCTCTCCCTGGACGTAAGTCGGCATTGTGCCAACTATATTCAATCCCGAAGAAATTTCTGTGTTTCATCGTCAATATGAAGTTCCAAGGGTTACAGTAAGCACCCAGTGGTGCGTCGCAATCTAATATTGGCCTCTTAGTAACGGCACGTATACAGACTGTTTGAAGGATTCCTCCCCCTGGACGTAAGTCGGCATTGTGCCTACTATATTCAGTCCCGATGCAATTTCTGTGTTTCATCGTCAATATGAAGCTCCAAGGGTTACAGTAAACACCCAGTGGTGCGTCGCAATATAATACTAGCCTCTTAGTAACGGCACGTATACATACTGATGAAGCATTGCTCCCCCTGGCCGTAAGTCGGCATTGTGCCTACTATTTTCCATCCCGATGCAATTTCTGTATTTCATCGTCAATATGAAGCTCCAAGGGTTACAGTAAACACCCAGTGGTGCGTCGCAATCTAATACTGGCCTCTCAGTAACGGCACGCATACAGACTGTTTGAAGCATTCCTCCCTCTGGACGTATGTTGGCATTGTGCCTAATATATTCAATCCCGATGCAATTTCTGTGTTTCATCGTCAATATGAAGCTCCAAGGGTTACAGTAAACACCCAGTGGTGCGTCGCAATCTAATACTGGGCTCTCAGGAAAGGCACGTATACAGACTGTTTGAAGCATTGCTCCCCCTGGACGTAAGTCGGCATTGTGCCTACATTATTCAATCCCGATGCAATTTCTGTGTTTCATCGTCAATATGAAGCTCCAAGGGTTACAGTAAACACCCAGTGGTGTGTCGCAATCTAATACTGGCCTCTCAGTAACGGCAGGAATACAGACTGTTTGAAGAATTGCTCCCCCTGGACGTAAGTCGGCATTGCGCCTACTATATTCAATCCAGATGCAATTTCTGTGTTTCATCGTCAATATGAAGCTCCAAGGGTTACAGTAAACACCCAGTGGTGCGTCGCAATCTAATACTGACCTCTCAGTAAGGGCACATATACAGACTGTTTGAAGCATTGCTCCCCCTGGACGTAAGTCGGCATTGTGCCTACTATATTCAATCCAGATGCAATTTCTGTGTTTCATCGTCAATATGAAGCTCCAAGGGTTACAGTAAACACCCAGTGGTGCGTCGCAATCTAATACTGGCCTCTCAGTAACGGCACGTATACAGACTGTTTGAAGCATTGCTCCCCCTGGACGTAAGTCGGCATTGTGCCTACTATATTCAATCCCGATGCAATTTCTGTGTTTCATCGTCAATATGAAGCTCCAAGGGTTACAGTAAACACCCAGTGGTGCGTCGCAATCTAATACTGGGCTCCCAGGAAAGGCACGTATACAGACTGTTTGAAGCATTGCTCCCCCTGGACGTAAGTCGGCATTGTGCCTACTATATTCATTCCCATTGCAATTTCAAAATTCATCGTCAATATGAAGCTCCAAGGGTTACAGTAAACACCCAGTGGTGCGTCGCAATCTAATCTGAGCCCTCAGGAAAGGCACGTATACAGACTGTTTGAAGCATTGCTCCCCCTGGACGTAAGTCTGCATTGTGCCTACTATATTCAATCCCGATGCAATTTCTGTGTTTCATCGTCAATATGAAGCTCCGAGGGTTACAGTAAACACCCAGTGGTGCGTCGCAATCTAATACTGGCCTCTCAGTAACGGCATGTATACAGAATGTTTTAAGCATTGCTCCCCCTGGACGTAAGACGGCATTGTGCCGACCTATATTCAATCCCGATGCAATATCTGTGTCTCATCGTCAATATTAAGCTCCAAGGGTGACAGTAAACACCCTGTGGTGCGTCGCAATCTAATACTGGCCTCTTAGTAACGGTACGTATACAGACTGTTTGAAGCTCTGCTCTCCCTGGACGTAAGTCGTCATTGTGCCAACTATATTCAATCCCGAAGAAATTTCTGTGTTTCATCGTCAATATGAAGTTCCAAGGGTTACAGTAAACACCCAGTGGTGCATCGCAATCTAATATTGGCCTCTTAGTAACGGCACGTATACAGACTGTTTGAAGGATTCCTCCCCCTGGACGTAAGTCGGCATTGTGCCTACTATATTCAGTCCCGATGCAATTTCTGTGTTTCATCGTCAATATGAAGCTCCAAGGGTTACAGTAAACACCCAGTGGTGCGTCGCAATCTAATACTAGCCTCTTAGTAACGGCACGTATACATACTGATGAAGCATTGCTCCCCCTGGCCGTAAGTCGGCATTGTGCCTACTATTTTCCATCCCGATGCAATTTCTGTGTTTCATCGTCAATATGAAGCTCCAAGGGTTACAGTAAACACCCAGTGGTGCGTCGCAATCTAATACTGGCCTCTCAGTAACGGCACGCATACAGACTGTTTGAAGCATTCCTAACCCTGGACGTATGTTGGCATTGTGCTTAATATATACAATCCCGATGCAATTTCTGTGTTTCATCGTCAATATGAAGCTCCAAGGGTTACAGTAAACACCCAGTGGTGCGTCGCAATCTAATACTGGCCTCTCAGGAATGGCACGTATACAGACGGTTTGAAGCATTGCTCCCCCTGGACGTAAGTCGGCATTGTGCCTACTATATTCAATCCCGATGCAATTTCTGTGTTTCATCGTCAATAGGAAGCTCCAAGGTTTACAGTAAACACCCAGTGGTGCGTCGCAATCTAATACTGGCCTCTCAGTAACGGCACGTATACAGACTGTTTTAAGCATTGCTCCCCCTGGACGTAAGTCGGCATTGTACCTACTATATTCAATCCAGATGCCATTTCTGTGTTTCATCGTCAATATGAAGCTCCAAGGGTTACAGTAAACACCCAGTGGTGCGTCGCAATCTAATACTGACCTCTCAGTAAGGGCACATATACCGACTGTTTGAAGCATTGCTCCCCCTGGACGTAAGTCGGCATTGTGCCTACTATATACAATCCCGATGCAATTTCTGTGTTTCATCGTCAATATGAAGCTCCAAGGGTTACAGTAAACACCCAGTGGTGCATCGCAATTTAATACTGGCGTCTCCAGAAAGGCACGTATACAGACTGTTTGAAGAATTGCTCCCCCTGGACGTAAGTCGGCATTGTGCCTACTATATTAAAACCCGATGCAATTTCTGTGTTTCATCGTTAATATGAAGCTCCAAGGGTTACAGTAAACACCCAGTGGTGCGTCGCAATCTAATACTGGGCTCTCAGGAAAGGCACGTATACAGACTGTTTGAAGCATTGCTCCCCCTGGACGTAAGTCGGCATTGTGCCTACTATATTCAATACCGATGCAATTTCTGTGTTTCATCGTCAATATGAAGCTCCAAGGGTTACAGTAAACACCCAGTGGTGTGTCGCAATCTACTATTGGCCTCTCAGTAACGGCACGTATACAGACTGTTTGAAGAATTGCTCCCCCTGGACGTAAGTCGGCATTGTGCCTACTATATTCAATCCCGATGCAATTTCTGTGTTTCATCGTCAATATGAAGCTCCAAGGGTTACAGTAAACACCCAGTGGTGCGTCGCAATCTAATACTGGCCTCTCAGTAACGGCACGTATACAGACTGTTTGAAGCATTGCTCCCCCTGGACGTAAGTCGGCATTGTGCCTACTATATTCAATCCCGATGCAATTTCTGTGTTTCATCGTCAATATGAAGCTCCAAGGGTTACAGTAAACACCCAGTGGTGCGTCGCAATCTCATACTGGGCTCTCAGGAAAGGCACGAATTCAGACTGTTTTAAGCATTGCTCCCCCTGGACGTAAGTCGGCATTGTGCCTACTATATTCATTCCCATTGCAATTTCTGTGTTTCATCGTCAATATGAAGCTCCAAGGGTTACAGTAAACACCCAGTGGTGCGTCGCAATCTAATCTGAGCCCTCAGGAAAGGCACGTATACAGACTGTTTGAAGAATTGCTCCCCCTGGACGTAAGTCGGCATTGTGCCTACTATATTCAATCCCGATGCAATTTCTGTGTTTCATCGTCAATATGAAGCTCCGAGGGTTACAGTAAACACCCAGTGGTGCGTCGCAATCTAATACTGGCCTCTCAGTAACGGCATGTATACAGAATGTTTTAAGCATTGCTCCCCCTGGACGTAAGACGGCATTGTGCCTACTATATTCAATCCCGATGCAATTACTGTGTTTCATCGTCAATATTAAGCTCCAAGGGTGACAGTAAACACCCTGTGGTGCGTCGCAATCTAATACTGGCCTCTTAGTAACGGTACGTATACAGACTGTTTGAAGCGCTGCTCTCCCTGGACGTAAGTCGGCATTGTGCCAACTATATTCAATCCCGAAGAAATTTCTGTGTTTCATCGTCAATATGAAGTTCCAAGGGTTACAGTAAACACCCAGTGGTGCGTCGCAATCTAATACTGGCCTCTCAGGAATGGCACGTATACAGACGGTTTGAAGCATTGCTCCCCCTGGACGTAAGTCGGCATTGTGCCTACCATATTCAATCCCGATGCAATTTCTGTGTTTCATCGTCAATATGAAGCTCCAAGGGTTACAGTAAACACCCAGTGGTGCGTCGCAATCTAATACTGGCCTCTCAGTAACGGCACGTATACAGACTGTTTGAAGAATTGCTCCCCCTGGACGTAAGTCTGCATTGTGCCAACTATATTCAATCCCGATGCAATTTCTGTGTTTCATCGTCAATAGGAAGCTCCAAGGGTTACAGTAAACACCCAGTGGTGCGTCGCAATCTAATACTGGCCTCTCAGTAACGGCACGTATACAGACTGTTTTAAGCATTGCTCCCCCTGGACGTAAGTCGGCATTGTGCCTACTATATTCAATCCCGATGCAATTTCTGTGTTTCATCGTCAATATGTAGCTCCAAGGGTTACAGTAAACACCCAGTGGTGTGTCGCAATCTAATACTGGCCTCTCAGTAACGGCACGTATTCAGACTGTTTGAAGAATTGCCCCCCCTGGACGTAAGTCGGCATTGTGCCTACTATATTCAATCCAGATGCAATATCTGTGTTTCATCGTCAATATGAAGCTCCAAGGGTTACAGTAAACACCCAGTGGTGCGTCGCAATCTAATACTGACCTCTCAGTAAGGGCACATATACAGACTGTTTGAAGCATTGCTCCCCCTGGACGTAAGACGGCATTGTGCCTACTATATTCAATCCCGGTGCAATTTCTGTGTTTCATCGTATATGTGAAGCTCCAAGGGTTACAGTAAACACCCAGTGGTGCGTCGAAATCTAATACTGGCCTCTCAGTAACGGCACGTATACAGACTGTTTGAAGCATTGCTCCCCCTGGACGTAAGTCGGCATTGTGCCTACTATATTCAATCCCGATGCAATTTCTGTGTTTCATCGTCAATATGAAGCTCCAAGGGTTACAGTAAACACCCAGTGGTGCGTCGCAATCTAATACTGGGCTCTCAGGAAAGGCACGTATACAGACTGTTTGAAGCATTGCTCCCCCTGGACGTAAGTCGGCATTGTGCCTACTATATTCAATCCCGATGCTATTTCTGTGTTTCATCGTCAATATGAAGCTCCAAGGGTTACAGTAAACACCCAGTGGTGCGTCGCAATCTAATACTGGCCTCTCAGTAACGGCACGTATACAGACTGTTTGAAGAATTGCTCTCCCTGGACGTAAGTCGGCATTGTGCCAACCATATTCAATCCCTATGCAATTTCTGTGTTTCATCGTCAATATGAAGCTCCAAGGGTTACAGTAAACACCCTGTGGTGCGTCGCAATCTAATACTGGCCTCTCAATAACGGCACGTATACAGACTGTTTTAAGCATTGCTCCCCCTGGACGTAAGTTTGCATTGTGCCTACTATATTCAATCCAGATGCAATTTCTGTGTTTCATCGTCAATATGTAGCTCCAAGGGTTACAGTAAACACCCAGTGGTGCGTCGCAATCTAATACTGACATCTCAGTAAGGGCACATATACAGGCTGTTTGAAGCATTGCTCCCCCTGGACGTAAGTCGGCATTGTGCCTACTATTTTCAATCCCGATGCAATTTCTGTGTTTCATCGTCAATATGAAGCTCCAAGGGTTACAGTAAACACCCAGTGGTGCGTCGCAATCTAATACTGGCCTCTCAGTAACAGCACGTATACAGACTGTTTGAAGCATTGCTCCCATTGGACGTAAGTCGGCATTGTGCCTACTATATTCAATCCCATTGCAATTTCTGTGTTTCATCGTCAATATGAAGCTCCAAGGGTTACAGTAAACACCCAGTGGTGCGTCGCAATCTAATCTGGGCTCTCAGGAAAGGCACGTATAGAGACTGTTTGAAGCTTTGCTCCCGCTGGACGTAAGTCGGCATTGTGCCTACTATATTCAATCCCGATGCAATTTCTATGTTTCATCGTCAATATGAAGCTCCAAGGGTTACAGTAAACATCCAGTGGTGCGTCGCAATTTAATACTGGCCTGTCAGTAACGGCATGTATACAGACTGTTTTAAGCATTGCTCCCCCTGGACGTAAGACGGCATTGTGCCTACTATATTCAATCCCGATGCAATATCTGTGTTTCATCGTCAATATGAAGCTCCAAGGGTTACAGTAAACACCCAGTGGTGCGTCCCAATCTAATACTGGCCTCTCAGTAACGGCACGTATACAGACTGTTTGAAGCATTCCTCCTCCTGGACGTAAGTCGGCATTGTGCCAACTAATTTCAACCCCGAGCAATTTCTGTGTTTCATCGTCAATATGAAGCTCCAAGGGTTACAGTAAACACCCAGTGTTGCGTCGCAATCTAATACTGGCCTCTCAGTAACGGCACGTATACAGACTGTTTGAAGCATTGTTGCCCCTGGACGTAAGTCGGCATTGTGCCTACTATATTCAATCCCGATGCAATTTCTGTGTTTCATCGTCAATATGAAGCTCCAAGGGTTACAGTAATCACCCAGTGGTGCGTCGCAATCTAATACTGGCCTCTCAGTAACGGCACGTATACAGAGTGTTTGAAGCATTGCTCCCCTGAACGTGAGTCGGCATTGTGCATACTATATTCAATCCCGATGCAATTTCTGTGTTTGATCGTCAATATGAAGCTCCAAGGGTTACAGTAAACACCCAGTGGTGCGTCGCAATCTAATACTGGCCTCTCAGTAACGGCACGTATACAGACTGTTTGAAGCATTGCTCCCCCTGGACGTAAGTCGGCATTGTGCCAACTATATTCAATCCAGATGCAATCTCTCTGTTTCATCGTCAATGTGAAGCTCCAAGGGTTACAATAATCACCCTGTAATGCGTCCCAATCTAATACTGGCCTCTTACTAACGGGACGTATACAGACTGTTTGAAGCACTGCTCCCACTGGACGTAAGTCGGCATTGTGTCAACTATATTCAATCCCGATGCAATTTCTGTGTTTCATCGTCATTATGAAGTTCCAAGGGTTACAGTAAACACCCTGTGGTGCGTCGCAATCTAATACTGGCCTCTTAGTAATGGCACATATACAGACTGTTTGAAGCATTGCTCCCCGTGGACGAAAGTCGGCATTGTGCCAACTATATTCAATCCCGATGCAATTTCTGTGTTTCATCGTCAATAGGAAGCTCCAAGGGTTACAGTAAACACCCAGTGGTGCGTCGCAATCTAATACTGGCCTCTCAGTAACGGCACGTATACAGACTGTTTTAAGCATTGCTCCCCCTGGACGTAAGTCGGCATTGTGCCTACTATATTCAATCCCGATGCAATTTCTGTGTTTCATCGTCAATATGTAGCTCCAAGGGTTACAGTAAACACCCAGTGGTGTGTCGCAATCTAATACTGGCCTCTCAGTAACGGCACGTATTCAGACTGTTTGAAGAATTGCCCCCCCTGGACGTAAGTCGGCATTGTGCCTACTATATTCAATCCAGATGCAATATCTGTGTTTCATCGTCAATATGAAGCTCCAAGGGTTACAGTAAACACCCAGTGGTGCGTCGCAATCTAATACTGACCTCTCAGTAAGGGCACATATACAGACTGTTTGAAGCATTGCTCCCCCTGGACGTAAGACGGCATTGTGCCTACTATATTCAATCCCGATGCAATTTCTGTGTTTCATCGTATATGTGAAGCTCCAAGGGTTACAGTAAACACCCAGTGGTGCGTCGAAATCTAATACTGGCTTCTCAGTAACGGCACGTATACAGACTGTTTGAAGCATTGCTCCCCCTGGACGTAAGTCGGCATTGTGCCTACTATATTCAATCCCGATGCAATTTCTGTGTTTCATCGTCAATATGAAGCTCCAAGGGTTACAGTAAACACCCAGTGGTGCGTCGCAATCTAATACTGGGCTCTCAGGAAAGGCACGTATACAGACTGTTTGAAGCATTGCTCCCCCTGGACGTAAGTCGGCATTGTGCCTACTATATTCAATCCCGATGCTATTTCTGTGTTTCATCGTCAATATGAAGCTCCAAGGGTTACAGTAAACACCCAGTGGTGCGTCGCAATCTAATACTGGCCTCTCAGTAACGGCACGTATACAGACTGTTTGAAGAATTGCTCTCCCTGGACGTAAGTCGGCATTGTGCCAACCATATTCAATCCCTATGCAATTTCTGTGTTTCATCGTCAATATGAAGCTCCAAGGGTTACAGTAAACACCCTGTGGTGCGTCGCAATCTAATACTGGCCTCTCAATAACGGCACGTATACAGACTGTTTTAAGCATTGCTCCCCCTGGACGTAAGTTTGCATTGTGCCTACTATATTCAATCCCGATGCAATTTCTGTGTTTCATCGTCAATATGAAGCTCCAAGGGTTACAGTAAACACCCAGTGGTGCGTCGCAATCTAATACTGGGCTCTCAGGAAAGGCACGTATACAGACTGTTTGAAGCATTGCTCCCCCTGGACGTAAGTCGGCATTGTGCCTACTATATTCAATCCCGATGCTATTTCTGTGTTTCATCGTCAATATGAAGCTCCAAGGGTTACAGTAAACACCCAGTGGTGCGTCGCAATCTAATACTGGCCTCTCAGTAACGGCACGTATACAGACTGTTTGAAGAATTGCTCTCCCTGGACGTAAGTCGGCATTGTGCCAACCATATTCAATCCCTATGCAATTTCTGTGTTTCATCGTCAATATGAAGCTCCAAGGGTTACAGTAAACACCCTGTGGTGCGTCGCAATCTAATACTGGCCTCTCAATAACGGCACGTATACAGACTGTTTTAAGCATTGCTCCCCCTGGACGTAAGTTTGCATTGTGCCTACTATATTCAATCCAGATGCAATTTCTGTGTTTCATCGTCAATATGTAGCTCCAAGGGTTACAGTAAACACCCAGTGGTGCGTCGCAATCTAATACTGACATCTCAGTAAGGGCACATATACAGGCTGTTTGAAGCATTGCTCCCCCTGGACGTAAGTCGGCATTGTGCCTACTATTTTCAATCCCGATGCAATTTCTGTGTTTCATCGTCAATATGAAGCTCCAAGGGTTACAGTAAACACCCAGTGGTGCGTCGCAATCTAATACTGGCCTCTCAGTAACAGCACGTATACAGACTGTTTGAAGCATTGCTCCCATTGGACGTAAGTCGGCATTGTGCCTACTATATTCAATCCCATTGCAATTTCTGTGTTTCATCGTCAATATGAAGCTCCAAGGGTTACAGTAAACACCCAGTGGTGCGTCGCAATCTAATCTGGGCTCTCAGGAAAGGCACGTATAGAGACTGTTTGAAGCTTTGCTCCCGCTGGACGTAAGTCGGCATTGTGCCTACTATATTCAATCCCGATGCAATTTCTATGTTTCATCGTCAATATGAAGCTCCAAGGGTTACAGTAAACATCCAGTGGTGCGTCGCAATTTAATACTGGCCTGTCAGTAACGGCATGTATACAGACTGTTTTAAGCATTGCTCCCCCTGGACGTAAGACGGCATTGTGCCTACTATATTCAATCCCGATGCAATTTCTGTGTTTCATCGTCAATATGAAGCTCCAAGGGTTACAGTAAACACCCAGTGGTGCGTCGCAATCTAATACTGGCCTCTCAGTAACGGCACGTATACAGACTGTTTGAAGCATTCCTCCTCCTGGTCGTAAGTCGGCATTGTGCCAACTAATTTCAACCCCGAGCAATTTCTGTGTTTCATCGTCAATATGAAGCTCCAAGGGTTACAGTAAACACCCAGTGTTGCGTCGCAATCTAATACTGGCCTCTCAGTAACGGCACGTATACAGACTGTTTGAAGCATTGTTGCCCCTGGACGTAAGTCGGCATTGTGCCTACTATATTCAATCCCGATGCAATTTCTGTGTTTCATCGTCAATATGAAGCTCCAAGGGTTACAGTAATCACCCAGTGGTGCGTCGCAATCTAATACTGGCCTCTCAGTAACGGCACGTATACAGAGTGTTTGAAGCATTGCTCCCCTGAACGTGAGTCGGCATTGTGCATACTATATTCAATCCCGATGCAATTTCTGTGTTTGATCGTCAATATGAAGCTCCAAGGGTTACAGTAAACACCCAGTGGTGCGTCGCAATCTAATACTGGCCTCTCAGTAACGGCACGTATACAGACTGTTTGAAGCATTGCTCCCCCTGGACGTAAGTCGGCATTGTGCCAACTATATTCAATCCCGATGCAATCTCTCTGTTTCATCGTCAATGTGAAGCTCCAAGGGTTACAATAATCACCCTGTAATGCGTCCCAATCTAATACTGGCCTCTTACTAACGGGACGTATACAGACTGTTTGAAGCACTGCTCCCACTGGACGTAAGTCGGCATTGTGTCAACTATATTCAATCCCGATGCAATTTCTGTGTTTCATCGTCATTATGAAGTTCCAAGGGTTACAGTAAACACCCTGTGGTGCGTCGCAATCTAATACTGGCCTCTTAGTAATGGCACATATACAGACTGTTTGAAGCATTGCTCCCCGTGGACGAAAGTCGGCATTGTGCCAACTATATTCAATCCCGATGCAATTTCTGTGCTTCATCGTCAATAGGAAGCTCCAAGGGTTACAGTAAACACCCAGTGGTGCGTCGCAATCTAATACTGGCCTCTCAGTAACGGCACGTATACAGACTGTTTTAAGCATTGCTCCCCCTGGACGTAAGTCGGCATTGTGCCTACTATATTCAATCCCGATGCAATTTCTGTGTTTCATCGTCAATATGTAGCTCCAAGGGTTACAGTAAACACCCAGTGGTGTGTCGCAATCTAATACTGGCCTCTCAGTAACGGCACGTATTCAGACTGTTTGAAGAATTGCCCCCCCTGGACGTAAGTCGGCATTGTGCCTACTATATTCAATCCAGATGCAATATCTGTGTTTCATCGTCAATATGAAGCTCCAAGGGTTACAGTAAACACCCAGTGGTGCGTCGCAATCTAATACTGACCTCTCAGTAAGGGCACATATACAGACTGTTTGAAGCATTGCTCCCCCTGGACGTAAGACGGCATTGTGCCTACTATATTCAATCCCGATGCAATTTCTGTGTTTCATCGTATATGTGAAGCTCCAAGGGTTACAGTAAACACCCAGTGGTGCGTCGAAATCTAATACTGGCCTCTCAGTAACGGCACGTATACAGACTGTTTGAAGCATTGCTCCCCCTGGACGTAAGTCGGCATTGTGCCTACTATATTCAATCCCGATGCAATTTCTGTGTTTCATCGTCAATATGAAGCTCCAAGGGTTACAGTAAACACCCAGTGGTGCGTCGCAATCTAATACTGGGCTCTCAGGAAAGGCACGTATACAGACTGTTTGAAGCATTGCTCCCCCTGGACGTAAGTCGGCATTGTGCCTACTATATTCAATCCCGATGCTATTTCTGTGTTTCATCGTCAATATGAAGCTCCAAGGGTTACAGTAAACACCCAGTGGTGCGTCGCAATCTAATACTGGCCTCTCAGTAACGGCACGTATACAGACTGTTTGAAGAATTGCTCTCCCTGGACGTAAGTCGGCATTGTGCCAACCATATTCAATCCCTATGCAATTTCTGTGTTTCATCGTCAATATGAAGCTCCAAGGGTTACAGTAAACACCCTGTGGTGCGTCGCAATCTAATACTGGCCTCTCAATAACGGCACGTATACAGACTGTTTTAAGCATTGCTCCCCCTGGACGTAAGTTTGCATTGTGCCTACTATATTCAATCCAGATGCAATTTCTGTGTTTCATCGTCAATATGTAGCTCCAAGGGTTACAGTAAACACCCAGTGGTGCGTCGCAATCTAATACTGACATCTCAGTAAGGGCACATATACAGGCTGTTTGAAGCATTGCTCCCCCTGGACGTAAGTCGGCATTGTGCCTACTATTTTCAATCCCGATGCAATTTCTGTGTTTCATCGTCAATATGAAGCTCCAAGGGTTACAGTAAACACCCAGTGGTGCGTCGCAATCTAATACTGGCCTCTCAGTAACAGCACGTATACAGACTGTTTGAAGCATTGCTCCCATTGGACGTAAGTCGGCATTGTGCCTACTATATTCAATCCCATTGCAATTTCTGTGTTTCATCGTCAATATGAAGCGCCAAGGGTTACAGTAAACACCCAGTGGTGCGTCGCAATCTAATACTGACCTCTCAGTAAGGGCACATATACAGTCTGTTTGAAGCATTGCTCCCCCTTTACGTAAGTCGGCATTGTGCCTACTATATTCAATCCCGATGCAATTTCTGTGTTTCATCGTCAATATGAAGCTCCAAGGGTTACAGTAAACACCCAGTGGTGCGTCGCAATCTAATCCTGGCCTGTCAGTAACGGCAAGTATACAGACTGTTTTAAGCATTGCTCCCCCTGGACGTAAGACGGCATTGTGCCTACTATATTCAATCCCGATGCAATTTCTGTGTTTCATCGTCAATATGAAGCTCCAAGGGTTACAGTAAACACCCAGTGGTGCGTCGCAATCTAATACTGGCCTCTCAGTAACGGCACGTATACGGACTGTTTGAAGCATTCCTCCTCCTGGACGTAAGTCGGCATTGTGCCAACTAAATTCAACCCCGAGCAATTTCTGTGTTTCATCGTCAATATGAAGCTCCAAGGGTTACAGTAAACACCCAGTGGTGCGTCGCAATCTAATACTGGCCTCTCAGTAACGGCACGTATACAGACTGTTTGAAGCATTGTTCCCCCTGGACGTAAGTCGGCATTGTGCCTACTATATTCAATCCCGATGCAATTTCTGTGTTTCATCGTCAATATGAAGCTCCAGGGTTACAGTAAACACCCAGTGGTGCGTCGCAATCTAATACTGGCCTCTCAGTAACGGCACGTATACAGACTGTTTGAAGCATTGCTCCTCCTGGACGTAAGTCGGCATTGTGCCAACTATATTCAATCCCGATGCAATTTCTGTGTTTCTTCTTCAATATGAAGTTCCAAGGGTTACAGTAAACACCCTGTGGTGCGTCGCAATATAATACTGGCCTCTTAGTAACGGCACGTATACAGACTGTTTGAAGCACTGCTCCCTCTGGACGTAAGTCGGCATTGTGCCTACTATATTCAATCCCGATGCAATTTCTGTGTTTCATCAACAATATGAAGCTCCGAGGGTTACAGTAAACACCTAGTGGTGCGTCGCAATTTAATACTGGCCTGTCAGTAACGGCATGTATACAGACTGTTTTAAGCATTGCTCCCCCTGGACGTAAGACGGCATTGTGCCTACTATATTCAATCCCGATGCAATTTCTGTGTTTCATCGTCAATATGAAGCTCCAAGGGTTACAGTAAACACCCAGTGGTGCGTCGCAATCTAATACTGGCCTCTCAGTAACGGCACGTATACAGACTGTTTGAAGCATTCCTCAACCTGGACGTAAGTCGGCATTGTGCCAACTAATTTCAACCCCGAGCAATTTCTGTGTTTCATCGTCAATATGAAGCTCCAAGGGTTACAGTAAACACCCAGTGGTGCGTCGCAATCTAATACTGGCCTCTCAGTAACGGCACGTATACAGACTGTTTGAAGCATTGTTCCCCCTGGACGTAAGTCGGCATTGTGCCTACTATATTCAATCCCGATGCAATTTCTGTGTTTCATCGTCAATATGAAGCTCCAAGGGTTACAGTAATCACCCAGTGGTGCGTCGCAATCTAATACTGGCCTCTCAGTAACGGCACGTATACAGAGTGTTTGAAGCATTGCTCCCCTGAACGTGAGTCGGCATTGTGCATACTATATTCAATCCCGATGCAATTTCTGTGTTTGATCGTCAATATGAAGCTCCAAGGGTTACAGTAAACACCCAGTGGTGCGTCGCAATCTAATACTGGCCTCTCAGTAACGGCACGTATACAGACTGTTTGAAGCATTGCTCCCCCTGGACGTAAGTCGGCATTGTGCCAACTATATTCAATCCCGATGCAATCTCTCTGTTTCATCGTCAATGTGAAGCTCCAAGGGTTACAATAATCACCCTGTAATGCGTCCCAATCTAATACTGGCCTCTTACTAACGGGACGTATACAGACTGTTTGAAGCACTGCTCCCACTGGACGTAAGTCGGCATTGTGTCAACTATATTCAATCCCGATGCAATTTCTGTGTTTCATCGCCAATATTAAGCTCCAAGGGTTACAGTAAACACCCAGTGGTGCGTCGCAATCTAATACTGGGCTCTCAGGAAAGGCACGTATACAGACTGTTTGAAGCATTGCTCCCCCTGGACGTAAGTCGGCATTGTGCCTACTATATTCAATCCCGATGCAATTTCTGTGTTTCATCGTCAATATTAAGCTCCAAGGGTTACAGTAAACACCCAGTGGTGCGTCGCAATCTAATACTGGCCTCTCAGTAACGGCACGTATACAGACTGTTTGAAGAATTGCTCCCCCTGGACGTAAGTCGGCATTGTGCCAACTATATTCAATCCCGATGCAATTTCTGTGTTTCATCGTCAATATGAAGCTCCAAGGGTTACAGTAAACACCCTGTGGTGCCTCGCAATCTAATACTGGCCTCTCAGTAACGGCACGTATACAGACTGTTTTAAGCATTGCTCCCCCTGGACGTAAGTCGGCATTGTGCCTACTATATTCAATCCAGATGCAATTTCTGTGTTTCATCGTCAATATGAAGCTCCAAGGGTCACAATAAACACCCAGTGGTGCGTTCGCAATCTAATACTGACCTCTCAGTAAGGGCACATATACAGTCTGTTTGAGGCATTGCTCCCCCTTTACGTAAGTCGGCATTGTGCCTACTATATTCAATCCCGATGCAATTTCTGTGTTTCATCGTCAATATGAAGCTCCAAGGGTTACAGTAAACACCCAGTGGTGAGTCGCAATCTAATACTGGCCTCTCAGTAACAGCACGTATACAGACTGTTTGAAGCATTGCTCCCATTGGACGTAAGTCGGCATTGTGCCTACTATATTCAATCCCATTGCAATTTCTGTGTTTCATCGTCAATATGAAGCTCCAAGGGTTACAGTAAACACCCAGTGGTGCGTCGCAATCTAATCTGGGCTCTCAGGAATGGCACGTATAGAGACTGTTTGAAGCTTTGCTCCCCCTGGACGTAAGTCGGCATTGTGCCTACTATATTCAATCCCGATTCAATTTCTGTGTTTCATCGTCAATATGAAGCTCCAAGGGTTACAGTAAACACCCAGTGGTGCGTCGCAATCTAATCCTGGCCTGTCAGTAACGGCATGTATACAGACTGTTTTAAGCATTGCTCCCCCTGGACGTAAGACGGCATTGTGCCTACTATATTCAATCCCGATGCAATTTCTGTGTTTCATCGTCAATATGAAGCTCCAAGGGTTACAGTAAACACCCAGTGGTGCGTCGCAATCTAATACTGGCCTCTCAGTAACGGCACGTATACGGACTGTTTGCAGCAATCCTCCTCCTGGACGTAAGTCGGCATTGTGCCAACTAAATTCAACCCCGAGCAATTTCTGTGTTTCATCGTCAATATGAAGCTCCAAGGGTTACAGTAAACACCCAGTGGTGCGTCGCAATCTAATACTGGCCTCTCAGTAACGGCACGTATACAGACTGTTTGAAGCATTGTTCCCCCTGGACGTAAGTCGGCATTGTGCCTACTATATTCAATCCCGATGCAATTTCTGTGTTTCATCGTCAATATGAAGCTCCAGGGTTACAGTAAACACCCAGTGGTGCGTCGCAATCTAATACTGGCCTCTCAGTAACGGCACGTATACAGACTGTTTGAAGCATTGCTCCTCCTGGACGTAAGTCGGCATTGTGCCAACTATATACAATCCCGATGCAATTTCTGTGTTTCTTCTTCAATATGAAGTTCCAAGGGTTACAGTAAACACCCTGTGGTGCGTCGCAATATAATACTGGCCTCTTAGTAACGGCACGTATACAGACTGTTTGAAGCACTGCTCCCTCTGGACGTAAGTCGGCATTGTGCCTACTATATTCAATCCCGAAGCAATTTCTGTGTTTCATCGTCAATATGAAGCTCCAAGGGTTACAGTAATCACCCAGTGGTGCGTCGCAATCTAATACTGGCCTCTCAGTAACGGCACTTATACAGAGTGTTTGAAGCATTGCTCCCCCTGATCGTGAGTCGGCATTGTGCATACTATATTCAATCCCGATGCAATTTCTGTGTTTCATCGTCAATGTGAAGCTCCAAGGGTTACAGTAAACACCCAGTGGTGCGTCGCAATCTAATACTGGGCTCCCAGTAACGGCACGTATACAGACTGTTTGAAGCATTCCTCTCCCTGGACGTAAGTCGGCAATGTGCCTACTATATTCAATCCCGAAGCAATTTCTGTGTTTCATCGTCAATATGAAGCTCCAAGGGTTACAGTAATCACCCAGTGGTGCGTCGCAATCTAATACTGGCCTCTCAGTAACGGCACTTATACAGAGTGTTTGAAGCATTGCTCCCCCTGATCGTGAGTCGGCATTGTGCATACTATATTCAATCCCGATGCAATTTCTGTGTTTCATCGTCAATGTGAAGCTCCAAGGGTTACAGTAAACACCCAGTGGTGCGTCGCAATCTAATACTGGCCTCTCAGTAACGGCACGTATACAGACTGTTTGAAGCATTGCTCGCCCTGGACGTAAGTCGGCATTGTGCCAACTATATTCAATCCCGATGCAATCTCTGTGTTTCATCGTCAATGTGAAGCTCCAAGGGTTACAATAATCACCCTGTAATGCGTCCCAATCTAATACTGGCCTCTTACTAACGGCACGTATACAGACTGTTTGAAGCACTGCTCCCACTGGACGTAAGTCGGCATTGTGCCAACTATATTCAATCCCGATGCAATTTCTGTGTTTCATCGTCATTATGAAGTTCCAAGGGTTACAGTAAACACCCTGTGCTGCGTCGCAATCTAATACTGGCCTCTTAGTAACGGCACATATACAGACTGTTCGAAGCATTGCTCCCCGTGGACGAAAGTCGGAATTGTGCCAACTATATTCAGTCGCGATGCAATTTATGTGTTTCATCGTCAATATGAAGCTCCAAGTGTTACAGTAAACACCCAGTGGTGCGTCGCAATCTAATACTGGCCTCTCAGTAACGGCACATATACAGACTGTTTGTAGCATTGCTCCCCCTGGACGTGAGTTGGCATTGTGCCTACTATATTCAATCCCGATGCAATTTCTGTGTTTCATCGCCAATATTAAGCTCCAAGGGTTACAGTAAACACCCAGTGGTGCGTCGCAATCTAATACTGGCTTCTCAGGAAAGGCACGTATACAGACTGTTTGAAGCATTGCTCCCCCTGGACGTAAGTCGGCATTGTGCCAACTATATTCAATCCCGATGCAATTTCTGTGTTTCATCGTCAATATGAAGCTCCAAGGGTTACAGTAAACACCCAGTGGTGCGGCCCAATCTAATACTGGCCTCTCAGTAACGGCACGTATACAGACTGTTTGAAGAATTGCTCCCCCTGGACGTAAGTCTGCATTGTGCCAACTATATTCAATCCCGATGCAATTTCTGTGTTTCATCGTCAATAGGAAGCTCCAAGGGTTACAGTAAACACCCAGTGGTGCGTCGCAATCTAATACTGGCCTCTCAGTAACGGCACGTATACAGACTGTTTTAAGCATTGCTCCCCCTGGACGTAAGTCGGCATTGTGCCTACTATATTCAATCCAGATGCAATTTCTGTGTTTCATCGTCAATATGAAGCTCCAAGGGTTACAGTAAACACCCAGTGGTGCGTCGCAATCTAATACTGACCTCTCAGTAAGGGCACATATACAGACTGTTTGAAACATTGCTCCCCCTGGACGTAAGTCGGCATTGTGCCTACTATATTCAATCCCGATGCAATTTCTGTGTTTCATCGTCAATATGAAGCTCCAAGGGTTACAATAAACACCCAGTGGTGCGTCGCAATTTAATACTGGCCTCTCAGGAAAGGCACGTATACAGACTGTTTGAAGCATTGCTTCCCCTGGACGTAAGTCGGCATTGTGCCTACTATATTAAAACCCGATGCAATTTCTGTGTTTCATCGTCAATATGAAGCTTCACGGGTTACAGTAAACACCCAGTGGTGCATCGCAATCTAATACTGGGCTCTCAGGAAAGGCACGTATACAGACTGTTTGAAGCATTGCTCCCCCTGGACGTAAGTCGGCATTGTGCCTACTATATTCAATCCCGATGCAATTTCTGTGTTTCATCGTCAATATGAAGCTCCAATGGTTACAGTAAACACCCAGTGGTGTGTCGCAATCTAATACTGGCCTCTCAGTAACGGCACGTATACAGACTGTTTGAAGAATTGAACCCCTGGACGTAAGTCGGCATTGTGCCAACTATATTCAATCCCGATGCAATTTCTGTGTTTCATCGTCAATATGAAGCTCCAAGGGTTACAGTAAACACCCAGTGGTGCGTCGCAATCTAATACTGGCCTCTCAGTAACGGCTCGTGTACAGACTGTTTTAAGATTTGCTCCCCCTGGACGTAAGTCGGCATTGTGGTGGTGGTGGTTGTTGGGATGTTTAAGGGGGACTAAACAGCGAAGGTCATCAGTCCCCCATTCCAAATTCAGGCGAGCCGAAAATCTACGGAGCAGGTAAAAACCAAAGGGGGAGGAGACGTCCCCCCAGGCGCTAAAAGAACACAAATGGAGCAACAAACATTACAGACAAGAACAGGACAGAGGAACACCAGACAGAAAGAAACAGAAGAAACAGAAGAAAGGAAGACGGCCGGAGACTGGTTGACTGACCACGAGAACAAAAAAGGGAAAGAGCCAACCATCTCACAGCACACCAGAACAGCAACAGACACAAGGACAAAAGACACAGAAAAGGAAAGGTGCAAGACCTCCCTAAATCGAACCATAAAACGGACTACCACGGATAAAATTTAAAACGGCATCAGCCATGGAGGCATCGTCAGATAAAATCAAAGCCAAAGTGCCCGGGAGATTAAAAGATTGCCGGAGTGTGCGCAGTCGAGGACACTCCAGCAAAATGTGGCCGACCGTCAGCCGGGACCCACACCGACACAAGGGGGGATCCTCCTGACGCAACAGATGGCCGTGCGTCAGGTATGTGTGGCCGATGCGCAGCCGACACAGGACTACCGAGTCCCTGCGAGAAGCCCGCAGGGAGGAACGCCACACATCGGTCGTCCCCTTGACAGCCCGCAGTTTATTCGGGGCTGTCATGTCACGCCACTCAGCAGCCCACACCCCAATCAGCTTACGGTGCAACACCATCTGCTGGTCGCGAGCCGTAAGGCCGACCTCCAAAGCCGGGGCGTCGATCGCCCCTTTGGCCAGCCTGTCTACACGTTCGTTCCCTGGGATGCCAACATGACCGGGCGTCCAAACCAGGACCACCGAACGACCAGAACGGGCAATGGCGGAAACAATCTCCTGAATGGAGGACACCAGAGGAGAGGAGGGATAGCAGCGGTTGATGGCCTGAAGGCTGCTCAGGGAGTCACTGCAAATGACGATGGACCTACCTGAGCAGAAACGCATATGCTCAAGAGCGCGCAATATGGCCACCAGCTCTGCAGTAGAAACACTGCAGCCAGCCGGCAAGGAGCGCTGCTCAAGATGAGCAGCAGGAGCAAAAGAGTAGGCAGTGCGACCATCAACCAGGGAACCATCAGTGTAGACAGTCTCACAGTCCGAAAATGAGGCGAGGAGAGCAAGAAAACGGCGACGGAGGGCCATAGGCGGAACCGAGTCCTTAGGTCCCTGTGCCAAATCCAGACGGACGGATGGCCGGGACAAACACCAGGGAGGCGTAGGTGCACGGACCCGGAAGGGAGGCGGAAGAGGGAATGAACCCAATTCCGACAGCAGGGACTGAACGCGGACAGCGACGGAAAGCCCAGACCTAGGTCGCCGTTCGGGCAGATGGAGGACCATAGCAGGGAAAAGCAGGCGACGATTGGGATGACCTGGCGAGCAATGAACGTGGACAGCATAGTCGACGAGCAGACGATGGCGGCGAATCCGCAGCGGGGGAACCCCGGCCTCCACCAGTAGACTATCCACGGGGCTGGTGCGAAAAGCGCCAGTGGCAAGCCTAACCCCACAGTGGTGTATGGGGTCTAACAACTTCAACACTGAGGGGGACGCAGACCCATAGGCCAGGCTCCCATAATCAAGCCGGGACTGCACAAGGGCTCGGTACAACCGCAGCAGCGTGCAGCGATCTGCACCCCAAGACGTGTGGCTAAGGCAGCGGAGGGCGTTGAGGTGCCGCCAGCATTTTTGCTTCAGCTGAGTAACATGAGGAACCCATGTGAGCCGGGCATCAAACACGAGTCCCAAGAAGCGGCAAGTGTCCACCACTTCAAGCAGGTGGCCGTCGAGGTAAAGTGCAGGATGAGGGTGGACCGTCCGACGCCTGCAGAAGTGCATTACTCGAGTCTTGGCAGCAGAGAACTGAAAGCCATGAGTCAGAGCCCATGACGCTGCCTTGCGAACGGCGACTTGCAGCCTGCGTTCGGCGACTCCCGTAGTCGTGGAGCTAAATGAGATGCAGAAGTCGTCGGCATACAAAGAAGGAGACACCGACGACCCCACTGCTGCAGCCAGACCATTAATGGCCACTAAAAATAAGAAGACGCTCAACACCGAGCCCTGCGGGACCCCATTTTCCTGTATGTAAGAGGAACTAGAGGTGGCACCGACTTGCACCCGGAAAGAGCGGCGCAATAAAAAGCTTTGAATAAAAGCCGGGAGCCGACCACGAAGACCCCACTCATGCAATGTGGCGAGGATGTGATGCCTCCATGTGGTGTCATACGCCTTCCGCAGATCGAAAAACACAGCAACGAGATGCTGACGTCGGGCAAAGGCCATACGGACAGCAGATTCCAGCCGCACCAAATTGTCCACTGCAGACCGGCCCCGACGGAAGCCACCCTGGGATGGAGCGAGGAGACCGCGCGACTCAAGGACCCAACACAAACGCCGCCCCACCATACGTTCGAGCAATTTGCACAAAACGTTGGTGAGGGTAATGGGACGATAGCTGTCCACCGCCAGTGGGTCCGCACCGGGCTTCAAGATGGGGACAATAACACCCTCTCGCCATTGCGACGGGAACACGCCTTCGCTCCAAATGCGATTAAATATCGCGAGAATGTGTCTCTGGCAGTCCCTGGAGAGATGCTTCAGCATCTGTGCGTGGATGCAGTCCGGTCCTGGTGCTGTATCAGGGCAGTCGGCGAGGGCAGCGAGGAATTCCCTCTCGCTGAAAGGAGCATTGTAAGTTTCAGAACGACGCGTGTGGAACGATAATGGCGTCTGCTCGGCCCGCTCCTTGAGAGAGCGAAAGGCGGGGGGATAAGTTGCAGTCGCAGAGCTCGTAGCGAAGTGCGCAGCAAGGTGTTCAGCAATGGCGGCAGCGTCCGTGCACACAGCGCCGTCCAAAGAGATCCCAGGGACACCCGTAGGGGTCTGGTGTCCATAAATCCGCCGTATCCGGGACCACACGAGCGAGGGGGAAACACGGGAGCCCAAGGAGGAAACATACCGCTCCCAGCACTCCTGCTTACGCCGTGCAATAAGACGGCGGGCGAAGGCACGGAGCCTCTTAAAGGCGATGAGGGTCTCCAGAGACGGGTGCCGTCTATGACGCTGGAGAGCCCGCCTACGGTCGCGAATAGCCTCAGCAATCTCCGGCGACCACCAGGGGACAGCCTTCCTCCGAGGGAGGCCAGAAGAACGGGGGATGGAAGCCTCGGCCGCTGAAATGATGGACGTGGTTAAAACACGAACCACCTCGTCAATGTCACCCTGTGGGGGAGACTCAATGGTTGCAGCGGAAGTAAAAGCTGGCCAGTCAGCCCTGTGGAGAGCCCAGCGGGGCAAGCGCCCAGAAGAATGACACTGGGGCAGTGACAAATAGATGGGAAAATGGTCACTACCACACAGGTCAGGGTGCACTCTCCAGTGGAGGGATGGGAGAAGGCCAGGGCTGCAAATAGAGAGATCGATGGCCGAGAACGAGCCATGGGCCACACTGAAATGCGTGGGAGCACCGGTGTTCAAGAGGCTAAGGTCGAGCTGAGCCAACACATGCTCCACGGCCCGACCGCGAACATCGGAGACAGTCCCACCCCATAGAGGGTTGTGGGCATTGAAATCACCCAGCAGCAAAAAAGGTGGCGGCAGTTCGGCTATCAGAGCAGCCAGGACATGCTGTGCGACAACACCATCAGGTGGAAGGTAAATACTGCAGACGGTGATAGCCTGTGGCGTCCACACCCGAACAGCGACAGCCTCTAAAGCTGTTTGTAGAGGTACAAACTCGCTGTGAAGAGAGTTAAGGACATAGATGCAGACGCCACCAGACACCCTTTCATAAGCTGCTCGGTTCTTAAAATAACCCCGATACCCACGGAGGGCGGGGGTTCGCAGTGCTGGAAACCAAGTTTCCTGCAGAGCAATGCAAAGGAAAGGATGACGGCTGAGAAGTTGGCGGAGCTCAGCTAGATGGTGGAAAAAACCGCTGCAGTTCCACTGGAGGATGGTATTAGCCATGGATGGGAAAGGCGTGAAGGGACTGGGGAGGCAGATTACGCCTCCGGGGCCCCTGCTGCTACTGAGTCACCACCTGGACAACAGCTGTCTATTGCATCCGAGGGACTGGCGAGATCCATGTCCTCAGCGGACGCCAGGATCTCCACCTCATCTTCGGACGCAGAGGGAGAAGGTGGCGGTGGGACAGGTGCCACCGCAATTTCAGGATGCTTGGGAGCCTTTTCCTTCGACTGCTTTGCGCGCTGAGCCTTAGGTGGTTCTGGCTGGGAGGGCCTCACTGGGTCAGTCTCTGGGACTGAAGACGACCGTGACGCCCTACGACCAGCGACCGGTGGTTGTTTGACAACCTTGCGGGTGTCCGCTTTGGCACTGGGTAAAGCCTGGGATGGGAGGGCCCCAAGGGACCCCTTCCGAGCGGGAGGAGCCGAAGAAGGCTCACGCTTCTCCGGCTGTGAAGGGGGAACAGATGTCCCCGGTGGTTGGGGTGGTGTTGCTCCTGAAGAAGATGGAGCAGGAGCAACAGGGAGTGAAGTGCCCCCCACAACCAAGGGGGCCGGTGAATGCTGACCGAGCTGAGATCGAACTGGTGTTGCAGCAGCGGCATAACTAGTTGGCATTGGCACAGGATGTAGCCGCTCAAATTTCCGCCTTGCCTCGGTGTAGGACAGGCGGTCCAGGGTCTTATATTCCATTATCTTCCTTTCTTTCTGGAAGATCCTACAGTCCGGCGAGCAGGGGGAATGGTGTTCTCCGCAGTTAACACAGATAGGAGGCGGGGCACATGGAGTATCAGGATGCGAAGGACGTCCACAATCCCGACACGTGATGCTGGAAGTACAGCGAGATGACATGTGCCCGAACTTCCAGCATTTAAAACACCGCATCGGAGGAGGGATATATGGCTTCACATCACAACGGTAAACCATCACCTTGACCTTTTCGGGTAAAACATCACCTTCGAAGGCCAAGATGAAGGCACCGGTGGCTACCTGATTATCCCTCGGACCCCGATGGACGCGCCGGACGAAGTGAACACCTCGTCGTTCGAGGTTGGCGCGTAATTCATCGTCGGACTGCAGAAGAAGATCCCTGTGGAATATAATACCCTGGACCATGTTCAGACTCTTATGCGGCGTGATGTTAACTGAAACATCCCCCAACTTGTCACAATTGAGCAACCTCCGTGACTGGGCAGAGGATGCCATTTTGATGAGCACAGAACCAGAGCGCATCTTGGACAAGCCCTCCACCTCCCCGAACTTGTCCTCTAAATGCTCCACAAAAAACTGGGGCTTGGTTGACATAAACGATTCCCCATCAACTCGCGTACACACAAGGAACCGGGGTGAATAGTCTCCACTGCCTTCTTTTGCCATACGTTCCTCCCATGGAGTGGCCAGGGAGGGAAATGATCGTGGATCGTATTTCCTGCCGTTGAGGTTAGACCTCGATCGCTTAGAGACTGCTGGTGGTGGCCCACCAGCGAGAGATGATGTACCACGCTTCATTGCGGGTCATCCGCCCTGATGCCACCTACTCCGACCAAGGGCCCTCCCCACGGGCGCCACCCAGCCGCAGCAATAGCCACCTGGCAGGATGGCCATTGCTGGGAGTCCTGATGCCCCAGGGAGATGGGCATCTACTCCTTGGCATACGTGGGGAGTAAACGGCGCAGGCATCAGTAGAGCGATCCCTGTGTTGTCAGGGGGCTACAACCAAGAGGGTACATGGCGGCCCCACCACAACGGGCTGGCTACCGTGCTGGATCTTAGGTGCAAAAATGGCCAAGGTCGTCGTCGCAGTTAAAAGAAACACTGCAGAGTGCAGTGTGGTAATCGCCCAAGAGATCGAAAACGAGCGGGACACCAGTGCAACGACGGGAAAGACGGCTAAAGGTCTAATTGCACGACGGATACAGTGCACCATGTAAGGCGCCCTTCCCCAATTGGCTCGCTCTTCGGAATAATTTAGAAAGATGGAGGTCAAACCCGAGAGGGGACCATCACATAAGGCCGAAACATGTGAGACTCCTTTTAGTCGCCTCTTACGACAGGCAGGAATACCGCGGGCCTATTCTAACCCCCGAACCCGCAGGGGGCGTCGGCATTGTGCCTACTATATTCAATCCCGATGCAATTTCTGTGTTTCATCGTCAATATGAAGCTCCAAGGGTTACAGTAAACACCCAGTGGTGCGTCGCAATCTAATACTGGCCTCTCAGTGACGGCACGTATACAGACTGTTTGAAGAATTGCTCCCCCTGGACGTAAGTCGGCATTGTGCCTACTATATTCAATCCAGATGCAATTTCTGTGTTTCATCGTCAATATGAAGCTCCAAGGGTTACAGTAAACACCCAGTGGTGCGTCGCAATCTAATACTGGCCTCTCAGTAACGGCACGTATACAGAGTGTTTGAAGCATTGCTCCCCCTGGACGTGAGTCGGCATTGTGCCTACTATATTCAATCCCGATGCAATTTCTGTGTTTCATCGTCAATATGAAGCTCCAAGGGTTACAGTAAACACCCAGTGGTGCGTCGCAATCTAATACTGGCCTCTCAGTAACGGCACGTATACAGAGTGTTTGAAGCATTGCTCCCCCTGGACGTAAGTCGGCATTGTGCCAACTATATTCAATCCCGATGCAATTTCTGTGTTTCATCGTCAATATGAAGCTCCAAGGGTTACAATAATCACCCTGTAATGCGTCCCAATCTAATACTGGGATCTTACTAACGGCACGTATACAGACTGTTTGAAGCACTGCTCCCACTGGACGTAAGTCGGCATTGTGACAACTATATTCAATCCCGATGCATTTTCTGCGTTTCATCGTCAATATGAAGTTCCAAGGGTTACAGTAAACACTCTGTGGTGCGTCGCAATCTAATACTGGCCTCTTAGTAACGGCACATATACAGACTGTTTGAAGCATTGCTCCCCGTGGACGTAAGTCGGCATTGTGCCAACTATATTCGGTCGCGATGCAATTTCTGTGTTTCATCGTCAATATGAAGCTCCAAGGGTTACAGTAAACACCCAGTGGTGCGTCGCAATCTAATACTGGCCTCTCAGTAACGGCACATATACAGACTGTTTGTAGCATAGCTCCCCCTGGACGTGAGTCGGCATTGTGCCTACTATATTCAATCCCGATGCAATTTCTGTGTTTCATCGTCAATATTAAGCTGCAAGGGTTACAGTAAACACCCAGTGGTGCGTCGCAATCTAATTCTGGCTTCTCAGGAAAGGCACGTATACAGCCTGTCTGAAGCATTGCTCCCCCTGGACGTAAGTCGGCATTGTGCCAACTATATTCAATCCCGATGCAATTTCTGTGTTACATCGTCAATATGAAGCTCCAAGGGTTACAGTAAACACCCAGTGGTGCGTCGCAATTTAATACTGGCCTCTCAGTAACGGCACGTATACAGACTGTTTGAAGAATTGCTCCCCCTGGACGTAAGTCGGCATTGTGCCAACTATATTCAATCCCGATGCAATTTCTGTGTTTCATCGTCAATAGGAAGCTCCAAGGGTTACAGTAAACACCCAGTGGTGCGTCGCAATCTAATACTGACTTCTCAGTAAGGGCACATATACAGACTGTTTGAAACATTGCTCCCCCTGGACGTAAGTCGGCATTGTGCCTACTATATTCAATCCCGATGCAATTTCTGTGTTTCATCGTCAATATGAAGCTCCAAGGGTTACAGTAAACACCCAGTGGTGCGTCGCAATTTAATACTGGCCTCTCAGGAAAGGCACGTATACAGACAGTTTGAAGCATTGCTCCCCCTGGACGTAAGTCGGCATTGTGCCTACTATATTCAATCCCGATGCAATTGCTGTGTTTCATCGTCAATATGAATCTCCAAGGGTTACAGTAAACACCCAGTGGTGTGTCGCAATCTAATACTGGCCTCTCAGTAACGGCACGTATACAGACTGTTTGAAGAATTGCTCCCCCTGGACGTAAGTCGGCATTGTGCCAACTATATTCAATCCCGATGCAATTTCTGTGTTTCATCGTCAATATGAAGCTCCAAGGGTTACAGTAAACACCCAGTGGTGCGTCGCAATCTAATACTGGCCTCTCAGTAACGGCACGTATACAGACTGTTTTAAGATTTGCTCCCCCTGGACGTAAGTCGGCATTGTGCCTACTATATTCAATCCCGATGCAATTTCTGTGTTTCATCGTCAATAAGAAGCTCCAAGTGAAACAGTAAACACCCAGTGGTGCGTCGCAATTTAATACTGACCTCTCAGTAAGAGCACATATACAGACTGTTTGAAGCATTGCTCCCCCTGGACGTAAGTCGGCATTGGGCCTACTATATTCAATCCCGATGCAATTTCTGTGTTTCATCGTATATGTGAAGCTCCAAGGGTTACAGTAAACACCCAGTGGTGCGTCGAAATCTAATACTGGCCTCTCAGTAACGGCACGTATACAGACTGTTTGAAGCATTGCTCCCCCTGGACGTAAGTCGGCATTGTGCCTACTATATTCAATCCCGATGCAATTTCTGTGTTTCATCGTCAATATGAAGCTCCAAGGGTTACAGTAAACACCCAGTGGTGCGTCGCAATCTAATACTGGGCTCTCAGGAAAGGCACGTATACAGACTGTTTGAAGCATTGCTCCCCCTGGACGTAAGTCGGCATTGTGCCTACTATATTCAATCCCGATGCTATTTCTGTGTTTCATCGTCAATATGAAGCTCCCAGGGTTACAGTAAACACCCAGTGGTGCGTCGCAATCTAATACTGGCCTCTCAGTAACGGCACGTATACAGACTGTTTGAAGAATTGCTCTCCCTGGACGTAAGTCGGCATTGTGCCAACCATATTCAATCCCTATGCAATTTCTGTGTTTCATCGTCAATATGAAGCTCCAAGGGTTACAGTAAACACCCTGTGGTGCGTCGCAATCTAATACTGGCCTCTCAATAACGGCACGTATACAGACTGTTTTAAGCATTGCTCCCCCTGGTCGTAAGTTTGCATTGTGCCTACTATATTCAATCCAGATGCAATTTCTGTGTTTCATCGTCAATATGTAGCTCCAAGGGTTACAGTAAACACCCAGTGGTGCGTCGCAATCTAATACTGACATCTCAGTAAGGGCACATATACAGGCTGTTTGAAGCATTGCTCCCCCTGGACGTAAGTCGGCATTGTGCCTACTATTTTCAATCCCGATGCAATTTCTGTGTTTCATCGTCAATATGAAGCTCCAAGGGTTACAGTAAACACCCAGTGGTGCGTCGCAATCTAATACTGGCCTCTCAGTAACAGCACGTATACAGACTGTTTGAAGCATTGCTCCCATTGGACGTAAGTCGGCATTGTGCCTACTATATTCAATCCCATTGCAATTTCTGTGTTTCATCGTCAATATGAAGCGCCAAGGGTTACAGTAAACACCCAGTGGTGCGTCGCAATCTAATACTGACCTCTCAGTAAGGGCACATATACAGTCTGTTTGAAGCATTGCTCCCCCTTTACGTAAGTCGGCATTGTGCCTACTATATTCAATCCCGATGCAATTTCTGTGTTTCATCGTCAATATGAAGCTCCAAGGGTTACAGTAAACACCCAGTGGTGCGTCGCAATCTAATCCTGGCCTGTCAGTAACGGCATGTATACAGACTGTTTTAAGCATTGCTCCCCCTGGACGTAAGACGGCATTGTGCCTACTATATTCAATCCCGATGCAATTTCTGTGTTTCATCGTCAATATGAAGCTCCAAGGGTTACAGTAAACACCCAGTGGTGCGTCGCAATCTAATACTGGCCTCTCAGTAACGGCACGTATACGGACTGTTTGAAGCATTCCTCCTCCTGGACGTAAGTCGGCATTGTGCCAACTAAATTCAACCCCGAGCAATTTCTGTGTTTCATCGTCAATATGAAGCTCCAAGGGTTACAGTAAACACCCAGTGGTGCGTCGCAATCTAATACTGGCCTCTCAGTAACGGCACGTATACAGACTGTTTGAAGCATTGTTCCCCCGGGACGTAAGTCGGCATTGTGCCTACTATATTCAATCCCGATGCAATTTCTGTGTTTCATCGTCAATATGAAGCTCCAGGGTTACAGTAAACACCCAATGGTGCGTCGCAATCTAATACTGGCCTCTCAGTAACGGCACGTATACAGCCTGTATGAAGCATTGCTCCTCCTGGACGTAAGTCGGCATTGTGCCAACTATATTCAATCCCGATGCAATTTCTGTGTTTCTTCTTCAATATGAAGTTCCAAGGGTTACAGTAAACACCCTGTGGTGCGTCGCAATATAATACTGGCCTCTTAGTAACGGCACGTATACAGACTGTTTAAAGCACTGCTCCCTCTGGACGTAATTCGGCATTGTGCCTACTATATTCAATCCCGATGCAATTTCTGTGTTTCATCAACAATATGAAGCTCCGAGGGTTACAGTAAACACCTAGTGGTGCGTCGCAATTTAATACTGGCCTGTCAGTAACGGCATGTATACAGACTGTTTTAAGCATTGCTCCCCCTGGACGTAAGACGGCATTGTGCCTACTATATTCAATCCCGATGCAATTTCTGTGTTTCATCGTCAATATGAAGCTCCAAGGGTTACAGTAAACACCCAGTGGTGCGTCGCAATCTAATACTGGCCTCTCAGTAACGGCACGTATACAGACTGTTTGAAGCATTCCTCAACCTGGACGTAAGTCGGCATTGTGCCAACTAATTTCAACCCCGTGCAATTTCTGTGTTTCATCGTCAATATGAAGCTCCAAGGGTTACAGTAAACACCCAGTGGTGCGTCGCAATCTAATACTGGCCTCGCAGTAACGGCACGTACACAGACTGTTTGAAGCATTGTTCCCCCTGGACGTAAGTCGGCATTGTGCCTACTATATTCAATCCCGATGCAATTTCTGTGTTTCATCGTCAATATGAAGCTCCAAGGGTTACAGTAATCACCCAGTGGTGCGTCGCAATCTAATACTGGCCTCTCAGTAACGGCACGTATACAGAGTGTTTGAAGCATTGCTCCCCTGAACGTGAGTCGGCATTGTGCATACTATATTCAATCCCGATGCAATTTCTGTGTTTGATCGTCAATATGAAGCTCCAAGGGTTACAGTAAACACCCAGTGGTGCGTCGCAATCTAATACTGGCCTCTCAGTAACGGCACGTATACAGACTGTTTGAAGCATTGCTCCCCCTGGACGTAAGTCGGCATTGTGCCAACTATATTCAATCCCGATGCAATCTCTCTGTTTCATCGTCAATGTGAAGCTCCAAGGGTTACAATAATCACCCTGTAATGCGTCCCAATCTAATACTGGCCTCTTACTAACGGGACGTATACAGACTGTTTGAAGCACTGCTCCCACTGGACGTAAGTCGGCATTGTGTCAACTATATTCAATCCCGATGCAATTTCTGTGTTTCATCGTCATTATGAAGTTCCAAGGGTTACAGTAAACACCCTGTGGTGCGTCGCAATCTAATACTGGCCTCTTAGTAATGGCACATATACAGACTGTTTGAAGCATTGCTCCCCGTGGACGAAAGTCGGCATTGTGCCAACTATATTCAGTCGCGATGCAATTTCTGTGTTTCACCGTCAATATGAAGCTCCAAGTGTTACAGTAAACACCCAGTGGTGCGTCGCAATCTAATACTGGCCTCGCAGTAACGGCACATATACAGACTGTTTGTAGCATTGCTCCCCCTGGACGTGAGTCGGTATTGTGCCTACTATATTCAATCCCGATGCAATTTCTGTGTTTCATCGCCAATATTAAGCTCCAAGGGTTACAGTAAACACCCAGTGGTGCGTCGCAATCTAATACTGGGCTCTCAGGAAAGGCACGTATACAGACTGTTTGAAGCATTGCTCCCCCTGGACGTAAGTCGGCATTGTGCCTACTATATTCAATCCCGATGCAATTTAGGTGTTTCATCGTCAATATTAAGCTCCAAGGGTTACAGTAAACACCCAGTGGTGCGTCGCAATCTAATACTGGCCTCTCAGTAACGGCACGTATACAGACTGTTTGAAGAATTGCTCCCCCTGGACGTAAGTCGGCATTGTGCCAACTATATTCAATCCCGATGCAATTTCTGTGTTTCATCGTCAATATGAAGCTCCAAGGGTTACAGTAAACACCCTGTGGTGCCTCGCAATCTAATACTGGCCTCTCAGTAACGGGACGTATACAGACTGTTTTAAGCATTGCTCCCCCTGGACGTAAGTCGGCATTGTGCCTACTATATTCAATCCAGATGCAATTTCTGTGTTTCATCGTCAATATGAAGCTCCAAGGGTTACAGTAAACACCCAGTGGTGCGTTCGCAATCTAATACTGACCTCTCAGTAAGGGCACATATACAGTCTGTTTGAAGCATTGCTCCCCCTTTACGTAAGTCGGCATTGTGCCTACTATATTCAATCCCGATGCAATTTCTGTGTTTCATCGTCAATATGAAGCTCCAAGGGTTACAGTAAACACCCAGTGGTGAGTCGCAATCTAATACTGGCCTCTCAGTAACAGCACGTATACAGACTGTTTGAAGCATTGCTCCCATTGGACGTAAGTCGGCATTGTGCCTACTATATTCAATCCCATTGCAATTTCTGTGTTTCATCGTCAATATGAAGCTCCAAGGGTTACAGTAAACACCCAGTGGTGCGTCGCAATCTAATCTGGGCTCTCAGGAAAGGCACGTATAGAGACTGTTTGAAGCTTTGCTCCCCCTGGACGTAAGTCGGCATTGTGCCCACTATATTCAATCCCGATTCAATTTCTGTGTTTCATCGTCAATATGAAGCTCCAAGGGTTACAGTAAACACCCAGTGGTGCGTCGCAATCTAATCCTGGCCTGTCAGTAACGGCATGTATACAGACTGTTTTAAGCATTGCTCCCCCTGGACGTAAGACGGCATTGTGCCTACTATATTCAATCCCGATGCAATTTCTGTGTTTCATCGTCAATATGAAGCTCCAAGGGTTAAAGTAAACACCCAGTGGTGCGTCGCAACCTAATACTGGCCTCTCAGTAACGGCACGTATACGGACTGTTTGAAGCATTCGTCCTCCTGGACGTAAGTCGGCATTGTGCCAACTAAATTCAACCCCGAGCAATTTCTGTGTTTCATCGTCAATATGAAGCTCCAAGGGTTACAGTAAACACCCAGTGGTGCGTCGCAATCTAATACTGGCCTCTCAGTAACGGCACGTATACAGACTGTTTGAAGCATTGTTCCCCCTGGACGTAAGTCGGCATTGTGCCTACTATATTCAATCCCGATGCAATTTCTGTGTTTCATCGTCAATATGAAGCTCCAGGGTTACAGTAAACACCCAGTGGTGCGTCGCAATCTAATACTGGCCTCTCAGTAACGGCACGTATACAGACTCTTTGAAGCATTGCTCCTCCTGGACGTAAGTCGGCATTGTGCCAACTATATTCAATCCCGATGCAATTTCTGTGTTTCTTCTTCAATATGAAGTTCCAAGGGTTACAGTAAACACCCTGTGGTGCGTCGCAATATAATACTGGCCTCTTAGTAACGGCACGTATACAGACTGTTTGAAGCACTGCTCCCTCTGGACGTAAGTCGGCATTGTGCCTACTATATTCAATCCCGATGCAATTTCTGTGTTTCATCAACAATATGAAGCTCCGAGGGTTACAGTAAACACCCAGTGGTGCGTCGCAATCTAATACTGGCCTCTCTGTAACGGCATGTATACAGACTGTTTAAAGCATTGCTCCCCTTGGACGTAAGTCGGCATTGTGCCAACTATATTCAAACCGATGCAATTTCTGTGTTTCATCATCAATATGAAGCTCCAAGGGTTACAGTAAACACCCAGTGGTGCGTCGCAATCTAATACTGGGCTCCCAGTAACGGCACGTATACAGACTGTTTGAAGCATTCCTCTCCCTGGACGTAAGTCGGCAATGTGCCTACTATATTCAATCCCGAAGCAATTTCTGTGTTTCATCGTCAATATGAAGCTCCAAGGGTTACAGTAATCACCCAGTGGTGCGTCGCAATCTAATACTGGCCTCTCAGTAACGGCACTTATACAGAGTGTTTGAAGCATTGCTCCCCCTGATCGTGAGTCGGCATTGTGCATACTATATTCAATCCCGATGCAATTTCTGTGTTTCATCGTCAATATGAAGCTCCAAGGGTTACAGTAAACACCCAGTGGTGCGTCGCAATCTAATACTGGCCTCTCAGTAACGGCACGTATACAGACTGTTTGAAGCATTGCTCGCCCTGGACGTAAGTCGGCATTGTGCCAACTATATTCAATCCCGATGCAATCTCTGTGTTTCATCGTCAATGTGAAGCTCCAAGGGTTACAATAATCACCCTGTAATGCGTCCCTATCTAATACTGGCCTCTTACTAACGGCACGTATACAGACTGTTTGAAGCACTGCTCCCACTGGACGTAAGTCGGCATTGTGCCAACTATATTCAATCCCGATGCAATTTCTGTGTTTCATCGTCATTATGAAGTTCCAAGGGTTACAGTAAACACCCTGTGCTGCGTCGCAATCTAATACTGGCCTCTTAGTAACGGCACATATACAGACTGTTCGAAGCATTGCTCCCCGTGGACGAAAGTCGGAATTGTGCCAACTATATTCAGTCGCGATGCAATTTATGTGTTTCATCGTCAATATGAAGCTCCAAGTGTTACAGTAAACACCCAGTGGTGCGTCGCAATCTAATACTGGCCTCTCAGTAACGGCACATATACAGACTGTTTGTAGCATTGCTCCCCCTGGACGTGAGTTGGCATTGTGCCTACTATATTCAATCCCGATGCAATTTCTGTGTTTCATCGCCAATATTAAGCTCCAAGGGTTACAGTAAACACCCAGTGGTGCGTCGCAATCTAATACTGGCTTCTCAGGAAAGGCACGTATACAGACTGTTTGAAGCATTGCTCCCCCTGGACGTAAGTCGGCATTGTGCCAACTATATTCAATCCCGATGCAATTTCTGTGTTTCATCGTCAATATGAAGCTCCAAGGGTTACAGTAAACACCCAGTGGTGCGGCCCAATCTAATACTGGCCTCTCAGTAACGGCACGTATACAGACTGTTTGAAGAATTGCTCCCCCTGGACGTAAGTCTGCATTGTGCCTACTATATTCAATCCCGATGCAATTTCTGTGTTTCATCGTCAATAGGAAGCTCCAAGGGTTACAGTAAACACCCAGTGGTGCGTCGCAATCTAATACTGGCCTCTCAGTAACGGCACGTATACAGACTGTTTTAAGCATTGCTCCCCCTGGACGTAAGTCGGCATTGTGCCTACTATATTCAATCCAGATGCAATTTCTGTGTTTCATTGTCAATATGAAGCTCCAAGGGTTACAGTAAACACCCAGTGGTGCGTCGCAATCTAATACTGACCTCTCAGTAAGGGCACATATACAGACTGTTTGAAACATTGCTCCCCCTGGACGTAAGTCGGCATTGTGCCTACTATATTCAATCCCGATGCAATTTCTGTGTTTCATCGTCAATATGAAGCTCCAAGGGTTACAATAAACACCCAGTGGTGCGTCGCAATTTAATACTGGCCTCTCAGGAAAGGCACGTATACAGACTGTTTGAAGCATTGCTTCCCCTGGACGTAAGTCGGCATTGTGCCTACTATATTAAAACCCGATGCAATTTCTGTGTTTCATCGTCAATATGAAGCTTCACGGGTTACAGTAAACACCCAGTGGTGCATCGCAATCTAATACTGGGCTCTCAGGAAAGGCACGTATACAGACTGTTTGAAGCATTGCTCCCCCTGGACGTAAGTCGGCATTGTGCCTACTATATTCAATCCCGATGCAATTTCTGTGTTTCATCGTCAATATGAAGCTCCAATGGTTACAGTAAACACCCAGTGGTGTGTCGCAATCTAATACTGGCCTTTCAGTAACGGCACGTATACAGACTGTTTGAAGAATTGAACCCCTGGCCGTAAGTCGGCATTGTGCCAACTATATTCAATCCCGATGCAATTTCTGTGTTTCATCGTCAATATGAAGCTCCAAGGGTTACAGTAAACACCCAGTGGTGCGTCGCAATCTAATACTGGCCTCTCAGTAACGGCTCGTGTACAGACTGTTTTAAGATTTGCTCCCCCTGGACGTAAGTCGGCATTGTGCCTACTATATTCAATCCCGATGCAATTTCTGTGTTTCATCGTCAATATGAAGCTCCAAGGGTTACAGTAAACACCCAGTGGTGCGTCGCAATCTAATACTGGCCTCTCAGTGACGGCACGTATACAGACTGTTTGAAGAATTGCTCCCCCTGGACGTAAGTCGGCATTGTGCCTACTATATTCTATCCAGATGCAATTTCTGTGTTTCATCGTCAATATGAAGCTCCAAGGGTTACAGTAAACACCCAGTGGTGCGTCGCAATCTAATACTGGCCTCTCAGTAACGGCACGTATACAGAGTGTTTGAAGCATTGCTCCCCCTGGACGTGAGTTGGCATTGTGCCTACTATATTCAATCCCGATGCAATTTCTGTGTTTCATCGTCAATATGAAGCTCCAAGGGTTACAGTAAACACCCAGTGGTCCGTCGCAATCTAATACTGGCCTCTCAGTAACGGCACGTATACAGACTGTTTGAAGCATTGCTCCCCCTGGACGTAAGTCGGCATTGTGCCAACTATATTCAATCCCGATGCAATTTCTGTGTTTCATCGTCAATATGAAGCTCCAAGGGTTACAATAATCACCCTGTAATGCGTCCCAATCTAATACTGGGATCTTACTAACGGCACGTATACAGACTGTTTGAAGCACTGCTCCCACTGGACGTAAGTCGGCATTGTGCCAACTATATTCGGTCGCGATGCAATTTCTGTGTTTCATCGTCAATATGAAGCTCCAAGGGTTACAGTAAACACCCAGTGGTGCGTCGCAATCTAATACTGGCCTCTCAGTAACGGCACATATACAGACTGTTTGTAGCATAGCTCCCCCTGGACGTGAGTCGGCATTGTGCCTACTATATTCAATCCCGATGCAATTTCTGTGTTTTATCGTCAATATTAAGCTGCAAGGGTTACAGTAAACACCCAGTGGTGCGTCGCAATCTAATACTGGCTTCTCAGGAAAGGCACGTATACAGACTGTCTGAAGCATTGCTCCCCCTGGACGTAAGTCGGCATTGTGCCAACTATATTCAATCCCGATGCAATTTCTGTGTTACATCGTCAATATGAAGCTCCAAGGGTTACAGTAAACACCCAGTGGTGCGTCGCAATTTAATACTGGCCTCTCACTAACGGCACGTATACAGACTGTTTGAAGAATTGCTCCCCCTGGACGTAAGTCGGCATTGTGCCAACTATATTCAATCCCGATGCAATTTCTGTGTTTCATCGTCAATAGGAAGCTCCAAGGGTTACAGTAAACACCCAGTGGTGCGTCGCAATCTAATACTGACTTCTCAGTAAGGGCACATATACAGACTGTTTGAAACATTGCTCCCCCTGGACGTAAGTCGGCATTGTGCCTACTATATTCAATCCCGATGCAATTTCTGTGTTTCATCGTCAATATGAAGCTCCAAGGGTTACAGTAAACACCCAGTGGTGCGTCGCAATTTAATACTGGCCTCTCAGGAAAGGCACGTATACAGACTGTTTGAAGCATTGCTCCCCCTGGACGTAAGTCGGCATTGTGCCTACTATATTCAATCCCGATGCAATTGCTGTGTTTCATCGTCAATATGAATCTCCAAGGGTTACAGTAAACACCCAGTGGTGTGTCGCAATCTAATACTGGCCTCTCAGTAACGGCACGTATACAGACTGTTTGAAGAATTGCTCCCCCTGGACGTAAGTCGGCATTGTGCCAACTATATTCAATCCCGATGCAATTTCTGTGTTTCATCGTCAATATGAAGCTCCAAGGGTTACAGTAAACACCCAGTGGTGCGTCGCAATCTAATACTGGCCTCTCAGTAATGGCACGTATACAGACTGTTTTAAGATTTGCTCCCCCTGGACGTAAGTCGGCATTGTGCCTACTATATTCAATCCCGATGCAATTTCTGTGTTTCATCGTCAATAAGAAGCTCCAAGTGAAACAGTAAACACCCAGTGGTGCGTCGCAATTTAATACTGACCTCTCAGTAAGAGCACATATACAGACTGTTTGAAGCATTGCTCCCCCTGGACGTAAGTCGGCATTGGGCCCACTATATTCAATCCCGATGCAATTTCTGTGTTTCATCGTCAATATGAAGCTCCAAGGATTACAGTAAACACCCAGTGGTGCGTCGCAATCTAATACTGGCCTCTCAGTAACGGCACGTATACAGACTGATTGAAGCATTGCTCCCACTGGACGTAAGTCGGCATTGTGCCTACTATATTCAATCCCGATGCAATTTCTGTGTTTCATCGTCAATATGAAGCTCCAAGGGTTACAGTAAACACCCAGTGGTGCGTCGCACTCTAATACTGGGCTCTCAGGAAATGCACGTATACAGACTGTTTGAAGCATTGCTCCCCCTGGTAGTAAGTCGGCATTGTGCCAACAATATTCAATCCCGATGCAATTTCTGTGTTTCATCGTCAATATGAAGCTCCAAGGGTTACAGTAAGCACCCAGTGGTGCGTCGCAATCTAATACTGGCATCTCAGTAACGGAACGTATACAGACTGTTTTAAGCATTGCTCCCCCTGGGCGTAAGTCGGCATTGTGCCTACTATCTTCAATCCAGATGCAATCTCTGTGTTTCATCGTCAATATGAAGCCCCAAGGGTTACAGTAAACACCCAGTGGTGCGTCGCAATCTAATACTGACCTCTCAGTAAGGGCACATATACAGACTGTTTGAAGCATTGCTCCCCCTGGACGTAAGTAGGCATTGTGCCTACTATATTCAATCCCGATACAATTTCTGTGTTTCATCGTCAATATGAAGCTCCAAGGGTTACAGTAAACACCCAGTGGTGCGTCGCAATCTAATACTGGCCTCTCAGTAACGGCACGTATACAGACTGTTTGAAGCAATGCTCCCATTGGTCGCAAGTCGGCATTGTGCCTACTATATTCAATCCCATTGCAATTTCTGTGTTTCATCGTCAATATGAAGCTCCAAGGGTTACAGTAAACACCCAGTGGTGCGTCGCAATCTAATCTGGGCTCTCAGGAAAGGCACGTATACAGACTGTTTGAAGCATTGCTCCCCCTGGACGCAAGTCGGCATTGTGCCTACTATATTCAATACCGATGTAATTTCTGTGTTTCATCGTCAATATGAAGCTCCAAGGGTTACAGTAAACACCCAGTGGTGCGTCGCATTCTAATACTGGCCTCTCAGTAACGGCATGTATACAGACTGTTTAAAGCATTGCTCCCCCTGGACGTAAGACGGCATTGTGCCTACTATATTCAATCCCGATGCAATTTCTGTGTTTCATCGTCAATATGAAGCTCCAAGGGTTATAGTAAACACACAGTGGTGCGTCGCAATCTAATACTGGCTTCTCAGGAAAGGCATGTATACAGACTGTTTGAAGCATTCCTCCCCCTGGACGTAAGTGGGCATTGTGCCTACTATATTCAATCCCGATGCAATTTCTGTGTTTCATCGTCAATTTACAAGCTCCAAGGATTACAGTAAACACCCAGTGGTGCGTAGCAATCTAACACTGGCCTCTCAGTAACGGCACGTATACAGAGTGTTTGAAGCATTGCTCCCCCTGGACGTAAGTCGGCATCGTACCAACTATATTCAATCCCGATGCAATTTCTGTGTTTCATCGTCAATATGAAGCTCCAAGGTTTACAGTAAACACCCAGTGGTGTGTCGCAATCTAATACTGGCCTCTCAGTAACGGCACGTATACAGACTGTTTGAAGAATTGCTCCCCCTGGACGTAAGTCGGCATTGTGCCAACTATATTCAATCCCGATGCAATTTCTGTGTTTCATCGTCAATATGAAGCTCCAAGGGTTACAGTAAACACCCAGTGGAGCGTCGCAATCTATTATTGGCCTCTTAGTAACGGCACGTATACAGACTGTTTGAAGGATTCCTCCCCCTGGACGTAAGTCGGCATTGTGCCTACTAAATTCAGTCCCGATGCAATTTCTGTGTTTCATCGTCAATATGAAGCTCCAAGGTTTACAGTAAACACCCAGTGGTGTGTCGCAATCTAATACTGGCCTCTCAGTAACCGCACGTATACAGACTGTTTGAAGAATTGCTCCCCCTGGACGTAGGTCGGCATTGTGCCAACTATATTCAATCCCGATGCAATTTCTGTGTTTCATCGTCAATATGAAGCTCCAAGGGTTACAGTAAACACCCAGTGGTGCGTCGCAATCTAATACTGGCCTCTCAGTAACGGCACGTATACAGACTGTTTGAAGCATTGCTCCCCCTGGACGTAAGTCGGCATTGTGCCTACTTTATTCAATCCCGATGCAATTTCTGTGTTTCATCGTCAATATGAAGCTCCAAGGGTTACAGTAAACACCCAGTGGTGCGTCGCAATCTAATACTGGGCTCTCAGGCAAGGCACGTATACAGACTGTTTGAAGCATTGCTCCCCCTTGACGTAAGTCGGAATTGTGCCTACTATATTCAATCCCGATGCAATTTCTGTGTTTCATCGTCAATATGAAGCTCCAAGGGTTACAGTAAACACCCAGTGGTGCGTCGCAATCTAATACTGGCCTCTCAGTAACGGCACGTATACAGACTGTTTGAAGAATTGCTCCCCCTGGACGTAAGTCGGCATTGTGCCAACTATATTCAATCCCGATGCAATTTCTGTGTTTCATCGTCAATATGAAGCTCCAATGGTTACCGTAAACACCCTGTGGTGCGTCGCAATCTAATACTGGCCTCTCAGTAACGGCACGTATACAGACTGTTTTAAGCATTGCTCCCCCTGGACGTAAGTCGGCATTGTGCCTACTATATTCAATCCAGATGCAATCTCTGTGTTTCATCGTCAATATGAAGCTCCAAGGGTTACAGTAAACACCCAGTGGTGCGTCGCAATCTAATACTGGCCTCTCAGTAACGGCACGTATACTGACTGTTTGAAGCATTGCTCCCATTGGACGTAAGTCGGCATTGTGCCTACTATATTCAATCCCATTGCAATTTATGTGTTTCATCGTCAATATGAAGCTCCAAGGGTTACAGTAAACACCCACTGGTGCGTCACAATCTAACCTGGGCTCTCAGGAAAGGCACGTATACAGACTGTTTGAAGCATTGCTCCCCCTGGACGTAAGTCGGCATTGTGCCCACTATATTCAATCCCGATGCAATTCCTGTGTTTCATCGTCAAAATGAAGCTCCAAGGGTTACAGTAAACACCCAGTGGTGCGTCGCAATCTAATACTGGCCTCTCAGTAACGGCATGTATACAGACTGTTTTAAGCATTGCTCCCCCTGGACGTAAGACGGCATTGTGCCTACTATATTCAATCCCGATATAATTTCTGTGTTTCATCGTCAATATGAAGCTCCAAGGGTTACAGTAAACACCCAGTGGTGCGTCGCAATCTAATACTGGCTTCTCAGGAAAGGCACGTATACAGACTGTTTGAAGCATCCCTCCCCCTGGACGTAAGTGGGCATTGTGCCTACTATATTCAATCCCGATGCGATTTCTGTGTTTCATCGTCAATTTACAAGCTCCAAGGATTACAGTAAACACCCAGTGGTGCGTCGCAATCTAACACTGGCCTCTCAGTAACGGCACGTATACTGACTGTTTGAAGCATTGCTCCCATTGGACGTAAGTCGGCATTGTGCCTACTATATTCAATCCCATTGCAATTTCTGTGTTTCATCGTCAATATGAAGCTCCAAGGGTTACAGTAAACACCCACTGGTGCGTCGCAATCTAACCTGGGCTCTCAGGAAAGGCACGTATACAGACTGTTTGAAGCATTGCTCCCCCTGGACGTAAGTCGGCATTGTGCCCACTATATTCAATCCCGATGCAATTCCTGTGTTTCATCGTCAAAATGAAGCTCCAAGGGTTACAGTAAACACCCAGTGGTGCTCGCAATCTAATACTGGCCTCTCAGTAACGGCATGTATACAGACTGTTTTAAGCATTGCTCCCCCTGGACGTAAGACGGCATTGTGCCTACTATATTCAATCCCGATGCAATTTCTGTGTTTCATCGTCAATATGAAGCTCCAAGGGTTACAGTAAACACCCAGTGGTGCGTCGCAATCTAATACTGGCTTCTCAGGAAAGGCACGTATACAGACTGTTTGAAGCATCCCTCCCCCTGGACGTAAGTGGGCATTGTGCCTACTATATTCAATCCCGATGCGATTTCTGTGTTTCATCGTCAATTTACAAGCTCCAAGGATTACAGTAAACACCCAGTGGTGCGTCGCAATCTAATACTGGCCTCTCAGTAACGGCACGTATACAGACTGTTTGAAGCATTGCTCCCCCGGTACGTAAGTCGGCATCGTACCAACTATATTCAATCCCGATGCAATTTCGGTGTTTCATCGTCAATATTAAGCTCCAAGGGTTACAGTAAACACCCTGTGGTGCGTCGCAATCTAATACTGGCCTCTTAGTAACGGCACGTATACAGAGTGTTTGAAGCATTGCTCCCCCTGGACGTAAGTCGGCATCGTACCAACTATATTCAATCCCGATGCAATTTCTGTGTTTCATCGTCAATATGAAGCTCCAAGGTTTACAGTAAACACCCAGTGGTGTGTCGCAATCTAATACGCGCCTCTCAGTAACGGCACGTATACAGACTGTTTGAAGAATTGCTCCCCCTGGACGTAAGTCGGCATTGTGCCAACTATATTCAATCCCGATGCAATTTCTGTGTTTCATCGTCAATATGAAGCTCCAAGGGTTACAGTAAACACCCAGTGGAGCGTCGCAATCTATTATTGGCCTCTTAGTAACGGCACGTATACAGACTGTTTGAAGGATTCCTCCCCCTGGACGTAAGTCGGCATTGTGCCTACTATATTCAGTCCCGATGCAATTTCTGTGTTTCATCGTCAATATGAAGCTCCAAGGTTTACAGTAAACACCCAGTGGTGTGTCGCAATCTAATACTGGCCTCTCAGTAACCGCACGTATACAGACTGTTTGAAGAATTGCTCCCCCTGGACGTAAGTCGGCATTGTGCCAACTATATTCAATCCTGATGCAATTTCTGTGTTTCATCGTCAATATGAAGCTCCAAGGGTTACAGTAAACACCCAGTGGTGCGTCGCAATCTAATACTGGCCTCTCAGTAACGGCACGTATACAGACTGTTTGAAGCATTGCTCCCCCTGGACGTAAGTCGGCATTGTGCCTACTTTATTCAATCCCGATGCAATTTCTGTGTTTCATCGTCAATATGAAGCTCCAAGGGTTACAGTAAACACCCAGTGGGGCGTCGCAATCTAATACTGGGCTCTCAGGAAAGGCACGTATACAGACTGTTTGAAGCATTGCTCCCCCTGGACGTAAGTCGGCATTGTGCCTACTATATTCAATCCCGATGCAATTTCTGTGTTTCATCGTCAATATGAAGCTCCAAGGGTTACAGTAAACACCCAGTGGAGCGTCGCAATCTAATACTGGCCTCTTAGTAACGGCACGTATACAGAGTGTTTGAAGCATTGCTCCCCCTGGACGTAAGTCGGCATCGTACCAACTATATTCAATCCCGATGCAATTTCTGTGTTTCATCGTCAATATGAAGCTCCAAGGTTTACAGTAAACACCCAGTGGTGTGTCGCAATCTAATACGCGCCTCTCAGTAACGGCACGTATACAGACTGTTTGAAGAATTGCTCCCCCTGGACGTAAGTCGGCATTGTGCCAACTATATTCAATCCCGATGCAATTTCTGTGTTTCATCGTCAATATGAAGCTCCAAGGGTTACAGTAAACACCCAGTGGAGCGTCGCAATCTATTATTGGCCTCTTAGTAACGGCACGTATACAGACTGTTTGAAGGATTCCTCCCCCTGGACGTAAGTCGGCATTGTGCCTACTATATTCAGTCCCGATGCAATTTCTGTGTTTCATCGTCAATATGAAGCTCCAAGGTTTACAGTAAACACCCAGTGGTGTGTCGCAATCTAATACTGGCCTCTCAGTAACGGCACGTATACAGACTGTTTGAAGAATTGCTCCCCCTGGACGTAAGTCGGCATTGTGCCAACTATATTCAATCCTGATGCAATTTCTGTGTTTCATCGTCAATATGAAGCTCCAAGGGTTACAGTAAACACCCAGTGGTGCGTCGCAATCTAATACTGGCCTCTCAGTAACGGCACGTATACAGACTGTTTGAAGCATTGCTCCCCCTGGACGTAAGTCGGCATTGTGCCTACTTTATTCAATCCCGATGCAATTTCTGTGTTTCATCGTCAATATGAAGCTCCAAGGGTTACAGTAAACACCCAGTGGGGCGTCGCAATCTAATACTGGGCTCTCAGGAAAGGCACGTATACAGACTGTTTGAAGCATTGCTCCCCCTGGACGTAAGTCGGCATTGTGCCTACTATATTCAATCCCGATGCAATTTCTGTGTTTCATCGTCAATATGAAGCTCCAAGGGTTACAGTAAACACCCAGTGGTGCGTCGCAATCTAATACTGGCCTCTCAGTAACGGCACGTATACAGACTGTTTGAAGAATTGCTCCCCCTGGACGTAAGTCGGCATTGTGCCAACTATAATCAATCCCGATGCAATTTCTGTGTTTCATCGTCAATATGAAGCTCCAATGGTTACCGTAAACACCCTGTGGTGCGTCGCAATCTAATACTGGCCTCTCAGTAACGGCACGTATACAGACTGTTTTAAGCATTGCTCCCCCTGGACGTAAGTCGGCATTGTGCCTACTATATTCAATCCAGATGCAATCTCTGTGTTTCATCGTCAATATGAAGCTCCAAGGGTTACAGTAAACACCCAGTGGTGCGTCGCAATCTAATACTGGCCTCTCAGTAACGGCACGTATACTGACTGTTTGAAGCATTGCTCCCATTGGACGTAAGTCGGCATTGTGCCTACTATATTCAATCCCATTGCAATTTCTGTGTTTCATCGTCAATATGAAGCTCCAAGGGTTGCAGTAATCACCCAGTGGTGCGTCGCAATCTAATACTGGCCTCTCAGTAACGGCATGTATACAGACTGTTTTAAGCATTGCTCCCCCTGGACGTAAGACGGCATTGTGCCTACTATATTCAATCCCGATATAATTTCTGTGTTTCATCGTCAATATGAAGCTCCAAGGGTTACAGTAAACACCCAGTGGTGCGTCGCAATCTAATACTGGCTTCTCAGGAAAGGCACGTATACAGACTGTTTGAAGCATCCCTCCCCCTGGACGTAAGTGGGCATTGTGCCTACTATATTCAATCCCGATGCGATTTCTGTGTTTCATCGTCAATTTACAAGCTCCAAGGATTACAGTAAACACCCAGTGGTGCGTCGCAATCTAATACTGGCCTCTCAGTAACGGCACGTATACTGACTGTTTGAAGCATTGCTCCCATTGGACGTAAGTCGGCATTGTGCCTACTATATTCAATCCCATTGCAATTTCTGTGTTTCATCGTCAATATGAAGCTCCAAGGGTTACAGTAAACACCCAGTGGTGCGTCGCAATCTAATACTGGCTTCTCAGGAAAGGCACGTATACAGACTGTTTGAAGCATCCCTCCCCCTGGACGTAAGTGGGCATTGTGCCCACTATATTCAATCCCGATGCAATTCCTGTGTTTCATCGTCAAAATGAAGCTCCAACGGTTACAGTAAACACCCAGTGGTGCGTCGCAATCTAATACTGGCCTCTCAGTAACGGCATGTATACAGACTGTTTTAAGCATTGCTCCCCCTGGACGTAAGACGGCATTGTGCCCACTATATTCAATCCCGATGCAATTTCTGTGTTTCATCGTCAATATGAAGCTCCAAGGGTTACAGTAAACACCCAGTGGTGCGTCGCAATCTAATTCTGGCTTCTCAGGAAAGGCACGTATACAGACTGTTTGAAGCATCCCTCCCCCTGGACGTAAGTGGGCATTGTGCCTACTATATTCAATCCCGATGCGATTTCTGTGTTTCATCGTCAATTTACAAGCTCCAAGGATTACAGTAAACACCCAGTGGTGCGTCGCAATCTAATACTGGCCTCTCAGTAACGGCACGTATACAGACTGTTTGAAGCATTGCTCCCCCGGGACGTAAGTCGGCATCGTACCAACTATATTCAATCCCGATGCAATTTCGGTGTTTCATCGTCAATATTAAGCTCCAAGGGTTACAGTAAACACCCTGTGGTGCGTCGCAATCTAATACTGGCCTCTTAGTAACGGCATGTATACAGATTGAAGCGCTGCTCCCCCTGGACGTAAGTCGGCATTGTGCCAACTATATTCAATCCCATTGCAATTTCTGTGTTTCATCGTCAATATGAAGCTCCAAGGGTTACAGTAATCACCCAGTGGTGCGTCGCAATCTAATACTGGCCTCTCAGTAACGGCATGTATACAGACTGTTTTAAGCATTGCTCCCCCTGGACGTAAGACGGCATTGTGCCCACTATATTCAATCCCGATGCAATTTCTGTGTTTCATCGTCAATATGAAGCTCTAAGGGTTACAGTAAACACCCACTGGTGCGTCGCAATCTAACCTGGGCTCTCAGGAAAGGCACGTATACAGACTGTTTGAAGCATTGCTCCCCCTGGACGTAAGTCGGCATTGTGCCCACTATATTCAATCCCGATGCAATTTCTCTGTTTCATCGTCAATATGATGCTCCAAGTGTTACAGTAAACACCCAGTTGTGCGTCGCAATCTAATACTGGCCTCTCAGTAACGCACGCATAAAGACTGTTTGAAGCATTGCTCCCCCTGGACATAAGTTGGCATTGTGCCTAATATATTCAATCCCGATGCAATTTCTGTGTTTCATCGTCAATATGAAGCTCCAAGGGTTACAGTAAACACCCAGTGGTGCGTCGCAATCTCATACTGGCCTCTCAGGAATGGCACGTATACAGACGGTTTGAAGCAATGCTACCCCTGGACGTAAGTCGGCATTGTGCCAACTATATTCAATCCCGAAGCAATGTCTGTGTTTCATCGTCAATATGAAGCTCCAATGGTTACAGTAAGCACCCTGTGGTGCGTCGCAATCTAATACTGGCCTCTCAGTAACGGCACGTATACAGACTGTTTTAAGCATTGCTTCCCCTGGACGTAAGTCGGCATTGTGCCTACTATATTCAATCCAGATGCAATTTCTGTGTTTCATCGTCAATATGAAGCTCCAAGGGTTACAGTAAACACCCAGTGGTGCGTCGCAATCTAATACTGGCCTCTCAGTAAGGGCACATATACAGACTGTTTGAAGCATTGCTCCCCCTGGACGCAAGTCGGCATTGTGCCTACTACATTCAATCCCGATGCAATTTCTGTGTTTCATCGTCAATATGAAGCTCCAAGGGTTACAGTAAACACCCAGTGGTGCGCCGCAATTTAATACTGGCCTCTCAGGAAAGGCACGTATACAGACTGTTTGAAGCATTGCTCCCCCTGGACGTAAGTCGGCATTGTGCCTACTATATTTAATCCCGATGCAATTTCTGTGTTTCATCGTCAATATGAAGCTCCAAGGGTTACAGTAAACACCCAGTGGTGCGTCGCAATCTAATACTGGGCCCTCATGAAAGGCACGTATACAGACTGTTTGAAGCATTGCTCCCCCTGGACGTAAGTCGGCATTGTGCCTACTATATTCAATCCCGATGCAATTTCTGTGTTTCATGGTCAATATGAAGTTCCAAGGGTTACATTAAACACCCAGTGGTGTGTCGCAATCTAATACTGGCCTCTCAGTAACGGCACGTATACAGACTGTTTGAAGAATTGCTCCCCCTGGACGTAAGTGGGCATTGTGCCTACTATATTCAATCCCGATGCAATTTCTGTGTTTCATCGTCAATTTACAAGCTCCAAGGATTACAGTAAACACCCAGTGGTGCGTAGCAATCTAATACTGGCCTCTCAGTAACGGCACGTATACAGAGTGTTTGAAGCATTGCTCCCCCTGGACGTAAGTCGGCATCGTACCAACTATATTCAATCCCGATGCAATTTCTGTGTTTCATCGTCAATATGAAGCTCCAAGGTTTACAGTAAACACCCAGTGGTGTGTCGCAATCTAATACTGGCCTCTCAGTAACGGCACGTATACAGACTGTTTGAAGAATTGCTCCCCCTGGACGTAAGTCGGCATTGTGCCAACTATATTCAATCCCGATGCAATTTCTGTGTTTCATAGTCAATATGAAGCTCCAAGGGTTACAGTAAACACCCAGTGGTGCGTCGCAATCTAATTCTGGCTTCTCAGTAACGGCACGTATACAGACTGTTTGAAGCATTGCTCCGCCTGGACGTAAGTCGGCATTGTGCCTACTATATTTAATCCCGATGCAATTTCAGTGTTTCATCGTCAATATGAAGCTCCAAGGGTTACAGTAAACACCCAGTGGTGCGTCGCAATCTAATACTGGCCTCTCAGGAAAGGCACGTATACAGACTGTTTGAAGCATTGCTCCCCCTGGACGTAAGTCAGCATTGTGCCTACTATATTTAATCCCGATGCAATTTCTGTGTTTCATCGTCAATATGAAGCTCCAAGGGTTACAGTAAACACCCAGTGGTGCGTCGCAATCTAATACTGGGCCCTCATGAAAGGCACGTATACAGACTGTCTGAAGCATTGCTCCCCCTGGACGTAAGTCGGCATTGTGCCAACTATATTCAATCCCGATGCAATTTCTGTGTTACATCGTCAATATGAAGCTCCAAGGGTTACAGTAAACACCCAGTGGTGCGTCGCAATTTAATACTGGCCTCTCACTAACGGCACGTATACAGACTGTTTGAAGAATTGCTCCCCCTGGACGTAAGTCGGCATTGTGCCAACTATATTCAATCCCGATGCAATTTCTGTGTTTCATCGTCAATAGGAAGCTCCAAGGGTTACAGTAAACACCCAGTGGTGCGTCGCAATCTAATACTGACTTCTCAGTAAGGGCACATATACAGACTGTTTGAAGCATTGCTCCCCCTGGACGTAAGTCGGCATTGTGCCAACTATATTCAATCCCGATGCAATTTCTGTGTTACATCGTCAATATGAAGCTCCAAGGGTTACAGTAAACACCCAGTGGTGCGTCGCAATCTAATACTGGCCTCTCAGTAACGGCACGTATACAGACTGTTTGAAGAATTCCTCCTCCTGGACGTAAGTCGGCATTGTGCCAACTAAATTCAACCCCGAGCAATTTCTGTGTTTCATCGTCAATTTGAAGCTCCAAGGGTTACAGTAAACACCCAGTGGTGCGTCGCAAATCTAATACTGGCCTCCCAGTAACGGCACGTATACAGACTGTTTGAAGCATTGCTCCCCCTGGACGTAAGTCGGCATTGTGCCTACTATATTCAATCCCGATGCAATTTCTGTGTTTCATCGTCAATATGAAGCTCCAAGGGTTACAGTAAACACCCAGTGGTGCGTCGCAATCTAATATTGGCCTCTTAGTAACGGCACGTATACAGACTGTTTGAAGGATTACTCCCCCTGGACGTAAGTCGGCATTGTGCCTACTATATTCAGTCCCGATGCAATTTCTGTGTTTCATCGTCAATATGAAGCTCCACGGTTTACAGTAAACACCCAGTGGTGCGTCGCAATCTAATACTGGCCTCTCAGTAACGGCACGTATACAGACTGTTTTAAGATTTGATCCCCCTGGACGTAAGTCGGCATTGTGCCTACTATATACCATACAGATGCAATTTCTGTGTTTCATCGTCAATATGAAGCTCCAAGGGTTACAGTAAACACCCAGTGGTGCGTCGCAATCTAATACTGACCTCTCAGTAAGGGCACATATACAGACTGTTTGAAGCATTGCTCCCCCTGGACGTAATCCGGCATTGTGCCTACTATATTCAATCCCGATGCAATTTCTGTGTTTCATCGTCAATATGAAGCTCAAGGGTTACAGTAAACACGCAGTGGTGCGTCGCAATCTAATACTGGCCTCTCAGTAACGTCACGTACACAGACTGTTTGAAGCATTGCTCCCCCTGGACGTAAGTCGGCATTGTGCATACTATATTCAATCCCGATGCAATTTCTGTGTTTCATCGTCAATATGAAGCTCCAATGGTTACAGTAAACACCCAGTGGTGTGTCGCAATCTAATACTGGCCTTTCAGTAACGGCACGTATACAGACTGTTTGAAGAATTGAACCCCTGGCCGTAAGTCGGCATTGTGCCAACTATATTCAATCCCGATGCAATTTCTGTGTTTCATCGTCAATATGAAGCTCCAAGGGTTACAGTAAACACCCAGTGGTGCGTCGCAATCTAATACTGACCTCTCAGTAAGGGCACATATACAGACTGTTTGAAGCATTGCTCCCCCCGGACGTAATCCGGCATTGTGCCTACTATATTCAATCCCGATGCAATTTCTGTGTTTCATCGTCAATATGAAGCTCAAGGGTTACAGTAAACACCCAGTGGTGCGTCGCAATCTAATACTGGCCTCTCAGTAACGTCACGTACACAGACTGTTTGAAGCATTGCTCCCCCTGGACGTAAGTCGGCATTGTGCATACTATATTCAATCCCGATGCAATTTCTGTGTTTCATCGTCAATATGAAGCTCCAATGGTTACAGTAAACACCCAGTGGTGCGTCGCAATCTAATACTGACCTCTCAGTAAGGGCACATATACAGACTGTTTGAAACATTGCTCCCCCTGGACGTAAGTCGGCATTGTGCCTACTATATTCAATCCCGATGCAATTTCTGTGTTTCATCGTCAATATGAAGCTCCAAGGGTTACAATAAACACCCAGTGGTGCGTCGCAATTTAATACTGGCCTCTCAGGAAAGGCACGTATACAGACTGTTTGAAGCATTGCTTCCCCTGGACGTAAGTCGGCATTGTGCCTACTATATTAAAACCCGATGCAATTTCTGTGTTTCATCGTCAATATGAAGCTTCACGGGTTACAGTAAACACCCAGTGGTGCATCGCAATCTAATACTGGGCTCTCAGGAAAGGCACGTATACAGACTGTTTGAAGCATTGCTCCCCCTGGACGTAAGTCGGCATTGTGCCTACTATATTCAATCCCGATGCAATTTCTGTGTTTCATCGTCAATATGAAGCTCCAATGGTTACAGTAAACACCCAGTGGTGTGTCGCAATCTAATACTGGCCTTTCAGTAACGGCACGTATACAGACTGTTTGAAGAATTGAACCCCTGGCCGTAAGTCGGCATTGTGCCAACTATATTCAATCCCGATGCAATTTCTGTGTTTCATCGTCAATATGAAGCTCCAAGGGTTACAGTAAACACCCAGTGGTGCGTCGCAATCTAATACTGGCCTCTCAGTAACGGCTCGTGTACAGACTGTTTTAAGATTTGCTCCCCCTGGACGTAAGTCGGCATTGTGCCTACTATATTCAATCCCGATGCAATTTCTGTGTTTCATCGTCAATATGAAGCTCCAAGGGTTACAGTAAACACCCAGTGGTGCGTCGCAATCTAATACTGGCCTCTCAGTGACGGCACGTATACAGACTGTTTGAAGAATTGCTCCCCCTGGACGTAAGTCGGCATTGTGCCTACTATATTCTATCCAGATGCAATTTCTGTGTTTCATCGTCAATATGAAGCTCCAAGGGTTACAGTAAACACCCAGTGGTGCGTCGCAATCTAATACTGGCCTCTCAGTAACGGCACGTATACAGAGTGTTTGAAGCATTGCTCCCCCTGGACGTGAGTCGGCATTGTGCCTACTATATTCAATCCCGATGCAATTTCTGTGTTTCATCGTCAATATGAAGCTCCAAGGGTTACAGTAAACACCCAGTGGTGCGTCGCAATCTAATACTGGCCTCTCAGTAACGGCACGTATACAGACTGTTTGAAGCATTGCTCCCCCTGGACGTCAGTCGGCATTGTGCCAACTATATTCAATCCCGATGCAATTTCTGTGTTTCATCGTCAATATGAAGCTCCAAGGGTTACAATAATCACCCTGTAATGCGTCCCAATCTAATACTGGGATCTTACTAACGGCACGTATACAGACTGTTTGAAGCACTGCTCCCACTGGACGTAAGTCGGCATTGTGACAACTATATTCAATCCCGATGCATTTTCTGCGTTTCATCGTCAATATGAAGTTCCAAGGGTTACAGTAAACACTCTGTGGTGCGTCGCAATCTAATACTGGCCTCTTAGTAACGGCACATATACAGACTGTTTGAAGCATTGCTCCCCCTGGACGTAAGTCGGCATTGTGCCAACTATATTCGGTCGCGATGCAATTTCTGTGTTTCATCGTCAATATGAAGCTCCAAGGGTTACAGTAAACACCCAGTGGTGCGTCGAAATCTAATACTGGCCTCTCAGTAACGGCACATATACAGACTGTTTGTAGCATAGCTCCCCCTGGACGTGAGTCGGCATTGTGCCTACTATATTCAATCCCGATGCAATTTCTGTGTTTCATCGTCAATATTAAGCTGCAAGGGTTACAGTAAACACCCAGTGGTGCGTCGCAATCTAATACTGGCTTCTCAGGAAAGGCACGTATACAGACTGTCTGAAGCATTGCTCCCCCTGGACGTAAGTCGGCATTGTGCCAACTATATTCAATCCCGATGCAATTTCTGTGTTACATCGTCAATATGAAGCTCCAAGGGTTACAGTAAACACCCAGTGGTGCGTCGCAATTTAATACTGGCCTCTCACTAACGGCACGTATACAGACTGTTTGAAGAATTGCTCCCCCTGGACGTAAGTCGGCATTGTGCCAACTATATTCAATCCCGATGCAATTTCTGTGTTTCATCGTCAATAGGAAGCTCCAAGGGTTACAGTAAACACCCAGTGGTGCGTCGCAATCTAATACTGACTTCTCAGTAAGGGCACATATACAGACTGTTTGAAACATTGCTCCCCCTGGACGTAAGTCGGCATTGTGCCTACTATATTCAATCCCGATGCAATTTCTGTGTTTCATCGTCAATATGAAGCTCCAAGGGTTACAGTAAACACCCAGTGGTGCGTCGCAATTTAATACTGGCCTCTCAGGAAAGGCACGTATACAGACTGTTTGAAGCATTGCTCCCCCTGGACGTAAGTCGGCATTGTGCCTACTATATTCAATCCCGATGCAATTGCTGTGTTTCATCGTCAATATGAATCTCCAAGGGTTACAGTAAACACCCAGTGGTGTGTCGCAATCTAATACTGGCCTCTCAGTAACGGCACGTATACAGACTGTTTGAAGAATTGCTCCCCCTGGACGTAAGTCGGCATTGTGCCAACTATATTCAATCCCGATGCAATTTCTGTGTTTCATCGTCAATATGAAGCTCCAAGGGTTACAGTAAACACCCAGTGGTGCGTCGCAATCTAATACTGGCCTCTCAGTAACGGCACGTATACAGACTGTTTTAAGATTTGCTCCCCCTGGACGTAAGTCGGCATTGTGCCTACTATATTCAATCCCGATGCAATTTCTGTGTTTCATCGTCAATAAGAAGCTCCAAGTGAAACAGTAAACACCCAGTGGTGCGTCGCAATTTAATACTGACCTCTCAGTAAGAGCACATATACAGACTGTTTGAAGCATTGCTCCCCCTGGACGTAAGTCGGCATTGGGCCCACTATATTCAATCCCGATGCAATTTCTGTGTTTCATCGTCAATATGAAGCTCCAAGGATTACAGTAAACACCCAGTGGTGCGTCGCAATCTAATACTGGCCTCTCAGTAACGGCACGTATACAGACTGATTGAAGCATTGCTCCCACTGGACGTAAGTCGGCATTGTGCCTACTATATTCAATCCCGATGCAATTTCTGTGTTTCATCGTCAATATGAAGCTCCAAGGGTTACAGTAAACACCCAGTGGTGCGTCGCAATCTGATACTGGGCTCTCAGGAAATGCACGTATACAGACTGTTTGAAGCATTGCTCCCCCTGGTAGTAAGTCGGCATTGTGCCAACAATATTCAATCCCGATGCAATTTCTGTGTTTCATCGTCAATATGAAGCTCCAAGGGTTACAGTAAGCACCCAGTGGTGCGTCGCAATCTAATACTGGCATCTCAGTAACGGAACGTATACAGACTGTTTTAAGCATTGCTCCCCCTGGGCGTAAGTCGGCATTGTGCCTACTATCTTCAATCCAGATGCAATCTCTGTGTTTCATCGTCAATATGAAGCCCCAAGGGTTACAGTAAACACCCAGTGGTGCGTCGCAATCTAATACTGACCTCTCAGTAAGGGCACATATACAGACTGTTTGAAGCATTGCTCCCCCTGGACGTAAGTAGGCATTGTGCCTACTATATTCAATCCCGATACAATTTCTGTGTTTCATCGTCAATATGAAGCTCCAAGGGTTACAGTAAACACCCAGTGGTGCGTCGCAATCTAATACTGGCCTCTCAGTAACGGCACGTATACATACTGTTTGAAGCATTGCTCCCATTGGACGTAAGTCGGCATTGTGCCTACTATATTCAATCCCATTGCAATTTCTGTGTTTCATCGTCAATATGAAGCTCCAAGGGTTACAGTAAACACCCAGTGGTGCGTCGCAATCTAATCTGGGCTCTCAGGAAAGGCACGTATACAGACTGTTTGAAGCATTGCTCCCCCTGGACGCAAGTCGGCATTGTGCCTACTATATTCAATACCGATGTAATTTCTGTGTTTCATCGTCAATATGAAGCTCCAAGGGTTACAGTAAACACCCAGTGGTGCGTCGCATTCTAATACTGGCCTCTCAGTAACGGCATGTATACAGACTGTTTAAAGCATTGCTCCCCCTGGACGTAAGACGGGATTTTGTGCCTACTATATTCAATCCCGATGCAATTTCTGTGTTTCATCGTCAATATGAAGCTCCAAGGGTTATAGTAAACACACAGTGGTGCGTCGCAATCTAATACTGGCTTCTCAGGAAAGGCATGTATACAGACTGTTTGAAGCATTCCTCCCCCTGGACGTAAGTGGGCATTGTGCCTACTATATTCAATCCCGATGCAATTTCTGTGTTTCATCGTCAATTTACAAGCTCCAAGGATTACAGTAAACACCCAGTGGTGCGTAGCAATCTAATACTGGCCTCTCAGTAACGGCACGTATACAGAGTGTTTGAAGCATTGCTCCCCCTGGACGTAAGTCGGCATCGTACCAACTATATTCAATCCCGATGCAATTTCTGTGTTTCATCGTCAATATGAAGCTCCAAGGTTTACAGTAAACACCCAGTGGTGTGTCGCAATCTAATACTGGCCTCTCAGTAACGGCACGTATACAGACTGTTTGAAGAATTGCTCCCCCTGGACGTAAGTCGGCATTGTGCCAACTATATTCAATCCCGATGCAATTTCTGTGTTTCATCGTCAATATGAAGCTCCAAGGGTTACAGTAAACACCCAGTGGAGCGTCGCAATCTATTATTGGCCTCTTAGTAACGGCACGTATACAGACTGTTTGAAGGATTCCTCCCCCTGGACGTAAGTCGGCATTGTGCCTACTAAATTCAGTCCCGATGCAATTTCTGTGTTTCATCGTCAATATGAAGCTCCAAGGTTTACAGTAAACACCCAGTGGTGTGTCGCAATCTAATACTGGCCTCTCAGTAACCGCACGTATACAGACTGTTTGAAGAATTGCTCCCCCTGGACGTAAGTCGGCATTGTGCCAACTATATTCAATCCCGATGCAATTTCTGTGTTTCATCGTCAATATGAAGCTCCAAGGGTTACAGTAAACACCCAGTGGTGCGTCGCAATCTAATACTGGCCTCTCAGTAACGGCACGTATACAGACTGTTTGAAGCATTGCTCCCCCTGGACGTAAGTCGGCATTGTGCCTACTTTATTCAATTGCGATGCAATTTCTGTGTTTCATCGTCAATATGAAGCTCCAAGGGTTACAGTAAACACCCAGTGGTGCGTCGCATTCTAATACTGGCCTCTCAGTAACGGCATGTATACAGACTGTTTAAAGCATTGCTCCCCCTGGACGTAAGACGGCATTGTGCCTACTATATTCAATCCCGATGCAATTTCTGTGTTTCATCGTCAATATGAAGCTCCAAGGGTTATAGTAAACACACAGTGGTGCGTCGCAATCTAATACTGGCTTCTCAGGAAAGGCATGTATACAGACTGTTTGAAGCATTCCTCCCCCTGGACGTAAGTGGGCATTGTGCCTACTATATTCAATCCCGATGCAATTTCTGTGTTTCATCGTCAATTTACAAGCTCCAAGGATTACAGTAAACACCCAGTGGTGCGTAGCAATCTAATACTGGCCTCTCAGTAACGGCACGTATACAGAGTGTTTGAAGCATTGCTCCCCCTGGACGTAAGTCGGCATCGTACCAACTATATTCAATCCCGATGCAATTTCTGTGTTTCATCGTCAATATGAAGCTCCAAGGTTTACAGTAAACACCCAGTGGTGTGTCGCAATCTAATACTGGCCTCTCAGTAACGGCACGTATACAGACTGTTTGAAGAATTGTTCCCCCTGGACGTAAGTCGGCATTGTGCCAACTATATTCAATCCCGATGCAATTTCTGTGTTTCATCGTCAATATGAAGCTCCAAGGGTTACAGTAAACACCCAGTGGAGCGTCGCAATCTATTATTGGCCTCTTAGTAACGGCACGTATACAGACTGTTTGAAGGATTCCTCCCCCTGGACGTAAGTCGGCATTGTGCCTACTAAATTCAGTCCCGATGCAATTTCTGTGTTTCATCGTCAATATGAAGCTCCAAGGTTTACAGTAAACACCCAGTGGTGTGTCGCAATCTAATACTGGCCTCTCAGTAACCGCACGTATACAGACTGTTTGAAGAATTGCTCCCCCTGGACGTAAGTCGGCATTGTGCCAACTATATTCAATCCCGATGCAATTTCTGTGTTTCATCGTCAATATGAAGCTCCAAGGGTTACAGTAAACACCCAGTGGTGCGTCGCAATCTAATACTGGCCTCTCAGTAACGGCACGTATACAGACTGTTTGAAGCATTGCTCCCCCTGGACGTAAGTCGGCATTGTGCCTACTTTATTCAATCCCGATGCAATTTCTGTGTTTCATCGTCAATATGAAGCTCCAAGGGTTACAGTAAACACCCAGTGGTGCGTCGCAATCTAATACTGGGCTCTCAGGAAAGGCACGTATACAGACTGTTTGAAGCATTGCTCCCCCTGGACGTAAGTCGGCATTGTGCCTACTATATTCAATCCCGATGCAATTTCTGTGTTTCATCGTCAATATGAAGCTCCAAGGGTTACAGTAAACACCCAGTGGTGCGTCGCAATCTAATACTGGCCTCTCAGTAACGGCACGTATACAGACTGTTTGAAGAATTGCTCTCCCTGGACGTAAGTCGGCATTGTGCCAACTATATTCAATCCCGATGCAATTTCTGTGTTTCATCGTCAATATGAAGCTCCAATGGTTACCGTAAACACCCTGTGGTGCGTCGCAATCTAATACTGGCCTCGCAGTAACGGCACGTATACAGACTGTTTTAAGCATTGCTCCCCCTGGACGTAAGTCGGCATTGTGCCTACAATATTCAATCCAGATGCAATCTCTGTGTTTCATCGTCAATATGAAGCTCCAAGGGTTACAGTAAACACCCAGTGGTGCGTCGCAATCTAATACTGGCCTCTCAGTAACGGCACGTATACATACTGTTTGAAGCATTGCTCCCATTGGACGTAAGTCGGCATTGTGCCTACTATATTCAATCCCATTGCAATTTCTGTGTTTCATCGTCAATATGAAGCTCCAAGGGTTACAGTAAACACCCACTGGTGCGTCACAATCTAACCTGGGCTCTCAGGAAAGGCACGTATACAGACTGTTTGAAGCATTGCTCCCCCTGGACGTAAGTCGGCATTGTGCCCACTATATTCAATCCCGATGCAATTCCTGTGTTTCATCGTCAAAATGAAGCTCCAAGGGTTACAGTAAACACCCAGTGGTGCGTCGCAATCTAATACTGGCCTCTCAGTAACGGCATGTATACAGACTGTTTTAAGCATTGCTCCCCCTGGACGTAAGACGGCATTGTGCCTACTATATTCAATCCCGATATAATTTCTGTGTTTCATCGTCAATATGAAGCTCCAAGGGTTACAGTAAACACCCAGTGGTGCGTCGCAATCTAATACTGGCTTCTCAGGAAAGGCACGTATACAGACTGTTTGAAGCATCCCTCCCCCTGGACGTAAGTGGGCATTGTGCCTACTATATTCAATCCCGATGCGATTTCTGTGTTTCATCGTCAATTTACAAGCTCCAAGGATTACAGTAAACACCCAGTGGTGCGTCGCAATCTAACACTGGCCTCTCAGTAACGGCACGTATACTGACTGTTTGAAGCATTGCTCCCATTGGACGTAAGTCGGCATTGTGCCTACTATATTCAATCCCATTGCAATATCTGTGTTTCATCGTCAATATGAAGCTCCAAGGGTTACAGTAAACACCCACTGGTGCGTCGCAATCTAACCTGGGCTCTCAGGAAAGGCACGTATACAGACTGTTTGAAGCATTGCTCCCCCTGGACGTAAGTCGGCATTGTGCCCACTATATTCAATCCCGATGCAATTCCTGTGTTTCATCGTCAAAATGAAGCTCCAAGGGTTACAGTAAACACCCAGTGGTGCGTCGCAATCTAATACTGGCCTCTCAGTAACGGCATGTATACAGACTGTTTTAAGCATTGCTCCCCCTGGATGTAAGACGGCATTGTGCCTACTATATTCAATCCCGATGCAATTTCTGTGTTTCATCGTCAATATGAAGCTCCAAGGGTTACAGTAAACACCCAGTGGTGCGTCGCAATCTAATACTGGCTTCTCAGGAAAGGCACGTATACAGACTGTTTGAAGCATCCCTCCCCCTGGACGTAAGTGGGCATTGTGCCTACTATATTCAATCCCGATGCGATTTCTGTGTTTCATCGTCAATTTACAAGCTCCAAGGATTACAGTAAACACCCAGTGGTGCGTCGCAATCTAATACTGGCCTCTCAGTAACGGCACGTATACAGACTGTTTGAAGCATTGCTCCCCCGGGACGTAAGTCGGCATCGTACCAACTATATTCAATCCCGATGCAATTTCGGTGTTTCATCGTCAATATTAAGCTCCAAGGGTTACAGTAAACACCCTGTGGTGCGTCGCAATCTAATACTGGCCTCTTAGTAACGGCACGTATACAGAGTGTTTGAAGCATTGCTCCCCCTGGACGTAAGTCGGCATCGTACCAACTATATTCAATCCCGATGCAATTTCTGTGTTTCATCGTCAATATGAAGCTCCAAGGTTTACAGTAAACACCCAGTGGTGTGTCGCAATCTAATACGCGCCTCTCAGTAACGGCACGTATACAGACTGTTTGAAGAATTGCTCCCCCTGGACGTAAGTCGGCATTGTGCCAACTATATTCAATCCCGATGCAATTTCTGTGTTTCATCGTCAATATGAAGCTCCAAGGGTTACAGTAAACACCCAGTGGAGCGTCGCAATCTATTATTGGCCTCTTAGTAACGGCACGTATACAGACTGTTTGAAGGATTCCTCCCCCTGGACGTAAGTCGGCATTGTGCCTACTATATTCAGTCCCGATGCAATTTCTGTGTTTCATCGTCAATATGAAGCTCCAAGGTTTACAGTAAACACCCAGTGGTGTGTCGCAATCTAATACTGGCCTCTCAGTAACCGCACGTATACAGACTGTTTGAAGAATTGCTCCCCCTGGACGTAAGTCGGCATTGTGCCAACTATATTCAATCCTGATGCAATTTCTGTGTTTCATCGTCAATATGAAGCTCCAAGGGTTACAGTAAACACCCAGTGGTGCGTCGCAATCTAATACTGGCCTCTCAGTAACGGCACGTATACAGACTGTTTGAAGCATTGCTCCCCCTGGACGTAAGTCGGCATTGTGCCTACTTTATTCAATCCCGATGCAATTTCTGTGTTTCATCGTCAATATGAAGATCCAAGGGTTACAGTAAACACCCAGTGGGGCGTCGCAATCTAATACTGGGCTCTCAGGAAAGGCACGTATACAGACTGTTTGAAGCGTTGCTCCCCCTGGACGTAAGTCGGCATTGTGCCTACTATATTCAATCCCGATGCAATTTCTGTGTTTCATCGTCAATATGAAGCTCCAAGGGTTACAGTAAACACCCAGTGGTGCGTCGCAATCTAATACTGGCCTCTCAGTAACGGCACGTATACAGACTGTTTGAAGAATTGCTCCCCCTGGACGTAAGTCGGCATTGTGCCAACTATAATCAATCCCGATGCAATTTCTGTGTTTCATCGTCAATATGAAGCTCCAATGGTTACCGTAAACACCCTGTGGTGCGTCGCAATCTAATACTGGCCTCTCAGTAACGGCACGTATACAGACTGTTTTAAGCATTGCTCCCCCTGGACGTAAGTCGGCATTGTGCCTACTATATTCAATCCAGATGCAATCTCTGTGTTTCATCGTCAATATGAAGCTCCAAGGGTTACAGTAAACACCCAGTGGTGCGTCGCAATCTAATACTGGCCTCTCAGTAACGGCACGTATACTGACTGTTTGAAGCATTGCTCCCATTGGACGTAAGTCGGCATTGTGCCTACTATATTCAATCCCATTGCAATTTCTGTGTTTCATCGTCAATATGAAGCTCCAAGGGTTACAGTAATCACCCAGTGGTGCGTCGCAATCTAATACTGGCCTCTCAGTAACGGCATGTATACAGACTGTTTTAAGCATTGCTCCCCCTGGACGTAAGACGGCATTGTGCCTACTATATTCAATCCCGATATAATTTCTGTGTTTCATCGTCAATATGAAGCTCCAAGGGTTACAGTAAACACCCAGTGGTGCGTCGCAATCTAATACTGGCTTCTCAGGAAAGGCACGTATACAGACTGTTTGAAGCATCCCTCCCCCTGGACGTAAGTGGGCATTGTGCCTACTATATTCAATCCCGATGCGATTTCTGTGTTTCATCGTCAATTTACAAGCTCCAAGGATTACAGTAAACACCCAGTGGTGCGTCGCAATCTAATACTGGCCTCTCAGTAACGGCACGTATACTGACTGTTTGAAGCATTGCTCCCATTGGACGTAAGTCGGCATTGTGCCTACTATATTCAATCCCATTGCAATTTCTGTGTTTCATCGTCAATATGAAGCTCCAAGGGTTACAGTAAACACCCACTGGTGCGTCGCAATCTAACCTGGGCTCTCAGGAAAGGCACGTATACAGACTGTTTGAAGCATTGCTCCCCCTGGACGTAAGTCGGCATTGTGCCCACTATATTCAATCCCGATGCAATTCCTGTGTTTCATCGTCAAAATGAAGCTCCAAGGGTTACAGTAAACACCCAGTGGTGCGTCGCAATCTAATACTGGCCTCTCAGTAACGGCATGTATACAGACTGTTTGAAGCATTGCTCCCCCTGGACGTAAGACGGCATTGTGCCCACTATATTCAATCCCGATGCAATTTCTGTGTTTCATCGTCAATATGAAGCTCCAAGGGTTACAGTAAACACCCAGTGGTGCGTCGCAATCTAATACTGGCTTCTCAGGAAAGGCACGTATACAGACTGTTTGAAGCATCCCTCCCCCTGGACGTAAGTGGGCATTGTGCCTACTATATTCAATCCCGATGCGATTTCTGTGTTTCATCGTCAATTTACAAGCTCCAAGGATTACAGTAAACACCCAGTGGTGCGTCGCAATCTAATACTGGCCTCTCAGTAACGGCACGTATACAGACTGTTTGAAGCATTGCTCCCCCGGGACGTAAGTCGGCATCGTACCAACTATATTCAATCCCGATGCAATTTCGGTGTTTCATCGTCAATATTAAGCTCCAAGGGTTACAGTAAACACCCTGTGGTGCGTCGCAATCTAATACTGGCCTCTTAGTAACGGCATGTATACAGATTGAAGCGCTGCTCCCCCTGGACGTAAGTCGGCATTGTGCCAACTATATTCAATCCCATTGCAATTTCTGTGTTTCATCGTCAATATGAAGCTCCAAGGGTTACAGTAATCACCCAGTGGTGCGTCGCAATCTAATACTGGCCTCTCAGTAACGGCATGTATACAGACTGTTTTAAGCATTGCTCCCCCTGGACGTAAGACGGCATTGTGCCCACTATATTCAATCCCGATGCAATTTCTGTGTTTCATCGTCAATATGAAGCTCCAAGGGTTACAGTAAACACCCACTGGTGCGTCGCAATCTAACCTGGGCTCTCAGGAAAGGCACGTATACAGACTGTTTGAAGCATTGCTCCCCCTGGACGTAAGTCGGCATTGTGCCCACTATATTCAATCCCGATGCAATTTCTCTGTTTCATCGTCAATATGATGCTCCAAGTGTTACAGTAAACACCCAGTTGTGCGTCGCAATCTAATACTGGCCTCTCAGTAACGCACGCATGAAGACTGTTTGAAGCATTGCTCCCCCTGGACATAAGTTGGCATTGTGCCTAATATATTCAATCCCGATGCAATTTCTGTGTTTCATCGTCAATATGAAGCTCCAAGGGTTACAGTAAACACCCAGTGGTGCGTCGCAATCTCATACTGGCCTCTCAGGAATGGCACGTATACAGACGGTTTGAAGCAATGCTCCCCCTGGACGTAAGTCGGCATTGTGCCAACTATATTCAATCCCGAAGCAATTTCTGTGTTTCATCGTCAATATGAAGCTCCAATGGTTACAGTAAGCACCCTGTGGTGCGTCGCAATCTAATACTGGCCTCTCAGTAACGGCACGTATACAGACTGTTTTAAGCATTGCTCCCCCTGGACGTAAGTCGGCATTGTGCCTACTATATTCAATCCAGATGCAATTTCTGTGTTTCACCGTCAATATGAAGCTCCAAGGGTTACAGTAAACACCCAGTGGTGCGTCGCAATCTAATACTGGGCTCTCAGTAAGGGCACATATACAGACTGTTTGAAGCATTGCTCCCCCTGGACGCAAGTCGGCATTGTGCCTACTACATTCAATCCCGATGCAATTTCTGTGTTTCATCGTCAATATGAAGCTCCAAGGGTTACAGTAAACACCCAGTGGTGCGCCGCAATTTAATACTGGCCTCTCAGGAAAGGCACGTATACAGACTGTTTGAAGCATTGCTCCCCCTGGACGTAAGTCGGCATTGTGCCTACTATATTTAATCCCGATGCAATTTCTGTGTTTCATCGTCAATATGAAGCTCCAAGGGTTACAGTAAACACCCAGTGGTGCGTCGCAATCTAATACTGGGCCCTCATGAAAGGCACGTATACAGACTGTTTGAAGCATTGCTCCCCCTGGACGTAAGTCGGCATTGTGCCTACTATATTCAATCCCGATGCAATTTCTGTGTTTCATGGTCAATATGAAGTTCCAAGGGTTACATTAAACACCCAGTGGTGTGTCGCAATCTAATACTGGCCTCTCAGTAACGGCACGTATACAGACTGTTTGAAGAATTGCTCCCCCTGGACGTAAGTCGGCAACGTGCCTACTATATTCAATCCCGATGCAATTTCTCTCTTTCATCGTCAATATGAAGCTCCAAGGGTTACAGTAAACACCCAGTGGTGCGTCGCAATCTAATTCTGGCTTCTCAGTAACGGCACGTATACAGACTGTTTTAAGATTTGCTCCCCCTGGACGTAAGTCGGCATTGTGCCTACTATATTCAATCCAGATGCAATTTCTGTGTTTCATCGTCAATATTAAGCTCCAAGGGTTACAGTAAACACCCAGTGGTGCGTCGCAATCTAATACTGACCTCTCAGTAAGGGCACATATAAAGACTGTTTGAAGCATTCCACCCCCTGGACGTAAGTCGGCATTGTCCCTACTATATTCAATCCCGATGCAATTTCTGTGTTTCATAGTCAATATGAAGCTCCAAGGGTTACAGTAAACACCCAGTGGTGCGTCGCAATCTAATTCTGGCTTCTCAGTAACGGCACGTATACAGACTGTTTGAAGCATTGCTCCGCCTGGACGTAAGTCGGCATTGTGCCTACTATATTTAATCCCGATGCAATTTCAGTGTTTCATCGTCAATATGAAGCTCCAAGGGTTACAGTAAACACCCAGTGGTGCGTCGCAATCTAATACTGGGCTCTCAGGAAAGGCACGTATACAGACTGTTTGAAGCATTGCTCCCACTGGACGTAAGTCGGCATTGTGCCTACTATATTCAATCCCGATGCAATTTCTGTGTTTCATCGTTAATATGAAGCTCCATGGGATACAGTAAACACCCAGTGGTGCGTCGCAATCTAATACTGGCCTCTCAGTAACGGCACGTATACAGACTGTTTGAAGAATTGCTCCCCCTGGACGTATGTCGGCATTGTGCCTACTATATTCAATCCCATTGCAATTTCTGTGTTTCATCGCCAATATGAAGCTCCAAGGGTTACAGTAAACACACTGTGGTGCGTCGCAATCTAATCTGGGCTCTCAGGAAAGGCACGTATACAGACTGTTTGAAGCATTGCTCCCCCTGGACGTAAGTCGGCATTGTGCCTACTATATTCAATCCCGATGCAATTTCTGTTTTTCATCGTCAATATGAAGCTCCAAAAGGTTACAGTAAACACCCAGTGGTGCGTCGCAATCTAATACTGGCCTCTCAGTAACGGCATGTATGCAGACTGTTTTAAGCATTGCTCCCCCTGGACGTAAGACGGCATTGTGCCTACTATATTCAATCCCGATGCAATTTCTGTGTTTCATCGTCAATATGAAGCTCCAAGGGTTACAGTAAACACCCAGTGGTGCGTCGCAATCTAATACTGGCCTCTCAGTAACGGCACGTATACAGACTGTTTGAAGAATTCCTCCTCCTGGACGTAAGACGGCATTGTGCCAACTAAATTCAACCCCGAGCAATTTCTGTGTTTCATCGTCAATTTGAAGCTCCAAGGGTTACAGTAAACACCCAGTGGTGCGTCGCAAATCTAATACTGGCCTCCCAGTAACGGCACGTATACAGACTGTTTGAAGCATTGCTCCCCCTGGACGTAAGTCGGCATTGTGCCTACTATATTCAATCCCGATGCAATTTCTGTGTTTCATCGTCAATATGAAGCTCCAAGGGTTACAGTAAACACCCAGTGGTGCGTCGCAATCTAATATTGGCCTCTTAGTAACGGCACGTATACAGACTGTTTGAAGGATTCCTCCCCCTGGACGTAAGTCGGCATTGTGCCTACTATATTCAGTCCCGATGCAATTTCTGTGTTTCATCGTCAATATGAAGCTCCACGGTTTACAGTAAACACCCAGTGGTGCGTCGCAATCTAATACTGGCCTCTCAGTAACGGCACGTATACAGACTGTTTTAAGATTTGATCCCCCTGGACGTAAGTCGGCATTGTGCCTACTATATACCATACAGATGCAATTTCTGTGTTTCATCGTCAATATGTAGCTCCAAGGGTTACAGTAAACACCCAGTGGTGCGTCGCAATCTAATACTGACCTCTCAGTAAGGGCACATATACAGACTGTTTGAAGCATTGCTCCCCCTGGACGTAATCCGGCATTGTGCCTACTATATTCAATCCCGATGCAATTTCTGTGTTTCATCGTCAATATGAAGCTCAAGGGTTACAGTAAACACCCAGTGGTGCGTCGCAATCTAATACTGGCCTCTCAGTAACGTCACGTACACAGACTGTTTGAAGCATTGCTCCCCCTGGACGTAAGTCGGCATTGTGCATACTATATTCAATCCCGATGAAATTTCTGTGTTTCATCGTCAATATGAAGCTCCAAGGGTTACAGTAAACACCCAGTGGTGCGTCGCAATCTAATACTGGGCTCTCAGGAAAGGCACGTATACAGACTGTTTGAAGCATTGCTCCCCCTGGACGTAAGTCGGCATTGTGCCTACTATATTCAATCCCGATGCAATTTCTGTGTTTCATCGTCAATATGAAGCTCCAAGGGTTACAGTAAACACCCAGTGGTGCGTCGCAATCTAATACTGGCCTCTCAGTAACGGCACGTATACAGACTGTTTGAAGAATTGCTCCCCCTGGACGTAAGTCGGCATTGTGCCAACTATATTCAATCCCGATGCAATTTCTGTGTTTCATCGTCAATATGAAGCTCCAATGGTTACAGTAAGCACCCTGTGGTGCGTCGCAATCTAATACTGGCCTCTCAGTAACGGCACGTATACAGACTGTTTTAAGCATTGCTCCAGCTGGACGTAAGTCTGCATTGTGCCTACTATATTCAATCCAGATGCAATTTCTGTGTTTCATCGTCAATATGAAGCTCCAAGGGTTACAGTAAACACCCAGTGGTGCGTCGCAATCTAATACTGACGTCTCAGTAAGGGCACATATATAGACTGTTTGAAGCATTGCTCCCCCTGGACGTAAGTCAGCATTGTGCCTACTATATTCAATCCCGATGCAATTTCTGTGTTTCATCGTCAATATGAAGCTCCAAGGGTTACAGTAAACACCCAGTGGTGCGTCGCAATCTAATACTGGCCTCTCAGTAACGGAATGTATACAGACTGTTTTAAGCATTGCTCCCCCTGGACGTAAGACGGCATTGTGCCTACTATATTCAATCCCGATGCAATTTCTGTGTTTCATCGTCAATATGAAGCTCCAAGGGTTACAGTAAACACCCAGTGGTGCGTCGCAATCTAATACTGGCTTCTCAGGAAAGGCACGTATACAGACTGTTAGAAGCATCCCTCCCCCTGGACGTAAGTGGGCATTGTGCCTACTATATTTAATCCCAATGCAATTTCTGTGTTTCATCGTCAATTTACAAGCTCCAAGGATTACAGTAAACACCCAGTGGTGCGTCGCAATCTAATTCTGGCTAGCCAGTAACGGCACGTATACAGACTGTTTTAAGATTTGCGCCCCCTGGACGTAAGTCGGCATTGTGCCTACTATATACCATACAGATGCAATTTCTGTGTTTCATCGTCAATATGAAGCTCCAAGGGTTACAGTAAACACCCAGTGGTGCGTCGCAATCTAATACTGACCTCTCTGTAACGTCACGTATACAGACTGTTTGAAGCATTGCTCCCCCTGGACGTAAGTCGGCATTGTGCCTACTATATTCAATCCCGATGCAATTTCTGTGTTTCATCGTCAATATGAAGCTCAAGGGTTACAGTAAACACCCAGTGGTGCGTCGCAATCTAATACTGGCCTCTCAGTAACGGCACGTACACAGACTGTTTGAAGCATTGCTCCCCCTGGACGTAAGTCGGCATTGTGCATACTATATTCAATCCCGATGCAATTTCTGTGTTTCATCGTCAATATGAAGCTCCAAGGGTTACAGTAAACACCCAGTGGTGCGTCGCAATCTAATACTGAGCTCTCAGGAACGGCACGTATACAGACTGTATGAAGCATTGCTCCCCCTGGACGTAAGTCGGCATTGTAACTACTATATTCAATCCCGATGCAATTTCTGTGTTTCATCGTCAATATGAAGCTCCAAGGGTTACAGTAAACACCCTGTGGTGCGTCGCAATCTAATACTGGCCTCTCAGTAACGGCACGTATACAGACTGCTTTAAGCATTGTTCCCCTGGACGTAAGTCGGCATTGTGCCTACTATATTCAATCCAGATGCAATTTCTGTGTTTCATCGTCAATATGAAGCTCCAAGGGATACAGTAAACACCCAGTGGTGCGTCGCAACCTAATACTGGCCTCTCATTAACGGCACATATACAGACTGTTTGAAGCATTGCTCCCCCTGGACGTAAGTCGGCATTGTGCCAACTATATTCGGTCGCGATGCAATTTCTGTGTTTCATCGTCAATATGAAGCTCCAAGGGTTACAGTAAACACCCAGTGGTGCGTCGCAATCTAATACTGGCCTCTCAGTAACGGCACATATACAGACTGTTTGTAGCATAGCTCCCCCTGGACGTGAGTCGGCATTGTGCCTACTATATTCAATCCCGATGCAATTTCTGTGTTTCATCGTCAATATTAAGCTGCAAGGGTTACAGTAAACACCCAGTGGTGCGTCGCAATCTAATACTGGCTTCTCAGGAAAGGCACGTATACAGACTGTCTGAAGCATTGCTCCCCCTGGACGTAAGTCGGCATTGTGCCAACTATATTCAATCCCGATGCAATTTCTGTGTTACATCGTCAATATGAAGCTCCAAGGGTTACAGTAAACACCCAGTGGTGCGTCGCAATTTAATACTGGCCTCTCAGTAACGGCACGTATACAGACTGTTTGAAGAATTGCTCCCCCTGGACGTAAGTCGGCATTGTGCCAACTATATTCAATCCCGATGCAATTTCTGTGTTTCATCGTCAATAGGAAGCTCCAAGGGTTACAGTAAACACCCAGTGGTGCGTCGCAATCTAATACTGACTTCTCAGTAAGGGCACATATACAGACTGTTTGAAACATTGCTCCCCCTGGACGTAAGTCGGCATTGTGCCTACTATATTCAATCCCGATGCAATTTCTGTGTTTCATCGTCAATATGAAGCTCCAAGGGTTACAGTAAACACCCAGTGGTGCGTCGCAATTTAATACTGGCCTCTCAGGAAAGGCACGTATACAGACTGTTTGAAGCATTGCTCCCCCTGGACGTAAGTCGGCATTGTGCCTACTATATTCAATCCCGATGCAATTGCTGTGTTTCATCGTCAATATGAATCTCCAAGGGTTACAGTAAACACCCAGTGGTGTGTCGCAATCTAATACTGGCCTCTCAGTAACGGCACGTATACAGACTGTTTGAAGAATTGCTCCCCCTGGACGTAAGTCGGCATTGTGCCAACTATATTCAATCCCGATGCAATTTCTGTGTTTCATCGTCAATATGAAGCTCCAAGGGTTACAGTAAACACCCAGTGGTGCGTCGCAATCTAATACTGGCCTCTCAGTAACGGCACGTATACAGACTGTTTTAAGATTTGCTCCCCCTGGACGTAAGTCGGCATTGTGCCTACTATATTCAATCCCGATGCAATTTCTGTGTTTCATCGTCAATAAGAAGCTCCAAGTGAAACAGTAAACACCCAGTGGTGCGTCGCAATTTAATACTGACCTCTCAGTAAGAGCACATATACAGACTGTTTGAAGCATTGCTCCCCCTGGACGTAAGTCGGCATTGGGCCCACTATATTCAATCCCGATGCAATTTCTGTGTTTCATCGTCAATATGAAGCTCCAAGGATTACAGTAAACACCCAGTGGTGCGTCGCAATTTAATACTGGCCTCTCAGTAACGGCACGTATACAGACTGATTGAAGCATTGCTCCCACTGGACGTAAGTCGGCATTGTGCCTACTATATTCAATCCCGATGCAATTTCTGTGTTTCATCGTCAATATGAAGCTCCAAGGGTTACAGTAAACACCCAGTGGTGCGTCGCAATCTAATACTGGCTTCTCAGGAAAGGCACGTATACAGACTGTTTGAAGCATCCCTCCCCCTGGACGTAAGTGGGCATTGTGCCTACTATATTCAATCCCGATGCGATTTCTGTGTTTCATCGTCAATTTACAAGCTCCAAGGATTACAGTAAACACCCAGTGGTGCGTCGCAATCTAATACTGGCATCTCAGTAACGGAACGTATACAGACTGTTTTAAGCATTGCTCCCCCTGGGCGTAAGTCGGCATTGTGCCTACTATCTTCAATCCAGATGCAATCTCTGTGTTTCATCGTCAATATGAAACCCCAAGGGTTACAGTAAACACCCAGTGGTGCGTCGCAATCTAATACTGACCTCTCAGTAAGGGCACATATACAGACTGTTTGAAGCATTGCTCCCCCTGGACGTAAGTAGGCATTGTGCCTACTATATTCAATCCCGATACAATTTCTGTGTTTCATCGTCAATATGAAGCTCCAAGGGTTACAGTAAACACCCAGTGGTGCGTCGCAATCTAATACTGGCCTCTCAGTAACGGCACGTATACAGACTGTTTGAAGCATTGCTCCCATTGGTCGTAAGTCGGCATTGTGCCTACTATATTCAATCCAATTGCAATTTCTGTGTTTCATCGTCAATATGAAGCTCCAAGGGTTACAGTAAACACCCAGTGGTGCGTCGCAATCTAATCTGGGCTCTCAGGAAATGCACGTATACAGACTGTTTGAAGCATTGCTCCCCCTGGACGCAAGTCGGCATTGTGCCTACTATATTCAATACCGATGTAATTTCTGTGTTTCATCGTCAATATGAAGCTCCAAGGGTTACAGTAAACACCCAGTGGTGCGTCGCATTCTAATACTGGCCTCTCAGTAACGGCATGTATACAGACTGTTTAAAGCATTGCTCCCCCTGGACGTAAGACGGCATTGTGCCTACTATATTCAATCCCGATGCAATTTCTGTGTTTCATCGTCAATATGAAGCTCCAAGGGTTATAGTAAACACACAGTGGTGCGTCGCAATCTAATACTGGCTTCTCAGGAAAGGCATGTATACAGACTGTTTGAAGCATTCCTCCCCCTGGACGTAAGTGGGCATTGTGCCTACTATATTCAATCCCGATGCAATTTCTGTGTTTCATCGTCAATTTACAAGCTCCAAGGATTACAGTAAACACCCAGTGGTGCGTAGCAATCTAATACTGGCCTCTCAGTAACGGCACGTATACAGAGTGTTTGAAGCATTGCTCCCCCTGGACGTAAGTCGGCATCGTACCAACTATATTCAATCCCGATGCAATTTCTGTGTTTCATCGTCAATATGAAGCTCCAAGGTTTACAGTAAACACCCAGTGGTGTGTCGCAATCTAATACTGGCCTCTCAGTAACGGCACGTATACAGACTGTTTGAAGAATTGCTCCCCCTGGACGTAAGTCGGCATTGTGCCAACTATATTCAATCCCGATGCAATTTCTGTGTTTCATCGTCAATATGAAGCTCCAAGGGTTACAGTAAACACCCAGTGGAGCGTCGCAATCTATTATTGGCCTCTTAGTAACGGCACGTATACAGACTGTTTGAAGGATTCCTCCCCCTGGACGTAAGTCGGCATTGTGCCTACTAAATTCAGTCCCGATGCAATTTCTGTGTTTCATCGTCAATATGAAGCTCCAAGGTTTACAGTAAACACCCAGTGGTGTGTCGCAATCTAATACTGGCCTCTCAGTAACCGCACGTATACAGACTGTTTGAAGAATTGCTCCCCCTGGACGTAAGTCGGCATTGTGACAACTATATTCAATCCCGATGCAATTTCTGTGTTTCATCGTCAATATGAAGCTCCAAGGGTTGCAGTAAACACCCAGTGGTGCGTCGCAATCTAATACTGGCCTCTCAGTAACGGCACGTATACAGACTGTTTGAAGCATTGCTCCCCCTGGACGTAAGTCGGCATTGTGCCTACTTTATTCAATCCCGATGCAATTTCTGTGTTTCATCGTCAATATGAAGCTCCAAGGGTTACAGTAAACACCCAGTGGTGCGTCGCAATCTAATACTGGGCTCTCAGGAAAGGCACGTATACAGACTGTTTGAAGCATTGCTCCCCCTGGACGTAAGTCGGCATTGTGCCTACTATATTCAATCCCGATGCAATTTCTGTGTTTCATCGTCAATATGAAGCTCCAAGGGTTACAGTAAACACCCAGTGGTGCGTCGCAATCTAATACTGGCCTCTCAGTAACGGCACGTATACAGACTGTTTGAAGAATTGCTCCCCCTGGACGTAAGTCGGCATTGTGCCAACTATATTCAATCCCGATGCAATTTCTGTGTTTCATCGTCAATATGAAGCTCCAATGGTTACCGTAAACACCCTGTGGTGCGTCGCAATCTAATACTGGCCTCTCAGTAACGGCACGTATACAGACTGTTTTAAGCATTGCTCCCCCTGGACGTAAGTCGGCATTGTGCCTACTATATTCAATCCAGATGCAATCTCTGTGTTTCATCGTCAATATGAAGCTCCAAGGGTTACAGTAAACACCCAGTGGTGCGTCGCAATCTAATACTGGCCTCTCAGTAACGGCACGTATACTGACTGATTGAAGCATTGCTCCCATTGGACGTAAGTCGGCATTGTGCCTACTATATTCAATCCCATTGCAATTTATGTGTTTCATCGTCAATATGAAGCTCCAAGGGTTACAGTAAACACCCACTGGTGCGTCACAATCTAACCTGGGCTCTCAGGAAAGGCACGTATACAGACTGTTTGAAGAATTGCTCCCCCTGGACGTAAGTCGGCATTGTGCCCACTATATTCAATCCCGATGCAATTCCTGTGTTTCATCGTCAAAATGAAGCTCCAAGGGTTACAGTAAACACCCAGTGGTGCGTCGCAATCTAATACTGGCCTCTCAGTAACGGCATGTATACAGACTGTTTTAAGCATTGCTCCCCCTGGACGTAAGACGGCATTGTGCCTACTATATTCAATCCCGATATAATTTCTGTGTTTCATCGTCAATATGAAGCTCCAAGGGTTACAGTAAACACCCAGTGGTGCGTCGCAATCTAATACTGGCTTCTCAGGAAAGGCACGTATACAGACTGTTTGAAGCATCCCTCCCCCTGGACGTAAGTGGGCATTGTGCCTACTATATTCAATCCCGATGCGATTTCTGTGTTTCATCGTCAATTTACAAGCTCCAAGGATTACAGTAAACACCCAGTGGTGCGTCGCAATCTAACACTGGCCTCTCAGTAACGGCACGTATACTGACTGTTTGAAGCATTGCTCCCATTGGACGTAAGTCGGCATTGTGCCTACTATATTCAATCCCATTGCAATTTCTGTGTTTCATCGTCAATATGAAGCTCCAAGGGTTACAGTAAACACCCACTGGTGCGTCGCAATCTAACCTGGGCTCTAAGGAAAGGCACGTATACAGACTGTTTGAAGCATTGCTCCCCCTGGACGTAAGTCGGCATTGTGCCCACTATATTCAATCCCGATGCAATTCCTGTGTTTCATCGTCAAAATGAAGCTCCAAGGGTTACAGTAAACACCCAGTGGTGCGTCGCAATCTAATACTGGCCTCTCAGTAACGGCATGTATACAGACTGTTTTAAGCATTGCTCCCCCTGGACGTAAGACGGCATTGTGCCTACTATATTCAATCCCGATGCAATTTCTGTGTTTCATCGTCAATATGAAGCTCCAAGGGTTACAGTAAACACCCAGTGGTGCGTCGCAATCTAATACTGGCTTCTCAGGAAAGGCACGAATACAGACTGTTTGAAGCATCCCTCCCCCTGGACGTAAGTGGGCATTGTGCCTACTATATTCAATCCCGATGCGATTTCTGTGTTTCATCGTCAATTTACAAGCTCCAAGGATTACAGTAAACACCCAGTGGTGCGTCGCAATCTAATACTGGCCTCTCAGTAACGGCACGTATACAGACTGTTTGAAGCATTGCTCCCCCGGGACGTAAGTCGGCATCGTACCAACTATATTCAATCCCGATGCAATTTCGGTGTTTCATCGTCAATATTAAGCTCCAAGGGTTACAGTAAGCACCCTGTGGTGCGTCGCAATCTAATACTGGCCTCTTAGTAACGGCACGTATACAGAGTGTTTGAAGCATTGCTCCCCCTGGACGTAAGTCGGCATCGTACCAACTATATTCAATCCCGATGCAATTTCTGTGTTTCATCGTCAATATGAAGCTCCAAGGTTTACAGTAAACACGCAGTGGTGTGTCGCAATCTAATACAGGCCTCTCAGTAACGGCACGTATACAGACTGTTTGAAGAATTGCTCCCCCTGGACGTAAGTCGGCATTGTGCCAACTATATTCAATCCCGATGCAATTTCTGTGTTTCATCGTCAATATGAAGCTCCAAGGGTTACAGTAAACACCCAGTGGAGCGTCGCAATCTATTATTGGCCTCTTAGTAACGGCACGTATACAGACTGTTTGAAGGATTCCTCCCCCTGGACGTAAGTCGGCATTGTGCCTACTATATTCAGTCCCGATGCAATTTCTGTGTTTCATCGTCAATATGAAGCGCCAAGGTTTACAGTAAACACCCAGTGGTGTGTCGCAATCTAATACTGGCCTGTCAGTAACCGCACGTATACAGACTGTTTGAAGAATTGCTCCCCCTGGACGTAAGTCGGCATTGTGCCAACTATATTCAATCCTGATGCAATTTCTGTGTTTCATCGTCAATATGAAGCTCCAAGGGTTACAGTAAACACCCAGTGGTGCGTCGCAATCTAATACTGGCCTCTCAGTAACGGCACGTATACAGACTGTTTGAAGCATTGCTCCCCCTGGACGTAAGTCGGCATTGTGCCTACTTTATTCAATCCCGATGCAATTTCTGTGTTTCATCGTCAATATGAAGCTCCAAGGGTTACAGTAAACACCCAGTGGGGCGTCGCAATCTAATACTGGGCTCTCAGGAAAGGCACGTATACAGACTGTTTGAAGCATTGCTCCCCCTGGACGTAAGTCGGCATTGTGCCTACTATATTCAATCCCGATGCAATTTCTGTGTTTCATCGTCAATATGAAGCTCCAAGGGTTACAGTAAACACCCAGTGGTGCGTCGCAATCTAATACTGGCCTCTCAGTAACGGCACGTATACAGACTGTTTGAAGAATTGCTCCCCCTGGACGTAAGTCGGCATTGTGCCAACTATAATCAGTCCCGATGCAATTTCTGTGTTTCATCGTCAATATGAAGCTCCAATGGTTACCGTAAACACCCTGTGGTGCGTCGCAATCTAATACTGGCCTCTCAGTAACGGCACGTATACAGACTGTTTGAAGCATTGCTCCCCCTGGACGTAAGTCGGCATTGTGCCTACTATATTCAATCCAGATGCAATCTCTGTGTTTCATCGTCAATATGAAGCTCCAAGGGTTACAGTAAACACCCAGTGGTGCGTCGCAATCTAATACTGGCCTCTCAGTAACGGCACGTATACTGACTGTTTGAAGCATTGCTCCCCCTGGACGTAAGTCGGCATTGTAACTACTATATTCAATCCCGATGCAATTTCTGTGTTTCATCGTCAATATGAAGCTCCAAGGGTTACAGTAAACACCCTGTGGTGCGTCGCAATCTAATACTGGCCTCTCAGTAACGGCACGTATACAGACTGCTTTAAGCATTGTTCCCCTGGACGTAAGTCGGCATTGTGCCTACTATATTCAATCCAGATGCAATTTCTGTGTTTCATCGTCAATATGAAGCTCCAAGGGTTACAGTAAACACCCAGTGGTGCGTCGCAACCTAATACTGGCCTCTCATTAACGGCACATATACAGACTGTTTGAAGCATTGCTCCCCCTGGACGTAAGTCGGCATTGTGCCAACTATATTCGGTCGCGATGCAATTTCTGTGTTTCATCGTCAATATGAAGCTCCAAGGGTTACAGTAAACACCCAGTGGTGCGTCGCAATCTAATACTGGCCTCTCAGTAACGGCACATATACAGACTGTTTGTAGCATAGCTCCCCCTGGACGTGAGTCGGCATTGTGCCTACTATATTCAATCCCGATGCAATTTCTGTGTTTCATCGTCAATATTAAGCTGCAAGGGTTACAGTAAACACCCAGTGGTGCGTCGCAATCTAATACTGGCTTCTCAGGAAAGGCACGTATACAGACTGTCTGAAGCATTGCTCCCCCTGGACGTAAGTCGGCATTGTGCCAACTATATTCAATCCCGATGCAATTTCTGTGTTACATCGTCAATATGAAGCTCCAAGGGTTACAGTAAACACCCAGTGGTGCGTCGCAATTTAATACTGGCCTCTCAGTAACGGCACGTATACAGACTGTTTGAAGAATTGCTCCCCCTGGACGTAAGTCGGCATTGTGCCAACTATATTCAATCCCGATGCAATTTCTGTGTTTCATCGTCAATAGGAAGCTCCAAGGGTTACAGTGAACACCCAGTGGTGCGTCGCAATCTAATACTGACTTCTCAGTAAGGGCACATATACAGACTGTTTGAAACATTGCTCCCCCTGGACGTAAGTCGGCATTGTGCCTACTATATTCAATCCCGATGCAATTTCTGTGTTTCATCGTCAATATGAAGCTCCAAGGGTTACAGTAAACACCCAGTGGTGCGTCGCAATTTAATACTGGCCTCTCAGGAAAGGCACGTATACAGACTGTTTGAAGCATTGCTCCCCCTGGACGTAAGTCGGCATTGTGCCTACTATATTCAATCCCGATGCAATTGCTGTGTTTCATCGTCAATATGAATCTCCAAGGGTTACAGTAAACACCCAGTGGTGTGTCGCAATCTAATACTGGCCTCTCAGTAACGGCACGTATACAGACTGTTTGAAGAATTGCTCCCCCTGGACGTAAGTCGGCATTGTGCCAACTATATTCAATCCCGATGCAATTTCTGTGTTTCATCGTCAATATGAAGCTCCAAGGGTTACAGTAAACACCCAGTGGTGCGTCGCAATCTAATACTGGCCTCTCAGTAACGGCACGTATACAGACTGTTTTAAGATTTGCTCCCCCTGGACGTAAGTCGGCATTGTGCCTACTATATTCAATCCCGATGCAATTTCTGTGTTTCATCGTCAATAAGAAGCTCCAAGTGAAACAGTAAACACCCAGTGGTGCGTCGCAATTTAATACTGACCTCTCAGTAAGAGCACATATACAGACTGTTTGAAGCATTGCTCCCCCTGGACGTAAGTCGGCATTGGGCCCACTATATTCAATCCCGATGCAATTTCTGTGTTTCATCGTCAATATGAAGCTCCAAGGATTACAGTAAACACCCAGTGGTGCGTCGCAATTTAATACTGCCCTCTCAGTAACGGCACTTATACAGACTGATTGAAGGATTGCTCCCACTGGACGTAAGTCGGCATTGTGCCTACTATATTCAATCCCGATGCAATTTCTGTGTTTCATCGTCAATATGAAGCTCCAAGGGTTACAGTAAACACCCAGTGGGGCGTCGCAATCTAATACTGGGCTCTCAGGAAATGCACGTATACAGACTGTTTGAAGCATTGCTCCCCCTGGTAGTAAGTCGGCATTGTGCCAACAATATTCAATCCCGATGCAATTTCTGTGTTTCATCGTCAATATGAAGCTCCAAGGGTTACAGTAAGCACCCAGTGGTGAGTCGCAATCTAATACTGGCATCTCAGTAACGGAACGTATACAGACTGTTTTAAGCATTGCTCCCCCTGGGCGTAAGTCGGCATTGTGCCTACTATCTTCAATCCAGATGCAATCTCTGTGTTTCATCGTCAATATGAAACCCCAAGGGTTACAGTAAACACCCAGTGGTGCGTCGCAATCTAATACTGACCTCTCAGTAAGGGCACATATACAGACTGTTTGAAGCATTGCTCCCCCTGGACGTAAGTAGGCATTGTGCCTACTATATTCAATCCCGATACAATTTCTGTGTTTCATCGTCAATATGAAGCTCCAAGGGTTACAGTAAACACCCAGTGGTGCGTCGCAATCTAATACTGGCCTCTCAGTAACGGCACGTATACAGACTGTTTGAAGCATTGCTCCCATTGGTCGTAAGTCGGCATTGTGCCTACTATATTCAATCCAATTGCAATTTCTGTGTTTCATCGTCAATATGAAGCTCCAAGGGTTACAGTAAACACCCAGTGGTGCGTCGCAATCTAATCTGGGCTCTCAGGAAATGCACGTATACAGACTGTTTGAAGCATTGCTCCCCCTGGACGCAAGTCGGCATTGTGCCTACTATATTCAATACCGATGTAATTTCTGTGTTTCATCGTCAATATGAAGCTCTAAGGGTTACAGTAAACACCCAGTGGTGCGTCGCATTCTAATACTGGCCTCTCAGTAACGGCATGTATACAGACTGTTTAAAGCATTGCTCCCCCTGGACGTAAGACGGCATTGTGCCTACTATATTCAATCCCGATGCAATTTCTGTGTTTCATCGTCAATATGAAGCTCCAAGGGTTATAGTAAACACACAGTGGTGCGTCGCAATCTAATACTGGCTTCTCAGGAAAGGCATGTATACAGACTGTTTGAAGCATTCCTCCCCCTGGACGTAAGTGGGCATTGTGCCTACTATATTCAATCCCGATGCAATTTCTGTGTTTCATCGTCAATTTACAAGCTCCAAGGATTACAGTAAACACCCAGTGGTGCGTAGCAATCTAATACTGGCCTCTCAGTAACGGCACGTATACAGAGTGTTTGAAGCATTGCTCCCCCTGGACGTAAGTCGGCATCGTACCAACTATATTCAATCCCGATGCAATTTCTGTGTTTCATCGTCAATATGAAGCTCCAAGGTTTACAGTAAACACCCAGTGGTGTGTCGCAATCTAATACTGGCCTCTCAGTAACGGCACGTATACAGACTGTTTGAAGAATTGCTCCCCCTGGACGTAAGTCGGCATTGTGCCAACTATATTCAATCCCGATGCAATTTCTGTGTTTCATCGTCAATATGAAGCTCCAAGGGTTACAGTAAACACCCAGTGGAGCGTCGCAATCTATTATTGGCCTCTTAGTAACGGCACGTATACAGACTGTTTGAAGGATTCCTCCCCCTGGACGTAAGTCGGCATTGTGCCTACTAAATTCAGTCCCGATGCAATTTCTGTGTTTCATCGTCAATATGAAGCTCCAAGGTTTACAGTAAACACCCAGTGGTGTGTCGCAATCTAATACTGGCCTCTCAGTAACCGCACGTATACAGACTGTTTGAAGAATTGCTCCCCCTGGACGTAAGTCGGCATTGTGACAACTATATTCAATCCCGATGCAATTTCTGTGTTTCATCGTCAATATGAAGCTCCAAGGGTTATAGTAAACACCCAGTGGTGCGTCGCAATCTAATACTGGCCTCTCAGTAACGGCACGTATACAGACTGTTTGAAGCATTGCTCCCCCTGGACGTAAGTCGGCATTGTGCCTACTTTATTCAATCCCGATGCAATTTCTGTGTTTCATCGTCAATATGAAGCTCCAAGGGTTACAGTAAACACCCAGTGGTGCGTCGCAATCTAATACTGGGCTCTCAGGAAAGGCACGTATACAGACTGTTTGAAGCATTGCTCCCCCTGGACGTAAGTCGGCATTGTGCCTACTATATTCAATCCCGATGCAATTTCTGTGTTTCATCGTCAATATGAAGCTCCAAGGGTTACAGTAAACACCCAGTGGTGCGTCGCAATCTAATACTGGCCTCTCAGTAACGGCACGTATACAGACTGTTTGAAGAATTGCTCCCCCTGGACGTAAGTCGGCATTGTGCCAACTATATTCAATCCCGATGCAATTTCTGTGTTTCATCGTCAATATGAAGCTCCAATGGTTACCGTAAACACCCTGTGGTGCGTCGCAATCTAATACTGGCCTCTCAGTAACGGCACGTATACAGACTGTTTTAAGCATTGCTCCCCCTGGACGTAAGTCGGCATTGTGCCTACTATATTCAATCCAGATGCAATCTCTGTGTTTCATCGTCAATATGAAGCTCCAAGGGTTACAGTAAACACCCAGTGGTGCGTCGCAATCTAATACTGGCCTCTCAGTAACGGCACGTATACTGACTGATTGAAGCATTGCTCCCATTGGACGTAAGTCGGCATTGTGCCTACTATATTCAATCCCATTGCAATTTATGTGTTTCATCGTCAATATGAAGCTCCAAGGGTTACAGTAAACACCCACTGGTGCGTCACAATCTAACCTGGGCTCTCAGGAAAGGCACGTATACAGACTGTTTGAAGAATTGCTCCCCCTGGACGTAAGTCGGCATTGTGCCCACTATATTCAATCCCGATGCAATTCCTGTGTTTCATCGTCAAAATGAAGCTCCAAGGGTTACAGTAAACACCCAGTGGTGCGTCGCAATCTAATACTGGCCTCTCAGTAACGGCATGTATACAGACTGTTTTAAGCATTGCTCCCCCTGGACGTAAGACGGCATTGTGCCTACTATATTCAATCCCGATATAATTTCTGTGTTTCATCGTCAATATGAAGCTCCAAGGGTTACAGTAAACACCCAGTGGTGCGTCGCAATCTAATACTGGCTTCTCAGGAAAGGCACGTATACAGACTGTTTGAAGCATCCCTCCCCCTGGACGTAAGTGGGCATTGTGCCTACTATATTCAATCCCGATGCGATTTCTGTGTTTCATCGTCAATTTACAAGCTCCAAGGATTACAGTAAACACCCAGTGGTGCGTCGCAATCTAACACTGGCCTCTCAGTAACGGCACGTATACTGACTGTTTGAAGCATTGATCCCATTGGACGTAAGTCGGCATTGTGCCTACTATATTCAATCCCATTGCAATTTCTGTGTTTCATCGTCAATATGAAGCTCCAAGGGTTACAGTAAACACCCACTGGTGCGTCGCAATCTAACCTGGGCTCTAAGGAAAGGCACGTATACAGACTGTTTGAAGCATTGCTCCCCCTGGACGTAAGTCGGCATTGTGCCCACTATATTCAATCCCGATGCAATTCCTGTGTTTCATCGTCAAAATGAAGCTCCAAGGGTTACAGTAAACACCCAGTGGTGCGTCGCAATCTAATACTGGCCTCTCAGTAACGGCATGTATACAGACTGTTTTAAGCATTGCTCCCCCTGGACGTAAGACGGCATTGTGCCTACTATATTCAATCCCGATGCAATTTCTGTGTTTCATCGTCAATATGAAGCTCCAAGGGTTACAGTAAACACCCAGTGGTGCGTCGCAATCTAATACTGGCTTCTCAGGAAAGGCACGAATACAGACTGTTTGAAGCATCCCTCCCCCTGGACGTAAGTGGGCATTGTGCCTACTATATTCAATCCCGATGCGATTTCTGTGTTTCATCGTCAATTTACAAGCTCCAAGGATTACAGTAAACACCCAGTGGTGCGTCGCAATCTAATACTGGCCTCTCAGTAACGGCACGTATACAGACTGTTTGAAGCATTGCTCCCCCGGGACGTAAGTCGGCATCGTACCAACTATATTCAATCCCGATGCAATTTCGGTGTTTCATCGTCAATATTAAGCTCCAAGGGTTACAGTAAACACCCTGTGGTGCGTCGCAATCTAATACTGGCCTCCTAGTAACGGCACGTATACAGAGTGTTTGAAGCATTGCTCCCCCTGGACGTAAGTCGGCATCGTACCAACTATATTCAATCCCGATGCAATTTCTGTGTTTCATCGTCAATATGAAGCTCCAAGGTTTACAGTAAACACCCAGTGGTGTGTCGCAATCTAATACGGGCCTCTCAGTAACGGCACGTATACAGACTGTTTGAAGAATTGCTCCCCCTGGACGTAAGTCGGCATTGTGCCAACTATATTCAATCCCGATGCAATTTCTGTGTTTCATCGTCAATATGAAGCTCCAAGGGTTACAGTAAACACCCAGTGGAGCGTCGCAATCTATTATTGGCCTCTTAGTAACGGCACGTATACAGACTGTTTGAAGGATTCCTCCCCCTGGACGTAAGTCGGCATTGTGCCTACTATATTCAGTCCCGATGCAATTTCTGTGTTTCATCGTCAATATGAAGCGCCAAGGTTTACAGTAAACACCCAGTGGTGTGTCGCAATCTAATACTGGCCTGTCAGTAACCGCACGTATACAGACTGTTTGAAGAATTGCTCCCCCTGGACGTAAGTCGGCATTGTGCCAACTATATTCAATCCTGATGCAATTTCTGTGTTTCATCGTCAATATGAAGCTCCAAGGGTTACAGTAAACACCCAGTGGTGCGTCGCAATCTAATACTGGCCTCTCAGTAACGGCACGTATACAGACTGTTTGAAGCATTGCTCCCCCTGGACGTAAGTCGGCATTGTGCCTACTTTATTCAATCCCGATGCAATTTCTGTGTTTCATCGTCAATATGAAGCTCCAAGGGTTACAGTAAACACCCAGTGGGGCGTCGCAATCTAATACTGGGCTCTCAGGAAAGGCACGTATACAGACTGTTTGAAGCATTGCTCCCCCTGGACGTAAGTCGGCATTGTGCCTACTATATTCAATCCCGATGCAATTTCTGTGTTTCATCGTCAATATGAAGCTCCAAGGGTTACAGTAAACACCCAGTGGTGCGTCGCAATCTAATACTGGCCTCTCAGTAACGGCACGTATACAGACTGTTTGAAGAATTGCTCCCCCTGGACGTAAGTCGGCATTGTGCCAACTATAATCAGTCCCGATGCAATTTCTGTGTTTCATCGTCAATATGAAGCTCCAATGGTTACCGTAAACACCCTGTGGTGCGTCGCAATCTAATACTGGCCTCTCAGTAACGGCACGTATACAGACTGTTTGAAGCATTGCTCCCCCTGGACGTAAGTCGGCATTGTGCCTACTATATTCAATCCAGATGCAATCTCTGTGTTTCATCGTCAATATGAAGCTCCAAGGGTTACAGTAAACACCCAGTGGTGCGTCGCAATCTAATACTGGCCTCTCAGTAACGGCACGTATACTGACTGTTTGAAGCATTGCTCCCATTGGACTTAAGTCGGCATTGTGCCTACTATATTCAATCCCATTGCAATTTCTGTGTTTCATCGTCAATATGAAGCTCCAAGGGTTACAGTAATCACCCAGTGGTGCGTCGCAATCTAATACTGGCCTCTCAGTAACGGCATGTATACAGACTGTTTTAAGCATTGCTCCCCCTGGACGTAAGACGGCATTGTGCCTACTATATTCAATCCCGATATAATTTCTGTGTTTCATCGTCAATATGAAGCTCCAAGGGTTACAGTAAACACCCAGTGGTGCGTCGCAATCTAATACTGGCTTCTCAGGAAAGGCACGTATACAGACTGTTTGAAGCATCCCTCCCCCTGGACGTAAGTGGGCATTGTGCCTACTATATTCAATCCCGATGCGATTTCTGTGTTTCATCGTCAATTTACAAGCTCCAAGGATTACAGTAAACACCCAGTGGTGCGTCGCAATCTAATACTGGCCTCTCAGTAACGGCACGTATACTGACTGTTTGAAGCATTGCTCCCATTGGACGTAAGTCGGCATTGTGCCTACTATATTCAATCCCATTGCAATTTCTGTGTTTCATCGTCAATATGAAGCTCCAAGGGTTACAGTAAACACCCACTGGTGCGTCGCAATCTAACCTGGGCTCTCAGGAAAGGCACGTATACAGACTGTTTGAAGCATTGCTCCCCCTGGACGTAAGTCGGCATTGTGCCCACTATATTCAATCCCGATGCAATTCCTGTGTTTCATCGTCAAAATGAAGCTCCAAGGGTTACAGTAAACACCCAGTGGTGCGTCGCAATCTAATACTGGCCTCTCAATAACGGCATGTATACAGACTGTTTTAAGCATTGCTCCCCCTGGACGTAAGACGGCATTGTGCCCACTATATTCAATCCCGATGCAATTTCTGTGTTTCATCGTCAATATGAAGCTCCAAGGGTTACAGTAAACACCCAGTGGTGCGTCGCAATCTAATACTGGCTTCTCAGGAAAGGCACGTATACAGACTGTTTGAAGCATCCCTCCCCCTGGACGTAAGTGGGCATTGTGCCTACTATATTCAATCCCGATGCGATTTCTGTGTTTCATCGTCAATTTACAAGCTCCAAGGATTACAGTAAACACCCAGTGGTGCGTCGCAATCTAATACTGGCCTCTCAGTAACGGCACGTATACAGACTGTTTGAAGCATTGCTCCCCCGGGACGTAAGTCGGCATCGTACCAACTATATTCAATCCCGATGCAATTTCGGTGTTTCATCGTCAATATTAAGCTCCAAGGGTTACAGTAAACACCCTGTGGTGCGTCGCAATCTAATACTGGCCTCTTAGTAACGGCATGTATACAGATTGAAGCGCTGCTCCCCCTGGACGTAAGTCGGCATTGTGCCAACTATATTCAATCCCATTGCAATTTCTGTGTTTCATCGTCAATATGAAGCTCCAAGGGTTACAGTAATCACCCAGTGGTGCGTCGCAATCTAATACTGGCCTCTCAGTAACGGCATGTATACAGACTGTTTTAAGCATTGCTCCCCCTGGACGTAAGACGGCATTGTGCCCACTATATTCAATCCCGATGCAATTTCTGTGTTTCATCGTCAATATGAAGCTCCAAGGGTTACAGTAAACACCCACTGGTGCGTCGCAATCTAACCTGGGCTCTCAGGAAAGGCACGTATACAGACTGTTTGAAGCATTGCTCCCCCTGGACGTAAGTCGGCATTGTGCCCACAATATTCAATCCCGATGCAATTTCTCTGTTTCATCGTCAATATGATGCTCCAAGTGTTACAGTAAACACCCAGTTGTGCGTCGCAATCTAATACTGGCCTCTCAGTAACGCACGCATAAAGACTGTTTGAAGCATTGCTCCCCCTGGACATAAGTTGGCATTGTACCTAATATATTCAATCCCGATGCAATTTCTGTGTTTCATCGTCAATATGAAGCTCCAAGGGTTACAGTAAACACCCAGTGGTGCGTCGCAATCTCATACTGGCCTCTCAGGAATGGCACGTATACAGACGGTTTGAAGCAATGCTCCCCCTGGACGTAAGTCGGCATTGTGCCAACTATATTCAATCCCGAAGCAATTTCTGTGTTTCATCGTCAATATGAAGCTCCAATGGTTACAGTAAGCACCCTGTGGTGCGTCGCAATCTAATACTGGCCTCTCAGTAACGGCACGTATACAGACTGTTTTAAGCATTGCTCCCCCTGGACGTAAGTCGGCATTGTGCCTACTATATTCAATCCAGATGCAATTTCTGTGTTTCATCGTCAATATGAAGCTCCAAGGGTTACAGTAAACACCCAGTGGTGCGTCGCAATCTAATACTGGGCTCTCAGTAAGGGCACATATACAGACTGTTTGAAGCATTGCTCCCCATGGACGCAAGTCGGCATTGTGCCTACTACATTCAATCCCGATGCAATTTCTGTGTTTCATCGTCAATATGAAGCTCCAAGGGTTACAGTAAACACCCAGTGGTGCGCCGCAATTTAATACTGGCCTCTCAGGAAAGGCACGTATACAGACTGTTTGAAGCATTGCTCCCCCTGGACGTAAGTCGGCATTGTGCCTACTATATTTAATCCCGATGCAATTTCTGTGTTTCATCGTCAATATGAAGCTCCAAGGGTTACAGTAAACACCCAGTGGTGCGTCGCAATCTAATACTGGGCTCTCAGGAAAGGCACGTATACAGACTGTTTGAAGCATTGCTCCCCCTGGACGTAAGTCGGCATTGTGCCTACTATATTCAATCCCGATGCAATTTCTGTGTTTCATGGTCAATATGAAGTTCCAAGGGTTACATTAAACACCCAGTGGTGTGTCGCAATCTAATACTGGCCTCTCAGTAACGGCACGTATACAGACTGTTTGAAGAATTGCTCCCCCTGGACGTAAGTCGGCAACGTGCCTACTATATTCAATCCCGATGCAATTTCTCTCTTTCATCGTCAATATGAAGCTCCAAGGGTTACAGTAAACACCCAGTGGTGCGTCGCAATCTAATTCTGGCTTCTCAGTAACGGCACGTATACAGACTGTTTTAAGATTTGCTCCCCCTGGACGTAAGTCGGCATTGTGCCTACTATATTCAATCCAGATGCAATTTCTGTGTTTCATCGTCAATATTAAGCTCCAAGGGTTACAGTAAACACCCAGTGGTGCGTCGCAATCTAATACTGACCTCTCAGTAAGGGCACATATAAAGACTGTTTGAAGCATTCCACCCCCTGGACGTAAGTCGGCATTGTCCCTACTATATTCAATCCCGATGCAATTTCTGTGTTTCATAGTCAATATGAAGCTCCAAGGGTTACAGTAAACACCCAGTGGTGCGTCGCAATCTAATTCTGGCTTCTCAGTAACGGCACGTATACAGACTGTTTGAAGCATTGCTCCGCCTGGACGTAAGTCGGCATTGTGCCTACTATATTTAATCCCGATGCAATTTCAGTGTTTCATCGTCAATATGAAGCTCCAAGGGTTACAGTAAACACCCAGTGGTGCGTCGCAATCTAATACTGGGCTCTCAGGAAAGGCACGTATACAGACTGTTTGAAGCATTGCTCCCCCTGGACGTAAGTCGGCATTGTGCCTACTATATTCAATCCCGATGCAATTTCTGTGTTTCATCGTTAATATGAAGCTCCATGGGATACAGTAAACACCCAGTGGTGCGTCGCAATCTAATACTGGCCTCTCAGTAACGGCACGTATACAGACTGTTTGAAGAATTGCTCCCCCTGGACGTATGTCGGCATTGTGCCTACTATATTCAATCCCATTGCAATTTCTGTGTTTCATCGTCAATATGAAGCTCCAAGGGTTACAGTAAACACACTGTGGTGCGTCGCAATCTAATCTGGGCTCTCAGGAAAGGCACGTATACAGACTGTTTGAAGCATTGCTCCCCCTGGACGTAAGTCGGCATTGTGCCTACTATATTCAATCCCGATGCAATTTCTGTTTTTCATCGTCAATATGAAGCTCCAAAAGGTTACAGTAAACACCCAGTGGTGCGTCGCAATCTAATACTGGCCTCTCAGTAACGGCATGTATGCAGACTGTTTTAAGCATTGCTCCCCCTGGACGTAAGACGGCATTGTGCCTACTATATTCAATCCCGATGCAATTTCTGTGTTTCATCGTCAATATGAAGCTCCAAGGGTTACAGTAAACACCCAGTGGTGCGTCGCAATCTAATACTGGCCTCTCATTAACGGCACGTATACAGACTGTTTGAAGAATTCCTCCTCCTGGACGTAAGTCGGCATTGTGCCAACTAAATTCAACCCCGAGCAATTTCTGTGTTTCATCGTCAATTTGAAGCTCCAAGGGTTACAGTAAACACCCAGTGGTGCGTCGCAAATCTAATACTGGCCTCCCAGTAACGGCACGTATACAGACTGTTTGAAGCATTGCTCCCCCTGGACGAAAGTCGGCATTGTGCCTACTATATTCAATCCCGATGCAATTTCTGTGTTTCATCGTCAATATGAAGCTCCAAGGGTTACAGTAAACACCCAGTGGTGCGTCACAATCTAATATTGGCCTCTTAGTAACGGCACGTATACAGACTGTTTGAAGGATTCCTCCCCCTGGACGTAAGTCGGCATTGTGCCTACTATATTCAGTCCCGATGCAATTTCTGTGTTTCATCGTCAATATGAAGCTCCACGGTTTACAGTAAACACCCAGTGGTGCGTCGCAATCTAATACTGGCCTCTCAGTAACGGCACGTATACAGACTGTTTTAAGATTTGATCCCCCTGGACGTAAGTCGGCATTGTGCCTACTATATACCATACAGATGCAATTTCTGTGTTTCATCGTCAATATGAAGCTCCAAGGGTTACAGTAAACACCCAGTGGTGCGTCGCAATCTAATACTGACCTCTCTGTAAGGGCACATATACAGACTGTTTGAAGCATTGCTCCCCCTGGACGTAATCCGGCATTGTGCCTACTATATTCAATCCCGATGCAATTTCTGTGTTTCATCGTCAATATGAAGCTCAAGGGTTACAGTAAACACCCAGTGGTGCGTCGCAATCTAATACTGGCCTCTCAGTAACGTCACGTACACAGACTGTTTGAAGCATTGCTCCCCCTGGACGTAAGTCGGCATTGTGCATACTATATTCAATCCCGATGCAATTTCTGTGTTTCATCGTCAATATGAAGCTCCAAGGGTTACAGTAAACACCCAGTGGTGCGTCGCAATCTAATACTGGGCTCTCAGGAAAGGCACGTATACAGACTGTTTGAAGCATTGCTCCCCCTGGACGTAAGTCGGCATTGTGCCTACTATATTCAATCCCGATGCAATTTCTGTGTTTCATCGTCAATTTACAAGCTCCAAGGGTTACAGTAAACACCCAGTGGTGCGTCGCAATCTAATACTGGCCTCTCAGTAACGGCACGTATACAGACTGTTTGAAGAATTGCTCCCCCTGGACGTAAGTCGGCATTGTGCCAACTATATTCAATCCCGATGCAATTTCTGTGTTTCATCGTCAATATGAAGCTCCAATGGTTACAGTAAGCACCCTGTGGTGCGTCGCAATCTAATACTGGCCTCTCAGTAACGGCACGTATACAGACTGTTTTAAGCATTGCTCCCCCTGGACGTAAGTCTGCATTGTGCCTTCTATATTCAATCCAGATGCAATTTCTGTGTTTCATCGTCAATATGAAGCTCCAAGGGTTACAGTAAACACCCAGTGGTGCGTCGCAATCTAATACTGACGTCTCAGTAAGGGCACATATATAGACTGTTTGAAGCATTGCTCCCCCTGGACGTAAGTCGGCATTGTGCCTACTATATTCAATCCCGATGCAATTTCTGTGTTTCATCGTCAATATGAAGCTCCAAGGGTTACAGTAAACACCCAGTGGTGCGTCGCAATCTAATACTGGCCTCTCAGTAACGGAATGTATACAGACTGTTTTAAGCATTGCTCCCCCTGGACGTAAGACGGCATTGTGCCTACTATATTCAATCCCGATGCAATTTCTGTGTTTCATCGTCAATATGAAGCTCCAAGGGTTACAGTAAACACCCAGTGGTGCGTCGCAATCTAATACTGGCTTCTCAGGAAAGGCACGTATACAGACTGTTAGAAGCATCCCTCCCCCTGGACGTAAGTGGGCATTGTGCCTACTATATTTAATCCCGATGCAATTGCTGTGTTTCATCGTCAATTTACAAGCTCCAAGGATTACAGTAAACACCCAGTGGTGCGTCGCAATCTAATTCTGGCTAGTCAGTAACGGCACGTATACAGACTGTTTTAAGATTTGCTCCCCCTGGACGTAAGTCGGCATTGTGCCTACTATATACCATACAGATGCAATTTCTGTGTTTCATCGTCAATATGAAGCTCCAAGGGTTACAGTAAACACCCAGTGGTGCGTCGCAATCTAATACTGACCTCTCTGTAACGTCACGTATACAGACTGTTTGAAGCATTGCTCCCCCTGGACGTAAGTCGGCATTGTGCCTACTATATTCAATCCCGATGCAATTTCTGTGTTTCATCGTCAATATGAAGCTCAAGGGTTACAGTAAACACCCAGTGGTGCGTCGCAATCTAATACTGGCATCTCAGTAACGGCACGTACACAGACTGTTTGAAGCATTGCTCCCCCTGGACGTAAGTCGGCATTGTGCATACTATATTCAATCCCGATGCAATTTCTGTGTTTCATCGTCAATATGAAGCTCCAAGGGTTACAGTAAACACCCAGTGGTGCGTCGCAATCTAATACTGGGCTCTCAGGAACGGCACGTGTACAGACTGTTTGAAGCATTGCTCCCCCTGGACGTAAGTCGGCATTGTAACTACTATATTCAATCCCGATGCAATTTCTGTGTTTCATCGTCAATATGAAGCTCCAAGGGTTACAGTAAACACCCTGTGGTGCGTCGCAATCTAATACTGGCCTCCCAGTAACGGCACGTATACAGACTGCTTTAAGCATTGTTCCCCTGGACGTAAGTCGGCATTGTGCCTACTATATTCAATCCAGATTCAATTTCTGTGTTTCATCGTCAATATGAAGCTCCAAGGGTTACAGTAAACACCCAGTGGTGCGTCGCAACCTAATACTGGCCTCTCAGTAACGGCACATATACAGACTGTTTGAAGCATTGCTCCCCCTGGACGTAAGTCGGCATTGTGCCTACTATATTCAATCCCGATGCAATTTCTGTGTTTCATTGTCAATATGAAGCTCCAAGGGTTACAGTAAACACACAGTGGTGCGTTGCAATCTAATACTGGCCTCTCAGTAACGGCACGTATACAGACTGTTTGAAGCATTGCTCCCCCTGGACGTAAGTCAGCATTGTGCCTACTATATTCAATCCCATTGCAATTTCTGTGTTTCATCGTCAATATGAAGCTCCAAGGGTTACAGTAAACACACTGTGGTGCTTAGCAATCTAATCTGGGCTCTCAGGAAAGGCACGTATACAGACTGTTTGAAGCATTGCTCCCCCTGGACGTAAGTCGGCATTGTGCCTACTATATTCAATCCCGATGCAAATTTCTGTGTTTCATCGTCAATATGAAGCTCCAAGGGTTACAGTAAACACCCAGTGGTGCGTCCAAACTAATACTGGCCTCTCAGTAACGGCATGTATACAGACTGTTTTAAGCATTGCTCCCCCTGGACGTAAGACGGCATTGTGCCTACTATATTCAATCCCGATGCAATTTCTGTGTTTCATCGTCAATATGAAGCTCCAAGGGTTAAAGTAAACACCCAGTGGTGCGTCGCAATCTAATACTGGCCTCTCAGTAACGGCACGTATACAGACTGTTTGAAGCATTCCCCCTCCTGGACGTAAGTCGGCATTGTGCCAACTAAATTCAACCCCGAGCAATTTCTGTGTTTCATCGTCAATTTGAAGCTCCAAGGGTTACAGTAAACACCCAGTTGTGCGTCGCAAATCTAATACTGGCCTCCCAGTAAAGGCACGTATACAGACTGTTTGAAGCATTGCTCCCCCTGGACGTAAGTCGGCATTGTGCCTACTATATTCAATCCCGATGCAATTTCTGTGTTTCATCGTCAATATGAAGCTCCAGGGTTACAGTAAACACCCAGTGGTGCGTCGCAATCTAAAACTGGCCTCTCAGTAACGGCACGTATACAGACTGTTTGAAGCATTGCTCCCCCTGGACGTAAGTCGGCATTGTGCCTACTATATTCAATCCCGATGCATTTTCTGTGTTTCATCGTCAATATGAAACTCCAAGAGTTACAGTATACATCCTGTGGTGTGTCGCAATCTAATACTGGCCTCTCAGTAACGGCACGTATACAGACTGTTTGAAGCATTGCTCCCCCTGGACGTGAGTCGGCATTGTGCCTACTATATTCAATACCGATGCAATTTCTGTGTTTCATCGTCAGTATGAAGCTCCAAGGGTTACAGTAAACACCCAGTGGTGCGTCGCAATCTAATACTGGCCTCTCAGTAACGGCATGTATACAGATTGTTTAAAGCATTGCTCCCCTTGGACGTAAGTCGGCATTGTGCCAACTATACTCAAACCGATGCAATTTATGTGTTTCATCGTCAATATGAAGCTCCAAGGGTTACAGTAAACACCCAGTGGTGCGTCGCAATCTAATACTGGCCTCTCAGTAACGGCACGTATACAGACTGTTTGAAGCATTGCTCCCCCTGGACGTAAGTCGGCATTGTGCCAACTATATTCAATCCCGATGCAATTTCTGTGTTTCATCGTCAATATGAAGCTCCAAGGGTTACAATAATCACCCTGTAATGCGTCCCAATCTAATACTGGCCTCTTACTAACGGCACGTATACAGACTGTTTGAAGCATTGCTCCCCCTGGACGTAAGTCGGCATTAAGCCAACTATATTCAGTCGCGATGCAATTTCTGTGTTTCATCGTCAATATGAAGCTCCAAGGGTTACAGTAAACACCCAGTGGTGCGTCGCAATCTAATACTGGCCTCTCAGTAACGGCATGTATACAGATTGTTTAAAGCATTGCTCCCCTTGGACGTAAGTGGGCATTGTGCCAACTATACTCAAACCGATGCAATTTATGTGTTTCATCGTCAATATGAAGCTCCAAGGGTTACAGTAAACACCCATTGGTGCGTCGCAATCTAATACTGGCCTCTCAGTAACGGCACGTATACAGACTGTTTGAAGCGTTGCTCCCCCTGGACGTAAGTCGGCATTGTGCCAACTATATTCAATCCCGATGCAATTTCTGTGTTTCATCGTCAATATGAAGCTCCAAGGGTTACAATAATCACCCTGTAATGCGTCCCAATCTAATACTGGCCTCTTACTAACGGCACGTATACAGACTGTTTGAAGCATTGCTCCCCCTGGACGTAAGTCGGCATTGTGCCAACTATATTCAGTCGCGATGCAATTTCTGTGTTTCATCGTCAATATGAAGCTCCAAGGGTTACAGTAAACACCCAGTGGTGCGTCGCAATCTAATACTGGCCTCTCAGTAACGGCACATATACAGACTGTTTGAAGCATTGCTCCCCCTGGACGTAAGTCGGCATTGTGCCTACTATCTTCAATCCCGATGCAATTTCTGTGTTTCATCGTCAATATGATGCACCAAGGGTTACAGTAAACACCCAGTGGTGCGTCGCAATATAATACTGGCCTCTCAGTAACGGCACGTATACAGACTGTTTTCAGCATTGCTCCCCCTGGACGTAAGTCGGCATTGTGCCTACTATATTCAATCCCGATGCAATTTCTGTGTTTCATCGTCAATATGAAGCTCCAAGGGTTACAGTAAACACCCAGTGGTGCGTCGCAATCTAATACTGGCCTCTCAGTAACGGCACGTATACAGACTGTTTGAAGCATTGCTCCCCCTGGACGTAAGTCGGCATTGTGCCTACTATATTCAATCCCGATGCAATTTCTGTGTTTCATCGTCAATATGAAGCTCCAGGGTTACAGTAAACACCCAGTGGTGCGTCGCAATCTAAAACTGGCCTCTCAGTAACGGCACGTATACAGACTGTTTGAAGCATTGCTCCCCCTGGACGTAAGTCGGCATTGTGCCTACTATATTCAATCCCGATGCATTTTCTGTGTTTCATCGTCAATATGAAACTCCAAGAGTTACAGTATACATCCTGTGGTGTGTCGCAATCTAATACTGGCCTCTCAGTAACGGCACGTATACAGACTGTTTGAAGCATTGCTCCCCCTGGACGTGAGTCGGCATTGTGCCTACTATATTCAATACCGATGCAATTTCTGTGTTTCATCGTCAGTATGAAGCTCCAAGGGTTACAGTAAACACCCAGTGGTGCGTCGCAATCTAATACTGGCCTCTCAGTAACGGCATGTATACAGATTGTTTAAAGCATTGCTCCCCTTGGACGTAAGTCGGCATTGTGCCAACTATACTCAAACCGATGCAATTTATGTGTTTCATCGTCAATATGAAGCTCCAAGGGTTACAGTAAACACCCAGTGGTGCGTCGCAATCTAATACTGGCCTCTCAGTAACGGCACGTATACAGACTGTTTGAAGCATTGCTCCCCCTGGACGTAAGTCGGCATTGTGCCAACTATATTCAATCCCGATGCAATTTCTGTGTTTCATCGTCAATATGAAGCTCCAAGGGTTACAATAATCACCCTGTAATGCGTCCCAATCTAATACTGGCCTCTTACTAACGGCACGTATACAGACTGTTTGAAGCATTGCTCCCCCTGGACGTAAGTCGGCATTAAGCCAACTATATTCAGTCGCGATGCAATTTCTGTGTTTCATCGTCAATATGAAGCTCCAAGGGTTACAGTAAACACCCAGTGGTGCGTCGCAATCTAATACTGGCCTCTCAGTAACGGCATGTATACAGATTGTTTAAAGCATTGCTCCCCTTGGACGTAAGTGGGCATTGTGCCAACTATACTCAAACCGATGCAATTTATGTGTTTCATCGTCAATATGAAGCTCCAAGGGTTACAGTAAACACCCATTGGTGCGTCGCAATCTAATACTGGCCTCTCAGTAACGGCACGTATACAGACTGTTTGAAGCGTTGCTCCCCCTGGACGTAAGTCGGCATTGTGCCAACTATATTCAATCCCGATGCAATTTCTGTGTTTCATCGTCAATATGAAGCTCCAAGGGTTACAATAATCACCCTGTAATGCGTCCCAATCTAATACTGGCCTCTTACTAACGGCACGTATACAGACTGTTTGAAGCATTGCTCCCCCTGGACGTAAGTCGGCATTGTGCCAACTATATTCAGTCGCGATGCAATTTCTGTGTTTCATCGTCAATATGAAGCTCCAAGGGTTACAGTAAACACCCAGTGGTGCGTCGCAATCTAATACTGGCCTCTCAGTAACGGCACATATACAGACTGTTTGAAGCATTGCTCCCCCTGGACGTAAGTCGGCATTGTGCCTACTATCTTCAATCCCGATGCAATTTCTGTGTTTCATCGTCAATATGATGCACCAAGGGTTACAGTAAACACCCAGTGGTGCGTCGCAATATAATACTGGCCTCTCAGTAACGGCACGTATACAGACTGTTTTCAGCATTGCTCCCCATGGACGTAAGTCGGCATTGTGCCTACTATATTCAATCCCGATACAATTTCTGTGCTTCTTCGTCAATATGAAACTCCAAGGGTTACAGTATACATCCAGTGGTGCGTCGCAATCTAATACTGGCCGCTCAGTAACGGCACGTATACAGACTGTTTGAAGCATTGCTCCCCCTGGACGTGAGTCGGCATTGTGCCTACTATATTCAATCCCGATGCCATTTCTGTGTTTCATCGTCAGTATGAGGCTCCAAGGGTTACAGTAAACACCCAGTGGTGCGTCGCAATCTAATACTGGCCTTTCAGTAACGACACGTATACAGACTGTTTGAAGCATTGCTACCCCTGGACGTAAGTCGGCATTGTGCCAACTAAATTCAACCCCGAGCAATTTCTGTGTTTCATCGTCAATTTGAAGCTCCAAGGGTTACAGTAAACACCCAGTGGTGCGTCGCAAATCTAATACTGGCCTCCCAGTAAAGGCACGTATACAGACTGTTTGAAGCATTGCTCCCCCTGGACGTGAGTCGGCATTGTGCCTACTATATTCAATACCGATGCAATTTCTGTGTTTCATCGTCAATATGAAGCTCCAAGGGTTACAGTAAACACCCAGTGGTGCGTCGCAATCTAATACTGGCCTTTCAGTAACGTCACGTATACAGACTGTTTGAAGCACTGCTACCCCTGGACGTAAGTCGGCATTGTGCCAACTATATTCAATCCCGATACAATTTCTGTGTTTCATCGTCAATATGAAGCTCCAAGGGTTACAGTAAACACCCAGTGGTGCGTCGCAATCTAATACTGGCCTCTCAGTAACGGCATGTATACAGATTGTTTAAAGCATTGCTCCCCTTGGACGTAAGTCGGCATTGTGCCAACTATACTCAAACAGATGCAATTTATGTGTTTCATCGTCAATATGAAGCTCCAAGGGTTACAGTAAACACCCAGTGGTGCGTCGCAATCTAATACTGGCCTCTCAGTAACGGCACGTATACAGACTGTTTGAAGCATTGCTCCCCCTGGACGTAAGTCGGCATTGTGCCAACTATATTCAATCCCGATGCAATTTCTGTGTTTCATCGTCAATATGAAGCTCCAACTGTTACAATAATCACCCTGTAATGCGTCCCAATCTAATACTGGCCTCTTACTAACGGCACGTATACAGACTGTTTGAAGCATTGCTCCCCCTGGACGTAAGTCGGCATTGTGCCAACTATATTCAGTCGCGATGCAATTTCTGTGTTTCATCGTCAATATGAAGCTCCAAGGGTTACAGTAAACACCCAGTGGTGCGTCGCAATCTAATACTGGCCTCTCAGTAACGGCACATATACAGACTGTTTGTAGCATTGCTCCCCCTGGACGTGAGTCGGCATTGTGCCTACTATATTCAATCCCGATGCAATTTCTGTGTTTCATCGTCAATATTAAGCTCCAAGGGTTACAGTTAACACCCAGTGGTGCGTCGCAATCTAATACTGGCTTCTCAGGAAAGGCACGTATACAGACTGTTAGAAGCATTGCTCCCCCTGGACGTAAGTCGGCATTGTGCCAACTATATTCAATCCCGATGCAATTTCTGTGTTTCATCGTCAATATGAAGCTCCAAGGGTTACAGTAAACACCCAGTGGTGCGTCGCAATCAAATACTGGCCTCTCAGGAAAGGTACGTATGGAGACTGTTTGAAGCATTGCTCCCCCTGGATGTAAGTCGGCATTGTGCCTACTATATTCAATCCCGATGCAATTTCTGTGTTTCATCGTCAATATGAAACTCCAAGGGTTACAGTATACATCCAGTGGTGCGTCGGAATCTAACACTGGCCTCTCAGTAACGGCACGTATACAGACTGTTTGAAGCATTGCTCCCCCTGGACGTGGGTCGGCATTGTGCCGACTATATTCAATCACGATGCAATTTCTGTGTTTCATCGTCAATATGAAGCTCCAAGGGTTACCGTAAACACCCAGTGGTGCGTCGCAATCTAATACTGGCCTCTCAGTACTGGCACATATACAGACTGTTTGAAGCATTGCTCCCCCTGGACGTAAGTCGGCATTGTGCCTACTATATTCAATCCCGATGCAATTTCTGTGTTTCATCGTCAATATGATGCACCAAGGGTTACAGTAAACACCCAGTGGTGCGTCGCAATCAAATACTGGCCTCTCAGTAACGGCACGTATACAGACTGTTTTCAGCATTGCTCCCCCTGGACGTAAGTCGGCATTGTGCCTACTATATTCAATCCCGATGCAATTTCTGTGTTTCATCGTCAATATGAAGCTCCAAGGGTTACAGTAAACACCCAGTGGTGCGTCGCAATCTAATACTGGCCTCTCAGTAACGGCACGTATACAGACTGTTTGAAGCATTGCTCCCCCTGGACGTGAGTCGGCATTGTGCCTACTATATTCAATCCCGATGCAATTTCTGTGTTTCATCGTCAATATTAAGCTCCAAGGGTTACAGTTAACACCCAGTGGTGCGTCGCAATCTAATACTGGCTTCTCAGGAAAGGCACTAATACAGACTGTTAGAAGCATTGCTCCCCCTGGACGTAAGTCGGCATTGTGCCAACTATATTCAATCCCGATGCAATTTCTGTGTTTCATCGTCAATATGAAGCTCCAAGGGTTACAGTAAACACCCAGTGGTGCGTCGCAATCAAATACTGGCCTCTCAGGAAAGGCACGTATGGAGACTGTTTGAAGCATTGCTCCCCCTGGATGTAAGTCGGCATTGTGCCTGCTATATTCAATCCCGATGCAATTTCTGTGTTTCATCGTCAATATGAAACTCCAAGGGTTACAGTATACATCCAGTGGTGCGTCGGAATCTAACACTGGCCTCTCAGTAACGGCACGTATACAGACTGTTTGAAGCATTGCTCCCCCTGGACGTGGGTCGGCATTGTGCCTACTATATTCAATCACGATGCAATTTCTGTGTTTCATCGTCAGTATGAAGCTCCAAGGGTTACAGTAAACACCCAGTGGTGCGTCGCAATCTAATACTGGCCTCTCAGTACTGGCACATATACAGACTGTTTGAAGCATTGCTCCCCCTGGACGTAAGTCGGCATTGTGCCTACTATCTTCAATCCCGATGCAATTTCTGTGTTTCATCGTCAATATGATGCACCAAGGGTTACAGTAAACACCCAGTGGTGCGTCGCAATATAATACTGGCCTCTCAGTAACGGCACGTATACAGACTGTTTTCAGCATTGCTCCCCCTGGACGTAAGTCGGCATTGTGCCTACTATATTCAATCCCGATACAATTTCTGTGCTTCATCGTCAATATGAAACTCCAAGGGTTACAGTATACATCCAGTGGTGCGTCGCAATCTAATACTGGCCGCTCAGTAACGGCACGTATACAGACTGTTTGAAGCATTGCTCCCCCTGGACGTGAGTCGGCATTGTGCCTACTATATTCAATCCCGATGCCATTTCTGTGTTTCATCGTCAGTATGAGGCTCCAAGGGTTACAGTAAACACCCAGTGGTGCGTCGCAATCTAATACTGGCCTTTCAGTAACGACACGTATACAGACTGTTTGAAGCATTGCTACACCTGGACGTAAGTCGGCATTGTGCCAACTAAATTCAACCCCGAGCAATTTCTGTGTTTCATCGTCAATTTGAAGCTCCAAGGGTTACAGTAAACACCCAGTGGTGCGTCGCAAATCTAATACTGGCCTCCCAGTAAAGGCACGTATACAGACTGTTTGAAGCATTGCTCCCCCTGGACGTGAGTCGGCATTGTGCCTACTATATTCAATACCGATGCAATATCTGTGTTTCATCGTCAATATGAAGCTCCAAGGGTTACAGTAAACACCCAGTGGTGCGTCGCAATCTAATACTGGCCTTTCAGTAACGTCACGTATACAGACTGTTTGAAGCACTGCTACCCCTGGACGTAAGTCGGCATTGTGCCAACTATATTCAATCCCGATACAATTTCTGTGTTTCATCGTCAATATGAAGCTCCAAGGGTTACAGTAAACACCCAGTGGTGCGTCGCAATCTAATACTGGCCTCTCAGTAACGGCATGTATACAGATTGTTTAAAGCATTGCTCCCCTTGGACGTAAGTCGGCATTGTGCCAACTATACTCAAACAGATGCAATTTATGTGTTTCATCGTCAATATGAAGCTCCAAGGGTTACAGTAAACACCCAGTGGTGCGTCGCAATCTAATACTGGCCTCTCAGTAACGGCACGTATACAGACTGTTTGAAGCATTGCTCCCCCTGGACGTAAGTCGGCATTGTGCCAACTATATTCAATCCCGATGCAATTTCTGTGTTTCATCGTCAATATGAAGCTCCAACTGTTACAATAATCACCCTGTAATGCGTCCCAATCTAATACTGGCCTCTTACTAACGGCACGTATACAGACTGTTTGAAGCATTGCTCCCCCTGGACGTAAGTCGGCATTGTGCCAACTATATTCAGTCGCGATGCAATTTCTGTGTTTCATCGTCAATATGAAGCTCCAAGGGTTACAGTAAACACCCAGTGGTGCGTCGCAATCTAATACTGGCCTCTCAGTAACGGCACATATACAGACTGTTTGTAGCATTGCTCCCCCTGGACGTGAGTCGGCATTGTGCCTACTATATTCAATCCCGATGCAATTTCTGTGTTTCATCGTCAATATTAAGCTCCAAGGGTTACAGTTAACACCCAGTGGTGCGTCGCAATCTAATACTGGCTTCTCAGGAAAGGCACGTATACAGACTGTTAGAAGCATTGCTCCCCCTGGACGTAAGTCGGCATTGTGCCAACTATTTTCAATCCCGATGCAATTTCTGTGTTTCATCGTCAATATGAAGCTCCAAGGGTTACAGTAAACACCCAGTGGTGCGTCGCAATCAAATACTGGCCTCTCAGGAAAGGTACGTATGGAGACTGTTTGAAGCATTGCTCCCCCTGGATGTAAGTCGGCATTGTGCCTACTATATTCAATCCCGATGCAATTTCTGTGTTTCATCGTCAATATGAAACTCCAAGGGTTACAGTATACATCCAGTGGTGCGTCGGAATCTAACACTGGCCTCTCAGTAACGGCACGTATACAGACTGTTTGAAGCATTGCTCCCCCTGGACGTGGGTCGGCATTGTGCCTACTATATTCAATCACGATGCAATTTCTGTGTTTCATCGTCAATATGAAGCTCCAAGGGTTACAGTAAACACCCAGTGGTGCGTCGCAATCTAATACTGGCCTCTCAGTACTGGCACATATACAGACTGTTTGAAGCATTGCTCCCCCTGGACGTAAGTCGGCATTGTGCCTACTATATTCAATCCCGATGCAATATCTGTGTTTCATCGTCAATATGATGCACCAAGGGTTACAGTAAACACCCAGTGGTGCGTCGCAATCAAATACTGGCCTCTCAGTAACGGCACGTATACAGACTGTTTTCAGCATTGCTCCCCCTGGACGTAAGTCGGCATTGTGCCTACTATATTCAATCCCGATGCAATTTCTGTGTTTCATCGTCAATATGAAGCTCCAAGGGTTACAGTAAACACCCAGTGGTGCGTCGCAATCTAATACTGGCCTCTCGGTAACGGCACGTATACAGACTGTTTGAAGCATTGCTCCCCCTGGACGTAAGTCGGCATTGTGCCTACTATATTCAATCCCGATGCAATTTCTGTGTTTCATCGTCAATATGAAGCTCCAAGGCTTACAGTAAACACCCAGTGGTGCGTCGCAATATAATACTGGCCTCTCAGGAAAGGCACGTATAGAGACTGTTTGAAGCATTGCTCCCCCTGGACGTAAGTCGGCATTGTGCCTACTATATTCAATCCCGATACAATTTCTGTGTTTCATCGTCAATATGAAACTCCAAGGGTTACAGTATACATCCAGTGGTGCGTCGCAATCTAATACTGGCCGCTCAGTAACGGCACGTATACAGACTGTTTGAAGCATTGCTCCCCCTGGACGTGAGTCGGCATTGTGCCTACTATATTCAATCCCGATGCCATTTCTGTGTTTCATCGTCAGTATGAGGCTCCAAGGGTTACAGTAAACACCCAGTGGTGCGTCGCAATCTAATACTGGCCTTTCAGTAACGTCACGTATACAGACTGTTTGAAGCATTGCTACCCCTGGACGTAAGTCGGCATTGTGCCAACTATATTCAATCCCGATGCAATTACTGTGTTTCATCGTCAATATGAAGCTCCAAGGGTTACAGTAAACACCCAGTGGTGCGTCGCAATCTAATACTGGCCTCTCAGTAACGGCATGTATACAGACTGTTTGAAGCATTGCTCCCCTTGGACGTAAGTCGGCATTGTGCCAACTATATTCAAACCGATGCAATTTCTGTGTTTCATCGTCAATATGAGGCTCCAATTGTTACAATAAACACCCAGTGGTGCGTCGCAATCTAATACTGGCCTCTCAGTAACGGCACGTATAAAGACTGTTTGAAGCATTCCTCCCCCTGGACGTAATTCGGCAATGTGCCTACTATATTCAATCCCGATGCAATTTCTGTGTTTCATCGTCAATATGAAGCTCCAAGGGTTACAGTAAACACCCAGTGGTGCGTCGCAATCTAATACTGGCCTCTCAGTAACGGCACGTATACAGACTGTTTGAAGCATTGCTCCCCCTGGTCGTGAGTCGGCATTGTGCCTACTATATTCAATCCCGATGCAATTTCTGTGATTCATCGTCAATATGAAGCTCCAAGGGTTACAGTAAACACCCAGTGGTGCGTCGCAATCTAATACTGGCCCCTCAGTAACGGCACGTATGCAGACTGTTTGAAGCATTGCTCCCCCTGGACGTAAGTCGGCATTGTGCCTACTATATTCAATCCCGATGCAATTTCTGTGTTTCATCGTCAATATGAAGCTCCAAGGGTTACAGTAAACACCCAGTGGTGCGTCGCAATCTAATACTGGCCTCTCCGTAACGGCACATATACAGACTGTTTGAAGCATTTCTCCCCCTGGACGGGAGTCTGCATTGTGCCTACTATATTCAATCCCGATGCAATTTCTGTGTTTCATCGTCAATATTAAGCTCCAAGAGTTACAGTAAACACCCACTGGTGCGTCGCAATCTAATACTGGCCTCTCAGTAACGCACGTATACAGACTGTTTGAAGCATTGCTCCCCCTGGACGTAAGTCAGCATTGTGCCAACTATATTCAATCCCGATGCAATTTCTGTGTTTCATCGTCAATATGAAGCTCCAAGGGTTACAGTAAACACCCACTGGTGCGTCGCAATCTAATACTGGCCTCTCAGTAACGGCACGTATACAGACTGTTTGAAGCATTGCTCCCCCTGGACGTAAGTCAGCATTGTGCCAACTATATTCAATCCCGATGCAATTTCTGTGTTTCATCGTCAATATTAAGCTCTAAGGGTTACAGTAAACACCCAGTGGTGCGTCGCAATCTAATACTGACCTCTCAGTAACGGCACATATACAGACTGTTTGAAGCATTACTCCCACTGGACGTAAGTCGGCATTGTTCCTACTATATTCAATCCCGATACAATTTCTGTGTTTCATCGTCTATATGAAGCTCCAAGGGTTACAATTAACACCCTGTAATGCGCCCCAATCTAATACTGGCCTCTTACTAACGGCACGTATACAGACTGTATGAAGCACTGCTCCCCCTGGACGTAAGTCTGCATTGTGCCAACTATATTCAATCCCGATGCAATTTCCGTGTTTCATCGTCAATATGAAGTTCCAAGGGTTACAGTAAACACCCTGTGGTGCGTCGCTATCTAATACTGGCCTCCTAGGAACGGCACGTATACAGACTGTTTGAAGCATTCTCCCCGTGGACGTAAGTCGGCATTGTGCCAACTATATTCAGTCCCGATGCAATATCTGTGTTTCATCGTCAATATGAAGCTCCAAGGGTTACAGTAAACACCCAGTGGTGCGTCCTAATCTAATACTGGCCTCTCAGTAACGGCACATATACAGACTGTTTGAAGCATTTCTCCCCCTGGACGGGAGTCGGCATTGTGCCTACTATATTCAATCCCGATGCAATTTCTGTGTTTCATCGTCAATATTAAGCTCCAAGGGTTACAGCAAACACCCAGTGGTGCGTCGCAATCTAATACTGGCCTCTCAGGAAAGGCACGTATACAGACTGTTTGAAGCATTGCTCCCCCTGGACGTAAGTCGGCATTGTGCCAACTATATTCAATCCCGATGCAATTTCTGTGTTTCATCGTCAATATGAAGCTCCAAGGGTTACAGTAAATACCCAGTGGTGCGTCGCAATCTAATACTGGCCTCTCAGTAACGGCATGTATACAGACTGTTTGAAGCACTGCTCCCGCTGGACGTAAGTCGGCATTGTGAACACTATATTCAATCCCGATGCAATTTCTGTTTTCATCGTCAATATGAAGCTCCAAGGGTTACAGTAAACACCCAGTGGTGCGTCGCAATCTAATACTGGCCTCTCAGTAACGGCACGTATACGGACTGTTTGAAGCATTGCTCCCCCTGGACGTAAGTCGGCATTGTGCCTACTATATTAAATCCCGATGCAATTTCTGTGTTTCATCGTCAGTATGAAGCTCCAAGGGTTACAGTAAACACCCAGTGGTGCGTCCTAATCTAATACTGGCCTCTCAGTAACGGCACATATACAGACTGTTTGAAGCATTTCTCCCCCTGGACGGGAGTCGGCATTGTGCCTACTATATTCAATCCCGATGCAATTTCTGTGTTTCATCGTCAATATTAAGCTCCAAGGGTTACAGTAAACACCCAGTGGTGCGTCGCAATCTAATACTGGCCTTTCAGTAACGTCACGTATACAGACTGTTTGAAGCATTGCTCCCCGTGGACGTAAGTCAGCATTGTGCCAACTATATTCAATCCCGATGCAATTTCTGTGTTTCATCGTCAATATGATGATCCAAGGGTTACAGTAAACACCCTGTGGTGCGTCGCAATCTAATCCTGACCTCTTAGTAACGGCACGTATACAGACTGTTTGAAGCACTGCTCCCCCTGGACGTAAGTCGGCATTGTGCCAACGATATTCAATCCCGATGCAATTTCTGTGTTTCATCGTCAATATGAAGGTCCAAGGGTTACAGTAAACACCCTGTGGTGCGTCGCAATCTAATACTGGCCTCTCAGTAACGGCACGTATACAGACTGTTTGAAGCACTGCTCCCCCTGGACGTAAGTCGGCATTGTGCCAACTATATTCAATCCCAATGAAATTTCTGTGTTTCATCGTCAATATGAAGTTCCAAGGGTTACAGTAAAAACCCTGTGGTGCGTCGCAATCTAATACTGGCCTCTTAGTAACGGCACGTATACAGACTGTTTGAAGCACTGCTCCCTCTGGACGTAAGTCGGCATTGTGCCAACTATATTCAATCCCGATGCAATTTCTGTGTTTCATCGTCAATATGAGGTTCCAAGGGTTACAGTAAACACCCTGTGGTGCGTCGCAATTTAATACAATTCTCTCAGTAACGGCACATATACAGACTGTTTGAATCAATGCTCCCCCTGGACGTAAGTCGGCATTGTGCCTACTATATTCAATCCCGATGCAATATCTGCGTTTCAAAGTATATGTGAAGCTCCAAGGGTTACAGAAAACACCCAGTTGTGCGTCGCAATCTAATACTGGCCTCTCAGTAACGGCACGTATACAGACTGTTTGAAGCATTGCTCCCCCTGCACGTAAGTCAGCATTCTGCCTACTATATTCAATCCCGATGCAATTTCTGAGTTTCATCGTTAATATGTAGCTCCAAGGGTTACAGTAAACACCCAGTGGTGCGTCGCAATCTAATACTGACCTCTCAGTAACGGCACGTATACAGACTGTTTTAAGCATTGCTCCCCCTGGACTTAAGTCGGCATTGTGCCTACTATATTCAATCCCGATGCAAATTCTGTGTTTCATCGTCAATATGAAGCTCCAAGGGTTACAGTAAACACCCAGTGGTGCGACGCATTTTAATACTGACCTCTCAGTAACGGCACATATACAGACTGTTTGAAGCATTACTCCCACTAGACGTAAGTAGGCATTGTGCCTACTATATTCAATCACGATTCAATTTCTGTGTTTCATGGTCAATATGAAGCTCCAAGGGTTACAGTAAACACCCAGTGGTGCGTCGCAATCTAATACTCTCCTCTCAGTAACGGCGGCAATACAGACTGTTTGAAGCATTGCTCCCCCTGGACGTAAGTCGGCATTATGTCAACTATATTCAATCCCGATGCAATATCTGTGTTTCATCGCCAATATGAAGTTCCAAGGGTTACAGTAAACACCCAGTGGTGCGTCGCAATCTAATACTGGCCTCTCAGTAACGGCACGTATACAGACTGTTTGAAGCATTGCTCCCCCGGGACGTAAGTGGGAATTGTGCCTACTATATTCAATCCCGATGCAATTTCTGTGTTTCATCGTCAATATGAAGCTCCAAGAGTAACAGTAAACACCCAGTGGTGCGTCGCAATCTAATACTGGCCTCTCAGTAACGGCACGTATACAGACTGTTTGAAGCATTGCTCCCCCTGGACGTAAGTCGGCATTTTGCCAACTATATTCAATCCCGATGCAATTTCTGTGTTTCATCGTCAATATGAAGATCCAAGGGTTACAGTAAACACCCTGTGGTGCGTCGCAATCTAATACTGACCTCTTAGTAATGGCACGTATACAGACTGTTTGAAGCACTGCTCCCCCTGGATGTAAGTCGGCACTGTGCCAACTATATTCAATCCCGATGCAATTTCTGTGTTTCATCGTCAATATGAAGTTCCAAGGGTTACAGTAAAAACCCTGGGGTCGTCGCAATCTAATACTGGCCTCTTAGTAACGGCACGTATACAGACTGTTTGAAGCACTCCCCCCTCTGGACGTAAGTCGGCATTGTGCCAACTATATTCAATCCCGATGCAATTTCTGCGTTTCATCGTCAATATGAGGTTCCAAGGGTTACAGTAAACACCCTGTGGTGCGTCGCAATTTAATACTATTCTCTCAGTAACGGCACATATACAGACTGTTTGAAGCAATGCTCCCCCTGGACGTAAGTCGGCGTTGTGCCTACTATATTCAATCCCGATGCAATTTCTGTGTTTCATCGTATATGTGAAGCTCCAAGGGTTACAGAAAACACCCAGTTGTGCGTCGCAATTTAATACTGGCCTCTCAGTAACGGCACGTATACAGACTGTTTGAAGCATTGCTCCCCCTGCACGTAAGTCAGCATTCTGCCTACTATATTCAATCCCGATGCAATATCTGAGTTTCATCGTCAATATGTAGCTCCAAGGGTTACAGTAAACACCCAGTGGTGCGTCGCAATCTAATACTGGCCTCTCAGTAACGGCACGGATACAGACTGTTTTAAGCATTGCTCCCCCTGGACGTAAGTCGGCATTGTGCCTACTATATTCAATCCCGATGCAAATTCTGTGTTTCATCGTCAAAATGAAGCTCCAAGGGTTACAGTAAACACCCAGTGGTGCGACGCAATCTAATACTGACCTCTCAGTAACGGCACATATACAGACTGTTTGAAGCATTACTCCCACTAGACGTAAGTAGGCATTGTGCCTACTATATTCAATCCCGATGCAATTTCTGTGTTTCATGGTCAATATGAAGCTCCAAGGGTTACGGTAAACACCAAGTGGTGCGTCGCAATCTAATACTGGCCTCTCAGTAACGGCGCCCATACAGACTGTTTGAAGCATTGCTCCCCCTGGACGTAAGTCGGCATTGTGTCAACTATATTCAATCCCGATGCAATTTATGTGTTTCATCGCCAATATGAAGCCCCAAGGGTTACAGTAAACACCCAGTGGGCGTCGCAATCTAATACTGGCCTCTCAGTAACGGCACGTATACAGACTGTTTGAAGCATTGCTCCCCCGGGACGTAAGTGGGAATTGTGCCTACTATATTAAATCCCGATGCAATTTCTGTGTTTCATCGTCAATATGAAGCTCCAAGAGTAACAGTAAACACCCAGTGGTGCGTCGCAATCTAATACTGGCCTCTCAGTAACGGCACGTATACGGACTGTTTGAAGCATTGCTACCCCTGGACGTAAGTCGGCATTGTGCCTACTATATTCAATCCCGATGCAATGTCTGTGTTTCATGGAAAATATGAAGTTCCAAGGGTTACAATATACACCCTGTGGTGCGTCGCAATCTAATGGTGGCCTCTTAGTAACGGCACGGATACAGACTGTTTGAAGCATTGCTCCCCCTGGACGTAAGTCGGCATTGTGCCTACTATATTCAATCCCGATGCAATTTCTGTGTTTCATCGCCAATATGAAGCTCCAAGGGTTACAGTAAACACCCAGTGGTGCGTCGCAATCTAATACTGGCCTCTCAGTAACGGCACGTATACAGACTGTTTTATGCATTGCTACCCCTGGACGTAAGTCGGCATTGTGCCAACTATATTCAATCCCGATGCAATTTCTGTGTTACATCGTCAATACTAAGCTCCAAGGGTTACAGTAAACACCCAGTGGTGCGTCGCAATCTAATACTGACCTCTCAGTAACGGCACATATACAGATTGATTGATGCATTGCTCCTCTGGACGTAAGTCAGCATTGTGCCTACTATATTCAATACCGATGCAATTTCTGCGTTTCATGGTCAATATGAAGCTCCAAGGGTTACAGTAAACATCCTGTGGTGCGTCGCAATCTAATACTGGCCTCTTATTAACGGCACGTATACAGACTGTTTGAAGCACTGCTCCTCCTGGACGTAAGTCGGCATTGTGCCAACTATATTCAATCCCGATGCAATTTCTGTGTTACATCGTCAATATGAAGCTCCAAGGGTTACAGTAAACCCCCAGTGGTGCGTCGCAATCTAATACTGGCCTCTTATTAACGGCACGTATACAGACTGTTTGAAGCACTGCTCCCCCTGGACGTAAGTCGGCATTGTGCCAACTATATTCAATCCCGATGCAATTTCTGTGTTACATCGTCAATATGAAGCTCCAAGGCTTACAGTAAACACCCAGTGGTGCGTCGCAATCTAATACTGGCCTCTCAGTAACGGCACGTATACAGACTGTTTTATGCATTGCTCCCCCTGGACATAAGTCGGCATTGTGCCAACTATATTCAATCGCAATGCAATTTCTGTGTTTCATCGTCAATACTAAGCTCCAAGGGTTACAGTAAACACCCAGTGGTGCGTCGCAATCTAATACTGGCCTCTTAGTAACGGCACGTATACAGACTGTTTGAAGCATTGCTCCCCTTGGACGTAAGTCGGCATTGTGCCAACTATATTCAATCCCGATGCAATTTCTGTGTTTCATCGTCAATATGAAGCTCCAAGAGTTACAGTAAACACCCAGTGGTGCTTTCGCAATCTAATACTGGCCTCTCAGTAACGGCACGTATACATACTGTTTGAAGCATTCCTCCACCTGGACGTAAGTCGGCATTGTGCCAATTATATTCAACCCCGAGCAATTCCTGTGTTTCTTCGTCAATATGAAGCTCCAAGTTTTACAGTAAACACCCAGTGGTGCGTCGCAATCTAATTCTGGCCTCTCGGTAACGGCACGTATACAGACTGTTTGAAGCACTGCTCCCCCTGGACGTAAGTCGGCATTGTGCCTACTATATTCAATCCCGATGCAATTTCTGTGTTTCATCTTCAATATGAAGTTCCAAGGGTTACAGTAAACACCCAGTGGTGCGTCGCAATCTAATACTGGCCTCTCAGTAACGGCACATATACAGACTGTTTGAAGCATTGCTCCCCCTGGACGTAAGTCGGCATTGTGCCAACTATATTCAATCCCGATGCAATTTCTGTGTTTCATCGTGAATATGAAGTTCCAAGGGTTACAGTAAACACCCTGTGGTGCGTCGCAATCTAATACTTCCCTCTTAGTAACGGCACGTATACAGACTGTTTGAAGCACTGCTCCCCCTGGACGTAAGTCGGTATTGTGCCTGCTATATTCAATCCCGATGCAATTTCTGTGTTTCATCGTCAATATGAAGCTCCAAGGGTTACAGTAAACACCCAGTGGTGCATCGCAATCTAATACTGGCCTCTCAGTAACGGCACGTATACAGACTGTTTGAAGCATTGCTCCCCCTGGACGTAAGTCGGCATTGTGCCAACTATATTCAATCCCGATGCAATTTCTGTGTTTCATCGTCATTATGAAGCTCCAAGGGTTACAGTAAACACCTTGTGGTTCGTCCCAATCTCATACTGGCCTCTTAGTAACGGCATGTATACAGACTGTTTCAAGCACTGCTCCCCCTGGACGTAAGTCGGCATTGTGCCAACTATATTCAATCCCGATGCAATTTCTGTGTTTCATCGTCAATATGAAGTTCCAAGGGTTACAGTAAACACCCTGTGGTGCGTCGCAATCTAATACTGGCCTCTTAGTAACGGCACGTATACAGACTGTTTGAAGCATTGCTCTCCGTGTACGTAAGTCCGCATTGTGCCAACTATATTCAGTCCTGATGCAATTTCTGTGTTTCATCGTCAATATGAAGCTCCAAGGGTTACAGTAAACACCCAGGTTTGCGTCGCAATCTAATACTGGCCTCTCAGTAACGGCACGTATACAGACTGTTTGAAGCAATGCTCCCCTTGGACGTAAGTCGTCATTGTGCCAACTATATTCAATCCCTAAGCAATTTCTGTGTTTCATCGTCAATATGAAGCTCCAAGGGTTACAGTAAACACCCAGTGGTGCGTCGCAATCTAATACTGGCCTCTCAGTAACGGCACGTATACAGACTGTTTTATGCATTGCTCCCCCTGGACATAAGTCGGCATTGTGCCAACTATATTCAATCCCGATGCAATTTCTGTGTTTCATCGGCAATACTAAGCTCCAAGGGTTACAGTAAACACCCAGTGGTGCGTCGCAATCTAATACTGACCTCTCAGTAACGGCACATATACAGACTGATTGAAGCATTGCTCCGCCTGGACGTAAGTCGGCATTGTGCCTACTATAATCAATCCCGATGCAATTTCTGTGTTTCATGGTCAATATGAAGCTCCAAGGGTTACAGTAAACATCCTGTGGTGCGTCGAAATCTAATACTGGCCTCTTATTAACGGCACGTATACAGACTGTTTGAAGCACTGCTCCCCCTGGACGTAAGTCGGCATTGTGCCAACTATATTCAATCCCGATGCAATTTCTGTGTTACATCGTCAATATGAAGCTCCAAGGGTTACAGTAAAAACCCTGTGGTGCGTCGCAATCTAATACTGGCCTCTTAGTAACGGCACGTATACAGACTGTTTGAAGCACTGCTCCCTCTGGACGTAAGTCGGCAATGTGCCAACAATATTCAATCCCGATGCAATTTCTGTGTTTCATCGTCAATATGAAGTTCCAAGGGTTACAGTAAACACCCAGTGGTGCGTCGCAATCTAATACTGGCCTCTCAGTAACGGCCCGTATACAGACTGTTTTAAGCATTGCTACCCCTGGACGTAAGTCGGCATTGTGCCTACTATATTCATTCCCGATGCAATTTCTGTGTTACGTCGTCAATATGAAGCTCCAAGGTGGTGCGTCACAATCTAATACTGGCCTCTCAGTAACGGCACGTATGCAGACTGTTTTATGCATTGCTCCCCCTGGACATAAGTCGGCATTGTGCCAACTATATTCAATCCCGATGCAATTTCTGTGTTTCATCGTCAATACTAAGCTCCAAGGGTTACAGTAAACACCCAGTGGTGCGTCGCAATCTAATACTGGCCTCTTAGTAACGGCACGTATACAGAATGTTTGAAGCATTGCTCTCCGTGTACGTAAGTCGGCATTGTGCCTACTATATTCATTCCCGATGCAATTTCTGTGTTTCATCGTCAATATGAAGCTCCAAGGGTTACAGTAAACACCCAGGTTTGCGTCGCAAACTAATACCGGCCTCTCAGTAACGGCACGTATACAGACTGTATGAAGCATTGCTCCCCTTGGACGTAAGTCGGCATTGTGCCAACTATATTCAATCCCGATGCAATTTCTGTGTTTCATCGTCAATATGAAGCTCCAAGAGATACAGTAAACACCCAGTGGTGCTTTCGCAATCTAATACTGGCCTCTCAGTAACGGCACGTATACAGACTGTTTGAAGCATTCCTCCCCCTGGACGTAAGTCGGCATTGTGCCAATTATATTCAACCCCGAGCAATTTCTGTGTTTCTTCGTCAATATGAAGCTCCAAGGGTTACAGTAAACACCCAGTGGTGCGTCGCAATCTAATACTGGCCTCTTAGTAACGGCACGTATACAGAATGTTTGAAGCATTGCCCTCCGTGTACGTAAGTCGGCATTGTGCCTACTATATTCATTCCCGATGCAATTTCTGTGTTTCATCGTCAATATGAAGCTCCAAGGGTTACAGTAAACACCCAGGTTTGCGTCGCAATCTAATACTGGCCTCTCAGTAACGGCACGTATACAGACTGTATGAAGCATTGCTCCCCTTGGACGTAAGTCGGCATTGTGCCAACTATATTCAATCCCGATGCAATTTCTGTGTTTCATCGTCAATATGAAGCTCCAAGAGATACAGTAAACACCCAGTGGTGCGTCGCAATCTAATACTGGCCTCTCAGTACTGGCACATATACAGACTGTTTGAAGCATTGCTCCCCCTGGACGTAAGTCGGCATTGTGCCTACAATATTCAATCCCGATGCAATTTCTGTGTTTCATCTTCAATATGAAGCTCCAAGGGTTACAGTAAACACCCAGTGGTGCGTCGCAATCTAATACTGGCCCCTCAGTAACGGCACATATACTGACTGTTTGAAGCATTGATCCCCTGGGCGTAAGTCGGCATTGTGCCAACTATATTCAATCCCGATGATATTTCTGTGTTTCATCGTGAATATGAAGTTCCAAGGGTTACAGTAAACACCCTGTGGTGCGTCGCAATCTAATACTTCCCTCTTAGTAACGGCACGTATACAGACTGTTTGAAGCACTGCTCCCCCTGGACGTAAGTCGGCATTGTGCCTACTATATTCAATCCCGATGCAATTTCTGTGTTTCATCGTCAATATGAAGCTCCAAGGGTTACAGTAAACACCCAGTGGTGCGTCGCAATCTAATACTGGCCTCTCAGTAACGGCACGTATACAGACTGTTTGAAGCATTGCTCCCCCTGGACGTAAGTCGGCATTGTGCCAACTATATTCAATCCCGATGCAATTTCTGTGTTTCATCGTCAATATGAAGCTCCAAGGGTTACAGTAAACACCCTGTGGTTCGTCCCATTCTCACACTGGCCGCTTAGTAACGGCATGTATACAGTCTGTTTCAAGCACTGCTCCCCCTGGACGTAAGTCGGCATTGTGCCAACTATATTCAATCCCGATGCAATTTCTGTGTTTCAGCGTCAATATGAAGCTCCAAGGGTTACAGTAAAAACCCTGTGGTGCGTCGCAATCTAATACTGGCCTCTTAGTAACGGCACGTATACAGACTGTTTGAAGCACTGCTCCCTCTGGACGTAAGTCGGCAATGTGCCAACAATATTCAATCCCGATGCAATTTCTGTGTTTCATCGTCAATATGAAGTTCCAAGGGTTACAGTATACACCCTGTGGTGCGTCGAAATCTACTACCATTCTCTCAGTAACGGCACATATACAGACTGTTTGAAGCAATGCTCCCCCTGGACGTAAGTCGGCATTGTGCCTACTATATTCAATCCCGATGCAATTTCTGTGTTTCATCGTATATGTGAAGCTCCAAGGGTTACAGAAAACACCCAGTTGTGCGTCGCAATCTAATGCTGGCCTCTCAGTAACGGCACGTATACAGACTGTTTGAAGCATTGCTCCCCCTGGACGTAAGTCAGCATTCTGCCTACTATATTCAATCCCGATGCAATTTCTGAGTTTCATCGTCAATATGAAGCTCCAAAGGTTACAGTAAACACCCAGTGGTGCGTCGCAATCTAATACTGGCCTCTCAGTAACGGCACGTATACAGACTGTTTTAAGCATTGCTCCCCCTGGACGTAAGTCGGCATTGTGCCTACTATATTCAATCCCGATGCAAATTCTGTGTTTCATCGTCAGTATGAGGCTCCAAGGGTTACAGTAAACACCCAGTGGTGCGACGCAATCTAATACTGACCTCTCAGTAACGGCACACATACAGACTGTTTGAAGCATTACTCCCACTAGACGTAAGTCGGCATTGTGCCCACTATATTCAATCCCGATGCAATTTCTGTGTTTCATGGTCAATATGAAGCTCCAAGGGTTACAGTAAACACCCAGTGGTGCGTCGCAATCTAATACTGGCCTCTCAGTAACGGCGCACATACAGACTGTTTGAAGCATTGCACCCCCTGGACGTAAGTTGGCATTGTGTCAACTATATTCAATCCCGATGCAATTTCTGTGTTTCATCGTGAATATGAAGTTCCAAGGGTTACAGTAAACACCCTGTGGTGCGTCTCAATCTAATACTTCCCTCTTAGTAACGGCACGTATACAGACTGTTTGAAGCACTGCTCCCCCTGGACGTAAGTCGGCATTGTGCCTACTATATTCAATCCCGATGCAATTACTGTGTTTCATCGTCAATATGAAGCTCCAAGGGTTACAGTAAACACCCAGTGGTGCGTCACAAACTAATACTGGCCTCTCAGTAACGGCTCGTATACAGACTGTTTGAAGCATTGCTCCCCTTGGACGTAAGTCGTCATTGTGCCAACTATATTCAATCCCGATGCAATTTCTGTGTTTCATCGTCAATATGAAGTTCCTAGGGTTACAGTAAACACCCAGTGGTGCGTCGCAATCTAATACTAGCCTCTCAGTAACGGCACATATACAGACTGTTTGAAGCATTCCTCCCCCTGGTCGTAAGTCGGCATTGTGCCAACTATATTCAATCCCGACGCAATTTCTGTGTTTCATCGTGAATATGAAGTTCCAAGGGTTACAGTAAACACCCAGTGGTGCGTCGCAATCTAATACTGGCCTCTCAGTAACGGCACGTATACAGACTGTTTGAAGCATTGCTCCCCCCGGACGTAAGTCAGCATTCTGCCTACTATATTCAATCCCGATGCAATATCTGTGTTTCATCGTCAATATGAAGTTCCAAGGGTTACAGTAAACACCCAGTGGTGCGTCGCAATCTAATACTGGCCTCTCAGTAACGGCACGTATACAGACTGTTTGAAGCATTGCTCCCCCTGGACGTAAGTCGGCATAGAGCCAACTATATTCAATCCCGATGCAATTTCTGTGTTTCATCGTCAATATGAAGCTCCATGGGTTACAGTAAACACCCTGAGGTTCGTCCCAATCTAATACTGGCCCCTTAGTAACGGCATGCATACAGGCTGTTTCAAGCACTGCTCCCCCTGTACGTAAGTCGGCATTGTGCCAACTATATTCAATCCCGATGCAATCTCTGTGTTTAATCGTCAACATTAAGTTCCAAGGGTTACAGTAATCACCCTGTGGTGCGTCGCAATCTAATACTGGCCTCTTAGTAACGGCACGTTTACAGACTGTTTGAAGCATTGCTCTCCGTGTATGTAAGTCGGCATTGTGCCTACTATATTCAGTCCCGATGCAATTTCTGTGTTTCATCGTCAATATGAAGCTCCAAGGGTTACAGTAAACACCCAGGTTTGCGTCGCAATCTAATACTGGCCTCTCAGTAACGGCACGTATACAGACTGTTTGAAGCATTGCTCCCCTTGGACGTAAGTCGTCATTGTGCCAACTATATTCAATCCCGATGCAATTTCTGTGTTTCATCGTCAATATGAAGCTCCAAGGGTTACAGTAACCACCCAGTGGTGCGTCGCAATATAATACTGGCCTCTCAGTAACGGCACGTATACAGACTGTTTGAAGCACTGCTCCCCCTGGACGTAAGTCGGCATTGTGCCAACTATATTCAATCCCGAAGCAATTTCTGTGTTTCATCGTCAATATGAAGTTCCAAGGGTTACAGGAAAGACCCTGTGGTGCGTCGCAATCTAATAGTGGCCTCTTAGTAACGGCACGTATACAGACTGTTTGAAGCATTGCTCCCCCTGGACGTAAGTCGGCATTGTGCCTACTATATTCAATCCCGATGCAATTTCTGTGTTTCATCGTCAATATGAAGCTCCAAGGGTTACAGTAAACACCCAGTGGTGCGTCGCAATCTAATACTGGCCTCTCAGTATTGGCACGTATACAGACTGTTTTATGCATTTCTCCCCCTGGACGTAAGTCGGCATTGTGCCAACTATATTCAATCCCGATGCAATTTCTGTGTTTCATCATCAATACTACGCTCCAAGGGTTACAGTAAACACCCAGTGGTCCGTCGCAATCTAATACTGACCTCTCAGTAACGGCACATATACAGACTGATTGAAGCATTGCTCCCCCTGGACGTAAGTCGGCATTGTGCCTACTATATTCAATCCCAATGCAATGTCTGTGTTTCATGGTCAATATGAAGCTCCAAGGGTTACAGTAAACATCCTGTGGAGCGTCGCAATCTAATACTGGCCTCACAGTAACGGCACGTATACAGATTGTTTGAATCATTTCTCCCCCTGTACGTAAGTCGGCATTGTGCCAACTATATTCAATCCCGATGCAATTTCTGTGTTTCATCGTCAATATGAAGCTCCAAGGGTTACAGTAAACACCCTGTGGTGCGTCGAAATCTACTACCATTCTCTCAGTAACGGCACATATACAGACTGTTTGAAGCAATGCTCCCCCTGGACGTAAGTCGGCATTGTGCCTACTATATTCAATCCCGATGCAATTTCTGTGTTTCATCGTATATGTGAAGCTCCAAGGGTTACAGAAAACACCCAGTTGTGCGTCGCAATCTAATGCTGGCCTCTCAGTAACGGCACGTATACAGACTGTTTGAAGCATTGCTCCCCCTGGACGTAAGTCAGCATTCTGCCTACTATATTCAATCCCGATGCAATATCTGTGTTTCATCGTCAATATGAAGTTCCAAGGGTTACAGTAAACACCCAGTGGTGCGTCGCAATCTAATACTGGCCTCTCAGTAACGGCACGTATACAGACTGTTTGAAGCATTGCTCCCCCTGGACGTAAGTCGGCATTGAGCCAACTATATTCAATCCCGATGCAATTTCTGTGTTTCATCGTCAATATGAAGCTCCATGGGTTACAGTAAACACCCTGTGGTTCGTCCCAATCTAATACTGGCCCCTTAGTAACGGCATGCATACAGGCTGTTTCAAGCACTGCTCCCCCTGTACGTAAGTCGGCATTGTGCCAACTATATTCAATCCCGATGCAATCTCTGTGTTTAATCGTCAATATTAAGTTCCAAGGGTTACAGTAATCACCCTGTGGTGCGTCGCAATCTAATACTGGCCTCTTAGTAACGGCACGTTTACAGACTGTTTGAAGCATTGCTCTCCGTGTATGTAAGTCGGCATTGTGCCTACTATATTCAGTCCCGATGCAATTTCTGTGTTTCATCGTCAATATGAAGCTCCAAGGGTTACAGTAAACACCCAGGTTTGCGTCGCAATCTAATACTGGCCTCTCAGTAACGGCACGTATACAGACTGTTTGAAGCATTGCTCCCCTTGGACGTAAGTCGTCATTGTGCCAACTATATTCAATCCCGATGCAATTTCTGTGTTTCATCGTCAATATGAAGCTCCAAGGGTTACAGTAAACACCCAGTGGTGCGTCGCAATCTAATACTGGCCTCTCAGTAACGGCACATATACTGACTGTTTGAAGCATTGCTCCCCCTGGACGTAAGTCGGCATTGTGCCAACTAAATTCAATCCCGATGATATTTCTGTGTTTCATCGTGAATATGAAGTTCCAAGGGTTACAGTAAACACCCTGTGGTGCGTCGCAATCTAATACTTCCCTCTTAGTAACGGCACGTATACAGACTGTTTGAAGCACTGCTCCCCCTGGACGTAAGTCGGCATTGTGCCTACTATATTCAATCCCGATGCAATTTCTGTGTTTCATCGTCAATATGAAGCTCCAAGGGTTACAGTAAACACCCAGTGGTGCGTCGCAATCTAATACTGGCCTCTCAGTAACGGCACGTATACAGACTGTTTGAAGCATTGCTCCCCCTGGACGTAAGTCGGCATTGTGCCAACTATATTCAATCCCGATGCAATTTCTGTGTTTCATCGTCAATATGAAGCTCCAAGGGTTACAGTAAACACCCTGTGGTTCCTCCCATTCCCACACTGGCCGCTTAGTAACGGCATGTATACAGACTGTTTCAAGCACTGCTCCCCCTGGACGTAAGTCGGCATTGTGCCAACTATATTCAATCCCGATGCAATTTCTGTGTTTCATCGTCAATATGAAGTTCCAAGGGTTACAGTAAACACCCTGTGGTGCGTCGCAATCTAATACTGGCCTCTTAGTAACGGCACGTATACAGACTGTTTGAAGCATTGCTCTCCGTGTACGTAAGTCGGCATTGTGCCTACTATATTCAGTCCCGATGCAATTTCTGTGTTTCATCGTCAATATGAAGCTCCAAGGGTTACAGTAAACACCCAGGTTTGCGTCGCAATCTAATACTGGCCACTCAGTAACGGCACGTATACAGACTGTTTGAAGCATTGCTCCCCTTGGACGTAAGTCGTCATTGTGCCAATTATATTCAATCCCGATGCAATTTCTGTGTTACATCGTCAATATGAAGCTCCAAGGGTTACAGTAAACACCCAGTTGTGCGTCGCAATCTAATACTGGCCTCACAGTAACGGCACGTATACAGACTGTTTGAAGCATTGCTCCCCCAGGACGTAAGTCAGCATTGTGCCAACTATTTTCAATCCCGATCCAATATCTGTGATTCATCGTCAATATGAAGCTCCAAGGGTTACTGTAAACACCCTGTGGTTCGTCCCAATCTAATACTGGCCTCTTAGTAACGGCATGTATACAGACTGTTTCACGCACTGCTCCCCCTGGACGTAAGTCGGCATTGTGCCAACTATATTCAATCCCGATGCAATTTCTGTGTATCATCGTCAATATGAAGCTCCAAGGGTTACAGTAAAAACCCTGTGGTGCGTCGCAATCTAATACTGGCCTCTTAGTAACGGCACGTATACAGACTGTTTGAAGCACTGCTCCCTCTGGACGTAAGTCGGCAATGTGCCAACAATATTCAATCCCGATGCAATTTCTGTGTTTCATCGTCAATATGAAGTTCCAAGGGTTACAGTATACACCCTGTGGTGCGTCGAAATCTACTACCATTCTCTCAGTAACGGCACATATACAGACTGTTTGAAGCAATGCTCCCCCTGGACGTAAGTCGGCATTGTGCCTACTATATTCAATCCCGATGCAATTTCTGTGTTTCATCGTATATGTGAAGCTCCAAGGGTTACAGAAAACACCCAGTTGTGCGTCGCAATCTAATGCTGGCCTCTCAGTAACGGCACGTATACAGACTGTTTGAAGCATTGCTCCCCCTGGACGTAAGTCAGCATTCTGCCTACTATATTCAATCCCGATGCAATTTCTGGGTTTCATCGTCAATATGAAGCTCCAAAGGTTACAGTAAACACCCAGTGGTGCGTCGCAATCTAATACTGGCCTCTCGGTAACGGCACGTATACAGACTGTTTTAAGCATTGCTCCCCCTGGACGTAAGTCGGCATTGTGCCTACTATATTCAATCCCGATGCAATTTCTGTGTTTCATCGTCAATATGAAGCTCCAAGGGTTACAGTAAACACCCAGTGGTGCGTCACAAACTAATACTGGCCTCTCAGTAACGGCACGTATACAGACTGTTTGAAGCATTGCTCCCCTTGGACGTAAGTCGTCATTGTGCCAACTATATTCAATCCCGATGCAATTTCTGTGTTTCATCGTCAATATGAAATTCCTAGGGTTACAGTAAACACCCAGTGGTGCGTCGCAATCTAATACTAGCCTCTCAGTAACGGCACATATACAGACTGTTTGAAGCATTCCTCCCCCTGGTCGTAAGTCGGCATTGTGCCAACTATTTTCAATCCCGATGCAATTTCTGTGTTTCATCGTGAATATGAAGTTCCAAGGGTTACAGTAAACACCCAGTGGTGCGTCGCAATCTAATACTGGCCTCTCAGTAACGGCACGTATACAGACTGTTTGAAGCATTGCTCCCCCTGGACGTAAGTCAGCATTCTGCCTACTATATTCAATCCCGATGCAATATCTGTGTTTCATCGTCAATATGAAGTTCCAAGGGTTACAGTAAACACCCAGTGGTGCGTCGCAATCTAATACTGGCCTCTCAGTAACGGCACGTATACAGACTGTTTGAAGCATTGCTCCCCCTGGACGTAAGTCGGCATTGAGCCAACTATATTCAATCCCGATGCAATTTCTGTGTTTCATCGTCAATATGAAGCTCCATGGGTTACAGTAAACACCCTGTGGTTCGTCCCAATCTAATACTGGCCCCTTAGTAACGGCATGCATACAGGCTGTTTCAAGCACTGCTCCCCCTGTACGTAAGTCGGCATTGTGCCAACTATATTCAATCCCGATGCAATCTCTGTGTTTAATCGTCAATATTAAGTTCCAAGGGTTACAGTAATCACCCTGTGGTGCGTCGCAATCTAATACTGGCCTCTTAGTAACGGCACGTTTACAGACTGTTTGAAGCATTGCTCTCCGTGTATGTAAGTCGGCATTGTGCCTACTATATTCAGTCCCGATGCAATTTCTGTGTTTCATCGTCAATATGAAGCTCCAAGGGTTACAGTAAACACCCAGGTTTGCGTCGCAATCTAATACTGGCCTCTCAGTAACGGCACGTATACAGACTGTTTGAAGCATTGCTCCCCTTGGACGTAAGTCGTCATTGTGCCAACTATATTCAATCCCGATGCAATTTCTGTGTTTCATCGTCAATATGAAGCTCCAAGGGTTACAGTAAACACCCAGTGGTGCGTCGCAATATAATACTGGCCTCTCAGTAACGGCACGTATACAGACTGTTTGAAGCATTGCTACCCCTGGACGTAAGTCGGCATTGTGCCTACTATATTCAATCCCGATGCAATTTCTGTGTTTCATGGTCAATATGAAGCTCCAAGGGTTACAGTAAACATCCTGTGGTGCGTCGCAATCTAATACTGGCCTCTTATTAACGGCACGTATACAGACTGTTTGAAGCACTGCTCCCCCTGGACGTAAGTCGGCATTGTGCCAACTATATTCAATCCCGAAGCAATTTCTGTGTTTCATCGTCAATATGAAGTTCCAAGGGTTACAGGAAACACCCTGTGGTGCGTCGCAATCTAATAGTGGCCTCTTAGTAACGGCACGTATACAGACTGTTTGAAGCATTGCTCCCCCTGGACGTAAGTCGGCATTGTGCCTACTATATTCAATCCCGATGCAATTTCTGTGTTTCATCGTCAATATGAAGCTCCAAGGGTTACAGTAAACACCCAGTGGTGCGTCGCAATCTAATACTGGCCTCTCAGTATTGGCACGTATACAGACTGTTTTATGCATTTCTCCCCCTGGACGTAAGTCGGCATTGTGCCAACTATATTCAATCCCGATGCAATTTCTGTGTTTCATCATCAATACTACGCTCCAAGGGTTACAGTAAACACCCAGTGGTCCGTCGCAATCTAATACTGACCTCTCAGTAACGGCACATATACAGACTGATTGAAGCATTGCTCCCCCTGGACGTAAGTCGGCATTGTGCCTACTATATTCAATCCCAATGCAATGTCTGTGTTTCATGGTCAATATGAAGCTCCAAGGGTTACAGTAAACATCCTGTGGAGCGTCGCAATCTAATACTGGCCTCACAGTAACGGCACGTATACAGATTTTTTGAAGCATTTCTCCCCCTGTACGTAAGTCGGCATTGTGCCAACTATATTCAATCCCGATGCAATTTCTGTGTTTCATCGTCAATATGAAGCTCCAAGGGTTACAGTAAACACCCTGTGGTGCGTCGAAATCTACTACCATTCTCTCAGTAACGGCACATATACAGACTGTTTGAAGCAATGCTCCCCCTGGACGTAAGTCGGCATTGTGCCTACTATATTCAATCCCGATGCAATTTCTGTGTTTCATCGTATATGTGAAGCTCCAAGGGTTACAGAAAACACCCAGTTGTGCGTCGCAATCTAATGCTGGCCTCTCAGTAACGGCACGTATACAGACTGTTTGAAGCATTGCTCCCCCTGGACGTAAGTCAGCATTCTGCCTACTATATTCAATCCCGATGCAATATCTGTGTTTCATCGTCAATATGAAGTTCCAAGGGTTACAGTAAACACCCAGTGGTGCGTCGCAATCTAATACTGGCCTCTCAGTAACGGCACGTATACAGACTGTTTGAAGCATTGCTCCCCCTGGACGTAAGTCTGCATTGAGCCAACTATATTCAATCCCGACGCAATTTCTGTGTTTCATCGTCAATATGAAGCTCCATGGGTTACAGTAAACACCCTGTGGTTCGTCCCAATCTAATACTGGCCCCTTAGTAACGGCATGCATTCAGGCTGTTTCAAGCACTGCTCCCCCTGTACGTAAGTCGGCATTGTGCCAACTATATTCAATCCCGATGCAATCTCTGTGTTTAATCGTCAATATTAAGTTCCAAGGGTTACAGTAATCACCCTGTGGTGCGTCGCAATCTAATACTGGCCTCTTAGTAACGGCACGTTTACAGACTGTTTGAAGCATTGCTCTCCGTGTATGTAAGTCGGCATTGTGCCTACTATATTCAGTCCCGATGCAATTTCTGTGTTTCATCGTCAATATGAAGCTCCAAGGGTTACAGTAAACACCCAGGTTTGCGTCGCAATCTAATACTGGCCTCTCAGTAACGGCACGTATACAGACTGTTTGAAGCATTGCTCCCCCTGGACGTAAGTCAGCATTCTGCCTACTATATTCAATCCCGATGCAATTTCTGAGTTTCATCGTCAATATGAAGCTCCAAAGGTTACAGTAAACACCCAGTGGTGCGTCGCAATCTAATACTGGCCTCTCAGTAACGGCACGTATACAGACTGTTTTAAGCATTGCTCCCCCTGGACGTAAGTCGGCATTGTGCCTACTATATTCAATCCCGATGCAAATTCTGTGTTTCATCGTCAGTATGAGGCTCCAAGGGTTACAGTAAACACCCAGTGGTGCGACGCAATCTAATACTGACCTCTCAGTAACGGCACATATACAGACTGTTTGAAGCATTACTCCCACTAGACGTAAGTCGGCATTGTGCCCACTATATTCAATCCCGATGCAATTTCTGTGTTTCATGGTCAATATGACGCTCCAAGGGTTACAGTAAACACCCAGTGGTGCGTCGCAATCTAATACTGGCCTCTCAGTAACGGCGCCCATACAGACTGTTTGAAGCATTGCACCCCCTGGACGTATGTTGGCATTGTGTCAACTATATTCAATCCCGATGCAATTTCTGTGTTTCATCGTCAATATGAAGTTGCAAGGGTTACAGTAAACACCCAGTGGTGCGTCGCAATCTAATACTGGCCTCTCAGTAATGGCACGTATACAGACTGTTTGAAGCATTGCTCCCCTTGGACGTAAGTCGTCATTGTGCCAACTATATTCAATCCCGATGCAATTTCTTTGTTTCATCGTCAATATGAAGTTCCAAGGGTTACAGTAAACACCCAGTGGTGCGTCGCAATTTAATACTGGCCTCTCAGTAACGGCACATATACAGACTGTTTGAAGCATTGCTCCGCCTGGACGTAAGTCGGCATTGTGCAAACTATATTCAATCCCGATGCAATTTCTGTGTTTCATCGTGAATATGAAGTTCCAAGGGTTACAGTAAACACCCTGTGGTGCGTCGCAATCTAATACTTCCCTCTTAGTAACGGCACGTATACAGACTGTTTGAAGCACTGCTCCCCCTGGACGTAAGTCGGCATTGTGCCTACTATATTCAATCCCGATGCAATTTCTGTGTTTCATCGTCAATATGAAGCTCCAAGGGATACAGTAAACACCCAGTGGTGCGTCACAAACTAATACTGGCCTCTCAGTAACGGCACGTATACAGACTGTTTGAAGCATTGCTCCCCTTGGACGTAAGTCGTCATTGTGCCAACTATATTCAATCCCGATGCAATTTGTGTGTTTCATCGTCAATATGAAGTTCCTAGGGTTACAGTAAACACCCAGTGGTGCGTCGCAATCTAATACTAGCCTCTCAGTAACGGCACATATACAGACTGTTTGAAGCATTCCTCCCCCTGGTCGTAAGTCGGCATTATGCCAACTATATTCAATCCCGATGCAATTTCTGTGTTTCATCGTGAATATGAAGTTCCAAGGGTTACAGTAAACACCCAGTGGTGCGTCGCAATCTAATACTGGCCTCTCAGTAACGGCACGTATACAGACTGTTTGAAGCATTGCTCCCCCTGGACGTAAGTCAGCATTCTGCGTACTATATTCAATCCCGATGCAATATCTGTGTTTCATCGTCAATATGAAGTTCCAAGGGTTACATTAAACACCCAGTGGTGCGTCGCAATCTAATACTGGCCTCTCAGTAACGGCACGTATACAGACTGTTTGAAGCATTGCTCCCCCTGGACGTAAGTCGGCATTGAGCCAACTATATTCAATCCCGATGCAATTTCTGTGTTTCATCGTCAATATGAAGCTCCAAGGGTTACAGTAAACACCCTGTGGTTCGTCCCAATCTAATACTGGCCCCTTAGTAACGGCACGCATACAGGCTGTTTCAAGCACTGCTCCCCCTGTACGTAAGTCGGCATTGTGCCAACTATATTCAATCCCGATGCAATCTCTGTGTTTAATCGTCAATATTAAGTTCCAAGGGTTACAGTAAACACCCTGTGGTGCGTCGCAATCTAATACTGGCCTCTTAGTAACGGCACGTTTACAGACAGTTTGAAGCATTGCTCTCCGTGTATGTAAGTCGGCATTGTGCCTACTATATTCAGTCCCGATGCAATTTCTGTGTTTCATCGTCAATATGATGCTCTAAGGGTTACAGTAAACACCCAGGTTTGCGTCGCACTCTAATACTGGCCTCTCAGTAACGGCACGTATACAGACTGTTTGAAGCATTGCTCACCTTGGACGTAAGTCGTCATTGTGCCAACTATATTCAATCCCGATGCAATTTCTGTGTTTCATCGTCAATATGAAGCTCCAAGGGTTACAGTAAACACCCAGTGGTGCGTCGCAATATAATACTGGCCTCTCAGTAACGGCACGTATACAGACTGTTTGAAGCATTGCTACCCCTGGACGTAAGTCGGCATTGTGCCTACTATATTCAATCCCGATGCAATTTCTGTGTTTCATGGTCAATATGAAGCTCCAAGGGTTACAGTAAACATCCTGTGGTGCGTCGCAATCTAATACTGGCCACTTATTAACGGCACGTATACAGACTGTTTGAAGCACTGCTCCCCCTGGACGTAAGTCGGCATTGTGCCAACTATATTCAATCCCGAAGCAATTTCTGCGTTTCATCGTCAATATGAAGTTCCAAGGGTTACAGGAAACACCCTGTGGTGCGTCGCAATCTAATAGTGGCCTCTTAGTAACGGCACGTATACAGACTGTTTGAAGCATTGCTCCCCCTGGACGTAAGTCGGCATTGTGCCTACTATATTCAATCCCGATGCAATTTCTGTGTTTCATCGTCAATATGAAGCTCCAAGGGTTACAGTAAACACCCAGTGGTGCGTCGCAATCTAATACTGGCCTCTCAGTATTGGCACGTATACAGACTGTTTTATGCATTTCTCCCCCTGGACGTAAGTCGGCATTGTGCCAACTATATTCAATCCCGATGCAATTTCTGTGTTTCATCATCAATACTACGCTCCAAGGGTTACAGTAAACACCCAGTGGTCCGTCGCAATCTAATACTGACCTCTCAGTAACGGCACATATACAGACTGATTGAAGCATTGCTCCCCCTGGACGTAAGTCGGCATTGTGCCTACTATATTCAATCCCAATGCAATGTCTGTGTTTCATGGTCAATATGAAGCTCCAAGGGTTACAGTAAACATCCTGTGGAGCGTCGCAATCTAATACTGGCCTCACAGTAACGGCACGTATACAGATTGTTTGAAGCATTTCTCCCCCTGTACGTAAGTCGGCATTGTGCCAACTATATTCAATCCCGATGCAATTTCTGTGTTTCATCGTCAATATGAAGCTCCAAGGGTTACAGTAAACACCCTGTGGTTCGTCCCAATCTAATACTGGCCTCTTAGTAACGGCATGTATACAGACTGTTTCAAGCACTGCTCCCCCTGGACGTAAGTCGGCATTGTGGCAACTATATTCAACCCCGAGCAATTTCTGTGTTTCATCGTCAATATGAAGCTCCAAGGGTTACAGTAAACACCCAGTGGTGCGTCGCAATCTAATACTGGCCTCTCCGTAACGGCACATATACAGACTGTTTGAAGCATTGCTCCCCCTGGACGTAAGTCGTCATTGTGCCAACTATATTCAATCCCGATGCAATTTCTGTGTTACATCGTGAATATGAAGCTCCAAGGGTTACAGTAAACACCCAGTGGTGCGTCGCAATCTAATACTGGCCTCTCAGTAACGGCACCTATACAGACTGTTTGAAGCATTGCTCCCCCTGGACGTAAGTCGGCATTGTGCCAACTATATTCAATCCCGATGCAATTTCTGTGTTACATCGTCAATATGAAGCTCCAAGGGTAACAGTAAACACCCAGTGGTGCGTCGCAATCTAATACTGGCATCACAGTAACGGCACGTATACAGACTGTTTGAAGCATTGCTCCCCCTGGACGTAAGTCGGCATTGTGCCAACTATATCCAATCCCGATCTAATTTCTGTGTTTCATCGTCAATATGAAGCTCCAAGGGTTACAGTAAACACCCAGTGGTGCGTCGCAATCTAATACTGGCCTCACACTAACGGCACGTATACAGACTGTTTGAAGCATTGCTCCCCCTGGACGTAAGTCAGCATTGTGCCAACTATATTCAATCCCGATGCAATTTCTGTGTTTCATCGTCAATATGAAGCTCCAAGGGTTACAGTAAACACACTGTGGTTCGTCCCAATCTAATACTGGCCTCTTAGTAACGGCATGTATACAGACTGTTTCAAGCACTGCTCCCCCTGGACGTAAGTCGGCATTGTGCCAACTATATTCAATCCCGATGCAATTTCTGTGTTTCATCGTCAATATGTAGGTCCAAGAGTTACAGTAAACACCCAGTGGTGCTTCGCAATCTAATACTGGCCTCACAGTAACGGCACGTATACAGACTGTTTGAAGCATTGCTCCCCTTGGACGTAAGTCGGCATTGTGCCTACTATATTCAATCCCGATGCAATTTCTGTGTTTCATGGTCAATATGAAGCTCCAAGGGTTACAGTAAACACCCAGTGGTGCGTCGCAATCTAATACTGGCCTCTCAGTAACGGCGCCCATACAGACTGTTTGAAGCATTGCTCCCCCTGGACGTAAGTTGGCATTGTGTCAACTATATTCAATCCCGATGCAATTTCTGTTTTTCATCGTCAATATGAAGTTCCAAGGGTTACAGTAAACACCCAGTGGTGCGTCGCAATCTAATACTGGCCTCTCAGTAACGGCACGTATACAGACTGTTTGAAGCATTGCTCCCCTTGGACGTAAGTCGTCATTGTGCCAACTATATTCAATCCCGACGCAATCTCTGTGTTTCATCGTCAATATGAAGTTCCAAGGGTTACAGTACACACCCAGTGGTGCGTCGCAATCTAATACTGGCCTCTCAGTAACGGCACATATACAGACTGTTTGAAGCATTGCTTCCCCTGGACGTAAGTCGGCATTGTGCCAACTATATTGAATCCCGATGCAATTTCTGTGTTTCATCGTCAATATGAAGTTCCAAGGGTTACAGTAAACACCCTGTGGTGCGTCGCAATCTAATACTTCCCTCTTAGTAACGGCACGTATACAGACTGTTTGAAGCACTGCTCCCCCTGGACGTAAGTCGGCATTGTGCCTACTATATTCAATCCCGACGCAATTTCTGTGTTTCATCGTCAATATGAAGCTCCAAGGGTTACAGTAAACACCCAGTGGTGCGTCACAATCTAATACTGGCCTCTCAGTAACGGCACGTATACAGACTGTTTGAAGCATTGCTCCCCTTGGACGTAAGTCGTCATTGTGCCAACCATATTCTTTCCCGATGCAATTTCTGTGTTTCATCGTCAATATGAAGTTCCAAGGGTTACAGTAAACAACCAGTGGTGCGTCGCAATCTAATACTGGCCTCTCAGTAAGGGCACATATACAGACTGTTTGAAGCATTGCTCCCCCTGGACGTAAGTCGGCATTGTGCCAACTATATTCAATCCCGATGCAATTTCTGTGTTTCATCGTGAATATGAAGTTCCAAGGGTTACAGTAAACACCCAGTGGTGCGTCGCAATCTAATACTGGCCTCTCAGTAACGGCACGTATACAGACTGTTTGAAGCATTGCTCCCCCTGGACGTAAGTCAGCATTCTGCCTACTATATTCAATCCCGATGCAATTTCTGTGTTTCATCGTCAATATGAAGTTCCAAGGGTTACAGTAAACACCCAGTGGTGCGTCGCAATCTAATACTGGCCTCTCAGTAACGGCACGTATACAGACTGTTTGAAGCATTGCTCCCCCTGGACGTATGTCGGCATTGAGCCAACTATATTCAATCCCGATGCAATTTCTGTGTTTCATCGTCAATATGAAGCTCCAAGGGTTACAGTAAACACCCTGTGGTTCGTCCCAATCTAATACTGGCCCCTTAGTAACGGCACGCATACAGGCTGTTTCAAGCACTGCTCCCCCTGTACGTAAGTCGGCATTGTGCCAACTATATTCAATCCCGATGCAATCTCTGTGTTTAATCGTCAATATTAAGTTCCAAGGGTTACAGTAAACACCCTGTGGTGCGTCGCAATCTAATACTGGCCTCTTAGTAACGGCACGTTTACAGACTGTTTGAAGCATTGCTCTCCGTGTATGTAAGTCGGCATTGTGCCTACTATATTCAGTCCCGATGCAATTTCTGTGTTTCATCGTCAATATGAAGCTCCAAGGGTTACAGTAAACACCCAGGTTTGCGTCGCACTCTAATACTGGCCTCTCAGTAACGGCACGTATACAGACTGTTTGAAGCATTGCTCACCTTGGACGTAAGTCGTCATTGTGCCAACTATATTCAATCCCGAAGCAATTTCTGTGTTTCATCGTCAATATGAAGCTCCAAGGGTTACAGTAAACACCCAGTGGTGCGTCGCAATATAATACTGGCCTCTCAGTAACGGCACGTATACAGACTGTTTGAAGCATTGCTACCCCTGGACGTAAGTCGGCATTGTGCCTACTATATTCAATCCCGATGCAATTTCTGTGTTTCATGGTCAATATGAAGCTCCAAGGGTTACAGTAAACATCCTGTGGTGCGTCGCAATCTAATACTGGCCACTTATTAACGGCACGTATACAGACTGTTTGAAGCACTGCTCCCCCTGGACGTAAGTCGGCATTGTGCCAACTATATTCAATCCCGAAGCAATTTCTGCGTTTCATCGTCAATATGAAGTTCCAAGGGTTACAGGAAACACCCTGTGGTGCGTCGCAATCTAATAGTGGCCTCTTAGTAACGGCACGTATACAGACTGTTTGAAGCATTGCTCCCCCTGGACGTAAGTCGGCATTGTGCCTACTATATTCAATCCCGATGCAATTTCTGTGTTTCATCGTCAATATGAAGCTCCAAGGGTTACAGTAAACACCCAGTGGTGCGTCGCAATCTAATACTGGCCTCTCAGTATTGGCACGTATACAGACTGTTTTATGCATTTCTCCCCCTGGACGTAAGTCGGCATTGTGCCAACTATATTCAATCCCGATGCAATTTCTGTGTTTCATCATCAATACTACGCTCCAAGGGTTACAGTAAACACCCAGTGGTCCGTCGCAATCTAATACTGACCTCTCAGTAACGGCACATATACAGACTGATTGAAGCATTGCTCCCCCTGGACGTAAGTCGGCATTGTGCCTACTATATTCAATCCCAATGCAATGTCTGTGTTTCATGGTCAATATGAAGCTCCAAGGGTTACAGTAAACATCCTGTGGAGCGTCGCAATCTAATACTGGCCTCACAGTAACGGCACGTATACAGATTGTTTGAAGCATTGCTCCCCCTGGACGTAAGTCGGCATTGTGCCAACTATATTCAATCCCGATGCAATTTCTGTGTTACATCGTCAATATGAAGCTCCAAGGGTAACAGTAAACACCCAGTGGTGCGTCGCAATCTAATACTGGCAACACAGTAACGGCACGTATACAGACTGTTTGAAGCATTGCTCCCCCTGGACGTAAGTCGGCATTGTGCCAACTATATCCAATCCCGATCTAATTTCTGTGTTTCATCGTCAATATGAAGCTCCAAGGGTTACAGTAAACACCCAGTGGTGCGTCGCAATCTAATACTGGCCTCACACTAACGGCACGTATACAGACTGTTTGAAGCATTGCTCCCCCTGGACGTAAGTCAGCATTGTGCCAACTATATTCAATCCCGATGCAATTTCTGTGTTTCATCGTCAATATGAAGCTCCAAGGGTTACAGTAAACACACTGTGGTTCGTCCCAATCTAATACTGGCCTCTTAGTAACGGCATGTATACAGACTGTTTCAAGCACTGCTCCCCCTGGACGTAAGTCGGCATTGTGCCAACTATATTCAATCCCGATGCAATTTCTGTGTTTCATCGTCAATATGTAGGTCCAAGAGTTACAGTAAACACCCAGTGGTGCTTCGCAATCTAATACTGGCCTCACAGTAACGGCACGTATACAGACTGTTTGAAGCATTGCTCCCCTTGGACGTAAGTCGGTATTGTGCCTACTATATTCAATCCCGATGCAATTTCTGTGTTTCATGGTCAATATGAAGCTCCAAGGGTTACAGTAAACACCCAGTGGTGCGTCGCAATCTAATACTGGCCTCTCAGTAACGGCGCCCATACAGACTGTTTGAAGCATTGCTCCCCCTGGACGTAAGTTGGCATTGTGTCAACTATATTCAATCCCGATGCAATTTCTGTTTTTCATCGTCAATATGAAGTTCCAAGGGTTACAGTAAACACCCAGTGGTGCGTCGCAATCTAATACTGGCCTCTCAGTAACGGCACGTATACAGACTGTTTGAAGCATTGCTCCCCTTGGACGTAAGTCGTCATTGTGCCAACTATATTCAATCCCGACGCAATCTCTGTGTTTCATCGTCAATATGAAGTTCCAAGGGTTACAGTACACACCCAGTGGTGCGTCGCAATCTAATACTGGCCTCTCAGTAACGGCACATATACAGACTGTTTGAAGCATTGCTCCCCCTGGACGTAAGTCGGCATTGTGCCAACTATATTGAATCCCGATGCAATTTCTGTGTTTCATCGTGAATATGAAGTTCCAAGGGTTACAGTAAACACCCTGTGGTGCGTCGCAATCTAATACTTCCCTCTTAGTAACGGCACGTATACAGACTGTTTGAAGCACTGCTCCCCCTGGACGTAAGTCGGCATTGTGCCTACTATATTCAATCCCGACGCAATTTCTGTGTTTCATCGTCAATATGAAGCTCCAAGGGTTACAGTAAACACCCAGTGGTGCGTCACAATCTAATACTGGCCTCTCAGTAACGGCACGTATACAGACTGTTTGAAGCATTGCTCCCCTTGGACGTAAGTCGTCATTGTGCCAACCATATTCATTCCCGATGCAATTTCTGTGTTTCATCGTCAATATGAAGTTCCAAGGGTTACAGTAAACAACCAGTGGTGCGTCGCAATCTAATACTGGCCTCTCAGTAAGGGCACATATACAGACTGTTTGAAGCATTGCTCCCCCTGGACGTAAGTCGGCATTGTGCCAACTATATTCAATCCCGATGCAATTTCTGTGTTTCATCGTGAATATGAAGTTCCAAGGGTTACAGTAAACACCCAGTGGTGCGTCGCAATCTAATACTGGCCTCTCAGTAACGGCACGTATACAGACTGTTTGAAGCATTGCTCCCCCTGGACGTAAGTCAGCATTCTGCCTACTATATTCAATCCCGATGCAATTTCTGTGTTTCATCGTCAATATGAAGTTCCAAGGGTTACAGTAAACACCCAGTGGTGCGTCGCAATCTAATACTGGCCTCTCAGTAACGGCACGTATACAGACTGTTTGAAGCATTGCTCCCCCTGGACGTATGTCGGCATTGAGCCAACTATATTCAATCCCGATGCAATTTCTGTGTTTCATCGTCAATATGAAGCTCCAAGGGTTACAGTTAATACCCTGTGGTTCGTCCCAATCTATTACTGGCCCCTTAGTAACGGCATGCATACAGGCTGTTTCAAGCACTGCTCCCCCTGTACGTAAGTCGGCATTGTGCCAACTATATTCAATCCCGATGCAATTTCTGTGTTTAATCGCCAATATTAAGTTCCAAGGGTTACAGTAAACACCCTGTGGTGCGTCGCAATCTAATACTGGCCTCTTAGTAACGGCACGTATACAGACTGTTTGAAGCATTGCTCTATGTGTACGTAAGTCGGCATTGTGCCTACTATATTCAGTCCCGATGCAATTTCTGTGTTTCATCGTCAATATGAAGCTCCAAGGGTTACAGTAAACGCCCAGGTTTGCGTCGCAATCTAATACTGGCCTCTTATTAACGGCACGTATACAGACTGTTTGAAGCACTGCTCCCCCTGGACGTAAGTCGGCATTGTGCCAACTATATTCAATCCCGAAGCAATTTCTGTGTTTCATCGTCAATATGAAGTTCCAAGGGTTACAGGAAACACCCTGTGGTGCGTCGCAATCTAATAGTGGCCTCTTAGTAACGGCACGTATACAGACTGTTTGAAGCATTGCTCCCCCTGGACGTAAGTCGGCATTGTGCCTACTATATTCAATCCCGATGCAATTTCTGTGTTTCATCGTCAATATGAAGCTCCAAGGGTTACAGTAAACACCCAGTGGTGCGTCGCAATCTAATACTGGCCTCTCAGTAACGGCACATATACAGACTGTTTTATGCATTTCTCCCCCTGGACGTAAGTCGGCATTGTGCCAACTATATTCAATCCCGATGCAATTTCTGTGTTTCATCATCAATACTACGCTCCAAGGGTTACAGTAAACACCCAGTGGTCCGTCGCAATCTAATACTGACCTCTCAGTAACGGCACATTTACAGACTGATTGAAGCATTGCTCCCCCTGGACGTAAGTCGGCATTGTGCCTACTATATTCAATCCCAATGCAATTTCTGTGTTTCATGGTCAATATGAAGCTCCAAGGGTTACAGTAAACATCCTGTGGAGCGTCGCAATCTAATACTGGCCTCACAGTAACGGCACGTATAGAGACTGTTTGAATCATTTCTCCCCCTGGACGTAAGTCGGCATTGTGCCAACTATATTCAATACCGATGCAATTTCTGTGTTTCATCGTCAATATAAAGCTCCAAGGGTTACAGTAAACACCCTGTGGTTCGTCCCAATCTAATACTGGCCTCTTAGTAACGGCATGTATACAGACAGTTTCAAGCACTGCTCCCCCTGGACGTAAGTCGGCATTGTGGCAACTATATTCAACACCGAGCAATTTCTGTGTTTCATCGTCAATATGAAGCTCCAAGGGTTACAGTAAACACCCAGTGGTGCGTCGCAATCTAATACTGGCCTCTCCGTAACGGCACATATACAGACTGTTTGAAGCATTGCTCCCCCTGGACGTAAGTCGGCATTGTGCCTACTATATTCAATCCCGATGCAATTTCTGTGTTACATCGTCAATATGAAGCTCCAAGGGTTACAGTAAACACCCAGTGGTGCGTCGCAATCTAATACTGGCCTCTCAGTAACGGCACCTATACAGACTGTTTGAAGCATTGCTCCCCCTGGACGTAAGTGGGCATTGTGCCAACTATATTCAATCCCGATGCAATTTCTGTGTTACATCGTCAATATGAAGCTCCAAGGGTTACAGTAAACACCCAGTGGTGCGTCGCAATCTAATACTGGCATCACAGTAACGGCACGTATACAGACTGTTTGATGCATTGCTCCCCCTGGACGTAAGTCGGCATTGTGCCAACTATATCCAATCCCGATGCAAATTCTGTGTTTCATCGTCAATATGAAGCTCCAAGGGTTACAGTAAACACCCAGTGGTGCGTCGCAATCTAATACTGGCCTCACACTAACGGCACGTATACAGAATGTTTGAAGCATTGCTCCCCCTGGACGTAAGTCAGCATTGTGCCAACTTTATTCAATCCCGATGCAATTTCTGTGTTTCATCGTCAATATGAAGCTCCAAGGGTTACAGTAAACACCCTGTGGTTCGTCCCAATCTAATACTGGCCTCTTAGTAACGGCATGTATACAGACTGTTTCAAGCACTGCTCCCCCTGGACGTAAGTCGTCATTGTGCCAACTATATTCAATCCCGATGCAATTTCTGTGTTTCATCGTCAATATGTAGCTCCAAGAGTTACAGTAAACACCCAGTGGTGCTTCGCAATCTAATACTGGCCTCACAGTTACGGCACGTATACAGACTGTTTGAAGCATTCCTCCCCATGGACGAAAGTCGGCATTGTGCCAATTATATTCAACCCCGAGCAATTTCTGTGTTTCATCGTCAATATGAAGCTCCAAGGGTTACAGTAAAAACCCAGAGGTGCGTCGAAATCTAATACTGGCCTCTCCGTAACGGCACGTATACAGACTGTTTGAAGCACGGCTCCCCCTGGACGTAAGTCGGCATTGTGCCTACTATATTGAGTCCCGATGCAATTTCTGTGTTTCATCGTCAATATGAAGCTCCAAGGGTTACAGTAAACACCCAGTGGTGTGTCGCAATCTAATACTGGCCTCTCAGTAACGGCACATATACAGACTGTTTGAAGCATTGCTCCCCCTACGCATTGTGCCATCTATATTCAATCCCGATGCAATTTCTGTGTTTCATCGTCAATATGAAGCTCCAAGGGTTACAGTAAACACCCTGTGGTTCGTCCCAATCTAATACTGGCCTCTTAGTAACGGCATGTATACAGACTGTTTCAAGCACTGCTCCCCCTACGCGTAAGTCGGCATTGTGCCAAATATATTCAATCCCGATGCAATTTCTGTGTTACATCGTCAATATGAAGCTCCAAGGGTTACAGTAAACACCCAGTGGTGCGTCGCAATCTAATACTGGCCTCACAGTAACGGCACGTATACAGACTGTTTGAAGCATTGCTCCCCCTAGACGTAAGTCGGCATTGTGCCAACTACATTCAAGCCCGATGCAATTTCTGTGTTTCATCGTCAATATGAAGCTCCAAGGGTTACAGTAAACACCCTGTGGTTCGTCCCAACTAATACTGGCCTCTTAGTAACGGCATGTATACAGACTGTTTCAAGCACTGCTCCCCTGGACGTAAGTCGGCATTGTGCCAACTATATTCAATCCCGATGCAATTTCTGTGTTTCATCGTCAATATGAAGTTCCAAGGGTTACAGTAAACACCCTGTGGTGCATCGCAATCTAATACTGGCCTCTTATTAACGGCACGTATACAGACTGTTTGAAGCACTGCTCCCCCTGGACGTAAGTCGGCATTGTGCCAACTATATTCAATCCCAATGCAATTTCTGTGTTTCATCGTCAATATGAAGCTCCAAGAGTTACAGTAAACACCCAGTGGTGCTTCGCAATCTAATACTGGCCTCTCAGTAACGGCACGTATACAGACTGTTTGAAGCATTCCTCCCCCTGGACGTAAGCCGGCATTGTGCCAATTATATTCAACCCCGAGCAATTTCTGTGTTTCATCGTCAATATGAGGCTCCAAGGGTTACAGCAAACACCCAGTGGTGCGTCGCAATCTAATACTGGCCTCTCCGTAACGGCACATATACAGACTGTTTGAAGCATTGCTCCCCCTGGACGTAAGTCGGCATTGTGCCAACTATATTCCATCCCGATGCAATTTCTGTGTTACATCGTCAATATGTAGCTCCAAGGGTTACAGTAAACACCCAATGGTGCGTCGCAATCTAATACTGGCCTCTCAGTAACGGCACGTATACAGACTGTTTGAAGCATTGCTCCCCCTGGACGTAAGTCGGCATTGTTCCAACTATATCCAATCCCGATGCAATTTCTGTGTTTCATCGTCAATATGAAGCTCCAAGGGTTACAGTAAACACCCAGTGGTGCGTCACAATCTAATACTGGCCTCACAGTAACGGCACGTATACAGGCTGTTTGAAGCATTGCTCCCCCTGGACGTAAGTCGGCATTGTGCCAACTATATTCAATCCCGATGCAATTTCTGTGTTTCATCGTCAATATGAAGCTCCAAGGGTTACAGTAAACACCCTGTGGTGCGTCGCAATCTAATGCTGGCCTCACAGTAACGGCACGTATACAGACTGTTTCAAGCACTGCCTCCCCTGGACGTAAGTCGGCATTGTGCCAAGTATATTCAAACCCGATGCAATATCTGTGTTTCATCGTCAATATGAAGTTCCAAGGGTTACAGTAAACACCCTGTGGTGCGTCGCAATCTAATACTGGCATCTTAGTAACGGCACGTATACAGACAGTTTGAAGCATTGCTCTCCGTGTACGTAAGTCGGCATTGTGCCTACTATATTCATTCCCGATGCAATTTCTGTGTTTCATCGTCAATATGAAGCTCCAAGGGTTACAGTAAACACCCAGGTTTGCGTCGCAATCTAATACTGGCCTCTCAGTAACGGCACGTATACAGACTGTTTGAAGCATTGCTCCCCTTGGACGTAAGTCGGCATTGTGCCAACTATATTCAATCCAGATGCAATTTCTGTGTTTCATCGTCAATATGAAGCTCCAAGTGTTACAGTAAACACCCAGTGGTGCTTCGCAATCTAATACTTGCCTCTCAGTAACGGCACGTATACAGACTGTTTGAAGCATTCCTCCCCCTGGACGTAAGTCGGCATTGTGCCAATTATATTCAACCCCTAGCAATTTCTGTGTTTCATCGTCAATATGAAGCTCCAAGGGTTACAGTAAACACCCAGTGGTGCGTCGCAATCTAATACTGGCCTCTCCGTAACGGCACGTATACAGACTGTTTGAAGCACTGCTCCCCCTGGACGTAAGTCGGCATTGTGCCTACTATATTCATTCCCGATGCAATTTCTGTGTTTCATCGTCAATATGAAGCTCCAAGGGTTACAGTAAACACCCAGTGGTGCGTCGCAATCTAATACTGGCCTCTCAGTAACGGCACATATAAAGACTGTTTGAAGCATTGCTCCCCCTGGACGTAAGTCGGCATTGTGCCAACTATACTCAATCCCGATGCAATTTCTGAGTTTCATCGGGAATATGAAGTTCCAAGGGTTACAGTATACACCCTGTGGTGCGTCGCAATCTAATACTTCCCTCTTAGTAACGGCACGTATACAGACTTGTTGAAGCACTGCTCCCCCTGGACGTAAGTCGGCATTGTGCCTACTATATTCAATCCCGATGCAATTTCTGTGTTTCATCGTCAATATGAAGCTCCAAGGGTTACAGTAAACACCCAGTGGTGCGTCGCAATCTAATACTGGCCTCTCAGTAACGGCACGTATACAGACTGTTTGAAGCATTGCTCCCACTGGACGTAAGACGGCATTGTGCCAACTATATTCAATCCCGATGCAATTTCTGTGTTTCATCGTCAATATGAAGCTCCAAGGGTTACAGTAAGCACCCTGTGGTTTGTCCCAATCTAATACTGGCCTCTTAGTAACGGCATGTATACAGACTGTTTCAAGCACTGCTCCCCCTGGACGTAAGTCGGCATTGTGCCAACTATATTCAATCCCGATGCAATTTCTGTGTTTCATCGTCAATATGAAGTTCCAAGGGTTACAGTAAACACCCAGTGGTGCGTCGCAATCTAATACTGGCCTCTTAGTAACGGCACGTATACAGACTGTTTGAAGCATTGCTCTCCGTGTACGTAAGTCGGCATTGTGCCTACTATATTCAGTCCCGATGCAATTTGTGTGTTTCATCGTCAATATGAAGCTCCAATGGTTACAGTAAACATTCAGGTTTGCGTCGCAATCTAATACTGGCCTCTCAGTAACGGCACGTATACAGACTGTTTGAAGCATTGTTCCCCTTGGACGTAAGTCGGCATTGTGCCAACTATATTAATCCCGATGCAATTTCTGTGTTTCATCGTCAATATGAAGCTCCAAGAGTTACAGTAAACACCCAGTGGTGCTTCGCAATCTAATACTGGCCTCTCAGTAACGGCACGTATACAGACCGTTTGAAGCATTACTCCGCCTGGACGTAAGTCGGCAATGTGCCAATTATATTCAACCCCGAGCAATTTCTGTGTTTCATCGTCAATATGAAGCTCTAAGGGTTACAGTAAAAACCCAGTGGTGCGTCGCAATCTAATACTGGCCTCTCCGTAACGGCACGTATACAGACTGCTTGAAGCACTGCTCCCCCTGGACCTAAGTCGGCATTGTGCCTACTATATTCAATCCCGATGCAATTTCTGTGTTTCATCGTCAATATGAAGCTCCAAGGGTTACAGTAAACACCCAGTGGTGCGTCGCAATCTAATACTGGCCTCTAAGTAACGGCACATATACAGACTGTTTGAAGCATTGCTCCCCCTGGACGTAAGTCGGCATTGTGCCAACTATATTCAATCCCGATGCAATTTCTGTGTTACATCGTCAATATGAAGCTCCAAGGGTTACAGTAAACACCCAGTGGTGCGTCGCAATCTAATACTGGCCTCACAGTAACGGCACGTATACAGACTGTTTGAAGCATTGCTCCCCCTGGACGTAAGTCGGCATTGTGCCAACTATATTCAATCCCGATGCAATTTCTGTGTTTCATCGTCAATATAAAGCTCCAAGGGTTACAGTAAACACCCAGTGGTGCGTCGCAATCTAATACTGGCCTCACAGTAACGGCACGTATACAGACTGTTTGAAGCATTGCTCCCCCTGGACGTAAGTCGGCATTGTGCCAACTATATGCAATCCCGATGCAATTACTGTGTTTCATCGTCAATATGAAGCTCCAAGGGTTACAGTAAACACCCAGTGGTGCGTCGCAATCTAATACTGGCCTCTCCGTAACGGCACATATACAGACTGTTTGAAGCATTGCTCCCTCTGGACGTAAGTCGGCATTGTGCCAACTATATTCAATCCCGATGCAATTTCTGTGTTACATCGTCAATATGAAGCTCCAAGGGTTACAGTAAACACCCAGTGGTGCGTCGCAATCTAATACTGGCCTCTCAGTAACGGCACATATACAGACTGTTTGAAGCATTGCTCCCCCTGGACGTAAGTCGGCATTGTGCCAACTTTATTCAATCCCGATGCAATTTCTGTGTTACATCGTCAATATGAAGCTCCAAGGGTTACAGTAAACACCCAGACGTGCGTCGCACTCTAATACTGGCCTCACAGTAACGGCACATATACAGACTGTTTGAAGCATTGCTCCCCCTGGACGTACGTCGGCATTGTGCCAACTATATTCAATCCCGATGCAATTTCTGTGTTTCATCGTCAATATGAATCTCCAAGGGTTACAGTAAACACCCAGTGGTGCGTCGCAATCTAATACTGGCCTCACAGTAACGGCACGTATACAGACTGTTTGAAGCATTGCTCCCACTGGACGTAAGTCGGCATTGTGCCATCTATATTCAATCCCGATGCAATTTCTGTGTTTCATCGTCAATATGAAGCTCCAAGGGTTACAGTAAACACCCTGTGGTTCGTCCCAATCTAATTCTGGCCTCTTAGTAACGGCATGTATACAGACTGTTTCAAGCACTGCTCCCCCTACGCGTAAGTCGGCATTGTGCCAACTGTATTCTATCCCGATGCAATTTCTGTGTTTCATCGTCAATATGAAGCTCCAAGAGTTACAGTAAACACCCAGTGGTGCTTCGCAATCTAATACTGGCCTCACAGTAACGGCACGTATACAGGCTGTTTGAAGCATTGCTCCCCTTGGACGTAAGTCGGCATTGTGCCAACTATATTCAATCCCGATGCAATTTCTGTGTTTCATCGTCAATATGAAGCTCCAAGAGTTACAGTAAACACCCAGTGGTGCTTCGCAATCTAATACTGGCCTCTCAGTAACGGCACGTATACAGACTGTTTGAAGCATTCCTCCCCCTGGACCTAAGTCGGCATTGTGCCAATTATATTCAACCCCGAGCAATTTCTGTGTTTCATCGTCAATATGAAGCTCCAAGGGTTACAGTAAACTCCCAGTGGTGCGTCGCAATCTTATACTGGCCTCTCCGTAACGGCACGTATACAGACTGTTTGAAGCACTGCTCCCCCTGGACGTAAGTCGGCATTGTGCCTACTATATTCAATCCCGATGCAATTTCTGTGTTTCATCGTCAATATGAAGCTCCAAGGGTTACAGTAAACACCCAGTGGAGCGTCGCAATCTAATACTGGCCTCTTATTAACGGCACGTATACAGACTGTTTGAAGCACTGCTCCCCCTGGACGTAAGTCGGCATTGTGCCAACTATATTCAATCCCGATGCAATTTCTGTGTTACATCGTCAATATGAAGCTCCAAGGGTTACAGTAAACACCCAGTGGTGCGTCGCAATCTAATACTGGCCTCTCAGTAACGGCACATATACAGACTGTTTGAAGCATTGCTCCCCCTGGACGTAAGTCGGCATTGTGCCAACTATATTCAATCCCGATGCAATTTCTGTGTTTCATCGTGAATATGAAGTTCCAAGGGTTACAGTAAACACCCTGTGGTGCGTCGCAATCTAATACTTCCCTCTTAGTAACGGCACGTATACAGACTGTTTGAAGCACTGCTCCCCCTGGACGTAAGTCGGCATTGTGCCTACTATATTCAATCCCGATGCAATTTCTGTGTTTCATCGTCAATATGAAGCTCCAAGGGTTACAGTAAACACCCAGTGGTGGTCGCAATCTAATACTGGCCTCACAGTAACGGCACGTATACAGACTGTTTGAAGCATTGCTCCCACTGGACGTAAGTCGGCATTGTGCCAACTATATTCAATCCCGATGCAATTTCTGTGTTTCATCGTCAATATGTAGCTCCAAGGGTTACAATAAGCACCCTGTGGTTCGTCCCAATCTAATACTTGCCTCTCACTAACGGCATGTATACAGACTGTTTCAAGCACTGCTCCCCCTGGACGTAAGTCGGCATTGTGCCAACTATATTCAATCCCGATGCAATTTCTGTGTTTCATCGTCAATATGAAGTTCCAAGGGTTACAGTAAACACCCTGTGGTGCGTCGCAATCTAATACTGGCCTATTAGTAACGGTACGTATACAGACTGTTTGAAGCATTGCTCTCCGTCTACGTAAGTCGGCATTGTGCCTACTATATTCAGTTCCGAGGGAATTTGTGTGTTTCATCGTCAATATGAAGCTCCAATGGTTACAGTAAACACCCAGGTTTGCGTCGCAATCTAATACTGGCCTCTCAGTAACGGCACGTATACAGACCGTTTGAAGCATTCCTCCCCTTGGACGTAAGTCGGCATTGTGCCAGTTATATTCAACCCCGAGCAATTTCTGTGTTTCATCGTCAATATGAAGCTCCAAGGGTTACAGTAAAAACCCAGTGGTGCGTCGCAATCTAATACTGGCCTCTCCGTAACGGCACGTATACAGACTGTTTGAAGCACTGCTCCCCCTGGACCTAAGTCGGCATTGTGCCCACTATATTCAATCCAGATGCAATTTCTGTGTTTCATCATCAATATGAAGCTCCAAGGGTTACAGTAAAAACCCAGTGGTGCGTCGCAATCTAATACTGGCCTCTCAGTAACGGCACATATACAGACTGTTTGAAGCATTGCTCCCCCTGGACGTAAGTCGGCATTGTGCCAACTATATTCAATCCCGATGCAATTTCTGTGTTACATCGTCAATATGAAGCTCCAAGGGTTACAGTAAACACCCAGTGGTGCGTCGCAATCTAATACTGGCCTCACAGTAACGGCACGTATACAGACTGTTTGAAGCATTGCTCCCCCTGGACGTAAGTCGGCATTGTGCCAACTATATTCAATCCCGATGCAATTTCTGTGTTTCATCGTCAATATGAAGCCCCAAGGGATACTGTAAACACCCTGTGGTACGTCCCAATCTAATACTGGCCTCTTAGTAACGGGATGTATACAGACTGTTTCAAGCACTGCTCCCCCTGGACGTAAGTCGGCATTGTGCCAACTATATTCAATCCCGATGCAATTTCTGTGTTTCATCGTCAATATGAAGTTCCAAGGGTAACAGTAAACACCCTGTGGTGCGTCGCAATCTAATACTGGCCTCTTAATAACGGCACGTATACAAACAATTTGAAGCACTGCTCCTCCTGGACGTAAGTCGGCATTGTGCCAACTATATTCAATCCCGATGCAATTTCTGTGTTTCATCGTCATTATGATGCTCCAAGGGTTACAGTAAACACCCAGTGGTGCGTCGTAATCTAATACTGGCCTCTCCGTAACGGCACATATACAGACTGTTTGAAGCATTGCTCCCCCTGGACGTAAGTCGGCATTGTGCCAACTATATTCAATCCCGATGCAATTTCTGTGTTCCATCGTCAATATGAAGCTCCAAGGGTTACAGCAAACACCCAGTGGTGCGTCGCAATCTAATACTGGCCTCACAGTAACGGTAGGTATACAGACTGTTTGAAGCATTGCTCCCCCTGGACGTAAGTCGGCATTGTGCCAACTATATTCAATCCCGATGCAATTTCTGTGTTTCATCGTCAAGATGAAGCTCCAAGGGTTACAGTAAACACCCAGTGGTGCGTCGCAATCTAATACTGGCCTCACAGTAACGGCACGTATACAGACTGTTTGAAGCATTGCTCCCCCTGGACGTAAGTCGGCATTGTGCCAACTATATTCAATCCCGATGCAATTTCTGTGTTTCATCGTCAATATGAAGCTCCAAGGGTTACAGTAAACACCCTGTGGTTCGTCCCAATCTAATACTGGCCGCTTAGTAACGGCATGTATGCAGACTGTTTCAAGCAATGCTCCCCCTTTACGTAAGTCGGCATTGTGCCAACTGTATTCAATCCCGATGCAATTTCTGTGTTTCATCGTCAATATGAAGCTCCAAGGGTTACAGTAAACACCCAGTGGAGCGTCGCAATCTAATACTGGCCTCTTATTAACGGCACGTATACAGACTGTTTGAAGCATTGCTCCCCCTGGACGTAAGTCGGCATTGTGCCAACTATACTCAATCCCGATGCAATTTCTGTGTTACATCGTCAATATGAAGCTCCAAGGGTTACAGTAAACACGCAGTGGTGGTCGCAATCTAATACTAGCCTCACATTAACGGCACGTATATAGACTGTTTCAAGCACAGCTCCCCCTGGACGTAAGTCGGCATTGTGCCAACTATATTCAATCCCGATGCAATTTCTGTGTTTCATCGTCAATATGAAGTACCAAGGGTTACAGTAAACACCCTGTGGTGCGTCGCAATCTAATACTGGCCTCTTAGTAACGGCACGTATACAGACAGTTTGAAGCATTGCTCTCCGTGTACGTAAGTCGGCATTGTGCCTACTATATTCATTCCCGATGCAATTTCTGTGTTTCATCGTCAATATGAAGCTCCAAGGGTTACAGTAAACACCCAGGTTTGCGTCGCAATCTAATACTGGCCTCTCAGTAACGGCACGTATACAGACTGTTTGAAGCATTGCTCCCCTTGGACGTAAGTCGGCATTGTGCCAACTATATTCAATCCCGATGCAATTTCTGTGTTTCATCGTCAATATGAAGCTCCAAAAGTTACAGTAAACACCCTGTGGTTCGTCCCAATCTAATACTGGCCTCTTAGTAACGGCATGTATACAGACGTTTTCAAGCACTGCTCCCCCTGGACGTAAGTCGGCATTGTGCCAACTATATTCAATCCCGATGCAATTTCTGTGTTTCATCGTCAATAAGAAGTTCCAAGGGTTACAGTAAACACCCTGTGGTGCGTCGCAATCTAATACTAGCCTCTTAGTAACGGCACGTATACAGACTGTTTGAAGCATTGCTCTCCGTGTACGTAAGTCGGCATTGTGCCTACTATATTCAGTCCCGATGCAATTTGTGTGTTTCATCGTCAATATGAAGCTCCAAGGGTTACAGTTAACACCCAGGTTTGCGTCGCAATCTAAAACTGGCCTCTCAGTAACGGAACGTATACAGACTGTTTTATGCATTGCTCCCCCTGGACGTAAGTCGGCATTGTGCCAACTATATTCAATCCCGATGCAATTTCTGTGTTTCATCGTCAATATGTCGCTCCAAGGGTTACAGTAAACACCCAGTGGTGCGTCGCAATCTAATACTGACCTCTCAGTAACGGCACATATAAAGACTGATTGAAGCATTGCTCCCCCTGGACGTAAGTCGGCATTGTGCCTACTATATTCAATCCCGATGCAATTTCTGTGTTTCATGGTCAATATGAAGCTCCAAGGGTTACAGTAAACATCCTGTGGTGCGTCGCAATCTAATACTGGCCTCTTATAAACGGCACGTATACAGACTGTTTGAAGCATTGCTCCCCCTGGATGTAAGTCGGCATTGTGCCAACTATATTCAATCCCGATGCAATTTCTGTGTTACATCGTCAATATGAAGCTCCAAGGGTTACAGTAAACACCCAGTGGTGCGTCGCAATGTAATACTAGCCTCACAGTAACGGCACGTATACAGACTGTTTGAAGCATTGCTCCCCCTGGACGTAAGTCGGCATTGTGCCAACTATATTCAATCCCGATGCAATTTCTGTGTTTCATCGTCAATATGAAGCTCCAAGGGATTCCAGTAAACACCCTGTGGTTCGTCCCAATCTATAACTGGCCTCTTAGTAACGGCATGTATACAGACTGTTTCAAGCACTGCTCCCCCTGGACGTAAGTCGGCATTGTGCCAACTATAGTCAATCCCGATGCAATTTCTGTGTTTCATCGTCAATATGAAGCTCCAAGAGTTACAGTAAACACCCAGTGGTGCTTCGCAATCTAATACTGGTTCCTCAGTAACGGCACGTATACAGACTGTTTGAAGCATTCCTCCCCCTGGACGTAAGCTGGCATTGTACCAATTATATTCAACCCCGAGCAATTTCTGTGTCTCATCGTCAATATGAATCTCCATGGGTTACAGTAAACACCCAGTGGTGCGTCGCAATCTAATACTGGCCTCTCCGTAACGGCACATATACAGACTGTTTGAAGCATTGCTCCCCCTGGACGTAAGTCGGCATTGTGCCAACTATATTCAATCCCGATGCAATTTCTGTGTTACATCGTCAATATGAAGCTCCAAGGGTTACAGTAAACACCCAGTGGTGCGTCACAATCTAATACTGGCCTCTCAGTAACGGCACATATACAGACTGTTTGAAGCATTGCTCCCCCTGGACGTAAGTCGGCATTGTGCCAACTATATTCAATCCCGATGCAATTTCTGTGTTACATCGTCAATATGAAGCTCCAAGGGTTACAGTAAACACCCAGTGGTGCGTCGCAATCTAATACTGGCCTCACAGTAACGGCACGGATACAGACGGTTTGAAGCATTGCTCCCCCTGGACGTAAGTCGGCATTGTGACAACTATATTCAATCCCGATGCAATTTCTGTGTTTCATCGTCAATATGAAGCTCCAAGATTTACAGTCAACACCCAGTGGTGTGTCGCAATCTAATACTGGCCTCGCAGTAACGGCACGTATACAGACTTTTTGAAACATTGCTCCCCCTGGTCGTAAGTCGGTATTGTGCCCACTATATTCAGTCCCGATGCAATTTCTGTGTTTCATCGTCAATATGAAGCTCCAAGTGTTACAGTAAACACCGTGTGGTTCGTCCCAATCTAATACTGGCCTCTTAGTAACGGCATGTATACAGACTAATTCAAGCACTGCTCCCCCTGGACGTAAGTCGGCATTGTGCCAACTGTATTCAATCCCGATGCAATTTCTGTGTTTCATCGTCAATATGAAGCTCCAAGAGTTACAGTAAACACCCAGTGGTGCTTCGCAATCTAATACTGGCCTCACAGTAACGGCATGTATACAGGCGGTTTGAAGCATTGCTCCCCTTGGACGTAAGTCGGCATTGTGCCAACTATATTCAATCCCGATGCAATTTCTGTGTTTCATCGTCAATATGAAGCTCCAAGAGTTACCGTAAACACCCAGTGGTGCTTCGCAATCTAATACTGGCCTCTCAGTAACGGCACGTATACAGACTGTTTGAAGCATTCCTCCCCCTGGACGTAAGTCGGCATTGTGCCAATTATATTCAACCCCGAGCAATTTCTGTGTTTCATCGTCAATATGAAGCTCCAAGGGTTACAGTAAACACCCAGTGGTGCGTCGCAATCTAATACTGGCCTCTCCGTAACGGCACGTATACAGACTGTTTGAAGCACTGCTCCCCCTGGACGTAAGTCGGCATTGTGCCTACTATATTCAATCCCGATGCAATTTCTGTGTTTCATCGTCAATATGAAGCTACAAGGGTTACAGTAAACACCCAGTGGTGCGTCGCAATCTAATACTGGCCTCTTATTAACGGCACGTATACAGACTGTTTGAAGCACTGCTCCCCCTGGACGTAAGTCGGCATTGTGCCAACTATATTCAATCCCGATGCAATTTCTGTGATACATCGTCAATATGAAGCTCCAAGGGTTACAGTAAACACCCAGTGGTGCGTCGCAATCTAATACTAGCCTCACAGTAACGGCACGTATACAGACTGTTTCAGGCACTGCTCCCCCTGGACGTAAGGCGGCATTGTGCCAACTATATTCAATCCCGATGCAATTTCTGTGTTTCATCGTCAATATGAAGTACCAAGGGTTACAGTAAACACCCTGTGGTGCGTCGCAATCTATTACTGGCCTCTTAGCAACGGCACATATACAGACAGTTTGAAGCATTGCTCTCCGTGTACGTAAGTCGGCATTGTGCCTACTATATTCATTCCCGATGCAATTTCTGTGTTTCATCGTCAATATGAAGCTCCAAGGGTTACAGTAAACACCCAGGTTTGCGTCGCAATCTAATACTGGCCTCTCAGTAACGGCACGTATACAGACTGTTTGAAGCATTGCTCTCCGTGTACGTAAGTCGGCATTGTGCCTACTATATTCAGTCCCGATGCAATTTGTGTGTTTCATCGTCAATATGAAGCTCCAAGGGTTACAGTAAACACCCAGGTTTGCGTCGCAATCTAATACTGGCCTCTCAGTAACGGCACGTATACAGACTGTTTGAAGCATTGCTCCCCTTGGACGTAAGTCGTCATTGTGCCAACTATATTCAATCCCTATGCAATTTCTGTGTTTCATCGTCAATATGAAGCTCCAAGGGTTACAGTAAACACCCAGTGGTGCGTCGCAATCTAATACTGGCCTCATAGTAACGGCATGTATACAGACTGTTTCAAGCACTGCTCCCCCTGGACGTAAGTCGGCATTGTGCCAACTGTATTCAATCCCGATGCAATTTCTGTGTTTCATCGTCAATATGAAGCTCCAAGAGTTACAGTAAACACCCAGTGGTGCTTCGCAATCTAATACTGGCCTCACAGTAACGGCATGTATACAGGCTGTTTGAAGCATTGCTAACCTTGGACGTAAGTCGGCATTGTGCCAACTATATTCAATCCCGATGCAATTTCTGTGTTTCATCGTCAATATGAAGCTCCAAGGGTTACAGTAAACACCCAGTAGTGGTCGCAATCTAATACTAGCCTCACAGTAACGGCACGTATACAGAGTGTTTCAAGCACTGCTCCCCCTGGACGTAAGTCGGCATTGTGCCAACTATATTCAATCCCGATGCAATTTCTGTGTTTCATCGTCAATATGAAGTACCAAGGGTTACAGTAAACACCCTGTGGTGCGTCGCAATCTAATACTGGCCTCTTAGTAACGGCACGTATACAGACAGTTTGAAGCATTGCTCTCCGTGTACGTAAGTCGGCATTGTGCCTACTATATTCATTCCCGATGCAATTTCTGTGTTTCATCGTCAATATGAAGCTCCAAGGGTTACAGTAAACACCCAGGTTTGCGTCGCAATCTAATACTGGCCTCTCAGTAATGGCACGTATACCTACTCTTTGAAGCATTGCTCTCCGTGTACGTAAGTCGTCATTGTGCCAACTATATTCACTCCCTATGCAATTTCTGTGTTTCATCGTCAATATGAAGCTCCAAGGGTTACAGTAAACACCCAGTGGTGCGTCGCAATCTAATACTGGCCTCTCCGTAACCGCTCGTATACTGACTGTTTTATGCATTGCTCCCCCTGGACGTAAGTCGGCATTGTGCCTACTATAATCAGTCCCGATGCAATTTGTGTGTTTCATCGTCAATATGAAGCTCCAAGGGTTACAGTAAACACCCAGGTTTGCGTCGCAATCTAATACTGGCCTCTCAGTAACGGCACGTATACAGACTGTTTGAAGCATTGCTCCCCTTGGACGTAAGTCGTCATTGTGCCAACCATATTCAATCCCTATGCAATTTCTGTGTTTCATCGTCAATATGAAGCTCCAAGGGTTACAGTAAACACCCAGTGGTGCGTCGCAATCTAATACTGGCCTCTCAGTAACCGCACGTATACAGACTGTTTTATGCATTGCTCCCCCTGGACGTAAGTCGGCATTGTGCCAACTATAATCATTCCCGATGCAATTTCTGTGTTTCATCGTCAATACTAAGCTCCAAGGGTTACAGTAAACACCCAGGTTTGCGTCGCAATCTAATACTGGCCTCTCAGTAACGGCACGTATACAGACTGTTTGAAGCATTGCTCCCCTTGGACGTAAGTCGTCATTGTGCCAACCATATTCAATCCCTATGCAATTTCTGTGTTTCATCGTCAATATGAAGCTCCAAGGGTTACAGTAAACACCCAGTGGTGCGTCGCAATCTAATACTGGCCTCTCAGTAACCGCACGTATACAGACTGTTTTATGCATTGCTCCCCCTGGACGTAAGTCGGCATTGTGCCAACTATAATCATTCCCGATGCAATTTCTGTGTTTCATCGTCAATACTAAGCTCCAAGGGTTACAGTAAACACCCAGTGGTGCGTCGCAATCTAATACTGGCCTCACAGTAACGGCACGTACACAGACTGTATGAAGCATTGCTCCCCCTGGACGTAAGTCGGCATTGTGCCAACTATATTAAATCCCGATGCAATTTCTGAGTTTCATCGTCAATATGAAGCTCCAAGGGTTACAGTAAACACCCTGTGGTTCGTCCCAATCTATAACTGGCCTCTTAGTAACGGCATGTATACAGACTGTTTCAAGCACTGCTCCCCCTGGACGTAAGTCGGCATTGTGCCAACTATAGTCAATCCCGATGCAATTTCTGTGTTTCATCGTCAATATGAAGTTCCAAGGGTTACAGTAAACACCCTGTGGTGCGTCGCAATCTAATACTGGCCTCTTAGTAACGGCACGTATACAGACTCTTTGAAGCATTGCTCCCCCTGGACGTAAGTCGGTATTGTGCCAACTATATTCAATCCCGATGCAATTTCGGTGTTTCATCGTCAATATGAAGCTCCAAGGGTTACAGTAAACACCCAGTGGTGCGTCGCAATCTAATACTGGCCTCTCCGTAACGGCACGTATACAGACTGTTTGAAGCACTGCTCTCCCTGGACGTAAGTCGGCATTGTGCCTACTATATTCAATCCCGATGCAATTTCTGTGTTTCATCGTCAATATGAAGCTCCAAGGGTTACAGTAAACACCCAGTGGTGGTCGCAATGTAATACTAGCCTCACAGTAACGGCACGTATACAGAGTGTTTCAAGCACTGCCCCCCCTGGACGTAAGTCGGCATTGTGCCAACTATATTCAATCCCGATGTAATTTCTGTGTTTCATCGTCAATATGAAGTACCAAGGGTTACAGTAAACACCCTGTGGTGCGTCGCAATCTAATACTGGCCTCTTAGTAATTGCACGTATACAGACAGTTTGAAGCATTGCTCTCCGTGTACGTAAGTCGGCATTGTGCCTACTATATTCATTCCCGATGCAATTTCTGTGTTTCATCGTCAATATGAAGCTCCAAGGGTTACTGTAAACACCCAGGTTTGCGTCGCAATCTAATACTGGCCTCTCAGTAACGGCACGTATACAGACTGTTTGAAGCATTGCTCCCCTTGGACGTAAGTCGGCATTGTGCCAACTATATTCAATCCCGATGCAATTTCTGTGTTTCATCGTCAATATGAAGCTGCAAGGGGGTCAGTAAACACCCAGTGGTTCGTCCCAATCTAATACTGGCCTCTTAGTAACGGCATGAATACAGACTGTTTCAAGCACTGCTCCCCCTGGATGTAAGTCGGCATTGCGCCAACTATATTCAATACCGATGCAATTTCTGTGTTTCATCGTCAATATGAAGTTCCAAGGGTTACAGTAAACACCCTGTGGTGCGTCGCAATCTAATACTGGCCTCTTAGTAACGGCACGTATACAGACTCTTTGAAGCATTGCTCCCCTGGACGTAAGTCGGCATTGTGCCAACTATATTCAATCCCGATGCAATTTCTGTGTTTCATCGTCAATATGAAGCTCCAAGGGTTACAGTAAACACCCAGTGGTGCGTCGCAATCTAATACTGGCCTCTCCGTAACGGCACGTATACAGACTTTTTGAAGCACTGCTCCCCCTGGACGTAAGTCGGCATTGTGCCTACTATATTCAATCCCGAAGCAATTTCTGTGTTTCATCGTCATTATGAAGCTCCAAGGGTTATAGTAAACACCCAGTGGTGCGTCGCAACCTCATACCGGCCTCCCAGTAATGGCACATATACAGACTGTTTGAAGCATTACTCCCCCAGGACGTAAGTCGGCATTGTGCCTACTATATTCAATCCCGATGCAATTTCTGTGTTTCATCGTCATAATGAAGCTCCAAGGGTAACAGTAAACACCCAGTGGTGTGTCGCAATCTAATACTGGCCTCTCAGTAACGTCACATATACAGACTGTTTGAAGCATTACTCGCCCTGGACGTATGTAGGCATTGTGCCTACTATATTCAATCCCGATGCAATTACTGTGTTACATCGCCAATATGAAACTCCAAGGGTTACAGTAATCACTCAGTGGTGCGTCGCAATCTAATACTGGCCTCTCAGTAACGGCTCATATACAGCCAGTTTGAAGCATTACTCCCCCTGGACGTAAATCGCCATTGTGCCTACTATATTCAATCCCGATGCATTTTCTGTGTTTCATCGTCAATATAAAGCTCCAAGGGTTACAGTAAACTTCCAGTGGTGCGTCGCAATATAATAGTGCCCTCTCAGTATCGACACATATACAGACTGTTGAAGCATTCCTCCGCCTGGACGTAAGTCGGCATTGTGCCTACTATATTCAATCCCGATGCAATTTCTGTGTTTCATCGTCAATATGAAGCTCCAAGGATTACAGTAAACACCCAGTGGTGCGTCGCAGCCTAATACTGGCCTCTCGGTAACGGCAGATATACAGACTGTCTGAAGCATTACTCCCCTTGGGCGTAAGTCAGCATTGTGCCTAATATATTCAATCCCGATGCAATATCTGTGTTTCATCGTCATTATGAAGCTCCAAGTGTTACAGTACACACTCAGTGGTGCGTCGCAATCTAATACTGGCCTCTCAGTAACGGCTCATATACAGACTGTTTGAAGCATTACTCCCCCTGGACGTAAGTCGGCATTGTGCCTACTATATTCAATCATAATGTAATTTCTGTGTTTCATCGTCAATATGAATCTTCAAGGGTTACAGTAAACACCCAGTGGTGCGTCGCAATCTAATACTGGCCTCTCAGTTGCGGCACATATACAGACTGTTTGAAGCACTACACCCCCTGGACGTAAGTCGGCATTGTGCCTACTATATTCAATCCCGATGCAATTTCTGTGTTTCATCGTCAATATGAAGCCCCAAGGGTTACAGTAAACACCCACTGGTGCGTCGCAATCTAATTTTGGCCTCTCAGTAACGGCACATATACAGACTGTTTGAGGCATTACTCCCCCTGGACGTAAGTCGGCATTGTGCCTACTATATTCAATCCCGATGCAATTTCTGTGTTTCATCGTCAATATGAATCTTCAAGGGTTACAGTAAACACCCAGTGGTGCGTCGCAATCTAATACTGGCCTCTCAGTTGCGGCACATATACAGACAGTTAGAAGCATTACTCCCCCTGGTCGCAAGTCGGCATTGTGCCTACTATATTCAATCCCGATCCAATTTCTGTGATTCATCGTCAATATGAAGCCCCAAGGGTTACAGTAAACACCCAGTGGTGCGTCGCAACCTATTACTGGCCTCTCAGTAACGGCACATATACAGACTGTTTGAAGCATTACTCCCCCAGGACGTAAGTCGGCATTGTGCCTACTATATTCAATCCCGATGCAATTTCTGTGTTTCATCGTCAATATGAAGCTCCGAGGGAACAATAAACACCCAGTGGTGCGTCGCAACCTAATACTGGCCTCTCAGTAACGGCACATATACAGACTGTTTGATGCATTACCCCCCTGTACGTATGTAGGCATTGTGCCTACTATATTCAATCCCGATGCAATTACTGTGTTTCATCGCCAATATGAAACTCCAAGGGTTACAGTAATCACTCAGTGGTGCGTCGCAATCTAATACTGGCCTCTCAGTAACGGCAAATATATAGCCAGTTCGAAGCATTACTCCCCCTGGACGTAAATCGCCATTGTGCCTACTATATTCAATCCCGATGCATTTTATGTGTTTCATCGTCAATATGATGCTCCAAGGGTTACAGTAAACTCCCAGTGGTGCGTCGCAATATAATAGTGCCCTCTCAGTAACGACACATATACAGACCGTTTGAAGCATTCCTCCGCCTGGACGTAAGTCGGCATTGTGCCTACTATATTCAATCCCGATGCAATTTCTGTGTTTCATCGCCAATATGAAGCTCCAAGGATAATAGTAAACACCCAGAGGTGCGTTGCAGCCTAATACTGGCCTCTCGGTAACGGCACATATACAGACTGTCTGAAGCATTACTCCCCTTGGGCGTAAGTCGGCATTGTGCCTACTATATTCAATCCCGATGCAATATCTGTGTTTCATCGTCAATATGAAGCTCCAAGTGTTACAGTAAACACTCAGTGGTGCGTCGCAATCTAATACTGGCCTCTCAGTAACGGCTCATATACAGACTGTTTGAAGCATTACTCCCCCTGGACGTAAGTCGCCATTGTGCCTACTATATTCAATACCGATGCAATTTCTGTGTTTCATCGTCAATATGAAGCTCCAAGGGTTACAGTAAACACCCAGTGGTGCGTCGCAACCTAATACTGGCCTCTCAGTAACGGCACATATACAGACTGTTTGTAGCATTGCTCCCCCTGGACGTAAGTCGCCATTGTGCCTACTATATTCAATACCGATGCAATTTCTGTGTTTCATCGTCAATATGAAGCTCCAAGGGTTACAGTAAACACCCAGTGGTGCGTCGCTATCTAATACTGCCCTCTCAGTAACGGTACATATACAGACTGTTTGAAGCATACCTCCCCCTGGACGTAAGTCGGCATTGTGCCTACTATATTCAATCACGATGCAATTTCTATGTTTCATCGTCAATATGAAGCTCCAAGGGTTACAGTAAACACGCAGTGGTGCGTCGCAATCAAATACTGGCCTCTCAGTAACGTCACATATACAGACTGATTGAAGGATTACTCCCCCTGGACGTAAGTCGGCATTGTGCCTACTATATTCAATCCGGATGCAATTTCTGTGTCTCATCGTCAATATGAAGCTGCAAGGGTTACAGTAAACATCCACTGGTGCGGCGGTATCTAATACTGGCCTCTCAGGAACGGCACGTATACAGATTGTTTGAAGTATTATTCCCCCTGGACGTAAGTCGGCATTGTGCCTACTATATTCAATTCCGAAGGAATTTCTGTGATTCATCGTCAATAAGAAGCTCCAAGAGTTACAGTAAACACCCACTGGTGCGTCGCAATCTAATACTGGCCTCTCAGTAACGGCACATATACAGACTAATTGAAGGATTACTCCCCCTGGACGTAATTCGGCATTGTGCCTGCTATATTCAATCCCGATGCAATTTCTGTGTTTCATCGTCAATATGAAGCTACAAGGGTTACAGTCAACACCCAGTGGTGCGTCGCAACCTAATACTGGCCTCTCAGTAACGGCACATATACAGACTGTTTGAAGCATTACTCGCCCTGGACGTATGTAGGCATTGTGCCTACTATATTCATCGCCAATATGAAACTCCAAGGGTTACAGTAATCACTCAGTGGTGCGTCGCAATCTGATACTGGCCTCTCAGTAACGGCACATATACAGCCAGTTTGAAGCATTACTCCCCCTGCACGTAAATCGCCATTGTGCCCACTATATTCAATCCCGATGCATTTTCTGTATTTCATCGTCAATATGAAGCCCCAAGGGTTACAGCAAACGCCCAGTGGTGCGTCGCAATCTAATAGTGCCCTCTCAGTAACGGCACATATACAGACTCTTTGAAGCATTCCTCCGCCTGGACGTAAGTCGGCATTGTGCCTACTATATTCAATCCCGATGCAATATCTGTGTTTCATCGTCAATATGAAGCTCCAAGGGTTACAGTAAACACCCAGTGGTGCGTCGCAAACTAATAGTGCCCTCTCAGTAACGGCACATATACAGACTGTTTGAAGCATTCCTCCGCCTGGACGAAGTCGGCATTGTGCCTACTATATTCAATCCCGATGCAATTTCTGTGTTTCATCGTCAATATGAAGTACCAAGGGTTACAGTAAACACCCTGTGGTGCGTCGCAATCTAATACTGGCCTCTTAGTAACGGCACGTATACAGACAGTTTGAAGCATTGCTCTCCGTGTACGTAAGTCGGCATTGTGCCTACTATATTCATTCCCGATGCAATTTCTGTGTTTCATCGTCAATATGAAGCTCCAAGGGTTACAGTAAACACCCAGGTTTGCGTCGCAATCTAATACTGGCCTCTCAGTAACGGCACGTATACAGACTGTTTGAAGCATTGCTCTCCGTGTACGTAAGTCGTCATTGTGCCAACTATATTCACTCCCTATGCAATTTCTGTGTTTCATCGTCAATATGAAGCTCCAAGGGTTACAGTAAACACCCAGTGGTGCGTCGCAATCTAATACTGGCCTCTCCGTAACCGCACGTATACTGACTGTTTTATGCATTGCTCCCCCTGGACGTAAGTCGGCATTGTGCCTACTATATTCAGTCCCGATGCAATTTGTGTGTTTCATCGTCAATATGAAGCTCCAAGGGTTACAGTAAACACCCAGGTTTGCGTCGCAATCTAATACTGGCCTCTCAGTAACGGCACGTATACAGACTGTTTGAAGCATTGCTCCCCTTGGACGTAAGTCGTCATTGTGCCAACCATATTCAATCCCTATGCAATTTCTGTGTTTCATCGTCAATATGAATCTCCAAGGGTTACAGTAAACACCCAGTGGTGCGTCGCAATCTAATACTGGCCTCTCAGTAACCGCACGTATACAGACTGTTTTATGCATTGCTCCCCCTGGACGTAAGTCGGCATTGTGCCAACTATAATCATTCCCGATGCAATTTCTGTGTTTCATCGTCAATACTAAGCTCCAAGGGTTACAGTAAACACCCAGTGGTGCGTCGCAATCTAATACTGGCCTCTCAGTAACGGCACGTATACAGACTGTTTGAAGCATTGCTCCCCTTGGACGTAAGTCGTCATTGTGCCAACTATATTCACTCCCTATGCAATTTCTGTGTTTCATCGTCAATATGAAGCTCCAAGGGTTACAGTAAACACCCAGTGGTGCGTCGCAATCTAATACTGGCCTCTCAGTAACGGCACGTATACAGACTGCTTGAAGCATTGCTCCCCTTGGACGTAAGTCGTCATTGTGCCAACCATATTCAATCCCTATGCAATTTCTGTGTTTCATCGTCAATATGAAGCTCCAAGGGTTACAGTAAACACCCAGTGGTGCGTCGCAATCTAATACTGGCCTCTCAGTAACCGCACGTATACAGACTGTTTTATGCATTGCTCCCCCTGGACGTAAGTCGGCATTGTGCCAACTATAATCATTCCCGATGCAATTTCTGTGTTTCATCGTCAATACTAAGCTCCAAGGGTTACAGTAAACACCCAGTGGTGCGTCGCAATCTAATACTGGCCTCACAGTAACGGCACGTACACAGACTGTATGAAGCATTGCTCCCCCTGGACGTAAGTCGGCATTGTGCCAACTATATTAAATCCCGATGCAATTTCTGAGTTTCATCGTCAATATGAAGTTCCAAGGGTTACAGTAAACACCCTGTGGTTCGTCCCAATCTATAACTGGCCTCTTAGTAACGGCATGTATACAGACTGTTTCAAGCACTGCTCCCCCTGGACGTAAGTCGGCATTGTGCCAACTATAGTCAATCCCGATGCAATTTCTGTGTTTCGTCGTCAATATGAAGTTCCAAGGGTTACAGTAAACACCCTGTGGTGCGTCGCAATCTAATACTGGCCTCTTAGTAACGGCACGTATACAGACTCTTTGAAGCATTGCTCCCCCTGGACGTAAGTCGGCATTGTGCCAACTATATTCAATCCCGATGCAATTTCGGTGTTTCATCGTCAATATGAAGCTCCAAGGGTTACAGTAAACACCCAGTGGTGCGTCGCAATCTAATACTGGCCTCTCCGTAACGGCACGTATACAGACTGTTTGAAGCACTGCTCCCCCTGGACGTAAGTCGGCATTGTGCCTACTATATTCAATCCCGATGCAATTTCTGTGTTTCATCGTCAATATGAAGCTCCAAGGGTTACAGTAAACACCCAGTGGTGGTCGCAATGTAATACTAGCCTCACAGTAACGGCACGTATACAGAGTGTTTCAAGCACTGCCCCCCCTGGACGTAAGTCGGCATTGTGCCAACTATATTCAATCCCGATGTAATTTCTGTGTTTCATCGTCAATATGAAGTACCAAGGGTTACAGTAAACACCCTGTGGTGCGTCGCAATCTAATACTGGCCTCTTAGTAATTGCATGTATACAGACAGTTTGAAGCATTGCTCTCCGTGTACGTAAGTCGGCATTGTGCTACTATATTCATTCCCGATGCAATTTCTGTGTTTCATCGTCAATATGAAGCTCCAAGGGTTACAGTAAACACCCAGGTTTGCGTCGCAATCTAATACTGGCCTCTCAGTAACGGCACGTATACAGACTGTTTGAAGCATTGCTCCCCTTGGACGTAAGTCGGCATTGTGCCAACTATATTCAATCCCGATGCAATTTCTGTGTTTCATCGTCAATATGAAGCTGCAAGGGTTACAGTAAACACCCAGTGGTTCGTCCCAATCTAATACTGGCCTCTTAGTAACGGCATGAATACAGACTGTTTCAAGCACTGCTCCACCTGGATGTAAGTCGGCATTGTGCCAACTATATTCAATACCGATGCAATTTCTGTGTTTCATCGTCAATATGAAGTTCCAAGGGTTACAGTAAACACCCCTTGGTGCGTCGAAATCTAATACTGGCCTCTTAGTAACGGCACGTATACAGACTGTTTGAAGCATTGCTCCCCTGGACGTAAGTCGGCATTGTGCCAACTATATTCAATCCCAATGCAATTTCGGTGTTTCATCGTCAATATGAAGCTCCAAGGGTTACAGTAAACACCCAGTGGTGCGTCGCAATCTAATACTGGCCTCTCCGTAACGGCACGTATACAGACTTTTTGAAGCACTGCTCCCCCTGGACGTAAGTCAGCATTGTGCCTACTATATTCAATCCCGATGCAATATCTGTGTTTCATCGTCATTATGAAGCTCCAAGGGTTATAGTAAACACCCAGTGGTGCGTCGCAACCTCATACCGGCCTCCCAGTAATGGCACATGTACAGACTGTTTGAAGCATTACTCCCCCAGGACGTAAGTCGGCATTGTGCCTACTATATTCAATCCCGATGCAATTTCTGTGTTTCATCGTCATAATGAAGCTCCAAGGGTTACAGTAAACACTCAGTGGTGTGTCGCAATCTAATACTGGCCTCGCAGTAACGTCACATATACAGACTGTTTGAAGCATTCCACCCCCTGGACGTATGTAGGCATTGTCCCTACTATATTCAATCCCGATGCTATTACTGTGTTACATCGCCAATTTGAAACTACAAGGGTTACAGTAATCACACAGTGGTGCGTCGCAATCTAATACTGGCCTCTCAGTAACGGCTCATATACAGCCAGTTTGAAGCATTACTCCCCCTGGACGTAAATCGCCATTGTGCCTACTATATTCAATCCCGATGCATTTTCTGTGTTTCATCGTCAATATAAAGCTCCAAGGGTTACAGTAAACTCCCAGTGGTGCGTCGCAATATAATAGTGCCCTCTCAGTAACGACACATATACAGACTGTTGAAGCATTCCTCACCTGGACGTAAGTCGGCATTGTGCCTACTATATTCAATCCCGATGCAATTTCTGTGTTTCATCGTCAATATGAAGCTCCAAGGGTTACAGTAAACACCCACTGGTGCGTCGCAATCTAATTTTGGCCTCTCAGAAACGGCACATATACAGACTGTTTGAGGCATTACTCCCCCTGGACGTAAGTCGTCATTGTGCCTACTATATTCAATCCCGATGCAATTTCTGTGTTTCATCGTCAATATGAATCTTCAAGGGTTACAGTAATCACCCAGTGGTGCGTCGCAACCTATTACTGGCCTCTCAGTAACGGCACATATACAGACTGTCTGAAGCATTACTCCCCTTGGGCGTAAGTCGGCATTGTGCCTACTATATTCAATCCCGATGCAATATCTGTGTTTCATCGTCAATATGAAGCTCCAAGTGTTACAGTAAACACTCAGTGGTGCGTCGCAATCTAATACTGGCCTCTCAGTAACGGCTCATATACAGACTGTTTGAAGCATTACTCCCCCTGGACGTAAGTCGCCATTGTGCCTACTATATTCAATACCGATGCAATTTCTGTGTTTCATCGTCAATATGAAGCTCCAAGGGTTACAGTAAACACCCAGTGTTGCGTCGCAATCTAATACTGCCCTCTCAGTAACGGCACATATACAGACTGTTTGAAGCATACCTCCCCCTGGACGTAAGTCCGCATTGTGCCTACTATATTCAATCACGATGCAATTTCTGTGTTTCATCGACAATATGAAGCTCCAAGGGTTACAGTAAACACCCAGTTTTTCATCGCAATATAATACTGGCCTCTCAGTAACGGCACATATACAGACTCTTTGAAGCATTACTCCCCCTGGACGTAAATAGGCATTGTGCCTACTATATACAATCCCGATGCAATTTCTATGTTTCATCGTCAATATGATGCTCCAAGGGCTACAGTAAACACCCAGTGGTGCTTCGCAACCTAATACTGGCCTCTCAGTAACGGCACATATACAGACTGTTTGTAGCATTGCTCCCCCTGGACGTAAGTCGCCATTGTGCCTACTATATTCAATACCGATGCAATTTCTGTGTTTCATCGTCAATATGAAGCTCCAAGGGTTACAGTAAACACCCAGTGGTGCGTCGCAATCTAATACTGCCCTCTCAGTAACGGCACATATACAGACTGTTTGAAGCATACCTCCCCCTGGACGTAAGTCGGCATTGTGCCTACTATATTCAATCACGATGCAATTTCTGTGTTTCATCGTCAATATGAAGCTCCACGGGTTACAGTAAACACGCAGTGGTGCGTCGCAATCAAATACTGGCCTCTCAGTAACGGCACATATACAGACTGTTTGAGGCATTACTCCCCCTGGACGTAAGTCGGCATTGTGCCTACTATAATCAATCCCGATGCAATTTCTGTGTTTCATCGTCAAAAAGAAGCTCCAAGGGTTACAGTAAACACCCAGTGGTGCGTCGCAATCTAATACTGGCCTCTCAGTTGCGGCACATATACAGACTGTTTGAAGCATTACTCCCCCTGGACGTAAGTCGGCATTGTGCCTACTATATTCAATCCGGATGCAATTTCTGTGTCTCATCGTCAATATGAAGCTCCAAGGGTTACAGTAAACATCCACTGGTGCGGCGGTATCTAATACTGGCCTCTCAGGAACGGCACGTATACAGACTGTTTGAAGTATTACTCCCCCTGGACGTAAGTCGGCATTGTGCCCACTATATTCAATTCCGATGGAATTTCTGTGATTCATCGTCAATAAGAAGCTCCAAGGGTTACAGTAAACACCCACTGGTGCGTCGCAATCTAATACTGGCCTCTCAGTAACGGCACATATACAGACTGATTGAAGGATTACTCCCCCTGGACGTAATTCGGCATTGTGCCTGCTATATTCAATCCCGATGCAATTTCTGTGTTTCATCGTCAATATGAAGCTACAAGGGTTACAGCAACACCCAGTGGTGCGTCGCAACCTAATACTGGCCTCTCTGTAACGGCACATATACAGACTGTTTGAAGCATTACTCGCCCTGGACGTATGTAGGCATTGTGCCTACTATATTCATCGCCAATATGAAACTCCAAGGGTTACAGTAATCACTCAGTGGTGCGTCGCAATCTGATACTGGCCTCTCAGTAACGGCACATATACAGCCAGTTTGAAGCATTACTCCCCCTGCACGTAAATCGCCATTGTGCCCACTATATTCAATCCCGATGCATTTTCTGTATTTCATCGTCAATATGAAGCCCCAAGGGTTACAGTAAACACTCAGTGGTGCGTCGCAATCTAATAGTGCCCTCTCAGTAACGGCACATATACAGACTCTTTGAAGCATTCCTCCGCCTGGACGTAAGTCGGCATTGTGCCTACTATATTCAATCCCGATGCAATATCTGTGTTTCATCGTCAATATGAAGCTCCAAGGGTAACAGTAAACACCCAGTGGTGCGTCGCAATCTAATAGTGCCCTCTCAGTAACGGCACATATACAGACTGTTTGAAGCATTCCTCCGCCTGGACGTAAGTCGGCATTGTGCCTACTATATTCAATCCCGATGCAATTTCTGTGTTCCATCGTCAATATGAAACTCCAAGGGTTACAGTAAACACCCAGTTTTTCATCGCAATATAATACTGGCCTCTCAGTAACGGCACAAATACAGACTGTTTGAGGCATTACTCCCCCTGGACGTAAATCGGTATTGTGCCTACAATATTCAATCCCGATTCAATTTCTGTGTTTCATCGTCAATATGAATCTTCAAGGGTTACAGTAAACACCCAGTGGTGCGTCGCAATCTAATACTGGCCTCTCAGTTGCGGCACATATGCAGACTGTTTGAAGCATACTCCCCCTGTACGTAAGTCGGCATTGTGCCTACTATATTCAATCCCGATGCAATTTCTGTGTTTCATCGTCAATATGAAGCTCCAAGGGTTACAGTAAACACCCACTGGTGCGTCGCAATCTAATTTTGGCCTCTGAGTAACGGCACACATACAGACTGTTTGAAGCATTACTCCCCCTGGACGTAAGTCGGCATTGTGCCTACTATATTCAATCCCGATGCAGTTTCTGTGTTTCATCGTCAATATGAAGCTCCAAGGGTTACAGTAAACACCCAGTTTTTCATCGCAATATAATACTGGCCTCTCAGTAACGGCACATATACAGACTGTTTGAAGCATTAATCCCCATGGACGTAAATCGGCATTGTGCCTACTATATTCAATCCCGATGCAATTTCTGTGTTTCATCGTCAATATGATGCTCCAAGGGTTACAGTGAACACCCTGTGGTGCGTCGCAACCTATTACTGGCCTCTCAGTAACGGCACATATACAGACTGTTTGAAGCATTACTCCCCCTGGACGTAAGTCGCCATTGTGCCTACTATATTCAATCCCGATGCAATTTCTGTGTTTCTTCGTCAATATGAAGCTCCAAGGGTTACAGTAAACACCCAGTGGTGCGTCGCAATCTAATACTGCCCTCTCAGTAACGGCACATATACAGACTGTTTCAAGCATTCCTCCACCTGGTCGTAAGTCGGCATTGTGCCTACTATATTCAATCCCAATGCAATATAAGTGTCTCATCGTCAATATGAAGCTCCATGGTTTACAGTAAACACCCAGTGGTGCGTCGCAACCTAATACTGGCCTCTCGGTAACGGCACATATACAGACTGTTTGAAGCATAACTCCCCCTGGACGTAAGTCGGCATTGTGCCTACTATATTCAATACCGATGCAATTTCTGTGTTTCATCGTCAATATGAAGCTCCAAGGGTTACAGTACACCCCCAGTGGTGCGTTGCAATCTAATACTGGCCTCTCAGGAACGGCTCATATACAGACTGTTTGAAGCATTACTCCCCCTGGACGTAAGTCGGCATTGTGCCTACTATATTCAATCCCGATGCAATTTCTGTGTTTCATCGTCAATATGAAGCTCCAAGGGTTACAGTAAACACGCAGTGGTGCGTCGCAATCGAATACTGGCCTCTCAGTAACGGCACATATACAGACTGTTTGAGGCATTACTCCCCCTGGACGTAAGTCTGCATTGTGCCTTCTATAATCAATCCCGATGCAATTTCTGTGTTTCACCGTCAATAAGAAGCTCCAAGGGTTACAGTAAACACCCAGTGGTGCGTCGCAATCTAATACTGGCCTCTCAGTTGCGGCACATATACAGAATGTTTGAAGCATTACTCCCCCTGGACGTAAGTCGGCATTGTGCCTACTATATTCAGTCAGGATGCAATTTCTGTGTTTCATCGTCAATATGAATCTCCAAGGGTTCCAGTAAACATCCACTGGTGCGTCGGTATCTAATACTGGCCTCTCAGGAACGGCACGTATACAGACTGTTTGAGGTATTATTCCCCCTGGACGTAAGTCGGCATTGTGCCTACTATATTCAATCCCGATGGAATTTCTGTGATTCATCGTCAATATGAAGCTCCAAGGGTTACAGTAATCACTCAGTGGTGCGTCGCAATCTAATACTGGCCTCTCAGTAACGGCACATATACAGCCAGTTTGAAGCATTACTCCCCCTGGACGTAAGTCGGCATTGTGCCTACTATATTCATTCCTGATGCAATATCTGTGTTTCATCGTCAATATGAAGCTCCAAGGGTAACAGTAAACACCCAGTGGTGCGTCGCAATCTAATAGTGCCCTCTCAGTAACGGCACATATACAGACTGTTTGAAGCATTCCTCCGCCTGGACGTAAGTCGGCATTGTGCCTACTATATTCAATCCCGATGCAATTTCTGTGTTCCATCGTCAATATGAAGCTCCAAGGGTTACAGTAAACACCCAGTGGTGCGTCGCAATCTAATACTGCCCTCTCAGTAACGGCACATATACAGACTGTTTAAAGCATTCTTCCACCTGGACTTAAGTCGGCATTGTGCCTACTATATTCAATCCCAATGCTATATAAGTGTCTCATCGTCAATATGAAGCTCCAGGGGTTACAGTAAACACCCAGTGGTGCGTCGCAACCTAATACTGGCCTCTCGGTAACGGCACATATACAGACTGTTTGAAGCATTACTCCCCCTGGACGTAAGTCGGCATTGTGCCTACTATATTCAATCCCGATGGAATATCTGTGATTCATCGTCAATATGAAGCTCCAAGGGTTACAGTAAACACCCACTGGTGCGTCGCAATCTAAAACTGGCCTCTCAGTAACGGCACATATACAGACTGTTTGAAGGATTACTCCCCCTGGACGTAATTCGGCATTGTGCCTACTATATTCAATCCCGATGCAATCTCTGTGTTTCGTCGTCAATATGAAGCTACAAGGGTTACAGTCAACACCCAGTGGTGCGTCGCAACCTAATACTGGCCTCTCAGTAACGGCACATATACAGACTGTTTAAAGCATTACTCGCCCTGGACGTATGTAGGCATTGTGCCTACTATATTCAATCCCGATGCAATTACTGTGTTTCATCGCCAATATGATACTCCAAGGGTTACAGTAATCACTCAGAGGTGCGTCGCAATCTGATACTGGCTCTCAGTAACGGCACATATACAGCCAGTTTGAAGCATTACTCCCCCTGGACGTAAATCGCCATTGTGCCTACTATAATCAATCCCGATGCATTTTCTGTGTTTCATCGTCAATATGAAGCTCCAAGGGTTACAGTAAACATCCACTGGTGCGTCGGTATCTAATACTGGCCTCTCAGGAACGGCACGTATACAGACTGTTTGAAGTATTATTCCCCTTGGACGTGAGTCGGCATTGTGCCTACTATATTCAATCCCGATGGAATTTCTGTGATTCATCGTCAATATGAAGCTCCAAGGGTTACAGTAAACATCCACTGGTGCGTCGGTATCTAATACTGGCCTCTCAGGAACGGCACGTATACAGACTGTTTGAAGTATTATTCCCCCTGGACGTAAGTCGGCATTGTGCCTACTATATTCAATCCCGATGGAATTTCTGTGATTCATCGTCAATATGAAGCTCCAAGGGTTACAGAAAACACGCACAGGTGCGTCGCAGTCTAATACTGGCCTCTCAGTAACGGCACATATACAGACTGTTTGAAGGATTACTCCCCCTGGACGTAATTCGGCATTGTGCCTACTATATTCAATCCCGATGCAATTTCTGTGTTTCATCGTCAATATGAAGCTACAAGGGTTACAGTCAACACCCAGTGGTGCGTCGCAACCTAATACTGGCCTCTCAGTAACGGCACATATACAGACTGTTTGAAGCATTACTCGCCCTGGACGTATGTAGGCATTGTGCCTACTATATTCAATCCCGATGCAATTACTGTGTTTCATCGCCAATATGAAACTCCAAGGGTTACAGTAATCACTCAGTGGTGCGTCGCAATCTGATACTGGCCTCTCAGTAACGGCACATATACAGCCAGTTTGAAGCATTACTCCCCCTGGACGTAAATCGCCATTGTGCCTACTATAACCAATCCCGATGCATTTTCTGTGTTTCATCGTCAATATGAAGCTCCAAGGGTTACAGTAAACACCCAGTGGTGCGTCGCAATCTAATAGTGCCCTCTCAGTAACGGCACATATACAGACTGTTTGAAGCATTCCTCCGCCTGGACGTAAGTCGGCATTGTGCCTACTATATTCAATCCCGATGCAATATCTGTGTTTCATCGTCAATATGAAGCTCCAAGGGTAACAGTAAACACCCAGTGGTGCGTCGCAATCTAATAGTGCCCTCTCAGTAACGGCACATATACAGACTGTTTGAAGCATTCCTCCGCCTGGACGTAAGTCGGCATTGTGCCTACTATATTCAATCCCGATGCAATTTCTGTGTTCCATCGTCAATATGAAGCTCCAAGGGTTACAGTAAACACCCAGTGGTGCGTCGCAATCTAACACTGCCCTCTCAGTAACGGCATATATACAGACTGTTTAAAGCATTCCTCCACCTGGACTTAAGTCGGCATTGTGCCTACTATATTCAATCCCAATGCAATTTCTGTGTTTCATCGTCAATATGAAGCTCCAAGGGTTACAGTACACCCCCAGTGGTGCGTCGCAATCTAATACTGGCCTCTCAGTAACGGCTCATATACAGACTGTTTGAAGCATTACTCCCCCTGGACGTAAGTCGGCATTGTGCCTACTATATTCAATCCCGATGCAATTTCTGTGTTTCATCGTCAATAAGAAGCTCCAAGGGTTACAGTAAACACGCAGTGGTGCGTCGCAATCGAATACTGGCCTCTCAGTAACGGCACATATACAGACTGTTTGAGGCATTACTCCCCCTGGACGTAAGTCGGCATTGTGCCTACTATAATCAATCCCGATGCAATTTCTGTGTTTCATCGTCAATAAGAAGCTCCAAGGGTTACAGTAAACACCCAGTGGTGCGTCGCAATCTAATACTGGCCTCTCAGTTGCGGCACATATACAGACTGTTTGAAGCATTACTCCCCCTGGACGTAAGTCGGCATTGTGCCTACTATATTCAGTCCGGATGCAATTTCTGTGTTTCATCGTCAATATGAAGCTCCAAGGGTTACAGTAAACATCCACTGGTGCGTCGGTATCTAATACTGGCCTCTCAGGAACGGCACGTATACAGACTGTTTGAAGTATTATTCCCCCTGGACGTAAGTCGGCATTGTGCCTACTATATTCAATCCCGATGGAATTTCTGTGATTCATCGTCAATATGAAGCTCCAAGGGTTACAGTAAACACCCACTGGTGCGTCGCAATCTAATACTGGCCTCTCAGTAACGGCACATATAAAGACTGTTTGAAGGATTACTCCCCCTGGACGTAATTCGGCATTGTGCCTACTACTTTCAATCCCGATGCAATTTCTGTGTTCCATCGTCAATATGAAGCTACAAGGGTTACAGTCAACACCCAGTGGTGCGTCGCAACCTAATACTGGCCTCTCAGTAACGGCACATATACAGACTGTTTAAAGCATTACTCGCCCTGGACGTATGTAGGCATTGTGCCTACTATATTCAATCCCGATGCAATTACTGTGTTTCATCGCCAATATGAAACGCCAAGGGTTACAGTAATCACTCAGTGGTGTGTCGCAATCTGATACTGGCTCTCAGTAACGGCACATATACAGCCAGTTTGAAGCATTACTCCCCCTGGACGTAAATCGCCATTGTGCCTACTATAATCAATCCCGATGCATTTTCTGTGTTTCATCGTCAATATGAAGCTCCAAGGGTTACAGTAAACACCCAGTGGTGCGTCGCAATCTAATAGTGCCCTCTCAGTAACGGCACATATACAGACTGTTTGAAGCAATCCTCCGCCTGGACGTAAGTCGGCATTGTGCCTACTATATTCAATCCCGATGCAATATCTGTGTTTCATCGTCAATATGAAGCTCCAAGGGTAACAGTAAACACCCAGTGGTGCGTCGCAATCTAATAGTGCCCTCTCAGTAGCGGCACATATACAGACTGTTTGAAGCATTCCTCCGCCTGGACGTAAGTCGGCATTGTGCCTACTATATTCAATCCCGATGCAATTTCTGTGTTCCATCGTCAATATGAAGCTCCAAGGGTTACAGTAAACACCCAGTGGTGCGTCGCAATCTAACACTGCCCTCTCAGTAACGGCATATATACAGACTGTTTAAAGCATTCCTCCACCTGGACTTAAGTCGGCATTGTGCCTACTATATTCAATCCCAATGCAATTTCTGTGTTTCATCGTCAATATGAAGCTCCAAGGGTTACAGTACACCCCCAGTGGTGCGTCGCAATCTAATACTGGCCTCTCAGTAACGGCTCATATACAGACTGTTTGAAGCATTACTCCCCCTGGACGTAAGTCGGCATTGTGCCTACTATATTCAATCCCGATGCAATTTCTGTGTTTCATCGTCAATATGAAGCTCCAAGGGTTACAGTAAACACGCAGTGGTGCATCGCAATCGAATACTGGCCTCTCAGTAACGGCACATATACAGACTGTTTGAGGCATTACTCCCCCTGGACGTAAGTCGGCATTGTGCCTACTATAATCAATCCCGATGCAATTTCTGTGTTTCATCGTCAATAAGAAGCTCCAAGGGTTACAGTAAACACCCAGTGGTGCGTCGCAATCTAATACTGGCCTCTCAGTTGCGGCACATATACAGACTGTTTGAAGCATTACTCCCCCTGGACGTAAGTCGGCATTGTGCCTACTAAATTCAGTCCGGATGCAATTTCTGTGTTTCATCGTCAATATGAAGCTCCAAGGGTTACAGTAAACATCCACTGGTGCGTCGGTATCTAATACTGGCCTCTCAGGAACGGCACGTATACAGACTGTTTGAAGTATTATTCCCCCTGGACGTAAGTCGGCATTGTGCCTACTATTATCAATCCCGATGGAATTTCTGTGATTCATCGTCAATATGAAGCTCCAAGGGTTACAGAAAACACCCACTGGTGCGTCGCAATCTAATACTGGCCTCTCAGTAACGGCACATATACAGACTGTTTGAAGGATTACTCCCCCTGGACGTAATTCGGCATTGTGCCTACTATATTCAATCCCGATGCAATTTCTGTGTTTCATCGTCAATATGAAGCTACAAGGGTTACAGTCAACACCCAGTGGTGCGTCGCAACCTAATACTGGCCTCTCAGTAACGGCACATATACAGACTGTTTAAAGCATTACTCGCCCTGGACGTATGTAGGCATTGTGCCTACTATATTCAATCCCGATGCAATTACTGTGTTTCATCGCCAATATGAAACTCCAAGGGTTACAGTAATCACTCAGTGGTGTGTCGCAATCTGATACTGGCTCTCAGTAACGGCACATATACAGCCAGTTTGAAGCATTACTCCCCCTGGACGTAAATCGCCATTGTGCCTACTATAATCAATCCCGATGCATTTTCTGTGTTTCATCGTCAATATGAAGCTCCAAGGGTTACAGTAAACACCCAGTGGTGCGTCGCAATCTAATAGTGCCCTCTCAGTAACGGCACATATACAGACTGTTTGAAGCATTCCTCCGCCTGGACGTAAATCGGCATTGTGCCTACTATATTCAATCCCGATGCAATATCTGTGTTTCATCGTCAATATGAAGCTCCAAGGGTAACAGTAAACACCCAGTGGTGCGTCGCAATCTAATAGTGCCCTCTCAGTAACGGCACATATACAGACTGTTTGAAGCATTCCTCCGCCTGGACGTAAGTCGGCATTGTGCCTACTATATTCAATCCCGATGCAATTTCTGTGTTCCATCGTCAATATGAAGCTCCAAGGGTTACAGTAAACACCCAGTGGTGCGTCGCAATCTAATACTGGCCTCTCAGTAACGGCACAAATACAGACTGTTTGAGGCATTACTCCCCCTGGACGTAAGTCGGCATTGTGCCTACTACATTCAGTCCCGATTCAATTACTGTGTTTCATCGTCAATATGAATCTTCAAGGTTTACAGTAAACACCCAGTGGTGCGTCGCAATCTAATACTGGCCTCTCAGTTGCGGCACATATGCAGACTGTTTGAAGCATTACTCCCCCTGTACGTAAGTCGGCATTGTGCCTATTATATTCAATCCCGATGCAATTTCTGTGTTTCATCGTCAATATGAAGCTCCAAGGGTTACAGTAAACACCCACTGGTGCGTCGCAATCTAATTTTGGCCTCTGAGTAACGGCACACATACAGACTGTTTGAAGCATTACTCCCCCTGGACGTAAGTCGGCATTGTGCCTACTATATTCAATCCCGATGCAATTTCTGTGTTTCATCGTCAATATGAAGCTCCAAGGGTTACAGTAAACACCCAGTTTTTCATCGCAATATAATACTGGCCTCTCAGTAACGGCACATAAACAGACTGTTTGAAGCATTACTCCCCCTGGACGTAAATCGGCATTGTGCCTACTATATTCAATCCCGATGCAATTTCTGTGTTTCATCGTCAATATGATGCTCCAAGGGTTACAGTGAACACCCAGTGGTGCGTCGCAACCTAATACTGGCCTCTCAGTAACGGCACATATACAGACTGTTTGAAGCATTACTCCCCCTGGACGTAAGTCGCCATTGTGCCTACTATATTCAATCCCGATGCAATTTCTGTGTTTCTTCGTCAATATGAAGCTCCAAGGGTTACAGTAAACACCCAGTGGTGCGTCGCAATCTAATACTGCCCTCTCTGTAACGGCACATATACAGACTGTTTGAAGCATTCCTCCACCTGGACGTAAGTCGGCATTGTGCCTACTATATTCAATCCCAATGCAATATAAGTGTCTCATCGTCAATATGAAGCTCCAAGGGTTACAGTAAACACCCAGTGGTGCGTCGCAATCTAATACTTGCCTCTCAGTAACGGCACATATACAGATTGTTTGAAGCATTACTCCCCCTGGACGTAAGTCGGCATTATGCCTACTATATTCAATCAAGATGCAATTTCTGTGTTTCATCGTCAATATGAAGCCCCAAGGGTTACAGTAAACACCCAGTGGTGCGTCGCAACCTAATACTGGCCTCTCAGTAACGGCACATGTACAGACTGTTTGAAGCATTACTCGTCCTGGACGTAAGTCGGCATTGTGCCTACTATATTCAATCCCGATGCAATTTCTGTGTTTCATCGTCAATATGAAGCTCAAAGGGTTACAGTAAACACCCAGTGGTGCGTCGCAACCTAATACTGGCCTCTCGGTAACGGCACATACACAGACTGTTTGAAGCATTACTCCCCCTGGACGTAAGTCGGCATTGTGCCTACTACATTCAATCCCGATGCAATTTCTGTGTTCCATCGTCAATATGAAGCTACAAGGGTTACAGTCAACACCCAGTGGTGCGTCGCAACCTAATACTGGCCTCTCAGTAACGGCACATATACAGACTGTTTAAAGCATTACTCGCCCTGGACGTATGTAGGCATTGTGCCTACTATATTCAATCCCGATGCAATTACTGTGTTTCATCGCCAATATGAAACTCCAAGGGTTACAGTAATCACTCAGTGGTGTGTCGCAATCTGATACTGGCTCTCAGTAACGGCACATATACAGCCAGTTTGAAGCATTACTCCCCCTGGACGTAAATCGCCATTGTGCCTACTATAATCAATCCCGATGCATTTTCTGTGTTTCATCGTCAATATGAAGCTCCAAGGGTTACAGTAAACACCCAGTGGTGCGTCGCAATCTAATAGTGCCCTCTCAGTAACGGCACATATACAGACTGTTTGAAGCATTCCTCCGCCTGGACGTAAGTCGGCATTGTGGCTACTATATTCAATCCCGATGCAATATCTGTGTTTCATCGTCAATATGAAGCTCCAAGGGTAACAGTAAACACCCAGTGGTGCGTCGCAATCTAATAGTGCCCTCTCAGTAACGGCACATATACAGACTGTTTGAAGCATTCCTCCGCCTGGACGTAAGTCGGCATTGTGCCTACTATATTCAATCCCGATGCAATTTCTGTGTTCCATCGTCAATATGAAGCTCCAAGGGTTACAGTAAACACCCAGTGGTGCGTCGCAATCTAACACTGTCCTCTCAGTAACGGCATATATACAGACTGTTTAAAGCATTCCTCCACCTGGACTTAAGTCGGCATTGTGCCTACTATATTCAATCCCAATGCAATTTCTGTGTTTCATCGTCAATATGAAGCTCCAAGGGTTACAGTACACCCCCAGTGGTGCGTCGCAATCTAATACTGGCCTCTCAGTAACGGCTCATATACAGACTGTTTGAAGCATTACTCCCCCTGGACGTAAGTCGGCATTGTGCCTACTATATTCAATCCCGATGCAATTTCTGTGTTTCATCGTCAATATGAAGCTCCAAGGGTTACAGTAAACACGCAGTGGTGCATCGCAATCGAATACTGGCCTCTCAGTAACGGCACATATACAGACTGTTTGAGGCATTACTCCCCCTGGACGTAAGTCGGCATTGTTCCTACTATAATCAATCCCGATGCAATTTCTGTGTTTCATCGTCAATAAGAAGCTCCAAGGGTTACAGTAAACACCCAGTGGTGCGTCGCAATCTAATACTGGCCTCTCAGTTGCGGCACATATGCAGACTGTTTGAAGCATTACTCCCCCTGGACGTAAGTCGGCATTGTGCCTACTATATTCAGTCCGGATGCAATTTCTGTGTTTCATCGTCAATATGAAGCTCCAAGGGTTACAGTAAACATCCACTGGTGCGTCGGTATTTAATACTGGCCTCTCAGGAACGGCACGTATACAGACTGTTTGAAGTATTATTCCCCCTGGACGTAAGTCGGCATTGTGCCTACTATATTCAATCCCGATGGAATTTCTGTGATTCATCGTCAATATGAAGCTCCAAGGGTTACAGTAAACACCCACTGGTGCGTCGCAATCTAATACTGGCCTCTCAGTAACGGCACATATACAGACTGTTTGAAGGATTACTCCCCCTGGACGTAATTCGGCATTGTGCCTACTATATTCAATCCCGATGCAATTTCTGTGTTTCATCGTCAATATGAAGCTACAAGGGTTACAGTCAACACCCAGTGGTGCGTCGCAACCTAATACTGGCCTCTCAGTAACGGCACATATACAGACTGTTTAAAGCATTACTCGCCCTGGACGTATGTAGGCATTGTGCCTACTATATTCAATCCCGATGCAATTACTGTGTTTCATCGCCAATATGAAACTCCAAGGGTTACAGTAATCACTCAGTGGTGTGTCGCAATCTGATACTGGCTCTCAGTAACGGCACATATACAGCCAGTTTGAAGCATTACTCCCCCTGGACGTAAATCGCCATTGTGCCTACTATAATCAATCCCGATGCATTTTCTGTGTTTCATCGTCAATATGAAGCTCCAAGGGTTACAGTAAACACCCAGTGGTGCGTCGCAATCTAATAGTGCCCTCTCAGTAACGGCACATATACAGACTGTTTGAAGCATTCCTCCGCCTGGACGTAAATCGGCATTGTGCCTACTATATTCAATCCCGATGCAATATCTGTGTTTCATCGTCAATATGGAGCTCCAAGGGTAACAGTAAACACCCAGTAGTGCGTCGCAATCTAATAGTGCCCTCTCAGTAACGGCACATATACAGACTGTTTGAAGCATTCCTCCGCCTGGACGTAAGTCGGCATTGTGCCTACTATATTCAATCCCGATGCAATTTCTGTGTTCCATCGTCAATATGAAGCTCCAAGGGTTACAGTAAACACCCAGTGGTGCGTCGCAATCTAATACTGGCCTCTCAGTAACGGCACAAATACAGACTGTTTGAGGCATTACTCCCCCTGGACGTAAGTCGGCATTGTGCCTACTATATTCAGTCCCGATTCAATTACTGTGTTTCATCGTCAATATGAATCTTCAAGGTTTACAGTAAACACCCAGTGGTGCGTCGCAATCTAATACTGGCCTCTCAGTTGCGGCACATATGCAGACTGTTTGAAGCATTACTCCCCCTGTACGTAAGTCGGCATTGTGCCTATTATATTCAATCCCGATGCAATTTCTGTGTTTCATCGTCAATATGAAGCTCCATGGGTTACAGTAAACACCCACTGGTGCGTCGCAATCTAATTTTGGCCTCTGAGTAACGGCACACATACAGACTGTTTGAAGCATTACTCCCCCTGGACGTAAGTCGGCATTGTGCCTACTATATTCAATCCCGATACAATTTCTGTGTTTCATCGTCAATATGAAGCTCCAAGGGTTACAGTAAACACCCAGTTTTTCATCGCAATATTATACTGGCCTCTCAGTAACGGCACATAAACAGACTGTTTGAAGCATTACTCCCCCTGGACGTAAATCGGCATTGTGCCTACTATATTCAATCCCGATGCAATTTCTGTGTTTCATCGTCAATATGATGCTCCAAGGGTCACAGTGAACACCCAGTGGTGCGTCGCAACCTAATACTGGCCTCTCAGTAACGGCACATATACAGACTGTTTGAAGCATTACTCCCCCTGGACGTAAGTCGCCATTGTGCCTACTATATTCAATCCCGATGCAATTTCTGTGTTTCTTCGTCAATATGAAGCTCCAAGGGTTACAGTAAACACCCAGTGGTGCGTCGCAATCTAATACTGCCCTCTCTTTAACGGCACATATACAGACTGTTTGAAGCATGCCTCCACCTGGACGTAAGTCGGCATTGTGCCTACTATATTCATTCCCAATGCAATATAAGTGTCTCATCGTCAATATGAAGCTCCAAGGGTTACAGTAAACACCCAGTGGTGCGTCGCAATCTAATACTTGCCTCTCAGTAACGGCACATATACAGATTGTTTGAAGCATTACTCCCCCTGGACGTAAGTCGGCATTATGCCTACTATATTCAATCAAGATGCAATTTCTGTGTTTCATCGTCAATATGAAGCCCCAAGGGTTACAGTAAACACCCAGTGGTGCGTCGCAACCTAATACTGGCCTCTCAGTAACGGCACATGTACAGACTGTTTGAAGCATTACTCGTCCTGGACGTAAGTCGGCATTGTGCCTACTATATTCAATCCCGATGCAATTTCTGTGTTTCATCGTCAATATGAAGCTCAAAGGGTTACAGTAAACACCCAGTGGTGCGTCGCAACCTAATACTGGCCTCTCGGTAACGGCACATACACAGACTGTTTGAAGCATTACTCCCCCTGGACGTAAGTCGGCATTGTGCCTACTATATTCAATACCGATGCAATTTCTGTGTTTCATCGTCAATATGAAGCTCCAAGGGTTACAGTAAACACCCAGTGGTGCGTCGCAATCTAATACTGGCCTCTCAGGAACGACTCATATACAGACTGTTTGAAGCATTACTCCCCCTGGACGTAAGTCGGCATTGTGCCTACTATATTCAATCCCGATGCAATTTCTGTGTTTCATCGTCAATATGAAGCTCCAAGGGTTACAGTAAACACCCAGTGGTGCGTCGCAATCTAATACTGGCCTCTCAGTAACGGCACATATACAGAATGTTTGAGGCATTACTCCCCCTGGACGTAAGTCGGCATTGTGCCTACTATAATCAATCCCGATGCAATTTCTGTGTTTCATCGTCAATAAGAAGCTCCAAGGGTTACAGTAAACACCCAGTGGTGCGTCGCAATCTAATACTGGCCTCTCAGTTGCGGCACATATACAGACTGTTTGAAGCATTACTCCCCCTGGACGTAAGTCGGCATTGTGCCTACTATATTCAATCCCGATGCAGTTTCTGTGTTTCATCGCCAATATGACGCTCCAAGGGTTACAGTAAACACCCAGTCGTGCGTCGCAACCTATTACTGGCCTCTCAGTAACGGCACATATACAGACTGTTTGAAGCATTACTCCCCCTGGACGTAAGTCGGCATTGTGCCTACTATATTCAATCCCGATGCAATTTCTGTGTTTCATCGTCAATATGAAGCTCCGAGGGTACAGTAAACACCCAGTGGTGCGTCGCAACATAATACTGGCCTCTCAGTAACGGCACATATACAGACTGTTTGATGCATTACTCCCCCTGGACGTATGTAGGCATTGTGCCTACTATATTCAATCCCGATGCAATTACTGTGTTTCATCGTCAATATGAAGCTCCAAAAGTAACAGTAAACACCCAGTGGTGCGTCGCAATCTAATACTGGCCTCTCAGGAAAGGCACGTATACAGACTGTTTGAAGCATTACTCCGCCTGGACGTAAGTCGACATTGTGCTTACTATATTCAATCCCGATGCAATATCTGTGTTACATCGTAAATATGAAGCTCCAAGGGTAACAGTAAACACCCAGTGGTGCGTCGCAATCTAATACTGGCCTCTCAGTAACGGCACATATACAGACTGTTTGAAGCATTACTCCCCCTGGATGTAAATCGCCATTGTGCCTACTATATTCAATCCCGATGCAATTTCTGTGTTTCATCGTCAATATGAAGCTCCAAGGGTAACATTAACCACCCAGTGGGGCGTCGCAATCTAATAGTGCCCTCTCAGTAACGGCACATATACAGACTAATTGAAGCATTCCTCCGCATGGACGTAAGTCGGCATTGTGCCTACCATATTCAATCCCGATGCAATTTCTGTGTTTCATCGTCAATATGACGCTCCAGAAGTAATAGTAAACACCCAGTGGTGCGTCGCAATCTAATACTGGCCTCTCAGTAACGGCACATTTACAGACTGTTTGAAGCATTACACCCCCTGGATGTAAGTCGGCATTGTGCCTACTATATTCAATCTCGATTAAATTTCTGTGGATCATCGTCAATATGAAGCTCCAAGGGTTACAGTAAACACCCAGTGGTTCATCGCGATATAATACAGGCCTCTCAGTAACGGCACATATACAGACCGTTTAAAGCATTACTCCCTCAGGACGTCAGTCGGCACTGTGCCTACTATATTAAATCAAGATGCAATTTCTGTGTTTCATCGTCAATATGAAGCTCCAGGGGTTATAGTAAACACCCAGTGGTGCGTCGCAACCTAATACCGGCCTCCCAGTAATGGCACATATACAGACTGTTTGAAGCATTACTCCCCCTGGACGTAAGTCGGCATTGTGCCTACTATATTCAATCCCGATGCAATATCTGTGTCTCATCGTCAATATGAAGCTCCAAGGGTTACAGTAAACACCCAGTGGTGTGTCGCAATCTAATACTGGCCTCTCAGTAACGGCACATATACAGACTGTTTGAAGCATTACTCGCCCTGGACGTATGTAGGCATTGTGCCTACTATATTCAATCCCGATGCAATTACTGTGTTTCATCGCCAATATGAAACTCCAAGGGTTACAGTAATCACTCAGTGGTGCGTCACAATCTAATACTGGCCTCTCAGTAACGGCACATATACAGCCAGTTTGAAGCATTACTCCCCCTGGACGTAAATCGCAATTGTGCCTACTATATTCAATCCCGATGCATTTTCTGTGTTTCATCGTCAATATGAAGCTCCAAGGGTTACAGTAAACTCCCAGTGGTGCGTCGCAATATAATAGTGCCCTCTCAGTAACGACACATATACAGACTGTTGAAGCATTCCTCCGCCTGGACGTTAGTCGGCATTGTGCCTACTATATTCAATCCCGATGCAATTTCTGTGTTTCATCGTCAATATGAAGCTCCAAGGATTACAGTAAACACCCAGTGGTGCGTCGCAGCCTAATACTGGCCTCTCGGTAACGGCACATATACAGACTGTCTGAAGCATTACTCCCCTTGGGCGTAAGTCGGCATTGTGCCTACTATATTCAATCCCGATGCAATATCTGTGTTGCATCGTCAATATGAAGCTCCAAGTGTTACAGTAAACACTCAGTGGTGCGTCGCAATCTAATACTGGCCTCTCAGTAACGGCTCATATACAGACTGTTTGAAGCATTATTTCCCCTGGACGTAAGTCGGCATTGTGCCTACTATATTCAGTCCCGATGCAATTTCTGTGTTTCATCGTCAATATGAAGCTCCAAGGGTTACAGTAAACACGCAGTGGTGCGTCGCAATCTAATACTGGCCTCTCAGTAACGGCACTTATAGAGACTGTTTGAGGCATTACTCCCCCTGGACGTAAGTCGGCATTGTGCGTACTATATTCAATCCCGATGTAATTTCTGTGTTTTATCGTCAATATGAATCTTCAAGGGTTACAGTAAACACCCAGTGGTGCGTCGCAATCTAATACTGGCCTCTCAGTTGCGGCACATATACAGACTGTTTGAAGCATTACTCCCCCTGGACGTAAGTCGGCATTGTGCCTACTATATTCAATCCCGATGCAATTTCTCTGTTTCATCGTCAATATGAAGCTCCAAGGGTTACAGTAAACACCCACTGATGCGTCGCAATCTAATTTTGGCCTCTCAGTAACGGCACATATACAGACTGTATGAGGCATTACTCCCCCTGGACGTAAGTCGGCATTGTGCCTACTATATTCAATCCCGATGCAATTTCTGTGTTTCATCGTCAATATGAATCTTCAAGGGTTACAGTAAACACCCAGTGGTGCGTCGCAATCTAATACTGGCCTCTCAGTTGCGGCACATATACAGACTGTTTGAAGCATTCTTCCCCCTGGACGTAAGTCGGCATTGTGCCTACTATATTCAATCCCGATGCAGTTTCTGTGTTTCATCGTCAATATGAAGCTCCAAGGGTTACAGTAAACACCCAGTGGTGCGTCGCAACCTATTACTGGCCTCTCAGTAACGGCACATATACAGACTGTTTGAAGCATTACTCCCGCTGCACGTAGGTCAGCATTGTGCGTACTATATTCAATCCCGATGCAATTTCTGTGTTTCATCGTCAATATGAAGCTCCGAGGGTACAATAAACACCCAGTGGTGCGTCGCAACCTAATACTGGCCTCTCAGTAACGGCACATATACAGACTGTTTGATACATTACTCCCCCTGGACGTATGTAGGCATGGTGCCTACTATATTCAATCCCGATGCAATTACTGTGTTTCATCGCCAATATGAAACTCCAAGGGTTACAGTAATCACTCAGTGGTGCGTCGCAATCTATTACTGGCCTCTCAGTAACGGCAAATATATAGCCAGTTTGAAGCATTACTCCCCCTGGACGTAAATCGCCATTGTGCCTACTATATTCAATCCCGATGCATTTTCTGTGTTTCATCGTGAATATGAAGCTCCAAGGGTTACAGTAAACTCCCAGTGGTGCGTCGCAATATAATAGTGCCCTCTCAGTAACGACACATATACAGACTGTTTGAAGCATTCCTCCGCCTGGACGTAAGTCGGCATTGTGCCTACTATATTCAATCCCGATGCTATTTCTGTGTTTCATCGTCAATATGAAGCTCCAAGGATTACAGTAAACACCCAGTGGTGCGTCGCAGCCTAATACTGGCCTCTCGGTAACGGCACATATACAGACTGTCTGAAGCATTACTCCCCTTGGACGTAAGTCGGCATTGTGCCTACTATATTCAATCCCGATGCAATATCTGTGTTTCATCGTCAATATGAAGCTCCAAGTGTTACAGTAAACACTCAGTGGTGCGTCGCAATCTAATACTGGCCTCTCAGTAACGGCACATATACAGACTGTTTGAGGCATTTCTCCCCCTGGACGAAAGTCGGCATTGTGCATACTATATTCAATCCCGATGCATTTTCTGTGTTTCATTGTCAATATGAATCTTCAAGGGTTACAGTAAACACCCAGTGGTGCGTCGCAATCTAATACTGGCCTCTCAGTTGCGGCACATATACAGACTGTTTGAGGCATTTCTCCCCCTGGACGAAAGTCGGCATTGTGCATACTATATTCAATCCCGATGCAATTTCTGTGTTTCATCGTCAATATGAAGCTCCAAGGGTTACAGTAAACACCCACTGGTGCGTCGCAATCTAATTTTGGCCTCTGAGTAACGGCACATATACAGACTGTTTGAAGCATTACTCCCCCTGGACGTGAGTCGGCATTGTGCCTACTATATTCAATCCCGATGCAATTTCTGTGTTTCATCGTCAATATGAAGCTCCAAGGGTTACAGTAAACACCCAGTTTTTCATCGCAATATAATACTGGCCTCTCAGTAACGGCACATATACAGACTCTTTGAAGCATTACTCCCCCTGGACGTAAATAAGCATTGTGCCTACTATATTCAATCACGATGCAATTTCTGTGTTTCATCGTCAATATGAAGCTCCAAGGGTTACAGTAAACACGCAGTGGTGCGTCGCAATCAAATACTGGCCTCTCAGTAACGGCACATATACAGACTCTTTGAAGCATTACTCCCCCTGGACGTAAATAGGCATTGTGCCTACTATATTCAATCACGATGCAATTTCTGTGTTTCATCGTCAATATGCAGCTCCAAGGGTTACAGTAAACACGCAGTGGTGCGTCGCAATCAAATACTGGCCTCTCAGTAACGGCACATATACAGACTGTTTGAGGCATTACTCCCCCTGGACGTAAGTCGGCATTGTGCCTACTATAATCAATCCCGATGCAATTTCTGTGTTTCATCGTCAATAAGAAGCTCCAAGGGTTACAGTAAACACCCAGTGGTGCGTCGCAACCTAATACTGGCCTGTCAGTAACGGCACATATACAGACTGTTTGAAGCATTACTCCCCCTGGACGTATGTCGGCATTGTGCCTACTATATTCAATCCCCATGCAATTTCTGTGTTTCATCGTCAATATGAAGCTCCGAGGGTTACAGTAAACACCCAGTGGTGCGTCGCAATCTAATACTGGCCTCTCAGTTGCGGCACAAATACAGACTGTTTGAAGCATTACTCCCCCTGGACGTAAATCGGTATTGTGCCTACTATATTCTATCCCGATGCAATTTCTGTGTTTCATCGTCAATATGAAGCTCCAAGGGTTACAGTAAACACCCACTGGTGCGTCGCAATCTAATTTTGGCCTCTGAGTAACGGCACATATACAGACTGTTTGAAGCATTACTCCCCCTGGACGTGAGTCGGCATTGTGCCTACTATATTCAATCCCGATGCAATTTCTGTGTTTCATCGTCAATATGAAGCTCCAAGGGTTACAGTAAACACCCAGTTTTTCATCGCAATATAATACTGGCCTCTCAGTAACGGCACATATACAGACTCTTTGAAGCATTACTCCCCCTGGACGTAAATAGGCATTGTGCCTACTATATTCAATCACGATGCAATTTCTGTGTTTCATCGTCAATATGAAGCTCCAAGGGTTACAGTAAACACGCAGTGGTGCGTCGCAATCAAATACTGGCCTCTCAGTAACGGCACATATACAGACTGTTTGAGGCATTACTCCCCCTGGACGTAAGTCGGCATTGTGCCTACTATAATCAATCCCGATGCAATTTCTGTGTTTCATCGTCAATAAGAAGCTCCAAGGGTTACAGTAAACACCCAGTGGTGCGTCGCAACCTAATACTGGCCTGTCAGTAACGGCACATATACAGACTGTTTGAAGCATTACTCCCCCTGGACGTATGTCGGCATTGTGCCTACTATATTCAATCCCCATGCAATTTCTGTGTTTCATCGTCAATATGAAGCTCCGAGGGTTACAGTAAGCACCCAGTAGTGCGTCGCAACCTAATACTGGCCTCTCAGGAAAGGCACGTATACAGACTGTTTGAAGTATTCCTCCGCCTGGACGTAAGTCGTCATTGTGCTTACTATATTCAATCCCGATGCAATATCTGTGTTTCATCGTCAATATGAAGCTCCAAGGGTAACAGTAAACACCCAGTGGTGCGTCGCAATCTAATACTGGCCTCTCAGTAACGGCACATATACAGACTGTTTGAAGCATTACTCCCCCTGGATGAAAATCGCCATTGTGCCTACTATATTCAATCCCGATGCAATATCTGTGTTTCATCGTCAATATGAAGCTCCAAGGGTTACATTAACCACCCAGTGGTGCGTCGCAATCTAATAGTGCCCTCTCAGTAACGGCACATTACAGACTAATTGAAGCATTCCTCCGCCTGGACGTAAGTCGGCTTTGTGCCTACTATATTCAATCCCGATGCAATTTCTGTGTTTCATCGTCAATATGACGCTCCAGAAGTAACAGTAAACACCCAGTGGTGCGTCGCAATCTAATACTGGCCTCTCAGTAACGGCACATATACAGACTGTTTGAAGCATTACTCCCCCTGGACGTAAGTCGGCATTGTGCCTACTATATTCAATCCCGATGAAATTTCTGTGGTTCATCGTCAATATGAAGCTCCAAGGGTTACAGTAAACACCCAGTGGTTCATCGCGATATAATACAGGCCTCTCAGTAACGGCACATATACAGACTGTTTGAAGCATTACTCCCCCTGGACGTAAGACGGCATTGTGCCTACTATATTCTATCAAGATGCAATTTCTGTGTTTCATCGTCAATATGAAGCTCCAAGGGTTACAGTAAACACCCAGTGGTGCGTCGCAACCTAATACTGGCCTCTCAGTAACGGCACATGTACAGAGCGTTTGAAGCATTACTCCCCCTGGACGTAAGTCGGCATTGTGCCTACTATATTCAATCCCGACGCAATTTCTGTGTTTCATCATCAATATGTAGCTCCAAGGGTTACAGTAAACACCCAGTGGTTCATCGCAATCTAATACTGGCCACTCAGTAACGGCACATATACAGACTGTTTGAAGCATTACTCCCTCTGGACGTCAGTCGGCATTGTGCCTACTATATTCAATCAAGATGCAATATCTGTGTTTCATCGTCAATATGAAGCTCCAAGGGTTACAGTAAACACCCAGTGATGCGTCGCAATCTAATACTGGCCCCTCAGTAACGGCACATATACAGACTGTTTGAAGCATTACTCCCACTGGACGTAAGTCGGCATTGTGCCTACTATATTCAATCCAGATGCAATTTCTGTGTTTCATCGTCAATATGAAGCTCCAAGGGTTACAGTAAACACCCAGTGGTGCTTCGCAATCTAATACTGGCCTCTCAGTAACGGCACATATACAGACTGTTTGAAGCATTACTCCACCTGGACGTAAGTCGGCATTGGGCCTACTATATTCAATCCCGATGCAATTTCTGTGTTTCACCGTCAATATGAAGCTCCAAGGGTTACAGTAAACACCCAGTGGTGCGTCGCAATCTAATACTGGCCTCTCAGTAACGGCACATATACAAACTGTTTGAAGCATTACTCCCCCTGGACGTAAGTCGGCATTGTGCCTACTATATTCAATCCCCATGCAATTTCTGTGTTTCATCGTCAATATGAGTCTCCAAGGGTTACAGTAAACACCCAGTGGTGCGTCGCAACCTAATACTGGCCTCTCCGTAACGGCACATATACTGACTGTTTGAAGCATTACTCTCCCTGGATGTAAGTCGACATTGTGCCTACTATATTCAATCTCGACGCAATTTCTGTGTTTCATCATCAATATGTAGCTCCAAGGGTTACAGTGAACACCCAGTGGTTCATCGCAATCTAATACAGGCCTCTTAGTAACGGCACATATACAGACTGTTTGAAGCATTATTCCCCCTGGACGTAAGTCTTCATTGTGCCTACTATATTCAATCCCGATGCAATTTCTGTGTTTCATCGTCAATATGAAGCTCCAAGGGCTACAGTAAACTCCCAGTGGTGCGTCGCAATTTAATACTGCCCTCTCAGTAACGGCACATATACAGTCTGTTTGAAGAATTCCCCTGCCTGGACGTAAGTCGGCATTGTGCCTACTATTTTCAATCCCGATGCAATATCTGTGTTTCATCGTCAATATGAAGCTCCAAGGGTTACAGTAAACACCCAGTGGTGCGTCGCAATCTAATACTGGCCTCTCAGTAACGGCTCATATACAGACTGTTTGAAGCATTACTCCCCCTGGACGTAAGTCGGCATTGTGCCTACTATATTCAATCCCGATGCAATTTCTGTGTTTCATCGTCAATATGAAGCTCCAAGGTTTACAGTAAACACGCAGTGGTGCGTCGCAATCTAATACTGGCCTCTCAGTAACGGCACATATACAGACTGTTTGAGGCATTACTCCCCCTGGACGTAAGTCGGCATTGTGCCTAGTATATTCAATCCCGATGCAATTTCTGTGTTTCATCGTCAATATGACGCTCCAGAAGTAACAGTAAACACCCAGTGGTGCGTCGCAATCTAATACTGGCCTCTCAGTAACGGCACATATACAGACTGTTTGAAGCATTACTCCCCCTGGACGTAAGTCGGCATTGTGCCTACTATATTCAACCCCGGTGAAATTTCTGTGGTTCATCGTCAATATGAAGCTCCAAGGGTTACAGTAAACACCCAGTGGTTCATCGCGATATAATACAGGCCTCTCAGTAACGGCACATATACAGACTGTTTGAAGCATTACTCCCTCTGGACGTCAGTCGGCACTGTGCCTACTATATTCAATCAAGATGCAGTTTCTGTGTTTCATCACCAATATGAAGCTCCAAGGGTTACAGTAAACAACCAGTGGTGCGTCGCAATCTAATACTGGCCTCTCAGTAACGGCACATATACAGACTGTTTGACGCATTACTCCCCCTGGACGTAAGACGGCATTGTGCCTACTATATTCTATCAAGATGCAATTTCTGTGTTTCATCGTCAATATGAAGCTCCAAGGCTTACAGTAAACACCCAGTGGTGCGTCGCAACCTAATACTGGCCCCTCCGTAACGGCACATATACTGACTGTTTGAAGCATTACTCTCCCTGGATGTAAGTCGACATTGTGCCTACTATATTCAATCTCGACGCAATTTCTGTGTTTCATCGTCAATATGTAGCTCCAAGGGTTACAGTAAACACCCAGTGGTTCTACGCAATCTAATACTGGCCTCTCAGTGACGGCACATATACAGACTGTTTGAAGCATTACTCCCTCTGGACGTCAGTCGGCATTGTACCTACTATATTCAATCAAGATGCAATTTCTGTGTTTCATCGTCAATATGAAGCTCCAAGGGTTACAGTAAACACCCAGTGGTGCGTCGCAACTTAATACTGGCCCCTCAGTAACGGCACATATACAGACTGTTTGAAGCATTACTCCCCCTGGACGTAAGTCGGCATTGTGCCTACTATATTCAATCCCGATGCAATTTCTGTGTTTCATCGTCAATATGAAGCTCCAAGGGTTACAGTAAACACCCAATGGTGTGTCGCAACCTAATACTGGCCTCTCCGTAACGGCACATATACTGACTGTTTGAAGCATTACTCTCCCTGGATGTAAGTCAGCATTGTGCCTACTATATTCAATCCCGACGCAATTTCTGTGTTTCATCGTCAATATGTAGCTCCATGGGTTACAGTAAACACCCAGTGGTTCATCGCAATCTAATACCGGCCTCTCAGTAACGGCACATATACAGACTGTTTGAAGCATTACTCCCTCTGGACGTCAGTCGGCATTGTGCCTACTATATTCAATCCCGATGCAATTTCTGTGTTTCATCGTCAACATGAAGCTCCAAGGGTTACAGTAAACACCCAGTGGTGCGTCGCAATCTAATACTGGCCTCTCAGTTACGGCACTTATGAAGACTGTTTGAAGCATTACTCCCCCTGGACGTAAGTCGGCATTGTGCCTACTATATTCAATCCCGACGCAATTTCTGTGTTTCATCGTCAATATGAAGCTCCAAACGTTACAGTAAACACCCAGTGGTGGGTCGCAATCTATTACTGGCCTCTCAGTAACGGCATATATACAAACTCTTTGAAGCATAACTCCACCTGGACGTAAGTCGGCATTGTGCCTACTATATTCAATCCCGATGCTATTTCTGTGTTTCATCGTCAATATGAAGCTCCAAGGGTTACAGTAAACACCCAGTGGTGCGTCGCAAACTAATACTGGACTCTCAGTAACGGAACATATACAGAATGTTTGAAGCATTACTCCCCCTGGACGTAAGTCTTCATTGTGCCTACTATATTCAATCCCGATGCAATTTCTGTGTTTCATCGTCAATATGAAGCTCCAAGGGCTACAGTAAACTCCCAGTGGTGCGTCGCAATCTAATACTGCCCTCTCAGTAACGGCACGTATGCAGACTGTTTGAAGAATTCCCCTGCCTGGACGTAAGTCGGCATTGTGCCTACTATATTCAATCCCGATGCAATATCTGTGTTTCATCGTCAATGTGAAGCTCCAAGGGTTACAGTAAACACCCAGTGGTGCGTCGCAATCTAATACTGGCCTCTCAGTAACGGCTCATATACAGACTGTTTGAAGCATTACTCCCCCTGGACGTAAGTCGATATTGAGCCTACTATATTCAATCCCGATGCAATTTCTGTGTTTCATCGTCAATATGAAGCTCCAAGGGTTACAGTAAACACCCAATGGTGCGTCGCAACCTAATACTTGCCTCTCAGTAACGGCACAAATACAGACTGTTTGAAGCATTACTCCCCCTGGACTTAAGTCGGCATTGTGCCTACTATATTCAAACCCGATGCAATTTCTGTGTTTCATCGTCAATATGAAGCTCCAAGGGTTACAGTAAACACAAAATGGTGCGTCGCAACCTAATACTTGCCTCTCAGTAACGGCACAAATACAGACTGTTTGAAGCATTACTCCCCCTGGACTTAAGTCGGCATTGTGCCTACTATATTCAATCCCGATGCAATTTCTGTGTTTCATCGTCAAAGTGAAGCACCAAGGGTTACAGTAAACACCCAGTGGTGCGTCGCAATCTAATACTGACCTCTCAGTAACGGCACATATACTGACTGTTTGAAGCATTACTCCCCCTGGACGTAAGTCGGCATTGTGCCTACTATATTCAATCCCGAAGCAATTTCTGTGTTTTATCGTCAATATGAAGCTGCAAGGGTTACAGTAAACACCCAGTTGTGCGTCGCAATCTAATACTGGCCTCTCAGTAACGGCATATATACTGACTGTTTGAAGCATTACTCCCCCTGGACGTAGGTCTTCATTGTGACTACTATATTCAATCCCGATGCAATTTCTGTGTTTACTTGTAAATATGAAACTCCAAGGGTTACAGTAAACACCCAGTGGTGCGTCGCAATCTAATACTGGCCTCTCAGTAACGGCACGTATACAGTCTGTTTGAAGCATTACTCCCCCTGGACGTAAGTCGGCATTGTGCCTACTATATTCAATTCCGATGCAATTTCTGTGTTTCATCGTCAAAGTGAAGCACCAAGGGTTACAGTAAACACCCAGTGGTGCGTCGCAATATAATACTGGCCTCTCAGTAACGGCACATATACAGACTGTTTGAAGCATTACTCCCCTTGGACGTAAGTCGGCATTGCGCCTACTATATTCAATCCCGATGCAATTTCTGTGTTTCATCATCAATATGAAGCTCCAAGGGTTACAGTAAACACCCAGTGGTGCGTCGCAACCTAATACTGGCCTCTCAGTAACGGCACATTTACAGACTGTTTGAAGAATTACTCCCCCTGGTCGTAAGTCGGCATTGTGCCTACTATATTGAATCCCGATGCAATTTCTGTGTTTCATCGTCAATATGAAGCTCCAAGGGTTACAGTAAACAGCCAGTGTTGCGTCGCAATCTAATACTGACCTCACAGTAACGGCACATATACAGACTGTTTGAAGCATTACTCCCCTTGGACGTAAGTCGACATTGTGCCTACTATATTCAATCCCGATGCAATTTCTGTGTTCATCGTCAAAATGAAGCTCCAAGGGTTATAGTAAACACCCAGTGGTGTGTCGCAATCTAATACTGGCCACTCAGTAACGGCACGTACACAGACTGTTTGAAGCATCACTCCCCCTGGACGTAAGTCGGCATTGTGGCTACTATATTCAATCCCGATGCAATTTCTGTGTTTCATCGTCAATATGAAGCTCCAAGGGTTACAGTAAACCCCCAGCGGTGCGTCACAATCTAATATTCTCCTCTCAGTAACGGCATGTATACAGACTCTTTGAAGCATTACTCCCCCTGGACGTAAGTCGGCATTGTGCCTACTATATTCAATCCCGATGCAATTTCTGTGTTTCATCGCCAATATGAAGCTCCAAGGGTTACAGTAAACACCCAGTGGTGCGTCGCAATCTAATACTGGCCTCTCAGTAACGGCACATATACAGACTGTTTGAAGCATTCCTCCGCCTGGACGTAAGTCGGCAATGTGCCTACTATATTCAATCCCAATGCAATATCTGTGTTTCATCGTCAACATGAAGCTCCAAGGGTTACAGTAAACACCCAGTGGTGCGTCGCAATCTAATACTGGATTCTCAGTAACGGCACATATTCAGACTGTTTGAAGCATTACTCCCCCTGGACAATAGACGGGATTGTGCCTACTATATTCAATCCGGATGCAATTTCTGTGTTTCATCGTCAATATGAAGCTCCAAGGGTTACAGTAAACATCCACTGGTGCGTCGGTATCTAATACTGGCCTCTCAGGAACGGCACGCATACAGACTGTTTGAAGTATTATTCCCCCTGGACGTAATTCGGCATTGTGCCTACTATATTCAATCCCGATGCAATTTTTGTGTTTCATCGTCAATATGAAGCTACAAGGGTTACAGTAAACACCCAGTGGTGCGTCGCAATCTAATAGTGCCCTCTCAGTAACGACACATATACAGACTGTTTGAAGCATTCCTCCGCCTGGACGTAAGTCGGCATTGTGCCTACTATATTCAATCCCGATGCAATATCTGTGTTTCATCTTCAATATGAAGCTCCAAGGGTAACAGTAAACACCCAATGGTGCGTCGCAATCTAATAGTGCCCTCTCAGTAACGGCACATATACAGACTGTTTGAAGCATTCCTCCGCCTGGACGTAAGTCGGCATTGTGCCTACTATATTCAATCCCGATGCAATTTCTGTGTTTCATCGTCAATATGAAGCTCCAAAAGTAACAGTAAACACCCAGTGGTGCGTCGCAATTTAATACTGGCCTCTCAGTAACGGCACATATACAGAATGTTTGAAGCATTACTCCCCATAGACGTAAGTCGGTATTGTGCCTACTATATTCAATCCCGATGAAATTTCTGTGGTTCATCGTCAATATGAAGCTCCAAGGGTTACAGTAAACACCCAGTTTTTAATCGCAATATAATACTGGGCTCTCAGTAACGGCACATATACAGACTGTGTGAAGCATTACTCCCTCTGGACGTCAGTCGGCACTGTGCCTACTATATTCAATCAAGATGCAATTTCTTTGTTTCATCGTCAATATGAAGCTCCAAGGGTTACAGTAAACACCCAGTGGTGCGTCGCAACCTAATACTGGCCTCTCGGTAACGGCATATATACAGACTGTCTTAAGCGTTACTCCCCCTGGGCGTAAGTCGGCATTGTGCCTACTATATTCAATCCCGATGTAATTTCTGTATTTCATCGTCAATATGAAGCTCCAAGGGTTACAGTAAACACCCACTGGTGCGCACAACCTAATAATGGCCTCTCAGTAACGGCACATATACAGACTGTTTGAAGTATTACTCCCCCTGGACGTAAGTCTTCATTGTGCCTACTATATTCAATCCCGATGCAATTTCTGTGTTTTATCGTCAATATGAAGCTCCAAGCGCTACAGTAAACAGCCAGTGGTGCGTCGCAATCTAATACTGGCCTCTCAGTTGCGGCACATATACAGACAGTTTGAAGCATTACTCCCCCTGGACGTAAGTCGGCATTGTGCCTACTATTTTCAATCCCGATGCAATGTCTGTGTTTCATCGTCAATATGAAGCTCCAAGGGTTACAGTAAACACCCAGTGGTGCGTCGCAACCTATACTGGCCTCTCAGTAACGGCACATATACAGACTGTTTGAAGCATTACTCCCCCTGGACGTAAGTCGCCATTGTGCTTACTATATTCAATCCCGATGCAATTTCTGTGTTTCATCGTCAATATGAAGCTCCAAGGGTTACAGTAAACACCCAGTGGTGCGTCGCAATCTAATACTGCCGTCTCAGTAACGGCACATATACAGACTGTTTGAAGCATTCCTACACCTGGACGTAAGTCGGCATTGTGCCTACTATATTCAATCCCGATGCAATTTAAGTGTCTCATCGTCAATATGAAGCTCCAAGGGTTACAGTAAACACCCAGTGGTGCGTCGCAATCTAATACTGGCCTCTCAGTAACGGCACATATACAGATTGTTTGAAGCATTACTCCCCCTGGACGTAAGTCGGCATTATGCCCACTATATTCAATCAAGATGCAATTTCTGTGTTTCATCGTCAATATGAAGCTCCAAGGGTCACAGTAAACACCCATTGGTGCGTCGCAACCTAATACTGGCCTCTCAGTAACGGCACATGTACAGACTGTTTGAAGCATTACTCCTCCTGGACGTAAGTCGGCATTGTGCCTACTATATTCAATCCCGATGCAATTTCTGTGTTTCATCGTCAATATGAAGCTCCAAGGGTTACGGTAAACACCCAGTGGTGCGTCGCAACCTAATACTGGCCTCTCGGTAACGGCACATATACAGACTGTTTGAAGCATTACTCCCCTCGGACGTAAGTCGTCATTGTGCCTACTATATTCAATCCCGATGCAATATCTGTGTTTCATCGTCAATATGAAGCTCCAAGGGTTACAGTAAACACGCAGTGGAGCGTCGCAATCTAATACTGGCCTCTCAGTAACGGCACATATACTGACTGTTTGAGGCATTACTCCCCCTGGACGTAAGTCGGCATTGTGGTTACTATAATCAATCCCGATGCAATTTCTGTGTTTCATCGTCAATAAGATGCTCCGAGGGTTACAGTAAACACCCAGTAGTGCTTCGCAATCTAATACTGGCCTCTCAGTTGCGGCACATATACAGACTGTTTGAAGGATTACTCCCCCTGGACGTAAGTCGGCAATGTGCCTACCATATTCAATCCCGACGCAATTTCTGTGTTTCATTGTCAACATGAAGCTCCAAGGGTTACAGTAAACACCCAGTGGTGCGTCGCAATCTAATACTGGCCTCTCAGTTACGGCACATATGAAGACTGTTTGAAGCGTTACTCCCCCTGAACGTAAGATCGGATTGTACCCACTATATTCAATCCTGAGGGAATTTCTGTGTTTCATCGTCAATATGAAGCTCCAAGGGTTACAGTAAACACCCAGTGGTGGGTTGCAATCTAATACTGGCCTCTCAGTAACGGCACATATACAAACTGTTTGAAGCATTACTCCCCTTGGACGTAAGTCGACATTGTGCCTACTATATTCAATCCCGATGCTATTTCTGTGTTTCATCGTCAATATGAAGCTCCAAGGGTTACAGTAAACTCCCAGTGGTGCGTCGCAACCTAATACTGGCCTCTCAGTAACGGAACACATGCAGACTGTTTGAAGCATTACTCCACCCTGAACGTAAGACGGGATTGTGCCTACTATATTCAATCCGGATGGAATTTCTGTGTTCCATCGTCAATATGAAGCTCCAAGGGTTACATTAAACACCCAGTGGTGGGTCGCAATCTAATACTGGCCTCTCAGTAACGGCACATATACAAACTGTTTGAAGCATTACTCCCCCTCGGCGTAAGTCGGCATTGTGCCTACTATATTCAATCCCGATGCTATTTCTGTGTTTCATCGTCAATATGAAGCTCCAAGGGTTACAGTAAACACCCAGTGGTGCGTCGCAACTTAATACTGGCCTCTCAGTAACGGAACATATACAGAATGTTTGAAGCATTACTCCCCCTGGACGTAAGTCTTCATTGTGCCTACTATATTCAATCCCGATGCAATTTCTGTGTTTCATCGTCAAAATGATGCTCCAAGTGCTACAGTAAACTCCCAGTGGTGCGTCGCAATCTAATACTGCCCTCTCAGTAACGGCACGTATACAGACCGTTTGAAGAATTCCCCTGCCTGGACGTAAGTCGGCATTGTGCCTACTATATTCAATCCCGATGCAATATCTGTGTTTCATCGTCAATATGAAGCTCCAAGGGTTACAGTAAACACACAGTGGTGCGTCGCAAACTAATACTGGCCTCTCAGTAACGGCTCATATACAGACTGTTTGAAGCATTACTCCCCCTGGACGTAAGTCGGCATTGTGCCTCCTATATTCAATCCCGATGCAATTTCTGTGTTTCATCGTCAATATGAAGCTCCAAGGTTTACAGTAAACACGCAGTGGTGCGTCGCAATCTAATACTGGCCTCTCAGTAACGGCACATATACAGACTGTTTGAGGCATTACTCCCCCTGGACGTAAGTCGGCATTGTGCCTACTATATTCAATCCCGATGCAATTTCTGTTTTTCATCGTCAATATGAAGCTCCAAGGGTTACAGTAAACACCCAGTGGTGCGCCGCAATCTAATACTGGCCTCTCAGTAACGGCACATATACAGACTGTTTGAAGCATTACTCGCCCTGGACGTAAGTCGGTATTGAGCCTACTATATTATATCCAAATGCAATTTCTGTGTTTCATCGTCAATATGAAGCTCCAAGGGTTACAGTAAACACCCAATGGTGCGTCGCAACCTAACACTGGCCTCTCAGTAACGGCACAAATACAGACTGTTTGAAGCATTACTCCCCCTGGACTTAAGTCGGCATTGTGCCTACTATATTCAATCCCGATGCAATTTCTGTGTTTCATCGTCAATATGAAGCTCCAAGGGTTACAGTAAACACCAAGTGGTGCGTCGCAATCTAATACTGGCCACTCAGTAACGGCACATATACAGACTGTTTGAAGCATTACTCCCCCTGGACAATAGACGGGATTCTGCCTACTATATTCAATACAGATGCAATTTCTGTGTTTCATCGTCAATATGAAGCTCCAAGGGTTACAGTAAACATCGACTGGTGCGTCGGTATCTAATACTGGCCTCTCAGGAACGGCACGTATACAGACTGTTTGAAGTATTATTCCCCCTGGACGTAATTCGGCATTGTGCCTACTATATTCAATCCCGATGCAATTTTTGTGTTTCATCGTCAATATGAAGCTACAAGGGTTACAGTAAACACCCAGTTGTGCGTCGCAATCTAATAGTGCCCTCTCAGTAACGACACATATACAGACTGTTTGAAGCATTCCTCCGCCTGGACGTAAGTCGGCATTGTGCTTACTATATTCAATCCCGATGCAATATCTGTGTTTCATCTTCAATATGAAGCTCCAAAGGTAACAGTAAACACCCAGTGGTGCGTCGCAATCTAATAGTGCCCTCTCAGTAACGGCACATATACAGACTGTTTGAAGCATTCCTCCGCCTGGACGTAAGTCGGCATTGTGCCTACTATTTTCAATCCAGATGCAATTTCTGTGTTTCATCGTCAATATGAAGCTCCAAAAGTAACAGTAATCACCCAGTGGTGCGTCGCAATTTAATACTGGCCTCTCAGTAACGGCACATATACAGAATGTTTGAAGCATTACTCCCCCTAGACGTAAGTCGGCATTGTGCCTACTATATTCAATCCCGATGAAATTTCAGTGGTTCATCCTCAATATGAAGCTCCAAGGGTTACAGTAAACACCCAGTTTTTCATCGCAATATAATACTGGCCTCTCAGTAACGGCACATATACAGACTGTGAGAAGCATTACTCCATCTGGACGTCAGTCGGCACTGTGCCTACTATATTCAATCAAGATGCAATTTCTTTGTTTCATCGTCAATATGAAGCTCCAAGGGTTACAGTAAACACCCAGTGGTGCGTCGCAACCTAATACTGGCCTCTCGGTAACGGCACATATACAGACTGTCTGATGCGTTACTCCCCCTGGGCGTAAGTCGGCATTGTGCCTTCTATACTCAATCCCGATGCAATTTCTGTGTTTCATCGTCAATATGAAGCTGCAAGGGTTACAGTAAACACGCAGTGGAGCGTCGGAATCTAATACTGGCCTCTCAGTAAAGGCACATATACAGAGTGTTTGAGGCATTACTCCCCCTGGACATAAGTCGGCATTGTGGTTACTATAATCAATCCCGATGCAATTTCTGTGTTTCATCGTCAATAAGATGCTCCAAGGGTTACAGTAAACGCCCAGTAGTGCGTCGCAATCTAATACTGGCCTCTCAGATGCGGCACATATACAGACTGTTTGAAGGATTACTCCCCGTGGACGTAAGTCGGCAATGTGCCTACTATATTCAATCCCGATGCAATTTCTGTGTTTCATCGTCAATATGAAGCTCCAAGGGTTACAGTAAACACCCAGTGGTGCGTCGCATTCCAATACTGGCCTCTCAGGAAGGGCACGTATACAGACTGTTTGAAGCATTGCTCCCCAGGACGTATGTCGACATTGTGCCTACTATATTCCATCCCGATGCAATTTCTGTGTTTCATCGTCAATATGAAGCTCCAAGGGTTACAGTAAACACCCAGTGGTGCGTCGCAATCTAATACTGGCCTCTCAGTTGCGGCACATATACAGAGAGTTTGAAGCATTACTCCCCCTGGACGTAAGTCGGCATTGTGCCTACTATATTCAATCCCGATGCAATTTCTGTGTTTCATCGTCAATATGAAGCTCCAAGGGTTACAGTAAACACCCACTGGTGCGTCGCAATCTAATTTTGGCCTCTGAAAAACGGCACATATACAGACTGTTTGAAGCATTACTCCCCCTGGACGTAAGTCTTCATTGTGCCTACTATATTCAATCCCGATGCAATTTCTGTGTTTCATCGTCAATATGAAGCTCCAAGGGTTACAGTAAACACCCAGTGGTGTGTCGCAACCTATTACTGGCCTCTCAGTAACGGCACATATACAGACTGTTTGAAGCATTACTCCCCCTGGACGTAAGTCGCCATTGTGCCTACTATATTCAATCCCGATGCAATTTCTGTGTTTCTTCGTCAATATGAAGCTCCAAGGGTTACAGTAAACACCCAGTGGTGCGTCGCAATCTAATACTGCCCTCTCAGTAACGGCACATATACAGACTGTTTGAAGCATTCCTACGCCTGGACGTAAGTCGGCATTGTGCCTACTATATTCAATCCAGATGCAATATAAGTGTCTCATCGTCAATATGAAGCTCCAAGGGTTACAGTAAACACCCAGTGGTGCGTCGCAATCTAATACTGGCCTCTCAGTAACGGCACATATACAGACTGTTTGAAGCATTACTCCCCCTGGACGTAAGTCGCCATTGTGCCTACTATATTCAATCCCGATGCAATTTCTGTGTTTCTTCGTCAATATGAAGCTCCAAGGGTTGCAGTAAACACCCAGTGGTGCGTCGCAATCTAATACTGCCCTCTCAGTAACGGCACATATACAGACTGTTTGAAGCATTCCTACGCCTGGACGTAAGTCAGCATTGTGCCTACTATATTCAATCCCGATGCAATATAAGTGTCTCATCGTCAATATGAAGCTCCAAGGGTTACAGTAAACACCCAGTGGTGCGTCGCAATCTAATACTGGCCTCTCAGTAACGGCACATATACAGACTGTTTGAAGAATTACTCCCCCTGGACGTAAGTGGGCATTGTGCCTACTATATTCAATCCCGATGCAATTTCTGTGTTTCATCGTCAATATGAAGCTGCAAGGGTTACAGTAAACACGCAGTGGAGCGTCGCAATCTAATACTGGCCTCTCAGTAACGGCACATATACAGAGTGTTTGAGGCATTACTCCCCCTGGACGTAAGTCGGTATTGTGGTTACTATAATCAATCCCGATGCAATTTCTGTGTTTCATCGTCAATAAGATGCTCCAAGGGTTACAGTAAACACCCAGTAGTGCGTCGCAATCTATTACTGGCCTCTCAGTTGCGGCACATATACAGACTGTTTGAAGGATTACTCCCCGTGGACGTAAGTCGGCAAAGTGCCTACTATATTCAATCCCGATGCAATTTCTGTATTTCCTCGTCAATATGAAGCTCCAAGGGTTACAGTAATCAGCCAGTGGTGCGTCGCAATCTAATACTGGCCTCTCAGTTGCGGCACATATACAGACAGTTTGAAGCATTACTCCCCCTGGACGTAAGTCGGCATTGTGCCTACTATATTCAATCCAATTGCAATTTCTGTGTTTCATCGTCAATATGAAGCTCCAAGGGTTACAGTAAACACCCACTGGTGCGTCGCAATCTAATTTCTGCCTCTGAGTAACGGCACATATACAGACTGTTTGAAGCATTACTCCCCCTGGACGTAAAACGGAATTGTGCCTACTATATTCAATCCCGATGCAATATCTGTGTTTCATCGTCAATATGAAGCTCCAAGGGTTACAGTAAACACCCAGTGGTGCGTCGCAACCTATTACTGGCCTCTCAGTAACGGCACACATACAGACTGAATGAAGCATTACTCCCCCTGGACGTAAGTCGCCATTGTGCCTACTATATTCAATCCCGATGCAATTTCTGTGTTTCTTCGTCAATATGAAGCTCCAAGGGTTACAGTAAACACCCAGTGGTGCGTCGCAATCTAATACTGCCCTCTCAGTAACGGCACATATACAGACTGTTTGAAGCATTCCTACGCCTGGACGTAAGTCGGCATTGTGCCTACTATATTCAATCCAGATGCAATATAAGTGTCTCATCGTCAATATGAAGCTCCAAGGGTTACAGTAAACACCCAGTGGTGCGTCGCAATCTAATACTGGCCTCTCAGTAACGGCACATATACAGACTGTTTGAAGGATTACTCCCCCTGGACGTAAGTGGGCATTGTGCCTACTATATTCAATCCCGATGCAATTTCTGTGTTTCATCGTCAATAAGATGCTCCAAGGGTTACAGTAAACACCCAGTAGTGCGTCGCAATCTAATACTGGCCTCTCAGTTGCGGCACATATACAGACTGTTTGAAGGATTACTCCCCCTGGACGTAAGTCGGCAATGTGCCTACTATATTCAATCCCGATGCAATTTCTGTGTTTCATCGTCAATATGAAGCTCCAAGGGATACAGTAAACACCCACTGGTGCGTCGCAATCTAATACTGGGCTCTGAGTAACGGCACATATACAGACTGTTTGAAGCATCACTCCCCCTTGACGTAAGTCGGCATTGTGCCTACTATATTCAATCCCGATGCAGTTTCTGTGTTTCATCATCAATATGAAGCTCCAAGGGTTACAGTAAACACCCAGTGGTGCGTTGCAACCTAGTACTGACCTCTCAGTAACGGCACATATACAGACTGTTTGAAGCATTACTCCTTCAGGACGTCAGTCGGCATTGTGCCTACTATATTCAATCAAGATGCAATTTCTGTGCTTCATCGTCAACATGAAGCTCCAAGGGTTACAGTAAACACCCAGTGGTGCGTCGCAATCTAATACTGGCCTCTCAGTTACGGCACATATGAAGACTGTTTGAAGCATTACTCCCCCTGAACGTAAGATGGGATTGTACCTACTATATTTAATCCTGAGGGAATTTCTGTGTTTCATCGTCAATATGAAGCTCCAAAGGTTACAGTAAGCACCCAGTGGTGGGTCGCAATCTAATACTGGCCTCTCAGTAACGGCACATATACAAACTTTTTGAAGCATTACTCCCCCTGGACGTAAGTCGGCATTGTGCCCACTATATTCAATCCCGATGCTATTTCTGTGTTTCAGCGTCTATATGAAGCTCAAAGGGTTACAGTAAACACCCAGTGGTGCGTCGCAACCTAATACTGGCCTCTCAGTAACGGAACATATGCAGACTGTTTGAAGCATTACTCCCCTGAACGTAAGACGGGATTGTGCCTACTATATTCAATCCGGATGGAATTTCTGTGTTTCATCTTCAATATGAAGCTCCAAGGGTTACAGTAAACACCCAGTGGTGGGTCGCAATCTAATACTGGCCTCTCAGTTACGGCACATATGAAGACTGTTTGAAGCATTACTCCCCCTCAACGTAAGATGGGATTGTACCTACTATATTTAATCCTGAGGGAATTTCTGTGTTTCATCGTCAATATGAAGCTCCAAAGGTTACAGTAAGCACCCAGTGGTGGGTCGCAATCTAATACTGGCCTCTCAGTAACGGCACATATACAAACTTTTTGAAGCATTACTCCCCCTGGACGTAAGTCGGCATTGTGCCAACTATATTCAATCCCGATGCTATATCTGTGTTACATCGTCAATATGAAGCTCCAAGGGTTACAGTAAACACCCAGTGGTGCGTCGCAACGTAATACTGGCCTCTCAGTAACGGAACATATACAGAATGTTTGAAGCATTACTCCCCCTGGACGTAAGTCTTCATTGTGCCTACTATATTCAATCCCGATGCAATTTCTGTGTTTCATCGTCAATATGAAGCTCCAAGGGCTACAGTAAACTGCCAGTGGTGCGTCGCAATCTAATACTGCCCTCTCAGTAACGGCACGTATACAGACTGTTTGAAGAATTCCCCTTCCTGGACGTAAGTCGGCATTGTGCCCACTATATTCAATCCCGATGCAATATCTGTGTTTCATCGTCAATATGAAGCTCCAAGGGTTACAGTAAACACACAGTGGTGCGTCGCAATCTAATACTGTCCTCTCAGTAACGGCTCATATACAGACTGTTTGAAGCATTACTCCCCCTGGACGTAAGTCGGCATTGTGCCTCCTATATTCAATCCCGATGCAATTTCTGTGTTTCATCGTCAATATGAATCTAAAAGGTTTACAGTAAACATGCAGTGGTGCGTCGCAATCTAATACTGGCCTCTCAGTAACGGCACATATACAGACTGTTTGAGGCATTACTCCCCCTGGACGTAAGTCGGCATTGTGCCTACTATATTCAATCCCGATGCAATGTCTGTGTTTCATCGTCAATATGAAGCTCCAAGGGTTACAGTAAACACCTAATGGTGCGTCGCAACCTAACACTGGCCTCTCAGTAACGGCACAAATACAGACTGTTTGAAGCATTACTCCCCCTGGACTTAAGTCGGCATTGTGCCTACTATATTCAATCCCGATGCAATTTCTGTGTTTCATCGTCAATATGAAGCTCCAAGGGTTACAGTAAACACCCAGTGGTGCGTCGCAATCTAATACTGACCTCTCAGTAACGGCACATATACTGACTGTTTGAAGCATTACTCCCCCTGGACGTAAGTCGGCATTGTGCCTACTACATTCAATCCCGATGCAATTTCTGTGTTTCATCGTCAATATGAAGCTCCAAGGGTTACAGTAAATACCCAGTGGTGCGTCGCAATCTAATACTGGCCACTCAGTAACGGCACATATACAGACTGTTTGAAGCATTACTCCCCCTGGACAATAGACGGGATTGTGCCTACTATATTCAATCCAGATGCAATTTCTGTGTTTCATCGTCAATATGAAGCTCCAAGGGTTACAGTAAACATCGACTGGTGCGTCGGTATCTAATACTGGCCTCTCAGGAACGGCACGTATACAGACTGTTTGAAGTATTATTCCCCCTGGACGTAATTCGGCATTGTGCCTACTATATTCAATCCCGATGCAATTTTTGTGTTTCATCGTCAATATGAAGCTACAAGGGTTACAGTAAACACCCAGTGGTTCGTCGCAATCTAATAGTGCCCTCTCAGTAACGACACATAAACAGACTGTTTGAAGCATTCCTCCGCCTGGACGTAAGTCGGCATTGTGCTTACTATATTCAATCCCAATGCAATATCTGTGTTTCATCTTCAATATGAAGCTCCAAAGGTAACAGTAAACACCCAGTGGTGCGTCGCAATCTAATAGTGCCCTCTCAGTAACGGCACATATACAGACTGTTTGAAGCATTCCTCCGCCTGGACGTAAGTCGGCATTGTGCCTACTATTTTCAATCCAGATGCAATTTCTGTGTTTCATCGTCAATATGAAGCTCCAAAAGTAACAGTAATCACCCAGTGGTGCGTCGCAATTTAATACTGGCCTCTCAGTAACGGCACATATACAGAATGTTTGAAGCATTACTCCCCCTAGACGTAAGTCGGCATTGTGCCTACTATATTCAGTCCCGATGAAATTTCAGTGGTTCATCGTCAATATGAAGCTCCAAGGGTTACAGTAAACACCCAGTTTTTCATCGCAATATAATACTGGCCTCTCAGTAACGGCACATATACAGACTGTGAGAAGCATTACTCCATCTGGACGTCAGTCGGCACTGTGCCTACTATATTCAATCAAGATGCAATTTCTTTGTTTCATCGTCAATATGAAGCTCCAAGGGTTACAGTAAACACCCAGTGGTGCGTCGCAACCTAATACTGGCCTCTCGGTAACTGCACATATACAGACTGTCTGATGCGTTACTCCCCCTGGGCGTAAGTCGGCATTGTGCCTACTATACTCAATCCCGATGCAATTTCTGTGTTTCATCGTCAATATGAAGCTGCAAGGGTTACAGTAAACACGCAGTGGACCGTCGCAATCTAATACTGGCCTCTCAGTAAAGGCACATATACAGAGTGTTTGAGGCATTACTCCCCCTGGACGTAAGTCGGCATTGTGGTTACTATAATCAATCCCGATGCAATTTCTGTGTTTCATCGTCAATAAGATGCTCCAAGGGTTACAGTAAACACCCAGTAGTGCGTCGCAATCTAATACTGGCCTCTCAGTTGCGACACATATACAGACTGTTTGAAGGATTACTCCCCGTGGACGTAAGTCGGCAATGTGCCTACTATATTCAATTCCGATGCAATTTCTGTGTTTCATCGTCAATATGAAGCTCCAAGGGTTACAGTAAACACCCAGTGGTGCGTCGCATTCCAATACTGGCCTCTCAGGAAGGGCACGTATACAGACTGTTTGAAGCATTGCTCCCCTGGACGTATGTCGGCATTGTGCCTACTATATTCCATCCCGATGCAATTTCTGTGTTTCATCGTCAATATGAAGCTCCAAGGGTTACAGTAAACACCCAGTGGTGCGTCGCAATCTAATACTGGCCTCTCAGTTGCGGCACATATACAGACAGTTTGAAGCATTACTCCCCCTGGACGTAAGTCGGCATTGTGCCTACTATATTCAATCCCGATGCAATTTCTGTGTTTCATCGTCAATATGAAGCTCCAAGGGTTACAGTAAACACCCACTGGTGCGTCGCAATCTAATTTTGGCCTCTGAAAAACGGCACATATACAGACTGTTTGAAGCATTACTCCCCCTGGACGTAAAACGGCATTGTGCCTACTATATTCAATCCCGATGCAATTTCTGTGTTTCATCGTCAATATGAAGCTCCAAGGGTTACAGTAAACACCCAGTGGTGCGTCGCAACCTATTACTGGCCTCTCAGTAACGGCACATATACAGACTGTTTGAAGCATTACTCCCCCTGGACGTAAGTCGCCATTGTGCCTACTATATTCAATCCCGATGCAATTTCTGTGTTTCTTCGTCAATATGAAGCTCCAAGGGTTACAGTAAACACCCAGTGGTGCGTCGCAATCTAACACTGCCCTCTCAGTAACGGCACATATACAGACTGTTTGAAGCATTCCTACGCCTGGACGTAAGTCGGCATTGTGCCTACTATATTCAATCCAGATGCAATATAAGTGTCTCATCGTCAATATGAAGCTCCAAGGGTTACAGTAAACACCCAGTGGTGCGTCGCAATCTAATACTGGCCTCTCAGTAACGGCACATTTACAGACTGTTTGAAGCATTACTCCCCCTGGACGTAAGTCGCCATTGTGCCTACTATATTCAATCCCGATGCAATTTCTGTGTTTCTTCGTCAATATGAAGCTCCAAGGGTTACAGTAAACACCCAGCGGTGCGTCGCAATCTAATACTGCCCTCTCAGTAAGGGCAAATATACAGACTGTTTGAGGCATTCCTACACCTGGACGTAAGTCAGCATTGTGCATACTATATTCAATCCCGATGCAATATAAGTGTCTCATCGTCAATATGAAGCTCCAAGGGTTACAGTAAACACCCAGTGGTGCGTCGCAATCTAATACTGGCCTCTCAGTAACGGCACATATACAGACTGTTTGAAGAATTACTCCCCCTGGATGTAAGTGGGCATTGTGCCTACTATTTTCAATCCCGATGCAATTTCTGTGTTTCATCGTCAATATGAAGCTGCAAGGGTTACAGTAAACACGCAGTGGTGCGTCGCAATCTAATACTGGCCTCTCAGTAACGGCACATATACAGAGTGTTTGAGGCATTACTCCCCCTGGACGTAAGTCGGTATTGTGGTTACTATAATCAATCCCGATGCAATTTCTGTGTTTCATCGTCAATAAGATGCTCCAAGGGTTACAGTAAACACCCAGTAGTGCGTCGCAATCTAATACTGGCCTCTCAGTTGCGGCACATATACAGACTGTTTGAAGGATTACTCCCCGTGGACGTAAGTCTGCAATGTGCCTACTATATTCAATCCCGATGCAATTTCTGTGTTTCATCGTCAATATGAAGCTCCAAGGGTTACAGTAAACAGCCAGTGGTGCGTCGCAATCTAATACTGGCCTCTCAGTTGCGGCACATATACAGACAGTTTGAAGCATTACTCCCCCTGGACGTAAGTCGGCATTGTGCCTACTATATTCAATCCCGATGCAATTTCTGTGTTTCATCGTCAATATGAAGCTCCAAGGGTTACAGTAAACACCCACTGGTGCGTCGCAATCTAATTTCTGCCTCTGAGTAACGGCACATATACAGACTGTTTGAAGCATTACTCCCCCTGGACGTAAAACGGAATTGTGCCTACTATATTCAATCCCGATGCAATTTCTGTGTTTAATCGTCAATATGAAGCTCCAAGGGTTACAGTAAACACCCAGTGGTGCGTCGCAACCTATTACTGGCCTCCCAGTAACGGCACATATACAGACTGAATGAAGCATTACTCCCCCTGGACGTAAGTCGCCATTGTGCCTACTATATTCAATCCCGATGCAATTTCTGTGTTTCTTCGTCAATATGAAGCTCCAAGGGTTACAGTAAACACCCAGTGGTGTGTCGCAATCTAATACTGGCCTCTCAGTAACGGCACATATTCAGACTGTTTGAAGGATTACTCCCCCTGGACGTAAGTCGGCATTGTGCCTACTATATTCAATCCCGATGCTATTTCTGTGTTTCAGCGTCAATATGAAGCTCAAAGGGTTACAGTAAACACCCAGTGGTGCGTCGCAACCTAATACTGGCCTCTCAGTAACGGAACATATGCAGACTGTTTGAAGCATTACTCCCCTGAACGTAAGACGGGATTGTGCCTACTATATTCAATCCGGATGGAATTTCTGTGTTTCATCGTCAATATGAAGCTCCAAGGGTTACAGTAAACACACAGTGGTGGGTCGCAATCTAATACTGGCCTCTCAGTAACGGCACATACACTAACTGTTTGAAGCATTACTCCCCCCGGACGTAAGTCGGCATTGTGCCTACTATATTCAATCCCGATGCTATATCTGTGTTACATCGTCAATATGAAGCTCCAAGGGTTACAGTAAACACCCAGTGGTGCGTCGCAACGTAATACTGGCCTCTCAGTAACGGAACATATACAGAATGTTTGAAGCATTACTCCCCCTGGACGTAAGTCTTCATTGTGCCTACTATATTCAATCCCGATGCAATTTCTGTGTTTCATCGTCAATATGAAGCTCCAAGGGCTACAGTAAACTGCCAGTGGTGCGTCGCAATCTAATACTGCCCTCTCAGTAACGGCACGTATACAGACAGTTTGAAGAATTCCCCTTCCTGGACGTAAGTCGGCATTGTGCCCACTATATTCAATCCCGATGCAATATCTGTGTTTCATCGTCAATATGAAGCTCCAAGGGTTACAGTAAACACCCAGTGGTGCGTCGCAATCTAATACTGACCTCTCAGTAACGGCACATATACTGACTGTTTGAAGCATTACTCCCCCTGGACGTAAGTCGGCATTGTGCCTACTACATTCAATCCCGATGCAATTTCTGTGTTTCATCGTCAATATGAAGCTCCAAGGGTTACAGTAAATACCCAGTGGTGCGTCGCAATCTAATACTGGCCACTCAGTAACGGCACATATACAGACTGTTTGAAGCATTACTCCCCCTGGACAATAGACGGGATTGTGCCTACTATATTCAATCCAGATGCAATTTCTGTGTTTCATCGTCAATATGAAGCTCCAAGGGTTACAGTAAACATCGACTGGTGCGTCGGTATCTAATACTGGCCTCTCAGGAACGGCACGTATACAGACTGTTTGAAGTATTATTCCCCCTGGACGTAATTCGGCATTGTGCCTACTATATTCAATCCCGATGCAATTTTTGTGTTTCATCGTCAATATGAAGCTACAAGGGTTACAGTAAACACCCAGTGGTGCGTCGCAATCTAATAGTGCCCTCTCAGTAACGACACATAAACAGACTGTTTGAAGCATTCCTCCGCCTGGACGTAAGTCGGCATTGTGCTTACTATATTCAATCCCAATGCAATATCTGTGTTTCATCTTCAATATGAAGCTCCAAAGGTAACAGTAAACACCCAGTGGTGCGTCGCAATCTAATAGTGCCCTCTCAGTAACGGCACATATACAGACTGTTTGAAGCATTCCTCCGCCTGGACGTAAGTCGGCATTGTGCCTACTATTTTCAATCCAGATGCAATTTCTGTGTTTCATCGTCAATATGAAGCTCCAAAAGTAACAGTAATCACCCAGTGGTGCGTCGCAATTTAATACTGGCCTCTCAGTAACGGCACATATACAGAATGTTTGAAGCATTACTCCCCCTAGACGTAAGTCGGCATTGTGCCTACTATATTCAATCCCGATGAAATTTCAGTGGTTCATCGTCAATATGAAGCTCCAAGGGTTACAGTAAACACCCAGTTTTTCATCGCAATATAATACTGGCCTCTCAGTAACGGCACATATACAGACTGTGAGAAGCATTACTCCATCTGGAAGTCAGTCGGCACTGTGCCTACTATATTCAATCAAGATGCAATTTCTTTGTTTCATCGTCAATATGAAGCTCCAAGGGTTACAGTAAACACCCAGTGGTGCGTCGCAACCTAATACTGGCCTCTCGGTAACTGCACATATACAGACTGTCTGATGCGTTACTCCCCCTGGGCGTAAGTCGGCATTGTGCCTACTATACTCAATCCCGATGCAATTTCTGTGTTTCATCGTCAATATGAAGCTGCAAGGGTTACAGTAAACACGCAGTGGACCGTCGCAATCTAATACTGGCCTCTCAGTAAAGGCACATATACAGAGTGTTTGAGGCATTACTCCCCCTGGACGTAAGTCGGCATTGTGGTTACTATAATCAATCCCGATGCAATTTCTGTGTTTCATCGTCAATAAGATGCTCCAAGGGTTACAGTAAACACCCAGTAGTGCGTCGCAATCTAATACTGGCCTCTCAGTTGCGGCACATATACAGACTGTTTGAAGGATTACTCCCCGTGGACGTAAGTCGGCAATGTGCCTACTATATTCAATTCCGATGCAATTTCTGTGTTTCATCGTCAATATGAAGCTCCAAGGGTTACAGTAAACACCCAGTGGTGCGTCGCATTCCAATACTGGCCTCTCAGGAAGGGCACGTATACAGACTGTTTGAAGCATTGCTCCCCTGGACGTATGTCGGCATTGTGCCTACTATATTCCATCCCGATGCAATTTCTGTGTTTCATCGTCAATATGAAGCTCCAAGGGTTACAGTAAACACCCAGTGGTGCGTCGCAATCTAATACTGGCCTCTCAGTTGCGGCACATATACAGACAGTTTGAAGCATTACTCCCCCTGGACGTAAGTCGGCATTGTGCCTACTATATTCAATCCCGATGCAATTTCTGTGTTTCATCGTCAATATGAAGCTCCAAGGGTTACAGTAAACACCCACTGGTGCGTCGCAATCTAATTTTGGCCTCTGAAAAACGGCACATATACAGACTGTTTGAAGCATTACTCCCCCTGGACGTAAAACGGCATTGTGCCTACTATATTCAATCCCGATGCAATTTCTGTGTTTCATCGTCAATATGAAGCTCCAAGGGTTACAGTAAACACCCAGTGGTGCGTCGCAACCTATTACTGGCCTCTCAGTAACGGCACATATACAGACTGTTTGAAGCATTACTCCCCCTGGACGTAAGTCGCCATTGTGCCTACTATATTCAATCCCGATGCAATTTCTGTGTTTCTTCGTCAATATGAAGCTCCAAGGGTTACAGTAAACACCCAGTGGTGCGTCGCAATCTAATACTGCCCTCTCAGTAACGGCACATATACAGACTGTTTGAAGCATTCCTACGCCTGGACGTAAGTCGGCATTGTGCCTACTATATTCAATCCAGATGCAATATAAGTGTCTCATCGTCAATATGAAGCTCCAAGGGTTACAGTAAACACCCAGTGGTGCGTCGCAATCTAATACTGGCCTCTCAGTAACGGCACATTTACAGACTGTTTGAAGCATTACTCCCCCTGGACGTAAGTCGCCATTGTGCCTACTATATTCAATCCCGATGCAATTTCTGTGTTTCTTCGTCAATATGAAGCTCCAAGGGTTACAGTAAACACCCAGCGGTGCGTCGCAATCTAATACTGCCCTCTCAGTAAGGGCAAATATACAGACTGTTTGAGGCATTCCTACACCTGGACGTAAGTCAGCATTGTGCATACTATATTCAATCCCGATGCAATATAAGTGTCTCATCGTCAATATGAAGCTCCAAGGGTTACAGTAAACACCCAGTGGTGCGTCGCAATCTAATACTGGCCTCTCAGTAACGGCACATATACAGACTGTTTGAAGAATTACTCCCCCTGGACGTAAGTGGGCATTGTGCCTACTATTTTCAATCCCGATGCAATTTCTGTGTTTCATCGTCAATATGAAGCTGCAAGGGTTACAGTAAACACGCAGTGGTGCGTCGCAATCTAATACTGGCCTCTCAGTAACGGCACATATACAGAGTGTTTGAGGCATTACTCCCCCTGGACGTAAGTCGGTATTGTGGTTACTATAATCAATCCCGATGCAATTTCTGTGTTTCATCGTCAATAAGATGCTCCAAGGGTTACAGTAAACACCCAGTAGTGCGTCGCAATCTAATACTGGCCTCTCAGTTGCGGCACATATACAGACTGTTTGAAGGATTACTCCCCGTGGACGTAAGTCTGCAATGTGCCTACTATATTCAATCCCGATGCAATTTCTGTGTTTCATCGTCAATATGAAGCTCCAAGGGTTACAGTAAACAGCCAGTGGTGCGTCGCAATCTAATACTGGCCTCTCAGTTGCGGCACATATACAGACAGTTTGAAGCATTACTCCCCCTGGACGTAAGTCGGCATTGTGCCTACTATATTCAATCCCGATGCAATTTCTGTGTTTCATCGTCAATATGAAGCTCCAAGGGTTACAGTAAACACCCACTGGTGCGTCGCAATCTAATTTCTGCCTCTGAGTAACGGCACATATACAGACTGTTTGAAGCATTACTCCCCCTGGACGTAAAACGGAATTGTGCCTACTATATTCAATCCCGATGCAATTTCTGTGTTTAATCGTCAATATGAAGCTCCAAGGGTTACAGTAAACACCCAGTGGTGCGTCGCAACCTATTACTGGCCTCTCAGTAACGGCACATATACAGACTGAATGAAGCATTACTCCCCCTGGACGTAAGTCGCCATTGTGCCTACTATATTCAATCCCGATGCAATTTCTGTGTTTCTTCGTCAATATGAAGCTCCAAGGGTTACAGTAAACACCCAGTGGTGTGTCGCAATCTAATACTGGCCTCTCAGTAACGGCACATATTCAGACTGTTTGAAGGATTACTCCCCCTGGACGTAAGTCGGCATTGTGCCTACTATATTCAATCCCGATGCTATTTCTGTGTTTCAGCGTCAATATGAAGCTCAAAGGGTTACCGTAAACACCCAGTGGTGCGTCGCAACCTAATACTGGCCTCTCAGTAACGGAACATATGCAGACTGTTTGAAGCATTACTCCCCTGAACGTAAGACGGGATTGTGCCTACTATATTCAATCCGGATGGAATTTCTGTGTTTCATCGTCAATATGAAGCTCCAAGGGTTACAGTAAACACACAGTGGTGGGTCGCAATCTAATACTGGCCTCTCAGTAACGGCACATACACTAACTGTTTGAAGCATTACTCCCCCCGGACGTAAGTCGGCATTGTGCCTACTATATTCAATCCCGATGCTATATCTGTGTTACATCGTCAATATGAAGCTCCAAGGGTTACAGTAAACACCCAGTGGTGCGTCGCAACGTAATACTGGCCTCTCAGTAACGGAACATATACAGAATGTTTGAAGCATTACTCCCCCTGGACGTAAGTCTTCATTGTGCCTACTATATTCAATCCCGATGCAATTTCTGTGTTTCATCGTCAATATGAAGCTCCAAGGGCTACAGTAAACTGCCAGTGGTGCGTCGCAATCTAATACTGCCCTCTCAGTAACGGCACGTATACAGACAGTTTGAAGAATTCCCCTTCCTGGACGTAAGTCGGCATTGTGCCCACTATATTCAATCCCGATGCAATATCTGTGTTTCATCGTCAATATGAAGCTCCAAGGGTTACAGTAAACACACAGTGGTGCGTCGCAATCTAATACTGTCCTCTCAGTAACGGCTCATATACAGACTGTTTGAAGCATTACTCCCCCTGGACGTAAGTCGGCATTGTGCCTCCTATATTCAATCCCGATGCAATTTCTGTGTTTCATCGTCAATATGAAGCTCCAAGGTTTACAGTAAACACGCAGTGGTGCGTCGCAATCTAATACTGGCCTCTCAGTAACGGCACATATACAGACTGTTTGAGGCATTACTCCCCCTGGACGTAAGTCGGCATTGTGCCTACTATATTCAATCCCGATGCAATTTCTGTTTTTCATCGTCAATATGAAGCTCCAAGGGTTACAGTAAACACCCAGTGGTGCGTCGCAATCTAATACTGGCCTCTCAGTAACGGCACATATACAGACTGTTTGAAGCATTACACGCCCTGGACGTAAGTCGATATTGAGCCTACTATATTATATCCCGATGCAATTTCTGTGTTTCATCGTCAATATGAAGCTCCAAGGGTTACAGTAAACACCCACTGGTGCGTCGCAACCTAATACTGGCCTCTCAGTAACGGCACAAATACAGACTGTTTGAAGCATTACTCCCCCTGGACTTAAGTCGGCATTGTGCATACTATATTCAATCCCGATGCAATTTCTGTGTTTCATCGTCAATATGAAGCTCCAAGGGTTACAGTAAACACCTAGTGGTGCGTCGCAATCTAATACTGACCTCTCAGTAACGCCACATTTACTGACTGTTTGAAGCATTACTCCCCCTGGACGTAAGTCGGCATTGTGTCTACTATATTCAATCCCGATGCAATTTCTGTGTTTTTAATCGTCAATATGAAGCTCCAAGGGTTACAGTAAATACCCAGTGGGGCGTCGCAATCTAATACTGGCCACTCAGTAACGGCACGTATACAGACTGTTTTAAGCATTACTCCCCCTTGACGTAAGTCGGCATTGTGCCTACTATCTTCAATCGCGATGCAATTTCTGTGTTATATCGTCAATATGAAGCTGCAAGGGTTACAGTAAACACCCAGTTGTGCGTCGCAATCTAATACTGGCCTCTCAGTAACTGCATATAGACTGACTGTTTGAAGCATTACTCCCCCTGGACGTAGGTCTTCATTGTGCCTACTATATTCAATCCCGATGCAATTTCTGTGTTTCATTGTCAATATGAAACTCCAAGGGTTACAGTAAACACCCAGTGGTGCGTCGCAATCTAATACTGGCCTCTCAGTAACGGCACGTATACAGACTGTTTGAAGCATTACTCCCCCTGGACGTAAGTCGGCATTGTGCCTACTATATTCAATTCCGATGCAATTTCTGTGTTTCATCGTCAAAATGAAGCCCCAAGGGTTACAGTAAACACCCAGTGGTGCGTCGCAATATAATACTGGCCTCTCAGTAACGGCACATATACAGACTGTTTGAAGCATTACTCCCCCTGGACGTAAGTGGGCATTGTGCCTACTATATTCAATCCTGATGCAATTTCTGTGTTTAATCGTCAATATGAAGCTCCAAGGGTTACAGTAAACATCTAGTGGTGCGTCGGAATCTAATGCTGGCGTCACAGGAACGGCACGTATACAGACTGCTTGAAGCATAACTCCCCCTATACGTAAATCGGCATTGTGCCTACTATATTCAATCCCGATGCAATTTTTGTGCTTCATCGTCAATATGAAGCTACAAGGGTTACAGTAAACACCCAGTGGTGCGTCGCAATCTAATAGTGCCCTCTCAGTAACGACACATATACAGACTGTTTGAAGCATTCCTCCACCTGGACGTAAGTCGGCATTGTGCCTACTATATTCAATCCCGATGCAATTTCTGTGTTTCATCGTCAATATGAAGCTCCAAAAGTAACAGTAAACACCCAGTGGTGCGTCGCAATTTAATACTGGCCTCTCAGTAACGGCACATATACAGACTGTTTGAAGCATTCCTCCGCCTGGACGTAAGTCGGCATTGTGCCTACTATATTCAATCCCGATGAAATTTCTGTGGTTCATCGTCAATATGAAGCTCCAAGGGTTACAGTAAACACCCAGTTTTTCATCGCAATAAAATACTGGCCTCTCAAAAACGGCACATATACAGACTGTGTGAAGCATTACTCCCTCTGGACGTCAGTCGGCACTGTGCCTACTATATTCAATCAAGATTCAATTTCTTTGTTTCATCGTCAATATGAAGCTCCAAGGGTTACAGTAAACACCCAGTGGCGCGTCGCAACCTAATACTGGCCTCTCGGTAACGGCACATATACAGACTGTCTGAAGCGTTACTCCCCCTGGGCGTAAGTCGGCATTGTGCCTACTATATTCAATCCCGATGTAATTTCTGTATTTCATCGTCAATATGAAGCTCCAAGGGTTACAGTAAACACCCAATGGTGCGCACAACCTAATAATGGCCTCTCAGTAACGCCACATATACAGACTGTTTGAAGCATTACTCCCCCTGGACGTAAGTCTTCATTGTGCCTACTATATTCAATCCCGATGCAATTTCTGTGTTTTATCGTCAATATGAAGCTCCAAGGGCTACAGTAAACTCCCAGTGGTGCGTCGCAATCTAATACTGCCCTCTCAGTAACGGCACATATACAAAATGTTTGAAGTATTACTCCCCCTGGACGTAAGTCGGCATTGTGCCTACTAATTTCAATCCCGATGCAATTTTTGTGTTTCTTCGTCAATATGAAGCTCCAAGGGTTACAGTAAACACCCACTGGTGCGTCGCAATCTAATTTTGGCCTCTGAGTAACGGCAAATATACAGACTGTTTGAAGCCATACTCCCCCTGGACGTAAAACGGCATTGTGCCTACTATATTCAATCCCGATGCAATTTCTGTGTTTCATCGTCAATATGAAGCTCCAAGGGTTACAGTAAACACCCAGTGGTGCGTCGCAACCTATTACTGGCCTCTCAGTAACGGCACATATACAGACTGTTTGAAGCATTACTCCCCCTGGACGTAAGTCGCCATTGTGCCTACTATATTCAATCCCGATGCAATTTCTGTGTTTCTTCGTCAATATGAAGCTCCAAGGGTTACAGTAAACACCCAGTTGTGCGTCGCAATCTAATACTGCCCTCTCAGTAACGGCACATATACAGACTGTTAGAAGCATTCCTACGCCTGGACGTAAGTCGGCATTGTGCCTACTATATTCAATCCCGATGCAATATAAGTGTCTCATCGTCAATATGAAGCTCCAAGGGTTACAGTAAACACCCAGTGGTGCGTCGCAATCTAATACTGGCCTCTCAGTAACGGCACATGTACAGACTGTTTGAAGCAATACTCCCCCTGGACACTAATTCGTCATTGTGACTACTATATTCAATCCCGATGCAATTTCTGTGTTTCATCGTCAATATGAAGCTCCAAGGGCTACAGTAAACTCCCAGTGGTGCGTCGCAATCTAATACTGGCCTCTCAGTAACGGCACATGTACAGACTGTTTGAAGCAATACTCCTCCTGGACGTAAGTCGGCATTGTGCCTACTATATTCAATCCCGATGCAATTTCTGTGTTTCATCGTCAATATGAAGCTGCAAGGGTTACAGTAAACACGCAGTGGAGCGTCGCAATCTAATACTGGCCTCTCAGTAACGGCACATATACAGAGTGTTTGAGGCATTACTCCCCCTGGACGTAAGTCGGCATTGTGCCTACTATATTCAATCCCGATGCAATTTCTGTGTTTCATCGTCAATATGAAGCTCCAAGGGATACAGTAAACACCCACTGGTGCGTCGCAATCTAATACTGGGCTCTGAGTAACGGCACATATACAGACTGGTTGAAGCATCACTCCCCCTGGACGTAAGTCGGCATTGTGCCTACTATATTCAATCCCGATGCAGTTTCTGTGTTACATCATCAATATGAAGCTCCAAGGGTTACAGTAAACACCCAGTGGTGCGTTGCAACCTATTACTGACCTCTCAGTAACGGCACATATACAGACTGTTTGAAGCATTACTCCTTCAGGACGTCAGTCGGCATTGTGCCTACTATATTCAATCAAGATGCAATTTCTGTGCTTCATCGTCAACATGAAGCTCCAAGGGTTACAGTAAACACCCAGTGGTGCGTCGCAATCTAATACTGGCCTCTCAGTTACGGCACATATGAAGACTGTTTGAAGCATTACTCCCCCTGAACGTAAGACGGGATTGTACGTACTATATTCAATCCGGATGGAATTTCTGTGCTTCATCGTCAATATGAAGCTCCAAGGGTTACAGTAAACACCCAGTGGTGGGTCGCAATCTAATACTGGCCTCTCAGTAACGGCACATATACAAATTGTTTGAAGTATTACTCCCCCCGGACGTAAGTCGGCATTGTGATTACTATATTCAATCCCGATGCAATTTCTGTGTTTCATCGTCAATATGAAGCTCCAAGGGCTACAGTAAACTCCCAGTGGTGCGTCGCAATCTAATACTGCCCTCTCTGTAACGGCACGTATACAGACTGTTTGAAGAATTCCCCTGCCTGGACGTAAGTCGGCATTGTGCCTACTATATTCAATCCCGATGCAATTTCTCTGTTTCATCGTCAATATGAAGCTCCAAGGGTTACAGTAAACACCCAGTGGTGCGTCGCAACCTATTACTGGCCTCCCAGTAACGGCACATATACAGACTGTTTGAAGCATTACTCCCCCTGGACGTAAGTCGGCATTGTGCCTACTATATTCAATCTCGATGCAATATAAGTGTTTCATCGTCAATATCAAGCTCCAAGGGTTACAGTAAACGCCCAGTGGTGCGTCGCTATCTAATACTGGCCTCTCAGTTACGGCACATATGAAGACTGTTTGAAGCATTACTTCCGCTGAACGTAAGATGGGATTGTACCTACTATATTCAATCCTGAGGGAATTTCTGTGTTTCATCGTCATTATGAAGCTCCAAAGGTTACAGTAAACACCCAGTGGTGGGTCGCTATCTAATACTGGCCTCTCAGTAACGGCACATATACAAACTGTTTGAAGCATTACTCCCCCTGGACGTAAGTCGGTATTGTGCCTACTATATTCAATCCCGATGCTATTTCTGTGTTTCGTCGTCAATATGAAGCTCCAAGGGTTACAGTAAACACCCAGTGGTGCGTCGCAACCTAATACTGGCCTCTCAGTAACGGAACATATGCAGACTGTTTGAAGCATTACTCCCCCTGAACGTAAGACGGAATTGTGCCTACTATATTCAATCCGGATGGAATTTCTGTGTTTCATCGTCAATATGAAGCTCCAAGGGTTACAGTAAACACCCAGTGGTGGGTCGCAATCTAATACTGGCCTCTCAGTAACGGCACATATACAAAATGTTTGAAGTATTACTCCCCCCGGACGTAAGTCGGCATTGTGCCTACTATATTCAATCCCGATGCTATTTCTGTGTTTCATCGTCAATATGAAGCTCCAAGGGTTACAGTAAACACCCAGTGGTGCGTCGCAACCTAATACTGGCCTCTCAGTAACGGAACATATACAGAATGTTTGAAGCATTACTCCCCCTGGACGTAAGTCTTCATTGTGCCTACCATATTCAATCCCGATGCAATTTCTGTGTTTCAACGTCAATATGAAGCTCCAAGGGCTACAGTAAACTCCCAGTGGTGCGTCGCAATCTAATACTGCCCTCTCAGTAACGGCACGTATACAGACTGTTTGAAGAATTCCCCTGCCTGGACGTAAGTCGGCATTGTGCCTACTATATTCAATCCCGATGCAATATCTGTGTTTCATCGTCAATATGAAGCTCCAAGGGTTACAGTAAACACACAGTGGTGCGTCGCAATCTAATACTGGCCTCTCAGTAACGGCTCATATACAGACTGTTTGAAGCATTACTCCCCCTGGAAGTAAGTCGGCATTGTGCCTCCTATATTCAATCCCGATGCAATATCTGTGTTTCATCGTCAATATGAAGCTCCAAGGGTTACATTAAACACCCAGTGGTGCGTCGCAATCTAATACTGCCCTCTCAGTAACGGCACATATACAGACTGTTTTTAAAGCATTCCTCCGCCTGGACGTAAGTCGGCATTGTGCCTACTATAATCAATCTCGATGCAATATAAGTGTTTCATCGTCAATATCAAGCTCCAAGGGTTACAGTAAACGGCCAGTGGTGCGTCGCTATCTAATACTGGCCTCTCAGTTACGGCACATATGAAGACTGTTTGAAGCATTACTTCCCCTGAACGTAAGATGGGATTGTACCTACTATATTCAATCCTGAGGGAATTTCTGTGTTTCATCGTCATTATGAAGCTCCAAAGGTTACAGTAAACACCCAGTGGTGGGTCGCAATCTAATACTGGCCTCTCAGTAACGGCACATATACAAACTGTTTGAAGCATCACTCCCCCTGGACGTAAGTCGGCATTGTGCCTACTATATTCAATCCCGATGCAGTTTCTGTGTTACATCATCAATATGAAGCTCCAAGGGTTACAGTAAACACCCAGTGGTGCGTTGCAACCTATTACTGACCTCTCAGTAACGGCACATATACAGACTGTTTGAAGCATTACTCCTTCAGGACGTCAGTCGGCATTGTGCCTACTATATTCAATCAAGATGCAATTTCTGTGCTTCATCGTCAACATGAAGCTCCAAGGGTTACAGTAAACACCCAGTGGTGCGTCGCAATCTAATACTGGCCTCTCAGTTACGGCACATATGAAGACTGTTTGAAGCATTACTCCCCCTGAACGTAAGACGGGATTGTACCTACTATATTCAATCCGGATGGAATTTCTGTGCTTCATCGTCAATATGAAGCTCCAAGGGTTACAGTAAACACCCAGTGGTGGGTCGCAATCTAATACTGGCCTCTCAGTAACGGCACATATACAAAATGTTTGAAGTATTACTCCCCCCGGACGTAAGTCGGCATTGTGACTACTATATTCAATCCCGATGCAATTTCTGTGTTTCATCGTCAATATGAAGCTCCAAGGGCTACAGTAAACTCCCAGTGGTGCGTCGCAATCTAATACTGCCCTCTCTGTAACGGCACGTATACAGACTGTTTAAAGAATTCCCCTGCCTGGACGTAAGTCGGCATTGTGCCTACTATATTCAATCCCGATGCAATTTCTCTGTTTCATCGTCAATATGAAGCTCCAAGGGTTACAGTAAACACCCAGTGGTGCGTCGCAACCTATTACTGGCCTCCCAGTAACGGCACATATACAGACTGTTTGAAGCATTACTCCCCCTGGACGTAAGTCGGCATTGTGCCAACTATATTCAATCCCGATGCAATTTCTGTGTTTCATCGTCAATATGAAGCTCCAAGGGTTACAGTAAACACCCAGTGGTGCGTCGCAATCTAATACTGCCCTCTCAGTAACGGCACATATACAGACTGTTTTTAAAGCATTCCTCCGCCTGGACGTAAGTCGGCATTGTGCCTACTATATTCAATCTCGATGCAATATAAGTGTTTCATCGTCAATATCAAGCTCCAAGGGTTACAGTAAACGCCCAGTGGTGCGTCGCTATCTAATACTGGCCTCTCAGTTACGGCACATATGAAGACTGTTTGAAGCATTACTTCCCCTGAACGTAAGATGGGATTGTACCTACTATATTCAATCCTGAGGGAATTTCTGTGTTTCATCGTCATTATGAAGCTCCAAAGGTTACAGTAAACACCCAGTGGTGGGTCGCAATCTAATACTGGCCTCTCAGTAACGGCACATATACAAACTGTTTGAAGCATTACTCCCCCTGGACGTAAGTCGGTATTGTGCCTACTATATTCAATCCCGATGCTATTTCTGTGTTTCATCGTCAATATGAAGCTCCAAGGGTTACAGTAAACACCCAGTGGTGCGTCGCAACCTAATACTGGCCTCTCAGTAACGGAACATATGCAGACTGTTTGAAGCATTACTCCCCCTGAACGTAAGACGGAATTGTGCCTACTATATTCAATCCGGATGGAATTTCTGTGTTTCATCGTCAATATGAAGCTCCAAGGGTTACAGTAAACACCCAGTGGTGGGTCGCAATCTAATACTGGCCTCTCAGTAACGGCACATATACAAAATGTTTGAAGTATTACTCCCCCCGGACGTAAGTCGGCATTGTGCCTACTATATTCAATCCCGATGCTATTTCTGTGTTTCATCGTCAATATGAAGCTCCAAGGGTTACAGTAAACACCCAGTGGTGCGTCGCAACCTAATACTGGCCTCTCAGTAACGGAACATATACAGAATGTTTGAAGCATTACTCCCCCTGGACGTAAGTCTTCATTGTGCCTACTATATTCAATCCCGATGCAATTTCTGTGTTTCAACGTCAATATGAAGCTCCAAGGGCTACAGTAAACTCCCAGTAGTGCGTCGCAATCTAATACTGCCCTCTCAGTAACGGCACGTATACAGACTGTTTGAAGAATTCCCCTGCCTGGACGTAAGTCGGCATTGTGCCTACTATATTCAATCCCGATGCAATTTCTGTGTTTCATCGTCAATATGAAGCTTCAAGGGTTACAGTAAATACCCAGTGGTGCGTCGCAATCTAATACTGGCCACTCACTAACGGCACGTATACAGACTGTTTTAAGCATTACTCCCCCTTGACGTAAGTCGGCATTGTGCCTACTATTTTCAATCGTGATGCAATTTCTGTGTTTTATCGTCAATATGAAGCTGCAAGGGGTACAGTAAACACCCAGTTCTGCGTCGCAATCTAATACTGGCCTCTCAGTAACGGCATATATACTGACTGTTTGAAGCATTACTCCCCCTGGACGTAGGTCTTCATTGTGCCTACTATATTCAATCCCGATGCAATTTCTGTGTTTCATTGTCAATATGAAACTCCAAGGGTTACAGTAAACACCCAGTGGTGCGTCGCAATTTAATACTGGCCTCTCAGTAACGGCACGTATACAGACTGTTTGAAGCATTTTCCCCCTGGACGTAAGTCGGCATTGTGCCTACTATATTCAATTCCGATGCAATTTCTGTGTTTCATCGTCAAAATGAAGCACCAAGGGTTACAGTAATCTCCCAGTGGTGCGTCGCAATATAATACTGGCCTCTCAGTAACGGCACATATACAGACTGTTTGAAGCATTACTCCCCCTGGACGTAAGTGGGCGTTGTGCCTACTATATTAAATCCTGATGCAATCTCTGTGTTTAATCGTCAATATGAAGCTCCAAGGGTTACAGTTAGCATCCAGTGGTGCGTCGGAATCTAATGCTGGCGTCACAGGAACGGCACGTATACAGACTGCTTGAAGCATAACTCCCCCTATACGTAAATCGGCATTGTGCCTACTATATTCAATCCCAATGCAATTTCTGTGTTTCATCATCAATATGAAGCTCCAAGGGTTAAAGTAAACACCCAGTGGTGCGTCGCAATCTAATAGTGCCCTCCCAGTAACGACACATATACAGACTGTTTAAAGCATTCCTCCGCCTGGACGTAAGTCGGCATTGTGCCTACTATATTCAATCCCAATATAATATCTGTGTTTCATCGTCAATATGAAGCTCCAAGGGTTACAGTAAACACCCAGTGGTGCGTCGCAATCCAATACTGGATTCTCAGTAACGGCACATATACAGACTGTTTGAAGCATTACTCCCCCTGGACAATAGACGGGATTGTGCCTACTATATTCAATCCGGATGCAATTTCTGTGTTTCATCGTCAATATGAAGCTCCAAGGGTTACAGTAAACATCCACTGGTGCGTCGGTATCTAATACTGGCCTCTCAGGAACGGCACGTATACAGACTGTTTGAAGTATTATTCCCCCTGGACGTAATTCGGCATTGTGCCAACTATATGCAATCCCGATGCAATTTTTGTGTTTCATCGTCAATATGAAGCTACAAGGGTTACAGTAAACACCCAGTGGTGCGTCGCAATCTAATAGTGCCCTCTCAGTAACGACACATATACAGACTGTTTAAAGCATTCCTCCGCCTGGACGTAAGTCGGCATTGTGCCTACTATATTCAATCTCGATGCAATATCTGTGTTTCATCTTCAATATGAAGCTCCAAGGGTAACAGTAAACACCCAGTGGTGCGTCGCAATCTAATAGTGCCCTCTCAGTATCGGCACATATACAGACTGTTTGAAGCATTCCTCCGCCTGGACGTAAGTCGGCATTGTGCCTACTATATTCAATCCCGATGCAATATCTGTGTTTCATCGTCAATATGAAGCTCCAAGGGTTACAGTAAACACCCAGTTTTTCATCGCAATATAATACTGGCCTCTCAGTAACGGCACATATACAGACTGTGTGAAGCATTACTCCAACTGGACGTCAGTCGGCACTGTGCCCACTATATTCAATCAAGATGCAATTTCTTTGTTTCATCGTCAATATAAAGCTCCAAGGGTTACAGCAAACACCCAGTGGTGCGTCGCAACCTAATACTGGCCTCTCGGTAACGGCACATATACAGACTGTCTGAAGCGTTACTCCCCCTGGGCGTAAGTCGGCATTGTGCCTACTAAATTCAATCCCGATGTAATTTCTGTATTTCATCGTCAATATGAAGCTCCAAGGGTAACAGTAAACACCCAATGGTGCGCACAACCTAATAATGGCCTCTCAGTAACGCCACATATACAGACTGTTTGAAGCATTACTCCCCCTGGACGTAAGTCTTCATTGTGCCTACTATATTCAATCCCGATGCAATTTCTGTGTTTTATCGTCAATATGAAGCTCCAAGGGCTTCAGTAAACTCCCAGTGGTGCGTCGCAATCTAATACTGCCCTCTCAGTAACGGCACATATACAGACTGTTTGAGGCATTACTCCCCCTGGACGTAAGTCGGCATTGTGCCTACTATTTTCAATCCCGATGCAATTTATTTGTTTCATCGTCAATATGAAGCTCCAAGGGTTACAGTAAACAGCCAGTGGTGCGTCGCAATCTAATACTGGCCTCTCAGTTGCGGCACATATACAGACAGTTTGAAGCATTACTCCCCCTGGACGTAAGTCGGCATTGTGCCTACTATATTCAATCCCGATGCAATTTCTGTGTTTCATCGACAATATGAAGCTCCAAGGGTTACAGTAAACACCCACTGGTGCGTCGCAATCTAATTTTGGCCTCTGAGTAACGGCACATATACTGACTGTTTGAAGCATTACTCCCCCTGGACGTAAAACGGCATTGTGCCTACTATATTCAATCCCGATGCAATTTCTGTGTTTCATCGTCAATATGAAGCTCCAAGGGTTACAGTAAACGACCAGTGGTGCGTCGCAACCTATTACTGGCCTCCCAGTAACGGCACATATACAGACTGTTTGAAGCATTACTCCCCCTGGACGTAAGTCGACATTGTGCCTACTATATTCAATCCCGATGCAATTTCTGTGTTTCTTCGTCAATATGAAGCTCCAAGGGTTACAGTAAACACCCAGTGGTGCGTCGCAATCTAATACTGCCCTCTCAGTAACGGCACATATACAGACTGTTTGAAGCATTCCTACGCCTGGACGTAAGTCGGCATTGTGCCTACTATATTCAATCCCGATGCAATATAAGTGTCTCATCGTCAATATGAAGCTCCAAGGGTTACAGTAAACACCCAGTTTTTCATCGCAATATAATACTGGCCTCTCAGTAACGGCACATATACAGACTGTGTGAAGCATTACTCCAACTGGACGTCAGTCGGCACTGTGCCCACTATATTCAATCAAGATGCAATTTCTTTGTTTCATCGTCAATATAAAGCTCCAAGGGTTACAGCAAACACCCAGTGGTGCGTCGCAACCTAATACTGGCCTCTCGGTAACGGCACATATACAGACTGTCTGAAGCGTTACTCCCCCTGGGCGTAAGTCGGCATTGTGCCTACTAAATTCAATCCCGATGTAATTTCTAAATTTCATCGTCAATATGAAGCTCCAAGGGTAACAGTAAACACCCAATGGTGCGCACAACCTAATAATGGCCTCTCAGTAACGCCACATATACAGACTGTTTGAAGCATTACTCCCCCTGGACGTAAGTCTTCATTGTGCCTACTATATTCAATCCTGATGCAATTTCTGTGTTTTATCGTCAATATGAAGCTCCAAGGGCTTCAGTAAACTCCCAGTGGTGCGTCGCAATCTAATACTGCCCTCTCAGTAACGGCACATATACAGACTGTTTGAGGCATTACTCCCCCTGGACGTAAGTCGGCATTGTGCCTACTATTTTCAATCCCGATGCAATTTATGGGTTTCATCGTCAATATGAAGCTCCAAGGGTTACAGTAAACAGCCAGTGGTGCGTCGCAATCTAATACTGGCCTCTCAGTTGCGGCACATATACAGACAGTTTGAAGCATTACTCCCCCTGGACGTAAGTCGGCATTGTGCCTACTATATTCAATCCCGATGCAATTTCTGTGTTTCATCGACAATATGAAGCTCCAAGGGTTACAGTAAACACCCACTGGTGCGTCGCAATCTTATTTTGGCCTCTGAGTAACGGCACATATACTGACTGTTTGAAGCATTACTCCCCCTGGACGTAAAACGGCATTGTGCCTACTATATTCAATCCCGATGCAATTTCTGTGTTTCATCGTCAATATGAAGCTCCAAGGGTTACAGTAAACACCCAGTGGTGCGTCGCAACCTATTACTGGCCTCCCAGTAACGGCACATATACAGACTGTTTGAAGCATTACTCCCCCTGGACGTAAGTCGACATTGTGCCTACTATATTCAATCCCGATGCAATTTCTGTGTTTCTTCGTCAATATGAAGCTCCAAGGGTTACAGTAAACACCCAGTGGTGCGTCGCAATCTAATACTGCCCTCTCAGTAACGGCACATATACAGACTGTTTGAAGCATTCCTACGCCTGGACGTAAGTCGGCATTGTGCCTACTATATTCAATCCCGATGCAATATCTGTGTTTCATCGTTAATATGAAGCTCCAAGGGTTACAGTAAACACCCAGTTTTTCATCGCAATATAATACTGGCCTCTCAGTAACGGCACATATACAGACTGTGTGAAGCATTACTCCAACTGGACGTCAGTCGGCACTGTGCCCACTATATTCAATCAAGATGCAATTTCTTTGTTTCATCGTCAAAATAAAGCTCCAAGGGTTACAGCAAACACCCAGTGGTGCGTCGCAACCTAATACTGGCCTCTCGGTAACGGCACATATACAGACTGTCTGAAGCGTTATTCCCCCTGGGCGTAAGTCGGCATTGTGCCTACTAAATTCAATCCCGATGTAATTTCTGTATTTCATCGTCAATATGAAGCTCCAAGGGTAACAGTAAACACCCAATGGTGCGCACAACCTAATAATGGCCTCTCAGTAACGCCACATATACAGACTGTTTGAAGCATTACTCCCCCTGGATGTAAGTCTTCATTGTGCCTACTATATTCAATCCCGATGCAATTTCTGTGTTTTATCGTCAATATGAAGCTCCAAGGGCTTCAGAAAACTCCCAGTGGTGCGTCGCAATCTAATACTGCCCTCTCAGTAACGGCACATATACAGACTGTTTGAGGCATTACTCCCCCTGGACGTAAGTCGGCATTGTGCCTACTATTTTCAATCCCGATGCAATTTATGTGTTTCATCGTCAATATGAAGCTCCAAGGGTTACAGTAAACAGCCAGTGGTGCGTCGCAATCTAATACTGGCCTCTCAGTTGCGGCACATATACAGACAGTTTGAAGCATTACTCCCCCTGGACGTTAGTCGGCATTGTGCCTACTATATTCAATCCCGATGCAATTTCTGTGTTTCATCGACAATATGAAGCTCCAAGGGTTACAGTAAACACCCACTGGTGCGTCGCAATCTAATTTTGGCCTCTGAGTAACGGCACATATACTGACTGTTTGAAGCATTACTCCCCCTGGACGTAAAACGGCATTGTGCCTACTATATTCAATCCCGATGCAATTTCTGTGTTTCATCGTCAATATGAAGCTCCAAGGGTTACAGTAAACACCCAGTGGTGCGTCGCAACCTATTACTGGCCTCCCAGTAACGGCACATATACAGACTGTTTGAAGCATTACTCCCCCTGGACGTAAGTCGACATTGTGCCTACTATATTCAATCCCGATGCAATTTCTGTGTTTCTTCGTCAATATGAAGCTCCAAGGGTTACAGTAAACACCCAGTGGTGCGTCGCAATCTAATACTGCCCTCTCAGTAACGGCACATATACAGACTGTTTGAAGCATTCCTACGCCTGGACGTAAGTCGGCATTGTGCCTACTATATTCAATCCCGATGCAATATAAGTGTCTCATCGTCAATATGATGCTCCAAGGGTTACAGTAAACACCCAGTGGTGCGTCGCAATCTAATACTGGCCTCTCAGTAACGGCACATATACAGACTGTTTGAAGCATTACTCCCCCTGGACGTAAGACGGCATTAAGCCCACTATATTCAATCAAGATGCAATTTCTGTGTTTCATCGACAATATGAAGCTCCAAGGGTCACAGTAAACACCCAGTGGTGCGTCGCAACCTAATACCGGCCTCTCAGTAACGGCACATGTACAGACTGTTTCAAGCATTACTCCTCCTGGACGTAAGTCGGCATTGTGCCTACTATATTCAATCCCGATGCAATTTCTGTGTTTCATCGTCAATATGAAGCTCCAAGGGTTACGGTAAACACCCAGTGGTGCGTCGCAACCTAATACTGGCCACTCGGTAACGGCACATATACAGACTGTTTGAAGCATTACTCCCCTCGGACGTAAGTCGTCATTTTGCCTACTATATTCAATCCCGATGCAATTTCTGTGTTTCATCGTAAATATGAAGCTCCAAGGGTTACAGTAAACACCCAGTGGTGCGTCGCAATCTAATACCGGCCTCTCAGTAACGGCTCATATACAGACTGTTTGAAGCATTACTCCCCCTGGACGTAAGTCGGCATTGTGCCTACTATATTCAATCCCGATGCAATTTCTGTGTTTCATCGTCAATATGAAGCTGCAAGGGTTACAGTAAACACCCAGTAGTGCGTCGCAATCTAATACTGGCCTCTCAGTTGCGGCACATATACAGACTGTTTGAAGGATTACTCCCCCTGGATATAAGTCGGCATTGTGCCTACTATATTCAATCCCAAAGCAATTTCTGTGTTTCATCGTCAATATGAAGTTCCAAGGGTTACAGTAAACACCCAGTGGTGCATCGCAATTTAATACTGGCCTCTCAGTTACGGCTCATATACAGACTGTTTGAAGCATTACTCCCCCTGGACGTAAGTCGGCATTGTGCCTACTATATTCAATCCCGATGCAATTTCTGTGTTTCGTCGTCAATATGAAGCTGCAAGGGTTACAGTTAACACGCAGTGGTGCGTCGCAATCTAATACTGGCCTCTCAGTAACGGTACATACACAGACAGTTTGAGGCATTACTCCCCCTGGACGTAAGTCGGCAGTGTGCCTACTATAATCAATCCCGATGCAATTTCTGTGTTTCTTCGTCAATAAGAAGCTCCAAGGGTTACAGTAAACACCCAGTAGTGCGTCGCAATCTAATACTGGCCTCTCAGTTGCGGCACATATACAGACTGTTTGAAGCATTACTCCCCCTGGACGTAAGTCGGCATTGTGCCTACTATATTAAATCCCGATGCAATTTCTGTGTTTCATCGTCAATATGAAGCTCCAAGGGTTACAGTAAACACCCACTGGTGCGTCGCAATCTAATACTGGCCTCTGAGTAACGGCACATACACAGACTGTTTGAAGCATTCCCCCCCCTGGACGTAAGTCGGCATTGTGCCTACTATATTAAATCCCGATGCAATTTCTGTGTTTCATCGTCAATATGAAGCTCCAAGGGTAACAGTAAACACCCAGTGGTGCGTCGCAACCTATTACTGGCCTCTCAGTAACGTCACATATACAGACTGTTTGAAGCATTACTCCCCCTGGACGTATGTAGGCATTGTGCCTACTATATTCAATCCCGATGCAATTTCTGTGATTCATCGTCAATATGAAGCTACAAGGGTTACAGTAAACACCCAGTGGTGCAATCTAATACTGCCCTCTCAGTAACGGCACATATACAGACTGCTTTTAAAGCATTCCTCCGCCTGGACGTAGGTCGGCTTTGTGCCTACTATATTCAGTCTCGATGCAATATAAGTGTTTCATCGTCAATATGAAGCTCCAAGGGTTACAGTAAACACCCAGTGGTGCGTCGCAATCTAATACTGGCCTCTCAGTAACGGCACATATACAGACTATACAGACTGTTTGAAGCATTACTCCTACTGGACGTAAGACGGGATTGTGCCTACTATATTCAATCCGGATGCAATTTCTGTGTTTCATCGTCCATATGAAGCTCCAAGGGTTACAGTAAACATCCACTGGTGCGTCGGTACCTAATACTGGCCCCTCAGGAACGGCACGTATACAGCCAGTTTGAAGCATTACTTCCCCTGGACGTAAATCGCCATTGTGCCTACTATATTCAATTCCGATGCAATTTCTGTGATTCATCGTCAAAATGAAGCTACAAGGGTTACAGTGAACACCCAGTGGTGCGTCGCAATCTAATACTGGCCTCTCAGTAACGGCACATATACAGACTGTTTGAAGCATTACTCCCTTGGACGTAATTCGCATTGTGCCTACTGTATTCAATCCCGATGCAATTTCTGTGATTCATCGTCAAAATGAAGCTACAAGGGTTACAGTGAACACCCAGTGGTGCGTCGCAACCTAATACTGGCGTCCCAGTAACGGCACGTATACAGCCAGTTTGAAGCATTACTTCCCCTGGACGTAAATCGCCATTGTGCCTACTATATTCAATTCCGATGCATTTTCTGTGTTTCATCGTCAATATGAAGCTCCAAGGGCTACAGTAAACTCCCAGTGGTGCGTCGCAATCTAATACTGCCCTCTCAGTAACGGCACATATACAGACTGTTTGAAGAATTCCCCTGCCTGGACGTAAGTCGGCATTGTGCCTACTATATTCAATCCCGATGCAATATCTGTGTTTCATCGTCAATATGAATCCCCAAGGGTTACAGTAAACAGCCGGTGGTGCGTCGCAATCTAATACTGGCCTCTCAGTTGCGGCACATATACAGACAGTTTGAAGCATTACTCCCCCTGGACGTAGGTCGGCATTGTGCCTACTATATTCAATCCCGATGCAATATAAGTGTTTCATCGTCAATATGAAGCTCCAAGGGTTACAGTAAACACCCAGTGGTGCGTCGCAATCTAATACTGGCCTCTCAGTAACGGCACATATACAGACTATACAGACTGTTTGAAGCATTACTCCCCCTGGACGTAACACGGGATTGTCCCTACTATATTCAATCCGGATGCAATTTCTGTGTTTCATCGTCCATATGAAGCTCCAAGGGTGACAGTAAACATCCACTGGTGCGTCGGTACCTAATACTGGCCTCTCAGGAACGGCACGTATACAGACTGTTTGAACTATTATTCCCCCTGGACGTAAGTCGGCATTGTACCAACTATATTCAATCCCGATGCAATTTCTTTGATTCATCGTCAATATGAAGCTCCAAGGGTTACAGAAAACTCCCAGTGGTGCGTCGCAATCTAATACTGGCCACTCAGTAACGGCACATATACAGACAGTTTGAAGCATTACTCCCCCTGGTCGTAAGTCGGCATTGTGCCTAGTATATTCAATCCCGATGCAATTTCTCTGTTTCATCGCCAATATGAAGCTCCAAGGGTTACAGTAAGCACCCAGTGGTGCGTCGCATCCTAATACTGGCCTCTCGGTAACGGCACATATACAGAATGTCTGAAGCGTTACTCCCCCTGGGCGTAAGTCGGCATTGTGCCTACTATATTCAATCGCGATGTAATTTCATTATTTCATCGTCAATATGAAGCTCCAAGGGTTACAGTAAACACCCAATGGTGCGTCGCAATCTAATACTGCCCTCTCAGTAACGGCACATATACAGACTGTTTGAAGATTTCCCCAGCCTGGACGTAAGTCGGCATTGTGCCTACTATATTCTATCCCGATGCAATATCTGTGTTTCTTCGTCGATATGAAGCTCCAAGGTTTTCAGTAAACACCCAGTGGTGCGTCGCAATCTAATACTGGCCTCTCAGTTGCGGCACATATACAGACTGTTTGATGCATTACTCCCCCTGGACGTAAGTCGGCATTGTGCCTACTATATTCAATCCCGATGCAATTTCTGTGTTTCATCGTCAATATGAAGCTCCAAGGGTTACAGTAAACACCCACTGGTGCGTCGCTATCTAATTTTGGCCTCTGAGTAACGGCACATATACAGACTGTTTGAAGCATTACTCCCCCTGGACAATAGACGGGATTGTGCCTACTATATTCAATCCGGATGCAATTTCTGTGTTTCATCGTCAATATGAAGCTCCAAGGGTTACAGTAAACATCCACTGGTGCGTCGGTATCTAATACTGGCCTCTCAGGAACGGCACGTATACAGACTGTTTGAAGTATTATTCCCCTGGACGTAATTCGGCATTGTGCCTACTATATTCAATCCCGATGCAATTTCTGTGTTTCATCGTCCATATGAAGCTCCAAGGGTTACAGTAGACATCCACTGGTGCGTCGTAATATAATATTGGCCTCTCAGGAACGGCATATATGCATACTGTTTGAAGCATTACTCCCCCTGGACGTAAATCGCCATTGTGCCTACTATATTCAATCCCGATGCAATTTCTGTGTTTCATCGTCAATATGAAGCTCCAAGGGTTACAGTAAACACCCAGTGGTGCGTCGCAATCTAATAGTGCCCTCTCAGTAACGGCACATATACAGACTGTTGGAGGCATTCCTCCGCCTGGACGTAAGTCGGCATTGTGCCTAGTATATTCAATCCCGATGCAATTCCTGTGTTTCATCGCCAATACGAAGCTCCAAGGGTTACAGTAAGCACCCAGTGGTGCGTCGCATTCTAATACTGGCCTCTCGGTAACGGCACATATACAGACTGTCTGAAGCGTTACTCCCCCTATGCGTAAGTCGGCATTGTGCCTACTATATTCAATCCCGATGTAATTTCTGTATTTCATCGTCAATATGAAGCTACAAGGGTTACAGTAAACACCCAGTGGTGCGTCGCAACCTAATACTGGCCTCTCAGTAGCGGCACATATACAGACTGTTTGAAGCATTACTCCCCCTGGACGTATGTAGGCATTGTGCCTACTATATTCAATCCCGATGCAATTACTGTGTTTCATCGTCAATATGAAACTCCAAGGGTTACAGTAAACACTCAGTGGTGCGTCGCAATCTAATACTGGCCTCTCAGTAACGACACGTATACAGCCAGTTTGAAGCAATACTTCCCCTGGACGTAAATCGCCATTGTGCCTACTATATTCAATCCCGATGCAATTTCTGTGTTTCATCGTCAATATGAAGCTCCAAGGGTTACAGTAGACATCCACTGGTGCGTCGTAATATAATATTGGCCTCTCAGTAACGGCACATATACAGACTGTTGGAGGCATTCCTCCGCCTGGACGTAAGTCGGCATTGTGCCTAGTATGTTCAATCCCGATGCAATTCCTGTGTTTCATCGCCAATATGAAGCTCCAAGGGTTACAGTAAGCACTCAGTGGTGCGTCGCATCCTAATACTGGCCTCTCGGTAACGGCAAATATACAGACTGTCTGAAGCGTTACTCCCCCTATGCGTAAGTCGGCATTGTTTCTACTATATTCAATCCCGAAGTAATTTCTGTATTTCATCGTCAATATGAAGCTACAAGGGTTACAGTAAACACCCAGTGGTGCGTCGCAACCTAATACTGGCCTCACAGTAGCGGCACATATACAGACTGTCTGAAGCATTACTCCCCCTGGACGTATGTAGGCATTGTGCCTACTATATTCAATCCCGATGCAATATCTGTGTTTCATCTTCAATATGAAGCTCCAAGGGTAACAGTAAACACCCAGTGGTGCGTCGCAATCTAATAGTACCCTCTCAGTAACGGCACATCAACAGACTGTTTGAAGCATTCATCCGCCTGGACGTAAGTCGGCATTGTGCCTACTATATTCAATCCCGATGCAATATCTGTCTTTCATCGTCAATATGAAGCTCCAAAAGTAACAGTAAACACCCAGTGGTGCGTCGCAATTTAATACTGGCCTCTCAGTAACGCCACATATACAGACTGTTTGAAGCATTACTCCCCCTGGACGTAAGTCTTCATTGTGCCTACTATATTCAAGCCCGATGCAATTAGTGTATTTTATCGTCAATATGAAGCTCCAAGGGCAACAGTAAACTCCCAGTGGTGCTTCGCAATCTAATACTGCCCTCTCAGTAACAGCACATATACAGACTGTTTGAGGCATTACTCCCCCTGGACGTAAGTCGGCATTGTGCCTACTATATTCAATCCCGATGCAATTTCTGTGTTACATCGTATATATGAAGCTCCAAGGGTTACAGTAAACAGCCAGTGGTGCGTGGCAATCTAATACTGGCCTCTCAGTTGCGGCACATATACAGACAGTTTGAAGCATTACTCCCCCTGGACGTAAGTCGGCATTGTGCCTACTATATTCAATCCCGATGCAATTTCTGTGTTTCATCGTCAATATGAAGCTCCAAGGGTTACAGTAAACACCCACTGGTGCGTCGCAATCTAATTTTGGCCTCTGAGTAACGGCACATATACAGACTGTTTGAAGCGTTACTCCCCCTGGGCGTAAGTCGGCATTGTGCCTACTATATTCAATCTCGATGTAATTTTTGTATTTCATGGTCAATATGAAGCTCCAAGGGTTACAGTAAACACCCAATGGTGCGCTCAACCTAATAATGGCCTCTCAGTAACGCCACATATACAGACTGTTTGAAGCATTACTCCCCCTGGACGTAAGTCGCCATTGTGCCTACTATATTCAATCCCGATGCAATTTCTGTGTTTCATCGTCAATATGAAGCTCCAAGGGTTACAGTAAACAGCCAGTGGTGCGTCGCAATCTAATACTGGCCTCTCAGTTGCGGCACATATACAGACAGTTTGAAGCATTACTCCCCCTGGACGTAAGTCGGCATTGTGCCTACTATATTCAATCCCGATGCAATTTCTGTGTTTCATCGACAATATGAAGCTCCAAGGGTTACAGTAAACACCCACTGGTGCGTCGCAATCTAATTTTGGCCTCTGAGTAACGGCACATTTACTGACTGTTTGAAGCATTACTCCCCCTGGACGTAAAACGGCATTGTGCCTACTATATTCAATCCCGATGCAATTTCTGTGTTTCATCGTCAATATGAAGCTCCAAGGGTTACAGTAAACACCCAGTGGTGCGTCGCAACCTATTACTGGCCTCCCAGTAACGGCACATATACAGACTGTTTGAAGCATTACTCCCCCTGGACGTAAGTCGACATTGTGCCTACTATATTCAATCCCGATGCAATTTCTGTGTTTCTTCGTCAATATGAAGCTCCAAGGGTTACAGTAAACACCCAGTGGTGCGTCGCAATCTAATACTGCCCTCTCAGTAACGGCACATATACAGACTGTTTGAAGCATTCCTACGCCTGGACGTAAGTCGGCATTGTGCCTACTATATTCAATCCCGATGCAATATAAGTGTCTCATCGTCAATATGAAGCTCCAAGGGTTACAGTAAACACCCAGTGGTGCGTCGCAATCTAATACTGGCCTCTCAGTAACGGCACATATACAGACTGTTTGAAGCATTACTCCCCCTGGACGTAAGACGGCATTAAGCCCACTATATTCAATCAAGATGCAATTTCTGTGTTTCATCGACAATATGAAGCTCCAAGGGTCACAGTAAACACCCAGTGGTGCGTCGCAACCTAATACCGGCCTCTCAGTAACGGCACATGTACAGACTGTTTCAAGCATTACTCCTCCTGGACGTAAGTCGGCATTGTGCCTACTATATTCAATCCCGATGCAATTTCTGTGTTTCATCGTCAATATGAAGCACCAATATGAAACACCCAGTGGTGCGTCGCAACCTAATACTGGCCACTCGGTAACGGCACATATACAGACTGTTTGAAGCATTACTCCCCTCGGACGTAAGTCGTCATTTTGCCTACTATATTCAATCCCGATGCAATTTCTGTGTTTCATCGTAAATATGAAGCTCCAAGGGTTACAGTAAACACCCAGTGGTGCGTCGCAATCTAAACCGGCCTCTCAGTAACGGCTCATATACAGACTGTTTGAAGCATTACTCCCCCTGGACGTAAGTCGGCATTGTGCCTACTATATTCAATCCCGATGCAATTTCTGTGTTTCATCGTCAATATGAAGCTGCAAGGGTTACAGTAAACACCCAGTAGTGCGTCGCAATCTAATACTGGCCTCTCAGTTGCGGCACATATACAGACTGTTTGAAGGATTACTCCCCCTAGATATAAGTCGGCATTGTGCCCACTATATTCAATCCCAAAGCAATTTCTGTGTTTCATCGTCAATATGAAGTTCCAAGGGTTACAGTAAACACCCAGTGGTGCATCGCAATCTAATACTGGCCTCTCAGTAACGGCTCATATACAGACTGTTTGAAGCATTACTCCCCCTGGACGTAAGTCGGCATTGTGCCTACTATATTCAATCCCGATGCAATTTCTGTGTTTCGTCGTCAATATGAAGCTGCAAGGGTTACAGTTAACACGCAGTGGTGCGTCGCAATCTAATACTGGCCTCTCAGTAACGGTACATATACAGACAGTTTGAGGCATTACTCCCCCTGGACGTAAGTCGGCAGTGTGCCTACTATAATCAATCCCGATGCAATTTCTGTGTTTCTTCGTCAATAAGAAGCTCCAAGGGTTACAGTAAACACCCAGTAGTGCGTCGCAATCTAATACTGGCCTCTCAGTTGCGGCACATATACAGACTGTTTGAAGCATTACTCCCCCTGGACGTAAGTCGGCATTGTGCCTACTATATTAAATCCCGATGCAATTTCTGTGTTTCATCGTCAATATGAAGCTCCAAGGGTTACAGTAAACACCCACTGGTGCGTCGCAATCTAATACTGGCCTCTGAGTAACGGCACATACACAGACTGTTTGAAGCATTCCCCCCCCCTGGACGTAAGTCGGCATTGTGCCTACTATATTAAATCCCGATGCAATTTCTGTGTTTCATCGTCAATATGAAGCTCCAAGGGTAACAGTAAACACCCAGTGGTGCGTCGCAACCTATTACTGGCCTCTCAGTAACGTCACATATACAGACTGTTTGAAGCATTACTCCCCCTGGACGTATGTAGGCATTGTGCCTACTATATTCAATCCCGATGCAATTTCTGTGATTCATCGTCAATATGAAGCTACAAGGGTTACAGTAAACACCCAGTGGTGCAATCTAATACTGCCCTCTCAGTAACGGCACATATACAGACTGCTTTTAAAGCATTCCTCCGCCTGGACATAGGTCGGCTTTGTGCCTACTATATTCAGTCTCGATGCAATATAAGTGTTTCATCGTCAATATGAAGCTCCAAGGGTTACAGTAAACACCCAGTGGTGCGTCGCAATCTAATACTGGCCTCTCAGTAACGGCACATATACAGACTATACAGACTGTTTGAAGCATTACTCCTACTGGACGTAAGACGGGATTGTGCCTACTATATTCAATCCGGATGCAATTTCTGTGTTTCATCGTCCATATGAAGCTCCAAGGGTTACAGTAAACATCCACTGGTGCGTCGGTACCTAATACTGGCCCCTCAGGAACGGCACGTATACAGCCAGTTTGAAGCATTACTTCCCCTGGACGTAAATCGCCATTGTGCCTACTATATTCAATTCCGATGCAATTTCTGTGATTCATCGTCAAAATGAAGCTACAAGGGTTACAGTGAACACCCAGTGGTGCGTCGCAATCTAATACTGGCCTCTCAGTAACGGCACATATACAGACTGTTTGAAGCATTACTCCCTTGGACGTAATTCGGCATTGTGCCTACTGTATTCAATCCCGATGCAATTTCTGTGATTCATCGTCAAAATGAAGCTACAAGGGTTACAGTGAACACCCAGTGGTGCGTCGCAACCTAATACTGGCGTCCCAGTAACGGCACGTATACAGCCAGTTTGAAGCATTACTTCCCCTGGACGTAAATCGCCATTGTGCCTACTATATTCAATTCCGATGCATTTTCTGTGTTTCATCGTCAGTATGAAGCTCCAAGGGCTACAGTAAACTCCCAGTGGTGCGTCGCAATCTAATACTGCCCTCTCAGTAACGGCACATATACAGACTGTTTGAAGAATTCCCCTGCCTGGACGTAAGTCGGCATTGTGCCTACTATATTCAATCCCGATGCAATATCTGTGTTTCATCGTCAATATGAATCCCCAAGGGTTACAGTAAACAGCCGGTGGTGCGTCGCAATCTAATACTGGCCTCTCAGTTGCGGCACATATACAGACAGTTTGAAGCATTACTCCCCCTGGACGTAGGTCGGCATTGTGCCTACTATATTCAATCCCGATGCAATATAAGTGTTTCATCGTCAATATGAAGCTCCAAGGGTTACAGTAAACACCCAGTGGTGCGTCGCAATCTAATACTGGCCTCTCAGTAACGGCACATATACAGACTATACAGACTGTTTGAAGCATTACTCCCCCTGGACGTAACACGGGATTGTCCCTACTATATTCAATCCGGATGAAATTTCTGTGTTTCATCGTCCATATGAAGCTCCAAGGGTGACAGTAAACATCCACTGGTGCGTCGGTACCTAATACTGGCCTCTCAGGAACGGCACGTATACAGACTGTTTGAACTATTATTCCCCCTGGACGTAAGTCGGCATTGTACCAACTATATTCAATCCCGATGCAATTTCTTTGATTCATCGTCAATATGAAGCTCCAAGGGTTACAGAAAACACCCAGTGGTGCGTCGCAATCTAATACTGGCCACTCAGTAACGGCACATATACAGACAGTTTGAAGCATTACTCCCCCTGGTCGTAAGTCGGCATTGTGCCTAGTATATTCAATCCCGATGCAATTTCTGTGTTTCATCGCCAATATGAAGCTCCAAGGGTTACAGTAAGCACCCAGTGGTGCGTCGCATCCTAATACTGGCCTCTCGGTAACGGCACATATACAGAATGTCTGAAGCGTTACTCCCCCTGGGCGTAAGTCGGCATTGTGCCTACTATATTCAATCGCGATGTAATTTCATTATTTCATCGTCAATATGAAGCTCCAAGGGTTACAGTAAACACCCAATGGTGCGTCGCAATCTAATACTGCCCTCTCAGTAACGGCACCTATACAGACTGTTTGAAGATTTCCCCAGCCTGGACGTAAGTCGGCATTGTGCCTACTATATTCTATCCCGATGCAATATCTGTGTTTCTTCGTCGATATGAAGCTCCAAGGTTTTCAGTAAACACCCAGTGGTGCGTCGCAATCTAATACTGGCCTCTCAGTTGCGGCACATATACAGACTGTTTGATGCATTACTCCCCCTGGACGTAAGTCGGCATTGTGCCTACTATATTCAATCCCGATGCAATTTCTGTGTTTCATCGTCAATATGAAGCTCCAAGGGTTACAGTAAACACCCACTGGTGCGTCGCTATCTAATTTTGGCCTCTGAGTAACGGCACATATACAGACTGTTTGAAGCATTACTCCCCCTGGACAATAGACGGGATTGTGCCTACTATATTCAATCCGGATGCAATTTCTGTGTTTCATCGTCAATATGAAGCTCCAAGGGTTACAGTAAACATCCACTGGTGCGTCGGTATCTAATACTGGCCTCTCAGGAACGGCACGTATACAGACTGTTTGAAGTATTATTCCCCTGGACGTAATTCGGCATTGTGCCTACTATATTCAATCCCGATGCAATTCCTGTGTTTCATCGCCAATATGAAGCTCCAAGGGTTACAGTAAGCACCCAGTGGTGCGTCGCATCCTAATACTGGCCTCTCGGTAACGGCACATATACAGACTGTCTGAAGCGTTACTCCCCCTATGCGTAAGTCGGCATTGTTTCTACTATATTCAATCCCGAAGTAATTTCTGTATTTCATCGTCAATATGAAGCTACAAGGGTTACAGTAAACACCCAGTGGTGCGTCGCAACCTAATACTGGCCTCACAGTAGCGGCACATATACAGACTGTCTGAAGCATTACTCCCCCTGGACGTATGTAGGCATTGTGCCTACTATATTCAATCCCGATGCAATATCTGTGTTTCATCTTCAATATGAAGCTCCAAGGGTAACAGTAAACACCCAGTGGTGCGTCGCAATCTAATAGTGCCCTCTCAGTAACGGCACATCAACAGACTGTTTGAAGCATTCATCCGCCTGGACGTAAGTCGGCATTGTGCCTACTATATTCAATCCCGATGCAATATCTGTCTTTCATCGTCAATATGAAGCTCCAAAAGTAACAGTAAACACCCAGTGGTGCGTCGCAATTTAATACTGGCCTCTCAGTAACGCCACATATACAGACTGTTTGAAGCATTACTCCCCCTGGACGTAAGTCTTCATTGTGCCTACTATATTCAAGCCCGATGCAATTAGTGTGTTTTATCGTCAATATGAAGCTCCAAGGGCAACAGTAAACTCCCAGTGGTGCTTCGCAATCTAATACTGCCCTCTCAGTAACAGCACATATACAGACTGTTTGAGACATTACTCCCCCTGGACGTAAGTCGGCATTGTGCCTACTATATTCAATCCCGATGCAATTTCTGTGTTACATCGTATATATGAAGCTCCAAGGGTTACAGTAAACAGCCAGTGGTGCGTGGCAATCTAATACTGGCCTCTCAGTTGCGGCACATATACAGACAGTTTGAAGCATTACTCCCCCTGGACGTAAGTCGGCATTGTGCCTACTATATTCAATCCCGATGCAATTTCAGTGTTTCATCGTCAATATGAAGCTCCAAGGGTTACAGTAAACACCCACTGGTGCGTCGCAATCTAATTTTGGCCTCTGAGTAACGGCACATATACAGACTGTTTGAAGCGTTACTCCCCCTGGGCGTAAGACGGCATTGTGCCTACTATATTCAATCTCGATGTAATTTTTGTATTTCATGGTCAATATGAAGCTCCAAGGGTTACAGTAAACACCCAATGGTGCGCACAACCTAATAATGGCCTCTCAGTAACGCCACATATACAGACTGTTTGAAGCATTACTCCCCCTGGACGTAAGTCGCCATTGTGCCTACTATATTCAATCCCGATGCAATTTCTGTGTTTCTTCGTCAATATGAAGCTCCAAGGGTTACAGTAAACACCCAGTGGTGCGTCGCAATCTAATACTGCCCTCTCAGTAACGGCACATATTCAGACTGTTTGAAGCATTGCTACGCCTGGACGTAAGTCGGCATTGTGCCTACTATATTCAATCCCGATGCAATATAAGTGTCTCATCGTCAATATGAAGCTCCAAGGGTTACGGTAAACACCCAGTGGTGCGTCGCAACCTAATACTGGCCTCTCGGTAACGGCACATATACAGACTGTTTGAAGCATTACTCCCCTCGGACGTAAGTCGTCATTGTACCTACTATATTCAATCCCGATGCAATTTCTGTGTTTCATCGTCAATATGAAGCTCCAAGGGTTACAGTAAACACCCAGTGGTGCGTCGCAATCTAATACTGGCCTCTCAGTAACGGCTCATATACAGACTGTTTGAAGCATTACTCCCCCTGGACGTAAGTCGGCATTGTGCCTACTATATTCAATTCCGAAGCATTTTCTGTGTTTCATCGTCAATATGAAGCTCCAAGGGTTACAGTAAACACCCAGTGGTGCGTCGCAACCTAATACTGGCCTCTCGGTAACGGCACATACACAGACTGTTTGAAGCATTCATCCGCCTGGACGTAATTCGGTATTGTGCCTACTATATTCAATCCCGATGCAATATCTGTGTTTCATCGTCAATATGAAGCTCCAAGGGTAACAGTAAACACCCAGTGGTGCGTCGCAATCTAATAGTGCCCTCTCAGTAACGGCACATATACAGACTGTTTGAAGCATTCCTCTGCCTGGACGTAAGTCGGCATTGTGCCTACTATATTCAATCCCGATGCAATTTCTGTGTTTCATCGTCAATATGAAGCTCCAAAAGTAACAGTAAACACCCAGTGGTGCGTCGCAATTTAATACTGGCCTCTCAGTAGCGGCACATATACAGATTGTTTGAAGCATTACTCCTCCTAGACGTAAGTCGGCATTGTGCCAACTATATTCAATCCCGATGAAATTTCTGTGGTTCATCGTCAATATGGAGCTCCAAGGGTTACAGTAAACTCCCAGTTTTTCATCGCAATATAATACTGGCCTCTCAGTAACGGCACATATACAGACTGTTTGAAGCATTACTCCCTCTGGACGTCAGTCGGCACTGTGCCTACTACATTCAATCAAGATGCAATTTCTTTGTTTCATCGTCAATATGAAGCTCCAAGGGTTACAGTAAACACCCAGTGGTGCGTCGCAACCTAATACTGGCCTCTCAGTAATGGCACATATACAGACTGTTTGAAGCATTACTCCCCCTGGACGTAAGTCGGCATTGTACCTAGTATATTCAATCCTGATGCAATTTCTGTGTTTCATCGTCAATATGAAGCTCCAAGGGTTACAGTAAACACCCAATGGTGCGCACAACCTAATAATGGCCTCTCAGTAACGTTACATATACAGACTGTTTGAAGAATTCCCCTGCCTGGACGTAAGTCGGCATTGTGCCTACTATATTCAATCCCGATGCAATATCTGTGTTTCATCGTCAATATGAAGCTCCAAGGTTTACAGTAAACACCCAGTGGTGCGTCGCAATCTAATACTGGCCTCTCAGTAACGGCTCATATACAGACTGTTTGAAGCATTACTCCCCCTGGACATATGTCGGCATTGTGCCTACAATATTCAATCCCGATGCAATTTCTGTGTTTCATCGTCAATATGAAGCTCCAAGGGTTACAGTAAACACCCAGTGGTGCGTCGCAATCTAATACTGGCCTCTCAGTAACGGCACATATACAGACTGTTTGAGGCATTACTCCCCCTGGACGTAAGTCGGCATTGTGCCTACTATATTCAATCCCGATGCAATTTCTGTGTTTCATCGTCAATATGAAGCTCCAAGGGTTACAGTAAACACCCAGTGGTGCGTCGCAATCTAATACTGGCCTCTCAGTTTTGGCACATATACAGACTGTTTGAAGCATTACTCCCCCTGGACGTAAGTCGGCATTGTGCCTACTATATTCAATCCCGATGCAATTTATGTGTTTCATCGTCAATATGAAGCTCCAAGGGTTACAGTAAACAGCCAGTGGTGCGTCGCAATCTAATACTGGCCTCTCAGTTGTGGCACATATACAGACAGTTTGAAGCATTACTCCCCCTGGACGTAAGTCGGCATTGTGCCTACTATATTCAATCCCGATGCAATTTCTGTGTTTCATCGTCAATATGAAGCTCCAAAAGTTACGGTAAACACCCAGTGGTGCGTTGCAACCTAATACTGGCCTCTCGGTAACGGCACATATACAGACTGTTACAAGCATTACTCCCCTCGGACGTAAGTCGTCATTGTGCCTACTATATTCAATCCCGATGCAATATCTGTGTTTCATCGTCAATATGAAGTTCCAAGGGTTACAGTAAACACCCAGTGGTGCGCCGCATTCTAATACTGGCCTCTCAGTAACGGCTCATATACAGACTGTTTGAAGCATTACTCCCCCTGGACGTAAGTCGGCATTGTGCCTACTATATTCAATCCCGATTCAATTACTGTGTTTCATCGTCAATATGAAGCTGCAAGGGTTACAGTAAACACGCAGTGTTGTGTCGCAATCTAATACTGGCCTCTCAGTAACGGCACATATACAGACTGTTTGAGGCATTACTCCCCCTGGACGTAAGTCGGCATTGTGCCTACTATAATCAATCCCGATGCAATTTATGTGTTTTATCGTCAATAAGAAGCTCCAAGGGTTACAGTAAACATCCAGTAGTGCGTCGCAATCTAATACTGGCCTCTCAGTTGCGGCACATATACAGACTGTTTGTAGCATTACTCCCCCTGGACGTAAGTCGGCATTGTGCTTACTAAATTCAATCCCGATGCAATTTCTGTGTTTCATCGTCCATATGAAGCTCCAAGGGTTACAGTAAACACCCAGTGGTGCGTCGCAGCCTAATACTGGCCTCTCAGTAACGGCACATATGCAGACTGTTTGAAGCATTACTCCCCCTGGACGAAAGTCGCCATTGTGCCTACTATATTCAATCCCGATGCAGTTTCTGTGTTTCATCGTCAATATGAAGCTCCAAGGGTTACAGTAAACACCCAGTGGTGCGTCGAAACCTATTACTGGCCCCTCAGTAACGGCACATATACAGACTGTTTGAAGCATTACTCCCCCTGGACGTAAGTCAGCATTGTGCCTACTATATTCAATCCCGATGCAATTTCTGTGTTTCATCGTCAATATGAAGCTCCAAGGGTTACAGTAAACACCCAGTGGTGCGTCGCAGCCTAATACTGGCCTCTCAGTAACGGCACATATGCAGACTGTTTGAAGCATTACTCCCCCTGGACGAAAGTCGCCATTGTGCCTACTATATTCAATCCCGATGCAGTTTCTGTGTTTCATCGTCAATATGAAGCTCCAAGGGTTATAGTAAACACCCAGTGGTGCGTCGCAACCTATTACTGGCCTCTCAGTAACGGCACATATACAGACTCTTTGAAGCATTACTCCCCCTGGACGTAAGTCGTCATTGTGCCTACTATATTCAATCCCGATGCAAATTCTGTGTTTCATCGTCAATATGAAGCTCCAAGGGTTACAGTAAACATCCACTGGTGCGTCGCAATCTAATACTGGCCTCAGAGTAACGGCACATATACAGACTGTTTGAAGCATCACTCCCTCTGGACGTAAGTCGGCATTGTGCCTACTATATTCAATCCCGATGCAGTTTCTGTGTTTCATCGTCAATATGAAGCTCCAAGGGTTACAGTAAACACCCAGTGGTGCGTCGCAACCTAATACTGGCCTCTCAGTAACGGCACATATACAGACTGTTTGAAGCATTACTCCCCCTGGACGTAAGTCGGCATTGTGCCTACTGTATTCAATCCCGATGCAATTTCTGTGTTTCATCGTCAATATGAAGCTGCAAGGGTTACAGTTAACACCCAGTGGTGCGTCGCAACCTAATACTGGCCTCTCAGTAACGGCACATATACAGACTGTTTGAAGCATTACTCCCCCTGGACGTAAGTCGCCATTGTGCCTACTATATTCAATCCCGATGCAATTTCTGTGTTTCATCGTCAATATGAAGCTCCAAGGGTTACAGTAAACACCCACTGGTGCGTCGTAATCTAATTTTTGCCTCTGAGTAACGGCACATATACAGACTGTTTGAAGCATTACTCCCCCTGTACGTAAGTCGGCATTGTTCCTACTATATTCTATGCCGATGCAATTTCTGTGTTTCATCGTCAATATGAAGCTCCAAGGGTTACTGTAAACACCAAGTGGTGCGTTGCAACCTATTACTGGCCTCTCAGTAACGGCACATATACAGACTGTTTGAAGCATTCCTACGCCTGGACGTAAGTCGGCATTGTGCCTACTATATTCAATCCCGATGCAATATAAGTGTCTCATCGTCAATATGAAGCTCCAAGGGTTACAGTAAACACCGAGTGGTGCGTCGCAACCTAATACTGGCCTCTCAGTAACGGCACATGTACAGACTGTTTGAAGCATTAGTCCTCCTGGACGTAAGTCGGCATTGTGCCTACTATATTCAATCCCGATGCAAATTCTGTGTTTCATCGTCAATATGAAGCTCCAAGGGTTACAGTAAACACCCAGTGGTGCGTCGCAATCTAATACTGGCCTCTCAGTTGCGGCACATATACAGACTGTTTGAAGCATTACTCCCCCTGGACGTAAGTCGGCAATGTGCCTACTATATTCAATCCCGATGCAATTTCTGTGTTTCATCGTTAATATGAAGCTCCAAGGGTTACAGTAAACACCCACTGGTGCGTCGCAATCTAATACTGGCCTCAGAGTAACGGCACATATACAGACTGTTTGAAGCATCACTCCCCCTGGACGTAAGTCGGCATTGTGCTTACTATATTCAATCCCGATGCAAATTCTGTGTTTCATCGTCAATATGAAGCTCCAAGGGTTACAGTAAACACCCAGTGGTGCGTCGCAACCTATTACTGGCATCTCAGTAACGGCACATATACAGCCTGTTTGAAGCATTACTCCCCCTGGACGTAAGTCGGCATTGTGCCTACTATATTCAATCCCGATGCAATTTCTGTGTTTCATTGTCAATATGAAGCTCCAAGGGTTACAGTAAACACCCAGTGGTGCGTCGCAACCTAATACTGGCCTCTCAGGAACGGCACATATACAGACTGTTTGAAGCATTACTCCCCCTGGACGTAAGTCGGCATTGTGCATACTATATTCAATCCCGATGCAATTTCTGTGTTTCATCGTCAATATGAAGCTCCAAGGGTTACAGTAAACACCCAGTGGTGCGTCGCAATCTAATACTGGCCTCTCAGTTACGGCACATATGCAGACTGTTTGAAGCATTACTCCCCCTGAACGTAAGACGGGATTGTGCCTACTATATTCAATCCGGATGGAACTTCTGTGTTTCATGGTCAATATGAAGCTCCAAGGGTTACAGTAAACACCCAGTGGTGCGTCGCAATCTAATACTGGCCTCTCAGTAACGGCACATATACAAACTGTTTGAAGCGTTACTTTCCCCGAACGTAAGTCGGCATTGTGCCTACTATATTCAATCCCGGTGCTATTTCGGTGTTTCATCGTCAATATGAAGCTCCAAGGGTTACAGTACACACCCAGTGGTGCGTTGCAATCTAATACTGCCCTCTCAGTAACGGCACATATACAGACTGTTTATAAAGCATTCCTCCGCCTGGACGAAAGTCGGCATTGTGCCTACTATATTCAATCTCGATGCAATATAAGTGTTTCATCGTCAATATGAAGCTCCAAGGGTTACAGTAAACACCCAGTGGTGCGTCGCAATCTAATACTGGCCTCTCAGTAACGGCACATATACAGACTGTTTGAAGCATTACTCCCCCTGGACGTAAGAATGGATTGTGCCTACTATATTCAATCCGGATGCAATTTCTGTGTTTCATCGTCCATATGAAGCTCCAAGGGTTACAGTAAACATCCACTGGTGCGTCGGTATCTAATACTGGCCTCTCAGGAACGGCACGTATACAGACCGTTTGAAGTATTATTCCCCCTGGACGTAAGTCGGCATTGTGATTACTATATTCATTCCCGATGCAATATCTGTGATTCATCGTCAATATGAAGCTCCAAGGGTTACAGTAACCACCCAGTGGTGCGTCGCAAACTAATAGTGCCCTCTCAGTAACGGCACATATACAGACTGTTTGAAGCATTACTCCCCCTGGACGTAAGTCGGCATTGTGCCTACTATATTCAATCCCGATGAAATTTCTGTGGTTCATCGTCAATATGAAGCTCCAAGGGTTACAGTAAACACCCAGTGGTTCATCGCGATATAATTCAGGCCTCTCAGTAACGGCACAATTACAGACTGTTTGAAGCATTACTCCCTCTGGAGGTCAGTCGGCACTGTGCCTACTATATTCAATCAAGATGCAATTTCTGTGTTTCATCGTCAATATGAAGCTCCAGGGGTTACAGTAAACACCCAGTGGTGCGACGCAACCTAATACCGGCCACTGAGTAATGGCACATATACAGACTGTTTGAAGAATTACTCCCCCTGGACGCAAGTCGGCATTGTGCGTACTATATTCAATCCCGACGCAATTTCTGTGTTTCATCGTCAATATGAAGCTCCAAGGGTTACAGTAAACACCCAGTGGTTCATCGCAATGTAATACTGGCCTCTCAGTAACGGCACATATACAGACTGTTTAAAGCATTACTCCCTCTGGACGTAAGACGGCATTGTGCTTACTATATTCTATCAAGATGCAATTTCTATGTTTCATCGTCAATATGAAGCTCCAAGGGTTACAGTAATTACCCAATGGTGCGTCGCAACCTAATACTGGCCTCTCAGTAACGGCACATGTACAGACTGTTTGAACCATTACTCCCCCTGGACGCAAGTCGGCATTGTGCGTACTATATTCAATCCCGACGCAATTTCTGTGTTTCATCGTCAATATGAAGCTCCAAGGGTTACAGTAAACACCCAGTGGTTCATCGCAATCTAATACTGGCCGCTCAGTAACGGCACATATACAGACTGTTTGAAGCATTACTCCCTCTGGACGTCAGTCGGCATTGTGCCTACTATATTCAATCCCAATGCAATTTCTGTGTTTCATCGTCAATATGAAGCTCCAAGGGTTACAGTAAACACCCAGTGGTGCGACACAATCTAATACTGGCCACTCAGTAACGCAACGTATACAGATTGTTTGAAGCATTAATCCCCATGGACGTAAGTCGGCATTGTGCCTACTATATTCAATCATGATGCAATTTCTGTGTTTCATCGTCAATATGAAGCTCCATGGGTTACAGTAAACACCCAGTGGTACGTCGCAATCTAATACTGGCCTCTCAGTAACGGCACATATACAGACTGTTTGAAGCATTACTTCCCCTGGACGTAAGTCGGCATTGGGCCTACTATATTCAATCCCGATGCAATTTCTGTGTTTCATCGTCAATACGAAGCTCCAAGGGCTACAGGAAACACCCAGTGGTGCGTCGCAATCTAATACTGGTCTCTCTGTAACGGCACATATACAGACTATTTGAGGCATTACTCCCCCTGGACGTAAGTCGGCATTGTGCCTACTATATTCAATCCCGATGCAGTTTCTGTGTTTCATCGTCAATATGAAGCTCCAAGGGTTACAGTAAACACCCAGTGGTGCGTCGCAACCTATTACTGGCATCTCGGTAACGGCACATATACAGACTGTTTGTAGCATTACTCCCCCTGGACGTAAGTCGGCATTGTGCCTACTATATTCAATCCCGATGCAATTTCTGTGTTTCATCGTCAATATGAAGCTCCAAGGGTTACAGTAAACACGCAGTGGTGCGTCGCAACCTAATACTGGCCTCTCAGTAACGGCACATATACAGAGTGTTTGAAGCAATACTCCCCCAGGACGTAAGTCGGCATTGTGCCTACTATATTCAATCCCAATGCAATTTCTGTGTTTCATCGTCAATATGAAGCTCCAAGGGTTACAGTAAACACCCAGTGGTGCGTCGTAATCTAAAACTGGCCTCTCAGTAACGCAACGTATACAGATTGTTTGAAGCATTACTCCCCATGGACGTAAGTCGGCATTGTGCCTACTATATTCAATCATGATGCAATTTCTGTGTTTCATCGTCAATATAAAGATCCAAGGGGTACAGTAAACACCCAGTGGTGCGTCGCAATCTAATACTGGCCTCTCAGTAACGGCACATATACAGACTGTTTGAAGCATTACTCCCCCTGGACGTAAGTCGGCATTGTGCCTACTATATTCAATCCCGATGCAATTTCTGTGTTTCATCGTCAATATGAAGCTCCAAGGGTTACAGTAAACACCCAGTGGTGCGTCGCAACCTAATACTGGCCTCTCAGTAACGGCACATATACAGACTGTTTGAAGCAATACTCCCCCTGGACGTAAGTCGGCATTGTGCCTACTATATTCAATCCCGATGCAATTTCTGTGTTTCATCGTCAATATGAAGCTCCAAGGGTTACAGTAAACACCCAGTGGTGCGTCGCAATCTAATACTGGCCTCTCAGTTACGGCACATATGCAGACTGTTTGAAGCATTACTCCCCCTGAACGTAAGATGGGATTGTGCCTACTATATTCAATCCGGATGGAACTTCTGTGTTTCATCGTCCATATGAAGCTCCAAGGGTTACAGTAAACATCCACTGGTGCGTCGGTATCTAATACTGGCCTCTCAGGAACGGCACGTATACAAACTGTTTGAAGTATTATTCCCCCTGGACGTAAGTCGGCATTGTGATTACTATATTCATTCCCGATGCAATTTCTGTGATTCATCGTCAATATGAAGCTCCAAGGGTTACAGTAAACACCCAGTGGAGCGTCGCAACCTAATACTGGCCTCTCAGTAACGGCACATGTACAGACTGTTTGAAGCATTACTCCCCCTGGACGCAAGTCGGCATTGTGCCCACTATATTCAATCCCGACGCAATTTCTGTGTTTCATCGTCAATATGAAGCTCCAAGGGTTACAGTAAACACCCAGTGGTTCATCGCAATCTAATACTGGCCTCTCAGTAACGGCACATATACAGACTGTTTGAAGCATTACTCCCTCTGGACGTCAGTCGGCATTGTGCCTACTATATTCAATCAAGATGCAATTTCTGTGTTTCATCGTAAATATGAATCTCCAAGGGTTACAGTAAACACCCAGTTGTGCGTCGCAACCTAATACTGGCCTCTCAGTAACGGCACATATACAGACTGTTTGAAGCATTACTCCCCGTGGACTAAGTCGGCATTGTGCCTACTATATTCAATCCCGATGCAATATCTGTATTTCATCGGAAATATGAAGCTCCAAGGGTTACAGTAAACACCCAGTGGTGCGTCGCAACCTAATACTGGCCTCTCAGTAACGGCACATATACAGACTGTTTGAAGCATTACTCCCCCAGGACGTAAGTCGGCATTGTGCCTACTATATTCAATCCCAATGCAATTTCTGTGTTTCATCGTCAATATGAAGCTCCAAGGGTTACAGTAAACACCCAGTGGTGCGTCGCAATCTAATACTGGCCTCTCAGTAACGCAACGAATACAGATTGTTTGAAGCATTACTCCCCATGGACGTAAGTCGGCATTGTGCCTACTATATTCAATCATGATGCAATTTCTGTGTTTCATCGTCAATATGAAGCTCCAAGGGTTACAGTAAACACCCAGTGGTGCGTCGCAATCTAATACTGGCCTCTCAGTAACGGCACATATACAGACTGTTTGAAACATTACTTCCCCAGGACGTAAGTCGGCATTGGGCCTACTATATTCAATCCCGATGCAATTTCTGTGTTTCATCGTCAATACGAAGCTCCAAGGGTTACAGGAAACATCCAGTGGTGCGTCGCAATCTAATACTGGTCTCTCAGTAACGGCACATATACAAACTGTTTGAGGCATTACTCCCCCTGGACGTAAGTCGGCTTTGTGCCTACTATATTCAATCCCGATGCAATTTCTGTGTTTCATTGTCAATATGAAGCTCCAAGGGTTACAGTAAACACCCAGTGGTGTGTCGCAATCTAATACTGGCCTCTCAGTTACGCCACATATGCAGACTGTTTGAAGCATTACTCCCCCTGAACGTAAGACGGGATTGTGCCTACTATATTCAATCCGGTTGGAATTTCTGTGTTTCATCGTCAATATGAAGCTCCAAGGTTACAGCAAACACCCAGTGGTGCTTCGCAATCTAATACTGGCCTCTCAGTAACGGCACATATACAAACTGTTTGAAGCGTTACTCTCCCCGGACGTAAGTCGGCATTGTGCCTACTATATTCAATCCCGGTGCTATTTCTGTGTTTCATCGTCAATATGAAGCTCCAAGGGTTACAGTAAGCACCCAGTGGTGCGTCGCAATCTAATACTGGCCTCTCAGTAACGGCACATATACAGACTGTTTGAAGCATTACTCCCTCTGGACGTCAGTCGGCATTGTGCCTACTATATTCAATCAAGATGCAATTTCTGTGTTTCATCGTCAATATGAATCTCCAAGGGTTACAGTAAACACCCAGTTGTGCGTCGCAACCTAATACTGGCCTCTCAGTAACGGCACATATACAGACTGTTTGAAGCATTACTCCCCGTGGACTAAGTCGGCATTGTGCCTACTATATTCAATCCCGATGCAATATCTGTATTTCATCGGAAATATGAAGCTCCAAGGGTTACAGTAAACACCCAGTGGTGCGTCTATAAAGGCACATTTGCATGCCGGCGTGAGTTTCCTCGGAAACGCGAGATATTAATTAAATAAATAATCAGTGACAAATAAATAAAGCCTATGGCACACAACTGCAGCGCTGTGTCGCTGATAAAACAAAAGCACAATTACGTTACTCTTATGTTTGATTAAGAAAAGGGAGAGCTCTGGTTGAAGTGGTGCGAGAAGCACGTATTTTATTTTATTGTCTGGCACACCGCCATATTTCATGTTATAGAAAATTACTGCGAGTTGCAACCACACTAGGCACTCGATTCTGTAAAGAATTTATATTTATAAAAGTAAGTAGGATTATGAACTGTAGGCTTATTCATTGAATATATCTGATTTAACTAACAGTGTAACTTTTTTATGTTTAGTAGACAATCACCTCTGTACGACGTTTTGGCATGGCTGGCCAATTATTGTAATATTGAGATTTAGATTATGAGTCCGCAACTACCGCAGCAGTCTTTGGAAACGATTTAACTACGAAGTCCGATTATTTCAGTTTTATTTCACGGTCAACTACGAGTAACATTGCCTTTACGAAAAAGCCATTGTCAAGCGTCTGATACCGAATAATTATCCAGATAAGCAAATATCAATTACAATTACAATCACCATCATACAGAATAGTTAACATTAAAATAATTAATATTTTATTTGATTTTATTTTATTTATTTTATATTGGCGACTGCGTCTCGGACTTGTTATTTTGTCATTTGTTACATTGTTCTCTTTGTTTCATGTAAAAAATCAACTTTCTGGACCTGGACGTCAATGTATGAGAGATAACAAAAGTTGAAGACATTGCAATTCTGAAATTTTGCCGGAAGACGCAAAGAAGCTTCCAGCAAAATAAGGTAAGACGCAGCATCCTTGCATTGGCAGGCTTGACCAGACGTATAATTCAGTGTATTAGCTTTTCAGTAAATTCTGTAGTGTTTCTTTTCCGCATAACAGTTTCAGTGATAAATTTCATTCTCAGTACTTTTCCCTAAACAATAACGTATGCAACAATACCAATACACGAGTGTACAATATGGCCGACTTCTGTACGATACGTAGTAACATGGACAGCAGCCATTACCAATAATCTCAAATTCAGTTTATATTTTTAAATTAATAGACAGCCATTGTTGCTACGAGCGATTCATGCTCAACTGCATTTTATTTTAAAATCAGTGTCAAATATTTTCTTGAAACATATATCACGTGTGGCATGGTAATAACTAGAAAACAATACGCAAAAATGGAACAGCAAGGACGTACTATTCAGACGCAATCCGACTCGGACGAGAGACAAATGTTAGAAAATGACTTTACGACAGCAACCGGTAGTGACGATTTATCGAACATTGACGCAAGTGTTGACGGAAATTTTGGCAATAGGCCGTCCACTACAAAAATTTCAAAGTCTCAGTCAGAGCCCATGTTGATGCATGACGTCACGTCTAATGACGCGACGGGGGCACAGACCTTGCAAACAGTAAGCATTGCCGACATGTTACAAATGCTAATGAAACAAAACGCCGAAAACATGGCAACCTTACAGACACAAAATGACGCAATTAAATCTGACCTCATAGCACTCAAGACAGCTAATGACACTTTATGTAAACGTGTGGAACTTATAGAGGCCACACTGACCAAACAGATGACTGAACTCAGTACAAAATTTTCCCAGCTTAATACGAGACAAGAAAAGACTACAACTGACGTAGCACTTTTACAGACACAAGTAAAAAACCTTAATGTCACGTGTGAAGTTCTTACTGAACAAATTCAAACATATCCTTCAGTACATGACAACCTTGAAAAACGAATTACTGACGTACAGAATAAATTTGACAATGTTGAACAACACCTGACTGACATCTTACAATCTGATGCCACAGCTCATTTTCAAAATATTAATAAAGAATTTCATGATTGGGTAGTGAACAAAGACAAACATTTTGATAGATGCTTACGTGAAAATTTACCAACAATTGTGCACGACTCCGTAGCGCAATACATTACTAATAACAAACAGCTGATCAGTGACGCAGTACAATCCGTCACTGCACCCATGAGACAATTCACCGATCGACCATAGTCTGAATGTAACGAAAATATCAGTCAAAACGCACAGTTCAGGAACCAATATACATTCGAGTATGACACACACATACCGCACACGACAAACACACAAGAACAAAACACTCCACGACTACAACACATACCACGATGTGCAAACACAAACACAAGCTATTATCATGGTAAACCACAGCAACATTATCGTAATTACTCGCCAGCTGAACATACCAGTAATTACAGTGGAATAAATCCATATCACAATACGAAGGAAGAAGAAAGCTTAATGAAACACAGGCAATTTCAGATTTTTATCCCAGAAAAACGAACCATTCATCCGGTGATTTTTCTTAAATCTTTTAGTAACGCATTTCCACGCACTTGGAGTGACCGGAAAAAGATTTCATATATTGTCGGTTACATCCAAGGCGATGCAGCTGTCTGTGCATACAGTCTAGCTGACGTATGTACCACGTACAGTGAGTTTGAGCGTGCTTTTCTGAACAAATTCTGGTCGCAATCCGTCCAGGAGCGACTCAGAAGACAAATTTTAGAACCTGAAACTTTTAACAGTAAAAATGGCAACTTACGCAGATATTTTGAAAAATACTTGAACATGGGACACTTTTTAGACGAACCTGTCGCAACGCGTGATATACTCCGTGCGTTGAAGGCCAAATTGCCTTTCAACATTAAAGAAAAACTCCTACATATCCCGGATGACGATTCAGATTATTTTTTAACAGCCTTAGATTCGGTTGACATGTTACTTGAAGATCAGCGCTTCGCGCGGCAAAACAGCAGCCACAATGTTTACACTAGTGGTATGCAAAACATGCAGGCTTGCCAACTCAATTCTGGCGCGCCCACAGTTGGATACGCGGTACAGCAAAAACAGCAAACTCACATGCAGTTTCAATACGAAAATCAAAATCAACACGCGTATTCCAATACAAACAATAGTTACAACAGTAATAACACTTCATGCGGCAATCCATACAAAAGGCACCGCAGTAATAACTACAATGGTAACAACGGATACAAAGGCAACAACAAAAACACAAACAGAAATAGAAATAATAATAACTACGAGCCAAGACAGCATCAAGGTTGGACTCGTAACGATCAGTACTTCCATTCAAACTCTGCTTTACCACAGCAGCCACCAGGACAAAATTGGAGCACACCTTACGACCAACAGGTAAGTTATAATGCGCAACAGCAACAACAACAGCAAAAGTTTGGAGATCATAATAGGCAATATCCGAATGTGAATATAATAGAAATGACACCTGATGCACAACCTCAATCTGTGTCAGTACCTAGTACAAATGCTAATCCAACAAACTAGAAACAGTCACTTCTATGCCCCAGGTCGTGGCTGAAGGATTCTTGCGGGGCGACTGCAATGTTAATCAGTTATTTGACACCACACTTGAACAACAGAATAATGATATGCCGAATAATTCTAAACAAAAATTACCTGTTTTATTTATAAGATACAACCACAATGAGAATATATCAGATGAACTTTTACAAGACAGTACAAAATGTCGTTCAAACACAAATGAAATTGTTTTAGCATCTACTACTGGTGTAGTAGGTGGGATTCCAACTACTATTATCCTAGATACAGGTGCAGCTGTGAGCGTTTTGTCTTTTAATTTCTATAAAAAGATGTGTGAATTGGAACCTGTGCCTGAGTTTCCTGCCCAAAACTGTAAAATAACTACTGCACTAGGTAATAAGTCATGTAGGGTTACGAAGCAAGTTTTTGTAAACATTAAAATAGGTAATGGAACCGAGCCAATCTGTCCTGTCACGGTCGCCAATATAAAATAAATAAAATAAAAAATATTATTTAAATATTAATTTTTCTATCTGTATGATGGTGATTGTGATTGTAATTGTAATAAATATTTGCTTATCTGGAACGTGGACGTTTAATTATTCGGTATCAGACGCTTGACAATGGCTTTCTCGTAAAGGCAATGTTACTCGTAGTTGACCGTGAAATAAAACTGAAATAATCGGACTTCGTAAATAAATCGTTTCCAAAGACTGCTGCGGTAGGTGCGGACTCATAATCTAAATCTCACTATTTCAATAATTTGCCAGCCATGCCAATACGTCGTACAAAGGTGATTGTCTACTAAACATAAAAAAGTTACACAGTTAGTTAAATCAGATATATTCAATGAATAAGCCTACAGTTCATAATCCTATTTACTTTTATAAATATAAATTCTTTACAGAATCGAGTGCCTAGTCTGGTTGCAACTCGCAGTATTCTTCTATAACATGAAATATGGCGGTGTGACGGACAATAGAATAAAATACGAGCTTCTCGCACCACTTCTACCAGAGCTCTCTCTTCCTCAATCAAACATAAGAGTAACGTAATTGTGCTTTTGTTTTATCAGCGACACAGCGCTGCAGTTGTGTGCCATGGGCTTTATTTATTTGTCACTGATTATTTATTTAATTAATATTTCGCGTTTCAGAGGAAACCCACGCTCGACATGCAAATGTGCCTTTATAAGTGGTGCGTCGCAATCTAATACTGACCACTCAGGAAAGGCACGTATACAGACTGTTTGAAGCATTACTCCACCTCGACGTAAGTCGGCATTGTGCCCACTATATTCAATCCCGATGCAATTTCTGTATTTCATCGTCAATATGAAGCTCCAAGGGTTACAGTAAACACCCAGTGGTGCGTCGCAATTTAATACTGGCCTCTCAGGAAAGGCACGTATACACACTGTTTGAAACATTGCTCCCTCTGGACGTAAGTCGGCATTGTGCCTACTATATTTAATCCCGATGCAATTTCTGTGTTTCATCGTCAATATGATGCTCCAAGGGTTACAGTAAACACCCAGTGGTGCGTCTCAATCTAATACTGGCCTCTCAGTAACGGGACGTATACAGACTGTTTGAAGCATTGCTCCCCCGGGACGTAAGTCGGCATTGTGCCTACTATATTCAATTCCGATGCAATTTCTGTGTTACATCGTCAATATGAAGCTCCAAGGGTTACAGTAAAAACCCAGTAGTGCGTCGCAAGCTAATACTAGCCTCTTAGTAACGGCACATATACAGACCGTTTGAAGCATTACTCCCCCTGGACGTAAGTCGACATTGTACCTACTATATTCAATCCCGAAGCAATTTCTGTGTTTCATCGTCAATATAAAGTTCCAAGGGTTACAGTAAACACCCAGTGGTGCGTCGCAATCTAATACTGGCCTCTCAGTAACGGCACATATACATACTGTTTGAAGCATTACTCCCCCTGGACGTAAGTCGGCATTGTGAATACTATATTCAATCCCGAAGCAATTTCTATGTTTCATCGTCAATATGATGCTCCAAGGGTTACAGTAATCACACAGTGGTGCATCGCAATCTAATACTGGCTATAAAATAAATAAAATAAAAAATATTATTTAAATATTAATTTTTCTATCTGTATGATGGCGATTGTGATTGTAATTGTAATTAATATTTGCTTATCTGGAACGTGGACGTTTAATTATTCGGTATCAGACGCTTGACAATGGCTTTCTCGTAAAGGAAATGTGACTCGTAGTTGACCGTGAAATAAAACTGAAATAATCGGACTTCGTAAATAAATCGTTTCCAAAGACTGCTGTGGTAGGTGCGGACTCATAATCTAAATCTCAATATTTCAATAATTTGCCAGCCATGCCAATACGTCGTACAGAGGTGATTGTCTACTAAACATAATAAGTTACATGGTTAGTTAAATCAGATATATTCAATGAATAAGCCTACAGTTCCTAATCCTACTTACTTTTATAAATATAAATTCTTTACAGAATCGAGTGCCTAGTCTGGTTGCAACTCGCAGTATTCTTCTATAACATGAAATATGGCGGTGTGCCAGACAATAGAATAAAATACGTGCTTCTCGCACCACTTCTACCAGAGCTCTCCCCTTTCTTAATCAAACATAAGAGTAACGTAATTGTGCTTTTGTTTTATCAGCGACACAGCATTACAGTTGTGTGCCATAGGCTTTATTTATTTGTCACTGATTATTTATTTAATTAATATTTCGCGTTTCCGAGGAAACTCACGCTCGGCATGCAAATGAGCCTTTATATGGCCTCTCAGTAACGGCACATATACAGACTGTTTGAGACATTGCTCCCCCTGGACGTAAGTCGGCATTGTGCCTACTATATTCAATCCCGATGCAATTTCTGTGTTTCATCGTCAATATGAAGTTCCGAGGGTTACAGTAAACACCCAGTGGTGCGTCGCAATCTAATACTGGCCTCTTAGTAACGGCACGTATACAGACTGTTTGAACCATTACTCTCCCTGGACGTAAGTAGGCATTGTGCCCACTATATTCAATCCCGATGCAATTTCTGTGTTTCATCGTCAATATGAAGCTCCAAGGGTTACAGTAAACACCCAGTGGTGCGTCGCAATCTAATACTGGCCTCTCTGTAACGGCACGTATACAGACTGTTTGAAGCATTGCTCCTCCTGGACGTAGGTCGGCATTGTGCCTACTATATTCAATCCCGATTCAATTTCTTTGTTTCATAGTCAGTATGAAGCTCCAAGGGTTACAGTAAACACCCAGTGGTGCGTCGCAATCTAATACTGGCCTCTCAGGAAAGGCACGTATACAGACTGTTTGAAGCATTACTCCCCCTGGACGTAAGTCGGCATTGTGAATACTATATTCAATCCAGAAGCAATTTCTATGTTTCATCGTCAATATGAAGCTCCAAGGGTTACAGTAAACACCCAGTGGTGCGTCGCAGTCTAATACTGGCCTCTCAGGTAAGTCATGTATACAGACTGTTTATAGCATTGATCAACCTGGACGTAAGTCGGCATTGTGCCTACTATATTCTATCCCGATGCATTTTCTGTGTTTCATCGTCAATATGAAGCTCCAAGGGTGGCAGTATACACCCAGTGGTGCGTCGCAATCTAATACTGGCCTCTCAGGAAAGGCACATATACAGACTGTCTGAAGCATTACTCCACCTGGACGTAAGTCGGCATTGTGCCTACTATATTCAATCCGAATGCAATTTCTGTGTTTCATCGTCAATATGAAGCTCCAAGGGTTACAGTAAACACCCAGTGGTGCGTCGCAATCTATTACTGCCCTCTCAGGAAAGGCACGTACACAGACTGTGTGATGCATTGCTCCCCTGGACGTAAGTTGGAATTGCGACGGCTATATTCAATCCCGATGCAATTTCTGTGTTTCATCGTCAATATGAAGCTCCAAGGGTGGCAGTAAACACCCAGTGGTGCGTCGCAATCTAATACTGGCCTCTGAGGAAAGGCATGTACGCAGACTGTTTGAAGCATTACTCCCCCTGGACGTAAGTCGGCATTGTGCCTACTATATTCAATCCCGATGCAATTTCTATGTTTCATCGTCAATATGGAGCTCCAAGGGTTACAGTAAACACCCAGTGGTGCGTCCCAATCTAATACTGGCCTCTCAGAAAAGGCACATATACAGACTGTTTGAAGCATTACTCCCCCTGGACGTAAGTCGGCATTGTGCCTACTATATTCAATCCCGATGCAATTTCTATGTTTCATCGTCAATATGAAGCTCCAAGGGTTATAGTAAACACCCAGTGGTGCGTCGCAATCTAAAACTGGCCTCTCAGTAACGGCACATATACAGCCTGTTTGAAGCATTACACCCCCAGGACGTAAGTCGGAATTGTGCCTACTATATTCAATCCCGATGCAATTTCTGTGTTTCATCGTCAATATGAAGCTCCAAGGGTTACAGTAAACATACATTGGTGCGGCGCAATCTAATACTGGTCTCTCAGGAAAGGCACGAATACAGACTGTTTGAAGCATTGCTCCCCCTGGACGTAAGTCAGCATTGTGCCTACTATATTCAATCCCGATGCAATTTCTGTATTTCATCGTCAATATGAAGTTCCAAGGGTTACAGTAAACACCCAGTGGTGCGTCGCAATCTAATACTGGCCTCTCAGGAAAGGCACATATACAGACAGTATGAAGCATTAGTCCCCCTGGACGTAAGTCGGCATTGTGCCTACTATATTCAATCCCGATGCATTTTCTGTGTTTCATCGTCAATATGAAGCTCCAAGGATTACAGTAAACACTCATTGGTGCGTCGCAATCTAATACTGGCCTCTCAGGAAAGGCACGAATACAGACTGTTTGAAGCGTTGCTCCCCCTGGACGTAAGAAGGCATTGTGCCTACTATATTCAATCCCGATGCAATTTCTGTATTTCTTCGTCAATATGAAGTTCCAAGGGTTACAGTAAACACCCAGTGGTGCGTCGCAATCTAATACTGGCCTCTCAGTAACGGCACGTATACAGACTGTTTGAAGCATTGCTCCCCCGGGACGTAAGTCGGCATTGTGCCCACTATATTCAATCCCGATGCAATTTCTGTGTTTCATCGTCTATATGAAGCTCCAAGGGTTACAGTAAACACCCTGTGGTGCGTCGCAATCTAATACTGGCCTGTTAGTAACGGCACGTATACAGACTGTTTCAAGCATTACTCCCCCTGGACGTAAGTCGGCATTGTGCCTACTATATTCAATCCCGATGCAATCTCTGTGTTTCATCGTCAATATGAAGCTCCAAGGGTTACAGTAAACACCCAGTGGTGCGTCGCAATCTGTTACTGGCCTCTCAGTAACGGCACATATACAGACTCTTTGCAGCATTACGTCCCCTGGACGTAAGTCGGCATTGTTCCTACTATATTCAATCCCGATGCAATTTCTGTGTTTCATCGTCAATATGAAGCTCCAAGGGTTACAGTAAACATCCATTGGCGCGTCGCAATCTAATACTGGCCTCTCAGGAAAGGCACGAATACAGACTGTTTGAGGCATTGCTCCCCCTGGACGTAAGTCGGCATTGTGCCTACTATATTCAATCCCGATGCAATTTCTGTATTTCATCGTCAATATGAAGTTCCAAGGGTTACAGTAAACACCCAGTGATGCGTCGCAATCTAATACTGGCCTCTCAGGAAAGGCACATATACAGACTGTTTGAAGCATTACTCCCCCTGGACGTAAGTCGGCATTGTGCCTACTATATTCCATCCCGATGCAATTTCTGTGTTTCATCGTCAATATGAAACTCCAAGGGTTACAGTAAACACCCAGTGGTGCGTCGCATTCTAATACTGGACTCTCAGGAAAGGCACGTATACTGACTGTTCGAAGCATTACTCCCCCTGGACGTAAGTCGGCATTGTGCCTACTATATTCAATCCCGATGCAATTTCTATGTTTCACCGTCAATATGAAGCTCCAAGGATTACAGTAAACACCCAGTGCTGCGTCGCAATCTAATACTGGCCTCTCAGGAAAGGCACGTATACAGACTGTTTGAAGCATTGCTCCCTCTGGACGTAAGTCGGCATTGTGCCTACTATATTTATTCCCGATGCAATTTCTGTGTTTCATCGTCAATATGATGCTCCAAGGGTTACAGAAAACACCCAGTGGTGCGTCGCAATCCAATACTGGCCTCTCAGTAACGGCACGTATAGAGACTGTTTGAAGCATTGCTACCCCTGGACGTAAGTCGGCATTGAGCCTACTATATTCAATCCTAAATGCAATTTCTGTGTTTCATCGTCAATATGAAGCTCCAAGGGTTACAGTAAACACCCAGTGGTGCGTCGCAATCTAATACTGGCCTCTCAGGAAAGGCACGTATACAGACTGTTTGAAGCATTGCTCCCCCTGGACGTAAGACGGCATTGTGCCTACTATATTTAATCCCAATGCAATTTCTGTGTTTCATCGGCAATATGATGCTCCAAGGGTTACAGTGAACACCCAGTGGTGCGTCGCAATCTAATACTGGCCTCTCTGTAACGGCACGTATACAGACTGTTTGAAGCATTGCTCCCCCTGGACGTAAGTCGGTATTGTGCCTACTATATTCAATCGCGATGCATTTTCTGTGTTTCATCGTCAATATGAAGCTCCAAGGGTTACAGTAAACACCCAGTGGTGCGTCGCAATCTAATACTGGCCTCTCAGTAACGGCACATATACAGACAGTATGAAGCATTACCCCCCCTGGACGTAAGTCGGCATTGTGCCTATTATATTCAATCCCGATGCATTTTCTGTGTTTCATCGTCAATATGAAGCTCCAAGGGTTACAGTAAAACCCATTGGTGCGCCGCAATCTAATACTGGCCTCTCAGGAAAGGCATGAATACAGACTGTTTGAAGCATTACTCCCCCTGGACGTAAGTCGGCATTGTGCCTACTATATTCAATCCCGATGCAATTTCTGTGTTTCATCGTCAATATGAAGCTCCAAGGGTTACAGTAAACACCCAGTGGTGCGTCGCAATCTAATACTGGCCTCTCAGGAAAGGCACGTATACAGATTCTTTGAAGCATTGCTCCCTCTGGACGTATGTCGGCATTGTGCCTACTATATTTAATCCCGATGCAATTTCTGTGTTTCATCGTCAATATGATGCTCCAATTGTTACAGTAAACACCCAGTGGTGCGTCGCAATCTAATACTGGCCTTTCTGTAACGGCACGTATACAGACTGTTTGAAGCATTGCTCCCCCTGGACGTAAGTCGGCATTGTGCCTACTACACTCCTGGAAATGGAAAAAAGAACACATTGACACCGGTGTGTCAGACCCACCATACTTGCTCCGGACGCTGCGAGAGGGCTGTACAAGCAATGATCACCCGCACGGCACAGCGGACACACCAGGAACCGCGGTGTTGGCCGTCGACTGGCGCTAGCTGCGCAGCATTTGTGCACCGCCGCCGTCAGTGTCAGCCAGTTTGTCGTGGCATACGGAGCTCCATCGCAGTCTTTAACACTGGTAGCATGCCGCGACAGCGTGGACGTGAACCGTATGTTGCAGTTGACGGACTTTGAGCGAGGGCGTATAGTGGGCATGCGGGACGCCGGGTGGACGTACTGCCGAATTGCTCAACACGTGGGGCGTGAGGTCTCCACAGTACATCGATGTTGTCGCCAGTGGTCGGCGGAAGGTGCACGTGCACGTCGACCTGGGACCGGACCGCAGCGACGCACGGATGCACGCCAAGGCCGTAGGATCCTACGCAGTGCCGTACAGGACCGCACCGCCACTTCCCAGCAAATTAGGGACACTGTTGCTCCTGGGGTATCGGCGAGGACCATTCGCAACCGACTCCATGAAGCTGGGCTACGGTCCCGCACACCGTTAGGCCGTCTTCCGCTCACGCCCCAACATCGTGCAGCCCGCCTCCAGTGGTGTCCCGACAGGCGTGAATGGAGGGACGAATGGAGACGTGTCGTCTTCAGCGATGAGAGTCGCTTCTGCCTTGGTGCCAATGATGGTCGTATGCGTGTTTGGCGCCGTGCAGGTGAGCGCCACAATCAGGACTGCATACAACCGAGGCACACAGGGCCAACACCCGGCATCATGGTGTGGGGAGCGATCTCCTACACTGGCCGTACACCACTGGTGATCGTCGAGGGGACACTGAATAGTGCACGGTACATCCACACCGTCATCGAACCCATCGTTCTACCATTCCTAGACCGGCAAGGGAACTTGCTGTTCCAACAGGACAATGCACGTCCGCATGTATCCCGTGCCACCCAACATGCTCTAGAAGGTGTAAGTCAACTACCCTGGCCAGCAAGATCTCCGGATCTGTCCCCCATTGAGCATGTTTGGGACTGGATGAAGCGTCGTCTCACGTGGTCTGCACGTCCAGCACGAACGCTGGTCCAACTGAGGCGCCAGGTGGAAATGGCATGGCAAGCCATTCCACAGGACTACATCCAGCATCTCTACGATCGTCTCCATGGGAGAATAGCAGCCTGCATTGCTGCGAAAGGTGGATATACACTGTACTAGTGCCGACATTGTGCATGCTCTGTTGCCTGTGTCTATGTGCCTGTGGTTCTGTCAGTGTGATCATGTGATGTATCTGACCCCAGGAATGTGACAATAAAGTTTCCCCTTCCAGGGACAATGAATTCACGGTGTTATTATTTCAATTTTCCAGGAGTGTATATTCAATCCCGATGCAATTTCTGTGTTTCATCGTCAATATGAAGATCCAAGGGTTACAGCAAACACCCAGTGGTGCGTCGCAATCTAATATTGGCCTCTCTGCGACGGCACGTATAAAGACTGTTTGAAGCATTGCTCCCCTGAACGTAAGTCAGCTTTGTGCCTACTATATTCAATCCCGATGCAATTTCTGTGTTTCATCGTCAATATGAAGCTCCAAGGGTTACAGTAAACACCCAGTGGTGCGTCGCAGTCTAATACTGGCCTCTCAGGAAAGTCATGTATACAGACTGTTTGAAGCATTGCTCCCCCTGGATGTAACTCGGCATTGTGCCTACTATATTCAATCCCGATGCATTTTCTGTGTTTCATCGTCAATATGAAGCTCCAAGGGTGGCAGTATACACCCAGTGGTGCGTCGCAATCTAATACTGGCCTCTCAGGAAAAGCACGTATACAACTGTTTGAAGCATTACTCCACCTGGACGTAAGTCGGCATTGTGCCTACTATATTCAATCCCAATGCAATTTCTGTGTTTCATCGTCAATATGAAGCTCCAAGGGTTACAGTAAACACCCAGTGGTGCGTCGCAATCTAATACTGGCCTCTCAGGAAAGGCACGTACACAGACTGTTTGAAGCATTGCTCCCCTGGACGTAAGTTGGCATTGCGCCTACTATATCAAATCCCGATGCAATTTCTGTGTTTCATCGTCAATATGAAGCTCCAAGGGTTACAGTAAACACCCAGTGGTGCGTCGCAATCTAATAATTGCCTCTCAGGAAAGGCACGTATACAGACTTTGTGTGAACCGGTAAAATTATTTCATTAATTGCTCGAGCGTCTAACACTAACCTAATGCTTCCATTTGATTTTTTGACAACAAGTAGAGGACTACAATAAGGTGAGGTGGATGGTTCAATGACCTTCCAGTCTAACATTTGTTTTAATTCTTGCCACACAGCAGGTCGTTGAGATAACGGTACGTTATATGTCTTGTGGTAGAATATCTTGTGAGGCTTAACTTCAATCTTGTATACATACGTGTTGATAACACCTAATCGTTTGGAAAAAACTTGTAAATATTTGGATAACACTTCCTGTAGTTTTATACGTTCATGTACACTGAGAGCTGTAGCTTCACTTATCTTATGATCAAGCAATGTTTTCAAGTCCATTATCTCTGTGTCAGATGAGTGTGTTTGCATATCTTGAATGTCATTGTCAAGTACTAACTGAACCTTGTACCCTGTACAGTGTTTGTCATGCTTTAGAGTTCTCCTGTCCAAATCAATAATAATTACACTGCCTTTATCATTTAAAATACATTTACCTTTTGAGAAGTCTATAATAGAGTCCTTCTCGCTCATAATATCTATTCCTAATATGCAATTAGTCACAAGGTTTTGTACAACCGGGAATGGCCATTGTACGGTTCCATTACCTATTTTAACGTTTACAAAAACTTGCTTCGTAACCCTACATGACTTATTACCTAGTGCAGTAGTTATTTTACAGTTTTGGGCAGGAAACTCAGGCACAGGTTCCAATTCACACATTTTTTTATAGAAATTAAAAGACAAAACGCTCACAGCTGCACCTGTATCTAGGATAATAGTAGTTGGAATCCCACCTACTACACCAGTAGTAGATGCTAAAACAATTTCATTTGTGTTTGAACGACATTGTGTACTGTCTTGTAAAAGTTCATCTGATATATTCTAATTGTGGTTGTATCTTATAAATAAAACAGGTAATTTTTGTTTAGAATTATTCGGCATATCATTATTCTGTTGTTCAAGTGTGGTGTCAAATAACTGATTAACATTGCAGTCGCCCCGCAAGAATTCTTCAGCCACGACCTGGGGCATAGAAGTGACTGTTTCTAGTTTGTCGGATTAGCATTTGTACTAGGTACTGACACAGATTGAGGTTGTGCATCAGGTGTCATTTCTATTATATTCACATTCGGATATTGCCTATTATGATCTCCAAACTTTTGCGGTTGTTGTTGCTGTTGCGCATTATAACTTACCTGTCGGTCGTAAGGTATGCTCCAATTTTGTCCTGGTGGATGCTGTGGTAAAGCAGAGTTTGAATGGAAGTACTGATCGTTACGAGTCCAACCTTGATGCTGTCTTGGCTCGTAGTTATTATTATTTCTATTTCTGTTTGTGTTTTTGTTGTTGCCTTTGTATCCGTTGTTACCGTTGTAGTTATTACCGCGGTGCCTTTTGTATGGATTGCCGCATGAAGTGTTATTACTGTTGTAACTATTGTTTGTATTGAAATACGCGTGTTGATTTTGATTTTCGTATTGAGACGGCATGTGAGTTTGCTGTTTTTGCTGTACCGCGTATCCAACTGTGGGCGCGCCAGAATTGAGTTGGCAAGCCTGCATGTTTTGCATACCACTAGTGTAAACATTGTAGCTGCTGTTTTGCCGCGCGAAGCGCTGATCTTCAAGTAACATGTCAACCGAATCTAAGGCTGTTAAAAAATAATCTGAATCGTCATCCGGGATATGTAGGAGTTTTTCTTTAATGTTGAAAGGCAATTTGGCCTTCAACGCACGGAGATTATCACGCATTGCGACTGGTTCGTCTAAAAAGTGTCCCATGTTCAAGTATTTTTCAAAATATCTGCGTAAGTTGCCATTTTTACTGTTAAAAGTTTCAGGTTCTAAAATTTGTCTTCTGAGTCGCTCCTGGACGGATTGCGACCAGAATTTGTTGAGTAAAGCACGCTCAAACTCACTGTACGTGGTACATACGTCAGCTTGACTGTATGCCCGGACAGCTGCATCGCCTTGGATGTATCCGACAATATATGAAATCTTTTTCCGGTCACTCCAAGTGCGTGGAAATGCGTTACTAAAAGATTTAAGAAAAATCACCGGATGAATGGTTCGTTTTTCTGGGATAAAAATCTGAAATTGCCTGTGTTTCATTAAGCTTTCTTCTTCCTTCGTATTGTGATATGGATTTATTCCACTGTAATTACTGGTATGTTCAGCTGGCGAGTAATTACGATAATGTTGCTGTGGTTTACCATGATAATAGCTTGTGTTTGTGTTTGCACATCGTGGTATGTGTTGTAGTCGTGGAGTGTTTTGTTCTTGTGTGTTTGTCGTGTGCGGTATGTGTGTGTCATACTCGAATGTATATTGGTTCCTGAACTGTGCGTTTTGACTGATATTTTCGTTACATTCAGACTATGGTCGATCGGTGAATTGTCTCATGGGTGCAGTGACGGATTGTACTGCGTCACTGATCAGCTGTTTGTTATTAGTAATGTATTGCGCTACGGAGTCGTGCACAATTGTTGGTAAATTTTCACGTAAGCATCTATCAAAATGTTTGTCTTTGTTCACTACCCAATCATGAAATTCTTTATTAATATTTTGAAAATGAGCTGTGGCATCAGATTGTAAGATGTCAGTCAGGTGTTGTTCAACATTGTCAAATTTATTCTGTACGTCAGTAATTCGTTTTTCAAGGTTGTCATGTACTGAAGGATATGTTTGAATTTGTTCAGTAAGAACTTCACACGTGACATTAAGGTTTTTTACTTGTGTCTGTAAAAGTGCTACGTCAGTTGTAGTCTTTTCTTTTCTCGTATTAAGCTGGGAAAATTTTGTACTGAGTTCAGTCATCTGTTTGGTCAGTGTGGCGTATATAAGTTCCACACGTTTACATAAAGTGTCATTACCTGTCTTGAGTGCTATGAGGTCAGATTTAATTGCGTCATTTTGTGTCTGTAAGGTTGCCATGTTTTCGGCGTTCTGTTTCCTTATGTATGCCAAATTTTCTGCGTTTTGTTTCATTAGCATTTGTAACATGTCGGCAATGTTTACTGTTTGCAAGGTCTGTGCCCCCGTCGCGTCATTAGACGTGACGTCATGCATCAACATGGGCTCTGACTGAGACTTTGAAATTTTTGTAGTGGATGGCCTATTGCCAAAATTTCCGTCAACACTTGCGTCAATGTTTGATAAATCGTCACTACCGGTTGCTGTCGTAAAGTCATTTTCTAACATTTGTCTCTCGTCCGAGTCGGATTCCGTCTGAATAGTACGTCTTTGCTGTTCCATTTTTGCGTATTGATTTCTAGTTATTACCATGCCACACGTGATATATGTTTCAAGAAAACATTTGACACTGATTTTAAAATAAAATGCAGTTGAGCATGATTCGCTCGTAGCAACAATGGCTGTCTGTTAATTTAAAAATATAAACTGAATTTGACATTATTGGTAATGGCTGCTGTCCATGTTACTACGTATCGTACAGAAGTCGGCCATATTGTACTCTCATGTATTGGTATTGTTGCATACGTTATTGTTTAAGGAAAAGTACCGAGAATGAAATTTATCACTGAAAACTGTTATGCACGAAAGAAACACTACAGAATCTACTGAAAAGCTAATACACTGAATTATACGTCTGGGCAAGCCTGCTAATGCAAAGATGCTGCGTCTTACCTTATTTTGCTGGAAGTTTCATTGCGTCTTCCCGCAAAATATTAGAATTGGAAAATATCTTCAGATTTTTTTGTTATCTCTCATACATTCACATCCAGGTCCAGAAAGTTGATTTTTCACATGAGACAAAGAGAACAATGTAACAAATGACAAAATAACAAGTCCGACACGCAGTCGCCAATATAAAATAAATAAAATAAAAACATTGTTTAAATATTAATTATTCTATCTGTATGATGGTGATTGTAATTGTAATTGATATTTGCTTATCTGGAACGTGGACGTTTAATTATTCGGTATCAGACGCTTGACAATGGCTCTTTCGTAAAGGCAATGTTACTCGTAGTTGACAGTGAAATAAAACTGAAATAATCGGACTTCGTAAATAAATCGTTTCCAAGGACTGCTGCGGTAGGTGCGGACTCATAATCTAAATCTCAATATTTCAATAATTTGCCAGCCATGCCAATACGTCGTACAAAGGTGATTGTCAACTAAACATAAAAAGGTTACACAGTTAGTTAAATCAGATATATTCAATGAATAAGCCTACAGTTCATAATCCTACTTACTTTTATAAATATAAATTCTTTACAGAATCGAGTGCCTAGTCTGGTTGCAACTCGCAGTATTCTACTATAACATGAAATATGGCGGTGTGCCAGACAATAGAATAAAATACGTGCTTCTCGCACCACTTCTACCAGAGCTCTCCCTTTTCTAATCAAACATAAGAGTAACGTAATTGTGCTTTTGTTTTATCAGCGACACAGCGCTGCAGTTGTGTGCCATAGGCTTTATTTATTTGTCACTGATTATTTATTTAATTAATATTTCGAGTTTCCGAGGAAGCTCACGCTCGGCATGCAAATGTGCCTTTATATGGCCTCTCAGTAACGGCACATATACAGACTGTTTGAAGCATTACTCCCCCTGGACGTAAGTCGGCATTGTGCCTACTATATTCAATCCCGATGCATTTTCTGTGTTTCATCGTCAATATGAAGCTCCAAGGGTGGCAGTATACACCCATTGGTGCGTCGCAATCTAATACTGGCCTCTCAGGAAAGGCACGTATACAACTGTTTGAAGCATTACTCCACCTGGACGTAAGTCGGCATTGTGCCTACTATATTCAATCCCAATGCAATTTCTGTATTTCATCGTCAATATGATGCTCCAAGGGTTACAGTAAACACCCAGTGGTGCGTCGCAATCTAATACTGGCCTCTCAGGAAAGGCACGTACACAGACTGTTTGAAGCATTGCTCCCCTGGATGTAAGTTGGCATTGCGCCTACTATATCAAATACCGATGCAATTTCTGTGTTTCATCGTCAATATGAAGCTCCAAGGGTTACAGTAACCACCCAGTGGTGCGTCGCAATCTAATAATTGCCTCTCAGGAAAGGCACGTATACAGACTGTTTGTAGCATATCTCTCCCTGGACGTAAGTCGGCATTGTGGCTACTATATTCAATCCCGATGCAATTTCTGTGCTTCATCGTCAATATGAAGCTCCAAGGCTTACAGTAAACACCCTGTGGTGCGTCGCAATCTAATACTGGCCTCTCAGTAACGGCACGTATACAGACTGTTTGAAGCAATGCTCCCCCTGGACGTAAGTCGGCATTATGCCTACTAAATTCAATCCCATTGCAATTTCTGTGTTTCATCGTCAATATGAAGCTCCAAGGGTTACAGTAAACACCCAGTGGTGCGTCGCAATCTAATACTGGCCTCTCAGGAAAGGCACGTATACAGACTGTTTGAAGCATTGCTCCCCCTGGACGTAAGTCGAAATTGTGCCTACTATATTTAATCCCGATGCAATTTCTGTGTTTCATCGTCAATATGATGCTCCAAGGGTTACAGTAAACACCCAGTGGTGCGTCGCAATCTAATACTGGCCTCTCAGTAACGGCACGTATACAGACTGTTTGAAGCATTGCTCCCCCTGGACGTAAGTCGGCATTGCGCTACTATTTTCATTCCCGATGCAATTGCTGTGTTTCATCGTCAATATGAAGTTCCAAGGGTTACAGTAAACACCCAGTGGTGCGTCGCAACCTAATACTGGCCTCTCAGGAAAGGCATGTATACAGACTGTTTGAAGCATTACTCCCCCTGGACGTAAGTCGGCATTGTGCCTACTATATTCAATCCCGATGCAATTTCTGAGTTTCATAGTCCATATGAAGCTCCAATGGTTACAGTAAACACCCAGTGCTGCGTCGCAATGTAATACTGGCCTCGCTGTAACGGCACGTATACAGACTGTTTGAAGCATTACTCCCCCTGGACGTAAGTCGGCATTGTGCCTACTATATTCAATCCCGATGCAATTTCTGTGTTTCATCGTCAATATGAAGCTCCAAGGGTTACAGTAAACCCCCAGTGGTGCGTCGCAGTCTAATACTGTCCTCTCAGTAACGGCACATACACATACTGTTTGAAGCATTACTCCCCCTGGACGTAAGTCGGCATTGTGCCTACTATATTCAATCCCGATGCAATTTCTGTCTTTCATAGTCAATATGAAGCTCCAAGGGTTACAGTAAACACGCAGTGGTGTGTCGCAATCTAATACTGGCCTCTCAGGAAAGGCACGCATACAGACTGTTTGAAGCATTGCTCCCCCTGAACGTAGGTCGGCATTGTGCCTACTATATTCAATTCCGATGCAATTTCTGTGTTTCATCGTCAATATGAAGCTCCAAGAATTACAGTAAACACCCAGAGGTGCGTCGTAATCTAAAACTGGCCTCTCAGGAAAGGCACGTACACAGACTTTTTGAAGCATTGCTCCCCCTGGACGTAAGTCGGCATTGTGCCTACTATATTCAATCCCGATGCAATATCTGTGTTTCATCGTCAATATGAAGCTCCAATGGTTACAGTAAACACCCAGTGGTGCGTCTCAATCTAATACCGGCCTCTCTGTAATGGCACGTATACAGACTGTTTGAAGCTTTGCTGCCCCTGGACGAAAGTCGGCATTGTGGCTACTATATTCAACCCAGATGCAATATCTGTGTTTCATCGTCAATATGAAGCTCCAAGGGTTACAGTAACCACCCAGTGGTGCGTCGCAATCTAATACTGGCCTCTTTGTAACGGCACGTATTAAGACTGTTTGAAGCATTGCTCCCCTGAACGTAAGTCGGCATTGTGCCTACTATATTCAATCCCGATGCAATTTCTGTGTTTCATCGTCAATATGAAGCTCAAAGCGTTACAGTAAACACGCAGAGGTGCGTCGCAGTCTAATACTGGCCTCTCAGGAAAGTCACGTATACAGACTTTTTGTAGCATTACTCTCCCTGGACGTAAGTCGGCATTGTGCCTACTATATTTAATCCCGATGCAATTTCTGTGTTTCATCGTCAATATGAAATTCCAAGGGTTACAGTAAACACCCAATTGTGCGTCGCAATCTAATACTGGCCTCTCAGGAAAGGCACGTATACAGACTGTTTGAAGCATTACTCCCACTGGACATAAGTCGGCATTGTGCCTACTATACTCAATCCCGATGCAATTTCTGTGTTTCATCGTCAATATGAAGCTCCATGGATTACAGTAAACACCCAGTGGTGCGTCGCAATCTAATACTGGAATCTTAGGACAGGCACGTATACAACTCTATGAAGCATTGCTCCCCCTGGATGTAAGTCGGCTTTGTGCCTACTATATTCAATCCCGATGCAATTTCTGTGTTTTATCGTCAATATGAAGCTCCAAGGGTTACAGTAAACACCCAGTGGTGCGTCGCAATCTAATACTGGCCTCTCAGGAAAGGCCGTATACAGACTGTTTGAAGCATTACTCCCCCTGGACGTAAGTCGGCATTGTGCCTACTATATTCAATCCCGATGCAATTTCTGTGTTTCATCGTCAATATGAAGCTCCAAGGGTTACAGTAAACACCCAGTGGTGTGTCGCAATCTAATTCTGGCCTCTCAGTTACGGCACATATACAGACTGTTTGAAGCATTACTCCCCCTGGACGTAAGTCGGCATTGTGCCTACTATATACAATCCCGATGCAATTTCTGTGTTTCATCGTCAATATGAAGCTCCAACGGTTACAGTAAACACCCAGTGGTGCGTCGCAATATAATACTGGTATCTCAGTAACTGCACGTATAGAGACTGTTTGAAGCATTTCTCCCCCTGGACGTAAGTCGGCATTGTGCCTACTATATTCAATCCCGATGCAATTTCTGTGTTTCATCGTCAATATGAAGCTCCAAGGGTTACAGTAAACACCCAGTGGTGCGTCGCAATCTAATACTGGCCTCTCAGGAAAGGCACGTATACAGACTGTTTGAAGCATTAATCCCCCCGGACGTAAGTCCACATTATGATTACTATATTCAATCCCGATGCAATTTCTGTGTTTCATCGTCAATATGAAGCTCCAAGGGTTACAGTAAACACCCAGTGGAGCGTCGCAATCTAATACTGGCCTCTCAGTAACGGCACATATACTGACTGTTTGAAGCACTACTCCCCCTGGACGTAAGTCGGCATTGTGATTACTATATTCAATCCCGATGCAATTTCTGTGTTTGTTCGTCAATATGAAGCTCCAAGGGTTACAGTAAACACCCAGTGGTGCGTCACAATCTAATACTGGCCTCTCAGTAACGGCACGTATACAGACCCTTTAAAGCAATCCTCCCCCTGGACGTAAGTCGGCATTGTGCCTACTATATTCAATCCCGAAGCAATTTCTGTGTTTCATAGTCAATATGAAGCTCCAAGGGTTACAGTAGACACCCAGTGGTAGGTCGCAATGTAATACTGGCCTCTCAGGAATGGTACGTATACAGACTGTTTGAAGCGTTGCTCCCCCTGGACGTAAGTCGGCATTGTGCCTACTATATTCAATCCCGATGCAATTTCTGTGTTTCATCGTCAATATGAAGCTCCAAGGGTTACAGTAAACACCGAGTGGTGCGTCGCAATCTAATACTGACCTCTCAGGAAAGGCACGTATACAGACTGTTTGTAGCATTACTCTCCCTGGACGTAAGTCGGCATTGAGCCTACTATATTCAATCCCGATGCAATTTCTGTGTTTCATCGTCAATATGAAGTTCCAAGGGTTACAGTAAACACCCAGTGGTGCGTCGCAACCTAATACTGGCCTCTCAGGAAAGGCACGTATACAGACTGTTTGAAGCATTACTCCCCCTGGACGTAAGTCTGCATTGTGCCTACTATATTCAATCCCGATGCAATTTCTGAGTTTCATAGTCCATATGAAGCTCCAATGGTTACAGTAAACACCCAGTGGTGCGTCGCAATGTAATACTGGCCTCGCTGTAACGGCACGTATACAGACTGTTTGAAGCATTACTCCCCCTGGACGTAAGTCGGCATTGTACCTACTATATTCAATCCCGATGCAATTTCTGTGTTTCATCGTCAATATGAAGCTCCAAGGGTTACAGTAAACACCCAGTGGTGCGTCGCAGTCTAATACTGGCCTCTCAGTAACGGCACATACACATACTGTTTGAAGCATTACTCCCCCTGGACGTAAGTCGGCATTGTGCCTACTATATTCAATCCCGATGCAATTTCTGTCTTTCATAGTCAATATGAAGCTCCAAGGGTTACTGTAAACACCCAGTGGTGCGTCGCAATCTAATACTGGCCTCTCAGGAAAGGCATGTATACAGACTGTTTGAAGCATTACTCCCCCTGGACGTAAGTCGGCATTGTGCCTACTATATTCAATCCCGATGCAATTTCTGAGTTTCATAGTCCATATGAAGCTCCAATGGTTACAGTAAACACCCAGTGCTGCGTCGCAATGTAATACTGGCCTCGCTGTAACGGCACGTATACAGACTGTTTGAAGCATTACTCCCCCTGGACGTAAGTCGGCATTGTGCCTACTATATTCAATCCCGATGCAATTTCTGTGTTTCATCGTCAATATGAAGCTCCAAGGGTTACAGTAAACCCCCAGTGGTGCGTCGCAGTCTAATACTGTCCTCTCAGTAACGGCACATACACATACTGTTTGAAGCATTACTCCCCCTGGACGTAAGTCGGCATTGTGCCTACTATATTCAATCCCGATGCAATTTCTGTCTTTCATAGTCAATATGAAGCTCCAAGGGTTACAGTAAACACGCAGTGGTGTGTCGCAATCTAATACTGGCCTCTCAGGAAAGGCACGCATACAGACTGTTTGAAGCATTGCTCCCCCTGAACGTAGGTCGGCATTGTGCCTACTATATTCAATTCCGATGCAATTTCTGTGTTTCATCGTCAATATGAAGCTCCAAGAATTACAGTAAACACCCAGAGGTGCGTCGTAATCTAAAACTGGCCTCTCAGGAAAGGCACGTACACAGACTTTTTGAAGCATTGCTCCCCCTGGACGTAAGTCGGCATTGTGCCTACTATATTCAATCCCGATGCAATATCTGTGTTTCATCGTCAATATGAAGCTCCAATGGTTACAGTAAACACCCAGTGGTGCGTCTCAATCTAATACCGGCCTCTCCGTAATGGCACGTATACAGACTGTTTGAAGCTTTGCTGCCCCTGGACGAAAGTCGGCATTGTGGCTACTATATTCAACCCAGATGCAATATCTGTGTTTCATCGTCAATATGAAGCTCCAAGGGTTACAGTAACCACCCAGTGGTGCGTCGCAATCTAATACTGGCCTCTTTGTAACGGCACGTATTAAGACTGTTTGAAGCATTGCTCCCCTGAACGTAAGTCGGCATTGTGCCTACTATATTCAATCCCGATGCAATTTCTGTGTTTCATCGTCAATATGAAGCTCAAAGCTTTACAGTAAACACGCAGAGGTGCGTCGCAGTCTAATACTGGCCTCTCAGGAAAGTCACGTATACAGACTTTTTGTAGCATTACTCTCCCTGGACGTAAGTCGGCATTGTGCCTACTATATTTAATCCCGATGCAATTTCTGTGTTTCATCGTCAATATGAAATTCCAAGGGTTACAGTAAACACCCAATTGTGCGTCGCAATCTAATACTGGCCTCTCAGGAAAGGCACGTATACAGACTGTTTGAAGCATTACTCCCACTGGACATAAGTCGGCATTGTGCCTACTATACTCAATCCCGATGCAATTTCTGTGTTTCATCGTCAATATGAAGCTCCATGGATTACAGTAAACACCCAGTGGTGCGTCGCAATCTAATACTGGAATCTTAGGACAGGCACGTATACAACTCTATGAAGCATTGCTCCCCCTGGATGTAAGTCGGCTTTGTGCCTACTATATTCAATCCCGATGCAATTTCTGTGTTTTATCGTCAATATGAAGCTCCAAGGGTTACAGTAAACACCCAGTGGTGCGTCGCAATCTAATACTGGCCTCTCAGGAAAGGCCGTATACAGACTGTTTGAAGCATTACTCCCCCTGGACGTAAGTCGGCATTGTGCCTACTATATTCAATCCCGATGCAATTTCTGTGTTTCATCGTCAATATGAAGCTCCAAGGGTTACAGTAAACACCCAGTGGTGTGTCGCAATCTAATTCTGGCCTCTCAGTTACGGCACATATACAGACTGTTTGAAGCATTACTCCCCCTGGACGTAAGTCGGCATTGTGCCTACTATATACAATCCCGATGCAATTTCTGTGTTTCATCGTCAATATGAAGCTCCAACGGTTACAGTAAACACCCAGTGGTGCGTCGCAATATAATACTGGTATCTCAGTAACTGCACGTATAGAGACTGTTTGAAGCATTTCTCCCCCTGGACGTAAGTCGGCATTGTGCCTACTATATTCAATCCCGATGCAATTTCTGTGTTTCATCGTCAATATGAAGCTCCAAGGGTTACAGTAAACACCCAGTGGTGCGTCGCAATCTAATACTGGCCTCTCAGGAAAGGCACGTATACAGACTGTTTGAAGCATTAATCCCCCCGAACGTAAGTCCACATTATGATTACTATATTCAATCCCGATGCAATTTCTGTGTTTCATCGTCAATATGAAGCTCCAAGGGTTACAGTAAACACCCAGTGGGGCGTCGCAATCTAATACTGGCCTCTCAGTAACGGCACATATACTGACTGTTTGAAGCACTACTCCCCCTGGACGTAAGTCGGCATTGTGATTACTATATTCAATCCCGATGCAATTTCTGTGTTTGTTCGTCAATATGAAGCTCCAAGGGTTACAGTAAACACCCAGTGGTGCGTCACAATCTAATACTGGCCTCTCAGTAACGGCACGTATACAGACCCTTTAAAGCAATCCTCCCCCTGGACGTAAGTCGGCATTGTGCCTACTATATTCAATCCCGAAGCAATTTCTGTGTTTCATAGTCAATATGAAGCTCCAAGGGTTACAGTAGACACCCAGTGGTAGGTCGCAATCTAATACTGGCCTCTCAGGAATGGTACGTATACAGACTGTTTGAAGCGTTGCTCCCCCTGGACGTAAGTCGGCATTGTGCCTACTATATTCAATCCCGATGCAATTTCTGTGTTTCATCGTCAATATGAAGCTCCAAGGGTTACAGTAAACACCGAGTGGTGCGTCGCAATCTAATACTGACCTCTCAGGAAAGGCACGTATACAGACTGTTTGTAGCATTACTCTCCCTGGACGTAAGTCGGCATTGAGCCTACTATATTCAATCCCGATGCAATTTCTGTGTTTCATCGTCAATATGAAGTTCCAAGGGTTACAGTAAACACCCAGTGGTGCGTCGCAACCTAATACTGGCCTCTCAGGAAAGGCACGTATACAGACTGTTTGAAGCATTACTCCCCCTGGACGTAAGTCTGCATTGTGCCTACTATATTCAATCCCGATGCAATTTCTGAGTTTCATAGTCCATATGAAGCTCCAATGGTTACAGTAAACACCCAGTGGTGCGTCGCAATGTAATACTGGCCTCGCTGTAACGGCACGTATACAGACTGTTTGAAGCATTACTCCCCCTGGACGTAAGTCGGCATTGTACCTACTATATTCAATCCCGATGCAATTTTTGTGTTTCATCGTCAATATGAAGCTCCAAGGGTTACAGTAAACACCCAGTGGTGCGTCGCAGTCTAATACTGGCCTCTCAGTAACGGCACATACACATACTGTTTGAAGCATTACTCCCCCTGGACGTAAGTCGGCATTGTGCCTACTATATTCAATCCCGATGCAATTTCTGTCTTTCATAGTCAATATGAAGCTCCAAGGGTTACTGTAAACACCCAGTGGTGCGTCGCAATCTAATACTGGCCTCTCAGGAAAGGCACGCATACAGACTGTTTGAAGCATTGCTCCCCCTGAACGTAGGTCGGCATTGTGCCTACTATATTCAATTCCGATGCAATTTCTGTGTTTCATCGTCAATATGAAGCTCCAAGAATTACAGTAAACACCCAGTGGTGCGTCGCAATCTAAAACTGGCCTCTCAGGAAAGGCACGTACACAGACTTTTTGAAGCATTGCTCCCCCTGGACGTAAGTCGGCATTGTGCCTACTATATTCAATCCCGATGCAATTTCTGTGTTTCATCGTCAATATGAAGCTCCAATGGTTACAGTAAACACCCAGTGGTGCGTCTCAATCCAATACCGGCCTCTCTGTAACGGCACGTATACAGACTGTTTGAAGCATTGCTCCCCCTGGACGAAAGTCGGCATTGTGCCTACTATATTCAACCCTGATGCAATTTCTGTGTTTCATCGTCAATATGAAGCTCCAAGGGTCACAGTAACCACCCAGTGGTGCGTCGCAATCTAATACTGGCCTCTCTGTAACGACACGTATTAAGACTGTTTGAAGCATTGCTCCCCTGAACGTAAGTCGGCATTGTGCCTACTATATTCAATCCCGATGCAATTACTGTGTTTCATCGTCAATATGAAGCTCAAAGGGTTACAGTAAACATGCAGAGGTGCGTCGTAGTTTAATTCTGGCCTCTCAGGAAAGTCACGTATACAGACTGCTTGTAGCATTACTCTCCCTGGACGTAAGTCGGCATTGTGCCTACTATATTTAATCCCGATGCAATTTCTGTGTTTCATCGTCAATATGAAATTCCAAGGGTTACATTAAACACCCAATTGTGCGTCGCAATCTAATACTGGCCTCTCAGGAAAGGCACGTATACAGACTGTTTGAAGCATTACTCCCCCTGGACGTAAGTTGGCATTGTGCCTACTATACTCAATCCCGATGCAATATCTGTGTTTCATCGTCAATATGAAGCTCCATGTGTTACAGTAAACACCCAGTGGTGCGTCGCAATCTAATACTGGAATCTCAGGACAGGCACGTATACAACTGTATGAAGCATTGCTCCCCCTGGATGTAAGTCGGCTTTCTGCCTACTATATTCAATCCCGATGCAATTTCTGTGTTTTATCGTCAATATGAAGCTCCAAGGGTTACAGTAAACACCCAGTGGTGCGTCGCAATCTAATACTGGCCTCTCAGGAAAGGCCGTATACAGACTGTTTGAAGCATTACTCCCCCTGGACGTAAGTCGGCATTGTGCCTACTATATTCAATCCCAATGCAGTTTCTGTGTTTCATTCTCAATATGAAGCTCGAAGGGTTACAGTAAACACCCAGTGGTGTGTCGCAATCTAATTATGGCCTCTCAGTTACGGCTCATATACAGACTGTTTGAAGCATTACTCCCCCTGGACGTAAGTCGGCATTGTGCCTACAATATACAATCCCGATGCAATTTCTGTGTTTCATCGTCAATATGAAGCTCCAACGGTTACAGTAAACACCCAGTGGTGCGTCGCAATGTAATACTGGTATCTCAGTAACTGCACGTATAGAGACTGTTTGAAGCATTTCTCCCCCTGGACGTAAGTCGGCATTGTGCCTACTATATTCAATCCCGATGCAATTTCTGTGTTTCATCGTCAATATGAAGCTCCAAGGGTTACAGTAAACACCCAGTGGTGCGTCGCAATCTAATACTGGCATCTCAGGAAAGGCACGTATACAGACTGTTTGAAGCATTACTCCCCCTGGACGTAAGTCCGCATTATGATTACTATATTCAATCCCGATGCAATTTCTGTGTTTCATCGTCAATATGAAGCTCCAAGGGTTACAGTAAACATCCAGTGGAGCGTCGCAATCTAATACTGGCCTCTCAGTAACGGCACATATACAGACTGTTGGAAGCACTACTCCCCCTGGACGTAAGTCGGCATTGTGATTACTATATTCAATCCCGATGCAATTTCTGTGTTTCTTCGTCAATATGAAGCTCCAATGTTACAGTAATCATCCAGTGATGCGTCACAATCTAATACTGGCCTCTCAATAACGGCACGTATACAGACCCTTTAAAGCATTCCTCCCCCTGGACGTAAGTCGGCATTGTGCCTACTATATTCAATCCCGAAGCAATTTCTGTGTGTCATAGTCTATATGAAGCTCCAAGGGTTACAGTAGACACCCAGTGGTACGTCGCAATCTAATACTGGCCTCTCAGGAAAGGCACGTATACAGACTGTTTGAAGCATTGCTCCCCCTGGACGTAAGTCGGCATTGTGCCTACTATATTCTATCCCGATGCAATTTCTGTGTTTCATCGTCAATATGAAGCACCAAGGGTTACAGTAAACTCCCAGTGGTGCGTCGCAATGTAATACTGGCCTCTCAGGGAGGGCACGTATAGAGACTGTTTGAAGCATTGCTCCGCCTGGACGTAAGTCGGAATTGTGCCTACTATATTCAATCCCGATGCAATTTCTGTGTTTCATCGTCAACATGAAGCTCCAAGGGTTACAGTAAACACCCAGTGGTGCGTCGCAATCTAATACTGGCCTCTCAGCAAAGGCACGTATACAGACTGTTTGAAGCATTACTCCCCCTGGACGTAAGTCGGCATTGTGCCTACTATATTCAATCCCGATGCAATTTCTGAGTTTCATAGTCAATATGAAGCTCCAATGGTTACAGTATACACCCAGTGGTGCGTCGCAATGTAATACTGGCCTCGCTGTAACGGCACGTATACAGACTGTTTGAAGCATTACTCCCCCTGGACGTAAGTCGGCATTGTGCCTACTATATTCAATCCCGATGCAATTTCTGTGTTTCATCGTCAATATGAAGCTCCAAGGGTTACAGTAAACACCCAGTGGTGCGTCGCAGTCTAATACTGGCCTCTCAAGAAAGTCACGTATGCAGAGTGTTTGAAGCATTGCTTCCTCTGGACGTAAGTCGGCATTGTGCCTACTATATTCAATCCCGATGCAATTTCTGTGTTTCATCGTCAATATGAAGCTCCAAGGGTTACAGTAAACACCCAGTGGTGCGTCGCAAACTAATACTGGCCGCTCAGTAACGGCACATACACATACTGTATGAAGCATTACTCCCCCTGGACGTAAGTCGGCATTGTGCCTACTATATTCAATCCCGATGCAATTTCTGTCTCTCATAGTCAATATAAAGCTCCAAGGGTTACAGTAAACACCCAGTGGTGCGTCGCAATCTAATACTGGCCTCTCAGGAAAGGCACGCATACAGACTGTTTGAAGCATTGCTCCCCCTGAACGTAGGTCGGCATTGTGCCTACTATATTCAATCCCGATGCAATTTCTGTGTTTCATCGTCAATATGAAGCTCCAATGGTTACAGTAAACACCCAGTGGTGCGTCTCAATCTAATACTGGCCTCTCTGTAACGGCACGTATACAGACTGTTTGAAGCTTTGCTCCCCCTGGACGAAAGTCGGCATTGTGGCTACTATATTCAACCCAGATGCAATATCTGTGTTTCATCGTCAATATGAATTGCAAGGGTTACAGTAAACACCAAGTGGTGCGTCGCAGTCTAATACTGGCCTCTAAGTAACGGCACGTATACAGACTGTTTGAAGCATTGCTCCCCCTGGACGTAAGTCGGCATTGTGCCTACTATATTCAATCCCGATGCAATTTCTGTGTTTCTTCGTCAATATGAAGCTCAAAGGGTTACAGTAAACACCCAGAGGTGCGTCGCAGTCTAATACTGGAATCTCAGGACAGGCACGTATACAACTGTATGAAGCATTGCTCCCCCTGGATGTAGGTCGGCTTTGTGCCTACTATATTCAATCCCGATGCAATTTCTATGTTTTATCGTCAATATGAAGCTCCAAGGGTTACAGTAAACACCCAGTGGTGCGTCGCAATCTAATACTGGCCTCTCAGGAAAGGCCGTATACAGACTGTTTGAAGCATTACTCCCCCTGGACGTAAGTCGGCATTGTGCCTACTATACTCTATCCCGGTGCAATTTCTGTGTTTCATCGTCAATATGAAGCTCCATGGGTTACAGTAAACACTCAGTGGTGCGTCGGAATCTAATACTGGAATCTCAGGACAGGCACGTATACAACTGTATGAAGCATTGCTCCCCCTGGATGTAGGTCGGCTTTGCGCCTACTATATTCAGCCCCGATGCAATTTCTATGTTTTATCGTCAATATGAAGCTCCAAGGGTTACAGTAAACACCCAGTGGTGCGTCGCAATCTAATACTGGCCTCTCAGGAAAGGCCGTATACTGACTGTTTGAAGCATTACTCCCCCTGGACGTAAGTCGGCATTGTGCCTACTATATTCAATCCCAATGCAGTTTCTGTGTTTCATTCTCAATATGAAGCTCGAAGGGTTACAGTAAACACCCAGTGGTGTGTCGCAATCTAATTCTGGCCTCTCAGTAACGGCACATATACAGGCTGTTTGAAGCATTACTCCCCCAGGACGTAAGACGGCATTGTGCCTACTATATACAATGCCGATGCAATTTCTTTGTTCATCGTCAATATGAAGCTCCAAGGGTTACAGTAAAAACCCAGTGGTGTGTCGCAATCTAATACTGGCCTCTCAGGAAAGGCACGTATACAGACTGTTTGAAGCATTACTCCCCCTGGACGTAAGTCCGCATTATGATTACTATATTCAATCCCGATGCAATTTCTGTGTTTCATCGTCAATATGATGCTCCAAGGGTTACAGTAAACATCAGTGGAGCGTCGCAATCTAATACTGGCCTCTCAGGAAAGGCACGTATACAGACTGTTTGAAGCATAACTCCCCCTGGACGTAAGTCGGCATTGTGCCTACTATATTCAATCCCAATGCAGTTTCTGTGTTTCATTCTCAATACGAAGCTCCAAGGGTTACAGTAAAAACCCAGTGGTGTGTCGCAATCTAATACTGGCCTCACAGTAACGGCACGTATACAGACTGTTTGAAGCATTCCTCCCCCTGGACGTAAGTCAGCATTGTGCCTCTTATTTTCAATCCCGATGCAATTTCTGTGTTTCATCGTGAATATGAAGCTCCAACGGTTACAGTAAACAACCAGTGGTGCGTCGCAATATAATACTGGTATCTCAGTAACGGCACGTATACAGACTGTTTGAAGCATTGCTCCCCCTGGACGTAAGTCGGTATTGTGCCTACTATATTCAACCCAGATGCAATTTCTGTGTTTTATCGTCAATATGAAGCTCCAAGGGTAACAGTAACCACCCAGTGGTGCGTCGCAATCTAATACTGGCCTCTCTGTAACGGCACGTATTAAGACTGTTTGAAGCATTGCTCCCCTGAACGTAAGTCGGCATTGTGCCTACTATATTCAATCCCGATGCAATTTCTGTGTTTCATCGTTAATATGAAGCTCAAAGGGTTACAGTAAACACCCAGTGGTGCGTCGCAGTCTAATACTGGCCTCTCAGGAAAGTCACGTATACAGACTGTTTGTAGCATTACTCTCCCTGGACGTAAGTCGGCATAGTGCCTACTATATTTAATCCCGAAGCAATTTCTGTGTTTCATCGTCAATATGAAATTCCAAGGGTTACAGTAAACACCCAATTGGGCGTCGCAATCTAATACTGGCCTCTCAGGAAATGTACGTATACAGACTGTTTGAAGCATTACTCCCCCTGGACGTAAGTCGGCATTGTGCCTACTATACTCAATCCCGATGCAAATTCTGTGTTTCATCGTCAATATGAAGCTCCATGGGTTACAGTAAACACCCAGTGGTGCGTCGCAATCTAATACTGGAATCTCAGGACCGGCACCTATACAACTGTATGAAGCATTGCTCCCCCTGGTCGTAAGTCGGCTTTGTGCCTACTATATTCAATCCCGATGCAATTTCTGTGTTTTATCGTCAATATGAAGCTCCAAGGGTTACAGTAAACACCCAGTGGTGCGTCGCAATCTAATACAGGCCTCTCAGGAAAGGCACGTATACAGACTGTTTGAAGCATTACTCCCCCTGGACGTAAGTCCGCATTATGATTACTATATTCAATCACGATGCAACTTCTGTGTTTCATCGTCAATATGAAGCTCCAAGGGTTACAGTAAACACCCAGTGGAGCGTCGCAATCTAATACTGTCCTCTCAGTCACGGCACATATACAGACTGTTTGAAGCACTACACCCCCTGGACGTAAGTCGGCATTGTGATTACTATATTCAATCCCGATGCAATTTCTGTGTTTCTTCGTCAATATGAAGCTCCAAGGGTTACAGTAAACACCCAGTGGTGCGTCACAATCTAATACTGGCCTCTCAGTAACGGCACGTATACAGACTCTTTAAAGCATTCCTCCCCCTGGACGTAAGTCGGCATTGTGCCTACTATATTCAATCCCGAAGCAATTTCTGTGTTTCATAGTCAATATGAAGCTCCAAGGGTTACAGTAAACACCCAGTGGTGCGTCACAATCTAATACTGGCCTCTCAGGAAAGGCACGTATACAGACTGTTTGAAGCATTGCTCCCCCTGGACGTAAGTCGGCATTGTGCCTACTATATTCAATCCTGATGCAATTTCTGTTTTTCATCGTCAATATGAGGCACAAAGGGTTACAGTAAACACCCAGTGGTGCGTTGCAATCTAATACTGGCCTCTCAGGGAAGGCACGTATACAGACTGTTTGAAGCATTGCTCCGCCTGGACGTAAGTCGGCATTGTGCCTACTATATTCAATCCCGTTGCAATTTCTGTGTTTCATCGTCAATATGAAGCTCCAAGGGTTCCAGTGAACACCCAGTGGTGCGTCGCAATCTAATACTGGCCTCTCAGCAAACGCACGTATACAGACTGTTTGAAGCATTACTCCCCCTGGACGTAAGTCGGCATTGTCCCTACTATATTCAATCACCGATGCAATTTCTGCGTTTCATCGTCATTATGAAGCTCCAAGGGTTACAGTAAACACCCAGTGGTGAGTCCAATCTAAGACTGGTCTCTCAGGAAAGGCACGTACACAGCCTCTTTGATGCATTGCTCCCCCTGGACATAAGTCGGCATTGTGCCTACTATATTCAATCGCGATGCAATTTCTGTGTTTCATCGTCAATATGAAGCTCCAAGGGATACAGTAAACACCCAGTGGTGCGTCGCAATCTAATACTGGCCTCTCTGTAACGGAACATTTACAGACCGTTTGAAGCATTACTCCCCCTGGTCGTAAGTCGGCATTGTGCCTACTATATTCAATCCCGATGCAATTTCTGTGTTTCATCGTCAATAAGACGCTCCAAGGGTTACAGTAAACACCCAGCGGTGCGTCGCAATTTGATACTGGCCTCTCTGTAACGGCTCGGATAATGACTGTCTGAAGCATTGTTCCCCTGAACGTAAGTCGGCATTGTGCCTACTATATTCAATCCCGATGCAATTTCTGTGTTTCATAGTCAATATTAAGCTCCAAGGGTTACAGTAAACACCCAGTGGTGCGTCGCAATCTAATACTGGCCTCTCAGTAACGGCACATATACAGACTGTTTGAAGCATTACTCCCCCTGGACGTAAGTCGGCATTGTGCCTACTATATACAATCCCGATGCAATTTCTGTGTTTCATCGTCAATATGAAGCTCCAAGGGTTACAGTAAAAACCCAGTGGTGCGTCGCAATATAATACTGGTATCTCAGTAACGGCACGTATACAGCCTGTTTGAAGCATTGCTCCCCTGGACGTAAGTCGGCATTGTGCCTACAATATTCAATCCTGATGCAATTTCTTTGTTTCGTCATCAATATGAAGCTCCATGGGTTACAGTAAACACCCTGTGGAGCGTCGCAATCTAATACTGGCCTCTCAGGAAAGGCACGTATACAGACTGTTTGAAGCATTACTCCCCCTGGACGTAAGTCGGCATTGTGCCTACTATATTCAATCCCAATGCAGTTTCTGTGTTTCATTCTCAATATGAAGCTCCAAGGGTTACAGTAAAAACCCAGTGGTGTGCCGCAATCTAATACTGGCCTCACAGTAACGGCACGTATACAGACTGTTTGAAGCATTCCTTCCCCAAGACGTAAGTCAGCATTGTGCCTACTATTTTCAATCCCGATGCAATTTCTGTGTTTCATCGTGAATATGAAGCTCCAAGGGTTACAGTAAACACCCAGTGGTGCGTCGCAATCTAATACTGGCCTCTCAGTAACGGCACATATACAGACTGTTTGAAGCATTACTCCCCCTGGACGTAAGTCGGCATTGTGCCTACTAGTTACAATCCCGATGCAATTTCTGTGTTTCATCGTCAATAGGAAGCTCCAACGGTTACAGTAAACACCCAGTGGTGCGTCGCAATATAATACTGGTATCTCAGTAACGGCACGTATACAGACTGTTTGAAGCATTGCTCCCCCTGGACGTAAGTCGGCATTGTGCCAACTATATTCAATCCTGATGAAATTTCTGTGTTTCTTCGTCAATATGAAGCTCCAAGGATTACAGTAAACACCCAGTGGTGCGTCACAATCTAATACTGGCCTCTCAGTAACGGCACGTATACAGACTCTTTGAAGCATTCCCCCCATGGACGTAAGTCGGCATTGTGCCTACTATATTCAATCCCGAAGCTATTTCTGTGTTTCATAGGCAATATGAAGCTCCAAGGGTTACAGTAAACACCCAGTGGTGCGTCGGAATCTAATACTGGCCTCTCAGGAAAGGCACGTATACAGACTGTTTGAAGCATTGCTCCCCCTGCACGTAAGTCGGCATTGTGCATACTATATATCAATCCCGATGCAATTTCTGTGTTATTCGTCAATATGAGGCTCCAAGGGTGGCAGTATACACCCAGTGGTGCGTCGCAATCTATTACTGGCCTCTCTGTAACGGCACGTATAAAGACTGTTTGAAGCATTGCTCCCTTGGACGTAAGTTGGCATTGCGCCTAATATATAAAATCCCGATGCACTTTCTGTGTTTCATCGTCAATATGAATCACCAAGGGTTACAGTAAACACCCAGTGGTGCGTCGCAATCTAATACTGGCCTCTCAGGAAAGGCACGTGTACAGACTGATTGAAGCATTGCTACGCCTGGACGTAAGTCGGCATTGTGCCTACTATATTCAATTCCGATGCAATCTCTGTGTTTCATCGTCAATATGAAGCTCCAATGGTTACAGTAAACACCCAGTGGTGCGTCGCAATCTAATACTGGCCTCTCAGGAAAGGCACGTATACAGACTGTTTGAAGCATTGCTCCCCCTGAACGTAAGTCGGCATTGTGCTTACTATATTAAATCCGATGCAATATCTGTGTTTCATCGTCAATATCAAGCTCCAAGGGTTACAGTAAACACCCAGTGGTGCGTCGCAATCTAAGACTGGCCTCTCAGGAAAGGCTCGTACACAGCCTCTTTGAAGCATTGCTCCCCCTGGACGTAAGTCGGCATTGTGCCTACTATATTCAATCGCGATGCAATTTCTGTGTTTCATCGTGAATATGAAGCTCCAAGGGTTACAGTAAACACCCAGTGGTGCGTCGCAATCTAATACTGGCCTCTCTGTAACGGAACATATACAGACTGTTTGAAGCATTGCTCCCCCTGGACGTAAGTCGGCATTGTGCCTACTATATTCAATCCCGATGCAATTTCTGTGTTTCATCGTCAATATGAAGCTCTAAGGGTTACAGTAAACACCCAGTGGTGCGTCGCATTCTAATTCTGGCCTCACTGTAACTCCTCGTATAAAGACTGTTCGAAGCATAGCTCCTCTGAACGTATGTCGGTATTGTGCCTACTAAATTCAATCCCAATGCAATTTCTGTGTATCATCGTCAATATGAAGCTCCAAGGGTTACAGTAAACACCCAGTGGTGCGTCGCAGTCCAATACTGGCCTCTCAGGAAAGGCACGTATACAGACTGTTTGAAGCATTGCTCCCCCTGCACGTAAGTCGGCATTGTGCTTACTATATATCAATCCGGATGCAATTTCTGTGTTATTCGTCAATATGAAGCTCCAAGGGTGGCAGTATACACCCAGTGGTGCGTCGCAATCTAATACTGGCCTCTCAGGAAAAACACGTATACAGACTCTTTGAAGCATTACTACCCCTGGACGTAAGTCGGCATTGTGCCTACTAAATTCAATCCCAATGCAATTTCTGTGTTTCATCGTCAATATATAGCTCCAAGGGTTACAGTAAACACCTAGTGGTGCGTCGCAATCTATTACTGGCCTCTCTGTAACGGCACGTATAAAGACTGTTTGAAGCATTGCTCCCTTGGACGTAAGTTGGCATTGCGCCTAATATATACAATCCCGATGCACTTTCTGTGTTTCATCGTCTATATGAAGCTCTAAGGGTTACAGTAAACACCCAGTGGTGCGTTGCATTCTCATTCTGGCCTCACTGTAACGGCTCGTATAAAGACTGTTCGAAGCATTGCTCCTCTGAACGTATGTCGGCATTGTGCCTACTATATTCAATCCCGATGCAATTTCCGTGTTTCATAGTCAATATGAAGCTGCAAGGGTTACAGTAAACACCCTGTGGTGCGTCGCAATCTAATACTGGCCTCTCAGGAAAGGCACGTATACAGACTGTTTGAAGCATTACTCCCCCTGGAAGTAAGTCGCCATTGAGCCTACTATATTCAATCACCGATGCAATTTCTGCGTTTCATCGTCATTATGAAGCTCCAAGGGTTACAGTAAACACCCAGTGGTGAGTCCAATCTAAGACTGGTCTCTCAGGAAAGGCACGTACACAGCCTCTTTGATGCATTGCTCCCCCTGGACATAAGTCGGCATTGTGCCTACTATATTCAATCGCGATGCAATTTCTGTGTTTCATCGTCAATATGAAGCTCCAAGGGATACAGTAAACACCCAGTGGTGCGTCGCAATCTAATACTGGCCTCTCTGTAACGGAACATTTACAGACCGTTTGAAGCATTACTCCCCCTGGTCGTAAGTCGGCATTGTGCCTACTATATTCAATCCCGATGCAATTTCTGTGTTTCATCGTCAATATGACGCTCGAAGGGTTACAGTAAACACCCAGCGGTGCGTCGCAATTTAATACTGGCCTCTCTGTAACGGCTCGGATAATGACTGTCTGAAGCATTGTTCCCCTGAACGTAAGTCGGCATTGTGCCTACTATATTCAATCCCGATGCAATTTCTGTGTTTCATAGTCAATATTAAGCTCCAAGGGTTACAGTAAACACCCAGTGGTGCGTCGCAATCTAATACTGGCCTCTCAGTAACGGCACATATACAGACTGTTTGAAGCATTACTCCCCCTGGACGTAAGTCGGCATTGTGCCTACTATATACAATCCCGATGCAATTTCCGTGTTTCATCGTCAATATGAAGCTCCAAGGGTTACAGTAAAAACCCAGTGGTGCGTCGCAATATAATACTGGTATCTCAGTAACGGCACGTATACAGACTGTTTGAAGCATTGCTCCCCTGGACGTAAGTCGGCATTGTGCCTACAATATTCAATCCTGATGCAATTTCTTTGTTTCGTCATCAATATGAAGCTCCATGGGTTACAGTAAACACCCTGTGGAGCGTCGCAATCTAATACTGGCCTCTCAGGAAAGGCACGTATACAGACTGTTTGAAGCATTACTCCCCCTGGACGTAAGTCGGCATTGTGCCTACTATATTCAATCCCAATGCAGTTTCTGTGTTTCATTCTCAATATGAAGCTCCAAGGGTTACAGTAAAAACCCAGTGGTGTGTCGCAATCTAATACTGGCCTCACAGTAACGGCACGTATACAGACTGTTTGAAGCATTCCTCCCCCAAGACGTAAGTCAGCATTATGCCTACTATTTTCAATCCCGATGCAATTTCTGTGTTTCATCGTGAATATGAAGCTCCAAGGGTTACAGTAAACACCCAGTGGTGCGTCGCAATCTAATACTGGCCTCTCAGTAACGGCACATATACAGACTGTTTGAAGCATTACTCCCCCTGGACGTAAGTCGGCATTGTGCCTACTAGTTACAATCCCGATGCAATTTCTGTGTTTCATCGTCAATAGGAAGCTCCAACGGTTACAGTAAACACCCAGTGGTGCGTCGCAATATAATACTGGTATCTCAGTAACGGCACGTATACAGACTGTTTGAAGCATTGCTCCCCCTGGACGTAAGTCGGCATTGTGCCAACTATATTCAATCCTGATGAAATTTCTGTGTTTCTTCGTCAATATGAAGCTCCAAGGATTACAGTAAACACCCAGTGGTGCGTCACAATCTAATACTGGCCTCACAGTAACGGCACGTATACAGACTCTTTGAAGCATTCCCCCCATGGACGTAAGTCGGCATTGTGCCTACTATATTCAATCCCGAAGCTATTTCTGTGTTTCATAGTCAATATGAAGCTCCAAGGGTTACAGTAAACACCCAGTGGTGCGTCGCAATCTAATACTGGCCTCTCAGGAAAGGCACGTATACAGACTGTTTGAAGCATTGCTCCCCCTGCACGTAAGTCGGCATTGTGCATACTATATATCAATCCCGATGCAATTTCTGTGTTATTCGTCAATATGAGGCTCCAAGGGTGGCAGTATACACCCAGTGGTGCGTCGCAATCTATTACTGGCCTCTCTGTAACGGCACGTATAAAGACTGTTTGAAGCATTGCTCCCTTGGACGTAAGTTGGCATTGCGCCTAATATATAAAATCCCGATGCACTTTCTGTGTTTCATCGTCAATATGAATCACCAAGGGTTACAGTAAACACCCAGTGGTGCGTCGCAATCTAATACTGGCCTCTCAGGAAAGGCACGTGTACAGACTGATTGAAGCATTGCTACGCCTGGACGTAAGTCGGCATTGTGCCTACTATATTCAATTCCGATGCAATCTCTGTGTTTCATCGTCAATATGAAGCTCCAATGGTTACAGTAAACACCCAGTGGTGCGTCGCAATCTAATACTGGCCTCTCAGGAAAGGCACGTATACAGACTGTTTGAAGCATTGCTCCCCCTGAACGTAAGTCGGCATTGTGCTTACTATATTAAATCCGATGCAATATCTGTGTTTCATCGTCAATATCAAGCTCCAAGGGTTACAGTAAACACCAAGTGGTGCGTCGCAATCTAAGACTGGCCTCTCAGGAAAGGCTCGTACACAGCCTCTTTGAAGCATTGCTCCCCCTGGACGTAAGTCGGCATTGTGCCTACTATATTCAATCGCGATGCAATTTCTGTGTTTCATCGTGAATATGAAGCTCCAAGGGTTACAGTAAACACCCAGTGGTGCGTCGCAATCTAATACTGGCCTCTCTGTAACGGAACATATACAGACTGTTTGAAGCATTGCTCCCCCTGGACGTAAGTCGGCATTGTGCCTACTATATTCAATCCCGATGCAATTTCTGTGTTTCATCGTCAATATGAAGCTCTAAGGGTTACAGTAAACACCCAGTGGTGCGTCGCATTCTAATTCTGTTCTCACTGTAACTCCTCGTATAAAGACTGTTCGAAGCATTGCTCCTCTGAACGTAAGTCGGCATTGTGCCTACTAAATTCAATCCCAATGCAATTTCTGTGTATCATCGTCAATATGAAGCTCCAAGGGTTACAGTAAACACCCAGTGGTGCGTCGCAGTCCAATACTGGCCTCTCAGGAAAGGCACGTATACAGACTGTTTGAAGCATTGCTCCCCCTGCACGTAAGTCGGCATTGTGCATACTATATATCAATCCGGATGCAATTTCTGTGTTATTCGTCAATATGAAGCTCCAAGGGTGGCAGTATACACCCAGTGGTGCGTCGCAATCTAATACTGGCCTCTCAGGAAAAACACGTATACAGACTCTTTGAAGCATTACTACCCCTGGACGTAAGTCGGCATTGTGCCTACTAAATTCAATCCCAATGCAATTTCTGTGTTTCATCGTCAATATATAGCTCCAAGGGTTACAGTAAACACCTAGTGGTGCGTCGCAATCTATTACTGGCCTCTCTGTAACGGCACGTATAAAGACTGTTTGAAGCATTGCTCCCTTGGACGTAAGTTGGCATTGCGCCTAATATATACAATCCCGATGCACTTTCTGTGTTTCATCGTCTATATGAAGCTCTAAGGGTTACAGTAAACACCCAGTGGTGCGTTGCATTCTCATTCTGGCCTCACTGTAACGGCTCGTATAAAGACTGTTCGAAGCATTGCTCCTCTGAACGTATGTCGGCATTGTGCCTACTATATTCAATCCCGATGCAATTTCCGTGTTTCATAGTCAATATGAAGCTGCAAGGGTTACAGTAAACACCCAGTGGTGCGTCGCAATCTAATACTGGCCTCTCAGGAAAGGCACGTATACAGACTGTTTGAAGCATTACTCCCCCTGGAAGTAAGTCGCCATTGTGCCTACTATATTCAATCACCGATGCAATTTCTGCGTTTCATCGTCAATATGAAGCTTCAAGGGTTACAGTAAACACCCAGTGGTGCGTCGCAATCTAATACTGGCCTCTCAGGAAAGGCACGTATACAGACTGTTTGAAGCATTACTCCCCCTGGACGTAAGCCCGCATTATGATTACTATATTCAATCACGATGCAATATCTGTGTTTCATCGTCAATATGAAGCTCCAAGGGTTGCAGTAAACACCCAGTGGAGCGTCGCAATCTAATACTGTCCTCTCAGTCACGGCACATATACAGACTGTTTGAAGCACTACTCCCCCTGGACGTAAGTCGGCATTGTGATTACTATATTCAATCCCGATGCAATTTCTGTGTTTCTTCGTCAATATGAAGCTTCAAGGGTTACAGTAAACACCCAGTGGTGCGTCACAATCTAATACTGGCCTCTCAGTAACGGCACGTATACAGACTCTTTAAAGAATTCCTCCCCCTGCACGTAAGTCGGCATTGTGCCTACTATATTCAATCCCGAAGCAATTTCTGTGTTTCATAGTCAATATGAAGCTCCAAGGGTTACAGTAAACACCCAGTGGTGCGTCGCAATCTAATACTGGCCTCTCAGGAAAGGCACGTATACAGACTGTTTGAAGCATTGCTCCCCCTGGACGTAAGTCGGCATTGTGCCTACTATATTCAATCCTGATGCAATTTCTGTGTTTCATCGTCAATATGAAGCACCAAGGGTTACAGTAAACACCCAGTGGTGCGTTGCAATCTAATACTGGCCTCTCAGGGAAAGCACGTATACAGACTGTATGAAGCATTGCTCCGCCTGGACGTAAGTCGGCATTGTGCCTACTATATTCAATCCCGATGCAATTTCTGTGTTTCATCGTCAATATGAAGCTCCAAGGGTTACAGTGAACACCCAGTGGTGCGTCGCAATCTAATACTGGCCTCTCAGCAAACGCACGTATACAGACTGTTTGAAGCATTACTCCCTCTGGACGTAAGTCGGCATTGTGCCTACTATATTCAATCCTGATGCAATTTCTGTGTTTCATCGTCAATATGAAGCACCAAGGGTTACAGTAAACACCCAGTGGTGCGTTGCAATCTAATACTGGCCTCTCAGGAAAGGCACGTACACAGCCTCTTTGAAGCATTGCTCCCCCTGGACGTAAGTCGGCATTGTGCCTACTAAATTCAATCGCGATGCAATTTCTGTGTTTCATCGTCAATATGAAGCTCCAAGGGTTACAGTAAACACCCAGTGGTGCGTCGCAATCTAATACTGGCCTCTCTGTAACGGAACATTTACAGACCGTTTGAAGCATTACTCCCCCTGGTCGTAAGTCGGCATTGTGCCTACTATATTCAATCCCGATGCAATTTCTGTGTTTCATCGTCAATATGAAGCTCCAAGGGTTACAGTAAACACCGAGTGGTGCGTCGCAATTTAATACTGGCCTCTCTGTAACGGCTCGGATAATGACTGTCTGAAGAATTGCTCCCCTGAACGTAAGTCGGCATTGTGCCTACTATATTCAATCCCGATGCAATTTCTGTGTTTCATAGTCAATATTAAGCTCCAAGGGTTACAGTAAACACCCAGTGGTGCGTCGCAATCTAATACTGGCCTCTCAGTAACGGCACATATACAGACTGTTTGAAGCATTGCTCCCCCTGGACGTAAGTCGGCATTGTGCCTACTATATACAATCCCGATGCAATTTCTGTGTTTCATCGTCAATATGAAGCTCCAACGGTTACAGTAAACACCCAGTGGTGCGTCGCAATATAATACTGGTATCTCAGTAACGGCACGTATACAGACTGTTTGAAGCATTGCTCCCCTGGACGTAAGTCGGCATTGTGCCTACTATATTCAATCCTGATGCAATTTCTTTGTTTCGTCATCAATATGAAGCTCCATGGGTTACAGTAAACACCCAGTGGAGCGTCGCAATCTAATACTGGCCTCTCAGGAAAGGCACGTATACAGACTGTTTGAAGCATTACTCCCCCTGGACGTAAGTCGGCATTTAGCCTACTATATTCAATCCCAATGCAGTTTCTGTGTTTCATTCTCAATATGAAGCTCCAAGGGTTACAGTAAAAACCCAGTGGTGTGTCGCAATCTAATACTGGCCTCACAGTAACGGCACGTATACAGACTGTTTGAAGCATTCCTCCCCCTGGACGTAAGTCAGCATTGTGCCTACTATTTTCAATCCCGACGCAATTTCTGTGTTTCATCGTGAATATGAAGCTTCAAGGGTTACAGTAAACACCCAGTGGTGCGTCGCAATCTAATACTGGCCTCTCAGTAATGGCACATATACAGACTGTTTGAAGCATTACTCCCCCTGGACGTAAGTCGGCATTGTGCCTACTAGTTACAATCCCGATGCAATATCTGTGTTTCATCGTCAATATGAAGCTCCAACGGTTACAGTAAACACCCAGTGGTGCGTCGCAATATAATACTGGTATCTCAGTAACGGCACGTATACAGACTGTTTGAAGCATTGCTCCCCATGGACGTAAGTCGGCATTGTGCCTACTATATTCAATCCTGATGCAATTTCTGTGTTTCTTCGTCAATATGAAGCTCCAAGGATTACAGTAAACACCCAGTGGTGCGTCACAATCTAATAATGGCCTCTCAGTAACGGCACGTATACAGACTCTTTGAAGCATTTTCCCCATGGACGTAAGTCGGCATTGTGCCTACTATATTCAATCCCGAAGCTATTTCTGTGTTTCATAGTCAATATGAAGCTCCAAGGGTTACAGTAAACACCCAGTGGTGCGTCGCAATCTAATACTGGCCTCTCAGGAAAGGCACGTATACAGACTGTTTGAAGCATTGCTCCCCCTGCACGTAAGTCGGCATTGTGCATACTATATATCAATCCCGATGCAATTTCTGTGTTATTCGTCAATATGAGGCTCCAAGGGTGGCAGTATACACCCAGTGGTGCGTCGCAATCTAATACTGGCCTCTCAGAAAAGACACGTATACAGACTGTTTGAAGCGTTATTCCCCCTGGACGTAAGTCGGCATTGTGCCTACTAAATTCAATCCCAATGCAATTTCTGTGTTTCATCGTCAATATGAAGCTCCAAGGGTTACAGTAAACACCCAGTGGTGCGTCGCAGTCCAATACTGGCCTCTCAGGAAAGGCACGTATACAGACTGTTTGAAGCATTGCTCCCCCTGCACGTAAGTCGGCATTGTGCATACTATATATCAATCCGGATGCAATTTCTGTGTTATTCGTCAATATGAAGCTCCAAGGGTGGCAGTATACACCCAGTGGTGCGTCGCAATCTAATACTGGCCTCTCAGTAACGGCACATATACAGACTGTTTGAAGCATTACTCCCCCTGGACGTAAGTCGGCATTGTGCCTACTAGTTACAATCCCGATGCAATATCTGTGTTTCATCGTCAATATGAAGCTCCAACGGTTACAGTAAACACCCAGTGGTGCGTCGCAATATAATACTGGTATCTCAGTAACGGCACGTATACAGACTGTTTGAAGCATTGCTCCCTTGGACGTAAGTTGGCATTGCGCCTAATATATACAATCCCGATGCACTTTCTGTGTTTCATCGTCAATATGAATCACCAAGGGTTACAGTAAACACCCAGTGGTGCGTCGCAATCTAATACTGGCCTCTCAGGAAAGGCACGTGTACAGACTGATTGAAGCATTGCTACGCCTGGACGTAAGTCGGCATTGTGCCTACTATATTCAATTTCGATGCAATTTCTGTGTTTCATCGTCAATATGAAGCTCCAAGGGTTACAGTAAATACCCAGTGGTGCGTCGCAATCTAATACTGGCCTCTCAGGAAAGGCACGTATACAGACTGTTTGAAGCATTGCTCCCCCTGAACGTAAGTCGGCATTGTGCTTACAATATTCAATTCCGATGCAATATCTGTGTTTCATCGTCAATATCAAGCTCCAAGGGTTACAGTAAACACCCAGTGGTGCGTCGCAATCTAAGACTGGCCTCTCAGGAAAGGCTCGTACACAGCCTCTTTGAAGCAATTCTCCCCCTGGACGTAAGTCGGCATTGTGCCTACTATATTCAATCCCGATGCAATTTCTGTGTTTCATCGTCAATATGAAGCGCTAAGGGTTACAGTAAACACCCAGTGGTGCGTCGCATTCTAATTCTGGCCTCACTGTAACGGCTTGTATAAAGACTGTTTGAAGCATTGCTCCTCTGAACGTATGTCGGCATTGTGCCTACTATATTCAATCCCGATGCAATTTCCGTGTTTCATAGTCAATATGAAGCTGCAAGGGTTACAGTAAACACCCAGTGGTACGTCGCAATCTAATACTGGCCTCTCAGGAAAGGCACGTATACAGACTGTTTGAAGCATTACTACCCCTGGAAGTAAGTCGGCATTGTGCCTACTATATTCAATCACCGATGCAATTTCTGCGTTTCATCGTCAATATGAAGCTCCAAGGCTTACAGTAAACACCCAGTGGTGCGTCGCAATCTAATACTGGCCTCTCAGTAACGGAACATACACAGACCGTTTGAAGCATTACTCCCATCGGACGTAAATCGGCATTGTGCCCACTATATTCAATCCCGATGCAATTTCTGTGTTTCATAGTCAATATGAAGCTCCAAGGGTTACAGTAAACACCCAGTGGTGCGTGGCAAACTAATACTGGCCTCTCATGAAAGGCACATACACAGACTGTTTGAAGCATTGCTCCCCTGGACGTAAGTTGGCATTGCGCCTACTATATTCAATCCCGATGCAATTTCTGTGTTTTATCGTCAATATGAAGCTCCAAGGGTTACAGTAAACACCCAGTGGTGCGTCGCAATCTAATACTGGCCTCTCAGCAAACGCACGTATACAGACTGTTTGAAGCATTACTCCCCCTGGACGTAAGTCGGCATTGTCCCTACTATATTCAATCACCGATGCAATTTCTGCGTTTCATCGTCAATATGAAGCTCCAAGGGTTACAGTAAACACCCAGTGGTGCGTCGCAATGTAATACTGGCCTCTCAGTAACGGAACATACACAGACTGTTTGAAGCATTACTCCCATTGGACGTAAATCGGCATTGTGCCCACTATATTCAATCCCGATGCAATTTCTGTGTTTCATAGTCAATATGAAGCTCCAAGGGTTACAGTAAACACCCAGTGGTGCGTGGCAAACTAATACTGGCCTCTCAGGAAAGACACGTATATAGACTGTTTGAAGCATTGCTCCCCCTGATCGTAAGTCGGCATTGTGCCTACTATATTCAATCGTGATGCAATTTCTGTGTTTCATCGTCAATATGAAGCTCCAAGGGTTACAGTAAACACCCAGTGGTGCGTCTCAATCTAATACTGGCCTCTCTGAAACGGCACGTATACAGACTGTTTGAAGCATTGCTCCCCCTGGACGTAAGTCGGCATTGTGCCTACTATATTCAATCCAGATGCAATTTCTGTGTTTCATCGTCAATATGAAGCTCCAAGGGTGGCAGTATACACCCAGTGGTGCGTCGCAATCTAATACTGGCCTCTCAGGAAAGGCACGTATACAGACTGTTTGAAGCATTACTCCCCCTGGACGTAAGTCGGCATTGTGCCTACTATATTCAATCCCGCTGCTATTTCTGTGTTTCATCGTCAATATGAAGCTCCAAGGGTTACAGTAAACACCCAGTGGTGCGTCGCAAACTAATACTGACCTCTCAGGAACGGCACATACACAGACTGTTTGAAGCATTACTCCCCCTGGACGTAAGTCGGCATTGTACCTACTATATTCAATCCCGTTGCAATTTCTGTGTTTCATCGTCAATATGAATCACCAAGGGTTACTGTAAACACCCAGTGGTGCGTCGCAATCTAATACTGGCCTCTCAGGAAAGGCACGTATACAGACTGATTGAAGCATTGCTACGCCTGGACGTAAGTCGGCATTGTGTCTACTATATTCAATCCCGATGCATTTTCTGTGTTTCATCGTCAATATGAAGCTCCAAGGGTTACAGTAAACACCCAGTGGTGCGTCGCAATCTAATACTGGCCTCTCAGCAAAGGCACGTATACAGACTGTTTGAAGCATTACTCCTCCTGGACGTAAGTCGGCATTGTGCCTACTATATTCAATCACCGATGTAATTTCTGCGTTTCGTCGTCAATATGAAGCTCCAAGGGTTACAGTAAACACCCAGTGGTGCGTCGCAATCTAATACTGGCCTCTCAGTAACGGCACATATTCAGTCTGTTTGAAGCATTACTCCCCCTGGACATGAGTCGGCATTGAGCCTACTATATTCAATCCCGATGCAATTTCTGTGTTTCATCGTCAATATGAAGCTGCAAGGGTTACAGTAAACACCCAGTGGTGGGTCGCAATCTAATACCGGCCTCTCTGTAACGGAACAGATACAGACTGTTTGAAGCATTGCTCCACCTGGACGTAAGACGGCATTGTGCCTACTATATTCAATCGTGATGCAATTTCTGTGTTTCATCGTCAATATGAAGCTCCAAGGGTTACAGTAAACACCCAGTGGTGCGTCGCAATCTATTACTGGCCTCTCTGTAACGGCACGTATAACAACTGTTTGAAGCATTGCTCCCCTGAACGTAAGTCGGCATTGTGCCTACTATATTCAATCGTGATGCAATTTCTGTGTTTCATCGTCAATATGAAGCTCCAAGGGTTACAGCAAACACCCAGTGGTGCGTCGCAATCTAATACCGGCCTCTCTGTAACGGAACAGATACAGACTGTTGGAAGCATTGCTCCACCTGGACGTAAGTCGGCATTGTGCCTACTATATTCAATCGTGATGCAATTTCTGTGTTTCATCGTCAATATGAAGCTCCAAGGGTTACAGTAAACACCCAGTGGTGCGTCGCAATCTAATACTGGCTTCTCTGTAACGGAACATTTACAGACCGTTTGAAGCATTACTCCCCCTGGTCGTAAGTCGGCATTGTGCCTACTATATTCAATCCCGATGCAATTTCTGTGTTTCATCGTCAATATGAAGCTACAAGGGTTACAGTAAACACCGAGTGGTGCGTCGCAATTTAATACTGGCCTCTCTGTAACGGCTCGGATAATGACTGTCTGAAGAATTGCTCTCCTGAACGTAAGTCGGCATTGTCCCTACTATATTCAATCCCAATGCAATTTCTGTGTTTCATAGTCAATAATAAGCTCCAAGGGTTACAGTAAACACCCAGTGGTGCGTCGCAATCTAATACTGGCCTCTCAGTAACGGCACATATACAGACTGTTTGAAGCATTACTCCCCCTGGACGTAAGTCGGCATTGTGCCTACTATATACAATCCCGATGCAATTTCTGTGTTTCATCGTCAATATGAAGCTCCAACGGTTACAGTAAACACCCAGTGGTGCGTCGCAATATAATACTGGTATCTCAGTAACGGCACGTATACAGACTGTTTGAAGCATTGCTCCCCTGGACGTAAGTCGGCATTGTGCCTACTATATTCAATCCTGATGCAATTTCTTTGTTTCGTCATCAATATGAAGCTCCATGGGTTACAGTAAACACCCAGTGGAGCGTCGCAATCTAATACTGGCCTCTCAGGAAAGGCACGTATACAGACTGTTTGAAGCATTACTCCCCCTGGACGTAAGTCGGCATTTAGCCTACTATATTCAATCCCAATGCAGTTTCTGTGTTTCATTCTCAATATGAAGCTCCAAGGGTTACAGTAAAAACCCAGTGGTGTGTCGCAATCTAATACTGGCCTCACAGTAACGGCACGTATACAGACTGTTTGAAGCATTCCTCCCCCTGGACGTAAGTCAGCATTGTGCCTACTATTTTCAATCCCGATGCAATTTCTGTGTTTCATCGTGAATATGAAGCTCCAAGGGTTACAGTAAACACCCAGTGGTGCGTCGCAATCTAATACTGGCCTCTCAGTAACGGCACATATACAGACTGTTTGAAGCATTACTCCCCCTGGACGTAAGTCGCCATTGTGCCTACTAGTTACAATCCCGATGCAATTTCTGTGTTTCATCGTCAATATGAAGCTCCAACGGTTACAGTAAACACCCAGTGGTGCGTCGCAATATAATACTGGTATCTCAGTAACGGCACGTATACAGACTGTTTGAAGCATTGCTCCCCCTGGACGTAAGTCGGCATTGTGCCTACTATATTCAATCCTGATGCAATTTCTGTGTTTCTTCGTCAATATGAAGCTCCAAGGATTACAGTAAACACCCAGTGGTGCGTCACAATCTAATAATGGCCTCTCAGTAACGGCACGTATACAGACTCTTTGAAGCATTCCCCCCATGGACGTAAGTCGGCATTGTGCCTACTATATTCAATCCCGAAGCTATTTCTCTGTTTCATAGTCAATATGAAGCTCCAAGGGTTACAGTAAACACCCAGTGGTGCGTCGCAATCTAATACTGGCCTCTCAGGAATGGCACGTATACAGACTGTTTGAAGCATTGCTCCCCCTGCACGTAAGTCGGCATTGTGCATACTATATATCAATCCCGATGCAATTTCTGTGTTATTCGTCAATATGAGGCTCCAAGGGTGGCAGTATACACCCAGTGGTGCGTCGCAATCTAATACTGGCCTCTCAGGAAAGACACGCATACAGACTGTTTGAAGCGTTACTCCCCCTGGACGTAAGTCGGCATTGTGCCTACTAAATTCAATCCCAATGCAATTTCTGTGTTTCATCGTCAATATGAAGCTCCAAGGGTTACAGTGAACACCCAGTGGTGCGTCTCAGTACAATAATGGCCTCTCAGGAAAGGCACGTATACAGACTGTTTGAAGCATTGCTCCCCCTGCACGTAAGTCGGCATTGTGCATACTATATATCAATCCAGATGCAATTTCTGTGTTATTCGTCAATATGAAGCTCCAAGGGTGGCAGTATACACCCAGTGGTGCGTCGCAATCTAATACTGGCCTCTCAGGAAAGACACGTATACAGACTGTTTGAAGCATTACTACCCCTGGACGTAAGTCGGCATTGTGCCTACTAAATTCAATCCCAATGCAATTTCTGTGTTTCATCGTCAATATGAAGCTCCAAGGGTTACAGTAAACACCCAGTGGTGCGTCGCAATCTATTACTGGCCTCTCTGTAACGGCACGTATAAAGACTGTTTGATGCATTGCTCCCTTGGACGTAAGTTGGCATTGCGCCTAATATATACAATCCCGATGCACTTTCTGTTTTTCATCGTCAATATGAATCACCAAGGGTTACAGTAAACACCCAGTGGTGCGTCGCAATCTAATACTGGCCTCTCAGGAAAGGCACGTGTACAGACTGATTGAAGCATTGCTACGCCTGGACGTAAGTCGGCATTGTGCCTACTATATTCAATTCCGATGCAATTTCTTTGTTTCATCGTCAATATGAAGCTCCAAGGGTTACAGTAAACACCCAGTGGTGCGTCGCAATATAATACTGGTATCTCAGTAACGGCACGTATACAGACTGTTTAAAGCATTGCTCCCCTGGACGTAAGTCGGCATTGTGCCTACTATATTCAATCCTGATGCAATTTCTTTGTTTCGTCATCAATATGAAGCTCCATGGGTTACAGTAAACACCCAGTGGAGCGTCGCAATCTAATACTGGCCTCTCAGGAAAGGCACGTATACAGACTGTTTGAAGCATTACTCCCCCTGGACGTAAGTCGGCATTTAGCCTACTATATTCAATCCCAATGCAGTTTCTGTGTTTCATTCTCAATATGAAGCTCCAAGGGTTACAGTAAAAACCCAGTGGTGTGTCGCAATCTAATACTGGCCTCACAGTAACGGCACGTATACAGACTGTTTGAAGCATTCCTCCCCCTGGACGTAAGTCAGCATTGTGCCTACTATTTTCAATCCCGACGCAATTTCTGTGTTTCATCGTGAATATGAAGCTTCAAGGGTTACAGTAAACACCCAGTGGTGCGTCGCAATATAATACTGGTATCTCAGTAACGGCACGTATACAGACTGTTTGAAGCATTGCTCCCCCTGGACGTAAGTCGGCATTGTGCCTACTATATTCAATCCTGATGCAATTTCTGTGTTTCTTCGTCAATATGAAGCTCCAAGGATTACAGTAAACACCCAGTGGTGCGTCACAATCTAATAATGGCCTCTCAGTAACGGCACGTATACAGACTCATTGAAGCATTTTCCCCATGGACGTAAGTCGGCATTGTGCCTACTATATTCAATCCCGAAGCTATTTCTGTGTTTCATAGTCAATATGAAGCTCCAAGGGTTACAGTAAACACCCAGTGGTGCGTCGCAATCTAATACTGGCCTCTCAGGAAAGGCACGTATACAGACTGTTTGAAGCATTGCTCCCCCTGCACGTAAGTCGGCATTGTGCATACTATATATCAATCCCGATGCAATTTCTGTGTTATTCGTCAATATGAGGCTCCAAGGGTGGCAGTATACACCCAGTGGTGCGTCGCAATCTAATACTGGCCTCTCAGGAAAGACACGTATACAGACTGTTTGAAGCGTTACTCCCCCTGGACGTAAGTCGGCATTGTGCCTACTAAATTCAATCCCAATGCAATTTCTGTGTTTCATCGTCAATATGAAGCTCCAAGGGTTACAGTAAACACCCAGTGGTGCGTCGCAGTCCAATACTGGCCTCTCAGGAAAGGCACGTATACAGACTGTTTGAAGCATTGCTCCCCCTGCACGTAAGTCGGCATTGTGCATACTATATATCAATCCGGATGCAATTTCTGTGTTATTCGTCAATATGAAGCTCCAAGGGTGGCAGTATACACCCAGTGGTGCGTCGCAATCTAATACTGGCCTCTCAGTAACGGCACATATACAGACTGTTTGAAGCATTACTCCCCCTGGACGTAAGTCGGCATTGTGCCTACTAGTTACAATCCCGATGCAATATCTGTGTTTCATCGTCAATATGAAGCTCCAACGGTTACAGTAAACACCCAGTGGTGCGTCGCAATATAATACTGGTATCTCAGTAACGGCACGTATACAGACTGTTTGAAGCATTGCTCCCTTGGACGTAAGTTGGCATTGCGCCTAATATATACAATCCCGATGCACTTTCTGTGTTTCATCGTCAATATGAATCACCAAGGGTTACAGTAAACACCCAGTGGTGCGTCGCAATCTAATACTGGCCTCTCAGGAAAGGCACGTGTACAGAATGATTGAAGCATTGCTACGCCTGGACGTAAGTCGGCATTGTGCCTACTATATCCAATTTCGATGCAATTTCTGTGTTTCATCGTCAATATGAAGCTCCAAGGGTTACAGTAAACACCCAGTGGTGCGTCGCAATCTAATACTGGCCTCTCAGGAAAGGCACGTATACAGACTGTTTGAAGCATTGCTCCCCCTGAACGTAAGTCGGCATTGTGCTTACTATATTCAATTCCGATGCAATATCTGTGTTTCATCGTCAATATCAAGCTCCAAGGGCTACAGTAAACACCCAGTGGTGCGTCGCAATCTAAGACTGGCCTCTCAGGAAAGGCTCGTACACAGCCTCTTTGAAGCAATTCTCCCCCTGGACGTAAGTCGGCATTGTGCCTACTATATTCAATCGCGATGCAATTTCTGTGTTTCATCGTGAATATGAAGCTCCAAGGGTTACAGTAAACACCCAGTGGTGCGTCGCAATCTAAAGCTGGCCTCTCTGTAACGGAACATATACAGACTGTTTGAAGCATTGCTCCCCCTGGACGTAAGTCGGCATTGTGCCTACTATATTCAATCCCGATGCAATTTCTGTGTTTCATCGTCAATATGAAGCTCTAAGGGTTAGAGTAAACACCCAGTGGTGCGTCGCATTCTAATTCTGGCCTCACTGTAACGGCTTGTATAAAGACTGTTCGAAGCATTGCTCCTCTGAACGTATGTCGGCATTGTGCCTACTATATTCAATCCCGATGCAATTTCCGTGTTTCATAGTCAATATGAAGCTGCAAGGGTTACAGTAAACACCCAGTGGTACGTCGCAATCTAATACTGGCCTCTCAGGGAAGGCACGTATACAGACTGTTTGAAGCATTACTCCCCCTGGAAGTAAGTCGGCATTGTGCCTACTATATTCAATCACCGATGCAATTTCTGCATTTCATCGTCAATATGAAGCTCCAAGGGTTACAGTAAACACCCAGTGGTGCGTCGCAATCTAATACTGGCCTCTCAGTAACGGAACATACACAGACCGTTTGAAGCATTACTCCCATTGGACGTAAATCGGCAATGTGCCCACTATATTCAATCCCGATGCAATTTCTGTGTTTCATAGTCAATATGAAGCTCCAAGGGTTACAGTAAACACCCAGTGGTGCGTGGCAAACTAATACTGGCCTCTCATGAAAGGCACATACACAGACTGTTTGAAGCATTGCTCCCCTGGACGTATGTTGGCATTGCGCCTACTATATTCAATCCCGATGCAATTTCTGTGTTTTATCGTCAATATGAAGCTCCAAGGGTTACAGTAAACACCCAGTGGTGCGTCGCAATCTAATACTGGCCTCTCAGGAAAGGCACGTATACAGACTGTTCGAAGCATTACTCCCCCTGGACGTAAGTCGGCATTGTGCCTACTATATTCAATCCCGCTGCAATTTCTGTGTTTCATCGTCAGTATGAAGCTCCAAGGGTTACAGTAAACACCCAGTGGTGCGTCGCAAACTAATACTGGCCTCTCAGTAACGGCACATACACAGACTGTTTGAAGCATTACTCCCCCTGGACGTAAGTCGGCATTGTGCCTACTATATTCAATCCCGATGCAATTTCTGTGTTTCATCGTCAATATGAATCACCAAGGAATACAGTAAACACCCAGTGGTTCGTCGCAATCTAATACTGGCCTCTCAGTAACGGAACATACACAGACTGTTTGAAGCATTACTCCCATTGGACGTAAATCGGCATTGTGCCCACTATATTCAATCCCGATGCAATTTCTGTGTTTCATAGTCAATATGAAGCTCCAAGGGTTACAGTAAACACCCAGTGGTGCGTGGCAAACTAATACTGGCCTCTCAGGAAAGACACGTATATAGACTGTTTGAAGCATTGCTCCCCCTGATCGTAAGTCGGCATTGTGCCTACTATATTCAATCGTGATGCAATTTCTGTGTTTCATCGTCAATATGAAGCTCCAAGGGTTACAGTAAACACCCAGTGGTGCGTCTCAATCTAATACTGGCCTCTCTGTAACGGCACGTATACAGACTGTTTGAAGCATTGCTCCCCCTGGACGTAAGTCGGCATTGTGCTTACTATATTCAATCCAGATGCAATTTCTGTGTTTCATCGTCAATATGAAGCTCCAAGGGTGGCAGTATACACCCAGTGGTGCGTCGCAATCTAATACTGGCCTCTCAGGAAAGGCACGTATACAGACTGTTTGAAGCATTGCTCCCCCTGGACGTAAGTCGGCATTGTGCCTACTATATTCAATCACGCTGCAATTTCTGTGTTTCATCGTCAATATGAAGCTCCAAGGGTTACAGTAAACACCCAGTGGTGCGTCGCAAACTAATACTGACCTCTCAGGAACGGCACTTACACAGACTGTTTGAAGCATTACTCCCCCTGGACGTAAGTCGGCATTGTGCCTACTATATTCAATCCCGTTGCAATTTCTGTGTTTCATCGTCAATATGAATCACCAAGGGTTACAGTAAACACCCAGTGGTGCGTCGCAATCAAATCCTGGCCTCTCAGGAAAGGCACGTATACAGACTGATTGAAGCATTGCTACGCCTGGACGTAAGTCGGCATTGTGTCTACTATATTCAATCCCGATGCAATTTCTGTGTTTCATCGTCAATATGAAGCTCCAAGGGTTACAGTAAACACCCAGTGGTGCGTCGCAATCTAATACTGGCCTCTCAGCAAAGGCACGTATACAGACTGTTTGAAGCATTACTCCTCCTGGACGTAAGTCGGCATTGTGCCTACTATATTCAATCACCGATGTAATTTCTGCGTTTCATCGTCAATATGAAGCTCCAAGGGTTACAGTAAACACCCAGTGGTGCGTCGCAATCTAATACTGGTCTCTCAGTAACGGCACATATTCAGACTGTTTGAAGCATTACTCCCCCTGGACATGAGTCGGCATTGAGCCTACTATATTCAATCCCGATGCAATTTCTGTGTTTCATCGTCAATATGAAGCTGCAAGGGTTACAGTAAACACCCAGTGGTGCGTCGCAATCTAATACCGGCCTCTCTGTAACGGAACAGATACAGACTGTTTGAAGCATTGCTCCACCTGGACGTAAGACGGCATTGTGCCTACTATATTCAATCGTGATGCAATTTCTGTGTTTCATCGTCAATATGAAGCTCCAAGGGTTACAGTAAACACCCAGTGGTGCGTCGCAATCTATTACTGGCCTCTCTGTAACGGCACGTATAACAACTGTTTGAAGCATTGCTCCCCTGAACGTAAGTCGGCATTGTGCCTACTATATTCAATCGTGATGCAATTTCTGTGTTTCATCGTCAATATGAAGCTCCAAGGGTTACAGCAAACACCCAGTGGTGCGTCGCAATCTAATACCGGCCTCTCTGTAACGGAACAGATACAGACTGTTGGAAGCATTGCTCCACCTGGACGTAAGTCGGCATTGTGCCTACTATATTCAATCGTGATGCAATTTCTGTGTTTCATCGTCAATATGAAGCTCCAAGGGTTACAGTAAACACCCAGTGGTGCGTCGCAATCTAATACTGGCCTCTCTGTAACGGAACATTTACAGACCGTTTGAAGCATTACTCCCCCTGGTCGTAAGTCGGCATTGTGCCTACTATATTCAATCCCGATGCAATTTCTGTGTTTCATCGTCAATATGAAGCTACAAGGGTTACAGTAAACACCGAGTGGTGCGTCGCAATTTAATACTGGCCTCTCTGTAACGGCTCGGATAATGACTGTCTGAAGAATTGCTCCCCTGAATGTAAGTCGGCATTGTGCCTACTATATTCAATCCCGATGCAATTTCTGTGTTTCATAGTCAATATTAAGCTCCAAGGGTTACAGTAAACACCCAGTGGTGCGTCGCAATCTAATACTGGCCTCTCAGTAACGGCACATATACAGACTGTTTGAAGCATTACTCCCCCTGGACGTAAGTCGGCATTGTGCCTACTATATACAATCCCGATGCAATTTCTGTGTTTCATCGTCAATATGAAGCTCCAACGGTTACAGTAAACACCCAGTGGTGCGTCGCAATATAATACTGGTATCTCAGTAACGGCACGTATACAGACTGTTTGAAGCATTGCTCCCCTGGACGTAAGTCGGCATTGTGCCTACTATATTCAATCCTGATGCAATTTCTTTGTTTCGTCATCAATATGAAGCTCCATGGGTTACAGTAAACACCCAGTGGAGCGTCGCAATCTAATACTGGCCTCTCAGGAAAGGCACGTATACAGACTGTTTGAAGCATTACTCCCCCTGGACGTAAGTCGGCATTTAGCCTACTATATTCAATCCCAATGCAGTTTCTGTGTTTCATTCTCAATATGAAGCTCCAAGGGTTACAGCAAAAACCCAGTGGTGTGTCGCAATCTAATACTGGCCTCACAGTAACGGCACGTATACAGACTGTTTGAAGCATTCCTCCCCCTGGACGTAAGTCAGCATTGTGCCTACTATTTTCAATCCCGATGCAATTTCTGTGTTTCATCGTGAATATGAAGCTCCAAGGGTTACAGTAAACACCCAGTGGTGCGTCGCAATCTAATACTGGCCTCTCAGTAACGGCACATATACAGACTGTTTGAAGCATTACTCCCCCTGGACGTAAGTCGCCATTGTGCCTACTAGTTACAATCCCGATGCAATTTCTGTGTTTCATCGTCAATATGAAGCTCCAACGGTTACAGTAAACACCCAGTGGTGCGTCGCAATATAATACTGGTATCTCAGTAACGGCACGTATACAGACTGTTTGAAGCATTGCTCCCCCTGGACGTAAGTCGGCATTGTGCCTACTATATTCAATCCTGATGCAATTTCTGTGTTTCTTCGTCAATATGAAGCTCCAAGGATTACAGTAAACACCCAGTGGTGCGTAACAATCTAATAATGGCCTCTCAGTAACGGCACGTATACAGACTCTTTGAAGCATTCCCCCCATGGACGTAAGTCGGCATTGTGCCTACTATATTCAATCCCGAAGCTATTTCTCTGTTTCATAGTCAATATGAAGCTCCAAGGGTTACAGTAAACACCCAGTGGTGCGTCGCAATCTAATACTGGCCTCTCAGGAATGGCACGTATACAGACTGTTTGAAGCATTGCTCCCCCTGCACGTAAGTCGGCATTGTGCATACTATATATCAATCCCGATGCAATTTCTGTGTTATTCGTCAATATGAGGCTCCAAGGGTGGCAGTATACACCCAGTGGTGCGTCGCAATCTAATACTGGCCTCTCAGGAAAGACACGTATACAGACTGTTTGAAGCGTTACTCCCCCTGGACGTAAGTCGGCATTGTGCCTACTAAATTCAATCCCAATGCAATTTCTGTGTTTCATCGTCAATATGAAGCTCCAAGGGTTACAGTAAACACCCAGTGGTGCGTCGCAATCTATTACTGGCCTCTCTGTAACGGCACGTATAAAGACTGTTTGAAGCATTGCTCCCTTGGACGTAAGTTGGCATTGCGCCTAATATATACAATCCCGATGCACTTTCTGTGTTTCATCGTCAATATGAATCACCAAGGGTTACAGTAAACACCCAGTGGTGCGTCGCAATCTAATACTGGCCTCTCAGGAAAGGCACGTGTACAGACTGATTGAAGCATTGCTACGCCTGGACGTAAGTCGGCATTGTGCCTACTATATTCAATTCCGATGCAATTTCTTTGTTTCATCGTCAATATGAAGCTCCAAGGGTTACAGTAAACACCCAGTGGTGCGTCGCAATCTAATACTGGCCTCTCAGGAAAGGCACGTATACAGACTGTTTGAAGCATTGCTCCCCCTGAACGTAAGTCGGCATTGTGCTTACTATATTCAATTCCGATGCAATATCTGTGTTTCATCGTCAATATCAAGCTCCAAGGGTTACAGTAAACACCCAGTGGTGCGTCGCAATCTAAGACTGGCCTCTCAGGAAAGACTCGTACACAGCCTCTTTGAAGCATTGCTCCCCCTGGACGTAAGTCGGCATTGTGCCTACTATATTCAATCGCGATGCAATTTCTGTGTTTCATCGTGAATATGAAGCTCCAAGGGTTACAGTAAACACCCAGTGGTGCGTCGCAATCTAATACTGGCCTCTCTGTAACGGAACATATACAGACTGTTTGAAGCATTGCTCCCCCTGGACGTAAGTCGGCATTGTGCCTACTATATTCAATCCCGATGCAATTTCTGTGTTTCATCGTCAATATGAAGCTCTAAGGGTTACAGTAAACACCCAGTGGTGCGTCGCATTCTAATTCTGGCCTCACTGTAACGGCTTGTATAAAGACTGTTCGAAGCATTGCTCCTCTGAACGTATGTCGGCATTGTGCCTACTATATTCAATCCCGATACAATTTCCGTGTTTCATAGTCAATATGAAGCTGCAATGGTTACAATAAACACCCAGTGGTACGTCGCAATCTAATACTGGCCTCTCAGGAAAGGCACGTATACAGACTGTTTGAAGCATTACTCCCCCTGGAAGTAAGTCGGCATTGTGCCTACTATATTCAATCACCGATGCAATTTCTGCGTTTCATCGTCAATATGAAGCTCCAAGGGTTACAGTAAACACCCAGTGGTGCGTCGCAATCTAATACTGGCCTCTCAGTAACGGAACATACACAGACCGTTTGAAGCATTACTCCCATTGGACGTAAATCGGCATTGTGCCCACTATATTCAATCCCGATGCAATTTCTGTGTTTCATAGTCAATATGAAGCTCCAAGGGTTACAGTAAACACCCAGTGGTGCGTGGCAAACTAATACTGGCCTCTCATGAAAGGCACATACACAGACAGTTTGAAGCATTGCTCCCCTGGACGTAAGTTGGCATTGCGCCTACTATATTCAATCCCGATGCAATTTCTGTGTTTTATCGTCAATATGAAGCTCCAAGGGTTACAGCAAACACCCAGAGGTGCGTCGCAATCTAATACCGGCCTCTCTGTAACGGAACAGATACAGACTGTTTGAAGCATTGCTCCACCTGGACGTAAGTAGGCATTGTGCCTACTATATTCAATCGTGATGCAATTTCTGTGTTTCATCGTGAATATGAAGCTCCAAGGGTTACAGTAAACACCCAGTGGTGCGTCGCAATCTAATACTGGCCTCTCTGTAACGGAACATTTACAGACCGTTTGAAGCATTACTCCCCCTGGTCGTAAGTCGGCATTGTGGCTACTATATTCAATCACCGATGCAATTTCTGCGTTTCATCGTCAATATGAAGCTCCAAGGGTTACAGTAAACACCCAGTGGTGCGTCGCAATCTAATACCGGCCTCTCTGTAACGGAACAGATACAGACTGTTTGAAGCATTGCTCCACCTGGACGTAAGACGGCATTGTGCCTACTATATTCAATCGTGATGCAATTTCTGTGTTTCATCGTCAATATGAAGCTCCAAGGGTTACAGTAAACACCCAGTGGTGCGTCGCAATCTATTACTGGCCTCTCTGTAACGGCACGTATAACAACTGTTTGAAGCATTGCTCCCCTGAACGTAAGTCGGCATTGTGCCTACTATATTCAATCGTGATGCAATTTCTGTGTTTCATCGTCAATATGAAGCTCCAAGGGTTACAGCAAACACCCAGTGGTGCGTCGCAATCTAATACCGGCCTCTCTGTAACGGAACAGATACAGACTGTTTGAAGCATTGCTCCACCTGGACGTAAGTCGGCATTGTGCCTACTATATTCAATCGTGATGCAATTTCTGTGTTTCATCGTCAATATGAAGCTCCAAGGGTTACAGTAAACACCCAGTGGTGCGTCGCAATCTAATACTGGCCTCTCTGTAACGGAACATTTACAGACCGTTTGAAGCATTACTCCCCCTGGTCGTAAGTCGGCATTGTGCCTACTATATTCTATCCCGAAGCAATTTCTGTGTTTCATCGTCAATATGAAGCTACAAGGGTTACAGTAAACACCGAGTGGTGCGTCGCAATTTAATACTGGCCTCTCTGTAACGGCTCGGATAATGACTGTCTGAAGAATTGCTCCCCTGAACGTAAGTCGGCATTGTGCCTACTATATTCAATCCCGATGCAATTTCTGTGTTTCATAGTCAATATTAAGCTCCAAGGGTTACAGTAAACACCCAGTGGTGCGTCGCAATCTAATACTGGCCTCTCAGTAACGGCACATATACAGACTGTTTGAAGCATTACTCCCCCTGGACGTAAGTCGGCATTGTGCCTACTATATACAATCCCGATGCAATTTCTGTGTTTCATCGTCAATATGAAGCTCCAACGGTTACAGTAAACACCCAGTGGTGCGTCGCAATATAATACTGGTATCTCAGTAACGGCACGTATACAGACTGTTTGAAGCATTGCTCCCCTGGACGTAAGTCGGCATTGTGCCTACTTTATTCAATCCTGATGCAATTTCTTTGTTTCGTCATCAATATGAAGCTCCATGGGTTACAGTAAACACCCAGTGGAGCGTCGCAATCTAATACTGGCCTCTCAGGAAAGGCACGTATACAGACTGTTTGAAGCATTACTCCCCCTGGACGTAAGTCGGCATTTAGCCTACTATATTCAATCCCAATGCAGTTTCTGTGTTTCATTCTCAATATGAAGCTCCAAGGGTTACAGTAAAAACCCAGTGGTGTGTCGCAATCTAATACTGGCCTCACAGTAACGGCACGTATACAGACTGTTTGAAGCATTCCTCCCCCTGGACGTAAGTCAGCATTGTGCCTACTATTTTCAATCCCGATGCAATTTCTGTGTTTCATCGTCGTTATGAAGCTCCAAGGGTTACAGTAAACACCCAGTGGTGCGTCGCAATCTAATACTGGCCTCTCAGTAACGGCACATATACAGACTGTTTGAAGCATTACTCCCCTTGGACGTAAGTCGCCATTGTGCCTACTAGTTACAATCCCGATGCAATTTCTGTGTTTCATCGTCAATATGAAGCTCCAACGGTTACAGTAAACACCCAGTGGTGCGTCACAATATAATACTGGCCTCTCAGGAAAGACACGTATACAGACTGTTTGAAGCGTTACTCCCCCTGTACGTAAGTCGGCATTGTGCCTACTATATTCAATCCCGATGCAATATCTGTGTTTCATCGTCAATATGAAGCTACAAGTGTTACAGTAAACACCGAGTGGTGCGTCGCAATTTAATACTGGCCTCTCTGTAACGGCTCGGATAATGACTGTCTGAAGAATTGCTCCCCTGAACGTAAGTCGGCATTGTGCCTACTATATTCAATCCCGATGCAATTTCTGTGTTTCATAGTCAATATTAAGCTCCAAGGATTACAGTAAACACCCAGTGGTGCGTCACAATCTAATAATGGCCTCTCAGTAACGGCACGTATACAGACTCTTTGAAGCATTCCCCCCATGGACGTAAGTCGGCATTGTGCATACTATATATCAATCCCGATGCAATTTCTGTGTTATTCGTCAATATGAGGCTCCAAGGGTGGCAGTATACACCCAGTGGTGCGTCGCAATCTAATACTGGCCTCTCAGGAAAGACACGTATACAGACTGTTTGAAGCGTTACTCCCCCTGGACGTGCCGGCCGGTGTGGCCGTGCGGTTCTAAGCGCGTCAGTTTGGAACCGCGTGACCGCTACGGTCGCAGGTTCGAATCCTGCCTTGGGCATGGATGTGTGTGATGTCCTTAGGTTAGTTAGGTTTAAGTAGTTCTAAGTTCTAGGGGACTGATGACCTCAGTAGTTAAGTCCCATAGTGCTCAGAGCCATTTGAACCATCCCCCTGGACGTAAGTCGGCATTGTGCCTACTAAATTCAATCCCAATGCAATTTCTGTGTTTCATCGTCAATATGAAGCTCCAAGGGTTACAGTAAACACCCAGTGGTGCGTCGCAGTCCAATACTGGCCTCTCAGGAAAGGCACGTATACAGACTGTTTGAAGCATTGCTCCCCCTGCACGTAAGTCGGCATTGTGCATTCTATATATCAATCCAGATGCAATTTCTGTGTTATTCGTCAATATGAAGCTCCAAGGGTGGCAGTATACACCCAGTGGTGCGTCGCAATCTAATACTGGCCTCTCAGGAAAGACACGTATACAGACTGTTTGAAGCATTACTACCCCTGGACGTAAGTCGGCATTGTGCCTACTAAATTCAATCCCAATGCAATTTCTGTGTTTCATCGTCAATATGAAGCTCCAAGGGTTACAGTAAACACCCAGTAGTGCGTCGCAATCTATTACTGGCCTCTCTGTAACGGCACGTATAAAGACTGTTTGAAGCATTGCTCCCTTGGACGTAAGTTGGCATTGCGCCTAATATATACAATCCCGATGCACTTTCTGTGTTTCATCGTCAATATGAATCACCAAGGGTTACAGTAAACACCCAGTGGTGCGTCGCAATCTAATACTGGCCTCTCAGGAAAGGCACGTGTACAGACTGATTGAAGCATTGCTACGCCTGGACGTAAGTCGGCATTGTGCCTACTATATTCAATTCCGATGCAATTTCTTTGTTTCATCGTCAATATGAAGCTCCAAGGGTTACAGTAAACACCCAGTGGTGCGTCGCAATCTAATACTGGCCTCTCAGGAAAGGCACGTATACAGACTGTTTGAAGCATTGCTCCCCCTGAACGTAAGTCGGCATTGTGCTTACTATATTCAATTCCGATGCAATATCTGTGTTTCATCGTCAATACCAAGCTCCAAGGGTTACAGTAAACACCCAGTGGTGCGTCGCAATCTAAGACTGGCCTCTCAGGAAAGACTCGTACACAGCCTCTTTGAAGCATTGCTCCCCATGGACGTAAGTCGGCATTGTGCCTACTATATTCAATCGCGATGCAATTTCTTTGTTTCATCGTGAATATGAAGCTCCAAGGGTTACAGTAAACACCCAGTGGTGCGTCGCAATCTAATACTGGCCTCTCTGTAACGGAACATGTACAGACTGTTTGAAGCATTGCTCCCCCTGGACGTAAGTCGGCATTGTGCCTACTATATTCAATCCCGATGCAATTTCTGTGTTTCATCGTCAATATGAAGCTCTAAGGGTTACAGTAAACACCCAGTGGTGCGTCGCATTCTAATTCTGGCCTCACTGTAACGGATTGTATAAAGACTGTTCGAAGCATTGCTCCTCTGAACGTATGTCGGCATTGTGCCTACTATATTCAATCCCGATACAATTTCCGTGTTTCATAGTCAATATGAAGCTGCAAGGGTTACAGTAAACACCCAGTGGTACGTCGCAATCTAATACTGGCCTCTCAGGAAAGGCACGTATACAGACTGTTTGAAGCATTACTCCCCCTGGAAGTAAGTCGGCATTGTGCCTACTATATTCAATCACCGATGCAATTTCTGCGTTTCATCGTCAATATGAAGCTCCAAGGGTTACAGTAAACACCCAGTGGTGCGTCGCAATCTAATACTGGCCTCTCAGTAACGGAACATACACAGACCGTTTGAAGCATTACTCCCATTGGACGTAAATCGGCATTGTGCCCACTATATTCAATCCCGATGCAATTTCTGTGTTTCATAGTCAATATGAAGCTCCAAGGGTTACAGTAAACACCCAGTGGTGCGTGGCAAACTAATACTGGCCTCTCATGAAAGGCACATACACAGACAGTTTGAAGCATTGCTCCCCTGGACGTAAGTTGGCATTGCGCCTACTATATTCAATCCCGATGCAATTTCTGTGTTTTATCGTCAATATGAAGCTCCAAGGGTTACAGTAAACACCCAGTGGTGCGTCGCAATCTAATACTGGCCTCTCAGGAAAGGCACGTATACAGACTGTTTGAAGCATTACTCCCCCTGGACGTAAGTCGGCATTGTGCCTACTATATTCAATCCCGATGCAATTTCTGTGTTTCATCGTCAATATGAAGCTCCAAGGGTTACAGTAAACACCCAGTGGTGCGTCGCAAACTAATACTGGCCTCTCAGTAACGACACATACACAGACTGTTTGAAGCATTACTCCCCCTGGACGTAAGTCCGCATTGTGCCTACTATATTCAATCTCGATGCAATTTCTGTCTTTCATAGTCAATATGAAGCTCCAAGGGTTACAGTAAACACCCAGTGATGAGTCGCAATTTAATACTGGCCTCTCAGGAAAGGCACGTATACAGACTGATTGAAGCATTGCTACGCCTGGACGTAAGTCGGCATTGTGCCTACTATATTCAATCCCGATGCAATTTCTGTGTTTCAACGTCAATAGGAAGCTCCAAGGGTTACAGTAAACACCCAGTGGTGCGTCGCAATCTAATACTGGCCTCTCAGTAACGGCACATATTCAGACTGTTTGAAGCATTACTCCCCCTTAACATGAGTCGGCATTGGGCCTACTATATTCAATCCCGATGCAATTTCTGTGTTTCATCGTCAATATGAAGCTCCAAGGGTTACAGTAAACACCCAGTGGTGCGTCGCAATCTAATACCGGCCTCTCTGTAACGGAACAGATACAGACTGTTTGAAGCATTGCTCCACCTGGACGTAAGTCGGCATTGTGCCTACTATATTCAATCGTGATGCAATTTCTGTGTTTCATCGTCAATATGAAGCTCCAAGGGTTACAGTAAACACCCAGTGGTGCGTCGCACTCTATTACTGGCCTCTCTGTAACGGCACGTATAAAAACTGTTTGAAGCATTGCTCCCCTGAACGTAAGTCGGCATTGTGCCTACTATATTCAATCCCGATGCAATTTCTGTGTTTCATCGTCAATATGAAGCTCCAAGGGTTACAGTAAACACCCAGTGGTGCGTCGCAGTCTAATACTGGCCTCTCAGGAAAGGCACATACACAGACTCTTTGAAGAATTGTCCCCCTGGACGTAAGTCGGCATTGTGCCTACTATATTCAATTCCGATGCAATTTCTGTGTTTCATCGTCAATATGAAGCTCCAAGGGTTACAGTAAACACCCAGTGGTGCGTCGCAATCTATTACCGGCCTCTCTGTAACGGCACGTATAAAAATTGTTTGAAGCATTGCTCCCCTGATCGTAAGTCGGCATTGTGCCTACTATATTCAATCCCGATGCAATTTCTGTGTTTCATCGTCAATATGAAGCTCCAAGGGTTACAGTAAATACCCAGTGGTGCGTCGCAGTCTAATACTGGCCTCTCAGGAAAGGCACGTATACAGACTGTTTGAAGCATTGCTCCTCCTGCACGTAAGTCGGCATTGTGCCTACTATATATCAATCCCGATGCAATATCTGTGTTTCATCGTCAATATGAAGCTCCAAGGGTGGCAGTATACACCCAGTGGTGCGTCGCAATCTAATACTGGCCTCTCAGGAAAGGCACGTATACAGTTTGAAGCATTGCTCCCCTGGACGTAAGTAGACATTGCGCCTACTATATTCAATCCCGATGCAATTTCTGTGTTTCATCGTCAATATGAAGCTCCAAGGGTTACAGTAAACACACAGTGGTGCGTCGCAATCTAATACTGGCCTCTCAGGAAAGGCACGTATACAGACTGTTTGAAGCATTACTCCCCCTGGACGTAAGTCGGCATTGTGCCTACTATATTCAATCCCGATGCAATTTCTGTGTTTCATCGTCAATATGAAGCTCCAAGGGTTACAGTAAACACCCAGTGGTGCGTCGCAAACTAATACTGGCCTCTCAGTAACGGCACATACACAGACTGTTTGAAGCATTACTCCCCCTGGACGTAAGTCCGCATTGTGCCTACTATATTCAATCTCGATGCAATTTCTGTCTTTCATAGTCAATATGAAGCTCCAAGGGTTACAGTAAACACCCAGTGATGAGTCGCAATTTAATACTGGCCTCTCAGGAAAGGCACGTATACAGACTGATTGAAGCATTGCTACGCCTGGACGTAAGTCGGCATTGAGCCTACTATATTCAATCCCGATGCAATTTCTGTGTTTCAACGTCAATATGAAGCTCCAAGGGTTACAGTAAACACCCAGTGGTGCGTCGCAATCTAATACTGGCCTCTCAGCAAAGGCACGTATACAGACTGATTGAAGCATTACTCCCCCTGGAAGTAAGTCATCATTGTGCCTACTATATTCAATCACCGATGCAATTTCTGCGTTTCATCGTCAATATGAAGCTCCAAGGGTTACAGTAAACACCCAGTGGTGCGTCGCAAACTAATACTGGCCTCCCAGTAACGGCACATACACAGACTGTTTGAAGCATTGCTCCCCCTGGACGTAAGTCGGCATTGTGCCTACTATATTCAATCCAGATGCAATTTCTGTGTTTCATCGTCAATATGAAGCTCCAAGGGTTACAGTAACCACCCAGTGGTGCGTCGCAATCTAATACTGGCCTCTCTGTAACGGCACGTATAAAGACTGTTTGAAGCATTGCTCCCCCAACGTAAGTCGGCATTGTGCCTACTATATTCAATCCCGATGCATTTTCTGTGTTTCATTGTCAATATGAAGCTCCAAGGGTTACAGTAAACACCCAGTGGTGCGCCGCAATCTAATACTGGCCTCTCAGGAAAGGCATGTACTCAGACTGTTTGAAGCATTGCTCCCCTGGACGTAAGTTGGCATTGCGCCTACTATATCAAATCCCGATGCAATTTCTGTGTTTCATCGTCAATATGAAGCTGCAAGGGTTACAGTAAACACCCAGTGCTACGTCGCAATCTAATAATGGCCTCTCAGGAAAGGCACGTACACAGACTGTTTGTAGCATTACTCTCCCTGGACGTAAGTCGGCATTGTGCCTACTATATTCAATCCCGATGCAATTTCTGTGTTTCATCGTCAATATGAAGCTCCAAGGGGTACAGTAAACACCCAGTTGTGCGTCGCAATCTCATACTAGCCTCTCAGGAAAGGCACGTATACAGACTGTTTGAAGCATTACTCCCCCTGGACGTAAGTCGGCATTGTGCCTACTATATTCAATCCCGATGCAATTTCTGTGTTTCATCGTCAATATGAAGCTCCATGGGTTACAGTAAACACCCAGTGGTGCGTCGCAATCTAATACTGGCCTCTCAGGAAAGGCATGTACTCAGACTGTTTGAAGCATTGCTCCCCTGCACGTAAGTTGGCATTGCGCCTACTATATCAAATCCCGATGCAATTTCTGTGTTTCATCGTCAATATGAAGCTCCAATGGTTACAGTAAACACCCAGTGGTGCGTCTCAATCTAATACTGGCCTCTCTGTAACGGCACATATACAGACTGTTTGAAGCATTGCTCCCCCGGGACGTAAGTCGGCATTGTGCCTCCTATATTCAATCCAGATGAAATTTCTGTGTTTCATCGTCAATATGAAGCTCCAAGGGTTACAGTAACCACAAAGTGATGCGTCGCAATCTAATACTGGCCTCTCTGTAACGGCACGTATAAAGACTCATTGAAGCATTGCTCCCCTGAACGTAAGTCGGCATTGTGCCTACTATATTCAATCCCGATGCAATTTCTGTGTTTCATCGTCAATATGAAGCTCCAAGGGTTACAGTAAACACCCAGTGGTGCGTCGCAATCTATTACTGGCCTCTCTGTAACGGCACGTATAAAAACCGTTTGAAGCATTGTTCCCCTGAACGTAAGTCGGCATTGTGTCTACTATATTCAATCCCGATGGAATTTCTGTGTTTCATCGTCATAATGAAGCTCCAAGGGTTGCAGTAAACACCCAGTGGTGCGTCGCAGTCTAATACTGGCCTCTCAGGAGAGGCACGTATACCGACTGTTTGAAGCATTGCTCCCCCTGTACGTAAGTCGGCATTGTGCCTACTATATATCAATCCCGATGCAATTTCTTTGTTTCATCGTCAATATAAAGCTCCAAGGGTGGCAGTATACACCCAGTGGTGCGTCGCAATCTAATACTGGCCTCTCAGGAAAGGCACTTATACAGACAGTTTGAAGCATTACTCCCCCTGGACGTAAGTCGGCATTGTGCCTACTATATTCAATCCCAATGCAATTTCTGTGTTTCATCGTCAATATGAAGCTCCAAGGGTTACAGTAAACACACAGTGGTGCATCGCAATCTAAAACTGGCCTCTCAGGAAAGGCACATACACAGACTGTTTGAAGCATTGCTCCCCTGGACGTAAGTTGTCATTGTCCCTACTTTATTCAATACCGATGCAATTTCTGTCTTTCATAGTCAATATGAAGCTCCAAGGGTTACAGTAAACACCCAGTGGTGCGTCGCAATCTAATACTGGCCTCTCAGGAAAGGCACGTATACAGACTGTTTGAAGCATTGCTACCCCTGAACGTAAGTCGGCATTGTGCCTACTGTATTCAATTCCGATGCAATTTCTGTGTTTCATTGAAAATATGAAGCTCCAAGAGTTACAGTAAACACCCAGTGGTGCGTCGCAATCTAAAACTGGCCTCTCTGGAAAGGCACGTACACAGACTTTCTGAAGCATTGCTCCCCCTGGACGTAAATAGGCATCGCGCCTACTATATTCAATCCAGATGCAATTTATGTGTTTCATCGTCAATATGAAGCTCCAAGGGTTACAGTAACCACCCAGTGGTACGTCGCAACCTAATACTGGCCTCTCTGTAACGGCACGTATAAAGACTGTTTGAAGCATTGCTCCCCTGAATGTAAGTCGGCATTGAGCCTACTATATTCAATCCCGATGCAATTTCTGTGTTTCATCGTCAATATGAAGCTCCAAGGGTTACAGTAAACACCCAGTGGTGCGTCGCAGTCTAATACTCTCCTCTCAGGAGAGGCACGTATAACGACTGTTTGAAGCATTGCTCCCCCTGGACGTAAGTCGGCATTGTGCCTACTATATATCAATCCCGATGCAATTTCTGTGTTTCATCGTCAATATGAAGCTCCAAGGGTTACAGTAAACACCCAGTGGTGCGTCGCAATCTGATACTGGCCTCTCAGGAGAGGCACGTATACAGACAGTTTGAAGAATTACTCCCCCTGGACGTAAGTCGGCATTGTGCCTACTATATTCAATCCCGATGCAATTTCTGTGTTTCATCGTCAATATGAAGCTCCAAGGGTTACAGTAAACACCCAGTGGTGCGTCGCAGTCTAATACTCTCCTCTCAGGAGAGGCACGTATACCGACTGTTTGAAGCATTGCTCCCCTGGACGTAAGTCGGCATTGTGCGTACTATATATCAATCCCGATGCAATTTCTGTGTTTCATCGTCAATATGAAGCTCCAAGGGTTACAGTAAACACCCAGTGGTGCGTCGCAATCTGATACTGGCCCCTCAGGAAAGGCACGTATACAGACAGTTTGAAGAATTACTCCCCCTGGACGTAAGTCGGCATTGTGCCTACTATATTCAATCCCAATGCAATTTCTGTGTTTCATCGTCAATATGAAGCTCCAAGGGTTACAGTAAACACACAGTGGTGCATCGCAATCTAAAACTGGCCTCTCAGGAAAGGCACATACACAGACTGTTTGAAGCATTGCTCCCCTGGACGTAAGTTGTCATTGCGCCTACTATATTCAATCCCGATGCAATTTCTGTGTTTCATCGTCAATTTGAAGCTCCAATGGTTACAGTAAACACCCAGTGGTGCGTCTCAATCTAATACTGGCCTCTCTGTAATGGCACGTATACAGACTGTTTGAAGCATTGCTCCCCCTGGACGTAAATAGGCATCGCGCCTACTATATTCAATCCAGATGCAATTTATGTGTTTCATCGACAATATGAAGCTCCAAGGGTTACAGTAACCACCCAGAGGTACGTCGCAATCTAATACTGGCCTCTCTGTAACGGCACGTATAAAGACTGTTTGAAGCATTGCTCCCCTGAATGTAAGTCGGCATTGTGCCTACTATATTCAATCCCGATGCAATTTCTGTGTTTCATCGTCAATATGAAGTTCCACGGGTTACAGTAAACACCCAGTGGTGCGTCGCAGTCTAATACTGGCCTCTGAGGAAAGTCACGTATACAGACTGTTTGAAGCATTGCTCTCCCTGAACGTAAGTCGGCATTGTGCCTACTATATTCAATCCCGATGCATTTTCTGTGTTTCATCGTCAATATGAAGCTCCAAGGGTTACAGTAAACACCCAGTGGTGCGTCGCAATCTATTACTGGCCTCTCTGTAACGGCACGTATAAAAACTGTTTGAAGCATTCCTCCCCTGAACGTAAGTCAGCATTGTGCCTACTATATTCAATCCCGATGCAATTTCTGTGTTTCATCGTCAATATGAAGCTCCAAGGGTTACAGTAAACACCCAGTGGTGCGTCGCAGTCTAATACTCTCCTCTCAGGAGAGGCACGTATAACGACTGTTTGAAGCATTGCTCCCCCTGGACGTAAGTCGGCATTGTGCCTACTATATATCAATCCCGATGCAATTTCTGTGTTTCATCGTCAATATGAAGCTCCAAGGGTTACAGTAAACACCCAGTGGTGCGTCGCAATCTGATACTGGCCTCTCAGGAGAGGCACGTATACAGACAGTTTGAAGAATTACTCCCCCTGGACGTAAGTCGGCATTGTGCCTACTATATTCAATCCCAATGCAATTTCTGTGTTTCATCGTCAATATGAAGCTCCAAGGGTTACAGTAAACACACAGTGGTGTGTCGCAAACTAATACTGGCCTCTCAGTAACGGCACATACACAGACTGTTTGAAGCATTACTCCCCCTGGACGTAAGTCGGCATTGTGCCTACTATATTCAATCCCGATGCAATTTCTGTCTTTCATAGTCAATATGAAGCTCCAAGGGTTACAGTAAACACCCAGTGGTGCGTCGCAATCTAATACTGGCCTCTCAGGAAAGGCACGTACACAGACTTTTTGAAGCATTGCTCCCCCTGGACGTAAGTCGGCATTGTGCCTACTATATTCAATCCCGATGCAATTTCTGTGTTTCATCGTCAATATGAAGCTCCAATGGTTACAGTAAACACCCAGTGGTGTGTCTCAATCTAATACTGGCCTCCTGTAATGGCACGTATACAGACTGTTTGAAGCATTGCTCCCCCTGGACGTAAGTCGGCATTGTGCCTACTATATTCAATCCAGATGCAATTTCTGTGTTTCATCGTCAGTATGAAGCTCCAAGGGTTACAGTAACCACGCAGTGGTACGTCACAATCTAATACTAGCCTCTCTGTAACGGCACGTATAAAGACTGTTTGAAGCATTGCCCCCCTGAACGTAAGTCGGCATTGTGCCTACTATATTCAATCCCGATGCAATGTTTGTGTTTCATCGTCAATATTAAGTTCCAAGGATTACAGTAAACACCCAGTTGTGCGTCGCAATCTCATACTGGCCTCTCAGGAAAGGCACGTATACAGACTGTTTGATTCATTGCTCCCCCTGTACGTAAGTCGGCATTGTGCCTACTATATATCAATCCCGATGCAATTTCTGTGGTTCATCGTCAATATGAAGCTCCAAGCGTGGCAGTATACACCCAGTGGTGCGTCGCAATCTAATACTGGCCTCTCAGGAAAGGCACGTATACAGACAGTTTGAAGCATTACTCTCTCTGGACGTAAGTCGGCATTGTGCCTACTATATTCAATCCCAATGCAATATCTGTGTTTCATCGTCAATATGAAGCTCCAAGGGTTACAGTAAACACACAGTGGTGCATCGCAATCTAAAACTGGCCTCTCAGGAAAGGCACACACACAGACTGTTTGAAGCATTGCTCCTCTGGACGTAAATTGTCATTGCGCCTACTATATTCAATCCCGATGCAAATTCTGTGTTTCATCGTCAATATGAAGCTCCAAGGGTTACAGTAAACACCCAGTGGTGCGTCGTAATCTAATACTGGACTCTCAGGAAAGGCACGTATACAGACTGTTTGAAGCATTACTCCCCCTGGACGTAAGTCGGCATTGTGCCGACTATATTCAATCCCGATGCAATATCTGTGTTTCATCGTCAATATTAAGCTCCAAGGGTTACAGTAAACACCCAGTGGTGCGTCGCAAACTAATACTGGCCTCTCAGTAACGGCACATACACAGACTGTTTGAAGCATTACTCCCCCTGGACGTAAGTCGGCATTGTGCCTACTATATTCAATCCCGATGCAATTTCTGTGTTTCATCGTCAATATGAAGCTCCAAGAGTTACAGTAAACACCCAGTGGTGCGTCGCAATCTAAAACTGGCCTCTCAGGAAAGGCACGTACACAGACTTTTTGAAGCATTGCTCCCCCTGGACGTAAGTTGGCATTGTGCCTACTATATTCAATCCCGATGCATTTTCTGTGTTTCATCGTCAATATGAAGCTCCAAGGGTAACAGTAAACACCCAGTGATGCGTCGCAATCTAATACTGGCCTCTCAGGAAAGGCATGCACTCAGACTGTTTGAAGCATTGCTCCTCTGGACGTAAGTTGGCACTGCGCCTACTATATAAATCCCGATGCAACTTCTGTGTTTCATCGTCAATATGAAGCTCCAAGGGTTACAGTAAACACTCAGTGCTACGTCACAATCTAACAATGGCCTCTCAGGAAAGGCACGTATACAGACTGTTTGAAGCATTACTCCCCCTGGACGTGAGTCGCCATTGTGCCTACTATATTCAATCCCTATGCAGTTTCTGTGTTTCATTCTCAATATGAAGCTCCAAGGGTTACAGTAAACACCCAGTGGTGAGTCGCAATCTAATACTGGCCTCACAGTAACGGCACGTATACGGACTGTTTGAAGCATCACTCCCCCTGGACGTAAATAGGCATTATGATTACTATATTCAATCCCGATGCAATTTCAGTGTTTCATCGTCAATATGAAGCTCCAAGGGTTACAGTAAACACCCAGTGGAGCGTCGCAATCTAATACTGGCCTCTCAGTAACGGTACATATACAGACTGTTTGAAGCCTTACTCCCCCTGGACGTAAGTCGGCATTGTGCCTACTATATTCAATCCCGATGCAATTTCTGTGTTTCTTCGTCAATATGAAGCTCCAATGGTTACAGTAAACACCCAGTGGTGCGTCTCAATCTAATACTGGCCTCTCTGTAACGGCACGTATACAGACTGTTTGAAGCATTACTCCCCCTGGACGTAAATAGGCATTATGATTACTATATTCAATCCCGATGCAATATCTGTGTTTCATCGTCAATATGAAGCTCCAAGGGTTACAGTAAACACCCAGTGGTGCGTCGCAGTCTAATACTGTCCTCTCAGGAAAGTCACGAATACAGACTGTTTGAAGCATTGCTCACCCTGGACGTAAGTCGGCATTGTGGCTACTATATTAAATCCCGATGCATTTTCTGTGTTTCATCGTCAATATGAAGCTCCAAGGGTTACAGTAAACACCCAGTGGTGCCTCGCAATCTAATACTGGCCTCTCAGGATAGGCAGGTATACAGACAGTTTGAAGCATTACTCCCCCTGGACGTAAGTCGGCATTGTGCCTACTATATTCAATCCCAATGCAATTTCTGTGTTTCATCGTCAATATGAAGCTCCAAGGGTTACAGTAAACACACAGTGGATCATCGCAATCTAAAACTGGCCTCTCAGGAAAGGCGCATACACAGACTGTTTGAAGCATTTCTCCCCTGGACGTAAGTTGTCATTGCGCCTACTATATTCAATCCCGATGCAATATCTGTGTTTCATCGTCAATATGAAGCTCCAAGGGTTACAGTAAACACCCAGTGGTGCGTCGCAATCTAATACTGGCCTCTCAGGAAAGGCACGTATTCAGACTGTTTGAAGCATTACTCCCCCTGGACGTAAGTCGGCATTGTGCCTACTATATTAAATCCCGATGCAATTTCTGTGTTTCATCGTCAATATGAAGCTCCAAGGGTTACAGTAAACACCCAGTGGTGCGTCGCAAACTAATACTGGCCTCTCAGTAACGGCACATACACAGACTCTTTGAAGCATTACTCCCCCTGGACGTAAGTCTGCATTGTGCCTACTATATTCAATCCCGATGCAATTTCTGTCTTTCATAGTAAATATGAAGCTCCAAGGGTTACAGCAAAACACCCAGTGGTGCGTCGCAATCTAATACTGCCCTCTCAGGATAGGCACGTATACAGACTGTTTGAAGCATTGCTCCCCCTGAACGTAAGTCGGCATTGTGCCTACTATATTCAATCCCGATGCAATTTCTGTCTTTCATAGTCAATATGAAGCTCCAAGGGTTACAGTAAACACCCAGTGGTGCGTCGCAAACTAATACTGGCCTCTCAGGAAAGGCACGTACACAGACTTTTTGAAGCATTGCTCCCCCTGGACGTAAGTCGGCATTGTGCCTACTATATTCAATCCCGATGCAATTTCTGTGTTTCATCGTCAATATGAAGCTCCAATGGTTACAGTAAACACCCAGTGGTGTGTCTCAATCTAATACTGGCCTCCTGTAATGGCACGTATACAGACTGTTTGAAGCATTGCTCCCCCTGGACGTAAGTCGGCATTGTGCCTACTATATTCAATCCAGATGCAATTTCTGTGTTTCATCGTCAGTATGAAGCTCCAAGGGTTACAGTAACCACCCAGTGGTACGTCACAATCTAATACTAGCCTCTCTGTAACGGCACGTATAAAGACTGTTTGAAGCATTGCCCCCCTGAACGTAAGTCGGCATTGTGCCTACTATATTCAATCCCGATGCAATGTTTGTGTTTCATCGTCAATATTAAGTTCCAAGGATTACAGTAAACACCCAGTTGTGCGTCGCAATCTCATACTGGCCTCTCAGGAAAGGCACGTATACAGACTGTTTGAATCATTGCTCCCCCTGTACGTAAGTCGGCATTGTGCCTACTATATATCAATCCCGATGCAATTTCTGTGGTTCATCGTCAATATGAAGCTCCAAGCGTGGCAGTATACACCCAGTGGTGCGTCGCAATCTAATACTGGCCTCTCAGGAAAGGCACGTATACAGACAGTTTGAAGCATTACTCTCTCTGGACGTAAGTCGGCATTGTGCCTACTATATTCAATCCCAATGCAATATCTGTGTTTCATCGTCAATATGAAGCTCCAAGGGTTACAGTAAACACACAGTGGTGCATCGCAATCTAAAACTGGCCTCTCAGGAAAGGCACACACACAGACTGTTTGAAGCATTGCTCCTCTGGACGTAAATTGTCATTGCGCCTACTATATTCAATCCCGATGCCAATTCAGTGTTTCATCGTCAATATGAAGCTCCAAGGGTTACAGTAAACACCCAGTGGTGCGTCGTAATCTAATACTGGCCTCTCAGGAAAGGCACGTATACAGACTGTTTGAAGCATTACTCCCCCTGGACGTAAGTCGGCATTGTGCCGACTATATTCAATCCCGATGCAATATCTGTGTTTCATCGTCAATATTAAGCTCCAAGGGTTACAGTAAACACCCAGTGGTGCGTCGCAAACTAATACTGGCCTCTCAGTAACGGCACATACACAGACTGTTTGAAGCATTACTCCCCCTGGACGTAAGTCGGCATTGTGCCTACTATATTCAATCCCGATGCAATTTCTGTGTTTCATCGTCAATATGAAGCTCCAAGAGTTACAGTAAACACCCAGTGGTGCGTCGCAATCTAAAACTGGCCTCTCAGGAAAGGCACGTACACAGACTTTTTGAAGCATTGCTCCCCCTGGACGTAAGTTGGCATTGTGCCTACTATATTCAATCCCGATGCATTTTCTGTGTTTCATCGTCAATATGAAGCTCCAAGGGTAACAGTAAACACCCAGTGATGCGTCGCAATCTATTACTGGCCTCTCAGGAAAGGCATGCACTCAGACTGTTTGAAGCATTGCTCCTCTGGACGTAAGTTGGCACTGCGCCTACTATATAAATCCCGATGCAACTTCTGTGTTTCATCGTCAATATGAAGCTCCAAGGGTTACAGTAAACACTCAGTGCTACGTCACAATCTAACAATGGCCTCTCAGGAAAGGCACGTATACAGACTGTTTGAAGCATTACTCCCCCTGGACGTGAGTCGCCATTGTGCCTACTATATTCAATCCCTATGCAGTTTCTGTGTTTCATTCTCAATATGAAGCTCCAAGGGTTACAGTAAACACCCAGTGGTGAGTCGCAATCTAATACTGGCCTCACAGTAACGGCACGTATACAGACTGTTTGAAGCATCACTCCCCCTGGACGTAAATTGGCATTATGATTACTATATTCAATCCCGATGCAATTTCAGTGTTTCATCGTCAATATGAAGCTCCAAGGGTTACAGTAAACACCCAGTGGAGCGTCGCAATCTAATACTGGCCTCTCAGTAACGGCACATATACAGACTGTTTGAAGCCTTACTCCCCCTGGACGTAAGTCGGCATTGTGCCTACTATATTCAATCCCGATGCAATTTCTGTGTTTCTTCGTCAATATGAAGCTCCAATGGTTACAGTAAACACCCAGTGGTGCGTCTCAATCTAATACTGGCCTCTCTGTAACGGCACGTATACAGACTGTTTGAAGCATTACTCCCCCTGGACGTAAATAGGCATTATGATTACTATATTCAATCCCGATGCAATATCTGTGTTTCATCGTCAATATGAAGCTCCAAGGGTTACAGTAAACACCCAGTGGTGCGTCGCAGTCTAATACTGTCCTCTCAGGAAAGTCACGAATACAGACTGTTTGAAGCATTGCTCACCCTGGACGTAAGTCGGCATTGTGGCTACTATATTAAATCCCGATGCATTTTCTGTGTTTCATCGTCAATATGAAGCTCCAAGGGTTGCAGTAAACACCCAGTGGTGCCTCGCAATCTAATACTGGCCTCTCAGGATAGGCAGGTATACAGACAGTTTGAAGCATTACTCCCCCTGGACGTAAGTCGGCATTGTGCCTACTATATTCAATCCCAATGCAATTTCTGTGTTTCATCGTCAATATGAAGCTCCAAGGGTTACAGTAAACACACAGTGGATCATCGCAATCTAAAACTGGCCTCTCAGGAAAGGCGCATACACAGACTGTTTGAAGCATTTCTCCCCTGGACGTAAGTTGTCATTGCGCCTACTATATTCAATCCCGATGCAATTTCTGTGTTTCATCGTCAATATGAAGCTCCAAGGGTTACAGTAAACACCCAGTGGTGCGTCGCAATCTAATACTGGCCTCTCAGGAAAGGCACGTATACAGACTGTTTGAAGCATTACTCCCCCTGGACGTAAGTCGGCATTGTGCCTACTATATTAAATCCCGATGCAATTTCTGTGTTTCATCGTCAATATGAAGCTCCAAGGGTTACAGTAAACACCCAGTGGTGCGTCGCAAACTAATACTGGCCTCTCAGTAACGGCACATACACAGACTCTTTGAAGCATTACTCCCCCTGGACGTAAGTCTGCATTGTGCCTACTATATTCAATCCCGATGCAATTTCTGTCTTTCATAGTAAATATGAAGCTCCAAGGGTTACAGCAAAACACCCAGTGGTGCGTCGCAATCTAATACTGCCCTCTCAGGATAGGCACGTATACAGACTGTTTGAAGCATTGCTCCCCCTGAACGTAAGTCGGCATTGTGCCTACTATATTCAACTCCGATGCAATTTCTGTGTTTCATCGTCAATATGAAGCTCCAAGAGTTACAGTATACACCCAGTGGTGCGTCGAAATCTAAAACTGGCCTCTCAGTAAAGGCACGTACACAGACTTTTTGAAGCATTGCTCCCCCTGGACGTAAGTCGGCATTGTGGCTACTATATTCAATCCCGATGCAATTTCTGTGTTTCATCGTCAATATGAAGCTCCAATGGTTACAGTAAACATACAGTGGTGCGTCTCAATCTAATACTGGCCTCTCTGTAATGGCAAGTATACAGACTGTTTGAAGCATTGCTCCCCCTGGACGTAAGTCGGCATTGTGCCTACTATATTCAATCCAGATGCAATTTCTGTGTTTCATCGTCAATATGAAGCTCCAAGGGTTACAGTAACCACCCAGTGGTACGTCAGAATCTAATACTGGCCTCTCTGTAACGGCACGTATAAAGACTGTTTGAAGCATTGCTCCCCTGAACGTAAGTCGGCATTGTGTCTACTATATTCAATCCCGATGCAATTTCTGTGTTTCATCGTCAATATGAAGTTCCAAGGGTTACAGTAAACACCCAGTGGTGCTTCGCAGTCTAATACTGGCCTCTCAAGAAAGTCACGTATACAGACTGTTTGAAGCATTGCTCCCCCTGGACGTAAGTCGGCATTGTGACTACTATATTCAATCCCAATGCAATTTTTGTGTTTCATCGTCAATATGAAGCTAAAAGGTTTACAGTAAACACACAGTGGTGCATCGCAATCTAAAACTGGCCTCTCAGGAAAGGCACATACACAGACTGTTTGAAGCATTGCTCCTCTGGACGTAAGTTGTCATTGCGCCTACTATATTCAATCCCGATGCAATTTCTGTGTTTCATCGTCAATATGAAGCACCAAGGGTTACAGTAAACACCCAGTGGTGCGTCGCAATCTAAAACTGGCCTCTCAGGAAAGGCACGTACACAGACTTTTTAAGCATTGCTCCCCCTGGACGTAAGTCGGCATTGTGCCTACTATATTCAATCACGATACAATTTCTGTGTTTCATCGTCAATATGAAGCTCCAATGGTTACAGTAAAAACCCAGTGGTGCGTCTCAATCTAATACTGGCCTCTCTGTAATGGCACGTATACAGACTGTTTGAAGCATTGCTCCCCCTGGACGTAAGTCGGCATTGTGCCTACTATATTCAATCCCGATGCAATTTCTGTGTTTCATCGACAATATGAAGCTCCATGGCTTACAGTAAACACCCAGTGGTGCGTCGCGATCTAATACTGGAATCTCAGGACAGACACGTATACAACTGTATAAAGCATTGCTGCCCCTGGACTTTAGTCGGCATTGTGCCTACTACATTCAATCCCGATTCAATTTCTGTGTTTTATCGTCAACATGAAGCTCCAAGGGTTACAGTAAACACCCAGTGGTGCGTCGCAATCTAATACTGGCCTCTCAGGAAAGGCACGTATACAGACTGTTTGAAGCATTACTCCCCCTGGACGTGAGTCGCCATTGTGCCTACTATATTCAATCCCAATGCAGTTTCTGTGTTTCATTCTCAATATGAAGCTCCAAGGGTTACAGTAAACACCCAGTGGTGTGTCGCAATCTAATACTGGCCTCACAGTAGCGGCACGTATACAGACTGTTTGAAGCATTACTCCCCCTGGACGTAAGTAGGCATTATGATTACTATATTCAATCCCGATGCAATTTCTGTGTTTCATCGTCAATATAAAGCTCCAAGGGTTACAGTAAACACCCAGTGGAGCGTCACAATCTAATACTGGCCTCTCAGTAACGGCACGTATACAGACTCTTTGAAGCATTTCTCCCCCCGGACGTAAGTCGGCATTGTGCATACTATATTCAATCCCGAATCAATTTCTGTGTTTCATCGTCAATATGAAGCTCCAAGGGTTACAGTAAACACCCAGTGGTGCGTCGCAATCTAATACTGGCCTCTCAGGAAAGGCACGTATACAGAGTGTTTGAAGCATTGCTCCCCCTGGACGTAAGTCGGCATTGTGCCTACTATATTCAATCCCGATGCAATTTCTGTGTTTCATCGTCAATATGAAGCACCAAGGGTTACAGTAAACACCCAGTGGTGCGTCGCAATCTAATACTGGCCTCTCAGGAATGGCACGTTTACAGACTGTTTGAAGCATTGCTCCGCATGGACGTAAGTCGGCATTGTGGCTACTAAATTCAATCCCGATGCAATTTCTGTGTTTCATCGTCAATATGAAGCTCCAAGGGTTACAGTAAACACCCAGTGGTGCGTCGCAATCTAATACTGGCCTCTCTATAACGGCACGTATACAGACTGTTTGAAGAATAGTTCCCCCTGGACGTAAGTCGGCATTGTGCCTACTATATTCAATCCCGATGCAATTTCTGCGTTTCATCGTCATTATGAAGCTCCAAGGGTTACAGTAAACACCCAGTGGTGCGTCGCAATCTAATACTGGCCTCTCAGTAACGGCACATATACAGACTGTTTGAAGCATTACTCCCCCTGGACGTAAGTCGGCATTGTGCTTACTATATTCAATCCCGAATCAATTTCTGTGTTTCATCGTCAATATGAAGCTTCAAGGGTTACTGTAAACACCCAGTGGTGCGTCGCAATCTAATACTGGCCTCTCAGGAATGGCACATATACAGACTGTTTGAAGTATTGCTCCCCCTGGACGTAAGTCGGCATTGTGCCTACTATATTTAATCCCGATCCAATTTCTGTGTTTCATCGTCAATATGAAGCAACAAGGGTTACAGTAAACACCCAGTGGTGCATCGCAATCTAATACCGGCCTCTCAGGAAATGCACGTATAAAGACTGTTTGAAGTATTGCTCCCCCTGGACGTAAGTCGGCATTGTGCCGAGTATATTCAATCCCGATGCAATTTCTGTGTTTCATCGTCAATATGAGGTAACAAGGGTTACAGTAAACACCCAGTGGTGCGTCGCAATCTAATACTGGCCTCTCTATAACGGCATGTATACAGACTGTTTGAAGCATAGTTCCCCCTGGACGTAAGTCGGCATTGTGCCTACTATATCCAATCCCGATGCAATTTCTGCATTTCATCGTCAATATGAAGCTCCAAGGGTTACAGTAAACACCCAGTGGTGCGTCGCAATCTAATACTGGCCTCTCAGGAAAGGCATGTATACAGACTGTTTGAAGCATTACTCCCCCTGACGTGAGTCGCCATTGTGCCTACTATATTCAATCCCAATGCAGTTTCTGTGTTTCATTCTCAATATGAAGCTCCAAGGGTTACAGTAAACACCCAGTGGAGCGTCGCAATCTAATACTGGCCTCTCAGTAACGGCACATATACAGACTGTTTGAAGCATTACTCCCCCTGGACGTAAGTCAGCATTGTGCCTACTATATTCAATCCCGATGCAATTTCTGTGTTTCATCGTCAATATGAAGCTCCAAGGGTTACAGTAAACACCCAGTGGTGCGTCGCAATCTAATACTGGCCTCTCTGTAACGGCACGTATACAGACTGTTTGAAGCATTGCTCCACCTGGACGTAAGTCAGCATTGTGCCTACTATATTCAATCCAGATGCAATTTCTGAGATTCATCGTCAATTAGAAGCTCCAAGGGTTACAGTAAACACCCAGAGGTGTGTCGCAGTCTAATACTGGCCTCTCAGGAAAGTCACGTATACAGACTCTTTGAAGCATTGCTCCCCTGGACGTAAGTCGGCATTGTGCCTACTATAGTCAATCCCGATGCATTTTCTGTGTTTCATCGTTAATATGAAGCTCCAAGGGTTACAGTAAACACCCAGTGGTGCGTCAAAATCTAATACTGGCCTCTCAGGAAAGGCATGTACACAGACTGTTTGAAGCATTGCTTCCCTGGACGTAAGTTGTCATTGCGCCTACTATATCAATTCCCGATGCAATTTCTGTGTTTCATCGTCAATATGAAGCTCCAAGGGTTACAGTAAACACCCAGTGCTACGTCGCAATCTAAAAATGGCCTCTCTGGAAAGGCACGTATTCAGACTGTTTGTAGCATTACTCTCCCTGGACGTAAGTCGGCATTGTGCCTAGTATATTCAATCCCGATGCAATTTCTGTGTTTCATCGTCAATAAGAAGTTCCAAGGATTACAGTAAACACCCAGTTGTGCGTCGCAATCTCATACTGGCCTCTCAGGAAAGGCACGTATACAGACTGTTTGAAGCATTACTCCCCCTGGACGTAAGTCGGCATTGTGCCTACTATATTCAATCCCGATGCAATTTCTGTGTTTCATCGTCAATATGAAGCTCCACGGGTTACAGTAAACACCCAGTGGTGCGTCGCGATCTAATACTGGAATGTCAGGACAGACACGTATACAACTGTATGAAGCATTGCTCCCCCTGGACTTAAGTCGGCATTGTGCCTACTACAATCAATCCCGATGCAATTTCCGTGTTTTATCGTCAACATGAAGCTCCAAGGGTTATAGTAAACACCCAGTGGTGCGTCGCAATCTAATACTGGCCTCTCAGGAAAGGCACGTATACAGACTGTGTGAAGCATTACTCCCCCTGGACGTGAGTCGCCATTGTGCCTACTATATTCGGTCCCAATGCAGTGTCTGTGTTTCATTCTCAATATGAAGCTCCAAGGGTTACAGTAAACACCCAGTGGTGCGTCGCAATCTGATACTGGCCTCTCAGGAGAGGCACGTATACAGACAGTTTGAAGAATTACTCCCCCTGGACGTAAGTCGGCATTGTGCCTACTATATTCAATCCCAATGCAATTTCTGTGTTTCATCGTCAATATGAAGCTCCAAGGGTTACAGTAAACACACAGTGGTGTGTCGCAAACTAATACTGGCCTCTCAGTAACGGCACATACACAGACTGTTTGAAGCATTACTCCCCCTGGACGTAAGTCGGCATTGTGCCTACTATATTCAATCCCGATGCAATTTCTGTCTTTCATAGTCAATATGAAGCTCCAAGGGTTACAGTAAACACCCAGTGGTGCGTCGCAATCTAATACTGGCCTCTCAGGAAAGGCACGTATACAGACTGTTTTGAGCATTGCTCCCCCTGAACGTAAGTCGGCATTGTGCCTACTATATTCAATTCCGATGCAATTTCTATGTTTCATCGTCAATATGAAGCTCCAAGAGTTACAGTAAACACCCAGTGGTGCGTCGCAATCTATAACTGGCCTCTCAGGAAAGGCACGTACACAGACTTTTTGAAGCATTGCTCCCCCTGGACGTAAGTCGGCATTGTGCCTACTATATTCAATCCCGATGCAATTTCTGTGTTTCATCGTCAATATGAAGCTCCAATGGTTACAGTAAACACCCAGTGGTGTGTCTCAATCTAATACTGGCCTCCTGTAATGGCACGTATACAGACTGTTTGAAGCATTGCTCCCCCTGGACGTAAGTCGGCATTGTGCCTACTATATTCAATCCAGATGCAATTTCTGTGTTTCATCGTCAGTATGAAGCTCCAAGGGTTACAGTAACCACCCAGTGGTACGTCACAATCTAATACTAGCCTCTCTGTAACGGCACGTATAAAGACTGTTTGAAGCATTGCCCCCCTGAACGTAAGTCGGCATTGTGCCTACTATATTCAATCCCGATGCAATGTTTGTGTTTCATCGTCAATATTAAGTTCCAAGGATTACAGTAAACACCCAGTTGTGCGTCGCAATCTCATACTGGCCTCTCAGGAAAGGCACGTATACAGACTGTTTGAATCATTGCTCCCCCTGTACGTAAGTCGGCATTGTGCCTACTATATATCAATCCCGATGCAATTTCTGTGGTTCATCGTCAATATGAAGCTCCAAGCGTGGCAGTATACACCCAGTGGTGCGTCGCTATCTAATACTGGCCTCTCAGGAAAGGCACGTATACAGACAGTTTGAAGCATTACTCTCTCTGGACGTAAGTCGGCATTGTGCCTACTATATTCAATCCCAATGCAATATCTGTGTTTCATCGTCAATATGAAGCTCCAAGGGTTACAGTAAACACACAGTGGTGCATCGCAATCTAAAACTGGCCTCTCAGGAAAGGCACACACACAGACTGTTTGAAGCATTGCTCCTCTGGACGTAAATTGTCATTGCGCCTACTATATTCAATCCCGATGCAAATTCTGTGTTTCATCGTCAATATGAAGCTCCAAGGGTTACAGTAAACACCCAGTGGTGCGTCGCAATCTAATACTGGCCTCTCAGGAAAGGCACGTATACAGACTGTTTGAAGCATTACTCCCCCTGGACGTAAGTCGGCATTGTGCCGACTATATTCAATCCCGATGCAATATCTGTGTTTCATCGTCAATATTAAGCTCCAAGGGTTACAGTAAACACCCAGTGGTGCGTCGCAAACTAATACTGGCCTCTCAGTAACGGCACATACACAGACTGTTTGAAGCATTACTCCCCCTGGACGTAAGTCGGCATTGTGCCTACTATATTCAATCCCGATGCAATTTCTGTGTTTCATCGTCAATATGAAGCTCCAAGAGTTACAGCAAACACCCAGTGGTGCGTCGCAATCTAAAACTGGCCTCTCAGGAAAGGCACGTACACAGACTTTTTGAAGCATTGCTCCCCCTGGACGTAAGTTGGCATTGTGCCTACTATATTCAATCCCGATGCATTTTCTGTGTTTCATCGTCAATATGAAGCTCCAAGGGTAACAGTAAACACCCAGTGATGCGTCGCAATCTAATACTGGCCTCTCAGGAAAGGCATGCACTCAGACTGTTTGAAGCATTGCTCCTCTGGACGTAAGTTGGCACTGCGCCTACTATATAAATCCCGATGCAACTTCTGTGTTTCATCGTCAATATGAAGCTCCAAGGGTTACAGTAAACACTCAGTGCTACGTCACAATCTAACAATGGCCTCTCAGGAAAGGCACGTATACAGACTGTTTGAAGCATTACTCCCCCTGGACGTGAGTCGCCATTGTGCCTACTATATTCAATCCCTATGCAGTTTCTGTGTTTCATTCTCAATATGAAGCTCCAAGGGTTACAGTAAACACCCAGTGGTGAGTCGCAATCTAATACTGGCCTCACAGTAACGGCACGTATACAGACTGTTTGAAGCATCACTCCCCCTGGACGTAAATAGGCATTATGATTACTATATTCAATCCCGATGCAATTTCAGTGTTTCATCGTCAATATGAAGCTCCAAGGGTTACAGTAAACACCCAGTGGAGCGTCGCAATCTAATACTGGCCTCTCAGTAACGGCACATATACAGACTGTTTGAAGCCTTACTCCCCCTGGACGTAAGTCGGCATTGTGCCTACTATATTCAATCCCGATGCAATTTCTGTGTTTCTTCGTCAATATGAAGCTCCAATGGTTACAGTAAACACCCAGTGGTGCGTCTCAATCTAATACTGGCCTCTCTGTAACGGCACGTATACAGACTGTTTGAAGCATTACTCCCCCTGGACGTAAATAGGCATTATGATTACTATATTCAATCCCGATGCAATATCTGTGTTTCATCGTCAATATGAAGCTCCAAGGGTTACAGTAAACACCCAGTGGTGCGTCGCAGTCTAATACTGTCCTCTCAGGAAAGTCACGAATACAGACTGTTTGAAGCATTGCTCACCCTGGACGTAAGTCGGCATTGTGGCTACTATATTAAATCCCGATGCATTTTCTGTGTTTCATCGTCAATATGAAGCTCCAAGGGTTACAGTAAACACCCAGTGGTGCCTCGCAATCTAATACTGGCCTCTCAGGATAGGCAGGTATACAGACAGTTTGAAGCATTACTCCCCCTGGACGTAAGTCGGCATTGTGCCTACTATATTCAATCCCAATGCAATTTCTGTGTTTCATCGTCAATATGAAGCTCCAAGGGTTACAGTAAACACACAGTGGATCATCGCAATCTAAAACTGGCCTCTCAGGAAAGGCGCATACACAGACTGTTTGAAGCATTTCTCCCCTGGACGTAAGTTGTCATTGCGCCTACTATATTCAATCCCGATGCAATTTCTGTGTTTCATCGTCAATATGAAGCTCCAAGGGTTACAGTAAACACCCAGTGGTGCGTCGCAATCTAATACTGGCCTCTCAGGAAAGGCACGTATACAGACTGTTTGAAGCATTACTCCCCCTGGACGTAAGTCGGCATTGTGCCTACTATATTAAATCCCGATGCAATTTCTGTGTTTCATCGTCAATATGAAGCTCCAAGGGTTACAGTAAACACCCAGTGGTGCGTCGCAAACTAATACTGGCCTCTCAGTAACGGCACATACACAGACTCTTTGAAGCATTACTCCCCCTGGACGTAAGTCTGCATTGTGCCTACTATATTCAATCCCGATGCAATTTCTGTCTTTCATAGTAAATATGAAGCTCCAAGGGTTACAGCAAAACACCCAGTGGTGCGTCGCAATCTAATACTGCCCTCTCAGGATAGGCACGTATACAGACTGTTTGAAGCATTGCTCCCCCTGAACGTAAGTCGGCATTGTGCCTACTATATTCAACTCCGATGCAATTTCTGTGTTTCATCGTCAATATGAAGCTCCAAGAGTTACAGTATACACCCAGTGGTGCGTCGAAATCTAAAACTGGCCTCTCAGTAAAGGCACGTACACAGACTTTTTGAAGCATTGCTCCCCCTGGACGTAAGTCGGCATTGTGGCTACTATATTCAATCCCGATGCAATTTCTGTGTTTCATCGTCAATATGGAGCTCCAATGGTTACAGTAAACATACAGTGGTGCGTCTCAATCTAATACTGGCCTCTCTGTAATGGCAAGTATACAGACTGTTTGAAGCATTGCTCCCCCTGGACGTAAGTCGGCATTGTGCCTACTATATTCAACCGAGATGCAATTTCTGTGTTTCATCGTCAATATGAAGCTCCAAGGGTTACAGTAACCACCCAGTGGTACGTCAGAATCTAATACTGGCCTCTCTGTAACGGCACGTATAAAGACTGTTTGAAGCATTGCTCCCCTGAACGTAAGTCGGCATTGTGTCTACTATATTCAATCCCGATGCAATTTCTGTGTTTCATCGTCAATATGAAGTTCCAAGGGTTACAGTAAACACCCAGTGGTGCTTCGCAGTCTAATACTGGCCTCTCAAGAAAGTCACGTATACAGACTGTTTGAAGCATTGCTCCCCCTGGACGTAAGTCGGCATTGTGACTACTATATTCAATCCCAATGCAATTTTTGTGTTTCATCGTCAATATGAAGCTAAAAGGTTTACAGTAAACACACAGTGGTGCATCGCAATCTAAAACTGGCCTCTCAGGAAAGGCACATACACAGACTGTTTGAAGCATTGCTCCTCTGGACGTAAGTTGTCATTGCGCCTACTATATTCAATCCCGATGCAATTTCTGTGTTTCATCGTCAATATGAAGCACCAAGGGTTACAGTAAACACCCAGTGGTGCGTCGCAATCTAAAACTGGCCTCTCAGGAAAGGCACGTACACAGACTTTTTAAGCATTGCTCCCCCTGGACGTAAGTCGGCATTGTGCCTACTATATTCAATCACGATACAATTTCTGTGTTTCATCGTCAATATGAAGCTCCAATGGTTACAGTAAACACCCAGTGGTGCGTCTCAATCTAATACTGGCCTCTCTGTAATGGCACGTATACAGACTGTTTGAAGCATTGCTCCCCCTGGACGTAAGTCGGCATTGTGCCTACTATATTCAATCCCGATGCAATTTCTGTGTTTCATCGACAATATGAAGCTCCATGGCTTACAGTAAACACCCAGTGGTGCGTCGCGATCTAATACTGGAATCTCAGGACAGACACGTATACAACTGTATAAAGCATTGCTGCCCCTGGACTTTAGTCGGCATTGTGCCTACTACATTCAATCCCGATTCAATTTCTGTGTTTTATCGTCAACATGAAGCTCCAAGGGTTACAGTAAACACCCAGTGGTGCGTCGCAATCTAATACTGGCCTCTCAGGAAAGGCACGTATACAGACTGTTTGAAGCATTACTCCCCCTGGACGTGAGTCGCCATTGTGCCTACTATATTCAATCCCAATGCAGTTTCTGTGTTTCATTCTCAATATGAAGCTCCAAGGGTTACAGTAAACACCCAGTGGTGTGTCGCAATCTAATACTGGCCTCACAGTAGCGGCACGTATACAGACTGTTTGAAGCATTACTCCCCCTGGACGTAAGTAGGCATTATGATTACTATATTCAATCCCGATGCAATTTCTGTGTTTCATCGTCAATATAAAGCTCCAAGGGTTACAGTAAACACCCAGTGGAGCGTCACAATCTAATACTGGCCTCTCAGTAACGGCACGTATACAGACTCTTTGAAGCATTTCTCCCCCCGGACGTAAGTCGGCATTGTGCATACAATATTCAATCCCGAATCAATTTCTGTGTTTCATCGTCAATATGAAGCTCCAAGGGTTACAGTAAACACCCAGTGGTGCGTCGCAATCTAATACTGGCCTCTCAGGAAAGGCACGTATACAGAGTGTTTGAAGCATTGCTCCCCCTGGACGTAAGTCGGCATTGTGCCTACTATATTCAATCCCGATGCAATTTCTGTGTTTCATCGTCAATATGAAGCACCAAGGGTTACAGTAAACACCCAGTGGTGCGTCGCAATCTAATACTGGCCTCTCAGGAATGGCACGTTTACAGACTGTTTGAAGCATTGCTCCGCATGGACGTAAGTCGGCATTGTGGCTACTAAATTCAATCCCGATGCAATTTCTGTGTTTCATCGTCAATATGAAGCTCCAAGGGTTACAGTAAACACCCAGTGGTGCGTCGCAATCTAATACTGGCCTCTCTATAACGGCACGTATACAGACTGTTTGAAGAATAGTTCCCCCTGGACGTAAGTCGGCATTGTGCCTACTATATTCAATCCCGATGCAATTTCTGCGTTTAATCGTCATTATGAAGCTCCAAGGGTTACAGTAAACACCCAGTGGTGCGTCGCAATCTAATACTGGCCTCTCAGTAACGGCACATATACGGACTGTTTGAAGCATTACTCCCCCTGGACGTAAGTCGGCATTGAGCTTACTATATTCAATCCCGAATCAATTTCTGTGTTTCATCGTCAATATGAAGCTTCAAGGGTTACTGTAAACACCCAGTGGTGCGTCGCAATCTAATACTGGCCTCTCAGGAAAGGCACATATACAGACTGTTTGAAGTATTGCTCCCCCTGGACGTAAGTCGGCATTGTGCCTACTATATTTAATCCCGATCCAATTTCTGTGTTTCATCGTCAATATGAAGCAACAAGGGTTACAGTAAACACCCAGTGGTGCATCGCAATCTAATACCGGCCTCTCAGGAAATGCACGTATAAAGACTGTTTGAAGTATTGCTCCCCCTGGACGTAAGTCGGCATTGTGCCTACTATATTCAATCCCGATGCAATTTCTGTGTTTCATCGTCAATATGAGGTAACAAGGGTTACAGTAAACACCCAGTGGTGCGTCGCAATCTAATACTGGCCTCTCTATAACGGCATGTATCCAGACTGTTTGAAGCATAGTTCCCTCTGGACGTAAGTCGGCATTGTGCCTACTATATCCAATCTCGATGCAATTTCTGCATTTCATCGTCAATATGAAGCTCCAAGGGTTACAGTAAACACCCAGTGGTGCGTCGCAATCTAATACTGGCCTCTCAGGAAAGGCATGTATACAGACTGTTTGAAGCATTACTCCCCCTGACGTGAGTCGCCATTGTGCCTACTATATTCAATCCCAATGCAGTTTCTGTGTTTCATTCTCAATATGAAGCTCCAAGGGTTACAGTAAACACCCAGTGGAGCGTCGCAATCTAATACTGGCCTCTCAGTAACGGCACATATACAGACTGTTTGAAGCATTACTCCCCCTGGACGTAAGTCGGCATTGTGCCTACTATATTCAATCCCGATGCAATTTCTGTGTTTCATCGTCAATATGAAGCTCCAAGGGTTACAGTAAACACCCAGTGGTGCGTCGCAATCTAATACTGGCCTCTCTGTAACGGCACGTATACAGACTGTTTGAAGCATTGCTCCACCTGGACGTAAGTCAGCATTGTGCCTACTATATTCAATCCAGATGCAATTTCTGTGATTCATCGTCAATTAGAAGCTCCAAGGGTTACAGTAAACACCCAGAGGTGTGTCGCAGTCTAATACTGGCCTCTCAGGAAAGTCACGTATACAGACTCTTTGAAGCATTGCTCCCCCTGGACGTAAGTCGGCATTGTGCCTACTATAGTCAATCCCGATGCATTTTCTGTGTTTCATCGTTAATATGAAGCTCCAAGGGTTACAGTAAACACCCAGTGGTGCGTCAAAATCTAATACTGGCCTCTCAGGAAAGGCATGTACACAGACTGTTTGAAGCATTGCTTCCCTGGACGTAAGTTGTCATTGCGCCTACTATATCAATTCCCGATGCAATTTCTGTGTTTCATCGTCAATATGAAGCTCCAAGGGTTACAGTAAACACCCAGTGCTACGTCGCAATCTAAAAATGGCCTCTCAGGAAAGGCACGTATTCAGACTGTTTGTAGCATTACTCTCCCTGGACGTAAGTCGGCATTGTGCCTAGTATATTCAATCCCGATGCAATTTCTGTGTTTCATCGTCAATAAGAAGTTCCAAGGATTACAGTAAACACCCAGTTGTGCGTCGCAATCTCATACTGGCCTCTCAGGAAAGGCACGTATACAGACTGTTTGAAGCATTACTCCCCCTGGACGTAAGTCGGCATTGTGCCTACTATATTCAATCCCGATGCAATTTCTGTGTTTCATCGTCAATATGAAGCTCCACGGGTTACAGTAAACACCCAGTGGTGCGTCGCGATCTAATACTGGAATGTCAGGACAGACACGTATACAACTGTATGAAGCATTGCTCCCCCTGGACTTAAGTCGGCATTGTGCCTACTACAATCAATCCCGATGCAATTTCTGTGTTTTATCGTCAACATGAAGCTCCAAGGGTTATAGTAAACACCCAGTGGTGCGTCGCAATCTAATACTGGCCTCTCAGGAAAGGCACGTATACAGACTGTGTGAAGCATTACTCCCCCTGGACGTGAGTCGCCATTGTGCCTACTATATTCGGTCCCAATGCAGTGTCTGTGTTTCATTCTCAATATGAAGCTCCAAGGGTTACAGTAAACACCCAGTGGTGTGTCGCAATCTAATACTGGCCTCACAGTAACGGCACGTATACAGACTGTTTGAAGCATTACTCCCCCTGGGCGTAAGTAGGCATTATGATTACTATATTCAATCCCGATGCAATTTCTGTGTTTCATCGTCAAAATGAAGGTCCAAGGGTTACGGTAAACACCCAGTGGTGCGTCGCTATCTAATACTGGCCTCTCAGTAACGACACATATACAAACTGTTTGAAGCATTACTCCCCGTGGACGTAAATCGGCATTGTGCCTACTATATTCAATCCCGATGCAATTTCTGTGTTTCTTCGTCAATATGAAGCTCCAAATGTTACAGTGAACACCCAGCGGAGCGTCACAATCTAATACTGGCCTCTCAGTAACGGAACGTATACAGACTCTTTGAAGCATTCCTCTCCCTGGACGTAAGTCGGCATTGTGCATACTATATGCGATCCCGAATCAATTTCTGTGTTTCATCGTCAATATGAAGCTCCAAGGGTTACAGTAAACACCCAGTGGTGCGTCGCAATCTAATACTGGCCTCTCAGGAAAGGCACGTATACAGACTGTTTGAAGCATTGCTCCCCCTGGACGTAAGTCGGCATTGTGCCTACTATATTCAATCCCGATGCAATCTCTGTGTTTCATCGTCAATATGAAGCAACAAGGTTTACAGTAAACACCCAGTGGTGCGTCGCAATCTAATACTGGCCTTTCGGAGAAATGCACGTATACAGACTGTTTGAAGTATTGCTCCCCCTGGACGTAAGTCGGCATTGTGCCTACTATATTCAATCCCGATGCAATTTCTGTGTTTCATCGTCAATATGAAGCAACAAGGGTTACAGTAAACACCCAGTGGTGCGTCGCAATCTAATGCTGGCCTCTCTATAACGGCACGTATACAGACTGTTTGAAGCATAGTTCCCCCTGGACGTAAGTCGGCATCGTGCCTACTATATTCAATCCCGATGCAATTTCTGCATTTCATCGTCAGTATGAAGCTCCAAGGGTTACAGTAAACACCCAGTGGTGCGTCGCAATCTAATACTGGCCTCTCAGTAACGGCACATATACAGACTGTTTGAAGCATTACTCCCCCTGGACGTAAGTCGGCATTGTGCCTACTATATTCAATCCCAATGCAGTTTCTGTGTTTCATTCTCAATATGAAGCTCCAAGGGTTACAGTAAACACCCAGTGGTGTGTCGCATTCTAATACTGGCCTCTCAGTTACGGCACATATACAGACTGTTTGAAGCAATACTCCCCCTGGACGTAAGTCGGCATTGTGCCTACTACATTCAATCCCGAAAGCAATTTCTGTGTTTCTTCGTCAATATGAATCTCCAAGGGTTACAGTAAACACCCAGTGGTGCGTCGCAATCTAATACTGGCCTCTCAGAAAAGGCACGTATGCAGACTGTTTGAAGCATTGCTCCCTCTGGACGTAAGTCGGCATTGTGCATACTATATTCAATCCCGATGCAATTTCTGTGTTTCATAGTCAATATGAAGCTCCAAGGGCTACAGTAAACACCCAGTGGTGCGTCGCAAACTAATACTGGCCTCTCAGGAAAGGCATGTATACAGACTGTTTGAAGCATTGCTCCCCCTGAACGTAAGTCGGCATTGTGCCTACTATATTCAATTCCGATGCAATTTCTGTGTTTCATCGTCAATATGAAGCTCCAAGGGTTACAGTAAACACCCAGTGGTGAGTCGCAATCTAAGAGTGGCCTCTCAGGAAAGGCACATACACAGCCTCTTTGAAGCGTTGCTCCCCCTGGACGTAAGTCGGCATTGTGCCTACTATATTCAATCCCGATGCAATTTCTGTGTTTCATCGTCAATATGTAGCTCCAAGGGTTACAGTAAACACCCATTGGTGGGCGCAATCCAATACTGGCCTCTCTGTAACGGCACGTATAAAGACTGTTTGAAGCATTGCTCCCCTGAACGGAAGTCGGCATTGTGCCTACTATATACAATCCCGATGCAATTCCTGTGTTCCATAGTCAAAATGAAGCTCCAAGGGTTACAGAATACACCCAGTGGTGCGTCGCAATCTAATACTGGCCTCTCAGGAAAGGCACGTATACAGACTGTTTGAAGCATTACTCCCCCTGAACGTAAGTCGGCATTGTGCCTACTATATTCAATTCCGATGCAATTTCTATGTTTCATCATCAATATGAAGCTCCAAGGGTTACAGTAAACACCCAGTGGTGAGTCGCAATTTAAACTGGCCTCTCAGGCATCTCACGTACACAGACTCTTTGGAGCATTGCTCCCCCTGGACGTAAGTCGGCATTGTGCCTACTATATTCAATCCCGATGCAATTTCTGTGTTTCATCGTCAATATGAGGCTCCAAGGGTTACAGTAAACACCCAGTGGTGCGTCGCAACCTATTACTGGCCTCTATGTAACGGCACGTATAAAGGCTGTTTGAAGCATTGCTCCCCTGAACGTAAGTCGGCATTGTGCCTACTATATTCAATCCCGATGCATTTTCTGTGTTTCATAGTTAATATGAAGCTCCGAGGGTTACAGTGAACACCCAGTGGTGCGTCGCAGTCTAATACTGGCCTCTCAGGAAAGGCACGTATACAGACTGTTTGAAGCATTGCTCCCGCTGCACGTAAGTCGGCATTGTGCCTACTATATTCAATCCCGATGCAATTTCTGTGTTTCATCGCCAATATAAAGCTCCAAGGGTGGCAGTATACACCCAGTGGTGCGTTGCAATCTAATACTGGCCTCTCAGGAAAGGCTCGTATACAGACTGTTTGAAGCATTACTCCCCCTAGATGTAAGTCGGCATTGTGACTATTATATTAAATCCCAATGCAATTTCTGTGTTTCCTTGTCAATATGAAGCCCCAAGGGTTACAGTAAACACACAGTGGTGCATCGCAATCTAATACTGGCCTCTCAGGAAAGGCACGTACACAGAGTGTTTGAAGCATTGCTCCCCTGGACGTAAGTTGGCATTGCGCCTACTATATTCAATCCCGATGCAATTTCTGTGTTTCATCATCAATATGAAGCTCCAAGGGTTACAGTAAACACCCAGTGTTGCGTCGCAATCCAATAATGGCCTCTCAGGAAAGGCACGTATACAGACTGTTTGAAGCAGTACTCCCCCTGGGCGTAAGTCGGCCTTGTGCCTGCTATATTCAATTCCGATGCAATTTCTGTGTTTCATCGTCAATATGAAGCGCCAAGGGTTACAGTAAACACCCAGTGGTGGGTAGCAATCTAAAACTGGCCTGTCAGGCAAGACACGTACACAGTCTCTTTGAAGCATTGCTCCCGCTGGAAGTAAGTCAGCATTTTGCCTACTATATTCAATCCCGATGCAATTTCTGTGTTTCATCGTCGTTATGAAGCTCCGAGGGTTACAGTAAACACCCAGTGGTGCGTCGCAATCTAATACTGGCCTCTCTGTAACGGCACATATACAGACTGTTTGAAGCATTGCTCCCTCTGGACGTAAGTCGGCATTGTGCCTACTATATTCAATCCCGATGCAATTTATGTGTTTCATCGTCAAAATGAAGCTCCAAGGGTTACAGTTAACTCCCAGTGGTGCGTCGCAGTCTAATACTGGCCTCTCAGGAATGGCACGTATACAGACTGTATGAAGCATTACTCCCCCTGGACGTAAGTCCGCATTATGCCTACTATATTCAATCCCGATGCAATTTCTGCGTTTCATCGTCAAAATGAAGCACCAAGGGTTACAGTAAACACCCAGTGGTGCGTCGCAATCTAATACTGGCCTCTCAGGAAAGGCACATTTACAGACTGTTTGAAGCATTGCTCCCCCTGGACGTAAGTCAGCATTGTGCCTAGTATATTAAATCCCGATGCAATTTCTGTGTTTCATCGTCAATATGAAACTCCAAGGGTTACAGTAAACACCCAGTGGTGCGTCGCAGTCTAATACTGGCCTCTCAGGAAAGACACGTATACAGACTGTTTGAAGCATAGCTCCCCCTGGTCGTAAGTCGTCATTGTGCCTACTATATTCAATCCCGATGCAATTTCTGTGTTTCATCGTCAATATGAAGCTTTAAGGGTTACAGTAAACACCCAGTGGTGCTTCGCAATTTATTACTGGCGTCTCAGGAAAGCACGTATACAGACTGTTTGAAGCATTGCTCCCCCTGAACGTAAGTCGACATTGTGCCTACTATATTCAATCCCGATGCAATTTCTGTGTTTCATCGTCAATATAAAGCGCCAAGGGTTACATAAAATACCCAGTGGTGCGTCGCAGTCTAATACTGGTCTCTCAGTACCTGCACATATACAGACTGTTTGAAGGATTACTCCCCCTGGACGTAAGTCGGCATTGTGCCCACTATATTCAATCCCGATGCAATTTCTGTGTTTCATCGCCAAAATGAAGCACCAAGGGTTACAGTAAACACCCAGTGGTGCGTCGCAATCTAATACTGGCCTCTCTGTAACGGCACGTATACACTCTGTTTGAAGCATTGCTCACCCTGGACGTAAGTCGGCATTGAGCCTACTATATTTATTCCCGATGCAATATCTGTTTCACCGTCAATATGATGCTCCAGTGGTTACAGTAAACACCCAGTGGTGCGTCGCAATCTAATACTGGCCTCACAGTAACGACACGTATGTAGACTGTTTGAAGCATTGCTCCCCCTGGACATAAGTCGCCATTGTGCCAACTATATTCAATCCCGATGCAATTTTTGTGTTTCATCGTCAATATGAAGCTCCAAGGGTTACAGTAAACACCCAGTGGTGCGTCGCAATCTGATACTGGCCTCTCAGGAAAGGCACGTATACAGACTGTTTGAAGCATTGCTCCCCCTGGACGTAAGTCGGCATTGTGCCTACTATATTCAATCCCAATGAAATTTCTGTGTTTCATCGTCAATATGAAGCTCCAAGGGCTACAGTAAAAACCCAGTGGTGCATCGCAATCTAATACTGGCCTCTCAGGAAAGGCACGTACACAGACTGTTTGAAGCATTGCTCCCCCTGGACGTAAGTCGGCATTGTGCCTACTATTTTCAATCCCGATGCAATTTATGTGTTTCATCGTCAATATGAAGCTCCAAGGGTTACAGTAAACACCCAGTGGTGCATCGCAATCTAATACTGGCCTCTCAGGAAAGGCACGTATACAGACTGTTTAAAGCATTGCTCCCCTGGACGTAAGTTGGCATTGCGCCTACTATATTCTATCCTGATGCAATTTCCGTGTTTCATCGTCAATATGAAGCTCCAAGGGTTACAGTAAACACCCAGTGGTGCGTCGGAATCTAATACTGGCCTCTCAGTAATGGCACATATACAGACTCTTTGAAGAATTACTCCCCCTGGACGTAAGTCGGCATTGTGCCTACTATATTCAATCCCGATGCAATTTCTGTGTTTCATCGTCAATATGAAGCTCCATGGGTTACAGTAAACACCCAGTGGTGCGTCGCAATGTAATACTGGCCTCTCAGGAGAGGCATGTATACAGACTGTTTGAAGCTTTGCTCCCCCTGGACGTAAGTCGGCATTGTCCCTACTATATTCAATCCCAATGAAATTTCTGTGTTTCATCGTCAATATAAAGCTCCAAGGGTTACAGTAAAAACCCAGTGGTGCATCGCAATCTAATACTGGCCTCTCAGGAAAGGCACGTACACAGTTTAAAGCATTGCTCCCCTGGACGTAAGTTGGCATTGCGCCTACTATATTCAATCCCGATGCAATTTCTGTGTTTCATCGTCAATATGAAGCTCCAAGGGTTACAGTAAACACCCAGTGGTGCGTCGCAATCTAATGCTGGCCTCTCAAAATAGGCACGTATACAGACTGTTTGTAGCATTACTCTCCCTGGACGTAAGTCGGCATTGTGAATACTATATTAAATCCCGATGCAATTTCTGTGTTTCATCGTCAATATGAAACTCCAAGGGTTACAGTAAACACCCAGTGGTGCGTCGCAATCTAATACTGGCCTCTCAGGAAAGGCACGTATACAGACTGTTTGAAGCATTGCTCCCCCTGGACGTAAGTCGGCATTGTCCCTACTATATTCAATCCCAATGAAATTTCTGTGTTTCATCGTCAATATAAAGCTCCAAGGGTTACAGTAAACACCCAGTGGTGGGTCGCAATCTATAACTGGCCACTCAGGAAAGACACGTACACAGACTCTTTGAAGCATTGCTCCCGCTGGATGTAAGTCAGCATTGTGCCTACTATATTCAATCCCGATGCAATTTCTGTGTTTCATCGTCGGTATGAAGCTCCGAGGGTTACAGTAAACACCCAGTGGAGCGTCGCAATCTAATACTGGCCTCTCTGTAACGGCACATATACAGACTGTTTGAAGCATTGCTCCCTCTGGACGTAAATCGGCATTGTGCCTACTATATTCAATCCCGATGCAATTTATGTGATTCATCGTCAAAATGAAGCTCCAAGGGTTACAGTAAACTCCCAGTGGTGCGTCGCAGTCTAATACTGGCCTCTCAGGAAAGGCACGTATACAGACAGTTTGAAGCATTGCTCCCCCTGAACGCAAGTAGACATTGTGCCTACTATATTCAATCCCGATGCAATTTCTGTGTTTCATCGTCAATATAAAGCGCCAAGGGTTACATAAAATACCCAGTGGTGCGTCGCAGTCTAATACTGGCCTCTCAGTACCTGCACATATACAGACTGTTTGAAGGATTACTCCCCCTGGACGTAAGTCGGCATTGTGCCTACTATATTCAATCCCGATGCAATTTCTGTGTTTCATCGCCAAAATGAAGCACCAAGGGTTACAGTAAACACCCAGTGGTGCGTTGCAATCTAATACTGCCCTCTCAGTAACGGCACATATACAGACTGTTTGAAGCATTGCTCACCCTGGAAGTAAGTCGGCATTGTGCCTACTATATTTAATCCCGATGCAATATCTGTGTTTCACCGTCAATATGATGCTCCAGTGGTTACAGTAAACACCCAGTGGTGAGTCGCAATCTAATACTGGCCTCACAGTAACGGCACGTATGTAGACTGTTTGAAGCATTGCTCCCCCTGGACACAAGTCGGCATTGTGCCAACTATATTCAGTCCCGATGCAATTTCAGTGTTTCATCGTCAATATGAAGCTCCAAGGGTTACAGTAAACACCCAGTGGTGCGTCGCAATCTAATACTGGCCTCTCAGGAAAGGCATGTATACAGACTGTTTGAAGCATTGCTCCCCCTGGACGTAAGTCGGCATTGTGCCAACTATATTCAATCCCGATGCAATTTCTGTGTTTCATCGTCAATATGAAGCTCCAAGGGTTACAGTAAACACCCAGTGGTGCGTCGCAATCTAATGCTGGCCTCTCAAAATAGGCACGTATACAGACTGTTTGTAGCATTACTCTCCCTGGACGTAAGTCGGCATTGTGAATACTATATTAAATCCCGATGCAATTTCTGTGTTTCATCGTCAATATGAAACTCCAAGGGTTACAGTAAACACCCAGTGGTGCGTCGCAATCTAATACTGGCCTCTCAGGAAAGGCATGTATACAGACTGTTTGAAGCATTGCTCCACCTGGACGTAAGTCGGCATTGTGCCTACTATTTTCAACCCCGATGCAATTTCTGTGTTTCATCGTCAATATGAAGCCCCAAGGGTTACAGTAAACACCCAGTGGTGCGTCGCAATCTAATACTGGCGTCTCAGGAAAGGCACGTATACAGACTGTTTGAAGCATTGCTCCCCCTGAACGTAAGTCGACATTGTGCCTACTATATTCAATCCCGATGCAATTTCTGTGTTTCATCGTCAATATGAAGCTCCAAGGGTTACATAAAATACCCAGTGGTGCGTCGCAGTCTAATACTGGTCTCTCAGTAACTGCACATATACAGACTGTTTGAAGCATTACTCCCCCTGGACGTAAGTCGGCATTGTGCCTACCATATTTACTCCCAATGAAATTTCTGTGTTTCATCGTCAATATGAAGCTCCAAGGTTACAGTAAACACCCAGTGGTGCGACGCAAACTAATACTGGCCTCTCAGGAAAGGCACGTATACAGACTGTTTGAAGCATTGCTCCCCCTGAACGTAAGTCGGCATTGTGCCTACTATATTCAATTCCGATGCAATTTCTGTCTTTCATCGTCAATATGAAGCTCCAAGGGTTACAGGAAACACCCAGTGGTGGGTCGCAATCTATAACTGGCCTCTCAGGAAAGACACGTACACAGACTCTTTGAAGCATTGCTCCCACTGGATGTAAGTCAGCATTGTGCCTACTATATTCAATCCCGATGCAATTTCTGTGTTTCATCGTCGTTATGAAGCTCCGAGGGTTACAGTAAACACCCAGTGGTGCGTCGCAATCTAATTCTGGCCTCTCTGTAACGGCACATATACAGACTGTTTGAAGCATTGCTCCCTCTGGACGTAAATCGGCATTGTGCCTACTATATTCAATCCCGATGCAATTTATGTGTTTCATCGTCAAAATGAAGCTCCAAGGGTTACAGTAAACTCCCAGTGGTGCGTCGCAGTCTAATACTGGCCTCTCAAGAAAGGCACGTATACAGACTGTATGAAGCATTACTCCCCCTGGACGTAAGTCCGCAAAATGCCTACTATATTCAATCCCGATGCAATTTCTGTGTTTCATCGTCAAAATGAAGCACCAAGGGTTACAGTAAACACCCAGTGGTGCGTCGCAATCTAATACTGGCCTCTCAGGAAAGGCACGTATACAGACTGTTTGAAGCATTGCTCCCCCTGGACGTAAGTCAGCATTGTGCCTACTATATTAAATCCCGATGCAATTTCTGTGTTTCATCGTCAATATGAAACTCCAAGGGTTACAGTAAACACACAGTGGTGCGTCGCAATCTAATACTGGTGTCTCAGGAAAGGCACGTATACAGACAGTTTGAAGCATTGCTCCCCCTGAACGCAAGTCGACATTGTGCCTACTATATTCAATCCCGATGCAATTTCTGTGTTTCATCGTCAATATAAAGCGCCAAGGGTTACATAAAATACCCAGTGGTGCGTCGCAGTCTAATACTGGCCTCTCAGTACCTGCACATATACAGAGTGTTTGAAGGATTACTCCCCCTGGACGTAAGTCGGCATTGTGCCTACTATATTCAATTCCGATGCAATTTCTGTGTTTCATCGCCAAAATGAAGCACCAAGGGTTACAGTAAACACCCAGTGGTGAGTCGCAATCTAATACTGGCCTCACAGTAACGGCACGTATGTAGACTGTTTGAAGCATTGCTCCCCCTGGACATAAGTCGGCATTGTGCCAACTATATTCAATCCCGATGAAATTTCTGTGTTTCATCGTCAATATGAATTCCCAAGGGTTACAGTAAACACCCAGTGGTGCGTCGGAATCTAATACTGGCCTCTCACTAATGGCACATATACAGACTGTTTGAAGCATTACTCCCCCTGGACGTAAGTCCGCATTATGCCTACTATATTCAATCCCGATGCAATTTCTATGTTTCATCGTCAATATGAAGCTCCAAGGGTTATAGTAAACACCCAGTGGTGCGTCGCAATCTAATACTGGCCTCTCAGGAAAGCCACGTATACAGACTGTTTGAAGCATTGCTCCCCCTGGACGTAAGTCGGCATTGTGCCTACTATATTCAATCCCAATGAAATTTCTGTGTTTCATCGTCAATATGAAGCTCCAAGGGTTACAGTAAAATCCCAGTGGTGCATCGCAATCTAATACTGGCCTCTCAAAAAAGGCACGTATACAGACTGTTTGTAGCATTACTCTCCCTGGACGTAAGTCGGCATTGTGAATACTATATTAAATCCCGATGCAATTTCTGTGTTTCATCGTCAATATGAGACTCCAAGGGTTACAGTAAACACCCAGTGGTGCGTCGCAATCTAATACTGGCCTCTCAGGAAAGGCATTTATACAGACTGTTTGAAGCATTGCTCCCCCTGGACGTAAGTCGGCATTGTGCCTACTATTTTCAATCCCGATGCAATTTCTGTGTTTCATCGTCAATATGAAGCTCCAAGGGTTACAGTAAACACCCAGTGGTGCGTCGCAATCTAATACTGGCGTCTCAGGAAAGGCACGTAAACAGACTGTTTGAAGCATTGCTCCCCCTGAACGTAAGTCGACATTGTCCCTACTATATTCAATCCCGATGCAATTTCTGTGTTTCATCGTCAATATGAAGCTCCAAGGGTTACATAAAATACCCAGTGGTGCGTCGCAGTCTAATACTGGCCTCTCTGTAACTGCACATATACAGACTGTTTGAAGCATTACTCCCCCTGGACGTAAGTCGGCATTGTGCCTACCATATTTAATCCCAATGAAATTTCTGTGTTTCATCGTCAATATGAAGCTCCAAGGTTACAGTAAACACCCAGTGGTGCGTCGCAAACTAATACTGGCCTCTCAGGAAAGGCACGTATACAGACTGTTTGAAGCATTGCTCCCCCTGAACGTAAGTCGGCATTGTGCCTACTATATTCAATTCCGATGCAATTTCTGTATTTCATCGTCAATATGAAGCTCCAAGGGTTACAGTAAACACCCAGTGGTGAGTCGCAATCTCAGACTGGCCTCTCAGGAAAGGCACGTACACAGCCTCTTTGAAGCATTGCTCCCCCTGGACGTAAGTCGGCATTGTGCCTACTATATTCAATCCCGATGCAATTTCTGTGTTTCATCGTCAATATGAAGCTCCAAGGGTTACAGTAAACACCCAGTGGTGGGCGCAATCCAATACTGGCCTCTCTGTAACGGCACGTATAAAGACTGTTTGAAGCATTGCTGCCCTGAACGTAAGTCGGCATTGTGCCTACTATATACAATCCCGATGCAATTCCTGTGTTTCATAGTCAAAATGAAGCTCCAAGGGATACAGAAAACACACAGTGGTGCGTCGCAATCTAATACTGGCCTCTCAGGAAAGGCACGTATACAGACTGTTTGAAGCATTGCTCCCCCTGGACGTAAGTCGGCATTGTGCCTACTATATTCAATCCCGATGCAATTTCTGGGTTTCATCGTCAATATGAATTCCAAGGGTTACAGGAAACACCCAGTGGTGCGTCGCAATCTAATACTGGCCTCTCTGTAACGGCACGTATACAGACTGTTTGAAGCATTGCTCCTCCTGGACGTAAATCGGCATTGTGAATACTGTATTCAATCCCGATGCAATTTCTGTGTTTCATCGTCAATATGAGGCTCCAAGGGTTACAGTAAACACCCAGTGGTGCGTCGCAACCTATTACTGGCCTCTATATAACGGCACGTATAAAGACTGTTTGAAGCATTGCTCCCCTGAACGTAAGTCGGCATTGTGCCTACTATATTCAATCCCGATGCAATTTCTGTGTTTCATCGTTAATATGAAGCTCCAAGGGTTAAAGTAAACACCCAGTGGTGAGTCGCAGTCTAATACTGGCCTCTCAGGAAAGGCACGTATACAGACTGTTTGAAGCATTGCTCCCGCTGCACGTAAGTCGGCATTGTGCCTACTATATTAAATCCCGATGCAATTTCTGTGTTTCATCGCCAATATGAAGGTCCAAGGGTGGCAGTATACACCCAGTGGTGCGTTGCAATCTAATACTGGCCTCTCGGGAAAGGCTCGTATACAGACTGTTTGAAGCATTACTCCCCCTGGATGTAAGTCGGCATTGTGACTACATTAAATCCCAATGCAATTTCTGTGTTTCATTGTCAATATGAAGCTCCAAGGGTTACAGTAAACACACAATGGTGCATCGCAATCTAATACTGGCCTCTCAGGAAAGGCACGTACACAGAGTGTTTGAAGCATTGCTCCCCTGGACGTAAGTTGGCATTGCGCCTACTATATTCAATCCCGATGCAATTTCTGTGTTTCATCATCAATATGAAGCTCCAAGGGTTACAGTAAACACCCAGTGGTGCGTCGCAATCCAATAATGGCCTCTCAGGAAAGGCACGTATACAGACTGTTTGAAGCAGTACTCCTCCTGGACGTAAGTCGGCATTGTGCCTGCTAAATTCTATTCCGATGCAATTTCTGTGTTTCATCGTCAATATGAAGCGCCAAGGGTTACAGTAAACACCCAGTGGTGCGTCGCAATCTAATACTGGCCTCTCAGCAAAGGCACGTATACAGTCTGTTTGAAGCATTACTCCCCCTGGACGTAAGTCGGCATTGTGCCTACTATATTCAATCCCGATGCAATTTCTGTGTTTCATCGTCAATATGAAGCTCCAAGGTTTACAGTAAACACTCAGTGGTGTGTCGCAATCTAATACTGGCCTCTCAGTACAGGCACATATACAGACTGTTTGAAGCATTACTCCCCCTGGACGTAAGTCGGCATTGTGCCTACTATATTCAATCCCGATGCAATTTCTGTGTTTCATAGTCAATATGAAGATCCACGGGTTACAGTAAACACCCAGTGGTGCGTCGCAATCTAATACTGGCCTCTCAGGAAAGGCACGTATACAGACTGTATGAAGAATTGTTCCCCCTGAACGTAAGTCGGCATTGTGCCTACTATATTCAATTCCGATGCAATTTCTGTCTTTCATCGTCAATATGAAGCTCCTAGGGTTACAGTAAACACCCAGTGGTGGGCCGCAATCTAAAACTGGCCTCTCAGGAAAGACACGTACACAGACTCTTTGAAGCATTGCTCCCGCTGGAAGTAAGTCAGCATTGTGCCTACTATATTCAATCCCGATGCAATTTCTGTGTTTCATCGTCGTTATGAAGCTCCGAGGGTTACAGTAAACTCCCAGTGGTGCGTCGCAGCCTAATACTGGCCTCTCAGGAAAGGCACGTATACAGACTGTATGAAGCATTACTCCCCCTGGACGTAAGTCCGCATTATGCCTACTATATTCAATCCTGATGCAATTTCTGTGTTTCATCGTCAAAATGAAGCACCAAAGGTTACAGTAAACACCCAGTGGTGCGTCGCAATCTAATACTGGCCTCTCAGGAGAGGCACGTATACAGACTGTTTGAAGCATTGCTCCCCCTGGACGTAAGTCAGCATTGTGCCTACCATATTAAATCCCGAAGGAATTTTTGTGTTTCATCGTCAATATGATACTAAAAGGGTTACAGTAAACACCCAGTGGTGCGTCGCAATCTAATACCGGCCTCTCAGGAAAGGCACGTATACAGACTGTTTGAAGCATTGCTCCCCCTGAACGTAAGTCGACATTGTGCCTACTATATTCAATCCCGATGCAATTTCTGTGTTTCATCGTCAATATAAAGCTCCAAGGGTTACAAAAAATACCCAGTGGTGCGTCGCAGTCTAATACTGGCCTCTCAGTACCTGCACATATACAGACTGTTTGAAGGATTACTCCCCCTGGACGTAAGTCGGCATTGTGCCTACTATATTCATCCCGATGCAATTTCTGTGTTTCATCGCCAAAATGAAGCACCAAGGGTTACAGTAAACACCCAGTGGTGCGTCGCAATCTAATACTGGCCTCTCTGTAACGGCACGTATACAGACTGTTTGAAGCATTGCTCACCCTGGACGTAAGTCGGCATTGTGCCGACTATATTTAATCCCGATGCAATATCTGTGTTTCACCGTCAATATGATGCTCCAGTGGTTACATTAAACACCCGGTGGTGCGTCGCAATCTAATACTGGCCTCACAGTAACGGCACGTATGTAGACTGTTGGAAGCATTGCTCCCCATGGACATAAGTCGGCATTGTGCCTACTATATACAATCCCGATGCAATTTCTATGTTTCATCGTCAATATGAAGTCCCAAGGGTTACAGTAAACACCCAGTGGTGCGTCGGAATCTAATACTGGCCTCTCAGTAATGGCACATATACCGACTGTTTGAAGCATTACTCCCGCTGGACGTAAGTCGGCATTGTGCCTACTATATTCAATCCCGATGCAATTTCTGTGTTTCATCGTCAATATGAAGCTCCATGGGTTACAGTAAACACCCAGTGGTGCGTCGCAATCTAATACTGGCCTCTCAGGTAAGGCACGTATACAGACTGTTTGAAGCATTGCTCCCCCTGGACGTAAGTCGGCATTGTGCCTACTATATTCAATCCCAATGAAATTTCTGTGTTTCATCGTCAATATGAAGCTCCAAGGGTTACAGTAAAAACCCAGTGGTGCATCGCAATCTAAGACTGGCCTCTCAGGAAAGGCACGTACACAGACTGTTTAAAACATTGCTCCCCTGGACGTAAGTTGGCATTGCGCCCACTATATTCAATCCCGATGCAATTTCTGTGTTTCATCGTCAATATGAAGCTCCAAGGGTTACAGTAAACACCCAGTGGTGCGTCGCAATCTAATGCTGGCCTCTCAAAAAAGGCACGTATACAGACTGTTTGTAGCATTACTCTCCCTGGACGTAAGTCGGCATTGTGAATACTATATTAAATCCCGATGCAATTTCTGTGTTTCATCGTCAATATGAAACTCCAAGGGTTACAGTAAACACCCAGTGGTGCGTCGCAATCTAATACTGGCCTCTCAGGAAAGGCATGTATACAGACTGTTTGAAGCATTGCTCCCCCTGGACGTAAGTCGGGATTGTGCCTACTATTTTCAATCCCGTTGCAATTTCTGTGTTTCATCGTCAATATGAAGCTCCAAGGGTTACAGTAAACACCCAGTGGTGCGTCGCAATCTAATACTGGCGTCTCAGTAAAGGCACGTATACAGACTGTTTGAAGCATTGCTCCCCCTGAACGTAAGTCGACATTGTGCCTACTATATTCAATCCCGATGCAATATCTGTGTTTCATCGTCATTATGAAGCTCCAAGGGTTACATAAAATACCCAGTGGTGCGTCGCAGTCTAATACTGGCCTCTCAGTAACTGCACATATACAGACTGTTTGAAGCATTACTCCCCCTGGACGTAAGTCGGCATTGTGCCTACCATATTTAATCCCAATGCAATTTCTGTGTTTCATCGTCAATATGAAGCTCCAAGGTTACAGTAAACACCCAGTGGTGCGTCGCAATCTAATACTGGCCTCTCAGTAATGGCACATATACCGACTGTTTGAAGCATTACTCCCGCTGGACGTAAGTCGGCATTGTGCCTACTATATTCAATCCCGATGCAATTTCTGTGTTTCATCGTCAATATGAAGCTCCATGGGTTACAGTAAACACCCAGTGGTGCGTCGCAATCTAATACTGGCCTCTCAGGTAAGGCACGTATACAGACTGTTTGAAGCATTGCTCCCCCTGGACGTAAGTCGGCATTGTGCCTACTATATTCAATCCCAATGAAATTTCTGTGTTTCATCGTCAATATGAAGCTCCAAGGGTTACAGTAAAAACCCAGTGGTGCATCGCAATCTAAGACTGGCCTCTCAGGAAAGGCACGTACACAGACTGTTTAAAACATTGCTCCCCTGGACGTAAGTTGGCATTGCGCCCACTATATTCAATCCCGATGCAATTTCTGTGTTTCATCGTCAATATGAAGCTCCAAGGGTTACAGTAAACACCCAGTGGTGCGTCGCAATCTAATGCTGGCCTCTCAAAAAAGGCACGTACACAGACTGTTTGAAGCATTGCACCCCTGGACGTAAGCTGGCATTGCGCCTACTATATTCAATCCCGATGCAATTTCTGTGTTTCATCGTCTATATGAAGCTCCAAGGTTACAGTAAACACCCAGTGGTGCGTCGCAATCTAATACTGGCCTCTCAGTAACGACACGTATATAGACTGCTTGAAGCATTGCTCCCCGTGGACATAAGTCGGCATTGTGCCTACTATATTCAATCCCGATGCAATTTCTGTGTTTCATCGTCAATATGTAGTCCCAAGGGTTACAGTAAACACCCAGTGGTGCGTCGCGATCTAATACTGGAATCTCAGGACAGACACGTATACAACTGTATGAAGCATTGCTCCCCCTGGACTTAAGTCGGCATTGTGCCTACTACATTCAATCCCGATGCAATTTCTGTGTTTCATAGTCAATATGGAGCTCCAAGGGTTACAGTAAACACCCAGTGGTGCGTCGCAATCTAATACTGGCCTCTCAGTAATGGCACATATACAGACTGTTTGAAGCATTACTCCCCCTGGACGTAAGTCGGCATTGTCCTACTATATTCAATCCCGATGCAATTTCTGGGTTTCATCGTCAATATGAATTCCAAGGGTTACAGTAAACACCCAGTGGTGCGTCGCAATCTAATACTGGCCTCTCTGTAACGGCACGTATACAGACTGTTTGAAGCATTGCTCCTCCTGGACGTAAATCGGCATTGTGAATACTGTATTCAATCCCGATGCAATTTCTGTGTTTCATCGTCAATATGAGGCTCCAAGGGTTACAGTAAACACCCAGTGGTGCGTTGCAACCTATTACTGGCCTCTATGTAACGGCACGTATAAAGACTGTTTGAAGCATTGCTCCCCTGAACGTAAGTCGGCATTGTGCCTACTATATTCAATCCCGATGCAATTTCTGTGTTTCATCGTTAATATGAAGCTCCAAGGGTTAAAGTAAACACCCAGTGGTGCGTCGCAGTCTAATACTGGCCTCTCAGGAGAGGCACGTATACAGACTGTTTGAAGCATTGCTCCCCCTGGACGTAAGTCAGCATTGTGCCTACCATATTAAATCCCGAAGGAATTTCTGTGTTTCATCGTCAATATGATACTAAAAGGGTTACAGTAAACACCCAGTGGTGCGTCGCAATCTAATACCGGCCTCTCAGGAAAGGCACGTATACAGACTGTTTGAAGCATTGCTCCCCCTGAACGTAAGTCGACATTGTGCCTACTATATTCAATCCCGATGCAATTTCTGTGTTTCATCGTCAATATAAAGCTCCAAGGGTTACAAAAAATACCCAGTGGTGCGTCGCAGTCTAATACTGGCCTCTCAGTACCTGCACATATACAGACTGTTTGAAGGATTACTCCCCCTGGACGTAAGTCGGCATTGTGCCTACTATATTCATCCCGATGCAATTTCTGTGTTTCATCGCCAAAATGAAGCACCAAGGGTTACAGTAAACACCCAGTGGTGCGTCGCAATCTAATACTCTGTAACGGCACGTATACAGACTGTTTGAAGCATTGCTCACCCTGGACGTAAGTCGGCATTGTGCCGACTATATTTAATCCCGATGCAATATCTGTGTTTCACCGTCAATATGATGCTCCTGTGGTTACATTAAACACCCAGTGGTGCGTCGCAATCTAATACTGGCCTCACAGTAACGGCACGTATGTAGACTGTTTGAAGCATTGCTCCCCATGGACATAAGTCGGCATTGTGCCTACTATATTCAATCCCGATGCAATTTCTGTGTTTCATCGTCAATATGAAGCTCCATGGGTTACAGTATACACCCAGTGGTGCGTCGCAATCTAATACTGGCCTCTCAGGAAAGGCACGTATACAGACTGTTTGAAGCATTACTCCCGCTGGACGTATGTCGGCATTGTGCCTACTATATTCAATCCCGATGCAATTTCTGTGTTTCATCGTTAATATGAAGCTCCATGGGTTACAGTAAACACCCAGTGGTGCGTCGCAATCTAATACTGGCCTCTCAGGAAAGGCAGGTATACAGACTGTTTGAAGCATTGCTCCCCCTGGACGTAAGTCGGCATTGTGCCTACTATATTCAATCCCAATGAAATTTCTGTGTTTCATCGTCAATATGAAGCTCCAAGGGTTACAGTAAAAACCCAGTGGTGCATCGCAATCTAAGACTGGCCTCTCAGGAAAGGCACGTACACAGACTGTTTAAAGCATTGCTCCCCTGGACGTAAGTTGGCATTGCGCCCACTATATTCAATCCCGATGCAATTTCTGTGTTTCATCGTCAATATGAAGCTCCAAGGGTTACAGTAAACACCCAGTGGTGCTTCGCAATCTAATGCTGGCCTCTCAAAAAAGGCACGTATACAGACTGTTTGTAGCATTACTCTCCCTGGACGTAAGTCGGCATTGTGAATACTATATTAAATCCCGATGCAATTTCTGTGTTTCATCGTCAATATGAAACTCCAAGGGTTACAGTAAACACCCAGTGGTGCGTCGCAATCTAATACTGGCCTCTCAGGAAAGGCATGTATACAGACTGTTTGAAGCATTGCACCCCTGGACGTAAGCTGGCATTGCGCCTACTATATTCAATCCCGATGCAATTTCTGTGTTTCATCGTCAATATGAAGCTCCAAGGGTTACAGTAAATACCCAGTAGTGCGTCGCAATCTAATACTGGCCTCTCAGGAAAGGCACGTATACAGATTGTTTGAAGCATTGCTCCCCCAGGACGTAAGTCGGCATTGTGCCTACTATATTCAATCCCGATGCAATATCTGTGTTCCATCGTCAATATGAATCTCCAAGGGTTACAGTAAACACACAGTGGTGCGTCGCAATCTAATACTGGCCTCTCAGCAAAGGCACGTATACAGTCTGTTTGAAGCATTACTCCCCCTGGACGTAAGTCGGCATTGTGCCTACTATATTCAATCCCGATGCAATTTCTGAGTTTCATCGTCAATATGAAGCTCGTAGGTTTACAGTAAACACTCAGTGGTGCGTCGCAATCTAATACTGGCCTCTCAGTAAAGGCACATATACAGACTGTTTGAAGCATTACTCCCCCTGGACGTAAGTCGGCATTGTGCCTACTATATTCAATCCCGATGCAATTTCTGTGTTTCATAGTCAATATGAAGATCCACGGGTTACAGTAAACACCCAGTGGTGCGTCGCAATCTAATACTGGCCTCTCAGGAAAGGCACGTATACAGACTGTATGAAGAATTGTTCCCCCTGAACGTAAGTCGGCATTGTGCCTACTATATTCAATTCCGATGCAATTTCTGTCTTTCATCGTCAATATGAAGCTCCAAGGGTTACAGTAAACACCCAGTGGTGGGCCGCAATCTAAAACTGGCCTCTCAGGAAAGACACGTACACAGACTCTTTGAAGCATTGCTCCCGCTGGAAGTAAGTCAGCATTGTGCCTACTATATTCAATCCCGATGCAATTTCTGTGTTTCATCGTCGTTATGAAGCTCCGAGGGTTACAGTAAACTCCCAGTGGTGCGTCGCAATCTAATACTGGCCTCTCAGGAGAGGCACGTATACAGACTGTTTGAAGCATTGCTCCCCCTGGACGTAAGTCAGCATTGTGCCTACCATATTAAATCCCGAAGGAATTTCTGTGTTTCATCGTCAATATGATACTAAAAGGGTTACAGTAAACACCCAGTGGTGCGTCGCAATCTAATACCGGCCTCTCAGGAAAGGCACGTATACAGACTGTTTGAAGCATTGCTCCCCCTGAACGTAAGTCGACATTGTGCCTACTATATTCAATCCCGATGCAATTTCTGTGTTTCATCGTCAATATAAAGCTCCAAGGGTTACAAAAAATACCCAGTGGTGCGTCGCAGTCTAATACTGGCCTCTCAGTACCTGCACATATACAGACTGTTTGAAGGATTATTCCCCCTGGACGTAAGTCGGCATTGTGCCTACTATATTCATCCCGATGCAATTTCTGTGTTTCATCGCCAAAATGAAGCACCAAGGGTTACAGTAAACACCCAGTGGTGCGTCGCAATCTAATACTCTGTAATGGCACGTATACAGACTGTTTGAAGCATTGCTCACCCTGGACGTAAGTCGGCATTGTGCCGACTATATTTAATCCCGATGCAATATCTGTGTTTCACCGTCAATATGATGCTCCAGTGGTTACATTAAACACCCAGTGGTGCGTCGCAATCTAATACTGGCCTCACAGTAACGGCACGTATGTAGACTGTTTGAAGCATTGCTCCCCATGGACATAAGTCGGCATTGTGCCTACTATATTCAATCCCGATGCAATTTCTGTGTTTCATCGTCAATATGAAGCTCCATGGGTTACAGTAAACACCCAGTGGTGCGTCGCAATCTAATACTGGCCTCTCAGGAAAGGCTCGTATACAGACTGTTTGAAGCATTACTCCCGCTGGACGTAAGTCGGCATTGTGCCTACTATATTCAATCCCGATGCAATTTCTGTGTTTCATCGTCAATATGAAGCTCCATGGGTTACAGTAAACACCCAGTGGTGCGTCGCAATCTAATACTGGCCTCTCAGGAAAGGCACGTATACAGACTGTTTGAAGCATTGCTCCCCCTGGACGTAAGTCGGCATTGTGCCTACTATATTCAATCCCAATGAAATTTCTGTGTTTCATCGTCAATATGAAGCTCCAAGGGTTACATAAAAACCCAGTGGTGCATCGCAATCTAAGACTGGCCTCTCAGGAAAGGCACGTACACAGACTGTTTAAAGCATTGCTCCCCTGGACGTAAGTTGGCATTGCGCCCACTATATTCAATCCCGATGCAATTTCTGTGTTTCATCGTCAATATGAAGCTCCAAGGGTTACAGTAAACACCCAGTGGTGCTTCGCAATCTAATGCTGGCCTCTCAAAAAAGGCACGTATACAGACTGTTTGTAGCATTACTCTCCCTGGACGTAATTCGGCATTGTGAATACTATATTAAATCCCGATGCAATTTCTGTGTTTCATCGTCAATATGAAACTCCAAGGGTTACAGTAAACACCCAGTGGTGCGTCGCAATCTAATACTGGCCTCTCAGGAAAGGCATGTATACAGACTGTTTGAAGCATTGCTCCCCCTGGACGTAAGTCGGGATTGTGCCTACTATTTTCAATCCCGTTGCAATTTCTGTGTTTCATCGTCAATATGAAGCGCCAAGGGTTACAGTAAACACCCAGTGGTGCGTCGCAATCTAATACTGGCGCCTCAGTAAAGGCACGTATACAGACTGTTTGAAGCATTGCTCCCCCTGAACGTAAGTCGACATTGTGCCTACTATATTCAATCCCGATGCAATATCTGTGTTTCATCGTCATTATGAAGCTCCAAGGGTTACATAAAATACCCAGTGGTGCGTCGCAGTCTAATACTGGCCTCTCAGTAACTGCACATATACTGACTGTTTGAAGCATTACTCCCCCTGGACGTAAGTCGGCATTGTGCCTACCATATTTAATCCCAATGCAATTTCTGTGTTTCATCGTCAATATGAAGCTCCAAGGTTACAGTAAACACCCAGTGGTGCATCGCAATCTAATACTGGCCTCTCAGGAAAGGCACGTACACAGACTGTTTGAAGCATTGCACCCCTGGACGTAAGCTGGCATTGCGCCTACTATATTCAATCCCGATGCAATTTCTGTGTTTCATCGTCTATATGAAGCTCCAAGGTTACAGTAAACACCCAGTGGTGCGTCGCAATCTAATACTGGCCTCTCAGTAACGACACGTATATAGACTGTTTGAAGCATTGCTCCCCGTGGACATAAGTCGGCATTGTGCCTACTATATTCAATCCCGATGCAATTTCTGTGTTTCATCGTCAATATGTAGTCCCAAGGGTTACAGTAAACACCCAGTGGTGCGTCGCGATCTAATACTGGAATCTCAGGACAGACACGTATACAACTGTATGAAGCATTGCTCCCCCTGGACTTAAGTCGGCATTGTGCCTACTACATTCAATCCCGATGCAATTTCTGTGTTTCATAGTCAATATGGAGCTCCAAGGGTTACAGTAAACACCCAGTGGTGCGTCGCAATCTAATACTGGCCTCTCAGTAATGGCACATATACAGACTGTTTGAAGCATTACTCCCCCTGGACGTAAGTCGGCATTGTCCTACTATATTCAATGCCGATGCAATTTCTGTGTTTCATAGTCAATATGAAGCCCCAAGGGTTACGGTAAACACCCAGTGGAGCGTCGCAATCTAATACTGGCCTCTCAGGAAAGGCACGTATACAGACTGCTTGAAGCATTGCTCCCCCTGGACGTAGGTCGGCATTGTGCCTACTATATTCAATCCCGATGCAATTTCTGTGTTTCATCGTCAATATGAAGCTCCAAGGGTTACAGTAAACTCCCAGTGGTGCGTCGCAGTCTAATACTGGCTTCTCAGGAAAGGCACGTATACAGACTGTTTGAAGCATTACTCCCCCTGGACGTAAGTCCGCATTATGCCTACTATATTCAATCCCGATGCAATTTCTGTGTTTCATCGTCAATATGAAGCTCCAAGGGTTACAGTAAATACCCAGTGGTGCGTCGCAATCTAATACTGGCCTCTCAGGAAAGGCACGTATACAGACTGTTTGAAGCATTGCTCCCCCAGGACGTAAGTCGGCATTGTGCCTACTATATTCAATCCCGATGCAATATCTGTGTTCCATCGTCAATATGAATCTCCAAGGGTTACAGTAAACACACAGTGGTGCGTCGCAATCTAATACTGGCCTCTCTGTAACGGCACGTATACAGACTGTTTGAAGCATTGCTCACCCTGGACGTAAGTCGGCATTGTGCCTACTATATTTAATCAAGATGCAATTCCTGTGTTTCATCGTCAATATGATGCTCCAGTGGTTACAGTAAACACCCAGTGGTGCGTCGCAATCTAATACTGGCCTCTCAGTAACGGCACGTATACAGACCGTTTGAAGCATTGCTCCCCCTGGACATAAGTCGACGTTGTGCCTACTATATTCAATCCCGATGCAATTTCTGTGTTTCATCGTCAATATGAAGTCCCAAGGGTTACAGTAAACACCCAGTGGTGCGTCGGAATCTAATACTGGCCTCTCAGTAATGGCACATATACAGACTGTTTGAAGCATTACTCCCCCTGGACGTAAGTCGGCATTGTGCCTACTATATTCAATCCCGATGCAATTTCTGTGTTTCATAGTCAATATGAAGCTCCAAGGGTTACAGTAAACACCCAGTGGTGCGTCGCAATCTAATACTGGCCTCTCAGGAAAGGCACGTATACAGACTGTTTGAAGCATTGCTCCCCCTGGACGTAAGTCGGCATTGTGCCTACTATATTCAATCCCAATGATATTTCTGTGTTTCATCGTCAATATGAAGCTCTAAGGGTTACAGTAAACACCCAGTGGTGCATCGGAATCTAATACTGGCCTCTCAGGAAAGGCACGTACACAGACTGTTTAAAGCATTGCACCCCTGGACGTAAGTTGGCATTGCGCCTACTATATTCAATCCCGATGCAATTTCTGTGTTTCATAGTCAATATGAAGCTCCAAGGGTTACAGTAAACACCCAGTGGTGCGTCGCAATCTAATGCTGGCCTCTCAGGAACGGCACGTTTACAGACTGTTTGAAGCATTACTCCCCCTGGACGTAAGTCGGCATTGTGCCTACTACATTCAATCACGGTGCAGTTTCTGTGTTTCATCGTCAATATGAAGCTCCATGGGTTACAGAAAACACCCAGTGGTGCGTCGCAATCTAATACTGGAATCACAGGACAGGCACGTATACAGACTGTTTGAAGCATTGCTCCCCCTGGACGTAAGTCGGCATTGTGCCTGGTATATTCAATCCCGATGCAATTTCTGTGTTTCATCGTCAATATGATGCTCAAAGGGTTACAGTAAACACCCAGTGGCGCGTCGCAATATAATACTGGTATCTCAGTAATGGCACGTATACAGACTGTTCGAAGCATTGCTCCCCCTGGACGTAAGTCGGCATTGTGCCTACTATATTCAATCCCGATGCAATATCTGTGTTTCATCGTCAATATGAAGTTCCAAGGGTCCAGTAAAATCCCAATTGTGCGTCGCAGTCCAATACTGGCCTCTCAGGAAAGGCACGTATACAGACTGTTTGAAGCATTGCTCCCCCTGGACGTAGGTCGGCATTGTGCCTACTATATTCAATCCCGATGCAATTTCTGTGTTTCATCGTGAATATGAAGCTCCAAGGGTTACAGTAAACTCCCGGTGGTGCGTCGCAGTCTAATACTGGCCTCTCAGGAAAGGCACGTATACAGACTCTTTGAAGCATTACTCCCCCTGGACGTAAGTCCGCATTATGCCTACTATATTCAATCCCGATGCAATTTCTGTGTCTCATCGTCAATATGAAGCTCCAAGGGTTACAGTAAGTACCCAGTGGTGCGTCGCAATCTAATACTGGCCTCTCAGGAAAGGCACGTATACAGACTGTTCGAAGCATTGCTCCCCCTGGACGTAAGTCGGCATTGTGCCTACTATATTCAATCCCGATGCAATATCTGTGTTTCATCGTCAATATGAAGTTCCAAGGGTCCAGTAAAATCCCAATTGTGCGTCGCAGTCCAATACTGGCCTCTCAGGAAAGGCACGTATACAGACTGTTTGAAGCATTGCTCCCCCTGGACGTAAGTCGACATTGTGCATACTATACTCAATCCCGATGCAATTTCTGTGTTTCATCGTCAATATGAAGCTCCAAGTGTTACAGTAAACACCCAGTGGTGCGTCGCAATCTAATTCTGGCCTCTCAGGAAAGGCACGTATACCGACTGTTTGAAGCGTTGCTCCCCTTGGACGTAAGCGGGCATTGTGCCTACTACATTTAATAACGATGTAATTTCTGTGTTTCATCGTCAATATGAAGCTCCAAGGGTTACAGTAAACACCCAGTGGTGCGTCGCAATCTAATACTGGCCTCTCTATAACGGCACGTATACAGACTCTTTGAAGCCTAGTTCCCCCTGGACGTAAGTCGGCATTGTGCCTACTATATTCAATCCCGATGCAACTTCTGTGTTTCATCGTCAATATGAAGCTCCAAGGGTTACAGTAAACACCCAGTGGTGCGTCGGAATCTAATAGTGGCCTCTCAGTCACGGCTCATATACAGACTGTTTGAAGCATTACTTCCCCTGGTCGTAAGTCGGCATTGTGCCTACTATATTCAATCCCGATGCAATTTCTGTGTTTCATGTTCAATATGAAGCTCCAAGGGTTACAGTAAACACCCAGTGGTGCGTCGCAATCTTATACTGGCCTCTCAGGAAAGGCACGTATACAGACTGTTTGAAGCATTGCTCCCCCTGAACGTAAGTCGGCATTGTGCCTACTATACTCAATCCCGATGCAATTTCTGTGTTTCATCGTCAATATGAAGCTCCAAGTGTTACAGTAAACACCCAGTGGTGCGTCGCAATCTAATTCTGGCCTCTCAGGAAAGGCACGTATACAGACTGTTTGAAGCATTGCTCCCCCTGGACGTAAGCCGGCATTGTGCCAACTATATTTAATCCTGATGCAATTTCTGTGTTTCATCGTCAATATGATGCTCCAGTGGTTACAGTAAACACCCAGTGGTGCATCGCAATCTACTACTGGCCTCTCAGTACGGCACGTATACAGACTGTTTGAAGCATTACTCCCCCTGGACGTAAGTCGGCATTGTGCCGACTATATTCAATCCCGATGCAATTTCTGTGTTTCATCGTCAATATGAAGTTCCAAGGGTTACAGTAAACACCCAGTGGTGCGTCGGAATCTAATACTGGCCTCTCAGTAACGGCTCATATACAGACTGTTCGAAGCATTACTCCCCCTGTTCGTAAGTCGGCATTGTGCCTACTATATTCAATCCCGATGTAATTTCTGTGTTTCATAGTCAATATGAAGCTCCAAGGGTTACAGTAAACACCCAGTGGTGCGTCGCAATCTTATACTGGCCTCTCAGGAAGGGCACGTACACAGACTGTTTGAAGCATTGCTCCCCCTGAACGTAAGTCAGCATTGTGCCTACTATACTCAATCCCGATGCAATTTCTGTGTTTCATCGTCAATATGAAGCTCCAAGTGTTACAGTAAACACCCAGTGGTGCGTCGCAATCTAATTCTGGCCTCTCAGGAAAGGCACGTATACCGACTGTTTGAAGCGTTGCTCCCCCTGGAAGTAAGTAGGCATTGTGCCTACTACATTTAATAACGATGTAATTTCTGTGTTTCATCGTCAATATGAAGCTCCAAGGGTTACAGTAAACACCCAGTGGTGCGTCGCAATCTAATACTGGCCTCTCTATGACGGCACGTATACAAACTATTTGAAGCCTAGTTCCCCCTGGACGTAAGTCGGCATTGTGCCTACTATATTCAATCCCGATGCAACTTCTGTGTTTCATCGTCAATATGAAGCTCCAAGGGTTACAGTAAACACCCAGTGGTGCGTCGGAATCTAATACTGGCCTCTCAGTAACGGCTCATATACAGACTGTTTGAAGCATTACTTCCCCTGGTCGTAAGTCGGCATTGTGCCTACTATATTCAATCCCGATGCAATTTCTGTGTTTCATAGTCAATATGAAGCTCCAAGGGTTACAGTAAACACCCAGTGGTGCGTCGCAATCTTATACTGGCCTCTCAGGAAAGGCACGTATACAGACTGTTTGAAGCATTGCTCCCCCTGAACGTAAGTCGGCATTGTGCCTACTATATTCAATCCCGATGCAATTTCTGTGTTTCATCGTCAATATGAAGCTCCAAGGGTTACAGTAAACACCCAGTGGTGCGTCGCAATCTAATACTGGCCTCTCTATAACGGCACGTATAGAGACTGAAGTATAGTTCCCCCTGGACGTAAGTCGGCATTGTGCCTACTATTTTCAATCCCGATGCAATTTCTGTGTTTCATCGTCAATATGATGCTCCAGTGGTTACAGTAAACACCCAGTGGTGCGTCGCAGTCTAACACTGGCCTCTCAGGAAAGGCACGTATACAGACTGTTTGAAGCATTGCCCCCCCTGGACGTAAGCCGGCATTGTGCCTACTATATATCATTCCCGATGCAATTTCTGTGTTTCATCGTCAATATGATGCTCCAAGGTTGGCAGTATACACCCAGTGGTGCGCCGCAATCTAATACTGGTCTCTCAGTAACAGCACATCCACAGACTGTTTGAAGCATTGCTCCCCTGGACGTAAGTCGGCATTGTGCCTACTATATTCTATCCCAATGAAATTTCTGTGTTTCATCGTCAATATGAAGCTCCAAGGGTTACAGTAAACACCCATTGGTGCGTCGCAATCTAATACTGGCCTCTCAGGAAAGGCACGTATACAGATTGTTTGAAGCATTGCTCCCCCAGGACGTAAGTCGGCATTCTGCCTACTATATTTAATCCCGATGCAATTTCTGTGTTTCATCGTCAATATGAAGCTCCAAGGGTTACAGTAAACACCCAGTGGTGCGTCGCAATCTAATACTGGCCTCTGTATAACGGCACGTATACAGACTGTTTGAAGCATAGTTCCCCCTGGACGTAAGTCGGCATTGTGCCTACTATATTCAATCCCGATGCAATTTCTGTGTTTCATCGTCAATATGAAGCTCCAAGGGTTACAGTAAACACCCAGTGGTGCGTCGCAATCTAATACTAGCCTCTCTGTAACGGCACGTATAAAGACTCTTTGAAGCATTGCTCCCCTAAACGTAAGTCGGCATTGTGCCTACTATATTCAATCCCGATGCAATTTCTGTGTTTCATCGTCAATGTGAAGGTCCAAGGGTTACAGTAAACACCCAGTGGTGCGTCGCAGTCTAATACTGGCCTCTCAGGAAAGGCACGTACACAGACTGTTTGAAACATTGCCCCTCTTGGGCGTAAGTCGACATTGTGCCTACTATATTCAATCCCGATGCAATTTCTGTGTCTCATCGTCAATATGAAGCTCCAAGGAATAGAGTAAACACCTAGTGGTGCGTCACAATCTAATACTGGCCTCTCAGGAAAGGCACGAATACAGACTGTTTGAAGCGTTGCTCCCCCTGGACGTAAGTCGGCATTGTGCTTACTATATTTAATCCCAATGCAATTTCTGTGTTTCATCGTCAATATGAAGCTCCAAGGGTTACAGTACACACCCAGTGGTGCGTCGAAATCTAATACTGGCCTCTCTATAACGGCACGTATACGGACTGTTTGAAGCATAGTTCCCCCTGGACGCAAGTCGGCATTGTGCCTACTATATTCAATCCCGATGCAATTTCTGTGTTTCATCGTCAATATGAAGCTCCAAGGGTTACAGTAAACACCCAGTGGTGCGTCGCAATCTAATACTGGCCTCTCTGTAACGGCACGTATAAAGACTCTTTGAAGCATTGCTCCCCTGCACGTAAGTCGGCACTGTGCCTACTATATTCAATTCCGATGCAATTTCTGTGATTTCTCCTCAATATGAAGCTCCAAGGGTACAGTAAACACCCAGTGGTGCGTTGCAGTCTAACACTGGCCTCTCAGGAAAGGCACGTATACAGACTGTTTGAAGCATTGCCCCCTGGACGTAAGTCGGCATTGTGCCTACTATATATCAATCCCGATGCAATATCTGTGTTTCATCGTCAATATGAAGCTCCAAGGGTGGCAGTATACACCCAGTGGTGCGTCGCAATCTAATACTGGCCTCTCAGGAAAGGCACGTATACAGACTGTTTGAAGCATTACTCCCCCTGGACGTAAGTCGGCATTGTGCCCACTATATTCAATCCCAATGAAATTTCTGTGTTTCATCGTCAATATGAAGCTCCAAGGTGTTACAGTAAACACAAAGTGGTGCGTCGCAGTCTAATACTGGCCTCTCAGGGAAGGCACGTATACAGACTGTTTGAAGCATTACTTCCCCTGGTCGTAAGTCGGCATTGTGCCTACTATATTCAATCCCGATGCAATTTCTGTGTATCATCGTCAATATGAAACTCCAAGGGTTACAGTAAACACCCAGTGGTGCGTCGCAATCTAATGCTGGCCTCTCAGGAAAGGCACGTATACAGACTGTTTTAAGCATTGCCCCCCATGGACGTAAGTCGACATTGTGCCTACTATATTCAATCCCGACGCAATTCCTGTGTTTCATCGTCAATATGAAGCTCCAAGGGTTACAGTAAACACCCAGTGGTGCGTCACAATCTAATACTGGCCTCTTAGGAAAGGCACGTATACAGACTGTTTGAAGCGTTGCTCCCCCTGGACGTAAGTCGGCATTGTGCCTACAAGATTCAATCCCGATGCAATTTCTGTGTTTCATCGTCAATATGAAGCTCCAAGGGTTACAGTAAACACCCAGTGGTGCGTCGCAATCTAATACTCGCCTCTCAGCGAAGGCACGTATACAGACTGTTTGAAGCATTACTCCCCCTGGACGTAAGTCGGCATTGTGCCTACTATATTCAATCCCGATGCAATTTCTGCGTTTCATCGTCAATATGAAGCTCCAAGGGTTACAGTAAACACCCAGTGGTGCGACGCAATCTAATACTGGCCTCTCAGGAAAGGCACGTACACAAACTCTTCGAAGCATTGCTCCCCCTGGACTTAAGTCGGCATTGTGCCTACTATATACAATCCCGATGCAATTACTGTGTTTCATCGTCAATATGAAGCTCCAAGAGTTACAGTAAACACCCAGTGGTACGTCGCAATCTAATACTGGCCTCTCAGGAAAGGCACGTATACAGACTGTTTGAAGCGTTGCTCCTTCTGGACGTAAGTCGGCATTGTGCCTACTATATTTAATCCCGATTCAATTTCTGTGTTTCGTCGTCAATATGAAGCTCCAAGAGTTACAGTAAACACCCAGTGGTGCGTCGCAATCTAATACTGGCCTCTCAGGAAAGGCACGTATACAGACTGTTTTGGAGCGTTGCTCCTTCTGGACGTAAGTCGGCATTGTGCCTACTATATTTAATCCCGATGCAATTTCTGTGTTTCATCGGCAATATGAAGCTCCAAGTGTTACAGTAAACACCCAGTGGTGCGTCGCAATCTAATACTGGCCTCTCTATAACGGCACGTATACAGACTGTTTGAAGCATAGTTCCCCCTGGACGTAAGTCGGCATTGTGCCTACTATATTCAATCCCGATGCAATTTCTGTGTTTCATCGTCAATATGAAGCTCCAAGGGTTACAGTAAACACCCAGTGGTGCGTCGCAATCTAATACTGGCCTCTCTGTAACGGCACGTATAAAGACTCTTTGAAGCATTGCTCCCCTAAACGTAAGTCGGCATTGTGCCTACTGTATTCAATCCCGATGCAATTTCTGTGTTTCATCGTCAATATGAAGCTCCAAGGGTTACAGTAAACACCCAGTGGTGCGTCGCAGTCTAATACTGGCCTCTCAGGAAAGGCACGTACACAGACTGTTTGAAGCATTGCCCCAATTGGGCGTAAGTCGACATTGTGCCTACTATATTCAATCCCGATGCAATTTCTGTGTCTCATCGTCAATATGAAGCTCCAAGGAATAGAGTAAACACCTAGTGGTGCGTCACAATCTAATACTGGCCTCTCAGGAAAGGCACGAATACAGACTGTTTGAAGCGTTGCTCCCTCTGGACGTAAGTCGGCATTGTGCTTACTATATTTAATCCCGATGCAATTTCTGTGTTTCATCGTCAATATGAAGCTCCAAGGGTTACAGTACACACCCAGTGGTGCGTCGCAACCTAATACTGGCCTCTCTATAACGGCACGTATACAGACTGTTTGAAGCATAGTTCCCCCTGGACGTAAGTCGGCATTGTGCCTACTATATTCAATCCCGATGCAATTTCTGTGTTTCATCGTCAATATGAAGCTCCAAGGGTTACAGTAAACACCTAGTGTTGCGTCGCAATCTAATACTGGCCTCCCTGTAACGGCACGTATAAAGACTCTTTGAAGCATTGCTCCCCTGCACGTAAGTCGGCACTGTGCCTACTATATTCAATTCCAATGCAATTTCTGTGTTTTATCCTCAATATGAAGCTCCAAGGGTACAGTAAACACCCAGTGGTGCGTTGCAGTCTAACACTGGCCTCTCAGGAAAGGCACGTATACAGACTGTTTGAAGCATTGCCCCCTGGACGTAAATCGGCATTGTGCCTACTATATATCAATCCCGATGCAATATCTGTGTTTCATCGTCAATATGAAGCTCCAAGGGTGGCAGTGTACACCCAGTGGTGCGTCGCAATCTAATACTGGCCACTCAGGAAAGGCACGTATACAGACTGTTTGAAGCATTACTCCCTCTGGACGTAAGTCGGCATTTTGCCCACTATATTCAATCCCAATGATATTTCTGTGTTTCATCGTCAATATGAAGCTCCAAGGTGTTACAGTAAACACCCAGTGGTGCGTCGCAGTCTAATACTGGCCTATCAGGAAAGGCACGTACACAGACTGTTTTAAGCATTGCCCCCCATGGACGTAAGTCGACATTGTGCCTACTAAATTCAATCCCGACGCAATTTCTGTGTTTCATCGTCAATATGAAGCTCCAAGGGTTACAGTAAACACCCAGTGGTGCGTCGCAATCTAATACTCGCCTCTCAGCAAAGGCACGTATACAGACTGTTTGAAGCATTACTCCCCCTGGACGTAAGTCGGCATTGTGCCTACTATATTCAATCCCGATGCAATTTCTGCGTTTCATCGTCAATACGAAGCTCCAAGGGTTACAGTAAACACCCAGTGGTGCGACGCAATCTAATACTGGCCTCTCACTAACGGCACGTATACAGACTGTTTGAAGCATTGCTCCCCCTGGACGTAAGTCGGCATTGTGCCTACTATATTCAATCCCGATGCAATTTCTGTGTTTCATAATCAATATGAAGCTCCAAGGGTTACAGTAAACACCCAGTGGTGCGTCGCAATCTTATACTGGCCTCTCAGGAAAGGCACGTATACAGACTGTTTGAAGCATTGCTCCCCCTGAACGTAAGTCGGCATTGTGCCTACTATATTCAATCCCGATGCAATTTCTGTGTTTCATCGTCAATATGAAGCTCCAAGTGTTACAGTAAACACCCAGTGGTGCGTCGCAATCTAATACTGGCCTCTCTATAACGGCACGTATACAGACTCTTTGAAGCCTAGTTCCCCCTGGACGTAAGTCGGCATTGTGCCTACTATATTCAATCCCGATGCAACTTCTGTGTTTCATCGTCAATATGAAGCTCCAAGGGTTACAGTAAACACCCAATGGTGCGTCGGAATCTAATACTGGCCTCTCAGTAACGGCTCATATACAGACTGTTTGAAGCATTACTTCCCCTGGTCGTAAGTCGGCATTGTGCCTACTATATTCAATCCCGATGCAATTTCTGTGTTTCATAGTCAATATGAAGCTTCAAGGGTTACAGTAAACACCCAGTGGTGCGTCGCAATCTTATACTGGCCTCTCTGGAAAGGCACGTATACAGACTGTTTGAAGCATTGCTCCCCCTGAACGTAAGTCGGCATTGTGCCTACTATATTCAATCCCGATGCAATTTCTGTGTTTTATCGTCAATATGAAGCTCCAAGGGTTACAGTAAACACCCAGTGGTGCGTCGCAATCTAATACTGGCCTCTCTATAACGGCACGTATAGAGACTGTTTGAAGCATAGTTCCCCCTGGACGTAAGTCGGCATTGTGCATACTATTTTCAATCCCGATGCAATTTCTGTGTTTCATCGTCAGTATGATGCTCCAGTGGTTACAGTAAACACCCAGTGGTGCGTCGCAGTCTAACACTGGCCTCTCAGGAAAGGCACGTATACAGACTGTTTGAAGCATTGCCCCCCCCTGGACGTAAGCCGGCATTGTGCCTACTATATATCATTCCCGATGCAATTTCTGTGTTTCATCGTCAATATGATGCTCCAAGGTTGGCAGTATACACCCAGTGGTGCGCCGCAATCTAATACTGGTCTCTCAGTAACAGCACATCTACAGACTGTTTGAAGCATTGCTCCCCTGGAAGTAAGTCGGCATTGTGCCTACTATATTCAATCCCAATGAAATTTCTGTGTTTCATCGTCAATATGAAGCTCCAAGGGTTACGGTAAACACCCAGTGGTGCGACGCAATCTAATACTGGCCTCTCAGTAAAGGCACGTATACAGACTGTTTGAAGCATTGCTCCCCCTGGACGTAAGTCGGCATTGTGCCTACTGTATTTAATCCCGATGCAATTTCTGTGTTTCATCGTCAATATGAAGCTCCAAGGGTTACAGTAAACACCCAGTGGTGCGTCGCAATCTAATACTGGCCTCTCAGGAAAGGCACGTATACAGATTGTTTGAAGCATTGCCCCCCAGGACGTAAGTCGGCATTCTGCCTACTATATTTAATCCCGATGCAATTTCTGTGTTTCATCGTCAATATGAAGCTCCAAGGGTTACAGTAAACACCCAGTGGTGCGTCGCAATCTAATACTGGCCTCTGTATAACGGCACGTATACAGACTGTTTGAAGCATAGTTCCCCCTGGACGTAAGTCGGCATTGTGCCTACTATATTCAATCCCGATGCATTTTCTGTGTTTCATCGTCAATATGAAGCTCCAAGGGTTACAGTAAACACCCAGTGGTGCGTCGCAATCTAATACTAGCCTCTCTGTAACGGCACGTATAAAGACTCTTTGAAGCATTGCTCCCCTGCACGTAAGTCGGCACTGTGCCTACTATATTCAATTCCGATGCAATTTCTGTGATTTATCCTCAATATGAAGCTCCAAGGGTACAGTAAACACCAAGTGGTGCGTTGCAGACTAACACTGGCCTCTCAGGAAAGGCACGTATACAGACTGTTTGAAGCATTGCCCCCTGGACGTAAGTCGGCATTGTGCCTACTATATATCAATCCCGATGCAATATCTGTGTTTCATCGTCAATATGAAGCTCCAAGGGTGGCAGTATACACCCAGTGGTGCGTCGCAATCTAATACTGGCCTCTCAGGAAAGGCACGTATTCAGACTGTTTGAAGCATTATTCCCCCTGGACGTAAGTCGGCATTGTGCCCACTATATTCAATCCCAATGAAATTTCTGTGTTACATCGTCAATATGAAGCTCCAAGGTGTTACAGTAAACACCCAGTGGTGCGTCGCAGTCTAATACTGGCCTCTCAGGGAAGGCACGTATACAGACTGTTTGAAGCATTACTTCCCCTGGTCGTAAGTCGGCATTGTGCCTACTATATTAAATCCCGATGCAATTTCTGTGTTTCATCGTCAATATGAAACTCCAAGGGTTACAGTAAACACCCAGTGGTGCGTCGCAATCTAATGCTGGCCTCTCAGGAAAGGCACGTATACAGACTGTTTTAAGCATTGCCCCCCATGGACGTAAGTCGACATTGTGCCTACTATATTCAATCCCGACGCAATTCCTGTGTTTCATCGTCAATATGAAGCTCCAAGGGTTACAGTAAACACCCAGTGGTGCGTCACAATCTAATACTGGCCTCTTAGGAAAGGCACGTATACAGACTGTTTGAAGCGTTGCTCCCCCTGGACGTAAGTCGGCATTGTGCCTACAAGATTCAATCCCGATGCAATTTCTGTGTTTCATCGTCAATATGAAGCTCCAAGGGTTACAGTAAACACCCAGTGGTGCGTCGCAATCTAATACTCGCCTCTCAGCGAAGGCACGTATACAGACTGTTTGAAGCATTACTCCCCCTGGACGTAAGTCGGCATTGTGCCTACTATATTCAATCCCGATGCAATTTCTGCGTTTCATCGTCAATATGAAGCTCCAAGGGTTACAGTAAACACCCAGTGGTGCGACGCAATCTAATACTGGCCTCTCAGGAAAGGCACGTACACAAACTCTTCGAAGCATTGCTCCCCCTGGACTTAAGTCGGCATTGTGCCTACTATATACAATCCCGATGCAATTACTGTGTTTCATCGTCAATATGAAGCTCCAAGAGTTACAGTAAACACCCAGTGGTACGTCGCAATCTAATACTGGCCTCTCAGGAAAGGCACGTATACAGACTGTTTGAAGCGTTGCTCCTTCTGGACGTAAGTCGGCATTGTGCCTACTATATTTAATCCCGATGCAATTTCTGTGTTTCGTCGTCAATATGAAGCTCCAAGAGTTACAGTAAACACCCAGTGGTGCGTCGCAATCTAATACTGGCCTCTCAGGAAAGGCACGTATACAGACTGTTTTGGAGCGTTGCTCCTTCTGGACGTAAGTCGGCATTGTGCCTACTATATTTAATCCCGATGCAATTTCTGTGTTTCATCGGCAATATGAAGCTCCAAGGGTTACAGTAAACACCCAGTGGTGCGTCGCAATCTAATACTGGCCTCTCTATAACGGCACGTATACAGACTGTTTGAAGCATAGTTCCCCCTGGACGTAAGTCGGCATTGTGCCTACTATATTCAATCCCGATGCAATTTCTGTGTTTCATCGTCAATATGAAGCCCCAAGGGTTACAGTAAACACCCAGTGGTGCGTCGCAATCTAATACTGGCCTCTCTGTAACGGCACGTATAAAGACTCTTTGAAGCATTGCTCCCCTGCACGTAAGTCGGCACTGTGCCTACTATATTCAATTCCAATGCAATTTCTGTGTTTTATCCTCAATATGAAGCTCCAAGGGTACAGTAAACACCTAGTGGTGCGTTGCAGTCTAACACTGGCCTCTCAGGAAAGGCACGTATACAGACTGTTTGAAGCATTGCCCCCTGGACGTAAATCGGCATTGTGCCTACTATATATCAATCCCGATGCAATATCTGTGTTTCATCGTCAATATGAAGCTCCAAGGGTGGCAGTATACACCCAGTGGTGCGTCGCAATCTAATACTGGCCACTCAGGAAAGGCACGTATACAGACTGTTTGAAGCATTACTCCCTCTGGACGTAAGTCGGCATTGTGCCCACTATATTCAATCCCAATGATATTTCTGTGTTTCATCGTCAATATGAAGCTCCAAGGTGTTACAGTAAACACCCAGTGGTGCGTCGCAGTCTAATACTGGCCTATCAGGAAAGGCACGTACACAGACTGTTTTAAGCATTGCCCCCCATGGACGTAAGTCGACATTGTGCCTACTAAATTCAATCCCGACGCAATTTCTGTGTTTCATCGTCAATATGAAGCTCCAAGGGTTACAGTAAACACCCAGTGGTGCGTCGCAATCTAATACTCGCCTCTCAGCAAAGGCACGTATACAGACTGTTTGAAGCATTACTCCCCCTGGACGTAAGTCGGCATTGTGCCTACTATATTCAATCCCGATGCAATTTCTGCGTTTCATCGTCAATACGAAGCTCCAAGGGTTACAGTAAACACCCAGTGGTGCGACGCAATCTAATACTGGCCTCTCACTAACGGCACGTATACAGACTGTTTGAAGCATTGCTCCCCCTGGACGTAAGTCGGCATTGTGCCTACTATATTTAATCCCGATGCAATTTCTGTGTTTCATCGTCAATATGATGCTCCAGTGGTGACAGTAAACACCCAGTGGTGCGTCGCAAACTAATACTGGCCTCTCAGGAAAGGCTCGTATACAGACTGTTTGAAGCATTGCTCCCCCTGGACGTAAGTCGGCATTGGGCCTACTATATACAATCCCAATGCAATTTCTGTGTTTCATCGTCAATATGAAGTTCCAAGGGTTACAGTAAACACCCAGTGGTTCATCGCAATCTAATACTGGCCTCTCAGGAAAGGCACGTATACAGACTGTTTGAAGCATTGCTCCCCCTGGACGTAAGTGGGCATTGTGCCTACTACATTTAATCCCGATGCAATTTCTGTGTTTACTCGTCAATATGAAGCTCCAAGGGTTACAGTAAACACCCTGTGGTGAGTCGCAATCTAATACTGGCGTCTTTGTAACGGCACGTATTAAGACTCTTTGAAGCATTGCTCCCCTGAACGTAAGTCGGCATTGGGCCTACTATATTCAATCCCGATGCAATTTCTGTGTTTCATCGTCAATATGAAGCTCCAAGGGTACAGTTAAGACCCAGTATTGTGTCGCAGGCTAACACTGGCCTCTCAGGAAAGGCACGTATACAGACTGTTTGAAGCATTGCCCCCCCTGGACGTAAGTCGGCATTGTGCCTACTACATATCAATCCCGATGCAATTTCTGTGTTTCATCATCAATATGAAGCTCCAAGGGTTACAGTAAACACCCAGTGGTGCGTCGCAATCTAATACTGGCCTCTCTGTAACGGCACGTATAAAGACTCTTTGAAGCATTGCTCCCCTGAACGTAAGTCGGCATTGTTCCTACAATATTCAATCCCGATGCAATTTCTGTGTTTCATCGTCAATATGAAGCTCCAAGGGTTACAGTAAACACCCTGTGGTGCGCCGCAATCTAATACTGGCCTCTCAGGAAAGGCACGTATACAGACTGTTTAAAGCATTGCTCCCCTGGACGTAAGTCGGCATTGTGCCTACTATATTTAATCCCGATGCAATTTCTGTGTTTCATCGTCAATATGATGCTCCAGTGGTTACAGTAAACACCCAGTGGTGCGTCGCAATCTAATACTGGCCTCTCAGGAAAGGCACGTATACAGACTGTTTAAAGCATTGCTCCCCTGGACGTAAGTCGGCATTGTGCCTACTATATTTAATCCCGATGCAATTTCTGTGTTTCATCGTCAATATGATGCTCCAGTGGTTACAGTAAACACCCAGTGGTGCGTCGCAATCTAATACTGGCCTCTCAGGAAAGGCACGTATACAGACTGTTTGAAGCATTGCTCCCCCTGGACGTAAGTCGGCATTGGGCCTACTATATACAATCCCAATGCAATTTCTGTGTTTCATCGTCAATATGAAGCTCCAAGGGTTACAGTAAACACCCAGTGGTGCATCGCAATCTAATACTGGCCTCTCAGGAAAGGCACGTATACAGACTGTTTGAAACATTGCTCCCCCTGGACGTAAGTGGGCATTGTGCCTACTATATTTAATCCCGATGCAATTTCTGTGTTTCATCGTCAATATGAAGCTCCAAGGGTTACAGTAAACACCCTGTGGTGCGTCGCAATCTAATACTGGCGTCTCTGTAACGGCACGTATTAAGACTCTTTGAAGCATTGCTCCCCTGAACGTAAGTAGGCATTGGGCCTACTATATTCAATCCCGATGCAATTTCTGTGTTTCATCGTCAATATGAAGCTCCAAGGGTACAGTTAAGACCCAGTATTGTGTCGCAGGCTAACACTGGCCTCTCAGGAAAGGCACGTATACAGACTGTTTGAAGCATTGCCCCCCCTGGACGTAAGTCGGCATTGTGCCTACTACATATAAATCCCGATGCAATTTCTGTGTTTCATCATCAATATGAAGCTCCAAGGGTTACAGTAAACACCCAGTGGTGCGTCGCAATCTAATACTGGCCTCTCTGTAACGGCACGTATAAAGACTCTTTGAAGCATTGCTCCCCTGAACGTAAGTCGGCATTGTTCCTACAATATTCAATCCCGATGCAATTTCTGTGTTTCATCGTCAATATGATGCTCCAGTGGTGACAGTAAACACCCAGTGGTGCGTCGCAAACTAATACTGGCCTCTCAGGAAAGGCACGTATACAGACTGTTTGAAGCATTGCTCCCCCTGGACGTAAGTCGGCATTGGGCCTACTATATGCAATCCCAATGCAATTTCTGTGTTTCATCGTCAATATGAAGCTCCAAGGTGTTACAGTAAACACCCAGTGGTGCGTCGCAGTCTAATACTGGCCTCCCAGGGAAGGCATGTATACAGACTGTTTGAAGCATTGCTCCCCCTGGACGTAATTCGGCATTGTGCCTAATATATTCAATCACAATGAAATTTCTGTGTTTCATCGTCAATATGAAGCTCCAAGGGTTACAGTAAACACCCAGTGGTGCGTCGCAATCTAATACTGGCCTCTCTGTAACGGCACGTATAAAGACTCTTTGAAGCATTGCTCCCCTGAACGTAAGTCGGCATTGTTCCTACAATATTCAATCCCGATGCAATTTCTGTGTTTCATCGTCAATATGAAGCTCCAAGGGTTACAGTAAACACCCTGTGGTGCGCCGCAATCTAATACTGGCCTCTCAGGAAAGGCACGTATACAGACTGTTTAAAGCATTGCTCCCCTGGACGTAAGTCGGCATTGTGCCTACTATATTTAATCCCGATGCAATTTCTGTGTTTCATCGTCAATATGTTGCTCCAGTGGTTACAGTAAACACCCAGTGGTGCGTCGCAATCTAATACTGGCCTCTCAGGAAAGGCACGTATACAGACTGTTTGAAGTATTGCTCCCCTGGACGTAAGTCGGCATTGTGCCTACTATATTTAATCCCGATGCAATTTCAGTGTTTCATCGTCAATATGATGCTCCAGTGGTTACAGTAAACACCCAGTGGTGCGTCGCGATCTAATACTGGCCTCTCAGGAAAGGCACGTATACAGACTGTTTGAAGCATTGCTCCCCTGAACGTAAGTCGGCATTGTGCCTACAATATTCAATCCCGATGCGATTTCTGTGTTTCATCGGCAATATGAAGCTCCAAGGGTTACAGTAAACACCCTGTGGTGCGCCGCAATCTAATACTGGCCTCTCACTAACAGCACATATACAGACTGTTTGAAGCATTGCTCCCCCAGGACGTAAGTCGGCATTGTGCCTACTATATTCAATCACGATGCAATTTCTTTGTTTCATCGTCAATATGAAACTCCAAGTGTTACAGTAAACACCCAGTGGTGCGTCGCAATCTAATACTGAACTCTCAGGAAAGGCACGTAAACAGACTGTTTGAAGCAATGCTCCCCCTGAACGTAAGTCGACATTGTGCCTACTATATTCAATCCCGATGCAATTTCTGTGTTTCATCGTCAATATGAAGCTCCAAAGGTTACAGTAAACACCCAGTGGTGCGTCGCAATCTAATACTGGCCTCTCAGGAAAGGCACGTATACAGACTGTTTGAAGCATTGCTCCCCCTGGACGTAAGTCGGCATTGTGCCTACTATATTTAATCCCGATGCAATTTCTGTGTTTCATCAACAATATGATGCTCCAGTGGTTACAGTAAACAACCAGTGGTGCGTCGCAATCAAATACTGGCCTCTCAGTAACGGCACGTATACTGACTGTTTGAAGCATTGCTCCCCCTGGACGTAAGTCGGCATTGTGCCTACTATATTCAATCGCGATGCAATTTCTGTGTTTCGTCGTCAATATGATGCTCCAGTGGTGACAGTAAACACCCAGTGGTGCGTCGCAAACTAATACTGGCCTCTCAGGAAAGGCTCGTATACAGACTGTTTGAAGCATTGCTCCCCGTGGACGTAAGTCGGCATTGGGCCTACTATATACAATCCCAATGCAATTTCTGTGTTTCATCGTCAATATGAAGCTCCAAGGGTTACAGTAAACACCCAGTGGTGCATCGCAATCTAATACTGGCCTCTCAGGAAAGGCACGTATACAGACTGTTTGAAGCATTGCTCCCCCTGGACGTAAGTGGGCATTGTGCCTACTATATTTAATCCCGATGCAATTTCTGTGTTTACTCGTCAATATGAAGCTCCAAGGGTTACAGTAAACACCCTGTGGTGAGTCGCAATCTAATACTGGCGTCTCTGTAACGGCACGTATTAAGACTCTTTGAAGCATTGCTCCCCTGAACGTAAGTCGGCATTTTGCCTACTATATTCAATCCCGATGCAATTTCTGTGTTTCATCGTCAATATGAAGCTCCAAGGGTACAGTTAAGACCCAGTATTGTGTCGCAGGCTAACACTGGCCTCTCAGGAAAGGCACGTATACAGACTGTTTGAAGCATTGCCCCCCCTGGACGTAAGTCGGCATTGTGCCTACTACATATCAATCCCGATGCAATTTCTGTGTTTCATCATCAATATGAAGCTCCAAGGGTTACAGTAAACACCCAGTGGTGCGTCGCAATCTAATACTGGCCTCTCTGTAACGGCACGTATAAAGACTCTTTGAAGCATTGCTCCCCTGAACGTAAGTCGGCATTGTTCCTACAATATTCAATCCCGATGCAATTTCTGTGTTTCATCGTCAATATGATGCTCCAGTGGTGACAGTAAACACCCAGTGGTGCGTCGCAAACTAATACTGGCCTCTCAGGAAAGGCACGTATACAGACTGTTTGAAGCATTGCTCCCCCTGGACGTAAGTCGGCATTGGGCCTACTATATACAATCCCAATGCAATTTCTGTGTTTCATCGTCAATATGAAGCTCCAAGGTGTTACAGTAAACACCCAGTGGTGCGTCGCAGTCTAATACTGGCCTCTCAGGGAAGGCATGTATACAGACTGTTTGAAGCATTGCTCCCCCTGGACGTAATTCGGCATTGTGCCTAATATATTCAATCACAATGAAATTTCTGTGTTTCATCGTCAATATGAAGCTCCAAGGGTTACAGTAAACACCCAGTGGTGCGTCGCAATCTAATACTGGCCTCTCTGTAACGGCACGTATAAAGACTCTTTGAAGCATTGCTCCCCTGAACGTAAGTCGGCATTGTTCCTACAATATTCAATCCCGATGCAATTTCTGTGTTTCATCGTCAATATGAAGCTCCAAGGGTTACAGTAAACACCCTGTGGTGCGCCGCAATCTAATACTGGCCTCTCAGGAAAGGCACGTATACAGACTGTTTAAAGCATTGCTCCCCTGGACGTAAGTCGGCATTGTGCCTACTATATTTAATCCCGATGCAATTTCTGTGTTTCATCGTCATTATGATGCTCCAGTGGTTACAGTAAACACCCAGTGGTGCGTCGCAATCTAATACTGGCCTCTCAGGAAAGGCACGTATACAGACTGTTTAAAGCATTGCTCCCCTGGACGTAAGTCGGCATTGTGCCTACTATATTTAATCCCGATGCAATTTCAGTGTTTCATCGTCAATATGATGCTCCAGTGGTTACAGTAAACACCCAGTGGTGCGTCGCAATCTAATACTGGCCACTCTATAACGGCACGAATACAGACTGTTTAAAGCATAGTTCCCCCTTGACGTAAGTCGGCATTGTGAATACTATATTCAATCCCGATGCAATTTCTGTGTTTTATCGCCAATATGAAGCTCCAAGGGTTACAGTAAACACCCAGTGGTGCGTCACAATGTAATACTGGCCTCTCAGGAAAGGCACGTATACAGACTGTTTGAAGCACTGCTCCCCTGAACGTAAGTCGGCATTGTGCCTACAACATTCAATCCCGATGCAATTTCTGTGTTTCATCGGCAATATGAAGCTCCAAGGGTTACAGTAAACACCCTGTGGTGCGCCGCAATCTAATACTGGCCTCTCACTAACGGCACGTATATAGACAGTGTGAAGCATTGATCCCCCTGGACGTAAGTCGGCAATGTGCCTACTATATTCAATCCCGATGCAATTTCTGTGTTTCATCGTCAATATGAAGCTCCAAGTGTTACAGTAAACACCCAGTGGTGCGTCGCAATCTAATACTGAACTCTCAGGAAAGGCACGTATACAGACTGTATGAAGCATTGCTCCCCCTGAACGTAAGTCGACATTGTGCCTACTATATTCAATCCCGATGCAATTTCTCCGTTTCATCGTCAATATGAGGCTCCAAAGATTACAGTAAGCACCCAGTGGTGCGTCGCAATCTAATACTGGCCTCTCAGGAAAGGCACGTATACAGACTGTTTGAAGCATTGCTCCCCCTGTACGTAAGTCTGCATTGTGCCTACTATATTCAATCCTGATGCAATTTCTGTGTTTTTATCGTCAATATGAAGCTCCAAGGGTTACAGTAAACACCCAGTGGTGCGTCGCAATCTAATACTGCCCTCTCAGTAACGGCACGTACACAGACTGTTTGATGCATTGCTCCCCCTGGACGTAAGTCGGCATTGTGCCTACTATATTCAATCCCGATGCAATTTCTGTGTTTCATCGTCAATATGAAGTTCCAAGGGTTACAGTAATCACCCAGTGGTGCGTCGGAATCTAATACTGGCCTCTCGGTAACGGCACATATACAGACTGTTTGAATCATTACTCCCCCTGGACGTAAGTCGGCATTGTGCTTACTATATTCAATCCCGATGCAATTTCTGTGTTTCATAGGCAATATGAAGCTCCAAGGGTTACAGTAAACACCCAGTGGTGCGTCGCAATCTAATACTGCCCTCTCAGTAACGGCACGTATACAGATTGTTTGAAGCATAGTTCCCCCTGGACGTAAGTCGGCATTGTGAATACTTTATTTAATCCCGATGCAATTTCTGTGTTTCATCGCCAATATGAAGCTCCAAGGGTTACAGTAAACGCCCAGTGGTGCGTAGCAATCTAATACTGGCCTCTCAGGAAAGGCACGTATACAGACTGTTTGAAGCATTGCTCCCACTGGACGTAAGTCGGCATTGTGCCTACTATATTTAATCCCGATGCAATTTCTGTGTTCCATCGACAATATGATGCTCCAGTGGTTACAGTAAACACCCAGTGGTGCGTCGCAATCTAATACTGGCCTCTCATTAAAGGCACGTATACAGACTGTTTGTAGCATTGCTCCCCCTGGACGTAAGTCGGCATTGTGCCTACTATATTCAATCCCGATGCAATTTCTGTGTTTCATCGTCAATATGAAGCTCCAAGGGTTACAGTAAACACCCTGTGGTGCGCCGCAATCTAATACTGGCCTCTCAGTATCGGCACGTATACAGACTGTTTGAAGCATTGCTCCCCCTGGACGTAAGTCGGCATTGAGCCTACTATATTCAATCCCTATGCAATTTCTGTGTTGCATAATCAATATGAAGCTCCAAGGGTTACAGTAAACACCCAGTGGTGCGTCGCAATCTAATACTGGCCTCTCAGGAAAGGCACGTATACAGACTGTTTGAAGCATTGCTCCCCCTGGACGTAAGTCGGCATTGTGCCTACTATATTTAATCCCGAAACAATTTCTGTGTTTCATCGTCAATATGATGCTCCATTGGTTACAGTAAACACCCAGTGGTACGTCGCAATCTAATACTGCCCTCTCAGTAACGGCTCGTATACAGACTGTTTGAAGCATTGCTCCCCCTGGACGTAAGTCGGCATTGTGCCTACTATATTCAATCCCGATGAAATTTCTGTGTTTCATCGTCAATATGAAGCTCCAAAGGTTACAGTAAACACCCAGTGGTGCGTCGCAATCTAATACTGGCCTCTCAGTAACGGCACGTACACAGACTGTTTGAAGCATTGCTCCCCCTGGACGTAAGTCGGCATTGAGCCTACTATATTCAATCCCGATGCAATTTCTGTGTTTCATAATCAATATGAAGCTCCAAGGGTAACAGTAAACACCCAGTGGTGCGTCGCAATCTAATACTGGCCTCTCAGGAAAGGCACGTATACAGACTGTTTGAAGCATTGCTCCCCCTGGACGTAAGTCGGCATTGTGCCTACTATATTTAATCCCGAAACAATTTCTGTGTTTCATCGTCAATATGATGCTCCAGTGGTTACAGTAAACACCCAGTGGTGCGTCGCAATCTAATACTGCCCTCTCAGTAACGGCACGTATACAGACTGTTTGAAGCATTGCTCCCCCTGGACGTAAGTCGGCATTGTGCCCACTATATTCAATCCCGATGAAATTTCTGTGTTTCATCGACAATATGAAGCTCCAAAGGTTACAGTAAACACCCAGTGGTGCGTCGCAATCTAATACTGGCCTCTCACTAACGGCACGTACACAGACTGTTTGAAGCATTGCTCCCCCTGGACGTAAGTCGGCTTTGAGCCTACTATATTCAATCCCGATGCAATATCTGTGTTTCATAATCAATATGAAGCTCCAAGGGTAACAGTAAACACCCAGTGGTGCGTCGCAATCTAATACTGGCCTCTCAGGAAAGGCACGTATACAGACTGTTTGAAGCATTGCTCCCCCTGGACGTAAGTCGGCATTGTGCCTACTATATTCAATCCCGATGAAATTTCTGTGTTTCATCGTCAATATGAAGCTCCAAAGGTTACAGTAAACACCCAGTGGTGCGTCGCAATCTAATACTGGTCTCTCTATAACGGCGCGAATACAGACTGTTTGAAGCATAGTTCCCCTGGACGTAAGTCGGCATTGAGCCTACTATATTCAATCCCGATGCAATTTCTGTGTTTCATAAGCAATATGAAGCTCCAAGGGTTACAGTAAACACCCAGTGGTGCGTCGCAATCTAATACTGGCCTCTCAGGAAAGGCACGTATACAGACTGTTTGAAGCATTGCTCCCCCTGGACGTAAGTCGGCATTGTGCCTACTATATTTAATCCCGATGCAACTTATGTGTTTTATCGTCAATATGATGCTCCAGTGGTTACAGTTAACACCCAGTGGTGCGTCGCAATTTAATACTGGCCTCTCAGTAACGGCACGTATACAGACTGTTTGAAGCATTGCTCCCCTGGAAGTAAGTCGGCATTGTGCCTACTATATTCAATCCCGATGCAATTTCTGTGTTTCATCGTCAATATGAAGCTCCAAGGGTTACAGTAAACACCCAGTGGTGCGTCGCAATCTAATACTGGCCTCTCTATAACGGCACGAATACAGACTGTTTGATGCATAGTTCCCGTGGACGTAAGTCGGCATTGTGCCTACTATATTCAATCCCGATGCAATTTCTGTGTTTCATCGTCAATATGAAGCTCCAAGGGTTACAGTAAACACCCAGTGGTGCGTCGCAATCTAATACTGGCGTCTCTGTAACGGCACGTATAAAGACTCTTTGAAGCATTGCTCCCCTGAACGTAAGTCGGCATCGTTCCTACTATATTCAATCCCGATGCAATTTCTGTGTTTCATCGTCAATATGAAGCTCCAAGGGTACAGTAGACACCCAGTGGTGCGTCGCAGTCTAACACTGGCCTCTCAGGAAAGCACGTATACAGACTGTTTGAAGCATTGCTCCCCCTGGACGTAAGTCGGCATTGAGCCTACTATATTCAATCCCTATGCAATTTCTGTGTTTCATAATCAATATGAAGCTCCAAGGGTTACAGTAAACACCCAGTGGTGCGTCGCAATCTAATACTGGCCTCTCAGGAAAGGCACGTATACAGACTGTTTGAAGCATTGCTCCCCCTGGACGTAAGTCGGCATTGTGCCTACTATATTTAATCCCGAAACAATTTCTGTGTTTCATCGTCAATATGATGATCCAGTGGTTACAGTAAACACCCAGTGGTGCGTCGCAATCTAATACTGGCCTCTCAGTAACGGCACGTACACAGACTGTTTGAAGCATTGCTCCCCCTGGACGTAAGTCGGCATTGAGCCTACTATATTCAATCCCGATGCAATTTCTGTGTTTCATAATCAATATGAAGCTCCAAGGGTAACAGTAAACACCCAGTGGTGCGTCGCAATCTAATACTGGCCTCTCAGGAAAGGCACGTATACAGACTGTTTGAAGCATTGCTCCCCCTGGACGTAAGTCGGCATTGTGCCTACTATATTTAATCCCGAAACAATTTCTGTGTTTCATCGTCAATATGATGCTCCAGTGGTTACAGTAAACACCCAGTGGTGCGTCGCAATCTAATACTGCCCTCTCAGTAACGGCACGTATACAGACTGTTTGAAGCATTGCTCCCCCTGGACGTAAGTCGGCATTGTGCCCACTATATTCAATCCCGATGAAATTTCTGTGTTTCATCGACAATATGAAGCTCCAAAGGTTACAGTAAACACCCAGTGGTGCGTCGCAATCTAATACTGGCCTCTCACTAACGGCACGTACACAGACTGTTTGAAGCATTGCTCCCCCTGGACGTAAGTCGGCATTGAGCCTACTATATTCAATCCCGATGCAATATCTGTGTTTCATAATCAATATGAAGCTCCAAGGGTAACAGTAAACACCCAGTGGTGCGTCGCAATCTAATACTGGCCTCTCAGGAAAGGCACGTATACAGACTGTTTGAAGCATTGCTCCCCCTGGACGTAAGTCGGCATTGTGCCTACTATATTCAATCCCGATGAAATTTCTGTGTTTCATCGTCAATATGAAGCTCCAAAGGTTACAGTAAACACCCAGTGGTGCGTCGCAATCTAATACTGGTCTCTCTATAACGGCGCGAATACAGACTGTTTGAAGCATAGTTCCCCTGGACGTAAGTCGGCATTGAGCCTACTATATTCAATCCCGATGCAATTTCTGTGTTTCATAAGCAATATGAAGCTCCAAGGGTTACAGTAAACACCCAGTGGTGCGTCGCAATCTAATACTGGCCTCTCAGGAAAGGCACGTATACAGACTGTTTGAAGCATTGCTCCCCCTGGACGTAAGTCGGCATTGTGCCTACTATATTTAATCCCGATGCAATTTCTGTGTTTCATCGTCAATATGATGCTCCAGTGGTTACAGTAAACGCCCAGTGGTGCGTCGCAATCTAATACTGGCCTCTCATTAAAGGCACGTATACAGACTGTTTGTAGCATTGCTCCCCCTGGACGTAAGTCGGCATTGTGCCTACTATATTCAATCCCGATGCAATTTCTGTGTTTCATCGTCAATATGAAGCTCCAAGGGTTACAGTAAACACCCTGTGGTGCGCCGCAATCTAATACTGGCCTCTCAGGAAAGGCACGTATACAGACTGTTTGAAGCATTGCTCCCCCTGGACGTAAGTCGGCATTGTGCCTACTATATTCAATCCCGATGCAATTTCTGTGTTTCATCGTCAATATGAATCTCCAAGGGTTACAGTAAACACCCTGTGGTGCGCCGCAATCTAATACTGGCCTCTCAGTAACGGCACGTATACACACTGTTTGAAGCATTGCTCCCCCTGGACGTAAGTCGGCATTGTGCCTACTATATTTAATCCCGATGCAATTTATGTGTTTTATCGTCAATATGATGCTCCAGTGGTTACAGTTAACACCCAGTGGTGCGTCGCAATTTAATACTGGCCTCTCAGTAACGGCACGTATACAGACTGTTTGAAGCATTGCTCCCCTGGAAGTAAGTCGGCATTGTGCCTACTATATTCAATCCCGATGCAATTTCTGTGTTTCATCGTCAATATGAAGCTCCAAGGGTTACAGTAAACACCCAGTGGTGCGTCGCAATCTAATACTGGCCTCTCTATAACGGCACGAATACAGACTGTTTGAAGCATATTTCCCGTGGACGTAAGTCGGCATTGTGCCTACTATATTCAATCCCGATGCAATTTCTGTGTTTCATCGTCAATATGAAGCTCCAAGGGTTACAGTAAACACCCAGTGGTGCGTCGCAATCTAATACTGGCGTCTCTGTAACGGCACGTATAAAGACTCTTTGAAGCATTGCTCCCCTGAACGTAAGTCGGCATCGTTCCTACTATATTCAATCCCGATGCAATTTCTGTGTTTCATCGTCAATATGAAGCTCCAAGGGTACAGTAGACACCCAGTGGTGCGTCGCAGTCTAACACTGGCCTCTCAGGAAAGCACGTATACAGACTGTTTGAAGCATTGCTCCCCCTGGACGTAAGTCGGCATTGTGCCTACTATATTTAATCCCGAAACAATTTCTGTGTTTCATCGTCAATATGATGCTCCAGTGGTTACAGTAAACACCCAGTGGTGCGTCGCAATCTAATACTGCCCTCTCAGTAACGGCTCGTATACAGACTGTTTGAAGCATTGCTCCCCCTGGACGTAAGTCGGCATTGTGCCTACTATATTCAATCCCGATGAAATTTCTGTGTTTCATCGTCAATATGAAGCTCCAAAGGTTACAGTAAACACCCAGTGGTGCGTCGCAATCTAATACTGGCCTCTCAGTAACGGCACGTACACAGACTGTTTGAAGCATTGCTCCCCCTGGACGTAAGTCGGCATTGAGCCTACTATATTCAATCCCGATGCAATTTCTGTGTTTCATAATCAATATGAAGCTCCAAGGGTAACAGTAAACACCCAGTGGTGCGTCGCAATCTAATACTGGCCTCTCAGGAAAGGCACGTATACAGACTGTTTGAAGCATTGCTCCCCCTGGACGTAAGTCGGCATTGTGCCTACTATATTTAATCCCGAAACAATTTCTGTGTTTCATCGTCAAAATGATGCTCCAGTGGTTACAGTAAACACCCATTGGTGCGTCGCAATCTAATACTGCCCTCTCAGTAACGGCGCGTATACAGACTGTTTGAAGCATTGCTCCCCCTGGACGTAAGTCGGCATTGTGCCTACTATATTCAATCCCGATGAAATTTCTGTGTTTCATCGTCAATATGAAGCTCCAAAGGTTACAGTAAACACCCAGTGGTGCGTCGCAATCTAATACTGGTCTCTCTATAACGGCGCGAATACAGACTGTTTGAAGCATAGTTCCCCTGGACGTAAGTCGGCATTGAGCCTACTATATTCAATCCCGATGCAATTTCTGTGTTTCATAATCAATATGAAGCTCCAAGGGTTACAGTAAACACCCAGTGGTGCGTCGCAATCTAATACTGGCCTCTCAGGAAAGGCACGTATACAGACTGTTTGAAGCATTGCTCCCCCTCGACGTAAGTCGGCATTGTGCCTACTATATTTAATCCCGATGCAATTTCTGTGTTTCATCGTCAATATGATGCCCCAGTGGTTACAGTAAACGCCCAGTGGTGCGTCGCAATATAATACTGCCCTCTCAGGAAAGGCACGTATACAGACTGTTTGAAGCATTGCCCCCCCTGGACGTAAGTCGGCATTGTGCCAACTATATATCTATCCCGATGCAATTTCTGTGTTTCATCGTCAATATGAAGCTCCAAGGGTGGCAGTATCGACCCAGTGGTGCGTCGCAATCTAATAATGGGCTCTCAGGAAAGGCACGAATACAGACCGTTTCAAGCATTGCACCCGCTGGACGTAAGTCGGCATTGTGCCTACTAAATTCAATCCCAATGAAATTTCTGTGTTTCATCGTCAATATGAAGCTCCAAGAGTTATAGTAAACACCCAGTGGTGCATCGCAATCTAATACTGGCCTCTCAGGAAAGGCACGTATACAGACTGTTTGAAGCATTACTCCCCCTGGACGTAAGTCGGCATTGTGCCTACTATATTCAATCCCGATGCAATATCTGTGTTTCATCGTCAATATGAAGCTCCAAGGGTTATAGTAAACATCCTGTGGTGCGCCGCAATCTAATACTGGCCTCTCAGGAAAGGCACGTATACAGACTGTTTGAAGCATTGCTCCCCCTGGACGTAAGTCGGCATTGTGCCTACTATATTCAATCCCGATGCAATTTCTGTGTTTCATCGTCAATATGAAGCTCCAAGGGTTACAGTAAACACCCTGTGGTGCGCCGCAATCTAATACTGGCCTCTCAGTAACGGCACGTATACACACTGTTTGAAGCATTGCTGCCCCTGGACGTAAGTCGGCATTGTGCCTACTATATTCAATCCCGATGCAATTTCTGTGTTTCATAATCAATATGAAGCTCCAAGGGTTACAGTAAACACCCAGTGGTGCGTCGCAATCTAATACTGGCCTCTCAGGAAAGGCTCGTATACAGACTGTTTGAAGCATTGCTCCCCCTGGACGTAAGTCGGCATTGTGCCTACTATATTTAATCCCGATGCAATTTATGTGTTTTATCGTCAATATGATGCTCCAGTGGTTACAGTTAACACCCAGTGGTGCGTCGCAATCTAATACTGGCCTCTCAGTAACGGCATGTATACAGACTGTTTGAAGCATTGCTCCCCTGGAAGTAAGACGGCATTGTGCCTACTATATTCAATCCCGATGCAATTTCTGTGTTTCATCGTCAATATGAAGCTCCAAGGGTACAGTAGACACCCAGTGGTGCGTCGCAGTCTAACACTGGCCTCTCAGGAAAGCACGTATACAGACTGTTTGAAGCATTGCTCCCCCTGGACGTAAGTCGGCATTGAGCCTACTATATTCAATCCCTATGCAATTTCTGTGTTTCATAATCAATATGAAGCTCCAAGGGTTACAGTAAACACCCAGTGGTGCGTCGCAATCTAATACTGGCCTCTCAGGAAAGGCACGTATACAGACTGTTTGAAGCATTGCTCCCCCTGGACGTAAGTCGGCATTGTGCCTACTATATTTAATCCCGAAACAATTTCTGTGTTTCATCGTCAATATGATGCTCCAGTGGTTACAGTAAACACCCAGTGGTGCGTCGCAATCTAATACTGGCCTCTCAGTAACGGCACGTACACAGACTGTTTGAAGCATTGCTCCCCCTGGACGTAAGTCGGCATTGAGCCTACTATATTCAATCCCGATGCAATTTCTGTGTTTCATAATCAATATGAAGCTCCAAGGGTAACAGTAAACACCCAGTGGTGCGTCGCAATCTAATACTGGCCTCTCAGGAAAGGCACGTATACAGACTGTTTGAAGCATTGCTCCCCCTGGACGTAAGTCGGCATTGTGCCTACTATATTTAATCCCGAAACAATTTCTGTGTTTCATCGTCAATATGATGCTCCAGTGGTTACAGTAAACACCCAGTGGTGCGTCGCAATCTAATACTGCCCTCTCAGTAACGGCACGTATACAGACTGTTTGAAGCATTGCTCCCCCTGGACGTAAGTCGGCATTGTGCCCACTATATTCAATCCCGATGAAATTTCTGTGTTTCATCGACAATATGAAGCTCCAAAGGTTACAGTAAACACCCAGTGGTGCGTCGCAATCTAATACTGGCCTCTCACTAACGGCACGTACACAGACTGTTTGAAGCATTGCTCCCCCTGGACGTAAGTCGGCATTGAGCCTACTATATTCAATCCCGATGCAATATCTGTGTTTCATAATCAATATGAAGCTCCAAGGGTAACAGTAAACACCCAGTGGTGCGTCGCAATCTAATACTGGCCTCTCAGGAAAGGCACGTATACAGACTGTTTGAAGCATTGCTCCCCCTGGACGTAAGTCGGCATTGTGCCTACTATATTCAATCCCGATGAAATTTCTGTGTTTCATCGTCAATATGAAGCTCCAAAGGTTACAGTAAACACCCAGTGGTGCGTCGCAATCTAATACTGGTCTCTCTATAACGGCGCGAATACAGACTGTTTGAAGCATAGTTCCCCTGGACGTAAGTCGGCATTGAGCCTACTATATTCAATCCCGATGCAATTTCTGTGTTTCATAAGCAATATGAAGCTCCAAGGGTTACAGTAAACACCCAGTGGTGCGTCGCAATCTAATACTGGCCTCTCAGGAAAGGCACGTATACAGACTGTTTGAAGCATTGCTCCCCCTGGACGTAAGTCGGCATTGTGCCTACTATATTTAATCCCGATGCAATTTCTGTGTTTCATCGTCAATATGATGCTCCAGTGGTTACAGTAAACGCCCAGTGGTGCGTCGCAATCTAATACTGGCCTCTCATTAAAGGCACGTATACAGACTGTTTGTAGCATTGCTCCCCCTGGACGTAAGTCGGCATTGTGCCTACTATATTCAATCCCGATGCAATTTCTGTGTTTCATCGTCAATATGAAGCTCCAAGGGTTACAGTAAACACCCTGTGGTGCGCCGCAATCTAATACTGGCCTCTCAGGAAAGGCACGTATACAGACTGTTTGAAGCATTGCTCCCCCTGGACGTAAGTCGGCATTGTGCCTACTATATTCAATCCCGATGCAATTTCTGTGTTTCATCGTCAATATGAATCTCCAAGGGTTACAGTAAACACCCTGTGGTGCGCCGCAATCTAATACTGGCCTCTCAGTAACGGCACGTATACACACTGTTTGAAGCATTGCTCCCCCTGGACGTAAGTCGGCATTGTGCCTACTATATTTAATCCCGATGCAATTTATGTGTTTTATCGTCAATATGATGCTCCAGTGGTTACAGTTAACACCCAGTGGTGCGTCGCAATTTAATACTGGCCTCTCAGTAACGGCACGTATACAGACTGTTTGAAGCATTGCTCCCCTGGAAGTAAGTCGGCATTGTGCCTACTATATTCAATCCCGATGCAATTTCTGTGTTTCATCGTCAATATGAAGCTCCAAGGGTTACAGTAAACACCCAGTGGTGCGTCGCAATCTAATACTGGCCTCTCTATAACGGCACGAATACAGACTGTTTGAAGCATAGTTCCCGTGGACGTAAGTCGGCATTGTGCCTACTATATTCAATCCCGATGCAATTTCTGTGTTTCATCGTCAATATGAAGCTCCAAGGGTTACAGTAAACACCCAGTGGTGCGTCGCAATCTAATACTGGCGTCTCTGTAACGGCACGTATAAAGACTCTTTGAAGCATTGCTCCCCTGAACGTAAGTCGGCATCGTTCCTACTATATTCAATCCCGATGCAATTTCTGTGTTTCATCGTCAATATGAAGCTCCAAGGGTACAGTAGACACCCAGTGGTGCGTCGCAGTCTAACACTGGCCTCTCAGGAAAGCACGTATACAGACTGTTTGAAGCATTGCTCCCCCTGGACGTAAGTCGGCATTGTGCCTACTATATTTAATCCCGAAACAATTTCTGTGTTTCATCGTCAATATGATGCTCCAGTGGTTACAGTAAACACCCAGTGGTGCGTCGCAATCTAATACTGCCCTCTCAGTAACGGCTCGTATACAGACTGTTTGAAGCATTGCTCCCCCTGGACGTAAGTCGGCATTGTGCCTACTATATTCAATCCCGATGAAATTTCTGTGTTTCATCGTCAATATGAAGCTCCAAAGGTTACAGTAAACACCCAGTGGTGCGTCGCAATCTAATACTGGCCTCTCAGTAACGGCACGTACACAGACTGTTTGAAGCATTGCTCCCCCTGGACGTAAGTCGGCATTGAGCCTACTATATTCAATCCCGATGCAATTTCTGTGTTTCATAATCAATATGAAGCTCCAAGGGTAACAGTAAACACCCAGTGGTGCGTCGCAATCTAATACTGGCCTCTCAGGAAAGGCACGTATACAGACTGTTTGAAGCATTGCTCCCCCTGGACGTAAGTCGGCATTGTGCCTACTATATTTAATCCCGAAACAATTTCTGTGTTTCATCGTCAAAATGATGCTCCAGTGGTTACAGTAAACACCCATTGGTGCGTCGCAATCTAATACTGCCCTCTCAGTAACGGCGCGTATACAGACTGTTTGAAGCATTGCTCCCCCTGGACGTAAGTCGGCATTGTGCCTACTATATTCAATCCCGATGAAATTTCTGTGTTTCATCGTCAATATGAAGCTCCAAAGGTTACAGTAAACACCCAGTGGTGCGTCGCAATCTAATACTGGTCTCTCTATAACGGCGCGAATACAGACTGTTTGAAGCATAGTTCCCCTGGACGTAAGTCGGCATTGAGCCTACTATATTCAATCCCGATGCAATTTCTGTGTTTCATAATCAATATGAAGCTCCAAGGGTTACAGTAAACACCCAGTGGTGCGTCGCAATCTAATACTGGCCTCTCAGGAAAGGCACGTATACAGACTGTTTGAAGCATTGCTCCCCCTCGACGTAAGTCGGCATTGTGCCTACTATATTTAATCCCGATGCAATTTCTGTGTTTCATCGTCAATATGATGCCCCAGTGGTTACAGTAAACGCCCAGTGGTGCGTCGCAATATAATACTGCCCTCTCAGGAAAGGCACGTATACAGACTGTTTGAAGCATTGCCCCCCCTGGACGTAAGTCGGCATTGTGCCAACTATATATCTATCCCGATGCAATTTCTGTGTTTCATCGTCAATATGAAGCTCCAAGGGTGGCAGTATCGACCCAGTGGTGCGTCGCAATCTAATAATGGGCTCTCAGGAAAGGCACGAATACAGACCGTTTCAAGCATTGCACCCGCTGGACGTAAGTCGGCATTGTGCCTACTAAATTCAATCCCAATGAAATTTCTGTGTTTCATCGTCAATATGAAGCTCCAAGAGTTATAGTAAACACCCAGTGGTGCATCGCAATCTAATACTGGCCTCTCAGGAAAGGCACGTATACAGACTGTTTGAAGCATTACTCCCCCTGGACGTAAGTCGGCATTGTGCCTACTATATTCAATCCCGATGCAATATCTGTGTTTCATCGTCAATATGAAGCTCCAAGGGTTATAGTAAACATCCTGTGGTGCGCCGCAATCTAATACTGGCCTCTCAGGAAAGGCACGTATACAGACTGTTTGAAGCATTGCTCCCCCTGGACGTAAGTCGGCATTGTGCCTACTATATTCAATCCCGATGCAATTTCTGTGTTTCATCGTCAATATGAAGCTCCAAGGGTTACAGTAAACACCCTGTGGTGCGCCGCAATCTAATACTGGCCTCTCAGTAACGGCACGTATACACACTGTTTGAAGCATTGCTGCCCCTGGACGTAAGTCGGCATTGTGCCTACTATATTCAATCCCGATGCAATTTCTGTGTTTCATAATCAATATGAAGCTCCAAGGGTTACAGTAAACACCCAGTGGTGCGTCGCAATCTAATACTGGCCTCTCAGGAAAGGCTCGTATACAGACTGTTTGAAGCATTGCTCCCCCTGGACGTAAGTCGGCATTGTGCCTACTATATTTAATCCCGATGCAATTTATGTGTTTTATCGTCAATATGATGCTCCAGTGGTTACAGTTAACACCCAGTGGTGCGTCGCAATCTAATACTGGCCTCTCAGTAACGGCATGTATACAGACTGTTTGAAGCATTGCTCCCCTGGAAGTAAGACGGCATTGTGCCTACTATATTCAATCCCGATGCAATTTCTGTGTTTCATCGTCAATATGAAGCTCCAAGGGTTACAGTAAACACCCAGTGGTGCGTCGCAATCTAATACTGGCCTCTCTATAACGGCACGAATACAGACTGTTTGAAGCATAGTTCCCGTGGACGTAAGTCGGCATTGTGCCTACTATATTCAATCCCGATTCAATTTCTGTGTTTCATCGTCAATATGAAGCTCCAAGGGTGACAGTAAACACCCAGTGGTGCGTCGCAATCTAATACTGGCGTCTCTGTAACGGCACGTATAAAGACTCTTTGAAGCATTGCTCCCCTGAACGTAAGTCGGCATCGTTCCTACTATATTCAATCCCGATGCAATTTCTGTGTTTCATCGTCAATATGAAGCTCCAAGGGTACAGTAGACACCCAGTGGTGCGTCGCAGTCTAACACTGGCCTCTCAGGAAAGGCACGTATACAGACTGTTTGAAGCATTGCCCCTCCTGGACGTAAGTCGGCATTGTGCCTACTATATATCTATCCCGATGCAATTTCTGTGTTTCATCGTCAATATGAAGCTCCAAGGGTGGCAGTATACACCCCGTGGTGCGTCGCAATCTAATACTGGCCTCTCAGGAAAGGCATGTATACAGACTGTTTGAAGCATTACTCACCCTGGACGTAAGTCGGCATTGTGCCTACTATATTCAATCCCAATGAAATTTCTGTGTTTCATCGTCAAAATAAAGCTCCAAGGGTTACAGTAAACACCCAGTGGTGCGTCGCAATCTAATACTGGCCTCTCAGGAAAGGCACGTATACAGACTGTTTGAAGCATTACTCCCCCTGGACGTAAGTCGGCATTGTGCCTCCTATATTCAATCCCGATGCAATATCTGTGTTTCATCGTCAATATGAAGCTCCAAGTGTTACAGTAAACACCCAGTGGTGCGTCGCAATCTAATACTGGCCTCTCAGCAAAGGCACGTATACAGACTGTTTGAAGCATTACTCACCCTGAACGAAAGTCGGCATTGTGCCTACTATATTCAATCCCGATGCAATTTCTGCGTTTCATCGTCAATATGAAGCTCCACGTGTTACAGTAAACACCCAGTGGTGCGTCGCAATCTAATACTGGGCTCTCTGTAACGGAACGTATAAAGACTCTTTGAAGCCTTGCTCCCCTGAACGTAAGTCGGCATTGTTCCTACAATATTCAATCCCGATGCAATTTCTGTGTTTCATCGACAATATGAAGCTCCAAGGGTTACAGTAAACACCCTGTGGTGCGCCGCAATCTAATACTGGCCTCTCAGGAAAGGCACATATACAGACTGTTTGAAGCATTGCTCCCCCTGGACGTAAGTCGGCATTGTGCCTACTATATTTGATCCCGATGCAATTTCTGTGTTCCATCGTCAATATGGTTCTCCAGTGGTAACAGTAAACACCCTGTATTGCGCCGCAATCTAATACTGGCCTCTCAGTAACGGCACGTATACAGACTGTTTGAAGCATTGCTCCCCCTGGACGTAAGTCGGCATTGTGCCTACTATATTTAATCCCGATGCAACTTCTGTGTTTCATCGTCAATAAGATGCTCCAGTGGTTACAGTAAACACCCAGTGGTGCGTCGCAAACTAATACTGCCCTCTCAGTAACGGCACGTATACAGACTGTTTGAAGCATTGCTCCCCCTGGACGTAAGTCGGCATTGTGCCTACTATATTCAATCCCGATGCAATTTCTGTGTTTCATCGTCTATTTGAAGCTTCAAGGGTACAGTAAACAACCAGTGGTGCGTCGCAGTCTAACACTGGCCTCTCAGGAAAGGCACGTATACAGACTGTTTGAAGCATTGCCCCCCCTGGACGTAAGTCGGCATTGTGCCTACTATATATCTATCCCGATGCAATTTCTGTGTTTCATCGTGAATATGAAGCTCCAAGGGTGGCAGCATACACCCAGTGGTGCGTCGCAAACTAATAATGGCCTCTCAGGAAAGGCACGAATACAGACTGTTTAAGGCATTGCTCCCCCTGGACGTAAGTCGGCATTGTGCCTACTATATTCAATCCCAATGAAATTTCTGTGTTTCATCGTCAATATGAAGCTCCAAGGGTTATAGTAAACACCCAGTGGTGCGTCGCAATCTAATACTGGCCTCTCAGGAAAGGCACGTATACAGACTGTTTGAAGCATTGCTCCCCCATGACGTAAGTCGGCATTGTGCCTACTATATTTAATCCCGATGCAATTTCTGTGAACTATCGTCAATATGATGCTCCAGAGGTTACAGTAAACACCCAGTGGTGCGTCGCAATCTAATACTGGCCTCTCAGTATCGGCACGTATACACACTGTTTGAAGCTTTGCTCCCCCTGGACGTAAGTCGGCATTGTGCCTACTATATTCGATCCCGATGCAATTTCTGTGTTTCATAATCAATATGAAGCTCCAAGGGTTACAGTAAACACCCAGTGGTGCGTCGCAATCTAATACTGGCCTCTCAGGAAAGGCACGTATACAGACTGTTTGACGCATTGCCCCTCCTGGACGTAAGTCGGCATTGTGCCTACTATATATCTATCCCGATGCAATTTCTGTGTTTCATCGTCAATATGAAGCTCCAAGGGTGGCAGTATACACCCCGTGGTGCGTCGCAATCTAATACTGGCCTCTCAGGAAAGGCACGAATACAGACTGTTTGAAGCATTACTCCCCCTGGACGTAAGTCGGCATTGTGCCTACTATATTCAATCCCAATGAAATTTCTGTTTTTCATCGTCAATATGAAGCTCCAAGGGTTACAGTAAACACCCAGTGGTGCGTCGCAATCTAATACTGGCCTCTCAGGAAAGGCACGTATACAGACTGTTTAAAGCATTACTCCCCCTGGACGTAAGTCGGCATTGTGCCTACTATATTCAATCCCGATGCAATTTCTGTGTTTCATCGTCAATATGAAGCTCCAAGTGTTTCAGTAAACACCCAGTGGTGCGTCGCAATATAATACTGGTTTCTCAGTAACGGCACATATACAGACTGTTTGAAGCATTACTCCCCCTGGACAAAAGTCGGCATTGTGCCTACTATATTCAATCCCGATGCAATTTCTGTGTTTCATCGCCAATATGAAGCTCCAAGGGTTACAGTAAACACCCAGTGGTGCGTCGCAATCTAATACTGGCGTGTCTGTAAAGGCACGTATGAAGACTCTTTGAAGCATTGCTCCCCTGAACGTAAGTCGGCATTGTGCCTACTATATTCAATCCCGATGCAATTACTGTGTTTCATCGTCAATATGAAGCTCCAAGGGTACTGTAAACACCCAGTGGTGCGTCGCAGTCTAACACTGGCCACTCAGGAAAGGCACGTATACAGACTGTTTGAAGCATTGCTCCCCCTGGGCGTAAGTTGGCATTGTGCCTACTATATTCAATCCCAATGAAATTTCTGTGTTTCATCGTCAATATGAAGCTCCAAGTGTTACAGTAAACACCCAGTGGTGCGTCGCAATCTAATACTGGGCTCTCTGTAACGGAACGTATAAAGACTCTTTGAAGCCTTGCTCCCCTGAACGTAAGTCGGCATTGTTCCTACAATATTCAATCCCGATGCAATTTCTGTGTTTCATCGTCAATATGAAGCTCCAAGGGTTACAGTAAACACCCTGTGGTGCGCCGCAATCTAATACTGGCCTCTCAGGAAAGGCACGTATACAGACTGTTTGAAGCATTGCTCCCCCTGGACGTAAGTCGGCATTGTGCCTACTATATTTGATCCCGATGCAATTTCTGTGTTCCATCGTCAATATGGTGCTCCAGTGGTTACAGTAAACACCCTGTGGTGCGCCGCAATCTAATACTGGCCTCTCAGTAACGGCACGTATACAGACTGTTTGAAGCATTGCTCCCCCTGGACGTAAGTCGGCATTGAGCCTACTATATTCAATCCCGATGCAATTTCTGTGTTTCATAATCAATATGAAGCTCCAAGGGTTACAGTAAACACCCAGTGATGCGTCGCAATCTAATACTGGCCTCTCAGGAAAGGCACGTATACAGACTGTCTGAAGCATTGCTCCCCCTGGACGTAAGTCGGCATTGTGCCTACTATATTTAATCCCGATGCAACTTCTGTGTTTCATCGTCAATAAGATGCTCCAGTGGTTACAGTAAACACCCAGTGGTGCGTCGCAATCTAATACTGCTCTCTCAGTAACGGCACGTATACAGACTGTTTGAAGCATTGCTCCCCCTGGACGTAAGTCGGCATTGTGCCTACTATATTCAATCCCGATGCAATTTCTGTGTTTCATCGTCAATATGAAGCTCCAAGGGTTAGAGTAAACACCCAGTGGTGCGTCGCAATGTAATACTGGCCTCTCTATAACGGCACGAATACAGACTGTTTGAAGCATAGTTCCCCTGGACGTAAGTCGGCATTGTGCCAACTATATTCAATCCCGATGCAATTTCTGTGTTTCATCGTCTATTTGAAGCTCCAAGGGTACAGTAAACAACCAGTGGTGCGTCGCAGTCTAACACTGGCCTCTCAGGAAAGGCACGTATACAAACTGTTTGAAGCATTGCCCCCCCTGGACGTAAGTCGGCATTGTGCCTACTATATATCTATCCCGATGCAATTTCTGTGTTTCATCGTGAATATGAAGCTCCAAGGGTGGCAGCATACACCCAGTGGTGCGTCGCAAACTAATAATGGCCTCTCAGGAAAGGCACGAATACAGACTGTTTAAGGCATTGCTCCCCCTGGACGTAAGTCGGCATTGTGCCAACTATATTCAATCCCAATGAAATTTCTGTGTTTCATCGTCAATATGAAGCTCCAAGGGTTATGGTAAACACCCAGTGGTGCGTCGCAATCTAATACTGGCCTCTCAGGAAAGGCACGTATACAGACTGTTTGAAGCATTGCTCCCCCATGACGTAAGTCGGCATTGTGCCTACTATATTTAATCCCGATGCAATTTCTGTGTTCTATCGTCAATATGATGCTCCAGAGGTTACAGTAAACACCCAGTGGTGCGTCGCAATCTAATACTGGCCTCTCAGTAACGGCACGTATACACACTGTTTGAAGCTTTGCTCCCCCTGGACGTAAGTCGGCATTGTGCCTACTATATTCGATCCCGATGCAATTTCTGTGTTTCATAATCAATATGAAGCTCCAAGGGTTACAGTAAACACCCAGTGGTGCGTCGCAATCTAATACTGGCCTCTCAGGAAAGGCACCTATACAGACTGTTTGAAGCATTGCCCCTCCTGGACGTAAGTCGGCATTGTGCCTACTATATATCTATCCCGATGCAATTTCTGTGTTTCATCGTCAATATGAAGCTCCAAGGGTGGCAGTATACACCCCGTGGTGCGTCGCAATCTAATACTGGCCTCTCAGGAAAGGCATGTATACAGACTGTTTGAAGCATTACTCTCCCTGGACGTAAGTCGGCATTGTGCCTACTATATTCAATCCCAATGAAATTTCTGTGTTTCATCGTCAAAATAAAGCTCCAAGGGTTACAGTAAACACCCAGTGGTGCGTCGCAATCTAATACTGGCCTCTCAGGAAAGGCACGTATACAGACTGTTTGAAGCATTACTCCCCCTGGACGTAAGTCGGCATTGTGCCTCCTATATTCAATCCCGATGCAATATCTGTGTTTCATCGTCAATATGAAACTCCAAGTGTTACAGTAAACACCCAGTGGTGCGTCGCAATCTAATACTGGCCTCTCAGCAAAGGCACGTATACAGACTGTTTGAAGCATTACTCACCCTGAACGAAAGTCGGCATTGTGCCTACTATATTCAATCCCGATGCAATTTCTGCGTTTCATCGTCAATATGAAGCTCCAAGCGTTACAGTAAACACTCAGTGGTGCGTCGCAATCTAATACTGGCCTCTCTGTAACGGCACGTATAAAGACTCTTTGAAGCATTGCTCCCCCGAACGTAAGTCGGCATTGTGCCTACTATATTCAATCCCGATGCAATTTCTGTGTTTCATCTTCAATATGAAGCTCCAAGGGTACAGTAAACACCCAGTGGTGCGTCGCAGTCTAACACTGGCCTCTCAAGAAAGGCACGTATACAGACTGTTTGTAGCATTGCTCCCCCTGGACGTAAGTCGGCATTGTGCCTACTATATATCAATCCGGATGCAATTTCTGTGTTTCATCGTCTTTATGAAGCTCCAAGGGTACAGTAAACTCCCAATGGTGCGTCGCAGTCTAATACTGACCTCTCAGGTAAGGCACGTATACAGACTGTTTCAAGCATTACTCGCCCTGCACGTAAGTCCGCAATATGCCTACTATATTAAGTCCCGATGCAATTTCTGTGTTTCATCGCCAATATGAAGCTCCAAGGGTTACAGTAAACACACAGTGGTGCGTCGCAATCTAATACTGGCCTCTCTATAACGGCACGAATACAGACTGTTTGAAGCATAGTTCCCCCTGGACGTAAGTCGGCATTGTGAATACTATATTCAATCCCGATGCAATTTCTGTGTTTCATCGCCAATATGAAGCTCCAAGGGTTACAGTAAACACCCAGTGGTGCGTCGCAATCTAATACTGGCCTCTCTGTAACGGCACGTATAAAGACTCTTTGAAGCATTGCTCCCCTGAACGTATGTCGGCATTGTGCCTACTATATTCAATCCCGATGCAATTACTGTGTTTCATCGTCAATATGAAGCTCCAAGGGTACTGTAAACACCCAGTGGTGCGTCGCAGTCTAACACTGGCCACTCAGGAAAGGCACGTATACAGACTGTTTGAAGCATTGCTCCCCCTGGACGTAAGTTGGCATTGTGCCTACTATATTCAATCCCAATGAAATTTCTGTGTTTCATCGTCAATATGAAGCTCCACGTGTCACAGTAAACACCCAGTGGTGCGTCGCAATCTAATACTGGGCTCTCTGTAACGGAACGTATAAAGACTCTTTGAAGCCTTGCTCCCCTGAACGTAAGTCGGCATTGTTCCTACAATATTCAATCCCGATGCAATTTCTGTGTTTCATCGACAATATGAAGCTCCAAGGGTTACAGTAAACACCCAGTGGTGCGCCGCAATCTAATACTGGCCTCTCAGGAAAGGCACATATACAGACTGTTTGAAGCATTGCTCCCCCTGGACGTAAGTCGGCATTGTGCCTACTATATTTGATCCCGATGCAATTTCTGTGTTCCATCGTCAATATGGTGCTCCAGTGGTAACAGTAAACACCCTGTATTGCGCCGCAATCTAATACTGGCCTCTCAGTAACGGCACGTATACAGACTGTTTGAAGCATTGCTCCCCCTGGACGTAAGTCGGCATTGAGCCTACTATATTCAATCCCGATGCAATTTCTGTGTTTCATAATCAATATGAAGCTCCAGGGGTTACAGTAAACACCCAGTGATGCGTCGCAATCTAATACTGGCCTCTCAGGAAAGGCACGTATACAGACTGTCTGAAGCATTGCTCCCCCTGGACGTAAGTCGGCATTGTGCCTACTATATTTAATCCCGATGCAACTTCTGTGTTTCATCGTCAATAAGATGCTCCAGTGGTTACAGTAAACACCCAGTGGTGCGTCGCAATCTAATACTGCCCTCTCAGTAACGGCACGTATACAGACTGTTTGAAGCATTGCTCCCCCTGGACGTAAGTCGGCATTGTGCCTACTATATTCAATCCCGATGCAATTTCTGTGTTTCATCGTCAATATGAAGCTCCAAGGGTTACAGTAAACACCCAGTGGTGCGTCGCAATGTAATACTGGCCTCTCTATAACGGCACGAATACAGACTGTTTGAAGCATAGTTCCCCTGGACGTAAGTCGGCATTGTGCCTACTATATTCAATCCCAATGAAATTTCTGTGTTTCATCGTCAATATGAAGCTCCAAGGGTTATAGTAAACACCCAGTGGTGCGTCGCAATCTAATACTGGCCTCTCAGGAAAGGCACGTATACAGACTGTTTGAAGCATTGCTCCCCCATGACGTAAGTCGGCATTGTGCCTACTATATTTAATCCCGATGCAATTTCTGTGTTCTATCGTCAATATGATGCTCCAGAGGTTACAGTAAACACCCAGTGGTGCGTCGCAATCTAATACTGGCCTCTCAGTAACGGCACGTATACACACTGTTTGAAGCTTTGCTCCCCCTGGACGTAAGTCGGCATTGTGCCTACTATATTCGATCCCGATGCAATTTCTGTGTTTCATAATCAATATGAAGCTCCAAGGGTTACAGTAAACACCCAGTGGTGCGTCGCAATCTAATACTGGCCTCTCAGGAAAGGCACGTATACAGACTGTTTGAAGCATTGCCCCTCCTGGACGTAAGTCGGCATTGTGCCTACTATATATCTATCCTGATGCAATTTCTGTGTTTCATCGTCAATATGAAGCTCCAAGGGTGGCAGTATACACCCCGTGGTGCGTCGCAATCTAATACTGGCCTCTCAGGAAAGGCACGTATACAGACTGTTTGAAGCATTACTCCCCCTGGACGTAAGTCGGCATTGTGCCTACTATATTCAATCCCAATGAAATTTCTGTGTTTCATCGTCAATATGAAGCTCCAAGGGTTACAGTAAACACCCAGTGGTGCGTCGCAATCTAATACTGGCGTGTCTGTAAAGGCACGTATAAAGACTCTTTGAAGCATTGCTCCCCTGAACGTAAGTCGGCATTGTGCCTACTATATTCAATCCCGATGCAATTACTGTGTTTCATCGTCAATATGAAGCTCCAAGGGTACTGTAAACACCCAGTGGTGCGTCGCAGTCTAACACTGGCCACTCAGGAAAGGCACGTATACAGACTGTTTGAAGCATTGCTCCCCCTGGACGTAAGTTGGCATTGTGCCTACTATATTCAATCCCAATGAAATTTCTGTGTTTCATCGTCAATATGAAGCTCCAAGTGTTACAGTAAACACCCAGTGTTGCGTCGCAATCTAATACTGGGCTCTCTGTAACGGAACGTATAAAGACTCTTTGAAGCCTTGCTCCCCTGAACGTAAGTCGGCATTGTTCCTACAAAATTCAATCCCGATGCAATTTCTGTGTTTCATCGTCAATATGAAGCTCCAAGGGTTACAGTAAACACCCTGTGGTGCGCCGCAATCTAATACTGGCCTCTCAGGAAAGGCACGTATACAGACTGTTTGAAGCATTGCTCCCCCTGGACGTAAGTCGGCATTGTGCCTACTATATTCAATCCCGATGCAATTTCTGTGTTTCATCGCCAATATGAAGCTCCAAGGGTTACAGTAAACACCCAGTGGTGCGTCGCAATCTAATACTGGCGTGTCTGTAACGGCACGTATAAAGACTCTTTGAAGCATTGCTCCCCTGAACGTAAGTCGGCATTGTGCCTACTATATTCGATCCCGATGCAATTTCTGTGTTTCATAATCAATATGAAGCTCCAAGGGTTACAGTAAACACCCAGTGATGCGTCGCAATCTAATACTGGCCTCTCAGGAAAGGCACGTATACAGACTGTTTGAAGCATTGCCCCTCCTGGACGTAAGTCGGCATTGTGCTTACTATATATCTATCCCGATGCAATTTCTGTGTTTCATCGTCAATATGAAGCTCCAAGGGTGGCAGTATACACCCCGTGGTGCGTCGCAATCTAATACTGGCCTCTCAGGAAAGGCACGTATACAGACTGTTTGAAGCATTACTCCCCCTGGACGTAAGTCGGCATTGTGCCTACTATATTCAATCCCAATGAAATTTCTGTGTTTCATCGTCAATATGAAGCTCCAAGGGTTACAGTAAACACCCAGTGGTGCGTCGCAATCTAATACTGGCCTCTCAGGAAAGGCACGTATACAGACTGTTTGAAGCATTACTCCCCCTGGACGTAAGTCGGCATTGTGCCTACTATATTCAATCCCGATGCAATTTCTGTGTTTCATCGTCAATATGAAGCTCCAAGTGTTTCAGTAAACACCCAGTGGTGCGTCGCAATATAATACTGGCCTCTCAGTAACGGCACATATACAGACTGTTTGAAGCATTACTCCCCCTGGACGTAAGTCGGCATTGTGCCTACTATATTCAATCCTGATGCAATTTCTGTGTTTCATAGTCAATATGAAGCTCCAAGTGTTTCAGTAAACACCCAGTGGTGCGTCGCAATATAATACTGGCCTCTCAGTAACGGCACATATACAGACTGTTTGAAGCATTACTCCCCCTGGACGTAAGTCGGCATTGTGACTTCTATATACAATCCCGATGGAATTTCTGTGTTTCATCGTCAATATGAAGCTCCAAGGGTTACAGTAAACATCCAGTGGTGCGTCGCAATCTAATACTGGCCTCTCTGTAACGGCACTTATAAAGACTCTTTGAAGCATTGCTCCCCTGAACGTAAGTCGGCATTGTGCCTACTATATTCAATCCCGATGCAATTTCTGTGTTTCATCGTCAATATGAAACTCCAAGGGTACAGTAAACACCCAGTGGTGCGTCGCAGTCTAACACTGGCCTCTCAGGAAAGGCACGTATACAGACTGTTTGTAGCATTGCTCCCCCTGGACGTAAGTCGGCATTGTGCCTACTATATATCAATCCAGATGCAATATCTGTGTTTCATCGTCAATATGAAGCTCCAAGGCTACAGTAAACTCCCAATGGTGCGTCGCAGTCTAAGACTGGCCTCTCAGGAAAGGCACGTATACAGACTGTTTGAAACATTACTCGCCCTGGACGTAAGTCCGCAATATGCCTACTATATTAAATCCCGATGCAATTTCTGTGTTTCAAAGTCAATATGAAGCTCCAAGGGTTACAGTAAACACCCATTGGTGCGTCACAATAAAATACTGGCCTCTCAGTAACGGCACGTATACAGACTGTTTGAAGCATTGCTCCCCCTGGACGCAAGTCAGCATTGTTCCTACTATATTCAATCCCGATGCAATTTCTGTGTTTCATCGTCAATATGAAGCTCCAAGGGTTACAGTTAACTCCCACTGGTGCGACGCAGTCTAATACAGGCCTCTCAGGAAAGGCACGTATACAGACTGTTTGAAGCTTTACTCCCCCTGGACGTAAGTCCGCCATATGCCTACTTCTATTCAATCCCGATGCAACTTCTGTGTTTCATCGTCAATATGAAGCTCCAAGGGTTACAGTAAATACCCAGTGGTGCGTCGCAATCTAATACTGGCCTCTCAGTAACTGCACATATACAGACTGATTGAGGCATTACACCCCCTGGACGTAAGTCGGCATTGTGCCTACTATATTCAATGCCGATGCTATTTCTGTGTTTCATCGTCAATATGAAACACCAAGGGTTACAGTAAACACCCAGTGGTGCGTCGCAATCTAATACTGGCCTCTCAGGAAAGGCACGTATACAGACTGTTTAAAGCATTGCTCCCCCTGGACGTAAGTCAGCATTGTGCCTACTATGTTAAATCGCGATGCAATTTCTGTGTTTCATCGTCAATATGAATCTCCAAGCTTTACAGTAAACACCCAGTGGTGCGTCGCAATCTAATACTGGCCTCGCAGCAAAGGCACATATACAGATTGTTTGAAGCATTACTCCTCCTGGACTTAAGTCCGCCATGTGCCTACTATATTCAATCCCGATGCAATTTCTGTGTTTCATAGTCAATATGAAGTTCCAAGGGTTACAGTAAACACCCAGTGGTGCATCACAATCTAATACTGGCCTCTCAGGAAAGGCACGTATATAGACTGTTTGAAGCATTGCTCCCCCTGGACGTGAGTCGGCATTGTGCCTACTATATTTAATCCCGATGCAATATCTGTGTTACATCGTCAATATGAAGCTCCAAGGGTTACAGTAAACACCCAGTGGTGCGTCGCAATCTAATACTGGCCTCTCAGTAACGGCACGTACACAGACTGTTTGAAGCATTGCTCCCCCTGGACGTAAGTCGGCATTGTGCCTACTATATTCAATCCCGATTCAATTTCCGTGTTTCATCGTCAATATGAAGCTCCAAGGGTACAGTAAACTCCCAGTGGTGCGTCGCAATCTAATACTGGCCTCTCAGGAAAGGCACGTACACAGACTGTTTGAAGCATTGCTTCCCCTGAAAGTAAGACGGCATTGTGCCTTCTATATTCAATTCCGATGCAATTTCTGTGTTTCGTCGTCAATATGAAGCTCCAAGGGTTACAGTAACCACCCAGTGGTGAGTCGCAATCTAAAACTGGCCTCTCAGGAAAGGCACGTACACAGACTCTTTGAAGCATTGCTCCCCCTGGACGTAAGTTGGCATTGTGCCTACTATATTCAATCCCAATGAAATTTCTGTGTTTCATCGTCAATATGAAGCTCCAAGTGTTACAGTAAACACCCAGTGGTGCGTCGCAATCTAATACTGGGCTCTCTGTAACAGAACGTATAAAGACTCTTTGAAGCCTTGCTCCCCTGAACGTAAGTCGGCATTGTTCCTACAATATTCAATCCCGATGCAATTTCTGTGTTTCATCGACAATATGAAGCTCCAAGGGTTACAGTAAACACCCTGTGGTGCGCCGCAATCTAATACTGGCCTCTCAGGAAAGGCACGTATACAGACTGTTTGAAGCATTGCTCCCCCTGGACGTAAGTCGGCATTGTGCCTACTATATTTGATCCCGATGCAATTTCTGTGTTCCATCGTCAATATGGTGCTCCAGTGGTTACAGTAAACACCCTGTGGTGCGCCGCAATCTAATACTGGCCTCTCAGTAATGGCACGTATACAGACTGTTTGAAGCATTGCTCCCCCTGGACGTAAGTCGGCATTGAGCCTACTATATTCAATCCCGATGCAAATTCTGTGTTTCATAATCAATATGAAGCCCCAAGGGTTACAGTAAACACCCAGTGATGCGTCGCAATCTAATACTGGCCTCTCAGGAAAGGCACGTATACAGACTGTCTGAAGCATTGCTCCCCCTGGACGTAAGTCGGCATTGTGCCTACTATATTTAATCCCGATGCAACTTCTGTGTTTCATCGTCAATAAGATGCTCCAGTGGTTACAGTAAACACCCAGTGGTGCGTCGCAATCTAATACTGCCCTCTCAGTAACGGCACGTATACAGACTGTTTGAAGCATTGCTCCCCCTGGACGTAAGTCGGCATTGTGCCTACAATATTCAATCCCGATGCAATTTCTGTGTTTCATCGTCAATATGAAGCTCCAAGGGTTACAGTAAACACCCAGTGGTGCGTCGCAATGTAATACTGGCCTCTCTATAACGGCACGAATACAGACTGTTTGAAGCATAGTTCCCCTGGACGTAAGTCGGCATTGTGCCTACTATATTCAATCCCGATGCAATTTCTGTGTTTCATCGTCTATTTGAAGCTCCAAGGGTACAGTAAACAACCAGTGGTGCGTCGCAGTCTAACACTGGCCTCTCAGGAAAGGCACGTATACAGACTGTTTGAAGCATTGCCCCCCCTGGACGTAAGTCGGCATTGTGCCTACTATATATCTATCCCGATGCAATTTCTGTGTTTCATCGTGAATATGAAGCTCCAAGGGTGGCAGCATACACCCAGTGGTGCGAGCAAACTAATAATGGCCTCTCAGGAAAGGCACGAATACAGACTGTTTAAGGCATTGCTCCCCCTGGACGTAAGTCGGCATTGTGCCTACTATATTCAATCCCAATGAAATTTCTGTGTTTCATCGTCAATATGAAGCTCCAAGGGTTATAGTAAACACCCAGTGGTGCGTCGCAATCTAATACTGGCCTCTCAGGAAAGGCACGTATACAGACTGTTTGAAGCATTGCTCCCCCATGACGTAAGTCGGCATTGTGCCTACTATATTTAATCCCGATGCAATTTCTGTGTTCTATCGTCAATATGATGCTCCAGAGGTTACAGTAAACACCCAGTGGTGCGTCGCAATATAATACTGCCCTCTCAGTAACGGCACGTATACACACTGTTTGAAGCTTTGCTCCCCCTGGACGTAAGTCGGCATTGTGCCTACTATATTCGATCCCGATGCAATTTCTGTGTTTCATAATCAATATGAAGCTCCAAGGGTTACAGTAAACACCCAGTGGTGCGTCGCAATCTAATACTGGCCTCTCAGGAAAGGCACGTATACAGACTGTTTGAAGCATTGCCCCTCCTGGACGTAAGTCGGCATTGTGCCTACTATATATCTATCCCGATGAAATTTCTGTGTTTCATCGTCAATATGAAGCTCCAAGGGTTAAAGTAAACACCCAGTGGTGCGTCGCAATATAATACTGGTGTCTCAGTAACGGCACATATACAGACTGTTTGAAGCATTACTCCCCCTGGACGTAAGTCGGCATTGTGCCTACTATATTCAATCCCGATGCAATTTCTGTGTTTCATAACCAATATGAAGCTCCAAGGGTTACAGTAAACACCCAGTGGTGCGTCGCAATCTAATACTGGCGTGTCTGTAACGGCACGTATAAAGACTCTTTGAAGCATTGCTCCCCTGAACGTAAGTCGGCATTGTGCCTACTATATTCAATCCCGATGCAATTACTGTGTTTCATCGTCAATATGAAGCTCCAAGGGTACTGTAAACACCCAGTGGTGCGTCGCAGTCTAACACTGGCCACTCAGGAAAGGCACGTATACAGACTGTTTGAAGCATTGCTCCCCCTGGATGTAAGTTGGCATTGTGCCTACTATATTCAATCCCAATGAAATTTCTGTGTTTCATCGTCAATATGAAGCTCCAAGTGTTACAGTAAACACCCAGTGGTGCGTCGCAATCTAATACTGGGCTCTCTGTAACGGAACGTATAAAGACTCTTTGAAGCCTTGCTCCCCTGAACGTAAGTCGGCATTGTTCCTACAATATTCAATCCCGATGCAATTTCTGTGTTTCATCGTCAATATGAAGCTCCAAGGGTTACAGTAAACACCCTGTGGTGCGCCGCAATCTAATACTGGCCTCTCAGGAAAGGCACGTATACAGACTGTTTGAAGCATTGCTCCCCCTGGACGTAAGTCGGCATTGTGCCTACTATATTTGATCCCGATGCAATTTCTGTGTTCCATCGTCAATATGGTGCTCCAGTGGTTACAGTAAACACCCTGTGGTGCGCCGCAATCTAATACTGGCCTCTCAGTAATGGCACGTATACAGACTGTTTGAAGCATTGCTCCCCCTGGACGTAAGTCGGCATTGAGCCTACTATATTCAATCCCGATGCAATTTCTGTGTTTCATAATCAATATGAAGCTCCAAGGGTTACAGTAAACACCCAGTGATGCGTCGCAATCTAATACTGGCCTCTCAGGAAAGGCACGTATACAGACTGTCTGAAGCATTGCTCCCCCTGGACGTAAGTCGGCATTGTGCCTACTATATTTAATCCCGATGCAACTTCTGTGTTTCATCGTCAATAAGATGCTCCAGTGGTTACAGTAAACACCCAGTGGTGCGTCGCAATCTAATACTGCCCTCTCAGTAACGGCACGTATACAGACTGTTTGAAGCATTGCTCCCCCTGGACGTAAGTCGGCATTGTGCCTACTATATTCAATCCCGATGCAATTTCTGTGTTTCATCGTCAATATGAAGCTCCAAGGGTTACAGTAAACACCCAGTGGTGCGTCGCAATGTAATACTGGCCTCTCTATAACGGCACGAATACAGACTGTTTGAAGCATAGTTCCCCTGGACGTAAGTCGGCATTGTGCCAACTATATTCAATCCCGATGCAATTTCTGTGTTTCATCGTCTATTTGAAGCTCCAAGGGTACAGTAAACAACCAGTGGTGCGTCGCAGTCTAACACTGGTCTCTCAGGAAAGGCACGTATACAAACTGTTTGAAGCATTGCCCCCCCTGGACGTAAGTCGGCATTGTGCCTACTATATATCTATCCCGATGCAATTTCTGTGTTTCATCGTGAATATGAAGCTCCAAGGGTGGCAGCATACACCCAGTGGTGCGTCGCAAACTAATAATGGCCTCTCAGGAAAGGCACGAATACAGACTGTTTAAGGCATTGCTCCCCCTGGACGTAAGTCGGCATTGTGCCTACTATATTCAATCCCAATGAAATTTCTGTGTTTCATCGTCAATATGAAGCTACAAGGGTTATAGTAAACACCCAGTGGTGCGTCGCAATCTAATACTGGCCTCTCAGGAAAGGCACGTATACAGACTGTTTGAAGCATTGCTCCCCCATGACGTAAGTCGGCATTGTGCCTACTATATTTAATCCCGATGCAATATCTGTGTTCTATCGTCAATATGATGCTCCAGAGGTTACAGTAAACACCCAGTGGTGCGTCGCAATCTAATACTGGCCTCTCAGTAACGGCACGTATACACACTGTTTGAAGCTTTGCTCCCCCTGGACGTAAGTCGGCATTGTGCCTACTATATTCGATCCCGATGCAATTTCTGTGTTTCATAATCAATATGAAGCTCCAAGGGTTACAGGAAACACCCAGTGGTGCGTCGCAATCTAATACTGGCCTCTCAGGAAAGGCACGTATACAGACTGTTTGAAGCATTGCCCCTCCTGGACGTAAGTCGGCATTGTGCCTACTATATATCTATCCCGATGCAATTTCTGTGTTTCATCGTCAATATGAAGCTCCAAGGGTGGCAGTATACACCCCGTGGTGCGTCGCAATCTAATACTGGCCTCTCAGGAAAGGCACGTATACAGACTGTTTGAAGCATTACTCCCCCTGGACGTAAGTCGGCATTGTGCCTACTATATTCAATCCCAAAGAAATTTCTGTGTTTCATCGTCAATATGAAGCTCCAAGGGTTACAGTAAACACCCAGTGGTGCGTCGCAATCTAATACTGGCCTCTCAGGAAAGGCACGTATACAGACTGTTTGAAGCATTACTCCCCCTGGACGTAAGTCGGCATTGTGCCTACTATATTCAATCCCGATGCAATTTCTGTGTTTCATCGTCAATATGAAGCTCCAAGTGTTTCAGTAAACACCCAGTGGTGCGTCGCAATATAATACTGGCCTCTCAGTAACGGCACATATACAGACTGTTTGAAGCATTACTCCCCCTGGACGTAAGTCGGCATTGTGCCTACTATATTCAATCCCGATGCAATTTCTGTGTTTCATAGTCAATATGAAGCTCCAAGGGTTACAGTAAACACCCAGTGGTGAGTCGCAATCTAAAACTGGCCTCTCAGAAAAGGCACGTACACAGACTCTTTGAAGCATTGCTCCCCTGGACGTAAGTCGGCATTGTGACTTCTATATACAATCCCGATGGAATTTCTGTGTTTCACCGTCAATATGAAGCTCCAAGGGTTACAGTAAACATCCAGTGGTGCGTCGCAATCTAATACTGGCCTCTCTGTAACGGCACTTATAAAGACTCTTTGAAGCATTGCTCCCCTGAACGTAAGTCGGCATTGTGCCTACTATATTCAATCCCGATGCAATTTCTGTGTTTCATCGTCAATATGAAACTCCAAGGGTACAGTAAATACCCAGTGGTGCGTCGCAGTCTAACACTGGCCTCTCAGGAAAGGCACGTATACAGACTGTTTGTAGCATTGCCCCCCCTGGAAGTAAGTCGGCATTGTGCCTACTATATATCAATCCAGATGCAATTTCTGTGTTTCATCGTCAATATGAAGCTCCAAGGCTACAGTAAACTCCCAATGGTGCGTCGCAGTCTAATACTGGCCTCTCAGGAAAGGCACGTATACAGACTGTTTGAAACATTACTCGCCCTGGACGTAAGTCCGCAATATGCCTACTATATTAAATCCCGATGCAATTTCTGTGTTTCAAAGTCAATATGAAGCTCCAAGGGTTACAGTAAACACCCATTGGTGCGTCACAATATAATACTGGCCTCTCAGTAACGGCACGTATACAGACTGTTTGAAGCATTGCTCCCCCTGGACGCAAGTCAGCATTGTTCCTACTATATTCAATCCCGATGCAATTTCTGTGTTTCATCGTCAATATGAAGCTCCAAGGGTTACAGTTAACTCCCACTGGTGCGACGCAGTCTAATACAGGCCTCTCAGGAAAGGCACGTATACAGACTGTTTGAAGCTTTACTCCCCCTGGACGTAAGTCCGCATTATGCCTACTTCTATTCAATCCCGATGCAACTTCTGTGTTTCATCGTCAATATGAAGCTCCAAGGGTTACAGTAAATACCCAGTGGTGCGTCGCAATCTAATACTGGCCTCTCAGTAACTGCACATATACAGACTGATTGAGGCATTACACCCCCTGGACGTAAGTCGGCATTGTGCCTACTATATTCAATGCCGATGCTATTTCTGTGTTTCATCGTCAATATGAAACACCAAGGGTTACAGTAAACACCCAGTGGTGCGTCGCAATCTAATACTGGCCTCTCAGGAAAGGCACGTATACAGACTGTTTAAAGCATTGCTCCCCCTGGACGTAAGTCAGCATTGTGCCTACTATGTTAAATCCCGATGCAATTTCTGTGTTTCATCGTCAATATGAATCTCCAAGCTTTACAGTAAACACCCAGTGGTGCGTCGCAATCTAATACTGGCCTCGCAGCAAAGGCACATATACAGATTGTTTGAAGCATTACTCCTCCTGGACTTAAGTCCGCCATGTGCCTACTATATTCAATCCCGATGCAATATCTGTGTTTCATAGTCAATATGAAGCTCCAAGGGTTACAGTAAACACCCAGTGGTGCATCGCAATCTAATACTGGCCTCTCAGTAACGGCACGTACACAGACTGTTTGAAGCATTGCTCCCCCTGGACGTAAGTCGGCATTGTGCCTACTATATTCAATCCCGATTCAATTTCCGTGTTTCATCGTCAATATGAAGCTCCAAGGGTACAGTAAACTCCCAGTGGTGCGTCGCAATCTAATACTGGCCTCTCAGGAAAGGCACGTACACAGACTGTTTGAAGCATTGCTTCCCCTGAAAGTAAGACGGCATTGTGCCTTCTATATTCAATTCCGATGCAATTTCAGTGTTTCGTCGTCAATATGAAGCTCCAAGGGTTACAGTAACCACCCAGTGGTGAGTCGCAATCTAAAACTGGCCTCTCAGGAAAGGCACGTACACAGACTCTTTGAAGCATTGCTCCCCCTGGACGTAAGTCGGCATTGTGCCTACTATATACAATCCCGATGCAATTTCTGTGTTTCATCGTCAATATGAAGCTCCGAGGGTTACAGTAAACACCCAGTGGTGCGTCGCAATCTAATACTGGCCTCACTGTAACGGCACGTATAAAGACTCTTTGAAGCATTGCTCCCCTGAACGTAAGTCGGCACTGTGCCTACCATATTCAGTCCCGGTGCAATTTCTGTGTTTCATCGTCAACATGAAGCTCGAAGGGTTACAGTAAACACCCAGTGGTGCGTCGCAATCTAATACTGGCCTCTCAGGAAAGGCACGTATACAGACTGTTTGAAGCATTACTCCCCCTGGACGTAAGTCCGCATTATGCCTACTGTATTCAATCCCGATGCAACTTCTGTGTTTCATCGTCAATATGAAGCTCCAAGGGTTACAGTAAATACCCAGTGGTGCGTCGCAATCTAATACTGGCCTCTCAGTAACTGCACATATACAGACTGTTTGAGGCATTACTCCCCCTGGACGTAAGTCGGCATTGTGCCTACTATATTCAATCCCAATGCTATTTCTGTGTTTCATCGTCAATATGAAACACCAAGGGTTACAGTAAACACCCAGTGGTGCGTCGCAATCTAATACTGGCCTCTCAGGAAAGGCACGTATACAGACTGTTTGAAGCATTGCTCCCCCTGGACGTAAGTCGGCATTGTGCCTCCTATATTCAATCCCGATGTTATTTCTGTGTTTCATCGTCAATATGAAGCACCAAGGGTTACAGTAAACACCCAGTAGTGCGTCGCAATCTAATACTGGCCTCTCAGGAGAGGCACGTATACAGACTGTTTGAAGCATTACTCCCCCTGGACGTAAGTCCGCATTATGCCTACTATATTCAATCCCGATGCAACTTCTGTGTTTCATCGTCAATATGAAGCTCCAAGGGTTACAGTAAATACCCAGTGGTGCGTCGCAATCTAATACTGGCCTCTCAGTAACTGCACATATACAGACTGTTTGAGGCATTACTCCCCCTGGACGTAAGTCGGCATTGTGCCTACTATATTCAATCCCAATGCTATTTCTGTGTTTCATCGTCAATATGAAACACCAAGGGTTACAGTAAATACCCAGTGGTGCGTCGCAATCTAATACTGGCCTCTCAGGAAAGGCACGTATACAGACTGTTTGAAGCATTGCTACCCCCGGACGTGAGTCGGCATTGTGCCTACTATATTTAATCCCGATGCAATTTCTGTGTTTCATCGTCAATATGATGCTCCAGTGGTTACAGTAAACAATCAGTGGTGCGTCGTAATATAATTCTGGCCTCTCAGCAAAGGCACGTATACAGACTGTTTGAAGCATTACTGCCCCTGGACGTAAGTCGGCATTGTGCCAACTATATTCAATCCCGATGCAATTTCTGTGTTTCATCGTCAATATGAAACACCAAGGGTTACAGTAAACACCCAGTAGTGCGTTGCAATCTAATACTGGCCTCTCAGGAAAGGCACGTATACAGACTGTTTGAAGCATTGCTCCCCCTGGACGTAAGTCGGCATTGTGCCTCCTATATTCAATCCCGATGTTATTTCTGTGTTTCATCGTCAATATGAAGCACCAAGGGTTACAGTAAACACCCAGTGGTGCGTCGCAATCTAATACTGGCCTCTCAGGAGAGGCACGTATACAGACTGTTTGAAGCATTACTCCCCCTGGACGTAAGTCCGCATTATGCCTACTATATTCAATCCCGATGCAACTTCTGTGTTTCATCGTCAATATGAACCTCCAAGGGTTACAGTAAATACCCAGTGGTGCGTCGCAATCTAATACTGGCCTCTCAGTAACTGCACATATACAGACTGTTTGAGGCATTACTCCCCCTGGACGTAAGTCGGCATTGTGCCTACTATATTCAATCCCAATGCTATTTCTGTGTTTCATCGTCAATATGAAACACCAAGGGTTACAGTAAATACCCAGTGGTGCGTCGCAATCTAATACTGGCCCCTCAGGAAAGGCACGTATACAGACTGTTTGAAGCATTACTCCCCCTGGACGTAAGTCGGCATTGTGCCTACTATATTCAATCCCGATGCAATTTCTGTGTTTCATCGTCAATATGAAGCTCCAAGTGTTTCAGTAAACACCCAGTGGTGCGTCGCAATATAATACTGGTTTCTCAGTAACGGCACATATACAGACTGTTTGAAGCATTACTCCCCCTGGACGTAAGTCGGCATTGTGCCTACTATATTCAATCCCGATGCAATTTCTGTGTTTCATAACCAATATGAAGCTCCAAGGGTTACAGTAAACACCCAGTGGTGCGTCGCAATCTAATACTGGCGTGTCTGTAACGACACGTATAAAGACTCTTTGAAGCATTGCTCCCCTGAACGTAAGTCGGCATTGTGCCTACTATATTCAATCCCGATGCAATTACTGTGTTTCATCGTCAATATGAAGCTCCAAGGGTACTGTAAACACCCAGTGGTGCGTCGCAGTCTAACACTGGCCACTCAGGAAAGGCACGTATACAGACTGTTTGAAGCATTGCTCCCCCTGGACGTAAGTTGGCATTGTGCCTACTATATTCAATCCCAATGAAATTTCTGTGTTTCATCGTCAATATGAAGCTCCAAGTGTTACAGTAAACACCCAGTGGTGCGTCGCAATCTAATACTGGGCTCTCTGTAACGGAACGTATAAAGACTCTTTGAAGCCTTGCTCCCCTGAACGTAAGTCGGCAGTGTTCCTACAATATTCAATCCCGATGCAATTTCTGTGTTTCATCGTCAATATGAAGCTCCAAGGGTTACAGTAAACACCCTGTGGTGCGCCGCAATCTAATACTGGACTCTCAGGAAAGGCACGAATACAGACTGTTTGAAGCATTGCTCCCCCTGGACGTAAGTCGGCATTGTGCCTACTATATTTGATCCCGATGCAATTTCTGTGTTCCATCGTCAATATGGTGCTCCAGTGGTTACAGTAAACACCCTGTGGTGCGCCGCAATCTAATACTGGCCTCTCAGTAACGGCAGGTATACAGACTGTTTGAAGCATTGCTCCCCCTGGACGTAAGTCGGCATTGAGCCTACTATATTCAATCCCGATGCAATTTCTGTGTTTCATAATCAATATGAAGCTCCAAGGGTTACAGTAAACACCCAGTGATGCGTCGCAATCTAATACTGGCCTCTCAGGAAAGGCACGTATACAGACTGTCTGAAGCATTGCTCCCCCTGGACGTAAGTCGGCATTGTGCCTACTATATTTAATCCCGATGCAACTTCTGTGTTTCATCGTCAATAAGATGCTCCAGTGGTTACAGTAAACACCCAGTGGTGCGTCGCAATCTAATACTGCCCTCTCAGTAACGGCACGTATACAGACTGTTTGAAGCATTGCTCCCCCTGGACGTAAGTCGGCATTGTGCCTACTATATTCAATCCCGATGCAATTTCTGTGTTTCATCGTCAATATGAAGCTCCAAGGGTTACAGTAAACACCCAGTGGTGCGTCGTAATGTAATACTGGCCTCTCTATAACGGCACGAATACAGACTGTTTGAAGCATAGTTCCCCTGGACGTAAGTCGGCATTGTGCCAACTATATTCAATCCCGATGCAATTTCTGTGTTTCATCGTCTATTTGAAGCTCCAAGGGTACAGTAAACAACCAGTGGTGCGTCGCAGTCTAAAACTGGCCTCTCAGGAAAGGCACGTATACAAACTGTTTGAAGCATTGCCCCCCCTGGACGTAAGTCGGCATTGTGCCTACTATATATCTATCCCGATGCAATTTCTGTGTTTCATCGTGAATATGAAGCTCCAAGGGTGGCAGCATACACCCAGTGGTGCGTCGCAAACTAATAATGGCCTCTCAGGAAAGGCACGAATACAGACTGTTTAAGGCATTGCTCCCCCTGGACGTAAGTCGGCATTGTGCCTACTATATTCAATCCCAATGAAATTTCTGTGTTTCATCGTCAATATGAAGCCCCAAGGGTTATAGTAAACACCCAGTGGTGCGTCGCAATCTAATACTGGCCTCTCAGGAAAGGCACGTATACAGACTGTTTGAAGCATTGCTCCCCCATGACGTAAGTCGGCATTGTGCCTACTATATTTAATCCCGATGCAATTTCTGTGTTCTATCGTCAATATGATGCTCCAGAGGTTACAGTAAACACCCAGTGGTGCGTCGCAATCTAATACTGGCCTCTCAGTAACGGCACGTATACACACTGTTTGAAGCTTTGCTCCCCCTGGACGTAAGTCGGCATTGTGCCTACTATATTCGATCCCGATGCAATTTCTGTGTTTCATAATCAATATGAAGCTCCAAGGGTTACAGTAAACACCCAGTGGTGCGTCGCAATCTAATACTGGCCTCTCAGGAAAGGCACGTATACAGACTGTTTGAAGCATTGCCCCTCCTGGACGTAAGTCGGCATTGTGCCTACTATATATCTATCCCGATGCAATTTCTGTGTTTCATCGTCAATATGAAGCTCCAAGGGTGGCAGTATACACCCCGTGGTGCGTCGCAATCTAATACTGGCCTCTCAGGAAAGGCACGTATACAGACTGTTTGAAGCATTACTCCCCCTGGACGTAAGTCGGCATTGTGCCTACTATATTCAATCCCAATGAAATTTCTGTGTTTCATCGTCAATATGAAGCTCCAAGGGTTACAGTAAACACCCAGTGGTGCGTCGCAATCTAATACTGGCCTCTCAGGAAAGGCACGTATACAGACGGTTTGAAACATTACTCCCCCTGGACGTAAGTCGGCATTGTGCCTACTATATTCAATCCCGATGCAATTTCTGTGTTTCATCGTCAATATGAAGCTCCAAGTGTTTCAGTAAACACCCAGTGGTGCGTCACAATATAATACTGGCCTCTCAGTAACGGCACATATACAGACTGTTTGAAGCATTACTCCCCCTGGACGTAAGTCGGCATTGTGCCTACTATATTCAATCCCGATGCTATTTCTGTGTTTCATAGTCAATATGAAGCTCCAAGGGTTACAGTAAACACCCAGTGGTGAGTCGCAATCTAAAACTGGCCTCTCAGAAAAGGCACGTACACAGACTCTTTGAAGCATTGCTCCCCTGGACGTAAGTCGGCATTGTGACTTCTATATACAATCCCGATGGAATTTCTGTGTTTCACCGTCAATATGAAGCTCCAAGGGTTACAGTAAACATCCAGTGGTGCGTCGCAATCTAATACTGGCCTCTCTGTAACGGCACTTATAAAGACTCTTTGAAGCATTGCTCCCCTGAACGTAAGTCGGCATTGTGCCTACTATATTCAATCCCGATGCAATTTCTGTGTTTCATCGTCAATATGAAACTCCAAGGGTACAGTAAACACCCAGTGGTGCGTCGCAGTCTAACACTGGCCTCTCAGGAAAGGCACGTATACAGAATGTTTGTAGCATTGCTCCCCCTGGACGTAAGTCGGCATTGTGCCTACTATATATCAATCCAGATGCAATATCTGTGTTTCATCGTCAATATGAAGCTCCAAGGCTACAGTAAACTCCCAATGGTGCGTCGCAGTCTAATACTGGCCTCTCAGGAAAGGCACGTATACAGACTGTTTGAAACATTACTCGCCCTGGACGTAAGTCCGCAATATGCCTACTATATTAAATCCCTATGCAATTTCTGTGTTTCAAAGTCAATATGAGGCTCCAAGGGTTACAGTAAACACCCATTGGTGCGTCACAATAAAATACTGGCCTCTCAGTAACTGCACATATACAGACTGATTGAGGCATTACACCCCCTGGACGTAAGTCGGCATTGTGCCTACTATATTCAATGCCGATGCTATTTCTGTGTTTCATCGTCAATATGAAACACCAAGGGTTACAGTAAACACCCAGTGGTGCGTCGCAATCTAATACTGGCCTCTCAGGAAAGGCACGTATACAGACTGTTTAAAGCATTGCTCCCCCTGGACGTAAGTCAGCATTGTGCCTACTATGTTAAATTCCGAAGCAATTTCTGTGTTTCATCGTCAATATGAATCTCCAAGCTTTACAGTAAACACCCAGTGGTGCGTCGCAATCTAATACTGGCCTCGCAGCAAAGGCACATATACAGATTGTTTGAAGCATTACTCCTCCTGGACTTAAGTCCGCCATGTGCCTACTATATTCAATCCCGATGCAATTTTTGTGTTTCATAGTCAATATGAAGCTCCAAGGGTTACAGTAAACACCCAGTGGTGCATCGCAATCTAATACTGGCCTCTCAGGAAAGGCACGTATATAGACTGTTTGAAGCATTGCTCCCCCTGGACGTGAGTCGGCATTGTGCCTACTATATTTAATCCCGATGCAATTTCTGTGTTCCATCATCAATATGAAGCTCCAAGGGTTACAGTAAACACCCAGTGGTGCGTCGCAATCTAATACTGGCCTCTCAGTAACGGCACGTACACAGACTGTTTGAAGCATTGCTCCCCCTGGACGTAAGTCGGCATTGTGCCTACTATATTCAATCCCGATTCAATTTCCGTGTTTCATCGTCAATATGAAGCTCCAAGGGTACAGTAAACTCCCAGTGGTGAGTCGCAATCTAATACTGGCCTCTCAGGAAAGGCACGTACACAGACTGTTTGAAGCATTGCTTCCCCTGAAAGTAAGACGGCATTGTGCCTTCTATACTCAATTCCGATGCAATTTCTGTGTTTCGTCGTCAATATGAAGCTCCAAGGGTTACAGTAACCACCCAGTGGTGAGTCGCAATCTAAAACTGGCCTCTCAGGAAAGGCACGTACACAGACTCTTTGAAGCATTGCTCCCCCAGGACGTAAGTCGGCATTGTGCCTACTATATACAATCCCGATGTTATTTCTGTGTTTCATCGTCAATATGAAGCACCAAGGGTTACAGTAAACACCCAGTGGTGCGTCGCAATCTAATACTGGCCTCTCAGGAGAGGCACGTATACAGACTGTTTGAAGCATTACTCCCCCTGGACGTAAGTCCGCATTATGCCTACTATATTCAATCCCGATGCAACTTCTGTGTTTCATCGTCAATATGAAGCTCCAAGGGTTACAGTAAATACCCAGTGGTGCGTCGCAATCTAATACTGGCCTCTCAGTAACTGCACATATACAGACTGTTTGAGGCATTACTCCCCCTGGACGTAAGTCGGCATTGTGCCTACTATATTCAATCCCAATGCTATTTCTGTGTTTCATCGTCAATATGAAACACCAAGGGTTACAGTAAATACCCAGTGGTGCGTCGCAATCTAATACTGGCCTCTCAGGAAAGGCACGTATACAGACTGTTTGAAGCATTGCTCCCCCCGGACGTGAGTCGGCATTGTGCCTACTATATTTAATCCCGATGCAATGTCTGTGTTTCATCGTCAATATGATGCTCCAGTGGTTACAGTAAACACCCAGTGGTGCGTCGCAATATAATTCTGGCCTCTCAGCAAAGGCACGTATACAGACTGTTTGAAGCATTACTGCCCCTGGACGTAAGTCGGCATTGTGCCAACTATATTCAATCCCGATACAATTTCTGCGTTTCATCGTCAATATGAAGCTCCAAGGGTTACAGTAAACACTCAGTGGTGCGTCGCAATCTAATACTGGCCTCTCAGTAACGGCAAATATACAGATTGTTTGAAGCATTACTCCCCCTGGACGTAAGTCGGCATTGTGCCTACTATATTCAATCCCGATGCAATTTCTGTGTTTCATCGTCAATATGAAGCTCCAAGGGTTACAGTAAGCACCCAGTGGTGCGTCGCAATCTAATACTGGCCTCTCAGGAAAGGCACGTATACAGACTGTTTGAAGCATTGCTCCCCCTGAACGTAAGTCGGCATTGTGCCTACTATATTCAATACCGATGCAATTTTTGTGTTTCGTCGTCAATATGAAGCCCCTAGGGTTACAGTAACCACCCAGTGGTGAGTCGCAATCTGAAACTGGCCTATCAGGAAAGGCACGTACACAGACTCTTTGAAGCATTGCTCCCCTTGGACGTAAGTCGGCATTGTGCCTACTATATTCAATCCCGATGCAATTTCTGTGTTTCATCGTCAATATGAAACACCAAGGGTTACAGTAAACACCCAGTGGTGCGTCGCAATCTAATACTGGCCTCTCAGGAAAGGCACGTTTACAGACTGTTTGAAGCATTGCTCCCCCTGGACGTAAGTCGGCTTTGTGCCTCCTATATTCAATCCCGATGTTATTTCTGTGTTTCATCGTCAATATGAAGCACCAAGGGTTACAGTAAACACCCAGTGGTGCGTCGCAATCTAATAGTGGCCTCTCAGGAGAGGCACGTATACAGACTGTTTGAAGCATTACTCCCCCTGGACGTAAGTCCGCATTATGCCTACTATATTCAATCCCGATGCAATTTCTGTGTTTCATAACCAATATGAAGCTCCAAGGGTTACAGTAAACACCCAGTGGTGCGTCGCAATCTAATACTGGCGTGTCTGTAACGGCACGTATAATGACTCTTTGAAGCATTGCTCCCCTGAACGTAAGTCGGCATTGTGCCTACTATATTCAATCCCGATGCAATTACTGTGTTTCATCGTCAATATGAAGCTCCAAGGGTACTGTAAACACCCAGTGGTGCGTCGCAGTCTAACACTGGCCACTCAGGAAAGGCACGTATACAGACTGTTTGAAGCATTGCTCCCCCTGGACGTAAGTTGGCATTGTGCCTACTATATTCAATCCCAATGAAATTTCTGTGTTTCATCGTCAATATGAAGCTCCAAGTGTTACAGTAAACACCCAGTGGTGCGTCGCAATCTAATACTGGGCTCTCTGTAACGGAACGTATAAAGACTCTTTGAAGCCTTGCTCCCCTGAACGTAAGTCGGCATTGTTCCTACAATATTCAATCCCGATGCAATTTCTGTGTTTCATCGTCAATATGAAGCTCCAAGGGTTACAGTAAACACCCTGTGGTGCGCCGCAATCTAATACTGGCCTCTCAGGAAAGGCACGAATACAGACTGTTTGAAGCATTGCTCCCCCTGGACGTAAGTCGGCATTGTGCCTACTATATTTGATCCCGATGCAATTTCTGTGTTCCATCGTCAATATGGTGCTCCAGTGGTTACAGTAAACACCCTGTGGTGCGCCGCAATCTAATACTGGCCTCTCAGTAACGGCACGTATACAGACTGTTTGAAGCATTGCTCCCCCTGGACGTAAGTCAGCATTGAGCCTACTATATTCAATCCCGATGCAATTTCTGTGTTTCATAATCAATATGAAGCTCCAAGGGTTACAGTAAACACCCAGTGATGCGTCGCAATCTAATACTGGCCTCTCAGGAAAGGCACGTATACAGACTGTCTGAAGCATTGCTCCCCCTGGACGTAAGTCAGCATTGTGCCTACTATATTTAATCCCGATGCAACTTCTGTGTTTCATCGTCAATAAGATGCTCCAGTGGTTACAGTAAACACCCAGTGGTGCGTCGCAATCTAATACTGCCCTCTCAGTAACGGCACGTATACAGACTGTTTGAAGCATTGCTCCCCCTGGACGTAAGTCGGCATTGTGCCTACTATATTCAATCCCGATGCAATTTCTGTGTTTCATCGTCAATATGAAGCTCCAAGGGTTACAGTAAACACCCAGTGGTGCGTCGCAATGTAATACTGGCCTCTCTATAACGGCACGAATACAGACTGTTTGAAGCATAGTTCCCCTGGACGTAAGTCGGCATTGTGCCAAGTATATTCAATCCCGATGCAATTTCTGTGTTTCATCGTCTATTTGAAGCTCCAAGGGTACAGTAAACAACCAGTGGTGCGTCGCAGTCTAAAACTGGCCTCTCAGGAAAGGCACGTATACAAACTGTTTGAAGCATTGCCCCCCCTGGACGTAAGTCGGCATTGTGCCTACTATATATCTATCCCGATGCAATTTCTGTGTTTCATCGTGAATATGAAGCTCCAAGGGTGGCAGCATACACCCAGTGGTGCGTCGCAAACTAATAATGGCCTCTCAGGAAAGGCACGAATACAGACTGTTTAAGGCATTGCTCCCCCTGGACGTAAGTCGGCATTGTGCCTACTATATTCAATCCCAATGAAATTTCTGTGTTTCATCGTCAATATGAAGCTCCAAGGGTTATAGTAAACACCCAGTGGTGCGTCGCAATCTAATACTGGCCTCTCAGGAAAGGCACGTATACAGACTGTTTGAAGCATTGCTCCCCCATGACGTAAGTCGGCATTGTGCCTACTATATTTAATCCCGATGCAATTTCTGTGTTCTATCGTCAATATGATGCTCCAGAGGTTACAGTAAACACCCAGTGGTGCGTCGCAATCTAATACTGGCCTCTCAGTAACGGCACGTATACACACTGTTTGAAGCTTTGCTCCCCCTGGACGTAAGTCGGCATTGTGCCTACTATATTCGATCCCGATGCAATTTCTGTGTTTCATAATCAATATGAAGCTCCAAGGGTTACAGTAAACACCCAGTGGTGCGTCGCAATCTAATACTGGCCTCTCAGGAAAGGCACGTATACAGACTGTTTGAAGCATTGCCCCTCCTGGACGTAAGTCGGCATTGTGCCTACTATATATCTATCCCGATGCAATTTCTGTGTTTCATCGTCAATATGAAGCTCCAAGGGTGGCAGTATACACCCCGTGGTGCGTCGCAATCTAATACTGGCCTCTCAGGAAAGGCACGTATACAGACTGTTTGAAGCATTACTCCCCCTGGACGTAAGTCGGCATTGTGCCTACTATATTCAATCCCAATGAAATTTCTGTGTTTCATCGTCAATATGAAGCTCCAAGGGTTACAGTAAACACCCAGTGGTGCGTCGCAATCTAATACTGGCCTCTCAGGAAAGGCACGTATACAGACTGTTTGAAGCATTACTCCCCCTGGACGTAAGTCAGCATTGTGCCTACTATATTCAATCCCGATGCAATTTCTGTGTTTCATCGTCAAAATGAAGCTCCAAGTGTTTCAGTAAACACCCAGTGGTGCGTCGCAATATAATACTGGCCTCTCAGTAACGGCACATATACAGACTGTTTGAAGCATTACTCCCCCTGGACGTAAGTCGGCATTGTGCCTACTATATTCAATCCCGATGCAATTTCTGTGTTTCATAGTCAATATGAAGCTCCAAGGGTTACAGTAAACACCCAGTGGTGAGTCGCAATCTAAAACTGGCCTCTCAGAAAAGGCACGTACACAGACTCTTTGAAGCATTGCTCCCCTGGACGTAAGTCGGCATTGTGACTTCTATATACAATCCCGATGGAATTTCTGTGTTTCACCGTCAATATGAAGCTCCAAGGGTTACAGTAAACATCCAGTGGTGCGTCGCAATCTAATACTGGCCTCTCTGTAACGGCACTTATAAAGACTCTTTGAAGCATTGCTCCCCTGAACGTAAGTCGGCATTGTGCCTACTATATTCAATCCCGATGCAATTTCTGTGTTTCATCGTCAATATGAAACTCCAAGGGTACAGTAAACACCCAGTGGTGCGTCGCAGTCTAACACTGGCCTCTCAGGAAAGGCACGTATACAGACTGTTTGTAGCATTGCTCCCCCTGGACGTAAGTCGGCATTGTGCCTACTATATATCAATCCAGATGCAATTTCTGTGTTTCATCGTCAATATGAAGCTCCAAGGCTACAGTAAACTCCCAATGGTGCGTCGCAGTCTAATACTGGCCTCTCAGGAAAGGCACGTATACAGACTGTTTGAAACATTACTCGCCCTGGACGTAAGTCCGCAATATGCCTACTATATTAAATCCCGATGCAATTTCTGTGTTTCAAAGTCAATATGAAGGTCCAAGGGTTACAGTAAACACCCATTGGTGCGTCAGAATAAAATACTGGCCTCTCAGTAACGGCACGTATACAGACTGTTTGAAGCATTGCTCCCCCTGGACGCAAGTCAGCATTGTTCCTACTATATTCAATCCCGATGCAATTTCTGTGTTTCATCGTCAATATGAAGCTCCAAGGGTTACAGTTAACTCCCACTGGTGCGACGCAGTCTAATACAGGCCTCTCAGGAAAGGCACGTATACAGACTGTTTGAAGCTTTACTCCCCCTGGACGTAAGTCCGCATTATGCCTACTTCTATTCAATCCCGATGCAACTTCTGTGTTTCATCATCAATTTGAAGCTCCAAGGGTTACAGTAAATACCCAGTGGTGCGTCGCAATCTAATACTGGCCTCTCAGTAACTGCACATATACAGACTGATTGAGGCATTACACCCCCTGGACGTAAGTCGGCATTGTGCCTACTATATTCAATGCCGATGCTATTTCTGTGTTTCATCGTCAATATGAAACACCAAGGGTTACAGTAAACACCCAGTGGTGCGTCGCAATCTAATACTGGCCTCTCAGGAAAGGCACGTATACAGACTGTTTAAAGCATTGCTCCCCCTGGACGTAAGTCAGCATTGTGCCTCCTATGTTAAATCCCGATGCAATTTCTGTGTTTCATCGTCAATATGAATCTCCAAGCTTTACAGTAAACACCCAGTGGTGCGTCGCAATCTAATACTGGCCTCGCAGCAAAGGCACATATACAGATTGTTTGAAGCATTACTCCTCCTGGACTTAAGTCCGCCATGTGCCTACTATATTCAATCCCGATGCAATTTCTGTGTTTCATAGTCAATATGAAGCTCCAAGGGTTACAGTAAACACCCAGTGGTGCATCGCAATCTAATACTGGCCTCTCAGGAAAGGCACGTATATAGACTGTTTGAAGCATTGCTCCCCCTGGACGTGAGTCGGCATTGTGCCTACTATATTTAATCCCGATGCAATTTCTGTGTTTCATAGTCAATATGAAGATCCACGGGTTACAGTAAACACCCAGTGGTGAGTCGCAATCTAAAACTGGCCTCTCAGGAAAGGCACGTACACAGACTCTTTGAAGCATTGCTCCCCCTGGACGTAAGTCGGCATTGTGCCTACTATATACAATCCCGATGCAATTTCTGTGTTTCATCGTCAATATGAAGCTCCGAGGGTTACAGTAAACACCCAGTGGTGCGTCGCAATCTAATACTGGCCTCACTGTAACGGCACGTATAAAGACTCTTTGAAGCATTGCTCCCCTGAACGTAAGTCGGCATTGTGCCTACCATATTCAGTCCCGGTGCAATTTCTGTGTTTCATCGTCAATATGAAGCTCGAAGGGTTACAGTAAACACCCAGTGGTGCGTCGCAATCTAATACTGGCCTCTCAGGAAAGGCACGTATACAGACTGTTTGAAGCATTACTCCCCCTGGACGTAAGTCCGCATTATGCCTACTGTATTCAATCCCGATGCAACTTCTGTGTTTCATCGTCAATATGAAGCTCCAAGGGTTACAGTAAATACCCAGTGGTGCGTCGCAATCTAATACTGGCCTCTCAGTAACTGCACATATACAGACTGTTTGAGGCATTACTCCCCCTGGACGTAAGTCGGCATTGTGCCTACTATATTCAATCCCAATGCTATTTCTGTGTTTCATCGTCAATATGAAACACCAAGGGTTACAGTAAACACCCAGTGGTGTGTCGCAATCTAATACTGGCCTCTCAGGAAAGGCACGTATACAGACTGTTTGAAGCATTGCTCCCCCTGGACGTAAGTCGGCATTGTGCCTCCTATATTCAATCCCGATGTTATTTCTGTGTTTCATCGTCAATATGAAGCACCAAGGGTTACAGTAAACACCCAGTGGTGCGTCGCAATCTAATACTGGCCTCTCAGGAGAGGCACGTATACAGACTGTTTGAAGCATTACTCCCCCTGGACGTAAGTCCGCATTATGCCTACTATATTCAATCCCGATGCAACTTCTGTGTTTCATCGTCAATATGAAGCTCCAAGGGTTACAGTAAATACCCAGTGGTGCGTCGCAATCTAATACTGGCCTCTCAGTAACTGCACATATACAGACTGTTTGAGGCATTACTCCCCGTGGACGTAAGTCGGCATTGTGCCTACTATATTCAATCCCAATGCTATTTCTGTGTTTCATCGTCAATATGAAACACCAAGGGTTACAGTAAATACCCAGTGGTGCGTCGCAATTAATACTGGCCTCTCAGGAAAGGCACGTATACAGACTGTTTGAAGCATTGCTTCCCCTGAAAGTAAGACGGCATTGTGCCTTCTATACTCAATTCCGATGCAATTTCTGTGTTTCGTCGTCAATATGAAGCTCCAAGGGTTACAGTAACCACCCAGTGGTGAGTCGCAATCTAAAACTGGCCTCTCAGGAAAGGCACGTACACAGACTCTTTGAAGCATTGCTCCCCCTGGACGTAAGTCGGCATTGTGCCTACTATATACAATCCCGATGCAATTTCTGTGTTTCATCGTCAATATGAAGCTCCGAGGGTTACAGTAAACACCCAGTGGTGCGTCGCAATCTAATACTGGCCTCACTGTAACGGCACGTATAAAGACTCTTTGAAGCATTGCTCCCCTGAACGTAAGTCGGCATTGTGCCTACCATATTCAGTCCCGGTGCAATTTCTGTGTTTCATCGTCAATATGAAGCTCGAAGGGTTACAGTAAACACCCAGTGGTGCGTCGCAATCTAATACTGGCCTCTCAGGAAAGGCACGTATACAGACTGTTTGAAGCATTACCCCCCCTGGACGTAAGTCCGCATTATGCCTACTGTATTCAATCCCGATGCAACTTCTGTGTTTCATCGTCAATATGAAGCTCCAAGGGTTACAGTAAATACCCAGTGGTGCGTCGCAATCTAATACTGGCCTCTCAGTAACTGCACATATACAGACTGTTTGAGGCATTACTCCCCCTGGACGTAAGTCGGCATTGTGCCTACTATATTCAATCCCAATGCTATTTCTGTGTTTCATCGTCAATATGAAACACCAAGGGTTACAGTAAACACCCAGTGGTGCGTCGCAATCTAATACTGGCCTCTCAGGAAAGGCACGTATACAGACTGTTTGAAGCATTGCTCCCCCTGGACGTAAGTCGGCATTGTGCCTCCTATATTCAATCCCGATGTTATTTCTGTGTTTCATCGTCAATATGAAGCACCAAGGGTTACAGTAAACACCCAGTGGTGCGTCGCAATCTAATACTGGCCTCTCAGGAGAGGCACGTATACAGACTGTTTGAAGCATTACTCCCCCTGGACGTAAGTCCGCATTATGCCTACTATATTCAATCCCGATGCAACTTCTGTGTTTCATCGTCAATATGAAGCTCCAAGGGATACAGTAAATACCCAGTGGTGCGTCGCAATCTAATACTGGCCTCTCAGTAACTGCACATATACAGACTGTTTGAGGCATTACTCCCCGTGGACGTAAGTCGGCATTGTGCCTACTATATTCAATCCCAATGCTATTTCTGTGTTTCATCGTCAATATGAAACACCAAGGGTTACAGTAAATACCCAGTGGTGCGTCGCAAATAATACTGGCCTCTCAGGAAAGGCACGTATACAGACTGTTTGAAGCATTGCTCCCCCCGGACGTGAGTCGGCATTGTGCCTACTATATTTAATCCCGATGCAATTTCTGTATTTCATCGTCAATATGATGCTCCAGTGGTTACAGTAAACACCCAGTGGTGCGTCGCAATATAATTCTGGCCTCTCAGCAAAGGCACGTATACAGACTGTTTGAAGCATTACTGCCCCTGGACGTAAGTCGGCATTGTGCCAACTATATTCAATCCCGATACAATTTCTGCGTTTCATCGTCAATATGAAGCTCCAAGGGTTACAGTAAACACTCAGTGGTGCGTCGCAATCTAATACTGGCCTCTCAGTAACGGCAAATATACAGATTGTTTGAAGCATTACTCCCCCTGGACGTAAGTCGGCATTGTGCCTACTATATTCAATCCCGATGCAATTTCTGTGTTTCATCGTCAATATGAAGCTCCAAGGGTTACAGTAAGCACCCAGTGGTGCGTCGCAATCTAATACTGGCCTCTCAGGAAAGGCACGTATACAGACTGTTTGAAGCATTGCTCCCCCTGAACGTAAGTCGGCATTGTGCCTACTATATTCAATACCGATGCAATTTTTGTGTTTCGTCGTCAATATGAAGCTCCTAGGGTTACAGTAAATACCCAGTGGTGCGTCGCAATCTAATACTGGCCTCTCAGTAACTGCACATATACAGACTGTTTGAGGCATTACACCCCCTGGACGTAAGTCGGCTTTGTGCCTACTATATTCAATGCCGATGCTATTTCTGTGTTTCATCGTCAATATGAAACACCAAGGGTTACAGTAAACACCCAGTGGTGCGTCGCAATCTAATACTGGCCTCTCAGGAAAGGCACGTATACAGACTGTTTAAAGCATTGCTCCCCCTGGACGTAAGTCAGCATTGTGCCTACTATGTTAAATCCCGATGCAATTTCTGTGTTTCATCGTCAATATGAAGCTCCAAGGGTTACAGTAAACACCCAGTGGTGCGTCGCAATCTAATACTGGCCTCGCAGCAAAGGCACATATACAGATTGTTTTAAGCATTACTCCTCCTGGACTTAAGTCCGCCATGTGCCTACTATATTCAATCCCGATGCAATTTCTGTGTTTCATAGTCAATATGAAGCTCCAAGGGTTACAGTAAACACCCAGTGGTGCATCGCAATCTAATACTGGCCTCTCAGGAAAGGCACGTATATAGACTGTTTGAAGCATTGCTCCCCCTGGACGTAAGTCGGCATTGTGCCTCCTATATTCAATCCCGATGTTATTTCTGTGTTTCATCGTCAATATGAAGCACCAAGGGTTACAGTAAACACCCAGTGGTGCGTCGCAATCTAATACTGGCCTCTCAGGAGAGGCACGTATACAGACTGTTTGAAGCATTACTCCCCCTGGACGTAAGTCCGCATTATGCCTACTATATTCAATCCCGATGCAACTTCTGTGTTTCATCGTCAATATGAAGCTCCAAGGGTTACAGTAAATACCCAATGGTGCGTCGCAATCTAATACTGGCCTCTCAGTAACTGCACATATACAGACTGTTTGAGGCATTACTCCCCCTGGACGTAAGTCGGCATTGTGCCTACTATATTCAATCCCAATGCTATTTCTGTGTTTCATCGTCAATATGAAACACCAAGGGTTACAGTAAATACCCAGTGGTGCGTCGCAATCTAATACTGGCCTCTCAGGAAAGGCACGTATACAGACTGTTTGAAGCATTGCTCCCCCTGGACGTGAGTCGGCATTGTGCCTACTATATTTATTCCCGATGCAATTTCTGTGTTTCATCGTCAATATGATGCTCCAGTGGTTACATTAAACACCCAGTGGTGCGTCGCAATATAATTCTGGCCTCTCAGCAAAGGCACGTATTCAGACTGTTTGAAGCATTACTGCCCCTGGACGTAAGTCGCCATTGTGCCAACTATATTCAATCCCGATACAATTTCTGCGTTTCAACGTCAATATGAAGCTCCAACGGTTACAGTAAACACTCAGTGGTGCGTCGCATTCTAATACTGGCCTCTCAGTAACGGCAAATATACAGATTGTTTGAAGCATTACTCCCCCTGGACGTAAGTCGGCATTGTACCTACTATATTCAATCCCGATGCAATTTCTGTGTTTCATCGTCAATATGAAGCTCCAAGGGTTACAGTAAGCACCCAGTGGAGCGTCGCAATCTAATACTGGCCTCTCAGGAAAGGCACGTATACAGACTGTTTGTATCATTACTCTCCCTGGACGTAAGTCGGCATTGTGACTACTATATTCAATCCCGATGCAATTTCTGTGTTTCATCGTCAATATGAAGCTCCAAGGGTTACAGTAACTACCCAGTGGTGAGTCGCAATCTGAAACTGGCCTATCAGGAAAGGCACGTACACAGACTTTTTGAAGCATTGCTCCCCTTGGACGTAAGTCGGCATTGTGCCTACTATATTCAATCCCGATGCAATTTCTGTGTTTCATCGTCAATATGAAGCTCCAAGGGTACAGTAAACACCCAGTGGAGCGTCGCAATCTAATACTGGCCTCTCACGAAAGGCACGTATACAGACTGTTTGAAGCATTACTCCCCCTGGACGTAAGTCGGCATTGTGCCTACTATACTCAATCCCAATGAAATTTCTGCCTTTCATCGTCAATATGAAGCTCCAAGGGTTACAGTAAACACCCAGTGGTGCATCGCAATCTAATACTGGCCTCTCAGGAAAGGCACGTAAACAGACTGTTTGAAGCATTGCTCCCCTGGACGTAAGCTGGCATTGCGCCTACTATATTCAATCCCGATGCAATTTCTGTGTTTCATCGACTATATGAAGCTCCAAGGTTACAGTAAACACCCAGTGGTGCGTCGCAATCTAATACCGACCTCTCAGGAAGGGCACGTATACAGACTGTTTGTATCATTACTCTCCCTGGACGTAAGTCGGCATTGTGACTACTATATTCAATCCCGATGCAATTTCTGTGTTTCATCGTCAATATGAAGCTCCAAGGGTTACAGTAAACACCCAGTGGTGCGTCGCAATCTAATACTGGCCTCTCAGGAAAGGCACGTATACAGACTGTTTGAAGCATTGCTCCCCCTGGACGTAAGTCGGCATTGTGCCTACTATATTCAATCCCGGTGCAATTTCTGTGTTTCATCGTAAATATGAAGCTCCATGGGTTACAGTAAACACCCAGTGGTGCGCGCAATCTAAAACTGGAATCTCAGGACAGGCACGTATACAACTGTATGAAGAATTGCTCCCCCTGGACGTAAGTCTGCATTGTGCCTACTATATTCAATCTCGATGCAATTTCTGTGATTCATCGTCAATATGAAGGTCCAAGGGTACAGTAAACTCCCAATGGTGCTTCGCAGTCTAATACTGAACTCTCAGGAAAGGCACGTATACAGACTGTTTGAAGCATTACTCCCCCTGGACGTAAGTCCGCATTATGCCTACTATATTCAATCCCGATGCAACTTCTGTGTTTCATCGTCAATATGAAGCTCCAAGGGTTACAGAAAATACCCAGTGGTGCGTCGCAGTCTAATACTGGCCTCTCAGTAACTGCACATATACAGACTGTTTGAGGCATTACTCCCCCTGGACGTAAGTCGGCATTGTGCCTACTATATTCAATCCCAATGCTATTTCTGTGTTTCATCGTCAATATGAAACACCAAGGGTTACAGTAAACACCCAGTGGTGCGTCGCAATCTAATACTGGCCTCTCAGGAAAGGCACGTGTACAGACTGTTTGAAGCATTGCTCCCCCTGGACGTAAGTCGGCATTGTGCCTACTATATTCAATCCCGGTGCAATTTCTGTGTTTCATCGTCAATATGAAGCTCCAAGGGTAACAGTAAACACCCAGTGGTGCGTCGCAATGTAATACTGGCCTCTCTATAACGGCACGAATACAGACTGTTTGAAGCATAGTTCTACTGGACGTAAGTCGGCATTGTGCCAACTATATTCAATCCCGATGCAATTTCTGTGTTTCATCGTCTATTTGAAGCTCCAAGGGTACAGTAAACAACCAGTGGTGCGTCGCAGTCTAACACTGGCCTCTCAGGAAAGGCACGTATACAGACTGTTTGAAGCATTGCCCCCCCTGGACGTAAGTCGGCATTGTGCCTACTATATATCTATCCCGATGCAATTTCTGTGTTTCATCGTCAATATGAAGCTCCAAGGGTGGCAGCATACACCCAGTGGAGCGTCGCAATCTAATAATGGCCCCTCAGGAAAGGCACGAATACAGACTGTTTAAGGCATTGCTCCCCCTGGACGTAAGTCGGCATTGTGCCTACTATATTCAATCCCAATGAAATTTCTGTGTTTCATCGTCAATATGAAGCTCCAAGGGTTATAGTAAACACCCAGTGGTGCGTCGCAATCTAATACTAGCCTCTCAGGAAAGGCACGTATACAGACTGTTTGAAGCACTACTCCCCCTGGACGTAAGTCGGCATTGTGCCTATTATATTCAATCCCGATGCAATATCTGTGTTTCATCGTCAATATGAAGCACCAAGGGTTACAGTAAACACCCAGTGGTGCGTCGCAATGTAATACTGGCCTCTCTGTAACGGCACGTATAAAGACTCTTTGAAGCATTGCTCCCCTGAACGTAAGTCGGCATTGTTCCTACAATGTTCATTCCCGATGCAATTTCTGTGTTTCATCGTCAATATGAAGCTCCAAGGGTTACAGTACACACCCAGTGGTGCGACGCAATCTAATACTAGCCTCTCAGGAAAGGCACGTATACAGACTGTTTGAAGCATTGCTCCCCCATGACGTAAGTCGGCATTGTGCCTACTATATTTAATCCCGATGCAATTTCTGTGTTCCATCGTCAATATGATGCTCCAGAGGTTACAGTAAAAACCCAGTGGTGCGTCGCAATCTAATACGGGCCTCTCAGGAAAGGCACGTATACAGACTGTTTGAAGCATTGCTCCCCGTGGACGTAAGTCGGCATTGGGCCTACTATATTCAATCCCGATGCAATTTCTGTGTTTCATCGTCAATATGAAGCTCCAAGGGTTACAGTAAACTCCCTGTGGTGCGCCGCAATCTAATACTGGCCTCTCAGTAACGGCACGTATACACACTGTTTGAAGCTTTGCTCCACCTGGACGTAAGTCGGCATTGTGCCTACTATATTAAATCCCGATGCAATATCTGTGTTTCATAATCAATATGAAGCTCCAAGGGTTACAGTAAACACCCAGTGGTGCGTCGCAATCTAATACTGGCCTCTCAGGCAAGGCACGTATACAGACTGTTTGAAGCATTGCCCCTCCTGGACGTAAGTCGGCATTGTGCCTACTATATATCTATCCCGATGCAATTTCTGTGTTTCATCGTGAATATGAAGCTCCAAGGGTGGCAGTATACACCCCGTGGTGCGTCGCAATCTAATACTGGCCTCTCAGGAAAGGTACATATACAGACTGTTTGAGGCATTACTCCCCCTGGACGTAAGTCGGCATTGTGCCTACTATATTCAATCCCAATGAAATTTCTGTGTTTCATCGTTAATATGAAGCTCCAAGGGTTACAGTAAACACCCAGTGGTGCGTCGCAATCTAATACTGGCCTCTCAGGAAAGGCACGTATACAGACTGTTTGAAGCATTACTCCCCCTGGATGTAAGTCGGCATTGTGCCTACTATATTCAATCCCGATGCAATTTCTGTGTTTCATCGTCAATATGAAGCTCCAAGTGTTTCAGTAAACACCCAGTGGTGCGTCGCAATATAATACTGGCCTCTCAGTAACGGCACATATACAGCCTGTTTGAAGCATTACTCCCCCTGGACGTAAGTCGGCATTGTGCCTACTATATTCAATCCCGATGCAATTTCTGTGTTTCATAGTCAATATGAAGCTCCAAGGGTTACAGTAAACACCCAGTGGTGAGTCGCAATCTAAAACTGGCCTCTCAGAAAAGGCACGTACACAGACGCTTTGAAACATTGCTCCCCTGGACGTAAGTCGGCATTGTGACTTCTATATACAATCCCGATGGAATTTCTGTGTTTCATCGTCAATATGAAGCTCCAAGGGTTACAGTAAACATCCAGTGGTGCGTCGCAATCTAATACTGGCCTCTCTGTAACGGCACGTATAAAGACTCTTTGAAGCATTGCTCCCCTGAACGTAAGTCGGCATTGTGCCTACTATATTCAATCCCGATGCAATTTCTGTGTTTCATCGTCAATATGAAACTCCAAGGGTACAGTAAACACCCAGTGGTGCGTCGCAGTCTAACACTGGCCTCTCAGGAAAGGCACGTATACAGACTGTTTGTAGCATTGCTCCCCCTGGACGTAAGTCGGCATTGTGCCTACAATATATCAATCCAGATGCAATTTCTGTGTTTCATCGTCAATATGAAGCTCCAAGGGTACAGTAAACTCCCAATGGTGCGTCGCAGTCTAACACTGGCCTCTCAGGAAAGGCACGTATACAGGTTGTTTGAAACATTACTCGCCCTGGACGTAAGTCCGCATTATGCCTACTTCTATTCAATCCCGATGCAACTTCTGTGTTTCATCGTCAATATGAAGCTCCAAGGGTTACAGTAAATACCCAGTGGTGCGTCGCAATCTAATACTGGCCTCTCAGTAACTGCACATATACAGACTGTTTGAGGCATTACACCCCCTGGACGTAAGTCGGCATTGTGCCTACTATATTCAATGCCGATGCTATTTCTGTGTTTCATCGTCAATATGAAACACCAAGGGTTACAGTAAACACCCAGTGGTGCGTCGCAATCTAATACTGGCCTCTCAGGAAAGGCACGTATACAGACTGTTTAAAGCATTGCTCCCCCTGGACGTAAGTCAGCATTGTGCCTACTATGTTAAATCCCGATGCAATTTCTGTGTTTCATCGTCAATATGAATCTCCAAGCTTTACAGTAAACACCCAGTGGTGCGTCGCAATCTAATACTGGCCTCGCAGCAAAGGCACATATACAGATTGTTTGAAGCATTACTCCTCCTGGACTTAAGTCCGCCATGTGCCTACTATATTCAATCCCGATGCAATTTCTGTGTTTCATAGTCAATATGAAGGTCCAAGGGTTACAGTAAACACCCAGTGGTGCATCGCAATCTAATACTGGCCTCTCAGGAAAGGCACGTATATAGACTGTTTGAAGCATTGCTCCCCCTGGACGTGAGTCGGCATTGTGCCTACTATATTTAATCCCGATGCAATTTCTGTGTTTCATCGTCAATATGAAGCTCCAAGGGTTACAGTAAACACCCAGTGGTGCGTCGCAATCTAATACTGGCCTCTCAGTAACGGCACGTACACAGACTGTTTGAAGCATTGCTCCCCCTGGACGTAAGCCGGCATTGTGCCTACTATATTCAATCCCGATTCAATTTCTGTGTTTCATCGTCAATATGAAGCTCCAAGGGTACAGTAAACACCCAGTGGTGCGTCGCAATCTAATACTGGCCTCTCAGGAAAGGCACGTACACAGACTGTTTGAAGCATTGCTTCCCCTGAAAGTAAGACGGCATTGTGCCTTCTATATTCAATTCCGATGCAATTTCTGTGTTTCGTCGTCAATATGAAGCTCCAAGGGTTACAGTAACCACCCAGTGGTGAGTCGCAAACTAAAGCTGGCCTCTCAGGAAAGGCACGTACACAGAATGTTTGAAGCATTGCTCCCCCTGGACGTAAGTCGGCATTGTGCCTACAATATTCAATCCCGAGTCAATTTCTGTGTTTCATCGTCAATATGAAGCTCCAAGGGTACAGTAAACACCCAGTGGTGCGTCGCAATCTAATACTGGCCTCTCAGGAAAGGCACGTACACAGACTGTTTGAAGCATTGCTACCCCTGAAAGTAAGTCGGCATTGTGCCTACTATATACAATCCCGATGCAATTTCTGTGTTTCATCGTCAATATGAAGCTCCGAGGCTTACAGTAAACACCCAGTGGTGCGTCGCAATCTAATACTGGCCTCTCTGTAACGGCACGTATAAAGACTCTTTGAAGCATTGCTCCCCTGAACGTAAGTCGGCATTGTGCCTACCATATTCAGTCCCGGTGCAATTTCTGTGTTTCATCGTCAATATGAAGCTCCAAGGGTTACAGTAAACACCCAGTGGTGCGTCGCAATCTAATACTGGCCTCTCAGGAAAGGCACGTATACAGACTGTTTGAAGCATTACTCCCCCTGGACGTAAGTCCGCATTATGCCTACTATATTCAATCCCGATGCAACATCTGTGTTTCATCGTCAATATGAAGCTCCAAGGGTTACAGTAAATACCCAGTGGTGCGTCGCAATCTAATACTGGCCTCTCAGTAACTGCACATATACAGACTGTTTGAGGCATTACTCCCCCTGGACGTAAATCGGCATTGTGCCTACTATATTCAATCCCAATGCTATTTCTGTGTTTCATCGTCAATATGAAACACCAAGGGTTACAGTAAACACCCAGTGGTGCATCGCAATCTAATACTGGCCTCTCAGGAAAGGCACGTATACAGACTGTTTGAAGCATTGCTCCCCCTGGACGTAAGTCGGCATTGTGCCTCCTATATTCAATCCCGATGTTATTTCTGTGTTTCATCGTCAATATGAAGCACCAAATGTTACAGTAAACACCCAGTGGTGCGTCGCAATCTAATACTGGCCTCTCAGGAGAGGCACGTATACAGACTGTTTGAAGCATTACTCCCCCTGGACGTAAGTCCGCATTATGCCTACTACATTCAATCCCGATGCAACTTCTGTGTTTCATCGTCAATATGAAGCTCCAAGGGTTACAGTAAATACCCAGTGGTGAGTCGCAATCTAATACTGGCCTCTCAGGAACTGCACATATACAGACTGTTTGAGGCATTACTCCCCCTGGACGTAAGTCGGCATTGTGCCTACTATATTCAATCCCAATGCTATTTCTGTGTTTCATCGTCAATATGAAACACCAAGGGTTACAGTAAATACCCAGTGGTGCGTCGCAATCAAATACTGGCCTCTCAGGAAAGGCACGTATACAGACTGTTTGAAGCATTGCTCCCCCTGGACGTGAGTCGGCATTGTGCCTACTATATTTAATCCCGATGCAATTTCTGTGTTTCATCGTCAATATGATGCTCCAGTGGTTACAGTAAACACCCAGTGGTGCGTCGCAATATAATTCTGGCCTCTCAGCAAAGGCACGTATACAGACTGATTGAAGCATTACTGCCCCTGGACGTAAGTCGGCATTGTGCCAACTATATTCAATCCCGATACAATTTCTGCGTTTCATCGTCAATATGAAGCTCCAAGGGTTACAGTAAACACTCAGTGGTGCGTTGCAATCTAATACTGGCCTCTCAGTAACGGCAAATATACAGATTGTTTGAAGCATTACTCCCCCTGGACGTAAGTCGGCATTGTGCCTACTATATTCAATCCCGATGCAATTTCTGTGTTTCATCGTCAATATGAAGCTCCAAGGGTTACAGTAAGCACCCAGTGGTGCGTCGCAATCTAATACTGGCCTCTCAGGAAAGGCACGTATACAGACTGTTTGAAGCATTGCTCCCCCTGAACGTAAGTCGGCATTGTGCCTACTATATTCAATACCGATGCAATTTTTGTGTTTCGTCGTCAATATGAAGCTCCTAGGGTTACAGTAACCACCCAGTGGTGAGTCGCAATCTGAAACTGGCCTATCAGGAAAGGCACGTACACAGACTCTTTGAAGCATTGCTCCCTTTGGACGTAAGTCGGCATTGTGCCTACTATATTCAATCCCGATGCAATTTCTGTGTTTCATCGTCAATATGTAGCTCCAAGGGTACAGTAAACACCCAGTGGAGCGTCGCAATCTAATACTGGCCTCTCACGAAAGGCACGTATACAGACTGTTTGAAGCATTACTCCCCCTGGACGTAAGTCGGCATTGTGCCTACTATACTCAATCCCAATGAAATTTCTGTCTTTCATCGTCAATATGAAGCTCCAAGGGTTACAGTAAACACCCAGTGGTGCATCGCAATCTAATACTGGCCTCTCAGGAAAGGCACGTAAACAGACTGTTTGAAGCATTGCTCCCCTGGACGTAAGCTGGCATTGCGCCTACTATATTCAATCCCGATGCAATATCTGTGTTTCATCGACTATATGAAGCTCCAAGGTTACAGTAAACACCCAGTGGTGCGTCGCAATCTAATACTGACCTCTCAGGAAAGGCACGTATACAGACTGTTTGTATCATTACTCTCCCTGGACGTAAGTCGGCATTGTCACTACTATATTCAATCCCGATGCAATTTCTGTGTTTCATCGTCAATATGAAGCTCCAAGGGTTACAGTAAACACCCAGTGGTGCGTCGCAATCTAATACTGGCCTCTCAGGAAAGGCACGTATACAGACTGTTTGAAGCATTGCTCCCCCTGGACATAAGACGGCATTGTGCCTACTGTATTCAATCCCGGTGCAATATCTGTGTTTCATCGTAAATATGAAGCTCCATGGGTTACAGTAAACACCCAGTTGTGCGTCGCAATCTAATACTGGAATCTCAGGACAGGCACGTATACAACTGTATGAAGCATTGCTCCCCCTGGACGTAAGTCTGCATTGTGCCTACTATATTCAATCTCGATGCAATTTCTGTGATTCATCGTCAATATGAAGGTCCAAGGGTACAGTAAACTCCCAATAGTGCTTCGCAGTCTAATGCTGAACTCTCAGGAAAGGCACGTATACAGACTGTTTGAAGCATTACTCCCCCTGGACGTAAGTCCGAATTATGCTTACTATATTAAATCCCGATGCAATTTCTGTGTTTCATCGTCAATATGAAGCTCCAAGGGTTACAGTAAAAACCCAGTGGTGCGTCACAATCTAATACTGGCCTCTCAGGAACGGCACGTATACAGACTGTTTGAAGCATTGAACCCCCTGGACGCAAGTCAGCATTGTTGCTACTATATTCAATCCCGATGCAATTTCTGTGTTTCATCGTCAATATGAAGCTCCAAGGGTTACAGTAAACACCCAGTGGTGCGTCGCAATATAATACTGGTATCTCAGTAATGGCACGTATACAGACTGTTTGAAGCATTGCTCCCCCTGGACGTAAGTCGGCATTGTGCCTACTATATTCAATCCCGATGCAATTTCTGTGTTTCATCGTCAATATGAAGGTCCAAGGGTTACAGTAAACTCCCACTGGTGCGTCGCAGTCTAATACTGGCCTCTCAGGAAAGGCTCGTATACAGACTGTTTGAAGCATTACTCCCCCTGGACGTAAGTCGGCATTGTGCCTACTATATTCAATTCCGATGCAATTTCTGTGTTTCGTCGTCAATACCAAGCTCTTAGGGTTACAGTAACCACCCAGTGGTGAGTCGCAATCTAAAACTGGCCTCTCAGGAAAGGCACGTACACAGACTCTTTGAAGCATTGCTCCCCCTGGACGTAAGTCGGCATTGTACCTACTATATACAATCCTGATGCAATTTCTGTGTTTCATCGTGAATATGAAGCTCCAAGGGTTACAGTAAACACCCAGTGGTGCGTCGCAATCTAATACTGGCCTCTCTGTAACGGCACGTATAAAGACTCTTTGAAGCATTGCTCCCCTGAACGTAAGTCGGCATTGTGCCTACTATATTCAATCCCGATGCAATTTCTGTGTTTCATCGTCAATATCAAGCTCCAAGGGTACAGTAAACACCCAGTGGTGCGTCGCAGTCTAACACTGACCTCTCAGGAAAGTCACGTATACAGACTGTTTGAAACATTGCCCCCCTGGACGTAAGTCCGCATTGTGCCTACTATATATCAATCCCGCTGCAATTTCTGTGTTTCATCGTCAATATGAAGCTCCAAGGGTGGCAGTATACACCCAGTGGAGCGTCGCAATCTAATACTGGCCTCTCAGGAAAGGCACGTATACAGACTGTTTGAAGCATTACTCCCCTGGACGTAAGTCGGCATTGTGCCTACTATATTCAATCCCAATGAAATTTCTGTGTTTCATCGTCAATATGAAGCTCCAAGGGTTACAGTAAACACCCAGTGGTGCATCGCAATCTAATACTGGCCTCTCAGGAAAGGCACATACACAGACTGTTTGAAGCATTGCTCCCCTGGACGTAAGCTGGCATTGCGCCTACTATATTCAATCCCGATGCAATTTCTGTGTTTCATCGTCAATATGAAGGTCCAAGGGTACAGTAAACTCCCAATGGTGCGTCGCAGTCTAATACTGAACTCTCAGGAAAGGCACGTATACAGACTGATTGTAGCATTACTCTCTCTGGACGTAAGTCGGCATTGTGACTACTATATTCAATCCCGATGCAATTTCTGTGTTTCATCGTCAATATGAAGCTCCAAGGGTTACAGTAAACACACAGTGGTGCGTCGCAATCTAATACTGGGCTCTCAGGAAAGGCACGTATACAGACTGTTTGAAGCATTACTCCCCCTGGACGTAAGTCGGCATTGTGCCTACTATATTCAATCCCGGTGCAATTTCTGTGTTTCATCGTCAATATGAAGCTCCATGGGTTACAGTAAACACCCAGTGGTGCGTCGCAATCTAATACTGGAATCTCAGGACAGGCACGTATACAACTGTATGAAGCATTGATCCCCCTGGACGTAAGTCGGCGTTGTGTCTACTATATTCAATCCCGATGCAATTTCTGTGTTTCATCGTCAATATGAAGCTCCAAGGGCTACAGTAAACACCCAGTGGTGCGTCGCAATATAATACTGGTATCTCAGTAATGGCACGTATACAGACTGTTTGAAGCATTGCTCCTCCTGGACGTAAGTCGGCATTGTGCCTACTATATTCAATCCCGATGCAATTTCTGTGTTTCATCGTCAATATGAAGGTCCAAGGGTACAGTAAACTCCCAATGGTGCGTCGCAGTCTAATACTGAACTCTCAGGAAAGGCACGTATACAGACTGTTTGAAGCATTACTCCCCCTGGACGTAAGTCCGAATTATGCCTACTATATTAAATCCCGATGCAATTTCTGTGTTTCATCGTCAATATGAAGCTCCAAGGGGATACAGTAAAAACCCAGTGGTGCGTCTGAATCTAATACTGGCCTCTCAGTAACGGCACGTATACAGACTGTTCGAAGCATTGAACCCCCTGGACGCAAGTCAGCATTGTTCCTACTATATTCAATCCCGATGCAATTTCTGTGTTTCATCGTCAATATGAAGCTCCAAGCGTTACAGTAAACACCCAGTGGCGGGTCGCAATCTAATACTAGCCTCTCAGCAAAGGCACGTATACAGACTGTTTAAAGCATTACTCCCCCTGGACGTAAGTCGGCATTGTGCCTACTATATTCAATCCCGATGCAATTTCTGTGTTTCATAGTCAATATGAAGCTCCAAGGGTTACAGTAAACTCCCAGTGGTGCGTCGCAATCTAATACTGGCCTCTCAGGATAGGCACGTATACAGACTGTTTGAAGCATTGCTCCCCCTGGACGTAAGTCGGCATTGTCCCTACTATATTCAATCCCGATGCAATTTCTGTGTTTCATCGTCAATATGAAGCTCCAAGGGTTACGGTAAACACCCAGTGGTGCGTCGCAATCTAATACTGGCCTCTCTATAACAGCACGTATACAGACTGTTTGAAGCATAGTTCCCCCTGGACCTAAGTCGGCATTGTGCCTACTATATTCAATCCCGATGCAATTTCTGTGTTTCATCGTCAATATGAAGCTCCAAGGGTTACAGTAAACACCCAGTGGTGCATCGCAATCTAATACTGGCCTCTCAGGAAAGGCACATACACAGACTGTTTGAAGCATTGCTCCCCTGGACGTAAGCTGGCATTGCGCCTACTATATTCAATCCCGATGCAATTTCTGTGTTTCATCGTCTATATGAAGCTCCAAGGTTACAGTAAACACCCGGTGGTGCGTCGCAATCTAATGCTGAATTCTCAGGAAAGGCACGTATACAGACTGATTGTAGCATTACTCTCCCTGGACGTAAGTCGGCATTGTGACTACTATATTCAATCCCGATGCAATATCTGTGTTTCATCGTCAATACGAAGCTCCAAGGGTTACAGTAAACACACAGTGGTGCGTCGCAATCTAATACTGGGCTCTCAGGAAAGGCACGTATACAGACTGTTTGAAGCATTACTCCCCCTGTACGTAAGTCGGCATTGTGCCTACTATATTCTATCCCGGTGCAATTTCTGTGTTTCATCGTCAATATGAAGCTCCATGGGTTACAGTAAACACCCAGTGGTGCGTCGCAATCTAATACTGGAATCTCAGGACAGGCACGTATACAACTGTATGAAGCATTGATCCCCCTGGACGTAAGTCGGCGTTGTGTCTACTATATTCAATCCCGATGCAATTTCTGTGTTTCATCGTCAATATGAAGCTCCAAGGGCTACAGTAAACACCCAGTGGTGCGTCGCAATATAATACTGGTATCTCAGTAATGGCACGTATACAGACTGTTTGAAGCATTGCTCCCCCTGGACGTAAGTCGGCATTGTCCCTACTATATTCAATCCCGATGCAATTTCTGTGTTTCATCGTCAATATGAAGCTCCAAGGGTTACGGTAAACACCCAGTGGTGCGTCGCAATCTAATACTGGCCTCTCTATAACAGCACGTATACAGACTGTTTGAAGCATAGTTCCCCCTGGACGTAAGTCGGCATTGTGCCTACTATATTCAATCCCGATGCAATTTCTGTGTTTCATCGTCAATATGAAGCTCCAAGGGTACAGTAAACACCCAGTGGTGCGTCGCTGTCTAACACTGGCCTCTCAGGGAAGGCACGTATACAGACTGTTTGAAGCATTGCCCACCCTGGACGTAAGTCGGCATTCTGCCTACTATATATCAATCCCGATGCAATTTCTGTGTTTCATCGTCAATATGAAGCTCCAAGGGTACAGTAAACACCCAGTGGTGCGTCGCAATCTAATACTGGCCTCTCAGGAAAGGCACGTATACAGACTGTTTGAAGCATTGCTCCCCCTGGACGTAAGTCAGCATTGTGCCTACTATATTAAATCCCGATGCAATTTCTGTATTTCATCGTCAATATGGGGCTCCAAGGGTTACAGTAAACACCCAGTGGTGCGTCGCAATCTAATACTGGCCTCTCAGCAAAGGCACGTATACAGACTGTTTGAAGCATAGTTCTCCCTGGACGTAAGTCGGCATTGTGCCTACTATATTCAATCCCGATGCAATTTATGTGTTTCATCGGCAATATGAAGCTCCAAGGGTTATAGTAAACACCCAGTGGTGCGTCGCAATCTAATACTGGCCTCCCAGTAAAAGGCACGTATACAGACTGTTTGAAGCATTGCTCCCCCTGGACGTAAGTCAGCATTGTTTCTACTATATTAAATCCCGATGCAATTTCTGTGTTTCATCGTCAATATGAAGCTCCAAGGGTACAGTAGACACCCAGTGGTGCGTCGCAGTCTAACACTGGCCTCTCAGGAAAGGCACGTATACAGACTGTTTGAAGCATTGCTCCCCCTGGACATAAGTCGGCATTGTGCCTACTATATTCAATCCCGATGCAATTTCTGTGTTTCATCGTCAATATGAAGCCCCAAGGGTTACAGTAAACACCCAGTGGTGCGTGCAATCTAATACTGGCCTCTCAGGAAAAGCACGTATACAGAATGTTTGACGCATTGCGCCGCCTGGACGTAAGTCGGCTTTGTGCCTACTATATTCAATCCCGATGCAATTTCTGTGTTTCATCGTCAATATGGAGCTCCAAGGGTTACAGTAAACACCAGTGGTGGGTCGCAATCTAATACTAGCCTCTCAGCAAAGGCACGTATACAGACTGTTTGAAGCATTACTCCCCCTGGACGTAAGTCGGCATTGTGCCTACTATATTCAATCCCGATGCAATTTCTGTGTTTCATAGTCAATATGAAGCTCCAAGGGTTACAGTAAGCACCCAGTGGTGCGTCACAATCTAATACTGGCCTCGCGCTAACGGCACGTATACAGACTGTTTGAAGCATTGCTCATCCTGGACGTAAGTCGGCATTGTGCCTACTATATTCAATCCCGATGCAGTTTCTGTGTTTCATCGTCAATTTGAAACTCCAAGGGTTACAGTAAACACCCAGTGGTGCGTCGCAATCTAATACTGGCCTCTTAATAAATGCACGTATACAACCGTATGAAGCATTGCTCCCCCTGGACGTAAGTCGGCATTGTGCCTACTATCTTCAATCCCGATGCAATTTCTGTGTTTCATCGACAATATGAAGCTCCAAGGGTTACAGTAAACACCCAGTGGTGCGTCGCAATCTAATATTGGCCTCTCAGGAAGGGCACGTATACAGACTGTTTGTAGCATTGCTCCCCCTGGACGTAAGTCGGCATTGTGCCTACTATATTAAATCCCGATGCAATTTCTGTGTTTCATCGTCAATATGAAATCCAAGGGTTACAGTAAACACCCAGTGGTGCGTCGCAATCCAATACTGGCCTCTCTGGAAAGGGACGTATACAGACTGTTTGAAGCATTGCTCCCCCTGGACGTAAGTAGGCATTGTGCCTACTATATTCAATCCCGATGCAGTTTCTGTGTATCATCGTCAATATGAAGCTCCAAGGGCTGCAGTAAACACCCAGTGGTGCGTCGCAATCTAATACTGGCCTCTCAGGAAAGGCTCGTTTACAGACTGTTTGAAGCATTGCTCCCCCTGGACGTAAGTTGTCATTGTGCCTACTATATTCAATCCCGATGCAATTTCTGTGTTTCATCGTCAATATGGAGCTCCAAGGGTTACAGTAATTACCAAGTGGTGCGTCACAATCTAATACTTGCTCTCAGTAACGGCACGTATACAGACTGTTTGAAGCATTGCTCCCCTGGGACGTAAGTCGGCATTGTGCCTACTATATTCTATCCCGTTGCAATTTCTGTGTTTCATCGTCAATATGAAGCTCCAAGGGTTACAGTAAACACCCAGTGGTGCGTCGCAATCTAATACTGGCCTCTCAGTAACGGCAAGTATACAGATTGTTTGAAGCATTACTCCCCCTGGACGTAAGTTGGCATTGTGCCTACTATATTCAATCCCAATGCAATTTCTGTGTTTCATCGTCAATATGGAGCTCCAAGGGTTACAGTAATTACCAAGTGGTGCGTCACAATCTAATACTTGCTCTCAGTAACGGCACGTATACAGACTGTTTGAAGCATTGCTCCCCTTTGACGTAAGTCGGCATTGTGCCTACTATATTCTATCCCGTTGCAATTTCTGTGTTTCATCGTCAATATGAAGCTCCAAGGGTTACAGTAAACACCCTGTGGTGCGCCGCAATCTAATACTGGCCTCTCAGTAACGGCACGTATACAGACTGTTTGAAGCATTGCTCCCCCTGGACGTAAGTCGGCATTGTGCCTACTATCTTCAATCCCGATGCAATTTCTGTGTTTCATCGTCAATATGAAGCTCCAAGGGTTACAGTAAACACCCAGTGGTGCGTCGCAATCTAATACTGGCCTCTCTTTAACGGCACGTATACAGACTGTTTGAAGCATAGTTCCCCTTGGATGTAAGTCACCATTGTGCCTACTATATTCAATCCCGATGCAATTTCTGTGTTTCATCGTCAATATGAAGCTCCAAGGGTTACAGTAAACACCCAGTTGTGCGTCGCAATCTAATACTGGCCTCTCTGTAACGGCACGTAAAAAGACTCTTTGAGCATTGCTCCCCTGAACGTAAGTCGGCATTGTGCCTACTATATTCAATCCCGATGCAATTTCTGTGTTTCATCGTCAATATGAAGCTCCAAGGGTACAGTAAACACCCAGTGGTGCGTCGCAGTCTAATACTGGCCTCTCAGGAAAGGCACGTATACAGACCGTCTGAAGCATTGCCCCCAATGGACGTAATTCGGCATTGTGCCTACTATATATCAATCCCGATACAATTTCTGTGTTTCATCGTCAATATGATGCTCCAAGGGTCGCAGTAAACACCCAGTGGTGCGTCGCAATCTAATACTGGCCTCTCAGGAAAGGCACGTATACAGACTGTTTGAAGCATTACTCCCCCTGGACGTAAGTCGGCATAGTGCCTACTAAATTCAATCCCAATGAAATTTCTGTGTTTCATCGTCAATATGAAGCTCCAAGGGTTACAGTAAACACCCAGTGGTGCTTGGCAATCTAATACTGGCCTCTCAGGAAAGGCACGTACACAGTCTGTTTGAAGCATTGCTCCCCTGGACGTAAGTTGGCATTGCGCCTACTATATTTAATCCTGATGCAATTTCTGTTTTCATCGTCAATATGAAGCTCCAAGGGTTACAGTAAACACTCAGTGGTGCGTCGCAATCTAAAACAGGCCTTTCAGGAAAGGCACTTATACAGACTGTTTGAAGCATTACTCCCCCTGGACGTAAGTCGGCATTGTGCCTGCTATATTCAATCCCGGTGCAATTTCTGTGTTTCATAGTCAATATGTAGCTCCATGGGTTACAGAAAACACCCAGTGGAGCGTCGCAGTCTAATACTGGCCTCTCAGGATAGGCACTTATACAGACTGTTTGAAGAAATGCCCTCCTAGGACGTAAGTCGGCATTGTGCCTACTATATTAAACCCCGATGCAATTTCTGTGTTTCATCGTCAATATGAAACTCCAAGGGTTACAGTAAACACCCAGTGATGCGTCGCAATCCAATACTGGCCTCTCAGGAAAGGCACGTATACAGACTGTTTGAAACATTGCTCCCCGCTGGACGTAAGTCGGCATTGTGCCTACTATATTCAATCCCGATGCAATTTCTGTGTTTCATCGTCAATATGAAGCGCCAAGGGTTACAGTAAACACCCAGTGGTGCGTCGCAATCTAATACTGGCCTCTCCGGAAAGGCACGTATACAGACTCTTTGAAGCATTGCTCCCCCTGGACGTAAGTCGGCATTGTGCCTACTATATTCAATCTAGATGCAATTTCTGTGTTTCATCGTCAATATGAAGCTCCAAGGGTTACAGTAAACACCCAGTGGTGCGTCGCAATCTAATACTGGCCTCTCAGGAAAGGCACGTATACAGACTGTTTGAAGCATTGCTCCCCCTGGACGTAAGTCGGAATTGTGCCTACTATATTCAATCCTGATGCAATTTCTGTGTTTCATCGTCAATATGAAGCTCCAAGTGTTTCAGTAAACACCCAGTGGTGCGTCGCAATATAATACTGGCCGTTGAGTTACGGCACGTTGACAGACTGTTTGAAGCATTGCTCCCCCTGGACGTAAGTCGTCATTGTGCCTACTATATTCAATCCCGATGCAATTTCTGTGTTTCATCGTCAATATGAAGCTGCAAGGGTTACAGTGAACACCCAGTGGTGCGTCGCAGTCTAACACTGGCCTCTCAGTAACGGAACGTATACAGACTGTTTGAAGCATTGCTCCCCCTGGACGTAAGACGGCATTGTGCCTACTATATTCAATCCCGATGCAAATTCTGTGTTTCATCGTCAATATGAAGCTCCAAGGGTTACAGTAAACACCCAGTGGTGCGTCGCAATCTAATACTGGCCTCTCAGGAAAGGCACGTATACAGACTGTTTGAAGGATTGCTCCCCCTGGACGTAAGTTGGCATTGTGCCTACTATATTTAATCCCGATGCAATATCTGTGTTTCATCGTCAATATGATGCTCCAGTGGTTACAGTAAACACCCAGTGGTGCGTCGCAATCTAATACTGGCCCTCAGTAACGGCACATATACAGACTGTTTGATGCATTACTCCCCCTGGACGTAAGTAGGCATTGTGCCTACTATATACAATCCCGATGCAATTTGTGTGTTTCATAGTCAATATGAAGCTCCAAGGATACAGTAAACACCCAGTGGTGCGTCGCAATCTAATACTAAACTCTCAGGAAAGGCACGTATACAGACTGTTTGAAGCATTGCTCCCCATGAACGTAAGTCGGCATTGTGCCTACTATATTCAATTCCGATGCAATTTCTGTGTTTCATCGTCAATATGAAGCTCCAATGGTTACAGTAAACACCCGCAGGTGAGTCGCAAACTAAAACTGGCCTCTCAGGAAAGGCACGTACACAGACTGTTTTAAGCATTGCTCCCCCTGGACGTAGGTCGGCATTGTGCCTACTATATATCAATCCCGATGCAATTTGTGTGTTTCATCGTCAATATGAAGCTCCAAGGGTGGCAGTATACACCCAGTGGTGCGTCGCAATCTAATAATGGCCTCTCAGGAAAGGCACGTATACAGACTGTTTGAAGCATTACTCCCCCGGGACGTAAGTCGGCATTGTGCCTACTATATTATATCCCGGTGCAATTTCTTTGTTTCATCGTCAATATGAAGCTCCATGGGTTACAGTAAACACCCAGTGGTGCGTCGCAATCTAATACTGGCCTCTCTGTAACGGCACGTATACAGACTGTTTGAAGCATTGTTCCCCCTGGACGTAAGTCGGCATTGTGCCTACTATATTCAATCCCGATGCAATTTCTGTGTTTCATCGTCAATATGAAGCTCCAAGGGTTACAGTAAACACCCAGTGGTGCGTAGCAATATAATACTGGCCTCTCTGTAACGGCACGTATAAAGACTCTTTGAAGCATTGATCCCCTGAACGTAAGTCGGCATTGTGCCTACTATATTCAATCCCGATGCAATTTCTGTGTTTCATCGTCAATATGAAGCTCCAAGGGTTACAGTAAACTCCCAGTGGTGCGTCGCAGTCTAATTCTGTGCTCTCAGGAAAGGCACGTATACAGACTGTTTGATGCATTACTCCCCCTGGACCTAAGTCCGCATTATGCCTACCATATTCAATCCCGATGCAATTTCTGTGATCCATCGTCAATATGAGGCTCCAAGGGTGGCAGTATACACCCAGTGGTGCGTCGCAATCTAATACTGGCCTCTCAGGAAAGGCACGTATACAGACTGTTTGAAGCATTACTATCCCTGGACGTAAGTCGGCATTGTGCCTACTATAATTAATCCCGATGCAATTTCTGTGTTTCATCGTCAATATGAAGCTCCAAGGGTTACAGTAAAAACCCAGTGGTGCATCGCAATCTAATCCTGGCCTCTCAGGAAAGTCACGTACACAGACTGTTTGAAGCATTGCTCCCCTGGACGTAAGTCGGCATTGCGCCTACTATATTCAATCCCGATGTAATTTCTGTGTTTCATCGTCAATATGAAGTCCAAGGGTTACAGTAAACACCCAGTGATGCGTCGCAATCTAATACTAGCCTCTCAGGAAAGGCACGTATACAGACTGTTTGAAGCGTTGCTCCCCCTGGACGTAAGTCGGCATTGTGCCAACTATATTCAATCCCGATGCAATTTCTGTGTTTCATCGTCAATATGAAGCTCCAAGGGTTACAGGAAACACCCAGTGGTGCGTCGCAATCTAATACTGGAATCTAAGGCAGGCACGTATACAACTGTATGAAGCATTGCTCCCCCTGGACGTAAGTCGGCGTTGTGCCTACTATATTCAATCCCGATGCAATTTCTGTGTTTCATCGTCAATATGAAGCTCCAAGGGTTACAGTAAACTCCCAGTGGTGCGTCGCAGGCTAATACTGGCCTCTCAGGAAAGGCACGTATACAGACTGTTTGAAGCATTACTCTCCCTGGAGTAAGTCCGCATTATGCCCACTATATTCAATCCCGATGCAATTTCTGTGTTTCATCGTCAATATGAAGCTCCAAGGGTTACAGTAAATACCCAGTGGCGCGTCGCAATCTAATTCTGGCCTCTCAGTAACGGCACATATACAGACTGTTTGAAACATTACTCCCCCTGGACGTAAGTCGGCATTGTGCCTACTATATTCAATCCCGATGCTATTTCTGTGTTTCATCGTCAATATGAAGCTTCAGGGGTTACAGTAAACACCCAGTGGTGCGGCGCAATCTAATACTGGCCTCTCAGTAACGGCACGTATACAGACTGATTGAAGCATTGCTCGCCCTGGACGCGAGTCAGCATTGTGCCTACTATATTCAATCCCGATGCAATTTCTGTATTTCATCGTCAATATGAAGCACCAAGGGTTACAGTAATCACCCAGTGGTGCGTCGCAATCTAATACTGGCCTCTCAGGAAAGGCACGTATACAGACTGTTTGAAGCATTGCTCCCCCTGGACGTAAGTCGGCATTGTGCCTACTATATTCAATCCCGATGCAATTTCTGTGTTTCGTCGTCAATATGAAGCTCCAAGGGTTACAGTAAATACCCAGTGGTGCGTCGCAATCTAATACTGGCCTCTCAGTAACGGCACATATACAGACAGTTTGAAGCATTGCTCCCCCTGGACGTAAGCCGGCATTGTGCCTACTATATTCAATCCCGATGCGATTTCTGTGTTTCATCGTCAATATGATGCTCCAAGGGTTACAGTAAACACCCAGTGGTGCGTCTCAATCTAATACTGGCCTCTCAGTAACGGCACATATACAGACTGTTTGATGCATTACTCCCCCTGGACGTAAGTAGGCATTGTGCCTACTATATTCAATCCCGATGCAATTTCTGTGTTTCATCGTCAATATGAAGCTCCAATGGTTACAGTAAGCACGCACAGGTGAGTCGCAATCTAAATCTGGCCTCTCAGGACAGGCACGTACACAGATTGTTTGAAGCATTGCTCCCCCTGGACGTAAGTCGGCATTGTGCCTACTATATATCAATCCCGATGCAATTTCTGTGTTTCATCGTCAATATGAATCTCCAAGGGTGGCAGTATACACACAGTGGTGCGTCGCAATCTAATACTGGCGTCTCAGGAAAGGCACGTATACAGACTGTTTGAAGCATTACTCCCCCTGGCCGTAAGTCGCCATTGTGTCTACTATATTATATTCCGGTGCAATTTCTGTGTTTCATCGTCAATATGAAGCTCCATGGGTTACAGTAAACACCCAGTGGTGCGTTGCAATCTAATACTGGAATCTCAGGACAGGTACGTATACAACTGTATGAAGCATTGCTCCCCCTGGACGTATGTCGGCATTGTGCCTACTACATTCAATCCCGATGCAATTTCTGTGTTTCATCGTCAATATGAAGCTACAAGGGTTACAGTAAACGCCCAGTGGTGCGTCGCAATCTAATACTGGCCTCTCTGTAACGGCACGTATAAACACTCTTTGAAGCATTGCTCCCCTGAACGTAAGTCGGCACTGTGCATAATATATTCAATCCCGATGCAATTTCTGTGTTTCATCGTCAATATGAATCTCCAAGGGTTACAGTAAACTCCCAGTGGTGCGTCGCAGTCTAATTCTGGCTCTCAGGAAAGGCACGTATACAGACTGTTTGAAGCATTACTCCCCCTGGACCTAAGTCCGCATTATGCCTACTATATTCATTCCCGATGCAATTTCTGTGTTTCATCGTCAATATGAAGCTCCAAGGGTGGCAGTATACACCCAGTGGTGCGTCGCAATCTAATACTGGCCTCTCAGTAACGGCACGTATACAGATTGTTTGAAGCATTGCTCCCCCTGGACGTAAGACGGCATTGTGCCTACTATATTCAATCCCGATGCAATTTCTGTGTTTCATCGTCAATATGAAGCTCCAAGGGTTACAGTAAACACCCAGTGGTGCGTCGCAAATCTAATACTGGCCCTCAGTAACGGCACATATACAGACTGTTTGATGCATTACTCCCCCTGGACGTAAGTAGGCATTGTGCCTACTATATTCAATCCCGATGCAATTTCTGTGTTTCATAGTCAATATGAAGCTCCAAGGATACAGTAAACACCCAGTGGTGCGTCGCAATCTAATACTAAACTCTCAGGAAAGGCACGTATACAGACTGTTTGAAGCATTGCTCCCCCTGAACGTAAGTCGGCATTGTGCCTACTATATTCAATTCCGATGATATTTCTGTGTTTCATCGTCAATATGAAGCTCCAATGGTTACAGTAAACACCCGCAGGTGAGTCGCAATCTAAAACTGGCCTCTCAGGAAAGGCACGTTCACAGACTTTTTGAAGCATTTCTCCCCCTGGACGTAAGTCGGCATTGTGCCTACTATATTCAATCCCGATGCTATTTCTGTGTTTCATCGTCAATATGAAGCTTCAAGTGTTACAGTAAACAACCAGTGGTGCGTCGCAATCTAATACTGGCCTCTCAGTAACGGCACGTATACAGACTGATTGAAGCATTGCTCGCCCTGGACGCAAGTCAGCATTGTGCCTACTATATTCAATCCCGATGCAATTTCTGTGTTTCATCGTCAATATGAAGCACCAAGGGTTACAGTAATCACCCAGTGGTGCGTCGCAATCTAATACTGGCCTCTCAGGAAAGGCACGTATACAGACTGTTTGAAGCATTGCTCCCCCTGGACGTAAGTCGGCCTTGTGCCTACTATATTCAATCCCGATGCAATTTCTGTGTTTCATCGTCAATATGAAGCTCCAAGGGTTACAGTAAATACCCAGTGGTGCGTCGCAATCTAATACTGGCCTCTCAGTAACGGCACATATACAGACTGTTTGAAGCATTGCTCCCCCTGGACGTAAGCCGGCATTGTTCCTACTATATTCAATCCCGATGCAATTTCTGTGTTTCATCGTCAATATGAAGCTCCAAGGGTTACAGTAAACACCCAGTGGTGCGTCGCAATCTAATACTGGCCTCTCAGTAACGGCACATATACTGACTGTTTGATGCATTACTCCCCCTGGACGTAAGTCGTCATTGTGCCTACTATATATCAATCCCGATGCAATTTCTGTGTTTCATCGTCAATATGAATCTCCAAGGGTGGCAGTATACACCCAGTGGTGCGTCACAATCTAATACTGGCGTCTCAGGAAAGGCACATATACAGACTGTTTGAAGCATTACTCCCCCAGGACGTAAGTCGGCATTGTGCCTACTATATTATATCCCGGTGCAATTTCTGTGTTTCATCGTCAATATGAAGCTCCATGGGTTACAGTAAACACCCAGTGGTGCGTCGCAATCTAATACTGGAATCTCAGGACAGGCACGTATACAACTGTATGAAGCATTGCTCCCCCTGGACGTAAGTCGGCATTGTGCCTACTACATTCAATCCCGATGCAATTTCTGGGTTTCATCGTCAATATGAAGCTCCAAGGGTTACAGTAAACACCCAGTGGTGCGTCGCAATCTAATACTGGCCTCTCTGTAACGGCACGTATACAGACTGTTTGAAGCATTGTTCCCCCTGGACGTAAGTCGGCATTGTGCCTACCATATTAAATCCCGATGCAATTTCTGTGTTTCATCGTCAATATGAAGCTCCAAGGGTTACAGTAAACACCCAGTGGTGCGTAGCAATCTAATACTGGCCTCTCTGTAACGGCACGTATAAAGACTCTTTGAAGCATTGCTCCCCTGAACGTAAGCCGGCATTGTGCATAATATATTCAATCCCGATGCAATTTCTGTGTTTCATCGTCAATATGAAGCTCCAAGGGTTACAGTAAACTCCCAGTGGTGCGTCGCAGTCTAATTCTGGCCTCTCAGGAAAGGCACGTATACAGACTGTTTGAAGCATTACTCCCCCTGGACCTAAGTCCGCATTATGCCTACTATATTCATTCCCGATGCAATTTCTGTGTTTCATCGTCAATATGAAGCTCCAAGGGTGGCAGTATAAACCCAGTGGTGCGTCGCAATCTAATACTGGCCTCTCAGGAAAGGCACGTACACAGACTGTTTGAAGCATTGCTCCCTTGGACGTAAGTCGGCATTGCGCCTACTATATTCAATCCCGATGTAATTTCTGTGTTTCATCGTCAATATGAAGTCCAAGGGTTACAGTAAACTCCCAGTGATGCGTCGCAATCTAATACTGGCCTCTCAGGAAAGGCACGTATACAGACTGTTTGAAGCATTACTCCCCCAGGACGTAAGTCGACATTGTGCCTACTATATTCAATCCCGGTTGAATTTCTGTGTTACATCGTCAATATGAAGCTCCATGGGTTACAGTAAACACCCAGTGGTGCGTCGCAATCCATTACTGGAATCTCAGGACAGGCACGTATACAACTGTATGAAGCATTGCTCCCCCTGGACGTAAAACGGCATTGTGCCTACTACATTCAATCCCGATGCAATTTCTGTGTTTCATCGTCAATATGACGCTCCAAAGGTTACAGTAAACACCCAGTGGTGCGTCGCAATCTAATACTGGCCTCTCTGTAACGGCACGTATTAAGACTCTTTGAAGCATTGCTCCCCTGAACGTAAGTCAGCATTGTGCCTACTATATTCAATTCCGATGCAATTTCTGTGTTTCATCGTCAATATGAAGCTCCAAGGGTTACAGTAAACACCCAGTGGTGCGTAGCAATCTAATACTGGCCTCTCTGTAACGGCACGTATAAAGACTCTTTGAAGCATTGCTCCCCAGAACGTAAGTCGACATTGTGCATAATATATTCAATCCCGATGCAATTTCTGTGTTTCATCGTCAATATGATGCTCCAAGGGTTACAGTAGATTCCCAGTGGTGCGTCGCAGTCTAATTCTGGCCTCTCAGGAAAGGCACGTATACAGACTGTTTGAAGCATTACTCCCCCTGGACCTAAGTCGGCATTGTGCCTACTGTATTCAATCCCGATGCAATTTCTGTGTTTCATCGTCAATATGAAGCTCCAAGGGTTACAGTAAATACCCAGTGGTGCGTCACAATCTAATACTGGCCTCTCAGTAACGGCACATATACAGACTGTTTGAAGCATTGCTCCCCGTGGACGCAAGTCAGCATTGTGCCTACTATTTTCAATCCCGATGCAATTTCTGTGTTTCATCGTCAATATGAGGCTCCAAGGGTTACAGTAAACTCCCAGTGGTGCGTCGCAGTCTAATACTGGCCTCTCAAGAAAGGCACGTATACAGACTGTTTGAAGCATTACTCCCCCTGGACGTAAGTCGGCATTGTGCCTACTATATTAAATCCCGATGCAATTTCTGTGTTTCATCGTCAATATGAAGCTCCAAGGGTTACAGTAAACACCCAGTGGTGCGTAGCAATCTAATACTGGCCTCTCTGTAACGGCACGTATAAAGACTCTTTGAAGCATTGCTCCCCAGAACGTAAGTCGACATTGTGCATAATATATTCAATCCCGATGCAATTTCTGTGTTTCATCGTCAATATGATGCTCCAAGGGTTACAGTAGATTCCCAGTGGTGCGTCGCAGTCTAATTCTGGCCTCTCAGGAAAGGCACGTATACAGACTGTTTGAAGCATTATTCCCCCTGGACCTAAGTCGGCATTGTGCCTACTGTATTCAATCCCGATGCAATTTCTGTGTTTCATAGTCAATATGAAGCTCCAAGGGTTACAGTAAATACCCAGTGGTGCGTCACAATCTAATACTGGCCTCTCAGTAACGGCACATATACAGACTGTTTGAAGCATTGCTCCCCCTGGACGCAAGTCAGCATTGTGCCTACTATATTCAATCCCGATGCAATTTCTGTGTTTCATCGTCAATATGAAGCTCCAAGGGTGGCAGTATACACCCAGTGGTGCGTCGCAATCTAATACTGGCCTCTCAGGAAAGGCACGTACACAGACAGTTTGAAGCATTGCTGCCCTGGACGTAAGTCGGCATTGTGCCTACTACATTCAATCCCGATGCAATTTCTGTGTTTCATCGTCAATATGACGCTCCAAGGGTTACAGTAAACACCCAGTGGTGCGTCGCAATCTAATACTGGCCTCTCTGTAACGGCACGTATACAGACTGTTTGAAGCATTGCTCTCCCTGGACGTAAGGCGGCATTGTGCCTACTATATTCAATCCCGATGCAATTTCTGTGTTTCATCGTCAATATGAAGCTCCAAGGGTTACAGTAAATACCCAGTGCTGCGTCGCAATCTAATACTGGCCTCTCAGTAACGGCACATATACAGACTGTTTGAAGCATTACTCCCCCTGGACGTAAGTCGGCATTGTGCCTACTATATACAATCCCGATGCAATTTCTGTGTTTCATCGTCAATATGAAGCTCCAAGTGTTACAGTAAACTCCCAGTGGTGCGTCGCAGTCTAATACTGGCCTCTCAGGAAAGGCACGTATACAGACTGTTTGAAGCATTACTCCCCCTGGACGTAAGTCCGCATTATGCCTACTATATTCCATCCCGATGCAATTTCTGTGTTTCATCGTCAATATGAAGCTCCAAGTGTTACAGTAAACTCCCAGTGGTGCGTCGCAGTCTAATACTGGCCTCTCAGGAAAGGCACGTATACAGACTGTTTGAAGCATTGTTCCCCCTGGACGTAAGTCGGCATTGTGCCTACCATATTAAATCCCGATGCAATTTCTGTGTTTCATCGTCAATATGAAGCTCCAAGGGTTACAGTAAACACCCAGTGGTGCGTAGCAATCTAATACTGGCCTCTCTGTAACGGCACGTATAAAGACTCTTTGAAGCATTGCTCCCCTGAACGTAAGCCGGCATTGTGCATAATATATTCAATCCCGATGCAATTTCTGTGTTTCATCGTCAATATGAAGCTCCAAGGGTTACAGTAAACTCCCAGTGGTGCGTCGCAGTCTAATTCTGGCCTCTCAGGAAAGGCACGTATACAGACTGTTTGAAGCATTACTCCCCCTGGACCTAAGTCCGCATTATGCCTACTATATTCATTCCCGATGCAATTTCTGTGTTTCATCGTCAATATGAAGCTCCAAGGGTGGCAGTATAAACCCAGTGGTGCGTCGCAATCTAATACTGGCCTCTCAGGAAAGGCACGTACACAGACTGTTTGAAGCATTGCTCCCTTGGACGTAAGTCGGCATTGCGCCTACTATATTCAATCCCGATGTAATTTCTGTGTTTCATCGTCAATATGAAGTCCAAGGGTTACAGTAAACTCCCAGTGATGCGTCGCAATCTAATACTGGCCTCTCAGGAAAGGCACGTATACAGACTGTTTGAAGCATTACTCCCCCAGGACGTAAGTCGACATTGTGCCTACTATATTCAATCCCGGTTGAATTTCTGTGTTACATCGTCAATATGAAGCTCCATGGGTTACAGTAAACACCCAGTGGTGCGTCGCAATCCATTACTGGAATCTCAGGACAGGCACGTATACAACTGTATGAAGCATTGCTCCCCCTGGACGTAAAACGGCATTGTGCCTACTACATTCAATCCCGATGCAATTTCTGTGTTTCATCGTCAATATGACGCTCCAAAGGTTACAGTAAACACCCAGTGGTGCGTCGCAATCTAATACTGGCCTCTCTGTAACGGCACGTATTAAGACTCTTTGAAGCATTGCTCCCCTGAACGTAAGTCAGCATTGTGCCTACTATATTCAATTCCGATGCAATTTCTGTGTTTCATCGTCAATATGAAGCTCCAAGGGTTACAGTAAACACCCAGTGGTGCGTAGCAATCTAATACTGGCCTCTCTGTAACGGCACGTATAAAGACTCTTTGAAGCATTGCTCCCCAGAACGTAAGTCGACATTGTGCATAATATATTCAATCCCGATGCAATTTCTGTGTTTCATCGTCAATATGATGCTCCAAGGGTTACAGTAGATTCCCAGTGGTGCGTCGCAGTCTAATTCTGGCCTCTCAGGAAAGGCACGTATACAGACTGTTTGAAGCATTACTCCCCCTGGACCTAAGTCGGCATTGTGCCTACTGTATTCAATCCCGATGCAATTTCTGTGTTTCATCGTCAATATGAAGCTCCAAGGGTTACAGTAAATACCCAGTGGTGCGTCACAATCTAATACTGGCCTCTCAGTAACGGCACATATACAGACTGTTTGAAGCATTGCTCCCCGTGGACGCAAGTCAGCATTGTGCCTACTATTTTCAATCCCGATGCAATTTCTGTGTTTCATCGTCAATATGAGGCTCCAAGGGTTACAGTAAACTCCCAGTGGTGCGTCGCAGTCTAATACTGGCCTCTCAAGAAAGGCACGTATACAGACTGTTTGAAGCATTACTCCCCCTGGACGTAAGTCGGCATTGTGCCTACTATATTAAATCCCGATGCAATTTCTGTGTTTCATCGTCAATATGAAGCTCCAAGGGTTACAGTAAACACCCAGTGGTGCGTAGCAATCTAATACTGGCCTCTCTGTAACGGCACGTATAAAGACTCTTTGAAGCATTGCTCCCCAGAACGTAAGTCGACATTGTGCATAATATATTCAATCCCGATGCAATTTCTGTGTTTCATCGTCAATATGATGCTCCAAGGGTTACAGTAGATTCCCAGTGGTGCGTCGCAGTCTAATTCTGGCCTCTCAGGAAAGGCACGTATACAGACTGTTTGAAGCATTATTCCCCCTGGACCTAAGTCGGCATTGTGCCTACTGTATTCAATCCCGATGCAATTTCTGTGTTTCATAGTCAATATGAAGCTCCAAGGGTTACAGTAAATACCCAGTGGTGCGTCACAATCTAATACTGGCCTCTCAGTAACGGCACATATACAGACTGTTTGAAGCATTGCTCCCCCTGGACGCAAGTCAGCATTGTGCCTACTATATTCAATCCCGATGCAATTTCTGTGTTTCATCGTCAATATGAAGCTCCAAGGGTGGCAGTATACACCCAGTGGTGCGTCGCAATCTAATACTGGCCTCTCAGGAAAGGCACGTACACAGACAGTTTGAAGCATTGCTGCCCTGGACGTAAGTCGGCATTGTGCCTACTACATTCAATCCCGATGCAATTTCTGTGTTTCATCGTCAATATGACGCTCCAAGGGTTACAGTAAACACCCAGTGGTGCGTCGCAATCTAATACTGGCCTCTCTGTAACGGCACGTATACAGACTGTTTGAAGCATTGCTCTCCCTGGACGTAAGGCGGCATTGTGCCTACTATATTCAATCCCGATGCAATTTCTGTGTTTCATCGTCAATATGAAGCTCCAAGGGTTACAGTAAATACCCAGTGCTGCGTCGCAATCTAATACTGGCCTCTCAGGAAAGGCACGTATACAGACTGTTTGAAGCATTACTCCCCCAGGACGTAAGTCGACATTGTGCCTACTATATTCAATCCCGGTTGAATTTCTGTGTTACATCGTCAATATGAAGCTCCATGGGTTACAGTAAACACCCAGTGGTGCGTCGCAATCCATTACTGGAATCTCAGGACAGGCACGTATACAACTGTATGAAGCATTGCTCCCCCTGGACGTAAAACGGCATTGTGCCTACTACATTCAATCCCGATGCAATTTCTGTGTTTCATCGTCAATATGACGCTCCAAAGGTTACAGTAAACACCCAGTGGTGCGTCGCAATCTAATACTGGCCTCTCTGTAACGGCACGTATTAAGACTCTTTGAAGCATTGCTCCCCTGAACGTAAGTCAGCATTGTGCCTACTATATTCAATTCCGATGCAATTTCTGTGTTTCATCGTCAATATGAAGCTCCAAGGGTTACAGTAAACACCCAGTGGTGCGTAGCAATCTAATACTGGCCTCTCTGTAACGGCACGTATAAAGACTCTTTGAAGCATTGCTCCCCAGAACGTAAGTCGACATTGTGCATAATATATTCAATCCCGATGCAATTTCTGTGTTTCATCGTCAATATGATGCTCCAAGGGTTACAGTAGATTCCCAGTGGTGCGTCGCAGTCTAATTCTGGCCTCTCAGGAAAGGCACGTATACAGACTGTTTGAAGCATTACTCCCCCTGGACCTAAGTCGGCATTGTGCCTACTGTATTCAATCCCGATGCAATTTCTGTGTTTCATCGTCAATATGAAGCTCCAAGGGTTACAGTAAATACCCAGTGGTGCGTCACAATCCAATACTGGCCTCTCAGTAACGGCACATATACAGACTGTTTGAAGCATTGCTCCCCGTGGACGCAAGTCAGCATTGTGCCTACTATTTTCAATCCCGATGCAATTTCTGTGTTTCATCGTCAATATGAGGCTCCAAGGGTTACAGTAAACTCCCAGTGGTGCGTCGCAGTCTAATACTGGCCTCTCAAGAAAGGCACGTATACAGACTGTTTGAAGCATTACTCCCCCTGGACGTAAGTCGGCATTGTGCCTACTATATTAAATCCCGATGCAATTTCTGTGTTTCATCGTCAATATGAAGCTCCAAGGGTTACAGTAAACACCCAGTGGTGCGTAGCAATCTAATACTGGCCTCTCTGTAACGGCACGTATAAAGACTCTTTGAAGCATTGCTCCCCAGAACGTAAGTCGACATTGTGCATAATATATTCAATCCCGATGCAATTTCTGTGTTTCATCGTCAATATGATGCTCCAAGGGTTACAGTAGATTCCCAGTGGTGCGTCGCTGTCTAATTCTGGCCTCTCAGGAAAGGCACGTATACAGACTGTTTGAAGCATTATTCCCCCTGGACCTAAGTCGGCATTGTGCCTACTGTATTCAATCCCGATGCAATTTCTGTGTTTCATAGTCAATATGAAGCTCCAAGGGTTACAGTAAATACCCAGTGGTGCGTCACAATCTAATACTGGCCTCTCAGTAACGGCACATATACAGACTGTTTGAAGCATTGCTCCCCCTGGACGCAAGTCAGCATTGTGCCTACTATATTCAATCCCGATGCAATTTCTGTGTTTCATCGTCAATATGAAGCTCCAAGGGTGGCAGTATACACCCAGTGGTGCGTCGCAATCTAATACTGGCCTCTCAGGAAAGGCACGTACACAGACAGTTTGAAGCATTGCTGCCCTGGACGTAAGTCGGCATTGTGCCTACTACATTCAATCCCGATGCAATTTCTGTGTTTCATCGTCAATATGACGCTCCAAGGGTTACAGTAAACACCCAGTGGTGCGTCGCAATCTAATACTGGCCTCTCTGTAACGGCACGTATACAGACTGTTTGAAGCATTGCTCTCCCTGGACGTAAGGCGGCATTGTGCCTACTATATTCAATCCCGATGCAATTTCTGTGTTTCATCGTCAATATGAAGCTCCAAGGGTTACAGTAAATACCCAGTGCTGCGTCGCAATCTAATACTGGCCTCTCAGTAACGGCACATATACAGACTGTTTGAAGCATTACTCCCCCTGGACGTAAGTCGGCATTGTGCCTACTATATACAATCCCGATGCAATTTCTGTGTTTCATCGTCAATATGAAGCTCCAAGTGTTACAGTAAACTCCCAGTGGTGCGTCGCAGTCTAATACTGGCCTCTCAGGAAAGGCACGTATACAGACTGTTTGAAGCATTACTCCCCCTGGACGTAAGTCCGCATTATGCCTACTATATTCCATCCCGATGCAATTTCTGTGTTTCATCGTCAATATGAAGCTCCAAGAGTTACAGTAAATACCCAGTGGTGCGTCGCAATCTAATACTGGCCTCTCAGTTACGGGGCATATACAGACTGTTTGAAGCAGTACTCCCCCTGGCCCTAAGTCGGCATTGTGCCTACTGTATTCAATCCCGATGCAATTTCTGTGTTTCATCGTCAATATGAAGCTCCAAGGGTTACAGTAAATACCCAGTGGTGCGTCACAATCTAATACTGGCCTCTCAGTAACGGCACATATACAGACTGTTTGAAGCATTGCTCCCCCTGGACGCAAGTCAGCATTGTGCCCACTATATTCAATCCCAATGCAATTTCTGTGTTTCATCGTCAATATGAAGCTCCAAGTGTTACAGTAAGCTCCCAGTGGTGCGTCGCAGTCTAATACTGGCCTCTCAGGTAAGGTACGTATACAGACTGTTTGAAGCATTACTCCTCCTGGACGTAAGTTCGCATTATGCCTACTATATTCAATCCTAATGCAATTTCTGTGTTTCATCGTCAATATGATGCTCCAAGTGTTACACTAAATACCCAGTGGTGCGTCGCAATCTAATACTGGCCTCTCAGTAACGGCACATATACAGACTGTTTAAGCATTACTCCCCCTGGACGTAAGTCGGCATTGTGCCTACTATATTCAATCCCGATGCAATTTCTGTGTTTCATCGTCAATATGAAGCTCCAAGGGTTACAGTAAACACCCAGTCATGCGTCGCAATCTAATACTGGCCTCTCAGGAAAGGCACGTATACAGTCTGTTTGAAGCATTGCTCCCCATGGACGTAAGTCGGCATTGTGCCTACTATATCAATCCCGATGCAATTTCTGTGTTTCATCGTCAATATGAAGCTCCAAGGGTTACAGTAAACACCCAATGGTGCGTCGCAGTCTAATACTGGCCTCTCAGGGAAGGCACGTATACTGACTGTTTGAGGTATTGCTCCCCCTGGACGTAAGTCTGCATTGTGCCTACTATATTTAATCCCGATTCAATTTCTGTGTTTCATCGTCAATATGATGCTCCAAGGGTAACAGTAAGCACCCAGTGGTGCGTCGCATTCTAATACTGGCCTCTCAGTAACGGCAAGTATACAGATTATTTGAAGCATTACACCCCCTGGACGTAAGTAGGCATTGTGCCTACTATATTCAATCCCGATGCAATTCCTGTGTTTCATCGTCAATATGGAGCTCCAAGGGTTACAGTAATCACCAAGTGGTGCGTCACAATCTAATACTTGCCTCTCAGTAACGGCACGTATACAGACTGTTTGAAGCATTGCTCCCCTGGGACATAAGTCGGCATTGTGCCTACTATATTCAATCCCGGTGCAATTTCTGTGTTTCATTGTCAATATGAAGCTCCATGGGTTACAGTAAACACCCAGTGGTGCGTCACAATCTAATACTGGCCTCTCAGGAAAGGCACGTATACAGACTGTTTGTAGCATTACCCTCCCTGGACGTAAGTCGGCAATGTGCCTACTATATTCAATCCCGATGCAATTTCTGTGTTTCATCGTCAATATGAAGCTCCAAGGGTTACAGTAAACATGCAGTGGTGCGTCGCAATGTAATACTGGCCTCTCAGGTAAGGCACGTATACAGACTGTTTGAAGCATTACTCCCCCTGGACGTAAGTTGGCATTGTGCCTACTATATTCAATCCCGGTGCAATTTCTGTGTTTCATTGTCAATATGAAGCTCCATGGGTTACAGTAAACACCCAGTGGTGCGTCACAATCTAATACTGGCCTCTCAGTAACGGCACGTATTCAGACTGTTTGAAGCATTGCTCCCCCTGGACGCAATTCAGCATTCTGCCTACTATATTCAATCCCGATGCAATTTCAGTGTTTCATCGTCAATATGAAGCACCAAGGGTTACAGTAAACACCCAGTGGTGCGTCGCAATCTAATACTGGCCTCTCAGGAAAGGCACGTATACAGACTGTTTGAAGCACTGTTCCCCCTGGACGTAAGTCGGCATTGTGCCTACTATATTAAATCCCGATGCAATTTCTGTGTTTCATCGTCAATATGAAACTCCATGGGTTACAGTAAATACCCAGTGGTGCGTTGTATTCTTATACTGGCCTCTCAGTAACGGCACGTATACAGATTGTTTGAAGCATTACACCCCCTGGACGTAAGTTGGCATTCTGCCTACTATATTCAATCCCGATGCAATTTCTGTGTTTCAACGTCAATATGGAGCTCCAAGTGTGACAGTAATCACCAAGTGGTGCGTCACAATCTAATACTTGCCTCTCAGTAACGGCACGTATACAGATTGTTTGAAGTATTGCTCCCCTGGGACGTAAGTCGGCATTGGGCCTACTATATTCTATCCCGATGCAATTTCTGTGTTTCATCGTCAGTATGAAGCTCCAAGGGTTACAGTAAACACCTAGTGGTGCGTCGCAGTCTAATACAGGCCTCTCAGGGAAGGCACGTATACGGACTGTTTGAGGTATTGCTCCCCCTGGACGTAAGTCTGCATTGTGCCTACTATATTTAATCCCGATTCAATTTCTGTGTTTCATCGTCAATATGATGCTCCAAGGGTAACAGTAAGCACCCAGTGGTGCGTCGCATTCTAATACTGGCCTCTCAGTAACGGCACGTATACAGATTATTTGAAGCATTACACCCCCTGGACGTAAGTAGGCATTGTGCCTACTATATTCAATCCCGATGCTATTCCTGTGTTTCATCGTCAATATGGAGCTCCAAGGGTTACAGTAATCACCAAGTGGTGCGTCACAATCTAATACTTGCCTCTCAGTAACGGCACGTATACAGACTGTTTGAAGCATTGCTCCCCTGGGACATAAGTCGGCATTGTGCGTACTATATGCAATCCTGGTGCAATTTCTGTGTTTCATTGTCAATATGAAGCTCCATGGGTTACAGTAAACACCTAGTGGTGCGTCACAATCTAATACTGGCCTCTCAGGAAAGGCACGTACACAGACTGTTTGAAGCATTGCTCCCCTGGACGTTAGTTGGCATTCGCCTACTATATTCAATCCCGATGCAATTTCTGTGTTTCATCGTCAATATGAGGCTCCAAGGGTAACTGTAAACACCCAGTGGTGCGTCGCAATCTAATACTGGCCTCTCAGGAAAGGCACGTATACAGACTGTTTGTAGCATTACCCTCCCTGGACGTAAGTCGGCAATGTGCCTACTATATTCAATCCCGATGCAATTTCTGTGTTTCATCGTCAATATGAAGCTCCAAGGGTTACAGTAAACATGCAGTGGTGCGTCGCAATGTAATACTGGCCTCTCAGGAAAGGCACGTATACAGACTGTTTGAAGCATTACTCCCCCTGGACGTAAGTCGGCATTTTTGCCTACTATATTCAATCCCGGTGCAATTTCTGTGTTTCATTGTCAATATGAAGCTCCATGGGTTACAGTAAACACCCAGTGGTGCGTCACAATCTAATACTGGCCTCTCAGTAACGGCACGTATTCAGACTGTTTGAAGCATTGCTCCCCCTGGACGCAAGTCAGCATTCTGCCTACTATATTCAATCCCGATGCAATTTCAGTGTTTCATCGTCAATATGAAGCACCAAGGGTTACAGTAAACACCCAGTGGTGCGTCGCAATCTAATACTGGCCTCTCAGGAAAGGCACGTATACAGACTCTTTGAAGCACTGCTCCCCCTGGACGTAAGTCGGCATTGTGCCTACTATATTAAATCCCGATGCAATTTCTGTGTTTCATCGTCAATATGAAACTCCATGGGTTACAGTAAACACCCAGTGGTGCGTCGCAATCCAATACTGGCCTCTCAGGAAAGGCATGTATACAGATTGTTTGAAGCATTGCTCCCCCTGGACGTAAGTCGGCATTGTGCCTACTATATTTAATCCCGATGCAATTTCTGTGTTTCATCGTCAATATGATGCTCCAAGGGTTACAGTAAATACCCAGTGGTGCGTTGTATTCTTATACTGGCCTCTCAGTAACGGCACGTATACAGATTGTTTGACGCATTACACCCCCTGGACGTAAGTTGGCATTCTGCCTACTATATTCAATCCCGATGCAATTTCTGTGTTTCAACGTCAATATGGAGCTCCAAGGGTGACAGTAATCACCAAGTGGTGCGTCACAATCTAATACTTGCCTCTCAGTAACGGCACGTATACAGATTGTTTGAAGTATTGCTCCCCTGGGACGTAAGTCGGCATTGTGGCTACTATATTCTATCCCGATGCAATTTCTGTGTTTCATCGTCAATATGAAGCTCCAAGGGTTACAGTAAATACCCTGTGGTGGGCCGCCATCTAATACTGGTCTCTCAGTAACGGCACGTATACAGACTGTTTGAAGCATTGCTCCCCCTGGACGTAAGTCGGCATTGTGCCTACTATATTCTATCCCGATGCAATTTCTGTGTTTCATCGTCAATATGAAGCTCCAAGGGTTACAGTAAACACCCTGTGGTGCGCCTAAATCTAATACTAGCCTCTCAGTAACGGCACGTATACAGACTGTTTGAAGCATTGTCTAGCGTTAAAAGGTTTTTTGTTTGGCTTTTCGGATTTAACGAAATATAACATTGATGATGATAATTCATGGCAATGTTTGCCGACAAGATAAAGAATGCAACCTTTTATCACTAGTTTGCGTACTCACGGCAGTTCTCCTTGGCCGTTTCTTGGTACGACTTGGAAAAAGGGAGAAATTAATGAATGATCGACGATGCGTCGGTTCTCGATTGTGTTTAGGAGACGTACGGATTGATTGCGTGAAAATAGTTTCTCAAATGACCTCTTAACCCAGATTGCTTTCACGCAATCAGACTCTTCAATGAAATTACCTAAGGGACCTATTTGAATAATAAAAAAAATTGGAAATGAATGCAAAACAGTGAAATTTTGTAAAAAAAGTTGTCAGATCGTAAATTGAACACGTTAATGGTCTCCCAAATACAATCGGCACACCGCGATAAAGAGCGAACCTGTAACAAACTTCATTTAAACATAAACATTATTTGTGGTTAATTTAAAGAAAAGAATAAGCATAGATTTTCTGTACAGTGGAGGAAAAGTATATTCTCAAAGAAGAAAGGCGTTAAACTGTAAACATTACCAAATTTACAATGAATACAAAACTTACATTTTTATGTTTTTCTCATACATGGAGCAGGCCAACAATCGCTGCTTTTGTATGTGTGATATTTTGTAAAAATTAAGTGTCCTGGCGTGCGCGTGAGTATTTTTTATCGTCACTAGGTTTACAAAAGCGTTTTCTTTCTTGGTGATAACGTGGTTTTTCACACTAAACTTGTAGCGGTGCTACACAACACGTCTTAATAAGTCGGCAACCAAACATCAAATGTAATGAAGTACATGTTAACATATCGGCGACCAGAAGTACAACTCACTATAAAGACTCTAGAATTTTCCTAACAAATGATATATTGTTCTTTCTTCTGTTTCAAAGCTTCTTGCTATCAAGCGCTGCGGCAATGATTTTAAATATCTGCGCTCAGCGAGTCAGAGTGTTTAAAAGTACCTTTTAAACGCTGGCCGCGCGTCTTGGTGAAGACGAACGTTGTAAACAGATTTCGTTTTTTTTTTTTTACTCTTGTGTTGTCATGCTTAGTATCACTGCAAACTACAGCTTGGTGGCTGTCCTTTTCTCATATGCAAAATGTCTGAAATCCAATAATATCACATTGCTTCCCGCGTGAGGAGCGATGACTCCGTCAAGATCATCGAGACTCACGCGTAGTCGTGATATTATTGCTTTCGTGAAACAAGTTAGTATTACTTGCAAAAATTCTTTACAATAGATTTTACACACTGCATCAGGCAAAGTGGTTAACATACAGAGTATCACGTAAGTACGACTGAAATTGATAGTAATTTGTCCATAGGGTAACTACATGACAATTGAACTGTGCTCTTTCTAATGTATTGTACAAGGATAACAAATGTTCATTTCTCGGTAAAAGATAATGAAATTACGATAAAGATACACATACATAGATACATTATACATGGCATAATAAATGTAAAAAAAAATAACAAAGAAATAAATTACTTGACTTCGCAGGAAGTCTGGGTGCTGTGTGCACTCGTGGAAAAAAATATGTTACAAAAGATTGACATTCTTGTTTTACAATGGCAAATTACAGGAATATTTTTGTCGTTGTTTCGTCGAAGATTTCTTGCAGTAAATACGTAGCACTTTACTTATTTGGTAGGTATGAGTTGCACTGGGAGTGGTAGAACTTCGGGTATAAATGATAGCACTGCACTTGAGTGGGGAAATTGATTACACTTTCACAGTGGAGGAAAAGTAGGGCATCACTTTCACTGTGGAAGTTGGAGTAGTTGTCGGGGTGTGATGTTGCGCTGGAAATACGTCGTGGGTCAGGAACTGGAAGACTGGTTCTGCAACATGTTGAGCCGTATGGTGGCGGTCTCTATTTCACTTGACACTTGTCCGTGCTTCCATTTATGTTTTCGTACATGAAAAATACAGAAAAAAAATCTGTATTAGAATGTGCTTACTTACTAATAACTTAGTCTAAAAGAAAATTGGGTTAGGTAAGGATAACAATTGTTTATGTACATAAGGTCTCATTCTCTTAGGAATGTTTAGTTCTCATATTTATCTATTTTCCTGGTTTTATTTGGTTCGACACGTTTTCGTCATTACTCGGCCTGGTCAGTGAATTCGGTAGCAATTGTGAAAATCGAGCTTAAGACTCTTCCGATTAGCGTCTTTATAATTTCACAAGGTACATGAGTGCTTAATTCATTGCTTTATCATATTTTATTTTGAATGCATTTCAAACACATTTGGCATCCGCGCTCGTTGTGCAAAGAAAAATTGATTGTTGAGCGCTCTGCGTACACAGTGTTACGTCCGTTGGTCACAATCACGTGATAATAACTTGACAGTTCCACAACGCTAGCAGCAGTATTCTGCGAGAAGCAGAGCGTTTGGTGTCTACTAGCCGTGGTGTGAGTTTTTACACTGTTTTTCATCGACTCTGGATTACGGAAGCAGCCAGATGCGGCGACTCCCGCAGCTGTTTCGAAGAATGTGTCCGTGGAAAGGCGTACAGTACCGTTTGTGGTAAGTACAACACTTATTCACTTTCAATCTTCGGCTTTCTACATCGTGGTTTCGTGGTACAAGTACTTATAACATTACTTCACACGCGGTATTTCACACGTGCCCTTGGAGTTATCACCTTTTCAGTTCACACTTTATTATTAATTCGTGTTCACATTTATTTGGTCGTCATGTTAAGGTTCACACGCACCAATTTTATACGTGTCCATTAATTACTTGTCTATAGTCGGTTCACACGCAGCAGCACATTCGTGTCCATTTATTACTGACTGCATTATTACTACAAAGTACAGTTAACATTTAGTATACATATTATGTCTAAAAATTATTTACAAAGAAATATTTAGTCTCTGTGACTACAAGGCCTGACGAAAAGCGTGTCTGTTGTTCGTAGTTTGTGCTTCCAAGGCACTTTAGGTTTACACTTTGTTCGAAATCTTGTTATTCTTTTCTTTTTACAATAGTTACTCTTTTCGCAAGTTCAGCTCTTTTATTTTCTCTCTATTACGTCGTTAGTTTGAAGACATAGTCAATCTGGCTTCGTTTACGTGATGAACAGTTCGTGTTCAAACTACCATTGGGAAATTGGGAAGCTTGGTGTTCCCTGTCGTGCAATTGCACATAACAAATCTTAATTGAACTCACAATTTGCGAAGAATAAGCATAGCCCGTCGACAACCAATGTGTCACGACAATCCATTCGTATAGCCTGTATGTATCAATCATGCAACCAGCTCGTAAAATTCACTTCTCTACTGGATAAGGTAGGATGGTAAGGATACTGGTTAGAGGAAAACACAAAAGACTTTTATGGAGTGAAGAGATTTGAAGACACAGTGTTAATGACGTATGATATGATGAGCTTCACATAAATTATTATCACCTTAGTTTTTCATGACAAATAGTATAATTAAATCGATACAGTAGTTTCAGTGTCGTCTGATCCAGCTCTCTAAACAATTTTCTAGGCATATCTAAAATTACTTAAACCATGCATTAGCAGTGAACTGTGTCTGTTAACTATCTTCTGTTCCATGTATCGTAAAATTGTTTTCTAAAAAAAAAAAAATCATCGTATCTCGAGGACCTGAAATAGATATTTCAAGTACTAAATTAGTTTATTTATAAATGATCTTTGTAGGTATTTCAGCTGCACTGTGCCGTAAAATTGTTATGAGCGTATACGGTTTTCTCCGTATTATAATAAAATAATTGAGTTGCGCATTTCTTTCCTGCTACCTGGATCGTTGTTGACTTACTTGATTCTTATATGCTAAACTGCTGCTTTTTGCCTGCTGCGTTTCATAGGTGGTCTCATAAAATTTGTTGTCACACACTCCTTATGCATAACATAACATTTACCTCATTAGAGTAAGCGACCTTGATAATTTTTTTTTATTTTTTATTTTATTTTATTTTATTTTTTACCTACGAGCAATCATTATGGTCTGAATGATCATTTTAATTTATTTCATTCAAGAGGAGAGAGCTTTGCTATACTTAAAACTAGTGGTAGCAGGTGGCACTTAGCACGTCCCTACTATAATATTTGTCAGCTCTTTCGGCTGTGGCCGTTCATGGCTCAATTAACTTAAAACTAACTTACATCTAAGGCAGATCTTGCTCTCCTACAATAAATGTGTTTTACTTCAGGTGCTCATATAAATTACTTATCTTGTTGTGGCAGGTCGACAGGGTGTTAGTCCTGTGCACTACTCTTACATACGTTGGTACTTCACGCATAGTATGACAACTTATAGTGTGTGTGTATATTTTCTTTTAGCAGCTTAACTTAACAGATATTTTCAATGGTTGACTCGGTATTTCTTCAAGTCTGCGTGATGAAACAATCCTTTTATTCGTCCAGATACAGGGTCAGCTAATAGATAGCAACCAATGTGCGGCTTTCTTAAGATAATATATGGTCCTTCATACAAGTGCTGCCACTTGCGATTCTTATGATGAATCAAAGATGGTTTGAAGTGGGTCTTTAATAGCACTCGTTCATTTATACGATACGATAAGACTTTGCTAATGTGTTTGTCATGCGCCTTTTTTCTTAGGTTGGCATTAGTGGTTAAAGATATGAGAGCTTATTGGTCCCGCAGCTTCCCCATGGAGGCCTAAAGAAGCTGCTAATGATTTTCCGCCTGGGGTGGGGCTGAAATGTCAGTTATTTTTACTTGACTAGTATTTTGCGACATACCAGGTAGAAAATTTGCGTTCGTATCCCATACTACTTGTGCATCTGTTGATTGCGTGTTATTTGACATCGCGTTTGGTGCTTGGTTCGCCTGTGTGTAAAAAATAGTCGGATTTCCTTGGCTATTATAACCGGCGGTGTCAGGAAAAGCATCCGACGAATTGTCCTGACTATTGTTCCTGAACTGTTAATTGGGTTGGTGAGAAAATGTCGCATTTTTCGGCTGTGAAAAATTTATTTGCTGAGAGGGAGTGAAGTGACTCGGCTGACTGTACTGTTGTGGTCTGTTATAATTGTTCCATTTCTTTCCCTTGTGACGATTTCCATTATTCTTCTTGTTGTTCTGGTACTGGTAATTACCGTTATGATTTATCGGTGAATTACCGTATTGTTGCTGTGTATTTTGATAAATCGGATTGTACCTATTCTGGTGTGGATGTTTGTTATATTGTTTTCCATTACGGCGGTTGAAACTGTTATGATTGCCGTAAGGCTGAGCGTTTGGTTGTCCCGTGTTATGTTGGTACGACATTCCATTGACACAGTTTGTTATGTGCTGCTGCAGAGCGGGCGGTCCATTATTATAATTATTCCGCGCGCTCGCACGCACATCCTCATAGATCATATCCAAATTGTCAAGAACAGGAAGAAAGGCTTCTAGGTCTTCTTCACTCACATTAACTAGTTTTTCTCTTATTGACACAGAAAGTTTTGACTTTAAGATCATGATTACATCTTTGGTTGAAATGGGCGTGTCCCAATACTGAATTTTACGTAGATATTTTTCCAAATAACGTCTCAAACCTCCTCCTTTGGTGTTGAAAGGTTCGGCGTTGTAAACCTCCTTTCGGAGTCTTTGTTGTATACCTGAACTCCAGAATTTATTCAAAAAATGCTTTTCAAAATCTGCATAGGTGTGACATTTGTCTATTATTTCTGTACCCCAAATTGATCCTTCACAGTGTACATAGCCTAAGATGAACTGTATCCGCTGCCTGTCGTTCCATGATTCCGGAAAAGCACCTGTGAATGATTTTAGAAATACCATGGGATGTATATTTCGTTTTTCAGGTATAAAAGGCTGAAAAGCTCTGTGTTTTAGCACACTCTCGTCTCGCATTAGTTCAACGAGTGTTAGTTGATCGGCATGACTACGTGACGTAGAAGTTTCGCCACGCGTATTGTTTACTGTTGGTGAGAATTGTACCTGACACGCAGGATATTGACGACTATCGTGTTCTGGCGGTAGCGAATACTCACTTTGATTGTCACCTTGCAATTCCGTAACTTGTCGTTTTAGTTGATCTATATCATTGCTTAGCTGACGTTTCCATTCCGGAAGATCGTGGCTAAATGCTCGTCTGATTTCACCTAATTCACTGGTTAAAGTGCCACCAGAAGTACCGGGAGCGGTTAAGATTTCTGCTGTAGCAGATTTAACCGTACCCTTTAGTTCAGCGTGTACCTTGCTGACAATGTACTGTTCTTTGGATTGCATCCACTCTTCAAATTCCCTATTAAGTGTATTGCTTATACCGGTGTTGACATCTGCGATCTTTTTGTCAATATTGACATCGGATATTTGCTGAGCAAGGTCTTCGACTCGCTCGCCAACGTGGTTGACACTTTCTGTCAATTGGCTTACTCTCTTTGAAACATCACTGTAATGTTTCAAAGAGTCACTCGCAGTTGATTTACACACATCTATTTGGGCCTGCATATCTATGAACTTGCTACCAATATTGGTCTCGGCGGATTCCACCATCGAAAGAACACTATCCATTTTTGCGTGTACGGTTGCGTTTAGCTCGCTTGCGTAAGCAGTGGTAATGGCTTTAATTTTTTCCTCCATGGTGTCATTCGATTTTTTGATTTGTGCTTGGATGTCGGTAATAACAGAATTTATATTGTTCATTCGCACTTGAGTGTCCTCTACCCTTGATTCTAAACTGTTGAACCTGCTGTCACTTTGGTCTGCTAACTGACTGATTTGCGTTTCAATATTGTCACTTTGGTTTGTCAACTGACTGATTTGCGTTTCAATATTGTCACTTTGGTTTGTTAACTGTGCCATTCGAGTGTCAAGATTACCCATGTTTGCTTCAAAACTGGTTTTCATATCAGCAAACAATTTTAGTATATCTGACAGCGAGCATTCACGTGACTGCGACGCGGTCTGTGGCACCGACAGCTCACGTGTCGCTTCGTCCTGTGTTGTTCCCTCACTACGAGATTCAGGTTTGTTTACACCCGCGCGCAGTCTAAGTTGCCTTGGTTGCTCATCAGCCATCGTAAATTTAAAGTAGTTACACTGCACGAGCTAGAAAAAATAATTTTTTTTTTAATTATGATTTTCACTTGTCAGGTGCGCCAAGGATTTCGCGTCCTGATTTCTCAGATATTGCTTGCGCGTTATAAACAATTGAAACTCTGACACACGAAAATGCCAATATGGCAACGAGATAAAATAAATGAAAAACACTTATAGAGCACTGAAACTGGCGGCCATTGTGATTTACTAAAATGCACAACAATGGAAATTCTTGCTAACTATTTCTAACTATTGTAAGCGAAATGATGTGATAGAGGCGGATCTAATAGCAAAAGGAAACAGAAATTTGGAAATTAAATTGCTTGAGGAAAAGGAAAAAAGCGTAGAGAGTGAATGTCACGAGCCGACTAAATGCTCGGTACGCAAAGCTTCAAACGTAATGAAAAATCGTACTCACATTAGTTGTCTTGCGCGCTGCTATTTATTGCTGTTGTGGATTCTTGCTGCGATTTTCTGCATATGCGTCCTTTTTTTAGCACTGGTTTTGGCTTCCAATTTTCTCCAGATGGTAGCATGAAAGTAAAAAGAACAAATTAGTTTTTAAGTCGAGTCCCTGTTCGGGCGCATCTAGCGTTAAAAGGTTTTTTGTCTTTTGGCTTTTCGGATTTAACCAAATATAACATTGATGATAATAATTCATGGCAATGTTTGCCGACAAGATAAAGAATGCAACCTTTTAACACTAGATTGCGTACTCACGGCAGTTCTCCTTGGCCGTTTCTTGGTACGACTTGGAAAAAGAGAAAAATTAATGAATGATCGACGATGCGTCGGTTCTCGATTGTGTTTAGGAGACGTACGGATTGATTGCGTGAAAATAGTTTCTCAAATGACCTCTTAACCCGGATTGCTTTCACGCAATCAGACTCTTCAATGAAATTACCTAAGGGACCTATTTGAATAATAAAAAAAATTGGAAATGAATGCAAAACAGTGAAATTTTGTAAAAAAAGTTGTCAGATCGTAAATTGAACACGTTAATGGTCTCCCAAATACAATCGACACACCACGATAAAGAGCGAACCTGTAACAAAGTTCATTTAAACATAAACATTATTTGTGGTTAATTTAAAGAAAAGAATAAGCATAGATTTTCTGTACAGTGGAGGAAAAGTATATTCTCAAAGAAGAAAGGCGTTAAACTATAAACATTACCAAATTTACAATGAATACAAAACTTACATTTTTATATTTTTCTCATACATGGAGCAGGCCAACAATCGCTGCTTTTGTATGTGTGATATTTTGTAAAAATTAAATGTCCTGGCGTGCGCGTAAGTATTTTTTATCGTCACTAGGTTTAAAAAAGCGTTTTCTTTCTTGGTGATAACGTGGTTTTTCACACTAAACTTGTAGCGGTGCTACACAACACGTCTTAATAAGTCGGCAACCAAACATCAAAGGTAATGAAGTACATGTTAACATATCGGCGACCAGAAGTACAACTCACTATAAAGACTCTAGAATTTTCCTAACAAATGATATATTGTTCTTTCTTCTGTATCAAAGCTTCTTGCTATCAAGCGCTGCGGCAATGATTTTAAATATCTGCGCTCAGCGAGTCAGAGTGTTTAAAAGTACCTTTTAAACGCTGGCCGCGCGTCTTGGTGAGGACGAACGTTGTAAACAGATTTCGTTTTTTTTTTTTACTCTCGTGTTGTCATGCTTAATATCACTGCAAACTACAGCTTGGTGGCTGTCCTTTTCTCATATGACAAATTTGTATGAAATCCAATAATATCACAATTGCTCCCCCTGGACGTAAGTCGGCATTGTGCCTACTATATTCAATCCCGATGCAATTTCTGTGTTTCATCGTCAATATGAAGCTCCAAGTGTTACAGTAAACACCCAGTGGTGCGTCGCCATCTAATACTGAACTCTCAGGAATGGCACGTATACAGACTGTTTGAAGCATTGCTCCCCCTGAACGTAAGTCGACATTGTGCCTACTATATTCAATCCCGATGCAATTTTGTGTTTCATCGTCAATATGAAGCTCCAAGGGTTACAGTAAACACCCAGTGGTGCGTCGCAATCTAATACTGGCCTCTCAGGAAAGGCACGTATACAGACTGTTTGAAGCATTGCTCCCCCAGGACGTAAGTCGGCATTGTGCCTAATATATTTAATCCCGATGCAATTTCTGTGTTTCATCGTCAATATGATGCTCCAGTGGTTACAGTAAACACCCAGTGGTGCGTCGCAATCTAATACTGGCCTCTCAGTAACGGCACGTATACAGACTGTTTGAAGCATTGCTCCCCCTGGACGTAAGTCGGCATTGTGCCTACTATATTCTATCCCGATGCAATTTCTGTGTTTCATTGTCAATATGAAGTTCCAAGGGTTACAGTAAACACCCAGTGGTGAGTCGCAATCTAATACTGGCCTCTCAGTAACGGCACATATACAGACTGTTTGAAGCATTACTCCCCCTGGACGTAAGTCGGCATTGTGCCTACTACACTCCTGGAAATGGAAAAAAGAACACATTGACACCGGTGTGTCAGACCCACCATTTTTGCTCCGGACACTGCGAGAGGGCTGTACAAGCAATGATCACACGCACGGCACAGCGGACACACCAGGAACCGCGGTGTTGGCCGTCGAATGGCGCTAGCTGCGCAGCATTTGTGCACCGCCGCCGTCAGTGTCAGCCAGTTTGCCGTGGCATACGGAGCTCCATCGCAGTCTTTAACACTGGTAGCATGCCGCGACAGCGTGGACGTGAACCGTATGTGCAGTTGACGGACTTTGAGCGAGGGCGTATAGTGGGCATGCGGGAGGCCGGGTGGACGTACCGCCGAATTGCTCAACACGTGGGGCGTGAGGTCTCCACAGTACATCGATGTTGTCGCCAGTGGTCGGCGGAAGGTGCACGTGCCCGTCGACCTGGGACCGGACCGCAGCGACGCACGGATGCACGCCAAGACCGTAGGATACTACGCAGTGCCGTAGGGGACCGCACCGCCATTTCCCAGCAAATTAGGGACACTGTTGCTCCTGGGGTATCGGCGAGGACCATTCGCAACCGTCTCCATGAAGCTGGGCTACGGTCCCGCACACCGTTAGGCCGTCTTCCGCTCCCGCCCCAACATCGTGCAGCCGCCCGCCTCCAGTGGTGTCGCGACAGGCATGAATGGAGGAACGAACGGAGACGTGTCGTCTTCAGCGATGAGAGTCGCTTCTGCCTTGGTGCCAATGATGGTCGTATGCGTGTTTGGCGCCGTGCAGGTGAGCGCCACAATCAGGACTGCATACGACCGAGGCACACAGGGCCAACACCCGGCATCATGGTGTGGGGAGCGATCTCCTACACTGGCCGTACACCACTGGTGATCGTCGAGGGGACACTGAATAGTGCACGGTACATCCAAACCGTCATCGAACCCATCGTTCTACCATTCCTAGACCGGCAAGGGAACTTGCTGTTCCAACAGGACAATGCACGTCTGCATGTATCCCGTGCCACTCAACGTGCTCTAGAAGGTGTAAGTCAACTACCCTGGCCAGCAAGATCTCCGGATCTGTCCCCCATTGAGCATGTTTGGGACTGGATGAAGCGTCGTCTCACGTGGTCTGCACGTCCAGCACGAACGCTGGTCCAACTGAGGCGCCAGGTGGAAATGGCATGGCAAGCCGTTCCACAGGACTACATCCAGCATCTCTACGATCGTCTCCATGGGAGAATAGCAGCCTGCATTGCTGCGAAAGGTGGATATACACTGTACTAGTGCCGACATTGTGCATGCTCTGTTGCCTGTGTCTATGTGCCTGTGGTTCTGTCAGTGTGATCATGTGATGTATCTGACCCCAGGAATGTGTCAATAAAGTTTCCCCTTCCTGGGACAATGAATTCACTGTGTTCTTATTACAATTTCCAGGAGTGTATATTCAATCCCGATGCAATTTCTGTGTTTCATAGTCAATATAAAGCTCCAAGGGTTACAGTAAACACCCAGTGGTGCGTCGCAATCTAATACTGGCCTCTCTGGAAAGGCACGTATACAGACTGTTTGAAGGATTGCTCCCCCTGAACGTAAGTCGGCATTGTGCCTACTATATTCAATTCCGATGCAATTTCTGTGTTTCATCGTCAATATTAAGCTCCAAGGGTTACAGTTAACACCCAGAGGTGAGTCGCGATCTAAAACTGGCCTCTCAGGAAAGGCACGTACACAGACTCTTTGAAGCATTGCTCCCCCTGGACGTAAGTCGGCATTGTGCCTACTATAATCAATCCCGATGCAATTTCTGTGTTTCATCGTCAATATGAAGCTCCAAGGGTTACAGTAAACATCCAGTGGTGCGTCGCAATCTAATACTGGCCTCTCTGTAACGGCACGTATACTGACTGTTTGAAGCATTGTTCCCGCTGGACGTAAGTCGGCATTGTGCCTACTATATTCAATCCCGATGCAATTTCTGTGTTTCATCGTCAATATGAAGCTCCAAGGGTTACAGTAAACACCCAGAGGTGAGTCGCAATCTAAAACTGGCCTCTCAGGAAAGGCACGTACACAGACTCTTTGAAGCATTGCTCCCCCTGGACGTAAGTCGGCATTGTGCCTACTATATTCAATCCCGATGCAATTTCTGTGTTTCATCGTCAATATGAAGCTCCAAGGGTTACAGTAAACATCCAGTGGTGCGTCGCAATCTAATACTGGCCTCTCTGTAACGGCACGTATACTGACTGTTTGAAGCATTGTTCCCGCTGGAGGTAAGTCGGCATTGTGCCTACTATATTCAATCCCGATGCAATTTCTGTGTTTCATCGTCAATATGAAGCTCCAATGGTTACAGTAAACACCCAGTGGTGCGTCGCAATCTAATACTGGCCTCTCTGTAATGGCACGTATAAAGACTCTTTGAAGCATTGCTCCCGTGAACGTAAGTCGGCACTGTGCCTACTATATTCAATCCCGATGCAATTTCTGTGTTTCATCGTCAATATGAAGCTCCAAGGGTTACAGTAAACTCCCAGTGGCGCGTCGCAGTCTAATACTGGCCTCTCAGAAACGGCACGTATACAGACTGTTTGAAGCATTACTCCCCCTGGACGTAACTCCGCATTATGCCTACTATATTCAATCCCGATGCAATTTCTGTGTTTCATCGTCAATATGAAGCTCCAAGGGTTACAGTAAATACCCAGTGGTGAGTCACAATCTAATACTGGCCTCTCAGTAACGGCACATATACAGACTGTTTGAAGCATTGCTCCCCCTGGACGCAAGTCAGCATTGTGCCTACTATATTCAATCCCAATGCAATTTCTGTCTTTCATCGTCAATATGAAGCTCCACTGGTTACAGTAAACTCCCAGTGGTGCGTCGCAATCTAATACTGGCCTCTCAGGAAAGGCACTTATACAGACAGTTTGAAGCATTACTCCCCCTGGACGTAAGTCCGCATTATGCCTACTATATTCAATCCCGATGCAATTTATGTGTTTCATCGTCAATATGAAGCTCCAAGACTTACAGTAAACACCCAGTGGTGCGTCGCAATCTAATACTGGCCTCTCAGTAACGGCACATATACAGACTGTTCGAAGCAATAATTCCCCTGGACGTAAGTCGGCATTGTGCCTACTATATTCAATCCCGATGCAATTTCTGTGTTTCATCGTCAAAATGAAGCTCCAAGGGTTACAGTAAACACCCAGTGGTGCGTCGCAATCTAATACTGGCCTCTCAGGAAAGGCACGTATACAGACTGTTTGAAGCATTGCTCCCCCTGTACGTAAGTCGGCATTGTGCCTACTATATTCAATCCCGATGCAATTTCTGTGTTTCATCGTCAATATGAAGCTCCAGGGGTTACAGTAAATTCCCAGTGGTGCGTCGCAATCTAATACTGGCCTCTCAGGAGAGGCACGTATACAGACTGTTTAAAGCATTGCTCCCCCTGGACGTAAGTCGGCATTGTGCCTACTATATTTAATCCCGACGCAATTTCTGTGTTTCATCGTCAATATGATGCTCCAAGGTTTACAGTAAACACCCAGTGGTGCGTCGCAATCTAATACTGGCCTCTCAGGAAAGGCACGTATACAGACTGTTTGAAGCATTGCTCCCCCTGTACGTAAGTCGGCATTGTGCCTACTATATTCAATCCCGATGCAATTTCTGTGTTTCATCGTCAATATGAAGCTCCAGGGGTTACAGTAAATTCCCAGTGGTGCGTCGCAATCTAATACTGGCCTCTCAGGAGAGGCACGTATACAGACTGTTTAAAGCATTGCTCCCCCTGGACGTAAGTCGGCATTGTGCCTACTATATTTAATCCCGACGCAATTTCTGTGTTTCATCGTCAATATGATGCTCCAAGGGTTACAGTAAACACCCAGTGGTGCGTCGTATTCTAATACTGGCCTCTCAGTAATGGCACGTATAAAGATTGTTTGAAGCATTACACCCCCTGGACAAAAGTTGGCATTCTGCCTACTATATTCAATCCCGATGCAATTTCTGTGTTTCATCGTCAATATGGAGATCCAAGGGTTACAGTAATCACCAAGTGGTGCGTCACAATCTAATATTTGCCACTAAGTAACGGCACATATACAGACTGTTTGAAGCATTACTCCCCCTGGACGTAAGTCGGCATTGTGCCTACTATATTCAATCCCGATGCAATTTCTGTGTTTCATCGTCAATATGAAGCTCCAAGGGTTACAGTAAACTCCCAGTGGTGCGTCGCAGTCTAATACTGGCCTCTCAGGAAAATCACGTATACAGACTGATTCAAGCTTTACTCCCCCTGGACGTAAGTCCGCATTATGCCTACTATATTCATTCCCGATGCAATTTCTTTGTTTCTTCGTCAATATGAAGCTCCAAGGGTTACAGTAAATACCCAGTGGTGCGTCGCAATCTAATATTGGCCTCGCAGTAACGGCACATATACAGACCGTTTGAAGCATTGCTCCCCCTGGACGTAAGTCGGCATTGTGCCTACTATATTCAATCCCGATGCAATTTCTGTGTTACAGTGTCAATATGAAGCTCCAAGGGTTACAGTAAACTCCCAGTGGTGCGTCGCAGTCTAATACTGGCCTCTCAGGAAAGGCACGTATACAGACTCTTTGAAGCATTACTCTTCCTGGACGTAAGTCCGCATTATGCCTACTATATTCAATCCCGATGCAATTACTGTGTTTCATCGTCAATATGAAGCACCAAGGGTTACAGTAAATACCCAGTGGTGCGTCGCAATCTAATACTGGCCTCTCAGTAACGGCATATATACAGACTGTTTGAATCATTGCCCCCCTGGACGTAAGACGGCATTGTGCCTACTATATTAAATCCCGATGCAACTATTGTGTTTCATCGTCAATATGAAGCTCCAAGGATTACAGTAAACACCCAGTGGTGCGTCGCAATCTAATACTGGCCTCTCAGGAAAGGCACGTATACAGACTGTTTGAAGCATTGCTCCCCCTGGACGTAAGCCGGCATTGTGCCTACTATATTTAATCCAGTTGCAATTTCTGTGTCTCATCGTCAATATGATGAACCAAGGGTTACAGTAAACACCCAGTGGTGCGTCGCATTCTAATACTGGCCTCTCAGTAACGGCACGTATACAGATTGTTTGAAGCATTACACCCCCTGGACGTAAGTTGGCATTCTGCCTACTATATTCAGTCCCGATGCAATTTCTGTGTTTCATCGTCAATATGGAGCTCCAAGGGTTACAGTAATCACCAAGTGGTGCGTCACAATCTAATACTTGCCTCTCAGTAACGGCACGTATACAGACCGTTCGAAGCATTGCTCCCCTGGGACGTAAGTCGTCATTGTGCCTACTATATTATCCCGATGCAATTTCTGTGTTTCATCGTCAATATGAAGCTCCAAGGGTTGCAGTAAACACCCAGTGGTTCGTCGCAATCTAATACTGGCCTCTCAGGAAAGGCACGTACACCGACTGTTTGAAGCATTGCTCCCCTGGACGTTAGTTGGCATTGCGCCTACTATATTCAGTCCCGATGCAATTTCTGTGTTTCATCGTCAATATGAAGCTCCAAGGGTTACAGTAAACACCCAGTGGTGCGTCGCAATCTAATACTGGCCTCTCAGGAAAGGCACGTATACAGACTGTCTGTAGCATTACTCTCCCTGGACGTAAGTCGGCAATGTACCCACTATATTATATCCCGATGCAATTTCTGTGTTTCATCGTCAATATGAAGCTCCAAGGGTTACAGTAAACCCCCAGTGGTGCGTCGCAATCTAATACTGGCCTCTCAAGAAAGGCACGTATACAGACTGTTTGAAGCATTGGTCCTCCTGGACGTAAGTCAGCATTCTGCCTACTATATTTAATCCCGATGCAATTTCTGCGTTTCATCGTCAATATGAAGCTCCAAGGGTTACAGTAAACACCCAGTGGTGCGTCGCAATCTAATACTGGCCTCTCAGGAAAGGCACGTACACCGACTGTTTGAAGCATTGCTCCCCTGGACGTTAGTTGGCATTGCGCCTACTATAATCAATCCCGATGCAATTTCTGTGTTTCATCGTCAATATGTAGCTCCAACGGTTACATTAAATACCCAGTGTTGCGTCGCAATCTAATACTGGCCTCTCAGTAACGGCACATATACAGACTTTTTGAAGCATTACTCCCCTTTGATGTAAGTCGGCATTGTGCCTACTATATTCAATCCCGACGCAATTTCTGTGTTTCATCGTCAATATGAAGCTCCAAGGGTTACAGTAAACTCCCAGTGGTGCGTCGCAGTCTAATACTGGCCTCTCAGTAACGGCACGTATACAGACTGTTTGAAGCATTACTCCCCCTGGACGTAAGTCCGCATTATGCCTACTATATTCAATCCCGATGCAATTTCTGTGTTTCATCGTCAATATGTAGCTCCATGGGGTACAGTAAATACCCAGTGGTGCGTCGCAATCTAATACTGGCCTCTCAGTAACGGCACATATACAGACTTTTTCAAGCATTACTCCCCCTGGATGTAAGTCGGCATTGTGCCTACTATATTAAATCCCGATGCAATTTCTGTGTTTCATCGCCAACATGAAGCTCCAAGGGTTACAGTAAACTCCCAGTGGTGTGTCGCAGTCTAATACTGGCCTCTCAGGTAAGGCACGTATACAGACTGTTTGAAGCATTACTCCCCCTTTACGTAAGTCCGCATTATGCGTACTATATTCAATCCCGATGCAATTTCTTTGTTTCATCGTCAATATGAAGCTCCGAGGGTTACAGTAAATACCCAGTGGTGCGTCGCAATCTAATACTGGCCTCTCAGTAACGGCACGTATACAGACTGTTTGAAGCATTACTCCCCCTGGACGTGAGTCGGCATTGTGCCTACTATATTTAATCCCGATGCAATCTCTGCGTTTCATCGACAGTATGATGCTCCAAGGGTTACAGTAAACACCCAGTGGTGCGTCGCATTCTAATACTGGCCTCTCAGTAGCGGCACGAATACAGATTGTTTGAAGCATTACACCCCCTGGACGTAAGTTGGCATTCTGCCTACTATATTCAATCCCGATGCAATTTCTGTGTTTCATCGTCAATATGGAGCTCCAAGGGTTACAGTAATCACCAAGTGGTGCGTCACAATCTAATACTGGCCTCTCAGTAACGGCACATATACAGACTGTTTGATGCATTGCTCCCCCTGGACGCAAGTCAGCATTGTGGCTACTATATTCAATCCTGATGCAATTTCTGTGTTTCATCGTCAATATGAAGCACCAAGGGTTACAGTAAACACCCAGTGGTGCGTCGCAATCTAATACTGGCCTCTCAGGGAAGTCACGTATACAGACTGTTTGAAGCATTGCTCCCCCTGGACGTAAGTCGGCATTGTGCCTACTATATTCAATCCCGATGCAATTTCTGTGTTTCATCGTCAATATGAAGCTCCAAGGGTTACAGTAAATACCCAGTGGTGCGTCGCAATCTAATACTGGCCTCTCAGTAACGGCACATATACAGACTGTTTGAAGCATTACTCCCCCTGGACGTAAGTCGGCATTGTGCCTACTATATTCAATCCCGATGCAATTTCTGTGTTTCATCGTCAATATGATGCTCCAAGGGTTACAGTAAACTCCCAGTGGTGCGTCGCAGTCTAATACTGGCCTGTCAGGAATGGCACGTATACAGACTGTTTGAAACATTACACTCCCTGGACGTAAGTAAGCATTATACCTACTATATTAAATCCCGATGCAATTTTTGTGTTTCATCCACAATATGAAGCTCCAAGGGTTACAGTAAACACCCAGTGGTGCGTCGCAATCTAATAATGGCCTCTCAGGAAAGGCACGTATACAGACTGTTTGAAGCATTGCTCCCCCTGGACGTAAGTCGGCATTGTGCCTACTATATTCAATCCCGATGCAATTTCTCTGTTTCATCGTCAATATGGAGCTCCAAGGGTTACAGTAATCACCAAGTGCTGCGTCACAATCTAATACTTGCCTCTCAGTAACGGCACGTATACAGACTGTTTGAAGCATTGCTGCCCTTGGACGTAAGTCGGCATTGTGCCTACTATATTCAATCCCGATTCAATTTCTTAGTTTCACCGTCAATATGAAGCTCCAAGTGTTACAGTAAACACCCAGTGGTGCATCGCAATCTAATACTGGCCTCTCAGGAAAGGCATGTACACCGACTGTTTGAAGCATTGCTCCCCTGGACGTTAGTTGGCATTGCGCCTACTATATTCAATCACGATGCAATTTCTGTGTTTCATCGTCAATATGAATCTCCAAGGGTTACAGTAAACACCCAGTGGTGCGTCGCAATCTAATACTGGCCTCTCTTGAAAGGCACGTATACAGACTGTTTGTAGCTTTACTCTCCCTGGACGTACGTCGGCAATGTACCTACTATATTCAATCCCGATGCAATTTCTGTGTTTCATCGTCATTATGAAGCTCCAAGGGTTACAGTAAACACCCAGTGGTGCGTCGCAATCTAATACTGGGCTCTCAAGAAAGGCACGTATACAGACTGTTTGATGCATTACTCCCCCTGGACGTAAGCCGGCATTGTGCCTACTATATTTAATCCCGATGCAATTTCTGTGTTTCATCGTCAATATGAAGCTCGAAGGGTTACAGTAAATACCCAGTGGTGCGTCGCATTTTAATACTGGCCTCTCAGTAACGGCACGTATACAGACTGTTTGAATCATTACACCCCCTGGACGTAAGTCGGCATTCTGCCTACTATATTCAATCCCGATGCAATTTCTGTGTTTCATCGACAATATGGAGCTCCAAGGGTTACAGTAAACACCAAGTGGTGCGTCACAATCTAATACTGGCCTCTCAGTAACGGAACGTATACAGACTGTTTGAAGCTTTGCTCCCCTGGGAGGTAAGTCGGCATTGTGCCTACTATATTCTATCCCGATGCAATTTCTGTGTTTCATCGCTAATATGAAGTTCCAAGGGTTACAGTAAACACCCTGTGGTGCGCCGCAATCTAATACTGGCCTCTCAGTAAGGCACGTATACAGAATGTTTGAAGCATTGCTCCCCCTGGACATAAGTCGGCATTGTGCCTACTATATTCAATCCCGATGCAATTTCTGTGTTTCATCGTCAATATGTTGCTCCAGTGGTTACAGTAAACACCCAGTGGTGCGTCGCAATCTAATACTGGCCTCTCAGTAACGGCACGCACATAGACTCTTTGAAGCATTGCTCCCCCTGGACGTAAGTCGGCATTGTGAATACTATATTCAATCCCGATGCAATTTCTGTGTTTCATCGTCAATATGAAGTTCCAAGGGTTACAGTAAACACCCAGTGGTGCGTGGCAATCTAATATTGGCCCCTCCGTGACGGCACGTATAAAGACTGTTTGAAGCATTGCTCCCCCTGAACGTAAGTCGTCATTGTGCCTACTATATTCAATCCCGATGCAATTTCTGTGTTTCATCGTCAATATGAAGCTCGAAGGGTTACAGTAAACACCCAGTGGTGCGTCGCAATCTAAAACTGGCCTCTCAGGAAAGACACGTACACAGATTCTTTGAAGCATTGCTCCCCCTGGACGTAAGTCGGCATTGTGCCTACTATATTCAATCCCGATGCAATTTCTGTGTTTCATCGTCAATATGAAGCTCCAAGGGTTACAGTAAACACCCAGTGGTGCGTCGCAATCTAATACTGGCCTCTCTGTAACGGCACGTATACAGACTGTTTGAAGCATTGCTCCCCCTGGACGTAATTTGGCATTGTGCCTACTATATTCAATCCCGATGCAATTTCTGTGTTTCATCGTCAATATGAAGCTCCAAGGTTGGCAGTATAGGCCCAGTGGTGCGTCGCAATCTAATACTGGCCTCTCAGGAAAGGCACGTATAGAGACTGTCTGAAGCAATACTCCCAATGGGCGTAAGTCGGCATTGTGCCTACTATATTCAATCCCAATGCAATTTATGTGTTTCATCCTCAATATGAAGCTCCAAGGGTTACCGTAAACACCCAGTGGTGCGTCGCAATCTAATACTGGCCTCTCAGGAAAGGCATCTATAGAGACTGTTTGAAGCATTACTCCCCCTGGACGTAAGTCGGCATTGTGCCTACTATATTCAATCCCGATGCAATTTCAGTGTTTCATTCTCAATATGAAGCTCCAAGGGTTACAGTCAACACCCAGTGGTGTGTCGCAGTCTAATACTGGCCTCAATGTAACGGCACGTGTACAGACTGTTTGAAGCATTGCTCCCCTTGGACGTAAGTCGGCATTGTGCCTACTATATTCAATCCCGATGCAATTTCTGTGTTTCATCGTCAATATGAAGCTCCAAGGTTGGCAGTAAAGGCCCAGTGGTGCGTCGCAATCTAATACTGGCCTCTCAGGAAAGGCACGTATACAGACTGTTTGAAGCATTACTCCCCCTGGGCGTAAGTCGTCATTGTGCTTACTATATTCAATCCCAATGCAATTTATGTGTTTCATCGTCAATATGAAGCTCCAAGGGTTACCGTAAACACCCAGTGGTGCGTCGCAATCTAATACTGGCCTCACAGGAAAGGCACGTATAGATACTGTTTGAAGCATTACTCCCCCTGGACGTAAGTCGGCATTGTGCCTACTATATTCAATCCCGATGCAATTTCAGTGTTTCATTCTCAATATGAAGCTCCAAGGGTTACAGTAAACACCCAGTGGTGTGTCGCAGTCTAATACTGGCCTCAATGTAACGGCACGTATACAGACTGTTTGAAGCATTGCTCCCCCTGGACGTAAGTCGGCATTGTGCCTACTATATTCAATCCCGATGCAATTTCTGTGTTTCATCGTCAATATGAATCTCCAAGGGTTACAGTAAACACCCAGTGGTGCGTCGCAATCTAATACTGGCCCCTCAGTAACGGCACATATACAGACTGTTTGAAGCATTACTCCCCCTTGACGTAAGTCGACATTGTGCCTACTATATTCAATCCCGATGCAATTTCTGTGTTTCATCGTCAATAAGAAGCTCCAAGGGTTACAGTAAACACCCAGTGGGGAGTCGCAATCTAATACTGGCCTCTAAGGAAAGTCATGTATACAGACTGTTTGTAGCATAACTCTCCCTGGACGTAAGTCGGCATTGTGCCTACAATATTCAATCCCGATGCAATTTCTGTGTTTCATCGTCAATATGAAGCTCCAAGAGTTACAGTAAACACCCTGTGGTGCGTCGCAATCTAATACTGGCCTCTCACTACCGGCACGTATATAGACTGTTTGAAGCATTACTCCCCCTGGACGTAAGTCGGCATTGTGCCTACTATATTCAATCCCGATGCAATTTCTGTGTTTCATCGTCAATATGAAGCTCCAAGGTTGGCAGTAAAGGCCCAGTGGTGCGTCGCAATCTAATACTGGCCTCTCAGGAAAGGCACGTATACAGACTGTTTGAAGCATTACTCCCCCTGGGCGTAAGTCGGCATTGTGCCTACTATATTCAATCCCAATGCAATATATGTGTTTCACCGTCAATATGAAGCTCCAAGGGTTACCGTAAACACCCAGTGGTGCGTCGCAATCTAATACTGGCCTCACAGGAAAGGCACGTATAGAGACTGTTTGAAGCATTACTCCCCCTGGACGCAAGTCGGCATTGTGCCTACTGTATTCAATCCCGATGCAATCTCAGTGTTTCATTCTCAATATGAAGCTCCAAGGGTTACAGTAAACACCCAGTGGTGTGTCGCAGTCTAATACTGCCCTCAATGTAACGGCACGTATACAGACTGTTTGAAGCATTGCTCCCCCTGGACGTAAGTCGGCATTGTGCCTACTATATTCAATCCCGATGCAATTTCTGTGTTTCATCGTCAATATGAAGCTCCAAGGGTTACAGTAAACACCCAGTGGTGCGTCGCAATCTAATACTGGCCCCTCAGTAACGGCACATATACAGACTGTTTGAAGCATTACTCCCCCTGGACGTAAGTCGACATTGTGCCTACTATATTCAATCCCGATGCAATTTCTGTGTTTCATTGTCAATAAGAAGCTCCAAGGGTTACAGTAAACACCCAGTGGGGCGTCGCAATCTAATACTGGCCTCTCAGGAAAGGCATGTATACAGACTGTTTGTAGCATTACTCACCCTGGACGTAAGTCGGCATTGTGCCTACAATATTCAATCCCGATGGAATATCTGTGTTTCATCGTCAATATGAAGCTCCAAGGGTTACAGTAAACACCCTGTGGTGCGTCGCAATCTAATACTGGCCTCTCAGTACCGGCACGTACATAGACTGTTTGAAGCATTACTCCCCCTGGACGTAAGTCGGCATTGTGCCTACTATATTCAATCCCGATGCAGTTTCTGTGTTTCATCGTCAATAGGAAGCTCCATGGGTTACAGTAAACACCCAGTGGTGCGTCGCAATCTAATACTGGGATCTCAGGAAAGGCACGTATACAACTGTATGAAGCATTGCTCCCCCTGGACGTAAGTCGGCATTGTGCCTACTGTATTCAATCCCGATGCAATATCTGTGTTTCATCGGCAATATGAAGCTCCAAGGGTTACAGTAAACACCCAGTGGTGCGTCGCAATCTAATACTGGCCCCTCAGTAACGGCACATATACAGACTGTTTGAAGCATTACTCCCCCTGGACGTAAGTCGACATTGTGCCTACTATATTCAATCCAGATGAAATTTCTGTGTTTCATCGTCAATATGAAGCTCCAAGGGTTACAGTAAACATCCAGTGGGGCGTCGCAATCTAATACTGGCCTCTCAGGAAAGGCATGTATACAGACTGTTTGTAGCATTACTCTCCCTGGACGTAAGTCGGCATTGTGCCTACTATATTCAATCCCGATGCAATTTCTGTGTTTCATCGTCAATATGAAGCTCCAAGAGCTACAGTAAACACCCAGTGGTGCGTCGCAATCTAATACTGGTTTCTCAGTACGGCACATATACAGACTGTTAGAAGCATTACTCCCCCTGGACGTAAGTAGGCATTGTGCCTACTATATTCAATCCCGATGCAATTTCTGTGTTTCTTCGTTAATATGAAGCTCCAAGGGTTACAGTAAACACCCAGTGGTGCGTCGCAGTCTAATACTGGCCTCACAGTAACGGCACATATACAGACTGTTTGAAGCATTCCTCCCCCTGGACGTAAGTCGGCATTGTGCCTAATATATTGAATCCCGTAGAAATTTCATTGTTTCATCGTCAATATGAAGCTCCAAGGGTTACAGTAAACACCCAGTGGTGCGTCGCAATATAATACTGGTATCTCAGTAACGGCACGTATACAGACTGTTTGAAGCATTGCTCCACCTGGACGTAAGTCGGCATTGTGCCTACTATATTCAATCCGGATGCAATTTCTGTGTTTTATCGTCAATATGAAGCTCCAAGGGTTACAGTAAACTCCCAGTGGTGCGTCGCAGTTTAATACTGGCCTCTCAGGAAAGGCACGTATACAGACTGTTTGAAGCATTACTCCCCCTGGACGTAAGTCGGCATTGTGCCTACTATATTCAATCCCGATGCAATTTCTATGTTTCATCGTCTATATGAAGCTCCAAGGGTTACAGTAAACACCCAGTGGTGCGTCGCAATCTATTACTGGCCTCTCAGTAACGGCACATATACAGACTGTTTGAAGCGTTCCTCCCCCTGGACTTAAGGCGGCATTGTGCCTATTATATTCAATCCCGATGCAATTTCCGTGTTTCATCGTCAATATGAAGCTCCAAGGGTTACAGTAAACACCCAGTGGTGCGCCACAATCTAATACTGGCCTCTCAGGAAAGGCACGTATACAGACTGTTTGAAGCATTGCTCCCCCTGGACGTAAGTCGACATTGTGCCTACTATATTCAATCCCGATGCAATTTCTGTACTTCATCGTCAATATTAAGCTCCAAGGGTTACAGTAAACACCCAGTGGTGCGTCGCAATCTAATACTAGCCTCTCAGTAACGGCACATATACAGACTGTTTGAAGCATTTCTCCCCCTGGACGTAAGTCGGCATTGTGCCTACAATATTCAATCCCGATGCAATTACTGTGTTTCATCGTCAATATGAAGCTCCAAGAGTGGCAGTAAATACCCAGTGGTGCGTCGCAATCTAATACTGGCCTCTCTGTAACGGCACATATTCAGACTGTTTGAAGCATTACTCCCCCTGGGCGTAAGTCGGTATTGTGCCTACTATATTCAATCCCAATGCAATATCTGTGTTTCATCGTCAACATGAAGCTCCAAGGGTTACAGTAAACACCCAGTGGTGCGTCGCAATATAATACTAGTAACTCGGTAACGGCACAGATACAGACTGTTTGAAGCATTGCTCCCCCCTGGCCGTAAGTCGGCATGGTGCCTACTATATTCAATCCCGATGCAATTTCTGTGTTTCATCGTCAATATGAAGCTCCAAGGGTTACAGTAAACACCCAGTGGTGTGTCGCAATCTAATACTGGCCTCAATGTAACGGCACGTATACATACTGTTTGAAGCATTGCTTCCCCTGGACGTATGTCGGCATTGTGCCTTCTATATTCAATCCCGATGCAATTTCTGTGTTTCATCGTCAATATGAAGCTCCAAGGGTTACAGTAAACACCCAGTGGTGCGTCGCAATCTAATACTGGCCTCTCAGGAAAGGCACGTATACAGACTGTTTGTAGCATTACTCTCATTGGACGTAAGTCGGCATTGTGCCTACTATATTCAATCCCGATGCAATTTCTGTGTTTCATCGTCAATATGAAGCTCCAAGGGTTACAGTAAACACCCAGTGGTGTGTCGCAATCTAATACTCGCCTCTCAGTAACGGCACATATACAGACTGTTTGTATCATTACTCCCACTGGACGTAAGTCGGCATTGTGCCTACTATATGCAATCCCGATGCAATTTCTGGGTTTCATCGTCAAAATGAAGCTCCAAGGGTTACAGTAAACACCCAGTGGTGCATCGCAATCTAATACTGGCCTCTCAGTAACGGCACATATACAGACTGTTTGAAGCATTACTCCCCCTAGACGTAAGTCGGCATTGTGCCTACTATATTCAATCCCGATGAAATTTCTGTGTTTCATCGTCAATATGAAGCTCCAAGGGTTACAGTAAACACCCAGTGGTGCGTCACAATCCAATACTTTCCTCTCAGTAACGGCACGTATACAGAATGTTGAAGTATTGCTCCCCCTGGACGTAAGTAAGCATTGTGCATACTATATTCAATCCCGATGCAATTTCTGTGTTTCATCGTCAATATGAAGCTCCAAGGGTTACAGTAAACACCCAGTGGTGCGTCGCAATCTAAAACTGTCCTCTCAGTAACGGCACATATACAGATAGTTTGAAGCATTCCTCCCCCTGGACGTAAGTCAGCATTGTGCCAACCATATTGAATCCCGATGCAATTTCTGTGTTTCGTCGTCAATATGAAGCTCCAAGGGTTACAGTAAACACCCAGAGGTGCGTCGCAATCTAATACTGGCCTCTCAGTAACGGCACGTATACAGACTGTTTGAAGCAGTTCTCTCCCTGGACGTAAGTCGGCATTGTGCCTACTATATTCAATCCCGATGCAATATCTGTGTTTCATCGTCAATATGAAGTTCCAAGGGTTACAGTAAACACCCAGTGTTGCGTCGCAATCTAATACTGGCCTCTCAGGAAAGGCACGTATACAGACTGTTTGAAGCATTTCTCCCCCTGGACGTAAGTCGGCATTGTGCCTACTATATTTAATCCCGATGCAATTTCTGTGTTTCATCGTCAATATGTTGCTCCAAGGGTAACAGTAAACACCCAGTGGTGCGTCGCAATCTAATACAGGCCTCTCAGTAACGGCACATATACAGACTGTTTGAAGCATTCCTCCCCCTGGACGTAAGTCGGCATTGTGCCTACTATATTCAATCGCGAATCAATTTCTGTGTTTCATCGTCAATATGAAGCTCCAATTGTTACAGTAAACACCCAACGGTGCGTCGCAATATTATACTGGTATCTCAGTAACGGCACGTATACAGACTGTTTGAAGCTTTGCTCCCCCTGGACGTAAGTCGCCATTGTGCCTACTATATTCAATCCCGATGCAATTTCTGTGTTTCATCGTCAATATGAAGCTCCAAGGGTTACAGTAAACTGCCAGTGGTGCGTCGCAGTTTAATACTGGCCTTTCAGGAAAGGCACGTATTCAGACTGTTTGAAGCATTACTCCCCCTGGAAGTAAGTCGGCATTGTGCCTACTATATTCAATCCCGATGCAATTTCCGTGTTTCATCGTCAATATGAAGCTCCAAGGGTTACAGTAAACACCCAGTGGTGCGTCGCAATCTAATACTTGCCTCCCAGGAAAGGCACGTATACAGACTGTTTGACGCATTACTCCCCCTGCACGTAAGTCGGCAGTGTGCCTACTATATTCAATCCCGATGCAATTTCTGTGTTTCATCATCAATATGAAGCTCCAAGGGTTACAGTAAACACCAGTGGTGCGTCGCAATGTAATACTGGCCTCTCAGTAACGGCACATATACAGACTGTTTAAGCATTCCTCCACCTGGACGTAAGTCGGCATTGTGCCTACTATATTCAATCCCGATGCAATTTCTGTGTTTCATCGTCAATATGAAGCTCCAAGGGTTACAGTAAACACCCAGAGGTGTGTCGCAATCTAATACTGGCCTCTTAGTAACGGCATGTATACAGACTGTTTGAAGCATTGCTCCCCCTGGACGTAAGTCAGCATTGTGCCCACTATATTCAATCCCGATGCAATATCTGTGTTTCATCGTATATATGAAGCTCCAAGGGTTACAGTAAACACCCAGTGGTGCGTCGCATTCTAATACTGGCCTCTCAGGATAGGCACGTATACAGACTGTTTGAAGCATTTCTCCCCCCGGACGTAAGGCAGCATTGTGCCTACTATATTTAATCCCGATGCAATTTCTGTTATTCATCGTCAATATGAAGCTCCAAGGGTTACAGTAAACACCCAGTGGTGCGTCGCAATCTAATACTGGCCTCTCAGTAACGGCACGTATGCAGACTGTTTGAAGCATTGCTCCCCCAGGACGTAAGTCGGCATTGAGCCTACTATATTCTTGCCCGATGCAATTTCTGTGTTTCATCGTCAATATGAAGCTCCAAGGGTAACAGTAAACACCCAGTGGTGCGTCGCAATCTAATACTGGCCTCTGAGTAACGGCACATATACAGACTGTTTGAAGCATTCCTCCCCCTGGACGTAAGTCGGCATTGTGCCTACTATATTCAATCCCGAATCAATTTCTGTGTTTCATCGTCAATATGAAGCTCCAAGGGTTACAGTAAACACCCAGTGGTGCGTCGCAATATAATACTGGTATCTCAGTAATTGCACGTATACAGACTGTTTGAAGCATTGCTCCCCCTGGACGTAAGTCGCCATTGTGTCTACTATATTCAATCCCGATGCAATTTCTGTGTTTCATCGTCAATATGAAGCTCCAAGGGTTACAGTAAACTCCCAGTGGTGCGTCGCAGTTTAATACAGGCCTCTCAGTAATGGCACGTATTCAGACTGTTTGAAGCATTACTCCCCCTGGATCTAAGTCGGAATTGTGCCTACTATATTCAATCCCGATGCAATTTCCGTATTTCATCGTCAATATGAAGCTCCAAGGGTTACCATAAACACCCAGTGGTGCGTCACAATCTAATACTGGCCTCCCAGTAACGGCATGTATACACACTGTTTGAAGCATTGCTCCCCCTGGACGTAAGTCGGCATTGTGCCTACTATATTCAATCCCGATGCAATCTCTGTGTTTCATCGTCAATATGAAGCTCCAAGGGTTACAGTAACACCCAGTGGTGCGTCGCAATCTAATACTGGCCTCTCAGTAACGGCACATACACATACTGTTTGAAGCATTCCTCCCTCTGGACGTAAGTCGGCATTGTGCCTACTATATTCACTCCCGATGCAATTCCTGTGTTTCATCGTCAATATAAAGCACCAAGGGTTACAGTGAACACCCAGTGGTGCGTCGCAATCTAATACTTGCCTCTCAGGAAAGGCACGTATACAGACTGTTTGAAGCATTACTCCCCCTGGACGTAAGTCGGCATTGTGCCTACTATATTCAATCCCGATGCAATTTCTGTGTTTCATCGTCAATATAAAGCTCCAAGGGTTACAGTAAACTCCCAATGGTGGGTCGCAGTTTAATACTGGCCTCTCAGGAAAGGCACATATACAGACTGTTTGAAGCATTACTCCCCCTGGACGTAAGTCGGCATTGTGCCTACTATATTCAATCCCGATACAATTTCTATGTTACATCGTCAATATGAAGCTCCAAGGGTTACAGTAAACACCCAGTGTTGCGTCGCAATCTAATACTGGCCTCTCAGTAACGGCACATATACAGACTGTTTGAAGCATTCCTCCCCCTGGACGTAAGTCGGCATTGTGCATACTATATTCAATCCCGATGCAATTTCTGTGTTTCATCGTCAATATGAAACTCCAAGGGTTACAGTAAACACCCAGTGGTGCGTCGCAGTCTAATACTGGCCTCTCAGGAAAGGCACGTATACAGACTGTTTGAAGCATTGCTCCCCCTGGACGTAAGTCGGCATTGTGCCTACTATATTCCATCCCGATGCAATTACTGTGTTTCGTCGTCAATATGAAGCTCCAAGTGTGGCAGTAAATACTCAGTGGTGCGTCGCAATCTAATACTGGCCTCTCAGTAACGGCACATATACAGACTGTTTGCAGCATTACTCCCCCTGGGCGTAAGTCGGTATTGTGCCTACTATATTCAATCCCAATGCAATTTCTGTGTTTCATCGTCAATATGAAGCTCCAAGGGTTACAGTAAACACCCAGTGGTGCGTCGCAATATAATACTAGTATCTCGGTAACGACACAGATACAGAATGTTTGAAGCATTGCTCCCACCTGGCCGTAAGTCGGCATGGTGCCTACTATATTCAATCCCGATGCAATTTCTGTGTTTCATCGTCAATATGAAGCTCCAAGGGTTACAGTAAACACCCAGTGGTGCGTCGCAATCTAATACTGGCCTCTCAGGAAAGGCATGTATACAGACTGTTTGAAGCATTACTCCCCCTGGACGTAAATCGGCATTGTGCCTACTATATGCAATCCCGATGCAATTTCTGTGTTTCATCGTCAATATGAAGCTCCATGGGTTACAGTAAACAACCAGTGGTGCGTCGCAATCTAATACTAGAATCCCAGGAAAGTCACTTATACATCTGTCTGAAGCATTGCTCCCCCTGGACGTAAGTCGGCATTGTGCCTACTATATTCAATCCCGATGCAATTTCTGTGTTTCATCGTCAATATGAAGCTCATAGGGTAACAGTAAACACCCAGTGGTGCGTCGCAATCTAATACTGGCCTCTCAGGAAAAGCACGTATACAGACTGTTTGAAGCATTACTCCCCCTGGACGTATGTCGGCATTGTGACTACTATATTCAATCCCGATGCAATTTCTGTGTTTCATTCACAATATGAAGCTCCAAGGGTTACAGTAAACACCCAGTGGTGTGTCGCAATCTAATACTGGCCTCAATGTAACGGCACGTATACATACTGTTTGAAGCATTGCTTCCCCTGGTCGTATGTCGGCATTGTGCCTACTATATTCAATCCTGATGCAATTTCTGTGTTTCATCGTCAATATGAAGCTCCATGGGTTACAGTAAACACCCAGTGGTGCGTCGCAATCTAAAACTGGCCTCTCAGGAAAGGCACGTATACAGACTGTTTGTAGCATTACTCTCATTGGACGTAAGTCGGCATTGTGCCTACTATATTCAATCCCGATGCAATTTCTGTGTTTCATCGTCAATATGAAGCTCCAAGGGTTACAGTAAACACCCAGTGGTGTGTCGCAATCCAATACTCGCCTCTCAGTAACGGCACATATACAGACTGTTTGAATCATTACTCCCACTGCACGTAAGTCGGCATTGTGCCTACTATATGCAATCCCGATGCAATTTCTGGGTTTCATCGTCAATATAAAGCTCCAAGGGTTACAGTAAACACCCAGTGGTGCGTCGCAATTTAATACTGGCCTCTCAGTAACGGCACATATACAGACTGTTTGAAGCATTACTCCCCCTAGACATAAGTCGGCATTGTGCCTACTATATTCAATCCCGATGAAATTTCTGTGTTTCATCGTCAATATGAAGCTCCAAGGGTTACAGTAAACACCCAGTGGTGCGTCACAATCCAATACTTTCCTCTCAGTAACGGCACGTATACAGAGTTTTGAAGTATTGCTCCCCCTGGACGTAAGTAAGCATTGTGCATACTATATTCAATCCCGATGCAATTTCTGTGTTTCATCGTCAATATGAAGCTCCAAGGGTTACAGTAAACACCCAGTGGTGCGTCGCAATCTAAAACTGTCCTCTCAGTAACGGCACATATACAGATTGTTTGAAGCATTCCTCCCCCTGGACGTAAGTCAGCATTGTGCCTACCATATTGAATCCCGATGCAATATCTGTGTTTCGTCGTCAATATGAAGCTCCAAGGGTTACAGTAAAAACCCAGAGGTGCGTCGCAATCTGATACTGGCCTCTCAGTAACGGCACGTATACAGACTGTTTGATGCATTTCTCTCCATTGACGTAAGTCGGCATTGTGCCTACTATATTCAATCCCGATGCAATATCTGTGTTTCATCGTCAATATGAAGTTCCAAGGGTTACAGTAAACGCCCAGTGGTGCGTCGCAATCTAATACTGGCCTCTCAGGAAAGGCACGTATACAGGCTGTTTGAAGCATTCCTCCCCCTGGACGTAAGTCGGCATTGTGTCTTCTATATTCAATCCCGAATCAATTTCTGTGTTTCATCGTCAATATGAAGCTCCAATTGTTACAGTAAACACCCAGTGGTGCGTCGCAATATAATACTGGTATCTCAGTAACGGCACGTATACAGACTGTTTGAAGCTTTGCTCCCCCTGGACGTAAGTCGCCATTGTGCCTACTATATTCATTCCCGATGCAATATCTGTGTTTCATCGTAAATATGAAGCTCCAAGGGTTACAGTAAACTGCCAGTGGTGCGTCGCAGTTTAATACTGGCCTTTCAAGAAAGGCACGTATTCAGACTGTTTGAAGCATTACTCCCCCTGGATGTAAGTCGGCATTGTGCCTACTATATTCAATCCCGATGCAATTTCCGAGTTTCATCGTCAATATGAAGCTCCAAGGGTTACCGTAAACACCCAGTGGTGCGTCGCAATGTAATACTGGCCTCTCAGTAACGGCACATATACAGACTGTTTAAGCATTCCTCCACCTGGACGTAAGTCGGCATTGTGCCTACTATATTCAATCCCGATGCAATTTCTGTGTTTCATCGTCAATATGAAGCTCCAAGTGTTACAGTAAACACCCACACCCAGTGGTGCGTCGCAATCTAATACTTGCCTCTCAGGAACTTCACATATACTGACTGTTTGAAGCATTACTCCCCCTGGACGTAAGTCGGCATTGTGCCTACTATATTCAATTCCGATGTAATTTCTGTGTTTCATCGTCAATATGAAGCTCCAAGGGTTACAGTAAACACCCAGAGGTGTGTCGCAATCTAATACTGGCCTCTCAGTAACGGCATGTATACAGACTGTTTGAAGCATTGCTCCCCCTGGACGTAAGTCAGCATTGTGCCTACTATATTCAATCCCGATGCAATATCTGTGTTTCATCGTATATATGAAGCTCCAAGGGTTACAGTAAACACCCAGTGGTGCGTCGCAATCTAATACTGGCCTCTCAGGAAAGGCACGTATACAGACTGTTTGAAGCATTTCTCCCCCCAGACGTAAGGCAGCATTGTGCCTACTATATTTAATCCCGATGCAATTTCTGTTATTCATCGTCAATATGAATCTCCAAGGGTTACAGTAAACACCCAGTGGTGCGTCGCAATCTAATACTGGCCTCTCAGTAACGGCACGTATGCAGACTGTTTGAAGCATTGCTCCCCCTGGACGTAAGTCGGCATTGAGCCTACTATATTCAATCCCGATGCAATTTCTGTGTTTCATCGTCAATATGAAGCTCCAAGGGTAACAGTAAACACCCAGTGGTGCGTCGCAATCTAATACTGGCCTCTGAGTAACGGCACATATACAGACTGTTTGAAGCATTCCTCCCCCTGGACGTAAGTCGGCATTGTGCCTACTATATTCAATCCCGAATCAATTTCTGTGTTTCATCGTCAATATGAAGCTCCAAGGGTTACAGTAAACACCCAGTGGTGCGTCGCAATATAATACTGGTATCTCAGTAATGGCACGTATACAGACTGTTTGAAGCATTGCTCCCCCTGGACGTAAGTCGCCATTGTGCCTACTATATTCAATCCCGATGCAATTTCTGTGTTTCATCGTCAATATGAAGCTCCAAGGGTAACAGTAAACTCCCAGTGGTGCGTCGCAGTTTAATACTGGCCTCTCAGGAAAGGCACGTATTCAGACTGTTTGAAGCATTACTCCCCCTGGATGTAAGTCGGCATTGTGCCTACTATATTCAGTCCCGATGCAATTTCCGTGTTTCATAGTCAATATGAAGCTCCAAGGGTTACCGTAAACACCCAGTGGTGCGTCACAATCTAATACTGGCCTCTCAGTAACGGCATGTATACACACTGTTTGAAGCATTGCTCCCCCTGGACGTAAGTTGGAATTGTGCCTACTATATTCAATCCCGATGCAATTTCTGTGTTTCATCGTCAATATGAAGCTCCAAGGGTTACAGTAACACCCAGTGGTGCGTCGCAATCTAATACTGGCCTCTCAGTAACGGCACATATACATACTGTTTGAAGCATTCCTCCCCCTGGACGTAAGTCGGCATTGTGTCTACTATATTCACTCCCGATGCAATTTCTGTGTTTCATCGTCAATATAAAGCACCAAGGGTTACAGTGAACACCCAGTGGTGCGTCACAATCTAATACTTGCCTCTCAGGAAAGGCACGTATACAGACTGTTTGAAGCATTACTCCCCCTGGACGTAAGTCGGCATTGTGCCTACTATATTCAATCCCGATGCAATTTCTGTGTTTCATCGTCAATATGAAGCTCCAAGGGTTACAGTAACACCCAGTGGTGCGTCGCAATCTAATACTGGCCTCTCAGTAACGGCACATATACAGACTGTTTGAAGCATTCCTCCACCTGGACGTAAGTCGGCATTGTGCCTACTATATTCAATCCCGATGCAATTTCTGTGTTTCATCGTCAATATGAAGCTCCAAGGGTTACAGGAAACACCCAGTGGTGCGTCGCAATCTAATACTTGCCTCTCAGGAAAGGCACGTATACAGACTGTTTGAAGCATTACTCCCCATGGACGTAAGTCGGCATTGTGCCTACTATATTCAATCCCGATGCAATTTCTGTGTTTCATCGTCAATATGAAGCTTCAAGGGTTACAGTAAACACCCAGTGGTGCGTCGCAATCTAATACTGGCCTCTCAGTAACGGCACAAATACAGACTGTTTGAAGCATTCCTCCCCCTGGACGTAAGTCTGCATTGTGCCTACTATATTCAATCCCGAATCAATTTCTGTGTTTCATCGTCATTATGAAGCTCCAAGGGTTACAGTAAACAGCCAGTGGTGCGTCGCAATATAATACTGGTACCTCAGTAACGGCACGTATACAGACTGTTTGAAGCATTGCTCCCCCTGGACGTAAGTCGCCATTGTGCCTACTATATTCATTCCCGATGCAATTTCTGTGTTTCATCGTCGATATGAAGCTCCAAGGGATACAGTAAACTCCCAGTGGTGCGTCGTAGTTTAATACTGGCCTCTCAGGAAAGGCACGTATTCAGACTGTCGAAGCATTACTCCCCGTGGATGTAAGTCGGCATTGTGCTTACTATATTCAACCCCGATGCAATTTCTATGTTTCATCGTCAATATGAAGCACCAAGGGTTACAGTAAACACTCAGTGGTGCGTCGCAATCTAATACTGGCCTCTCAGTAACGGCACATATACAGACTGTTAGAGGCATTCCTCCCCCTTGACGTAAGTCGGCATTGTGCCTATTATATTCAATCCCGATGCAATTTTCGTGTTTCATCGTCACTATGAAGCTCCAAGGGTTACCCTAGACACCCAGTGGTGCGTCACAACCTAATACTGGCCTCTCAGTAACGGCACGTATACAGACTGTTTGAAGTATTTCTCCCCGTGGACCTAAGTCGGCATTGTGCCTACTATATTCAATCCCGATGCAATTTCTGTGTTTCATCGTCAATATGAAGCTCCAAGGGTTACAGTAAACTTCCAGTGGTGCGTCGCAATCTAATACTGGCCTCTCAGTAACGGCAAATATACAGATTGTTTGAAGCATTCCTCCCCCTGGACGTAAGTCGGCATTGTGCCTACTGTATTCAATCCCGATGCAATTTCTGTGTTTCATCGTCAATATGAAGCTCCAAGGGTTACAGTAAACACCCAGTGGTGCGTCACAATCTCATACTGGCCTCTCTGTAACAGCACGTACACAGACTGTTTGAAGCATTGCTCCCCCTGGACATAAGTCGGCATTGTGCCTACTATATTCAATCGCGATGCAATATCTGTGTTTCATCGTCAATATGAAGCTAGAAGGGTTACAGTAAACACCCAGTGGTGCGTCGCAATCTAATACTGGCCTCTCAGGAAAGGCACGTATACAGACGGTTTGAAGCATTGCTCCCCCTGGACGTAAGTCGACATTGTGCCTACTATATGTAATCCCGATGCAATTTCTGTGTTTCATCGTCAATATGATGCTCCAAGGGTTACAGTAAACACCCAGTGGTGCGTCGCAATCTAATACTTTCCTCTCAGTAACGGCACGTATACAGACTGTTTGAAGCATTGCTCCCCCTGGACGTAAGTCGGCTTTGTGATTACTGTCTTCAATCCCGATGCAATTTCTGTGTTTCATCATCAATATGAAGTTCCAAGGGTTACAGTAAACACCCAGTGGTGCGTCGGAATCTTATACTGGCCTCTCAGGAAAGGCACGTATACAGACTGTTTGAAGCATCACTCCCCCTGGACGTAAGTCGGCATTGTGCCTACTATATTCAATACCGATGCAATATCTGTGTTTCATCGTCAATATGAAGCTCCAAGGTTACGGTAAACACCCAGTGGTGCGTCGCAATCTAATACTGGCCTCTCAGTAATGGCACGTATACAGACTGTTTGAAGCATTGCTCCCCCTGGACGTATGTCGGTATTGTGCCTACTATATTCAATCCTGATGCAAATTCTGTGTTTCATCGTCAATATGATGCTCCAAGCGTTACAGTAAACACCCAGTGGTGCGTCGCAATCTAATACTGGCCTCTCAGTAACGGCACATATACAGACTGTTTGAAGCATTTCTCCCCCTGGACGTAAGTCGGCATTGTGCCTACTATCTTGAATCCCGATGCAATTTCTGTGTTTCATCGTCAATATGAAGCTCCAAGGGTTACAGTAAACACCCAGTGGTGCGTCCCAATCTAATACTGGCCTCTCTTTATGACACGTATACAGACTGTTTGAAGCATTGCTCCCCCTGGACGTAAGTCGGCATTGTGCCTACTATATTCAATCCCGATGCAATTTCTGTGTTTCATCGTCAATGTGAAGCTCCAAAAGTTACAGTAAACACCCAGTGGTGCGTCGGAGTCTAATACTGGCCTCTCAGGAAAAGCACGTATACAGACTGTTTGAAGCATTGCTCCCCCTGGACGTAATTCGGCATTGTGCCTAAAATATTCACTCCCGATGCATTTTCTGTGTTTCATCGTCATTATGAAGCTCCAAGGGTTACAGTAAACACCCAGTGGTGCGTCGCAATCAAATACTGGCCTCTCAGGAAAGGCACGTATACAGACTGTTTGAAGCATTACTCCCCCTGGACGTAAGTCGGCATTGTGCCTACTATATTCAATCCCGATGCAATTTCTGTGTTTCATTCTCAATATGAAGCTCCAAGGGATACAGTAAACACCCAGTGGTGCGTCGCAATCTAATACTGGCCTCTCAGTAACGGCACATATACAGACTGTTTGAAGCATTGCTCCCCCTGGACGTAAGTCGGCATTGTGCCTTCTATATTCAATCCCGATGCAATTTATGTGTTTCATCGTCAATATGAAGCTCCAAGGGATACAGTAAACACCCAGTGGTGCGTCGCAATCTAATACTGGCCTCTCAGTAACGGCACATATACAGACTGTTTGAAGAATTCCTCCACCTGGACGTAAGTCGGCATTGTGCCTACTATTTTCAATCCCGATGCAATTTCTGTGTTTCATCGTCAAAATGAAGCTCCAAGGGTTACAGTAAACACCCAGTGGTGCGTCGCAATCTAATACTTGCCTCTCAGGAAAGGCACGTATACAGACTGTTTGAAGCTTCCTTCCCCTGGACGTAAAACGGCATTGTGCCTACTATATTCAATCCCGATGAAATTTCTGTGTTTCATCGTCAATATGAAGCTCCGAGGGTTACAGTAAACAACCAGTCGTGCGTCACAATCTAATACTTGCCTCTCAGTAACGGCACGTATACAGACTGTTTGAAGCATTGCTCCCCCTGGACATAAGTCGGCATTGTGCCTACTATATTCAATCGCGATGCAATATCTGTGTTTCATCGTCAATATGAAGCTCCAAGGGTTACAGTAAACACCCAGTGGTGCGTCGCAATCTAATACTGGCCTCTCAGGAAAGGCACTTATACAGACGGTTTGAAGCATAGCTCCCCTTGGACTAAGTCGGCATTGTGCCTACTATATTTAATCCCGATGCAATTTCTGTGTTTCATCGTCAATATGATGCTCCAAGGGTTAAGGTAAACACCTAGTGGTGCGTCGCAATCTAATACTTTCCTCTCAGTAACGGCACGCATACAGACTGTTTGCAGCATTGCTCCCCCTGGACGTAAGTCGGCTTTGTGATTACTGTCTTCAATCCCGATGCAATTTCTGTGTTTCATCATCAATATGAAGTTCCAAGGGTTACAGTAAACACCCAGTGGTGCGTCGCAATCTAATACTGGCCTCTCAGGAAAGGCACGTATACAGACTGTTTGAAGCATCACTCCCTCTGGACGTAAGTCGGCATTGTGCCTACTATATTCAATCCCGATGCAATATCTGTGTTTCATCTTCAATATGAAGCTCCAAGGGTTACGGTAAACACCCAGTGGTGCGTCGCAATCTAATACTGGCCTCTCAGTAACGGCACGTATACAGACTGTTTGAAGCATTGCTCCCCCCTGGACGTAAGTCGCTATTTTGCCTACTATATTCAATCCCGATGCAATTTCTGTGTTTCATCGTCAATATGATGCTCCAAGGGTTACAGTAAACACCCAGTGGTGTGTCGCAATCCAATACTCGCCTCTCAGTAACGGCACATATACAGACTGTTTGAATCATTACTCCCACTGGACGTAAGTCGGCATTGTGCCTACTATATGCAATCCCGATGCAATTTCTGGGTTTCATCGTCAATATGAAGCTCCAAGGGTTACAGTAAACACCCAGTGGTGCGTCGCAATCTAAAACTGTCCTCTCAGTAACGGCACATATACAGATTGTTTGAAGCATTCCTCCCCCTGGACGTAAGTCAGCATTGTGCCTACCATATTGAATCCCGATGCAATATCTGTGTTTCGTCGTCAATATGAAGCTCCAAGGGTAACAGTAAACACCCAGAGGTGCGTCGCAATCTAATACTGGCCTCTCAGTAACGGCACGTATACAGACTGTTTGATGCATTTCTCTCCCTGGACGTAAGTCGGCATTGTGCCTACTATATTCAATCCCGATGCAATATCTGTGTTTCATCGTCAATATGAAGTTCCAAGGGTTACAGTAAACGCCCAGTGGTGCGTCGCAATCTAATACTGGCCTCTCAGGAAAGGCACGTATACAGGCTGTTTGAAGCATTCCTCCCCCTGGACGTAAGTCGGCATTGTGTCTACTATATTTAATCCCGAATCAATTTCTGTGTTTCATCGTCAATATGAAGCTCCAATTGTTACAGTAAACACCCAGTGGTGCATCGCAATATAATACTGGTATCTCAGTAACGGCACGTATACAGACTGTTTGAAGCTTTGCTCCCCCTGGACGTAAGTCGCCATTGTGCCTACTATATCCATTCCCGATGCAATATCTGTGTTTCATCGTCAATATGAAGCTCCAAGGGTTACAGTAAACTGCCAGTGGTGTGTCGCAGTTTAATACTGGCCTTTCAGGAAAGGCACGTATTCAGACTGTTTGAAGCATTACTCCCCCTGGATGTAAGTCGGCATTGTGCCTACTATATTCAATCCCGATGCAATTTCCGTGTTTCATCGTCAATATGAAGCTCCAAGGGTTACCGTAAACACCCAGTGGTGCGTCACAATCTAATACTGGCCTCTCTGTAATGGCACGTATACAGACTGTTTGAAGCATTGCTCCCCCTGGACGTAAGTCGGCATTGTGCCTACTATATTCAATCCCGATGCAATTTCTGTGTTTCATCGTCAATATGAAGCTCCAAGGGTTACAGTAACACCCAGTGGTGCGTCGCAATCTAATACTGGCCTCTCAGTAACGGCACATATTCAGACAGTTTCAAGCATTCCTCCACCTGGACGTAAGTCGGCATTGTGCCTACTATATTCACTCCCGATGCAATTTCTGTGTTTCATCGTCGATATGAAGCTCCAAGGGTTACAGTAAACACCCAGTGGTGCGTCGCAATCTAATACTTGCCTCTCAGGAAAGGCAAGTATACAGACTGTTTGACGCATTACTCATCCTGGACGTAAGTCGGCAGTGTGCCTACTATATTCAATCCCGATGCAATTTCTGTGTTTCATCATCAATAAGAAGCTCCAAGGGTTACAGTAACACCCAGTGGTGCGTCGCAATGTAATACTGGCCTCTCAGTAACGGCACATATACAGACTGTTTAAGCATTCCTCCACCTGGACGTAAGTCGGCATTGTGCCTACTATATTCAATCCCGATGCAATTTCTGTGTTTCATCGTCAATATGAAGCTCCAAGTATTACAGTAAACACCCACACCCAGTGGTGCGTCCCAATCTAATACTTGCCTCTCAGGAACTTCACATATACTGACTGTTTGAAGCATTACTCCCCCTGGACGTAAGTCGGCATTGTGCCTACTATATTCAATTCCGATGCAATTTCTGTGTTTCATCGTCAATATGAAGCTCCAAGGGTTACAGTAAACACCCAGAGGTGTGTCGTAATCTAATACTGGCCTCTCAGTAACGGCATGTATACAGACTGTTTGAAGCATTGCTCCCCCTGGACGTAAGTCAGCATTGTGCCTACTATATTCAATCCCGATGCAATATCTGTGTTTCATCGTATATATGAAGCTCCAAGGGTTACAGTAAACACCCAGTGGTGCGTCGCAATCTAATACTTGCCTCTCAGGAAAGGCACGTATACAGACTGTTTGAAGCATTCCTCCCCCCAGACGTAAGGCAGCATTGTGCCTACTATATTTAATCCCGATGCAATTTCTGTTATTCATCGTCAATATGAATCTCCAAGGGTTACAGTAAACACCCAGTGGTGCGTCGCAATCTAATACTGGCCTCTCAGTAACGGCACGTATGCAGACTGTTTGAAGCATTGCTCCCCCTGGACGTAAGTCGGCATTGAGCCTACTATATTCAATCCCGATGCAATTTCTGTGTTTCATCGTCAATATGAAGCTCCAAGGGTAACAGTAAACACCCAGTGGTGCGTCGCAATCTAATACTGGCCTCTGAGTAACGGCACATATACAGACTGTTTGAAGCATTCCTCCCCCTGGACGTAAGTCGGCATTGTGCCTACTATATTCAATCCCGAATCAATTTCTGTGTTTCATCGTCAATATGAAGCTCCAAGGGTTACAGTAAACACCCAGTGGTGCGTCGCAATATAATACTGGTATCTCAGTAATGGCACGTATACAGACTGTTTGAAGCATTGCTCCCCCTGGACGTAAGTCGCCATTGTGCCTACTATATTCAATCCCGATGCAATTTCTGTGTTTCATCGTCAATATGAAGCTCCAAGGGTTACAGTAAACTCCCAGTGGTGCGTCGCAGTTTAATACTGGCCTCTCAGGAAAGGCACGTATTTAGACTGTTTGAAGCATTACTCCCCCTGGATGTAAGTCGGCATTGTGCCTACTATATTCAGTCCCGATGCAATTTCCGTGCTTCATAGTCAAAATGAAGCTCCAAGGGTTACCGTAAACACCCAGTGGTGCGTCACAATCTAATACTGGCCTCTCAGTAGCGGCATGTATACACACTGTTTGAAGCATTGCTCCCCCTGGACGTAAGTCGGAATTGTGCCTACTATATTCAATCCCGATGCAATTTCTGTGTTTCATCGTCAATATGAAGCTCCAAGGGTTACAGTAACACCCAGTGGTGCGTCGCAATCTAATACTGACCTCTCAGTAACGGCACATATACATACTGTTTGAAGCATTCCTCCCCCTGGACGTAAGTCGGCATTGTGTCTACTATATTCACTCCCGATGCAATTTCTGTGTTTCATCGTCAATATAAAGCACCAAGGGTTACAGTGAACACCCAGTGTTGCGTCACAATCTAATACTTGCCTCTCAGGAAAGGCACGTATACAGACTGTTTGAAGCATTACTCCCCCTGGACGTAAGTCGGCATTGTGCCTACTATATTCAATCCCGATACAATTTCTGTGTTTCATCGTCAATATGAAGCTCCAAGGGTTACAGTAACACCCAGTGGTGCGTCGCAATCTAATACTGGCCTCTCAGTAACGGCACATATACAGACTGTTTGAAGCATTCCTCCACCTGGACGTAAGTCGGCATTGTGCCTACTATATTCAATCCCGATGCAATTTCTGTGTTTCATCGTCAATATGAAGCTCCAAGGGTTACAGGAAACACCCAGTGGTGCGTCGCAATCTAATACTTGCCTCTCAGGAAAGGCACGTATACAGACTGTTTGAAGCATTACTCCCCCTGGACGTAAGTCGGCATTGTGCCTACTATATTCAATCCCGATGCAATTTCTGTGTTTCATCGTCAATATGAAGCTCCAAGGGTTACAGTAAACACCCAGTGGTGCGTCGCAATCTAATACTGGCCTCTCAGTAACGGCACAAATACAGACTGTTTAAAGCATTCCTCCCCCTGGACGTAAGTCTGCATTGTGCCTACTATATTCAATCCCGAATCAATTTCTGTGTTTCATCGTCATTATGAAGCTCCAAGGGTTACAGTAAACAGCCAGTGGTGCGTCGCAATATAATACTGGTACCTCAGTAACGGCACGTATACAGACTGTTTGAAGCATTGCTCCCCCTGGACGTAAGTCGCCATTGTGCCTACTATATTCATTCCCGATGCAATTTCTGTGTTTCATCGTCGATATGAAGCTCCAAGGGATACAGTAAACTCCCAGTGGTGCATCGTAGTTTAATACTGGCCTCTCAGGAAAGGCACGTATTCAGACTGTTTGAAGCATTACTCCCCGTGGATGTAAGTCGGCATTGTGCTTACTATATTCAATCCCGATGCAATTTCTATGTTTCATCGTCAACATGAAGCACCAAGGGTTACAGTAAACACTCAGTGGTGCGTCGCAATCTAATACTGGCCTCTCAGTAACGGCACATATACAGACTGTTAGAAGCATTCCTCCCCCTGAACGTAAGTCGGCATTTTGCCTATTATATTCAATCCCGATGCAATTTTCGTGTTTCATCGTCACTATGAAGCTCGAAGGGTTACCCTAGACACCCAGTGGTGCGTCACAACCTAATACTGGCCTCTCAGTAACGGCACATATACAGACTGTTTGAAGTATTTCTCCCCGTGGACCTAAGTCGGCATTGTGCCTACTATATTCAATCCCGATGCAATTTCTGTGTTTCATCGTCAATATGAAGCTCCAAGGGTTACAGTAAACTTCCAGTGGTGCGTCGCAATCTAATACTGGCCTCTCAGTAACGGCAAATATGCAGATTGTTTGAAGCATTCCTCCCCCTGGACGTAAGTCGGCATTGTGCCTACTGTATTCAATCCCGATGCAATTTCTGTGTTTCATCGTCAATATGAAGCTCCAAGGGTTACAGTAAACACCCAGTGGTGCGTCGCAATCTCATACTGGCCTCTCTGTAACAGCACGTACACAGACTGTTTGAAGCATTGCTCCCCCTGGACATAAGTCGGCATTGTGCCTACTATATTCAATCGCGATGCAATATCTGTGTTTCATCGTCAATATGAAGCTAGAAGGGTTACAGTAAACACCCAGTGGTGCGTCGCAATCTAATACTGGCCTCTCAGGAAAGGCACGTATACAGACGGTTTGAAGCATTGCTCCCCCTGGACGTAAGTCGGCATTGTGCCTACTATATTTAATCCCGATGCAATTTCTGTGTTTCATCGTCAATATGATGCTCCAAGGGTTACAGTAAACACCCAGTGGTGCGTCGCAATCTAATACTTTCCTCTCAGTAACGGCACGTATACAGACTGTTTGAAGCATTGCTCCCCCTGGACGTAAGTCGGCTTTGTGCCTACTATATTCAATACCGATGCAATATCTGTGTTTCATCGTCAATATGAAGCTCCAAGGGTTACGGTAAACACCCAGTGGTGCGTCGCAATCTAATACTGGCCTCTCAGTAACGGCACGTATACAGACTGTTTGAAGCATTGCTCCCCCTGGACGTAAGTCGGTATTGTGCCTACTATATTCAATCCCGATGCAAATTCTGTGTTTCATCGTCAATATGATGCTCCAAGGGTTACAGTAAACACCCAGTGGTGCGTCGCAATCTAATACTGGCCTCTCAGTAACGGCACATATACAGACTGTTTGAAGCATTACTCCCCCTGGACGTAAGTCGGCATTGTGCCTACTATCTTGAATCCCGATGCAATTTCTGTGTTTCATCGTCAATATGAAGCTCCAAGGGTTACAGTAAACACCCAGTGGTGCGTCGCAATCTAATACTGGCCTCTCTTTATGACACGTATACAGACTGTTTGAAGCATTGCTCCCCCTGGACGTAAGTCGGCATTGTGCCTACTATATTCAATCCCGATGCAATTTCTGTGTTTCATCGTCAATATGAAGCTCCAAAAGTTACAGTAAACACCCAGTGGTGCGTCGGAGTCTAATACTGGCCTCTCAGGAAAAGCACGTATACAGACTGTTTGAAGCATTGCTCCCCCTGGACGTAATTCGGCATTGTGCCTAAAATATTGAGTCCCGATGCATTTTCTGTGTTTCATCGTCATTATGAAGCTCCAAGGGTTACAGTAAACACCCAGTGGTGCGTCGCAATCTAATACTGGCCTCTCAGGAAAGGCACGTATACAGACTGTTTGAAGCGTTACTCACCCTGGACGTAAGTCGGCATTGTGCCTACTATATTCAATCCCGATGCAATTTCTGTGTTTCATCGTCAATATGATGCTCCAAGGGTTACAGTAAACACCCAGTGCTGCGTCACAATCAAATTTTGGCCTCTCAGGAAAGGCACGTATACAGACTGTTTGAAGCATTACTCCCCCTGGACGTAAGTCGGCATTGTGCCTACTATATTCAATCCCGATGCAATTTCTGTGTTTCATTCTCAATATGAAGCTCCAAGGGATACAGTAAACACCCAGTGGTGCGTCTCAATCTAATACTGGCCTCTCAGTAACGGCACATATGCAGACTGTTTGAAGCATTGCTCCCCCTGGACGTAAGTCGGCATTGTGCCTTCTATATTCAATCCCGATGCAATTTATGTGTTTCATCGTCAATATGAAGCTCCAAGGGATACAGTAAACACCCAGTGGTGCGTCGCAATCTAATACTGGCCTCTCAGTAACGGCACATATACAGACTGTTTGAAGCATACCTCCACCTGGACGTAAGTCGGCATTGTGCCTACTATTTTCAATCCCGATGCAATTTCTGTGTTTCATCGTCAAAATGAAGCCCCAAGGGTTACAGTAAACACCCAGTGGTGCGTCGCAATCTAATACTTGCCTCTCAGGAAAGGCACGTATACAGACTGTTTGAAGCATTACTCCCCCTCGACGTAAGTCGACATTGTGCCTACTATATTCAATCCCGATGCAATTTCTGTGTTTCATCGTCAATGTGAAGCTCCAAGGGTTACAGTAAACACCCAGTGGTGCGTCGCAATCTAATACTGGCCTCTCAGTAACGGCACATATACAGACTGTTTGAAGCTTCCTTCCCCTGGACGTAAAACGGCATTGTGCCTACTATATTCAATCCCGATGAAATTTCTGTGTTTCATCATCAATATGAAGTTCCAAGGGTTACAGTAAACACCCAGTGGTGCGTCGCAATCTAATACTGGCCTCTCCAGAAAGGCACGTATACAGACTGTTTGAAGCATCACTCCCTCTGGACGTAAGTCGGCGTTGTGCCTACTATATTCAATCCCGATGCAATATCTGTGTTTCATCGTCAATATGAAGCTCCAAGGGTTACGATAAACACCCAGTGGTGCGTCGCAATCTAATACTGGCCTCTCAGTAACGGCACGTATACAGACTGTGTGAAGCATTGCTCCCCCCTGGACGTAAGTCGCTATTTGGCCTACTATATTCAATCCCGATGCAATTTCTGTGTTTCATCGTCAATATGATGCTCCAAGGGTTACAGTAAACACCCAGTGGTGCGTCGCAATCTAATACTGGCCTCTCTGTATGACACGTATACAGACTGTATGAAGCATTGCTCCCCCTGGACGTAAGTCGGCATTGTGCCTACAATATTCAATCCCGATGCAATTTCTGTGTTTCATCGTCAATATGAAGCTCCAAAAGTTACAGTAAACACCCAGTGGTGCGTCGGAGTCTAATACTGGCCTCTCAGGAAAAGCACGTATACAGACTGTTTGAAGCATTGCTGCCCCTGGACGTAATTCGGCATTGTGCCTAATATATTCAGTCCCGATGCATTTTCTGTGTTTCATCGTCAATATGAAGCTCCAAGGGTTACAGTAAACACCCAGTGGTGCGTCGCAATCTAATACTGGCCTCTCAGGAAAGGCACGTATACAGACTGTTTGAAGCATTACTCACCCTGGACGTAAGTCGGCATTGTGCCTACTATATTCAATCCCGATGCAATTTCTGTGTTTCATCGTCAATATGAAGCTCCAAAAGTTACAGTAAACTCCCAGTGGTGCGTCGGAGTCTAATACTGGCCTCTCAGGAAAGGCACGTATACAGACTCTTTGAAGCATTGCTCCCCGTGGACGTAATTCGGCATTGTGCCTAATATATTCAGTCCCGATGCATTTTCTGTGTTTCATCGTCAATATGAAGCTCCAAGGGTTACAGTAAACACCCAGTGGTGCGTCGCAATCTAATACTGGCCTCTCAGGAAAGGCACGTATACAGACTGTTTGAAGCATTCCTCCACCTGGACGTAAGTCGGCATTGTGCCTACTATTTTCAATCCCGATGCAATTTCTGTTTTTCATCGTCAATATGAAGCTCCAAGGGTTACAGTAAACACCCAGTGGTGCGTCGCAATCTCATACTGGCCTCTCAGGAAAGGCACGTATACAGACTGTTTGAAGCATTACTCCCCCTGGACGTAAGTCGGCATTGTACCTACTATATTCAATCCCGATGCAATTTCTGTGTTTCATCGTCAATATTAAGCTCCAAGGGTTACAGTAAACACCCAGAGGTGCGTCGCAATCTAATACAGGCCTCTCAGTAACGGCACGTATACAGACTGTTTGAAGCATTGCTCCCCCTGGACATAAGTCGGCATTGTGCCTACTATATTCAATCGCGATGCAATATACGTGTTTCATCGTCAATATGAGGCTCCAAGGGTTACAGTAAGCACCCAGTGGTGCGTCGCAATCTAATACTGGCCTCTCAGGAAAGGCACTTATACAGACTGTTTGAAGCATAGCTCCCCTTGGACGTAAGTCGGCATTGTGCCTACTATATTTAATCCCGATGCAATTTCTGTGTTTCATCGTCAATATGATGCTCCAAGGGTTACAGTAAACACCCAGTGGTGCGTCGCAATCTAATACTTTCCTCTCAGTAACGGCACGTATACAGACTGTTTGAAGCTTTGCTCCCCCTGGACGTAAGTCGGCTTTGTGATTACTGTCTTCAATCCCGATGCAAATTCTGTGTTTCATCATCAATATGAAGTTCCAAGGGTCACAGTAAACACCCAGTGGTGCGTCGCAATCTAATACTGGCCTCCCAGTAACAGCACATATACTGACGGTTTGAAGCATTTCTCCCCCTGGACGTAAGTCCGCATTGTGCCTACTATATTCAATCCCGATGCAATTTCTGTGTTTCATCGTCAATATGTAGTTCCAAGAGTTACAGTAAACACCCAGTGGAGCGTCGGAGTCTAATACTGGCCTCTCAGGAAAAGCACGTATTCAGACTGTTTGAAGCATTACTCACCCTGGACGTAAGTCGGCATTGTGCCCACTATATTCAATCCCGATGCAATTTCTGTGTTTCATCGTCAATATGAAGCTCCATGGGTTACAGTAAACACCCAGTGCTGCGTCACAATCAAATTTTGGCCTCTCAGGAAAGGCACGTATACAGACTGTTTGAAGCATTACTCCCCCTGGACGGAAGTCGGCATTGTGCCTACTATATTCAATCCCGATGCAATTTGTGTGTTTCATTCACAATATGAAGCTCCAAGGGTTACAGTAAACACCCAGTGGTGCTTCGCAATCTAATACTGGCCTCACAGTACCGGCACGTATACAGACTGTTTGAAGCATTGCTCCCCCTGGTCGTAAGTCGGCATTGTGCCTTCTATATTCAATCCCGATGCAATTTCTGTGTTTCATCGTCAATATGAAGCTCCAAGGGATACAGTAAACACCCAGTGGTGCGTCGCAATCTAATACTGGACTCTCAGTAACGGCACTTATACAGACTGTTTAAAGCATTGCTCCTTCTGGACGTAAGTCGGCATTGTGCCTAAAATATGCAATCCCGATGCAATTTCTGTGTTTCATTGTCAATATGAAGTTCCAAGGGTTACAGTAAACACCCAGTGGTGCGTCGCAATCTAATACTGGCCTCTCAGTAACGGCACATATACAGACTGTTTGAATCATTACTCCCCCTGGACGTAAGTCGGCATTGAGCCTACTATATGCAATCCCGATGCAATTTCTGTGTTTCATCTTCAATATGAAGCTCCAAGGGGTACAGTAAACACCCAGTGGTGCGTAGCAATCTAATACTGGACTCTCAGTAACGGCACTTATACAGACTGTTTAAAGTATTGCTCCTTCAGGACGTAAGTCGGCATTGTGCCTACTATATGCAATCCCGATGCAATTTCTGTGTTTCATCGTCAATATGAAGTTCCAAGGGTTACAGTAAACACCCAGTGGTGCGTCGCAATCTAATACTGGCCTCTTAGTAACGGCACTTAAACAGACTGTTTAAAGCATTGCTCCCCCTGGACACTAAGTCGGCATTGTGACTACTATATTCAATCCCGATGCAATTTCTGTGTTTCATCGTCAATATGAAGCTCCAAGGGTTACAGTAAACACCCAGTGGTGCGTCGCAATCTAATACTGGCCTCTCAGTAACGGCACATATACGGACTGTTTGAAGCATTCCTTCCCCTGGACGTATGCCGGTATTGTGCCTACTATACTCAATCCCGATGCAATTTCTGTGTTTCATCGTCAATATGATGCTCCAAGGGTTACAGTAATCACCCAGTGGTGCGTCGCAATCTAATACTGGCCTCTCAGTAACGGCACATATACAGACTGTTTGAAGCATTTCTCCCCCTGGACGTAAGTCGGCATTGTGCCTACTATAATCAATCCCGATGCAATGTCTGTGTTTCATCGTCAATATGAAGCTCCAAGGGTTACAGTAAACACACAGTGGTGCGTCGCAATCTAATACTGGCCTCTCTGTATGACACGTATACAGACTGTTTGAAGCATTGCTCCCCCTGGACGTAATTCGGCCTTGTGCCTAATATATTCAATCCCGATGCATTTTCTGTGTTTCATCGTCAATATGAAGCTCCAAGGGTTACAGTAAACACCCAGTGGTGCGTCGCTATCTAATACTGGCCTCTCAGGAAAGGCACGTATACAGACTGTTTGAAGCGTTACTCACCCTGGACGTAAGTCGGCATTGTGCCTACTATATTGAATCCCGATGCAATATCTGTGTTTCATCGTCAATATGAAGCTCCATGGGTTACAGTAAACACCCAGTGGTGCGTCGCAATCTAATACTGGCCTCACAGTACCGGCACGTATACAGACTGTTTGAAGCATTGCTCCCCCTGGACGTAAGTCGGCATTGTGCCTACTATATTCAATCCCGATGCAATTTCTGTGTTTCATCGTCAATATGAAGCTCCAAGGGATACAGTAAACACCCAGTGGTGCGTCGCAATCTAATACTGGACCCTCAGTAACGGCACTTATACAGACTGTTTAATGCATTGCTCCTTCTGGACGTAAGTCGGCATTGTGCCTACTATATGCAATCCCGATGCAATTTCTGTGATTCATCGTCAATATGAAGTTCCAAGGGTTACAGTAAACACCCAGTGGTGCGTCGCAATCTAATACTGGCCTCTTAGTAACGGCACTTAAACAGACTGTTTGAAGCATTGCTCCCCCTGGACACTAAGTCGTCATTGTGACTACTATATTCAATACCGATGCAATTTCTGTGTTTCATCGTCAATATGAAGCTCCATGGGTTACAGTAAACACCCAGTGGTGCGTCGCAATCTAATACTGGCCTCACAGTACCGGCACGTATACAGACTGTTTGAAGCATTGCTCCCCCTGGACGTAAGTCGGCATTGTGCCTACTATATTCAATCCCGATGCAATTTCTGTGTTTCATCGTCAATATGAAGCTCCAAGGGATACAGTAAACACCCAGTGGTGCGTCGCAATCTAATACTGGACCCTCAGTAACGGCACTTATACAGACTGTTTAATGCATTGCTCCTTCTGGACGTAAGTCGGCATTGTGCCTACTATATGCAATCCCGATGCAATTTCTGTGATTCATCGTCAATATGAAGTTCCAAGGGTTACAGTAAACACCCAGTGGTGCGTCGCAATCTAATACTGGCCTCTCAGTAACGGCACATATACGGACTGTATGAAGCATTCCTTCCCCTGGACGTAAGCCTGCATTGTGCCTACTATATTCAATCCCGATGCAATTTCTGTGTTTCATAGTCAATATGAAGCTCCAAGGGTTACAGTAAATACCCATTGGTGCGTTGCAATCTAATACTGGCCTCTCAGGAGAGGCACGTATACAGATTGTTTGAAGCATTGCTCCCCCTGAACGAAAGTCGGCATTGTGCCTACTATATTCAATCCCGATGAAATTTCTGTGTTTCGTAGTCAATATGAAGCTCCAAGGGTTACAGTAAACACCCAGAGGTGCGTCGCAATCTAATACTGGCCTCTCAGTTACGGCACGTATACAGATTTTTTAAGCATTGGTCCCCCTGGACGTAAGTCGGCATTGTGCCTACTATATTCAATCCCGATGCAATTTCTGTGTTTCATCGTCAATATGAAGCTTCAAGGGTTACAGTAAACACCAAGTGGTGCGTCGCAATCTAATACTGGCCTCTCAGTAACGGCACATATACAGACTGTTTGAATCATTACTCCCCCTGGACGTAAGTCGGCATTGAGCCTACTATATGCAATCCCGATGCAATTTCTGAGTTTCATCGTCAATATGAAGTTCCAAGGGTTACAGTAAACACCCAGTGGTGCGTCGCAATCTAAAACTGGCCTCTCAGTAACGGCACATATACAGACTGTTTGAAGCATTACTGCCCCTGGACGTAAGTCGGCATTGTGCCTACTATATTCAATCCCGATGCAATTTCTGTGTTTCATCGTCAATATGAAGCTCCAAGAGTTACAGTAAACACCCAGTGGTGGGTCGGAGTCTAATACTGGCCTCTCAGGAAAAGCACGTGTACAGACTGTTTGAAGCATTGCTCCCCCTGGACGTAATTCGGCCTTGTGCCTACTATATTCAATCCCGATGCATTTTCTGTGTTTCACCGTCAATATGAAGCTCCAAGGGTTACAGTAAACACCCAGTGGTGCGTCGCTATCTAGTACTGGCCTCTCAGGAAAGGTACGTATACAGACTGTTTGAAGCATTACTCACCCTGGACGTAAGTCGACATTGTGCCTACTATATTCAATCCCGATGCAATTTCTGTGTTTCATCGTCAATATGAAGCTCCATGGGTTACAGTAAACACCCAGTGCTGCGTCACAATCAAATTTTGGCCTCTCAGGAAAGGCATGTATACAGACTGTTTGAAGCATTACTCCCCCTGGACGTAAGTCGGCATTGTGCCTACTATATTCAATCCCGATGCAATTTCTGTGTTTCAATCTCAATATGAAACCCCAAGGGTTACAGTAAACACCCAGTGGTGCGTCGCAATCTAATACTGGCCTCACAGTACCGGCACGTATACAGACTGTTTAAAGCATTGCTCCCCCTGGACGTAAGTCGGCATTGTGTCTTCTATTTTCAATCCCGATGCAATTTCTGTGTTTCATCGTCAATATGAAGCTCCAAGGGATACAGTAAACACCCAGTGGTGCGTCGCAATCTAATACTGGACTCTCAGTAACGGCACTTATACAGACTGTTTAATGCATTGCTCCTTCTGGACGTAAATCGGCATTGTGCCTACTATATGCAATCCCGATGCAATTTCTGTGTTTCATCGTCAATATGAAGTTCCAAGGGTTACAGTAAACACCCAGTGGTGCGTCGCAATCTAATACTGGCCTCTTAGTAACGGCACTTAAACAGACTGTTTGAAGCATTGCTCCCCCTCGACACTAAGTCGTCATTGTGACTACTATATTCAATCCCGATGCAATATCTGTGTTTCATCGTCAATATGAAGCTCCAAGGTTTACAGTAAACACCCAGTGGTGCGTCGCAATCTAATACTGGCCTCTCAGTAACGGCACATATACGGACTGTATGAAGCATTCCTTCCCCTGGACGTAAGCCTGCATTGTGCCTACTATATTCAATCCCGATGCAATTTCTGTGTTTCATAGTCAATATGAAGCTCCAAGGGTTACAGTAAATACCCACTGGTGCGTTGCAATCTAATACTGGCCTCTCAGGAAAGGCACGTATACAGATTGTTTGAAGCATTGCTCACCCTGAACGAAAGTCGGCATTGTGCCTACTATATTCAATCCCGATGCAATATCTGTGTTTCGTAGTCAATATGAAGCTCCAAGGGTTACAGTAAACACCCAGAGGTGCGTCGCAATCTAATACTGGCCTCTCAGTTACAGCACGTATACAGATCTTTGAAGCATTGCTCCCCCTGGACGTAAGTCGGCATTGTGCCTACTATATTCAATCCCGATGCAATTTCTGTGTTTCATTGTCAATATGAAGTTCCAAGGGTTACAGTAAACACCCAGTAGTGCGTCGCAATCTAAAACTGGCCACTCAGTAACGGCACATATACAGACTGATTGAAGCATTACTGCCCCTGGACATAAGTCGGCATTGTGCCTACTATATTCAATCCCGATGCAATTTCTGTACTTCATCGTCAATATGAAGCTCCAAACGTTACAGTAAACACCCAGTGGTGCGTCGCAATCTATTACTGGCCTCTTAGTAACGGCACATATACACACTGTTTTAAGCATTACTCCCCCTGGACGTAAGTCGGCATTGTGCCTACCATATTCAATCCCGATGCAATTTCTGTGTTTCATAGTCAATATGAAGCTCCAAGAGTTACAGTAAACACCCAGTGGTGCGTCGCAATCTAATACTGGCCTCTCAGTACGGCACATATACCGATTGTTAGAAGCATTACTCCCCCTGGGCGTAAGTAGGCATTGTGCCTACTATATTCAATCCCGATGCAATTTCTGTGTTTCATCGTCAATATGAAGCTCCAAGGGTTACAGTAAACACCCAGTGGTGCGTCGCAATCTAATACTGGCCTCTCAGTAACGGCACATATACAGACTGTTTGAAGCATTCCTCCCCCGGGACGTAAGTCGGCATTGTGCCTACTATATTCAATCCCGAAGCAATTTCAGTGTTTCATCGTCAATGTGAAGCTTTAAGGGTTACAGTAAACACCCAGTGGTGCGTCGCAATATAATACTGGTATCTCTGTAATGGCACGTATACAGACTGTTTGAAGCATTGCTCCCCCTGGACGTAAGTCGGCATTGTGCCTACTGTATCCAATCCCGATGCAATTTCTGTGTTTCATCGTCAATATGAAGCTCCAAGGGTTACAGTAAATACCCAGTGGCGCGTCGCAATCTAATACTGGCCTCTCAGTAGCGGCACATATACAGACTGTTTGAAGCATTCCTCCCCCTGGACGTAAGTCGGCATTGAGCCTACTATATGCAATCCCGATGCAATTTCTGAGTTTCATCGTCAATATGAAGTTCCAAGGGTTACAGTAAACACCCAGTGGTGCGTCGCAATCTAAAACTGGCCTCTCAGTAACGGCACATATACAGACTGTTTGAAGCATTACTGCCCCTGGACGTAAGTCGGCATTGTGCCTACTATATTCAATCCCGATGCAATTTCTGTGTTTCATCGTCAATATGAAGCTCCAAGAGTTACAGTAAACACCCAGTGGTGGGTCGGAGTCTAATACTGGCGTCTCAGGAAAAGCACGTGTACAGACTGTTTGAAGCATTGCTCCCCCTGGACGTAATTCGGCCTTGTGCCTACTATATTCAATCCCGATGCATTTTCTGTGTTTCACCGTCAATATGAAGCTCCAAGGGTTACAGTAAACACCCAGTGGTGCGTCGCTATCTAGTACTGGCCTCTCAGGAAAGGTACGTATACAGACTGTTTGAAGCATTACTCACCCTGGACGTAAGTCGGCATTGTGCCTACTATATTCAATCCCGATGCAATTTCTGTGTTTCATCGTCAATATGAAGCTCCATGGGTTACAGTAAACACCCAGTGCTGCGTCACAATCAAATTTTGGCCTCTCAGGAAAGGCATGTATACAGACTGTTTGAAGCATTACTCCCCCTGGACGTAAGTCGGCATTGTGCCTACTATATTCAATCCCGATGCAATTTCTGTGTTTCAATCTCAATATGAAGCCCCAAGGGTTACAGTAAACACCCAGTGGTGCGTCGCAATCTAATACTGGCCCCACAGTACCGCCACGTATACAGACTGTTTGAAGCATTGCTCCCCCTGGACGTAAGTCGGCATTGTGTCTTCTATATTCAATCCCGATGCAATTTCTGTGTTTCATCGTCAATATGAAGCTCCAAGGGATACAGTAAACACCCAGTGGTGCGTCGCAATCTAATACTGGACTCTCAGTAACGGCACTTATACAGACTGTTTAATGCATTGCTCCTTCTGGACGTAAGTCGGCATTGTGCCTACTATATGCAATCCCGATGCAATTTCTGTGTTTCATCGTCAATATGAAGTTCCAAGGGTTACAGTAAACACCCAGTGGTGCGTCGCAATCTAATACTGGCCTCTTAGTAACGGCACTTAAACAGACTGTTTGAAGCATTGCTCCCCCTCGACACTAAGTCGTCATTGTGACTACTATATTCAATCCCGATGCAATTTCTGTGTTTCATCGTCAATATGAAGCTCCAAACGTTACAGTAAACACCCAGTGGTGCGTCGCAATCTAATACTGGCCTCTCAGTAACGGCACATATACGGACTGTATGAAGCATTCCATCCCCTGGACGTAAGCCTGCATTGTGCCTACTATATTCAATCCCGATGCAATTTCTGTGTTTCATAGTCAATATGAAGCTCCAAGGGTTACAGTAAATACCCACTGTTGCGTTGCAATCTAATACTGGCCTCTCAGGAAAGGCACGTATACAGATTGTTTGAAGCATTGCTCCCCCTGAACGAAAGTCGGCATTGTGCCTACTATATTCAATCCCGATGCAATTTCTGTGTTTCGTAGTCAATATGAAGCTCCAAGGGTTACAGTAAACACCCAGAGGTGCGTCGCAATCTAATACTGGCCTCTCAGTTACGGCACGTATACAGATCTTTGAAGCATTGCTCCCCCTGGACGTAAGTCGGCATTGTGCCTACTATATTCAATCCCGATGCAATTTCTGTGTTTCATCGTCAATATGAAGCTTCAAGGGTTACAATAAACACCCAGTGGTGCGTCGCAATCTCATACTGGCCTCTCAGTAACGGCACATATACAGACTGTTTGATCATTACTCCCCCTGGACGTAAGTCGGCATTGAGACTACTATATGCAATCCCGATGCAATTTCTGTGTTTCATTGTCAATATGAAGTTCCAAGGGTTACAGTAAACACCCAGTAGTGCGTCGCAATCTAAAAGTGGCCACTCAGTAACGGCACATATACAGACTGATTGAAGCATTACTGCCCCTGGACATAAGTCGGCATTGTGCCTACTATATTCAATCCCGATGCAATTTCTGTACTTCATCGTCAATATGAAGCTCCAAGCGTTACAGTAAACACCCAGTGGTGCGTCGCAATCTATTACTGGCCTCTTAGTAACGGCACATATGCACACTGTTTTAAGCATTACTCCCCCTGGACGTAAGTCGGCATTGTGCCTACCATATTCAATCCCGATGCAATTTCTGTGTTTCATAGTCAATATGAAGCTCCAAGAGTTACAGTAAACACCCAGTGGTGCGTCGCAATCTAATACTGGCCTCTCAGTACGGCACATATACCGATAGTTAGAAGCATTACTCCCCCTGGACGTAAGTAGTCATTGTGCCTACTATATTCAATCCCGATGCAATTTCTGTGTTTCATCGTCAATATGAAGCTCCAAGGGTTACAGTAAACACCCAGTGGTGCGTCGCAATCTAATACTGGCCTCTCAGTAACGGCACATATACAGACTGTTTGAAGCATTCCTCCCCCGGGACGTAAGTCGGCATTGTGCCTACTATATTCAATCCCGAAGCAATTTCAGTGTTTCATCGTCAATATGAAGCTTTAAGGGTTACAGTAAACACCCAGTGGTGCGTCGCAATATAATACTGGTATCTCTGTAATGGCACGTATACAGACTGTTTGAAGCATTGCTCCCCCAGGACGTAAGTCGGCATTGTGCCTACTGTATCCAATCCCGATGCAATTTCTGTGTTTCATCGTCAATATGAAGCTCCAAGGGTTACAGTAAATACCCAGTGGCGCGTCGCAATCTAATACTGGCCTCTCAGTAGCGGCACATATACAGACTGTTTGAAGCATTCCTCCCCCTGGACGTAAGTCGGCATTGTGCCTACTATATTCAATCCCGAAGCAATATCAGTGTTTCATCGTCAATATGAAGCTCCAAGGGTTACAGTAAACACCCAGTGGTGCGTCGCATTATAATACAGGTATCTCAGTAACGGCACGTATACAGACCGTTTGAAGCATTGCTCCCCCTGGACGTAAGTCGGCATTGTGCCTACTATATTCAATCCCGATGCAATATCTGTGTTTCATGGTCAATATGAAGCTCCAAGGGTTACAATAAACACCCAGTGGTGCGTCGCAATCTATAACTGGCCGCTCAGGAAAGGCACGTATACAGACTGTTTGAAGAATTGCTCCCCCTGGACATAAGTCGGCATTGTGCCTACTATATTTAATCCCGAAGCAATTTTTATGTTTAATCGTCAATATGATGCTCCAAGGGTTACAGTAAACACCCAGTGGTGCGTCGCAATCTAAAACTGGCCTCTCAGTAACGGCACATATACAGACTGTTTGAAGCATTACTGCCCCTGGACGTAAGTCGGCATTGTGCCTACTATATTCAATCCCGAAGCAATTTCAGTGTTTCATCGTCAATATGAAGCTCCAAGGGTTACAGTAAACACCCAGTGGTGCGTCGCTATCAATTACTGACCTCTTAGTAACTTCAAATATACACACTGTTTAAAGCATTACTCCCCCTGGACGTAAGTCGGCATTGTGCCTACTATATTCAATCCCGATGCAATTTATGTGTTTCATCGTCAATATGAAGCTCCAAGGGTTACAGTAAACACCCAGTGGTGCGTCGCAATCTAATACTGGCCTCTCAGTACGGCACATATACGGACTGTTAGAAGCATTACTCCCCCTGGACGTAAGTAGGCATTGTGCCTACTATATTTAATCCCGATGCAATTTCTGTGTTTCATCGTCAATATGAAGCTCCAAGGGTTACAGTAAACACCCAGTGGTGCGTCGCAATCTAATACTGGCCTCTCAGTAACGGCACATATACAGACTGTTTGAACCATTGCTCCCCCTGGACGTAAGTCGGCATTGTGCCTACTATATTCAATCCCGAAGCAATTTCAGTGCTTCATCGTCAATATTAAGCTCCAAGGGTTACAGTAAACACCCAGTGGTGCGTCGCAATATAATACTGGTATCTCAGTAACGGCACGTATACAGACTGTTTGAAGCATTGCTCCCCCTGGACGTAAGTCGGCATTGTGCCTACTATATTCAATCCCGATGCAATTTCTGTGTTTCATCGTCAATATGAAGCTCCAAGGGTTACAGTAAACTCCCAGTGGTGCGTCGCAGTTTAATACTGGCCTCTCAGGAAAGGCACGTATACAGATTGTTTGAAGCATTACTCCCCCTGGACGTAAGTCGGCATTGGGCCTACTATATTCAATCCCGATGCAATTACTGTGTTTCATCGTCAATATGAAGCTCCAAGGGTGGCAGTAAACACCCAGTGGTGCGTCGCAATCTGATACAGGCCTCTCAGGAAAGGCACATATACAGACTGTTTGCAGCATTAATCCCCCTGGTCGTAAGTCAGCATTGTGCCTACTATATTCAATCCTAATGCAATTTCTGTGTTTCATCGTCAATATGAAGCTGCAAGGGTTACAGTAAACACCCAGTGGTGCGTCGCAATCTAATACTAGCCTCACAGTAACGGCACATATACAGACTGTTTGAAGCATTACTCCCCCTGGACGTATGTCGGCATTGTGCCTACTATATTCAATCCCGAAGCAATTTCAGTGCTTCATCGTCAATATTAAGCTCCAAGGGTTACAGTAAACACCCAGTGGTGCGTCGCAATATAATACTGGTATCTCAGTAACGGCACGTATACAGACTGTTTGAAGCATTGCTCCCCCTGGACGTAAGTCGGCATTGTGCCTACTATATTCAATCCCGATGCAATTTCTGAGTTTCATCGTCAATATGAAGCTCCAAGGGTTACAGTAAACACCCAGTGGTGCGTCGCAGTCTATTACTGGCCTCTTAGTAGCGGCATATATACACAGTGTTTAAAGCATTACTCCCCATGGACGTAAGTCGGCATTGTGCTTACTATATTCAATCCCGAAGCAATTTCTGTGTTTCATCGTCAATATGAAGCTCCAAAGGTTACAGTAAACACCCAGTGGTGCGTCGCAATATAATACTGGTATCTCAGTAACGGCACGTATACAGACTGTTTGAAGCGTTACTCACCCTGGACGTAAGTCGGCATTGTCCCTACTATATTCAATCCCGATGCAATTTCTGAGTTTCATCGTCAATATGAAGCTCCATGGGTTACAGTAAACACCCAGTGCTGCGTCACAAACAAATTTTGGCCTCTCAGGAAAGGCACGTATACAGACTGTTTGAAGCATTACTCCCCCTGGACGTAAGTCGGCATTGTGCCTACTATATTCAATCCCGATGCAATTTCTGTGTTTCAATCTCAATATGAAGCCCCAAGGGTTACAGTAAACACCCAGTGGTGCGTCGCAATCTAATACTGGCCTCACAGTACCGGCACGCATACAGACTGTTTGAAGCATTGCTCCCCCTGGACGTAAGTCGGCATTGTGCCTACTATATTCAATCCCGATGCAATTTCTGTGTTTCATCGTCAATATGAAGCTCCAAGGGATACAGTAAACACCCAGTGGTGCGTCGCAATCTAATACTGGACCCTCAGTAACGGCACTTATACAGACTGTTTAATGCATTGCTCCTTCTGGACGTAAGTCGGCATTGTGCCTACTATATGCAATCCCGATGCAATTTCTGTGTTTCATCGTCAATATGAAGTTCCAAGGGTTACAGTAAACACCCAGTGGTGCGTCGCAATCTAATACTGGCCTCTTAGTAACGGCACTTAAACAGACTGTTTGAAGCATTGCTCCCCCTGGACACTAAGTCGTCATTGTGACTACTATATTCAATCCCGATGCAATTTCTGTGTTTCATCGTCAATATGAAGCTCCAAGGGTTACAGTAAACACCCAGTGGTGCGTCGCAATCTAATACTGGCCTCTCAGTAACGGCACATATACGGACTGTATGAAGCATTCCTTCCCCTGGACGTAAGCCTGCATTGTGCCTACTATATTCAATCCCGATGCAATTTCTGTGTTTCATAGTCAATATGAAGCTCCAAGGGTTACAGTAAATACACATTGGTGCGTTGCAATTTAATACTGGCCTCTCAGGAAAGGCACGTATACAGATTGTTTGAAGCATTGCTCCCCCTGAACGAAAGTCGGCATTGTGCCTACTATATTCAATCCCGATGCAATTTCTGTGTTTCGTAGTCAATATGAAGCTCCAAGGGTTACAGTAAATACCCATTGGTGCGTTGCAATCTAATACTGGCCTCTCAGGAAAGGCACGTATACAGATTGTTTGAAGCATTGCTCCCCCTGAACGAAAGTCGGCATTGTGCCTACTATATTCAATCCCGATGAAATTTCTGTGTTTCGTAGTCAATTTGAAGCTCCAAGGGTTACAGTAAACACCCAGAGGTGCGTCGCAATCTAATACTGGCCTCTCAGTAACGGCACATATACAGACTGTTTGAATCATTACTCCCCCTGGACGTAAGTCGGCATTGAGCCTACTATATGCAATCCCGATGCAATTTCTGTGTTTCATCGTCAATATGAAGTTCCAAGGGTTACAGTAAACACCCAGTGGTGCGTCGCAATCTAATACAGGCCTCTCAGGAAAGGCACGTATTCAGATTGTTTGAAGCATTACTCCCCCTGGACGTAAGTCGGCATTGGGCCTACTATATTCAATCCCGATGCAATTACTGTGTTTTATCGTCAATATGAAGCTCCAAGGGTGGCAGTAAACACCCAGTGGTGCGTCGCAATCTAATACAGGCCTCTCAGGAAAGGCACATATACAGACTGTTTGAAGCATTAATCCCCCTGGGCGTAAGTCGGCATTGTGCCTACTATATTCAATCCTAATGCAATTTCTGTGTTTCATCGTCAATATGAAGCTGCAATGGTTACAGTAAACACCCAGTGGTGCGTCGCTATATAATACTGGTACCTCAGTAACGGCACGCATACAGACTGTTTGAAGCATTGCTCCCCCTGGACGTAAGTCGGCATTGTGCCTACTATATTCAATCCCGATGCAATTTCTGTGTTTCATCGTCAATATGAAGCTACAAGGGTTACAGTAATCACCCAGTGGTGCGTCGCAATCTAATGCCGGAAACTCAGGAAAGGCACGTATTCAACTGTATGAAGCATTGCTGCCCCTGGATGTAAGTCGGCATTGTGCCTACTATATGCAATCCCGATGCAATTTCAGTGTTTCATCGACAATATGAAGCTCCAAGGGTTACAGTAAACACCCAGTGGTGCGTCGCAATCTAATACTGGCCTCTCTGTATGACACGTATACAGACTGTTTGAAGCATTGCTCCCCCTGGACGTAAGTCGGCATTGTGCCTACTATATTCAATCCCGATGCAATTTCTGTGTTTCATCGTCAATATGAAGCTCCAAGAGTTACAGTAAACACCCAGTGGTGCGTCGAAGTCTAATACTGGCCTCTCAGGAAAAGCACGTGTACAGACTGTTTGAAGCAATGCTCCCCCTGGACGTAATTCGGCCTTGTGCCTAATATATTCAATCCCGATGCATTTTCTTTGTTTCACCGTCAATATGAAGCTCCAAGTGTTACAGTAAACACCCAGTGGTGCGTCGCTATCTAATACTGGCCTCTCAGGAAAGGCACGTATACAGACTGTTTGAAGCATTACTCACCCTGGACGTAAGTCGGCATTGTGCCTACTATATTCAATCCCGATGCAATTTCTGTGTTTCATCGTCAATATGAAGCTCTATGGGTTACAGTTATCACCCAGTGCTGCGTCACAATCAAATTTTAGCCTCTCAGGAAAGGCATGTATACAGACTGTTTGAAGCATTACTCCCCCTGGACGTAAGTCGGCATTGTGCCTACTATATTCAATCCCGATGCAATTTCTGTGTTTCAATCTCAATATGAAGCCCCAAGGGTTACAGTAAACACCCAGTGGTGCGTCGCAATCTTATACTGGCCTCACAGTACCGGCACGTATACAGACTGTTTGAAGCATTGCTCCCCCTGGACGTAAGTCGGCATTGTGTCTTCTATATTCAATCCCGATACAATTTCTGTGTTTCATCGTCAATAGGAAGCTCCAAGGGATACAGTAAACACCCAGTGGTGCGTCGCAATCTAATACTGGACTCTCAGTAACGACACTTATACAGACTGTTTAATGCATTGCTCCTTCTGGACGTAAGTCGGCATTGTGCCTACTATATGCAATACCGATGCAATTTCTGTGTTTCATCGTCAATATGAAGTTCCAAGGGTTACAGTAAACACCCAGTGGTGCGTCGCAATCCAATACTGGCCTCTTAGTAACGGCACTTAGACAGACTGTTTGAAGCATTGCTCCCCCTGGACACTAATTCGTCATTGTGACTACTATATTCAATCCCGATGCAATTTCTGTGTTTCATCGTCAGTATGAAGCTCCAAGGGTTACAGTAAACACCCAGTGGTGCGTCGCAATCTAATACTGGCCTCTCAGTAACGGCACATGTACGGACTGTATGAAGCATTCCTTCCCCTGGACGTAAGCCTGCATTGTGCCCACTATATTCAATCCCGATGCAATTTCTGTGTTTCATAGTCAGTATGAAGCTCCAAGGGTTACAGTAAATACCCATTGGTGCGTTGCAATCTAATACGGGCCTCTCAGGAAAGGCACGTAAACAGATTGTTTGAAGCATTGCTCCCCCTGAACGTAAGTCGGCATTGTGCCTACTATATTCACTACCGATGCAATTTCTGTGTTTCGTAGTCAATATGAAGCTCCAAGGGTTACAGTAAACACCCAGAGGTGCGTCGCAATCTAATACTGGCCTCTCAGTTACGGCACGTATACAGATCTTTGAAGCATTGCTCCCCCTGGACGTAAGTCGGCATTGTGCCTACTATATTCAATCCCGATGCAATTTCTGTGTTTCATCGTCAATATGAAGCTTCAAGGGTTACAGTAAACACCCAGTGGTGCGTCGCAATCTCATACTGGCCTCTCAGTAACGGCACATATACAGACTGTTTGAATCATTACTCCCCCTGGACGTAAGTTGGCATTGAGCCTACTATATGCAATCCCGATGCAATTTCTGTGTTTCATCGTCAATATGAAGTTCCAAGGGTTACAGTAAACACCCAGTGGTGCGTCGCAATCTAAAACTGGCCACTCAGTAACGGCACATATACAGACTGTTTGAAGCATTACTGCCCCTGGACATAAGTCGGCATTATGCCTACTATATTCAATCCCGATGCAATTTCAGTACTTCATCGTCAATATGAAGCCCCAAACGTTACAGTAAACACCCAGTGGTGCGTCGCAATCTATTACTGGCCTCTTAGTAACTTCACATATACACACTGTTTTAAGCATTACTCCCCCTGGACGTAAGTCGGCATTGTGCCTACTATATTCAATCCCGATGCAATTTCTGTGTTTCATCGTCAATATGAAGCTCCAAGAGTTACAGTCAACACCCAGTGGTGCGTCGCAATCTAATACTGGCCTCTCAGTACGGCACATATACCGACTGTTAGAAGCATTACTACCCCTGGACGTAAGTAGTCATTGTGCCTACTATATTCAATCCCGATGCAATTTCTGTGTTTCATCATCAATATGAGGCTCCAAGGGTTACAGTAAACACCCAGTGGTGCGTCGCAATCTAATACTGGCCTCTCAGTAACGGTACATATACAGACTATTTGAAGCATTCCTCCCCCTGGACATAAGTCGGCATTGTGCCTACTATATTCAATCCCGAAGCAATTTCAGTGTTTCATCGTCAATATGAAGCTCCAAGGGTTACAGTAAACACCCAGTGGTGCGTCTCAATATAATACTGGTATCTCTGTAATGGCACGTATACAGACTGTTTGAAGCATTGATCCCCCTGGACGTAAGTCGGCATTGTGCCTACTGTATCCAATCCCGATGCAATTTCTGTGTTTCATCGTCAATATGAAGCTCCAAGGGTTACAGTAAATACCCAGTGGCGCGTCGCAATCTAAAACTGGCCTCTCAGTAGCGGCACATATACAGACTGTTTGAAGCATTCCTCCCCCTGGACGTAAGTCGGCATTGTGCCTACTATATTCAATCCCGAAGCAATTTCAGTGTTTCATCGTCAATATGAAGCTCCAAGGGTTACAGTAAACACCCAGTGGTGCGTCGCAATATAATACTGGTATCTCAGTAACGGCACGTATACAGACTGTTTGAAGCATTGCTCCCCCTGGACGTAAGTCGGCATTGTGCCAACTATATTCAATCCCGATGCAATATCTGTTTCATCGTCAATATGAAGCTCCAAGGGTTACAATAAACACCCAGTGGTGCGTCGCAATCTATAACTGGCCGCTCAGGAAAGGCACGTATACAGACTGTTTGAAGAATTGCTCCCCCTGGACATAAGTCGGCATTGTGCATACTATATTTAATCCCGATGCAATTTCTATGTTTAATCGTCAATTAGATGCTCCAAGGGTTACAGTAAACACCCAGTGGTGCGTTGCAATCTAAAACTGGCCTCTCAGTAACGGCACATATACAGACTGTTTGAAGCAATACTGCCCCTGGACGTAAGTCGGCATTGTGCCTACTATATTCAATCCCGAAGCAATTTCAGTGTTTCATCGTCAATATGAAGCTCCAAGGGTTACAGTAAACACCCAGTGGTGCGTCGCTATCTATTACTGACCTCTTAGTAACTTCAAATATACACACTGTTCAAAGCATTACTCCCCCTGGACGTAAGTCGGCATTGTGCCTACTATATTCAATCCCGTAGTAACTTCAAATATACACACTGTTTAAAGCATTACTCCCCCTGGACGTAAGTCGGCATTGTGCCTACTATATTCAATCCCGATGCAATTTATGTGTTTCATCGTCAATATGAAGCTCCAAGGGTTACAGTAAACACCCAGTGGTGCGTCGCAATCTAATACTGGCCTCTCAGTAACGGCACATATACAGACTGATTGAAGCATTGCTCCCCCTGGACGTAAGTCGGCATTGTGCCTACTATATTCAATCCCGAAGCAATTTCAGTGTTTCATCGTCAATATTAAGCTCCAAGGGTTACAGTAAACACCCAGTGGTGCGTCGAAATATAATACTGGTATCTCAGTAACGGCACGTATACAGACTGTTTGAAGCATTGCTCCCCCTGGACGTAAGTCGGCATTGTGCCTACTATATTCAATCCCGATGCAATTTCTGTGTTTCATCGTCAATATGAAGCTCCAAGGGTTACAGTAAACTCCCAGTGGTGCGTCGCAGTTTAATACTGGCCTCTCAGGAAAGGCACGTATACAGATTGTTTGAAGCATTACTCCCCCTGGACGTAAGTCGGCATTGGGCCTACTATATTCAATCCCGATGCAATTACTGTGTTTCATCGTCAATATGAAGCTCCAAGGGTGGCAGTAAACACCCAGTGGTGCGTCGCAATCTAATACAGGCCTCTCAGGAAAGGCATATATACAGACTGTTTGAAGCACTAACCCCCCTGGGCGTAAGTCGGCATTGTGCCTACTATATTCAATCCTAATGCAATTTCTGTGTTTCATCGTCAATATGAGGCTGCAAGGGTTACAGTAAACACCCAGTGGTGCGTCGCTATATAATACTGGTACCTCAGTAACGGCACGCATACAGACTGTTTGAAGCATTGCTCCCCCTGGACGTAAGTCGGCATTGTGCCTACTATATTCAATCCCGATGCAATTTCTGTGTTTCATCGTCAATATGAAGCTACAAGGGTTACAGTAATCAACCAGTGGTGCGTCGCAATCTAATGCTGGAAACTCAGGAAAGGCACGTATACAACTGTATGAAGCATTGCTGCCCCTGGATGTAAGTCGGCATTGTGCCTACTATATGCAATCCCGATGCAATTTCAGTGTTTCATCGACAATATGAAGCTCCAAGGGTTACAGTAAACACCCAGTGGTGCGTCGGAGTCTAATACTGGCCTCTCAGGAAAAGCACGTGTACAGACTGTTTGAAGCAATGCTCCCCCTGGACGTAATTCGGCCTTGTGCCTAATATATTCAATCCCGATGCTATTTCTGTGTTTCATCGTCAATATGAAGCTCCATGGGTTACAGTAAACACCCAGTGCTGCGTCACAATCAAATTTTGGCCTCTCAGGAAAGGCACGTATACAGACTGTTTGAAGCATTACTCCCCCTGGACGTAAGTCGGCATTGTGCCTACTATATTCAATCCCGATGCTATTTCTGTGTTTCAATCTCAATATGAAGCCCCAAGGGTTACAGTAAACACCCAGTGGTGCGTCGCAATCTAATACTGGCCTCAAAGTACCGGCACGTATACAGACTGTTTGAAGCATTGCTCCCCCTGGATGTAAGTCGGCATTGTGTCTTCTATATTCAATCCCGATGCAATTTCTGTGTTTCATCGCCAATATGAAGCTCCAAGGGATACAGTAAACACCCAGTGGTGCCTCGCAATCTAATACTGGACTCTCAGTAACGGCACTTATACGGACTGTTTAATGCATTGCTCCTTCTGGACGTAAGTCGGCATTGTGCCTACTATATGCAATCCCGATGCAATTTCTGTGTTTCATCGTCAATATGAAGTTCCAAGGGTTACAGTAAACACCCAGTGGTGCGTCGCAATCTAATACTGGCCTCTTAGTAACGGCACTTAAACAGACTGTTTGAAGCATTGCTCCCCCTGGACACTAAGTCGTCATTGTGACTACTATATTCAATCCCGATGCAATTTCTGTGTTTCATCGTCAATATGAAGCTCCAAGAGTTACAGTAAACACCCAGTGGTGCGTCGAAGTCTAATACTGGCCTCTCAGGAAAAGCACGTGTACAGACTGTTTGAAGCAATGCTCCCCCTGGACGTAATTCGGCCTTGTGCCTAATATATTCAATCCCGATGCATTTTCTTTGTTTCACCGTCAATATGAAGCTCCAAGTGTTACAGTAAACACCCAGTGGTGCGTCGCTATCTAATACTGGCCTCTCAGGAAAGGCACGTATACAGACTGTTTGAAGCATTACTCACCCTGGACGTAAGTCGGCATTGTGCCTACTATATTCAATCCCGATGCAATTTCTGTGTTTCATCGTCAATATGAAGCTCTATGGGTTACAGTTATCACCCAGTGCTGCGTCACAATCAAATTTTAGCCTCTCAGGAAAGGCATGTATACAGACTGTTTGAAGCATTGCTCCCCCTGGACGTAAGTCGGCATTGTGCCTACTATATTCAATCCCGATGCAATTTCTGTGTTTCAATCTCAATATGAAGCCCCAAGGGTTACAGTAAACACCCAGTGGTGCGTCGCAATCTTATACTGGCCTCACAGTACCGGCACGTATACAGACTGTTTGAAGCATTGCTCCCCCTGGACGTAAGTCGGCATTGTGTCTTCTATATTCAATCCCGATACAATTTCTGTGTTTCATCGTCAATAGGAAGCTCCAAGGGATACAGTAAACACCCAGTGGTGCGTCGCAATCTAATACTGGACCCTCAGTAACGACACTTATACAGACTGTTTAATGCATTGCTCCTTCTGGAAGTAAGTCGGCATTGTGCCTACTATATGCAATACCGATGCAATTTCTGTGTTTCATCGTCAATATGAAGTTCCAAGGGTTACAGTAAACACCCAGTGGTGCGTCGCAATCCAATACTGGCCTCTTAGTAACGGCACTTAGACAGACTGTTTGAAGCATTGCTCCCCCTGGACACTAATTCGTCATTGTGACTACTATATTCAATCCCGATGCAATTTCTGTGTTTCATCGTCAGTATGAAGCTCCAAGGGTTACAGTAAACACCCAGTGGTGCGTCGCAATCTAATACTGGCCTCTCAGTAACGGCACATGTACGGACTGTATGAAGCATTCCTTCCCCTGGACGTAAGCCTGCATTGTGCCCACTATATTCAATCCCGATGCAATTTCTGTGTTTCATAGTCAGTATGAAGCTCCAAGGGTTACAGTAAATACCCATTGGTGCGTTGCAATCTAATACGGGCCTCTCAGGAAAGGCACGTAAACAGATTGTTTGAAGCATTGCTCCCCCTGAACGTAAGTCGGCATTGTGCCTACTATATTCACTACCGATGCAATTTCTGTGTTTCGTAGTCAATATGAAGCTCCAAGGGTTACAGTAAACACCCAGAGGTGCGTCGCAATCTAATACTGGCCTCTCAGTTACGGCACGTATACAGATCTTTGAAGCATTGCTCCCCCTGGACGTAAGTCGGCATTGTGCCTACTATATTCAATCCCGATGCAATTTCTGTGTTTCATCGTCAATATGAAGCTTCAAGGGTTACAGTAAACACCCAGTGGTGCGTCGCAATCTCATACTGGCCTCTCAGTAACGGCACATATACAGACTGTTTGAATCATTACTCCCCCTGGACGTAAGTTGGCATTGAGCCTACTATATGCAATCCCGATGCAATTTCTGTGTTTCATCGTCAATATGAAGTTCCAAGGGTTACAGTAAACACCCAGTGGTGCGTCGCAATCTAAAACTGGCCACTCAGTAACGGCACATATACAGACTGTTTGAAGCATTACTGCCCCTGGACATAAGTCGGCATTATGCCTACTATATTCAATCCCGATGCAATTTCTGTACTTCATCGTCAATATGAAGCCCCAAACGTTACAGTAAACACCCAGTGGTGCGTCGCAATCTATTACTGGCCTCTTAGTAACTTCACATATACACACTGTTTTAAGCATTACTCCCCCTGGACGTAAGTCGGCATTGTGCCTACTATATTCAATCCCGATGCAATTTCTGTGTTTCATCGTCAATATGAAGCTCCAAGAGTTACAGTCAACACCCAGTGGTGCGTCGCAATCTAATACTGGCCTCTCAGTACGGCACATATACCGACTGTTAGAAGCATTACTACCCCTGGACGTAAGTAGTCATTGTGCCTACTATATTCAATCCCGATGCAATTTCTGTGTTTCATCATCAATATGAAGCTCCAAGGGTTACAGTAAACACCCAGTGGTGCGTCGCAATCTAATACTGGCCTCTCAGTAACGGTACATATACAGACTATTTGAAGCATTCCTCCCCCTGGACATAAGTCGGCATTGTGCCTACTATATTCAATCCCGAAGCAATTTCAGTGTTTCATCGTCAATATGAAGCTCCAAGGGTTACAGTAAACACCCAGTGGTGCGTCTCAATATAATACTGGTATCTCTGTAATGGCACGTATACAGACTGTTTGAAGCATTGATCCCCCTGGACGTAAGTCGGCATTGTGCCTACTGTATCCAATCCCGATGCAATTTCTGTGTTTCATCGTCAATATGAAGCTCCAAGGGTTACAGTAAATACCCAGTGGCGCGTCGCAATCTAAAACTGGCCTCTCAGTAGCGGCACATATACAGACTGTTTGAAGCATTCCTCCCCCTGGACGTAAGTCGGCATTGTGCCTACTATATTCAATCCCGAAGCAATTTCAGTGTTTCATCGTCAATATGAAGCTCCAAGGGTTACAGTAAACACCCAGTGGTGCGTCGCAATATAATACTGGTATCTCAGTAACGGCACGTATACAGACTGTTTGAAGCATTGCTCCCCCTGGACGTAAGTCGGCATTGTGCCAACTATATTCAATCCCGATGCAATATCTGTTTCATCGTCAATATGAAGCTCCAAGGGTTACAATAAACACCCAGTGGTGCGTCGCAATCTATAACTGGCCGCTCAGGAAAGGCACGTATACAGACTGTTTGAAGAATTGCTCCCCCTGGACATAAGTCGGCATTGTGCATACTATATTTAATCCCGATGCAATTTCTATGTTTAATCGTCAATTAGATGCTCCAAGGGTTACAGTAAACACCCAGTGGTGCGTTGCAATCTAAAACTGGCCTCTCAGTAACGGCACATATACAGCCTGTTTGAAGCAATACTGCCCCTGGACGTAAGTCGGCATTGTGCCTACTATATTCAATCCCGAAGCAATTTCAGTGTTTCATCGTCAATATGAAGCTCCAAGGGTTACAGTAAACACCCAGTGGTGCGTCGCTATCTATTACTGACCTCTTAGTAACTTCAAATATACACACTGTTCAAAGCATTACTCCCCCTGGACGTAAGTCGGCATTGTGCCTACTATATTCAATCCCGTAGTAACTTCAAATATACACACTGTTTAAAGCATTACTCCCCCTGGACGTAAGTCGGCATTGTGCCTACTATATTCAATCCCGATGCAATTTATGTGTTTCATCGTCAATATGAAGCTCCAAGGGTTACAGTAAACACCCAGTGGTGCGTCGCAATCTAATACTGGCCTCTCAGTAACGGCACATATACAGACTGATTGAAGCATTGCTCCCCCTGGACGTAAGTCGGCATTGTGCCTACTATATTCAATCCCGAAGCAATTTCAGTGTTTCATCGTCAATATTAAGCTCCAAGGGTTACAGTAAACACCCAGTGGTGCGTCGAAATATAATACTGGTATCTCAGTAACGGCACGTATACAGACTGTTTGAAGCATTGCTCCCCCTGGACGTAAGTCGGCATTGTGCCTACTATATTCAATCCCGATGCAATTTCTGTGTTTCATCGTCAATATGAAGCTCCAAGGGTTACAGTAAACTCCCAGTGGTGCGTCGCAGTTTAATACTGGCCTCTCAGGAAAGGCACGTATACAGATTGTTTGAAGCATTACTCCCCCTGGACGTAAGTCGGCATTGGGCCTACTATATTCAATCCCGATGCAATTACTGTGTTTCATCGTCAATATGAAGCTCCAAGGGTGGCAGTAAACACCCAGTGGTGCGTCGCAATCTAATACAGGCCTCTCAGGAAAGGCATATATACAGACTGTTTGAAGCACTAACCCCCCTGGGCGTGAGTCGGCATTGTGCCTACTATATTCAATCCTAATGCAATTTCTGTGTTTCATCGTCAATATGAGGCTGCAAGGGTTACAGTAAACACCCAGTGGTGCGTCGCTATATAATACTGGTACCTCAGTAACGGCACGCATACAGACTGTTTGAAGCATTGCTCCCCCTGGACGTAAGTCGGCATTGTGCCTACTATATTCAATCCCGATGCAATTTCTGTGTTTCATCGTCAATATGAAGCTACAAGGGTTACAGTAATCAACCAGTGGTGCGTCGCAATCTAATGCTGGAAACTCAGGAAAGGCACGTATACAACTGTATGAAGCATTGCTGCCCCTGGATGTAAGTCGGCATTGTGCCTACTATATGCAATCCCGATGCAATTTCAGTGTTTCATCGACAATATGAAGCTCCAAGGGTTACAGTAAACACCCAGTGGTGCGTCGGAGTCTAATACTGGCCTCTCAGGAAAAGCACGTGTACAGACTGTTTGAAGCAATGCTCCCCCTGGACGTAATTCGGCCTTGTGCCTAATATATTCAATCCCGATGCTATTTCTGTGTTTCATCGTCAATATGAAGCTCCATGGGTTACAGTAAACACCCAGTGCTGCGTCACAATCAAATTTTGGCCTCTCAGGAAAGGCACGTATACAGACTGTTTGAAGCATTACTCCCCCTGGACGTAAGTCGGCATTGTGCCTACTATATTCAATCCCGATGCTATTTCTGTGTTTCAATCTCAATATGAAGCCCCAAGGGTTACAGTAAACACCCAGTGGTGCGTCGCAATCTAATACTGGCCTCAAAGTACCGGCACGTATACAGACTGTTTGAAGCATTGCTCCCCCTGGATGTAAGTCGGCATTGTGTCTTCTATATTCAATCCCGATGCAATTTCTGTGTTTCATCGCCAATATGAAGCTCCAAGGGATACAGTAAACACCCAGTGGTGCCTCGCAATCTAATACTGGACTCTCAGTAACGGCACTTATACGGACTGTTTAATGCATTGCTCCTTCTGGACGTAAGTCGGCATTGTGCCTACTATATGCAATCCCGATGCAATTTCTGTGTTTCATCGTCAATATGAAGTTCCAAGGGTTACAGTAAACACCCAGTGGTGCGTCGCAATCTAATACTGGCCTCTTAGTAACGGCACTTAAACAGACTGTTTGAAGCATTGCTCCCCCTGGACACTAAGTCGTCATTGTGACTACTATATTCAATCCCGATGCAATTTCTGTGTTTCATCGTCAATATGAAGCTCCAAACGTTACAGTAAACACCCAGTGGTGCGTCGCAATCTAATACTGGCCTCTCAGTAACGGCACATATACGGACTGTATGAAGCATTCCTTCCCCTGGACGTAAGCCTGCATTGTGCCTACTATATTCAATCCCGATGCAATTTTTGTGTTTCATAGTCAAAATGAAGCTCCAAGGGTTACAGTAAATACCCATTGGTGCGTTGCAATCTAATACTGGCCTCTCAGGAAAGGCACGTATACAGATTGTTTGAAGCATTGCTCCCCCTGAACGAAAGTCGGCATTGTGCCTACTATATTCTATCCCGATGCAATTTCTGTGTTTCGTAGTCAATATGAAGCTCCAAGGGTTACAGTAAACACCCAGAGGTGCGTCGCAATCTAATACTGGCCTCTCAGTTACGGCACGTATACAGATCTTTGAAGCATTGCTCCCCCTGGACGTAAGTCGGCATTGTGCCTACTATATTCAATCCCGATGCAATTTCTGTGTTTCATCGTCAATATGAAGCTTCAAGGGTTACAGTAAACACCCAGTGGTGCGTCGCAATCTCATACTGGCCTCTCAGTAACGGCACATATACAGACTGTTTGAATCATTACTCCCCCTGGACGTAAGTCGGCATTGAGCCTACTAAATGCAATCCCGATGCAATTTCTGTGTTTCATCGTCAATATGAAGTTCCAAGGGTTACAGTAAACACCCAGTGGTGCGTCGCAATCTAAAACTGGCCTCTCAGTAACGGCACATATACAGACTGTTTGAAGCATTACTGCCCCTGGACATGAGTCGGCATTGTGCCTACTATATTCAATCCCGATGCAATTTCTGTACTTCATCGTCAATATGAAGCTCCAAACGTTACAGTAAACACCCAGTGGTGCGTCGCAATCTAATACTGGCCTCTCAGTAACGGCACATATACAGACTGTTTGAAACATTCCTCCCCCTGGACGTAAGTCGGCATTGTGCCTAGTATATTCAATCCCGAAGCAATATCAGTGTTTCATCGTCAATATGAAGCTCCAAAGGTTACAGTAAACACCCAGTGGTGCGTCGCAATATAATACTGGTATCTCTGTAATGGCACGTATACAGACTGTTTGAAGCATTGCTCCCCCTGGACGTAAGTCGGCATTGTGCCTACTGTATCCAATCCCGATGCAATTTCTGTGTTTCATCGTCAATATGAAGCTCCAAGGGTTACAGTAAATACCCAGTGGCGTGTCGCAGTCTAATACTGGCCTCTCAGTAGCGGCACATATACAGACTGTTTGAAGCATTCCTCCCCCTGGACGTAAGTCGGCATTGTGCCTACTATATTCAATCCCGAAGCAATTTCGGTGTTTCATCGTCAATATGAAGCTCCAAGGGTTACAGTAAACACCCAGTGGTGCGTCGCAATATAATACTGGTATCTCAGTAACGGCACGTATACAGACTGTTTGAAGCATTGCTCCCCCTGGACGTAAGTCGGCATTGTGCCTACTATAATCAATCCCGATGCAATATCTGTGTTTCATCGTCAATATGAAGCTCCAAGTGTTACAATAAACACCCAGTGGTTCGTCGCAATCTATAACTGGCCGCTCAGGAAAGGCACGTATACAGACTGTTTGAAGAATTGCTCCCCCTGGACATAAGTCGGCATTGTGCCTACTATATTTAATCCCGATGCAATTTCTATGTTTAATCGTCAATATGATGCTCCAAGGGTTACAGTAAACACCCAGTGGTGCGTCGCAATCTAAAACTGGCCTCTCAGTAACGGCACATATACAGACTGTTTGAAGCATTACTGCCCCTGGACGTAAGTCGGCATTGTGCCTACTATATTCAATCCCGAAGCAATTTCAGTGTTTCATCGTCAATATGAAGCTCCAAGGGTTACAGTAAACACCCAGTCGTGCGTCGCTATCTATTACTGACCTCTTAGTAACTTCAAATATACACACTATTTAAAGCATTACTCCCCCTGGACGTAAGTCAGCATTGTGCCTACTATATTCAATCCCGATGCAATTTATGTGTTTCATCGTCAATATGAAGCTCCAAGGGTTACAGTAAACACCCAGTGGTGCGTCGCAATCTAATACTGGCCTCTCAGTACGGCACATATACGGACTGTTAGTAGCATTACTCCCCCTGGACGTAAGTAGGCATTGTGCCTACTATATTTAATCCCGATGCAATTTCTGTGTTTCAACGTCAATATGAGGCTCCAAGGGTTACAGTAAACACCCAGTGGTGCGTCGCAATCTAATACTGGCCTCTCAGTAACGGCACATATACAGACTGTTTGAAGCATTGCTCCCCCTGGACGTAAGTCGGCATTGTGCCTACTATATTCAATCCCGAAGCAATTTCAGTGTTTCATCGTCAATATTAAGCTCCAAGGGTTACAGTAAACACCCAGTGGTGCGTCGCAATATAATACTGGTATCTCAGTAACGGCACGTATACAGACTGTTTGAAGCATTGCTCCCCCTGGACGTAAGTCGGCATTGTGCCTACTATATTCAATCCCGAAGCAATTTCAGTGTTTCATCGTCAATATTAAGCTCCAAGGGTTACAGTAAACACCCAGAGGTGCGTCGCAATCTAATACTGGCCTCTCAGTTACGGCACGTATACAGATCTTTGAAGCATTGCTCCCCCTGGACGTAAGTCGGCATTGTGCCTACTATATTCAATCCCGATGCAATTTCTGTGTTTCATCGTCAATATGAAGCTTCAAGGGTTACAGTAAACACCCAGTGGTGCGTCGCAATCTCATACTGGCCTCTCAGTAACGGCACATATACAGACTGTTTGAATCATTACTCCCCCTGGACGTAAGTCGGCATTGAGCCTACTAAATGCAATCCCGATGCAATTTCTGTGTTTCATCGTCAATATGAAGTTCCAAGGGTTACAGTAAACACCCAGTGGTGCGTCGCAATCTAAAACTGGCCTCTCAGTAACGGCACATATACAGACTGTTTGAAGCATTACTGCCCCTGGACATGAGTCGGCATTGTGCCTACTATATTCAATCCCGATGCAATTTCTGTACTTCATCGTCAATATGAAGCTCCAAACGTTACAGTAAACACCCAGTGGTGCGTCGCAATCTAATACTGGCCTCTCAGTAACGGCACATATACAGACTGTTTGAAACATTCCTCCCCCTGGACGTAAGTCGGCATTGTGCCTAGTATATTCAATCCCGAAGCAATATCAGTGTTTCATCGTCAATATGAAGCTCCAAAGGTTACAGTAAACACCCAGTGGTGCGTCGCAATATAATACTGGTATCTCTGTAATGGCACGTATACAGACTGTTTGAAGCATTGCTCCCCCTGGACGTAAGTCGGCATTGTGCCTACTGTATCCAATCCCGATGCAATTTCTGTGTTTCATCGTCAATATGAAGCTCCAAGGGTTACAGTAAATACCCAGTGGCGTGTCGCAATCTAATACTGGCCTCTCAGTAGCGGCACATATACAGACTGTTTGAAGCATTCCTCCCCCTGGACGTAAGTCGGCATTGTGCCTACTATATTCAATCCCGAAGCAATTTCGGTGTTTCATCGTCAATATGAAGCTCCAAGGGTTACAGTAAACACCCAGTGGTGCGTCGCAATATAATACTGGTATCTCAGTAACGGCACGTATACAGACTGTTTGAAGCATTGCTCCCCCTGGACGTAAGTCGGCATTGTGCCTACTATAATCAATCCCGATGCAATATCTGTGTTTCATCGTCAATATGAAGCTCCAAGTGTTACAATAAACACCCAGTGGTTCGTCGCAATCTATAACTGGCCGCTCAGGAAAGGCACGTATACAGACTGTTTGAAGAATTGCTCCCCCTGGACATAAGTCGGCATTGTGCCTACTATATTTAATCCCGATGCAATTTCTATGTTTAATCGTCAATATGATGCTCCAAGGGTTACAGTAAACACCCAGTGGTGCGTCGCAATCTAAAACTGGCCTCTCAGTAACGGCACATATACAGACTGTTTGAAGCATTACTGCCCCTGGACGTAAGTCGGCATTGTGCCTACTATATTCAATCCCGAAGCAATTTCAGTGTTTCATCGTCAATATGAAGCTCCAAGGGTTACAGTAAACACCCAGTCGTGCGTCGCTATCTATTACTGACCTCTTAGTAACTTCAAATATACACACTATTTAAAGCATTACTCCCCCTGGACGTAAGTCAGCATTGTGCCTACTATATTCAATCCCGATGCAATTTATGTGTTTCATCGTCAATATGAAGCTCCAAGGGTTACAGTAAACACCCAGTGGTGCGTCGCAATCTAATACTGGCCTCTCAGTACGGCACATATACGGACTGTTAGTAGCATTACTCCCCCTGGACGTAAGTAGGCATTGTGCCTACTATATTTAATCCCGATGCAATTTCTGTGTTTCAACGTCAATATGAGGCTCCAAGGGTTACAGTAAACACCCAGTGGTGCGTCGCAATCTAATACTGGCCTCTCAGTAACGGCCATATACAGACTGTTTGAAGCATTGCTCCCCCTGGACGTAAGTCGGCATTGTGCCTACTATATTCAATCCCGAAGCAATTTCAGTGTTTCATCGTCAATATTAAGCTCCAAGGGTTACAGTAAACACCCAGTGGTGCGTCGCAATATAATACTGGTATCTCAGTAACGGCACGTATACAGACTGTTTGAAGCATTGCTCCCCCTGGACGTAAGTCGGCATTGTGCCTACTATATTCAATCCCGATGCAATTTCTGTGTTTCATCGTCATTATGAAGCTCCAAGGGTTACAGTAAACTCCCAGTGGTGCGTCGCAGTTTAATACTGGCCTCTCAGGAAAGGCACGTATACAGATTGTTTGAAGCATTACTCCCCCTGGACGTAAGTCGGCATTGGGCCTACTATATTCAATCCCGATGCAATTACTGTGTTTCATCGTCAATATGAAGCTCCAAGGGTGGCAGTAAACACCCAGTGGTGCGTCGCAATCAAATACAGGCCTCGCAGGAAAGGCACATATACAGACTGTTTGAAGCATTAATCCCCCTGGGCGTAAGTCGGCATTGTGCCTACTATATTCAATCCTAATGCAATTTCTGTGTTTCATCGTCAATATGAAGCTACAAGGGTTACAGTAATCACCCAGTGGTGCGTCGCAATCTAATGCTGGAAACTCAGGAAAGGCACGTATACAACTGTATGAAGCATTGCTGCCCCTGGATGTAAGTCGGCATTGTGCCTACTATATGCAATCCCGATGCAATATCTGTGTTTCATCGTCAATATGAAGCTCCAAGGGTTACAGTAAACACCCAGTGGTGCGTCGCAATCTAATACTAGCCTCTCAGTAACGGCACATATGCAGACTGTTTGAAGCATTACTCCCCTGGACGTAAGTCGGCATTGTGCCTACTATATTCAATCCCGAACAATTTCTGTGTTTCATCGTCAATATGAAGCTCCAACGGTTACAGTAAACACCCAGTGGTGCGTCGCAATATAATACTGGTATCTCAGTAACGGCACGTATACAGACTGTTTGATGCATTGCTCCCCCTGGACGTAAGTCGGCATTGTGCCTACTATATTAAATCCCGGTGCAATTTCTGTGTTTCATCGTCAATATGAAGCTCCAAGGGTTACAGTAAACTCCCAATGGTGCGCCGCAGTTTAATACTGGCCTCTCAGGAAAGGCACGTATACAGACTGTTTGAAGCATTACTCCCCCTGGACGTAAGTCGGCATTGTGCCTACCATATTCAATCCCGATTCAATTTCTGTGTTTCATCGTCAATATGAAGCCCCAAGGGTTACAGTAAACACCCAGTATTGCGTCGCAATCTTATACTGGCCTCTCAGTAACGGCACATATACAGACTGTTTGAAGCATTCCTAACCCTGGACGTAAGTCGGCATTGTGCCTATTATATTCAATCGCTATGCAATTTCCGTGTTTCATCGTCAATATGAGGCTCCAAAGGTTACAGTAAACACCCAGTGGTGCGTCACAATCTAATACTGGCCTCTCAGTAACGGCACGTATACAGACTGTTTGAAGCATTGCTCCCCTTGGACGTAAGTCGGCATTGTGCCTACTATATTCAATCCCGATGCAATTTCTGTGTTTCATCGCCAATATGAAACTCCAAGAATTACAGTAAACACCCAGTGGTGCGTCGCAGTCTAATACTGGCCTCACAGGAAAGGCACGTATACAGACTGTTTGAAGCATTGCTTCCCCTGGACGTAAGTCGGCATTGTGCCTACTATATTCAATCCCGTTGCAATTACTGTGTTTCATCGTGAGTATGAAGCTCCAAGGGTGGCAGTAAATACCCAGTGGTGCGTCGCAATCTAATACAGGCCTCTCAGGAAAGGCACATATACAGACTGTTTGAAGCATTAATCCCCCTGGGCGTAAGTCGGCATTGTGCCTACTATATTCAATCCTAATGCAATTTCTGTGTTTTATCGTCAATATGAAGCTGCAAGGGTTACAGTAAACACACAGTGGTGCGTCGCTATATAATACTGGTACCTCAGTAACGGCACGCATACAGACAGTTTGAAGCATTGCTCCCCCTGGACGTAAGTCGGCATTGTGCCTACTATATTCAATCCCGATGCAATTTCTGTGTTTCATAGTCAATATGAAGCTACAAGGGTTACAGTAATCACCCAGTGGTGCGTCGCAATCTAATGCTGGAAACTCAGGAAAGGCACGTATACAACTGTATGAAGCATTGCTGCCCCTGGATGTAAGTCGGCATTGTGCCTACTATATGCAATCCCGATGCAATTTCAGTGTTTCATCGACAATATGAAGCTCCAAGGGTTACAGTAAACACCCAATGGTGCGTCGCAATCTAATACTGGCCCCTCTGTATGACACGTATACAGACTGTTTGAAGCATTGCTCCCCCTGGACGTAAGTCGGCATTGTGCCTACTATATTCAATCCCGATGCAATTTCTGTGTTTCATCGTCAATATGAAGCTCCAAGAGTTACAGTAAACACCCAGTGGTGCGTCGAAGTCTAATACTGGCCTCTCAGGAAAAGCACGTGTACAGACTGTTTGAAGCAATGCTCCCCCTGGACGTAATTCGGCCTTGTGCCTAATATATTCAATCCCGATGCATTTTCTGTGTTTCACCGTCAATATGAAGCTCCAAGTGTTACAGTAAACACCCAGTGGTGCGTCGCTATCTAATACTGGCCTCTCAGGAAAGGCACGTATACAGACTGTTTGAAGCATTACTCACCCTGGACGTAAGTCGGCATTGTGCCTACTATATTCAATCCCGATGCAATTTCTGTGTTTCATCGTCAATATGAAGCTCTATGGGTTACAGTAAACACCCAGTGCTGCGTCACAATCAAATTTTGGCCTCTCAGGAAAGGCACGTATACAGACTGTTTGAAGCATTACTCCCCCTGGACGTAAGTCGGCATTGTGCCTACTATATTCAATCCCGATGCAATTTCTGTGTTTCATCGTCAATATGAAGCTCCAAGGGATACACTAAACAACCCGTGGTGCGTCGCAATCTAATACTGGACTCTCAGTAACGGCACTTATACAGACTGTTTAATGCATTGCTCCTTCTGGACGTAAGTCGGCATTGTGCCTACTATATGCAATCCCGATGCAATTTCTGTGTTTCATCGTCAATATGAAGTTCCAAGGGTTACAGTAAACACCCAGTGGTGCGTCGCAATCCAATACTGGCCTCTCAGTAACGGCACATGTACGGACTGTATGAAGCATTCCTTCCCCTGGACGTAAGCCTGCATTGTGCCTACTATATTCAATCCCGATGCAATTTCTGTGTTTCATAGTCAATATGAAGCTCCAAGGGTTACAGTAAATACCCATTGGTGCGTTGCAATCTAATACTGGCCTCTCAGGAAAGGCACGTAAACAGATTGTTTTCTAGCATTGCTCCCCCTGAACGTAAGTCGGCATTGTGCCTACTATATTCACTACCGATGCAATTTCTGTGTTTCGTAGTCAATATGAAGCTCCAAGGGTTACAGTAAACACCCAGAGGTGCGTCGCAATCTAATACTGGCCTCTCAGTTACGGCACGTATACAGATCTTTGAAGCATTGCTCCCCCTGGACGTAAGTCGGCATTGTGCCTACGATATTCAATCCCGATGCAATTTCTGTGTTTCATCGTCAATATGAAGCTTCAAGGGTTACAGTAAACACCCAGTGGTGCGTCGCAATCTCATACTGGCCTCTCAGTAACGGCACATATACACACTGTTTTAAGCATTACTCCCCCTGGACGTAAGTCGGCATTGTGCCTACTATATTCAATCCCGATGCAATTTCTGTGTTTCATCGTCAATATGAAGCTCCAAGAGTTACAGTAAACACCCAGTGGTGCGTCTCAATATAATACTGGTATCACTGTAATGGCACGTATACAGACTATTTGAAGCATTGATCCCCCTGGACGTAAGTCGGCATTGTGCCTACTGTATCCAATCCCGATGCAATTTCTGTGTTTCATCGTCAATATGAAGCTCCAAGGGTTACAGTAAACACCCAATGGTGCGTCGCAATATAATACTGGTATCTCAGTAACGGCACGTATACAGACTGTTTGAAGCATTGCTCCCCCTGGACGTAAGTCGGCATTGTGCCAACTGTATTCAATCCCGATGCAATATCTGTGTTTCATCGTCAATATGAAGCTCCAAGGGTTACAATAAACACCCAGTGGTGCGTCGCAATCTATAACTGGCCGCTCAGGAAAGGCACGTATACAGACTGTTTGAAGAATTGCTCCCCCTGGACATAAGTCGGCATTGTGCCTACTATATTTAATCCCGATGCAATTTCTATGTTTAATCGTCAATATGATGCTCCAAGGGTTACAGTAAACACCCAGTGGTGCGTTGCAATCTAAAACTGGCCTCTCAGTAACGGCACGTATACAGACTGTTTGAAGCATTGCTCCCCTGGACGTAAGTCGGCATTGTGCCTACTATATTCTATCCCGAAGCAATTTCAGTGTTTCATCGTCAATATTAAGCTCCAAGGGTTACAGTAAACACCCAGTGGTGCGTCGCAATATAATACTGGTATCTCAGTAACGGCACGTATACAGACTGTTTGAAGCATTGCTCCCCCTGGACGTAAGTCGGCATTGAGCCTACTATATTCAATCCCGATGCAATTTCTGTGTTTCATCGTCAATATGAAGCTCCAAGGGTTACAGTAAACTCCCAGTGGTGCGTCGCAGTTTAATACTGGCCTCTCAGGAAAGGCACGTATACAGATTGTTTGAAGCATTACTCCCCCTGGACGTAAGTCGGCATTGGGCCTACTATATTCAATCCCGATGCAATTACTGTGTTTCATCGTCAATATGAAGCTCCAAGGGTGGCAGTAAACACCCAGTGGTGCGTCGCAATCTAATACAGGCCTCTCAGGAAAGGCATATATACAGACTGTTTGAAGCATTAACCCCCCTGGGCGTAAGTCGGCATTGTGCCTACTATATTCAATCCTAATGCAATTTCTGTGTTTCATCGTCAATATGAGGCTGCAAGGGTTACAGTAAACACCCAGTGGTGCGTCGCTATATAATACTGGTACCTCAGTAACGGCACGCATACAGACTGTTTGAAGCATTGCTCCCCCTGGACGTAAGACGGCATTGTGCCTACTATATTCAATCCCGATGCAATTTCTGTGTTTCATCGTCAATATGAAGCTACAAGGGTTACAGTAATCAACCAGTGGTGCGTCGCAATCTAATGCTGGAAACTCAGGAAAGGCACGTATACAACTGTATGAACCATTGCTGCCCCTGGATGTAAGTCGGCATTGTGCCTACTATATGCAATCCCGATGCAATTTCAGTGTTTCATCGACAATATGAAGCTCCAAGGGTTACAGTAAACACCCAGTGGTGCGTCGCAATCTAATACTGCCCTCTCTGTATGACACGTATACAGACTGTTTGAAGCATTGCTCCCCCTGGACGTAAGTCGGCATTGTGCCTACTATATTCAATCCCGATGCAATTTCTGTGTTTCATCGTCAATATGAAGCTCCAAGAGTTACAGTAAACACCCAGTGGTGCGTCGGAGTCTAATACTGGCCTCTCAGGAAAAGCACGTGTACAGACTGTTTGAAGCAATGCTCCCCCTGGACGTAATTCGGCCTTGTGCCTAATATATTCAATCCCGATGCATTTTCTGTGTTTCACCGTCAATATGAAGCTCCAAGTGTTACAGTAAACACCCAGTGGTGCGTCGCTATCTAATATTGGCCTCTCAGGATAGGCACGTATACAGACTGTTTGAAGCATTACTCACCCTGGACGTAAGTCGCATTGTGCCTAGTATATTCAATCCCGATGCAATTTCTGTGTTTCATCGTCAATATGAAGCTCCATGGGCTACAGTAAACACCCAGTGCTGCGTCACAATCAAATTTTGGCCTCTCAGGAAAGGCACGTATACAGACTGTTTGAAGCATTACTCCCCCTGGACGTAAGTCGGCATTGTGCCTACTATATTCAATCCCGATGCAATTTCTGTGTTTCAATCTCAATATGAAGCCCCATGGGTTACAGTAAACACCCAGTGGTGCGTCGCAATCTAATACTGGCCTCAAAGTACCGGCACGTATACAGACTGTTTGAAGCATTGCTCCCCCTGGACGTAAGTCGGCATTGTGTCTTCTATATTCAATCCCGATGCAATTTCTGTGTTTCATCGTCAATATGAAGCTCCAAGGGATACAGTAAACACCCAGTGGTGCGTCGCAATCTAATACTGGACTCTCAGTAACGGCACTTATACGGACTGTTTAATGCATTGCTCCTTCTGGACGTAAGTCGGCATTGTGCCTACTATATGCAATCCCGATGCAATTTCTGAGTTTCATCGTCAATATGAAGTTCCAAGGGTTACAGTAAACACCCAGTGGTGCGTCGCAATCTAATACTGGCCTCTTAGTAACGGCACTTAAACAGACTGTTTGAAGCATTGCTCCCCCTGGACACTAAGTCGTCATTGTGACTACTATATTCAATCCCGATGCAATTTCTGTGTTTCATCGTCAATATGAAGCTCCAAGGGTTACAGTAAACACCCAGTGGTGCGTCGCAATCTAATACTGGCCTCTCAGTAACGGCACATATACGGACTGTATGAAGCATTCCTTCCCCTGGACGTAAGCCTGCATTGTGCCTACTATATTCAATCCCGATGCAATTTTTGTGTTTCATAGTCAATATGAAGCTCCAAGGGTTACAGTAAATACCCATTGGTGCGTTGCAATCTAATACTGGCCTCTCAGGAAAGGCACGTATACAGATTGTTTGAAGCATTGCTCCCCCTGAACGAAAGTCGGCATTGTGCCTACTATATTCTATCCCGATGCAATTTCTGTGTTTCGTAGTCAATATGATGCCCCAATGGTTACAGTAAACACCCAGAGGTGCGTCGCAATCTAATACTGGCCTCTCAGTTACGGCACGTATACAGATCTTTGAAGCATTGCTCCCCCTGGACGTAAGTCGGCATTGTGCCTACTATATTCAATCCCGATGCAATTTCTGTGTTTCATCGTCAATATGAAGCTTCAAGGGTTACAGTAAACACCAAGTGGTGCGTCGCAATCTCATACTGGCCTCTCAGTAACGGCACATATACAGACTGTTTGAATCATTACTCCCCCTGGACGTAAGTCGGCATTGAGCCTACTATATGCAATCCCGATGCAATTTCTGTGTTTCATCATCAATATGAAGTTCCAAGGGTTACAGTAAACACCCAGTGGTGCGTCGCAATCTAAAACTGGCCTCTCAGTAACGGCACATATACAGACTGTTTGAAGCATTACTGCCCCTGGACATGAGTCGGCATTGTGCCTACTATATTCAATCCCGATGCAATTTCTGTACTTCATCGTCAATATGAAGCTCCAAACGTTACAGTAAACACCCAGTGGTGCGTCGCAATCTAATACAGGCCTCTCAGTAACGGCACATATACAGACTGTTTGAAACATTCCTCCCCCTGGACGTAAGTCGGCATTGTGCCTAGTATATTCAATCCCGAAGCAATATCAGTGTTTCATCGTCAATATGAAGCTCCAAGGGTTACAGTAAACACCCAGTGGTGCGTCGCAATATAATACTGGTATCTCTGTAATGGCACGTATACAGACTGTTTGAAGCATTGCTCCCCCTGGACGTAAGTCGGCATTGTGCCTACTGTATCCAATCCCGATGCAATTTCTGTGTTTCATCGTCAATATGAAGCTCCAAGGGTTACAGTAAATACCCAGTGGCGTGTCGCAATCTAATACTGGCCTCTCAGTAGCGGCACATATACAGACTGTTTGAAGCATTCCTCCCCCTGGACGTAAGTCGGCATTGTGCCTACTATATTCAATCCCGAAGCAATTTCGGTGTTTCATCGTCAATATGAAGCTCCAAGGGTTACAGTAAACACCCAGTGGTGCATCGCAATATAATACTGGTATCTCAGTAACGGCACGTATACAGACTGTTTGAAGCATTGCTCCCCCTGGACGTAAGTCGGCATTGTGCCTACTATATTCTATCCCGATGCAATGTCTGTGTTTCATCGTCAATATGAAGCTCCAAGGGTTACAATAAACACCCAGTGGTTCGTCGCAATCTATAACTGGCCGCTCAGGAAAGGCACGTATACAGACTGTTTGAAGAATTGCTCCCCCTGGACATAAGTCGGCATTGTGCCTACTATATTTAATCCCGATGCAATTTCTATGTTTAATCGTCAATATGATGCTCCAAGGGTTACAGTAAACACCCAGTGGTGCGTCGCAATCTAAAACTGGCCTCTCAGTAACGGCACATATACAGACTGTTTGAAGCATTACTGCCCCTGGACGTAAGTCGGCATTGTGCCTACTATATTCAATCCCGAAGCAATTTCAGTGTTTCATCGTCAATATGAAGCTCCAAGGGTTAAAGTAAACACCCAGTCGTGCGTCGCTATCTATTACTGACCTCTTAGAAACTTCAAATATGCACACTATTTAAAGCATTACTCCCCCTGGACGTAAGTCGGCATTGTGCCTACTATATTCAATCCCGATGCAATTTATGTGTTTCATCGTCAATATGAAGCTCCAAGGGTTACAGTAAACACCCAGTGGTGCGTCGCAATCTAATACTGGCCTCTCAGTACGCCACATATACGGACTGTTAGAAGCATTACTCCCCCTCGACGTAAGTAGGCATTGTGCCTACTGTATTTAATCCCGATGCAATTTCTGTGTTTCATCGTCAATATGAAGCTCCAAGGGTTACAGTAAACACCCAGTGGTGCGTCGCAATCTAATACTGGCCTCTCAGTAACGGCACATATACAGACTGTTTGAAGCATTCCTAACCCTGGACGTAAGTCGGCATTGTGCCTACTATATTCAATCCCGAAGCAATTTCAGTGTTTCATCGTCAATATTAAGCTCCAAGGGTTACAGTAAACACCCAGTGGTGCGTCGCAATATAATACTGGTATCTCAGTAACGGCACGTATACAGACTGTTTGAAGCATTGCTCCCCCTGGACGTAAGTCGGCATTGTGCCTACTATATTTAATCCCGATGCAATTTCTGTGTTTCATCGTCATTATGAAGCTCCAAGGGTTACAGTAAACTCCCAGTGGTGCGTCGCAGTTTAATACTGGCCTCTCAGGAAAGGCACGTATACAGATTGTTTGAAGCATTACTCCCCCTGGACGTAAGTCGGCATTGGGCCTACTATATTCAATCCCGATGCAATTACTGTGTTTCATCGTCAATATGAAGCTCCAAGGGTGGCAGTAAACACCCAGTGGTGCGTCGCAATCAAATACAGGCCTCTCAGGAAAGGCACATATACAGACTGTTTGAAGCATTAATCCCCCTGGGCGTAAGTCTGCATTGTGCCTACTATATTCAATCCTATTGCAATTTCTGTGTTTCATCGTCAATATGAAGCTACAAGGGTTACAGTAATCACCCAGTGGTGCGTCGCAATCTAATGCTGGAAACTCAGGAAAGGCACGTATACAACTGTATGAAGCATTGCTGCCCCTAGATGTAAGTCGGCATTGTGCCTACTATATGCAATCCCGATGCAATTTCTGTGTTTCATCGTCAATATGAAGCTCCAAGGGTTACAGTAAACACCCAGTGGTGCGTCGCAATCTAATACTAGCCTCTCAGTAACGGCACATATGCAGACTGTTTGAAGCATTACTCCCCCTGGACGTAAGTCGGCATTGTGCCTACTATATTCAATCCCGAAGCAATTTCTGTGTTTCATCGCCAATATGAAGCTCCAACGGTTACAGTAAACACCCAGTGGTGCGTCGCAATATAATACTGGTATCTCAGTAACGGCACGTATACAGACTGTTTGATGCATTGCTCCCCCTGGACGTAAGTCGGCATTGTGCCTACTATATTAAATCCCGGTGCAATTTCTGTGTTTCATCGTCAATATGAAGCTCCAAGGGTTACAGTAAACTCCCAATGGTGCGCCGCAGTTTAATACTGGCCTCTCAGGAAAGGCACGTATACAGACTGTTTGAAGCATTACTCCCCCTGGACGTAAGTCGGCATTGTGCCTACCATATTCAATCCCGATTCAATTTCTGTGTTTCATCGTCAATATGAAGCTCCAAGGGTTACAGTAAACACCCAGTAATGCGTCGCAATCTTATACTGGCCTCTCAGTAACGGCACATATACAGACTGTTTGAAGCATTCCTAACCCTGGACGTAAGTCGGCATTGTGCCTATTATATTCAATCGCTATGCAATTTCCGTGTTTCATCGTCAATATGAAGCTCCAAGGGTTACAAGAAACACCCAGTGGTGCGTCACAATCTAATACTGGCCTCTCAGTAATGGCACGTATACAGACTGTTTGAAGCATTGCTCCCCTTGGACGTAAGTCGGCATTGTGCCTACTATATTCAATCCCGATGCAATTTCTGTGTTTCATCGTCAATATGAAACTCCAAGAATTACAGTAAACACCCAGTGGTGCGTCGCAGTCTAATACTGACCTCACAGGAAAGGCACGTATACAGACTGTTTGAAGCATTGCTTCCCCTGGACGTAAGTCGGCATTGTGCCTACTATATTCAATCCCATTGCAATTTCTGTGTTTCATCGTGAGTATGAAGCTCCAAGGGTGGCAGTAAATACCCAGTGGTGCGTCGCTATCTAATACTGGCCTCTCAGGAAAGGCACATATACAGACTGTTTGAGGCATTACTCCCCCTGGGCGTAAGTCGGCATTGTGCCTACTATATTCAATCCCGATGCAATTTCTGTGTTTCATCGTCAAAATGAAGCTCCAAGGGTTACAGTAAACATCCAGTGGTGCGTCGTAATATAATACTGGTATCTCGGTAATGGCACGTATACAGACTGTTTGAAGCATTGCTCCCCCTGGACGTAAGACGGCATGGTGCCTACTATATTCAATCCCGATGCAATTTCTGTGTTTCATCGTCAATATGAAGCTCCAATGGTTACAGTAAACACCCAGTGGTGCGTCGCAGTCTAATACGTGCCTCTCAGGAAAGGCACGTATATAGACAGTTTGAAGCATTGCTCCCCCTGGACGTAAATCGGCATTGTGCCTACTATATGCTATCCCGATGCAATTTCTGTGTTTCATCGTCAATATGAAGCTTCATGGGTTACTGTAAACACCCAGTGGTGCTTCGCAATCTAATACTGGAATCTCAGGAAAGGCACGTAGACAACTGTATGAAGCATTGCTCCCCCTGGACGTAAGTCGGCATTGTGCCTACTATATTCAATCCCGATGCAATTTCTGTGTTTCATCGTCAATATGAAGCTCCAAGGGTTACAGTAAATACCCAGTGGTGCGTCGCAATCTAATACTGGCCTCTCAGGAAAGGCACGTATACAGACTGTTTGAAGCATTACTCCCCTGGACGTATGTCGGCATTGTGACTACTATATTCAATCCCGATGCAATTTCTGTGTTTCATTCTCAATATGAAGCTCCAAGGGTTACAGTAAACACCCAGTGGTGTGTCGCAATCTAATACTGGCCTCTCAGTAACGGCATGTATACAGACTGTTTGAAGCATTGCTTCCCCTGGTCGTAAGTCGGCATTGTGCCTACTATATTCAATCCCGATGCAATTTCTGTGTTTCATCGTCAATATGAAGCTCCAAGGGTTACAGTAAACACCCAGTGGTGCGTCGCAATCTATTACTGGCCTCTCAGTAACGGCACATATACAGACTGTTTGAAGCATTACTCCCCCTGGACACTAAGTCGGCATTGTGACTACTATATTCAATCCCGATGCAATTTCTGTGTTTCATCGTCAATATGAAGCTCAAAGGGTTACAGTAAACACCCAGTGGTGCGTCGCAATCTAATACTGGCCTCTCAGTAACGGCACATATACGGACTGTTTGAAGCATTCCTTCCCCTGGACGTAAGCCGGTATTGTGCCTACTATACTCAATCCCGATGCAATTTCTGTGTTTCATCGTCAATATGATGCTCCAAGGGTTACAGTAATCACCCAGTGGTGCGTCGCAATCTAATACTGGCCTCTCAGTAACGGCACATATACAGACTGTTTGAAGCATTTCTCCCCCTGGACGTAAGTCGGCATTGTGCCTACTATATTCAATCCCGATGCAATTTCTGTGTTTCATCGTCACTATGAAGCTCCAAGGGTTACAGTAAACACCCAGTGGTGCGTCGCAATCTTATACTGGCCTCTCTGTATGACACGTATACAGACTGTTTGAAGCATTGCTCCCCCTGGACGTAAGTCGGCATTGTGCCTACTATATTCAATCCCGATGCAATTTCTGTGTTTCATCGTCAATATGAAGCTCCAAGACTTACAGTAAACACCCAGTGGTGCGTCGGAGTCTAATACTGGCCTCTCAGGAAAAGCACGTGTACAGACTGTTTGAAGCATTGCTCCCCCTGGACACTAAGTCGTCATTGTGACTACTATATTCAATCCCGATGCAATTTCTGTGTTTCATCGTCAATATGAAGCTCCAAGGGTTACAGTAAACAACCAGCGGTGCGTCGCAATCTAATACTGGCCTCTCAGTAACGGCACATATACGGACTGTATGAAGCATTCGTTCCCCTGGACGTAAACCGGCATTGTGCCTACTATATTCAATCCCGATGCAATTTCTGTGTTTCATCGTCAATATGAAGCTCCAAGGGTTACAGTAAACACCCTGTGGTGAGTCGCAATCTAATACTGGCCTCTCAGTAACGGCACATATACAGACTGTTTGAATCATACTCCCCCTGGACGTAAGTCGGCATTGAGCCTACTATACGCAATCCCGATGCAATTTCTGTGTTTCATCGTCAATATGAAGTTCCAAGGGTTACAGTAAACACCCAGTGGTGCGTCGCAATCTAAAACTGGCCTCTCAGTAACGGCACATATACAGACTGTTTGAAGCATTACTGCCCCTGGACGTAAGTCGGCATTGTGCCTACTATATTCAATCCCGAAGCAATTTCTGTACTTCATCGTCAATATGAAGCTCCAAACGTTACAGTAAACACCCAGTGGTGCGTCGCAATCTATTACTGGCCTCTTAGTAACGGCACATATACACACTGTTTAAAGCATTACTCCCCCTGGACGTAAGTCGGCATTGTGCCTACTATATTCAATCCCGATGCAATTTCTGTGTTTCATCGTCAATATGAAGCTCCAAGAGTTACAGTAAACACCCAGTGCTGCGTCGCAATCTAATACTGGCCTCTCAGTACGGCACATATACCGACTGTTAGAAGCATTACTGCCCCTGGACGTAAGTAGGCATTGTGCCTACTATATTCAATCCCGATGCAATTTCTGTGTTTCATCGTCAATATGAAGCTCCAAGGGTTACAGTAAACACCCAGTGGTGCGTCTCAATCTAATACTGGCCTCTCAGTAACGGCACATATACAGACTGTTTGAAGCATTCCTCTCCCTGGACGTAAGTCGGCATTGTGCCTACTATATTCAATCCCGAAGCAATTTCAGTGTTTCATCGTCAATATGAAGCTCCAAGGGTTACAGTAAACACCCAGTGGTGCGTCGCAATATAATACTGGTATCTCAGTAACGGCACGTATACAGACTGTTTGAAGCATTGCTCCCCCTGGACGTAAGTCGGCATTGTGCCTACTATATTCAATCCCGATGCAATTTCTGTGTTTCATCGTCAATATGAAGCTCCAAGGGTTACAGTAAACACTTAGTGGCGCGTCGCAATCTAATACTGGCCTCTCAGTAGCAGCACATATACAGACTGTTTGAACAATTCCTCCCCCTGGACGTAATTCGGCATTGTGCCTACTATATTCAATCCCGAAGCAATTTCAGTGTTTCATCGTCAATATGAAGCTCCAAGGGTTACAGTAAACACCCAGTGGTGCGTCGCAATATAATACTGGTATCTTAGTAACGGCACGTATACAGACTGTTTGAAGCATTGCTCCCCCTGGACGTAAGTCGGCATTGTGCCTACTATATTCAATCCCGATGCAATATCTGTGTTTCATCGTCAATATGAAGCACCAAGGGTTACAATAAACACCCAGTGGTGCGTCGCAATCTAATACTGGCCGCTCAGGATAGGCACGTATACAGACTGTTTGAAGAATTGCTCCCCCTGGACATAAGTCGGCATTGTGCCTACTATATTTAATCCCGATGCATTTTCTATGTTTAATCGTCAATATGATGCTCCAAGGGTTACAGTAAACACCCAGTGGTGCGTCGCAATCCAAAACTGGCCTCTCAGTAACGGCACATATACAGACTGTTTGAAGCATTACTGCCCCTGGACGTAAGTCGGCATTGTGCCTACTATTTTCAAGCCCGAAGCAGTTTCTGTGTTTCATCGTCAATATGAAGCTCCAAGGGTTACAGTAAACACACAGTGGTGCGTCGCTATCTATTACTGACCTCTTAGTAACTTCAAATATACACACTGTTTAAAGCATTACTCCCCCTGGACGTAAGTCGGCATTGTGCCTACTATATTCAATACCGATGCAATTTATGTGTTTCATCGTCAATATGAAGCTCCAAGGGTTACATAAACACCCAGTGGTGCGTCGCAATCTAAGACTGGCCTCTCAGTAACGGCACATATACGGACTGTTTGAAGCATTCCTTCCCCTGGACGTAAGCCGGTATTGTGCCTACTATACTCAATCCCGATGCAATTTCTGTGTTTCATCGTCAATATGAAGCTCCAAGACTTACAGTAAACACCCAGTGGTGCGTCGGAGTCTAATACTGGCCTCTCAGGAAAAGCACGTGTACAGACTGTTTGAAGCATTGCTCCCCCTGGTCGTAATTCGGCCTTGTGCCTAATATATTCAATCCCGATGCATTTTCTGTGTTTCATCGTCAATATGACGCTCCAAGGGATACAGTAAACACCCAGTGGTGCGTCGCTATCTAATACTGGCCTCTCAGGAAAGGCACGTATACAGACTGTTTGAAGCATTACTCACCCTGGACACTAAGTCGTCATTGTGACTACTATATTCAATCCCGATGCAATTTCTGTGTTTCATCGTCAATATGAAGCTCCAAGGGTTACAGTAAACAACCAGCGGTGCGTCGCAATCTAATACTGGCCTCTCAGTAACGGCACATATACGGACTGTATGAAGCATTCGTTCCCCTGGACGTAAACCGGCATTGTGCCTACTATATTCAATCCCGATGCAATTTCTGTGTTTCATCGTCAATATGAAGCTCCAAGGGTTACAGTAAACACCCTGTGGTGAGTCGCAATCTAATACTGGCCTCTCAGTAACGGCACATATACAGACTGTTTGAATCATACTCCCCCTGGACGTAAGTCGGCATTGAGCCTACTATACGCAATCCCGATGCAATTTCTGTGTTTCATCGTCAATATGAAGTTCCAAGGGTTACAGTAAACACCCAGTGGTGCGTCGCAATCTAAAACTGGCCTCTCAGTAACGGCACATATACATACTGTTTGAAGCATTACTGCCCCTGGACGTAAGTCGGCATTGTGCCTACTATATTCAATCCCGAAGCAATTTCTGTACTTCATCGTCAATATGAAGCTCCAAACGTTACAGTAAACACCCAGTGGTGCGTCGCAATCTATTACTGGCCTCTTAGTAACGGCACATATACACACTGTTTAAAGCATTACTCCCCCTGGACGTAATTCGGCATTGTGCCTACTATATTCAATCCCGAAGCAATTTCAGTGTTTCATCGTCAATATGAAGCTCCAAGGGTTACAGTAAACACCCAGTGGTGCGTCGCAATATAATACTGGTATCTTAGTAACGGCACGTATACAGACTGTTTGAAGCATTGCTCCCCCTGGACGTAAGTCGGCATTGTGCCTACTATATTCAATCCCGATGCAATATCTGTGTTTCATCGTCAATATGAAGCACCAAGGGTTACAATAAACACCCAGTGGTGCGTCGCAATCTAATACTGGCCGCTCAGGATAGGCACGTATACAGACTGTTTGAAGAATTGCTCCCCCTGGACATAAGTCGGCATTGTGCCTACTATATTCAATCCCGATGCAATATCTGTGTTTCATCGTCAATATGAAGCACCAAGGGTTACAATAAACACCCAGTGGTGCGTCGCAATCTAATACTGGCCGCTCAGGATAGGCACATATACCGACTGTTAGAAGCATTACTGCCCCTGGACGTAAGTAGGCATTGTGCCTACTATATTCAATCCCGATGCAATTTCTGTGTTTCATCGTCAATATGAAGCTCCAAGGGTTACAGTAAACACCCAGTGGTGCGTCTCAATCTAATACTGGCCTCTCAGTAACGGCACATATACAGACTGTTTGAATCATTCCTCTCCCTGGACGTAAGTCGGCATTGTGCCTACTATATTCAATCCCGAAGCAATTTCAGTGTTTCATCGTCAATATGAAGCTCCAAGGGTTACAGTAAACACCCAGTGGTGCGTCGCAATATAATACTGGTATCTCAGTAACGGCACATATACAGACTGTTTGAAGCATTGCTCCCCCTGGACGTAAGTCGGCATTGTGCCTACTATATTCAATCCCGATGCAATTTCTGTGTTTCATCGTCAATATGAAGCTCCAAGGGTTACTGTAAACACTTAGTGGCGCGTCGCAATCTAATACTGGCCTCCCAGTAGCAGCACATATACAGACTGTTTGAACAATTCCTCCCCCTGGACGTAAGTCGGCATTGTGCCTACTATATTCAATCCCGAAGCAATTTCAGTGTTTCATCGTCAATATGAAGCTCCAAGGGTTACAGTAAACACCCAGTGGTGCGTCGCAATATAATACTGGTATCTTAGTAACGGCACGTATACAGACTGTTTGAAGCATTGCTCCCCCTGGACGTAAGTCGGCATTGTGCCTACTATATTCAATCCCGATGCAATATCTGTGTTTCATCGTCAATATGAAGCCCCAAGGGTTACAATAAACACCCAGTGGTGCGTCGCAATCTAATACTGGCCGCTCAGGATAGGCACGTATACAGACTGTTTGAAGAATTGCTCCCCCTGGACATAAGTCGGCATTGTGCCTAATATATTTAATCCCGATGCAATTTCTATGTTTAATCGTCAATATGATGCTCCAAGGGTTACAGTAAACACCCAGTGGTGCGTCGCAATCCAAAACTGGCCTCTCAGTAACGGCACATATACAGACTGTTTGAAGCATTACTGCCCCTGGACGTAAGTCGGCATTGTGCCTACTATTTTCAAGCCCGAAGCAGTTTCTGTGTTTCATCGTCAATATGAAGCTCCAAGGGTTACAGTAAACACACAGTGGTGCGTCGCTATCTATTACTGACCTCTTAGTAACTTCAAATATACACACTGTTTAAAGCATTACTCCCCCTGGACGTAAGTCGGCATTGTGCCTACTATATTCAATACCGATGCAATTTATGTGTTTCATCGTCAATATGAAGCTCCAAGGGTTACATAAACACCCAGTGGTGCGTCGCAATCTAAGACTGGCCTCTCAGTAACGGCACATATACGGACTGTTTGAAGCATTCCTTCCCCTGGACGTAAGCCGGTATTGTGCCTACTATACTCAATCCCGATGCAATTTCTGTGTTTCATCGTCAATATGATGCTCCAAGGGTTACAGTAATCACCCAGTGGTGCATCGCAATCTAATACTGGCCTCTCAGTAACGGCACATATACAGACTGTTTGAAGCATATCTCCCCCTGGACGTAAGTCGGCATTGTGCCTACTATATTCAATCCCGATGCAATTTCTGTGTTTCATCGTCACTATGAAGCTCCAAGGGTTACAGTAAACACCCAGTGGTGCGTCGCAATCTAATACTGGCCTCTCTGTATGACACGAATACAGACTGTTTGAAGCATTGCTCCCCCTGGACGTAAGTCGGCATTGTGCCTACTATATTCAATCCCGATGCAATTTCTGTGTTTCATCGTCAATATGAAGCTCCAAGACTTACAGTAAACACCCAGTGGTGCGTCGGAGTCTAATACTGGCCACTCAGGAAAAGCACGTGTACAGACTGTTTGAAGCATTGCTCCCCCTGGTCGTAATTCGGCCTTGTGCCTAATATATTCAATCCCGATGCATTTTCTGTGTTTCATCGTCAATATGACGCTCCAAGGGTTACAGTAAACACCCAGTGGTGCGTCGCTATCTAATACTGGCCTCTCAGGAAAGGCACGTATACAGACTGTTTGAAGCATTACTCACCCTGGACGTAAGTCGGCATTGTGCCTACTATATTCAATCCCGATGCAATTTCGGTGTTTCATCGTCAATATGAAGCTCCAAGGGATACAGTGAACACCCAGTGGTGCGTCGCAATCTAATACTGGACTCTCAGTAACGGCACTTATACAGACTGTTTAATGCATTGCTCCTTTTGGACGTAAGTCGGCATTGTGCCTACTATATGCAATCCCGATGCAATTTCTGTGTTTCATCGTCAATATGAAGCTCCAAGGGTTACAGTAAACACCCAGTGGTGCGTCTCAATCTAATACTGGCCTCTCAGTAACGGCACATATACAGACTGTTTGAAGCATTCCTCTCCCTGGACGTAAGTCGGCATTGTGCCTACTATATTCAATCCCGAAGCAATTTCAGTGTTTCATCGTCAATATGAAGCTCCAAGGGTTACAGTAAACACCCAGTGGTGCGTCGCAATATAATACTGGTATCTCAGTAACGGCACGTATACAGACTGTTTGAAGCATTGCTCCCCCTGGACGTAAGTCGGCATTGTGCCTACTATATTCAATCCCGATGCAATTTCTGTGTTTCATCGTCAATATGAAGCTCCAAGGGTTACTGTAAACACTTAGTGGCGCGTCGCAATCTAATACTGGCCTCTCAGTAGCAGCACATATACAGACTGTTTGAACAATTCCTCCCCCTGGACGTAAGTCGGCATTTTGCCTACTATATTCAATCCCGAAGCAATTTCAGTGTTTCATCGTCAATATGAAGCTCCAAGGGTTACAGTAAACACCCAGTGGTGCGTCGCAATATAATACTGGTATCTTAGTAACGGCACGTATACAGACTGTTTGAAGCATTGCTCCCCCTGGACGTAAGTCGGCATTGTGCCTACTATATTCAATCCCGATGCAATATCTGTGTTTCATCGTCAATATGAAGCTCCAATGGTTACAATAAACACCCAGTGGTGCGTCGCAATCTAATACTGGCCGCTCAGGATAGGCACGTATACAGAATGTTTGAAGAATTGCTCCCCCTGGACATAAGTCGGCATTGTGCCTACTATATTTAATCCCGATGCAATTTCTATGTTTAATCGTCAATATGATGCTCCAAGGGTTACAGTAAACACCCAGTGGTGCGTCGCAATCCAAAACTGGCCTCTCAGTAACGGCACATATACAGACTGTTTGAAGCATTACTGCCCCTGGACGTAAGTCGGCATTGTGCCTATTTTCAAGCCCGAAGCAGTTTCTGTGTTTCATCGTCAATATGAAGCTCCAAGGGTTACAGTAAACACACAGTGGTGCGTCGCTATCTATTACTGACCTCTTAGTAACTTCAAATAATCACACTGTTTAAAGCATTACTCCCCCTGGACGTAAGTCGGCATTGTGCCTACTATATTCAATACCGATGCAATTTATGTGTTTCATCGTCAATATGAAGCTCCAAGGGTTACATAAACACCCAGTGGTGCGTCGCAATCTAAGACTGGCCTCTCAGTAACGGCACATATACGGACTGTTTGAAGCATTCCTTCCCCTGGACGTAAGCCGGTATTGTGCCTACTATACTCAATCCCGATGCAATTTCTGTGTTTCATCGTCAATATGATGCTCCAAGGGTTACAGTAATCACCCAGTGGTGCGTCGCAATCTAATACTGGCCTCTCAGTAACGGCACATATACAGACTGTTTGAAGCATTTCTCCCCCTGGACGTAAGTCGGCATTGTGCCTACTATATTCAATCCCGATGCAATTTCTGTGTTTCATCGTCACTATGAAGCTCCAAGGGTTACAGTAAACACCCAGTGGTGCGTCGCAATCTAATACTGGCCTCTCTGTATGACACGAATACAGACTGTTTGAAGCATTGCTCCCCCTGGACGTAAGTCGGCATTGTGCCTACTATATTCAATCCCGATGCAATTTCTGTGTTTCATCGTCAATATGAAGCTCCAAGACTTACAGTAAACACCCAGTGGTGCGTCGGAGTCTAATACTGGCCACTCAGGAAAAGCACGTGTACAGACTGTTTGAAGCATTGCTCCCCCTGGTCGTAATTCGGCCTTGTGCCTAATATATTCAATCCCGATGCATTTTCTGTGTTTCATCGTCAATATGACGCTCCAAGGGTTACAGTAAACACCCAGTGGTGCGTCGCTATCTAATACTGGCCTCTCAGGAAAGGCACGTATACAGACTGTTTGAAGCATTACTCACCCTGGACGTAAGTCGGCATTGTGCCTACTATATTCAATCCCGATGCAATTTCGGTGTTTCATCGTCAATATGAAGCTCCAAGGGATACAGTGAACACCCAGTGGTGCGTCGCAATCTAATACTGGACTCTCAGTAACGGCACTTATACAGACTGTTTAATGCATTGCTCCTTTTGGACGTAAGTCGGCATTGTGCCTACTATATGCAATCCCGATGCAATTTCTGTGTTTCATCGTCAATATGAAGTTCCAAGGGTTACAGTAAACACCCAGTGGTGCGTCGCAATCTAATACTGGCCTCTTAGTAACGGCACTTAAACAGACTGTTTGAAGCATTGCTCCCCCTGGACACTAAGTCATCATTGTGACTACTATATTCAATCCCGATGCAATTTCTGTGTTTCATCGTCAATATGAAGCTCCAAGGGTTACAGTAAACAACCAGCGGTGCGTCGCAATCTAATACTGGCCTCTCAGTAACGGCACATATACGGACTGTATGAAGCATTCCTTCCCCTGGACGTAAACCGGCATTGTGCCTACTATATTCAATCCCGATGCAATTTCTGTGTTTCATAGTCAATATGAAGCTCCAAGGGTTACAGTAAATACCCATTGGTGCGTTGCAATCTAAAACTGGCCTCTCAGGAAAGGCACGTATACAGATTGTTTGAAGCATTACTCCCCCTGGACGTAAGTCGGCATTGTGCCTATTATATTCAATCCCGATGCAATTTCTGTGTTTCATCGTCAATATGAAGCTCCAAGAGTTACAGTAAACACCCAGTGCTGCGTCGCAATCTAATACTGGCCTCTCAGTACGGCACATATACCGACTGTTAGAAGCATTACTCCCCCTGGACGTAAGTAGGCATTGTGCCTACTATATTCAATCCCGATGCAATTTCTGTGTTTCATAGTCAATATGAAGCTCCAAGGGTTACAGTAAATACCCATTGGTGCGTTGCAATCTAAAACTGGCCTCTCAGGAAAGGCACGTATACAGACTGTTTGAAGCATTCCTCTCCCTGGACGTAAGTCGGCATTGTGCCTACTATATTCAATCCCGAAGCAATTTCAGTGTTTCATCGTGAATATGAAGCTCCAAGGGTTACAGTAAACACCCAGTGGTGCGTCGCAATATAATACTGGTATCTCAGTAATGGCACGTATACAGACTGTTTGAAGCATTGCTCCCCCTGGACGTAAGTCGGCATTGTGCCTACTATATTCAATCCCGATGCAATTTCTGTGTTTCATCGTCAATATGAAGCTCCAAGGGTTACAGTAAACACCTAGTGGCGCGTCGCAATCTAATACTGGCCTCTCAGTAGCAGCACATATACAGACTGTTTGAACAATTCCTCCCCCTGGACGTAAGTCGGCATTGTGCCTACTATATTCAATCCCGAAGCAATTTCAGTGTTTCATCGTCAATATGAAGCTCCAAGGGTTACAGTAAACACCCAGTGGTGCGTCGCAATATAATACTGGTATCTTAGTAACGGCACGTATACAGACTGTTTGAAGCATTGCTCCCCCTGGACGTAAGTCGGCATTGTGCCTACTATATTCAATCCCGATGCAATATCTGTGTTTCATCGTCAATATGAAGCTCCAAGGGTTACAATAAACACCCAGTGGTGCGTCGCAATCTAATACTGGCCGCTCAGGATAGGCACGTATACAGACTGTTTGAAGAATTGCTCCCCCTGGACATAAGTTGGCATTGTGCCTACTATATTTAATCCCGATGCAATTTCTATGTTTAATCGTCAATATAATGCTCCAAGGGTTACAGTAAACACCCAGTGGTGCGTCGCAATCCAAAACTGGCCTCTCAGTAACGGCACATATACAGACTGTTTGAAGCATTACTGCCCCTGGACGTAAGTCGGCATTGTGCCTACTATTTTCAATCCCGAAGCAGTTTCTGTGTTTCATCGTCAATATGAAGCTCCAAGGGTTACAGTAAACACCCAGAGGTGCGTCGCTATCTATTACTGACCTCTTAGTAACTTCAAATATACACACTGTTTAAAGTATTACTCCCCCTGGACGTAAGTCGGCATTGTGCCTACTATATTCAATACCGATGCAATTTATGTGTTTCATCGTCAATATGAAGCTCCAAGGGTTACATAAACACCCAGTGGTGCGTCGCAATCTAATACTGGCCTCTCAGTAACGGCACATATACGGACTGTTAGAAGCATTACTCCCCCTGGACGTAAGTTGGCATTGTGCCTACTATATTTAATCCCGATGCAATTTCTGTGTTTCATCGTCAATATGAAGCTCCAAGGGTTACAGTAAACACCCAGTGGTGCGTCGCAATCTAATACTGGCCTCTCAGTAACGGCACACATACAGACTGTTTGAAGCATTGCTCCGCCTGGACGTAAGTAGGCATTGTGCCTACTATATTCAATCCAGAAGCAATTTCAGTGTTTCATCGTCAATATTAAGCTTCAAGGGTTACAGTAAACACCCAGTGGTGCGTCGCAATATAATACTGGTATCTCAGTAACGGCACGTATACAGACTGTTTGAAGCATTGCTCCCCCTGGACGTAAGTCGGTATTGTGCCTACTATATTCAATCCCGATGCAATTTCTGTGTTTCATCGTCAATATGAAGCTCCAAGGGTTACAGTAAACTCCCAGTGGTGCGTCGCAGTTTAATACTGGCCTCTCAGGAAAGGCACGTATACAGATTGTTTGTAGCATTACTCCCCGTTGACGTAAGTCGGCATTGGGCCTACTATATTCAATCCCGAAGCAATTTCTGTGTTTCATCGTCAATATGAAGCTCCAAGGGTTACAGTAAACTCCCAGTAGTGCGCCGCAGTTTAATACTGGCCCCTCAGGAAAGGCACGTATACAGACTGTTTGAAGCATTACTCCCCCTGGACGTAAGTCGGCATTGTGCCTACCATATTCAATCCCGATACAATTTCTAAGTTTCATCGTCAATATGAAGCTCCAAGGGTTACAGTAAACACCCAGTCGTGCGTCACAATCTAATACTGGCCTCTCAGTAACGGCACGTATACAGACTGTTTGAAGCATTGCTCCCCTTGGACGTAAGTCGGCATTGTGCCTACTATATTCTATCCCGATGCAATTTCTGTGTTTCATCGTCAATATGAAACTCCAAGAGTTACAGTAAACACCCAGTGGTGCGTCGCAGTCTAATACTGGCCTCTCAGGAAAGGCACGTATACAGACTGTTTGAAGCATTGCTTCCCCTGGACGTAAGTCGGCATTGTGCCTACTATATTCAATCCCGATGCAATTACTGTGTTTCATCGTGAATATGAAGCTCCAAGGGTGGCAGTAAATACCCAGTGGTGCGTCGCAATCTAATACTGGCCTCTCAGTAATGGCACGTATACAGACTGTTTGAAGCATTACTCCCCCTGGGCGTAAGTCGGCATGGTGCCTACTATATTCAATCCCGTTGCAATTTCTGTGTTTCATCGTCAATATGAAGCTCCAATGGTTACAGTAAACACCCAGTGGTGCGTCGCAGTCTAATACGTGCCTCTCAGGAAAGGCACGTATACAGACTGATTGAAGCATTGCTCCCCCTGGACGTAAATCGGCATTGTGCCTACTATATGCTATCCCGATGCAATTTCTGTGTTTCTTTGTCAATATGAAGCTTCATGGGTTACTGTAAACACCCACTGTTGCTTCGCAATCTAATAATGGAATCTCAGGAAAGGCACGTAGACAACTGTATGAAGCATTGCTCCCCCTGGACGTAAGTCGGCATTGTGCCTACTATATTCAATCCCGATGCAATTTCTGTTTTTCATCGTCAATATGAAGCTCCAATGGTTACAGTAAACTCCCAATGGTGCGTCGCAGTTTAATACTGGCCTCTGTTTAAAGGCACGTATACAGACTCTTTGAAGCATTACTCCCCCTGGACGTAAGTCGGCATTGTGCCTACTATATTCAATCCCGATGCAATTTCTGTGTTTCATCGTCAATATGAAACTCAAAGGTTTACAGTAAACACCCAGTGGTGCGTCGCAGTCTATTACTAGCCTCTCAGGAAAGACACGTATACAGACTGTTTGAAGCATTGCTTCCCCTGGACGTAAGTCGGCATTGTGCCTACTATATTCAATCCCGATGCAATTACTGTGTTTCATCGTGAATATGAAGCTCCAAGGGTGGCAGTAAATACCCAGTGGTGCGTCGCAATCTAATACTGGCCTCTCAGTAATGGCACATATACAGACTGATTGAAGCATTACTCCCCCTGGGCGTAAGTCGGCATTGTGCCTACTATATTGAATCCCAATGCAATTTCTGTGTTTTAACGACAATATGAAGCTCCAAGGGTTACAGTAAACACCCAGTGGTGCATCGCAATATAATACTGGTATCTCGGTAACGGCACTTATACAGACTGTTTGAAGCATTGCTCCCCCTGGACGTAAGTCGGCATGGTGCCTACTATATTCAATCCCGATGCAATTTCTGTGTTTCATCGTCAATATGAAGCTCCAATGGTTACAGTAAACACCCAGTGGTGCGTCGCAGTATAATACTTGCCTCTCAGGAAAGGCACGTATACAGACTGTTTGAACCATTGCTCCCCCTGGACAAGAATTGGCACTGTGTCTACTATATGCTATCCCGATGCAATTTCTGTGTTTCATTGTCAATATGAAGCTTCATGGGTTACAGTAAACACCCAGTGGTGCTTCGCAATCTAATACTGGAATCTCAGGAAAGGCACGTAGACAATTGTATGAAGCATTGCTCCCCCTGGACGTAAGTCGGAATTGTGCCTACTATATTCAATCCCGATGCAATTTCTGTGTTTCATCGTCAATATGAAGCTCCAAGGGTTACAGTAAACACCCAGTGGTGCGTCGCAATATAATACTGGTATCTCGGTAACGGCACGTATACAGATTGTTTGAAGCATTGCTCCCCCTGGACGTAAGTCGGCATGGTGCCTACTATATTCAATCCCGATGCAATTTCTGTGTTTCATCGTCAATATGAAGCTCCAATGGTTACAGTAAACACCCAGTGGTGCGCCGCAGTCTAATACTTGCCTCTCAGGAAAGGCACGTATACAGACTGTTTGAAGCATTGCTCCCCCTGGACGTAAATTGGCATTGTGCCTACTATATGCTATCCCGATGCAATTTCTGTGTTTCATTGTCAATATGAAGCTTCATGGGTTACAGTAAACACCCAGTAGTGCTTCGGATTCTAATACTGGAATCTCAGGAAAGGCACGTAGACAACTGTATGAAGCAGTGCTCCCCCTGGACGTAAGTCGGCATTGTTCCTACTATATTCAATCCCGATGATATTTCTGTGCTTCATCGTCAATATGAAGCGCCAAGGGTTACAGTAAACACCCAGTGGTGCGTCGCAATCTAATACTGGCCTCTCAGGAAAGGCACGTATACAGACTGTTTGAAGCATTACTCCCCCTGGACGTATGTCGGCATTGTGACTACTATATTCAATCCCGATGCAATATCTGTGTTTCATTCTCAATATGAAGCTCCAAGGGTTACAGTAAAAACCCAGTGGTGTGTCGCAATGTAATACTGGCCTCTCAGTAACGGCACGTATACTGACTGTTTGAAGCATTGCTTCCCCTGGACGTAAGTTGGCATTGTGCCTACTATATTCAATCCCGATGCAATTTCTGTGTTTCATCGTCAATATGAAGCTCCAAGGGTTACAGTAAACACCCAGTGGTGCGTCGCAATCTAATACTGGCCTCTCAGTAACGGCACATATACAGACTGTTTGAAGCATTACTCCCCCTGGACGTAGGTCGGCATTGTGCGTACTATATTCAATCCCGATGCAATTTCTGTGTTTCATCGTCAATATGAAGCTCCTAGGGTTACAGTAAACACCCAGTGGTGCGTCGCAATCTAATACTGGCCTCTCAGGAAAGGCACGTATACAGACTGTTTGTAGCATTACTCTCCCTGGACGTAAGTCGGCATTGTGCCTACTATATTCAATCCCGATGCAATTTCTGTGTTTCATCGTCAATATGAAGCTGCAAGGGTTACAGTAAACACCCAGTGGTGCGTCGCAGTCTATTACTGGACTCTTAGTAGCGGCATATATACACACTGTTTAAAGCATTACACCCACTAGACGTAAGTCGGCATTGTGCCTACTATATTCAATCCCGAAGCAATTTCTGTGTTTCATCGTCAATATGAAGCTCCAACGGTTACAGTAAACACCCAGTGGTGCGTCGCAATATAATACTGGTATCTCAGTAACGGCACGTATACAGACTGTTTGATGCATTGCTCCCCCTGGACGTAAGTCGGCATTGTGCCTACTATATTAAATCCCGGTGCAATTTCTGTGTTTCATCGTCAATATGAAGCTCCAAGGGTTACAGTAAACCCCCAATGGTGCGCCGCAGTTTAATACTGGCCCCTCAGGAAAGGCACGTATACAGACTGTTTGAAGCATTACTCCCCCTGGACGTAAGTCGGCATTGTGCCTACCATATTCAATCCCGATACAATTTCTAAGTTTCATCGTCAATATGAAGCTCCAAGGGTTACAGTAAACACCCAGTATTGCGTCGCAATCTTATACTGGCCTCTCAGTATCGGCACATATACAGACTGTTTGAAGCATTCCTCCCCCTGGACGTAAGTCGGCATTGTGCCTATTATATTCAATCGCGATGCAATTTCCGTGTTTCATCGTTAATATGAAGCTCCAAGGGTTACAGTAAACACCCAGTCGTGCGTCACAATCTAATACTGGCCTCTCAGTAACGGCACGTATACAGACTGTTTGAAGCATTGCTCCCCTTGGACGTAAGTCGGCATTGTGCCTACTATATTCAATCCCGATGCAATTTCTGTGTTTCATCGTCAAGTCGAAACTCCAAGAAATACAGTAAACACCCAGTGGTGCGTCGCAGTCTAATACTGGCCTCTCAGAAAAGGCACGTATACAGACTGTTTGAAGCATTGCTTCCCCTGGACGTAAGTCGGCATTGTGCCTACTATATTCAATCCCGTTGCAATTACTGTGTTTCATCGTGAATATGAAGCTCCAAGGGTGGCAGTAAATACCCAGTGGTGCGTCGCAATCTAATACTGGCCTCTCAGTAATGGCACGTATACAGACTGTTTGAAGCATTACTCCCCCTGGGCGTAAGTCGGCATGGTGCCTACTATATTCAATCCCGTTGCAATTTCTGTGTTTCATCGTCAATATGAAGCTCCAATGGTTACAGTAAACACCCAGTGGTGCGTCGCAGTCTAATACGTGCCTCTCAGGAAAGGCACGTATACAGACTGATTGAAGCATTGCTCCCCCTGGACGTAAATCGGCATTGTGCCTACTATATGCTATCCCGATGCAATTTCTGTGTTTCTTCGTCAATATGAAGCTTCATGGGTTACTGTAAACACCCACTGTTGCTTCGCAATCTAATAATGGAATCTCAGGAAAGGCACGTAGACAACTGTATGAAGCATTGCTCCCCCTGGACGTAAGTCGGCATTGTGCCTACTATATTCAATCCCGATGCAATTTCTGTTTTTCATCGTCAATATGAAGCTCCAATGGTTACAGTAAACTCCCAATGGTGCGTCGCAGTTTAATACTGGCCTCTGTTTAAAGGCACGTATACAGACTCTTTGAAGCATTACTCCCCCTGGACGTAAGTCGGCATTGTGCCCACTATATTGAATCCCAATGCAATTTCTGTGTTTCATCGTCAATATGAAGCTCCAAGGGTTACAGTAAACACCCAGTGGTGCATCGCAATATAATACTGGTATCTCGGTAACGGCACGTATACAGACTGTTTGAAGCATTGCTCCCCCTGGACGTAAGTCGGCATGGTGCCTACTATATTCAATCCCGATGCAATTTCTGTGTTTCATCGTCAATATGAAGCTCCAATGGTTACAGTAAACACCCAGTGGTGCGTCGCAGTCTAATACTTGCCTCTCAGGAAAGGCACGTATACAGACTGTTTGAACCATTGCTCCCCCTGGACAAGAATTGGCACTGTGTCTACTATATGCTATCCCGATGCAATTTCTGTGTTTCATTGTCAATATGAAGCTTCATGGGTTACAGTAAACACCCAGTGGTGCTTCGCAATCTAATACTGGAATCTCAGGAAAGGCACGTAGACAATTGTATGAAGCATTGCTCCCCCTGGACGTAAGTCGGCATTGTGCCTACTATATTCAATCCCGATGCAACTTCTGTGTTTCATCGTCAATATGAAGCTCCAAGGGTTACAGTAAACACCCAGTGGTGCGTCGCAATATAATACTGGTATCTCGGTAACCGCACGTATACAGACTGTTTGAAGCATTGCTCCCCCTGGACGTAAGTCGGCATGGTGCCTACTATATTCAATCCCGATGCAATTTCTGTGTTTCATCGTCAATATGAAGCTCCAATGGTTACAGTAAACACCCAGTGGTGCGCCGCAGTCTAATACTTGCCTCTCAGGAAAGGCACGTATACAGACTGTTTGAAGCATTGCTCCCCCTGGACGTAAATTGGCATTGTGCCTACTATATGCTATCCCGATGCAATTTCTGTGTTTCATTGTCAATATGAAGCTTCATGGGTTACAGTAAACACCCAGTAGTGCTTCGGATTCTAATACTGGAATCTCAGGAAAGGCACGTAGACAACTGTATGAAGCATTGCTCCCCCTGGACGTAAGTCGGCATTGTGCCTACTGTATTCAATCCCGATGATATTTCTGTGCTTCATCGTCAATATGAAACGCCAAGGGTTACAGTAAACACCCAGTGGTGCGTCGCAATCTAATACTGGCCTCTCAGGAAAGGCACGTATACAGACTGTTTGAAGCATTACTCCCCCTGGACGTATGTCGGCATTGTGACTACTATATTCAATCCCGATGCAATATCTGTGTTTCATTCTCAATATGAAGCTCCAAGGGTTACAGTAAAAACCCAGTGGTGTGTCGCAATCTAATACTGGCCTCTCAGTAACGGCACGTATACAGACTGTTTGAAGCATTGCTTCCCCTGGACGTAAGTTGGCATTGTGCCTACTATATTCAATCCCGATGCAATTTCTGTGTTTCATCGTCAATGTGAAGCTCCAAGGGTTACAGTAAACACCCAGTGGTGCGTCGCAATCTAATACTGGCCTCTCAGTAACGGCACATATACAGACTGTTTGAAGCATTACTCCCCCTGGACGTAAGTCGGCATTGTGCGTACTATATTCAATCCCGATGCAATTTCTGTGTTTCATCGTCAATATGAAGCTCCTAGGGTTACAGTAAACACCCAGTGGTGCGTCGCAATCTAATACTGGCCTCTCAGGAAAGGCACGTATACAGACTGTTTGTAGCATTACTCTCCCTGGACGTAAGTCGGCATTGTGCCTACTATATTCAATCCCGATGCAATTTCTGTGTTTCATCGTCAATATGAAGCTGCAAGGGTTACAGTAAACACCCAGTGGTGCGTCGCAGTCTATTACTGGACTCTTAGTAGCGGCATATATACACACTGTGTAAGCATTACACCCCCTGGACGTAAGTCGGCATTGTGCCTACTATATTCAATCCCGAAGCAATTTCTGTGTTTCATCGTCAATATGAAGCTCCAACGGTTACAGTAAACACCCAGTGGTGCGTCGCAATATAATACTGGTATCTCAGTAACGGCACGTATACAGACTGTTTGATGCATTGCTCCCCCTGGACGTAAGTCGGCATTGTGCCTACTATATTAAATCCCGGTGCAATTTCTGTGTTTCATCGTCAATATGAAGCTCCAAGGGTTACAGTAAACTCCCAATGGTGCGCCGCAGTTTAATACTGGCCCCTCAGGAAAGGCACGTATACAGACTGTTTGAAGCATTACTCCCCCTGGACGTAAGTCGGCATTGTGCCTACCATATTCAATCCCGATACAATTTCTAAGTTTCATCGCCAATATGAAGCTCCAAGGGTTACAGTAAACACCCAGTATTGCGTCGCAATCTTATACTGGCCTCTCAGTATCGGCACATATACAGACTGTTTGAAGCATTCCTCCCCCTGGACGTAAGTCGGCATTGTGCCTATTATATTCAATCGCGATGCAATTTCCGTGTTTCATCGTTAATATGAAGCTCCAAGGGTTACAGTAAACACCCAGTCGTGCGTCACAATCTAATACTGGCCTCTCAGTAACGGCACGTATACAGACTGTTTGAAGCATTGCTCCCCTTGGACGTAAGTCGGCATTGTGCCTACTATATTCAATCCCGATGCAATTTCTGTGTTTCATCGTCAATATGAAACTCCAAGAATTACAGTAAACACCCAGTGGTGCGTCGCAGTCTAATACTGGCCTCTCAGGAAAGGCACGTATACAGACTGTTTGAAGCATTGCTTCCCCTGGACGTAAGTCGGCATTGTGCCTACTATATTCAATCCCTATGCAATTACTGTGTTTCATCGTGAATATGAAGCTCCAAGGGTGGCAGTAAATACCCAGTGGTGCGTCGCAATCTAATACTGGCCTCTCAGTAATGGCACGTATACAGACTGTTTGAAGCATTACTCCCCCTGGGCGTAAGTCGGCATGGTGCCTACTATATTCAATCCCGATGCAATTTCTGTGTTTCATCGTCAATATGAAGCTCCAATGGTTACAGTAAACACCCAGTGGTGCGTCGCAGTCTAATACGTGCCTCTCAGGAAAGGCACGTATACAGACTGATTGAAGCATTGCTCCCCCTGGACGTAAATCGGCATTGTGCCTACTATATGCTATCCCGATGCAATTTCTGTGTTTCTTCGTCAATATGAAGCTTCATGGGTTACTGTAAACACCCACTGTTGCTTCGCAATCTAATAATGGAATCGCAGGAAAGGCACGTAGACAACTGTATGAAGCATTGCTCCCCCTGGACGTAAGTCGGCATTGTGCCTACTATATTCAATCCCGATGAAATTTCTGTTTTTCATCGTCAATATGAAGCTCCAATGGTTACAGTAAACTCCCAATGGTGCGTCGCAGTTTAATACTGGCCTCTGTTTAAAGGCACGTATACAGACTCTTTGAAGCATTACTCCCCCTGGACGTAAGTCGGCATTGTGCCTACTATATTCAATCCCGATGCAATTTCTGTGTTTCATCGTCAATATGAAACTCAAAGGTTTACAGTAAACACCCAGTGGTGCGTCGCAGTCTATTACTAGTCTCTCAGGAATGGCACGTATACAGACTGTTTGAAGCATTGCTTCCCCTGGACGTAAGTCGGCATTGTGCCTACTATATTCAATCCCGATGCAATTACTGTGTTTCATCGTGAATATGAAGCTCCAAGGGTGGCAGTAAATACCCAGTGGTGCGTCGCAATCTAATACTGGCCTCTCAGTAATGGCACATATACAGACTGATTGAAGCATTACTCCCCCTGGGCGTAAGTCGGCATTGTGCCTACTATATTGAATCCCAATGCAATTTCTGTGTTTCATCGTCAATATGAAGCTCCAAGGGTTACAGTAAACACCCAGTGGTGCATCGCAATATAATACTGGTATCTCGGTAACGGCACGTATACAGACTGTTTGAAGCATTGCTCCCCCTGGACGTAAGTCGGCATGGTGCCTACTATATTCAATCCCGATGCAATTTCTGTGTTTCATCGTCAATATGAAGCTCCAATGGTTACAGTAAACACCCAGTGGTGCGTCGCAGTCTAATACTTGCCTCTCAGGAAAGGCACGTATACAGACTGTTTGAACCATTGCTCCCCCTTGACGTGAATTGGCACTGTGTCTACTATATGCTATCCCGATGCAATTTCTGTGTTTCATTGTCAATATGAAGCTTCATGGGTTACAGTAAACACCCAGTGGTGCTTCGCAATCTAATACTGGAATCTCAGGAAAGGCACGTAGAGAATTGTATGAAGCATTGCTCCCCCTGGACGTAAGTCGGCATTGTGCCTACTATATTCAATCCCGATGCAATTTCTGTGTTTCATCGTCAATATGAAGCGCCAAGGGTTACAGTAAACACCCAGTGGTGCGTCGCAATCTAATACTGGCCTCTCAGGAAAGGCACGTATACAGACTGTTTGAAGCATTACTCCCCCTGGACGTATGTCGGCATTGTGACTACTATATTCAATCCCGATGCAATATCTGTGTTTCATTCTCAATATGAAGCTCCAAGGGTTACAGTAAAAACCCAGTGGTGTGTCGCAATCTAATACTGGCCTCTCAGTAACGGCACGTATACAGACTGTTTGAAGCATTGCTTCCCCTGGACGTAAGTCGGCATTGTGCCTACTATATTCAATCCCGATGCAATTTCTGTGTTTCATCGTCAATATGAAGCTCCAAGGGTTACAGTAAACACCCAGTGGTGCGTCGCAATCTAATACTGGCCTCTCAGTAACGGCACATATAGAGACTGTTTGAAGCATTGCTTCCCCTGGACGTAAGTCGGCATTGTGCCTACTATATTCAATCCCGATGCAATTTCTGTGTTTCATCGTCAATATGAAGCTCCTAGTGTTACAGTAAACACCCAGTGGTGCGTCGCAGTCTATTAGTGGACTCTTAGTAGCGGCATATACTCACACTGTTTAAAGCATTACACCCCCTGGACGTAAGTCGGCATTGTGCCTACTATATTCAATCCCGAAGCAATTTCTGTGTTTCATCGTCAATATGAAGCTCCAACGGTTACAGTAAACACCCAGTGGTGCGTCGCAATATAATACTGGTATCTCAGTAACGGCACGTATACAGACTGTTTGATGCATTGCTCCCCCTGGACGTAAGTCGGCATTGTGCCTACTATATTAAATCCCGGTGCAATTTCTGTGTTTCATCGTCAATATGAAGCTCCAAGGGTTACAGTAAACTCCCAATGGTGCGCCGCAGTTTAATACTGGCCCCTCAGGAAAGGCACGTATACAGACTGTTTGAAGCATTACTCCCCCTGGACGTAAGTCGGCATTGTGCCTACCATATTCAATCCCGATTCAATTTCTAAGTTTCATCGTCAATATGAAGCTCCAAGGGTTACAGTAAACACCCAGTGTTGCGTCGCAATCTAATACTGGCCTCTCAGTAACGGCACATATACAGACTGTTTGAAGCATTCCTCCCCCTGGACGTAAGTCGGCATTGTGCCTATTATATTCAATCGCGATGCAATTTCCGTGTTTCATCGTTAATATGAAGCTCCAAGGGTTACAGTTAACACCCAGTCGTGCGTCACAATCTAATACTGGCCTCTCGGTAACGGCACGTATACAGACTGTTTGAAGCATTGCTCCCCTTGGACGTAAGTCGGCATTGTGCCTACTATATTCAATCCCGATGCAATTTCTGTGTTTCATCGTCAATATGAAACTCAAAGGTTTACAGTAAACACCCAGTGGTGCGTCGCAGTCTATTACTAGCCTCTCAGGAAAGACACGTATACAGACTGTTTGAAGCATTGCTTCCCCTGGACGTAAGTCGGCATTGTGCCTACTATATTCAATCCCGATGCAATTACTGTGTTTCATCGTGAATATGAAGCTCCAAGGGTGGCAGTAAATACCCAGTGGTGCGTCGCAATCTAATACTGGCCTCTCAGTAATGGCACGTATACAGACTGTTTGAAGCATTACTCCCCCTGGGCGTAAGTCGGCATGGTGCATACTACATTCAATCCCGATGCAATTTCTGTGTTTCATCGTCAATATGAAGCTCCAATGGTTACAGTAAACACCCAGTGGTGCGTCGCAGTCTGATACGTGCCTCTCAGGAAAGGCACGAATACAGACTGTTTGAAGCATTGCTCCCCCTGGACGTAAATCGGCATTGTGCCTACTATATGCTATCCCGATGCAATTTCTGTGTTTCTTCGTCAATATGAAGCTTCATGGGTTACTGTAAACACCCACTGGTGCTTCGCAATCTAATACTGGAATCTCAGGAAAGGCACGTAGACAACTGTATGAAGCATTGCTCCCCCTGGACGTAAGTCGGCATTGTGCCTACTACATTCAATCCCGATGCAATTTCTGTTTTTCATCGTCAATATGAAGCTCCAATGGTTACAGTAAACTCCCAATGGTGCGTCGCAGTTTAATACTGGCCTCTGTTTAAAGGCACGTATACAGACTCTTTGAAGCATTACTCCCCCTGGACGTAAGTCGGCATTGTGCCTACTATATTCAATCCCGATGCAATTTCTGTGTTTCATCGTCAATATGAAACTCAAAGGTTTACAGTAAACACCCAGTGGTGCGTCGCAGTCTATTACTGGCCTCTCAGGAAAGGCACGTATACAGACTGTTTGAAGCATTGCTTCCCCTGGACGTAAGTCGGCATTGTGCCTACTATATTCAATCCCGATGCAATTACTGTGTTTCATCGTGAATATGAAGCTCCAAGGGTGGCAGTAAATACCCAGTGGTGCGTCGCAATCTAATACTGGCCTCTCAGTAATGGCACATATACAGACTGATTGAAGCATTACTCCCCCTGGGCGTAAGTCGGCATTGTGCCTACTATATTCAATCCCAATGCAATTTCTGTGTTTCATCGTCAATATGAAGCTCCAAGGGTTACAGTAAACACCCAGTGGTGCATCGCAATATAATACTGGTATCTCGGTAACGGCACGTATACAGACTGTTTGAAGCATTGCTCCCCTGGACGTAAGTCGGCATGGTGCCTACTATATTCAATCCCGATGCAATTTCTGTGTTTCATCGTCAATATGAAGCTCCAATGGTTACAGTAAACACCCAGTGGTGCGTCGCAGTCTAATACTTGCCTCTCAGGAAAGGCACGTATACAGACTGTTTGAACAATTGCTCCCCCTGGACGTGAATTGGCACTGTGTCTACTATATGCTATCCCGATGCAATTTCTGTGTTTCATTGTCAATATGAAGCTTCATGGGTTACAGTAAACACCCAGTGGTGCTTCGCAATCTAATACAGGAATCTCAGGAAAGGCACGTAGACAATTGTATGAAGCATTGCTCCCCCTGGACGTAAGTCGGCATTGTGCCTACTATATTCAATCCCGATGCAATTTCTGTGTTTCATCGTCAATATGAAGCTCCAAGGGTTACAGTAAACACCCAGTGGTGCGTCGCAATATAATACTGGTATCTCGGTAACCGCACGTATACAGACTGTTTGAAGCATTGCTCCCCCTGGACGTAAGTCGGCATGGTGCCTACTATATTGAATCCCGATGCAATTTCTGTGTTTCATCGTCAATATGAAGCTCCAATGGTTACAGTAAACACCCAGTGGTGCGCCGCAGTCTAATACTTGCCTCTCAGGAAAGGCACGTATACAGACTGTTTGAAGCATTGCTCCCCCTGGACGTAAATTGGCATTGTGCCTACTATATGCCATCCCGATGCAATTTCTGTGTTTCATTGTCAATATGAAGCTCCATGGGTTACAGTAAACACCCAGTAGTGCTTCGGATTCTAATACTGCAATCTCAGGAAAGGCACGTAGACAACTGTATGAAGCATTGCTCCCCCTGGACGTAAGTCGGCATTGTGCCTACTATATTCAATCCTGATGCAATTTCTGTGTTTCATCGTCAATATGAAGCGCCAAGGGTTACAGTAAACACCCAGTGGTGGGTCGCAATCTAATACTGGCCTCTCAGGAAAAGCACGTATACAGACTGTTTGAAGCATTACTCCCCCTGGACGTATGTCGGCATTGTGACTACTATATTCAATCCCGATGCAATTTCTGTGATTCATTCTCAATATGAAGCTCCAAGGGTTACAGTAAAAACCCAGTGGTGTGTCGCAATCTAATACTGGCCTCTCAGTAACGGCATGTATACAGACTGTTTGAAGCATTGCTTCCCCTGGACGTAAGTCGGCATTGTGCCTACTATATTCAATCCCGATGCAATTTCTGTGTTTCATCGTCAATATGAAGCTCCAAGGGTTACAGTAAACACCCAGTGGTGCGTCGCAATCTAATACTGGCCTCTCAGTAACGGCACATATACAGACTGTTTGAAGCATTACTCCCCCTGGGCGTAAGTCGGCATTGTGCGTACTATATTCAATCCCGATGCAATTTCTGTGTTTCATCGTCAATATGAAGCGCCTAGGGTTACAGTAAACACCCAGTGGTGCGTCGCAATCTAATACTGGCCTCTCAGGAAAGGCACGTATACAGACTGTTTGTAGCATTACTCTCCCTGGACGTAAGTCGGCATTGTGCCTACTATATTCAATCCCGATGCAATTTCTGTGTTTCATCGTCAATATGAAGCTCCAAGTGTTACAGTAAACACCCAGTGGTGCGTCGCAATCTAATATTGGCCTCTCAGTACCGGCACGTATACAGACTGTTTGAAGCATTACTCCCCCTGGACGTAAGTCGGCATTGTGCCTACTATATTTAATCCCAATGCAATTTCTGTGTTTCATCGTCAATATGAAGCTCCAAGGGTTACAGTAAACACCCAGTGGTGCGTCGCAAAAAAATACTGGCCTCTCAGTAACGGCACATATACAGACTGTTTGAAGCATTACTCACCCTGGACGTAAGTCGGCATTGTGCGTACTATATTCAATCCCGATGCAAATTCTGTGTTTCATCGTCAAAATGAAGCTCCAAGGGTTACAGTGAACACCCAGTGGTGGGGCGCAATCTAATACTATCCTCTCAGTAACGGCACATATACAGACTGTTTGAAGCATTACTCCCCCTGGACGTAAGTCGGCATTGTGCGTACTATATTCAATCCCGATGCAATTTCTGTGTTTCATCGCCAATATGACGCTCCAAGTGTTACAGTAAACACCCAGTGGTGCGTCACAATCTAATACTGGCCTCTCAGTAATGGCACGTATACAGACTGTTTGAAGCATTGCTCCCCCTGGACGTAAGTCGGCATTGTGCCTATTATATTCAAAACCCGATGCAATTTCTGTGTTTCATCGTCAATATGAAGCTCCAAGGGTTACAGTAAATACCCAGTGGTGCGTCGCAATCTAATACTGGCCTCTCAGTAAGGGCACATATACAGACTGTTTGAAGCATTGCTCCCCCTGGACGTAAGTCGCCGTTGTGCCTACTATATTCAATCCCGATGCAATTTCTGTGTTTCATCTTCAATATGAAGCTCCAAGGGTTACAGTAAACACCCAGTGGTGCGTCGCAGTCTAATACTGGCCTCTCAGTAACGGCACATATACAGACTGTTTGAAGCATTTCTCCCCCTGGACGTAAGTCGGCATTGTGCCTATTATATTCAAAACCCGATGCAATTTCTGTGATTCATCGTCAATATGAAGCTCCAAGGGTTACAGTAAACACACAGTGGTGCGTCACAATCTAATACTGGCCTCTCAGTAATGGCACGTATACAGACTGTTTGAAGCATTGCTCCCCCTGGACGTAAGTCGGCATTGAGCCAACTATATTCAATCCCGAAGCAATTTCTGTGTTTCATCATCAATATGAAGCTCCAAGGGTTAAAGTAAATACCCAGTGGTGCGTCGCAATCTAATACTGGCCTCTCAGTAACGGCACATATACAGACTGTTTGAAGCATTTCTCCCGCTGGACGTAAGTCGGCATTGTGCCTACTATATTCAATCCCGATGCAATTTAGTAGATAGCAAATGGGCATTCTAGCACAACTATCGAAATCGACCACTTTTTACCAATTTTTGTTATTTTAAGGTGATTTTATATCAAAATTGACTTTTTGATCATTTTTTGGTGTTAACTACATCTGAAAATAGGGAAATGCCAAAAAGTGTCCCAAATAAGTTATAGGCCTATGAAATGATTAATCTAACACAAATATATACAACATATACTATTGTAATATACATACAATATATTAATGAATAATATCTATAACAATATATACAATATGATATATGTACAATAAACAAATATAAAATATATACAATATAAAAATATATACAATATCTATAATATACAATATCTACGATATACTATAATGTCCAAGTGGTAATGTATTTATTCCATCACCCATAATATGTCTTTTATCATCATGTGGACTTAATGTTATCTTATTTAGTTCAACTGTATATATTTCATGTTTAATGGTTCTAATTAAATTTATCATCCTTAAATAAAATATTATATATAAATGATGGAGCAATTTCAAAAAGCAGTTCAAATTGATATACCTGATGAACGTATACCAGATGAATATAACCAACCTGATTTTTGTCAGAATTGTTATCAGTGGTGTAGTTATAATAATCACTGCTATAATTGTTATCCTAATAAAGTAAGTGTTCATAATAATAAAAAATATAGAACTAAATATTTTCATAAACATTTACTAAATTTGTATAAGTATGATAGTGATGGAGTATATGTGTTTATGTTTAAACCAGATGATATGGATCGTATAGAAGAATTATTTAATATATTCAATCATTTTTATAAAGGTAAAGCAGTACCATATATATATTTTATTGCTAAAATAGCTGATTTGTTAAATATTGAACATGAATTAAAAGTAAGTAATACAAAACATAATACTAAATTATGGAAACAATTTTTAGATATGAAACCATTTGAAAATATTCAAAAACAAAATGAATTTGATGAGTACATGGAAGCACAAATTAAAGCTAATACAATATATGTACAACCAAACAAAATTAGATTAGAAAATTTAGATGGATCATATGTTTAAAAGTTTTCAGTTAATATTCTGTGTTGTGTATCATATGTTAGATTTTTCTTAACATACATAATTATATAGGCAAATGTATTATCTGGTATTTTATCATTAAATGTAGCACATAATTTCATTGTTGTTTTTTGTACTGTTACTATATTTTTTCTACGAGTCATATTAATAACATATATAGGATAATTACTAATAAAATTATATGGATTAACATCAACATCACCTTTTAATTGTGTAATTCTTTTAAATTCACGAAATGCATCATATGCTTTAAGATAATTATTTGGTGGTTCAATATTCCACATTTCCTCTGGAAATATTTCATTACGTCCATTTTTCACATAAATATTATGTAGTTTAACATGATCAAATAATGATGAATCAATCAACTGATTATTTTTACGATTAGTTTGAAATGCAACAAATATAAAATAAGGCATATCAAATTCTACTGAATTATAATAATTTGTAATATCTAGTTCAATATTTTTCTTACCATTTAAACCAGCTATTTCAACAGTCTGTAATTCATAGAATGATATTGGTATTTTAGGATTATTTAACATAATTTCTCTTTGTTCAATTTCATAATTAGGTTCATATTTTACAATTGGTGTTCTTATTTCCATATTATCAACTACAATTTTACCTTCATTTGGAAGTGTATCTTTTATTTCAACACCAGCATCATTATAATCAGACCATCTAAATATACAATCATTAGCAGTTGAACTCCATGTAAAACATATAGTTAAATCACCTTCCCAAATTACTTCTTTATAATCTTTAAAAAATCCACCAAATAACTCTAATGGATATAGTACTTCATTTTTCTTACTTTTAATTTTACCATTATTAATTATATGACCTATACATATATTATCTAGAAGTGATGAAGTTAATCGTGTTAATACAGATGATGAAATAAATGGATGTTCTATTACTGATAAAATATTATTTCCTTTTTTTATAGTTATAATATCAAATAATTTAGCAACATAGTTATCAATTAGTTTTTTATTTGATTTTCCATCGTATGTTGGATAATCAGTTCCATCTGATTTAACAATATTAAAACTCATATATAATTGTGAATGATTAGGATGTAACCAACCATCACCAACATGAATATTAATTTCAGTAACCTTGTTAGGAACACAAAGATTATTTTTTGTTTTATCATTTACTGGAAATGATTGAAATTGATAGCTTTCAATCTTATTCATTTATAAAGAACAAAAATACATCATTTCATTTCCAAAATAACTGTTACTTGTGCACCATTAAAATCAATTAAATTATCATTGTCATCAGTTATAGTTACTTTTAAATCTTGTATTTTATCATGAATAGGAACAAATAATGGATGAGATGGTTCATATATTATTGGTGCACCAAATTCAACATTTAGTTTAAAAGAAGCAATAATATTAGTTTCTCTATGAAAATGATCATTATGCTTTATATACATACCATCAGCTAAATTAAAATTAATATTGATTAATTCAAATGGTATAATTTTAGGTACATCATTAGCAACAGTTCTTTGTTTTGGATTAATTGTTTGATTACTAAAACCTAACAGAGGTGCTATATTATCTTCTTTTTGTATATCCATATATATTTTTTTATCACTCTCAATAACAACCCTATTTAAAATTTCATCTGCTTTAATATTTATATTAGGGTTTTTTGCATGAATAAATTTTTCTATATTTTTTAAATTATATTGACCAATAGGAAATACAATTGTTTCATTATCACAATATAATTTATTATTTTTAGATGTTATATTAGGTGTTAAAAATGTTGTGTAAAATCCAACTAATGCAACATGTTTATATTCATTTCTAATAGGTACATTTAGTCTTTTTTTAAGTACTGATGAATTACCACTTAATTGAAATATTCTACTCATTTATTAGTAATTAAATGAACAAAATAGATTGGGAACCAAAAATAAGATTAAAAGAAAAGAAAATAATTAAAAAACATGGTAAACTATTACCTAATTCAATTAGACGTGGTATTATTGGACCAAGTGGATGTGGTAAAACAACATTAATGATAGATAACTATTTATTAGCACCAGGATGGTTAAATTGGAATAAAATAAACCATGTGTATATTTATTCTAAAAGTTTAGATCAATCGAAATATCAACAGCTAATTAAAAAATGTAATGAAATTGAAGATATCATAGGTCATTCATTAGCCACATTTATTAGTAACAATGATGATATTGTATCATTAGATGATTGTGATGATAATTCAGTTGTAATATTTGATGATTTTATATTAGAAAATCAAAATATTGTTCGTGATTATTTTACTAGAGGAAGACATAAAGGAATAGACTGTTTTTATTTAGCACAAACATATTCAAAAATACCTAAACAATTAGTTAGAGATAATCTCAATTTCTTAAATGTATTCAGACAAGATGACACAAATCTAAACCATATTTATCATGAATTTGTTGGTGGTGATTTAAAATTTAATGATTTTAAAGAATTATGTTCTAATTGTTGGAATGATGAATTCGGTTTTATAACAATAGATATAACAAGAAAATCTAATGACGGAAAATATAGAAACAAAATTAAATCATTTATCAACACAAACACAAAACACAAACAGAAACATAAACACAAACATAAACACAAAACACAAACAGAAACATAAACACAAACATAAACACAAAACACGAACAGAAACATAAACACAAACATAAACACAAAACACAAACACTTTTTTCTGTTATATAAATGTTTACAAAATATGATCCAGCTGTAATAAAACAAGCTAAAAGAAATAGAAAGAAAGTAGATGAATTACAACAAAAATTTAAAGTATGGGAAAAAACAACCACATACAGAATATGAAAAATATAAAAAAGAAGATCAACCTGTTATTGATGCAATTAAAGAAGTAAAACAAGAAATTGGTGGGTTTGGTGATAATGTAATAAAAGCTATTGAAGAAAATAGAAAAGTTGAAAAACAACTAATACCATATCATGATTTATTTCCAATTCCATCTACACCAACTGAATCATCATTTGAAAAAAGGCTATTTCATAATGAATCATCATCTGTAGATACACCAATAAACAGAAAGAAATTAGAAGAAATAGAACAAAAAGAAAAAGATAAAATGATTAAAAAAGGTCAGTTATCAGATTCACCAAATATAGTACATATTGGACCAAATTTAAAGAAATATCTTATGAATGTTAAAGATAATACTTTTGGTATTAGGCCTGAAAATAATGATTATTTTATTGGAAATACAAAGATTACATTTGATTATGATGATATAATTATTAATGATAAAAAATATATTGGTACAGATGGCTTATTACAATTATTAACTCAAAAAGAATTGAATAATACTGATTATACTGAAGATGATTTAAATAACTATAAAGAAATAGCAATTAACACAAATCTGATATATGATAAATATGATGCTAATAGTAATAAAGTAAAATCCAGTAGAGGTTATAAATGGATGAATATATTAGGACCAATGTGGAATGATATAAAAAATAATAAAAAAACAGGTACTGGATTTATTAAAAAATATAATAATAAACCAATTGAATATATATGGATGAATGATGTTAGACAACTAATTGATAGATTAATGGTTATTCATGGTGAAGAAATGGCTGGTAATAATAATTATTACAATGAAAAAGTAGGAATAACTAAAATGTTAACAAATAAATTTAATGATTTTATAATTAATGATCCAAAAGGTATTCCATATTTAATTAGGTTTTTGAATAATATACCACATACATTCTGGAAATCAGAAAAATATGGTAAAGGATTGATTAATACATTAATTAATAAATTACCATTTGAAATGCATCTACCTGGTTATAATTATTGTGGACCAGGTACAAAATTAGATGAAAGGTTATCTAGAGGTGATAAAGGTATAAATCCATTAGATGAAGCATGTAAACAACATGATATTTCATATAGAGATAATAAAGACATAGAAAAGAGACATATAGCTGATAAAATATTACAAAATGTAACAATAGAAAGAATGTATAGTTCAGATGCATCATTAGGTGAAAAATTAGCTTCTACTGCTGTTAGAGGCATAATGTATGGTAAAAGAAAATTAGGTATGGGTATTGATGTTGATGATAATGGATTTGGTTTGTAACATTTTTATTGTATATAAATGAATAACTTTATCATTGATTATAAAACACTACCTAATGGTAGAATTAAAGCTAAAGGTATTAAAATTAAACTAAATAATGATCAATTATATGCTATTGATAAATTTTTAACTGATGCACAAAAAAGAAAAAGAGATAAGAAAATTGGTGGTAATTTACTTATTACACTAGGTATTCCAGTTGTGAAAAAGATTATTGAATATCTAACAAAAAAGAAACAAGGATCTGGTTTAAATGAACCTGAAGGTGGATTTTTACCATTATTATTGGCTGCATTGCCATATTTAACTGCTATTGGTACACTAGCCAGTGGAACAGCTACTGTAGCAAATGCAATAATAAATAAAAATAAAGGTGATAAAGAATTAGCTGAATTAAAGAGGCATAATATTGAAATGGAGAAAAAAGGTACAGGGTTAAAAAAACGATGCAAAAAATAATGAAAATGTATCCAAAAGCATTGACTAATTTTGATTTAGAAAAAATAGCTAAAAAACTAAAAATTAAACATTTTAAAGGTGTTTTTATGATAGATGAATTATCTAATATACCTAAAAATTATGAATGTGGAATAGTAAATTTAGACACATCTGATCATATTGGTACACATTGGATAAGTTATTATAAAAACAATGATAACAAATATGTATTTGATTCATTTGGTGGTAATATACCATATCAACTAGTTAATTATTTAGGATCAAATAATTTATATTATAATGCATTGAGAATACAAAATTATGATGAAATAATATGTGGCCATTTATGTATATTTGTGTTAAAATTATTATCAGATGGTTATAAATTCAGTGACATTTTAAATCTAATAAATGGACATTTTTGGAAATAAAATTGCTAAAGATGATCTTTCTGATATACTTATAGATTTAGATTAATTTAGAAATAAATTTAAAAGAATAAATAACATTTTTAAAACATCTAAAAATTATATTGATTTTAATGATAAAAGAATAGTGAATGTAAATGATCCAATTGATGGAAAAGATGTTGTTAACAAAAAATATTTAGAAAATGAATGTGTTACAAAACCTGAGTATATAAGTATTCTAACACAATTTAGTAACTATGTTAATATATCACAGTTTAATGATGCAATTAATAATCTAAAAAAAGAATATGATGATTCGAAAATAAATCATAATATTGTAAATGAATTTAATGAAATGTTAAGTGAATTAGAAAATGATATTGAGAAAATAGAGAACAAGGTATATGATAAACAAACAATTGAATTTTCATTCTTAACTGGTGATGAACTACAAGTGTATAATTTCGAATATGATTTTACACTTAGAAAAATAATTATTATTGGTAAGAATATAAACAAAGAATTGAAATTTGATGACTTTAATATTACGGTAAGTGTAGCTGATAAACTATATGAAGTAAATAATGGTAATCAATCAATAATTGTACACAAATCAAATTTTCTAACTGTAATATTAAAAGATACAGTTAAAACTGTACCTGTAGATGTTAAATTATTAATATTTGGTGAAATTGATGAAGAATAATTTTTAGCTATATAAATGAATGATCATATATATTGCTTAAAGTGTAAAACATTTACTGAAACACGTAATTTACATAGATCAATAACTAAAAATGGTCGTAATAGATTAGAAGGTATATGTGCCATATGTAAATCTAAAAAAAGTAAATTTGTTAAAAAAATTTAATTGTAACAAAAGAAGGTATTATAAATGAATTACATAAACCAGTTAGATGAAATTTTATTAGAAGAAAAATAATAACATATGGAATAGATTATTTATGGCAGGCTGATTTAGTTGAAATGGATTCAGGTAATTTAAAAGGTTTTTCTAAAGTAAATAAAGGCTATAAATATATATTAACTGTTATAGTTGTATATTCTAAATATGCATGGGCTATTCCAGTTAAAGATAAATCAAGTGATAATGTAGCAAATGCATTTAAGTCTATATTAAAAGATAGGAAACCAATTAATTTACAAACTGATAATGGAAAAGAATTTTATAATAAAATATTTAATGACTTAATGGAAAAAAATAATATTAATCATTATTCTACATTTACTGAAATTAAAGCATCAGTTGTAGAACGATTTAATAGAACATTAAAAGAAAAAATGTGGAAACAATTTAATATTCAAGGTAACTATAAATGGTTTGATATATTACCAAAATTAGTAAATGACTATAATAATACTAAACATAGTACTATAAAAATGAGTCCTATAGATGTTAATGATAAAAATTATAAACCATCTGCTACTGTAATATATCCATATAAAGCTAAATATTCTATTGGTGATCAAGTTAGAATAAGTAAATTAAAAGGAATATTTGAAAAAGGATATACTGCTAATTGGTCAACAGAATTATTTGAAATTGAAGATGTTATATATTCAGATCCAATTACCTATAAATTAAAAGATATAAAAGGTAATTTTTATGAACATGAACTACTAAAAACAAAATATCCTAATGTATATCTAGTTGAAAAAGTATTAAGAAAAAAGGTGATAAAGTATATGTAAAATGGTTAGGATTTGATAATTCACATAATAGTTGGGTTAGTAAAAATAAAATTATTTTATAGATGGTCATATTGATTGATTTAAACCATATTTATTAATATAAATTGTATGTTAGACCCGACAAAATGGAGGGTCTTATTATTTTTCTTATATATAAATGGCTAACCTAATAAAATTAGCTATATCATTTTTTCTGTCAGTATGTTATCCTGATGATGATGTATCTGTATTCATAAATCAACTAACTGATGATAGTTTGAATTATCTTTTTGATCTAAATGGTGATGAAGTATGTATTGTTTATGAATATTTTAAGAAACAGAATACATTTTAGTATAAGTAAATGAGGTTGATAGATATCATATCTAAACTTGAAGAATATAACATAGATTTCTATTTACATAATAATCTTAGAATTGGTTATATAAAACATGAAAAAAGGTTGTATACAACTTATAGAATCATTATTTATAATTATGATGAAAAGGTATTTCTAAATTTTAAACAATTAATTACATCATCTGATTGGGATTTTTCTTCAACTATAGATAACCATATTATTGATTTATATTTCAATGATGATAATGAATATATAAAGATTGAATTTTTTAAGTGTACATAAATGAAAACAATAATATTCTTAATGTTGTTTAAAATTATATATGCCAATGATAAGAGTAAAGCAATAAAATATTTAAGTGATTATGAATATTTAGATATTACAAATGTTAATGATAATACTCATGTTAGTGATGATACATTTAGAGAAGCATTAATGATATTTCAATTAACATATAATTTAGAAATAAATGGCGAATTAAATGATGATACTATAAATTTAATGAATAAGCCTAGATGTGGTGTAAAAGATGAATTTGGTAGCTATAGTACTAGTATATATAAATGGAATAAGAAACATATTAAATGGCATTATAAAGGTGCTACTAAAAAAGTATTACAATTAACTGATGCAGCATTTAAAATATGGCAAGATAAAATAGATATTCAGTTTAAACATGATAGCAATAATCCTGATATCTTAATTACAAATAAAAGACGTAAACATAAATTTGAAATTGATAAAAATATTCAATGTTCAAAGGATTTAGATGGTAAAGGTAATGTGTTAGGTCATGCATTTTTTCCAGATATGAATAATAATCCTGTAGAAATACATATGGATGATGATGAAATATGGTATTTAGAGATGAATACTAATACACCAAAAGGACAAACAAATCTATTTGAAGTATTAATACATGAGATTGGTCATTCATTAGGTCTACGACATTCAGATGATTATGGTTCAATAATGTATGCATACTATAATGGATCGCATTTAGAATTATCTCAAGATGATATTGATGCTATTCAAAGTTTATATGGTAAACAATCAACACAATCAACACAATTACCAATTAAACCAATTTCACCACCTTTACAATCAGAACCTATATCATTATGTCAAACTAAACATATTGATCACATATTATTTATGAATGGGATTTTATATGTTTTTTATCAGAAATGAGTGTGGATAATTCAAAATACAATACCAAAATCACAATTAATAACTGATTGGTTAACATTTTTACCAAATGATGTAAACCATATAGATGGTATATATCAGAGGCCTAGTGGTGAACTTGTTATATTTTTCAATAATATGATATATATGATACATTTACATACATTAGAATTGATATCAGGATATCCAAATCCACTATCTAGTATAGGTTTACGCAATAATTTCAAATTAAATGGTATAGTGAACACTTATTCTGGTAGAACATTTATTTTCTTTAATGACTTTTTCTATGCTGAAATAGATGAATGTAATTTTAAATATAAAGTACGTGGTATTATAAGTAGAGAATATTCTGGATTACCAACTGGTATAAATTCAGTATTTAGGTACATTAATGGTATGTTGTACTTTTTTAGAGATGATGCTATTTACGAATATAATGAATTCACCAAAAAAGTAGTAAAGTATGGTATATTTGATTTATCACTATTTGGTATAGATTGTATTAAATCATCTTCGTTAATATCAGAACTAATAATTGTACTAAACAATACAATCCAACAATTAAAACATTTTTCTTCTATATAAATGGAACTATTAACTAGACTTAATAGTGTTAATAAAAATACCCCATTGGTGAAATTATGTGACATTGAAGTGGATAAAGTGTATCATATTACAAATGTAGAAATCAAAAATACTAAATTAGGTTTTAAAACATTTATTGAACTTGATAATGAATTTAACATAATACTACCAGATAGATATGCAAAAATGATTGGTTGGGATGATTGTACAACTATAATTGGTTGTAATATTGTATATAAAGGAATGATTGACAGATCAGATAAAAAAGTACATGTAATTGAATTTTTACCAAATTGAGTTTTTTATACCTAATAAATGGACAGCATCAAAAAGTGCAGTCGATGTAAAAATCTAAAAAACATTAATGAATTTTATCTTGACAAATATAGAAAAGATGGTCATCGTAATGTATGCAACCTATGTGCTATATTTTACACTAGACAGTATATAGAAAATAATAAAGATAAGATATATGAAATAGTAACATGTGAATGTGGTAGAAATTTATGTAGATGTTATCTTAAAAGGCATGAAAAATCATTAATTCATAAAAAACTCATGGACATTAAAAATACTGAATAATAATTTTATACATAAATAGTTGTGAATATATATATCTATTAATAATAATTATATACAGAAATAATTCTGAATATATTTCTATTAATAATAATTATATACATAAATAGTTCTGAATATATATAGCTATTAATAATAATTATGTACATAAATAAATCTGAATATATGTAGATAATAAAAATATATAAAAATAGTTATGAAAACAACTGAATCTATAGACACTAAAAATACTAACTAATAAAAATATATATAAATAGTTGTGAAGACAAATGAATACAAATAGGTATTAAAATACATAATTATAAATAGTTGTGAAAACAACTGAATATAGAGACACTAAAAATATTGAATAATAATTATATACATAAATAGTTCTGAATATATATAACTATTAATAATAATTATATACATAAATAGTTGTGAAAATAACTGAATAGCAATTATATATATAGCTACTAAAATACTAAATTATAATTATATACATAAATAAATCTGAATATATATAACTACTAAAAATACTTAATAATAATTATATACATAAATAGTTCTGAATATATATAACTATTAATAATAATTATATACATAAATAGTTGTGAAAATAACTGAATAGCAATTATATATATAGCTACTAAAATACTAAATTATAATTATATACATAAATAAATCTGAATATATATAACTACTAAAAATACTTAATAATAATTATATACATAAATAGTTCTGAATATATATAGCTATTAATAATATTTGTGAAAATACAGCTACTAAAAATACTTAATAATAATTATATACATAAATAGACAACAAATACAGACAACAAAAATAATAGTTTTCTTCCTTAATAAATGGAGTCAATTAAAGTTAATGAACTTAGAGCAATAGCTAAAAGCATAAAGATTAAAGGTTACTCTAAAATGCGTAAAAGTGAATTAATGGATTTATTATTTCCACATACAATTGATATTGCTAAGGAATCTAATAAAAGAAAAAGAACACTTAAAAATGTATCTATTGCTAATATAGAAGATAAAGATCCATCAACAATGAATATTAGTGAACTTAGAACTATAGCTAAACATTTAAATATAAGTGGATATTCTAAATTATGTAAAAGTGATTTGTTACAGTTGATTCAAAATACTCAAACACAATTTCCATTTGCTACAGATATATTTGATCAACCTAAAGAAAGAAAATCACATAAATATCATTCAATTGGAAAAGCATTCCAAAATAGGCTACAAACATACAACATTGAAAACAATATTGAAATCAAAGACCCACAACATATTATGACATCAGCTAAACCTATTATACATAAGTTAATAAAAGATAATCTTAAAATATACAATGGATTAAAAGTTAATTTAATATTGTATTGTGAATTCAAATTGAATACTACAAATGAAATAAAAGAATTTAGATTCTCAACATACAACTATACAATTACAAATGATCGAGATGTAACTAAATTTTATTCAAATGGTAAACGTGAAATGTTAAAACGTATGTATGATTTTCAAGATAGAGGATCAGGATGGATGTTAAATAGAATAATTGGATTACAATTAGGCATTAACAAATATACACCATTACGTGGTTCATCTTATATGGAATTACCACTTAAAATACGAAGTAAGAAAGCATGTGTAAATGTTAAAAATAATGATCAAAAATGTTTTCTATGGTCTATAGCATCAGCATTATATCCAGTTGATCGTAATCCTGATCGAACTAGTAATTATAAAGACTATATTGATGAATTAGAAGCTAAAATTGGTTCAATAGAATATCCAGTTAAAATTGATAATATACCTAAATATGCAAATAAACTCAATATATCGATTAATGTATATGCATACAATGAAAAATATGAAATATATCCATTAAAGACAGCTAAAGATGAAAAACCAAAACATGTTGATTTATTATACATGAAAAATAATAATGAATCACATTATTGTTGGATTAAACAATTATCACGTTTAGTTAGATGTCAGAAAACAATGCATCATGGTAAAATTCATCTATGTAAAATGTGCCTACAACACTTTAATTCAGAAGATGAATTAAATATACATAAAATCGATTGTTCAAAACATGAATCATCTAAAATTATTGTACCTCAAAGAGGTGAATATATAACATTCAAAAACTATAATCATACAATGTATGTTCCATTTGTTATATATGCTGATTTTGAAAGCTTATTATTGAAAATGGATAAATGTACACCAAACCAAAATAAATCATACACACTGAAATATCAAAAACATGAACCATCTGGATTTTGTTACTATGTGAAATATATACATGGTCATTATAAAGATCCAGTTGTTTATAGAGGACAAAATGCAGCTAAAACATTCATAGAAATGATAAAAAATGAAGTTGATGAAATTGGTGAAATATATTCACAAATTGAACCAATGAATAAGTTAACAGATGAACAAATAAAAATACATAATGAATCTAATAATTGTACATTATGTAAATCAGTATATACATCAGATAATAAAAAAGTACATCATCATGATCATTTAACTGGTAATTATATAGCACCATTGTGTAATGAATGTAATCTTAAACTTCAACAACCAACATTTGTACCAATATTCTTACACAATCTAACTGGTTATGATTCACATTTATTTATTAAAGAACTTGGTTATGATAATAAAGATATTGATTTGATACCGAATAATGAAGAAAAATATATTAGTTTTGGTAAACAAACAAATAAGTTAAAAATGAGGTTTATTGATACATTTAGATTTATGGCATCTTCATTAGATAAACTATCATCTAATTTATCAAAAGATAAAATGCTTAATATTAAACAATTCTTTAATGATGATGAAATAGATTTAGTTATTAGAAAAGGTGTGTACCCATATGATTATATGGATGATTGGAATAAATTTAATGAAACACAATTACCATCTAAAAATGAATTCTATAATAAACTAAATGAATGTAATATAACTAATGATGATTATAAACATGCACAATTAGTGTGGAATAAATTCAATATTAAAAATCTAGGTGAATATCATGATTTATATCTAAAAACAGATGTGTAATTATTAGCTGATGTATTTGAAAACTTTAGAGATACATGTATGAAATCATATGATTTAGATCCAGCATGGTATTATACAGCACCTGGTTTATCATGGGATGCAATGTTAAAAATGACTAATCAACCATTAGAATTATTACATGATTATGATATGATTTTAATGGTTGAAAATGGAATAAGAGGTGGTATATCACAATGTTGTAAAAGATATGTTAAAGCAAATAATAAATATCTAAATGATTATGATAAAAATAAAGAATCAAATTATCTAATGTATTTAGATGCTAATAATCTATATGGTTATGCCATGTCACAATATCTACCTTATGGTGGTTTTGAATGGTTAAATTATCCAGAATTTTATATAAACTATTGGAATAAATTTATAATGAATATGAAAGATGATTCTGATACTGGGTATATATTAGAAGTAGATTTAGAATATCCAATTGAATTACATGATAAACATAAAGATGTACCATTAGCACCAGAAAACATGGGTAAACTATTAACTACATTATATGATAAAACAAAATATGTTGTACACTATAGAAATTTAAAACAATATCAATCATTAGGAATGAAATTAAAAAAGATACATCGTGTTTTAAAATTTAATCAAAGTGATTGGTTGAACAAATATATTGCTTTTAATACAGAAATGAGGAAAAAAGCAAAAAATGAATTTGAAAAAGATTTCTATAAACTAATGAATAATAGTGTGTTTGGAAAAACAATGGAAAATATACGTAACAGAGTTAACATAAAATTAGTATCAGATGGTAGAAAATGTGATAAATTAATAGCTAAACCTAATTTTAAACATAGAACAATATTTAATGAAAATCTAGTAGCTATTCATATGAATAAAACTGAAATTAAATTTAATAAACCAATTTATATCGGTATGAGTATATTAGATTTATCAAAAGAATTAATGTATAATTTCCATTACAATGTAATGAAACCTAAATATGATACAAATATTGAATTATGTTATCAAGATACAGATAGTTATATATACAATATAAAAACAGATGACTTTTATGAAGATATGAAAAATATGATTGAACATTTTGATACAAGTGATTATGCAACAAATAATGTGTACAATATACCACAAATGAACAAAAAGGTATTAGGAAAAATGAAAGATGAATGTAATGGTAAAATTATGAAAGAATTTATTGGATTAAGATCTAAAATGTATGCATATAAAGTAAATGAAAAAGAAACTAAAAAATCTAAAGGTGTTAAGAATTGTGTTGTAAATAATAGAATAACATTCGATGACTATAAAGATTGTTTATTCAATAAGAATGAACAATATAGAACTATGAATTTAATTAGAACCATTAAACATGAAATATATACAGTTGAACTAAATAAGATAGCATTAAGTCCACATGATGATAAAAGATATATTATGGGTGATGGAATAAATACATTACCACTTGGACATTATAGTATATCGTAGATATTGTATATTATAGATATTGTATATATTTTTATATTGTATATATTTTATATTTGTTTATTGTACATATATCATATTGTATATATTGTTATAGATATTATTCATTAATATATTGTATGTATATTACAATAGTATATGTTGTATATATTTGTGTTAGATTAATCATTTCATAGGTCTATAACTTATGTGGGACACTTTTTGGCATTTCCCTATTTTCAGATGTAGTTAACACCAAAAAATGATCAAAAAGTCAATTTTGATATAAAATGACCTTAAAATAGCATAAAAATTGGTAAAAAGTGGTCGATTTCGATAGTTGTGCTAGAATGCCCATTTGCTATCTACTCAATTTCTGTGTTTCATCGTCAATATAAAGCTCCAAGGGTTACAGTAAACACCCAGTGGTGCGTCACAATCTAATACTGGCCTCTCAGTAACGGCACGTATACAGACTGTTTGAAGCATTGCTCCCCCTGGACGTAAGTCGCCATTGTGCCTACTATATTCAATCCCGATGCAATTTCTGTGTTTCATCTTCAATATGAAGCTCCAAGGGTTACAGTGAACACCCAGTGGTGCGTCGCAATCTAATACTGGCCTCTCAGTAACGGCACATATTCAGACTGTTAGAAGCATTACTCCCCCTGGACGTAAGTCGGCAATGTGCCTACTATATTCAATCCCGATGCAATTTCTGTGTTTCATCGTCAATATGAAGCTCCTAGGGTTACAGTAAATACCCAGTGGTGCGTCGCAATCTAATACTGGCCTCTCAGTAAGGGCACATATACAGACTGTTTGAAGCATTTCTCCCCCTGGACGTAAGTCGGTATTGTGCCTACTATATTCAATCCCGATGCAATTTCTGTGTTTCATCGTCAATATGAAGCTCCAAGGGTTACAGTAAACACCCAGTGGTGCGTCACAATCTAATACTGGCCTCTCAGTAACGGCACGTATACAGACTGTTTGAAGCATTGCTCCCCCTGGACGTAAGTCGGCATTGAGCCTACTATATTCAATCCCGATGCAATTTCTGTGTTTCATCTTCAATATGAAGCTCCAATGGTTACAGTAAACACCCAGTGGTGCGTCGCAATCTAATACTTGCCTCTCAGGAAAGGCACGTATACAGACTGTTTGAAGCATTCCTCCCCCTGGACGTAAGTCGGCATTGTGCCTACTATATTCAATCCCGATGCAAATTCTGTGTTTCATCGTCAATATGAAACTCCAAGGGTTACAGTGAACACCCAGAGGTGCGTCGCAATCTAATACTGCCCTCTCAGTAACGGCACGTATACAAACTGTTTGAAGCATTGCTCCCCCCGAACGTAAGTCGGCATTGTGCCTACAATATACAGTCCCGATGCAATATCTGTGTTTCATCGTCAATATGAAGCTCCAAGGGTTACAGTAAAGACCCAGTGGTGCGTCGCAATCTAATACTGGCCTCTCAGGAAAGGCACGTATACAGACTGTTTGAAGCATTTCTCCCCCTGGACGTAAGTCGGCATTGTGCCTACTATATTTAATCCCAATGCAATTTCTGTGTTTCATCGTCAATATGATGCTCCAAGGGTTACAGTAAACACCCAGTGGTGCATCGCAATCTAATACTGGCCTCTCAGTAACGGCACTTATACAGACTGTTTGAAGCATTGCTCCCCCTGGACGTAAGTCGGCATTGAGCCTACTATATTCAATCCCGATGCAATTTCTGTGTTTCGTCGTCAATATGAAAATCCAAGGGTAACAGTAAACACCCAGTGGTGCGTCGCAAACTAATACTGGCCTCTCAGTAACGGCACATATACAGACTGTTTGAAGCACTCCTCCCCCTGGACGTAAGTCGGCATTGTGCCTACTATATTCAATCCCGAATCAATTTCTGTGTTTCATCGTCAATATGAAGCTCCAAGGGTTACAGTAAACACCCAGTGGTGCGTCGCAATATAATACTGGTATCTCAGTAACGGCACGTATAGAGACTCTTTGAAGCATTGCTCCCCCTGGACGTAAGTCGGCATTGTGCCCAGTATATTCAATCCCGATGCAATTTCTATGTTTCATCATCAATATGAAGCTCCAAGGGTTACAGTAAACACCCAGAGGTGCGTCGCAATCTAATACTGGCCTCTCAGTAACGGCACGTATACAGACTGTTTGAAGCATTCCTCCCCCTGGACGTAAATCGGCATTGTGCCTACTATATTCAATGCCGATGCAATTACTGTGTTTCATCGTCAATATGAAGCTCCAAGGGTTACAGTAAACACCCAGTGGTGCGTCGCAGTCTAATACTGGCCTCTCAGTAACGGCACATATACAGACTGTTTGAAGCATTGCTCCCCCTGGACGTAAGACGGCATTGTGCATACTATATTCAATCCCAATGCAATTTCAGTGTCTCATCGTCAATATGAAGCTCCAAGGGTTACAGTAAACACCCAGTGGTGCGTCGCAATCTAATACTGGCCTCCCAGGAAAGCCACGTATACAGACTATTTGAAGCATTACTCCCCCTGGACGTAAGTCGGCATTGTGCCTACTATATTCAATCCCGATGCAATTTCTGTGTTTCATCGTCAATATGAAGCTCCAAGGGTTGCAGTAAACACCCAGAGGTGCGTCGCAATCTAATACTGGCCTCTCAGTAACGGCACGTATACAGATTGTTTGAAGCATTGCTCCCCCTGGACGTAAGTCGGTATTGTGCCTACTATATTCAATCCCGATGCAATTTCTGTGTTTCATCGTCAATATGATGCTCCAAAGGCTACAGTAAACACCCAGTGGTGCGTCGCAATCTAATACAGGCCTCTCAGTAACGGCACATATACAGACTGTTTGAAGCATTACTCCCCCTGGACGTAAGTCGTTATTGTTTCTACTACATTCAATCCCGATGCAATTTCTGTGTTTCAGCGTCAATATGAAGCTCCAAGGGTTACAGTAAACACCCAGTGGTGCGTCGCAATCTAATACTGGCCTCTCTGTAACGACACGTATACAGACTGTTTGAAGCATTGCTCCCCCTGGACGTAAGACGGCATTGTGCCTACTATATTCAATCCCGATGCAATTTCTGTGTTTCATCGTCAATATGAAGCTGCAAGGGTTACAGTAAACACCCAGTGGTGCGTCACAATCTAATACTGGCCTCTCAGGAAAGGCACGTATACAGACTGATTGAAGCATTACTCCCCGTGGACGTAAGCCGGCATTGTTCCTACTATATTCAATCCCAATGCAATTTCTGTGTTTCATCGTCAATATGAAGCTCCAAGGGTTACAGTAAACACCCAGTGGTGCGTCGCAATCTAATACTGGCCTCTCAGGAAAGGCACCTACACAGACTGTTTGAAGCATTGCTCCCCCTAGACGTAAGTTCGCATTGCGCCAACTATATTCAATCCCAATGCAATTTCTGTGTTTCATCGTCAATATGAAGCTCCAAGGGTTACAGTAAACACCCAGTGGTGCGTCGCAATCTCATACTCGCCTCTCAGGAACGGCACATATACAGACTGTTTGAAGCATTACTCCCCCTGGACGTAAGTCGGCATTGTGCCTATTATATTCAAAACCCGATGCAATTTCTGTGTTTCATCGTCAATATGAAGCTCCAACTGTTACAGTAAACACACAGTGGTGCGTCACAATCTAATACTGGCCTCTCAGTAATGGCACGTATACAGACTGTTTGAAGCATTGCTCCCCCTGGACGTAAGTCGGCATTGAGCCAACTATATTCAATCCCGATGCAATTTCTGTGTTTCATCATCAATATGAAGCTCCAAGGGTTAAAGTAAACACCCAGTGGTGCGTCGCAATATAATACTGGCCTCTCAGTAACGGCACATATACAGACTGTTTGAAGCATTTCTCCCCCTGGACGTAAGTCGGCATTGTGCCTACTATATTCAATCCCGATGCAATTTCTGTGTTTCATCGTCAATATGAAGCTCCAAGGGTTACAGCAAACACCCAGTGGTGCGTCACAATTTAATACTGGCCTCTCAGTAACGGCACGTATACAGACTGTTTGAAGCATTTCTCCCCCTGGACGTAAGTCGGCATTGTGCCTACTATATTTAATCCCAATGCAATTTCTGTGTTTCATCGTCAATATGATGCTCCAAGGGTTACAGTAAACACCCAGTGGTGTGTCGCAATCTAATACTGGCCTCTCAGTAACGGCACGTATACAGACTGTTTGAAGCATTGCTCCCCCTGGACGTAAGTCGGCATTGAGCCTACTATATTCAATCCCGATGCAATTTCTGTGTTTCATCGTCAATATGAAGCTCCAAGGGTAACAGTAAACACTCAGTGGTGCGTCGCAATCTAATACTGGCCTCTCAGTAACGGCACATATTCAGACAGTTTGAAGCACTCCTCCCCCTGGACGTAAGTCGGCATTGTGCCCACTATATTCAATCCCGAATCAATTTCTGTGTTTCATCGTCAATATGAAGCTCCAAGGTTTACAGTAAACACCCAGTGGTGCGTCGCAATATAATACTGGTATCTCAGTAACGGCACGTATAGAGAGTCTTTGAAGCATTGCTCCCCCTGGACGTAAGTCAGCATTGTGCCCACTATATTCAATCCCGATGCAATTTCTATGTTTCATCGTCAATATGAAGCTCCAAGGGTTACAGTAGACACCCAGAGGTGCGTAGCAATCTAATACTGGCCTCTCAGTAACGGCACGTATACAGACTGTTTGAAGCATTCCTCCCCCTGGACGTAAATCGGCATTGTGCCTACTATATTCAATGCCGATGCAATTACTGTGTTTCATCGTCAATATGAAGCTCCAAGGGTTACAGTAAACACCCAGTGGTGCGTCGCAGTCTAATGCTGGCCTCTCAGTAACGACACATATACAGACTGTTTGAAGCATTGCCCCCCCTGGACGTAAGTCGGCATTGAGCCTACTATATTCAATCCCAATGCAATTTCTGTGTTTCATCGTCAATATGAAGCTCCAAGGGTAACAGTAAACACCCAGTGGTGCGTCGCAATCTAATACTGGCCTCTCAGTAATGGCACATATACAGACTGTTTGAAGCACTCCTCCCCCTGGACGTAAGTCGACATTGTGCCTACTATATTCAATCCCGATTCAATTTCTGTGTTTCATCGTCAATATGAAGCTCCAAGGGTTACAGTAAACACCCAGTGGTGCGTCGCAATATAATACTGGTATCTCAGTAACGGCACGTATAGAGACTCTTTTAAGCATTGCTCCCCCTGGACGTAAGTCGGCATTGTGCCCACTATATTCAATCCCGATGCAATTTCTATGTTTCATCGTCAATATGAAGCTCCAAGGGTTACAGTAAACACCCATAGGTGCGTCGCAATCTAATACTGGCCTCTCAGTAACGGCACGTATACAGACTGTTTGAAGCATTCCTCCCCCTGGACGTAAATCGGCATTGTGCCTACTATATTCAATGCCGATGCAATTACTGTGTTTCATCGTCAATATGAAGCTCCAAGGGTTACAGTAAACACCCAGTGGTGCGTCGCAGTCTAATACTGGCCTCTCAGTAACGGCACATATACTGACTGTTTGAAGCATTGCTCCCCCTGGACGTAAGATGGCATTGTGCATACTATATTCAATCCCGATGCAATTTCAGTGTCTCATCGTCAATATGAAGCTCCAAGGGTTACAGTAAACACACAGTGGTGCGTCGCAATCTAATACTGGCCTCTCAGGAAAGCCACGTATACAGACTGTTTGAAGCATTACTCCCCCTGGACGTAAGTCGGCATTGTGCCTACTATATTCAATCCCGATGCAATATCTGTGTTTCATCGTCAATATGAAGCTCCAAGGGTTACAGTAAACACCCAGAGGTGCGTCGCAATTTAATACTGGCCTCTCAGGAACGGCACGTATACAGACTGTTTGAAGCATTGCTCCCCCTGGACGTAAGTCGGAATTGTGCCTACTATATTCAATCCCGATGCAATTTCTGTGTTTCATCGTCAATATGATGCTCCAAGTGCTACAGTAAACACCCAGTGGTGCGTCGCAATCTAATACAGGCCTCTCAGTAACGGCACATATACAGACTGTTTGAAGCATTACTCCCCCTGGACGTAAGTCGTTATTGTGCCTACTATATTCAATCCCGATACAATTTCTGTGTTTCAGCGTCAATATGAAGCTCCAAGGGTTACAGTAAACACCCAGTGGTGCGTCGCAATCTAATACTGGCCTCTCTGTAACGACACGTATACAGACTCTTTGAAGCATTGCTCCCCCTGGACGTAAGTCGGCATTGTGCCTACTATATTCAATCCCGATGCAATTTCTGTGTTTCATCGTCAATATGAAGCTGCAAGGGTTACAGTAAACACCCAGTGGTGCGTCACAATCTAATACTGGCCTCTCAGGAAAGGCACGTATACAGACTGATTGAAGCATTACTCCCCGTGGACGTAAGTCGGCATTGTGCCTACTATATTCAATCCCAATGCAATTTCTGTGTTTCATCGTCAATATGAAGCTCCAAGGGTCACAGTAAACACCCAGTGGTGCGTCGCAATCTAATACTGGCCTCTCAGGAAAGGCACGTACACAGACTGTTTGAAGCATTGCTCCCCCTAGACGTAAGTTCGCATTGCGCCTACTATATTCAATCCCGATGCAATTTCTGTGTTTCATCGTCAATATGAAGCTCCAAGGGTTACAGTAAACACCCAGTGGTGCGTCGCAATGTAATACGGGCCTATCAGGAATGGCACGTATACACCCTGTTTGTAGCGTTACTCTCCCTGGACGTAAGTCGGCATTGTGCCTACTATATTCAATCCCGATGCAATTTTTGTGTTTCATCGTCAATATGAAGCTCCAAGGGTTACAGTAAACACCCATTGGTGCGACGCAATCTAATACTGGCCCCTCAGTAACGGCACATATACAGATTGTTTGAAGCATTCCTCCCCCTGGGCGTAAGTCGGCATTGTGCCTACCATACTGAATCCCGATGCAATTTCTGTGTTTCATCGTCAATATGAAGCTCCAAGGGTTACAGTAAACACCCAGTGGTGCGTCGCAATCTAATACTGGCCTCTCAGGAAAGGCACGTATACAGACTGTTTGAAGCATTTCTCCCCCTGGACGTAAGACGGCATTGTGCCTACTATATTTAATCCCAATCCAATTTCTGTGTTTCATCGTCAATATGATGCTCCAAGGGCTACAGTAAACACCCACTGGTGCGTCGCAATCTAATACTGGCCTCTCAGTAACGGCACGTATACAGACTGTTTGAAGCATTGCTCCCCCTGGACGTAAGTCGGCATTGAGCCTACTATATTCAATCCCGATGCAATTTCTGTGTTTCATCGTCAATATGAAGCTCCAAGGGTAACAGTAAACACCCAGTGGTGCGTCGCAATCTAATAGTGGCCTCTCAGTAACGGCACAAATACAGACTGTTTGAAGAACTCCTCCCCCTGGACGTAAGTCGGCATTGTGCCTACTATATTCAATCCCGAATCAATTTCTGTGTTTCATCGTCAATATGAAGCTCCAAGGGTTACAGTAAACACCCAGTGGTGCGTCGCTATATAATACTGGTATCTCAGTAACGGCACGTATAGAGACTCTTTGAAGCATTGCTCCCCCTGGACGTAAGTCGGCATTGTGCCCACTATATTCAATCCCGATGCAATTTCTATGTTTCATCGTCAATATGAAGCTCCAAGGGTTACAGTAAACAGCCAGAGGTGCGTCGCAATCTAATACTGGCCTCTCAGTAACGGCACGTATACAGACTGTTTGAAGCATTCCTCCCCCTGGACGTAAATCGGCATTGTGCCTACTATATTCAATGCCGATGCAATTACTGTGTTTCATCGTCAATATGAAGCTCCAAGGGTTACAGTAAACACCCAGTGGTGCGTCGCAGTCTAATACTGGCCTCTCAGTAACGGCACATATACAGACTGTTTGAAGCATTGCTCCCCCTGGACGTAAGACGGCATTGTGCATACTATATTCAATCCCGATGCAATTTCAGTGTCTCATCGTCAATATGAAGCTCCAAGGGTTACAGTAAACACCCAGTGGTGCGTCGCAATCTAATACTGGCCTCTCAGGAAAGCCACGTATACAGACTATTTGAAGCAATACTCCTCCTGGACGTAAGTCGGCATTGTGCCTACTATATTCAATCCCGATGCAATTTCTGTGTTTCATCGTCAATATGAAGCTCCAAGGGTTACAGTAAACACCCAGAGGTGCGTCGCAATCTAATACAGGCCTCTCAGTAACGGCACATATACAGACTGTTTGATGCATTACTCCCTCTGGACGTAAGTCGTTATTGTGCCTACTATATTCAATCCCGAAGCAATTTCTGTGTTTCAGCGTCAATATGAAGCTCCAAGGGTTACAGTAAACACCCAGTGGTGCGTCGCAATGTAATACGGGCCTCTCAGGAATGGCACGTATACACCCTGTTTGTAGCGTTACTCTCCCTGGACGTAAGTCGGCATTGTGCCTACTATATTCAATCCCGATGCAATTTTTGTGTTTCATCGTCAATATGAAGCTCCAAGGGTTACAGTAAACACCCAGTGGTGCGACGCAATCTAATACTGGCCCCTCAGTAACGGCACATATACAGATTGTTTGAAGCATTCCTCCCCCTGGGCGTAAGTCGGCATTGTGCCTACCATACTGAATCCCGATGCAATTTCTGTGTTTCATCGTCAATATGAAGCTCCAAGGGTTACAGTAAACACCCAGTGGTGCGTCGCAATCTAATACTGGCCTCTCAGGAAAGGCACGTATACAGACTGTTTGAAGCATTTCTCCCCCTGGACGTAAGTCGGCATTGTGCCTACTATATTTAATCCCAATCCAATTTCTGTGTTTCATCGTCAATATGATGCTCCAAGGGCCACAGTAAACACACACTGGTGCGTCGCAATCTAATACTGGCCTCTCAGTAACGGCACGTATACAGACTGTTTGAAGCATTGCTCCCCCTATACGTAAGTCGGCATTGAGCCTACTATATTCAATCCCGATGCAATTTCTGTGTTTCATCGTCAATATGAAGCTCCAAGGGTAACAGTAAACACCCAGTGGTGCGTCGCAATCTAATAGTGGCCTCTCAGTAACGGCACATATACAGACTGTTTGAAGAACTCCTCCCCCTGGACGTAAGTCGGCATTGTGCTTGCTATATTCAATCCCGAATCAATTTCTGTGTTTCATCGTCAATATGAAGCTCCAAGGGTTACAGTAAACACCCAGTGGTGCGTCGCTATATAATACTGGTATCTCAGTAACGGCACGTATAGAGACTCTTTGAAGCATTGCTCCCCCTGGACGTAAGTCGGCATTGTGCCCACTATATTCAATCCCGATGCAATTTCTGTGTTTCATCGTCAATATGAAGCTCCAAGGGTTACAGTAAACACCCAGAGGTGCGTCGCAAACTAATACTGGCCTCTCAGTAACGGCACGTATACAGACTGTTTGAAGCATACCTCCCCTGGACGTAAATCGGCATTGTGCCTACTATATTCAATGCCGAAGCAATTACTGTGTTTCATCGTCAATATGAAGCTCCAAGGGTTACAGTAAACACCCAGTGGTGCGTCGCAGTCTAATACTGGCCTCTCAGTAACGGCACATATACAGACTGTTTGAAGCATTGCTCCCCCTGGACGTAAGACGGCAATGTGCATACTATATTCAATCCCGATGCAATTTCAGTGTCTCATCGTCAATATGAAGCTCCAAGGGTTACAGTAAACACCCAGTGGTGCGTCGCAATCTAATACTGGCCTCTCAGGAAAGCCACGTATACAGAGTGTTTGAAGCATTACTCCCCCTGGACGTAAGTCGGCATTGTGCCTACTATATTCAATCCCGATGCAATTTCTGTGTTTCATCGTCAATATGATGCTCCAAGGGCTACAGTAAACACCCAGTGGTGCGTCGCAATCTAATACAGGCCTCTCAGTAACGGCACATATACAGACTGTTTGAAGCATTACTCCCCCTGGACGTAAGTCGTTATTGTACCTACTAAATTCAATCCCGATGCAATTTCTGTGTTTCAGCGTCAATATGAAGCTCCAAGGGTTACAGTAAACACCCAGTGGTGCGTCGCAATCTAATACTGGCCTCTCTGTAACGACACGTATGCAGACTGTTTGAAGCATTGCTCCCTTTGCACGTAAGTCGGCATTGTGCCTACTATATTCAATCCCGATGCCATTTCTGTGTTTCATCGTCAATATGAATCTGCAAGGGTTACAGTAAACACCCAGTGGTGCGTCACAATCTAATACTGGCCTCTCAGGAAAGGCACGTATACAGACTGATTGAAGCATTACTCCCCGTGGACGTAAGTCGGCATTGTGCCTACTATATTCAATCCCAATGCAATTTCTGTGTTTCATCGTCAATATGAAGCTCCAAGGGTTACAGTGAACACCCAATGGTGCGTCGCAATCTAATACTGGCCTCTCAGGAAAGGCACGTACACAGACTGTTTGAAGCATTGCTCCCCCTAGACGTAAGTTCGCATTGCGCCTACTATATTCAATCCCGATGCAATTTCTGTGTTTCATCGTCAATATGAAGCTCCAAGGGTTACAGTAAACACCCAGTGGTGCGTCGCAATGTAATACGGGCCTATCAGGAACGGCACGTATACACCCTGTTTGTAGCGTTACTCTCCCTGGACGTAAGTCGGCATTGTGCCTACTATATTCAATCCCGATGCAATTTTTGTGTTTCATCGTCAATATGAAGCTCCAAGGGTTACAGTAAACACCCATTGGTGCGACGCAATCTAATACTGGCCCCTCAGTAACGGCACATATACAGATTGTTTGAAGCATTCCTCCCCCTGGGCGTAAGTCGGCATTGTGCCTACCATACTGAATCCCGATGCAATTTCTGTGTTTCATCGTCAATATGAAGCTCCAAGGGTTACAGTAAACACCCAGTGGTGCGTCGCAATCTAATACTGGCCTCTCAGGAAAGGCACGTATACAGACTGTTTGAAGCATTTCTCCCCCTGGACGTAAGACGGCATTGTGCCTACTATATTTAATCCCAATCCAATTTCTGTGTTTCATCGTCAATATGATGCTCCAAGGGCTACAGTAAACACCCACTGGTGCGTCGCAATCTAATACTGGCCTCTCAGTAACGGCACGTATACAGACTGTTTGAAGCATTGCTCCCCCTGGACGTAAGTCGGCATTGAGCCTACTATATTCAATCCCGATGCAATTTCTGTGTTTCATCGTCAATATGAAGCTCCAAGGGTAACAGTAAACACCCAGTGGTGCGTCGCAATCTAATAGTGGCCTCTCAGTAACGGCACAAATACAGACTGTTTGAAGAACTCCTCCCCCTGGACGTAAGTCGGCATTGTGCCTACTATATTCAATCCCGAATCAATTTCTGTGTTTCATCGTCAATATGAAGCTCCAAGGGTTACAGTAAACACCCAGTGGTGCGTCGCTATATAATACTGGTATCTCAGTAACGGCACGTATAGAGACTCTTTGAAGCATTGCTCCCCCTGGACGTAAGTCGGCATTGTGCCCACTATATTCAATCCCGATGCAATTTCTATGTTTCATTGTCAATATGAAGCTCCAAGGGTTACAGTAAACACCCAGAGGTGCGTCGCAATCTAATACTGGCCTCTCAGTAACGGCACGTATACAGACTGTTTGAAGCATTCCTCCCCCTGGACGTAAATCGGCATTGTGCCTACTATATTCAATGCCGATGCAATTACTGTGTTTCATCGTCAATATGAAGCTAAAAGGGTTACAGTAAACACCCAGTGGTGCGTCGCAGTCTAATACTGGCCTCTCAGTAACGGCACATATACAGCCTGTTTGAAGCATTGCTCCCCCTGGACGTAAGACGGCATTGTGCATACTATATTCAATCCCGATGCAATTTCAGTGTCTCATCGTCAATATGAAGCTCCAAGGGTTACAGTAAACACCCAGTGGTGCGTCGCAATCTAATACTGGCCTCTCAGGAAAGCCACGTATACAGACTATTTGAAGCAATACTCCTCCTGGACGTAAGTCGGCATTGTGCCTACTATATTCAATCCCGATGCAATTTTTGTGTTTCATCGTCAATATGAAGCTCCAAGGGTTACAGTAAACACCCATTGGTGCGACGCAATCTAATACTGGCCCCTCAGTAACGGCACATATACAGATTGTTTGAAGCATTCCTCCCCCTGGGCGTAAGTCGGCATTGTGCCTACCATACTGAATCCCGATGCAATTTCTGTGTTTCATCGTCAATATGAAGCTCCAAGGGTTACAGTAAACACCCAGTGGTGCGTCGCAATCTAATACTGGCCTCTCAGGAAAGGCACGTATACAGACTGTTTGAAGCATTTCTCCCCCTGGACGTAAGTCGGCATTGTGCCTACTATATTTAATCCCAATCCAATTTCTGTGTTTCATCGTCAATATGATGCTCCAAGGGCCACAGTAAACACACACTGGTGCGTCGCAATCTAATACTGGCCTCTCAGTAACGGCACGTATACAGACTGTTTGAAGCATTGCTCCCCCTATACGTAAGTCGGCATTGAGCCTACTATATTCAATCCCGATGCAATTTCTGTGTTTCATCGTCAATATGAAGCTCCAAGGGTAACAGTAAACACCCAGTGGTGCGTCGCAATCTAATAGTGGCCTCTCAGTAACGGCACATATACAGACTGTTTGAAGAACTCCTCCCCCTGGACGTAAGTCGGCATTGTGCTTGCTATATTCAATCCCGAATCAATTTCTGTGTTTCATCGTCAATATGAAGCTCCAAGGGTTACAGTAAACACCCAGTGGTGCGTCGCTATATAATACTGGTATCTCAGTAACGGCACGTATAGAGACTCTTTGAAGCATTGCTCCCCCTGGACGTAAGTCGGCATTGTGCCCACTATATTCAATCCCGATGCAATTTCTGTGTTTCATCGTCAATATGAAGCTCCAAGGGTTACAGTAAACACCCAGAGGTGCGTCGCAAACTAATACTGGCCTCTCAGTAACGGCACGTATACAGACTGTTTGAAGCATACCTCCCCTGGACGTAAATCGGCATTGTGCCTACTATATTCAATGCCGAAGCAATTACTGTGTTTCATCGTCAATATGAAGCTCCAAGGGTTACAGTAAACACCCAGTGGTGCGTCGCAGTCTAATACTGGCCTCTCAGTAACGGCACATATACAGACTGTTTGAAGCATTGCTCCCCCTGGACGTAAGACGGCAATGTGCATACTATATTCAATCCCGATGCAATTTCAGTGTCTCATCGTCAATATGAAGCTCCAAGGGTTACAGTAAACACCCAGTGGTGCGTCGCAATCTAATACTGGCCTCTCAGGAAAGCCACGTATACAGAGTGTTTGAAGCATTACTCCCCCTGGACGTAAGTCGGCATTGTGCCTACTATATTCAATCCCGATGCAATTTCTGTGTTTCATCGTCAATATGATGCTCCAAGGGCTACAGTAAACACCCAGTGGTGCGTCGCAATCTAATACAGGCCTCTCAGTAACGGCACATATACAGACTGTTTGAAGCATTACTCCCCCTGGACGTAAGTCGTTATTGTACCTACTAAATTCAATCCCGATGCAATTTATGTGTTTCAGCGTCAATATGAAGCTCCAAGGGTTACAGTAAACACCCAGTGGTGCGTCGCAATCTAATACTGGCCTCTCTGTAACGACACGTATGCAGACTGTTTGAAGCATTGCTCCCTTTGCACGTAAGTCGGCATTGTGCCTACTATATTCAATCCCGATGCCATTTCTGTGTTTCATCGTCAATATGAATCTGCAAGGGTTACAGTAAACACCCAGTGGTGCGTCACAATCTAATACTGGCCTCTCAGGAAAGGCACGTATACAGACTGATTGAAGCATTACTCCCCGTGGACGTAAGTCGGCATTGTGCCTACTATATTCAATCCCAATGCAATTTCTGTGTTTCATCGTCAATATGAAGCTCCAAGGGTTACAGTGAACACCCAATGGTGCGTCGCAATCTAATACTGGCCTCTCAGGAAAGGCACGTACACAGACTGTTTGAAGCATTGCTCCCCCTAGACGTAAGTTCGCATTGCGCCTACTATATTCAATCCCGATGCAATTTCTGTGTTTCATCGTCAATATGAAGCTCCAAGGGTTACAGTAAACACCCAGTGGTGTGTCGCAATCTAATACGGGCCTCTCAGGAAAGGCACGTTTACACCCTGTGTGTAGCGTTACTCTCCCTGGACGTAAGTCGGCATTGTGCCTACTATATTCAATCCCGATGCAATTTTTGTGTTTCATCGTCAATATGAAGCTCCAAGGGTTACGGTAAACACCCAGTGGTGCGTCGCAAAGTAATACTGGCCTTTTAGGAAAGGCACGTATACAGATTGTTTGAAGAATTACTCCCCCTGGACGTAAGTCGGCATTGTGCCTACTATATTCAATCCCGATGCAATTTCTGTCTTTTATACTCAATATGAAGCTCCATGGGTTACAGTAAACACCCAGTGGTGCGTCGTAGTCTAATACTGGCCTCTCAGAAACGGCACATATACAGACTGTTTGAAGCATTGCTCCCCCTGGACGTAAGTCGGCATTGTGCCTACTATATTCAATCCCGATGCAATTTCTGTGTTTCATCGTCAATATGAAGCTCCAAGGGATACAGTAAACACCCAGTGGTGCGTCGCAATCTAATACTGGACTCTCAGTAAGGGCACTTATACAGACTGTTTAAACCACTGCTCCCCGAGGACGTAAGTCGGCATTGTGCCTACTATATTCAATCCCGATGCAATTTCTGTGTTTCATCGACAATAAGAAGTTCCAAGGGTTACATTAAACACCCAGTGGTGCGTCGCAATCTAATACTGGCCTCTTAGTAACGGCACGTAAACAGACTGTTTGAAGCATTGCTCACCCTGGACGTAAGTCGGCATTGTGACTACTATATTCAATCCCGATGCAATTTCTGTGTTTCATCGTCAATATGAAGCTCCAAGGGTGGCAGTAAACCCCCGTGGTGCATCGCAATCTAACACTGGCCTCTCAGGAAAGGCACGTATACAGTCTGTTTGAAGCATTGCTCCCCCTGAACGAAAGTCGGCATTGTGCCTACTATATTCAATCCCGATGCAATTTCTGTGTTTCATCGTCAATATGAAGCTCCAAAATTTACAGTAAACACCCAGTGGTGTGTCGCAATCTAACACTGGCCTCTCAGGAAAGGCACGTATACAGACTGTTTGAAGCATTACTCCACCTGATCGAAAGTCGGCATTGTGCCTACTATATTCAATCCCGATGCAATTTCTGTGTTTCATCGTCAATATGAAGCTCCAAGTGTTACAGTAAACACCCAGTGGTGCGTCGCAATCTAATACTGGCCTCTCAGTAAAGGCACGTATACAGACTGTTTGAACCGTTGCTCCCCCTGAACGAAAGCCATCATTGGGCCTACTATATTCAATCCCGATGCAATTTCTGTGTTTCATCGTCAATATGAAGCTCCAAGGGTTACAGTAAACACCCAGTGGTGCGTCGCAATCTAATACTGGCCTCTATGGGAAAGGCACATATACAGACCATTTGAAGCATTGCTCCCCCTGGACGTACGTCGGCATTGTGCCTACTACATCAATCCCGATGCAATATCTGTGTTTCATCGTCAATATGAAGCTCCTAGGGTTACAGTAAACACCCAGTGGTGCGTCGCAATCTAATACTGGCCTCTCAGGAAAGGCACGTATACAGACTGTTTGAAGCATTGCTCCCCCTGAACGTAAGTCGTCATTGTGCCTACTATATTCAATCCCGATGCAATTTCTGTGTTTCATCGTCAATATGAAGCTCCAAGGGTTACAGTAAACTCCCAGTGGTGCGTCGCAATCTAATACTGCCCTCTCAATAAAGGCACGTATACAGACTGTTTGAAACATTGCTCCCCCTGAACGAAAGACGGCATTGTGCCAATTATATTCAAACCCGATGCAATTTCTATGTTTCATCGTCAATATGAAGCTCCATGGGTTACAGTAAACACCCAGTGGTGCGTCGCAATCTAATACTGGCCTCTCAGGAAAGGCACGTATACAGACTGTTTGAAGAATTGCTCCCCCTAGACATAAGTCGGCATTGTGCCCACTATATTTATTCCTGATGCAATTTCTATGTTTAATCGTCAATATGATGCTCCAAGGGTTACAGTAAACACTCAGTGGTGCGTCGCAATCTAAAACAGGCCTCTCAGTAACAGCACGTATACAGACTGTTTGAAGCATTCCTCCCCCTGGACGTAAGACGGCATTGTGCCTACTATATTCAATGCCGATGCAATTACTGTGTTTCATCGTCAATATGAAGCTCCAAGGGTTACAGTAAACACCCAGTGGTGCGTCGCAGTCTAATACTGGCCTCTCAGTAACGGCACATATACAGACTGTTTGAAGCATTGCTCCCCCTGGACGTAAGACGGTATTGTGCATACTATATTCAATCCCGATGCAATTTCAGTGTCTCATCGTCAATATGAAGCTCCAAGGGTTACAGTAAACACCCAGTGGTGCGTCGCAACCTAATACTGGCCTCTCAGGAAAGCCACGTATACAGACTGTTTGCAGCATTACTCCCCCTGGACGTAAGTCGGCATTGTGCCTACTATATTCAATCCCGATGCAATTTCTGTGTTTCATCGTCAATATGAAGCTCCAAGGGTTACAGTAAACACCCAGAGGTGCGTCGCAATCTAATACTGGCCTCTCAGTAACGGCACGTATACAGACTGTTTGAAGCATTGCTCCCCCTGGACGTAAGTCGGTATTGTGCCTACTATATTCAATCCCGATGCAATTTCTGTGTTTCATCGTCAATATGATGCTCCAAGGGCTACAGTAAACACCCAGTGGTGCGTCGCAATCTAATACAGGACTCTCAGTAACGGCACATATACAAACTGTTTGAAGCATTACTCCCCCTGGACGTAAGTCGTTATTGTGCCTACTATATTCAATCCCGATGCAATTTCTGTGTTTCATCGTCAATATGAAGCTCCAAGGGTTACAGTAAAACACCCAGTGGTGCGTCACAATCTAATACTGGCCTCTCAGGAAAGGCACGTATACAGACTGATTGAAGCATTACTCCCCGTGGACGTAAGTCGGCAATGTGCCTACTATATTCAATCCCGATGCAATTTCTGTGTTTCATCGTCAATATGAAGCTCCAAGGGTGGCAGTAAACCCCCGTGGTGCGTCGCAATCTAATACTGGCCTCTCAGGAAAGGCACGTATACAGTCTGTTTGAAGCATTGCTCCCCCTGAACGAAAGTCGGCATTGTGCCTACTATATTCAATCCCGATGCAATTTCTGTGTTTCATCGTCAATATGAAGCTCCAAGTTTTACAGTAAACACCCAGTGGTGCGTTGCAATCTAACACTGGCCTCTCAGAAAAAAGGCACGTATACAGACTGTTTGAAGCATTACTGCTCCTGAACGAAAGTCGGCATTGTGCCTACTATATTGAATCCCGAGGCAATTTCTGTGTTTCATTGTCAATATGAAGCTCCAAGTGTTACAGTAAACACCCAGTGGTGCGTCGCAATCTAATACTGGCCTCTCAGTAAAGGCACGTATACAGACTGTTTGAAGCATTGCTCCCCCTAAACGAAAGCCAGCATTGTGCCTACTATATTCAATCCCGATGCAATTTCTGTGTTTCATCGTCAATATGAAGCTCCAAGGGTTACAGTAAACACCCAGTGGTGCGTCGCAATCTAATACTGGCCTCTACGGGAAAGGCACATATACAGACCGTTTGAAGCATTGCTTCCCCTGGACGTACGTCGGCATTGTGCCTACTATATTCAATCCCGATGCAATATCTGTGTTTCATCGTCAATATGAAGCTCCTAGGGTTACAGTAAACACCCAGTGGTGCGTCGCAATCTAATACTGGCCTCTCAGGAAAGGCACGTATACAGACTGTTTGAAGCATTACTCCCCCTGAACGAAAATCGGCATTGTGCCTACAATATTCAATCCCGATGCAATGTCTGTGTTTCATCGTCAATATGAAGCTCCAAGGGTTACAGTAAACACCCAGTGGTGCGTCGCAGTCTAATACTGGCCTCTCAGGAAAGGCACGTATACAGACTGTTTGAAGCATTGCTCCCCCTGAACGAAAGACGGCATTGTGCCTACTATATTCAATCCCGATGCAATTTCTATGTTTCATCGTCAATATGAAGCTCCAAGGGTTACAGTAAACACCCAGTGGTGCGTCGCAATGTAATACTGGCCTCTCAGGAAAGGCACGTATACAGACTGTTTGAAGCATTACTCCCCCTGAACGAAAGTCGGCATTGTGCCTACTATATTCAATCCCGATGCAATGTCTGTGTTTCATCGTCAGTATGAAGCTCCATGGGATACAGTAAACACCCAGTGGTGCGTCGCAATCTAATACTGGCCTCTCAGGAAAGCCACGTATACAGACTGTTTAAAGCATTACTCCCCCTGGACGTAAGTCGGCATTGTGCCTACTATATTCAATCCCGATGCAATTTCTATGTTTAATCGTCAATATGATGCTCCAAGGGTTACAGTAGACACTCAGTGGTGCGTCGCAATCTAATACTGGCCTCTCAGTAACGGCACGTATACAGACTGTTTGAAGAATTGCTCCCCCTGGACGTAAGTCGGTATTGTGCCCACTATATTCAATCCCGATGCAATTTCTGTGTTTCATCGTCAATATGATACTCCAAGGGCTACAGTAAACACCCAGTGGTGCGTCGCAATCTAATACAGGCCTCTCAGTAACGGGACATATACAGACTGTTTGAAGCATTACTCCCCCTGGACGTAAGTCGTTATTGTGCCTACTATATTCAATCCCGATGCAATTTCTGTGTTTCAGCGTCAATATGAAGCTCCATGGGTTACAGTAAACACCCAGTGGTGCGTCGCAATCTAATACTGGCCTCTCAGGAAAGCCACGTATACAGACTGTTTGAAGCATTACTCCCCCTGGACGTAAGTCGGCATTGTGCCTACTATATTCAATCCCGATGCAATTTCTGTGTTTCATCGTCAATATGAAGCTCCAAGGGATACAGTAAACACCCAGTGGTGCGTCGCAATCTAATACTGGACTCTCAGTAACGGCACTTATACAGACTGTTTAAACCATTGGTCCCTGAGGACGTAAGTCGGCATTGTAGCCTACTATATTCAATCCCGATGCAATTTCTGTTTTTCATCGACAATATGAAGTTCCAAGGGTTACAGTAAACACCCAGTGGTGCGTCGCAATCTAATACTGGCCTCTTAGTAACCGCACGTAAACAGACTGTTTGAAGCATTGCTCCCCCTGGACGTAAGTCGGCATTGTGACTACCATATTCAATCTCGATGCAATTTCTGTGTTTTATCGTCAATATGAAGCTCCAAGGGTGGCAGTAAACCCCCGTGGTGCGTCGCAATCTAATACTGCCCTCTCAGGAAAGGCACGCGTACAGTCTGTTTGAAGCATTGCTCCCCCTGAACGAAAGTCGGCATTGTGCCTACTATATTCAATCCCGATGCAATTTCTGTGTTTCATCGTCAATATGAAGCTCCAAGTTTTACAGTAAACACTCAGTGGTGCGTCGCAATCTAACACTGGCCTCTCAGGAAAGGCACGAATACAGTCTGTTTGAAGCATTACTCCCCCTGAACGAAAGTCGGCATTGTGCCTACTATATTCAATCCCGATGCAATTTCTGTTTTTCATCGTCAATATGAAGCTCCAAGGGTTACAGTAAACACCCAGTGGTGCGTCGCAATCTAATACTGGCCTCTACGGGAAAGGCACATATACAGACCGTTTGAAGCATTGCTCCCTCTGGACGTACGTCGGCATTGTGCCTACTATATTCAATCCCGATGCAATATCTGTGTTTCACCGTCAATATGAAACTCCATGGGTTACAGTAAACACCCAGTGGTGCGTCGCAATCTACTACTGGCCTCTCAGGAAAGGCGCGTATACAGACTGTTTGAAGCATTACTCCCCCTGAACGAAAGTCGGCATTGTGCCTACTATATTCAATCCCGATGCAATGTCTGTGTTTCATCGTCAGTATGAAGCTCCATGGGATACAGTAAACACCCAGTGGTACGTCGCAATCTAATACTGGCCTCTCAGGAAAGGTACCTATACAGACAGTTTGAAGCATTGCTCCCCTGAACGAAAGTGGGCATTGTGCCTACTATATTCAATCCCGATGCAATTTCTGTGTTTCATCGTCAATATGAACCTCCAAGGGTTACAGTAAACACCCAGTGGTGCGTCGCAATCTAATACTGGCCTCTCTGTAACGACACGTATACAGACTGTTTGAAGCACTGCTCCCCCAGGATGTAAGTCGGCATTGTGATTACTATATTCAATCCCGATGCAATGGCTATGTTTCATCGTCAGTATGAAGCTCCATGGGATACAGTAAACACCCAGTGGTACGTCGCAATCTAATACTGGCCTCTCAGGAAAGGCACGTATACAGACTGTTTGAAGCATTGCACCCCTGAACGGAAGACGGCATTGTGCCTACTACATTCAATCCCGATGCAATTTCTGTGTTTCATCGTGAATATGAACCTCCAAGGGTTGCAGTAAACACCCAGTGGTGCGTCGCAATCTAATACGGGCCTCTCTGTAACGACACGTATACAGACTGTTTGAAGCATTGCTCCCCCTGGATGTAAGTCGGCATTAAGCCTACTATATTCAATCCCGATGCAATTTCTGTGTTTCATCGTCAATATGAAGCTCCAAGGGTTACAGTAAACACCCAGTGGTGCGTCGCAATCTAATACTGGCCTCTACAGGAAAGGCACATATACAGACCGTTTGATGCATTGCTCCCCCTGGACGTACGTCGGTATTGTGCCTACTATATTCAATCCCGATGCAATATCTGTGTTTCATCGTCAATATGAAGCTCCTTGGGTTACAGTAAACACCCAGTGGTGCGTCGCAATCTAATACTGGCCTTTCAGGAAAGGCACGTATACAGACTGATTGAAGCATTACTCCCCGAGGACGTAAGTCGGCATTGTGCCTACTATATTCAATCCCGATGCAATTTCTGTGTTTCATCGTCAATATGAAGCTCCAAGGGTGGCAGTAAACCCCCGTGGTGCGTCGCAATCTAATACTGGCCTCTCAGGAAAGGCACGTATACAGTCTGTTTGAAGCATTGCTCCCCCTGAACGAAAGTCGGCATTGTGCCTACTATATTCAATCCCGATGCAATTTCTGTGTTTCATCGTCAATATGAAGCTCCAAGTTTTACAGTAAACACCCAGTGGTGCGTCGCAATCTAACACTGGCCTCTCAGGAAAGGCACGTATACAGACTGTTTGAAGATTTACTGCTCCTGAACGAAAGTCGGCATTGTGCCTACTATATTCAATCCCGATGCAATTTCTGTGTTTCATTGTCAATATGAAGCTCCAAGTGTTACAGTAAACACCCAGTGGTGCGTCGCAATCTAATACTGGCCTCTCAGTAAAGGCACGTATACAGACTGTTTGAAGCGTTGCTCCCCCTAAACGAAAGCCAGCATTGTGCCTACTATATTCAATCCCGATGCAATTTCTGTGTTTCATCGTCAATATGAAGCTCCAAGGGTTACAGTAAACACCCAGTGGTGCGTCGCAATCTAATACTGGCCTCTACGGGAAAGGCACATATACAGACCGTTTGAAGCATTGCTTCCCCTGGACGTACGTCGGCATTGTGCCTACTATATTCAATCCCGATGCAATATCTGTGATTCATCGTCAATATGAAGCTCCTAGGGTTACAGTAAACGCCCAGTGGTGCGTCGCAATCTAATACTGGCCTCTCAGGAAAGGCACGTATACAGACTGTTTGAAGCATTACTCCCCCTGAACGAAAATCGGCATTGTGCCTACTATATTCAATCCCGATGCAATGTCTGTGTTTCATCGTCAATATGGAGCTCCAAGGGTTACAGTAAACACCCAGTGGTGCGTCGCAGTCTAATACTGGCCTCTCAGGAAAGGCACGTATACAGACTGTTTGAAGCATTGCTCCCCCTGAACGAAAGACGGCATTGTGCCTACTATATTCAATCCCGATGCAATTTCTATGTTTCATCGTCAATATGAAGCTCCAAGGGTTACAGGAAACACCCAGTGGTGCGTCGCAATCTAATACTGGCCTCTCAGGAAAGGCACGTATACAGACTGTTTGAAGCATTACTAACCCTGAACGAAAGTCGGCATTGTGCCTACTATATTCAATCCCGATGCAATGTCTGTGTTTCATCGTCAGTATGAAGCTCCATGGGATACAGTAAACACCCAGTGGTGCGTCGCAATCTAATACTGGCCTCTCTGGAAAGGCACGTATACAGCCTGTTTGAAGAATTGCTCCCCCTGGACATAAGTCGGCATTGTGCCTACTATATTTGATCCTGATGCAATTTCTATGTTTAATCATCAATATGATGCTCCAAGGGTTACAGTAGACACTCAGTGGTGCGTCGCAATCTAATACTGGCCTCTCAGTAACGGCACGTATACAGACTGTTTGAAGCATTGCTCCCCCTGGACGGAAGTCGGCATTGTGCCTACTATATTCAATCACGATTCAATTTCTGTGTTTCATCGTCAATATGAAGCTCCAAGTTTTACAGTAAACACCCAGTGGTGCGTCGCAATCTAACACTGGCCTCTCAGGAAAGGCACGTATACAGACTGTTTGAAGATTTACTGCTCCTGAACGAAAGTCGGCATTGTCCCTACTATATTCAATCCCGATGCAATTTCTGTGTTTCATTGTCAATATGAAGCTCCAAGTGTTACAGTAAACACCCAGTGGTGCGTCGCAATCTAATACTGGCCTCTCAGTAAAGGCACGTATACAGACTGTTTGAAGCGTTGCTCCCCCTAAACGAAAGCCAGCATTGTGCCTACTATATTCAATCCCTATGCAATTTCTGTGTTTCATCGTCAATATGAAGCTCCAAGGGTTACAGTAAACACCCAGTGGTGCGTCGCAATCTAATACTGGCCTCTACGGGAAAGGCACATATACAGACCGTTTGAAGCATTGCTTCCCCTGGACGTACGTCGGCATTGTGCCTACTATATTCAATCCCGATGCAATATCTGTGTTTCATCGTCAATATGAAGCTCCTAGGGTTACAGTAAACACCCAGTGGTGCGTCGCAATCTAATACTGGCCTCTCAGGAAAGGCACGTATACAGACTGTTTGAAGCATTACTCCCCCTGAACGAAAATCGGCATTGTGCCTACTATATTCAATCCCGATGCAATGTCTGTGTTTCATCGTCAATATGGAGCTCCAAGGGTTACAGTAAACACCCAGTGGTGCGTCGCAGTCTAATACTGGCCTCTCAGGAAAGGCACGTATACAGACTGTTTGAAGCATTGCTCCCCCTGAACGAAACACGGCATTGTGCCTACTATATTCAATCCCGATGCAATTTCTATGTTTCATCGTCAATATGAAGCTCCAAGGGTTACAGTAAACACCCAGTGGTGCGTCGCAATCTAATACTGGCCTCTCAGGAAAGGCACGTATACAGACTGTTTGAAGCATTACTAACCCTGAACGAAAGTCGGCATTGTGCCTACTATATTCAATCCCGATGCAATGTCTGTGTTTCATCGTCAGTATGAAGCTCCATGGGATACAGTAAACACCCAGTGGTGCGTCGCAATCTAATACTGGCCTCTCTGGAAAGGCACGTATACAGCCTGTTTGAAGAATTGCTCCCCCTGGACATAAGTCGGCATTGTGCCTACTATATTTAATCCTGATGCAATTTCTATGTTTAATCGTCAATATGATGCTCCAAGGGTTACAGTAGACACTCAGTGGTGCGTCGCAATCTAATACTGGCCTCTCAGTAACGGCACGTATACAGACTGTTTGAAGCATTCCTCCCCCTGAACGAAAATCGGCATTGTGCCTACTATATTCAATCCCGATGCAATGTCTGTGTTTCATCGTCAATATGAAGCTCCAAGGGTTACAGTAAACACCCAGTGGTGCGTCGCAGTCTAATACTGGCCTCTCAGTAACGGCACATATACAGACTGTTTGAAGCATTGCTCCCCCTGGACGTAAGACGGCATTATGGATACTATATTCAATCCCGATGCAATTTCAGTGTCTCATCGTCAATATGAAGCTCCAAGGGATACAGTAAACACCCAGTGGTGCGTCGCAATCTAATACTGGCCTCTCAGGAAAGCCACGTATACAGACTGTTTAAAGCATTACTCCCCCTGGACGTAAGTCGGCATTGTGCCTACTATATTCAATCCCGATGCAATTTTTGTGTTTCATCGTCAATATGAAGCTCCAAGGGTTACAGTAAACACCCAGAGGTGCGTCGCAATCTAATACTGGCCTCTCAGTAACGGCACGTATACAGACTGTTTGAAGCATTCCTCCCCCTGGACGTAAGTCGGTATTGTGCCCACTATATTCAATCCCGATGCAATTTCTGTGTTTCATCGTCAATATGATGCTCCATGGGCTACAGTAAACACCCAGTGGTGCGTCGCAATCTAATACAGGCCTCTCAGTAACGGGACATATACAGACTGTTTGAATCATTACTCCCCCTGGACGTAAGTCGTTATTGTGCCTACTATATTCAATCCCGATGCAATTTCTGTGTTTCAGCGTCAATATGAAGCTCCATGGGTTACAGTAAACACCCAGTGGTGCGTCGCAATCTAATACTGGCCTCTCTGTAACGACACGTATACAGACTGTTTGAAGCATTGCTCCCCCTGGACGTAAGTCGGCATTGTGCCTACTATATTCAATCCCGATGCAATTTCTGTGTTTCATCGTCAATATGAAGCTGCAAGGGTTACAGTAAACACCCAGTGGTGCGTCGCAATATAATACTGGCCTTTTGGGAGAGGCACGTATACAGACTGTTTGAAGCATTGCTCCCCCTGGACGTAAGTCGGCATTGTGCCTACTATATTCAATCCCGATGCAATTTCTGTCTTTTATTCTCAATATTAAGCTCCAAGGGTTACAGTAAACACCCAGTGGTGCGTCGCAGTCTAATACTGGCCTCTCAGTAACGGCACATATACAGACTGTTTGAAGCATTGCTCCCCCTGAACGTAAGTTGGCATTGTGCATACTATACTCAATCCCGATGCAATTTCTATGTTTCATCGTCAATATGAAGCTCCAAGGGTTACAGTAAACACCCAGTGGTGCGTCGCAATCTAATACTGGCCTCTCAGGAAAGCCACGTATACAGACTGTTTGAAGCATTACTCCCCCTGGACGTAAGTCGGCATTGTGCCTACTATATTCAATCCCGATGCAATTTCTGTGTTTCATCGTCAATATGAAGCTCCAAGGGATACAGTAAACACCCAGTGGTGCGTCGCAATCTAATACTGGACTCTCAGTAACGGCACTTATACAGACTGTTTAAACCATTGGTCCCTGAGGACGTAAGTCGGCATTGTAGCCTACTATATTCAATCCCGATGCAATTTCTGTGTTTCATCGACAATATGAAGTTCCAAGGGTTACAGTAAACACCCAGTGGTGCGTCGCAATCTAATACTGGTTTCTTAGTAACGGCACGTAAACAGACTGTTTGAAGCATTGCTCCCCCTGGACGTAAGTCGGCATTGTGACTACTATATTCAATCTCGATGCAATTTCTGTGTTTCATCGTCAATATGAAGCTACAAGGGTGGCAGTAAACCCCCGTGGTGCGTCGCAATCTAATACTGCCCTCTCAGGAAAGGCACGTATACAGTCTGTTTGAAGCATTGCTCCCCCTGAACGAAAGTCGGCATTGTGCCTACTATATTCAATCCCGATGCAATTTCTGTGTTTCATCGTCAATATGCAGCTCCAAGTTTTACAGTAAACACCCAGTGGTGCGTCGCAATCTAACACTGGCCTCTCAGGAAAGGCACGTATACAGACTGTTTGAAGCATTACTCCCCCTGAACGAAAGTCGGCATTGTGCCTACTATATTCAATCCCGATGCAACTTCTGTGTTTCATCGTAAATATGAAGCTCCAAGTGTTACAGTAAACACCCAGTGGTGCGTCGCAATCTAATACTGGCCTCTCAGTAAAGGCACGTATGCAGACTGTTTGAAGCGTTGCTCCCCCAGAACTAAAGCCAGCATTGTACCTACTATATTCAATCCCGATGCAATTTCTGTGTTTCATCGTCAATATGAAGCTCCAAGGGTTACAGTAAACACCCAGTGGTGCGTCGCAATCTAATACTGGCCTCTACGGGAAAGGCACATATACAGACCGTTTGAAGCATTGCTCCCTCTGGACGTACGTCGGCATTGTGCCTACTATATTCAATCCCGATGCAATATCTGTGTTTCATCGTCAATATGAAGCTCCTAGGGTTACAGTAAACACTTAGTGGTGCGTCGCAATCTAATACTGGCCTCTCAGGAAAGGCATGTATACAGACTGTTTGAAGCATTGCTCCCCCTGAACGTAAGTCGGCATTGTGCCTACTATATTTAATCCCGATGCAATTTCTGTGTTTCATCATCAATATGAAGCCTCAAGGGTTACAGTAGACACCCAGTGGTGCGTCGCAATCTAATACTGGCCTCTCAGGAAAGCCACGTATACAGACTGTTTGAAGCATTGCTCCCCCTGAACGAAAGACGGCATTGTGCCTACTATATTCAATCCCGATGCAATTTCTATGTTTCATCGTCAATATGAAGCTCCATGGGTTATGTTAACACCCAGTGGTGCGTCGCAATCTAATACTGGCCTCTCAGGAAAGGCATGTGTACTGACTGTTTGAAGCATTGGTCCCCCTGAACGAAAGTCGACATTGTGCCCACTATATTCAATCCCGATGCAATTTCTGTGTTTCATCGTCAATATGATGCTCCAAGGGCTACAGTAAACACCCAGTGGTGCGTCGCAATCTAATACAGGCCTCTCAGTAACGGGACATATACAGACTGTTTGAAGCATTACTCCCCCTGGACGTAAGTCGTTATTGTGCCTACTATATTCAATCCCGATGCAATTTCTATGTTTCAGCGTCAATATGAAGCTCCATGGGTTACAGTAAACACCCAGTGGTGCGTCGCAATCTAATACTGGCCTCTCTGTAACGACACGTATACAGACTGTTTGAAGCATTGCTCCCCCTGGACGTAAGTCGGCATTGTGCCTACTATTTTCAATCCCGATGCAATTTCTGTGTTTCATCGTCAATATGAAGCTGCAAGGGTTACAGTAAACACCCAGTGGTGCGTCGCAATGTAATATTGGCCTTTTGGGAGAGGCACGTATACAGACTGTTTGAAGCATTACTCCCCCTGGACGTAAGTCGGCATTGTGCCTACTATATTCAATCCCGATGCAATTTCTGTCTTTTATTCTCAATATTAAGCTCCAAGGGTTACAGTAAACACCCAGTGGTGCGTCGCAGTCTAATACTGGCCTCTCAGTAACGGCACATATACAGACTGTTTGAAGCATTGCTCCCCCTGGACGTAAGTCGGCATTGTGCATACTATACTCAATCCCGATGCAATTTCTATGTTTCATCGTCAATATGAAGCTCCAAGGGTTACAGTAAACACCCAGTGGTGCGTCGCAATCTAATACTGGCCTCTCAGGAAAGCCACGTATACAGACTGTTTGAAGCATTACTCCCCCTGGACGTAAGTCGGCATTGTGCCTACTATATTCAATCCCGATGCAATTTCTGTGTTTCATCGTCAATATGAAGCTCCAAGGGATACAGTAAACACCCAGTGGTGCGTCGCAATCTAATACTGGACTCTCAGTAACGGCACTTATACAGACTGTTTAAACCATTGGTCCCTGAGGACGTAAGTCGGCATTGTAGCCTACTATATTCAATCCCGATGCAATTTCTGTGTTTCATAGACAATATGAAGTTCCAAGGGTTACAGTAAACACCCAGTGGTGCGTCGCAATCTAATACTGGCCTCTTAGTAACGGCACGTAAACAGACTGTTTGAAGCATTGCTCCCCCTGGACGTAAGTCGGCATTGTGACTACTATATTCAATCTCGATGCAATTTCTGTGTTTCATCGTCAATATGAAGCTCCAAGGGTGGCAGTAAACACCCGTGGTGCGTCGCAATCTAATACTGCCCTCTCAGGAAAGGCACGTATTCAGTCTGTTTGAAGCATTGCTCCCCCTGAACGAAAGTCGGCAATGTGCCTACTATATTCAATCCCGATGCAATTTCTGTGTTTCATCGTCAATATGAAGCTCCAAGTTTTACAGTAAACACCCAGTGGTGCGTCGCAATCTAACACTGGCCTCTCAGGAAAGGCACGTATACAGACTGTTTGAAGCATTACTCCCCCTGAACGAAAGTCGGCATTGTGCCTACTATATTCAATCCCGATGCAATTTCTGTGTTTCATCGTCAATATGAAGCTCCAAGTGTTACAGTAAACACCCAGTGGTGCGTCGCAATCTAATACTGGCCTCTCAGTAAAGGCACGTATACAGACTGTTTGAAGCGTTGCTCCCCCAGAACGAAAGCCAGCATTGTACCTACTATATTCAATCCCGATGCAATTTCTGTGTTTCATCGTCAATATGAAGCTCCAAGGGTTACAGTAAACACCCAGTGGTGCGTCGCAATCTAATACTGGCCTCTACGGGAAAGGCACATATACAGACCGTTTGAAGCATTGCTCCCTCTGGACGTACGTCGGCATTGTGCCTACTATATTCAATCCCGATGCAATATCTGTGTTTCATCGTCAATATGAAGCTCCTAGGGTTACAGTAAACACCCATTGGTGCGTCGCAATCTAATACTGGCCTCTCAGGAAAGGCATGTATACAGACTGTTTGAAGCATTGCTCCCCCTGAACGTAAGTCGGCATTGTGCCTACTATATTCAATCCCGATGCAATTTCTGTGTTTCATCATCAATATGAAGCTTCAAGGGTTACAGTAGACACCCAGTGGTGCGTCGCAATCTAATACTGGCCTCTCAGGAAAGCCACGTATACAGACTGTTTGAAGCATTGCTCCCCCTGAACGAAAGACGGCATTGTGCCTACTATATTCAATCCCGATGCAATTTCTATGTTTCATCGTCAATATGAAGCTCAATGGGTTACAGTAAACACCCAGTGGTGCGTCGCAATCTAATACTGGCCTCTCAGGAAAGGCGCGTATACAGACTGTTTGAAGCATTACTCCCCCTGAACGAAAGTCGGCATTGTGCCTACTATATTCAATCCCGATGCAATGTCTGTGTTTCATCGTCAGTATGAAGCTCCATGGGATACAGTAAACACCCAGTGGTACGTCGCAATCTACTACTGGCCTCTCAGGAAAGGCACCTATACAGACAGTTAGAAGCATTGCTCCCCTGAACGAAAGTCGGCATTGTGCCTACTATATTCAATCCCGATGCAATTTCTGTGTTTCATCGTCAATATGAACCTCCAAGGGTTACAGTAAACACCCAGTGGTGCGTCGCAATCTAATACTGGCCTCTCTGTAACGACACGTATACAGACTGTTTGAAGCATTGCTCCCCCAGGATGTAAGTCGGCATTGTGATTACTATATTCAATCCCGATGCAATGGCTGTGTTTCATCGTCAGTATGAAGCTCCATGGGATACAGTAAACACCCAGTGGTACGTCGCAATCTAATACTGGCCTCTCAGGAAAGGCACGTATACAGACTGTTTGAAGCATTGCACCCCTGAACGGAAGACGGCATTGTGCCTACTACATTCAATCCCGATGCAATTTCTGTGTTTCATCGTGAATATGAACCTCCAAGGGTTGCAGTAAACACCCAGTGGTGCGTTGCAATCTAATACGGGCCTCTCTGTAACGACACGTATACAGACTGTTTGAAGCATTGCTCCCCCTGGATGTAAGTCGGCATTAAGCCTACTATAATCAATCCCGATGCAATTTCTGTGTTTCATCGTCAATATGAAGCTCCAAGGGTTACAGTAAACACCCAGTGGTGCGTCGCAATCTAATACTGGCCTCTACAGGAAAGGCACATATACAGACCGTTTGAAGCATTGCTCCCCCTGGACGTACGTCGGTATTGTGCCTACTATATTCAATCCCGATGCAATATCTGTGTTTCATCGTCAATATGAAGCTCCTAGGGTTACAGTAAAAACCCAGTGGTGCGTCGCAATCTAATACTGCCCTCTCAGGAAAGGCACGTATACAGTCTATTTGAAGCATTACTCCCCCTGAACGAAAGTCGGCATTGTGCCTACTATATTTAATCCCGATGCAATGTCTGTGTTTCATCGTCAGTATGAAGCTCCATGGGATACAGTAAACTCCCAGTGGTACGTCGCAATCTAATACTGGCCTCTCAGGAAATTCACGTATACAGACTGTTTGAAGCATTGCTCCCCTGAACGAAAGTCGGCATTGTGCCTACTATATTCAATCCCGTTGCAATTTCTGTGTTTCATCGTCAATATGAACCTCCAAGGGTTACAGTAAACACCCAGTGGTGCGTCGCAATCTAATACTGGCCTCTCTGTAACGACACGTATACAGACTGTTTGAAGCATTGCTCCCCCAGGATGTAAGTCGGCATTGTGCCTACTATATTCAATCCCGATGCAATGGCTGTGTTTCATCGTCAGTATGAAGCTCCATGGGATACAGTAAACACCCAGTGGTACGTCGCAATCTAATACTGGCCCATCAGGAGAGGCACTTATACAGACTGTTTGAAACATTGCTCCCCTGAACGGAAGTCTGCATTGTGCCTACTACATACAATCCCGATGCAATTTCTGTGTTTCATCGTGAATATGAACCTCCAAGGGTTACAGTAAACACCCAGTGGTGCGTCGCAATCTAATACTGGCCTCTCTGTAACGACACGTATATAGACTGTTTGAAGCATTGCTCCCCGTGGATGTAAGTCGGCATTGTGCCTACTATATTCAATCCCGATGCAATTTCTGTGTTTCATCGTCAATATGAAGCTCCAAGGGTTACAGTAAACACCCAATGGTGCGTCGCAATCTAATACTGGCCTCTCAGGAAAGGCACGTATACAGACTGATTGAAGCATTACTGCCCCTGGATGTAAGTCGGCATTGTGCCTACTGTATTCAATCCCAATGCAATTTCTGTGTTTCATCGTCAATATGAAGCTGCAAGGGTTACAGTAAACACCCAGTGGTGCGTCGCAATCTAATACTGGCCTCTCTGTAACGACACGTATACAGACTGTTTGAAGCATTGCTCCCCCTGGACGTAAGTCGGCATTGTGCCTACTATATTCAATCCCGATGCAATTTCTGTGTTTCATCGTCAATATGAAGCTGCAAGGGTTACAGTAAACACCCAGTGGTGCGTCACAATCTAATACTGGCCTCTCAGGAACGGCACGTATACAGACTGATTGAAGCATTACTCCCCGTGGACGTAAGTCGGCATTGTGCCTACTATATTCAATCCCAATGCAATTTCTGTGTTTCATCGTCAATATGAAGCCCCAAGGGTTACAGTAAACACCCAGTGGTGCGTCGCAATCTAATACTGGCCTCTCAGGAAAGGCACGTACACAGACTGTTTGAAGCATTGCTCCCCCTAGACGTAAGTTCGCATTGCGCCTACTATATTCGATCCCGATGCAATTTCTGTGTTTCATCGTCAATATGAAGCTCCAAGGGTTACAGTAAACACCCAGTGGTGCGTCGCAATCTAATACGGGCCTCTCAGGAAAGGCACGTATACACCCTGTTTGTAGCGTTACTCTCCCTGGATGTAAGTCGGCATTGTGCCTACTATATTCAATCCCGATGCAATTTTTGTGTTTCATCTTCAATATGAAGCTCCAAGGGTTACGGTAAACACCCAGTGGTGCGTCGCAAAGTAATACTGGCCTTTTAGGAGAGGCACGTATACAGACTGTTTGAAGCATTACTCCCCCAGGACGTAAGTCGGCATTGTGCCTACTGTATTCAATCCCGATGCAATTTCTGTCTTTTATTCTCAATATGAAGCTCCAAGGGTTACAGTAAACACCCAGTGGTGCGTCGCAATCTAATACTGGCCTCTCTGTAACGACACGTATACAGACTGTTTGAAGCATTGCTCCCCCTGGACGTAAGTCGGCATTGTGCATACTACATTCAATCCCGATGCAATTTCTGTTTTTCATCGTCAATATGAAGCTCCAAGTGTTACAGTAAACACCCAGTGGTGCGTCGCAATCTAATACTGGCCTCTCAGGAAAGCCACGTATACAGACTGTTTGAAGCATTACTCTCCCTGGACGTAAGTCGGCATTGTGCCTACTATATTCAATCCCGATGCAATTTCCTTGTTTCATCGTCAATATGAAGCTCCAAGGGATACAGTAAACACCCAATGGTGCGTCGCAATCTAATACTGGACTCTCAGTAACGGCACTTATACAGACTGTTTAAACCATTGCTCCCCGAGGACGTAAGTCGGCATTGTGCCTACTATATTCAATCCCGATGCAATTTCTGTGATTCATCGTCAATATGAAGCTCCAATTGTGGCAGTAAACCCCCGTGGTGCGTCGCAATCTAATACTGGCCTCTCAGGAAAGGCAGGTATACAGTCTGTTTGATGCATTGCTCCCCCTGAACGAAAGTCGGCATTGTGCCTACTATATTCAATCCCGATGCAATTTCTGTGTTTCATCGTCAATATGAAGCTCCAAGTTTTACAGTAAACACCCAGTGGTGCGTCGCAATCTAACAGTGGCCTCTCAGGAGAGGCACGTATACAGACTGTTTGAAGCATTACTCCCCCTGAACGAAAGTCGGCATTGTGCCTACTATATTCAATCCCGATGCAATTTCTGTGTTTCATCGTCAATATGAAGCTCCAAGTGTTACAGTAAACACCCAGTGGTGCGTCGCAATCTAATACTGGCCTCTCAGTAAAGGCACGTATGCAGACTGTTTGAAGCGTTGCTCCCCCTGAACGAAAGCCAGCATTGTGCCTACTATATTCAATCCCGATGCAATTTCTGTGTTTCATCGTCAATATGAAGCTCCAAGGGTTACAGTAAACACCCAGTGGTGCGTCGCAATCTAATACTGGCCTCTACGGGAAAGGCACATATACAGACCGTTTGAAGCATTGCTCCCCCTGGACGTACGTCGGCATTGTGCCTACTATATTCAATCCCGATGCAATATCTGTGTTTCATCGTCAATATGAAGCTCCTAGGGTTACAGTAAACACCCAGTGGTGCGTCGCAATCTAATACTGGCCTCTCAGGAAAGGCACGTATACAGACTGTTTGAAGCATTGCTCCCCCTGAACGTAAGTCGGCATTGTGCCTACTATATTCAATCCCGATGCAATTTCTGTGATTCATCGTCAATATGAAGCTCCAAGGGTTACAGTAAACACCCAGTGGTGCGTCGCAATCTAATACTGGCCTCTCAGGAAAGGCACGTATACAGACTGTTTGAAGCATTGCTCCCCCTGAACGAAAGACGGCATTGTGCCTACTATATTCAATCCCGATGCAATTTCAATGGTTCATCGTCAATATGAAGCTCCATGGGTTACAGTAAACACCCAGTGGTGCGTCGCAATCTAATACTGGCCTCTCAGGAAAGGCACGTATACAGACTGTTTGAAGCATTACTCCCCCTGAACGAAAGTCGGCATTGTGCCTACTATATTCAATCCCGATGCAATGTCTGTGTTTCATCGTCAGTATGAAGCTCCATGGGATACAGTAAACTCCCAGTGGTACGTCGCAATCTAATACTGGCCTCTCAGGAAAGGCACGTATACAGACTGTTTGAAGCATTGCTCCCCTGAACGAAAGTCGGCATTGTGCCTACTATATTCAATCCCGATGCAATTTCTGTGTTTCATCGTGAATATGAACCTCCAAGTGTTACAGTAAACTCCCAGTGGTGCGTCGCAATCTAATACTGGCCTCTCTGTAACGACACGTATACAGACTGTTTGAAGCATTGCTCCCCCAGGATGTAAGTCGGCATTGTGCCTACTATATTCAATCCCGATGCAATGGCTGTGTTTCATCGTCAGTATGAAGCTCCATGGGATACAGTAAACACCCAGTGGTACGTCGCAATCTAATACTGGCCTCTCAGGAGAGGCACTTATACAGACTGTTTGAAGCATTGCTCCCCTGAACGGAAGTCTGCATTGTGCCTACTACTTTCAATCCCGATGCAATTTCTGTGTTTCATCGTGATTATGAACCTCCAAGGGTTACAGTAAACACCCAGTGGTGCGTCGCAATCTAATACTGGCCTCTCTGTAACGACACGTATACAGACTGTTTGAAGCATTGCTCCCCCTGGATGTAAGTCGGCATTGTGCCTACTATATTCAATCCCGATGCAATTTCTGTGTTTCATCGTCAATATGAAGCTCCAAGGGTTACAGTAAACACCCAGTGGTGCGTCGCAATCTAATACTGGCCTCTCAGGAAAGGCACGTATACAGACTGATTGAAGCATTACTGCCCCTGGATGTAAGTCGGCATTGTGCCTACTGTATTCAATCCCAATGCAATTTCTGTGTTTCATCGTCAATATGAAGCTGCAAGGGTTACAGTAAACACCCAGTGGTGCGTCGCAATCTAATACTGGCCTCTCAGGAAAGGCACGTACACAGACTGTTTGAAGCATTGCTCCCTCTAGACGTAAGTTCGCATTGCGCCTACTATATTCAATCCCGATGCAATTTCTGAGTTTCATCGTCAATATGAAGCTCCATGCGTTACAGTAAACACCCAGTGATGCGTCGCAATCTAATACTGGCCTCTAAGGAAACGCACGTATACAGACTGTTTGTAGCATTACTCTCCCTGGACGTAAGTCGGCATTGTGCCTACTATGTTCAATCCCGATGCAATTCCTGTGTCTCATCGTCAATATGAAGCTCCAAGGGTTACAGTAAACACCCAGTGGTGCGTCGCAATCTAATACTGGCCTTTTAGGAAAGGCACGTATACAGGCTGTTTGAAACATTACTCCCCTCTGGACGTAAGTCGGCATTGTGCCTACTATGTTCAATCCCGATGCAATTCCTGTGTCTCATCGTCAATATGAAGCTCCAAGGGTTACAGTAAACACCCAGTGGTGCGTCGCAATCTAATACTGGACTCTCAGTAACGGCACTTATACAGACTGTTTAAACCATTGCTCCCCGAGGACGTAAGTCGGCATTGTGCCTACTATATTCAATCCCGATGCAATTTCTGTGTTTCATCGTCAATATGACGTTCCAAGGGGTACAGTAAACACCCAGTGGTGAGTCGCAATGTAATACTGGCCTCTTAGTAACGGCACGTAGACAGACTGTTTGAAGCACTGTTCCCCTGGACGTAAGTCGGCATTGTGACTACTATATTCAATCCCGATGCAATTTCTGTGTTTCATCGTCAATATTAAGCTCCAAGCGTGGCAGTAAACACCCAGTGGTGCGTCGCAATTTAATACTGGCCTCTCAGGAAAGGCACGTATACTGACTGTTTGAAGCGTTGCTCCCCATGAACGAAAGCCAGCATTGTGCCTACTATATTCAATCCCGATGCAATGTCTGTGTTTCATCGTCAATATGAAGCTCCAAGGGTTACAGTAAACACCCAGTGGTGCGTCGCAATCTAATACTGGCCTCTCAGGAAAGGCACTTATATAGACCGTTTGAAGCATTGCTCCCCCTGGACGTACGTCTGCATTGTGCCAACTATATTCAATCCCGATGCAATTTCTGTGTTTCATCGTCAATATGAATCTCCAAGGGTTACAGTAAACACCCAGTGGTGCGTCGCAATCTAATACTGGCCTCTCAGGAAAGGCACGTATACAGACTGTTTGAAGCATTGCTCCCCCTGAACGTAAGTCGGCATTGTGCCTACTATATTCAATCCCGATGCAATTTCTGTGTTTCATCGTCAATATGAAGCTCCAAGGGATACAGTAAACACCCAGTGGTGCGTCGCAATCTAATACTGGCCTCACAATAACGGCACGTATACTGACTGTTTGAAGCATTGCTCCCCCTGGACGTAAGTCGGCATTGTGCCTTCTATATTCAATCCCGATGCAATTTTGTGTTTCATCGTCAATATGAAGCTCCAAGGGATACAGTAAACACCCAGTGGTGCGTCGCAATCTAATACTGGACTCTCAGTAACGGCACTTATGCAGACTGTTTAAACCATTATTCCTCGAGGACGTAAGTCGGCATTGTGCCTACTATATTCAATCCCGATGCAATTTCTGTGTTTCATCGTCAACATGAAGCTCCATGGGTTACAGTAAACACCCAGTGGTGCGATGCAGTCTAATACTGGCCTCTCAGGAAAGGCACGTATACAGACTGTTTGAAGCGTTGCTCCCCCTGAACGAAAGTCGGCATTGTGCCTACTATATTCAATCCCGATGCAATTTCTGTGTTTCATAGTCAATATGAAGCTCCAAGTGTTACAGTAAACACCGAGTGGTGCGTCGCAATCTAAAACTTGCCTCTCAGGAAAGGCACGTATACAGACTGTTTGAAGCATTACTCCCCCTGAACGAAAGTCCGCATTGTGCCTACTATATTCATTCCCGATGCAATTTCTGTGTTTCATCGTCAATATGAAGTTCCAAGGGTTACAGTAAACACCCAGTGGTGCGTCGCAATATAATACTGGTCTCTTAGTAACGGCACGTAGACAGACTGTTTGAAGCACTGCTCCCCCTGGACGTAAGTCGGCATTGTGACTACTATATTCAATCCCGATGCAATTTCTGTGTTTCATCGTCAATATGAAGCTCCAAGGGTGGCAGTAAACCCCCGTGATGCGTCGCAATCTAATACTGGCCTCTCAGGAAAGGCACGTATACAGACCGTTTGAAGCATTGCTCCCCCTGAACGAAAGTCGGCATTGTGCCTACTATATTCAATCCCGATGCAATTTCCGTGTTTCATCGTCAACATGAAGCTCCATGGGTTACAGTAAACACCCAGTGGTGCGATGCAGTCTAATACTGGCCTCTCAGGAAAGGCACGTATACAGACTGTTTGAAGCATTGCTCCCCCTGAACGAAAGTCGGCATTGTGCCTACTATATTCAATCCCGATGCAATTTCTGTGTTACATAGTCAATATGAAGCTCCAAGTGTTACAGTAAACACCGAGTGGTGCGTCGCAATCTAAAACTTGCCTCTCAGGAAAGGCACGTATACAGACTGTTTGAAGCATTACTCCCCCTGAACGAAAGTCCGCATTGTGCCTACTATATTCATTCCCGATGCAATTTCTGTGTTTCATCGTCAATATGAAGCTCCATGGGTTACAGTAAACACCCAGTCGTGCGTCGCAATCTAATTCTGGAATCTCAGGAAAGGCACGTATACAACTGTATGAAGCATTGCTCACCCTGGACGTAAGTCAGCATTGTGCCTACTATATTCAATCCCGATGCAATTTCTGTGTTTCATCGTCAATAGGAGGTTCCAAGGGTTACAGTAAAGACCCAGTGGTGCGTCGCAATCTAATACTGGCCTCTTAGTAACGGCACGTAAACAGACTGTTTGAAGCATTGTTCCCCTTGGACGTAAGTCGGCATTGTGCCTACTATATTCAATACCGATGCAATTTCTGTGTTTCATCGTCAATATGAAGCTCCAAGGGTGGCAGTAAACCACCGTGGTGCGTCGCAATCTAATACCGGCCTCTCAGGAAAGGCACGTATACAGACTGTTTGAAGCATTGCTCCCCCTGAACGAAAGTCGGCGTTGTGCCCACTATATTCAATCCCGATGCAATTTCTGTGTTTCATCGTTATTATGAAGCTCCAAGGGTTACAGTAAACACCCAGTGGTGCGTCGCAGTCTAATACTGGCCTCTCAGGAAAGGCACGTATACAGACTGTTTGAAGCATTACTCCCGCTGAACGAAAGGCGGCATTGTGCCTACTATATTCAATCCCGATGCAATTTCTGTGTTTCATCGTCAATATGAAGCTCCATGGGTTACAGTAAACACCCAGTCGTGCGTCGCAATCTAATACTGGAATCTCAGGAAAGGCACGTATACAACTGTGTGAAGCATTGCTCCCCCTGGACGTAAGTCAGCATTGTGCCTACTATATTCAATCCCAATGCAATTTCTGTGTTTCATCGTCAATATGAAGCTCCAAGGGGTCCAGTAAACACCCAGTGGTGCGTCGCAATCTAATACTAGCCTCTCAGGAAAGGCATATATACTGACTGTTTGAAGCATTGGTCCCCCTGAACGAAAGTCGACATTATGCCAACTATATTCAATCCCGATGCAATTTCTGTGTTTCATCGTCAATATGAAGCTCCAAGGGTTACAGTAAACACCCAGTGGTGCGTCGCAATCTAATACTGGCATCTCAGGAAAAACACATATACAGACTGTTTGAAGCATTGATCCCCCTGAACGAAAGCCGGCATTGTGCCTACTATATTCAATCCCGATGCAATTTCTGTGTTTCATCGTCAATATGAAGCTCCATGGGTTACAGTAAACACCCATTGGTGCGTCGCAATCTAATACTGGCCTCTCAGGAAAGGCACATATACTGACTGTTTGAAGCATTGCTGCCCCTGAACGAAAGTCGACATTGTGCAAACTATATTCAATCCCGATGCAATTTCTGTGTTTCATCGTCAATATGAAGCTCCTAGGGTTACAGTAAACACCAGTGGTGCGTCGCAATCTAATACTGGCCTCTCAGGAAAGGCACGTATACAGACTGTTTGAAGCATTGCCCCCCCTGAACGAAAGCCGGCATTGTGCCTACTATATTCAATCCCGATGCAATTTCTGTGTTTCATCGTCAATATGAAGCTCCATGGATTACAGTTAACACCCAGTGGTGCGTCGCAATCTAATACTGGCCTCTCAGGAAAGGCACGTATACAGACTGTTTGAAGCATTACTCACCCTGAACGAAAGTCGGCATTGTGCCTACTATATTCAATCCCGATGCAATTTCTGTGTTTCATCGTCAATATGAAGCTCCAAGGATTACAGTAAACACCCAGTGGTGCGTCGCAGTCTAATACTGGCCTCTCAGGAAAGGCACGTATACAGACTGTTTGAAGCATTGCTCACCCTGAACGATAGTCGGCATTGTGCCTACTATATTCAATCCCGATGCAATTTCTGTGTTTAATCGTCAATATGAAGCTCCAAGGGTTACAGTAAACACCCAGTGGTGCGTCGCAATCTAATACTGGCCACTCAGGAAAGGGACGTATACAGACTGTTTGAAGCATTGCTCCCCCTGAACGAGAATCGGCATTGTGCCTACTATATTCAATCCCGATGCAATTTCTGTGTTTCATCGTCAATATGAAGCTCCAAGGGTTACAGTAAACACCCAGTCGTGCGTCGCAATCTAATACTGGCCTTTCAGGAAAGGGACGTATACAGACTGTTTGAAGCGTTACTCCCCCTGGACGTAAGTCGGCATTGTGCCTACTATTTTCAATCCCGATGCAATTTCTGTGTTTCATCGTCAATAGGTGGTTCCAAGGGTTACAGTAAAGACCCAGTGGTGCGTCGCAATCTAATACTGGCCTCTTAGTAACGGCACGTAAACAGACTGTTTGAAGCATTGTTCCCCTTGGACGTAAGTCGGCATTGTGCCTACTATATTCAATACCGATGCAATTTCTGTGTTTCATCGTCAATATGAAGCTCCAAGGGTGGCAGTAAACCACCGTGGTGCGTCGCAATCTAATACCGGCCTCTCAGGAAAGGCACGTATACAGACTGTTTGAAGCATTGCTCCCCCTGAACGAAAGTCGGCGTTGTGCCCACTATATTCAATCCCGATGCAATTTCTGTGTTTCATCGTCATTATGAAGCTCCAAGGGTTACAGTAAACACCCAGTGGTGCGTCGCAGTCTAATACTGGCCTCACAGGAAAGGCACGTATACAGACTGTTTGAAGCATTACTCCCGCTGAACGAAAGGCGGCATTGTGCCTACTATATTCAATCCCGATGCAATTACTGTGTTTCATCGTCAATATGAAGCTCCATGGGTTACAGTAAACACCCAGTCGTGCGTCGCAATCTAATACTGGAATCTCAGGAAAGGCACGTATACAACTGTGTGAAGCATTGCTCCCCCTGGTCGTAACTCAGCATTGTGCCTACTATATTCAATCCCAATGCAATATCTGTGTTTCATCGTCAATATGAAGCTCCAAGGGTTCCAGTAAACACCCAGTGGTGCGTCGCAATCTAATACTAGCCTCTCAGGAAAGGCATATATACTGACTGTTTGAAGCATTGGTCCCCCTGAACGAAAGTCGACATTATGCCAACTATATTCAATCCCGATGCAATTTCTGTGTTTCATCGTCAATATGAATCTCCAAGGGTTACAGTAAACACCCAGTGGTGCGTCGCAATCTAATACTGGCCTCTCAGGAAAGGCACGTATACAGACTGTTTGAAGCATTGCCCCCCCTGAACGAAAGCCGGCATTGTGCCAACTATATTCAATCCCGATGCAATTTCTGTGTTTCATCGTCAATATGAAGCTCCATGGATTACAGTTAACACCCAGTGGTGCGTCGCAATCTAATACTGGCCTCTCAGGAAAGGCATGTATACAGACTGTTTGAAGCATTACTCACCCTGAACGAAAGTCGGCATTGTGCCTACTATATTCAATCCCGATGCAATTTCTGTGTTTCATCGTCAATATGAAGCTCCAAGGATTACAGTAAACACCCAGTGGTGCGTCGCAGTCTAATACTGGCCTCTCAGGAAAGGCACGTATACAGACTGTTTGAAGCATTGCTCACCCTGAACGAAAGTCGGCATTGTGGCTACTATATTCAATCCCGATGCAATTTCTGTGTTTAATCGTCAATATGAAGCTCCAAGGGTTACAGTAAACACCCAGTGGTGCGTCGCAATCTAATACTGGCGTCTCAGGAAAGGCACGTATACAGACGGTTTGAAGCATTGCTCCCCCTGAACGAAAGCCAGCATTGTGCCTACTGTATTCAATCCCGATGCAATTTCTGTGTTTCATCGTCAATATGAAGCTCCAAGGGTTACAGTAAACACCCAGTGGTGCGTCACAATCTAATACTGGCCTCTCAGGAAAGGCACGTATACAGACCGTTTGAAGCATTGCTCCCCCTGGACGTACGTCGGCATTGTGCCTACTATATTCAATCCCGATGCAATTTCTGTGTTTCATCGTCAATATGAAGCTCCAAGGGTTACAGTAAACACCCAGTGGTGCGTCGCAATCTAATACTGGCCTCTCAGGAAAGGCACGTTTACAGACTGTTTGAAGCATTGCTCCCCCTGAACGAGAGTCGGCATTGTGCCTACTATATTCAATCCCGATGCAATTTCTGTGTTTCATCGTCAATATGAAGCTCCATGGGTTACAGTAAACACCCAGTCGTGCGTCGCAATCTAATACTGGAATCTCAGGAAAGGCACGTATACAACTGTATAAAGCATTGCTCCCCCAGGACGTAAGTCGGCATTGTGCCTACTATATTCAATCCCGATGCAATTTCTGTGTTTCATCGTCAATATGAAGCTCCAAGGGTTACAGTAAACACCCAGTGGTGGGTCGCAATCTAATACTGGCCTCTCATGAAAGGCACGTATACAGACTGTTTGAAGCATTGCTCCCCCTGAACGAAAGTCGCCATTGTGCCTACTATATTCAATACCGATGCAATTTCTGTGTTTCATCGTCAATATGAAGCTCCATGGGTTACAGTAAACACCCAGTGGTGCGTCGCAATCTAATACTGGCCTCTCAGGAAAGGCACGTATACAGACTGTTTGAAGCATTGCTCCCCCTGAACGAACGTCGGCATTGTGCCTACTATATTCAATCGCGATGCAATTTCTGTGTTTCATCGTCAATATGAAGCTCCATGGGTTACAGTAAACACCCAGTCGTGCGTCGCAATCTAATACTGGAATCTCAGGAAAGGCACGTATACAACTGTATGAAGCATTGCTCCCCCTGGACGTAACTCGGCATTGTGCCTACTATATTCAATCCCGATGCAATTTCTGTGTTTCATCGTCAATATGAAGCTCCAAGGGTTACAGTAAACACCCAGTGGTGCGTCGCAATCTAATAGTGGCCTCTCAGGAAAGGCACGTATACAGACTGTTTGAAGCATTGCTCTCCCTGAACTAAAGTCGGCATTGTGCCTACTATATTCAATCCCGATGCAATTTCTGTGTTTCATCGTCAATATGAAGCTCCATGGGTTACAGTAAACACCCAGCCGTGCGTCGCAATCTAATACTGGAATCTCAGGAAAGGCACGTATACAACTGTATGAAGCATTGCTCCCCTGGACGTACGTCAGCATTGTGCCTACTATATTCAATCCCAATGCAATTTCTGTGTTTCATCGTCAATATGAAGCTCCAAGGGTTAGAGTAAACACCCAGTGGTGCGTCGCAATCTAATACTGGCCTCTCAGGAAAGGCACGTATACAGACTGTTTGAAGCATTACTCCCCCTGAACGAAAGTGGGCATTGTGCCTACTACATTCAATCCCGATGCAATTTCTGTGTTTCATCGTCAATATGAAGCTCCATGGGTTACAGTAAACACCCAGTTGTGCGTCGCAATCTAATACTAGCCTCTCAGTAAAGGCACATATACTGACTGTTTGAAGCATTGGTCCCCCTGAACGAAAGTCGACATTGTGCCTACTATATTCAATCCCGATGCAATTTCTGTGTTTCATCGTCAATATGAAGCTCCAAGGGTTAGAGTAAACACCCAGTGGTGCGTCGCAATCTAATACTGGCCTCTCAGGAAAGGCACGTATACAGACTGTTTGAAGCATTACTCCCCCTGAACGAAAGTGGGCATTGTGCCTACTACATTCAATCCCGATGCAATTTCTGTGTTTCATCGTCAATATGAAGCTCCATGGGTTACAGTAAACACCCAGTTGTGCGTCGCAATCTAATACTAGCCTCTCAGTAAAGGCACATATACTGACTGTTTGAAGCATTGGTCCCCCTGAACGAAAGTCGACATTGTGCCTACTATATTCAATCCCGATGCAATTTCTGTGTTTCATCGTCAATAAGAAGCTCCAAGGGTTATAGTATACACCCAGTGGTGCGTCGCAATCTAATACTGGCTTCTCAGGAAAGGCACATATACAGACTGTTTGAAGCATTGCTCCCCCAGAACGAAAGTCGGCGTTGTGCCTACTATATTCAATCCCGATGCAATTACTGTGTTTCATAGTCAATATGAAGCTCCATGGGTTACAGTAAACACCCAGTCGTGCGTCGCAATCTAATACTGGAATCTCAGGAAAGGCACGTATACAACTGTATGAAGCATTGCTCCCCCTGGACGTAAGTCAGCATTGTGAATACTATATTCAATCCCGAAGCAATTTCTGTGTTTCATCGTCAATATGAAGCTCCAAGGGTTACACTAAACACCCAGTGGTGCGTCGCAATCTACTACTGGCCTCTCTGTAACGGCACGTATACAGACTGTTTGAAGCATTACTCCCCCTGAACGAAAGTGGGCTTTGTGCCTACTATATTAAATCCCGATGCAATTTCTGTGTTTCATAGTCAATATGAAGCTCCATGGGTTACAGTAAACACCCAGTGGTGCCCCGCAATCTAATACTGGCCTCTCAGGATAGGCACATACACTCACTGTTTGAAGCATTGCTCCCCCTGAACGAAAGTCGACATTGTGCCTACTATATTCAATCCCGATGCAATTTCTGTGTTTCATCGTCAATATGAAGCTCCAAGGGTTACAGTAAACACCCAGTGGTGCGTCGCAATCTAATACGTGCCTCTCAGGAAAGGCACGTATGCAGACTGGTTGAAGCATTGCTCCCCCTGAACGAAAGTCGGCATTGTGCATACTATATTCAACCCCGATGCAATTTCTGTGTTTCATCGTCAATATGAATCTCCATGGATTACAGTAAACACCCAGTGGTGCGTCGCAATCTAATACTGGCCTCTCAGGAAAGGGACGTATACAGACTGTTTGAAGCGTTACTCCCCCTGGACGTAAGTCGGCTTTGTGCCTACTATTTTCAATCCCGATGCAATTTCTGTCTTTTATTCTCAATATGAAGCTCCAAGGGTTACAGTAAACACCCAGTGGTGCGTCGCAATCTAATACTGGCCTCTCAGTAACGGCACGTATACAGACTGTTTGAAGCATTGCTCCCCCTTGACGTAAGTCGGCATTGTGCCTTCTATATTCAATCCCGATGCAATTTCTGTGTTTCATCGTCAATATGAAGGCCCATGGGATACAGTAAACACCCAGTGGTGCGTCGCAATCTAATACTGGATTCTCAGTAACGGCACTTATACAGACTGTTTAAACCATTGCTCCCCGAGGACGTAAGTCGGCATTGTGCCTACTATATTCAATCCCGATGCAATTTCTGTGTTTCATCGTCAATATGAAGTTCCAAGGGTTACAGTAAACACCCAGTGGTGCGTCGCAATCTAATACTGGCCTCTTAGTAACGGCACGTAAACAGACTGTTTGAAGCATTGTTCCTCTTGGACGTAAGTCGGCATTGTGACTACTATATTCAATCCCGATGCAATTTCTGTGTTTCATCGTCAATATGAAGCTCCAAGGGTGGCAGTAAACCACCGTGGTGCGTCGCAATCTAATACTGGCCTCTCAGGAAAGGCACGTATACAGACTGTTTGAAGCATTGCTCCCCCTGAACGAAAGACGGCATTGTGCCCACTATATTCAATCCCGATGCAATTTCTGTGTTTCATCGTCAATATGAAGCTCCATGGGTTACAGTAAACACCCAGTCGTGCGTCTCAATCTAATACTGGAATCTCAGGAAAGGCACGTATACAACTGTGTGAAGCATTGCTCCCCCTGGTCGTAAGTCAGCATTGTGCCTACTATATTCAATCCCAATGCAATTTCTGTGTTTCATCGTCAATATGAAGCTCCAAGGGTTCCAGTAAACACCCAGTGGTGCGTCGCAATCTAATACTGGCCTCTCAGGAAAGGCACGTATACAGACTGTTTGAAGCATTACTCCCACTGAAGGAAAGTGGGCATTGTGCCTACTACATTCAATCCCGATGCAATTTCTGTGTTTCATCGTCAATATGAAGCTCCATGGGTTACAGTAAACACCCAGTGGTGCGTCGCAATCTAATACTGGCCTCTCAGGAAAGGCATATATACTGACTGTTTGAAGCATTGGTCCCCCTGAACGAAAGTCGACATTGTGCCTACTATATTCAATCCCGATGCAATTTCTGTGTTTCATCGTCAATATGAAGCTCCAAGGGTTACAGTAAACACCCAGTGGTGCGTCGCAATCTAATACTGGACTCTCAGTAACGGCACTTATGCAGACTGTTTAAACCATTGCTCCTCGAGGACGTAAGACGGCAATGTGCCTACTATATTCAATCCCGATGCAATTTCTGTGTTTCATCGTCAATATGAAGTTCCAAGGGTTACAGTAAACACCCAGTGGTGCGTCGCAATATAATACTAGCCTCTTAGTAACGGCACGTAGACAGACTGTTTGAAGCACTGCTCCTCCTGGACGTAAGTCGGCATTGTGACTACTATATTCAATCCCGATGCAATTTCTGTGTTTCATCGTCAATATGAAGCTCCAAGGGTGGCAGTAAACCCCCGTGGTGCGTCGCAATCTAATACTGGCCTCTCAGGAAAGGCACGTATACAGACTGTTTGAAGCATTGCTCCCCCTGAACGAAAGTCGGCATTGTGCCTACTATATTCAATCCCGATGCAATTTCTGTGTTTCATCGTCAACATGAAGCTCCATGGGTTACAGTAAACACCCAGTGGTGCGATGCAGTCTAATACTGGCCTCTCAGGAAAGGCACGTATACAGACTGTTTGAAGCATTGCTCCCTCTAGACGTAAGTTCGCATTGCGCCTACTATATTCAATCCCGATGCAATTTCTGAGTTTCATCGTCAATATGAAGCTCCAAGGGTTACAGTAAACACCCAGTGGTGCGTCGCAATCTAATACTGGCCTCTCAGGAAAGGCACGTATACAGACTGTTTGAAGCATTGCTCCCCCTGAACGTAAGTCGGCATTGTGCCTACTATATTCAATCCCGATGCAATTTCTGTGTTTCATCGTCAATATGAAGCTCCAAGGGATACAGTAAACACCCAGTGGTGCGTCGCAATCTAATACTGGCCTCACAATAACGGCACGTATACTGACTGTTTGAAGCATTGCTCCCCCTGGACGTAAGTCGGCATTGTGCCTTCTATATTCAATCCCGATGCAATTTTGTGTTTCATCGTCAATATGAAGCTCCAAGGGATACAGTAAACACCCAGTGGTGCGTCGCAATCTAATACTGGACTCTCAGTAACGGCACTTATGCAGACTGTTTAAACCATTATTCCTCGAGGACGTAAGTCGGCATTGTGCCTACTATATTCAATCCCGATGCAATTTCTGTGTTTCATCGTCAACATGAAGCTCCATGGGTTACAGTAAACACCCAGTGGTGCGATGCAGTCTAATACTGGCCTCTCAGGAAAGGCACGTATACAGACTGTTTGAAGCGTTGCTCCCCCTGAACGAAAGTCGGCATTGTGCCTACTATATTCAATCCCGATGCAATTTCTGTGTTTCATAGTCAATATGAAGCTCCAAGTGTTACAGTAAACACCGAGTGGTGCGTCGCAATCTAAAACTTGCCTCTCAGGAAAGGCACGTATACAGACTGTTTGAAGCATTACTCCCCCTGAACGAAAGTCCGCATTGTGCCTACTATATTCATTCCCGATGCAATTTCTGTGTTTCATCGTCAATATGAAGTTCCAAGGGTTACAGTAAACACCCAGTGGTGCGTCGCAATATAATACTGGTCTCTTAGTAACGGCACGTAGACAGACTGTTTGAAGCACTGCTCCCCCTGGACGTAAGTCGGCATTGTGACTACTATATTCAATCCCGATGCAATTTCTGTGTTTCATCGTCAATATGAAGCTCCAAGGGTGGCAGTAAACCCCCGTGATGCGTCGCAATCTAATACTGGCCTCTCAGGAAAGGCACGTATACAGACCGTTTGAAGCATTGCTCCCCCTGAACGAAAGTCGGCATTGTGCCTACTATATTCAATCCCGATGCAATTTCCGTGTTTCATCGTCAACATGAAGCTCCATGGGTTACAGTAAACACCCAGTGGTGCGATGCAGTCTAATACTGGCCTCTCAGGAAAGGCACGTATACAGACTGTTTGAAGCATTGCTCCCCCTGAACGAAAGTCGGCATTGTGCCTACTATATTCAATCCCGATGCAATTTCTGTGTTACATAGTCAATATGAAGCTCCAAGTGTTACAGTAAACACCGAGTGGTGCGTCGCAATCTAAAACTTGCCTCTCAGGAAAGGCACGTATACAGACTGTTTGAAGCATTACTCCCCCTGAACGAAAGTCCGCATTGTGCCTACTATATTCATTCCCGATGCAATTTCTGTGTTTCATCGTCAATATGAAGCTCCATGGGTTACAGTAAACACCCAGTCGTGCGTCGCAATCTAATTCTGGAATCTCAGGAAAGGCACGTATACAACTGTATGAAGCATTGCTCACCCTGGACGTAAGTCAGCATTGTGCCTACTATATTCAATCCCGATGCAATTTCTGTGTTTCATCGTCAATATGAAGCTCCAAGGGTTACAGTAAACACCCAGTGGTGCGTCGCAATCTAATACTGGCCACTCAGGAAAGGGACGTATACAGACTGTTTGAAGCATTGCTCCCCCTGAACGAGAATCGGCATTGTGCCTACTATATTCAATCCCGATGCAATTTCTGTGTTTCATCGTCAATATGAAGCTCCAAGGGTTACAGTAAACACCCAGTCGTGCGTCGCAATCTAATACTGGCCTCTCAGGAAAGGGACGTATACAGACTGTTTGAAGCGTTACTCCCCCTGGACGTAAGTCGGCATTGTGCCTACTATTTTCAATCCCGATGCAATTTCTGTCTTTTATTCTCAATATGAAGCTCCAAGGGTTACAGTAAACACCCAGTGGTGCGTCGCAATCTAATACTGGCCTCACAGTAACGGCACGTATACAGACTGTTTGAAGCATTGCTCCCCCTGGACGTAAGTCGTCATTGTGCCTTCTATATTCAATCCCGATGCAATTTCTGTGTTTCATCGTCAATAGGAGGTTCCAAGGGTTACAGTAAAGACCCAGTGGTGCGTCGCAATCTAATACTGGCCTCTTAGTAACGGCACGTAAACAGACTGTTTGAAGCATTGTTCCCCTTGGACGTAAGTCGGCATTGTGCCTACTATATTCAATACCGATGCAATTTCTGTGTTTCATCGTCAATATGAAGCTCCAAGGGTGGCAGTAAACCACCGTGGTGCGTCGCAATCTAATACCGGCCTCTCAGGAAAGGCACGTATACAGACTGTTTGAAGCATTGCTCCCCCTGAACGAAAGTCGGCGTTGTGCCCACTATATTCAATCCCGATGCAATTTCTGTGTTTCATCGTCATTATGAAGCTCCAAGGGTTACAGTAAACACCCAGTGGTGCGTCGCAGTCTAATACTGGCCTCTCAGGAAAGGCACGTATACAGACTGTTTGAAGCATTACTCCCGCTGAACGAAAGGCGGCATTGTGCCTACTATATTCAATCCCGATGCAATTTCTGTGTTTCATCGTCAATATGAAGCTCCATGGGTTACAGTAAACACCCAGTCGTGCGTCGCAATCTAATACTGGAATCTCAGGAAAGGCACGTATACAACTGTGTGAAGCATTGCTCCCCCTGGACGTAAGTCAGCATTGTGCCTACTATATTCAATCCCAATGCAATTTCTGTGTTTCATCGTCAATATGAAGCTCCAAGGGGTCCAGTAAACACCCAGTGGTGCGTCGCAATCTAATACTAGCCTCTCAGGAAAGGCATATATACTGACTGTTTGAAGCATTGGTCCCCCTGAACGAAAGTCGACATTATGCCAACTATATTCAATCCCGATGCAATTTCTGTGTTTCATCGTCAATATGAAGCTCCAAGGGTTACAGTAAACACCCAGTGGTGCGTCGCAATCTAATACTGGCATCTCAGGAAAAACACATATACAGACTGTTTGAAGCATTGATCCCCCTGAACGAAAGCCGGCATTGTGCCTACTATATTCAATCCCGATGCAATTTCTGTGTTTCATCGTCAATATGAAGCTCCATGGGTTACAGTAAACACCCATTGGTGCGTCGCAATCTAATACTGGCCTCTCAGGAAAGGCACATATACTGACTGTTTGAAGCATTGCTGCCCCTGAACGAAAGTCGACATTGTGCAAACTATATTCAATCCCGATGCAATTTCTGTGTTTCATCGTCAATATGAAGCTCCTAGGGTTACAGTAAACACCAGTGGTGCGTCGCAATCTAATACTGGCCTCTCAGGAAAGGCACGTATACAGACTGTTTGAAGCATTGCCCCCCCTGAACGAAAGCCGGCATTGTGCCTACTATATTCAATCCCGATGCAATTTCTGTGTTTCATCGTCAATATGAAGCTCCATGGATTACAGTTAACACCCAGTGGTGCGTCGCAATCTAATACTGGCCTCTCAGGAAAGGCACGTATACAGACTGTTTGAAGCATTACTCACCCTGAACGAAAGTCGGCATTGTGCCTACTATATTCAATCCCGATGCAATTTCTGTGTTTCATCGTCAATATGAAGCTCCAAGGATTACAGTAAACACCCAGTGGTGCGTCGCAGTCTAATACTGGCCTCTCAGGAAAGGCACGTATACAGACTGTTTGAAGCATTGCTCACCCTGAACGATAGTCGGCATTGTGCCTACTATATTCAATCCCGATGCAATTTCTGTGTTTAATCGTCAATATGAAGCTCCAAGGGTTACAGTAAACACCCAGTGGTGCGTCGCAATCTAATACTGGCCACTCAGGAAAGGGACGTATACAGACTGTTTGAAGCATTGCTCCCCCTGAACGAGAATCGGCATTGTGCCTACTATATTCAATCCCGATGCAATTTCTGTGTTTCATCGTCAATATGAAGCTCCAAGGGTTACAGTAAACACCCAGTCGTGCGTCGCAATCTAATACTGGCCTTTCAGGAAAGGGACGTATACAGACTGTTTGAAGCGTTACTCCCCCTGGACGTAAGTCGGCATTGTGCCTACTATTTTCAATCCCGATGCAATTTCTGTGTTTCATCGTCAATAGGTGGTTCCAAGGGTTACAGTAAAGACCCAGTGGTGCGTCGCAATCTAATACTGGCCTCTTAGTAACGGCACGTAAACAGACTGTTTGAAGCATTGTTCCCCTTGGACGTAAGTCGGCATTGTGCCTACTATATTCAATACCGATGCAATTTCTGTGTTTCATCGTCAATATGAAGCTCCAAGGGTGGCAGTAAACCACCGTGGTGCGTCGCAATCTAATACCGGCCTCTCAGGAAAGGCACGTATACAGACTGTTTGAAGCATTGCTCCCCCTGAACGAAAGTCGGCGTTGTGCCCACTATATTCAATCCCGATGCAATTTCTGTGTTTCATCGTCATTATGAAGCTCCAAGGGTTACAGTAAACACCCAGTGGTGCGTCGCAGTCTAATACTGGCCTCACAGGAAAGGCACGTATACAGACTGTTTGAAGCATTACTCCCGCTGAACGAAAGGCGGCATTGTGCCTACTATATTCAATCCCGATGCAATTACTGTGTTTCATCGTCAATATGAAGCTCCATGGGTTACAGTAAACACCCAGTCGTGCGTCGCAATCTAATACTGGAATCTCAGGAAAGGCACGTATACAACTGTGTGAAGCATTGCTCCCCCTGGTCGTAAGTCAGCATTGTGCCTACTATATTCAATCCCAATGCAATATCTGTGTTTCATCGTCAATATGAAGCTCCAAGGGTTCCAGTAAACACCCAGTGGTGCGTCGCAATCTAATACTAGCCTCTCAGGAAAGGCATATATACTGACTGTTTGAAGCATTGGTCCCCCTGAACGAAAGTCGACATTATGCCAACTATATTCAATCCCGATGCAATTTCTGTGTTTCATCGTCAATATGAATCTCCAAGGGTTACAGTAAACACCCAGTGGTGCGTCGCAATCTAATACTGGCCTCTCAGGAAAGGCACGTATACAGACTGTTTGAAGCATTGCCCCCCCTGAACGAAAGCCGGCATTGTGCCAACTATATTCAATCCCGATGCAATTTCTGTGTTTCATCGTCAATATGAAGCTCCATGGATTACAGTTAACACCCAGTGGTGCGTCGCAATCTAATACTGGCCTCTCAGGAAAGGCATGTATACAGACTGTTTGAAGCATTACTCACCCTGAACGAAAGTCGGCATTGTGCCTACTATATTCAATCCCGATGCAATTTCTGTGTTTCATCGTCAATATGAAGCTCCAAGGATTACAGTAAACACCCAGTGGTGCGTCGCAGTCTAATACTGGCCTCTCAGGAAAGGCACGTATACAGACTGTTTGAAGCATTGCTCACCCTGAACGAAAGTCGGCATTGTGGCTACTATATTCAATCCCGATGCAATTTCTGTGTTTAATCGTCAATATGAAGCTCCAAGGGTTACAGTAAACACCCAGTGGTGCGTCGCAATCTAATACTGGCGTCTCAGGAAAGGCACGTATACAGACGGTTTGAAGCATTGCTCCCCCTGAACGAAAGCCAGCATTGTGCCTACTGTATTCAATCCCGATGCAATTTCTGTGTTTCATCGTCAATATGAAGCTCCAAAGGTTACAGTAAACACCCAGTGGTGCGTCACAATCTAATACTGGCCTCTCAGGAAAGGCACGTATACAGACCGTTTGAAGCATTGCTCCCCCTGGACGTACGTCGGCATTGTGCCTACTATATTCAATCCCGATGCAATTTCTGTGTTTCATCGTCAATATGAAGCTCCAAGGGTTACAGTAAACACCCAGTGGTGCGTCGCAATCTAATACTGGCCTCTCAGGAAAGGCACGTTTACAGACTGTTTGAAGCATTGCTCCCCCTGAACGAGAGTCGGCATTGTGCCTACTATATTCAATCCCGATGCAATTTCTGTGTTTCATCGTCAATATGAAGCTCCATGGGTTACAGTAAACACCCAATCGTGCGTCGCAATCTAATACTGGAATCTCAGGAAAGGCACGTATACAACTGTATAAAGCATTGCTCCCCCAGGACGTAAGTCGGCATTGTGCCTACAATATTCAATCCCGATGCAATTTCTGTGTTTCATCGTCAATATGAAGCTCCAAGGGTTACAGTAAACACCCAGTGGTGGGTCGCAATCTAATACTGGCCTCTCATGAAAGGCACGTATACAGACTGTTTGAAGCATTGCTCCCCCTGAACGAAAGTCGCCATTGTGCCTACTATATTCAATACCGATGCAATTTCTGTGTTTCATCGTCAATATGAAGCTCCATGGGTTACAGTAAACACCCAGTGGTGCGTCGCAATCTAATACTGGCCTCTCAGGAAAGGCACGTATACAGACTGTTTGAAGCATTGCTCCCCCTGAACGAACGTCGGCATTGTGCCTACTATATTCAATCGCGATGCAATTTCTGTGTTTCATCGTCAATATGAAGCTCCATGGGTTACAGTAAACACCCAGTCGTGCGTCGCAATCTAATACTGGAATCTCAGGAAAGGCACGTATACAACTGTATGAAGCATTGCTCCCCCTGGACGTAACTCGGCATTGTGCCTACTATATTCAATCCCGATGCAATTTCTGTGTTTCATCGTCAATATGAAGCTCCAAGGGTTACAGTAAAGACCCAGTGGTGCGTCGCAATCTAATAGTGGCCTCTCAGGAAAGGCACGTATACAGACTGTTTGAAGCATTGCTCTCCCTGAACTAAAGTCGGCATTGTGCCTACTATATTCAATCCCGATGCAATTTCTGTGTTTCATCGTCAATATGAAGCTCCATGGGTTACAGTAAACACCCAGCCGTGCGTCGCAATCTAATACTGGAATCTCAGGAAAGGCACGTATACAACTGTATGAAGCATTGCTCCCCTGGACGTACGTCAGCATTGTGCCTACTATATTCAATCCCAATGCAATTTCTGTGTTTCATCGTCAATATGAAGCTCCAAGGGTTAGAGTAAACACCCAGTGGTGCGTCGCAATCTAATACTGGCCTCTCAGGAAAGGCACGTATACAGACTGTTTGAAGCATTACTCCCCCTGAACGAAAGTGGGCATTGTGCCTACTACATTCAATCCCGATGCAATTTCTGTGTTTCATCGTCAATATGAAGCTCCATGGGTTACAGTAAACACCCAGTTGTGCGTCGCAATCTAATACTAGCCTCTCAGTAAAGGCACATATACTGACTGTTTGAAGCATTGGTCCCCCTGAACGAAAGTCGACATTGTGCCTACTATATTCAATCCCGATGCAATTTCTGTGTTTCATCGTCAATATGAAGCTCCAAGGGTTAGAGTAAACACCCAGTGGTGCGTCGCAATCTAATACTGGCCTCTCAGGAAAGGCACGTATACAGACTGTTTGAAGCATTACTCCCCCTGAACGAAAGTGGGCATTGTGCCTACTACATTCAATCCCGATGCAATTTCTGTGTTTCATCGTCAATATGAAGCTCCATGGGTTACAGTAAACACCCAGTTGTGCGTCGCAATCTAATACTAGCCTCTCAGTAAAGGCACATATACTGACTGTTTGAAGCATTGGTCCCCCTGAACGAAAGTCGACATTGTGCCTACTATATTCAATCCCGATGCAATTTCTGTGTTTCATCGTCAATAAGAAGCTCCAAGGGTTATAGTATACACCCAGTGGTGCGTCGCAATCTAATACTGGCTTCTCAGGAAAGGCACATATACAGACTGTTTGAAGCATTGCTCCCCCAGAACGAAAGTCGGCGTTGTGCCTACTATATTCAATCCCGATGCAATTACTGTGTTTCATAGTCAATATGAAGCTCCATGGGTTACAGTAAACACCCAGTCGTGCGTCGCAATCTAATACTGGAATCTCAGGAAAGGCACGTATACAACTGTATGAAGCATTGCTCCCCCTGGACGTAAGTCAGCATTGTGAATACTATATTCAATCCCGAAGCAATTTCTGTGTTTCATCGTCAATATGAAGCTCCAAGGGTTACACTAAACACCCAGTGGTGCGTCGCAATCTACTACTGGCCTCTCTGTAACGGCACGTATACAGACTGTTTGAAGCATTACTCCCCCTGAACGAAAGTGGGCTTTGTGCCTACTATATTAAATCCCGATGCAATTTCTGTGTTTCATAGTCAATATGAAGCTCCATGGGTTACAGTAAACACCCAGTGGTGCGTCGCAATCTAATACTGGCCTCTCAGGATAGGCACATACACTCACTGTTTGAAGCATTGCTCCCCCTGAACGAAAGTCGACATTGTGCCTACTATATTCAATCCCGATGCAATTTCTGTGTTTCATCGTCAATATGAAGCTCCAAGGGTTACAGTAAACACCCAGTGGTGCGTCGCAATCTAATACGTGCCTCTCAGGAAAGGCACGTATGCAGACTGGTTGAAGCATTGCTCCCCCTGAACGAAAGTCGGCATTGTGCATACTATATTCAACCCCGATGCAATTTCTGTGTTTCATCGTCAATATGAATCTCCATGGATTACAGTAAACACCCAGTGGTGCGTCGCAATCTAATACTGGCCTCTCAGGAAAGGGACGTATACAGACTGTTTGAAGCGTTACTCCCCCTGGACGTAAGTCGGCTTTGTGCCTACTATTTTCAATCCCGATGCAATTTCTGTCTTTTATTCTCAATATGAAGCTCCAAGGGTTACAGTAAACACCCAGTGGTTCGTCGCAATCTAATACTGGCCTCTCAGTAACGGCACGTATACAGACTGTTTGAAGCATTGCTCCCCCTTGACGTAAGTCGGCATTGTGCCTTCTATATTCAATCCCGATGCAATTTCTGTGTTTCATCGTCAATATGAAGGCCCATGGGATACAGTAAACACCCAGTGGTGCGTCGCAATCTAATACTGGATTCTCAGTAACGGCACTTATACAGACTGTTTAAACCATTGCTCCCCGAGGACGTAAGTCGGCATTGTGCCTACTATATTCAATCCCGATGCAATTTCTGTGTTTCATCGTCAATATGAAGTTCCAAGGGTTACAGTAAACACCCAGTGGTGCGTCGCAATCTAATACTGGCCTCTTAGTAACGGCACGTAAACAGACTGTTTGAAGCATTGTTCCTCTTGGACGTAAGTCGGCATTGTGACTACTATATTCAATCCCGATGCAATTTCTGTGTTTCATCGTCAATATGAAGCTCCAAGGGTGGCAGTAAACCACCGTGGTGCGTCGCAATCTAATACTGGCCTCTCAGGAAAGGCACGTATACAGACTGTTTGAAGCATTGCTCCCCCTGAACGAAAGACGGCATTGTGCCCACTATATTCAATCCCGATGCAATTTCTGTGTTTCATCGTCAATATGAAGCTCCATGGGTTACAGTAAACACCCAGTCGTGCGTCTCAATCTAATACTGGAATCTCAGGAAAGGCACGTATACAACTGTGTGAAGCATTGCTCCCCCTGGTCGTAAGTCAGCATTGTGCCTACTATATTCAATCCCAATGCAATTTCTGTGTTTCATCGACAATATGAAGCTCCAAGGGTTCCAGTAAACACCCAGTGGTGCGTCGCAATCTAATACTGGCCTCTCAGGAAAGGCACGTATACAGACTGTTTGAAGCATTACTCCCACTGAAGGAAAGTGGGCATTGTGCCTACTACATTCAATCCCGATGCAATTTCTGTGTTTCATCGTCAATATGAAGCTCCATGGGTTACAGTAAACACCCAGTGGTGCGTCGCAATCTAATACTGGCCTCTCAGGAAAGGCATATATACTGACTGTTTGAAGCATTGGTCCCCCTGAACGAAAGTCGACATTGTGCCTACTATATTCAATCCCGATGCAATTTCTGTGTTTCATCGTCAATATGAAGCTCCAAGGGTTACAGTAAACACCCAGTGGTGCGTCGCAATCTAATACTGGACTCTCAGTAACGGCACTTATGCAGACTGTTTAAACCATTGCTCCTCGAGGACGTAAGACGGCAATGTGCCTACTATATTCAATCCCGATGCAATTTCTGTGTTTCATCGTCAATATGAAGTTCCAAGGGTTACAGTAAACACCCAGTGGTGCGTCGCAATATAATACTAGCCTCTTAGTAACGGCACGTAGACAGACTGTTTGAAGCACTGCTCCCCCTGGACGTAAGTCGGCATTGTGACTACTATATTCAATCCCGATGCAATTTCTGTGTTTCATCGTCAATATGAAGCTCCAAGGGTGGCAGTAAACCCCCGTGGTGCGTCGCAATCTAATACTGGCCTCTCAGGAAAGGCACGTATACAGACTGTTTGAAGCATTGCTCCCCCTGAACGAAAGTCGGCATTGTGCCTACTATATTCAATCCCGATGCAATTTCTGTGTTTCATCGTCAACATGAAGCTCCATGGGTTACAGTAAACACCCAGTGGTGCGATGCAGTCTAATACTGGCCTCTCAGGAAAGGCACGTATACAGACTGTTTGAAGCATTGCCCCCCCTGAACGAAAGTCGGCATTGTGCCTACTATATTCAATCCCGATGCAATTTCTGTGTTTCAAAGTCAATATCAAGCTCCAAGTGTTACAGTAAACACCGAGTGGTGCGTCGCAATCTAAAACTTGCCTCTCAGGAAAGGCACGTATACAGACTGTTTGAAGCATTACTCCCCCTGAAGGAAAGTCCGCATTGTGCCTACTATATTCATTCCCGATGCAATTTCTGTGTTTCATCGTCAATATGAAGCTCCATGGGTTACAGTAAACACCCAGTCGTGCGTCGCAATCTAATTCTGGAATCTCAGGAAAGGCACGTATACAACTGTATGAAGCATTGCTCACCCTGGACGTAAGTCAGCATTGTGCCTACTATATTCAATCCCGATGCAATTTCTGTGTTTCATCGTCAATATGAAGCTCCAAGGGTTACAGTAAACACCCAGTGGTGCGTCGCAATCTAATACTGGCCTCTCAGGAAAGGCACGTATACAGACTGTTTGAAGCATTACTCCCCCTGAACGAAAGTGGGCATTGTGCCTACTATATTCAATCCCGATGCAATATCTGTGTTTCATCGTCAATATGAAGCTCCATGGGTTACAGTAAACACCCAGTGGTGCGTCGCAATCTAATACTGGCCCCTCAGGAAAGGCACATATACAGACTCTTTGAAGCATTGCTCCCCCTGAACGAAAGTCGACATTGTGCCTACTATATTCAATCCCGATGCAATTTCTGTGTTTCATCGTCAATATGAAGCTCCAAGGGTTACAGTAAACACCCAGTGGTGCGTCGCAATCTAATACTGACCACTCAGGAAAGGGACGTATACAGACTGTTTGAAGCATTGCTCCCCCTGAACGAGAATCGGCATTGTGCCTACTATATTCAATCCCGATGCAATTTCTGTGTTTCATCGTCAATATGAAGCTCCAAGGGTTACAGTAAACACCCAGTGGTGCGTCGCAATCTAATACAGGCCTCACAGTAACGGCACGTATACAGACTGTTTGAAGCATTGCTCCCCCTGGACGTAAGTCGTCATTGTGCCTTCTATATTCAATCCCAATGCAATTTCTGTGTTTCATCGTCAATAGGAAGTTCCAAGGGTTACAGTAAAGACCCAGTGGTGCGTCGCAATCTAATACTGGCCTCTTAGTAACGGCACGTAAACAGACTGTTTGAAGCATTGTTCCCCTTGGACGTAAGTCGGCATTGTGCCTACTATATTCAATCCCGATGCAATTTCTGTGTTTCATCGTCAATATGAAGCTCCAAGGGTGGCAGTAAACCACCGTGGTGCGTCGCAATCTAATACCGGCCCCTCAGGAAAGGCACGTATACAGACTGTTTGAAGCATTGCTCCCCCTGAACGAAAGTCGGCATTGTGCCCACTATATTCAATCCCGATGCAATTTCTGTGTTTCATCGTCATTATGAAGCTCCAAGGGTTACATTAAACACCCAGTGGTGCGTCGCAGTCTAATACTGGCCTCTCAGGAAAGGCACGTATACAGACTGTTTGAAGCATTACTCCCGCTGAACGAAAGGCGGCATTGTGCCTACTATATTCAATCCCGATGCAATTTCTGTGTTTCATCGTCAATATGAAGCTCCATGGGTTACAGTAAACACCCAGTCGTGCGTCGCAATCTAATACTGGAATCTCAGGAAAGGCACGTATACAACTGTGTGAAGCATTGCTCCACCTGGACGTAAGTCAGCATTGTGCCTACTATATTCAATCCCAATGCAATTTCTGTGTTTCATCGTCAATATGAAGCTCCAAGGGTTCCAGTAAACACCCAGTGGTGCGTCGCAATCTAATACTGGCCTCTCAGGAAAGGCACGTATACAGACTGTTTGAAGCATTACTCCCCCTGAACGAAAGTGGGCATTGTGCCTACTATATTCAATCCCGATGCAATTTCTGTGTTTCATCGTCAATATGAAGCTCCATGGGTTACAGTAAACACCCAGTGGTGTGTCGCAATCTAATACTAGCCTCTCAGGAAAGGCATATATACTGACTGTTTGAAGCATTGGTCCCCCTGAACGAAAGTCGACATTGTGCCAACTATATTCTATCCCGATGCAATTTCTGTGTTTCATCGTCAATATGAAGCTCCAAGGGTTACAGTAAACACCCAGTGGTGCGTCGCAATCTAATACTGGCCTCTCAGGAAAAACACATATACAGACTGTTTGAAGCATTGCTCCCCCTGAAAGAAAGCCGGCATTGAGCCTACTATATTCAATCCCGATGCAATTTCTGTGTTTCATCGTCAATATGAAGCTCCATGGGTTACAGTAAACACCCAGTGGTGCGTCGCAATCTAATACTGGCCTCTCAGGAAAGGCACATATACTGACTGTTTGAAGCATTGCTGCCCCTGAACGAAAGTCGACATTGTGCATACTATATTCAATCCCGATGCAATGTCTGTGTTTCATCGTCAATATGAAGCTCCATGGGTTACAGTAAACACCAGTGGTGCGTCGCAATCTAATACTGGCCTCTCAGGAAAGGCACGTATACAGACTGTTTGAAGCATTGCCCCCCCTGAACGAAAGCCGGCATTGTGCCTACTATATTCAATCCCGATGCAATTTCTGTGTTTCATCGTCAATATGAAGCTCCATGGATTACAGTTAACACCCAGTGGTGCGTCGCAATCTAATACTGGCCTCTCAGGAAAGGCACGTATACAGACTGTTTGAAGCATTACTCACCCTGAACGAAAGTCGGCATTGTGCCTACTATATTCAATCCCGATGCAATTTCTGTGTTTCATCGTCAATATGAAGCTCCAAGGATTACAGTAAACACCCAGTGGTGCGTCGCAGTCTAATACTGGCCTCTCAGGAAAGGCACGTATACAGACTGTTTGAAGCATTGCTCACCCTGAACGAAAGTCGGCATTGTGCCTACTATATTCAATCCCGATGCAATATCTGTGTTTCATCGTCAATATGAGGCTCCATGGGTTACAGTAAACACCCAGTGGTGCGTCGCAATCTAATACTAGCCTCTCAGGAAAGGCATATATACTGACTGTTTGAAGCATTGGTCCCCCTGAACGAAAGTCGACATTGTGCCAACTATATTCAATCCCGATGCAATTTCTGTGTTTCATCGTCAATATGAAGCTCCAAGGGTTACAGTAAACACCCAGTGGTGCGTCGCAATCTAATACTGGCCTCTCAGGAAAAACACATATACAGACTGTTTGAAGCATTGTTCCCCCTGAAAGAAAGCCGGCATTGTGCCTACTATATTCAATCCCGATGCAATTTCTGTGTTTCATCGTCAATATGAAGCTCCATGGGTTACAGTAAACACCCAGTGGTGCGTCGCAATCTAATACTGGCCTCTCAGGAAAGGCACGTATACAGACTGTTTGAAGCATTGCTCCCCCTGAACGATAGCCAGCATTGTGCCTACTGTATTCAATCCCGATGCAATTTCTGTGTTTCATCGTCAATATGAAGCTCCAAGGGTTACAGTAAACACCCAGTGGTGCGTCACAATCTAATACTGGCCTCTCAGGAAAGGCACGTATACAGACCGTTTGAAGCATTGCTCCCCCTGGACGTACGTCGGCATTGTGCCTACTATATTCAATCCCGATGCAATTTCTGTGTTTCATCGTCAATATGAAGCTCCAAGGGTTACAGTAAACACCCAGTGGTGCGTCGCAATCTAATACTGGCCTCTCAGGAAAGGCACGTTTACAGACTGTTTGAAGCATTGCTCCCCCTGAACGAAAGTCGGCATTGTGCCTACTATATTCAATCCCGATGCAATTTCTGTGTTTCATCGTCAATATGAAGCTCCATGGGTTACAGTAAACACCCAGTCGTGCGTCGCAATCTAATACTGGAATCTCAGGAATGGCACGTATACAACTGTATGAAGCATTGCTCCCCCAGGACGTAAGTCGGCATTGTGCCTACTATATTCAATCCCGATGCAATTTCTGAGTTTCATCGTCAATATGAAGCTCCAAGGGTTACAGTAAACACCCAGTGGTGCTTCGCAATCTAATACTGGCCTCTCATGAAAGGCACGTATACAGACTGTTTGAAGCATTGCTCCCCCTGAACGAAAGTCGCCATTGTGCCTACTATATTCAATACCGATGCAATTTCTGTGTCTCATCGTCAATATGAAGCTCCAAGGGTTACAGTAAAGACCCAGTGGTGCGTCGCAATCTAATAGTGGCCTCTCAGGAAAGGCACGTATACAGACTGTTTGAAGCATTGCTCTCCCTGAACTAAAGTCGGCATTGTGCCTAATATATTCAATCCCGATGCAATTTCTGTGTTTCATCGTCAATATGAAGCTCCATGGGTTACAGTAAACACATAGCCGTGCGTCGCAATCTAATACTGGAATCTCAGGAAAGGCACGTATACAACTGTATGAAGCATTGCTCCCCTGCACGTACGTCAGCATTGTGCCTACTATATTCAATCCCAATGCAATTTCTGTGTTTCATCGTCAATATGAAGCTCCAAGGGTTACAGTAAACACCCAGTGATGCGTCGCAATCTAATACTGGCCTCTCAGGAAAGGCACGTATACAGACTGTTTGAAGCATTACTCCCCCTGAACGAAAGTGGGCATTGTGCCTACTACATTCAATCCCGATGCAATTTCTGTGTTCCATCGTCAACATGAAGCTCCATGGGTTACAGTAAACACCCAGTGGTGCGTCGCAATCTAATGCTAGCCTCTCAGTAAAGGCACATATACTGACTGTTTGAAGCATTGGTCCCCCTGAACGAAAGTCGACATTGTGCCTACTATATTCAATCCCGATGCAATTTCTGTGTTTCATCGTCATTATGAAGCTCCAAGGGTTACAGTATACACCCAGTGGTGCGTCGCAATCTAATACTGGCTTCTCAGGAAAGGCACATATACGGACTGTTTGAAGCATTGCTCCCCCAGAACGAAAGTCGGCATTGTGCCTACTATATTCAATCCCGATGCAATTACTGTGTTTCATAGTCAATATGAAGCTCCATGGGTTACAGTAAACACCCAGTCGTGCGTCGCAATCTAATACTGGAATCTCAGGAAAGGCACATATACAACTGTATGAAGCATTGCTCCCCCTGGACGTAAGTCAGCATTGTGAATACTATATTCAATCCCGAAGCAATTTCTGTGTTTCATCGTCAATATGAAGCTCCAAGGGTTACAGTAAACACCCAGTGGTGCGTCGCAATCTAATACTGGCCTCTCTGTAACGGCACGTATACAGACTGTTTGAAGCATTACTCCCCCTGAACGAAAGTGGGCATTGTGCCTACTATATTAAATCCCGATGCAATTTCTGTGTTTCATCGTCAATATGAAGCTCCATGGGTTACAGTAAACACCCAGTGGTGCGTCGCAATCTAATACTGGCCTCTCAGGAAAGGCACATACACTGACTGTTTGAAGCATTGCTCCCCCTGAACGAAAGTCGACATTGTGCCTACTATATTCAATCCCGATGCAATTTCTGTGTTTCATCGTCAATATGAAGCTCCAAGGGTTACAGTAAACACCCAGTGGTGCGTCGCAATCTAATACTGGCCTCTCAGGAAAGGCACATATACAGACTGTTTGAAGCATTGCTCCCCCTGAACGAAAGCCGGCATTGTGCCTACTATCAAAATATCCACGGGTATGCTGCCGGTCTATAGTGTCCAACGGGCACAATATTTCGGCGATCAAACATGTCGCCATCATCAGGTGAACTGACGGACTGAGCTCCTGTGAACGTGCCGGCACGGAGATCCGTACGCTATGGCTGCTCAGAGGGAACTGGGTTCGGTCGCGGCGGCGGCCGATTTAAATACCCTCCGCCCGCGGCGCGCTCCCTCCGCCGTCCGCGCCCAGCGCCACGGTCGCGCGGTGGAACAGATTGCGACGGCGTCTGAGATGACGTCGGTGTGATGGCTCTGTCCGCCGTGGTCGTCACAACTATACGTCTGCTCGATTTACCCTTGATTAACCCGATCGCTGGTTCCCAAGCCTTGCTAAGATTATAGCCACAGTCCCGGTTTATGAGGTCGTCATTGGTGCGAATTTCGATGGCCTCTCTAACAACGCTGTCCCAGTATCTCGACGTCTGTACCAGAATCCTCGTGCGGTCATACTCCATGGCGTGATTTTCCGACAAACAATGTTCAGCGACCGCCGACTTGCTCGGATACATCAGTCGAGTGTGCCTCTGGTGTTCACGGCATCGATCCTCGACGGTACGCATCGTCTGACCAATATACGACTTGCCACATTGACACGGAATCTGGTACACGCCGGCCTTCCTCAAACCGAGGTCATCTTTGGCGCTCCCCACTAGTGCACGAGTTTTATTTGGAGGACAAAACACAGTTCCGACCCGGTGTTTCTTCAGAATGCGGGCGATTTTCCCCGAGAGTGCGCCTGTGTATGGAATAAATGCAGTGCCTACCTCCTCCCTCGTGACTTCATCCATCTCAACAGGTTGTGCTGCAGTGGTTGGGCGGAGAGCACGTTGAATCTGCCACTCTGAGTACCCATTTTTTCGAAATACAGTTCTCAGATGTTCCAATTCCTGGGGTAGACTCTCTGCGTCGGAGATAGTGCGCGCCCTATGTACTAGAGTTTTAAGTACCCCATTCCTCTGTGAAGGGTGGTGGCAGCTGTCTGCATGCAAATACAGATCAGTGTGCGTAGCCTTCCGATACACCCCATGACCTAGGGTGCCGTCAGCCCTTCTCTTGACCAAGACGTCAAGGAAAGGTAATTTACCCTCCGTTTCAGTCTCCATAGTGAATTTGATGTTGGGGTGTATGGAGTTTAGATGTGTAAGGAAGTCAAGGAGTTTATCCATACCATGTGGCCAGATGACGAACGTGTCGTCCACGTAACGGAAAAAGCAAGTAGGTTTCCATACGGATGACGACAGGGCTTCCTCCTCGAAGTTCTCCATGTACAAATTCGCTACACCCCAACATCAAATTCACTATGGAGACTGAAACGGAGGGTAAATTACCTTTCCTTGACGTCTTGGTCAAGAGAAGGGCTGACGGCACCCTAGGTCATGGGGTGTATCGGAAGGCTACGCACACTGATCTGTATTTGCATGCAGACAGCTGCCACCACCCTTCACAGAGGAATGGGGTACTTAAAACTCTAGTACATAGGGCGCGCACTATCTCCGACGCAGAGAGTCTACCCCAGGAATTGGAACATCTGAGAACTGTATTTCGAAAAAATGGGTACTCAGAGTGGCAGATTCAACGTGCTCTCCGCCCAACCACTGCAGCACAACCTGTTGAGATGGATGAAGTCACGAGGGAGGAGGTAGGCACTGCATTTATTCCATACACAGGCGCACTCTCGGGGAAAATCGCCCGCATTCTGAAGAAACACCGGGTCGGAACTGTGTTTTGTCCTCCAAATAAAACTCGTGCACTAGTGGGGAGCGCCAAAGATGACCTCGGTTTGAGGAAGGCCGGCGTGTACCAGATTCCGTGTCAATGTGGCAAGTCGTATATTGGTCAGACGATGCGTACCGTCGAGGATCGATGCCGTGAACACCAGAGGCACACTCGACTGATGTATCCGAGCAAGTCGGCGGTCGCTGAACATTGTTTGTCGGAAAATCACGCCATGGAGTATGACCGCACGAGGATTCTGGTACAGACGTCGAGATACTGGGACAGCGTTGTTAGAGAGGCCATCGAAATTCGCACCAATGACGACCTCATAAACCGGGACTGTGGCTATAATCTTAGCAAGGCTTGGGAACCAGCGATCGGGTTAATCAAGGGTAAATCGAGCAGACGTATAGTTGTGACGACCACGGCGGACAGAGCCATCACACCGACGTCATCTCAGACGCCGTCGCAATCTGTTCCACCGCGCGACCGTGGCGCTGGGCGCGGACGGCGGAGGGAGCGCGCCGCGGGCGGAGGGTATTTAAATCGGCCGCCGCCGCGACCGAACCCAGTTCCCTCTGAGCAGCCATAGCGTACGGATCTCCGTGCCGGCACGTTCACAGGAGCTCAGTCCGTCAGTTCACCTGATGATGGCGACATGTTTGATCGCCGAAATATTGTGCCCGTTGGACACTATAGACCGGCAGCATACCCGTGGATATTTTGATTATCAAATACGCCGGGAGAAACTCAAGAATCACATTGTGCCTACTATATTCAATCCCGATGCAATTTCTGTGTTTCATCGTCAATATGAAGCTCCATGGGTTACAGTAAACACCCAGTGGTGCGTCGCAATCTAATACTGGCCTCTCAGGAAAGGCACATATACTGACTGTTTGAAGCATTGCTCCCCCTGAACGAAAGTCGACATTGTGCATACTATATTCAATCCCGATGCAATTTCTGTGTTTCATCGTCAATATGAAGCTCCATGGATTACAGTTAACACCCAGTGGTGCGTCGCAATCTAATACTGGCCTCTCAGGAAAGGCACGTATACAGACTGTTTGAAGCATTAATCACCCTGAACGAAAGTCGGCATTGTGCCTACTATATTCAATCCCGATGCAATTTCTGTGTTTCATCGTCAATATGAAGCTTCAAGGATTACAGTAAACACCCAGTGGTGCGTCGCAGTCTAATATTGGCCTCTCAGGAAAGGCACGTATACAGACTGTTTGAAGCATTGCTCACCCTGAACGAAAGTCGGCATTGTGCCTACTATATTCAATCCCGATGCAATTTCTGTGTTTCATCGTCAATACGAAGCTCCATGGGTTACAGTAAACACCCAGTGGTGCGTCGCAATCTAATACTGGCCTCTCAGGAAAGGCACGTATACAGACTGTTTGAAGCATTGCTCCCCCTGAACGAAAGCCAGCATTGTGCCTACTGTATTCATTCCCGATGCAATTTCTGTGTTTCATCGTCAATATGAAGCTCCAAGTGTTACAGTAAACACCCAGTGGTGCGTAGCAATATAATACTGGCCTCTCAGGAAAGGCACGTTTACAGACTGTTTGAAGCATTGCTCCCCCTGAACGAAAGTCGGCATTGTGCCTACTATATTCAATCCCGATGCAATATCTGTGTTTCATCGTCAATATGAAGCTCCATTGGTTACAGTAAACACCCAGTCGTGCGTCGCAATCTAATACTGGAATCTCAGGAAAGGCACGTATACAACTGTATGAAGCATTGCTCCCACAGGACGTAAGTCGGCATTGTGCCTACTATATTCAATCCCGATGCAATTTCTGTGTTTCATCGTCAATATGAAGCTCCAAGGGTTACAGTAAACACCCAGTGGTGCGTCGCAATCTAATAGTGGCCTCTCAGGAAAGGCACGTATACAGACTGTTTGAAGCATTGCTCCCCCTGAACGAAAGTCGGCATTGTGCCTACTATATTCAATCCCGATGCAATTTCTGTGTTTCATCGTCAATATGAAGCTCCATGGGTTACAGTAAACACCCAGTGGTGCGTCGCAATCTAATACTGGCCTCTCAGGAAAGGCACGTATACAGACTGTTTGAAGCATTGCTCCCCCTGAACGAACGTCGGCATTGTGCCTACTATATTCAATCCCAATGCAATTTCTGTGTTTCATCGTCAATATGAAGCCCCAAGGGTTACAGTAAACACCCAGTGGTGCGTCGCAATCTAATACTGGCCTCTCAGGAAAGGCACGTATACAGACTGTTTGAAGCATTACTCCCCCTGAACGAAAGTGGGCATTGTGCCTACTACATTCAATCCCGATGCAATTTCTAAGTTTCATCGTCAATATGAAGCTCCATGGGTTACAGTAAACACCCAGTGGTGCGTCGCAATCTAATACTGGCCTCTCAGTAAAGGCACATATACTGACTGTTTGAAGCATTGGTCCCCCTGAACGAAAGTCGACATTGTGCCTACTATATTCAATCCCGATGCAATATCTGTGTTTCATCGTCAATAAGAGGCTCCAAGGGTTACAGTATACACCCAGTGGTGCGTCGCAATCTAATACTGGCTTCTCAGGAAAGGCACATATACAGACTGTTTGAAGCATTGCTCCCCCAGAACGAAAGTCGGCATTCTGCCTACTATATTCAATCCCGATGCAATTACTGTGTTTCATAGTCTATATGAAGCTCCATGGGTTACAGTAAACACCCAGTCGTACGTCGCAATCTAATACTGGAATCTCAGGAATGGCACGTATACAACTGTATGAAGCATTGCTCCCCCTGGACGTAAGTCAGCATTGTGAATACTATATTCAATCCCGAAGCAATTTATGTGTTTCATCGTCAATATGAAGCTCCAAGGGTTACAGTAAACACCCAGTGGTGCGTCGCAATCTAATACTGGCCTCTCTGTAACGGCACGTATACAGACTGTTTGAAGCATTACTCCCCCTGAACGAAAGTGGGCATTGTGCCTACTATATTAAATCCCGATGCAATTTCTGTGTTTCATCGTCAATATGATGCTCCATGGGTTACAGTAAACACCCAGTGGTGCGTCGCAATCTAATACTGGCCTCTCAGGAAAGGCACATACACTGACTGTTTGAAGCATTGCTCCCCCTGAACGAAAGTCGACATTGTGCCTACTATATTCAACCCCGATGCAATTTCTGTGTTTCATCGTCAATATGAAGCTCCAATGGTTACAGTAAACACCCAGTGGTGCGTCGCAATCTAATACTTGCCTCTCAGGAAAGGCACGTATGCAGACTGTTTGAAGCATTGCTCCCCCTGAACGAAAGTCGGCATTGTGCATACTATAATCAATCCCGATGCAATTTCTGTGTTTCATCGTCAATATGAAGCTCCATGGATTACAGTAAACACCCAGTGGTGCGTCGCAATCTAATACTGGCCTCTCAGGAAAGGCACGTATACAGACTGTTTGAAGCATTACTCCCCCTGAACGAAAGCCAGCATTGTGGCTACTATATTCAATCCCGATGCAATTTCTGTGTTTCATCGTCAATATGAAGCTCCAAGGGTTACAGTAAACACCCAGTGGTGCGTCACAATCTAATACTGGCCTCTCAGGAAAGGCACGTATACAGACCGTTTGATGCATTGCTCCCCCTGAACGAAAGTCGGCATTGTGCCTACTATATTCAATCCCGATGCAATGTCTGTGTTTCATCGTCAACATGAAGCTCCAAGGGTTACAGTAAACACCCAGTGGTGCGTCGCAATCTAATACTCGCCTCTCAGGAAAGGCACGTTTACAGACTGTTTTGAAGCATTGCTCCCCCTGAACGAAAGTCGGCATTGTGCCTACTATATTCAATCCCGATGCAGTTTCTGTGTTTCATCGTCAATATGAAGCTCCATGGGTTACAGTAAACACCCAGTCGTGCGTCGCAATCTAATACAGGAATCTCAGGAAAGGCACGTATACAACAGTATGAAGCATTGCTCCCCCTGGACGTATGTCGGCATTGTGCCTACTATATTCAATCCCGATGCAATTTCTGTGTTTCATCGTCAATATGAAGCTCCATGGATTACAGTAAACACCCAGTGGTGCGTCGCAATCTAATACTGGCCTCTCAGGAAAGGCACGTATACAGACTGTTTGAAGCATTACTCACCCTGAACGATAGTCGGCATTGTGCCTACTATATTCAATCCCGATGCAATTTCTGTGTTTCATCGTCAGTATGAAGCTCCAAGGATTACAGTAAACACCCAGTGGTGCGTCGCAGTCTAATACTGGCCTCTCAGGAAAGGCACGTATACAGACTGTTTGAAGCATTGCTCCCCCTGAACGAAAGTCGGCATTGTGCCTACTATATTCAATCCCGATGCAATTTCTGTGTTTCATCGTCAATATGAAGCTCCATGGGTTACAGTAAACACCCAGTGGTGCGTCGCAATCTAATACTGGCCCCTCAGGAAACGCACATATACAGACTGTTTGAAGCATTGCTCCCCCTGAACGAAAGTCGGCATTGTGCCTACTATATTCAATCCCGATGCAATTTCTGTGTTTCATCGTCAATATGAAGCTCCAAGGGTTACAGTAAACACCCAGTGGTGCGTCGCAATCTAATACAGGCCTCTCAGGAAAGGCACGTATACTGACTGTTTGAAGCATTGCTCCCCCTGAACGAAAGCCAGCATTGTGCCTACTATATTCAATCCCGATGCAATTTCTGTGTTTCATCGTCAATATGAAGCTCCATGGGTTACAGTAAACACCCAGTGGTGCGTCGCAATCTAATACTGGCCTCTCAGGAAAGGCACATATACTGACTGTTTGAAGCATTGCTGCCCCTGAACGAAAGTCGACATTGTGCATACTATATTCAATCCCGATGCAATTTCTGTGTTTCATCGTCAATATGAAGCTCCATGGGTTACAGTAAACACCAGTGGTGCGTCGCAATCTAATACTGGCCTCTCAGGAAAGGCACGTATACAGACTGTTTGAAGCATTGCCCCCCCTGAACGAAAGCCGGCATTGTGCCTACTATATTCAATCCCGATGCAATTTCTGTGTTTCATCGTCAATATGAAGCTCCATGGATTACAGTTAACACCCAGTGGTGCGTCGCAATCTAATACTGGCCTCTCAGGAAAGGCACGTATACAGACTGTTTGAAGCATTACTCACCCTGAACGAAAGTCGGCATTGTGCCTACAATATTCAATCCCGATGCAACTTCTGTGTTTCATCGTCAATATGAAGCTCCAAGGAGTACAGTAAACACCCAGTGGTGCGTCGCAGTCTAATACTGGCCTCTCAGGAAAGGCACGTATACAGACTGTTTGAAGCATTGCTCACCCTGAACGAAAGTCGGCATTGTGCCTACTATATTCAATCCCGATGCAATATCTGTGTTTCATCGTCAATATGAAGCTCCATGGGTTACAGTAAACACCCAGTGGTGCGTCGCAATCTAATACTAGCCTCTCAGGAAAGGCATATATACTGACTGTTTGAAGCATTGGTCCCCCTGAACGAAAGTCGACATTGTGCCAACTATATTCAATCCCGATGCAATTTCTGTGTTTCATCGTCAATATGAAGCTCCAAGGGTTACAGTAAACATCCAGTGGTGCGTCGCAATCTAATACTGGCCTCTCAGGAAAAACACATATACAGACTGTTTGAAGCATTGCTCCCCCTGAAAGAAAGCCGGCATTGTGCCTACTATATTCAATCCCGATGCAATTTCTGTGTTTCATCGTCAATATGAAGCTCCATGGGTTACAGTAAACACCCAGTGGTGCGTCGCAATCTAATACTGGCCTCTCAGGAAAGGCACGTATACAGACTGTTTGAAGCATTGCTCCCCCTGAACGAAAGCCAGCATTGTGCCTACTGTATTCAATCCCGGTGCAATTTCTGTGTTTCATCGTCAATATGAAGCTCCAAGGGTTACAGTAAACACCCAGTGGTGCGTCACAATCTAATACTGGCCTCTCAGGAAAGGCACGTATACAGACCGTTTGAAGCATTGCTCCCCCTGGACGTACGTCGGCATTGTGCCTACTATATTCAATCCCGATGCAATTTCTGTGTTTCATCGTCAATATGAAGCTCCAAGGGTTACAGTAAACACCCAGTGGTGGGTCGCAATCTAATACTGGCCTCTCAGGAAAGGCACGTTTACAGACTGTTTGAAGCATTGCTCCCCCTGAACGAAAGTCGGCATTGTGCCTACTATATTCAATCCTGATGCAATTTCTGTGTTTCATCGTCAATATGAAGCTCCATGGGTTACAGTAAACACCCAGTCGTGCGTCGCAATCTAATACTGGAATCTCAGGAAAGGCACGTATACAACTGTATGAAGCATTGCTCCCCCAGGACGTAAGTCGGCATTGTGCCTACTATATTCAATCCCGATGCAATTTCTGAGTTTCATCGTCATTATGAAGCTCCAAGGGTTACAGTAAACACCCAGTGGTGCTTCGCAATCTAATACTGGCCTCTCATGAAAGGCACGTATACAGACTGTTTGAAGCATTGCTCCCCCTGAACGAAAGTCGGCATTGTGCCTACTATATTCAATCCCGATGCAATTTCTGTGTTTCATCGTCAATATGAAGCTCCATGGGTTACAGTAAACACCCAGTGGTGCGTCGCAATCTAATACTGGCCTCTCAGGAAAGGCACGTATACAGACTGTTTGAAGCATTGCTCCCCCTGAACGAACGTCGGCATTGTGCCTACTATATTCAATCGCGATGCAATTTCTGTGTTTCATCGTCAATATGAAGCTCCATGGGTTACAGTAAACACCCAGTCGTGCGTCGCTATCTAATACTGGAATCTCAGGAAAGGCACGTATACAACTGTATGAAGCATTGCTCCCCCTGGACGTAACCCGGCATTGTGCCTACTATATTCAATCCCGATGCAATTTCTGTGTCTCATCGTCAATATGAAGCTCCAAGGGTTACAGTAAAGACTCAGTGGTGCGTCGCAATCTAATAGTGGCCTCTCAGGAAAGGCACGTATACAGACTGTTTGAAGCATTGCTCTCCCTGAACTAAAGTCGGCATTGTGCCTAATATATTCAATCCCGATGCAATTTCTGTGTTTCATCGTCAATATGAAGCTCCATGGGTTACAGTAAACACATAGCCGTGCGTCGCAATCTAATACTGGAATCTCAGGAAAGGCACGTATACAACTGTATGAAGCATTGCTCCCCTGGACGTACGTCAGCATTGTGCCTACTATATTCAATCCCAATGCAATTTCTGTGTTTCATCGTCAATATGAAGCCCCAAGGGTTACACTAAACACCCAGTGGTGCGTCGCAATCTAATACTGGCCTCTCAGGAAAGGCACGAATACAGACTGTTTGAAGCATTACTCCCCCTGAACGAAAGTGGGCATTGTGCCTACTACATTCAATCCCGATGCAATTTCTGTGTTTCATCGTCAATATGAAGCTCCATGGGTTACAGTAAACACCCAGTGGTGCGTCGCAATCTAATACTAGCCTCTCAGTAAAGGCACATATACTGACTGTTTGAAGCATTGGTCCCCCTGAACGAAAGTCGACATTGTGCCTACTATATTCAATCCCGATGCAATTTCTGTGTTTCATCGTCAATAAGAAGCTCCAAGGGTTACAGTATACACCCAGTGGTGCGTCGCAATCTAATACTGGCTTCTCAGGAAAGGCACATATACGGACTGTTTGAAGCATTGCTCCCCCAGAACGAAAGTCGGCATTGTGCCTACTATATTCAATCGCGATGCAATTTCTGTGTTTCATCGTCAATATGAAGCTCCATGGGTTACAGTAAACACCCAGTCGTGCGTCGCTATCTAATACTGGAATCTCAGGAAAGGCACGTATACAACTGTATGAAGCATTGCTCCCCCTGGACGTAAGTCAGCATTGTGAATACTATATTCAATCCCGAAGCAATTTCTGTGTTTCATCGTCAATATGAAGCTCCAAGGGTTACAGTAAACACCCAGTGGTGCGTCGCAATCTAATACTGGCCTCTCTGTAACGGCACGTATACAGACTGTTTGAAGCATTACTCCCCCTGAACGAAAGTGGGCATTGTGCCTACTATATTAAATCCCGACGCATTTTCTGTGTTTCATCGTCAATATGAAGCTCCATGGGTTACAGTAAACACCCAGTGGTGCGTCGCAATCTAATACTGGCCCCTCAGGAAAGGCACATACACTGACTGTTTGAAGCATTGCTCCCCCTGAACGGAAGTCGACATTGTGCCTACTATATTCAATCCCGATGCAATTTCTGTGTTTCATCGTCAATATGAAGCTCCAAGGGTTACAGTAAACACCCAGTGGTGCGTCGCAATCTAATACTTGCCTCTCAGGAAAGGCACGTATGCAGACTGGTTGAAGCATTGCTCCCCCTGAACGAAAGTCGGCATTGTGCATACTATATTCAACCTCGATGCAATTTCTGTGTTTCATCGTCAATATGAATCTCCATGGATTACAGTAAACACCCAGTGGTGCGTCGCAATCTAATACTGGCCTCACAGTAACGGCACGTATACAGACTGTTTGAAGCATTGCTCCCCCTGGACGTAAGTCGGCATTGTGCCTTCTATATTCAATCCCGATGCAATTTCTGTGTTTCATCGTCAATATGAAGCCCCAAGGGATACAGTAAACACCCAGTGGTGCGTCGCAATCTAATACTGGATTCTCAGTAACGGCACTTATACAGACTGTTTAAACCATTGCTCCCCGAGGACGTAAGTCGGCATTGTGCCTACTATATTCAATCCCGATGCAATTTCTGTGTTTCATCGTCAATATGAAGTCCCAAGGGTTACAGTAAACACCCAGTGGTGCGTCGCAATCTAATACTGGCCTCTTAGTAACGGCACGTAAACAGACTGTTTGAAGCATTGTTCCTCTTGGACGTAAGTCGGCATTGTGCCTACTATATTCAATCCCGATGCAATTTCTGTGTTTCATCGTCAATATGAAGCTCCATGGATTACAGTTAACACCCAGTGGTGCGTCGCAATCTAATACTGGCCTCTCAGGAAAGGCACGTATACAGACTGTTTGAAGCATTACTCACCCTGAACGAAAGTCGGCATTGTGCCTACTATATTCAATCCCGATGCAACTTCTGTGTTTCATCGTCAATATGAAGCTCCAAGGAGTACAGTAAACACCCAGTGGTGCGTCGCAGTCTAATACTGGCCTCTCAGGAAAGGCACGTATACAGACTGTTTGAAGCATTGCTCACCCTGAACGAAAGTCGGCATTGTGCCTACTATATTCAATCCCGATGCAATATCTGTGTTTCATCGTCAATATGAAGCTCCATGGGTTACAGTAAACACCCAGTGGTGCGTCGCAATCTAATACTAGCCTCTCAGGAAAGGCATATATACTGACTGTTTGAAGCATTGGTCCCCCTGAACGAAAGTCGACATTGTGCCAACTATATTCAATCCCGATGCAATTTCTGTGTTTCATCGTCAATATGAAGCTCCAAGGGTTACAGTAAACATCCAGTGGTGCGTCGCAATCTAATACTGGCCTCTCAGGAAAAACACATATACAGACTGTTTGAAGCATTGCTCCCCCTGAAAGAAAGCCGGCATTGTGCCTACTATATTCAATCCCGATGCAATTTCTGTGTTTCATCGTCAATATGAAGCTCCATGGGTTACAGTAAACACCCAGTGGTGCGTCGCAATCTAATACTGGCCTCTCAGGAAAGGCACGTATACAGACTGTTTGAAGCATTGCTCCCCCTGAACGAAAGCCAGCATTGTGCCTACTGTATTCAATCCCGGTGCAATTTCTGTGTTTCATCGTCAATATGAAGCTCCAAGGGTTACAGTAAACACCCAGTGGTGCGTCACAATCTAATACTGGCCTCTCAGGAAAGGCACGTATACAGACCGTTTGAAGCATTGCTCCCCCTGGACGTACGTCGGCATTGTGCCTACTATATTCAATCCCGATGCAATTTCTGTGTTTCATCGTCAATATGAAGCTCCAAGGGTTACAGTAAACACCCAGTGGTGGGTCGCAATCTAATACTGGCCTCTCAGGAAAGGCACGTTTACAGACTGTTTGAAGCATTGCTCCCCCTGAACGAAAGTCGGCATTGTGCCTACTATATTCAATCCTGATGCAATTTCTGTGTTTCATCGTCAATATGAAGCTCCATGGGTTACAGTAAACACCCAGTCGTGCGTCGCAATCTAATACTGGAATCTCAGGAAAGGCACGTATACAACTGTATGAAGCATTGCTCCCCCAGGACGTAAGTCGGCATTGTGCCTACTATATTCAATCCCGATGCAATTTCTGAGTTTCATCGTCATTATGAAGCTCCAAGGGTTACAGTAAACACCCAGTGGTGCTTCGCAATCTAATACTGGCCTCTCATGAAAGGCACGTATACAGACTGTTTGAAGCATTGCTCCCCCTGAACGAAAGTCGGCATTGTGCCTACTATATTCAATCCCGATGCAATTTCTGTGTTTCATCGTCAATATGAAGCTCCATGGGTTACAGTAAACACCCAGTGGTGCGTCGCAATCTAATACTGGCCTCTCAGGAAAGGCACGTATACAGACTGTTTGAAGCATTGCTCCCCCTGAACGAACGTCGGCATTGTGCCTACTATATTCAATCGCGATGCAATTTCTGTGTTTCATCGTCAATATGAAGCTCCATGGGTTACAGTAAACACCCAGTGGTTCGTCGCAGTCTAATACTGGCCTCTCAGGAAAGGCACGTATACAGACTGTTTGAAGCATTGCTCCCCCTGGACGTAACCCGGCATTGTGCCTACTATATTCAATCCCGATGCAATTTCTGTGTCTCATCGTCAATATGAAGCTCCAAGGGTTACAGTAAAGACTCAGTGGTGCGTCGCAATCTAATAGTGGCCTCTCAGGAAAGGCACGTATACAGACTGTTTGAAGCATTGCTCTCCCTGAACTAAAGTCGGCATTGTGCCTAATGTATTCAATCCCGATGCAATTTCTGTGTTTCATCGTCAATATGAAGCTCCATGGGTTACAGTAAACACATAGCCGTGCGTCGCAATCTAATACTGGAATCTCAGGAAAGGCACGTATACAACTGTATGAAGCATTGCTCCCCTGGACGTACGTCAGCATTGTGCCTACTATATTCAATCCCAATGCAATTTCTGTGTTTCATCGTCAATATGAAGCCCCAAGGGTTACACTAAACACCCAGTGGTGCGTCGCAATCTAATACTGGCCTCTCAGGAAAGGCACGAATACAGACTGTTTGAAGCATTACTCCCCCTGAACGAAAGTGGGCATTGTGCCTACTACATTCAATCCCGATGCAATTTCTGTGTTTCATCGTCAATATGAAGCTCCATGGGTTACAGTAAACACCCAGTGGTGCGTCGCAATCTAATACTAGCCTCTCAGTAAAGGCACATATACTGACTGTTTGAAGCATTGGTCCCCCTGAACGAAAGTCGACATTGTGCCTACTATATTCAATCCCGATGCAATTTCTGTGTTTCATCGTCAATAAGAAGCTCCAAGGGTTACAGTATACACCCAGTGGTGCGTCGCAATCTAATACTGGCTTCTCAGGAAAGGCACATATACGGACTGTTTGAAGCATTGCTCCCCCAGAACGAAAGTCGGCATTGTGCCTACTATATTCAATCGCGATGCAATTTCTGTGTTTCATCGTCAATATGAAGCTCCATGGGTTACAGTAAACACCCAGTCGTGCGTCGCTATCTAATACTGGAATCTCAGGAAAGGCACGTATACAACTGTATGAAGCATTGCTCCCCCTGGACGTAAGTCAGCATTGTGAATACTATATTCAATCCCGAAGCAATTTCTGTGTTTCATCGTCAATATGAAGCTCCAAGGGTTACAGTAAACACCCAGTGGTGCGTCGCAATCTAATACTGGCCTCTCTGTAACGGCACGTATACAGACTGTTTGAAGCATTACTCCCCCTGAACGAAAGTGGGCATTGTGCCTACTATATTAAATCCCGACGCATTTTCTGTGTTTCATCGTCAATATGAAGCTCCATGGGTTACAGTAAACACCCAGTGGTGCGTCGCAATCTAATACTGGCCCCTCAGGAAAGGCACATACACTGACTGTTTGAAGCATTGCTCCCCCTGAACGGAAGTCGACATTGTGCCTACTATATTCAATCCCGATGCAATTTCTGTGTTTCATCGTCAATATGAAGCTCCAAGGGTTACAGTAAACACCCAGTGGTGCGTCGCAATCTAATACTTGCCTCTCAGGAAAGGCACGTATGCAGACTGGTTGAAGCATTGCTCCCCCTGAACGAAAGTCGGCATTGTGCATACTATATTCAACCTCGATGCAATTTCTGTGTTTCATCGTCAATATGAATCTCCATGGATTACAGTAAACACCCAGTGGTGCGTCGCAATCTAATACTGGCCTCACAGTAACGGCACGTATACAGACTGTTTGAAGCATTGCTCCCCCTGGACGTAAGTCGGCATTGTGCCTTCTATATTCAATCCCGATGCAATTTCTGTGTTTCATCGTCAATATGAAGCCCCAAGGGATACAGTAAACACCCAGTGGTGCGTCGCAATCTAATACTGGATTCTCAGTAACGGCACTTATACAGACTGTTTAAACCATTGCTCCCCGAGGACGTAAGTCGGCATTGTGCCTACTATATTCAATCCCGATGCAATTTCTGTGTTTCATCGTCAATATGAAGCTCCAAGGGTTACAGTAAACACCCAGTGGTGCGTCGCAATCTAATACTGGCCTCTTAGTAACGGCACGTAAACAGACTGTTTGAAGCATTGTTCCTCTTGGACGTAAGTCGGCATTGTGCCTACTATATTCAATCCCGATGCAATTTCTGTGTTTCATCGTCAATATGAAGCTCCATGGGTTACAGTAAACACCCAGTGGTGCGTCGCAATCTAATACTGGCCTCTCAGGAAAGGCACGTATACAGACTGTTTGAAGCATTGCTCCCCCTGAACGAAAGTCGACATTGTGCCTACTGTATTCATTCCCGGTGCAATTTCTGTGTTTCATCGTCAATATGAAGCTCCAAGGGTTACAGTAAACACCCAGTGGTGCGTAGCAATCTAATACTGGCCTCTCAGGAAAGGCACGTATACAGAATGTTTGAAGCATTTCTCCCCCTGAACGAAAGCCAGCATTGTGGCTACTATATTCAATCCCGATGCAATTTCTGTGTTTCATCGTCAATATGAAGCTCCAAGGGTTACAGTAAACACCCAGTGGTGCGTCACAATCTAATACTGGCCTCTCAGGAAAGGCACGTATACAGACCATTTGAAGCATTGCTCCCCCTGGACGTACGTCGGCATTGTGCCTACTATATTCAATCCCGATGCAATTTCTGTGTTTCATCGTCAACATGAAGCTCCAAGGGTTACAGTAAACACCCAGTGGTGCGTCGCAATCTAATACTCGCCTCTCAGGGAAGGCACGTTTACAGACTGTTTTGAAGCATTGCTCCCCCTGAACGAAAGTCGGCATTGTGCCTACTATATTCAATCCCGATGCAATTTCTGTGTTTCATCGTCAATATGAAGCTCCATGGGTTACAGTAAACACCCAGTCGTGCGTCGCAATCTAATACAGGAATCTCAGGAAAGGCACGTATACAACAGTATGAAGCATTGCTCCCCCTGGACGTATGTCGGCATTGTGCCTACTATATTCAATCCCGATGCAATTTCTGTGTTTCATCGTCAATATGAAGCTCCATGGATTACAGTAAACACCCAGTGGTGCGTCGCAATCTAATACTGGCCTCTCAGGAAAGGCACGTATACAGACTGTTTGAAGCATTACTCACCCTGAACGAAAGTCGGCATTGTGCCTACTGTATTCAATCCCGATGCAATTTCTGTGTTTCATCGTCAGTATGAAGCTCCAAGGATTACAGTAAACACCCAGTGGTGCGTCGCAGTCTAATACTGGCCTCTCAGGAAAGGCACGTATACAGACTGTTTGAAGCATTGCTCCCCCTGAACGAAAGTCGGCATTGTGCCTACTATATTCAATCCCGATGCAATTTCTGTGTTTCATCGTCAATATGAAGCTCCATGGGTTACAGTAAACACCCAGTGGTGCGTCGCAATCTAATACTGGCCCCTCAGGAAACGCACATATACAGACTGTTTGAAGCATTGCTCCTTCTGAACGAAAGTCGGCATTGTGCCTACTATATTCAATCCCGATGCAATTTCTGTGTTTCATCGTCAATATGAAGCTCCAAGGGTTACAGTAAACACCCAGTGGTGCGTCGCAATCTAATACTGGCCTCTCAGGAAAGGCACGTATACTGACTGTTTGAAGCATTGCTCCCCCTGAACGAAAGCCAGCATTGTGCCTACTATATTCAATCCCGATGCAATTTCTGTGTTTCATCGTCAATATGAAGCCCCAAGGGTTACAGTAAACACCCAGTGGTGCGTCACAATCTAATACTGGCCTCTCAGGAAAGGCACGTATACAGACCGTTTGAAGCATTGCTCCCCCTGGACGTACGTCGGTATTGTGCCTACTATATTCAATCCCGATGCAATTTCTGTGTTTCATCGTCAATATGAAGCTCCAAGGGTTACAGTAAACACCCAGTGGTGCGTCGCAATCTAATACTGGCCTCTCAGGAAATGCACGTTTACAAACTTTGAAGCATTGCTCCCCCTGAACGAAAGTCGGCATTGTGCCTACTATGTCCAATCCCGATGCAATTTCTGTGTTTCATCGTCAATATGAAGCTCCATGGGTTACAGTAAACACCCAGTCCTGCGTCGCAATCTAATACTGGAATCTCATGAAAGGCACGTATACAACTGTATGAAGCATTGCTCCCCCTGGACGTAAGTCGGCATTGTGCCTACTATATTCAATCCCGATGCAATTTCTGTGTTTCATCGTCAATATGAAGCTCCAAGGGTTACAGTAAACACCCAGTGGTGCGTCGCAATCTAATACTGGCCTCTCAGGAAAGGCAAGTATACAGACTGTTTGAAGCATTCCTCCCCCTGGACGTATGTCGGCATTGTAACTACTATAATCAATCCCGATGCAATTACTGTGTTTCATCGTCAATATGAAGCTCCATGGGTTACAGTAAACACCCAGTGGTGCGTCGCAATCTAATACTGGTCTCTCAGGAAAGGCACGTATACAGACAGTTTGAAGCATTACTCCCCCTGAACGAAAGTCGGCATTGTGCCTACTATATTCAATCCCGATGCAATTTCTGTGTTTCATCGTCAATATGAAGTTCCATGGGTTACAGTAAACATCCAGTGGTGTGTCGCAATCTAATACTGGCCTCTCAGGAAAGGCACGTATACAGACTGTTTGAAGCATTACTCCCCCTGAACGAAAGTCGGCATTGTGCCTACTATATTCAATCTCGATGCAATTTCTGTGTTTCATCGTCAATATGAAGTTCCATGGGTTACAGTAAACATCCAGTGGTGTGTCGCAATCTAATACTGGCCTCTCAGGAAAGGCACGTATACAGACTGATTGAAGCATTGCTCCCCCTGAACGAAAGTCGGCATTGTGCCTACTATATTCAGTCCCGGTAGAATTTCTGTGTTTCATCGTCAATATGAAGCTCCATGGGTTACAGTAAACACCCAGTGGTGCGTCGCAATCTAATACTGGCCTCTCAGGAAAGGCACGTATACAGACTGTTTGAAGCATTACTCCCCCTGAACGAAAGTCGGCATTGTGCCTACTATATTCAATCCCGGTGCAATTTCTGTGTTTCATCGTCAATATGAAGTTCCATGGGTTACAGTAAACATCCAGTGGTGTGTCGCAATCTAATACTGGCCTCTCAGGAAAGGCACGTATACAGACTGTTTGAAGCATTGCTCCCCCTGAACGAAAGGCGGCATTGTGCCTACTATATTCAATCCCGATGCAATGTCTGTGTTTCATCGTCAATATGAAGCTCCATGGGATACAGTAAACACCCAGTTGTGCGTCACAATCTAATACTGGCCTCTCAGGAAAGGCACGTATACAGACTGTTTGAAGCATTGCTCCCCATGAACGAAAGTCGGCATTGTGCCTACTATATTCTATACCGATGCAATTTCTGTGTTTCATCGTCAATATGAAGCTCCAAGGGTTACAGTAAACACCCAGTGGTGCGTCGCAGTCTAATACTGGCCTCTCAGGGAAGGCACGTATACAGACTGTTTGAAGTATTGCTCCCCCTGGACGTAAGTCGGCATTGTGCCTACTATATTCAATCCCGATGCAATTTCTGTGTTTCATCGTCAATATGAAACTCCAAGGGTTACAGTAAATACCAAGTGGTGCGTCGCCATCTAATACTGTCCTCACAGTAACAGCACGTATACAGACTGTTTGAAGCTTTGCTCCCCTTGGACGTAAGTCGGCATTGTGCCCACTATATTCAATCCCGATGCAATTTCTGTGTTTGATCGTCAATATAAAGCTCCAAGGGTTACAGTAAACACCCAGTGGTGCGTCGCAATCTAATACTGGCCTCTCAGGAAAGGCACGTATACAGACTGTTTGAAGCATTGCTCCCCCTGAACGAAAGTCGGCATTGTGCCTACTATATTTAATCGCGATGCAATTTCTGTGTTTCTTCGTCAATATGAAGCTCCATGGGTTACAGTAAACACCCAGTGGTGCGTCGCAATCTAATACTGGCCTCTCAGGAAAGGCAAGTATACAGATTGTTTGAAGCATTCCTCCCTCTGGACGTATGTCGGCATTGTGCCTACTATATCAATCCCGATGCAATTACTGTGTTTCATCGTCAATATGAAGCTCCAAGGGTTACAGTAAACACCCAGTGGTGCGTCGCACTCTAATACTGGCCGCTCAGTAACGGCACATATACAGACTGTTTGAAGCAATGCTCCCCCTAAACGTAAGTCGGCATTGTGCATACTATATTCAATCCCGATGCAATTTCTGTGTTTCATCGTCAATATGAAGCTCCAAGGGATACAGTAAACACCCAGTGGTGCGTCGCAATCTAACACTGGCCTCTTAGTAGCGGCACGTAAACAGACTGTTTGAAGCATTGCTCCCCCTGGACGTAAGTCGGCATTGTGACTACTATATTCAGTCCCGATGCAATTTCTGTGTTTCATCGTCAATATGAAGCTGCAAGGGTGGCAGTAAACCCCCGTGGTGCGTCGCAATCTAATACTGGCCTCTCAGGAAAGGCACGTATACAGACTGTTTGAAGCATTGCTCCCCCTGAACGAAAGTCGGCATTGTGCCTACTATATTCAATCCCGATGCAATGTCTGTGTTTCATCGTCAATATGAAGCTCGAAGGGTTACAGTAAAAACCCAGTGGTGCGTCACAATCTAATACTGGCCTCTCAGGAAAGGCACGAATACAGACCGTTTGAAGCATTGCTCCCCCTGGACGTACGTCGGTATTGTGCCTACTATATTCAATCCCGATGCAATTTCTGTGTTTCATCGTCAATATGAAGCTCCAAGGGTTACAGTAAACACCCAGTGGTGCGTCGCAATCTAATACTGGCCTCACAGGAAAGGCACGTTTACAGACAGTTTGAAGCATTGCTCCCCCTGAACGAAAGTCGGCATTGTGCCTACTATATCCAATCCCGATGCAATTTCTGTGTTTCATCGTCAATATGAAGCTCCATGGGTTACAGTAAACACCCAGTCCTGCGTCGCAATCTAATACTGGAATCTCATGAAAGGCACGTATACAACTGTATGAAGCATTGCTCCCCCTGGACGTAAGTCGGCATTGTGCCTACTATATTCAATCCCGATGCAATTTCTGTGTTTCATCGTCAATATGAAGCTCCAAGGGTTACAGTAAACACCCAGTGGTGCGTCGCAATCTAATACTGGCCTCTCATGAGAGGCACGTATACAGACTGTTTGAAGCATTACTCCCCCTGAACGAAAGTCGGCATTGTGCCTACTATATTCAATCCCGATGCAATTTCTGTGTTTCATCGTCAACATGAAGTTCCATGGGTTAGAGTAAACATCCAGTGGTGTGTCGCAATCTAATACTGGCCTCTCAGGAAAGGCACGTATACAGACTGTTTGAAGCATTGCTCCCCCTGAACGAAAGTCGGCATTGTGCCTACTATATTCAATCCTGATGCAATGTCTGCGTTTCATCGCCAATATGAAGCTCCATGGGATACAGTAAACACGCAGTGGTGCGTCGCAATCTAATACTGGCCTCTCAAGAAAGGCACGTATACAGACTGTTTGAAGCATTGCTCCCCCTGAACGAAAGTCGGCATTGTGCCTACTATATTCAGTACCGATGCAATTTCTGTGTTTCATCGTCAATATGAAGCTCCAAGGGTTACAGTAAACACCCAGTGGTGCGTCGCAGTCTAATACTGGCCTCTCAGGGAAGTCACGTATACAGACTGTTTGAAGTATTGCTCCCCCTGGACGTAAGTCGGCATTGTGCCTACTATATTCATTCCCGATGCAATTTCTGTGTTTCATCGTCAATATGAAACTCCAAGGGTTACAGCAAATACCCAGTGGTGCGTCGCCATCTAATACTGTCCTCACAGTAACAGCACGTATACAGACTGTTTGAAGCTTTGCTCCCCCTGGACGTAAGTCGGCATTGTGCCTACTATATTCAATCCCGATGCAATTTCTGTGTTTGATCGTCAATATAAAGCTCCAAGGGTTACAGTAAACACCCAGTGGTGCGTCGCAATCTAATACTGGCCTCTCAGGAAAGGCACGTATACAGACTGTTTGAAGCATTGCTCCCCTTGAACGAAAGTCGGCATTGTGCCTACTATATTTAATCGCGATGCAATTTCTGTGTTTCTTCGTCAATATGAAGCTCCATGGGTTACAGTAAACACCCAGTGGTGCGTCGCAATCTAATACTGGCCTCTCAGGAAAGGCACGTATATAGACTGTTTGAAGCATTGCTCCCCCTCAACGAAAGTCGGCATTGTGCCTACTATATTCAATCCCGATGCAATTTCTGTGTTTCATCGTCAATATGAAGCTCCATGGGTTACAGTAAACACCCAGTGGTGCGTCGCAATCTAATACTGGCCTCTCAGGAAAGGCACGTATACAGACTGTTTGAAGCATTGCTCCCCCTGAACGGAAGTCGGCATTGTGCCTTCTTTATTCAATCCCGATTCAATTTCTGTGTTTCATCGTCAATATGAAGCTCCAAGGGTTACAGTAAACACCCAGTGGTGCGTCGCAATCTAATACTGGCCTCTCAGGAAAGGCAAGTATACAGACTGTTTGAAGCATTCCTCCCCCTGGACGTATGTCGGCATTGTGCCTACTATATTCAATCCCGATGCAACTACTGTGTTTCATCGTCAATATGAAGCACCAAGGGTTACAGTAAACACCCAGTGGTGCGTCGCACTCTAATACTGGCCTGTCAGTAACGGCACATATACAGACTGTTTGAAGCAATGCTCCCCCTAAACGTAAGTCGGCATTGTGCATACTATATTCAATCCCGATGCAATTTCTGTGTTTCATCGTCAATATGAAGCTTCAAGGGATACAGTAAACACCCAGTGGTGCGTCGCAATCTAATACTGGACTCTCAGTAACGGCACTTATACAGACTGTTTAAACTATTGCTCCCCGAGGACGTAAGTAAGCATTGTGCCTACTATATTCAATCCCGATGCAATTTCTGTGTTTCATCGTCAATATGAAGTTCCAAGGGTTACAGTAAACACCCAGTGGTGCGTCGCAATCTAACACTGGCCTCTTAGTAACGGCACGTAAACAGACTGTTTGAAGCATTGCTCCCCCTGGACGTAAGTCGGCATTGTGACTACTATATTCAATTCCGATGCAATTTCTGTGTTTCATCGTCAATATGAAGCTGCAAGGGTGGCAGTAAACCCCCGTGGTGCGTCGCACTCTAATACTGGCCTCTCAGGAAAGGCACGTATACAGACTGTTTGAAGCATTGCTCCCCCTGAACGAAAGTCGGCATTGTGCCTACTATATTCAATCCCGATGCAATTTCTGTGTTTCATCGTCAATATGAAGCTCCAAGTGTTACAGTAAACACCCAGTGGTGCGTCGCAATCTAATACTGGCCTCTCAGGAAAGGCACGTATACAGACTGTTTGAAGCATTACTCCCCCTGAACGAAAGTCGGCATTGTGCCTACTATATTCAATCCCGGTGCAATTTCTGTGTTTCATCGTCAAAATGAAGTTCCATGGGTTACAGTAAACATCCAGTGGTGTGTCGCAATCTAATACTGGCCTCTCAGGAAAGGCACGTATACAGACTGTTTGATGCATTGCTCCCCCTGAACGAAAGTCGGCATTGTGCCTACTATATTCAGTCCCGGTAGAATTTCTGTGTTTCATCGTCAATATGACGCTCCATGGGTTACAGTAAACACCCAGTGGTGCGTCGCAATCTAATACTGGCCTCTCAGGAAAGGCACGTATACAGACTGTTTGAAGCATTACTCCCCCTGAACGAAAGTCGGCATTGTGCCTACTATATTCAATCCCGGTGCAATTTCTGTGTTTCATCGTCAATATGAAGTTCCATGGGTTACAGTAAACATCCAGTGGTGTGTCGCAATCTAATACTGGCCTCTCAGGAAAGGCACGTATACAGACTGTTTGAAGCATTGCTCCCCCTGAACGAAAGTCGGCATTGTGCCTACTATATTCAATCCCGATGCAATGTCTGTGTTTCATCGTCAATATGAAGCTCCATGGGATACAGTAAACACCCAGTTGTGCGTCGCAATCTAATACTGGCCTCTCAGGAAAGGCACGTATACAGACTGTTTGAAGCATTGCTCCCCCTGAACGAAAGTCGGCATTGTGCCTACTATATTCTATACCGATGCAATTTCTGTGTTTCATCGTCAATATGAAGCTCCAAGGGTTACAGTAAACACCCAGTGGTGCGTCGCAGTCTAATACTGGCCTCTCAGGGAAGGCACGTATACAGACTGTTTGAAGTATTGCTCCCCCTGGACGTAAGTCGGCATTGTGCCTACTATATTCAATCCCGATGCAATTTCTGTGTTTCATCGTCAATATGAAGCTCCAAGGATTACAGTAAACACCCAGTGGTGCGTCGCAATCTAATACTGGCCTCTCAGGAAAGGCACGTTTACAAACTTTTGAAGCATTGCTCCCCCTGAACGAAAGTCGGCATTGTGCCTACTATGTCCAATCCCGATGCAATTTCTGTGTTTCATCGTCAATATGAAGCTCCATGGGTTACAGTAAACACCCAGTCCTGCGTCGCAATCTAATACTGGAATCTCATGAAAGGCACGTATACAACTGTATGAAGCATTGCTCCCCCTGGACGTAAGTCGGCATTGTGCCTACTATATTCAATCCCGATGCAATTTCTGTGTTTCATCGTCAATATGAAGCTCCAAGGGTTACAGTAAACACCCAGTGGTGCGTCGCAATCTAATACTGGCCTCTCAGGAAAGGCAAGAATACAGATTGTTTGAAGCATTCCTCCCTCTGGACGTATGTCGGCATTGTGCCTACTATATCAATCCCGATGCAATTACTGTGTTTCATCGTCAATATGAAGCTCCAAGGGTTACAGTAAACACCCAGTGGTGCGTCGCACTCTAATACTGGCCGCTCAGTAACGGCACATATACAGACTGTTTGAAGCAATGCTCCCCCTAAACGTAAGTCGGCATTGTGCATACTATATTCAATCTCGATGCAATTTCTGTGTTTCATCGTCAATATGAAGTTCCATGGGTTACAGTAAACATCCAGTGGTGTGTCGCAATCTAATACTGGCCTCTCAGGAAAGGCACGTATACAGACTGTTTGAAGCATTGCTCCCCCTGAACGAAAGTCGGCATTGTGCCTACTATATTCAGTCCCGGTAGAATTTCTGTGTTTCATCGTCAATATGAAGCTCCATGGGTTACAGTAAACACCCAGTGGTGCGTCGCAATCTAATACTGGCCTCTCAGGAAAGGCACGTATACAGACTGTTTGAAGCATTACTCCCCCTGAACGAAAGTCGGCATTGTGCCTACTATATTCAATCCCGGTGCAATTTCTGTGTTTCATCGTCAATATAAAGTTCCATGGGTTACAGTAAACATCCAGTGGTGTGTCGCAATCTAATACTGGCCTCTCAGGAAAGGCACGTATACAGACTGTTTGAAGCATTGCTCCCCCTGAACGAAAGTCGGCATTGTGCCTACTATATTCAATCCCGATGCAATGTCTGTGTTTCATCGTCAATATGAAGCTCCATGGGATACAGTAAACACCCAGTTGTGCGTCGCAATCTAATACTGGCCTCTCAGGAAAGGCACGTATACAGACTGTTTGAAGCATTGCTCCCCCTGAACGAAAGTCGGCATTGTGCCTACTATATTCTATACCGATGCAATTTCTGTGTTTCATCGTCAATATGAAGCTCCAAGGGTTACAGTAAACACCCAGTGGTGCGTCGCAGTCTAGTACTGGCCTCTCAGGGAAGGCACGTATACAGACTGTTTGAAGTATTGCTCCCCCTGGACGTAAGTCGGCATTGTGCCTACTATATTCAATCCCGATGCAATTTCTGTGTTTCACCGTCAATATGAAGCTCCAAGGGTTACAGTAAACACCCAGTGGTGCGTCGCAATCTAATACTGGCCTCTCAGGAAAGGCACGTTTACAAACTTTTGAAGCATTGCTCCCCCTGAACGAAAGTCGGCATTGTGCCTACTATGTCCAATCCCGATGCAATTTCTGTGTTTCATCGTCAATATGAAGCTCCATGGGTTACAGTAAACACCCAGTCCTGCGTCGCAATCTAATACTGGAATCTCATGAAAGGCACGTATACAACTGTATGAAGCATTGCTCCCCCTGGACGTAAGTCGGCATTGTGCCTACTATATTCAATCCCGATGCAATTTCTGTGTTTCATCGTCAATATGAAGCTCCAAGGGTTACAGTAAACACCCAGTGGTGCGTCGCAATCTAATACTGGCCTCTCAGGAAAGGCAAGTATACAGACTGTTTGAAGCATTCCTCCCCCTGGACGTATGTCGGCATTGTAACTACTATATTCAATCCCGATGCAATTACTGTGTTTCATCGTCAATATGAAGCTCCATGGGTTACAGTAAACACCCAGTGGTGCGTCGCAATATAATACTGGTCTCTCAGGAAAGGCACGTATACAGACTGTCTGAAGCATTACTCCCCCTGAACGAAAGTCGGCATTGTGCCTACTATATTCAATCCCGATGCAATTTCTGTGTTTCATCGTCAATATGAAGTTCCATGGGTTACAGTAAACATCCAGTGGTGTGTCGCAATCTAATACTGGTCTCTCAGGAAAGGCACGTATACAGACATTTTGAAGCATTGCTCCCCCTGAACGAAAGTCGGCATTGTGCCTACTATATTCAATCCCGATGCAATTTCTGTGTTTCATCGTCAATATGAAGTTCCATGGGTTACAGTAAACATCCAGTGGTGTGTCGCAATCTAATACTTGCCTCTCAGGAAAGGCACGTATACAGACTGTTTGAAGCATTACTCCCCCTGAACGAAAGTCGGCATTGTGCCTACTATATTCAATCTCGATGCAATTTCTGTGTTTCATCGTCAATATGAAGTTCCATGGGTTACAGTAAACATCCAGTGGTGTGTCGCAATCTAATACTGGCCTCTCAGGAAAGGCACGTATACAGACTGTTTGAAGCATTGCTCCCCCTGAACGAAAGTCGGCATTGTGCCTACTATATTCAGTCCCGGTAGAATTTCTGTGTTTCATCGTCAATATGAAGCTCCATGGGTTACAGTAAACACCCAGTGGTGCGTCGCAATCTAATACTGGCCTCTCAGGAAAGGCACGTATACAGACTGTTTGAAGCATTACTCCCCCTGAACGAAAGTCGGCATTGTGCCTACTATATTCAATCCCGGTGCAATTTCTGTGTTTCATCGTCAATATGAAGTTCCATGGGATACAGTAAACACCCAGTGGTGTGTCGCAATCTAATACTGGCCTCTCAGGAAAGGCACGTATACAGACTGTTTGAAGCATTGCTCCCCCTGAACGAAAGTCGGCATTGTGCCTACTATATTCAATCCCGATGCAATGTCTGTGTTTCATCGTCAATATGAAGCTCCATGGGATACAGTAAACACCCAGTTGTGCGTCGCAATCTAATACTGGCCTCTTAGGAAAGGCACGTATACAGACTGTTTGAAGCATTGCTCCCCCTGAACGAAAGTCGGCATTGTGCCTACTATATTCTATACCGATGCAATTTCTGTGTTTCATCGTCAATATGAAGCTCCAAGGGTTACAGTAAACACCCAGTGTTGCGTCGCAGTCTAATACTGGCCTCTCAGGGAAGGCACGTATACAGACTGTTTGAAGTATTGCTCCCCCTGGACGTAAGTCGGCATTGTGCCTACTATATTCAATCCCGATGCAATTTCTGTGTTTCATCGTCAATATGAAACTCCAAGGGTTACAGTAAATACCAAGTGGTGCGTCGCCATCTAATACTGTCCTCACAGTAACAGCACGTATACAGACTGTTTGAAGCTTTGCTCCCCTTGGACGTAAGTCGGCATTGTGCCCACTATATTCAATCCCGATGCAATTTCTGTGTTTGATCGTCAATATAAAGCTCCAAGGGTTACAGTAAACACCCAGTGGTGCGTCGCAATCTAATACTGGCCTCTCAGGAAAGGCACGTATACGGACTGTTTGAAGCATTGCTCCTCCTGAACGAAAGTCGGCATTGTGCCTACTATATTTAATCGCGATGCAATTTCTGTGTTTCTTCGTCAATATGAAGCTCCATGGGTTACAGTAAACACCCAGTGGTGCGTCGCAATCTAATACTGGCCTCTCAGGAAAGGCAAGTATACAGATAGTTTGAAGCATTCCTCCCTCTGGACGTATGTCGGCATTGTGCCTACTATATCAATCCCGATGCAATTACTGTGTTTCATCGTCAATATGAGGCTCCAAGGGTTACAGTAAACACCCAGTGGTGCGTCGCACTCTAATACTGGCCGCTCAGTAACGGCACATATACAGACTGTTTGAAGCAATGCTCCCCCTAAACGTAAGTCGGCATTGTGCATACTATATTCAATCCCGATGCAATTTCTGTGTTTCATCGTCAATATGAAGCTCCAAGGGATACAGTAAACACCCAGTGGTGCGTCGCAATCTAACACTGGCCTCTTAGTAGCGGCACGTAAACAGACTGTTTGAAGCATTGCTCCCCCTGGACGTAAGTCGGCATTGTGTCTACTATATTCAATCCCGATGCAATTTCTGTGTTTCATCGTCAATATGAAGCTGCAAGGGTGGCAGTAAACCCCCGTGGTGCGTCGCAATCTAATACTGGCCTCTCAGGAAAGGCACGTATACAGACTGTTTGAAGCATTGCTCCCCCTGAACGAAAGTCGGCATTGTGCCTACTATATTCAATCCCGATGCAATGTCTGTGTTTCATCGTCAATATGAAGCTCCAAGGGTTACAGTAAAAACCCAGTGGTGCGTCACAATCTAATACTGGCCTCTCAGGAAAGGCACGAATACAGACCGTTTGAAACATTGCTCCCCCTGGACGTACGTCGGTATTGTGCCTACTATATTCAATCCCGATGCAATTTCTGTGTTTCATCGTCAATATGAAGCTCCAAGGGTTACAGTAAACACCCAGTGGTGCGTCGCAATCTAATACTGGCCTCACAGGAAAGGCACGTTTACAGACTGTTTGAAGCATTGCTCCCCCTGAACGAAAGTCGGCATTGTGCCTACTATATCCAATCCCGATGCAATTTCTGTGTTTCATCGTCAATATGAAGCTCCATGGGTTACAGTAAACACCCAGTCCTGCGTCGCAATCTAATACTGGAATCTCATGAAAGGCACGTATACAACTGTATGAAACATTGCTCCCCCTGGACGTAAGTCGGCATTGTGCCCAATATATTCAATCCCGATGCAATTTCTGTGTTTCATCGTCAATATGAAGCTCCAAGGGTTACAGTAAACACCCAGTGGTGCGTCGCAATCTAATACTGGCCTCTCATGAAAGGCACGTATACAGACTGTTTGAAGCATTACTCCCCCTGAACGAAAGTCGGCATTGTGCCTACTATATTCAATCCCGATGCAATTTCTGTGTTACATCGTCAACATGAAGTTCCATGGGTTAGAGTAAACATGCAGTGGTGTGTCGCAATCTAATACTGGCCTCTCAGGAAAGGCACGTATACAGACTGTTTGAAGCATTGCTCTCCCTGAACGAAAGTCGGCATTGTGCCTACTATATTCAATCCTGATGCAATGTCTGCGTTTCATCGCCAATATGAAGCTCCATGGGATACAGTAAACACGCAGTGGTGCGTCGCAATCTAATACTGGCCTCTCAGGAAAGGCACGTATACAGACTGTTTGAAGCATTGCTCCCCCTGAACGAAAGTCGGCATTGTGCCTACTATATTCAGTACCGATGCAATTTCTGTGTTTCATCGTCAATATGAAGCTCCAAGGGTTACAGTAAACACCCAGTGGTGCGTCGCAGTCTAATACTGGCCTCTCAGGGAAGTCACGTATACAGACTGTTTGAAGTATTGCTCCCCCTGGACGTAAGTCGGCATTGTGCCTACTATATTCATTCCCGATGCAATTTCTGTGTTTCATCGTCAATATGAAACTCCAAGGGTTACAGCAAATACCCAGTGGTGCGTCGCCATCTAATACTGTCCTCACAGTAACAGCACGTATACAGACTGTTTGAAGCTTTGCTCCCCCTGGACGTAAGTCGGCATTGTGCCTACTATATTCAATCCCGATGCAATTTCTGTGTTTGATCGTCAATATGAAGCTCCAAGGGTTACAGTAAACACCCAGTGGTGCGTCGCAATCTAATACTGGCCTCTCAGGAAAGGCAAGTATACAGACTGTTTGAAGCATTCCTCCCCCTGGACGTATGTCGGCATTGTGCCTACTATATTCAATCCCGATGCAATTACTGTGTTTCATCGTCAATATGAAGCTCCAAGGGTTACAGTAAACACCCAGTGGTGCGTCGCACTCTAATACTGGCCTCTCAGTAACGGCACATATACAGACTGTTTGAAGCAATGCTCCCCCTAAACGTAAGTCGGCATTGTGCATACTATATTCAATCCCGATGCAATTTCTGTGTTTCATCGTCAATATGAAGCTTCAAGGGATACAGTAAACACCCAGTGGTGCGTCGCAATCTAATACTGGACTCTCAGTAACGGCACTTATACAGACTGTTTAAACTATTGCTCCCCGTGGACGTAAGTAAGCATTGTGCCTACTATATTCAATCCCGATGCAATTTCTGTGTTTCATCGTCAATATGAAGTTCCAAGGGTTACAGTAAACACCCAGTGGTGCGTCGCAATCTAACACTGGCCTCTTAGTAACGGCACGTAAACAGACTGTTTGAAGCATTGCTCCCCCTGGACGTAAGTCGGCATTGTGACTACTATATTCAATCCCGATGCAATTTCTGTGTTTCATCGTCAATATGAAGCTGCAAGGGTGGCAGTAAACCCCCGTGGTGCGTCGCAATCTAATACTGGCCTCTCATGAAATGCACGTATACTGACTGTTTGAAGCATTGCTCCCCCTGAACGAAAGTCGGCATTGTGCCTACTATATTCAATCCCGATGCAATTTCTGTGTTTCATCGTCAATATGAAGCTCCAAGTGTTACAGTAAACACCCAGTGGTGCGTCGCAATCTAATACTGGCCTCTCAGGAAAGGCACGTATACAGACTGTTTGAAGCATTGCTCCCCCAGAACGAAAGTCGGCATTGTGCCTACTATATTCAATCCCGATGCAATTACTGTGTTTCATCGTCAATATGAAGCTCCATGGGTTACAGGAAACACCCAGTCGTGCGTCGCAATCTAATACTGGAATCTCAGGAAAGGCACGTATACAACTGTATGAAGCATTGCTCCCCCTGGACGTAAGTCGGCATTGTGCCTACTATATTCAATCCCGATGCAATTTCTGTGTTCCATCGTCAATATGAAGCTCCAAGGGTTACAGTAAACACCCAGTGGTGCGTCGCAATCTAATACTGGCCTCTCAGGAAAGGCACGTATACAGACTGTTTGAAGCATTGCTCCCCCTGAACGAAAGTCGGAATTGTGCCTACTATATTCAATCCCGATGCAATTACTGTGTTTCATCGTCAATATGAAGCTCCATGGGTTACAGTAAACACCCAGTGGTGCGTCGCAATCTAATACTGGCCTCTCAGGAAAAGCACGTATACAGACTGTTTGAAGCATTACTCCCCCTGAACGAAAGTCGGCATTGTGCCTACTATATTCAATCCCGAAGCAATTTCTGTGTTTCATCGTCAGTATGAATCTCCATGGGTTACAGTAAACACCCAGTGGTGCGTCGCAATCTAATACTGGCCTCTCAGGAAAGGCACGTATACAGACTGTTTGAAGCATTGCTCCCCCTGAACGAAAGTCGGCATTGTGCCTACTATATTCAATCCCGATGCAATTTCTGTGTTTCATCGTCAATATGAAGCTCCAAGGGTTACAGTAAACACCCAGTGGTACGTCGCTATCTAATACTGGCCTCTCAGGAAAGGCACGTATACAGACTGTTTGAAGCATTGCTCCCCCTGAACGAAAGTCGGCATTGTGCCTACTATATTCAATCCCGATGCAATTTCTGTGTTTCATCGTCAATATGAAGCTCCATGGGTTACAGTAAACATCCAGTGGTGCGTCGCAATCTAATACTGGCCTCTCAGGAAAGGCACGTATACAGACTGTTTGAAGCATTGCTCCCCCTGAACGAAAGTCGGCTTTGTGCCTACTATATTCAATCCCGATGCTATTTCTGTGTTTCATCGTCAATATGAAGCTCCATGGGTTACAGTAAACACCCAGTGGTGCGTCGCAATCTAATACTGGCCTCTCAGGAAAGGCACGTATACAGACTGTTTGAAGCATTGCTCCCCCTGAACCAAAGTTGGCATTGTACCTACTATATTCAATCCCGATGCAAGTTCTGTGTTTCATCGTCAATATGAAGCTCCATGGGTTACAGTAAACACCCTGTGGTGCGTCGCAATCTAATACTGGCCTCTCAGGAAAGGCACGTATACAGACTGTTTGAAGCATTACTCCCCCTGAACGAAAGTCGGCATTGTGCCTACTATATTCAATCCCGAAGCAATTTCTGTGTTTCATCGTCAGTATGAATCTCCATGGGTTACAGTAAACACCCAATGGTGCGTCGCAATCTAATACTGGCCTCTCAAGAAAGGCACGTATACAGACTGTTTGAAGCATTGCTCCCCCTGAACGAAAGTCGGCATTGTGCCTACTATAATCAATCCCGATGCAATTTCTGTGTTTCATCGTCAATATGAAGCTCCAAGGGTTACAGTAAACACCCAGTGGTACGTCGCTATCTAATACTGGCCTCTCAGGAAAGGCACGTATACAGACTGTTTGAAGCATTGCTCCCCCTGAACGAAAGTCGGCATTGTGCCTACTATATTCAATCCCGATGCAATTTCTGTGTTTCATCGTCAATATGAAGCTCCATGGGTTACAGTAAACATCCAGTGGTGCGTCGCAATCTAATACTGGCCTCTCAGGAAAGGCACGTATACAGACTGTTTGAAGCATTGCTCCCCCTGAACGAAAGTCGGCTTTGTGCCTACTATATTCAATCCCGATGCTATTTCTGTGTTTCATCGTCAATATGAAGCTCCATGGGTTACAGTAAACACCCAGTGGTGCGTCGCAATCTAATACTGGCCTCTCAGGAAAGGCACGTATACAGACTGTTTGAAGCATTGCTCCCCCTGAACCAAAGTTGGCATTGTGCCTACGATATTCAATCCCGATGCAATTTCTGTGTTTCATCGTTAATATGAAGCTCCATGGGTTACAGTAAACACCCAGTGGTGCGTCGCAATCTAATACTGGCCTCTCAGGAAAGGCACGTATACAGACTGTTTGAAGCATGACTCCCCCTGAACGAAAGTCGGCATTGTGCCCACTATATTCAATCCCGATGCAATTTCTGTGTTTCATCGTCAATATGATGCTCCAAGGGTTACAGTAAACACCCAGTGGTGCGTCGCAATCTAATACTGGCCTCTCAGGAAAGGCACGTATACAGACTGTTTGAAGCATTGCTCCCCCTGAACGAAAGTCGGCATTGTGCCTACTATATTCAATCCCGATGCAATTTCTACGTTTCTTCGTCAATATGAAGCACCATGGGTTACAGTAAACACCCAGTGGTGCGTCGCAATCTAATACTGGCCTCTCAGAAAAGGCACGTATACAGACTGTTTGAAGCATTACTCCCCCTGAACGAAAGTCGGCAATGTGTCTACTATATTCAATCCCGATGCAATTTCTGTGTTTCATCGTCAATGTGAAGCTCCATGGGTTACAGTAAACATTCAGTCGTGCGTCGCAATCTAATACTGGAATCTCAGGAAAGGCACGTATACAACTGTATGATGCATTGCTCCTCCTGGACGTAAGTCAGCATTGTGCCCACTATATTCAATCCCGATGCAATTACTGTGTTTCATCGTCAATATGAAGCTCCATGGGTTACAGTAAACACCCAGTGGTGCGTCGCAATCTAATACTGGCCTCTCAGGAAAAGCACGTATACAGACTGTTTGAAGCATTGCTCCCCCTGAACGAAAGTCGGCATTGTGCCTACTATATTCAATACCGAAGCAATTTCTGTGTTTCATCGTCAGTATGAATCTCCATGGGTTACAGTAAACACTCAGTGGTGTGTCGCAATCTAATACTGGCCTCTCAGGAAAGGCACATATACTGACCGATTGCAGCATTGCTCCCCATGAACGAAAGTCGACATTGTGCCTACTATTTTCAATCCCGATGCAATTTCTGTGTTTCATTGTCAATATGAAGCTCCAAGGGTTACAGTAAACACCCAGTGGTGCGTCGCAATCTAATACTGGCCTCTCAGGAAAGGCACGTATACAGACTGTTTGAAGCATTGTTCCCCCTGAACGAAAGTCGGCATTGTGCCTACTATATTCAATCTCGATGCAATTTCTGTGTTTCATCGTCAATATGAAGCTCCATGGGTTACAGTAAACACCCAGTCGTGCGTCGCAATCTAATACTGGAATCTCAGGAAAGGCACGTATACAACTGTATGAAGCATTGCTCCCCCTGGACGTAAGTCAGCATTGTGCCTACTATATTCAATCCCGATGCAATTTCTGTGTTTATCGTCAATATGAAGCTCCATGGGTTACAGTAAACACCCAGTGATGCGTCGCAATCTAATACTGGCCTCTCTGTAACGGCACATATTCAGACTGTTTGAAGCATTACTCCCCCTGAACAAAAGTGGGCATTGTGCCAACTATATTCAATCCCGATGCAATTTCTGTGTTTCATCGTCAATATGAAGCTCCATGGGTTACAGTAAACACCCAGTGGTGCGTCGCAATCTAATACTGGCCTCTCACGAAGGGCACATATACTGACTGTTTGAAGCATTGCTCCCCCTGAACGAAAGTCGACATTGTGCCTACTATATTCAATCCCGATGCAATTTCTGTGTTTCATCGTCAATATGAAGCTCCAAGGGTTACAGTAAACACCCAGTGGTGCGTCGCAATCTAATACTGGCCTCTCAGGAAAGGCACGTATACAGACTGTTTGAAGCATTGCTCCCCCTGATCGAAAGTCGGCATTGTGCCTACTATATTAAATCCCGATGCAATTTCTGTGTTTCATCGTCTATATGAAGCTCCATGGGTTACAGTAAACACCCAGTGATGCGTCGCAATCTAATACTGGCCTCTCAGGAAAGGCACGTATACAGACTGTTTGAAGCATTGCTCCCCCTCAACGAAAGTCGGCATTGTGCCTACTATATTCAATCCCGATGCAATTTCTGTGTTTCATCGTCAATATGAAGCTCCATGGGTTACAGTAAACACCCAGTCGTGCGTCGCAATCTAATACTGGAATCTCAGGAAAGGCACGTATACAACTGTATGAAGCATTGCTCCCCCTGGACGTACGTCGGCATTGTGCCTACTATATTCAATCCCGATGCAATTTCTGTGTTTCATCGTCAATATGAAGCTCCAAGGGTTACAGTAAACACCCAGTGGTGCGTCGGAATCTAATAATGGCCTCTCAGGAAAGGCACGTATACAGACTGTTTGTAGCATTGCTCCCCCTGAACGAAAGTCGGCATTGTGCCTACTATATTCAATCCCGATGCAATTACTGTGTTTCATCGTCAATATGAAGCTCCATGGATTACAGTAAACACCCAATGGTGCGTCGCAATCTAATACTGGCCTCTCAGGAAAAGCACGTATACAGACTGTTTGAAGCATTACTCCCCCTGAACGAAAGTCGGCATTGTGCCTACTATATTCAATCCCGATGCAATTTCTGTGTTTCATCGTCAGTATGAATCTCCATGGGTTACGGTAAACACCCAGTGGTGCGTCGCAATCTAATACTGGCCTCTCAGGAAAGGCACGTATACAGACTGTTTGAAGCATTGCTCCCCCTGAACGAAAGTCGGCATTCTGCCTACTATATTCAATCCCGATGCAATTTCTGTGTTTCATCGTCAATATGAAGCTCCAAGGGTTACAGTAAACACCCAGTGGTACGTCGCTATCTAATACTGGCCTCTCAGGAAAGGCACGTATACAGACTGTTTGAAGCATTGCTCCCCCTGAACGAAAGTCGGCATTGTGCCTACTATATTCAATCCCGATGCAATTTCTGTGTTTCATCGTTAATATGAAGCTCCATGGGTTACAGTAAACATCCAGTGGTGCGTCGCAATCTAATACAGGCCTCTCAGGCAAGGCACGTATACAGACTGTTTGAAGCATTGCTCCCCCTGAACGAAAGTCGCATTGTGCCTACTATATTCAATCCCGATGCTATTTCTGTGTTTCATCGTCAATATGAAGCTCCATGGGTTACAGTAAACACCCAGTGGTGCGTCGCAATCTAATACTGGCCTCTCAGGAAAGGCACGTATACAGACTGTTTGAAGCATTACTCCCCCTGAACGAAAGTCGGCATTGTGCCTACTATATTCAATCCCAATCCAATTTCTGTGTTTCATCGTCAATATGATGCTCCAAGGGTTACAGTAAACACCCAGTGGTGCGTCGCATTCTACATTCTAATACTGGCTTCTCAGGAAAGGCACGTATACAGACTGTTTGAAGCATTGCTCCCCCTGAACGCAAGTCGGCATTGTGCCTACTATATTCAATCACGATGCAATTTCTGTGTTTCTTCGTCAATATGAAGCTCCATGGGTTACAGTGAACACCCAGTGGTGCGTCGCAATCTAATACTGGCCTCTCAGGAAAGGCACGTATACAGACAGTTTGAAGCATTACTCCCCCTGAACGAAGGTCGGCAATGTGCCTACTATATTCAATCCCGATGCAATTTCTGTGTTTCATCGTCAATATGAAGCTCCATGGGTTACAGTAAACATTCAGTCGTGTGTCGCAATCTAATACTGGAATCTCAGGAAAGGCACGTATACAACTGTATGCTGGATTGCTCCCCCTGGACGTAAGTCAGCATTGTGCCTACTATATTCAATCCCGATGCAATTACTGTGTTTCATCGTCAATATGAAGCTCCAAGGGTTACAGTAAACACCCAGCGGTAAGTCGCAGTCTAATACTGGCCTCTCAGTAACGGCACATATACAGACTGTTTGAAGCAATGCTCCCCCTGGACGTAAGTCGGCATTGTGCATACTATATTCAATCACGATGCAATTTCTGTGTTTCATCGTCAATATGAAGCTCGAAGGGTTACACTAAACACCCAGTGGTGCGTCGCAATCTAATACTGGCCTCTCAGGAAAAGCACGTATACAGACTGTATGAAGCATTACTCCCTCTGGACGTAAGTCGGCATTGTGCCTACTATATTCAATCCCGATGCAATTCCTGTGTTTGATCGTCAATATGAAGCTCCAAGGGTTACAGAAAACACCCTGAGGTGCGTCGCAATCTAATACTGGCCTCTCAGTAACGGCACGTATACAGACTGTTTGAAGCATTGCTCCCCCTGGACTTATGTCGGTATTGTGCCTACTATATTCAATCCCGATGCAATTTCTGTTTTTCATCGTCAATATGATGCTCCAAGGGTTACAGTAAACACCCAGTGGTGCGTCGCAATCTAATACTGGCCTCTCAGTAACGGCACATATACAGACTGTTTGAAGCATTACTCCCCCTGGACGTAAGTCGGCATTATGCCTTTTACATTCAATCCCGATGCAATTTCTGTGTTTCATCGTCAATATGAAGCTCCAAGGGTTACAGTAAACACCCAGTGGTGCGTCGCAATCTAATACTGGCCTCTCAGTAACGGCACCTATACAGACTGTTTGAAGCATTGCTGCCCCTGGACGTAAGTCGGCATTGTGCCTACTGTATTCAATCCCGATGCAATTTCTGTGTTTCATCGTCAATATGAAGCTCCAAGGGTTACAGTAAACACCCAGTGGTGCGTCGCAATCTAATAAAGGCCTCTCAGGAAAGGCACGTATACAGACTGATTGAAGCATTACTCCCCCTGGACGTAAGTCGGCAATGTGCCTACTATATTCAATCTCAATGCAATTTCTGTGTTTCATCGTCAATATGAAGCTTTAAGGGTTACAGTAAACACCCAGTGGTGCGTCGCAATCTAATACTGGCCTCTCAGGAAAGGCACGTACACAGACTGTTAGAAGCATTGCTCCCCCTAGACGTAAGTTGGCATTGTGCCTACTATATTCAATCCCGATGCAATTTCTGTGTTTCATCGTCAATATGAAGCTCCAAGGGTTACAGTAAACACCCAGTGGTGAGTCGTAATCTAATATTGGCCTCTCAGGAAAGGCACGTATACAGACTGTTTGTAGCATTACTCTCCCTGGACGTAAGTCGGCATTGTGCCTACTATATTCAATCCCGATGCAATTTCTGTGATTCATCTTCAACATGAAGCTCCAAGGGTTACGATAAATACCCAGTGGTGCGTCGCAATCTAATACTGGCCTTTTAGGTAAGGCACGTATACAGACTGTTTGTAGCGTTACTCCCCCTGGACGTAAGTCGGCATTGTGCCTACTATATTCAATCCCGATGCAATTTCTGTCTTTTATTCTCAATATGAAGCTCCAAGGGTTACAGTAAACACCCAGTGGTGCGTCGCAATCTAATACTGGCCTCACAGTAACGGCACGTATACAGACTGTTTGAAGCATTGCTCCCCCTGGACGTAAGTCGGCATTGTGCCTTCTATATTCAATCCCGATGCAATTTCTGTGTTTCATCGTCAATATGAAGCTCCAAGGGATACAGTAAACACCCAGTGGTGCGTCGAAATCTAATACTGGACTCTCAGTAACGGCACTAATACAGACTGTTTAAACCATTGCTCCCCGAGGACGTAAGTCGGCATTGTGCCTACTATATTCAATCCCGTTGCAATTTCTGTGTTTCATCGTCAATATGAAGTTCCAAGGGTTACAGTAAACACCCAGTGGTGCATCGTAATCTAATACTGGCCTCTTAGTAACGGCACGTAAACAGACTGCTTGAAGCATTGCTCCCCCTGGACGTAAGTCAGCATTGTGACTACTATATTCAATCCCGATGCAATTTCTGTGTTTCATCGTCAATATGAAGCTCCAAGGGTGGCAGTAAACCCTCGTGGTGCGTCGCAATCTAATACTGGCCTCTCAGGAAAGGCACGTATACAGACTGTTTGAAGCATTGCTCCCCCTGAACGGAAGTCGGCATTGTGCCTACTATATTCAATCCCGATGCAATTACTGTGTTTCATCGTCAATATGAAGCTCCAAGGGTTACAGTAAACACCCAGTGGTGCGTCGCAGTCTAATACTGGCCTCTCAGGAAAGGCACATATACAGACTGTTTGAAGCATTACTCCCCCTGAACGAAAGTCAGCAATGTGCCTACTATATTCAATCCCGATGCAATTTCTGTGTTTCATCGTCAATATGTAGCTCCATGGGTTACAGTAAACACCCAGTCGTGCGTCGCAATCTAATACTGGAATCTCAGGAAAGGCACGTATACAACTAAATGAAGCATTGCTCCCCCTGGACGTAAGTCAGCATTGTGCCTACTATATTCAATCCCGATGAAATTTCTGTGTTTCATCGTCAATATGAAGCTCCAAGGGTTACAGTAAACACCCAGTGGTGCGTCGCAATCTAATACTGGCCTCTCAGGAAAGGCACGTTTACAGACTGTTTGAAGCATTACTCCCCCTGAACGAAAGTGGGCATTGTGCCTACTATATTCAATCCCGATGCAAATTCTGTGTTTCATCGTCAATATGAAGCTCCATGGGTTACACTAAACACCCAGTGGTGCGTCGCAATCTAATACTGGCCTCTCAGGAAAGGCACATATCCTGACTGTTTGAAGCATTGCTCCCCCTAAACGGAAGTCGACATTGTGCCTACTATATTCAATCCCGATGCAATTTCTGTGTTTCATCGTCAATATGAAGCTCCAAGGGTTACAGTAAACACCCAGTGGTGCGTCGCAATCTAATACTGGCCTCTCAGGACAGGCACGTATACAGACTGTTTGAAGCATTGCTCCCCCTGAACGAAAGTCGGCATTGTGCCTACTATATTCAATCCCGATGCAATTTCTGTGTCTCATCGTCAATATGAAGCTCCAAGGGTTACAGTAAACACCCAGTGGTGCGTCGCAATCTAATACTGGCCTCTATGTAACGGCACGTATACAGACTGTTTGAAGCATTGCTCCCCCTAGACGGAAGTCGGCATTGTGCCTACTATATTCAATCCCGATGCAATTTCTGTGTTTCATCGTCAATATGAAGCTCCATGGGTTACAGTAAACACCCAGTGGTGCGTCGCAATCTAATACTGGCCTCTCAGGAAAGGTACGTATACAGACTGTTTAAAGCATTACCCACCCTGAACGAACGTCGGCATTGTGCCTACTATATTCAATCCCGATGCAATGTCTGTGGATCATCGTCAGTATGAAGCTCCATGGGTTACATTAAACACGCAGTGGTGCGTCGCAATCTAATACTGGCCTCTCAGGAAAGGCACGTATACAGACTGTTTGAAGCGTTGCTCCCCCTGAACGAAAGTCGGCATTATGCCTACTATATTCAATCCCGAAACAATTTCTGTGTTTCATCGTCAATATGAACCTCCAAGGGTTACAGTAAACACCCAGTGGTGCGTCGCAATCTAATACTGGCCTCTCAGGAAAGGCACGTATACAGACAGTTTGAAGCATTACTCCCCCTGAACGAAAGTCGGCATTGTGCCTACTATATTCAATCCCGATGCAATTTCTGTGTTTCATCGTCAATATGAAGCTCCAAGGGTTACAGTAAACACCCAGTGGTGCGTCGCAGTCTAATACTGGCCTCTCAGGAAAGGCACGTATACAGACTGTTTGAAGCATTACTCCCCCTGGACGTAAGTCAGCATTGTGCCTACTATATTCAATCCCGATGCAATTACTGTATTTCATCGTCAATATGAAGCTCCAAGGGTTACAGTAAACACCCAGCGGTAAGTCGCAGTCTAATACTGGCCTCTCAGTAACGGCACATATACAGACCGTTTGAAGCATTGCTCCCCCTGGACGTAAGTCGGCATTGTGCATATTATATTCAATCCCGATTCATATTCGGTGTTTCATCGTCAATATGAAGCTCACAGGGTTACACTAAACACCCAGTGGTGCGTCGCAATTAAATACTGGCCTCTCAGTAACGGCACATATACAGACTGTTTGAACCATTACTCCCCCTGGACGTAAGTCGGCATTGTGCCTACTATATTCAATCCCGATGCAGTTTCTGTGTTTCATCGTCAATATGAAGCTCCAAGGGTTACAGTAAACACCCAGTGGTGCGTCGCAATCTAATACTGGCTTCTCAGTAACGGCACGTATACAGACTGTTTGAAGCATTGCTGCCCCTGGACGTAAGTCGGCATTGTGCTTACTATATTCAATCCCGATGCAATTTCTGTGTTTCATCGTCAATATGAAGCTCCAAGGGTTACAGTAAACACCCAGTGGTGCGTCGCAATCTAATACTGGCCTCTCAGGAAAGGCACGTATACAGACTGATTGAAGCATTACTCCCCCTGGACGTAAGTCGGCATTGTGCCTACTATATTCAATCTCAATGCAATTTCTGTGTTTCATCGTCAATATGAAGCTCCAAGTGTTACAGTAAACACCCAGTGGTGCGTCGCAATCTAATACTGGAGTCTCAGGAAAGGCACGTATACAGACTGTTTGTAGCATTACTCTCCCTGGACGTAAGTCGGCATTGTGCCTACTATATTCAATCCCGATGCAATTTCTGTGTTTCATCGTCAATATGAAGCTCCAAGGGTTACGGTAAATACCCAGTGGTCCGTCGCAATCTAATACTGGCCTTTTAGGAAAGGCACGTATACAGACTGTTTGAAGCGTTACTCCCCCTGGACGTAAGTCGGCATTGTGCCTACTATATTCAATCCCGATGCAATTTCTGGCTTTTATTCTCAATATGAAACTCCAAGGGTTACAGTAAACACCCAGTGGTGCGTCGCAATCTTATACTGGCCTCACAGTAACGGCACGTATACAGACTGTTTGAAGCATTGTTCCCCTGGACGTAAGTCTGCATTGTGCCTTCTATATTCAATCCCGTTGAAATTTCTGTGTTTCATCGTCAATATGAAGCTACAAGGGATACAGTAAACACCCAGTGATGCGTCGAAATCTAATACTGGACTCTCAGTAACGGCACTTATACAGACTGTTTAAACCATTGCTCCCCGAGGACGTAAGTCGGCATTGTGCCTACTATATTCAATCCCGTTGCAATTTCTGTGTTTCATCGTCAATATGAAGTTCCAAGGGTTACAGTAAACACCCAGTGGTGCGTCGCAATCTAATACTGGCCTCTTATTAACGGCACGTAAACAGACTGTTTGAAGCATTGCTCCCCCTGGACGTGAGTCGGCATTGTGACTACTATATTCAATCCCGATACAATTTCTGTGTTTCATCGTCAATATGAAGCTCCAAGGGTGGCAGTAAACCCCCGTGGTGCGTCGCAATCTAATACTGGCCTCTCAGGAAAGGCACGTATACAGACTGTTTGAAGCATTGCTCCCCCTGAACGAAAGTCGGCATTGTGCCTACTATATTCAATCCCGATGCAATTTCTGTGTTTCATCGTCAATATGAAGCTCCAAGGGTTACAGTAAACACCCAGTGGTGCGTCGCAATCTAATACTGGCCTCTCTGTAACGGCACGTATACAGACTGTTTGAAGCATTACTCCCCCTGAACGAAAGTGGGCATTGTGCCTACTATATTAAATCCCGATGCAATTTCTGTGTTTCATCGTCAATATAAAGCTCCATGGGTTACAGTAAACACCCAGTGGTGCGTCGCAATCTAATACTGGCCTCTCAGGAAAGGCACATACACTGACTGTTTGAAGCATTGCTCCCCCTGAACGAAAGTCGGCATTGTGCCTACTATATTCAATCCCGAAACAATTTCTGTGTATCATCGTCAATATGAAACTCCAAGGGTTACAGTAAACACCCAGTGGTGCGTCGCAATCTAATACTGGCCTCTCAGGAAAGGCACGTATACAGACTGTTTGAAGCATTACTCCCCCTGAACGAAAGTCGGCATTGTGCCTACTATATTCAATCCCGATGCAATTTCTGTGTTTCATCGTCAATATGAAGCTCCAAGGGTTACAGTAAACACCCAGTGGTGCGTCGCAGTCTAATACTGGCCTCTCAGGAAAGGCACGTATACAGACTGTTTGAAGCATTGCTCCCCCTGGACGTAAGTCAGCATTGTGCCTACTATATTCAATCCCGATGCAATTACTGTATTTCATCGTCAATATGAAGCTCCAAGGGTTACAGTAAACACCCAGCGGTAAGTCGCAGTCTAATACTGGCCTCTCAGTAACGGCACATATACAGACCGTTTGAAGCAATGCTTCCCCTGGACGTAAGTCGGCATTGTGCATATTATATTCAATCCCGATTCACATTCTGTGTTTCATCGTCAATATGAAGCTCACAGGGTTACACTAAACACCCAGTGGTGCGTCGCAATCTAATACTGGCCTCTCAGTAACGGCACATATACAGACTGTTTGAAGCATTACTCCCCCTGGACGTAAGTCGGCATTGTGCCTACTATATTCAATCCCGATGCAATTTCTGTGTTTCATCGTCAATATGAAGCTCCAAGGGTTACAGTAAACACCCAGTGGTGCGTCGCAATCTAATACTGGCTTCTCAGTAACGGCACGTATACAGACTGTTTGAAGCATTGCTGCCCCTGGACGTAAGTCGGCATTGTGCTTACTATATTCAATCCCGATGCAATTTCTGTGTTTCATCGTCAATATGAAGCTCCAAGGGTTACAGTAAACACCCAGTGGTGCGTCGCAATCTAATACTGGCCTCTCAGGAAAGGCACGTATACAGACTGATTGAAGCATTACTCCCCCTGGACGTAAGTCGGCATTGTGCCTACTATATTCAATCTCAATGCAATTTCTGTGTTTCATCGTCAATATGAAGCTCCAAGTGTTACAGTAAACACCCAGTGGTGCGTCGCAATCTAATACTGGAGACTCAGGAAAGGCACATACACAGACTGTTTGAAGCATTGCTCCTCCTAGACGTAAGTTGGCATTGCGCCTACTATATTCAATCCCGATGCAATTTCTGTGTTTCATCGTCAATATGAAGTTCCAAGGGTTACAGTAAACACCCAGTGGTGCGTCGCAATCTAATACTGGCATCTCAGGAAAGGCACGTATACAGACTGTTTGAAGCATTACTCCCCCTGAACGAAAGTGGGCATTGTGCCTACTATATTCAATCCCGATGCAATTTCTGTGTTTCATCGTCAATATGAAGCTCCAAGGGTTACGGTAAATACCCAGTGGTCCGTCGCAATCTAATACTGGCCTTTTAGGAAAGGCACGTATACAGACTGTTTGAAGCGTTACTCCCCCTGGACGTATGTCGGCATTGTGCCTACTATATTCAATCCCGATGCAATTTCTGGCTTTTATTCTCAATATGAAACTCCAAGGGTTACAGTAAACACCCAGTGGTGCGTCGCAATCTAATACTGGCCTCACAGTAACGGCACGTATACATTCTCTTTGAAGCATTGTTCCCCTGGACCTAAGTCTGCATTGTGCCTTCTATATTCAATCCCGATGAAATTTCTGTGTTTCATCGTCAATATGAAGCTACAAGGGATACAGTAAACACCCAGTGATGCGTCGAAATCTAATACTGGACTCTCAGTATTGGCACTTATACAGACTGTTTAAACCATTGCTCCCCGAGGACGTAAGTCGGCATTGTGCCTACTATATTCAATCCCGTTGCAATTTCTGTGTTTCATCGTCAATATGAAGCTCCAAGGGTTACAGTAAACACCCAGTGGTGCGTCGCAATCTAATACTGGCATCTCAGGAAAGGCACGTATACAGACTGTTTGAAGCATTACTCCCCCTGAACGAAAGTGGGCATTGTGCCTACTATATTCAATACCGATGCAATTTCTGTGTTTCATCGTCAATATGAAGCTCCATGGGTTACAGTAAACACCCAGTCGTGCGTCGCAATCTAATACTGGAATCTCAGGAAAGGCACGTATACAACTGTATAAAGCATTGCTCCCCCTGGACGTAAGTCGGCATTGTGCCTACTATATTCAATCCCGATGCAATTTCTGTGTTTCATCGTCAATATGAAGCTCCAAGGGTTACAGTAAACACCCAGTGGTGCGTCGCAATCTAATACTGGCCTCTCTGTAACGGCACGTATACAGACTGTTTGAAGCATTACTCCCCCTGAACGAAAGTGGGCATTGTGCCTACTATATTAAATCCCGATGCAATTTCTGTGTTTCATCGTCAATATGAAGCTCCATGGGTTACAGTAAACACCCAGTGGTGCGTCGCAATCTAATACTGGCCTCTCAGGAAAGGCACATACACTGACTGTTTGAAGCATTGCTCCCCCTGAACGAAAGTCGACATTGTGCCTACTATATTCAATCCCGATCCAATTTCTGTGTTTCATCGTCAATATGAAGCACCAAGGGTTACAGTAAACACCCAGTGGTGCGTCGCAATCTAATACTTGCCTCTCAGGAAAGGCACGTATGCAGACTGTTTGAAGCATTGCTCCCCCTGAACGAAAGTCGGCATTGTGCATACTATATTCAATCCCGATGCAATTTCTGTGTTTCATCGTCAATATGAAGCTCCATGGATTACAGTAAACACCCAGTGGTGCGTCGCAATCTAATACTGGCCTCTCAGGAAAGGCACGTATACAGACTGTTTGAAGCATTACTCCCCCTGTACGAAAGCCAGCATTGTGCCTACTATATTCAATCCCGATGCAATTTCTGTGTTTCTTCGTCAATATGAAGCTCCATGGGTTACAGTAAACACCCAGTGGTGCGTCGCAATCTAAGACTGGCCTCTCAGTAAAGGCACGTATACAGACTGTTTGAAGCATTACTCCCCCTGAACGAAAGTCGGCAATGTGCCTACTATATTCAATCCCGATGCAATTTCTGTGTTTCATCGTCAGTATGAAGCTCCAAGGATTACAGTAAACACCCAGTGGTGCGTCGCAGTCTAATACTGGCCTCTCAGGAAAGGCACGTATACAGACTGTTTGAAGCATTGCTCCCCCTGAACGAAAGTCGGCATTGTGCCTACTATATTCAATCCCGATCCAATTTCTGTGTTTCATCGTCAATATGAAGCTCCATGGGTTACAGTAAACACCCAGTGGTGCGTCGTAATCTAATTCTGGCCTCTCAGGAAAGGCACGTATACAGACTGTTTGAAGCATTGCTCCCCCTGAACGAAAGCCAGCATTGTGCCTACTATATTCAATCCCGATGCAATTTCTGTGTTTCATCGTCAATATGAAGCTCCAAGGGTTACAGTAAACACCCAGTGGTGCGTCACAATCTAATACTGGCCTCTCAGGAAAGGCACGTATACAGACCGTTTGAAGCATTGCTCCCCCTGGACGTACGTCGGTATTGTGCCTACTATATTCAATCCCGATGCAATTTCTGTGTTTCATCGTCAATATGAAGCTCCAAGGGTTACAGTAAACACCCAGTGGTGCGTCGCAATCTAATACTGGCCTCTCAGGAAAGGCACGTTTACAAACTTTTGAAGCATTGCTCCCCCTGAACGAAAGTCGGCATTGTGCCTACTATATCCAATCCCGATGCAATTTCTGTGTTTCATCGTCAATATGAAGCTCCATGGGTTACAGTAAACACCCAGTCCTGCGTCGCAATCTAATACTGGAATCTCATGAAAGGCACGTATACAGACTGTTTGAAGCATTGCTCCCCCTGAACGAAAGTCGGCATTGTGCCTACTATATTCAATCCCGATGCAATTTGTGTGTTTCATCGTCAATATGAAGCTCCATGGGATACAGTAAACACCCAGTGGTGCGTCGCAATCTAATACTGGCCTCTCAGGAAAGGCACGTATACAGACTGTTTGAAGAATTGCTCCCCCTGAACGAAAGTCGGCATTGTGCCTACTATATTCAATACCGATGCAATTTCTGTGTTTCATCGTCAATATGAAGCTCCAAGGGTTACAGTAAACACCCAGTGGTTCGTCGCAGTCTAATTCTGGCCTCTCAGGGAAGGCACGTATACAGACTGTTTGAAGTATTGCTCCCCCTGGATGTAAGTCGGCATTGTGCCTACTATACTCAATCCCGATGCAATTTCTGTGTTTCATCGTCAATATTAAACTCCAAGGGTTACAGTAAATACCCAGTCAATATGAAGCTCCAAGGGTTACAGTAAACACCCAGTGGTGCGTCGCAATCTAATACTGGCCTCTCAGGAAAGGCAAGTATACAGACTGTTTGAAGCATTCCTCCCCCTGGACGTATGTCGGCATTGTGCCTACTATATTCAATCCCGATGCAATTACTGTGTTTCATCGTCAATATGAAGCTCCATGGGTTACAGTAAACACCCAGTGGTGCGTCGCAATCTAATACTGGCCTCTCAGGAAAGGCACGTATACAGACTGTTTGAAGCATTACTCCCCCTGAACGAAAGTCGGCATTGTGCCTACTATATTCAATCCCGATGCAATTTCTGTGTTTCATCGTCAATATGAAGTGCCATGGGTTACAGTAAACATCCAGTGGTGTGTCGCAATATAATACTGGCCTCTCAGGAAAGGCACGTATACAGACTGTTTGAAGCATTACTCCCCCTGAACGAAAGTCGGCATTGTGCCTACTATATTCAATCCCGATGCAATTTCTGTGTTTCATCGTCAATATGAAGTTCCATGGGTTACAGTAAACATCCAGTGGTGTGTCGCAATCTAATACTGGCCTCTCAGGAAAGGCACGTATACAGACTGTTTGAAGCATTGCTCCCCCTCAACGAAAGTCGGCATTGTGCCTACTATATTCAATCCCGATAGAATTTCTGTGTTTCATCGTCAATATGAAGCTCCATGGGTTTCAGTAAACACCCAGTGGTGCGTCGCAATCTAATGCTGGCCTCTCAGCAAAGGCACGTATACAGACTGTTTCAGGCATTACTCCCCCTGAACGAAAGTCGGCATTGTGCCTACTATAATCAATCCCGATGCAATTTCTGTGTTTCATCGTCAATATGATGTTCCATGTGTTACAGTAAACATCCAGTGGTGTGTCGCAATCTAATACTGGCCTCTCAGGAAAGGCACGTATACAGACTGTTTGAAGCATTGCTCCCCCTGAACGAAAGTCGGCATTGTGCCTACTATATTCAATCCCGATGCAATGTCTGTGTTTCATCGTCAATATGAAGCTCCATGGGATACAGTAAACACCCAGTGGTGCGTCGCAATCTAATACTGGCCTCTCAGGAAAGGCACGTATACAGACTGTTTGAAGAATTGCTCCCCCTGAACGAAAGTCGGCATTGTGCCTACTATATTCAATACCGATGCAATTTCTGTGTTTCATCGTCATAATGAAGCTCCAAGGGTTACAGTAAACACCCAGTGGTGCGTCGCAGTCTAATTCTGGCCTCTCAGGGAAGGCACGTATACAGACTGTTTGAAGTATTGCTCCCCCTGGACGTAAGTCGGCATTGTGCCTACTATATTTAATCCCGATGCAATTTCTGTGTTTCATCGTCAATATTAAACTCCAAGGGTTACAGTAAATACCCAGTGGTGCGTCGCTATCTAATACTGTCCTCACAGTAACAGCACGTATACAGACGGTTTGAAGCTTTGCTCCCCCTGGACGTAAGTCGGCATTGTGCCTACTATATTCAATCCCGATGCAATTTCTGTGTTTGATCGTCAATATAAAGCACCAAGGGTTACAGTAAACACCCAGTGGTGCGTCGCAATCTAATACTGGCCTCTCAGGAAAGGCACGTATACAGACTGTTTGAAGCATTGCTCCCCCTGAACGAAAGTCGGCATTGTACCTACTATATTAAATCGCGATGCAATTTCTGTGTTTGATCGTCAATATGAAGCTCCAAGGGTTACAGTAAACACCCAGTGGTGCGTCGCAATCTAATACTGGCCTCTCAGGAAAGGCACGTATATAGACTGTTTGAAGCATTGCTCCCCCTCAACGAAAGTCGGCATTGTGCCTACTATATTCAATCCCGATGCAATTTCTGTGTTTCATCGTCAATATGAAGCTCCATGGGTTACAGTAAACACCCAGTGGTGCGTCGCAATCTAATACTGGCCTCTCAGGAAAGGCACGTATACAGACTGTTTGAAGCATTGCTCCCCCTGAACGAAAGTCGGCATTGTGCCTACTATATCCAATCCCGATGCAATTTCTGTGTTTCATCGTCAATATGAAGCTCCAAGGGTTACAGTAAACACCCAGTGGTGCGTCGCAATCTAATACTGGCCTCTCAGGAAAGGCAAGTATACAGACTGTTTGAAGCATTCCTCCCCCTGGACGTATGTCGGCATTGTGCCTACCATATCAATCCCGATGCAATTACTGTGTTTCATCGTCAATATGAAGCTCCAAGGGTTACAGTAAACACCCAGTGGTGCGTCGCACTCTAATACTGGCCTCTCAGTAACGGCACATATACAGACTGTTTGAAGCAATGCTCCCCCTAAACGTAAGTCGGCATTGTGCATACAATATTCAATCCCGATGCAATGTCTGTGTTTCATCGTCAATATGAAGCTCCAAGGGTTACAGTATACACCCAGTGGTGCGTCGCAATCTAATACTGGCCTCTCAGGAAAGGCACGTTTACAGACTGTTTGAAGCATTGCTCCCCCTGAACGAAAGTCGGCATTGTGCCTACTATATCCAATCCCGGTGCAATTTCTGTGTTTCATCGTCAATATGATGCTCCATGGGTTACAGTAAACACCCAGTCCTGCGTCGCAATCTAATACTGGAATCTCATGAAAGGCACGTATACAATTGTATGAAGCATTGCTCCCCCTGGACGTAAGTCGGCATTGTGCCTACTATATTCAATCCCGATGCAATTTCTGTGTTTCATCGTCAATATGAAGCTCCAAGGGTTACAGTAAACACCCAGTGGTGCGTCGCAATCTAATACTGGCCTCTCAGGAAAGGCACGTATACAGACTGTTTGAAGCATTACTCCCCCTGAACGAAAGTCGGCATTGTGCCTACTATATTCAATCCCGATGCAATTTCTGTGTTTCATCGTCAATATGAAGTTCCATGGGTTACAGTAAACATCCAGTGGTGTGTCGCAATCTAATACTGGCCTCTCAGGAAAGGCACGTATACAGACTGTTTGAAGCATTGCTCCCCCTGAACTAAAGTCGGCATTGTGCCTACTATATTCAATCCCGATGCAATGTCTGTGTTTCATCGTCAATATGAAGCTCCATGGGATACAGTAAACACCCAGTGGTGCGTCGCAATCTAATACTGGCCTCTCAGGAAAGGCACGTATACAGACTGTTTGAAGCATTGCTCCCCCTGAACGAAAGTCGGCATTGTGCCTACTATATTCAATACCGATGCAATTTCTGTGTTTCATCGTCAATATGAAGCTCCAAGGGTTACAGTAAACACCCAGTGGTGCGTCGCAGTCTAATACTGGCCTCTCAGGGAAGGCACGTATACAGACTGTTTGAAGTATTGCTCCCCCTGGACGTAAGTCGGCATTGTGCCTACTATATTCATTCCAGATGCAATTTCTGTGTTTCATCGTCAATATGAAACTCCAAGGGTTACAGTAAATACCCAGTGTTACGTCGCCATCTAATACTGTCCTCACTGTAACAGCACGTATACAGACTGTTTGAAGCTTTGCTCCCCCTGGACGTAAGTCGGCATTGTGCCTACTATATTCAATCCCGATGCAATTTCTGTGTTTGATCGTCAATATAAAGCTCCAAGGGTTACAGTAAACACCCAGTGGTGCGTCGCAATCTAATACTGGCCTCTCAGGAAAGGCACGTATACAGACTGTTTGAAGCATTGCTCCCGCTGAACGAAAGTCGGCATTGTGCCTACTATATTAAATCGCGATGCAATTTCTGTGTTTCTTCGTCAATATGAAGCTCCATGGGTTACAGTAAACACCCAGTGGTGCGTCGCAATCTAATACTGGCATCTCAGGAAAGGCACGTATACAGACTGTTTGAAGCATTGCTCCCCCTGAACGAATGTCGGCATTGTGCCTACTATATTCAATCCCGATGCAATTTCTGTGTTTCATTGTCAATATGAAGCTCCAAGGGTTACAGTAAACACCCAGTGGTGCGTCGCACTCTAATACTGGGCTCTCAGTAACGGCACATATACAGACTGTTTAAAGCAATGCTCCCCCTAAACGTAAGTCAGCATTGTGCATACTATATTCAATCCCGATGCAATTTCTGTGTTTCATCGTCAATATGAAGCTTCAAGGGATACAGTAAACACCCAGTGGTGCGTCGCAATCTAATACTGGACTCTCAGTAACGGCACTTATACAGACTGTTTAAACTATTGCTCCCCGAGGACGTAAGTCGGCATTGTGCCTACTATATTAAATCCCGATGCAATTTCTGTGTTTCATCGTCAATATGAAGTTCCAAGGGTTACAGTAAACACCAAGTGGTGCGTCGCAATCTAACACTGGCCTCTTAGTAACGGCACGTAAACAGACTGTTTGAAGCATTGCTCCCCCTGGACGTAAGTCGGCATTGTGACTACTATATTCAATCCCTATGCAATTTCTGTGTTTCATCGTCAATATGAAGCTCCAAGGGATACAGTAAACACCCAGTGGTGCGTCGCAATCTAATACTGGACTCTCAGTAACGGCACTTATACAGACTGTTTAAACTATTGCTCCCCGAGGACGTAAGTCGGCATTGTGCCTACTATATTAAATCCCGATGCAATTTCTGTGTTTCATCGTCAATATGAAGTTCCAAGGGTTACAGTAAACACCAAGTGGTGCGTCGCAATCTAACACTGGCCTCTTAGTAACGGCACGTAAACAGACTGTTTGAAGCATTGCTCCCCCTGGACGTAAGTCGGCATTGTGACTACTATATTCAATCCCTATGCAATTTCTGTGTTTCATCGTCAATATGAAGCTCCAAGGGTTGCAGTAAACACCCAGTGGTGCGTCGCAATCTAATACTGGCATCTAAGGAAAGGCACGTATACAGACTGTTTGAAGCATTACTCCCCCTGAACGAAAGTGGGCATTGTGCCTACTATATTCAATACCGATGCAATTTCTGTGTTTCATCGTCAATATGAAGCTCCATGGGTTACAGTAAACACCCAGTCGTGCGTCGCAATCTAATACTGGAATCTCAGGAAAGGCACGTATACAACTGTATAAAGCATTGCTCCCCCTGGACGTAAGTCGGCATTGTGCCTACTATATTCAATCCCGATGAAATTTCTGTGTTTCATCGTCAATATGAAGCTCCAAGGGTTACAGTAAACACCCAGTGGTGCGTCGCAATCTAATACTGGCCTCTCAGGAAAGGCACGTATACAGACTGTTTGAAGCATTGCTCCCCCTGAACGAAAGTCGGCCTTGTGCCTACTATATTCAATCCCGATGCAATTACTGTGTTTCATCGCTAATATGAAGCTCCATGGGTTACAGTAAACACCCAGTGGTGCGTCGCAATCTAATACTGGCCTCTCAGGAAAAGCACGTATACAGACTGTTTGAAGAATTACTCCCCCTGAACGAAAGTCGGCATTGTGCCTACTATATTCAATCCCGAAGCAATTTCTGTGTTTCCTCGTCAGTATCAATCTCCATGGGTTACAGTAAGCACCCAGTGGTGCGTCGCAATCTAATACTGGCCTCTCAGGAAAGGCACGTATACAGACTGTTTGAAGCATTGCTCCCCCTGAACGAAAGTCGGCATTGTGCCTACTATATTCAATCCCGATGCAATTTCTGTGTTTCATCGTCAATATGAAGCTCCAAGGGTTACAGTAAACACTCAGTGGTACGTCGCTATCTAATACTGGCCTCTCAGGAAAGGCACGTATACAGACTGTTTGAAGCATTGCTCCCTCTGAACGAAAGTCGGCATTGTGCCTACTATATTCAATCCCGATGCAATTTCTGTGTTTCATCGTCAATATAAAGCTCCATGGGTTACAGTAAACATCCAGTGGTGCGTCGCAATCTAATACTGGCCTCTCAGGAAAGGCACGTATACAGACTGTTTGAAGCATTGCTCCCCCTGAACGAAAGTCGGCTTTGTGCCTACTATATTCAATCCCGATGGTATTTCTGTGTTTCATCGTCAATATGAAGCTCCATGGGTTACAGTAAACACCCAGTGGTGCGTCGCAATCTAATACTGGCTTCTCAGGAAAGCCACGTATACAGACTGTTTGAAGCAGTGCTCCCCCTGAACGCAAGTCGGCATTGTGCCTACTATATTCAATCCCGATGCAATTTCTGTGTTTCATCGTCAATATGAAGCTCCATGGGTTACAGTAAACACCCAGTGGTGCGTCGCAATCTAATACTGGCCTCTCAGGAAAGGCACGTATACAGACTGTTTGAAGCATTACTCCCCCTGAACGAAAGTCGGTAATGTGCCTACTATATTCAATCCCGATGCAATTTCTGTGTTTCATCGTCAATATGAAGCTCCATGGATTACAGTAAACATTCAGTCGTGCGTCGCAATCTAATACTGGAATCTCAGGAAAGGCACGTATACAACTGTATGATGCATTGCTCCCCCTGGACGTAAGTCAGCATTGTGCCTACTATATTCAATCCCGATGCAATTACTGTGTTTCATCGTCAATATGAAGCTCCATGGGTTACAGTAAACACCCAGTGGTGTGTCGCAATCAAATACTGGCCTCTCAGGGAAGGCACATATACTGACTGTTTGAAGCATTGCTCCCCCTGAACGAAAGTCGACATTGTGCCTACTATATTCAATCCCGATGCAATATCTGTGTTTCATCGTCAATATGAAGCTCCAAGGGTTACAGTAAACACCCAGTGGTGCGTCGCAATCTAATACTGGCCTCTCAGGAAAGGCACGTATACAGACTGTTTGAAGCATTGTTCCCCCTGAACGAAAGTCGGCATTGTGCCTACTATATTCAATCCCGATGCAATTTCTGTGTTTCATCGTTAATATGAAGCTCCATGGGTTACAGTAAACACCCAGTCGTGCCTCGCAATCTAATACTGGAATCTCAGGAAAGGCACGTATACAACTAAATGAAGCATTGCTCCCTTTGGACGTAAGTCAGCATTGTGCCTACTATATTCAATCCCGATGAAATTTCTGTGTTTCATCGTCAATATGAAGCTCCAAGGGTTACAGTAAACACCCTGTGGTGCGTCGCAATCTAATACTGGCCTCTCAGGAGAGGCACGTTTACAGACTGTTTGAAGCATTACTCCCCCTGAACGAAAGTGGGCATTGTGCCTACTATATTCAATCCCGATGCAAATTCTGTGTTTCATCGTCAATATGAAGCTCCATGGGTTACACTAAACACCCAGTGGTGCGTCGCAATCTAATACTGGCCCCTCAGGAAAGGCACATATACTGACTGTTTGAAGCATTGCTCCCCCTGAACGAAAGTCGACATTGTGCCTACTATATTCAATCCCATGCAATTTCTGTGTTTCATCGTCAATATGAAGCTCCAAGGGTTACAGTAAACACGCAGTGGTGCGTCGCAATCTAATACTGGCCTCTCAGGAAAGGCACGTTTACAGACTGTTTGAAGCATTGCTCCCCCTGAACGAATGTCGGCATTGTGCCTACTATATTCAATTCCGAAACAATTTCTGTGTTTCATCGTCAATATGAACCTCCAAGGGTTACGGTAAACACCCAGTGGTGCGTCGCAATCTAATACTGGCCTCTCAGGAAAGGCACGTTTACAGACTGTTTGAAGCATTACTCCCCCTGAACGAAAGTCGGCATTGTGCCTACTATATTCAATCCCGATGCAATTTCTGTGTTTCATCGTCAATATGATCTCCAAGGGTTACAGTAAACACCCAGTGGTGCGTCGCAGTCTAATACTGGCCTCTCAGGAAAGGCACTTATACAGACTGTTTAAAGCATTACTCCCCCTGAACGAAAGTCGGCAATGTGCCTACTATATTCAATCCCGATGCAATTTCTGTGTTTCATCGTCAATATGAAGCTCCGTGGGTTACAGTAAACACCCAGCTGTGCGTCGCAATCTAGTACTGGAATCTCAGGAAAGGCACGTATACAACTGTATGAAGCATTGCTCCCCCTGGACGTAAGTCAGCATTGTGCCTACTATATTCAATCCCGATGCAATTACTGTATTTCATCGTCAATATGAAGCTCCAAGGGTTACAGTAAACACCCAGCGGTAAGTCGCAGTCTAATACTGGCCTCTCAGTAACGGCACATATACAGACCGTTTGAAGCAATGCTCCCCCTGGACGTAAGTCGGCATTGTGCATATTATATTCAATCCCGATTCATATTCTGTGTTTCATCGTCAATATGAAGCTCACAGGGTTACACTAAACACCCAGTGGTGCGTCGCAATCTAATACTGGCCTCTCAGTAACGGCACATATACAGACTGTTTGAAGCATTACTCCCCCTGGACGTAAGTCGGCATTGTGCCTACTATATTCAATCCCGATGCAATTTCTGTGTTTCATCGTCAATATGAAGCTCCAAGGGTTACAGTAAACACCCAGTGGTGCGTCGCAATCTAATACTGGCTTCTCAGTAACGGCACGTATACAGACTGTTTGAAGCATTGCTGCCCCTGGACGTAAGTCGGCATTGTGCCTACTATATTCAATCCCGATGCAATTTCTGTGTTTCGTCGTCAATATGAAGCTCCAAGGGTTACAGTAAACACCCAGTGGTGCGTCGCAATCTAATACTGGCTTCTCAGTAACGGCACGTATACAGACTGTTTGAAGCATTGCTGCCCCTGGACGTAAGTCGGCATTGTGCCTACTATATTCAATCCCGATGCAATTTCTGTGTCTCATCGTCAATATGAAGCTCCAAGTGTTACAGTAAACACCCAGTGGTGCGTCGCAATCTAATACTGGAGTCTCAGGAAAGGCACATACACAGACTGTTTGAAGCATTGCTCCTCCTAGACGTAAGTTGGCATTGCGCCCACTATATTCAATCCCGATGCAATTTCTGTGTTTCATCGCAATATGAAGCTCCAAGGGTTACAGTAAACACCCAGTGGTGCGTAACAATCTAATACTGGCCTCTCAGGAAAGGCACGTATACAGACTGTTTGTAGCATTACTCTCCCTGGACGTAAGTCGGCATTGTGCCTACTATATTCAATCCCGATGCAATTTCTGTGTTTCATCGTCAATATGAAGCTCCAAGGGTTACGGTAAATACCCAGTGGTGCGTCGCAATCTAATACTGACCTCTTATTAACGGCACGTAAACAGACTGTTTGAAGCATTGTTCCCCCTGGACGTAAGTCGGCATTGTGACTACTATATTCAATCCCGATACAATTTCTGTGTTTCATCGTCAATATGAAGCTCCAAGGGTGGCAGTAAACCCCCGTGGTGCGTCGCAATCTAATACTGGCCTCTCAGGAAAGGCACGTATACAGACTGTTTGAAGCATTGCTTCCCCTGAACGAAAGTCGGCATTGTGACTACTATATTCAATCCCGATGCAATTTCTGTGTTTCATCGTCAATATGAAGCTCCAAGGGTTACAGTAAATACCCAGTGGTGCGTCGCAGTCTAATACTGGCCTCTCAGGAAAGGCACATATACAGACTGTTTGAAGCATTACTCCCCCTGAACGAAAGTCGGCAATGTGCCTACTATATTCAATCCCGATGCAATTTCTGTGTTTCATCGTCAATATGAAGCTCCATGGGTTACAGTAAACACCCAGTCGTGCGTCGCAATCTAATACTGGAATCTCAGGAAAGGCACGTATACAACTAAATGAAACATTGCTCCCCCTGGACGTAAGTCAGCATTGTGCCTACTATATTCAATCCCGATGCAATTTCTGTGTTTCATCGTCAATATGAAGCTCAAGGGTTACAGTAAACACCCAGTGGTGCGTCGCAATCTAATACTGGCCTCTCAGGAAAGGCACGTTTACAGACTGTTTGAAGCATTACTCCCCCTGAACGAAAAAGGGGGCATTGTGCCTACTATATTCAATCCCGATGCAATTTCTGTGTTTCATCGTCAATATGAAGCCCCATGGGTTACACTAAACACCCAGTGGTGCGTCGCAATCTAATACTGGCCTCTCAGGAAAGGCACATTTACTGACTGTTTGAAGCATTGCTCCCCCTGAACGAAAGTCGACATTGTGCCTACTATATTCAATCCCGATGCAATTTCTGTGTTTCATCGTCAATATGAAGCTCCAAGGGTTACAGTAAACACCCAGTGGTGCGTCGCAATCTAATACTGGCCTCTCAGGAAAGGCACGTATACAGACTGTTTGAAGCATTGCTCCCCCTGAAGGAAAATCGGCATTGTGCCCACTATATTCAATCCCGATGCAATTTCTGTGTTTGATCGTCAATATGAAGCTCCAAGGGTTACAGTAAACACCCAGAGGTGCGTCGCAATCTAATACTGGCCTCTCAGTAACGGCACGTATACAGACTGTTTGAAGCATTGCTCCCCCTGGACTTAAGTCGGTATTGTGCCTACTATATTCAATCCCGATGCAATTTCTGTGTTTCATCGTCAATATGATGCTCCAAGGGTTACAGTAAACACCCAGTGGTGCGTCGCAATCTAGTACTGGCCTCTCTGTAACGGCACATATACAGACTGTTTGAAGCATTACTCCCCCTGGACGTAAGTCGGCATTGTGCCTACTATATTCAATCCCGATGCAATTTCTGTGTTTCATCGTCAATATGAAGCTCCAAGGGTTACAGTAAACACCCAGTGGTGCGTCGCAATCTAATACTGGCTTCTCGGTAACGGCACGTATACAGACTGTTTGAAGCATTGCTGCCCCTGGACGTAAGTCGGCATTGTGCCCACTATATTCAATCCCGATGCAATTTCTGTGTTTCATCGTCAATATGATGCTCCAAGGGGTACAGTAAACACCCAGTGGTGCGTCGCAATCTAATACTGGCCTTTCAGGAAAGGCACGTATACAGACTGTTTGTAGCATTACTCTCCCTGGACGTAAGTCGGCATTGTGCCTATTATATTCAATCCCGATGCAATTTCTGTGTTTCATCGTCAATATGAAGCTCCAAGGGTTACGGTAAATACCCAGTGGTGCGTCGCAATCTAATACTGGCCTTTTAGGAAAGGCACGTATACAGAATGTTTGAAGCGTTACTCCCCCTGGACGTAAGTCGGCATTGTGCCTACTATATTCAATCCCGATGCAATTTCTGTCTTTTATTCTCAATATGAAGCTCCAAGGGTTACAGTAAACACCCAGTGGTGCGTCGCAATCTAATACTGGCCTCACAGTAACGGCACGTATACAGACTGTTTGAAGCATTGCTCCCCCTGGACGTAAGTCGGCATTGTGCCTTCTATATTCAATCCCGATGCAATTTCTGTGTTTCATCGACAATATGAAGCTCCAAGGGATACAGTAAACACCCAGTGGTGCGTCGAAATCTAATACTGGACTCTCAGTAACGGCACTTATACAGACTGTTTAAACCATTGCTCCCCGAGGACGTAAGTCGGCATTGTACCTACTATATTCAATCCCGTTGCAATTTCTGTGTTTCATCGTCAATATGAAGTTCCAAGGGTTACAGTAAACACCCAGTGGTGCGTCGCAATCTAATACTGGCCTCCTATTAACGGCACGTAAACAGACTGTTTGAAGCATTGCTCCCCCTGGACGTAAGTCGGCATTGTGACTACTATATTCAATCCCGATACAATTTCTGTGTTTCATCGTCAATATGAAGCTCCAAGGGTGGCAGTAAACCCACGTAGTGCGTCGCAATCTAATACTGGCCTCTCAGGAAGGGCACGTATACAGACTCTTTGAAGCATTGCTCCCCCTGAACGAAAGTCGGCATTGTGCCTACTAAATTCAATCCCGATGCTATTTCTGTGTTTCATCGTCAATATGAAGCTCCATGGGTTACAGTAAACACCCAGTGGTGCGTCGCAATCTAATACTGGCCTCTCAGGAAAGGCACGTATACAGACTGTTTGAAGCATTGCTCCCCCTGAACGAAAGTCGGCATTGTGCCTACTATATTCAATCCCGATGCAATTTCTGTGTTTCATCGTCAATATGAAGCTCCATGGGTTACAGTAAACACCCAGTGGTGCGTCGCAATCTAATACTGGCCTCTCAGGAAAGGCACGTATACAGACTGTTTGAAGCATTACTCCCCCTGAACGAAAGTCGGCATTGTGCCTACTATATTCAATCCCGATGCAATTTCTGTGTTTCATCGTCAATATGAAGTTCCAAGGGTTACAGTAAACACCCAGTGAAGCGTCGCAATCTAATACTGGACTCTCAGTAACGGCACTTATACAGACTGTTTAAACCATTGCTCCCCGTGGACGTAAGTCGGCATTGTGCCTACTATATTCAATCCCGTTGCAATTTCTGTGTTTCATCGTCAATATGAAGTTCCAAGGGTTACAGTAAACACCCAGTGGTGCGTCGCAATCTAATACTAGCCTCTTATTAACGGCACGTAAACAGACTGTTTGAAGCATTGCTCCCCCTGAACGAAAGTCGGCATTGTGCCTACTATATTCAATCCCGATGCAATTTCTGTGTTTCATCGTCAATATGAAGCTCCAAGGGTTACAGTAAACACCCAGTGGTGCGTCGCAATCTAAGACTGGCCTCTCAGGAAAGGCACGTTTACAGACTGTTTGAAGCATTACTCCCCCTGAACGAAAGTGGGCATTGTGCCTACTATATTCAATCCCGATGCAATTTCTATGTTTCATCGTCAATATGAAGCTCCAAGGGTGGCAGTAAACCCCCGTGGTGCGTCGCAATCTAATACTGGCCTCTCAGGAAAGGCACGTTTACAGACTGTTTGAAGCATTACTCCCCCTGAACGAAAGTGGGCATTGTGCCTACTATATTCAATCCCGATGCAATTTCTATGTTTCATCGTCAATATGAAGCTCCAAGGGTTACAGTAAACACCCAGTGGTGCGTCGCAATCTAATACTGGCCTCGCAGGAAAGGCATGTTTACAGATTGTTTGAAGCATTACTCCCCCTGAACGAAAGTGGGCATTGTGCCTACTATATTCAATCCCGATGCAATTTCTATGTTTCATCGTCAATATGAAGCTCCAAGGGTGGCAGTAAACCCCCGTGGTGCGTCGCAATCTAATACTGGCCTCTCAGGAAAGGCACGTTTACAGACTGTTTGAAGCATTACTCCCCCTGAACGAAAGTGGGCATTGTGCCTACTATATTCAATCCCGATGCAATTTCTATGTTTCATCGTCAATATGAAGCTCCAAGGGTTACAGTAAACACCCAGTGGTGCGTCGCAATCTAATACTGGCCTCGCAGGAAAGGCATGTTTACAGATTGTTTGAAGCATTACTCCCCCTGAACGAAAGTGGGCATTGTGCCTATTATATTCAATCCCGATGCAATTTCTGTGTTTCATCGTCAATATGAAGCTCCATGGGTTACACTAAACACCCAGTGGTGCGTCGCAATCTAATACTGGCCTCTCCGGAAAGGCACATATACTGACTGTTTGAAGCATTGCTCCCCCTGAACGAAAGTCGACATTGTGCCTACTATATTCAACCCAGATGCAATTTCTGTGTTTGATCGTCAATATGAAGCTCCAAGGGTTACAGTAAACACCCAGAGGTGCGTCGCAATCTAATACTGGCCTCTCAGTAACGGCACGTGTACAGACTGTTTGAAGCATTGCTCCCCCTGGACTTAAGTCGGTATTGGGCCTACTATATTCAATCCCGATGCAATTTCTGTGTTTCATCGTCAATATGATGCTCCAAGGGTTACAGTAAACACCCAGTGGTGCGTCGCAATCTAATACTGGCCTCTCAGTAACGGCACATATACAGACTGTTTGAAGCATTACTCACCCTGGACGTAAGTCGGCATTGTGCCTACTATATTCAATCCCGATGCAATTTCTGTGTTTCATCGTCAATATGAAGCTCCAAGGGTTACAGTAAACACCCAGTGGTGCGTCGCAATCTAATACTGGCTTCTCAGTAACGGCACGTATACAGACTGTTTGAAGCATTGCTGCCCCTGGACGTAAGTCGGCATTGTGCCTACTATATTCAATCCCGATGCAGTTTCTGTGTTTCATCGTCAATATGAAGCTCCAAGGGTTACAGTAAACACCCTGTGGTGCGTCGCAATCTAATACTGGCCTCTCAGGAAAGGCACGTATACAGACTGATTGAAGCATTACTCCCCCTGGACGTAAGTCGGCATTGTGCCTACTATATTCAATCTCAATGCAATTTCTGTGTTTCATCGTCAATATGAAGATCCAAGGGTTACAGTAAACACCCAGTGGTGCGTCGCAATCTAATACTGGCCTCTCAGGAAAGGCACATACACAGACTGTTTGAAGCATTGCTCCCCCTAGACGTAAGTTGGCATTGCGCCTACTATATTCAATCCCGATGCAATTTCTGTGTTTCATCGTCAATATGAAGCTCCAAGGGTTACAGTAAATACCCAGTGGTGCGTCGCAATCTAATACTGGCCTCTCAGGAAAGGCACGTATACAGACTGTTTGTAGCATTACTCTCCCTGGACGTAAGTCGGCATTGTGCCTACTATATTCAATCCCATTGCAATTTCTGAGTTTCATCGTCAATATGTAGCTCCAAGGGTTACGGTAAATACCCAGTGGTGCGTAGCAATCTAATACTGGCCTTTTAGGAAAGGCACGTTTACAGAATGTTTGAAGCGTTACTCCCCCTGGACGTAAGTCGGCATTGTGCCTACTATATTCAATCCCGATGCAATTTTTGTCTTTTATTCTCAATATGAAGCTCCAAGGGTTACAGTAAACACCCAGTGGTGCGTCGCAATCTAATACTGGCCTCCCAGTAACGGCACGTATACAGACTGTTTGAAGCATTGCTCCCCCTGGACGTAAGTCGGCATTGTGCCTTCTATATTCAATCCCGATGCAATTTCTGTGTTTCATCGTCAATATGAAGCTCCAAGGGATACAGTAAACACCCAGTGGTGCGTCGAAATCTAATACTGGACTCTCAGTAACGGCACTTATACAGACTGTTTAAACCATTGCTCCCCGAGGACGTAAGTCGGCATTGTGCCTACTATATTCAATTCCGTTGCAATTTCTGTGTTTCATCGTCAATATGAAGTTCCAAGGGTTACAGTAAACACCCAGTGGTGCGTCGCAATCTAATACTGGCCTCTTATTAACGGCACGTAAACAGACTGTTTGAAGCATTGCTCCCCCTGGACGTAAGTCGGCATTGTGACTACAATATTCAATCCCGATACAATTTCTGTGTTTCATCGTCAATATGAAGCTCCATGGGTTACAGTAAACACCCAGTGGTGCGTCGCAATCTAATACTGGCCTCTCAGGAAAGGCACGTATACAGACTGTTTGAAGCATTGCTCCCCTGAACGAAAGTCGGCATTGTGCCCACTATATTCAATCCCGATGCAATTTCTGTGTTTCATCGTCAATATGACGCTCCATGGGTTACAGTAAACACCCAGTGGTGCGTCGCAATCTAATACTGGCCTCTCAGGAAAGGCACGTATACAGACTGTTTGAAGCATTACTTCCCCTGAACGAAAGTCGGCATTGTGCCTACTATATTCAATCCCGATGCAATTTTTGTGTTTCATCGTCAATATGATGCTCCAAGGGTTACAGTAAACATCCAGTGGTGCGTCGCAATCTAATACTGGCTTCTCAGGAAAGGCACGTATACAGACTGTTTGAAGCATTGCTCCCCCTGAACGCAAGTCGGCATTGTGCCTACTATATTCAATCCCGATGCAATTTCTGTGTTTCTTCGTCAATATGAAGTTCCATGGGTTACAGTAAACACCCAGTGGTGCGTCGCAATCTAATACTGGCCTCTCTGGAAAGGCACGTATACAGACTGTTTGAAGCATTACTCCCCCTGAACGAAAGTCGGCAATGTGCCTACTATATTCAATCCCGATGCAATATCTGTGTTTCATGGTCAATATGAAGCTCCATGGGTTACAGTAAACATTCAGTCGTGCGTCGCAATCTAATACTGGAATCTCAGGAAAGGCACGTATACAACTGTATGATGCATTGCTCCCCCTGGACGTAAGTCAGCATTGTGCCTACTATATTCAATCCCGATGCAATTACTGTGTTTCATTGTCAATATGAAGCTCCAAGGGTTACAGTAAACACCCAGCGGTAAGTCGCAGTCTAATACTGGCCTCTCAGTAACGGCACATATACAGACTGTTTGAAGCAATGCTCCCCCTGGACGTAAGTCGGCATTGTGCCTACTATATTCAATCCCGATGCAATTCCTGTGTTTGATCGTCAATATGAAGCTCCAAGGGTTACAGTAAACACCGAGAGGTGCGTCGCAATCTAATACTGGCCTCTCAGTAACGGCACGGATACAGACTGTTTGAAGCATTGCTCCCCCTGGACTTATGTCGGTATTGTGCCTACTATATTCAATCCCGATGCAATTTCTGTGTTTCATCGTCAATATGATGCTCCAAGGGTTACAGTAAACACCCAGTGGTGCGTCGCAATCTAATACTGGCCTCTCAGTAACGGCACATATACAGACTGTTTGAAGCATTACTCCCCCTGGACGTAAGTCGGCATTGTGCCTTTTATATTCAATCCCGATGCAATTTCTGTGTTTCATCGTCAATATGAAGCTCCAAGGGTTACAGTAAACACCCAGTGGTGCGTCGCAATCTAATACTGGCCTCTCAGTAACGGCACGTATACAGACTGTTTGAAGCATTGCTGCCCCTGGACGAAAGTCGGCATTGTGCCTACTATATTCAATCCCGATGCTATTTCTGTGTTTCATCGTCAATATGAAGCTCCATGGGTTACAGTAAACACCCAGTGGTGCGTCGCAATCTAATACTGGCCTCTCAGGAAAGGCACGTATACAGACTGTTTGAAGCATTGCTCCCCTGAACGAAAGTCGGCATTGTGCCCACTATATTCAATCCCGATGCAATTTCTGTGTTTCATCGTCAATATGAAGCTCCATGGGTTACAGTAAACACCCAGTGGTGCGTCGCAATCTAATACTGGCCTCTCAGGAAAGGCACGTATACAGACTGTTTGAAGCATTACTCCCCCTGAACGTAAGTCAACATTGTGCCTACTATATTCAATCCCGATGCAATTTCTGTGTTTCATCGTCAATATGAAGCTACATGGGTTACACTAAACACCCAGTGGTGCGTCGCAATCTAATACTGGCCTCTCAGGAAAGGCACATATACTGACTGTTTGAAGCATTGCTCCCCATGAACGAAAGTCGGCATTGTGCCTACTATATTCAATCCCGATGCAATTTCTTTGTTTCATCGTCAATATGAAGCTCCAAGGGTTACAGTAAACACCCAGTGGTGCGTCGCAATCTAATACTGGCCTCTCAGGAAAGGCACATACACAGACTGTTTGAAGCATTGCTCCCCCTAGACGTAAGTTGGCATTGCGCCTACTATATTCAATCCCGATGCAATTTCTGTGTTTGATCGTCAATATGAAGCTCCAAAGGTTACAGTAAACACCCAGAGGTGCGTCGCAATCTAATACTGGCCTCTCAGTAACGGCACGTATACAGACTGTTTGAAGCATTCCTCCCCCTGGACTTAAGTCGGTATTGTGCCTACTATATTCAATCCCGATGCAATTTCTGTGTTTCATCGTCAATATGATGCTCCAAGGGTTACAGTAAACACCCAGTGGTGCGTCGCAATCTAGTACTGGCCTCTCAGTAACGGCACATATACAGACTGTTTGAAGCATTACTCTCCCTGGACGTAAGTCGGCATTGTGCCTACAATATTCAATCCCGATGCAATTTCTGTGTTTCATCGTCAATATGAAGCTCCAAGGGTTACAGTGAACACCCAGTGGTGCGTCGCAATCTAATACTGGCTCCTCAGTAACGGCACGTATACAGACTGTTTGAAGCATTGCTGCCCCTGGACGTAAGTCGGCATTGTGCCTACTATATTCAATCCCGATGCAATTTCTGTGTTACATCGTCAATATGAAGCTCCAAGGGTTACAGTAAACACCCAGTGGTGCGTCGCAATCTAAGACTGGCCTCTCAGGAAAGGCACGTATACAGACTGATTGAAGCATTACTCCCCCTGGACGTAAGTCGGCATTGTGCCTACTGTATTCAATCTCAATGCAATTTCTGTGTTTCATCGTCAATATGAAGCTCCAAGGGTTACAGTAAACACCCAGTGGTGCGTCGCAATCTAATACTGGCCTCTCAGGAAAGGCACATACACAGACTGTTTGAAGCATTGCTCCCCCTAGACGTAAGTTGGCATTGCGCCTACTATATACATTCCCGATGCAATTTCTGTGTTTCATCGTCAATATGAAGCTCCAAGGGGTACAGTAAACACCCAGTGGTGCGTCGCAATCTAATACTGGCCTTTCAGGAAAGGCACGTATACAGACTGTTTGTAGCATTACTCTCCCTGGAGGTAAGTCGGCATTGTGCCTACTATATTCAATCCCGATGCAATTTCTGTGTTTCATCGTCAATATGAAGCTCCAAGGGTTACGGTAAATACCCAGTGGTGCGTCGCAATCTAATACTGGCCTTTTAGGAAAGGCACGTATACAGAATGTTTGAAGCGTTACTCCCCCTGGACGTAAGTCGGCATTGTGCCTACTATATTCAATCCCGATGCAATATCTGTCTTTTATTCTCAATATTAAGCTCCAAGGGTTACAGTAAACACCCAGTGGTGCGTCGCAATCTAATACTGGCCTCACAGTAACGGCACGTATACAGACTGTTTGAAGCATTGCTCCCCCTGGACGTAAGTCGGCATTGTGCCTTCTATATTCAATCCCGATGCAATTTCTGTGTTTCATCGTCAATATGAAGCTCCAAGGGATACAGTAAACACCCAGTGGTGCGTCGAAATCTAATACTGGACTCTCAGTAACGGCACTTATACAGACTGTTTAAACCATTGCTCCCCGAGGACGTAAGTCGGCATTGTGCCTACTATATTCAATCCCGTTGCAATTTCTGTGTTTCATCGTCAATATGAAGTTCCAAGGGTTACAGTAAACACCCAGTTGTGCGTCGCAATCTAATACTGGCCTCCCATTAACGGCACGTAAACAGACTGTTTGAAACATTGCTCCCCCTGGACGTAAGTCGGCATTGTGACTACTATATTCAATCCCGATACAATTTCTGTGTTTCATCGTCAATATGAAGCTCCAAGGGTGGCAGTAAACCCCCGTAGTGCGTCGCAATCTAATACTGGCCTCTCAGGAAAGGCACGTATACAGACTGTTTGAAGCATTGCTCCCCCTGAACGAAAGTCGGCATTGTGCCTACTAAATTCAATCCCGATGCTATTTCTGTGTTTCATCGTCAATATGAAGCTCCATGGGTTACAGTAAACACCCAGTGGTGCGTCGCAATCTAATACTGGCCTCTCAGGAAAGGCACGTATACAGACTGTTTGAAGCATTGCTCCCCCTGAACGAAAGTCGGCATTGTGCCTACTATATTCAATCCCGATGCAATTTCTGTGTTTCATCGTCAATATGAAGCTCCATGGGTTACAGTAAACACCCAGTGGTGCGTCGCAATCTAAAACTGGCCTCTCAGGAAAGGCACGTATACAGACTGTTTGAAGCATTACTCCCCCTGAACGAAAGTCGGCATTGTGCCTACTATATTCAATCCCGATGCAATTTCTGTGTTTCATCGTCAATATGCTGCTCCAAGGGTTACAGTAAACACCCAGTGGTGCATCGCAATCTAATACTGGCCTCGCAGGAAAGGCACGTTTACAGACTGTTTGAAGCATTATTCCCCCTGAACGAAAGTCGGCAATGTGCCTACTATATTCAATCCCGATGCAATTTCTGTGTTTCATCGTCAATATGAAGCTCCATGGGTTACAGTAAACATTCAGTCGTGCGTCGCAATCTAATACTGGAATCTCAGGAAAGGCACGTATACAACTGTATGATGCATTGCTCCCCCTGGACGTAAGTCAGCATTGTGCCTACTATATTCAATCCCGATGCAATTACTGTGTTTCATCGTCAATATGAAGCTCCAAGGGTTACAGTAAACACCCAGCGGTAAGTCGCAGTCTAATACTGGCCTCTCAGTAACGGCACATATACAGACTGTGTGAAGCAATGCTCCCCCTGGACGTAAGTCGGCATTGTGCCTACTATATTCAATCCCGATGCAATTTCTGTGTTTCTTCGTCAATATGAAGCTCCAAGGGTTACAGTAAACACCCAGTGGTGCATCGCAATCTAATACTGGCCTCGCAGGAAAGGCACGTTTACAGACTGTTTGAAGCATTACTCCCCCTGAACGAAAGTGGGCATTGTGCGTATTATATTCAATCCCGATGCAATTTCTGTGTTTCATCGTCAATATGAAGCTCCATGGGTTACACTAAACACCCAGTGGTGCGTCGCAATCTAATACTGGCCTCTCCGGAAAGGCACATATACTGACTGTTTGAAGCATTGCTCCCCCTGAACGGAAGTCGACATTGTGCCTACTATATTCAATCCCGATGCAATTTCTGTGTTTCATCGTCAATATGAAGCTCCAAGGGTTACAGTAAACACCCAGTGGTGCGTCGCAATCTAATACTGGCCTCTCAGGAAAGGCACGTATACCGACAGTTTGAAGCATTGCTCCCCCTGAAGGAAAATCGGCATTGTGCCTACTATATTCAACCCCGATGCAATTTCTGTGTTTGATCGTCAATATGAAGCTCCAAGGGTTACAGTAAACACCCAGAGGAGCGTCGCAATCTAATACTGGCCTCTCAGTAACGGCACGTATACAGACTGTTTGAAGCATTGCTCCCCCTGGACTTAAGTCGGTATTGTGCCTACTATATTCAATCCCGATGCAATTTCTGTGTTTCATCGTCAATATGATGCTCCAAGGGTTACAGTAAACACCCAGTGGTGCGTCGCAATCTAATACTGGCCTCTCAGTAACGGCACATATACAGACTGTTTGAAGCATTACTCCCCCTGGACGTAAGTCGGCATTGTGCCTACTATATTCAATCCCGATGCAATTTCTGTGTTTCATCGTCAATATGAAGCTCCAAGGGTTACAGTAAACACCCAGTGGTGCGTCGCAATCTAATACTGGCTTCTCAGTAACGGCACGTATACAGACTCTTTGAAGCATTGCTGCCCCTGGACGTAAGTCGGCATTGTGCCTACTATATTCAATCCCGATGCAATTTCTGTGTTTCATCGTCAATATGAAGCTCCAAGGGTTACAGCAAACACCCAGTGGTGCGTCGCAATCTAATACTGGCCTCTCAGGAAAGGCACGTATACAGACTGATTGAAGCATTACTCCCCCTGGACGTAAGTCGGCATTGTGACTACTATATTCAATCTCAATGCAATTTCTGTGTTTCATCGTCAATATGAAGCTCCAAGGGTTACAGTAAACACCCAGTGCTGCGTCGCAATCTAATACTGGCCTCTCAGGAAAGGCACATACACAGACTGTTTGAAGCATTGCTCCCCCTAGACGTAAGTTGGCATTGCGCCTACTATATTCAATCCCGATGCAATTTCTGTGTTTCATCGTCAATATGAAGCTCCAAGGGTTACAGTAAACACCCAGTGGTGCGTCGCAATCTACTACTGGCCTCTCAGGAAAGGCACGTATACAGACTGTTTGTAGCATTACTCTCCCTGGACGTAAGTCGGCATTGTGCCTACTATATTCAATCCCGATGCAATTTCTGTGTTTCATCGTCAATATGAAGCTCCAAGGGTTACAGTAAACACCCAGTGGTGCGTCGCAATCTAATACTGGCCTCTTAGTAACGGCACGTAAACAGTCTGTTTGAAGCATTGCTCCCCCTGGACGTAAGTCGGCATTGTGACTACTATATTCAATCCCGATGCAATTTCTGTGGTTCATCGTCAATATGAAGCTCCAAGGGATACAGTAAACACCCAGTGGTGCGTCGAAATCTAATACTGAACTCTCAGTAACGGCACTTATACAGACTGTTTAAACCATTGCTCCCCGAGGACGTAAGTCGGCATTGTGCCTACTATATTCAATCCCGTTGCAATTTCTGTGTTTCATCGTCAATATGAAGTTCCAAGGGTTACAGTAAACACCCAGTGGTGCGTCGCAATCTAATACTGGCCTCTTATTAACGGCACGTAAACAGACTGTTTGAAGCATTGCTCCCCCTGGACGTAAGTCGGCATTGTGACTACTATATTCAATCCCGATACAATTTCTGTGTTTCATCGTCAATATGAAGCTCCAAGGGTGGCAGTAAACCCCCGTGGTGCGTCGCCATCTAATACTGGCCTCTCAGGAAAGGCACGTATACAGACTGTTTGAAGCATTGCTCCCCCTGAACGAAAGTCGGCATTGTGCCTACTATATTCAATCCCGATGCTATTTCTGTGTTTCATCGTCAATATGAAGCTCCATGGGTTACAGTAAACACCCAGTGGTGCGTCGCAATCTAATACTGGCCTCCCAGGAAAGGCATGTATACAGACTGTTTGAAGCATTACTCCCCCTGAACGAAAGTCGGCATTGTGCCTACTATATTCAATCCCGATGCAATTTCTGTGTTTCATCGTCAATATGATGCTCCAAGGGTTACAGTAAACATCCAGTGGTGCGTCGCAATCTAATACTGGCTTCTCAGGAAAGGCACGTATACAGACTGTTTGAAGCATTGCTCCCCCTGAACGCAAGTCGGCATTGTGCCTACTATATTCAATCCCGATGCTATTTCTGTGTTTCATCGTCAATATGAAGCTCCATGGGTTACAGTAAACACCCAGCGGTAAGTCGCAGTCTAATACTGGCCTCTGAGTAACGGCACATATACAGACTGTTTGAAGCAATGCTCCCCCTGGACGTAAGACGGCATTGTGCCTACTATATTCAATCCCGATGCAATTCCTGTGTTTGATCGTCAATATGAAGCTCCAAGGGTTACGGTAAATACCCAGTGGTGCGTCGCAATCTAATACTGGCCTTTTAGGAAAGGCACGTATACAGAATGTTTGAAGCGTTACTCCCCCTGGACGTAAGTCGGCATTGTGCCTACTATATTCAATCCCGATGCAATTTCTGTCTTTTATTCTCAATATGAAGCTCCAAGGGTTACAGTAAACACCCAGTGGTGCGTCGCAATCTAATACTAGGCCTCCCATTAACGGCACGTATACAGACTGTTTGAAGCATTGCTCCCCCTGGACGTAAGTCGGCATTGTGCCTTCTATATTCAATCCCGATGCAATTTCTGTGGTTCATCGTCAATATGAAGCTCCAAGGGATACAGTAAACACCCAGTGGTGCGTCGAAATCTAATACTGAACTCTCAGTAACGGCACTTATACAGACTGTTTAAACCATTGCTCCCCGAGGACGTAAGTCGGCATTGTGCCTACTATATTCAATCCCGTTGCAATTTCTGTGTTTCATCGTCAATATGAAGTTCCAAGGGTTACAGTAAACACCCAGTGGTGCGTCGCAATCTAATACTGGCCTCTTATTAACGGCACGTAAACAGACTGTTTGAAGCATTGCTCCCCCTGGACGTAAGTCGGCATTGTGACTACTATATTCAATCCCGATACAATTTCTGTGTTTCATCGTCAATATGAAGCTCCAAGGGTGGCAGTAAACCCCCGTGGTGCGTCGCAATCTAATACTGGCCTCTCAGGAAAGGCACGTATACAGACTGTTTGAAGCATTGCTCCCCCTGAACGAAAGTCGGCATTGTGCCTACTATATTCAATCCCGATGCTATTTCTGTGTTTCATCGTCAATATGAAGCTCCATGGGTTACAGTAAACACCCAGTGGTGCGTCGCAATCTAATACTGGCCTCCCAGGAAAGGCATGTATACAGACTGTTTGAAGCATTACTCCCCCTGAACGAAAGTCGGCATTGTGCCTACTATATTCAATCCCGATGCAATTTCTGTGTTTCATCGTCAATATGATGCTCCAAGGGTTACAGTAAACATCCAGTGGTGCGTCGCAATCTAATACTGGCTTCTCAGGAAAGGCACGTATACAGACTGTTTGAAGCATTGCTCCCCCTGAACGCAAGTCGGCATTGTGCCTACTATATTGAATCCCGATGCTATTTCTGTGTTTCATCGTCAATATGAAGCTCCATGGGTTACAGTAAACACCCAGCGGTAAGTCGCAGTCTAATACTGGCCTCTGAGTAACGGCACATATACAGACTGTTTGAAGCAATGCTCCCCCTGGACGTAAGACGGCATTGTGCCTACTATATTCAATCCCGATGCAATTCCTGTGTTTGATCGTCAATATGAAGCTCCAAGGGTTACAGTAAACACCCAGAGGTGCGTCGCAATCTAATACTGGCCTCTCAGTAACGGCACGTATACAGACTGTTTGAAGCATTGCTCCCCCTGGACTTATGTCGTTATTGTGCCTACTATATTCAATCCCGATGCAATTTCTGTGTTTCATCGTCAATATGATGCTCCAAGGGTTACAGTAAACACCCAGTGGTGCGTCGCAATCTAATACTGGCCTCTCAGTAACGGCACATATACAGACTGTTTGAAGCATTACTCCCCCTGGACGTAAGTCGGCATTGTGCCTTTTATATTCAATCCCGATGCAATTTCTGTGTTTCATCGTCAATATGAAGCTCCAAGGGTTACAGTAAACACCCAGTGGTGCGTCGCAATCTAATACTGGCCTCTCAGTAACGGCACGTATACAGACTGTTTGAAGCATTGCTGCCCCTGGACGTAAGTCGGCATTGTGCCTACTATATTCAATTCCGATGCAATTTCTGTGTTTCATCGTCAATATGAAGCTCCAAGGGTTACAGGAAACACCCACTGGTGCGTCGCAATCTAATACTGGCCTCTCAGGAAAGGCACGTATACAGACTGATTGAAGCATTACTCCCCCTGGACGTAAGTCGGCATTGTGCCTACTATATTCAATCTCAATGCAATTTCTGTGTTTCATCGTCAATATGAAGCTCCAAGGGTTACAGTAAACACCCAGTGGTGCGTCGCAATCTAATACTGGCCACTCAGGAAAGGCACGTACACAGACTGTTTGAAGCATTGCTCCCCCTAGACGTAAGTTGGCATTGCGCCTACTATATTCAATCCCGATGCAATTTCTGTGTTTCATCGTCAATATGAAGCTCCAAGGGTTACAGTAAACACCCAGTGGTGCGTCGCAATCTAATACTGGCCTCTCAGGAAAGGCACGTATACAGACTGTTTGAAGCATTACTCTCCCTGGACGTAAGTCGGCATTGTGCCTACTATATTCAATTACGATGCAATTTCTGTGTTTCATCGTCAACATGAAGCTCCAAGGGTTACGGTAAATACCCAGTGGTGCATCGCAATCCAATACTGGCCTTTTAGGAAAGGCACGTATACAGACTGTTTGAAGCGTTACTCCCCCTGGACGTAAGTCGGCATCGTGCCTACTATATTCAATCCCGATGCAATATCTGTCTTTTATTCTCAATATGAAGCTCCAAGGGTTACAGTAAACACCCAGTGGTGCGTCGCAATCTAATACTGGCCTCACAGTAACGGCACGTATACCGACTGTTTGAAGCATTGCTCCCCCTGAACGAAAGTCGGCATTGTGCCTTTTATATTCAATCCTGATGCAATTTCTGTGTTTCATCGTCAATATGAAGCTCCAAGGGTTACAGTAAACACCCAGTGGTGCGTCGCAATCTAATACTGGCCTCTCAGTAACGGCACGTATACAGACTGTTTGAAGCATTGCTGCCCCTGGACGAAAGTCGGCATTGTGCCTACTATATTCAATCCCGATGCTATTTCTGTGTTTCATCGTCAATATGAAGGTCCAAGGGTTACAGTAAACACCCAGTGGTGCGTCGCAATCTAATACTGGCCTCTCAGTAACGGCACGTATACAGACTGTTTGAAGCATTGCTGCCCCTGGACGAAAGTCGGCATTGTGCCTACTATATTCAATCCCGATGCTATTTCTGTGTTTCATCGTCAATATGAAGCTCCAAGGGTTACAGTAAACACCCAGTGGTGCGTCGCAATCTAATACTGGCCTCTCAGGAAAGGCACGTATACAGACTGTTTGAAGCATTGCTCCCCTGAACGAAAGTCGGCATTGTGCCCACTATATTCAATCCCGATGCAATTTCTGTGTTTCATCGTCAATATGAAGCTCCATGGGTTACAGTAAACACCCAGTGGTGCGTCGCAATCTAATACTGGCCTCTCAGGAAAGGCACGTATACAGACTGTTTGAAGCATTACTCCCCCTGAACGTAAGTCAACATTGTGCCTACTATATTCAATCCCGATGCAATTTCTGTGTTTCATCGTCAATATGAAGCTACATGGGTTACACTAAACACCCAGTGGTGCGTCGCAATTTAATACTGGCCTCTCAGGAAAGGCACATATACTGACTGTTTGAAGCATTGCTCCCCATGAACGAAAGTCGACATTGTGCCTACTATATTCAATCCCGATGCAATTTCTTTGTTTCATCGTCAATATGAAGCCCCAAGGGTTACAGTAAACACCCAGTGGTGCGTCGCAATCTAATACTGGCCTCTCAGGAAAGGCACATACACAGACTGTTTGAAGCATTGCTCCACCTAGACGTAAGTTGGCATTGCGCCTACTATATTCAATCCCGATGCAATTTCTGTGTTTGATCGTCAATATGAAGCTCCAAAGGTTACAGTAAACACCCAGAGGTGCGTCGCAATCTAATACTGGCCTCTCAGTAACGGCACGTATACAGACTGTTTGAAGCATTGCTCCAACTGGACTTAAGTCGGTATTGTGCCTACTATATTCAATCCCGATGCAATTTCTGTGTTTCATCGTCAATATGATGCTCCAAGGGTTACAGTAAACACCCAGTGGTGCGTCGCAATCTAGTACTGGCCTCTCAGTAACGGCACATATACAGACTGTTTGAAGCATTACTCTCCCTGGACGTAAGTCGGCATTGTGCCTACTATATTCAATCCCGATGCAATTTCTGTGTTTCATCGTCAATATGAAGCTCCAAGGGTTACAGTGAACACCCAGTGGTGCGTCGCAATCTAATACTGGCTCCTCAGTAACGGCACGTATACAGACTGTTTGAAGCATTGCTGCCCCTGGACGTAAGTCGGCATTGTGCCTACTATATTCAATCCCAATGCAATTTCTGTGTTACATCGTCAATATGAAGCTCCAAGGGTTACAGTGAACACCCAGTGGTGCGTCGCAATCTAATACTGGCTCCTCAGTAACGGCACGTATACAGACTGTTTGAAGCATTGCTGCCCCTGGACGTAAGTCGGCATTGTGCCTACTATATTCAATCCCAATGCAATTTCTGTGTTACATCGTCAATATGAAGCTCCAAGGGTTACAGTAAACACCCAGTGGTGCGTCGCAATCTAATACTGGCCTCTCAGGAAAGGCACGTATACAGACTGATTGAAGCATTACTCCCCCTGGACGTAAGTCGGCATTGTGCGTACTATATTCAATCTCAATGCAATTTCTGTGTTTCATCGTCAATATGAAGCTCCAAGGGTTACAGTAAACACCCAGTGGTGCGTCGCAATCTAATACTGGCCTCTCAGTAACGGCACGTATACAGACTGTTTGAAGCATTGCTCCAACTGGACTTAAGTCGGTATTGTGCCTACTATATACAATCCCGATGCAATTTCTGTGTTTCATCGTCAATATGAAGCTCCAAGGGGTACAGTAAACACCCAGTGGTGCGTCGCAATCTAATACTGGCCTTTCAGGAAAGGCACGTATACAGACTGTTTGTAGCATTACTCTCACTGGACGTAAGTCGGCATTGTGCCTACTATATTCAATCCCGATGCAATTTCTGTGTTTCATCGTCAATATGAAGCTCCAAGGGTTACGGTAAATACCCAGTGGTGCGTCGCAATCTAATACTGGCCTTTTAGGAAAGGCACGTATACAGAATGTTTGAAGCGTTACTCCCCCTGGACGTAAGTCGGCATTGTGCCTACTATATTCAATCCCGATGCAATTTCTGTCTTTTATTCTCAATATGAAGCTCCAAGGGTTACAGTAAACACCCAGTGGTGCGTCGCAATCTAATACTGGCCTCCCATTAACGGCACGTATACAGACTGTTTGAAGCATTGCTCCCCCTGGACGTAAGTCGGCATTGTGCCTTCTATATTCAATCCCGATGCAATTTCTGTGGTTCATCGTCAATATGAAGCTCCAAGGGATACAGTATACACCCAGTGGTGCGTCGAAATCTAATACTGAACTCTCAGTAACGGCACTTATACAGACTGTTTAAACCATTGCTCCCCGAGAACGTAAGTCGGCATTGTGCCTACTATATTCAATCCCGTTGCAATTTCTGTGTTTCATCGTCAATATGAAGTTCCAAGGGTTACAGTAAACACCCAGTGGTGCGTCGCAATCTAATACTGGCATCTTATTAACGGCACGTAAACAGACTGTTTGACGCATTGCTCCCCCTGGACGTAAGTCGGCATTGTGACTACTATATTCAATCCCGATACAATTTCTGTCTTTCATCGTCAATATGAAGCTCCAAGGGTGGCAGTAAACCCCCGTGGTGCGTCGCAATCTAATACTGGCCTCTCAGGAAAGGCACGTATACAGACTGTTTGAAGCATTGCTCCCCCTGAACGAAAGTCGGCATTGTGCCTACTATATTCAATCCCGATGCTATTTCTGTGTTTCATCGTCAATATGAAGCTCCATGGGTTACAGTAAACACCCAGTGGTGCGTCGCAATCTAATACTGGCCTCTCAGGAAAGGCATGTATACAGACTGTTTGAAGCATTACTCCCCCTGAACGAAAGTCGGCATTGTGCCTACTATATTCAATCCCGATGCAATTTCTGTGTTTCATCGTCAATATGATGCTCCAAGGGTTACAGTAAACATCCAGTGGTGCGTCGCAATCTAATACTGGCTTCTCAGGAAAGGCACGTATACAGACTGTTTGAAGCATTGCTCCCCCTGAACGCAAGTCGGCATTGTGCCTACTATATTCAATCCCGATGCAATTTCTGTGTTTCTTCGTCAATATGAAGCTCCATGGGTTACAGTAAACACCCAGTGGTGCGTCGCAATCTAATACTGGCCTCTCAGGAAAGGCACGTATACAGACTGTTTGAAGCATTGCTCCCCCTGAACGAAAGTCGGCATTGTGCCTACTATATTCAATCCCGATGCTATTTCTGTGTTTCATCGTCAATATGAAGCTCCATGGGTTACAGTAAACACCCAGCGGTAAGTCGCAGTCTAATACTGGCCTCAGAGTAACGGCACATATACAGACTGTTTCTAGCAATGCTCCCCCTGGACGTTAGACGGCATTGTGCCTACTATATTCAATCCCGATGCAATTCCTGTGTTTGATCGTCAATATGAAGCTCCAAGGGTTACAGTAAACACCCAGAGGTGCGTCGCAATCTAATACTGGCCTCTCAGTATCGGCACGTATACAGACTGTTTGAAGCATTGCTCCCCCTGGACTTATGTCGTTATTGTGCCTACTATATTCAATCCCGATGCAATTTCTGTGTTTCATCGTCAATATGATGCTCCAAGGGTTACAGTAAACACCCAGTGGTGCGTCGCAATCTAGTACTGGCCTCTCAGTAACGGCACATATACAGACTGTTTGAAGCATTACTCTCCCTGGACGTAAGTCGGCATTGTGCCTACTATATTCAATCCCGATGCAATTTCTGTGTTTCATCGTCAATATGAAACTCCAAGGGTTACAGTGAACACCCAGTGGTGCGTCGCAATCTAATACTGGCTCCTCAGTAACGGCACGTATACAGACTGTTTGAAGCATTGCTGCCCCTGGATGTAAGTCGGCATTGTGCCTACTATATTCAATCCCGATGCAATTTCTGTGTTACATCGTCAATATGAAGCTCCAAGGGTTACAGTAAACACCCAGTGGTGCGTCGCAATCTAATACTGGCCTCTCAGGAAAGGCACGTATACAGACTGATTGAAGCATTACTCCCCCTGGACGTAAGTCGGCATTGTGCCTACTATATTCAATCTCAATGCAATTTCTGTGTTTCATCGTCAATATGAAGCTCCAAGGGTTACAGTAAACACCCAGTGGTGCGTCGCAATCTAATACTGGCCTCTCAGGAAAGGCACATACACAGACTGTTTGAAGCATTGCTCCCCCTAGACGTAAGTTGGCATTGCGCCTACTATATACAATCCCGATGCAATTTCTGTGTTTCATCGTCAATATGAAGCTCCAAGGGGTACAGTAAACACCCAGTGGTGCGTCGCAATCTAATACTGGCCTTTCAGGAAAGGCACGTATGCAGACTGTTTGTAGCATTACTCTCCCAGGACGTAAGTCGGCATTGTGCCAACTATATTCAATCCCGATGCAATTTCTGTGTTTCATCGTCAATATGAAGCTCCAAGGGTTACGGTAAATACCCAGTGGTGCGTCGCAATCTAATACTGGCCTTTTAGGAAAGGCACGTATACAGAATGTTTGAAGCGTTACTCCCCCTGGACGTAAGTCGACATTGTGCCTACTATATTCAATCCCGATGCAATTTCTGTCTTTTATTCTCAATATTAAGCTCCAAGGGTTACAGTAAACACCCAGTGGTGCGTCGCAATCTAATACTGGCCTCACAGTAACGGCACGTATACAGACTGTTTGAAGCATTGCTCCCCCTGGACGTAAGTCGGCATTGTGCCTTCTATATTCAATCCCGATGCAATTTCTGTGTTTCATCGTCAATATGAAGCTCCAAGGGTTACAGTAAATACCCAGTGGTGCGTCCCAATCTAATACTGGCCTCTCAGGAAAGGCACATACACAGACTGTTTGAAGCATTGCTCCCCCTAGACGTAAGTTGGCATTGCGCCTACTATATACAATCCCGATGCAATTTCTGTGTTTCATCGTCAATATGAAGCTCCAAGGGGTACAGTAAACACCCAGTGGTGCGTCGCAATCTAATACTGGCCTTTCAGGAAAGGCACGTATACAGACTGTTTGTAGCATTACTCTCCCTGGACGTAAGTCGGCATTGTGCCAACTATATTCAATCCCGATGCAATTTCTGTGTTTCATCGTCAATATGAAGCTCCAAGGGTTACGGTAAATACCCAGTGGTGCGTCGCAATCTAATACTGGCCTTTTAGGAAAGGCACGTATACAGACTGTTTAAACCATTGCTCCCCGAGGACGTAAGTCGGCATTGTGACTACTATATTCAATCCCGTTGCAATTTCTGTGTTTCATCGTCAATATGAAGTTCCAAGGGTTACAGTAAACACCCAGTTGTGCGTCGCAATCTAATACTGGCCTCCTATTAACGGCACGTAAACAGACTGTTTGAAACATTGCTCCCCCTGGACGTAAGTCGGCATTGTGACTACTATATTCAATCCCGATACAATTTCTGTGTTTCATCGTCAATATGAAGCTCCAAGGGTGGCAGTAAACCCCCGTAGTGCGTCGCAATCTAATTCTGGCCTCTCAGGAAAGGCACGTATACAGACTGTTTGAAGCATTGCTCCCCCTGAACGAAAGTCGGCATTGTGCCTACTAAATTCAATCCCGATGCTATTTCTGTGTTTCATCGTCAATATGAAGCTCCATGGGTTACAGTAAACACCCAGTGGTGCGTCGCAATCTAATACTGGCCTCTCAGGAAAGGCACGTATACAGACTGTTTGAAGCATTGCTCCCCCTGAACGAAAGTCGGCATTGTGCCTACTATATTCAATCCCGATGCAATTTCTGTGTTTCATCGTCAATATGAAGCTCCATGGGTTACAGTAAACACCCAGTGGTGCGTCGCAATCTAATACTGGCCTCTCAGGAAAGGCACGTATACAGACTGTTTGAAGCATTACTCCCCCTGAACGAAAGTCGGCATTGTGCCTACTATATTCAATCCCGATGCAATTTCTGTGTTTCATCGTCAATATGCTGCTCCAAGGGTTACAGTAAACACCCAGTGGTGCATCGCAATCTAATACTGGCCTCGCAGGAAAGGCACGTTTACAGACTGTTTGAAGCATTATTCCCCCTGAACGAAAGTCGGCAATGTGCCTACTATATTCAATCCCGATGCAATTTCTGTGTTTCATCGTCAATATGAAGCTCCATGGGTTACAGTAAACATTCAGTCGTGCGTCGCAATCTAATACTGGAATCTCAGGAAAGGCACGTATACAACTGTATGATGCATTGCTCCCCTTGGACGTAAGTCAGCATTGTGCCTACTATATTCAATCCCGATGCAATTACTGTGTTTCATCGACAATATGAAGCTCCAAGGGTTACAGTAAACACCCAGCGGTAAGTCGCAGTCTAATACTAGCCTCTCAGTAACGGCACATATACAGACTGTGTGAAGCAATGCTCCCCCTGGACGTAAGTCGGCATTGTGCCTACTATATTCAATCCCGATGCAATTTCTGTGTTTCTTCGTCAATATGAAGCTCCAAGGGTTACAGTAAACACCCAGTGGTGCATCGCAATCTAATACTGGCCCCGCAGGAAAGGCACGTTTACAGACTGTTTGAAGCATTACTCCCCCTGAACGAAAGTGGGCATTGTGCGTATTATATTCAATCCCGATGCAATTTCTGTGTTTCATCGTCAATATGAAGCTCCATGGGTTACACTAAACACCCAGTGGTGCGTAGCAATCTAATACTGGCCTCTCCGGAAAGGCACATATACTGACTGTTTGAAGCATTGCTCCCCCTGAACGGAAGTCGACATTGTGCCTACTATATTCAATCCCGATGCAATTTCTGTGTTTCATCGTCAATATGAAGCTCCAAGGGTTACAGTAAACACCCAGAGGTGCGTCGCAATCTAATACTGGCCTCTCAGTATCGGCACGAATACAGACTGTTTGAAGCATTGCTCCCCCTGGACTTATGTCGTTATTGTGCCTACTATATTCAATCCCGATGCAATTTCTGTGTTTCATCGTCAATATGATGCTCCAAGGGTTACAGTAAACACCCAGTGGTGCGTCGCAATCTAGTACTGGCCTCTCAGTAACGGCACATATACAGACTGTTTGAAGCATTACTCTCCCTGGACGTAAGTCGGCATTGTGCCTACTATATTCAATCCCGATGCAATTTCTGTGTTTCATCGTCAATATGAAACTCCAAGGGTTACAGTGAACACCCAGTGGTGCGTCGCAATCTAATACTGGCTCCTCAGTAACGGCACGTATACAGACTGTTTGAAGCATTGCTGCCCCTGGACGTAAGTCGGCATTGTGCCTACTATATTCAATCCCGATGCAATTTCTGTGTTACATCGTCAATATGAAGCTCCAAGGGTTACAGTAAACACCCAGTGGTGCGTCGCAATCTAATACTGGCCTCTCAGGAAAGGCACGTATACAGACTGATTGAAGCATTACTCCCCCTGGACGTAAGTCGGCATTGTGCCAACTATATTCAATCTCAATGCAATTTCTGTGTTTCATCGTCAATATGAAGCTCCAAGGGTTACAGTAAACACCCAGTGGTGCGTCGCAATCTAATACTGGCCTCTCAGGAAAGGCACATACACAGACTGTTTGAAGCATTGCTCCCCCTAGACCTAAGTTGGCATTGCGCCTACTATATTCAATCCCGATGCAATTTCTGTGTTTCATCGTCAATATGAAGCCCCAAGGGTTACAGTAAACACCCAGTGGTGCGTCGCAATCTAATACTGGCCTCTCAGGAAAGGCACGTATACAGACTGTTTGTAGCATTACTCTCCCTGGACGTAAGTCGGCATTGTGCCTACTATGTTCAATCCCGATGCAATTTCTGTGTTTCATCGTCAATATGAAGCTCCAAGGGTTACGGTAAATACCCAGTGGTGCGTCGCAATCTAATACTGGCCTTTTAGGAAAGGCACGTATACAGAATGTTTGAAGCGTTACTCCCCCTGGACGTAAGTCGGCATTGTGCCTACTATATTCAATCCCGATGCAATTTCTGTCTTTTATTCTCAATATGAAGCTCCAAGGGTTACAGTAAACACCCAGTGGTGCGTCGCAATCTAATACTGGTCTCCCATTAACGGCACGTATACAGACTGTTTGAAGCAATGCTCCCCCTGGACGTAAGTCGGCATTGTGCCCTCTATATTCAATCCCGATGCAATTTCTGTGGTTCATCGTCAATATGAAGCTCCAAGGGATACAGTAAACACCCAGTGGTGCGTCGAAATCTAATACTGAACTCTCAGTAACGGCACTTATACAGACTGTTTAACCATTGCTCCCCGAGGACGTAAGTCGGCATTGTGCCTACTATATTCAATCCCGTTGCAATTTCTGTGTTTCATCGTCAATATGAAGTTCCAAGGGTTACAGTAAACACCCAGTGGTGCGTCGCAATCTAATACTGGCCTCTTATTAACGGCACGTAAACAGACTGTTTGAAGCATTGCTCCCCCTGGACGTAAGTCGTCATTGTGACTACTATATTCAATCCCGATACAATTTCTGTGTTTCATCGTCAATATGAAGCTCCAAGGGTGGCAGTAAACCCCCGTGGTGCGTCGCAATCTAATACTGGCCTCTCAGGAAAGGCACGTATACAGACTGTTTGAAGCATTGCTCCCCCTGAACGAAAGTCGGCATTGTGCCTACTATATTCAATCCCGATGCTATTTCTGTGTTTCATCGTCAATATGAAGCTCCATGGGTTACAGTAAACACCCAGTGGTGCGTCGCAATCTAATACTGGCCTCTCAGGAAAGGCATGTATACAGACTGTTTGAAGCATTACTCCCCCTGAACGAAAGTCGGCATTGTGCCTACTATATTCAATCCCGATGCAATTTCTGTGTTTCATCGTCAATATGATGCTCCAAGGGTTACAGTAAACATCCAGTGGTGCGTCGCAATCTAATACTGGCTTCTCAGGAAAGGCACGTATACAGACTGTTTGAAGCATTGCTCCCCCTGAACGCAAGTCGGCATTGTGCCTACTATATTCAATCCCGATGCAATTTCTGTGTTTCTTCGTCAATATGAAGCTCCATGGGTTACAGTAAACACCCAGTTGTGCGTCGCAATCTAATACTGGCCTCTCAGGAAAGGCACGTATACAGACTGTTTGAAGCATTGCTCCCCCTGAACGAAAGTCGGCATTGTGCCTACTATATTCAATCCCGATGCTATTTCTGTGTTTCATCGTCAATATGAAGCTCCATGGGTTACAGTAAACACCCAGCGGTAAGTCGCAGTCTAATACTGGCCTCTGAGTAACGGCACATATACAGACTGTTTGAAGCAATGCTCCCCCTGGACGTAAGACGGCATTGTGCCTACTATATTCAATCCCGATGCAATTCCTGTGTTTGATCGTCAATATGAAGCTCCAAGGGTTACTGTAAACACCCAGAGGTGCGTCGCAATCTAATACTGGCCTCTCAGTAACGGCACGTATACAGACTGTTTGAAGCATTGCTCCCCCTGGACTTATGTCGTTATTGTGCCTACTATATTCAATCCCGATGCAATTTCTGTGTTTCATCGTCAATATGATGCTCCAAGGGTTACAGTAAACACCCAGTGGTGCGTCGCAATCTAATACTGGCCTCTCAGTAACGGCACATATACAGACTGTTTGAAGCATTACTCCCCCTGGACGTAAGTCGGCATTGTGCCTTTTATATTCAATCCCGATGCAATTTCTGTGTTTCATCGTCAATATGAAGCTCCAAGGGTTACAGTAAACACCCAGTGGTGCGTCGCAATCTAATACTGGCCTCTCAGTAACGGCACGTATACAGACTGTTTGAAGCATTGCTGCCCCTGGACGTAAGTCGGCATTGTGCCTACTATATTCAATTCCGATGCAATTTCTGTGTTTCATCGTCAATATGAAGCTCCAAGGGTTACAGTAAACACCCAGTGGTGCGTCGCAATCTAATACTGGCCTCTCAGGAAAGGCACGTATACAGACTGATTGAAGCATTACTCCCCCTGGACGTAAGTCGGCATTGTGCCTACTATATTCAATCTTAATGCAATTTCTGTGTTTCATCGTCAATATGAAGCTCCAAGGGTTACAGTAAACACCCAGTGGTGCGTCGCAATCTAATACTGGCCTCTCAGGAAAGGCACGTACGCAGACTGTTTGAAGCATTGCTCCCCCTAGACGTAAGTTGGCATTGCGCCTACTATATTCAATCCCGATGCAATTTCTGTGTTTCATCGTCAATATGAAGCTCCAAGGGTTACAGTAAACACCCAGTGGTGCGTCGCAATCTAATACTGGCCTCTCAGGAAAGGCACGTATACAGACTGTTTGTAGCATTACTCTCCCTGGACGTAAGTCGGCATTGTGCCTACTATATTCAATTACGATGCAATTTCTGTGTTTCATCGTCAACATGAAGCTCCAAGGGTTACGGTAAATACCCAGTGGTGCGTCGCAATCCAATACTGGCCTTTTAGGAAAGGCACGTATACAGACTGTTTGAAGCGTTACTCCCCCTGGACTTAAGTCGGCATCGTGCCTACTATATTCAATCCCGATGCAATTTCTGTCTTTTATTCTCAATATGAAGCTCCAAGGGTTACAGTAAACACCCAGTGGTGCGTCGCAATCTAATACTGGCCTCACAGTAACGGCACGTATACAGACTGTTTGAAGCATTGCTCCCCCTGGACGTAAGTCGGCATTGTGCCTTCTATATTCAATCCCGATGCAATTTCTGTGTTTCATCGTCAATATGAAGCTCCAAGGGATACAGTAAACACCCAGTGGTGCGTCGAAATCTAATACTGGACTCTCAGTAACGGCACTTATACCGACTGTTTGAAGCATTGCTCCCCTTGAACGAAAGTCGGCATTGTGCCTACTATATTCAAACCCGATGCAATTTCTGTGCTTCATCGTCAATATGAAGCTCCAAGGGATACAGTAAACACCCAGTGGTGCGTCGCAATCTAATACTGGCCTCTCAGGAAAGGCACGTATACAGACTGTTTGTAGCATTACTCTCCCTGGACGTAAGTCGGCATTGTGCCCACTATATCCAATTACGATGCAATTTCTGTGTTTCATCGTCAACATGAAGCTCCAAGGGTTACGGTAAATACCCAGTGGTGCGTCGCAATCCAATACTGGCCTTTTAGGAAAGGCACGTATACAGACTGTTTGAAGCGTTACTCCCCCTGGACGTAAGTCGGCATCGTGCCTACTATATTCAATCCCGATGCAATTTCTGTCTTTTATTCTCAATATGAAGCTCCAAGGGTTACAGTAAACACCCAGTGGTGCGTCGCAATCTAATACTGGCCTCTTAGTAACGGCACGTAAACAGTCTGTTTGAAGCATTGCTCCCCCTGGACGTAAGTCGGCATTGTGACTACTATATTCAATCCCGATGCAATTTCTGTGTTTCATCGTCAATATGAAGCTCCAAGGGTGGCAGTAAACCCCCGTGGTGCGTCGCAATCTAATACTGGCCTCTCAGGAAAGGCACGTATACAGACTGTTTGTAGCATTACTCTCCCTGGACGTAAGTCGGCATTGTGCCTACTATATTCAATTACGATGCAATTTCTGTGTTTCATCGTCAACATGAAGCTCCAAGGGTTACGGTAAATACCCAGTGGTGCGTCGCAATCCAATACTGGCCTTTTAGGAAAGGCACGTATACAGACTGTTTGAAGCGTTACTCCCCCTGGACGTAAGTCGGCATCGTGCCTACTATATTCAATCCCGATGCAATTTCTGTCTTTTATTCTCAATATGAAGCTCCAAGGGTTACAGTAAACACCCAGTGGTGCGTCGCAATCTAATACTGGCCTCACAGTAACGGCACGTATACAGACTGTTTGAAGCATTGCTCCCCCTGGACGTAAGTCGGCATTGTGCCTTCTATATTCAATCCCGATGCAATTTCTGTGTTTCATCGTCAATATGAAGCTCCAAGGGATACAGTAAACACCCAGTGGTGCGTCGAAATCTAATACTGGACTCTCAGTAACGGCACTTATACCGACTGTTTGAAGCATTGCTCCCCCTGAACGAAAGTCGGCATTGTGCCTACTATATTCAAACCCGATGCAATTTCTGTGCTTCATCGTCAATATGAAGCTCCAAGGGATACAGTAAACACCCAGTGGTGCGTCGCAATCTAATACTGGCCTCTCAGGAAAGGCACGTATACAGACTGTTTGTAGCATTACTCTCCCTGGACGTAAGTCGGCATTGTGCCTACTATATCCAATTACGATGCAATTTCTGTGTTTCATCGTCAACATGAAGCTCCAAGGGTTACGGTAAATACCCAGTGGTGCGTCGCAATCCAATACTGGCCTTTTAGGAAAGGCACGTATACAGACTGTTTGAAGCGTTACTCCCCCTGGACGTAAGTCGGCATCGTGCCTACTATATTCAATCCCGATGCAATTTCTGTCTTTTATTTTCAATATGAAGCTCCAAGGGTTACAGTAAACACCCAGTGGTGCGTCGCAATCTAATACTGGCCTCTTAGTAACGGCACGTAAACAGTCTGTTTGAAGCATTGCTCCCCCTGGACGTAAGTCGGCATTGTGACTACTATATTCAATCCCGATGCAATTTCTGTGTTTCATCGTCAATATGAAGCTCCAAGGGTTACAGTAAACACCCAGTGGTGCGTCGCAGTCTAATACTGGCCTCTCAGGAAAGGCACGTATACAGACTGTTTGAAGCATTATCCCCCTGAACGAAAGTCGGCAATGTGCCTACTATATTCAATCCCGATGCAATTTCTGTGTTTCATCGTCAATATGAAGCTCCATGGGTTACAGTAAACACCCAGTCGTGCGTCGCAATCTAATACTGGAATCTCAGGAAAGGCACGTATACAACTGTATGAAGCATTGCTCCCCCTGGACGTAAGTCAGCCTTGTGCCTACTATATTCAATCCCGATGCAATTACTGTGTTTCATCGTCAATATGAAGCTCCAAGGGTTACAGTAAACACCCAGCGGTAAGTCGCAATCTAATACTGGCCCCTCAGTAACGGCACATATACAGACCGTTTGAAGCATGCTCCCCCTGGACGTAAGTCGGCATTGTGCATACTATATTCAATCCCGATGCAATTTCTGTGTATCATCGTCAATATGAAGCTCCCAGGGTTACACCAAACACATAGTGGTGCGTCGCAATCTAATACTGGCCTCTCAGGAAAGGCACGTATACAGACTGCTTGAAGCATTGCTCCCCCTGGACTTAAGTCGGTATTGTGCCTACTATAATCAATTCCGATGCAATTTCTGTGTTTCATCGTCAATATGATGCTCCAAGGGTTACAGTAAACACCCAGTGGTGCGTCGCAATCTAATACTGGCCTCTCAGTAACGGCACATATACAGACTGTTTGAAGCATTACTCCCCCTGGACGTAAGTCGGCATTGTGCCTACTATATTCAATCCCGATGCAATTTCTGTGTTTCATCGTCAATATGAAGCTCCAAGGGTTACAGTAAACACCCAGTGGTGCGTCGCAATCTAATACTGGCCTCTCAGTAACGGCACATATACAGACTGTTTGAAGCATTACTCCCCCTGGACGTAAGTCGGTATTGTGCCTACTATATTCAATCCCGATGCAATTTCTGTGTTTCATCGTCAATATGATGCTCCAAGGGTTACAGTAAACACCCAGTGGTGCGTCGCAATCTAATACTGGCCTCTCAGTAACGGCACATATACAGACTGTTTGAAGCATTACTCCCCCTGGACGTAAGTCGGCATTGTGCCTACTATATTCAATCCCGAAGCAATTTCTGTGTTTCATCGTCAATATGAAGCTCAAAGGGTTACAGTAAACACCCAGTGGTTCGTCGCAATCTAATACTGGCCTCTCAGGAAAGGCACGTATACAGACTGATTGAAGCATTACTCCCCCTGGACGTAAGTCGGCATTGTGCCTACTATATTCAATCTCAATGCAATTTCTGTGTTTCATCGCCAATATGAAGCTCCAAGTGTTACAGTAAACACCCAGTGGTGCGTCGCAATCTAATACTGGCCTCACAGGAAAGGCACATACACAGACTGTTTGAAGAATTGCTCCTCCTAGCCGTAAGTTGGCATTGCGCCTACTATATTCAATCCCGATGCAATTTCTGTGTTTCATCGTCAATATGAAGCTCCAAGGGTTACAGTAAAAACCCAGTGGTGCGTAACAATCTAATACTGGCCTCTCAGGAAAGGCACGTATACAGACTATTTGTAGCATTACTCTCCCTGGACGTAAGTCGGCATTGTGCCTACTATATTCAATCCCGATGCAATTTCTGTGTTTCATCGTCAACATGAAGCTCCAAGGGTTACGGTAAATACCCAGTGGTGCGTCGCAATCTAATACTGGCCTTTTAGGAAAGGCACGTATACAGACTGTTTGAAGCGTTACTCCCCCTGGACGTAAGTCGGCATTGTGCCTACTATATTCATTCCCGATGCAATTTCTGTCTTTTATTCTCAATACGAAACTCCAAGGGTTACAGTAAACACCCAGTGGTGCGTCGCAATCTAATACGGGCCTCACAGTAACGGCACGTATACAGACTGTTTGAAGCATTGCTCCCCCTGGACGTAAGTCTGCATTGTGCCTTCTATATTCAATCCCGATGCAATTTCTGTGTTTCATCGTCAATATGAAGCTACAAGGGATATAGTAAACACTCAGTGGTGCGTCGAAATCTAATACTGGACTCTCAGTAACGGCACTTATACAGACTGTTTAAACCATTGCTCCCCGAGGTCGTAAGTCGGCATTGTGCCTACTATATTCAATCCCGTTGCAATTTCTGTGTTTCATCGTCAATATGAAGTTCCAAGGGTTACAGTAAACTCCCAGTGGTGCGTCGCAATCTAATACTGGCCTCTTATTAACGGCACGTAAACATACTGTTTGAAGCATTGCTCCCCCTGGACTTAAGTCGGCATTGTGACTACTATATTCAATCACGATACAATTTCTGTGTTTCATCGTCAATATGAAGCTCCAAGGGTGGCAGTAAACCCCCGTGGTGCGTCGCAATCTAATACTGGCCTCTCAGGAAAGGCACGTATACAGACTGTTTGAAGCATTGCTCCCCCTGAACGAAAGTCGGCATTGTGCCTACTATATTCAATCCCGATGCAATATCTGTGTTTCATCGTCAATATGAAGCTCCAAGGGTTACAGTAAACACCCAGTGGTGCGTCGCAGTCTAATACTGGCCTCTCAGGAAAGGCACATATACAGACTGTTTGAAGCATTACTCCCCCTGAACGAAAGTCGGCAATGTGCCTACTATATTTCTGTGTTTCATCGTCAATATGAAGCTCCATGGGTTACAGTAAACACCCAGTCGTGCGTCGCAATCTAATACTGGAATCTCAGGAAAGGTACGTATACAACTAAATGAAGCATTGCTCCCCCTGGACGTAAGTCAGCATTGCAATATCTGTGTTTCATCGTCAATATGAAGCTCCAAGGGTTACAGTAAACACCCAGTGGTGCGTCGCAGTCTAATACTGGCCTCTCAGGAAAGGCACATATACAGACTGTTTGAAGCATTACTCCCCCTGAACGAAAGTTGGCAATGTGCCTACTATATTCAATCCCGATGCAATTTCTGTGTTTCATCGTCAATATGAAGCTCCATGGGTTACAGTAAACACCCAGTCGTGCGTCGCAATCTAATACTGGAATCTCAGGAAAGGCACGTATACAACTAAATGAAGCATTGCTCCCCCTGGACGTAAGTCAGCATTGTGCCTACTATATTCAATCCCGATGCAATTTCTGTGTTTCATCGTCAATATGAAGCTCCAAGGGTTACAGTAAACACCCAGTGGTGCGTCGCAATCTAATACTGGCCTCTCAGGAAAGGCACGTTTACAGACTGTTTGAAGCATTACTCCCCCTGAACGAAAGTGGGCATTGTGCCTACTATATTCAATCCCGATGCAATTTCTGTGTTTCATCGTCAATATGAAGCTCCATGGGTTACACTAAACACCCAGTTGTGCGTCGCAATCTAATACTGGCCTCTCAGGAAAGGCACATATACTGACTGTTTGAAGCATTGCTCCCCCTGAACGAAAGTCGACATTGTGCCTACTATATTCAATCCCGATGCAATTTCTGTGTTTCATCGTCAATATGAAGCTCCAAGGGTTACAGTAAACACCCAGTGGTGCGTCGCAATCTAATACTGGCCTCTCAGGAAAGGCACGTATACAGACTGTTTGAAGCATTGCTCCCCCTGAAGGAAAATCGGCATTGTGCCTACTATATTCAATCCCGATGCAATTTCTGTGTTTGATCGTCAATATGAAGCTCCAAGGGTTACAGTAAACACCCAGAGGTGCGTCGCAATCTAATACTGGCCTCTCAGGAAAGGCACATACACAGACTGTTTGAAGCATTGCTCCCCCTGGCCGAAAGTCGGCATTGTGCCTACTATATTCAATCCCGATGCAATTTCTGTGTTTCATCGTCAATATGAAGCTCCAAGGGTTACAGTAAACACCCAGTGGTGCGTCGCAATCTAATACTGGCTTCTCAGTAACGGCACGTATACAGACTGTTTGAAGCATTGCTGCCCCTGGACGTAAGTCGGCATTGTGTCAACTATATTCAATCCCGATGCAATTTCTCTGTTTCATCGTCAATATGAAGCTCCAAGGGTTATAGTAAACACCCAGTGGTGCGTCGCAATCTAATACTGGCCTCTCAGTAACGGCACATATACAGACTGTTTGAAGCATTACTCCCCCTGGACGTAAGTCGGAATTGTGCCTACTATATTCAATCCCGATGCAATATCTGTGTTTCATCGTCAATATGAAGCTCCAAGGGTTACAGTAAACACCCAGTGGTGCGTCGCAATCTAATACTGGCTTCTCAGTAACGGCACGTATACAGACTGTTTGATGCATTGCTGCCCCTGGACGTAAGTCGGCATTGTGCCTACTATATTCAATCCCGATGCAATTTCTGTGTTTCATCGTCAATATGAAGCTCCAAGGGTTACAGTAAACACCCAGTGGTGCGTCGCAATCAAATACTGGCCTCTCAGGAAAGGCACGTATACAGACTGATTGAAGCATTACTCCCCCTGGACGTAAGTCGGCATTGTGCCTACTATATTCAATCTCAATGCAATTTCTGTGTTTCATCGTCAATATGAAGCTCCAAGGGTTACATTAAACACCCAGTGGTGCGTCGCAATCTAATACTGGCCTCTCAGGAAAGGCACATACACAGACTGTTTGAAGCATTGCTCCCCATAGACGTAAGTTGGCATTGCGCCTACTATATTCAATCCCGATGCAATTTCTGTGTTTCATCGTCAATATGAAGCTCCAAGGGTTACAGTATACACCCAGTGGTGCGTCGCAATCTAATACTGGCCTCTCAGGAAAGGCACGTATACAGACTGTTTGTAGCATTACTCTCCCTGGACGAAAGTCGGCATTGTGCCTACTATATTCAATCCCGATGCAATTTCTGTGTTTCATCGTCAATATGAAGCTCCAAGGGTTACGGTAAATACCCAGTGGTGCGTCGCAATCTAATACTGGCCTTTTAGGAAAGGCACATATACAGACTGATTAAAGCGTTACTCCCCCTGGACGTAAGTCGGCATTGTGCCTACTATATTCAATCCCGATGCAATTTCTGTCTTTTATTCTCAATATGAAGCTCCAAGGGTTACAGTAAACACCCAGTGGTGCGTCGCAATCTAATACTGGCCTCACAGTAACGGCACGTATACAGACTGTTTGAAGCATTGCTCCCCCTGGACGTAAGTCGGCATTGTGCCTTCTATATTCAATCCCGATGAAATTTCTGTGTTTCATCGTCAATATGAAGCTCCAAGGGATACAGTAAACACCCAGCGGTGCGTCGAAATCTAATACTGGACTCTCAGTAACGGCACTTATACAGACTGTTTAAACCATTGCTCCCCGAGGACGTAAGTCGTCATTGTGCCTACTATATTCAATCCCGTTGCAATTTCTGTGTTTCATCGTCAATATGAAGTTCCAAGGGTTACAGTAAACACCCAGTGGTGCGTCGCAATCTAATACTGGCGTCTTATTAACGGCACGTAAACAGACTGTTTGAAGCATTGCTCCCCCTGGACGTAAGTCTTCATTGTGGCTACTATATTCAATCCCGATACAATTTCTGTGTTTCATCGTCAATATGAAGCTCCAAGGGTGGCAGTAAACCCCCGTGGTGCGTCGCAATCTAATACTGGCCTCTCAGGAAAGGCACGTATACAGACTGTTTGAAGCATTGCTCCCCCTGAACGAAAGTCGGCATTGTGCCTACTATATTCAATCCCGATGCAATTTCTGTGTTTCATCGTCGATATGAAGCTCCAAGGGTTACAGTAAACACCCAGTGGTGCGTCGCAGTCTGATACTGGCCTCTCAGGAAAGGCACATATACAGACTGTTTGAAGCATTACTCCCCCTGAACGAAAGTCGGCAATGTGCCTACTATATTCAATCCCGATGAAATTTCTGTGTTTCACCGTCAATATGAAGCTCCATGGGTTACAGTAAACACCTAGTCGTGCGTCGCAATCTAATACTGGAATCTCAGGAAAGGCACGTATACAACTAAATGAAGCATTGCTCCCCCTGGTCGTAAGTCAGCATTGTGCCAACTATATTCAATCCCGATGCAGTTTCTGTGTTTCATCGTCAATATGAAGATCCAAGGGTTACAGTAAACACCCAGTGGTGCGTCGCAATCTAATACTGGCCTCTCAGGAAAGGCACGTTTACAGACTGTTTGAAGCATTACTCCCCCTGAACGAAAGTGGGCATTGTGCCTACTATATTCAATCCCGATGCAATTTCTGTGTTTCATCGTCAATATGAAGCTCCATGGGTTACACTAAACACCCAGTGGTGCGTCGCAATCTAATACTGGCCTCTCAGGAAAGGTACATATACTGACTGTTTGAAGCATTGCTCCCCTGAACGAAAGTCGACATTGTGCCTACTATATTCAATCCCGATGCAATTTCTGTGTTTCATCGTCAATATGAAGCTCCAAGGGTTACAGTAAACACCCAGTGGTGCGTCGCAATCTAATACTGGCCTCTCAGGAAAGGCACGTATACAGACTGTTTGAAGCATTGTCGCCCTGAACGAAAATCGGCATTGTGCCTACTATATTCAATCCCGATGCAATTTCTGTGTTTCATCGTCAATATGAAGCTCCAAGGGTTACAGTAAACACCCAGTGGTGCGTCGCAATCTAATACTGGCCTCTATGTAACGGCACGTATACAGACTGTTTGAAGCATTGCTCCCCCTGAACGAAAGCCAGCATTGTGCCTACAATATTCAATCCCTTTGCAATTTCTGTGTTTCATCGTCGATATGAAGCACCAAGGGTTACAGTAAACACCCAGTGGTGCGTCGCAATCTAATACTGGCCTCTCAGGAAAGGCACCTATACAGACCGTTTGAAGCATTGCTCCCCCTGGACGTAAGTCGGCATTGTGCCTACTATATTCAATCCCGATGCAATTTCTTTGTTTCATCGTCAATATGAAGCTCCAAGGGTTACAGTAAACACCCAGTGGTGCGTCGCAATCTAATACTGGCCTCTCAGGAAAGGCACGTATACAGACTGTTTGAAGCATTGCTCCCCCTGTACGAAAGTCGGCATTGTGCCTACTATATTCAATCCCGATGCAATTTCTGTGTTTCAACGTCAATATGAAGCTCCATGGGTTACAGTAAACACCCAGTGGTGCGTCGCAATCTAATACTGGAATCTCAGGAAAGGCACGTATACAACTGTATGAAGCATTGCTCCCCATGGATGTAAGTCGGCATTGTGCCTACTATATTCAATCCCGATGCAATTTCTGTGTTTCATCGTCAATATGAAGCTCCATGGGTTACAGTAAACACCCAGTGGTGCGTCGCAATCTAATACTGGCCTCTCAGGAAAGGCACGTATACAGACTGTTTAAAGCATTACTCACCCTGAACGAAAGTCGGCATTGTGCCTACTATATTCAATCCCGATGCAATGTCTGTGGATCATCGTCAGTATGAAGCTCCATGGGTTACAGTAAACACGCAGTGGTACGTCGCAATCTAATACTTGCCTCTCAGGAAAGGCACGTATACAGACTGTTTGAAGCATTACTCCCCCTGAACGAAAGTCGGCATTGTGCCTACTATATTCAATCCCGATACAATTTCTGTGTTTCATCGTCAATATGAACCTCCAAGGGTTACAGTAAACACCCAGTGGTGCGTTGCAATTTAATACTGGCCTCTCAGGAAATGCACGTATACAGACTGTTTGAAGCATTGCTCCCCCTGAACGAATGTCGGCATTGTGCCTACTATATTGAACCCCGATGCAATTTCTGTGTTTCATTGTCAATATGAAGCTCCATGGGTTACAGTAAACACCCAGTGGTGCGTCGCAATCTAATACTGGCCTCTCAGGAAAGGCACGTATACAGACTGTTTAAAGCATTACTCACCCTGAACGAAAGTCGGCATTGTGCCTACTATATTCAATCCCGATGCAATGTCTGTGGATCATCGTCAGTATGAAGCTCCATGGGTTACAGTAAACACGCAGTGGTACGTCGCAATCTAATACGTGCCTCTCAGGAAAGGCACGTATACAGACTGTTTGAAGCATTACTCCCCCTGAACGAAAGTCGGCATTGTGCCTACTATATTCAATCCCGATACAATTTCTGTGTTTCATCGTCAATATGAACCTCCAAGGGTTACAGTAAACACCCAGTGGTGCGTCGCAATTTAATCCTGGCCTCTCAGGAAAGGCACAAATACAGACTGTTTGAAGCATTGCTCATGCTGAACGAAAGTCGGCATTGTGCCTACAATATTCAATCCCGATGCAATTTCTTTGTTTCATAGTCAATATGAAGCTCCAAGGGTTACAGTAAACACGCAGTGGTACGTCGCAATCTAATACTGGCCTCTCAGGAAAGGCACGTATACAGACTGTTTGAAGCATTGCTCCCCCTGAACGAAAGTCGGCATTGTGCCAACTATATTCAATCCCGATGCAATTTCTGTGTTTCATCGTCAATATGATGCTCCATGGGTTACAGTTAACACCCAGTGGTGTGTCGCAATCTAATACTGGCCTCTCAGGAAATGCACGTATACAGACTGTTTGAAGCATTGCTCCCCCTGAACGAATGTCGGCATTGTGCCTACTATATTGAACCCCGATGCAATTTCTGTGTTTCATTGTCAATATGAAGCTCCATGGGTTACAGTAAACACCCAGTGGTGCGTCGCAGTCTAATACTGGCCTCTCAGGACAGGCACGTATACAGAGTGTTTGAAGCATTGCTCCCCCTGAACGAAAGTCGGCATTGTGCCTACTATATTCAATCCCGACGCAATTTCTGTGTTTCATCGTCAATATGAAGCTCCAAGGGTTACAGTAAACACCCAGTGGTGCGTCGCAATCTAATACTGGCCTCTCAGGAAAGGCACCCATACAGACCGTTTGAAGCATTGCTCCCCCTGGACGTAAGTCGGCATTGTGCCGACTATATTCAATCCCGATGCAATTTCTTTGTTTCATCGTCAATATGAAGCTCTAAGGGTTACAGTAAACACCCAGTGGTGCGTCGCAATCTAATACTGGCCTCTCAGGAAAGGCACGTATACGGACTGTTTGAAGCATTGCTCCCCCTGAACGAAAGTCGGCATTGTGCCTACTATATTCAATCCCGATGCAATTTCCGTGTTTCTTCGTCAATATGAAGCTCCATGGGTTACAGTAAACACCCAATGGTGCGTCGCAATGTAATACTGGCCTCTCAGGAAAGGCACGTATACAGACTGTTTGAAGCATTGCTCCCCCTGAACGAAAGTCGGCATTGTGCCCACTATATTCAATCCCGATGCAATTTCTGTGTTTCATCGTCAATATGAAGCTCCAAGGGTTACAGTAAACACCCAGTGGTGCGTCGCAATCTAATACTGGCCTCTCAGGAAAGGCACGTATACAGACTGTTTGAAGCATTACTCCCCCTGAACGAAAGCCAGCATTGTGCCTACAATATTCAATCCCGATGCAATTTCTGTGTTTCATCGTCAATATGAAGCTCCAAGGGTTACAGTAAACACCCAGTGGTGCGTCGCAATCTAATACTGGCCTCTCAGGATAGGCACCCATACAGACCGTTTGAAGCATTGCTCTCCCTGGACGTAAGTCGGCATTCTGCCGACTATATTCAATCCCGATGCAATTTCTTTGTTTCATCGTCAATATGAAGCTCCAAGGGTTACAGTAAACACCCAGTGGTGCGTCGCAATCTAATACTGGCCTCTCAGGAAAGGCACGTATACAGACTGTTTGAAGCATTGCTCCCCCTGAACGAAAGTCGGCATTGTGCCTACTATATTCAATCCCGATGCAATTTCTGTGTTTAATCGTCAATGTGAAGCTCCATGGGTTACAGTAAACACCCAGTGGTGCGTCGCAATCTAGTACTGGAATTTCAGGAAAGGCACGTATACAACTGTATGAAGCATTGCTCCCCCTGGACGTAAATCGGCATTGTGCCTACTATATTCAATCCCGATGCAATTTCTGTGTTTCATCGTCAATATGAAGCTCCAAGGGTTACAGTAAACACCCAGTGATGCGTCGCAATCTAATACTGGGCTCTATGTAACGGCACGTATACAGACTGTTAGAAGCATTGCTCCCCCTGGACGGAAGTCGGCATTGTGCCTACTATATTCAATCCCGATGCAATTTCTGTGTTTCATCGTCAATATGAAGCTCCATGGGTTACAGTAAACACCCAGTGGTGCGTCGCAATCTAATACTGACCTCTCAGGAAAGGCACGTATACAGACTGTTTAAAGCATTACTCACCCTGAACGAAAGTCGGCATTGTGCCTACTACATTCAATCCCGATGCAATGTCTGTGGATCATCGTGAGTATGAAGCTCCATGGGTTACAGTAAGCACCCAGTGGTGCGTCGCAATCTAATACTGGCCTCTCAGGAAAGGCACATACACAGACTGTTTGAAGCATTGCTCCCCATAGACGTAAGTTGGCATTGCGCCTACTATATTCAATCCCGATGCAATTTCTGTGTTTCATCGTCAATATGAAGCTCCAAGGGTTACAGTATACACCCAGTGGTGCGTCGCAATCTAATACTGGCCTCTCAGGAAAGGCACGTATACAGACTGTTTGTAGCATTACTCTCCCTGGACGTAAGTCGGCATTGTGCCTACTATATTCAATCCCGATGCAATTTCTGTGTTTCATCGTCAATATGAAGCTCCAAGGGTTACGGTAAATACCCAGTGGTGCGTCGCAATCTAATACTGGCCTTTTAGGAAAGGCACGTATACAGACTGTTTAAAGCGTTACTCCCCCTGGACGTAAGTCGGCATTGTGCCTACTATATTCAATCCCGATGCAATTTCTGTCTTTTATTCTCAATATGAAGCTCCAAGGGTTACAGTAAACACCCAGTGGTGCGTCGCAATCTAATACTGGCCTCACAGTAACGGCACGTATACAGACTGTTAGAAGCATTGCTCCCCCTGGACGTAAGTCGGCATTGTGCCTTCTATATTCAATCCCGATGAAATTTCTGTGTTTCATCGTCAATATGAAGCTCCAAGGGATACAGTAAACACCCAGTGGTGCGTCGAAATCTAATACTGGACTCTCAGTAACGGCACTTATACAGACTGTTTAAACCATTGCTCCCCGAGGACGTAAGTCGTCATTGTGCCTACTATATTCAATCCCGTTGCAATTTCTGTGTTTCATCGTTAACATGAAGTTCCAAGGGTTACAGTAAACACCCAGTGGTGCGTCGCAATCTAATACTGGCGTCTTATTAACGGCACGTAAACAGACTGTTTGAAGCATTGCTCCCCCTGGACGTAAGTCGGCATTGTGGCTACTATATTCAATCCCGATACAATTTCTGTGTTTCATCGTCAATATGAAGCTCCAAGGGTGGCAGTAAACCCCCGTGGTGCGTCGCAATCTAATACTGGCCTCTCAGGAAAGGCACGTATACAGACTGTTTGAAGCATTGCTCCCCCTGAACGAAAGTCGGCATTGTGCCTACTATATTCAATCCCGATGCAATTTCTGTGTTTCATCGTCGATATGAAGCTCCAAGGGTTACAGTAAACACGCAGTGGTGCGTCGCAGTCTAATACTGGCCTCTCAGGAAAGGCACATATACAGACTGTTTGAAGCATTACTCCCCCTGAACGAAAGACGGCAATGTGCCTACTATATTCAATCCCGATGAAATTTCTGTGTTTCACCGTCAATATGAAGCTCCATGGGTTACAGTAAACACCTAGTCGTGTGTCGCAATCTAATACTGGAATCTCAGGAAAGGCACGTATACAACTAAATGAAGCATTGCTCCCCCTGGCCGTAAGTCAGCATTGTGCCAACTATATTCAATCCCGATGCAGTTTCTGTGTTTCATCGTCAATATGAAGATCCAAGGGTTACAGTAAACACCCAGTGGTGCGTCGCAATCTAATACTGGCCTCTCAGGAAAGGCACGTTTACAGACTGTTTGAAGCATTACTCCCCCTGAACGAAAGTGGGCATTGTGCCTACTATATTCAATCCCGATGCAATTTCTGTGTTTCATCGTCAATATGAAGCTCCATGGGTTACACTAAACACCCAGTGGTGCGTCGCAATCTAATACTGGCCTCTCAGGAAAGGTACATATACTGACTGTTTGAAGCATTGCTCCCCCTGAACGAAAGTCAACATTGTGCCTACTATATTCAATCCCGATGCAATTTCTGTGTTTCATCGTCAATATGAAGCTCCAAGGGTTACAGTAAACACCCAGTGGTGCGTCGCAATCTAATACTGGCCTCTCAGGAAAGGCACGTATACAGACTGTTTGAAGCATTGTTCCCCCTGAACGAAAATCGGCATTGTGCCTACTATATTCAATCCCGATGCAATTTCTGTGTTTCATCGTCAATATGAAGCTCCAAGGGTTACAGTAAACACCCAGCGGTGCGTCGCAATCTAATACTGGCCTCTATGTAACGGCACGTATACAGACTGTTTGAAGCATTGCTCCCCCTGAACGAAAGCCAGCATTGTGCCTACAATATTCAATCCCTTTGCAATTTCTGTGTTTCATCGTCGATATGAAGCTCCAAGGGTTACAGTAAACACCCAGTGGTGCGTCGCAATGTAATACTGGCCTCTCAGGAAAGGCACCTATACAGACCGTTTCAAGCATTGCTCCCCCTGGACGTAAGTCGGCATTGTGCCTACTATATTCAATCCCGATGCAATTTCTTTGTTTCATCGTCAATATGAAGCTCCAAGGGTTACAGTAAACACCCAGTGGTGCGTCGCAATCTAATACTGGCCTCTCAGGAAAGGCACGTATACAGACTGTTTGATGCATTGCTCCCCCTGTACGAAAGTCGGCATTGTGCCTACTATATTCAATCCCGAAGCAATTTCTGTGTTTCAACGTCAATATGAAGCTCCATGGGTTACATTAAACACCCAGTGGTGCGTCGCAATCTAATACTGGAATCTCAGGAAAGGCACGTATACAACTGTATGAAGCATTGCTCCCCATGGATGTAAGTCGGCATTGTGCCTACTATATTCAATCCCGATGCAATTTCTGTGTTTCATCGTCAATATGAAGCTCCATGGGTTACAGTAAACACCCAGTGGTGCGTCGCAATCTAATACTGGCCTCTCAGGAAAGGCACGTATACAGACTGTTTAAAGCATTACTCACCCTGAACGAAAGTCGGCATTGTGCCTACTATATTCAATCCCGATGCAATGTCTGTGGATCATCGTCAGTATGAAGCTCCATGGGTTACAGTAAACACGCAGTGGTACGTCGCAATCTAATACTTGCCTCTCAGGAAAGGCACGTATACAGACTGTTTGAAGCATTACTCCCCCTGAACGAAAGTCGGCATTGTGCCTACTATATTCAATCCCGATACAATTTCTGTGTTTCATCGTCAATATGAACCTCCAAGGGTTACAGTAAACACCCAGTGGTGCGTTGCAATTTAATACTGGCCTCTCAGGAAATGCACGTATACAGACTGTTTGAAGCATTGCTCCCCCTGAACGAATGTCGGCATTGTGCCTACTATATTGAACCCCGATGCAATTTCTGTGTTTCATTGTCAATATGAAGCTCCATGGGTTACAGTAAACACCCAGTGGTGCGTCGCAATCTAATACTGGCCTCTCAGGAAAGGCACGTATACAGACTGTTTAAAGCATTACTCACCCTGAACGAAAGTCGGCATTGTGCCTACTATATTCAATCCCGATGCAATGTCTGTGGATCATCGTCAGTATGAAGCTCCATGGGTTACAGTAAACACGCAGTGGTACGTCGCAATCTAATACGTGCCTCTCAGGAAAGGCACGTATACAGACTGTTTGAAGCATTACTCCCCCTGAACGAAAGTCGGCATTGTGCCTACTATATTCAATCCCGATACAATTTCTGTGATTCATCGTCAATATGAACCTCCAAGGGTTACAGTAAACACCCAGTGGTGCGTCGCAATTTAATACTGGCCTCTCAGGAAAGGCACAAATACAGACTGTTTGAAGCATTGCTCATGCTGAACGAAAGTCGGCATTGTGCCTACTATATTCAATCCCGATGCAATTTCTTTGTTTCATAGTCAATATGAAGCTCCATGGGTTACAGTAAACACCCAGTGGTGCGTCGCAATCTAATACTGGCCTCTCAGGAAAGGCATGTATACAGACTGTTTAAAGCATTACTCACCCTGAACGAAAGTCGGCATTGTGCCTACTATATTCAATCCCGATGCAATTTCTGTGTTTCATCGTCAATATGAAGCTCCAAGGGTTACAGTAAACACCCAGTGATGCGTCGCAATCTAATACTGGGCTCTATGTAACGGCACGTATACAGACTGTTAGAAGCATTGCTCCCCCTGGACGGAAGTCGGCATTGTGCCTACTATATTCAATCCCGATGCAATTTCTGTGTTTCATCGTCAATATGACGCTCCATGGGTTACAGTAAACACCCAGTGGTGCGTCGCAATCTAATACTGACCTCTCAGGAAAGGCACGTATACAGACTGTTTAAAGCATTACTCACCCTGGTGTTACAGTAAACACCCAGTGGTGCGTCGCAATCTAATACTGGCCTCTCAGGAAAGGCACAAATACAGACATTTTGAAGCATTGCTCACGCTGAACGAAAGGCGGCATTGTGCCTACTATATTCAATCCCGATGCTATTTCTGTGTTTCATCGTCAATATGAAGATCTATGGGTTACAGTAAACACCCAGTGGTGCGTCGCAATCTAATACTGGCCTCTCAGGAAAGGCACGTATACAGACTGTTTGAAGCATTACTCCCCCTGAACGAAAGTCGGCATTGTGCCTACTATATTCAATCTCGATGCAATTTCTGTATTTCATCGTCAATATGAAGCTCTAAGGGTTACAGTAAACACCCAGTGGTGCGTCGCAATCTAATACTGGCCTCTCAGGAAAGGCACGTATACTGACTGTTTGAAGCATTGCTCCCCCTGAACGAAAGTCGGCATTGTGCCTACTATATTCAATCCCGATGCAATTTCTGTGTTTCTTTGTCAATATGAAGCTCCATGGGTTACAGTAAACACCCAATGGTGCGTCGCAATGTAATACTGGCCTCTCAGGAAAGGCACGTATACAGACTGTTTGAAGCATTGCTCCCCCTGAATGAAAGTCGGCATTTTGCCTACTATATTCAATCCCGATGCAATTTCTGTGTTTCATCGTCAATATGAAGCTCCATGGGTTACAGCAAACACCCAGTGGTGCGTCGCAATCTAATACTGGCCTCTCAGGAAAGGCACGTATACAGACTGTTTGAAGCATTACTCACCCTGAACGAAAGTCGGCATTGTGCCTACTATATTCAATCCCGATGCAATTTCTGTGTTTCATCGTCAATATGAAGCTCCATGGGTTACAGTAAACACCCAGTGGTGCGTCGCAATCTAATACTGGCCTCTCAGGAAAGGCACGTATACAGACTGTTTGAAGCATTGCTCCCCCTGAAAGGAAGTCGGCATTGTGCCTACTATACTCAATCCCGATGCAATTTCTGTGTTTCATTGTCAATATGAAGCTCCAAGGGTTACAGTAAAAACCCAGTGGTGCGTTGCAAGCTAATACTGGCTACTCAGAAAGGCACGTATACAGACTGTTTGAAGCATTGCTCCTCCTGAACGAAAGTCGGCATTGTGCCTACTATATTCAATCCCGATGCAATTTCTGTGTTTCATCGTCAATATGAAGCTCCAAGGGTTACAGTAAACACCCAGTGGTGCGTCGCAATCTAATACTGGCCTCTCAGGAAAGGCACGTATACAGACTGTTTGAAGCATTGCTCCCCCTGAACGAAAGTCGGCATTGTGCCTACTATATTCAACCCCGATGCAATTACTGTGTTTCATAGTCAATATGAAGCTCCAAGGGGTACAGTAAACACCCAGTGGTGCGTGCAATCTAATACTGGCCTCTCAGGAAAGGTACGTATACAGACTGTTTGAAGCATAACTCCCCGTGAACGAAAGTCGGCATTGTGTCTACTATATTCAACCCCGATGCAATTTCTGTGTTTCATCTTCAATATGAAGCTCCATGGGTTACAGTAAACACCCAGTGGTGCGTCGCAATCTAATACTGGCCTCTCAGGAAAGGCACGTATACAGACTGTTTGAAGCATTGCTCCCCCTGATCGAAAGTCGGCATTGTGCCTACTATATTCAGTCCCGATGCAATTTCTGTGTTTCATAGTCAATATGAAGCTCCAAGGGTTACAGTATACACCCAGTGGTGCGTCGCAATTTAATACTGGCCTCTCAGGAAAGGCACGTATACAGACTGTTTGAAGCATTGCTCCCCATGAACGAAAGTCGGCATTGTGCCTACTATAATCAATCCCGATACAATTTCTGTGTTTCATCGTCAATATGAAGCTCCATGTGTTACAGTAAACACCCAGTGGTACGTCGCAATCTAATACTGGCCTCTCAGGAAAGGCACGTATACAGACTGTTTAAAGCATTGCTCCCCGTGAACGAAAGTCGGCATTGTGCCTACTATATTCAATCCCGATGCAATTATTGTGTTTCATAGTCAATATGAAGCACCAAGGATTACAGTAAACACCCAGTGGTGCGTCGCAATCTAATACTGGCCTCTCAGGAAAGGCACGTATACGGACTGTTTGAAGCATTACTCCCCCTGAACGAAAGTCGGCATTGTGCCTACTATATTCAATCCCGATGCAATTTCTGTGTTTCATCGTCAATATGAAGCTCCATGGGTTACAGTAAACACCCAGTCGTACGTCGCAATCTAATACTGGAATCTCAGGAAAGGCTTGTATACAGACTGTTTGAAGCATTGCTCCCCGTGAACGAAAGTCGGCATTGTGCCTACTATATTCAATCCCGATGCAATTTCTGTGTTTCATCGTCAATATGAAGCTCCATGGGTTACATTAAACACCCAGTGGTGCGTCGCAATCTAATACTGGAATCTCAGGAAAGGCACGTATACAACTGTATGAAGCATTGCTCCCCATGGATGTAAGTCGGCATTGTGCCTACTATATTCAATCCCGATGCAATTTCTGTGTTTCATCGTCAATATGAAGCTCCATGGGTTACAGTAAACACCCAGTGGTGCGTCGCAATCTAATACTGGCCTCTCAGGAAAGGCACGTATACAGACTGTTTAAAGCATTACTCACCCTGAACGAAAGTCGGCATTGTGCCTACTATATTCAATCCCGATGCAATGTCTGTGGATCATCGTCAGTATGAAGCTCCATGGGTTACAGTAAACACGCAGTGGTACGTCGCAATCTAATACTTGCCTCTCAGGAAAGGCACGTATACAGACTGTTTGAAGCATTACTCCCCCTGAACGAAAGTCGGCATTGTGCCTACTATATTCAATCCCGATACAATTTCTGTGTTTCATCGTCAATATGAACCTCCAAGGGTTACAGTAAACACCCAGTGGTGCGTTGCAATTTAATACTGGCCTCTCAGGAAATGCACGTATACAGACTGTTTGAAGCATTGCTCCCCCTGAACGAATGTCGGCATTGTGCCTACTATATTGAACCCCGATGCAATTTCTGTGTTTCATTGTCAATATGAAGCTCCATGGGTTACAGTAAACACCCAGTGGTGCGTCGCAATCTAATACTGGCCTCTCAGGAAAGGCACGTATACAGACTGTTTAAAGCATTACTCACCCTGAACGAAAGTCGGCATTGTGCCTACTATATTCAATCCCGATGCAATGTCTGTGGATCATCGTCAGTATGAAGCTCCATGGGTTACAGTAAACACGCAGTGGTACGTCGCAATCTAATACGTGCCTCTCAGGAAAGGCACGTATACAGACTGTTTGAAGCATTACTCCCCCTGAACGAAAGTCGGCATTGTGCCTACTATATTCAATCCCGATACAATTTCTGTGTTTCATCGTCAATATGAACCTCCAAGGGTTACAGTAAACACCCAGTGGTGCGTCGCAATTTAATACTGGCCTCTCAGGAAAGGCACAAATACAGACTGTTTGAAGCATTGCTCATGCTGAACGAAAGTCGGCATTGTGCCTACTATATTCAATCCCGATGCAATTTCTTTGTTTCATAGTCAATATGAAGCTCCATGGGTTACAGTAAACACCCAGTGGTGCGTCGCAATCTAATACTGGCCTCTCAGGAAAGGCACGTATACAGACTGTTTAAAGCATTACTCACCCTGAACGAAAGTCGGCATTGTGCCTACTATATTCAATCCCGATGCAATTTCTGTGTTTCATCGTCAATATGAAGCTCCAAGGGTTACAGTAAACACCCAGTGATGCGTCGCAATCTAATACTGGGCTCTATGTAACGGCACGTATACAGACTGTTAGAAGCATTGCTCCCCCTGGACGGAAGTCGGCATTGTGCCTACTATATTCAATCCCGATGCAATTTCTGTGTTTCATCGTCAATATGACGCTCCATGGGTTACAGTAAACACCCAGTGGTGCGTCGCAATCTAATACTGACCTCTCAGGAAAGGCACGTATACAGACTGTTTAAAGCATTACTCACCCTGGTGTTACAGTAAACACCCAGTGGTGCGTCGCAATCTAATACTGGCCTCTCAGGAAAGGCACAAATACAGACATTTTGAAGCATTGCTCACGCTGAACGAAAGGCGGCATTGTGCCTACTATATTCAATCCCGATGCTATTTCTGTGTTTCATCGTCAATATGAAGATCTATGGGTTACAGTAAACACCCAGTGGTGCGTCGCAATCTAATACTGGCCTCTCAGGAAAGGCACGTATACAGACTGTTTGAAGCATTACTCCCCCTGAACGAAAGTCGGCATTGTGCCTACTATATTCAATCTCGATGCAATTTCTGTATTTCATCGTCAATATGAAGCTCTAAGGGTTACAGTAAACACCCAGTGGTGCGTCGCAATCTAATACTGGCCTCTCAGGAAAGGCACGTATACTGACTGTTTGAAGCATTGCTCCCCCTGAACGAAAGTCGGCATTGTGCCTACTATATTCAATCCCGATGCAATTTCTGTGTTTCTTCGTCAATATGAAGCTCCATGGGTTACAGTAAACACCCAATGGTGCGTCGCAATGTAATACTGGCCTCTCAGGAAAGGCACGTATACAGACTGTTTGAAGCATTGCTCCCCCTGAATGAAAGTCGGCATTTTGCCTACTATATTCAATCCCGATGCAATTTCTGTGTTTCATCGTCAATATGAAGCTCCATGGGTTACAGCAAACACCCAGTGGTGCGTCGCAATCTAATACTGGCCTCTCAGGAAAGGCACGTATACAGACTGTTTGAAGCATTACTCACCCTGAACGAAAGTCGGCATTGTGCCTACTATATTCAATCCCGATGCAATTTCTGTGTTTCATCGTCAATATGAAGCTCCATGGGTTACAGTAAACACCCAGTGGTGCGTCGCAATCTAATACTGGCCTCTCAGGAAAGGCACGTATACAGACTGTTTGAAGCATTGCTCCCCCTGAAAGGAAGTCGGCATTGTGCCTACTATACTCAATCCCGATGCAATTTCTGTGTTTCATTGTCAATATGAAGCTCCAAGGGTTACAGTAAAAACCCAGTGGTGCGTTGCAAGCTAATACTGGCCACTCAGAAAGGCACGTATACAGACTGTTTGAAGCATTGCTCCTCCTGAACGAAAGTCGGCATTGTGCCTACTATATTCAATCCCGATGCAATTTCTGTGTTTCATCGTCAATATGAAGCTCCAAGGGTTACAGTAAACACCCAGTGGTGCGTCGCAATCTAATACTGGCCTCTCAGGAAAGGCACGTATACAGACTGTTTGAAGCATTGCTCCCCCTGAACGAAAGTCGGCATTGTGCCTACTATATTCAACCCCGATGCAATTACTGTGTTTCATAGTCAATATGAAGCTCCAAGGGGTACAGTAAACACCCAGTGGTGCGTGCAATCTAATACTGGCCTCTCAGGAAAGGTACGTATACAGACTGTTTGAAGCATAACTCCCCGTGAACGAAAGTCGGCATTGTGTCTACTATATTCAACCCCGATGCAATTTCTGTGTTTCATCTTCAATATGAAGCTCCATGGGTTACAGTAAACACCCAGTGGTGCGTCGCAATCTAATACTGGCCTCTCAGGAAAGGCACGTATACAGACTGTTTGAAGCATTGCTCCCCCTGATCGAAAGTCGGCATTGTGCCTACTATATTCAGTCCCGATGCAATTTCTGTGTTTCATAGTCAATATGAAGCTCCAAGGGTTACAGTATACACCCAGTGGTGCGTCGCAATTTAATACTGGCCTCTCAGGAAAGGCACGTATACAGACTGTTTGAAGCATTGCTCCCCATGAACGAAAGTCGGCATTGTGCCTACTATAATCAATCCCGATACAATTTCTGTGTTTCATCGTCAATATGAAGCTCCATGTGTTACAGTAAACACCCAGTGGTACGTCGCAATCTAATACTGGCCTCTCAGGAAAGGCACGTATACAGACTGTTTAAAGCATTGCTCCCCGTGAACGAAAGTCGGCATTGTGCATACTATATTCAATCCCGATGCAATTATTGTGTTTCATAGTCAATATGAAGCACCAAGGATTACAGTAAACACCCAGTGGTGCGTCGCAATCTAATACTGGCCTCTCAGGAAAGGCACGTATACGGACTGTTTGAAGCATTACTCCCCCTGAACGAAAGTCGGCATTGTGCCTACTATATTCAATCCCGATGCAATTTCTGTGTTTCATCGTCAATATGAAGCTCCATGGGTTACAGTAAACACCCAGTCGTACGTCGCAATCTAATACTGGAATCTCAGGAAAGGCTTGTATACAGACTGTTTGAAGCATTGCTCCCCGTGAACGAAAGTCGGCATTGTGCCTACTATATTCAATCCCGATGCAATTTCTGTGTTTCATCGTCAATATGAAGCTCCATGGGTTACAGTAAACACCCAGTTATGCGTCACAATCTAATACTGGCCTCTCAGGAAAGACACGTATACAGACTGTTTGAAGCATTGCTCCCCCTGAACGAAAGTCGGCATTGTGCCTACTATATTCAATCCCGATGCAATTTCTGTGTTTCTTCGTCAATATGAAGCTCCATGGGTTACAGTAAACACCCAATGGTGCGTCGCAATGTAATACTGGCCTCTCAGGAAATGCACGTATACAGACTGTTTGAAGCATTGCTCCCCCTGAACGAAAGTCGGCATTGTGCCCACTATATTCAATACCGATGCAATTTCTGTGTTTCATCGTCAATATGAAGCTCCAAGGGTTACAGTAAACACCCAGTGGTGCGTCGCAATCTAATACTGGCCTCTCAGGAAAGGCACCCATACAGACCGTTTGAAGCATTGCTCCCCCTGGACGTAAGTCGGCATTCTGCCGACTATATTCAATCCCGATGCAATTTCTTTGTTTCATCGTCAATATGAAGCTCCAAGAGTTACAGTAAACACCCAGTGGTGCGTCGCAATCTAATACTGGCCTCTCAGGAAAGGCACGTATACAGACTGTTTGAAGCATTGCTCCCCCTGAACGAAAGTCGGCATTGTGCCAACTATATTCAATCCCGATGCAATTTCTGTGTTTAATCGTCAATGTGAAGCTCCATGAGTTACAGTAAACACCCAGTGGAGCGTCGCAATCTAGTACTGGAATCTCTGGAAAGGCACGTATACAACTGTATGAAGCATTGCTCCCCCTGGACGTAAGTCGGCATTGTGCCTACTATATTCAATCCCGATGCAATTTCTGTGTTTCATCGTCAATATGAAGCTCCAAGGGTTACAGTAAACACCCAGTGCTGCGTCGCAATCTAATACTGGGCCCTATGTAACGGCACGTATACAGACTGTTAGAAGCATTGCTCCCCCTGGACGGAAGTCGGCATTGTGCCTACTATATTCAATCCCGACGCAATTTCTGTGTTTCATCGTCAATATGAAGCTCCATGGGTAACAGTAAACACCCAGTGGTGCGTCGCAATCTAATACTGACCTCTCAGGAAAGGCACGTATACAGACTGTTTAAAGCATTACTCACCCTGAACGAAAGTCGGCATTGTGCCTACTATATTCAATCCCGATGCAATGTCTGTGGATCATCGTGAGTATGAAGCTCCATGGGTTACAGTAAGCACCCATAGGTGCGTCGCAATCTAATTCTGGCCTCTCAAGAAAGGCACGTATACAGACTGTTTGATGCATTGCTCCCCCTTGACGTAAGTCGGCATTGTGCCTACAATATTCAATCCCGATACAATTTCTGTGTTTCATCGTCAATATGAACCTCCAAGGGTTACAGTAAACACCCAGTGGTGCGTCGCAATCTAATACTGGCCTCTCAGGAAAGGCACAAATACAGACATTTTGAAGCATTGCTCACGCTGAACGAAAGTCGGCATTGTGCCTACTATATTCAATCCCGATGCTATTTCTGTGTTTCATCGTCAATATGAAGATCTATGGATTACAGTAAACACCCAGTGGTGCGTCGCAATCTAATACTGGCCTCTCAGGAAAGGCACGTATACAGACTGTTTGAAGCATTACTCCCTCTGAACGGAAGTCGGCATTGTGCCTACTATATTCAATCTCGATGCAATTACTGTGTTTCTTCGTCAATATGAAGCTCTAAGGGTTACAGTAAACACCCAGTGGTGCGTCGCAATCTAATACTGGCCTCTCAGGAAAGGCACGTATACAGACTGTTTGAAGCATTGCTTCCCCTGAACGAAAATCGGCATTGTGCCTACTATATTCAATCCCGATGCAATTTCTGTGTTTCATTGTCAATATGAAACTCCAAGGGTTACAGTAAACACCCAGTGGTGCGTCGCAATCTAATACTGGCCTCTATGTAACGGCACGTATACAGACAGTTTGAAGCATTGCTCCCCCTGAACGAAAGCCAGCATTGTGCCTACAATATTCAATCCCGATGCAATTTCTGTGTCTCATCGTCAATATGAAGCTCCAAGGGTTACAGTAAACACCCAGTGGTGCGTCGCAATCTAATACTGGCCTCTCAGGAAAGGCACCTATACAGACCGTTTGAAGCGTTGCTCCCCCTGGACGTAAGTCGGCATTGTGCCTACTATATTCAATCTCGATGCAATTTCTGTATTTCATCGTCAATATGAAGCTCTAAGGGTTACAGTAAACACCCAGTGGTGCGTCGCAATCTAATACTGGCCTCTCAGGAAAGGCACGTATACTGACTGTTTGAAGCATTGCTCCCCCTGAACGAAAGTCGGCATTGTGCCTACTATATTCAATCCCGATGCAATTTCTGTGTTTCTTCGTCAATATGAAGCTCCATGGGTTACAGTAAACACCCAATGGTGCGTCGCAATGTAATACTGGCCTCTCAGGAAAGGCACGTATACAGACTGTTTGAAGCATTGCTCCCCCTGAATGAAAGTCGGCATTTTGCCTACTATATTCAATCCCGATGCAATTTCTGTGTTTCATCGTCAATATGAAGCACCATGGGTTACAGCAAACACCCAGTGGTGCGTCGCAATCTAATACTGGCCTCTCAGGAAAGGCACGTATACAGACTGTTTGAAGCATTATTCACCCTGAACGAAAGTCGGCATTGTGCCTACTATATTCAATCCCGATGCAATTTCTGTGTTTCATCGTCAATATGAAGCTCCATGGGTTACAGTAAACACCCAGTGGTGCGTCGCAATCTAATACTGGCCTCTCAGGAAAGGCACGTATACAGACTGTTTGAAGCATTGCTCCCCCTGAAAGGAAGTCGGCATTGTGCCTACTATACTCAATCCCGATGCAATTTCTGTGTTTCATTGTCAATATGAAGCTCCAAGGGTTACAGTAAAAACCCAGTGGTGCGTTGCAAGCTAATACTGGCCACTCAGAAAGGCACGTATACAGACTGTTTGAAGCATTGCTCCTCCTGAACGAATGTCGGCATTGTGCCTACTATATTCAATCCCGATGCAATTTCTGTGTTTCATCGTCAATATGAAGCTCCAAGGGTTACAGTAAACACCCAGTGGTGCGTCGCAATCTAATACTGGCCTCTCAGGAAAGGCACGTATACAGACTGTTTGAAGCATTGCTCCCCCTGAACGAAAGTCGGCATTGTGCCTACTATATTCAACCCCGATGCAATTACTGTGTTTCATAGTCAATATGAAGCTCCAAGGGGTACAGTAAACACCCAGTGGTGCGTGCAATCTAATACTGGCCTCTCAGGAAAGGCACGTATGCAGACTGTTTGAAGCATAACTCCCCGTGAACGAAAGTCGGCATTGTGTCTACTATATTCAACCCCGATGCAATTTCTGTGTTTCATCTTCAATATGAAGCTCCATGGGTTACAGTAAACACCCAGTGGTGCGTCGCAATCTAATACTGGCCTCTCAGGAAAGGCACGTATACAGACTGTTTGAAGCATTGCTCCCCCTGATCGAAAGTCGGCATTGTGCCTACTATATTCAGTCCCGATGCAATTTCTGTGTTTCATAGTCAATATGAAGCTCCAAGTGTTACAGTATACACCCAGTGGTGCGTCGCAATTTAATACTGGCCTCTCAGGAAAGGCACGTATACAGACTGTTTGAAGCATTGCTCCCCATGAACGAAAGTCGGCATTGTGCCTACTATAATCAATCCCGATACAATTTCTGTGTTTCATCGTCAATATGAAGCCCCATGTGTTACAGTAAACACCCAGTGGTACGTCGCAATCTAATACTGGCCTCTCAGGAAAGGCACGTATACAGACTGTTTAAAGCATTGCTCCCCGTGAACGAAAGTCGGCATTGTGCCTACTATATTCAATCCCGATGCAATTATTGTGTTTCATAGTCAATATGAAGCACCAAGGATTACAGTAAACACCCAGTGGTGCGTCGCAATCTAATACTGGCCTCTCAGGAAAGGCACGTATACGGACTGTTTGAAGCATTACTCCCCCTGAACGAAAGTCGGCATTGTGCCTACTATATTCAATCCCGATGCAATTTCTGTGTTTCATCGTCAATATGAAGCTCCATGGGTTACAGTAAACACCCAGTCGTACGTCGCAATCTAATACTGGAATCTCAGGAAAGGCTTGTATACAGACTGTTTGAAGCATTGCTCCCCGTGAACGAAAGTCGGCATTGTGCCTACTATATTCAATCCCGATGCAATTTCTGTGTTTCATCGTCAATATGAAGCTCCATGGGTTACAGTAAACACCCAGTTATGCGTCACAATCTAATACTGGATTCTCAGGAAAGACACGTATACAGACTGTTTGAAGCATTGCTCCCCCTGAACGAAAGTCGGCATTGTGCCTACTATATTCAATCCCGATGCAATTTCTGTGTTTCTTCGTCAATATGAAGCTCCATGGGTTACAGTAAACACCCAATGGTGCGTCGCAATGTAATACTGGCCTCTCAGGAAATGCACGTATACAGACTGTTTGAAGCATTGCTCCCCCTGAACGAAAGTCGGCATTGTGCCCACTATATTCAATACCGATGCAATTTCTGTGTTTCATCGTCAATATGAAGCTCCAAGGGTTACAGTAAACACCCAGTGGTGCGTCGCAATCTAATACTGGCCTCTCAGGAAAGGCACCCATACAGACCGTTTGAAGCATTGCTCCCCCTGGACGTAAGTCGGCATTCTGCCGACTATATTCAATCCCGATGCAATTTCTTTGTTTCATCGTCAATATGAAGCTCCAAGAGTTACAGTAAACACCCAGTGGTGCGTCGCAATCTAATACTGGCCTCTCAGGAAAGGCACGTATACAGACTGTTTGAAGCATTGCTCCCCCTGAACGAAAGTCGGCATTGTGCCAACTATATTCAATCCCGATGCAATTTCTGTGTTTAATCGTCAATGTGAAGCTCCATGAGTTACAGTAAACACCCAGTGGAGCGTCGCAATCTAGTACTGGAATCTCAGGAAAGGCACGTATACAACTGTATGAAGCATTGCTCCCCCTGGACGTAAGTCGGCATTGTGCCTACTATATTCAATCCCGATGCAATTTCTGTGTTTCATCGTCAATATGAAGCTCCAAGGGTTACAGTAAACACCCAGTGGTGCGTCGCAATCTAATACTGGGCCCTATGTAACGGCACGTATACAGACTGTTAGAAGCATTGCTCCCCCTGGACGGAAGTCGGCATTGTGCCTACTATATTCAATCCCGACGCAATTTCTGTGTTTCATCGTCAATATGAAGCTCCATGGGTAACAGTAAACACCCAGTGGTGCGTCGCAATCTAATACTGACCTCTCAGGAAAGGCACGTATACAGACTGTTTAAAGCATTACTCACCCTGAACGAAAGTCGGCATTGTGCCTACTATATTCAATCCCGATGCAATGTCTGTGGATCATCGTGAGTATGAAGCTCCATGGGTTACAGTAAGCACCCATAGGTGCGTCGCAATCTAATTCTGGCCTCTCAAGAAAGGCACGTATACAGACTGTTTGATGCATTGCTCCCCCTTGACGTAAGTCGGCATTGTGCCTACAATATTCAATCCCGATACAATTTCTGTGTTTCATCGTCAATATGAACCTCCAAGGGTTACAGTAAACACCCAGTGGTGCGTCGCAATCTAATACTGGCCTCTCAGGAAAGGCACGTATACAGACTGTTTGAAGCATTACTCCCTCTGAACGGAAGTCGGCATTGTGCCTACTATATTCAATCTCGATGCAATTACTGTGTTTCTTCGTCAATATGAAGCTCTAAGGGTTACAGTAAACACCCAGTGGTGCGTCGCAATCTAATACTGGCCTCTCAGGAAAGGCACGTATACAGACTGTTTGAAGCATTACTCCCTCTGAACGAAAGTCGGCATTGTGCCTACTATATTCAATCCCGATGCAATTTCTGTGTTTCATTGTCAATATGAAACTCCAAGGGTTACAGTAAACACCCAGTGGTGCGTCGCAATCTAATACTGGCCTCTATGTAACGGCACGTATACAGACAGTTTGAAGCATTGCTCCCCCTGAACGAAAGCCAGCATTGTGCCTACAATATTCAATCCCGATGCAATTTCTGTGTCTCATCGTCAATATGAAGCTCCAAGGGTTACAGTAAACACCCAGTGGTGCGTCGCAATCTAATACTGGCCTCTCAGGAAAGGCACGTATACAGACTGTTTGAAGCATTGCTCCCCCTCTACGAAAGTCGGCATTGTGCCTACTATATTCAATCCCGATGCAATTTCTGTGTTTCAACGTCAATAAGAAGCTCCATGGGTTACAGGAAACACCCAGTGGTGCGTCGCAATCTAATACTGGAATCTCAGGAAAGGCACGTATACAACTGTATGAAGCATTGCTCCCCATGGACGTAAGTCGGCATTGTGCCTACTATATTCAATCCCGATGCAATTTCTGTGTTTCATCGTCAATATGAAGCTCCAAGGGTTACAGTAAACACCCAGTGGTGCGTCGCAATCTAATACTGGCCTCTATGTAACGGCACGTATACAGACTGTTTGAAGCATTCCTCCCCCTGGACGGAAGCCGGCATTGTGCCTACTATATTCAATCCCGACGCAATTTCTGTGTTTCATCGTCAATATGAAGCTCCATGGGTTACAGTAAACACCCAGTGGTGCGTCGCAATCTAATACTGGCCTCTCAGGAAAGGCACGTATACAGACTGTTTAAAGCATTACTCACCCTGAACGAAAGTCGGCATTGTGCCTACTATATTCAATCCCGATGCAATGTCTGTGGATCATCGTCAGTATGAAGCTCCATGGGTTACAGTAAACACGCAGTGGTACGTCGCAATCTAATACGTGCCTCTCAGGAAAGGCACGTATACAGACTGTTTGAAGCATTACTCCCCCTGAACGAAAGTCGGCATTGTGCCTACTATATTCAATCCCGATACTATTTCTGTGTTTCATCGTCAATATGAACCTCCAAGGGTTACAGTAAACACCCAGTTGTGCGTCGCAATTTAATACTGGCCTCTCAGGAAAGGCACAAATACAGACTGTTTGAAGCATTGCTCACGCTGAACGAAAGTCGGCATTGTGCCTACTATATTCAATCCCGATGCAATTTCTTTGTTTCATAGTCAATATGAAGCTCCAAGGGTTACAGTAAACACGCAGTGGTACGTCGCAATCTAATACTGGCCTCTCAGGAAAGGCACGTATACAGACTGTTTGAAGCATTGCTCCCCCTGAACGAAAGTCGGCATTGTGCCAACTATATTCAATCCCGATGCAATTTCTGTGTTTCATCGTCAATATGATGCTCCATGGGTTACAGTTAACACCCAGTGGTGTGTCGCAATCTAATACTGGCCTCTCAGGAAATGCACGTATACAGACTGTTTGAAGCATTGCTCCCCCTGAACGAATGTCGGCATTGTGCCTACTATATTGAACCCCGATGCAATTTCTGTGTTTCATTGTCAATATGAAGCTCCATGGGTTACAGTAAACACCCAGTGGTGCGTCGCAGTCTAATACTGGCCTCTCAGGACAGGCACGTATACAGAGTGTTTGAAGCATTGCTCCCTTCGAACGAAAGTCGGCAATGTGCCTACAATATTCAATCCCGATGCAATTTCTGTGTTTCATCGTCAATATGAAGCTCCATGGGTTACAGTAAACACCCAGTGGTACTTCGCAATCTAATACTGGCCTCTCAGGAAAGGCACGTATACAGACTGTTTGAAGCATTACTCCCCCTGAACGAAAGTCGGCATTGTGCCTTCTATATTAAATCTCGATGCAATTTCTGTGTTTCATCGTCAATATGAAGCTCTAAGGGTTACAGTAAACACCCAGTGGTGCGTCGCAATCTAATACTGGCCTCTCAGGAAAGGCACGTATACAGACTGTTTGAAGCATTGCTCCCCCTGAACGAAAGTCGGCATTGTGCCTACTATATTCAATCCCGATGCAATTTCTGTGTTTCTTCGTCAATATGAAGCTCCATGGGTTACAGTAAACACCCAGTGGTGCGTCGCAATCTAATACTGGCCTCTCAGGAAAGGCACCCATACAGACCGTTTGAAGCATTGCTCCCCCTGGACGTAAGTCGGTATTGTGCCGACTATATTCAATCCCGATGCAATTTCTTTGTTTCATCGTCAATATGAAGCTCTAAGGGTTACAGTAAACACCCAGTGGTGCGTCGCAATCTAATACTGGCCTCTCAGGAAAGGCACGTATACACACTGTTTGAAGCATTGCTCCCCCTGAACGAAAGTCGGCATTGTGCCTACTATATTCAATCCCGATGCAATTATTGTGTTTCATAGTCAATATGAAGCTCCAAGGGTTACAGTAAACACCCAGTGGTGCGTCGCAATCTAATACTGGCCTCTCAGGAAAGGCACGTATACAGACTGTTTGAAGCATTACTCCCCCTGAACGAAAGTCGGCATTGTGCCTACTATATTCAATCCCGATGCAATTTCTGTGTTTCATCGTCAATATGAAGCTCCATGGGATACAGTAAACACCCAGTCGTACGTCGCAATCTAATTCTGGAATCTCAGGAAAGGCTTGTATACAGACTGTTTGAAGCATTGCTCCCCGTGAACGAAAGTCGGCATTGTGCCTACTATATTCAATCCCGATCCAATTTCTGTGTTTCATCGTCAATATGAAGCTCCATGGGTTACAGTAAACACCCAGTAATGCGTCGCAATCTAATACTGGCCTCTCAGGAAAGGCACGTATACAGACTGTTTGAAGCATTGCTCCCCCTGAACGAAAGTCGGCATTGTGCCTACTATATTCAATCCCGATGCAATTTCTGTGTTTCTTCGTCAATATGAAGCTCCATGGGTTACAGTAAACACCCAATGGTGCGTCGCATTGTAATACTGGCCTCTCAGGAAAGGCACCCATACAGACCGTTTGAAGCATTGCTCCCCCTGGACGTAAGTCGGCATTCTGCCGACTATATTCAATCCCGATGCAATTTCTTTGTTTCATCGTCAATATGAAGCTCCAAGAGTTACAGTAAACACCCAGTGGTGCATCGCAATCTAATACTGGCCTCTCGGGAAAGGCACGTATACAGACTGTATGAAGCATTGCTCCCCCTGAACGAAAGTCGGCATTGTGCCTACTATATTCAATCCCGATGCAATTTCTGTGTTTAATCGTCAATGTGAAGCTCCATGGGTTACAGTAAACACCCAGTGGAGCGTCGCAATCTAGTACTGGAATCTCAGGAAAGGCACGTATACAACTGTATGAAGCATTGCTCCCCCTGGACGTAAGTCGGCATTGTGCCTACTATATTCAATCCCGATGCAATTTCTGTGTTTCATCGTCAATATGAAGCTCCAAGTGTTACAGTAAACACCCAGTGGTGCGTCGCAATCTAATACTGGGCTCTATGTAACGGCACGTATACAGACTGATAGAAGCACTGCTCCCCCTGGACGGAAGTCGGCATTGTGCCTACTATATTCAATCCCGATGCAATTTCTGTGTTTCATCGTCAATATGAAGCTCCATGGGTTACAGTAAACACCCAGTGGTGCGTCGCAATCTAATACTGACCTCTCAGGAAAGGCACGTATACAGACTGTTTAAAGCATTACTCACCCTGAACGAAAGTCGGCATTGTGCCTACTATATTCAATCCCGATGCAATGTCTGTGGATCATCGTGAGTATGAAGCTCCATGGGTTACAGTAAGCACCCAGTGGTGCGTCGCAATCTAATACTGGCCTCTCAGGAAAGGCACGTATACAGACTGTTTGATGCATTGCTCCCCCTTGACGTAAGTCGGCATTGTGCCTACAATATTCAATCCCGATACAATTTCTGTGTTTCATCGTCAATATGAACCTCCAAGGGTTACAGTAAACACCCAGTGGTGCGTCGCAATCTAATACTGGCCTCTCAGGAAAGGCACAAATACAGACATTTTGAAGCATTGCTCACGCTGAACGAAAGTCGGCATTGTGCCTACTATATTCAATCCCGATGCTATTTCTGTGTTTCATCGTCAATATGAAGATCTATGGGTTACAGTAAACACCCAGTGGTGCGTCGCAATCTAATACTGGCCTCTCAGGAAATGCACGTATACAGACTGTTTGAAGCATTACTCCCCCAGAACGAAAGTCGGCATTGTGCCTACTATATTCAATCTCGATGCAATTTCTGTGTTTCATCGTCAATATGAAGCTCTAAGGCTTACAGTAAACACCCAGTGGTGCGTCGCAATCTAATACTGGCCTCTCAGGAAAGGCACGTATACAGACTGTTTGAAGCATTGCTCCCCCTGAACGAAAGTCGGCATTGTGCCTACTATATTCAATCCCGATGCAATTTCTGTGTTTCATCTTCAATATGAAGCTCCATGGGTTACAGTAAACACCCAGTGGTGCGTCGCAATCTAATACTGGCCTCTCAGGAAAGGCACGTATACAGACTGTTTGAAGCATTGCTCCCCCTGATCGAAAGTCGGCATTGTGCCTACTATATTCAGTCCCGATGCAATTTCTGTGTTTCATAGTCAATATGAAGCTCCAAGGGTTACAGTATACACCCAGTGGTGCGTCGCAATTTAATACTGGCCTCTCAGGAAAGGCACGTATACAGACTGTTTGAAGCATTGCTCCCCCTGAACGAAAGTCGGCATTGTGCCTACTATAATCAATCCCGATACAATTTCTGTGTTTCATCGTCAATATGAAGCTCCATGGGTTACAGTAAACACCCAGTGGTACGTCGCAATCTAATACTGGCCTCTCAGGAAAGGCACGTATACAGACTGTTTAAAGCATTGCTCCCCGTGAACGAAAGTCGGCATTGTGCCTACTATATTCAATCCCGATGCAATTATTGTGTTTCATAGTCAATATGAAGCTCCAAGGGTTACAGTAAACACCCAGTGGTGCGTCGCAATCTAATACTGGCCTCTCAGGAAAGGGACGTATACAGACTGTTTGAAGCATTACTCCCCCTGAACGAAAGTCGGCATTGTGCCTACTATATTCAATCCCGATGCAATTTCTGTGTTTCATCGTCAATATGAAGCCCCATGGGTTACAGTAAACACCCAGTCGTACGTCGCAATCTAATACTGGAATCTCAGGAAAGGCTTGTATACAGACTGTTTGAAGCATTGCTCCCCGTGAACGAAAGTCGGCATTGTGCCTACTATATTCAATCCCGATGCAATTTCTGTGTTTCATCGTCAATATCAAGCTCCATGGGTTACAGTAAACACCCAGTGGTGCGTCGCAATCTAATACTGGCCTCTCAGGAAAGGCACGTATACAGACTGTTTGAAGCATTGCTCCCCCTGAACGAAAGTCGGCATTGTGCCTACTATATTCAATCCCGATGCAATTTCTGTGTTTCTTCGTCAATATGAAGCTCCATGGGTTACAGTAAACACCAAATGGTGCGTCGCAATGTAATACTGGCCTCTCAGGAAAGGCACGTATACAGACCGTTTGAAGCATTGCTCCCCCTGGACGTAAGTCGGCATTCTGCCGACTATATTCAATCCCGATGCAATTTCTTTGTTTCATCGTCAATATGAAGCTCCAAGAGTTACAGTAAACACCCAGTGGTGCGTCGCAATCTAATACTGGCCTCTCAGGAAAGGCACGTATACAGACTGTTTGAAGCATTGCTCCCCCTGAACGAAAGTCGGCATTGTGCCTACTACATTCAGTCCCGATGCAATTTCTGTGTTTAATCGTCAATGTGAAGCTCCATGGGTTACAGTAAACACCCAGTGGAGCGTCGCAATCTAGTACTGGAATCTCAGGAAAGGCACGTATACAACTGTATGAAGCATTGCTCCCCCTGGACGTAAGTCGGCATTGTGCCTACTATATTCAATCCCGATGCAATTTCTGTGTTTCATCGTCAATATGAAGCTCCAAGGGTTACAGTAAACACCCAGTGGTGCGTCGCAATCTAATACTGGGCTCTATGTAACGGCACGTATACAGACTGTTAGAAGCATTGCTCCCCCTGGACGGAAGTCGGCATTGTGCCTACTATATTCAATCCCGATGCAATTTCTGTGTTTCATCGTCAATATGAAGCTCCATGGGTTACAGTAAACACCCAGTGGTGCGTCGCAATCTAATACTGACCTCTCAGGAAAGGCACGTATACAGACTGTTTAAAGCATTACTCACCCTGAACGAAAGTCGGCATTGTGCCTACTATATTCAATCCCGATGCAATGTCTGTGGATCATCGTGAGTATGAAGCTCCATGGGTTACAGTAAGCACCCAGTGGTGCGTCGCAATCTAATACTGGCCTCTCAGGAAAGGCACGTATACAGACTGTTTGATGCATTGCTCCCCCTTGACGTAAGTCGGCATTGTGCCTACAATATTCAATCCCGATACAATTTCTGTGTTTCATCGTCAATATGAACCTCCAAGGGTTACAGTAAACACCCAGTGGTGCGTCGCAATCTAATACTGGCCTCTCAGGGAAGGCACAATTACAGACATTTTGAAGCATTGCTCACGCTGAACGAAAGTCGGCATTGTGCCTACTATATTCAATCCCGATGCTATTTCTGTGTTTCATCGTCAATATGAAGATCTATGGGTTACAGTAAACACCCAGTGGTGCGTCGCAATCTAATACTGGCCTCTCAGGAAAGGCACGTATACAGACTGTTTGAAGCATTACTCCCCCTGAACGAAAGTCGGCATTGTGCCTACTATATTCAATCTCGATGCAATTTCTGTGTTTCATCGTCAATGTGAAGCTCTAAGGGTTACAGTAAACACCCAGTGGTGCGTCGCAATCTAATACTGGCCTCTCAGGAAATTCACGTATACAGACTGTTTGGAGCATTGCTCCCCCTGAACGAAAGTCGGCATTGTGCCTACTATATTCAATCCCGATGCAATTTCTGTGTTTCTTCGTCAACATGAAGCTCCATGGGTTACAGTAAACACCCAATGGTGCGTCGCAATGTAATACTGGCCTCTCAGGAAAGGCACGTATACAGACTGTTTGAAGTATTGCTCCCCCTGAACGAAAGTCGGCATTTTGCCTACTATATTCAATCCCGATGCAATTTCTGTGTTTCATCGTCAATATGAAGCTCCATGGGTTACAGCAAACACCCAGTGGTGCGTCGCAATCTAATACTGGCCTCTCAGGAAAAGCACGTATACAGAATGTTTGACGCATTGCGCCGCCTGGACGTAAGTCGGCATTGTGCCTACTATATTCAATCCCGATGCAATTTCTGTGTTTCTTCGTCAATATGATGCTCCATGGGTTACAGTTAACACCCAGTGGTGTGTCGCAATCTAATACTGGCCTCTCAGGAAATGCACGTATACAGACTGTTTGAAGCATTGCTCCCCCTGAACGAATGTCGGCATTGTGCCTACTATATTGAACCCCGATGCAATTTCTGTGTTTCATTGTCAATATGAAGCTCCATGGGTTACAGTAAACACCCAGTGGTGCGTCGCAGTCTAATACTGGCCTCTCAGGACAGGCACGTATACAGAGTGTTTGAAGCATTGCTCCCTTCGAACGAAAGTCGGCAATGTGCCTACAATATTCAATCCCGATGCAATTTCTGTGTTTCATCGTCAATATGAAGCTCCATGGGTTACAGTAAACACCCAGTGGTACTTCGCAATCTAATACTGGCCTCTCAGGAAAGGCACGTATACAGACTGTTTGAAGCATTACTCCCCCTGAACGAAAGTCGGCATTGTGCCTTCTATATTAAATCTCGATGCAATTTCTGTGTTTCATCGTCAATATGAAGCTCTAAGGGTTACAGTAAACACCCAGTGGTGCGTCGCAATCTAATACTGGCCTCTCAGGAAAGGCACGTATACAGACTGTTTGAAGCATTGCTCCCCCTGAACGAAAGTCGGCATTGTGCCTACTATATTCAATCCCGATGCAATTTCTGTGTTTCTTCGTCAATATGAAGCTCCATGGGTTACAGTAAACACCCAGTGGTGCGTCGCAATCTAATACTGGCCTCTCAGGAAAGGCACCCATACAGACCGTTTGAAGCATTGCTCCCCCTGGACGTAAGTCGGTATTGTGCCGACTATATTCAATCCCGATGCAATTTCTTTGTTTCATCGTCAATATGAAGCTCTAAGGGTTACAGTAAACACCCAGTGGTGCGTCGCAATCTAATACTGGCCTCTCAGGAAAGGCACGTATACACACTGTTTGAAGCATTGCTCCCCCTGAACGAAAGTCGGCATTGTGCCTACTATATTCAATCCCGATGCAATTATTGTGTTTCATAGTCAATATGAAGCTCCATGGGTTACAGTAAACACCCAGTGGTGCGTCGCAATCTAATACTGGCCTCTCAGGAAAGGCACGTATACAGACTGTTTGAAGCATTACTCCCCCTGAACGAAAGTCGGCATTGTGCCTACTATATTCAATCCCGATGCAATTTCTGTGTTTCATCGTCAATATGAAGCTCCATGGGATACAGTAAACACCCAGTCGTACGTCGCAATCTAATTCTGGAATCTCAGGAAAGGCTTGTATACAGACTGTTTGAAGCATTGCTCCCCGTGAACGAAAGTCGGCATTGTGCCTACTATATTCAATCCCGATCCAATTTCTGTGTTTCATCGTCAATATGAAGCTCCATGGGTTACAGTAAACACCCAGTAATGCGTCGCAATCTAATACTGGCCTCTCAGGAAAGGCACGTATACAGACTGTTTGAAGCATTGCTCCCCCTGAACGAAAGTCGGCATTGTGCCTACTATATTCAATCCCGATGCAATTTCTGTGTTTCTTCGTCAATATGAAGCTCCATGGGTTACAGTAAACACCCAATGGTGCGTCGCATTGTAATACTGGCCTCTCAGGAAAGGCACCCATACAGACCGTTTGAAGCATTGCTCCCCCTGGACGTAAGTCGGCATTCTGCCGACTATATTCAATCCCGATGCAATTTCTTTGTTTCATCGTCAATATGAAGCTCCAAGAGTTACAGTAAACACCCAGTGGTGCATCGCAATCTAATACTGGCCTCTCGGGAAAGGCACGTATACAGACTGTATGAAGCATTGCTCCCCCTGAACGAAAGTCGGCATTCTGCCTACTATATTCAATCCCGATGCAATTTCTGTGTTTAATCGTCAATGTGAAGCTCCATGGGTTACAGTAAACACCCAGTGGAGCGTCGCAATCTAGTACTGGAATCTCAGGAAAGGCACGTATACAACTGTATGAAGCATTGCTCCCCCTGGACGTAAGTCGGCATTGTGCCTACTATATTCAATCCCGATGCAATTTCTGTGTTTCATCGTCAATATGAAGCTCCAAGTGTTACAGTAAACACCCAGTGGTGCGTCGCAATCTAATACTGGGCTCTATGTAACGGCACGTATACAGACTGATAGAAGCACTGCTCCCCCTGGACGGAAGTCGGCATTGTGCCTACTATATTCAATCCCGATGCAATGTCTGTGGATCATCGTGAGTATGAAGCTCCATGGGTTACAGTAAGCACCCAGTGGTGCGTCGCAATCTAATACTGGCCTCTCAGGAAAGGCACGTATACAGACTGTTTGATGCATTGCTCCCCCTTGACGTAAGTCGGCATTGTGCCTACAATATTCAATCCCGATACAATTTCTGTGTTTCATCGTCAATATGAACCTCCAAGGGTTACAGTAAACACCCAGTGGTGCGTCGCAATCTAATACTGGCCTCTCAGGAAAGGCACAAATACAGACATTTTGAAGCATTGCTCACGCTGAACGAAAGTCGGCATTGTGCCTACTATATTCAATCCCGATGCTATTTCTGTGTTTCATCGTCAATATGAAGATCTATGGGTTACAGTAAACACCCAGTGGTGCGTCGCAATCTAATACTGGCCTCTCAGGAAATGCACGTATACAGACTGTTTGAAGCATTACTCCCCCTGAACGAAAGTCGGCATTGTGCCTACTATATTCAATCTCGATGCAATTTCTGTGTTTCATCGTCAATATGAAGCTCTAAGGCTTACAGTAAACACCCAGTGGTGCGTCGCAATCTAATACTGGCCTCTCAGGAAAGGCACGTATACAGACTGTTTGAAGCATTGCTCCCCCTGAACGAAAGTCGGCATTGTGCCTACTATATTCAATCCCGATGCAATTTCTGTGTTTCATCTTCAATATGAAGCTCCATGGGTTACAGTAAACACCCAGTGGTGCGTCGCAATCTAATACTGGCCTCTCAGGAAAGGCACGTATACAGACTGTTTGAAGCATTGCTCCCCCTGATCGAAAGTCGGCATTGTGCCTACTATATTCAGTCCCGATGCAATTTCTGTGTTTCATAGTCAATATGAAGCTCCAAGGGTTACAGTATACACCCAGTGGTGCGTCGCAATTTAATACTGGCCTCTCAGGAAAGGCACGTATACAGACTGTTTGAAGCATTGCTCCCCCTGAACGAAAGTCGGCATTGTGCCTACTATAATCAATCCCGATACAATTTCTGTGTTTCATCGTCAATATGAAGCTCCATGGGTTACAGTAAACACCCAGTGGTACGTCGCAATCTAATACTGGCCTCTCAGGAAAGGCACGTATACAGACTGTTTAAAGCATTGCTCCCCGTGAACGAAAGTCGGCATTGTGCCTACTATATTCAATCCCGATGCAATTATTGTGTTTCATAGTCAATATGAAGCTCCAAGGGTTACAGTAAACACCCAGTGGTGCGTCGCAATCTAATACTGGCCTCTCAGGAAAGGGACGTATACAGACTGTTTGAAGCATTACTCCCCCTGAACGAAAGTCGGCATTGTGCCTACTATATTCAATCCCGATGCAATTTCTGTGTTTCATCGTCAATATGAAGCCCCATGGGTTACAGTAAACACCCAGTCGTACGTCGCAATCTAATACTGGAATCTCAGGAAAGGCTTGTATACAGACTGTTTGAAGAATTTGCTCCCCGTGAACGAAAGTCGGCATTGTGCCTACTATATTCAATCCCGATGCAATTTCTGTGTTTCATCGTCAATATCAAGCTCCATGGGTTACAGTAAACACCCAGTGGTGCGTCGCAATCTAATACTGGCCTCTCAGGAAAGGCACGTATACAGACTGTTTGAAGCATTGCTCCCCCTGAACGAAAGTCGGCATTGTGCCTACTATATTCAATCCCGATGCAATTTCTGTGTTTCTTCGTCAATATGAAGCTCCATGGGTTACAGTAAACACCAAATGGTGCGTCGCAATGTAATACTGGCCTCTCAGGAAAGGCACGTATACAGACCGTTTGAAGCATTGCTCCCCCTGGACGTAAGTCGGCATTCTGCCGACTATATTCAATCCCGATGCAATTTCTTTGTTTCATCGTCAATATGAAGCTCCAAGAGTTACAGTAAACACCCAGTGGTGCGTCGCAATCTAATACTGGCCTCTCAGGAAAGGCACGTATACAGACTGTTTGAAGCATTGCTCCCCCTGAACGAAAGTCGGCATTGTGCCTACTACATTCAGTCCCGATGCAATTTCTGTGTTTAATCGTCAATGTGAAGCTCCATGGGTTACAGTAAACACCCAGTGGAGCGTCGCAATCTAGTACTGGAATCTCAGGAAAGGCACGTATACAACTGTATGAAGCATTGCTCCCCCTGGACGTAAGTCGGCATTGTGCCTACTATATTCAATCCCGATGCAATTTCTGTGTTTCATCGTCAATATGAAGCTCCAAGGGTTACAGTAAACACCCAGTGGTGCGTCGCAATCTAATACTGGGCTCTATGTAACGGCACGTATACAGACTGTTAGAAGCATTGCTCCCCCTGGACGGAAGTCGGCATTGTGCCTACTATATTCAATCCCGATGCAATTTCTGTGTTTCATCGTCAATATGAAGCTCCATGGGTTACAGTAAACACCCAGTGGTGCGTCGCAATCTAATACTGACCTCTCAGGAAAGGCACGTATACAGACTGTTTAAAGCATTACTCACCCTGAACGGAAGTCGGCATTGTGCCTACTATATTCAATCCCGATGCAATGTCTGTGGATCATCGTGAGTATGAAGCTCCATGGGTTACAGTAAGCACCCAGTGGTGCGTCGCAATCTAATACTGGCCTCTCAGGAAAGGCACGTATACAGACTGTTTGATGCATTGCTCCCCCTTGACGTAAGTCGGCATTGTGCCTACAATATTCAATCCCGATACAATCTCTGTGTTTCATCGTCAATATGAACCTCCAAGGGTTACAGTAAACACCCAGTGGTGCGTCGCAATCTAATACTGGCCTCTCAGGGAAGGCACAATTACAGACATTTTGAAGCATTGCTCACGCTGAACGAAAGTCGGCATTGTGCCTACTATATTCAATCCCGATGCTATTTCTGTGTTTCATCGTCAATATGAAGATCTATGGGTTACAGTAAACACCCAGTGGTGCGTCGCAATCTAATACTGGCCTCTCAGGAAAGGCACGTATACAGACTGTTTGAAGCATTACTCCCCCTGAACGAAAGTCGGCATTGTGCCTACTATATTCAATCTCGATGCAATTTCTGTGTTTCATCGTCAATGTGAAGCTCTAAGGGTTACAGTAAACACCCAGTGGTGCGTCGCAATCTAATACTGGCCTCTCAGGAAATTCACGTATACAGACTGTTTGGAGCATTGCTCCCCCTGAACGAAAGTCGGCATTGTGCCTACTATATTCAATCCCGATGCAATTTCTGTGTTTCTTCGTCAACATGAAGCTCCATGGGTTACAGTAAACACCCAATGGTGCGTCGCAATGTAATACTGGCCTCTCAGGAAAGGCACGTATACAGACTGTTTGAAGTATTGCTCCCCCTGAACGAAAGTCGGCATTTTGCCTACTATATTCAATCCCGATGCAATTTCTGTGTTTCATCGTCAATATGAAGCTCCATGGGTTACAGCAAACACCCAGTGGTGCGTCGCAATCTAATACTCGCCACTCAGGAAAGGCACGTATACAGACTGTTTGAAGCATTACTCCCCCTGAACGAAAGTCGGCATTGTGCCCACTATATTGAATCCCGATGCAATGTCTGTGTTTCATCGTCAATATGAAGCTCCATGGGTTACAGTAAACACCCAGTCGTGCGTCGCAATCTAATACTGGAATCTCAGGAACGGCACGTATACAGACTGTTTGAAGCATTGCTCCCCGTGAACGAAAGTCGGCATTGTGCCTACTATATTCAATCCCGATGCAATTTCTGTGTTTCATCGTCAATATGAAGCTCCATGGGTTATAGTAAACACCCAGTGGAGCGTCGCAATCTAATACTGGACTCTCAGGAAAGGCACGTATACAGACTGTTTGAAGCATTACTCCCCCTGAACGAAAGTCGGCATTGTGCCTACTATATTCAATCCCGATGCAAATTCTGTGTTTCATCGTCAATATGAAGCTCCAAGGGTTACAGTAAACACCCAGTGGTGCGTCGCAATCTAATACTGGCCTCTGGGGAAAGGCACGTATACAGATTGTTTGAAGCATTGCTCCCCCTGAACGAAAGTCGTCATTGTGCCTACTATATTCAATCCCGATGCAATTTCTGTGTTTCATCGTCAAAATGAAGCTCCATGGGTTACAGGAAACACCCAGTGGTACGTCGCAATCTAATACTGGCCTCTCAGGAAAGGCACGTATACAAACTGTTTGAAGCATTACTCCCCCTGAACGAAAGTCGGCATTGTGCCTACTATATTCAATCCCGATGCAATTTCTGTGTTTCATCGTCAATATGAAGCTCCATGGATTACAGTAAACACCCAGTCGTACGTCGCAATCTAATACTGGAATCTCAGGAAAGGCTTGTATACAGACTGTTTGAAGCATTGCTCCCCGAGAACGAAAGACGGCATTGTGCCTACTATATTCAATCCCGATGCAATTTCTGTGTTTCATCGTCAATATGAAGCTCCATGGGTTACAGTAAACACCCAGTGGTGCGTCGCAATCTAATACTGGCCTCTCAGGAAAGGCACGTATACAGACTGTTTGAAGCATTACTCCCCCTGAACGAATGTCGGCATTGTGCCAACTATATTCAATCCCGATGCAATTTCTGTGTTTCATCGTCAATATGAAGCTCCAAGGGTTACAGTAAACACCCAGTGGTGCGTCGCAATCTAATACTGGCCTCTGGGGAAAGGCACGTATACAGACTGTTTGAACCATTGTTCCCCCTGAATAAAAGTCGGCATTATGCCTACTATATTCAATCCCGATGCAATATCTGTGTTTCATCGTCAATATGAAGCTCCAAGGGTTACAGTAAACACCCAGTGGTGCGTCGCAATCTAATACTGGCCTCTCAGGAAAGGCACGTATACAGACTGTTTGAAGCATTGCTCCCCGTGAACGAAAGTCGGCATTGTGCCAACTATATTCAATCCCGATGCAATTTCTGTGTTTCATAGTTAATATGAAGCTCCAAGGGTTACAGTAAACACCCAGTGGTGCGTCGCAATCTAATACTGGCCTCTCAGGAAAGGCACGTATACAGACTGTTTGAAGCATTACTCCCCCTGAACGAAAGTCGGCGTTGTGCCCACTATATTCAATACCGATGCAATGTCTGTGTTTCATCGTCAATATGAAGCTCCATGGGTTACAGTAAACACCCAGTCGTGCGTCGCAATCTAATACTGGAATCTCAGGAACGACACGTATACAGACTGTTTGAAGCATTGCTCCCCGTGAACGAAAGTCGGCATTGTGCCTACTATATTCAATCCCGATGCAATTTCTGTGTTTCATCGTCAATATGAAGCTCCATGGGTTATAGTAAACACCCAGTGGTGCGTCGCAATCTAATACTGGCCTCTCAGGAAAGGCACGTATACAGACTGTTTGAAACATTACTCCCCCTGAACGAAAGTCGGCATTGTGCCTACTAAATTCAATCCCGATGCAAATTCTGTGTATCATCGTCAATATGAAGCTCCAAGGGTTACAGTAAACACCCAGTGGTGCGTCGCAATCTAATACTGGCCTCTGGGGAAAGGCACGTATACAGATTGTTTGAAGCATTGCTCCCCCTGAACGAAAGTCGGCATTGTGCCTACTATATTCAATCCCGATGCAATTTCTGTGTTTCATCGTCAAAATGAAGCTCCATGGGTTACAGTAAACACCCAGTGGTACGTCGCAATCTAATACTGGCCTCTCAGGAAAGGCACGTATACAAACTGTTTGAAGCATTACTCCCCCTGAACGAAAGTCGGCATTGTGCCTACTATATTCAATCCCGATGCAATTTCTGTGTTTCATCGTCAATATGAAGCTCCATGGATTACAGTAAACACCCAGTCGTACGTCGCAATCTAATACTGGAATCTCAGGAAAGGCTTGTATACAGACTGTTTGAAGCATTGCTCCCCGTGAACGAAAGTCGGCATTGTGCCTACTATATTCAATCCCGATGCAATTTCTGTTTTCATCGTCAATATGAAGCTCCATGGGTTACAGTAAACACCCAGTGGTGCGTCGCAATCTAATACTGGCCTCTCAGGAAAGGCACGTATACAGACTGTTTGAAGCATTACTCCCCCTGAACGAAAGTCGGCATTGTGCCTACTTAATTCAATCCCGATGCAATTTCTGTGTTTCATCGTCAATATGAAGCTCCAAGGGTTACAGTAAACACCCAGCGGTGCGTCGCAATCTAATACTGGCCTCTGGGGAAAGGCACGTATACAGACTGTTTGAACCATTACTCCCCCTGAACGAAAGTCTGCATTGTGCCTACTATATTCAATCCCGATGCAATTTCTGTGTTTCATCGTCAATATGAAGCTCCATGGGTTACGGTAAAAACCCAGTGGTGCGTCGCAGTCTAATACTTTCCTCTCAGGAAAGGCACGTATACAAACTGTTTGAAGCATTACTCCCCCTGAACGAAAGTCGGCATTGTGCCTACTATATTCAATCCCGATGCAATTTCTGTGTTTCATCGTCAAAATGAAGCTCCAAGGGTTACAGTAAACACCCAGTGGTGCGTCGCAATCTAATACTGGCCTCTCAGGAAAGGCACGTATACAGACTGTTTGAAGCATTGCTCCCCGTGAACGAAAGTCGGCATTGTGCCTACTATATTCAATCCCGATGCAATTTCTGTGTTTCATAGTCAATATGAAGCTCCAAGGGTTACAGTAAACACCCAGTGGTGCGTCGCAATCTAATACTGGAATCTCAGGAAAGGCACGTATACAGACTGTTTGAAGCATTACTCCCCCTGAACGAAAGTCGGCATTGAGCCTACTATATTCAATCCCGATGCAATTTCTGTGTTTCATCGTCAATATGAAGCTCCATGGGTTACAGTAAACACCCAGTCGTGCGTCGCAATCTAATACTGGAATCTCAGGAAAGGCACGTATACAGACTGTTTGAAGCATTGCTCCCCGTGAACGAAAGTCGGCATTGTGCCTACTATATTCAATCCCGATGCAATTTCTGTGTTTCATCGTCAATATGAAGCTCCAAGGGTTATAGTAAACACCCAGTGGTGCGTCGCAATCTAATACTGGCCTCTCAGGAAAGGCACGTATACAGACTGTTTGAAGCATTACTCCCCCTGAACGAAAGTCGGCATTGTGCCTACTATATTCAATCCCGATGCAAATTCTGTGTTTCATCGTCAATATGAAGCTCCAAGGCTTACAGTAAACACCCAGTGGTGCGTCGCAATCTAATACTGGCCTCTGGGGAAAGGCACGTATACAGATAGTTTGAAGCATTGCTCCCCCTGAACGAAAGTCGGCATTGTGCCTACTATATTCAATCCCGATGCAATTTCTGTGTTTCATCGTCAATATGAAGCTCCGTGGGTTACAGTAAACACCCAGTGGTACGTCGCAATCTAATGCTGGCCTCTCAGGAAAGGCACGTATACAAACTGTTTGAAGCATTACTCCCCCTGAACGAAAGTCGGCATTGCGCCTACTATATTCAATCCCGATGCAATTTCTGTGTTTCATCGTCAATATGAAGCTCCATGGGTTACAGTAAACACCCAGTGGTGCGTCGCAATCTAATACTGGCCTCTCAGGAAAGGCACGTATACAGACTGTTTGAAGCATTACTCCCCCTGAACGAAATCGGCATTGTGCCTACTATATTCAATCCCGATGCAATTTCTGTGTTTCATCGTCAATATGAAGCTCCAAGGGTTACAGTAAACACCCAGTGGTGCGTCGCAATCTAATACTGGCCTCTGGGGAAAGGCACGTATACAGACTGTTAGAACCATTGCTCCCCCTGAACGAAAGTCGGCATTGTGCCTACTATATTCAATCCCGATGCAATTTCTGTGTTTCATCGTCAATATGAAGCTCCATGGGTTACAGTAAACACCCAGTGGTGCGTCGCAATCTAATACTGGCCTCTCAGGAAAGGCACGTATACAAACTGTTTGAAGCATTACTCCCCCTGAACGAAAGTCGGCATAGTGCCTACTATATTCAATCCCGATGCAATTTCTGTGTTTCATCGTCAATATGAAGCTCCAAGGGTTACACTAAACACCCAGTGGTGCGTCGCAATCTAATACTGGCCTCTCAGGAAAGGCACGTATACAGACTGTTTGAAGCATTGCTCCCCGTGAACGAAAGTCGGCATTGTGCCTACTATATTCAATCCCGATGCAATTTCTGTGTTTCATCGTCAATATGAAGCTCCATGGGTTATAGTAAACACCCAGTGGTGCGTCGCAATCTAATACTGGCCTCTCAGGAAAGGCACGTATACAGACTGTTTGAAGCATTACTCCCCCTGAACGAAAGTCGGCATTGTGCCTACTATATTCAATCCCGATGCAAATTCTGTGTTTCATCGTCAATATGAAGCTCCAAGAGTTACAGTAAACACCCAGTGGTACATCGCAATCTAATACTGGCCTCTCAGGAAAGGCATGTATACAAACTGTTTGAAGCATTTCTCCCCCTGAACGAAAGTCGGCATTGTGCCTACAATATTCAATCCCGATGCAATTTCTGTTTTTCATCGTCAAAATGAAGCTCTAAGGGTTACAGTAAACACCCAGTGGTGCGTCGCAATCTAATACTGGCCTCTCAGGAAAGGCACGTATACAGACTGTTTGAAGCATTGCTCCCTGTGAACGAAAGTCGGCATTGTGCCTACTATATTCAATCCCGATGCAATTTCTGTGTTTCATAGTCAATATGAAGCTCCAAGTGTTACAGTAAACACCCAGTGGTGCGTCACAATCTAATACTGGAATCTCAGGAAAGGCACGTATACAGACTGTTTGAAGCATTACTCCCCCTGAACGAAAGTCGGCATTGTGCCTACTATATTCAATCCCGATGCAATTTCTGTGTTTCATCGTCAATATGAAGCTCCATGGGTTACAGTAAACACCCAGTCGTGCGTCGCAATCTAATACTGGAATCTCAGGAAAGGCACGTATACAGACTGTTTGAAGCATTGCTCCCCGTGAACGAAAGTCGGCATTGTGCCTACTATATTCAATCCCGATGCAATTTCTGTGTTTCATCGTCAATATGAAGCTCCATGGGTTATAGTAAACACCCAGTGGTGCGTCGCAATCTAATACAGGCCTCTCAGGAAAGGCACGTATACAGACTGTTTGAAGCATTACTCCCCCTGAACGAAAGTCGGCATTGTGCCTACTATATTCAATCCCGATGCAATTTCAGTGTTTCATCGTCAATATGAAGCTCCATGGGTTACAGTAAATACCCAGTGGTGCGTCGCAATCTAATACTGGCCTCTCAGGAAAGGAACGTATACAGACTGTTTGAAGCATTACTCCCCCTGAACGAAATCGGCATTGTGCCTATTATATTCAATCCCGATGCAATTTCTGTGTTTCATCGTCAATATGAAGCTCCAAGGGTTACAGTAAACACCCAGTGGTGCGTCGCAATCTAATACTGGCCTCTGGGGAAAGGCACGTATACAGACTGTTTGAACCATTGCTCCCCCTCAACGAAAGTCGGCATTGTGCCTACTATATTCAATCCCGATGCAATTTCTGTGTTTCATCGTCAATATGAAGCTCCATGGGTTACAGTAAACACCCAGTGGTGCGTCGCAATCTAATACTGGCCTCTCAGGAAAGGCACGTATACAAACTGTTTGAAGCATTACTCCCCCTGAACGAAAGTTGGCATTGTGCCTACTATATTCAATCCTGATGCAAATTCTGTGTTTCATCGTCAATATGAAGCTCCAAGGGTTACAGTAAACACCCAGTGGTGCGTCGCAATCTAATACTGGCCTCTGGGGAAAGGCACGTATACAGATTGTTTGAAGCATTGCTCCCCCTGAACGAAAGTCGGCATTGTGCCTACTATATTCAATCCCGATGCAATTTCTGTGTTTCATCGTCAAAATGAAGCTCCAAGGGTTACAGTAAACACCCAGTGGTGCGTCGCAATCTAATACTGGCCTCTCAGGAAAGGCACGTATACAGACTAGTTGAAGCATTGCTCCCCGTGAACGAAAGTCGGCATTGTGCCTACTATATTCAATCCCGATGCAATTTCTGTGTTTCATAGTCAATATGAAGCTCCAAGGGTTACAGTAAACACCCAGTGCGGCGTCACAATCTAATACTGCAATCTCAGGAAAGGCACGTATACAGACTGTTTGAAGCATTACTCCCCCTGAACGAAAGTCGGCATTGTGCCTACTATATTCAATCACAATGCAATTTCTGTGTTTCATCGTCAATATGAAGCTCCATGGGTTATAGTAAACACCCAGTGGTGCGTCGCAATCTAATACTGGCCTCTCAGGAAAGGCACGTATACAGACTGTTTGAAGCATTACTCCCCCTGAACGAAAGTCGGCATTGTGCCTACTATATTCAATCCCGATGCAAATTCTGTGTTTCATCGTCAATATGAAGCTCCAAGGGTTACAGTAAACACCCAGTGGTGCGTCGCAATCTAATACTGGCCTCTGGGGAAAGGCACGTATACAGATTGTTTGAAGCATTGCTCCCCCTGAACTAAAGTCGGCATTGTGCCTACCATATTCAATCCCGATGCAATTTCTGTGTTTCATTGTCAATATGAAGCTCCAAGAGTTACAGTAAACACCCAGTGGTACATCGCAACCTAATACTGGCCTCTCAGGAAAGGCACGTATACAAACTGTTTGAAGCATTTCTCCCCCTGAACGAAAGTCGGCATTGTGCCTACTATATTCAATCCCGATGCAATTTCTGTTTTTCATCGTCAAAATGAAGCTCCAAGGGTTACAGTAAACACCCAGTGGTGCGTCGCAATCTAATACTGGCCTCTCAGGAAAGGCACGTATACAGACTGTTTGAAGCATTGCTCCCTGTGAACGAAAGTCGGCATTGTGCCTACTATATTCAATCCCGATGCAATTTCTGTGTTTCATAGTCAATATGAAGCTCCAAGTGTTACAGTAAACACCCAGTGGTGCGTCACAATCTAATACTGGAATCTCAGGAAAGGCACGTATACAGACTGTTTGAAGCATTGCTCCCTGTGAACGAAAGTCGGCATTGTGCCTACTATATTCAATCCCGATGCAAATTCTGTGTTTCATCGTCAATATGAAGCTCCAAGAGTTACAGTAAACACCCAGTGGTACATCGCAATCTAATACTGGCCTCTCAGGAAAGGCACGTATACAAACTGTTTGAAGCATTTCTCCCCCTGAACGAAAGTCGGCATTGTGCCTACTATATTCAATCTCGATGCAATTTCTGTGTTTCATCGTCAATATGAAGCTCCATGGGTTACAGTAAACACCCAGTCGTGCGTCGCAATCTAATACTGGAATCTCAGGAAAGGCACGTATACAGACTGTTTGAAGCATTGCTCCCCGTGAACGAAAGTCGGCATTGTGCCTACTATATTCAATCCCGATGCAATTTCTGTGTTTCATCGTCAATATGAAGCTCCATGGGTTATAGTAAACACCCAGTGGTGCGTCGCAATCTAATACAGGCCTCTCAGGAAAGGCACGTATACAGACTGTTTGAAGCATTACTCCCCCTGAACGAAAGTCGGCATTGTGCCTACTATATTCAATCCCGATGCAATTTCAGTGTTTCATCGTCAATATGAAGCTCCATGGGTTACAGTAAATACCCAGTGGTGCGTCGCAATCTAATACTTGCCTCTCAGGAAAGGAACGTATACAGACTGTTTGAAGCATTACTCCCCCTGAACGAAATCGGCATTGTGCCTATTATATTCAATCCCGATGCAATTTCTGTGTTTCATCGTCAATATGAAGCTCCAAGGGTTACAGTAAACACCCAGTGGTGCGTCGCAATCTAATACTGGCCTCTGGGGAAAGGCACGTATACAGACTGTTTGAACCATTGCTCCCCCTCAACGAAAGTCGGCATTGTGCCTACTATATTCAATCCCGATGCAATTTCTGTGTTTCATCGTCAATATGAAGCTCCATGGGTTACAGTAAACACCCAGTGGTGCGTCGCAATCTAATACTGGCCTCTCAGGAAAGGCACGTATACAAACTGTTTGAAGCATTACTCCCCCTGAACGAAAGTTGGCATTGTGCCTACTATATTCAATCCTGATGCAAATTCTGTGTTTCATCGTCAATATGAAGCTCCAAGGGTTACAGTAAACACCCAGTGGTGCGTCGCAATCTAATACTGGCCTCTGGGGAAAGGCACGTATACAGATTGTTTGAAGCATTGCTCCCCCAGAACGAAAGTCGGCATTGTGCCTACTATATTCAATCCCGATGCAATTTCTGTGTTTCATCGTCAAAATGAAGCTCCAAGTGTTACAGTAAACACCCAGTGGTGCGTCGCAATCTAATACTGGCCTCTCAGGAAAGGCACGTATACAGACTAGTTGAAGCATTGCTCCCCGTGAACGAAAGTCGGCATTGTGCCTACTATATTCAATCCCGATGCAATTTCTGTGTTTCATAGTCAATATGAAGCTCCAAGGGTTACAGTAAACACCCAGTGCGGCGTCACAATCTAATACTGGAATCTCAGGAAAGGCACGTATACAGACTGTTTGAAGCATTACTCCCCCTGAACGAAAGTCGGCATTGTGCCTACTATATTCAATCCCGATGCAATTTCTGTGTTTCATCGTCAATATGAAGCTCCATGCGTTATAGTAAACACCCAGTGGTGCGTCGCAATCTAATACTGGCCTCTCAGGAAAGGCACGTATACAGACTGTTTGAAGCATTACTCCCCCTGAACGAAAGTCGGCATTGTGCCTACTATATTCAATCCCGATGCAAATTCTGTGTTTCATCGTCAATATGAAGCTCCAAGGGTTACAGTAAACACCCAGTGGTGCGTCGCAATCTAATACTGGCCTCTGGGGAAAGGCACGTATACAGATTGTTTGAAGCATTGCTCCCCCTGAACTAAAGTCGGCATTGTGCCTACTATATTCAATCCCGATGCAATTTCTGTGTTTCATTGTCAATATGAAGCTCCGTGGGTTACAGTAAACACCCAGTGGTACATCGCAATCTAATACTGGCCTCTCAGGAAAGGCACGTATACAAACTGTTTGAAGCATTACTCCCCCTGAACGAAAGTCGGCATTGTGCCTACTATATTCAATCCCGATGCAATTTCTGTTTTTCATCGTCAAAATGAAGCTCCAAGGGTTACAGTAAACATCCAGTGGTGCGTCGCAATCTAATACTGGCCTCTCAGGAAAGGCACGTATACAGACTGTTTGAAGCATTGCTCCCCGTGAACGAAAGTCGGCATTGTGCCTACTATATTCAATCCCGATGCAATTTCTGTGTTTCATAGTCAATATGAAGTTCCAAGTGTTACAGTAAACACCCAGTGGTGCGTCACAATCTAATACTGGAATCTCAGGAAAGGCACGTATACAGACTGTTTGAAGCATTACTCCCCCTGAACGAAAGTCGGCATTGTGCCTACTATATTCAATCCCGATGCAATTTCTGTGTTTCATCGTCAATATGAAGCTCCATGGGTTACAGTAAACACCCAGTCGTGCGTCGCAATCTAATACTGGAATCTCAGGAAAGGCACGTATACAGACTGTTTGAAGCATTGCTCCCCGTGAACGAAAGTCGGCATTGTGCCTACTATATTCAATCCCGATGCAATTTCTGTGTTTCATCGTCAATATGAAGCTCCATGGGTTATAGTAAACACCCAGTGGTGCGTCGCAATCTAATACAGGCCTCTCAGGAAAGGCACGTATACAGACTGTTTGAAGCATTACTCCCCCTGAACGAAAGTCGGCATTGTGCCTACTATATTCAATCCCGATGCAATTCCTGTGTTTCATCGTCAATATGAAGCTCCATGGGTTACAGTAAATACCCAGTGGTGCGTCGCAATCTAATACTGGCCTCTCAGGAAAGGAACGTATACAGACTGTTTGAAGCATTACTCCCCCTGAACGAAAGTCGGCATTGTGCCTACTATATTCAATCCCGATGCAATTTCTGTGTTTCATCGTCAATATGAAGCTCCAAGGGTTACAGTAAACACCCAGTGGTGCGTCGCAATCTAATACTGGCCTCTGGGGAAAGGCACGTATACAGACTGTTTGAACCATTGCTCCCCCTGAACGAAAGTCGGCATTGTGCCTACTATATTCAATCCCGATGCAATTTCTGTGTTTCATCGTCAATATGAAGCTCCATGGGTTACAGTAAACACCCAGTGGTGCGTCGCAATCTAATACTGGCCTCTTAGGAAAGGCACGTATACAAACTGTTTGAAGCATTACTCCCTTTGAACGAAAGTCGGCATTGTGCCTACTATATTCAATCCCGATGCAATTTCTGTGTTTCATCGTCAATATGAAGCTCCAAGGGTTGCACTAAACACCCAGTGGTGCGTCGCAATCTAATACTGGCCTCTCAGGAAAGGCACGTATACAGACTGTTTGAAGCATTGCTCCCCGTGAACGAAAGTCGGCATTGTGCCTACTATATTCAATCCCGATGCAATTTCTGTGTTTCATCGTCAATATGATGCTCCAGTGGTTACAGTAAACATCCAGCGGTGGTTCGCAATCTAATACTGGCCTCTCAGTAACGGCACGTATACAGACTAATTGAAGCATTGCTCCCCCTGGACGTAAGTCGGCATTGTGCCTACTATATTCAATCCCGATGCAATTTCTGTGTTTCATCGTCAATATGAAGTTCCAAGGGTTACAGTAAACACCCAGTGGTGCGTCGGAATCTAATACTGGCCTCTCAGTAGCGGCATATATACAGACTGTTTGAAGCATTACTCCCCCTGGACGTAAGTGTGCTTTGTTTCTACTATATTCAATCCCGATGCAAATTCTGTGTTTCATAGTCAATATGAAGCTCCAAGGGTTACAGTAAACACCCAGTGGTGCGTCGCAATCTAATACTGGCATCTCAGCAAAGGCACGTATACAGACTGTTTGAAGCATAGTTCCCCCTGAACGTAAGTCGGCATTGTGCCTACTATATTCAATCCCGATGCAATTTCTGTGTTTCATCGTCAATATGAAGCTTCGAGGGTTACAGTAAACACCCAGTGGTGCGTCGCAATCTAATACTGGCCTCTCAGGAATGGCACGTATACAGACAGTTTGAAGCATTACTCCCCCTGGACGTAAGTCGGCATTGTGCCTACTATATTCAATCCCGATGCAATTTCTGTGTTTCATCGTCAATATGATGCTCCAGTGGTTACAGTAAACACCCAGCGGTGGTTCGCAATCTAATACTGGCCTCTCAGTAACGGCACGTATACAGACTAATTGAAGCATTGCTCCCCCTGGACGTAAGTCGGCATTGTGCCTACTATATTCAATCCCGATGCAATTTCTGTGTTTCATCGTCAATATGAAGTTCCAAGGATTACAGTAAACACACAGTGGGGCGTCGGAATCTAATACTGGCCTCTCAGTAACGGCACATATACAGACTGTTTGAAGCATTACTCCCCCTGGACGTAAGTCGGCATTGCGCCAACTATATTCAATCCCGATGCAATTTCTGTGTTTCATAGTCAATATGAAGCTCCAAGGGTTAAACACCCAGTGGTGCGTCGCAATCTAATACTGGCCTCTCAGGAAAGGCGCGTATACTGACTGTTTGAAGCATTGCTCCCCCTTAACGTAAGTCGGCATTGTGCCTAACATATTCAATTCCGATGCAATTTCTGTGTTTCATCATCAATACGAAGCTCCAAGGGTACAGTAAACACCCAGTGGTGCGTCGCAGTCTAATACTGGCCTCTCAGTAACGGCACGTATACAGACTGTTTGAAGCATTGCTCCCCCAGGACTTATGTCGGCATTGTGCCTACTATATTCAATCCCGATGCAATTTCGGTGTTTCATCGTCAATATGAAGCTCCAAGGGTTACAGTAAACACCCAGTAGTGCGTCGCAATCTAATACTGGCCTCTCTAAAACGGCACGTATACAGACTGTTTGAAGCATAGTTCCCCCTGGACGTAAGACGGCATTGTGCCTACTATATTCAATCCCGATGCAATTTCTGTGGTTCATCGTCAATATGAAGCTCCAAGGGTTACAGTAAACACCCTGTGGTGCGTCGTAATCTAATACTGGCCTCTCTGTAACGGCACGTATAAAGACTATTTGAAGCGTTGCTCCCCCTGGACGTAAATCGGCATTGTGACTACTATATTCAATCCCATGAAATTTCTCTGTTTCATCGTCAATATGAAGCTTCAAGGGTTACAGTAAACACCCAGTGGTGCGTCGCAGTCTAATACTGGCCTCTCAGGAAAGGCACGTACACAGACTGTTTGAAGCATTGCCCCCCACGGACGTAAGTCGACATTGTGCCTACTATATTAATTCCCGATGGAATTTCTGTCTTTCATCGTCAATATGAAGCTCCAAGGGTTACAGTAAACAGCCAGTGGTGCGTCACAATTTGATACGGGCCTCTCAGGAAAGGCACGTATACAGACTATTTGAAGCGTTGCTCCCCCTGGACGTAAGTCGGCATTGTGACTACTATATTTGATCCCGAAGCAATTTCTGTGTTTCATCGTCAATATGATGCTCCAGTGGTTACAGTTAACTCCCAGTGGTGCGTCGCAATCTAATACTGGCCTCTCAGTAACGGCATGTTTACAGACTGTTTGAAGCATTGCCCCCCATGGACGTAAGTCGCCATTGTGCCTACTATATTCAATCCCGATGCAATTTCTGCGTTTCATGGTCAATATGAAGCTCCAAGGGTTACAGTAAACACCCAGTGGTGCGTCGCAATCTCATACTGGCCTCTCAGGAACGGCACATATACAGACTGTTTGAAGCATTACTCCCCTTGGACGTAAGTCGACATTGTGCCTACTATATTCAATCCCGATGAAATTTCTGTGTTTCATCGTCAATATGAAGCTCCAAGGGTTACAGCAAACACCCAGAGGTGCGTCGCAATCTAATACTGGGCTCTCAGTAACGGCACGTATACAGACTGTTTGAAGCATTGCTCCCCCTGGACGTAAGTCGGCATTGTGCCTACCATATTCAATCCCGATGCAATATCTGTGTTTCATCGTCAATATGAAGCTCCACGGGTTACAGTAAACACCCAGTGGTGCGTCGCAATCTAATCCTGGCCTCTCAGGAAAGGCACGTATACAGACTGTTTGAAGCATTTCTCCCCCTGGACGTAAGTCGGCATTGTGCCTACTATATTTAATCCCGATGCAATTTCTGTGTTTCATCGTCAATATGATGCTCCAAGGGTTACAGTAAACACCCAGTGGTGCGTCGCAATCTAATACTGGCCTCTCAGTAACGGCACGTATACAGACTGTTTGATGCATTGCTCCTCCTGGACGTAAGTCGGCATTGAGCATACTATATTCAATCCTGATGCAATTTCTGTGTTTCATCGTCAATATGTAGCTCCAAGGGTAACAGTAAACACCCAGTGGTGGGTCACAATCTAATACTGGCCTCGCAGTAACGGCACGTATACAGACTGTTTGAAGCATTGCTCCCCCTGGACGTAAGTCGGTATTGTGCCTACTGTATTCAATCCCGATGCAATTTCCGTGTTTCATCATCAATATGAAGCTCCAAGGGTTACAGTAACACCCAGTGGTGCGTCGCAATCTAATACTGGCCTCTCAGTAACGGCACATATACAGACTGTTTGAAGCATTTCTCCCCCTGGACGTAAGTCGGCATTGTGCCTACTATATTCAATCCCGATGCAATTTCTGTGTTTCATCGTCAATATGAAGCTCCAAGGGTTACAGTAAACACCCAGTGGTGCATCACAATCTAATACTGGCCTCTCAGTAACGGCACGTATACAGACTGTTTGAAGCATTGCTCCCCCTGGACGTAAGTCGGTATTGTGCCTACTATATTCAATCCCGATGCAATTTCCGTGTTTCATCGTCAATATGAAGCTCCAAGGGTTACAGTAACACCCAGTGGTGCGTCGCAATCTAATACTGGCCTCTCAGTAACGGCACATATACAGACTGTTTGAAGCATTTCTCCCCCTGGACGTAATTCGGCATTGTGCCTACTATATTCAATCCCGATGCAATTTCTGTGTTTCATCGTCAATATGAAGCTCCAAGGGTTACAGTAAACACCCAGTGGTGCATCACAATCTAATACTGGCCTCTCAGTAACGGCACGTATACAGACTGTTTGAAGCATTGCTCCCCCTGGACGTAAGTCGGCATTGAGCCTACTATATTTAATCCCGATGCAATTGCTGTGTTTCATCGTCAATATGATGCTCCAAGGGTTACAGTAAACACCCAGTGGTGCGTCGCAATCTAATACTGGCCTCTCAGTAACGGCACGTATACAGACTGTTTGATGCATTGCTCCCCCTGGTCGTAAGTCGGCATTGAGCCTACTATATTCTATTCTGATGCAATTTCTGTGTTTCATCATCTATATGTAGCTCCAAGGGTAACAGTAAACCCCCAGTGGTGGGTCGCAATCTAATACTGGCCTCATAGTAACGGCACATATACAGACTGTTTGAAGCATTCCTCCCCCTGGAAGTAAGTCGGCATTGTGCCTATTATATTCAATCCCCATGCTATTTCCGTGTTTCATCGTCAATATGAAGCTCCAAGGGTTACCGTAAACACCCAGTGGTGCGTCACAATCTAATACTGGCCTCTCAGTAACGGCACGTATACAGACTGTTTGAAGCATTTCTCCCCCTGGACGTAAGTCGACATTGTGCCTACTATATTCAATCCCGATGCAATTTCTGTGTTTCATCGTCAATATGAAGCTCCAAGGGTTAAAGTAAACACCCAGTGGTGCATCGCAATCTAATACTGGCCTCTGAGTAACGGCACGTATACAGACTGTTTGAAGCATTGCTCCCCCTGGACGTAAGTCGCCATTGTGCCTACTATATTCAATCCCGATGCAATTTCTGTGTTTCATCTTCAATATGAAGCTCCAAGGGTTACAGTAAACACTTAGTGGTGCGTCGCAATCTAATACTAGCCTCTCAGTAACGGCACATATACAGGCTGTTAGAAGCATTTCTCCCCCTGGACGTAAGTCGGCATTGTGCCTACTATATTCAATCGCGAGGCAATTTCTGTGTTTCATCGTCAATATCAAGCTCCAAGGGTTACAGTAAACACCCAGTGGTGCGTCGCAATCTAATACTGGCCTCTCAGTAACGGCACATATACAGACTGTTTGAAGCATTTCTAACCCTGGACGTAAGTCAGCATTGTGCCTACTATATTCAATCCCGATGCAATTTCTGTGTTTCATCGTCAATATGAAGCTCCAAGGGTTAAAGTAAACACCCAGTGGTGCATCGCAATCTAATACTGGCCTCTGAGTAACGGCACGTATACAGACTGTTTGAAGCATTGCTCCCCCTGGACGTAAGTCGCCATTGTGCCTACTATATTCAATCCCGATGCAATTTCTGTGTTTCATCTTCAATATGAAGCTCCAAGGGTTACAGTAAACACTTAGTGGTGCGTCGCAATCTAATACTGGCCTCTCAGTAACGGCACATATACAGGCTGTTAGAAGCATTTCTCCCCCTGGACGTAAGTCGGCATTTTGCCTACTATATTCAATCGCGAGGCAATTTCTGTGTTTCATCGTCAATATCAAGCTCCAAGGGTTACAGTAAACACCCAGTGGTGCGTCGCAATCTAATACTGGCCTCTCAGTAACGGCACATATACAGACTGTTTGAAGCATTACTCCCCCTAGACGAAAGTCGGCATTGTGCCTATTATATTTAATCCCGATGAAATTTCTGTGTTTCATCGTCAGTATGGAGCTCCAAGGGTTACAGTAAACACCCAGTGGTGCGTCACAATCCAATGCTTGCCTCTCAGTAACGGCACGTATACAGAGTGTTGAAGTATTGCTCCCCCTGGACGTAAGTAAGCATTGTGCCTACTGTATTCAATCCCGATGCAATTTCTGTGTTTCATTGTCAATATGGAGCTCCAAGGGTTACAGTAAACACCCATTGGTGCGTCGCAATCTAATACTGGTCTCTCAGTAACGGCACATATACAGATTGTTTGAAGCATTCCTCCCCCTGGACGTAAGTCGGCATTGTGCCTACCATATTGTATCCGGATGCAATTTGTGTGTTTCATCGTTAATATGAAGCTCCAAGGGTTACAGTAAACACCCAGTGGTGCGTCGCAATCTCATACTGGCCTCTCAGGAACGGCACATATACAGACTGTTTGGAGCATTACTCCCCTTGGACGTAAGTCGGCATTGTGCCTACTATATTCAATCCCGAAGCAATATCTGTGTTTCATCGTCAATATGAAGCTCCAAGGGTTACAGTAAACACCAAGTGGTGCGTCGCAATCTAATCCTGGCCTCTCAGGAAAGGCACGTATACAGACTGTTTGAAGCATTTCTCCCCCTGGACGTAAGTCGGCATTGTGCCTACTATATTTAATCCCGATGCAATTTCTGTGTTTCATCGTCAATATGATGCTCCAAGGGTTACAGTAAACACCCAGTGGTGCGTCGCAATCTAATACTGGCCTCTCAGTAACGGCACGTATACAGACTGTTTGATGCATTGCTCCTCCTGGACGTAAGTCGGCATTGAGCCTACTATATTCAATCCTGATGCAATTTCTGTGTTTCATCGTCAATATGTAGCTCCAAGGGTATTAGTAAACACCCAGTGGTGGGTCGCAATCTAATACTGGCCTCTTAGTAACGGCACATATACAGAATGTTTGAAGCATTCCTCCCCCTGGACGTAAGTCGGCATTGTGCCTACTATATTTAATCACGATGCAATTTCTGTGTTTCAACGTCAATATGAAGCTCCAACGGTTACAGTAAACTCCCAGTGGTGCGTCGCAGTTTAATACTGGCCTCTCAGGAAAGGCACGTATACAGACTGTTTGAAGCATTACTCCCCCTGGACGTAAGTCGGCATTGTGCCTACTATATTTAATCCCGATGCAATTTCTGTGTTTCATCGTCAATATGATGCTCCAAGGGTTACAGTAAACACCCAGTGGTGCGTCGCAATCTAATACTGGGCTCTCAGTAACGGCACGTATACAGACTGTTTGATGCATTGCTCCTCCTGGACGTAAGTCGGCATTGAGCCTACTATATTCAATCCTGATGCAATTTCTGTGTTTCATTGTCAATATGGAGCTCCAAGGGTTACAGTAAACACCCATTGGTGCGTCGCAATCTAATACTGGCCTCTCAGTAACGGCACATATACAGATTGTTTGAAGCATTCCTCCCCCTGGACGTAAGTCGGCATTGTGCCTACTATATACAATCCCGATACCATTTCTATGTTTCATCGTCAATATGAAGCTCCAAGTGTTACAGTAAACACCCAGTGGTGCGTCGCAATCTAATACTGGCCTCTCAGTAATGGTACATATACAGACTGTTAGAAGCATTCGTCCCCCTGGACGTAAGTCGGCATTGTGCCTATTATATTCAATCCCCATGCAATTTCCGTGTTTGATCGTCAATATGAAGCTCCAAGGGTTACCGTAAACACCCAGTGGTGCGTCACAATCTAATACTGGCCTCGCAGTAACGGCACGTATACAGACTGTTTGAAGCATTGCTCCCCCTGGACGTAAGTCGGTATTGTGCCTACGATATTCAATCCCGATGCAATTTCCGTGTTTCATCGTCAATACGAAGCTCCAAGGGTTACAGTAACACCCAGTGGTGCGTCGCAATCTAATACTGGCCTCTCAGTAACGGCACATATACAGACTGTTTGAAGCATTTCTCCCCCTGGACGTAAGTCGGCATTGTGCCTACTATATTCAATCCCGATGCAATTTCTGTGTTTCATCGTCAATATGAAGCTCCAAGGGTTACAGTAAACACCCAGTGGTGCATCACAATCTAATACTGGCCTCTCAGTAACGGCACGTATACAGACTGTTTGAAGCATTGCTCTCCCTGGACGTAAGTCGGCATTGTGCCTACTATATTTAATCCCGATGCAATTTCTGTGTTTCATCGTCAATATGATGCTCCAAGGGTTACAGTTAACACCCAGTGGTGCGTCGCAATCTAATACTGGCCTCTCAGTAACGGTACATATACAGACTGTTGGAAGCATTCGTCCCCCTGGACGTAAGTCGGCATTGTGCCTATTATATTCAATCCCCATGCAATTTCCGTGTTTGATCGTCAATATGGAGCTCCAAGGGTTACAGTAAACACCCATTGGGGCGTCGCAATCTAATACTGGCCTCTCAGTAACGGCACATATACAGATTGTTTGAAGTATTCCTCCCCCTGGACGTAAGTCGGCATTGTGCCTGCCATATTGTATCCGGATGCAATTTGTGTGTTTCATCGTTAATATGAAGCTCCAAGGGTTACAGTAAACACCCAGTGGTGCGTCGCAATCTCATACTGGCCTCTCAGGAAAGGCACATATACAGACTGTTTGAAGCATTACTCCCCTTGGACGTAAATCGACATTGTGCCTACTATATTCAATCCCGATGCAATTTCTGTGTTTCATCGTCAATATGAAGCTCCAAGGGTTACAGTAAACACCCAGAGGTGCGTCGCAATCTAATACTGGCCTCTCAGTAACGGCACGTATACAGACTGTTTGAAGCATTGCTCCCCCTGGACGTAAGTCGGCATTGTGCCTACTATATTCAATCCCGATGCAATATCTGTGTTTCATCGTCAATATGAAGCTCCAAGGGTTACAGTAAACACCCAGTGGTGCGTCGCAATCTAATCCTGGCCTCTCAGGAAAGGCACGTATACAGACTGTTTGAAGCATTTCTCCCCCTGGACGTAAGTCGGCATTGTGCCTACTATATTTAATCCCGATGCAATTTCTGTGTTTCATCGTCAATATGATGCTCCAAGGGTTACAGTAAACACCCAGTGGTGCGTCGCAATCTAATACTGGCCTCTCAGTAACGGCATATATACAGACTGTTTGAAGCATTTCTCCCCCTGGACGTAAGTCGGCATTGTGCCTACTATATTCAATCCCGATGCAATTTCTGTGTTTCATCGTCAATATGAAGCTCCAAGGGTTACAGTAAACACCCAGTGGTGCATCACAATCTAATACTGGCCTCTCAGTAACGGCACGTATACAGACTGTTTGAAGCATTGCTCCCCCTGGACGTAAGTCGGTATTGTGCCTACTATATTCAATCCCGATGCAATTTCCGTGTTTCATCGTCTATATGAAGCTCCAAGGGTTACAGTAACACCCAGTGGTGCGTCGCAATCTAATACTGGCCTCTCAGTAACGGCACATATACAGACTGTTTAAAGCATTTCTCACCCTGGACGTAAGTCGGCATTGTGCCTACTATATTCAATCCCGATGCAATTTCTGTGTTTCATCGTCAATATGAAGCTCCAAGGGTTACAGTAAACAGTGGTGCATCACAATCTAATACTGGCCTCTCAGTAACGGCACGTATACAGACTGTTTAAAGCATTGCTCCCCCTGGACGTAAGTCGGCATTGAGCCTACTATATTTAATCCCGATGCAATTTCTGTGTTTCATCGTCAATAAGATGCTCCAAGGGTTACAGTAAACACCCAGTGGTGCGTCGCAATCTAATACTGGTCTCTCAGTAACGGCACGTATACAGACTGTTTGATGCATTGCTCCCCCTGGACGTAAGTCGGCATTGAGCCTACTATATTCTATCCTGATGCAATTTCTGTGTTTCATCGTCTATATGTAGCTCCAAGGGTAACAGTAAACCCCCAGTGGTGGGTCGCAATCTAATACTGGCCTCTTAGTAACGGCACATATACAGACTGTTTGAAGCATTCCTCCCCCTGGAAGTAAGTCGGCATTGTGCCTACTATATTCAATCCCGAATCAATTTCTGTGTTTCATCCTCAATATGAAGCTCCAAGGGTTACAGTAAACACCCAGTGGTGCGTCGCAATCTGATACTGGCCTCTCAGTAACGGTACATATACAGACTGTTGGAAGCATTCGTCCCCCTGGACGTAAGTCGGCATTGTGCCTATTATATTCAATCCCCATGCAATTTCCGTGTTTCATCGTCAATATGAAGCTCCAAGGGTTACCGTAAACATCCAGTGGTGCGTCACAATCTACTACTGGCCTCTCAGTAACGGCACGTATACAGACTGTTTGAAGCATTGCTCCCCCTGGACGTAAGTCGGTATTGTGCCTACTATATTCAATCCCGATGCAATTTCCGTGTTTCATCGTCAATATGAAGCTCCAAGGGTTACAGTAACACCCAGTGGTGCGTCACAATCTAATATTGGCCTCTCAGTAACGGCACATATACAGACTGTTTGAAGCATTTCTCCCCCTGGACGTAAGTCGACATTGTGCCTACTATATTCAATCCCGATGCAGTTTCTGTGTTTCATCGTCAATATGAAGCTCCAAGGGTTAAAGTAAACACCCAGTGGTGCATCGCAATCTAATACTGGCCTCTGAGTAACGGCACGTATACAGACTGTTTGAGGCATTGCTCCCCCTGGACGTAAGTCGCCATTGTGCCTACTATATTCAATCCCGATGCAATTTCTGTGTTTCATCTTCAATATGAAGCTCCAAGGGTTACAGTAAACACTTAGTGGTGCGTCGCAATCTAATACTGGCCTCTCAGTAACGGCACATATACAGACTGTTAGAAGCATTTCTCCCCCTGGACGTAAGTCGGCATTGTGCCTACTACATTCAATCCAGATGCAATTTCTGTGTTTCATCGTCACTATGAAGCTCCAAGGGTTACAGTGAACACCCAGTGGTGCGTCACAATCTAATACTGCCCCCTCAGTAACGGCACGTATACAGACTGTTTGAAGCATTACTCCCCCTGGATTTAAGTCGGCATTGAGCCTACTATATTCATTCCCGATGCAATATCTGTGTTTCATCGTCAGTATGAAGCTCCAAGGGTTACAGTAAACACCCAGTGGTGCGTCGCAATATACTACTGGCCTCTCAGTAACGGTACATATACAGACTGTTAGAAGCATTCGTCCCCCTGGACGTAAGTCGGCATTGTGCCCATTATATTCAATCCCCATGCAATTTCCGTGTGTCATCGTCAATATGAAGCTCCAAGGGTTACCGTAAACACCCAGTGGTGCGTCACAATCTAATACTGGCCTCTCAGTAACGGCACGTATACAGACTGTTTGAAGCATTGCTCCCCCTGGACGTAAGTCGGTATTGTGCCTACTATATTCAATCCCGATGCAATTTCCGTGTTTCATCGTCAATATGAAGCTCCAAGGGTTACAGTAACACCCAGTGGTGCGTCACAATCTAATACTGGCCTCTCAGTAACGGCACATATACAGACTGTTTGAAGCATTTCTCCCCCTGGACGTAAGTCGACATTGTGCCTACTATATTCAATCCCGATGCAATTTCTGTGTTTCATCGTCTATATGAAGCTCCAAGGGTTACAGTAAACACCCAGTGGTGCGTCACAATCTAACACTGGCCTCTCAGTAACGGCACGTATACAGACTGTTTGAAGCATTGCTCCCCCTGGACGTAAGTCGCCATTGTGCCTACTATATTCAGTCCCGATGCAATATCTGTGTTTCATCTTCAATATGAAGCTCCAAGGGTTACAGTAAACACTTAGTGGTGCGTCGCAATCTAATACTGGCCTCTCAGTAACGGCACATATACAGACTGTTAGAAGCATTTCTATCCTGGACGTAAGTCGGCATTGTGCCTACTATATTCAATCCAGATGCAATTTCTGTGTTTCATCGTCACTATGAAGCTCCAAGGTTACAGTAAACACCCAGTGGTGCGTCACAATCTAATACTGGCCTCTCAGTAACGGCACGTATACAGACTGTTTGAAGCATTGCTCCCCCTGGATTTAAGTCGGCATTGAGCCTACTATATTCAATCCCGATGCAATATCTGTGTTTCATCGTCAATATGAAGCTCCAAGGGTTACAGTAAACACCCAGAGGTGCGTCGCTATCTAATACTGGCCTCTCAGGAAAGGCACGTATACAGACTGTTTGAAGCATTTCTCCCCCTGGACGTAAGTCGGCATTGTGCCTACTATATTTAATCCCGATGCAATTTCTGAGTTTCATCGTCAATATGATGCTCCAACGGTTACAGTAAACACCCAGTGGTGCGTCGCAATCTAATACTGGCCTCTCAGTAACGGCACGTATACAAACTGTTTGAAGCATTGCTCCCCCTGGACGTACGTCTGCATTGAGCCTACTATATTCAATCCCGATGCAATATCTGTGTTTCATCGTCAATATGATGCTCCAAGGGTTACAGTAAACACCCAGTGGTGCGTCGCAAACTAATACTGGCCTCTCAGGAAAGGCACGTATACAGACTGTTTGAAGCATTGCTCCCCCTGGACGTAAGTCGCCATTGTGCCTACTATATTCAATCACAATGCAATTTCTGTGCTTCATCGTCAATATGAAGCTCCAAGGGTTACAGTAAACTCCCAGTGGTGCGTCGCAGTTTAATACTGGCCTCTCAGGGAAGGCACGTATACAGACTGTTTGAAGCATTACTCCCCCTGGACGTAAGTCGGCATTGTGCCTACTATATTCAATCCCGATGCAATTTCTATGTTTCATCGTCAATATGAAGCTCCAAGGGTTACAGTAAACACCCAGTCGTGCGTCGTAATCTAATACTGGCCTCTCAGTAACGGCACATATACAGACTGTTAGAAGCATTCCTCCCCCTGGACGTAAGTCGGCATTGTGCCTACTATATTCAATCCCGATGCAATATCTGTGTTTCATCGTCAATATGAAGCTCCAAGGGTTACAGTAAACACCCAGCGGTGCGTCGCAATCTAATACTTGCCTCTAAGGAAAGGCACGTTTACAGACTGTTTGAAGCATTACTCCCCCTGGACGTAAGTGGGCATTGTGCCTACTACATTTTATCCCGATGCAATTTCTGTGTTTCATCGTCAATATGAAGTTTCAAGGGTTACAGTAAACACCCAGTGGTGCGTCGCAATCTAATACTGGCATCTCAGTAACGGCACATATACAGTTTGTTTGAAGCATTACTCCCCCTGGGCGTAAGTCGGCATTGAGCCTACTATATTCAATCCCGATGAAATTACTGTGTTTCATCGTCAATATGAAGCTCCGAGGGTTACAGTAAACACCCAGTGGTGCGTCGCAATCTAATACTGGCCTCTCAGTAACGGCACATATACAGACTGTTTGAAGCATTACTCCCGCTGGACGTAAGTCGGCATTGTGCCTACTATATTCAATCCCGATGCAATTTCTGTGTTTCATCGTCAATATGAAGCTCCAAGGGTTACAGTAAACACCCAGAGGTGCGTTGACATCTAATACAGCACTCTCAGTAACGGCACGTATACACACTGTTTGAGCATTGCTCCCCCTGGACATCAGTCGGCATTGTGCCTACTATATTCAATCGCGATGCAATTTCTGTGTTTCATCGTCAATATGATGCTCCAAGGGTTACAGTAAACACCCAGTGGTGCGTTGCAATCTAATACTGGCCTCTCAGGAAAGTGACGTGTACAGACTGTTTGAAGCATTGCTCCGCCTGAACGTAAGTCTGCATTGTGCCTACTATATTCAACCCCGATGCGATTTCTGTGTTTCATCGTCAATATGAAGCTCCAAGGGTTACAGTAGACTCCCAGTGGTGCGTCGCAATCTAATACTGGCCTCTCAGTAACGGCACATATACAGACTGTTTGAAGCATTACTCCCCCTGGACGTAAGTCGGCATTGTGCCTACTATATACAATCCCGATGCAATTTCTGTGTTTCATCGTCAATACGAAGCTCCAAGGGTTACAGTAAACACGCAGTGGTGCGTCGCAATCTATTACTGGCCTCTCTGTAACGACACGTATACAGACTGTTTGAAGCATTGCTCCCCCTGGACGTAAGTCGGCATTGTGCCTACTATATTCAATCCCGATGCAATTTCTGTGTTTCATCGTCAATATGATGCTCCAAGGGTTACAGTAAACACCCAGTGGTGCGTCGCAATCTAATACTGGCCTCTCAGTAACGGCACATATACAGACTGTTTGAAGCATTACTCCCCCTGGACGTAAGTCGGCATTGTGCCTACTATATTCAATACCGATGCAATTTCTGTGTTTCGTTGTCAATATGAAGCTCCAAGGGTTACAGTAAACACCCAGTGGTGCGTCGCAAACTAATACTGGCCTCTCTGTAACGACACGTATACAGACTGTTTTAAGCATTGCTCCCCCTGGACGTAAGTCGGCATTGTGTCTACTATATTCAATTCCGATGCAATTTCTGTGTTTCATCAAAATATGAAGCTGCAAGGGTTACAGTGAACACCCAGTGGTGCGTCGCAATCTAATACTGCCCTCACAGTACCGGCACGTATACAGACTGTTTGAAGCATTGCTCCCCCTGGACGTAAGTCGGCATTGTGCCTTCTATTTTCTATCCCGATGCAATATCTGTGTTTCATCGTCAATATGAAGCTCCAAGGGTTACAGTAAACACCCAGTGGTGCGTCACAATCTAATACTGGCCTCTCAGGAAAGCCACGTATACAGACTGTTTGAAGCATTACTCCCCCTGGACGTAAGTCGGCTTTGTGCCTACTATATTCAATCCCGGTGCAATTTCTGTCTTTTATTCTCAATATGATGCTCCAAGGGTTACAGTAAACACCCAGTGGTGCGTCGCAGTCTAATACTGGCCTCTCAGTAACGGCACATATACAGACTGTTTGAAGAATTGCTCCCCCTGGACGTAAGTCGGCATTGTGCCTACTATATTTAATCCCGATGCAATTTCTATGTTTAATCGTCAATATGATGCTCCAAGGGTTACAGTAAACACCCAGTGGTGCGTCGCAATCTAATACTGGCCTCTCAGTAACGGCACGTATACAGACTGTTTGAAGCAGTCCTCCCCCTGGACGTAAGTCGGCATTGTGCATACTATATTCAATCCCGATGCAATTTCTGTGTTTCATCGTCGGTACGAAGCTCCAAGGGTTACAGTAAACACCCAGTGGTGCGTCGCAATCTAATACTGCCCTCACAGTACCGGCACGTATACAGACTGTTTGAAGCATTGCTCCCCCTGGACGTAAGTCGGCATTGTGCCTTCCATTTTCAATCCCGATGCAATATCTGTGTTTCATCGTCAATATGAAGCTCCAAGGGATACAATAGACACCCATTGGTACGTCGCAATGTAATACTGGCCTCTCAGGAAAGGCACGTATACAGACTGTTTCAAGCATTGCTCCCCCTGGACGTAAGTCGGCATTGTGCATACTATATTCAATCCCGATGCAATATCTGTGTTTCATCGTCAATATGAAGCTCCAAGGGTTACAGTAAACACCCAGTGGTGCGTCACAATCTAATACCGGCCTCTCAGGAAAGCCACGTATACAGACTGTTTGAAGCATTACTCCCCCTGGACGTAAGTCGGCTTTGTGCCTACAATATTCAATCCCGGTGCAATTTCTGTCTTTTATTCTCAATATGAAGCTCCAAGGGTTACAGTAAACACCCAGTGGTGTGTCGCAGTCTAATACTGGCCTCTCAGTAACGGCACATATACAGACTGTTTGAAGAATTGCTCCCCCTGGACGTAAGTCGGCATTGTGCCTACTATATTTAATCCCGATGCAATTTCTATGTTTAATCGTCAATATGATGCTCCAAGGGTTACAGTAAACACCCAGTGGTGCGTCGCAATCTAATACTGGCCTCTCAGTAACGGCACGTATACAGACTGTTTGAAGCAGTCCTCCCCCTGGACGTAAGTCGGCATTGTGCCTATTATATTCAATCCCGATGCAATTACTGTGTTTCATCGTCAATATGAAGCTCCAAGGGTTACAGTAAACACCCAGTGGTGCGTCGCAGTCTAATACTGGCCTCTCAGTAACGGCGCATATACAGACTGTTTGAAGCATTGCTCCCCCTGGACGTAAGTCGGCATTGTGCATACTATATTCAATCCCGATGCAATTTCTGTGTTTCATCGTCAATACGAAGCTCCAAGGGTTACAGTAAACACCCAGTGGTGCGTCGCAATCTAATACTGGCCTCTCCGGAAAGCCACGTATACAGACTGTTTCAAGCATTGCTCCCCCTGGACGTAATTCGGTATTGTGCCTACTATATTCAATCCCGATGCAATTTCTGTGTTTCATCGTCAATATGATGCTCCAAGGGTTACAGTAAACATCCAGTGGTGCGTCGCAATCTAATACTGGCCTCTCAGTAACGGCACAAATACAGACTGTTTTTAAGCATTACTCCCCCTGGACGTAAGTCGGCATTGTGCCTACTATATTCAATCCCGATGCAATTTCTGTGTTTCATCGTCAATATGAAGCTCCAAGGGTTACAGTAAACACCCAGTGGTGCGTCGCAGTCTAATACGGGTCTCTCAGGAAAGGCACGTATACAGACAGTTTGTAGCATTACTCTCCCTGGACGTAAGTCGGCATTGTGCCTACTATATTCAATCCCGATGCAATTTCTGTGTTTCATCGTCAATATGAAGCTCCAAGGGTTACAGTAAACACCCAGTGGTGCGTCGCAATCTAATACTGGCCTTTTAGGAAAGGCACGTATACAGACTGTTTGAAGCATTACTCCCCCTGGACGTAAGTCGGCATTGTGCCTACTATATTCAATCCCGGTGCAATTTCTGTCTTTCATTCTCAATATGAAGCTCCAAGGGTTACAGTAAACACCCAGTGGTGCGTCGCAGTCTAATACTGGCCTCTCAGTAACGGCACATATACAGACTGTTTCAAGCATTGCTCCCCCTGGACGTAAGTCGGCATTGTGCATACTACATTCAATCCCGATTCAATATCTGTGTTTCATCGTCAATATGAAGCTCCAAGGGTTACAGTAAACACCCAGTGGTGCGTCACAATCTAATACTGGCCTCTCAGGAAAGCCACGTATACAGACTGTTGGAAGCATTACTCCCCCTGGACGTAAGTCGGCATTGTGCCGACTATATTCAATCCGGATGCAATTTCTGTGTTTCATCGTCAATATGAAGCTCCAAGGGTTACAGTAAACACCCAGTGGTGCGTCGCAATCTAATACTGGCCTCTCAGTAACGGCACGTATACAGACTGTTTGAAGCATTGCTCCCCCTGGTCGTAAGTCGGTATTGTGCCTACTATATTCAATCCCAATGCAATATCTGTGTTTCATCGTCAATATGATGCTCCAAGGGTTACAGTAAACACCCAGTGGTGCGTCGCAATCTAATACTGGCCTCTCAGTAACGGCACATATACAGACTGTTTGAAGCATTACTCCCCCTGGACGTAAGTCGGCATTGTGCCTACTATATTCAGTCCCGATGCAATTTCTGTGTTTCATCGTCAATATGAAGCTCCAAGGGTTACAGTAAACACCCAGTGGTGCGTCGCAGTCTAAAACGGTCCTCTCAGGAAAGGCACTTATACAGACTGTTTGTAGCATTACTCTCCCTGGACGTAAGTCGGCATTGTGCCTACTATATTCAATCCCCATGCAATTTCTGTGTTTCATCGTCAATATGAAGCTCCAAAGGTTACAGTAAACACCCAGTGGTGCGTCGCAATCTAATACTGGCCTTTTAGGAAAGGCACGTATACAGACTGTTTGAAGCATTTCTCCCCCTGGACGTAAGTCGGCATTGTGCCTACTATATTCAATCCCGGTGAAATTTCTGTCTTTTATTCCCAATATGAAGCTCCAAGGGTTACAGTAAACACCCAGTGGTGCGTCGCAGTCTAATACTGGCCTCTCAGTAACGGCACATATACAGACTGTTTGAAGCATTGCTCCCCCTGGACGTAAGTCGGCATTGTGCATACCATATTCAATCCCGATGCAATATCAGTGTTTCATCGTCAATATGAAGCTCCAAGGGTTACAGTAAACACCCAGTGGTGCGTCACAATCTAATACTGGCCTATCAGGAAAGCCACGTATACAGACTGTTTGAAGCATTACTCCCCCTGGACGTAAGTCGGCGTTGTGCCTACTATATTCAATCCCGATGCAATGTCTGTGTTTCATCGTCAATATGAAGCTCCAAGGGATACAGTAAACACCCAGTGGTGCGTCGCAATCTAATACTGGACTCTCAGTAACGGCACTTATACAGACTGTTTAAACCATTGCTCCCCGAGGAAGTAAGTCGGCATTGTGCCTACTATTCAATCCCGATGCAATTTCTGTGTTTCATCGTCTATATGAAGTTCCAAGGGTTACAGTAAACACCCAATTGTGCGTCGCAATCTAATACTGGCCTCTTAGTAACGGCACGTAAACAGACTGTTTGGAGCATTGCTCTCCCTGGACGTAAGTCGGCATTGTGCCTACTATATTCAATCCCAATGCAATATCTGTGTTTCATCGTCAATATGATGCTCTAAGGGTTACAGTAAACACCCAGTGGTGCGTCGCAATCTAATACTGGCCTCACAGTACCGGCACGTATACAGACTGTTTGAAGCATTGCTCCCCCTGGACGTAAGTCGGCATTGTGCCTTCTATTTTCAATCCCGATGCCATATCTGGTTTTCATCGTCAATATGAAGCTCCAAAGGATACAGTAAACACCCATTGGTGCGTCGCAATGTAATACTGGCCTCTCAGGAAAGGCACGTAAACAGACTGTTTCAAGCATTGCTCCCCCTGGACGTAAGTCGGCATGGTCATACTATATTCAATCCCGATGCAATATCTGTGTTTCATCATCAATATGAAGCTCCAAGGGTTCTAGTAAACACCCAGAGGTGCGTCACAATCTAATACTGGCCTCTCAGGAAAGCCACGTATACAGACTGTTTGAAGCATTACTCCCCCTGGACGTAAGTCGGCATTGTGCCTACTATATTCAATCCCGGTGCAATTTCTGTCTTTTATTCTCAATATGAAGCTTCAAGGGTTACAGTAAACATCCAGAGGTGCGTCGCAATCTAATACTGGCCTCTCAGTAACGGCACGTATACAGACTGTTTGAAGCATTGCTCCCCCTGGTCGGAAGTCGGTATTGTGCCTACTATATTCAATCCCAATGCAATATCTGTGTTTCATCGTCAATATGATGCTCCAAGGGTTACAGTAAACACCCAGTGGTGCGTCGCAATCTAATACTGGCCTCTCAGTAACGGCACATATACAGACTGTTTGAAGCATTACTCCCCCTGGACGTAAGTCGGCATTGTGCCTACTATATTCAATCCCGATGCAATTTCTGTGTTTCATCGTCAATATGAAGCTCCAAGGGTAACAGTAAACACCCAGTGGTGCGTCGCAGTCTAAAACGGGCCTCTCAGGAAAGGCACGTATACAGACTGTTTGTAGCATTACTCTCCCTGGACGTAAGTCGGCATTGTGCCTACTATATTCAATCCCGATGCAATTTCTGTGTTTCATCGTCAATATGAAGCTCCAAAGGTTACAGTAAACACCAAGTGGTGCGTCGCAATCTAATACTGGCCTTTTAGGAAAGGCACGTATACAGACTGTTTGAAGCATTACTCCCCCTGGACGTAAGTCGGCATTGTGCCTACTATATTCAATCCCGGTGCAATTTCTGTCTTTTATTCTCAATATGAAGCTCCAAGGGTTACAGTAAACACCCAGTGGTGCGTCGCAATCTAATACTGGACTCTCAGTAACGGCACTTATACAGACTGTTTAAACCATTGCTCCCCGAGAACGTAAGTCGGCATTGTGCCTACTATTCAATCCCGATGCAATTTCTGTGTTTCATCGTCTATATGAAGTTCCAAGGGTTACAGTAAACACCCAGTGGTGCGTCGCAATCTAATACTGTCCTCTCTGTAACGACACGTATACAGGCTGTTTGAAGCATTGCTCCCCCTGGACGTAAGTCGGCATTGTGCCTACTATATTCAATCCCGATGCAATTTCTGTGTTTCATCGTCAATATGATGCTCCAAGGGTTACAGTAAACACCCAGTGGTGCGTCGCAATCTAATACTGGCCTCTCAGGGAAAGCACGTATACAGACTCATTGAAGCATTACTCCCCCTGGACGTAAGTCGGCATTGTGCCTACTATATTCAATCCCGATGCAATATCTGTGTTTCATCGTCAATATGAAGCTCCAAGGGATACAGTAAACACCCATTGGTGCGTCGCAATGTAGTACTGGCCTCTCAGGAAAGGCACGTATACAGACTGTTTCAAGCATTGCTCCCCCTGGACGTAAGTCGGCATTGTGCATACTATATTCAATCCCGATGCAATATCTGTGTTTCATCGTCAATATGAAGCTCCAAGGGTTACAGTAAACACGCAGAGGTGCGTCACAATCTAATACTGGCCTCTCAGGAAAGCCACGTATACAGACTGTTTGAAGCATTACTCCCCCTGGACGTAAGTCGACATTGTGCCTACTATATTCAAGCCCGGTGCAATTTCTGTCTTATATTCTCAATATGAAGCTCCAAGGGTTACAGTAAACACCCAGTGGTGCGTCGCAGTCTAATACTGGCCTCTCAGTAACAGCACATATACAGACTGTTTGAAGAATTGCTCCCCCTGGACGTAAGTCGGCATTGTGCCTACTATATTCAATCCCAATGCAATATCTGTGTTTCATCGTCAATATGATGCTCCAAGGGTTACAGCAAACACCCAGTGGTGCGTCGCAATCTAATACTGGCCTCTCAGTAACGGCACATATACAGACTGTTTGAAGCATTACTCCCCCTGGACGTAAGTCGGCATTGTGCCTACTATATTCAATCCCGATACAATTTCTGTGTTTCATCGTCAATATGAAGCTCCAAGGGTAACAGTAAACACCCAGTGGTGCGTCGCAGTCTAAAACGGGCCTCTCAGGAAAGGCACGTATACAGACTGTTTGTAGCATTACTCTCCCTGGACGTAAGTCGGCATTGTGCGTACTATATTCAATCCCGATGCAATTTCTGTGTTTCATCGTCAATATGAAGCTCCAAAGGTTACAGTAAACACCCAGTGGTGCGTCGCAATCTAATACTGGCCTTTTAGGAAAGGCACGTATACAGACTGTTTGAAGCATTACTCCCCCTGGACGTAAGTCGGCATTGTGCCTACTATATTCAATCCCGGTGCAATTTCTGTCATTTATTCTCAATATGAAGCTCCAAGGGTTACAGTAAACACCCAGTGGTGCGTCGCAATCTAATACTGGACTCTCAGTAACGGCACTTATACAGACTGTTTAAACCATTGCTCCCCGAGGACGTAAGTCGGCATTGTGCCTACTATTCAATCCCGATGCAATTTCTGTGTTTCATCGTCTATATGAAGTTCCAAGGGTTACAGTAAACACCCAGTGGTGCGTCGCAATCTAATACTGTCCTCTCTGTAACGACACGTAATCAGACTGTTTGAAGCATTGCTCCCCCTGGACGTAAGTCGGCATTGTGCCTACTATATTCAATCCCGATGCAATTTCTGTGTTTCATCGTCAATATGATGCTCCAAGGGTTACAGTAAACACCCAGTGGTGCGTCGCAATCTAATACTGGCCTCTCAGTAACGGCACATATACAGACTGTTTGAAGCATTGCTCCCCCTGGACTTAAGTCGGCATTGTACCTACTATATTCAATCCCGATGCAATTTCTGTGTTTCATCATCAATATGAAGCTGCAAGGGTTACAGTAAACACCCAGTGGTGCGTCGCAATCTAATACTGGCCTCTCAGGGAAAGCACGTATACAGACTCATTGAAGCATTACTCCCCCTGGACGTAAGTCGGCATTGTGCCTACTATATTCAATCCCAATGCAATTTCTGTGTTTCATCGTCAATATGAAGCTCCAAGGGTTACAGTAAACACCCAGTGGTGCGTCGCAATCTAATACTGGCTTCACAATACCGGCACGTATACAGACTGTTTGAAGCATTGCTCCCCCTGGACGTAAGTCGGCATTGTGCCTTCTATTTTCAATCCCGATGCAATATTTGTGTTTCATCGTCAATATGAAGCTCCAAGGGATACAGTAAACACCCATTGGTGCGTCGCAATGTAGTACTGGCCTCTCAGGAAAGGCACGTATACAGACTGTTTCAAGCATTGCTCCCCCTGGACGTAAGTCGGCATTGTGCATACTATATTCAATCCCGATGCAATATCTGTGTTTCATCGTCAATATGAAGCTCCAAGGGTTACAGTAAACACCCAGAGGTGCGTCAAAATCTAATACTGGCCTCTCAGGAAAGCCACATATACAGACTGTTTGAAGCATTACTCCCCCTGGACGTAAGTCGGCATTGTGCCTACTATATTTAATCCCGATGCAATTTCTATGTTTAATCGTCAATATGATGCTCCAAGGGTTACAGTAAACACCCAGTGGTGCGTCGCAATCTAATACTGGCCTCTCAGTAACGGCACGTATACAGACTGTTTGAAGCAGTCCTCCCCCTGGACGTAAGTCGGCATTGTGCCTACTATATTCAATCCCGATGCAGTTACTGTGTTTCATCGTCAATATGAAGCTCCAAGGGTTACAGTAAACACCCAGTGGTACGTCGCAGTCTAATACTGGCCTCTCAGTAACGGCACATATACAGACTGTTTGAAGAATTGCTCCCCCTGGACGTAAGTCGGCATTGTGCCTACTATATTTAATCCCGATGCTATTTCTATGTTTAATCGTCAATATGATGCTCCAAGGGTTACAGTAAACACCCAGTGGTGCGTCGCAGTCTAATACTGGCCTCTCAGTAACGGCACATATACAGACTGTTTGAAGCATTGCTCCCCCTGGACGTAAGTCGGCATTGTGCATACTATATTCAATCCCGATGCAATATCAGTGTTTCATCGTCAATATGAAGCTCCAAGGGTTACAGTAAACACCCAGTGGTGCGTCACAATCTAATACTGGCCTATCAGGAAAGCCACGTATACAGACTGTTTGAAGCATTACTCCCCCTGGACGTAAGTCGGCATTGTGCCTACTATATTCAATCCCGATGCAATGTCTGTGTTTCATCGTCAATATGAAGCTCCAAGGGATACAGTAAACACCCAGTGGTGCGTCGCAATCTAATACTGGACTCTCAGTAACGGCACTTATACAGACTGTTTAAACCATTGCTCCCCGAGGAAGTAAGTCGGCATTGTGCCTACTATTCAATCCCGATGCAATTTCTGTGTTTCATCGTCTATATGAAGTTCCAAGGGTTACAGTAAACACCCAATGGTGCGTCGCAATCTAATACTGGCCTCTTAGTAACGGCACGTAAACAGACTGTTTGGAGCATTGCTCTCTTTGGACGTAAGTCGGCATTGTGCCTACTATATTCAATCCCAATGCAATATCTGTGTTTCATCGTCAATATGATGCTCTAAGGGTTACAGTAAACACCCAGTGGTGCGTCGCAATCTAATACTGGCCTCACAGTACCGGCACGTATACAGACTGTTTGAAGCATTGCTCCCCCTGGACGTAAGTCGGCATTGTGCCTTCTATTTTCAATCCCGATGCCATATCTGGTTTTCATCGTCAATATGAAGCTCCAAAGGATACAGTAAACTTCCATTGGTGCGTCGCAATGTAATACTGGCCTCTCAGGAAAGGCACGTAAACAGACTGTTTCAAGCATTGCTCCCCCTGGACGTAAGTCGGCATGGTCATACTATATTCAATCCCGATGCAATATCTGTGTTTCATCATCAATATGAAGCTCCAAGGGTTCTAGTAAACACCCAGAGGTGCGTCACAATCTAATACTGGCCTCTCAGGAAAGCCACGTATACAGACTGTTTGAAGCATTACTCCCCCTGGACGTAAGTCGGCATTGTGCCTACTATATTCAATCCCGGTGCAATTTCTGTCTTTTATTCTCAATATGAAGCTTCAAGGGTTACAGTAAACACCCAGAGGTGCGTCGCAATCTAATACTGGCCTCTCAGTAACGGCACGTATACAGACTGTTTGAAGCATTGCTCCCCCTGGTCGTAAGTCGGTATTGTGCCTACTATATTCAATCCCAATGCAATATCTGTGTTTCATCGTCAATATGATGCTCCAAGGGTTACAGTAAACACCCAGTGGTGCGTCGCAATCTAATACTGGCCTCTCAGTAACGGCACATATACAGACTGTTTGAAGCATTACTCCCCCTGGACGTAAGTCGGCATTGTGCCTACTATATTCAATCCCGATGCAATTTCTGTGTTTCATCGTCAATATGAAGCTCCAAGGGCAACAGTAAACACCCAGTGGTGCGTCGCAGTCTAAAACGGGCCTCTCAGGAAAGGCACGTATACAGACTGTTTGTAGCATTACTCTCCCTGGACGTAAGTCGGCATTGTGCCTACTATATTCAATCCCGATGCAATTTCTGTGTTTCATCGTCAATATGAAGCTCCAAAGGTTACAGTAAACACCCAGTGGTGCGTCGCAATCTAATACTGGCCTTTTAGGAAAGGCACGTATACAGACTGTTTGAAGCATTACTCCCCCTGGACGTAAGTCGGCATTGTGCCTACTATATTCAATCCCGGTGCAATTTCTGTCTTTTATTCTCAATATGAAGCTCCAAGGGTTACAGTAAACACCCAGTGGTGCGTCGCAATCTAATACTGGACTCTCAGTAACGGCACTTATACAGACTGTTTAAACCATTGCTCCCCGAGAACGTAAGTCGGCATTGTGCCTACTATTCAATCCCGATGCAATTTCTGTGTTTCATCGTCTATATGAAGTTCCAAGGGTTACAGTAAACACCCAGTGGTGCGTCGCAATCTAATACTGTCCTCTCTGTAACGACACGTATACAGACTGTTTGAAGCATTGCTCCCCCTGGACGTAAGTCGGCATTGTGCCTACTATATTCAATCCCGATGCAATTTCTGTGTTTCATCGTCAATATGATGCTCCAAGGGTTACAGTAAACACCCAGTGGTGCGTCGCAATCTAATACTGGCCTCTCAGGGAAAGCACGTATACAGACTCATTGAAGCATTACTCCCCCTGGACGTAAGTCGGCATTGTGCCTACTATATTCAATCCCGATGCAATATCTGTGTTTAATCGTCAATATGAAGCTCCAAGGGATACAGTAAACACCCATTGGTGCGTCGCAATGTAGTACTGGCCTCTCAGGAAAGGCACGTATACAGACTGTTTCAAGCATTGCTCCCCCTGGACGTAAGTCGGCATTGTGCATACTATATTCAATCCCGATGCAATATCTGTGTTTCATCGTCAATATGAAGCTCCAAGGGTTACAGTAAACACCCAGAGGTGCGTCACAATCTAATACTGGCCTCTCAGGAAAGCCACGTATACAGACTGTTTGAAGCATTACTCCCCCTGGACGTAAGTCGGCATTGTGCCTACTATATTCAATCCCGGTGCAATTTCTGTCTTTTATTCTCAATATGAAGCTCCAAGGGTTACAGTAAACACCCAGTGGTGCGTCGCAGTCTAATACTGGCCTCCCAGTAACAGCACATATACAGACTGTTTGAAGAATTGCTCCCCCTGGACGTAAGTCGGCATTGTGCCTACTATATTCAATCCCAATGCAATATCTGTGTTTCATCGTCAATATGATGCTCCAAGGGTTACAGTAAACACCCAGTGGTGCGTCGCAATCTAATACTGGCCTCTCACTAACGGCACATATACAGACTGTTTGAAGCATTACTCCCCCTGGACGTAAGTCGGCATTGTGCCTACTATATTCAATCCCGATGCAATTTCTGTGTTTCATCGTCAATATGAAGCTCCAAGGGTAACAGTAAACACCCAGTGGTGCGTCGCAGTCTAAAACGGGCCTCTCAGGAAAGGCACATATACAGACTGTTTGTAGCATTACTCTCCCTGGACGTAAGTCGGCATTGTGCCTACTATATTCAATCCCGATGCAATTTCTGTGTTTCATCGTCAATATGAAGCTCCAAAGGTAACAGTAAACACCCAGTGGTGCGTCGCAATCTAATACTGGCCTTTTAGGAAAGGCACGTATACAGACTGTTTGAAGCATTACTCCCCCTGGACGTAAGTCGGCATTGTGCCTACTATATTCAATCCCGGTGCAATTTCTGTCATTTATTCTCAATATGAAGCTCCAAGGGTTACAGTAAACACCCAGTGGTGCGTCGCAATCTAATACTGGACTCTCAGTAACGGCACTTATACAGACTGTTCAAACCATTGCTCCCCGAGGACGTAAGTCGGCATTGTGCCTACTATTCAATCCAGATGCAATTTCTGTGTTTCATCGTCTATATGAAGTTCCAAGGGTTACAGTAAACACCCAGTGGTGCGTCGCAATCTAATACTGTCCTCTCTGTAACGACACGTATACAGACTGTTTGAAGCATTGCTCCCCCTGGACGTAAGTCGGCATTGTGCGTACTATATTCAATCCCGATGCAATTTCTGTGTTTCATCGTCAATATGATGCTCCAAGGGTTACAGTAAACACCCAGTGGTGCGTCGCAATCTAATACTGGCCTCTCAGTAACGGCACATATACAGACTGTTTGAAGCATTGCTCCCCCTGGACTTAAGTCGGCATTGTACCTACTATATTCAATCCCGATGCAATTTCTGTGTTTCATCATCAATATGAAGCTGCAAGGGTTACAGTAAACACCCAGTGGTGCGTCGCAATCTAATACTGGCCTCTCAGGGAAAGCACGTATACAGACTCATTGAAGCATTACTCCCTCTGGACGTAAGTCGGCATTGTGCCTACTATAGTCAATCCCAATGCAATTTCTGTGTTTCATCGACAATATGAAGCTCCAAGGGTTACAGTAAACACCCAGTGGTGCGTCGCAATCTAATACTGGCCTCACAGTACCGGCACGTATACAGACTGTTTGAAGCATTGCTCCCCCTGGACGTAAGTCCCCATTGTGCCTTCTATTTTCAATCCCGATGCAATATTTGTGTTTCATCGTCAATATGAAGCTCCAAGGGATACAGTAAACACCCATTGGTGCGTCGCAATGTAGTACTGGCCTCTCAGGAAAGGCACGTATACAGACTGTTTCAAGCATTGCTCCCCCTGGACGTAAATCGGCATTGTGCATACTATATTCAATCCCGATGCAATATCTGTGTTTCATCGTCAATATGAAGCTCCAAGGGTTACAGTAAACACCCAGAGGTGCGTCACAATCTAATACTGGCCTCTCAGGAAAGCCACGTATACAGACTGTTTGAAGCATTACTCCCCCTGGACGTAAGTCGGCATTGTGCCTACTATATTCAATCCCGGTGCAATTTCTGTCTTTTATTCTCAATATGAATCTCCAAGGGTTACAGTAAACACCCAGTGGTGCGTCGCAGTCTAATACTGGCCTCTCAGTAACGGCACATATACAGACTGTTTGAAGAATTGCTCCCCCTGGACGTAAGTCGGCATTGTGCCTACTATATTTAATCCCGATGCAATTTCTATGTTTAATCGTCAATATGATGCTCCAAGGGTTACAGTAAACACCCAGTGGTGCGTCGCAATCTAATACTGGCCTCTCAGTAACGGCACGTATACAGACTGTTTGAAGCAGTCCTCCCCCTGGACGTAAGACGGCATTGTGCCTACTATATTCAATCCCGATGCAATTACTGTGTTTCATCGTCAATATGAAGCTCCAAGGGTTACAGTAAACACCCAGTGGTACGTCGCAGTCTAATACTGGCCTCTCAGTAACGGCACATATACAGACTGTTTGAAGAATTGCTCCCCCTGGACGTAAGTCGGCATTGTGCCTACTATATTTAATCCCGATGCAATTTCTATGTTTAATCGTCAATATGATGCTCCAAGGGTTACAGTAAACACCCAGTGGTGCGTCGCAATCTAATACTGGCCTCTCAGTAACGGCACGTATACAGACTGTTTGAAGCATTGCTCCCCCTGGCCGTAATTCGGTATTGTGCCTACTATATTCAATCCCGATGCAATTTCTGTGCTTCATCGTCAATATGATGCTCCAAGGGTTACAGTAAATACCCAGTGGTGCGTCGCAATCTAATACTGGCCTCTCAGTAACGGCACATATACAGACTGTTTGAAGCATTACTCCCCCTGGACGTAAGTCGGCATTGTGCCTACTATATTCAATCCCGATGCAATTTCTGTGTTTCATCGTCAATATGAAGCTCCAAGGGTTACAGTAAACACCCAGTGGTGCGTCGCAGTCTAATACGGGCCTATCAGGAAAGGCACGTATACAGACTGTTTGTAGCATTACTCTCCCTGGACGTAAGTCGGCATTGTGCCTACTATATTCAATCCCGATGCAATTTCTGTGTTTCATCGTCAATATGAAGCTCCAAGAGTTACAGTAAACACCCAGTGGTGCGTCGCAATGTAATACTGGCCTTTTAGGAAAAGCACGTATACAGACTGTTTGAAGCATTACTCCCCCTGGACGTAAGTCGGCATTGTGCATACTAAATTCAATCCCGGTGCAATTTCTGTCTTTTATTCTCAATATGAAGCTCCAAGGGTTACTGTAAACACCCAGTGGTGCGTCGCAGTCTAATACTGGCCTCTCAGTAACGGCACATATACAGACTGTTTCAAGCATTGCTCCCCCTGGACGTAAGTCGGCATTGTGCATACTATATTCAATCCCGATGCAATATCTGTGTTTCATCGTCAATATGAAGCTCCAAGGGTTACAGTAAACACCCAGTGGTGCGTCACAATCTAATACTGGCCTCTCAGGAAAGCCACGTATACAGACTGTTTGAAGCATTACTCCCCCTGGACGTAAGTCGGCATTGTGCCTACTATATTCAATCCCGATGCAATTTCTGTGTTTCATCGTCAATATGAAGCTCCAAGGGTTACAGTAAACTCCCAGAGGTGCGTCGCAATCTAATACTGGCCTCTCAGTAACGGCACGTATACAGACTGTTTGAAGCATTGCTCCCCCTGGACGTAAGTCGGTATTGTGCCTACTATATTCAATCCCGATGCAATATCTGTGTTTCATCGTCAATATGATGCTCCAAGGGTTACAGTAAACACCCAGTGGTGCGTCGCAATCTAATACTGGCCTCTCAGTAACGGCACATATACAGACTGTTTGAAGCATTACTCCCCCTGGACGTAAGTCGGCATTGTGCCTACTATATTCAATCCCGATGCAATTTCTGTGTTTCATCGTTTCACGTACAACTCTCTCGCGAATTGTAAAATTGTTGCTCTTTGGTTTATTTATTCTCTTTGTAACAACACATTTACGAAGAGAGTTACGTGAAATACTTTTAGCAATGCTGAGCTTTGCTTTTCTTTATCATCATTACCTTTTAGCGGAATAAAATGTATATATGGAAGTCTGATTTTTCTGGATCTGGCCTACAATTTCAGGAACGATATTTCGTAACTGCAACTCATGCTAAGAATCAATATATCTTCCCTACTTCATAGTGATTAAAAGTTGAAATTATTTTGTTATGAACACTGATGTTACAGTTCGTATGATCGTTCAAAAACACAAGTTCGCAGTGGATTTTATTTCTCGTTAAAATGCTATTTCATACCACGACTAGCCCAAGAACATGAGACTCTCATTAAAAAATACGTTGTCACTATAAAGTTTGCCAGATCAGAACGGAGCACAGCAAGAGTCCTATCAGATTCTGAAGGTACATTAAATTATTTGCACTGTAAATTACATCCTATCAGCAGCCCGCGTCAGCCTGCAACACATGATAAAATCTGCTGATCTTCACTGCCAGTCTGGGAGCTAAAAGTAATAATGTTATTTTACTATTGTTTTACCGCTTCCTTGCGTTATGCTCGACTATATTGTAAGTCGTTTAAATACGCCGCGGCAGCGGCTCTTCGTTCTCCACGCAGCTCAGCACCACAGATAATATTAATATAACTGAAAAATGTCTCAACAGGATGGGATAATATGCAAGCAAGCTTAACAATAAATAATACAAGTTTTCATTTATACAACTCTATTAAAACCTTTAAATATCTCAGTGATTACAGACCTTTGTGAATTCACACGTAATGGCGTACATTGCTTAGTCTCGACAAAAGAGTGCTACATTCGCGTTCTCTACGACAACAACAGGAGATCTTACTCGCACAACTTCCAAATCAAGAAGACAAAGACATTAATCTACATCACGCATTATATACTAGTTCCTTTTTTAATCTCTGTTTAACATTTATCTTCTGTGTCGGTTTTATTACTCGCCGACGCAGACGTTTTCAAAAATAAATAATAAAAAAAATACATAATTTTATGCAATGAGACAATATGATACATCTAATTCTCTAATTACTACATAATATATTGTTTTTGTTTCTCTAGACGTTACAATGCCCCCTGGCAGCAATTGACTAACGTTGGAAATGTTCGGCAAAATGCTGCCACTAACGTCTGTTTGGTTATTGTCTGTTACCTTGGTTGGATCATTCACTTTACACTTCTTAGTTCCTTTACACTGTAGGTTTAATTACACTTTTTATACTGTTCTTACACTTTGCGAGGTGACCGTCAACCTAGTCCCAGGGTCATTGCATTTATTTGGCTCCCCCATTCGGGCTACGTGCGATCAGAAAACCTGGGAAAACTGCGCCGGAGCCATGGTCATCTCGCCTGGTTTGTTTTAATACCCAGTTTGATCACAAAAAGTTCAGATTCTATCCAATGTTCACATATAACAAAGGCTATTTGTGAGAGCATGTTAAACCTTTAGTCTCTTTGTTACCCATATAATATTTGTGTTTTGGATTGTAATGAAAGTCACTTATTATACATTTTTACAGTCGTATCATGAATCGTCCTTGCACTTACTCGCGACAATTGGTTTAAAATGTCTAGCATTCGTGCGAGTATACTTCATTAGCATGACGAAAACATATTATATCTATATATCACTGAACCAATGAATACTTTGAGTCTGTATTGAATAACTCAAGAAAAAAAAAACAAATGTTTGTCACGTCATTTCGTGTCCCCCAAACCCTATGCATGTTAGTGCATTAAATACATATTTGATAGTTCATTTGAACGACAACAATGTTGTACGGAGCTGGCGGCGCGAAGCAATTGTTGAGTAGCGTCGTCTGGAACGCCGCGTGCCGACGGCCGCTGGGTTCGACGACCGGCTCTCAGTAACAGCGACGTCGTGCTGACGTGGCGCCCAAGCAGTCGCGAACCGCGCTGAACCATTCGCCGATGTCGGCGAGTGGCAGTGGTTTACCGCGACCGGCTGGCTGGCGACACGGCACTCGTCTCGGCTTCTCCGCATGGCTCCCCGTCGTAGCGCATGAAACAAACATTCCACAACGGTGTACTGTCTTTAAGGATACAGATTACTAGCTGTGGAAGAAGATGCAACTTGTTAAAAGCGTTTATTGTTCAGTAAGCCGTCGCTTCACTGGTATGCACAGGATGGTTTGGCGCGATAACAGGTTTCTTGTGGCATTGTGACACTGGTATTCAAGGTTCGTCACACGCACATTGTACTACACATTTTCACTCACTCCACGGTTGGTACACTGCCAGAGCGTCTTTCAACACGTGAAAATGTTTCGTAACACACATACTAAATGTCCCCGTCGAGCGATGTTCGTTTAAATCGACTCCGAACGGATCAATAACTACTGTTTTTATACACTGTCTATTGTTCGTTGAGCACTGCACTAGGACAGTCTGTCACTCAACACTAGACTTATCGACGTATATATTGGTGCAGATACAACAGTCATTTTCTGTCCCTGCTACACAATATTCCGTCCTTTCCTCCATTGTTTATGCACACAGTTTATTTTTTAATACCTTTTAACTGTTATTCGCATACTCACTCTCATCTACATGGCGTCTATTTGTTTTTACCTTATCACAACACACTTTTCATATTGTTACTAGGCGTATATAGCCCTTTTGTAAAATTTTTTAATTTTCTTAACAGTGTAGCTTGCCTGGTTATCACCCATCTATCAAACAGATTTTACCATGTGCATGACAGCTTGACTTGGGCATATTGCTCAATAAATACTTCATTTAGCACTAGCATTATTTTTAATGATTTTTCCTGTATGACTACAGTGTAGGTTCCACATTGGTTGACTTAATTCGCGTATCGCGTAATGAATATTCAAGGGCGTGTACCAAGTACACAGGCTTCAATTGAAGCATTGTTATATACAAAGCGGAGTTTCCACGGAACCGGCTTGTTTTTTGGTTAACTTATGCTCCAGTGTCGTTCTCAAATCACTACTGGCAGCAAACATCACATAATTGTTGCATATTACAAAGTCCATGTTTGGCTAGTCAATACTCTCTCTCTCAGGGTTCCTTATTCTAATACAATTACAACAGTTACCTTACTATATTAGATTGCGTCATTAATTGCACTTACACACTACACATAGAAAATGGTTCAAGAAATTAATCCTTTGTATAATGATTCAAGAAATTAATCCTCACTTTATCAACAAGAAGATTGTTCTTGCTTAATGAGCATATAATATTTTAAATGGCTCTAATTGTCTGTAAACAAAATCTTTCCTGTGTAAGCTATTGCCTACTTTCTGAATCCACTTCCTCCAAGTTTCATTACACACAAATTTCTTTCTTAATACTAACATACTTATATTCTAAAACACAATTAAAATCTTCTTACAACTATTACTCTTTATATGTGATATGTCACTGAATAAATAACTTCACGTCTTTACGTGGATACAATCCTTTGATCTTCCCCGTATGGGGATGTGCTAACAAATAGCTACATTCGTGTGGCACGCTTATTACTTCAAAGGGCCCTGAATATAGCAATTGCCACTTACTATTCTGTTTTAAGGTGGCTGAGGATTTAGGGTGGTTACGAATAAGTACTAGATCTCCTACATTATATTTCTGTTCGTTAGTTACACCTCGGTCGTACTTCCTTTTCCTCTTTGCCGCACAGCTGGTTAGTCTGTTCCATATCTTTTTCATCTTTTCCTCCCTTGTTTCTGCCTTGACTGGTAGTCTCGGCAAAGGCGTGAGCCATTCATTCGGTGTCTCATTAAATCCATTCAATATCTCTACCGGTGGATAGCCTGTACTTGAATGGGGTGTTAAATTGTGTATTTCTACAAATTTCGGTACTAGCCCTGGCCATTTTGTATGTCGGTTCCCTATGTAGATTCTAAGGAACTTATTCAATTCTCTGAATATTCTTTCAACTAGACTTGCTTCGGGATGGAACCGGGATACCAGAATATGCTGTATATTTTGTTCCCGTAGGTAATTTTTCCAAGTTCGACCCGTGAAATAAGAAGCATTATCAGTCGTTATGGCTTCGGGTTTTCCCACTTGAGGCAAGTATTCTTGATTGATCCGCCTGACCATGGTTTTGGCAGTAGATGATTTTATGCAATAAATTGCCAAGTATTTGGAAAAAATATCGTACATGGCCAGTATATATTTCATACCTCCTCTGGCCAGGGGATAGGGACCGGCTATATCCACAGATACTATTTGAAGCGGCCTGAGTGGAACTATGGGATGTAGTTCAAACTTAGTGGATCTATTATAATGTTTTGCTTTTTGACATATCACGCAAGTTCTAACTGTTGCCTGAATCTGGTGTTTCATACGGGGAAAGTAGCAGTATCTCGCCATGATCTCTGCACACTTTCCAATCCCTGCATGGCCCCATGCCAAGTGCGTGTGCCATATCATAACTTTTACCGACTGGTTAGGTATACATACTGCCCAGCAGTCTTCTTTCGTACTAAGTTTATGATACAAAATATGGTTCACTATTTTAAAACCTTGCTCATCTCTATTGTTAACACCCTCTTCAATATTATTAATGATTTTTTTCCACATCGGATCTGCCCTTTGTAATTCGAACATGTTTTTAAATATATATAAAAAATCTTTCATGTTAGTATTGTCACGCACTAACAGCACTTTATACTCTGCGGATTGCTCTAACATTTCTGCTAAATCCGGTAATCCTACCGGCAGTCGCGACAGAGCATCCGCTATTACGTTATCTTGGCCTTTTATGTACATAATCTTTATCCGGTATTCTTGTAAGACAAGCATCCATCTCCTCAGTCTGGTATGGAATAGTTTGCATGACATCAAAAAACTTAACGCCTGGTGGTCACTATACACTCTAATCTCCTTCCCTTGCAGATAATAATTAAACTTTTTTACAGCCCAGACTACTGCAAGTGCTTCCAGTTCGGTTGCCGAGTAGGCTCTCTCGCAGCTAGTTAAAGTCCTACTGGCGAAGCCGATAATCTTTATTGTTGTCGGGTCGTTTCCTCCCCCCCACTGAAATAAGCACGCTCCCAGGCCATAGGAACATGAATCCGTCGCAAGACAAAAATCTTTTGACAGATCTGGGTGCTGCAAAATATTTGCATTCAGTAGGGCGGTTTTGATCGCTTCGAAAGCTTGTTGACATTTGTCAGTCCAAACCCACTGCACATTTTTTCGTAGTAGATTTAGTAGTGACGCGTCATTTAACAACTGATTGGGCACGAACCTTCTGAAAAAAGACGTGAGCCCAAGGAACGCTTTCAATTGTCTCTGAGTGCGGGGGCTTGGAAATTCTCGGATCGCCTCTAGTTTTTTGTTGTCTGGGCGGATACCAAGTGGTGTAATAAGATGGCCTAAAAATTTAATTTTATTTCGTCCAAATTTTGACTTTTCGAGGTTTGCTGTCACCCCTGCTTGCCTAAATCTCTCTAGTACTCTACGCAACAATTCCATATGTTCGTCCCAAGTAGCAGCAGCGATTACCAGATCATCAACATATACAGTGATTTTTTCTAATAAGTCTGGACCCAATACCGTGTCTAATGCCGTAATAAACACTCCAGCACTCACATTCAGTCCGAAGGGAAGTACCTTGAATTGGTAACTTCGCCCTCCGAATATGAAAGCTGTGTACTTCCTGGATTCCGGTGTAAGGGGAATTTGCCAATATGAACTTTTCAGATCGACCGAGGTCAAGTACTGTGCTCCATGAAATTTTTGTATCTGCTCATCTAAATTCTCAGGGCGAGTCCGGACAGGTATGATAATTTTGTTAATGTCCCTCGCATCTAACACTAGCCTGATTTTCCCATTGGCTTTCGCCACTGCTACAAGAGGACTACTGTATGGAGAGAAGGAGGGCTCAATGATATCCCACTCTAACATCTTCCGAATCTCTTTAGCTACCAATTCCCTCCTCGACCAAGGGATGGAGTAAGTTGCGCGACAGTATGTTTTATGGGGCATCACCTCTATGTGATAGTGGTACCCTTTGACTATTCCTGGTCGGTCGGTAAATACCATAGTGTATTCCGATAGCAGCTGCGTCAACTGTTGCTTTTGTGTATCGCTTAACCCTTCAGATTCCTGCACTTTGGTTTGAAATGCCTGAACATTTATTTCAAAATTTCGATCCTCTAAATTCGGATAATAGAGGTCTGCTGCATGTGACAAATCATCAAGGTGTAGTACCCAAGGGTTCCTACCTTTGATATTGATTCGATTACAACACGGCACAAGTACCTCCTTCGATTTCATCATAGATAACTCAATCCTCCTACCCCTATTAACTATGCTTAATTTCCCCAAGGAGAGGTCGATCAATGCGTCCCTCTCACGGAGAAAATCTACTCCCAGAATGCAGGCCACCTTCAATCCTTTAACAACGAGGAACGAGCTCACTATGGCTTCGCCCTCCTTACAAATCTCCACCTGCACCTGGTACTTAACTGATTGGCTCTGTGCACTAATGGCTCCGGACACCTTACAATTATTAACCGGGAAAGTGGGAATGCTATGTCCTTTTCCCAGTGCCTTAAATAACTCCATACTCATTACACTTACTGAGGCACCTGTGTCGATGATTATATTCACTGCAACATCATTGATTTTCGCTTCGATAATAGCTTGCACATTTTCGTTATTATCTTTCTTACATTCGTGCGGTTCGTTCAGTAGATCTTTATCCATACTGACACCATCGTTGTATCGCAGCATACGTATCCCAGGTATATTATTATCACTCGTGTTGCTCTCACTCCATCCCTCGGCCATCGATGGAGAGCATATCGAGGCCGATTCTAGTTTGTTGGATTAGTTACTTGTGAAGTACTTGGACGGCTATTGTCCGCGACCTCCACTATATGTACACTCTGATTTGTCGGCCGCCACGGCTGCGCAATAGGCGCGTTTTGCGGTGGGGGTCTATTGTTGTCATACCGGTCATTACCCTGTCGCTCTGGGCTTCTTCGCTGATTTTGCTGCCAATTTCGATTACTATCACTATAACTGCTCTGCCACTGACCTCGCGCATTCTTCCAGCGGTTGGTCCCTGACATTCCGGATTCGTACCGGTCGTCAAATCGACGCTTTTTGTTATAAGTTGTTTGTCCATACCCGTTCTGGCCTCTACCATTACTACCATTTTGCGAATGCTCTTGCCGCTTGTTACCACCCCCACCATTTCCATGGTTGTGGTTTTGTGCACTACTATTTCTGTCATGCTTACATCCTGACCCATTATTCCGCGAGTGATCACACGCTGATTTTGCGTCTTCCTGTATCAAGTCTATAGAGTCTAGAACAGACAGGAAGTTTTCCATATCGCTTTCTGGTACGTGTATTAATTTCTCTTTGGTATGAATGGGTAAATGTGATTTTAGTAGTCTTATTATGTCTCTTGGTGATATAGGCTCGTCCCAGTAGCGTGTTTTGTTTATATATTTTTCAAAATACCGTCTCAAATTCCCCAGACGAGGTGAGTACGGTTCGGGATTATATACTTCTTTTCTTAGCCGCTCTTGTATACAAGGCGACCAATATTTCGATAGAAATGCCCTTTCGAACTGTTCATATGTCATGCAGCTGTCTGCTACTTCTGTAGCCCACAACGCTGCGTCACCTTGAATGTACGACATTACGTATTGAATTTTCTGTGTTTCGTTCCACACACTGGGCAAGATATTTTTAAAGCTTTTTATGAATACTACTGGGTGTACTGATTTCCGTTCAGTAGTAAACGTTTGAAATTGTCTATTTTTGATTAAACTTTCTTCCACTAATATTTTTGAACTACATGGTTTTGCTCCTGGGACATATGCTGTGTGCTCCGAACCGAAGCTACAGCTCTTCGCATTATCGACTACAGATTCCCCATTGTTGTATCGCGTATAAGTTTGTACGTTGCCAAAACCATGGGCTGTTGGCGACAGAGGTTCCTGTTCCAAATGCTTTCTGCTTTGTGCTAAACCCTTCTCCAGGTCGGATATCCGTTTGTTCATATTCACTTGCCACTGCGGAATATCCTCACTGAGTATTTGTTTGATGGTTTGCACGTCGTTCTGTACCTGACTATTTACTGCGGTACTGAACGATTCGGAGCCTCTATTTGCTATGGCTGCTTGTACTTTGGAATTAATGTTCTGGTCAATCTCACACTCCTTCACTTTTAGCCATGAGTTGAATTCTGTTTCAATTTTAGTTGCTTGTTCGTTCCACTTCTGCTCTACAAGCTGCGTGGAATCTATTTCTAGCTTTTCTACTCGATTGGCTAATACACCTATTTCGTCTACCCTGTTAGTGTTTGCTACTTGCAGGTTGTTGACCTGTTCAGTCAGCTCCTGCACGGCCTTAGGTATCGACTCATAATTCTGTTTCATATCTGCAATCTCTTTTTTCATGTTTTCTAACGATTGCACAAGTTGCTGGTCCCGCTCAGCTTGCCGGCGATCTCGCTCAGCTTGCTGGGCAAGTAAATTTTCTGCTAGCCTACGATCTCGCTCAGCTTGTTGGCGGTCTCGCTCGACTTGCTGTTGCGCAAATTCTGCCTGGTAATTCAGCACGCGCTCTAACATAGCCTGAAGCGAATACCCACCAGGCAGATTACCACTCTCTGGTTCCTGCTTTTCTGGTGGTGGTACAACTTCTTTCTCTACATCCCCTTGAGGACTAGTGGGCGGTGGCACCACTTCCTGTGCCCCTGCCCCCACATTCTCACATGTTATATCTTCAAAGAGAGTACTAGTACTACTTGAGGTACCCGGTTCCACATTTCCTGCACTAACTAATTGTTGTTCCTCAGTATCCATATTGCTCGGACGTTGACTACGCAACAACCATATTCCTAAATTGCTTACTAAAACACAAAGTCTGACAGTTTTGCCCCTTGCACACAAAATACGTTAATTTATCTACACTAACTGCACACTAAAAATTACTATCTACCATCAACTTTGTCCTGTCACAAACACTAACATCAAACTACGCACAATATGCACACAACTAGCGAAATGAGATCACTTCACTGGAGCTCAACTTCTACAAACAGGACAACTACACTGTAGTCTTACCTTTAGTTTATCTTATCTCGGGGTTCGGCTGCCCCCGGATTACGTAGTCGTTACAGCTTCTCAGTACTATCAGGATCGTCTTCTCAGACTCGTTTGCAGTAGTACGTTTTGTCATGAAAGAGTGTTTACACATTCATTAATACATAGCATTGATCACGATATACATACATACATTTATCACTAAATACTTATATATCTACACATACATAACAATCAACACTGAAAGAAAAATACATAAAATTTTATATTTGTGGCCACTGCAAATTCGGGCCCCGCGTTTTTGGGCGACAGTTTCACGTACAACTCTCTCGCGAATTGTAAAATTGTTGCTCTTTGGTTTATTTATTCTCTTTGTAACAACACATTTACGAAGAGAGTTACGTGAAATACTTTTAGCAATGCTGTGCTTTGCTTTTCTTTATCATCATTACCTTTTAGCGGAATAAAATGTATATATGGAAGTCTGATTGTTCTGGATCTGGCCTACAATTTCAGGAACGATTTTTCGTAACTGCAACTCATGCTAAGAATCAATATATCTTCCCTACTTCATAGTGACTAAAAGTTGAAATTACTTTGTTATGAACACTGATGTTACAGTTCGTATGATCGTTCAAAAACACAAGTTCGCAGTGGATTTTATTTCTCGTTAAAATGCTATTTCATACCACGACTAGCCCAAGAACATGAGACTCTCATTAAAAAATACGTTGTCACTATAAAGTTTGCCAGATCAGAACGGAGCACAGCAAGAGTCCTATCAGATTCTGAAGGTACATTAAATTATTTGCACTGTAAATTACATCCTATCAGCAGCCCGCGTCAACCTGCAACACATCATAAAATCTGCTGATCTTCACTGCCAGTCTGGGAGCTAAAAGTAATAATGTTATTTTACTATTGTTTTAATGCTTCCTTGCGTTATGCTCGACTATATTGTAAGTCGTTTAAATACGCCGCGGCAGCGGCTCATCGTTCTCCACGCAGCTCAGCACCACAGATAATATTTATATAACTGAAAAATGTCTCAACAGGATGGGATAATATACAAGCAAGCTTAACAATAAATAATACAAGTTTTCATTTATACAACTCTATTAAAACCTTTAAATATCTCAGTGATTACAGACCTTTGTGAATTCACACGTAATGGCGTACATTGCTTAGTCTCGACAAAAGAGTGCTACATTCGCGTTCTCTACGACAACAACAGGAGATCTTACTCGCACAACTTCCAAATCAAGAAGACAAAGACATTAATCTACATCACGCATTATATACTAGTTCCTATTTTAATCTCTGTTTAACATTTATCTTCTGTGTCGGTTTTATTACTTGCCGACGCAGACGTTTTCAAAAATAAATAATAAAAAAAATACATAATTTTATGCAATGAGACAACATGATACATCTAATTCTCTAATTACTACATAATATATTGTTTTTGTTTCTCTAGACGTTACAATCGTCAATATGAAGCTCCAAGGGTTACAGTAAACACCCAGTGGTGCGTCGCAGTCTAAAACGGGCCTCTCAGGAAAGGCACATATACTGACTGATTGTAGCATTACTCTCCCTGGACGTAAGTCGGCATTGTGCCTACTATATTCAATCCCGATGCAATTTCTGTGTTTCATCGTCAATATGAAGCTCCAAAGGTTACAGAAAACACCCAGTGGTGGGTCGCAATCTAATACTGGCCTTTTAGGAAAGGCACGTATACAGACTGTGTGAAGCATTACTCCCCCTGGATGTAAGTCGGCATTGTGCCTACTATATTCAATCCCGGTGCAATTTCTGTCTTTTATTCTCAATATGAAGCTCCAAGGGTTACAGTAAACACCCAGTGGTGCGTCGCAGACTAATACTGGCCTCTCAGTAACGGCACATATACAGACTGTTTGAAGCATTGCTCCCCCTGGACGTAAGTCGGCATTGTGCCTACTATATTCAATCCCGATGCAATTTCTGTGTTTCATCGTCAATATGAAGCTCCAAGGGTTACAGTAAACACCCAGTGGTGCATCACAATCTAATACTGGCCTATCAGGAAAGCCACGTATACAGATTGTTTGAAGCATTACTCCCCCTGGACGTAAGTCGGCATTGTGCCTACTATATTCAATCCCGATGCAATTTCTGTGTTTCATCGTCAATATGAAGCTCCAAGGGATACAGTAAACACCCAGTGGTGCGTCGCAATCTAATACTGGACTCTCAGTAACGGCACTTATACAGACTGTTTAAACCATTGCTCCCCGAGGACGTAAGTCGGCATTGTGCCTACTATTCAATCCCGATGCAATATCTGTGTTTCATCGTCTATATGAAGTTCCAAGGGTTACAGTAAACACCCAGTGGTGCGTCGCAATCTAATACTGGCCTCTTAGTAACGGCACGTAAACAGACTGTTTGGAGAATTGCTCTCCCTGGACGAAAGTCGGCATTGTGACTACTATATTCAATCCAGATGCAATTTCTGTGTTTCGTAGTCAATATGAAGCTCCAAGTGTTACAGTAAACACCCAGTGGAGCGTCACAATCTAACACTGGCCTCTCAGGAAAGGCACGTATACAGACTGTTTGAAGCATTACTCCCCCTGAACGAAAGTCGGCATTGTGCCTACTATATTCAATCCCGATGCAATTTCTGTGTTTCATCGTCAATATGAAGCTCCAAGGGTTACAGTAAACACCCAGTGGTGCGTCGCAATCTAATACTGGCCTCTCAGGAAAGGCACGTATACAGACTGTTTGAAGCATTGCTCCCCCTGAACGAAAGTCGGCATTGTGCCTACTATATTCAATCCCGATGCAATTTCTGTGTTTCATCGTCAATATGAAGCTCCAAGGGTTACAGTAAACACCCAGTGGTGCGTCGCAATCTAATACTGGCCTCTCAGGAAAGGCACGTATACAGACTGTTTGAAGCATTGCTCCCCCTGAACGAAAGCCAGCATTGTGTATACTATATTCAATCCCGATGCAATTTCTGTGTTTCATCGTCAATATGAAGCTGCAAGGGTTACAGTAAACACCCAGTGGTGCGTCGCAATCTAATACTGGCCTCTCAGGAAAGGCACGTATACAGACCGTTTGAAGCATTGCTCCCCCTGGACGTACGTCGGCATTGTGCCTACTATATTCAATCCCGATGCAATTTCTGTGTTTCATCGTCAATATGAAGCTCCAAGGGTTACAGTAAACACCCAGTGGTGTGTCGCAATCTAATACTGGCCTCTCCGGAAAGGCACGTATACGGTCTGTTTGATGCATTGCTCCCCGTGAACGAAAGTCGGCCTTGTGCCTACTATATTCAATCCCGATGCAATTTCTGTGTTTCATCGTCAATATGAAGCTCCATGGGTTATAATAAACACCCAGTCGTGCGTCGCAATCTAATACTGGAATCTCAGGAAAGGCACGTATACAGACTGTTTGAAGCATTGCTCCCCCTGAACGAAAGTCGGCATTGTGCCTACTATATTCAATCCCGATGCAATTTCTATGTTTCATCGTCAATATGAAGCTCAATGGGTTACAGTAAACACCCAGTGGTGCGTCGCAATCTAATACTGGCCTCTCAGGAAAGGCACGTATACAGACTGTTTTAAGCATTACTCCCCCTGAACGAAAGTCGGCATTGTGCCTACTATACTCAATCCCGATGCAAAGTCTGTGTTTCATTGTCAGTATGAAGCTCCATGGGTTACAGAAAACACACAGTGGTGCGTCGCAATCTAATACTGGCCTCTCAGGAAAGGCACGTATACAGACTGTTTGAAGCATTGCTCCCCCTGAACAAAAATCGGCATTGTGCCTACTATATTCAATCCCGATGCAATTTCTGTGTTTCATCGTCAATATGAAGCTCCAAGGGTTACAGTAAACACCCAGTGGTGCGTCGCAATCTAATACTGGCCTCTCAGGAAAGGCACGTACACAGACTGTTTGAAGCATTGCTCCCCCTAGACGTAAGTTCGCATTGCGCCTACTATATTCAATCCCTATGCAATTTCTGTGTTTCATCGTCAATATGAAGCTCCAAGGGTTACAGTAAACACCCAGTGGTGCGTCGCAATCTAATACTGGCCTTTTACGAAAGGCACGTATACAGACTGTTTGAAGCTTTACTCCCCCTGGACGTAAGTCGGCATTGTGCCTACTATTTTCAATCCCGATGCAATTTCTGTCTTTTATTCTCAATATGAAGCTCCAAGGGTGGCAGTAAACCCCCGTGGTGCGTCGCAATCTAATACTGGCCTCTCAGGAAAGGCACGTATACAGACTGTTTGAAGCGTTGCTCCCCCTGAACGAAAGTCGGCATTGTGCCTACTATTTTCAATCCCGATGCAATTTCTGTCTTTTATTCTCAATATGAAGCTCCAAGGGTGGCAGTAAACCCCCGTGGTGCGTCGCAATCTAATACTGGCCTCTCAGGAAAGGCACGTATACAGACTGTTTGAAGCATTGCTCCCCCTGAACGAAAGTCGGCATTGTGCCTACTATATTCAATCCCGATGCAATTTCTGTGTTTCATCGTCAATATGAAGCTCCATGGGTTACAGTAAACACCCAGTGGTGCGCCACAGTCTAATACTGGCCTCTCAGGAAAGGCACGTGTACAGACTGTTTGAAGCTTTACTCCCCCTGGACGTAAGTCGGCATTGTGCCTACTATTTTCAATCCCGATGCAATTTCTGTCCTTTATTCTCAATATGAAGCTCCAAGGGTGGCAGTAAACCCCCGTGGTGCGTCGCAATCTAATACTGGCCTCTCAGGAAAGGCACGTATACAGACTGTATGAAGCATTGCTCCCCCTGGACGTAAGTCAGCATTGTGTCAACTATATTCAATCCCGATGCAATTTCTGTGTTTCATCGTCTATATGAAGCTCCAAGGGTTACAGTAAACACACAGTGGTGCGTCGCAATCTAATACTGGCCTCTCAGGAAAGGAACGTATACAACTGTATGAAGCATTGCTAACCCTGGACGTAAGTCAGCATTGTGTCTACTATATTCAATCCCGATGCAATTTCTGTGTTTCATCGTCTATATGATGCTCCAAGGGTTACAGTAAACACCCAGTGGTGCGTCGCAATCTAATACTGGCCTCTCAGGAAAGGGACGTATACAGACTGTTTGAAGCATTGCTCCCCGTGAACGAAAGTCGGCATTGTGCCTACTATATTCAATCCCGATGCAATTTCTGTGTTTCATCGTCAATATGAAGCTCCAGGGGTTACAGTAAACACCCAGTGGTGCGTCGCAATCTAATACTGGACTCTCAGGAAAGGCACTTATACAGACTGTTTGAAGCATTGCTCCCCCTGAACGAAAGCCAGCATGTGCCTACTATATTCAATCCCGATGCAATTTCTGTGTTTCATCGTCAATATGAAGCTCCAAGGGTTACAGTAAATACCCAGTGGTGCGTCGCAATCTAATACTGGCCTTTTAGGAATGGCACGTATACAGACTGTTTGATGCGTTACTCCCCCTGGACGTAAGTCGGCATTGTGCCTACTATATTCAATCCCGATGCGATTTCTGTGTTTTATTCTCAATATGTAGCTCCAAGGGTTACAGTAAACACCCAGTGGTGCGTCGCAATCTAATACTGGCCTCACAGTAACGGCACATATACAGACTGTTTGAAGCATTGTTCCCCCTGAACGTAAGTCGGCATTGTGCCTTCTATATTCAATCCCGATGCAATTTCTGTGTTTCATCGTCAATATGAAGCTCCAAGGGATACAGTAAACACCCAGTGGTGCGTCGCAATCTAATACTGGACTCTCTGTAATGGCACGTATACAGACTGTTTGAAGCATTGCTCCCCCTGGACGTAAGTCGGCATTGTGCCTACTATATTCAATCCCGATGCAATTTCTGTGTTTCATCGTCAATATGAAGCTCCATGGGTTACAGTAAACACCCAGTGGTGCGTCGCAATCTAATACTGGCCTCTCAGGAAAAGCACGTATACAGACTGCTTGAAGCATTACTCACCCTGAACGAAAGTCGGCATTGTGCCTACTATATTCAATCCCGATGCAATTTATGTGTTTCATCGTCAATATGAAGCTCCAAGTGTTACAGTAAACACCCAGTGGTTCGTCGCAATCTAATACTGGCCTCTCAGGAAAGGCACGTATACAGACTGTTTGAAGCATTGCTCCCCCTGAACGAAAGTCGGCCATGTGCCTACTATATTCAATCCCGATGCAATTTCTGTGTTTCATCGTCAATATGAAGCTTCATGGGTTACAGTAAACACCCAGTCGTGCGTCGCAATTTAATACTGGAATCTCAGGAAAGGCACGTATACAACTGTATGAAGCATTGCTCCCCCTGGACGTAAGTCAGCATTGTGCCTACTATACTCAATCCCGATGCAATTTCTGTGTATCATCGTCAATATGAAGCTTCATGGGTTACAGTAAACACCCAGTGGTGCGTCGCAATCTAATACTGGCCTCTGTGTAACGGCACGTATACAGACTGTTTGAAGCATTGCTCCCCCTCGAAGGAAGTCGGCATTGTGCCTACTATATTCAATCCCGATGCAATTTCTGTGTTTCATCGTCAATATGAAGCTCCAAGGGTTACAGTAACCACCCAGTGGTGCGTCGCAGTCTAATACTGGCCTCTCAGGAATGGCACGTATACAGACTGTTTGAAGGATTGCTCCCCCTGATCGAAAGTCGGCATTGTGCCTACTATATTCAATCCCGATGCAATTTCTGTGTTTCATAGTCAATATGAAGCTCCAAGAGTTACAGTAAACACCCAGTGGTGCGTTGCAATCTAACACGGGCCTCTCAGGAAAGGCACGTATACAGACTGTTTGAAGCATTACTCCACCTGAACGAAAGTCGGCATTGTGCCTACTATATTCAATCCCGATGCAATTTCTGTGTTTCATCGTCAATATGAAGCTCCATGGGTTACAGTAAACACCCAGTGGTGCGTCGCAATCTAATACTGTCCCCTCAGGAAAGGCACATACACAGACTGTTTGAAGCATTACTCCCCCTGAACGAAAGTCGACATTGTGCCTACTATATTCAATCCCGATGCAATTTCTGTGTTTCATCGTCAATATGAAGCTCCAAGAGTTACAGTAAACACCCAGTGGTGCGATGCAATCTAATACTGGCCTCTCAGGAAAGGCACGTATACAGACTGTTTGAAGCATTACTCCCCCTGAACGGAAGTCGGCATTGTGCCTACTATATTCAATCCCGATGCAATTTCTGTGTTTCATCGTCAATATGAAGCTCCATGGGTTACAGTAAACACCCAGTGGTGCGTCGCAATCTAATACTGGCCCCTCAGGAAAGGCACATACACAGACTGTTTGAAGCATTGCTCCCCCTGAACGAAAGTCGACATTGTGCCTACTATATTCAATCCCGATGCAATTTCTGTGTTTCATCGTCAATATGAAGCTCCAAGGGTTACAGTAAACACCCAGTGGTGCGTTGCAATCTAATACTGGCCTCTCAGGAAAGGCACGTATACAGACTGTTTGAAGCATTGCTCCCCCTCAACGAAAGTCGGCATTGTGCCTACTATATTCAATCCCGATGCAATTTCTGTGTTTCATCGTCAATATGAAGCTCCATGGGTTTCAGAAAACACCCAGTGGTGCGTCGCAATCTAATACTGGCCTCTCAGGAAAGGCACGCATACAGACTGTTTGAAGCATTGCTCCCACTGAACGAAAGCCAGCATTGTGCCTACTATATTCAATCCCGATGCAATTTCTGTGTTTCATCGTCAATTTGAAGCTCCAAGGGTTACAGTAAACACCCAGTGGTGCGTCACAATCTAATACTGGCCTCTCAGGAAAGGCACGTATACAGACTGTTTGAAGCATTACTCCCCCTGAACGAAAGTCGGCATTGTGCCTACTATATTCAATCCCGATGCAATTTCTGTGTTTCATCGTCAATATGAAGCTCCAAGGGTTACAGTAAACACCCAGTGGTGTGTCGCAATCTAATACTGGCCTCTCAGGAAAGGCACGTATACAGACTGTTGGAACATTGCTCCCCCTGAACGAAAGTCGGCATTGTGCCTACTATATTCAATCCCGATGCAATTTCTGTGTTTCATCGTCAATGTGAAGCTCCATGGGTTACAGTAAACACCCAGTGGTGCGTCGCAATCTAATACTGGCCCCTCAGGAAAGGCACATACACAGACTGTTTGAAGCATTGCTCCCCCTGAACGAAAGTCGACATTGTGCCTACTATATTCAATCCCGATGCAATTTCTGTGTTTCATCGTCAATATGAAGCTCCAAGGGTTACAGTAAACACCCAGTGGTGCGTTGCAATCTAATACTGGCCTCTCAGGAATGGCACGTATACAGACTGTTTGAAGCATTGCTCCCCCTCAACGAAAGTCGGCATTGTGCGTACTATATTCAATCCCGATGCAATTTCTGTGATTCATCGTCAATATGAAGCTCCATGGGTTTCAGAAAACACCCAGTGGTGCGTCGCAATCTAATACTGGTCTCTCAGGAAAGGCACGCATACAGACTGTTTGAAGCATTGCTCCCACTGAACGAAAGCCAGCATTGTGCCTACTATATTCAATCCCGATGCAATTTCTGTGTTTCATCGTCAATTTGAAGCTCCAAGGGTTACAGTAAACACCCAGTGGTGCGTCACAATCTAATACTGGCCTCTCAGGAAAGGCACGTATACAGACTGTTTGAAGCATTACTCCCCCTGAACGAAAGTCGGCATTGTGCCTACTATATTCAATCCTGATGCAATATCTGTGTTTCATCGTCAATATGAAGCTCCAAGGGTTACAGTAAACACCCAGTCGTGTGTCGCAATCTAATACTGGCCTCTCAGGAAAGGCACGTATACAGACTGTTGGAACTTAGCTCCCCCTGAACGAAAGTCGGCATTGTGCCTACTATATTCAATCCCGATGCAATTTCTGTGTTTCATCGTCAATATGAAGCTCCATGGGTTACAGTAAACACCCAGTGGTGCGGCGCAATCTAATACTGGCCTCTCAGGAAAGGCACGTATACAGACTGTTTGAAGCATTGCTCCCCCTGAACGAAAGCCAGCATTGTGCCTACTATATTCAATCCCGATGCAATTTCTGTGTTTCATCGTCAATATGAAGCTCCAAGGGTTACAGTAAATACCCAGTGTTGCGTCGCAATCTAATACTGGCCTTTTAGGAAAGGCACGTATACAGACTGTTTGATGCGTTACTCCCCCTGGACGTAAGTCGGCATTGTGCCTACTATATTCAATCCCGATGCGATTTCTGTCTTTTATTCTCAATATGAAGCTCCAACGGTTACAGTAAACACCCAGTGGTGCGTCGCAATCTAATACTGGCCTCACAGTAACGGCACGTATACAGACTGTTTGAAGCATTGCTCCCCCTGAACGTAAGTCGGCATTGTGCCTTCTATATTCAATCCCGATGCAATTTCTGTGTTTCATCGTCAATATGAAGCACCAAGGGATACAGTAAACACCCAGTGGTGCGTCGCAATCTAATACTGGACTCTCTGTAATGGCACGTATACAGACTGTTTGAAGCATTGCTCCCCCTGGACGGAAGTCGGCATTGTGCCTACTATATTCAATCCCGATGCAATTTCTGTGTTTCATTGTCAATATGAAGCTCCATGGGTTACAGTAAACACCCAGTGGTGCGTTGCAATCTAATACTGGCCTCTCAGGAAAGGCACGTATACAGACTGTTTGAAGCATTGCTCCCCCTCAACGAAAGTCGGCATTGTGCCTACTATATTCAATCCCGATGCAATTTCTGTGTTTCATCATCAATATGAAGCTCCATGGGTTTCAGAAAACACCCAGTGGTGCGTCGCAATCTAATACTGGTCTCTCAGGAAAGGCACGCACACAGACTGTTTGAAGCATTGCTCCCACTGAACGAAAGCCAGCATTGTGCCTTCTATATTCAATCCCGATGCAATTTCTGTGTTTCATCGTCAATTTCAAGCTCCAAGGGTTACAGTAAACACCCAGTGGTGCGTCACAATCTAATACTGGCCTCTCAGGAAAGGCACGTATACAGACCGTTTGAAGCATTACTCCCCCTGAACGAAAGTCGGCATTGTGCCTACTATATTAAATCCCGATGCAATTTCTGTGTTTCATCGTCAATATGAAGCTCCAAGGGTTACAGTAAACACCCAGTGGTGTGTCGCAATCTAATACTGGCCTCTCAGGAAAGGCACGTATACAGACTGTTGGAACATTGCTCCCCCTGAACGTAAGTCGGCATTGTGCCTACTATATTAAATCCCGATGCAATTTCTGTGTTTCATCGTCAATATGAAGCTCCAAGGGTTACAGTAAACACCCAGTGGTGTGTCGCAATCTAATACTGGCCTCTCAGGAAAGGCACGTATACAGACTGTTGGAACATTGCTCCCCCTGAACGAAAGTCGGCATTGTGCCTACTATATTCAATCCCGATGCAATTTCTGTGTTTCATCGTCAATATGAAGCTCCATGGGTTACAGTAAACACCCAGTGGTGCGTCGCAATCTAATACTGGCCCCTCAGGAAAGGCACATACACAGACTGTTTGAAGCATTGCTCCCCCTGAACGAAAGTCGACATTGTGCCTACTATATTCAATCCCGATGCAATTTCTGTGTTTCATCGTCAATATGAAGCTCCAAGCGTTACAGTAAACACCCAGTGGTGCGTTGCAATCTAATACTGGCCTCTCAGGAAAGGCACGTATACAGACTGTTTGAAGCATTGCTCCCCCTCAACGAAAGTCGGCATTGTGCCTACCATATTCAATCCCGATGCAATTTCTGTGTTTCATCGTCAATATGAAGCTCCATGGGTTTCAGAAAACACCCAGTGGTGCGTCGCAATCTAATACTGGTCTCTCAGGAAAGGCACGCATACAGATTGTTTGAAGCATTGCTCCCACTGAACGAAAGCCAGCATTGTGCCTACTATATTCAATCCCGATGCAATTTCTGTGTTTCATCGTCAATTTGAAGCTCCAAGGGTTACAGTAAACACCCAGTGGTGCGTCACAATCTAATACTGGCCTCTCAGGAAAGGCACGTATACAGACTGTTTGAAGCATTACTCCCCCTGAACGAAAGTCGTCATTGTGCCTACTATATTCAATCCCGATGCAATTTCTGTGTTTCATCGTCAATATGAAGCTCCAAGGGTTACAGTAAACACCCAGTGGTGTGTCGCAATCTAATACTGGCCTCTCAGGAAAGGCACGTATACAGACTGTTGGAACATTGCTCCCCCTGAACGAAAGTCGGCATTGTGCCTACTATATTCAATCCCGATGCAATTTCTGTGTTTCATCGTCAATGTGAAGCTCCATGGGTTACAGTAAACACCCAGTGGTGTGTCGCAATCTAAAACTGGCCCCTCAGGAAAGGCACATACACAGACTGTTTGAAGCATTGCTCCCCCTGAACGAAAGTCGACATTGTGCCTACTATATTCAATCCCGATGCAATTTCTGTGTTTCATCGTCAATATGAAGCTCCAAGGGTTACAGTAAACACCCAGTGGTGCGTTGCAATCTAATACTGGCCTCTCAGGAAAGGCACGTATACAGACTGTTTGAAGCATTGCTCCCCCTCAACGAAAGTCGGCATTGTGCGTACTATATTCAATCCCGATGCAATTTCTGTGATTCATCGTCAATATGAAGCTGCATGGGTTTCAGAAAACACCCAGTGGTGCGTCGCAATCTAATACTGGTCTCTCAGGAAAGGCACGTATACAGACTGTTTGAAGCATTGCTCCCCCTCAACGAAAGTCGGCATTGTGCGTACTATATTCAATCCCGATGCAATTTCTGTGATTCATCGTCAATATGAAGCTCCATGGGTTTCAGAAAACACCCAGTGGTGCGTCGCAATCTAATACTGGTCTCTCAGGAAAGGCACGCATACAGACTGTTTGAAGCATTGCTCCCACTGAACGAAAACCAGCATTGTGCCTACTATATTCAATCCCGATGCAATTACTGTGTTTCATCGTCAATTTGAAGCTCCAAGAGTTACAGTAAACACCCAGTGGTGCGTCACAATCTAATACTGGCCTCTCAGGAAAGGCACGTATACAGACAGTTTAAAGCATTACTCCCCCTGAACGAAAGTCGGCATTGTGCCTACTATATTCAATCCCGATGCAAGTTCTGTGTTTCATCGTCAATATGAAGCTCCAAGGGTTACAGTAAACACCCAGTCGTGTGTCGCAATCTAATACTGGCCTCTCAGGAAAGGCACGTATACAGACTGTTGGAACATTGCTCCCCCTGAACGAAAGTCGGCATTGTGCTTACTATATTCAATCCCGATGCAATTTCTGTGTTTCATCGTCAATATGAAGCTCCATGGGTTACAGTAAACACCCAGTGGTGCGGCGCAATCTAATACTGGCCTCTCAGGAAAGGCACGTATACAGACTGCTTGAAGCATTGCTCACCCTGAACGAAAGCCACCATTGTGCCTACTATATTCAATCCCGATGCAATTTCTATGTTTCATCGTCAATATGAAGCTCCAAGGGTTACAGTAAATACCCAGTGTTGCGTCGCAATCTAATACTGGCCTTTTAGGAAAGGCACGTATACAGACTGTTTGATGCGTTACTCCCCCTGGACGAAAGTCGGCATTGTGCCTACTATATTCAATCCCGATGCGATTTCTGTCTTTTATTCTCAATATGAAGCTCCAAGGGTTACAGTAAACACCCAGTGGTGCGTCGCAATCTAATACTGGCCTCACAGTAACGGCACGTATACAGACTGTTCGAAGCATTGCTCCCCCTGAACGTAAGTCGGCATTGTGCCTTCTATATTCAATCCCGATGCAAATTCTGTGTTTCATCGTCAATATGAAGCTCCAAGGGATACAGTAAACACCCAGTGGTGCGTCGCAATCTAATACTGGACTCTCTGTAATGGCACGTATACAGACTGTTTGAAGCATTGCTCCCCCTGGACGGAAGTCGGCATTGTGCCTACTATATTCAATCCCGATGCAATTTCTGTGTTTCATTGTCAATATGAAGCTCCATGGGTTACAGTAAACACCCAGTGGTGCGTTGCAATCTAATACTGGCCTCTCAGGAAAGGCACGTATACAGACTGTTTGAAGCATTGCTCCCCCTCAACGAAAGTCGGCATTGTGCCTACTATATTCAATCCCGATGCAATTTCTGTGTTTCATCGTCAATATGAAGCTCCATGGGTTTCAGAAAACACCCAGTGGTGCGTCGCAATCTAATACTGGTCTCTCAGGAAAGGCACGCACACAGACTGTTTGAAGCATTGCTCCCACTGAACGAAAGCCGGCATTGTGCCTACTATATTCAATCCCGATGCAATTTCTGTGTTTCATCGTCAATTTGAAGCTCCAAGGGTTACAGTAAACACCCAGTGGTGCGTCACAATCTAATACTGGCCTCTCAGGAAAGGCACGTATACAGACTGTTTGAAGCATTACTCCCCCTGAACGAAAGTCGGCATTGTGCCTACTATATTCAATCCCGATGCAATTTCTGTGTTTCATCGTCAATATGAAGCTCCAAGGGTTACAGTAAACACCCAGTGGTGTGTCGCAATCTAATACTGGCCTCTCAGGAGAGGCACGTATACAGACTGTTGGAACATTGCTCCCCCTGAACGAAAGTCGGCATTGTGCCTACTATATTCAATCCCGATGCAATTTCTGTGTTTCATCGTCAATATGAAGCTCCATGGGTTACAGTAAATACCCAGTGTTGCGTCGCAATCTAATACTGGCCTTTTAGGAAAGGCACGTATACAGACTGTTTGATGCGTTACTCCCCCTGCACGTAAGTCGGCATTGTGCCTACTATATTCAATCCCGATGCGATTTCTGTCTTTTATTCTCAATATGAAGCTCCAAGGGTTACAGTAAACACCCAGTGGTGTGTCGCAATCTAATACTGGCCTCACAGTAACGGCACGTATACAGACTGTTTGAAGCATTGCTCCCCCTGAACGAAAGTCGGCATTGTGCCTTCTATATTCAATCCCGATGCAATTTCTGTGTTTCATCGTCAATATGAAGCTCCAAGGGATACAGTAAACACCCAGTGGTGCGTCGCAATCTAATACTAGACTCTCTGTAATGGCACGTATACAGACTGTTTGAAGCATTGCTCCCCCTGGACGGAAGTCGGCATTGTGCCTACTATATTCAATCCCGATGCAATTTCTGTGTTTCATTGTCAATATGAAGCTCCATGGGTTACAGTAATTACCCAGTGGTGCGTCGCAATCTAATACTGGCCTCTCAGGAAAAGCACGTATACAGACTGCTTGAAGCATTACTCACCCTGAACGAAAGTCGGCATTGTGCCTACTATATTCAATCCCGATGCAATTTATGTGTTTCATCGTCAATATGAAGCTCCATGGGTTACAGTAAACACCCAGTGGTGCGTCGCAATCTAATACTGGCCTCTCAGGAAAGGCACGTATACAGACTGTTTGAAGGATTGCTCCCCCTGATCGAAAGTCGGCATTGTGCCTACTATATTCAATCCCGATGCAATTTCTGTGTTTCATAGTCAATATGAAGCTCCAAGAGTTACAGTAAACACCCAGTGGTGCGTTGCAATCTAACACTGGCCTCTCAGGAAAGGCACGTATACAGACTGTTTGAAGCATTACTCCCCCTGAACGAAAGTCGGCATTGTGCCTACTATATTCAATCCCGATGCAATTTCTGTGTTTCATCGTCAATATGAATCTCCATGGGTTACAGTAAACACCCAGTGGTGCGTCGCAATCTAATACTTGCCCCTCAGGAAAGGCACATACACAGACTGTTTGAAGCATTGCTCCCCCTGAACGAAAGTCGACATTGTGCCTACTATATTCAATCCCGATGCAATTTCTGTGTTTCATCGTCAATATGAAGCTCCATGGGTTACAGTAAACACACAGTGGTGCGTCGCAATCTAATACTGGCCTCTCAGGAAAGGCACGTACACAGACTGTTTGAAGCATTACTCACCCTGAACGAAAGTCGGCATTGTTCCTACTATATTCAATCCCGATGCAATTTCTGTGTTTCATCGTCAATATGAAGCTCCAAGTGTTACAGTAACCACCCAGTAGTGCGTCGCAGTCTAATACTGGCCTCTCAGGAAAGGCACGTATACAGACTGTTTGAAGGATTGCTCCCCCTGATCGAAAGTCGGCATTGTGCCTACTATATTCAATCCCGATGCAATTTCTGTGTTTCATAGTCAATATGAAGCTCCAAGAGTTACAGTAAACACCCAGTGGTGCGTTGCAATCTAACACTGGCCTCTCAGGAAAGGCACGTATACAGACTGTTTGAAGCATTACTCCCCCTGAACGAAAGTCGGCATTGTGCCTACTATATTCAATCCCGATGCAATTTCTGTGTTTCATCGTCAATATGAATCTCCATGGGTTACAGTAAACACCCAGTGGTGCGTCGCAATCTAATACTTGCCCCTCAGGAAAGGCACATACACAGACTGTTTGAAGCATTGCTCCCCCTGAACGAAAGTCGACATTGTGCCTACTATATTCAATCCCGATGCAATTTCTGTGTTTCATCGTCAATATGAAGCTCCAAGGGTTACAGTAAACAACCAGTGGTGCGTTGCAATCTAATACTGGCCTCTCAGGAAAGGCACGTATACAGACTGTTTGAAGCATTGCTCTCCCTGAACGAAAGTCGGCATTGTGCCTACTATATTCAATCCCGATGCAATTTCTGTGTTTCATCGTCAATATGAAGCTCCAAGGGTTTCAGAAAACACCCAGTGGTGCGTCGCAATCTAATACTGGCCTCTCAGGAAAGGCACGTATACAGACTGTTGGAACATTGCTCCCCCTGAACGAAAGTCGGCATTGTGCCTACTATATTCAATCCCGAAGCAAATTTCTGTGTTTCATCGTCAATATGAAGCTCCAAGGGTTACAGTAAATACCCAGTGTTGCGTCGCAATTTAATACTGGCCTTTTAGGAAAGGCACGTATACAGACTGTTTGATGCGTTACTCCCCCTGGACGTAAGTCGGCATTGTGCCTACTATATTCAATCCCGATGCGATTTCTGTCTTTTATTCTCAATATGAAGCTCCAAGGGTTACAGTAAACACCCAGTGGTGCGTCGCAATCTAATACTGGCCTCACAGTAACGGCACGTATACAGACTGTTTGAAGCATTGCTCCCCCTGAACGTAAGTCGGCATTGTGCCTTCTATATTCAATACCGATGCAATTTCTGTGTTTCATCGTCAATATGAAGCTCCAAGGGATACAGTAAACACCCAGTGGTGCGTCGCAATCTAATAGTGGCCTCTGTGTATCGGAACGTATACAGACTGTTTGAAGCATTGCTCCCCCTGGACGGAAGTCGGCATTGTGCCTACTATATTCAATCCCGATGCAATTACTGTGTTTCATCGTCAATATGAAACTCCAAGGGTTACAGTAATCACCCAGTGGTGCGTCGCAGTCTAATACTTGCCTCTCAGGAAAAGCACGTATACAGACTGTTTGAAGCATTGCTCCCCCTGATTGAAAGTCGGCAATGTGCCTACTATATTCAATCCCGATGCAATTTCTGTGTTTCATAGTCAATATGAAGCTCCAAGAGTTACATTAAACACCCAGTGGTGCGTCGCAATCTAATACTGGCCTCTCAGGAAAGGCACGTATACAGACTGTTTGAAGCATTACTCCCCCTGAACGAAAGTCGGCATTGTGCCTACTATATTCAATCCCGATGCAATTTCTCTATTTCATCGTCAATATGAAGCTCCATGGGTTACAGTAAACACCCAGTGGTGCGTCGCAATCTAATACTGGCCCCTCAGGAAAGGCACATACACAGACCGTTTGAAGCATTGCTCCCCCTGAACGAAAGTCGGCATTGTGCCTACTATATTCAATCCCGATGCAATTTCTGTGTTTCATCGTCAATATGAAGCTCCAAGGGTTACAGTAAACACCCAGTGGTGCGTTGCAATCTAATACTGGCCTCTCAGGAAACGCACTTATACAGACTGTTTGAAGCATTGCTCCCCCTGAACGAAAGCCAGCATTGTGCCTACTATATTCAATCCCGATGCAATTTCTGTGTTTCATCGTCAATATGAAGCTCCAAGGGTTACAGTAAACACCCAATGGTGCGTCACAATCTAATACTGGCCTCTCAGGAAAGGCATGTATACAGACCGTTTGAAGCATTGCTCCCCCTGGACGTACGTCGGCATTGTTCCTACTATATTCAATCCCGATGCAATTTCTGTGTTTCATCGTCAATATGAAGCTCCAAGGGTTACAGTAAACACCCAGTGGTGCGTCGCAATCTAATACTGGCCCCTCAGGAAAGGCACATACACAGACCGTTTGAAGCATTGCTCCCCCTGAACGAAAGTCGGCATTGTGCCTACTATATTCAATCCCGATGCAATTTCTGTGTTTCATCGTCAATATGAAGCTCCACGGGTTACAGTAAACACCTAGTCGTGCGTCGCAATCTAATACTGGAATCTCAGGAAAGGCACGTATACAACTGTATGAAGCATTGCTCCCCCTGGACGTAAGTCGGCATTGTGCCTACTATATTCAATCCCGATGCAATTTCTGTGTTTCATCGTCAATATGAAGCTCCAAGGGTTACAGTAAACACCCAGAGTTCCGTCGCAATCTAATACTGGCCTCTCAGGAAAGGCACGTATACAGACTGTTTGAACATTGCTCCCCCTGAACGAAAGTCGGCATTGTGCCTACTATATTCAATCCCGATGCAATTTCTGTCTTTCGTCGTCAATATGAAGCTCCATGGGTTACAGTAAACACCCAGTGGTGCGTCGCAATCTAATACTGGCCTCTCAGGAAAGGCACGTATACAGACTGTTTGAAGCATTGCTCCCCCTGAACGAAAGCCAGCATTGTGCCCACTATATTCAATCCCGATGCAATTTCTGTGTTTCATCGTCAATATGAAGCTCCAAGGGTTACAGTAAATACCCAGTGTTGCGTCGCAATCTAATACTGGCCTTTTAGGAAAGGCACGTATACAGACTGTTTGATGCGTTACTCCCCCTGGACGTAAGTCGGCATTGTGCCTACTATATTCAATCCCGATGCGATTTCTGTCTTTTATTCTCAATATGAAGCTCCAAGGGTTACAGTAAACACCCAGTGGTGCGTCGCAATCTAATACTGGCCTCACAGTAACGGCACGTATACATACTGTTTGAAGCATTGCTCCCCCTGAACGTAAGTCGGCATTGTGCCTTCTATATTCAATCCCGATGCAATTTCTGTGTTTCATCGTCAATATGAAGCTCCAAGGGATACAGTAAACACCCAGTGGTGCGTCGCAATCTAATACTGGACTCTCTGTAACGGCACGTATACAGACTGTTTGAAGCATTGCTCCCCCTGGACGGAAGTCGGCATTGTGCCTACTATATTCAATACCGATGCAATTTCTGTGTTTCATCGTCAATATGAAGCTCCATGGGTTACAGTAAACACCCAGTGGTGCGTCGCAATCTAATACTGGCGTCTCAGGAAAGGCATGTATACAGACTGCTTGAACCATTACTCACCCTGAACGAAAGTCGGCATTGTGCCTACTATATTCAATCCCGATGCAATTTCTGTGTTTCATCGTCAATATGAAGCTCCAAGGGTTACAGTAAACACCCAGTGGTGCGTCACAATCTAATACTGGCCTCTCAGGAAAGGCACGTATACAGACTGTTTGAAGCATTGCTCCCCCTGAACGAAAGTCGGCATTGTGCCTACTATATTCAATCCTCATGCAATTTCTGTGTTTCATCGCCAATATGAAGCTCGAAGGGTTACAGTAAACACCCAGTGGTGCGTCGCAATCTAATACTGGTCTCTCAGGAAAGGCACGCACACAGACTGTTTGAAGCATTGCTCCCACTGAACGAAAGCCAGCATTGTGCCTACTATATTCAATCCCGATGCAATTTCTGTGTTTCATCGTCAATTTGAAGCTCCAAGGGTTACAGTAAACACCCGGTGGTGCGTCACAATCTAATACTGGCCTCTCAGGAAAGGCACGTATGCAGACTGTTTGAAGCATTGCTCCCCCTGAACGTAAGTCGGCATTGTGCCTTCTATATTCAATCCCGATGCAAATTCTGTGTTTCATCGTCAATATGAAGCTCCAAGGGATACAGTAAACACCCAGTGGTGCGTCGCAATCTAATACTGGACTCTCTGTAATGGCACGTATACAGACTGTTTGAAGCATTGCTCCCCCTGGACGGAAGTCGGCATTGTGCCTACTATATTCAATCCCGATGCAATTTCTGTGTTTCATTGTCAATATGAAGCTCCATGGGTTACAGTAAACACCCAGTAGTGCGTTGCAATCTAATACTGGCCTCTCAGGAAAGGCACGTATACAGACTGTTTGAAGCATTGCTCCCCCTCAACGAAAGTCGGCATTGTGCCTACTATATTCAATCCCGATGCAATTTCTGTGTTTCATCGTCAATATGAAGCTCCATGGGTTTCAGAAAACACCCAGTGGTGCGTCGCAATCTAATACTGGTCTCTCAGGATAGGCACGCACACAGACTGTTTGAAGCATTGCTCCCACTGAACGAAAGCCAGCATTGTGCCTACTGTATTCAATCCCGATGCAATTTCTGTGTTTCATCGTCAATTTGAAGCTCCAAGGGTTACAGTAAACACCCAGTGGTGCGTCACAATCTAATACTGGCCTCTCAGGAAAGGCACGTATACAGACTGTTTGAAGCATTACTCCCCCTGAACGAAAGTCGGCATTGTGCCTACTATATTCAATCCCGATGCAATTTCTGTGTTTCATCGTCAATAATAAGCTCCAAGGGTTACAGTAAACACCCAGTGGTGTGTCGCAATCTAATACTGGCCTCTCAGGAAAGGCACGTATACAGACTGTTGGAACATTTCTCCCCCTGAACGAAAGTCGGCATTGTGTCTACTATATTCAATCCCGATGCAATTTCTGTGTTTCATCGTCAATATGAAGCTCCATGGGTTACAGTAAATACCCAGTGTTGCGTCGCAATCTAATACTGGCCTTTTAGGAGAGGCACGTATACAGACTGTTTGATGCGTTACTCCCCCTGCACGTAAGTCGGCATTGTGCCTACTATATTCAATCCCGATGCGATTTCTGTCTTTTAGTCTCAATATGAAGCTCCAAGGGTTACAGTAAACACCCAGTGGTGCGTCGCAATCTAATACTGGCCTCTCAGGAAAAGCACGTATACAGACTGCTTGAAGCATTACTCACCCTGAACGAAAGTCGGCATTGTGCCTACTATATTCAATCCCGATGCAATTTATGTGTTTCATCGTCAATATGAAGCTCCAAGTGTTACAGTAAACACCCAGTGGTTCGTCGCAATCTAATACTGGCCTCTCAGGAAAGGCACGTATACAGACTGTTTGCAGCATTGCTCCCCCTGAACGAAAGTCGGCCATGTGCCTACTATATTCAATCCCGATGCAATTTCTGTGTTTCATCGTCAATATGAAGCTCCATGGGTTACAGTAAACACCCAGTCGTGCGTCGCAATTTAATACTGGAAACTTAGGAAAGGCACGTATACAACTGTATGAAGCAATGCTCCCCCTGGACGTAAGTCAGCATTGTGCTACTATATTCAATCCCGATGCAATTTCTGTGTTTCATCGTCAATATGAAGCTCCATGGGTTACAGTAAACACCCAGTGGTGCGTCGCAATCTAATACTGGCCTCTGTGTAACGGCACGTATACAGACTGTTTGAAGCATTGCTCCCCCTCGACGGAAGTCGGCATTGTGCCTACTATATTCAATCCCGATGCAATTTCTGTGTTTCATCGTCAATATGAAGCTCCATGGGTTACAGTAAACACACAGTGGTGCGTCGCAATCTAATACTGGCCTCTCAGGAAAGGCACGTACACAGACTGTTTGAAGCATTACTCACCCTGAACGAAAGTCGGCATTGTTCCTACTATATTCAATCCCGATGCAATTTCTGTGTTTCATCGTCAATATGAAGCTCCAAGTGTTACAGTAACCACCCAGTAGTGCGTCGCAGTCTAATACTGGCCTCTCAGGAAAGGCACGTATACAGACTGTTTGAAGGATTGCTCCCCCTGATCGAAAGTCGGCATTGTGCCTACTATATTCAATCCCGATGCAATTTCTGTGTTTCATCGTCAATATGAAGCTCCAAGGTTTACAGTAAACACCCAGTGGTGCGTTGCAATCTAATACTGGCCTTTCAGGAAACGCACTTATACAGACTGTTTGAAGCATTGCTCCCCCTGAACGAAAGTCGGCATTGTGCCTACTATATTCAATCCCGATGCAATTTCTGTGTTTCATCGTCAATATGAAGCTCCAAGGGTTACAGTAAACACCCAGTGGTGCGTCGCAATCTAATACAGGTCTCTCAGGAAAGGCACGCATACAGACTGTTTGAAGCATTGCTCCCCCTGAACGAAAGTCGGCATTGTGCCTACTATATTCAATCCCGATGCAATTTCTGTGTTTCATCGTCAATATGAAGCTCCATGGGTTACAGTAAACACACAGTGGTGCGTCGCAATCTAATACTGGCCTCTCAGGAAAGGCATGTATACAGACCGTTTGAAGCATTGCTCCCCCTGGACGTACGTCGGCATTGTTCCTACTATATTCAATCCCGATGCAATTTCTGTGTTTCATCGTCAATATGAAGCTCCAAGGGTTACAGTAAACACCCAGTGGTGCGTCGCAATCTAATACTGGCCTCTCAGGAAAGGCACGTATACAGACTGTTTGAAGCATTGCTCCCCCTGAACGTAAGTCGGCATTGTGCCTACTATATTCAAACCCGATGCAATTTCTGTGTTTCATCGTCAATATGAAGCTCCACGGGTTACAGTAAACACCTAGTCGTGCGTCGCAATCTAATACTGGAATCTCAGGAAAGGCACGTATACAACTGTATGAAGCATTGCTCCCCCTGGACGTAAGTCGGCATTGTGCCTACTATATTCAATCCCGATGCAATTTCTGTGTTTCATCGTCAATATGAAGCTCCAAGGGTTACAGTAAACACCCAGAGTTCCGTCGCAATCTAATACTGGCCTCTCAGGAAAGGCACGTATACAGACTGTTTGAACATTGCTCCCCCTGAACGAAAGTCGGCATTGTGCCTACTATATTCAATCCCGATGCAATATCTGTGTTTCATCGTCAATATGAAGCTCCATGGGTTACAGTAAACACCCAGTGGTGCGTCGCAATCTAATACTGGCCTCTCAGGAAAGGCACGTATACAGACTGTTTGAAGCATTGCTCCCCCTGAACGAAAGCCAGCATTGTGCCCACTATATTCAATCCCGATGCAATTTCTGTGTTTCATCGTCAATATGAAGCTCCAAGGGTTACAGTAAATACCCAGTGTTGCGTCGCAATCTAATACTGGCCTTTTAGGAAAGGCACGTATACAGACTGTTTGATGCGTTACTCCCCCTGGACGTAAGTCGGCATTGTGCCTACTATATTCAATCCCGATGCGATTTCTGTCTTTTATTCTCAATATGAAGCTCCAAGGGTTACAGTAAACACCCAGTGGTGCGTCGCAATCTAATACTGGCCTCACAGTAACGGCACGTATACATACTGTTTGAAGCATTGCTCCCCCTGAACGTAAGTCGGCATTGTGCCTTCTATATTCAATCCCGATGCAATTTCTGTGTTTCATCGTCAATATGAAGCTCCAAGGGATACAGTAAACACCCAGTGGTGCGTCGCAATCTAATACTGGACTCTCTGTAACGGCACGTATACAGACTGTTTGAAGCATTGCTCCCCCTGGACGGAAGTCGGCATTGTGCCTACTATATTCAATACCGATGCAATTTCTGTGTTTCATCGTCAATATGAAGCTCCATGGGTTACAGTAAACACCCAGTGGTGCGTCGCAATCTAATACTGGCGTCTCAGGAAAGGCATGTATACAGACTGCTTGAACCATTACTCACCCTGAACGAAAGTCGGCATTGTGCCTACTATATTCAATCCCGATGCAATTTCTGTGTTTCATCGTCAATATGAAGCTCCAAGGTTTACAGTAAACACCCAGTGGTGCGTTGCAATCTAATACTGGCCTTTCAGGAAACGCACTTATACAGACTGTTTGAAGCATTGCTCCCCCTGAACGAAAGTCGGCATTGTGCCTACTATATTCAATCCCGATGCAATTTCTGTGTTTCATCGTCAATATGAAGCTCCAAGGGTTACAGTAAACACCCAGTGGTGCGTCGCAATCTAATACAGGTCTCTCAGGAAAGGCACGCATACAGACTGTTTGAAGCATTGCTCCCCCTGAACGAAAGTCGGCATTGTGCCTACTATATTCAATCCCGATGCAATTTCTGTGTTTCATCGTCAATATGAAGCTCCAAGGTTTACAGTAAACACCCAGTGGTGCGTTGCAATCTAATACTGGCCTTTCAGGAAACGCACTTATACAGACTGTTTGAAGCATTGCTCCCCCTGAACGAAAGTCGGCATTGTGCCTACTATATTCAATCCCGATGCAATTTCTGTGTTTCATCGTCAATATGAAGCTCCAAGGGTTACAGTAAACACCCAGTGGTGCGTCGCAATCTAATACAGGTCTCTCAGGAAAGGCACGCATACAGACTGTTTGAAGCATTGCTCCCCCTGAACGAAAGTCGGCATTGTGCCTACTATATTCAATCCCGATGCAATTTCTGTGTTTCATCGTCAATATGAAGCTCCATGGGTTACAGTAAACACACAGTGGTGCGTCGCAATCTAATACTGGCCTCTCAGGAAAGGCATGTATACAGACCGTTTGAAGCATTGCTCCCCCTGGACGTACGTCGGCATTGTTCCTACTATATTCAATCCCGATGCAATTTCTGTGTTTCATCGTCAATATGAAGCTCCAAGGGTTACAGTAAACACCCAGTGGTGCGTCGCAATCTAATACTGGCCTCTCAGGAAAGGCACGTATACAGACTGTTTGAAGCATTGCTCCCCCTGAACGTAAGTCGGCATTGTGCCTACTATATTCAAACCCGATGCAATTTCTGTGTTTCATCGTCAATATGAAGCTCCACGGGTTACAGTAAACACCTAGTCGTGCGTCGCAATCTAATACTGGAATCTCAGGAAAGGCACGTATACAACTGTATGAAGCATTGCTCCCCCTGGACGTAAGTCGGCATTGTGCCTACTATATTCAATCCCGATGCAATTTCTGTGTTTCATCGTCAATATGAAGCTCCAAGGGTTACAGTAAACACCCAGAGTTCCGTCGCAATCTAATACTGGCCTCTCAGGAAAGGCACGTATACAGACTGTTTGAACATTGCTCCCCCTGAACGAAAGTCGGCATTGTGCCTACTATATTCAATCCCGATGCAATATCTGTGTTTCATCGTCAATATGAAGCTCCATGGGTTACAGTAAACACCCAGTGGTGCGTCGCAATCTAATACTGGCCTCTCAGGAAAGGCACGTATACAGACTGTTTGAAGCATTGCTCCCCCTGAACGAAAGCCAGCATTGTGCCCACTATATTCAATCCCGATGCAATTTCTGTGTTTCATCGTCAATATGAAGCTCCAAGGGTTACAGTAAATACCCAGTGTTGCGTCGCAATCTAATACTGGCCTTTTAGGAAAAGCACGTATACAGACTGTTTGATGCGTTACTCCCCCTGGACGTAAGTCGGCATTGTGCCTACTATATTCAATTCCGATGCGATTTCTGTCTTTTATTCTCAATATGAAGCTCCAAGGGTTACAGTAAACACCCAGTGGTGCGTCGCAATCTAATACTGGCCTCACAGTAACGGCACGTATACATACTGTTTGAAGCATTGCTCCCCCTGAACGTAAGTCGGCATTGTGCCTTCTATATTCAATCCCGATGCAATTTCTGTGTTTCATCGTCAATATGAAGCTCCAAGGGATACAGTAAACACCCAGTGGTGCGTCGCAATCTAATACTGGACTCTCTGTAACGGCACGTATACAGACTGTTTGAAGCATTGCTCCCCCTGGACGGAAGTCGGCATTGTGCCTACTATATTCAATACCGATGCAATTTCTGTGTTTCATCGTCAATATGAAGCTCCATGGGTTACAGTAAACACCCAGTGGTGCGTCGCAATCTAATACTGGCGTCTCAGGAAAGGCATGTATACAGACTGCTTGAAGCATTACTCACCCTGAACGAAAGTCGGCATTGTGCCTACTATATTCAATCCCGATGCAATTTCTGTGTTTCATAGTCAATATGAAGCTCCAAGAGTTACTGTAAACACCCAGTTGTGCGTCGCAATCTAATACTGGCCTCTCAGGAAAGGCACGTATACAGACTGTTTGAAGCATTACTCCCCCTGAACGAAAGTCGGCATTGTGCCTACTATATTCAATCCCGATGCAATTTCTCTATTTCATCGTCAATATGGAGCTCCATGGGTTACAGTAAACACCCAGTGGTAGGTCGCAATCTAATACTGGCCCCTCAGGAAAGGCACATACACAGACCGTTTGAAGCATTGCTCCCCCTGAACGAAAGTCGACATTGTGCCTACTATATTCAATCCCGATGCAATTTCTGTGTTTCATCGTCAATATGAAGCTCCAAGGGTTACAGTAAACACCCAGTGGTGCGTTGCAATCTAATACTGGCCTCTCAGGAAACGCACTTACACAGACTGTTTGAAGCATTGCTCCCCCTGAACGAAAGTCGGCATTGTGCCTACTATATTCAATCCCGATGCAATTTCTGTGTTTCATCGTCAATATTAAGCTCCAAAGGTTACAGTAAACACCCAGTGGTGCGTCGCAATCTAATACAGGTCTCTCAGGAAAGGCACGCATACAGACTGTTTGAAGCATTGCTCCCCCTGAACGAAAGCCAGCATTGTGCCTACTATATTCAATCCCGATGCAATTTCTGTGTTTCATCGTCAATATGAAGCTCCAAGGGTTACAGTAAACACCCAATGGTGCGTCACAATCTAATACTGGCCTCTCAGGAAAGGCATGTATACAGACCGTTTGAAGCATTGCTCCCCCTGGACGTACGTCGGCATTGTTCCTACTATATTCAATCCCGATGCAATTTCTGTGTTTCATCGTCAATATGAAGCTCCAAGGGTTACAGTAAACACCCAGTGGTGCGTCGCAATCTAATACTGGCCTCTCAGGAAAGGCACGTATACAGACTGTTTGAAGCATTGCTCCCCCTGAACGTAAGTCGGCATTGTGCCTACTATATTCAATCCCGATGCAATTTCTGTGTTTCATCGTCAATATGAAGCTCCACGGGTTACAGTAAACACCTAGTCGTGCGTCGCTATCTAATACTGGAATCTCAGGAAAGGCACGTATACAACTGTATGAAGCATTGCTCCCCCTGGACGTAAGTCGGCATTGTGCCTACTATATTCAATCCCGATGCAATTTCTGTGTTTCATCGTCAATATGAAGCTCCAAGGGTTACAGTAAACACCCAGAGTTCCGTCGCAATCTAATACTGGCCTCTCAGGAATGGCACGTATACAGACTGTTTGAACATTGCTCCCCCTGAACGAAAGTCGGCATTGTGCCTACTATATTCAATCCCGATGCAATATCTGTGTTTCATCGTCAATATGAAGCTCCATGGGTTACAGTATACACCCAGTGGTGCGTCGCAATCTAATACTGGCCTCTCAGGAAAGGCACGTATACAGACTGTTTGAAGCATTGCTCCCCCTGAACGAAAGCCAGCATTGTGCCCACTATATTCAATCCCGATGCAATTTCTGTGTTTCATCGTCAATATGAAGCTCCAAGGGTTACAGTAAATACCCAGTGTTGCGTCGCAATCTAATACTGGCCTTTTAGGAAAGGCACGTATACAGACTGTTTGATGCGTTACTCCCCCTGGACGTAAGTCGGCATTGTGCCTACTATATTCAATTCCGATGCGATTTCTGTCTTTTATTCTCAATATGAAGCTCCAAGGGGTACAGTAAACACCCAGTGGTGCGTCGCAATCTAATACTGGCCTCACAGTAACGGCACGTATACATACTGTTTGAAGCATTGCTCCCCCTGAACGTAAGTCGGCATTGTGCCTTCTATATTCAATCCCGATGCAATTTCTGTGTTTCATCGTCAATATGAAGCTCCAAGGGATACAGTAAACACCCAGTGGTGCGTCGCAATCTAATACTGGACTCTCTGTAACGGCACGTATACAGACTGTTTGAAGCATTGCTCCCCCTGGACGGAAGTCGGCATTGTGCCTACTATATTCAATACCGATGCAATTTCTGTGTTTCATCGTCAATATGAAGCTCCATGGGTTACAGTAAACACCCAGTGGTGCGTCGCAATCTAATACTGGCGTCTCAGGAAAGGCATGTATACAGACTGCTTGAAGCATTACTCACCCTGAACGAAAGTCGGCATTGTGCCTACTATATTCAATCCCGATGCAATTTCTGTGTTTCATCGTCAATATGAAGCTCCAAGGGTTACAGTAAACACCCAGTAGTGCGTCGCAATCTAATACTGGCCTCTCAGGAAAGGCACGTATACAGACTGTTTGAAGCATTGCTCCCCCTGAACGAAAGTCGGCCATGTGCCTACTATATTCAATCCCGATGCAATTTCTGTGTTTCATCGTCAATATGAAGCTCCATGGGTTACAGTAAACACCCAGTCGTGCGTCGCAATCTAATACTGAAATCTCAGGAAAGGCACGTATACAACTGTATGAAGCATTGCTCCCCCTGGACGTAAGTCAGCATTGTGCCTACTATATTCAATCCCGATGCAATTTCTGTGTTTCATCGTCAATATGAAGCTTCATGGGTTACAGTAAACACCCAGTCGTGCGTCGCAATCTAATACTGAAATCTCAGGAAAGGCACGTATACAACTGTATGAAGCATTGCTCCCCCTGGACGTAAGTCAGCATTGTGCCTACTATATTCAATCCCGATGCAATTTCTGTGTTTCATCGTCAATATGAAGCCCCATGGGTTACAGTAAACACCCAGTGGTGCGTCACAATTTAATACTGGCCTCTCAGGAAAGGCACGTATAGAGACCGTTTGAAGCATTGCTCCCCCTGGACGTACGTCGGCATTGTGCCTACTATATTCAATCCCGATGCAATTTCTGTGTTTCATCGTCAATATGAAGCTCCAAGGGTTACAGTAAACACCCAGTGGTGCGTCGCAATCTAACACTGGCCTCTCAGGAAAAGCACGTATACAGATTGTTTGAAGCATTGCTCCCCTTGAACCAAAGTCGGCATTGTGCCTACTATATTCAATCCCGATGCAATTTCTGTGTTTCATCGTCAATATGAAGCTCCAAGGGATACAGTAAACACCCAGTGGTGCGTCGCAATCTAATACTGGACTCTCTGTAACGGCACGTATACAGACTGTTTGAAGCATTGCTCCCCCTGGACGGAAGTCGGCATTGTGCCTACTATATTCAATACCGATGCAATTTCTGTGTTTCATCGTCAATATGAAGCTCCATGGGTTACAGTAAACACCCAGTGGTGCGTCGCAATCTAATACTGGCGTCTCAGGAAAGGCATGTATACAGACTGCTTGAAGCATTACTCACCCTGAACGAAAGTCGGCATTGTGCCTACTATATTCAATCCCGATGCAATTTCTGTGTTTCATAGTCAATATGAAGCTCCAAGAGTTACAGTAAACACCCAGTGGTGCGTCGCAATCTAATACTGGCCTCTCAGGAAAGGCACGTATACAGACTGTTTGAAGCATTACTCCCCCTGAACGAAAGTCGGCATTGTGCCTACTATATTCAATCCCGATGCAATTTCTCTATTTCATCGTCAATATGGAGCTCCATGGGTTACAGTAAACACCCAGTGGTGCGTCGCAATCTAATACTGGCCCCTCAGGAAAGGCACATACACAGACCGTTTGAAGCATTGCTCCCCCTGAACGAAAGTCGACATTGTGCCTACTATATTCAATCCCGATGCAATTTCTGTGTTTCATCGTCAATATGAAGCTCCAAGGGTTACAGTAAACACCCAGTGGTGCGTTGCAATCTAATACTGGCCTCTCAGGAAACGCACTTACACAGACTGTTTGAAGCATTGATCCCCCTGAACGAAAGTCGGCATTGTGCCTACTATATTCAATCCCGATGCAATTTCTGTGTTTCATCGTCAATATGAAGCTCCAAAGGTTACAGTAAACACCCAGTGGTGCGTCGCAATCTAATACAGGTCTCTCAGGAAAGGCACGCATACAGACTGTTTGAAGCATTGCTCCCCCTGAACGAAAGCCAGCATTGTGCCTACTATATTCAATCCCGATGCAATTTCTGTGTTTCATCGTCAATATGAAGCTCCAAGGGTTACAGTAAACACCCAATGGTGCGTCACAATCTAATACTGGCCTCTCAGGAAAGGCATGTATACAGACCGTTTGAAGCATTGCTCCCCCTGGACGTACGTCGGCATTGTTCCTACTATATTCAATCCCGATGCAATTTCTGTGTTTCATCGTCAATATGAAGCTCCAAGGGTTACAGTAAACACCCAGTGGTGCGTCGCAATCTAATACTGGCCTCTCAGGAAAGGCACGTATCCAGACTGTTTGAAGCATTGCTCCCCCTGAACGTAAGTCGGCATTGTGCCTACTATATTCAATCCCGATGCAATTTCTGTGTTTCATCGTCAATATGAAGCTCCACGGGTTACAGTAAACACCTAGTCGTGCGTCGCAATCTAATACTGGAATCTCAGGAAAGGCACGTATACAACTGTATGAAGCATTGCTCCCCCTGGACGTAAGTCGGCATTGTGCCTACTATATTCAATCCCGATGCAATTTCTGTGTTTCATCGTCAATATGAAGCTCCAAGGGTTAAAGTAAACACCCAGAGTTCCGTCGCAATCTAATACTGGCCTCTCAGGAATGGCACGTATACAGACTGTTTGAACATTGCTCCCCCTGAACGAAAGTCGGCATTGTGCCTACTATATTCAATCCCGATGCAATATCTGTGTTTCATCGTCAATATGAAGCTCCATGGGTTACAGTAAACACCCAGTGGTGCGTCGCAATCTAATACTGGCCTCTCAGGAAAGGCACGTATACAGACTGTTTGAAGCATTGCTCCCCCTGAACGAAAGCCAGCATTGTGCCCACTATATTCAATCCCGAAGCAATTTCTGTGTTTCATCGTCAATATGAAGCTCCAAGGGTTACAGTAAATACCCAGTGTTGCGTCGCAATCTAATACTGGCCTTTTAGGAAAGGCACGTATACAGACTGTTTGATGCGTTACTCCCCCTGGACGTAAGTCGGCATTGTGCCTTCTATATTCAATCCCGATGCAATTTCTGTGTTTCATCGTCAATATGAAGCTCCAAGGGATACAGTAAACACCCAGTGGTGCGTCGCAATCTAATACTGGACTCTCTGTAACGGCACGTATACAGACTGTTTGAAGCATTGCTCCCCCTGGACGGAAGTCGGCATTGTGCCTACTATATTCAATACCGATGCAATTTCTGTGTTTCATCGTCAATATGAAGCTCCATGGGTTACAGTAAACACCCAGTGGTGCGTCGCAATCTAATACTGGCGTCTCAGGAAAGGCATGTATACAGACTGCTTGAAGCATTACTCACCCTGAACGAAAGTCGGCATTGTGCCTACTATATTCAATCCCGATGCAATTTCTGTGTTTCATCGTCAATATGAAGCTCCATGGGTTACAGTAAACACCCAGTCGTGCGTCGCAATCTAATACTGAAATCTCAGGAAAGGCACGTATACAACTGTATGAAGCATTGCTCCCCCTGGACGTAAGTCAGCATTGTGCCTACTATATTCAATCCCGATGCAATTTCTGTGTTTCATCGTCAATATGAAGCTTCATGGGTTACAGTAAACACCCAGTGGTGCGTCGCAATCTAATAGTGGCCTCTGTGTAACGGCACGTGTACAGACCGTTTGAAGCATTGCTCCCCCTCGACGGAAGTCGGCATTGTGCCTACTATATTCAATCCCGATGCAATTTCTGTGTTTCATCGTCAATATGAAGCTCGAAGGGTTACAGTAAACACCCAGTGGTGCGTCGCAGTCTAATACTGGCCTCTCAGGAAAGGCACGTATACAGACTGTTTGAAGCATTGCTCCCCCTGATTGAAAGTCGGCAATGTGCCTACTATATTCAATCCCGATGCAATTTCTGTGTTTCATAGTCAATATGAAGCTCCAAGAGTTACAGTAAACACCCAGTGGTGCGTCGCAATCTAACACTGGCCTCTCAGGAAAGGCACCTATACAGACCGTTTGAAGCATTACTCCCCCTGAACGAAAGTCGGCATTGTGCCTACTATATTCAATCCCGATGCAATTTCTCTGTTTCATCGTCAATATGAAGCTCCATGGGTTACAGAAAACACCCAGTGGTGCGTCGCAATCTAATACTGGGCCCTCAGGAAAGGCACATACACAGACTGTTTGAAGCATTGCTCCCCCTGAACGAAAGTCGACATTGTGCCTACTATATTCAATCCCGATGCAATTTCTGTGTTTCATCGTCAATATGAAGCTCCAAGGGTTACAGTAAACACCCAGTGGTGCGTTGTAATCTAATACTGGCCTCTCAGGAAACGCACTTATACAGACTGTTTGAAGCATTGCTCCCCTTGAACGAAAGTCGGCATTGTGCCTACTATATTCAATCCCGATGCAATTTCTGTGTTTCATCGTCAATATGAAGCTCCATGGGTTACAGTAAACACCCAGTGGTGCGTCGCAATCTAACACTGGCCTCTCAGGAAAGGCACGTATACAGACTGTTTGAAGCATTACTCCCCCTGAACGAAAGTCGGCATTGTGCCTACTATATTCAATCCCGATGCAATTTCTGTGTTTCATCGTCAATATGAAGCCCCATGGGTTACAGTAAACACCCAGTGGTGCGTCACAATTTAATACTGGCCTCTCAGGAAAGGCACGTATAGAGACCGTTTGAAGCATTGCTCCCCCTGGACGTACGTCGGCATTGTGCCTACTATATTCAATCCCGATGCAATTTCTGTGTTTCATCGTCAATATGAAGCTCCAAGGGTTACAGTAAACACCCAGTGGTGCGTCGCAATCTAACACTGGCCTCTCAGGAAAAGCACGTATACAGATTGTTTGAAGCATTGCTCCCCTTGAACCAAAGTCGGCATTGTGCCTACTATATTCAATCCCGATGCAATTTCTGTGTTTCATCGTCAATATGATGCTCCACGGGTTACAGTAAACACTCAGTCGTGCGTCGCAATCTAATACTGGAATCTCAGGAAAGGCACGTATACAACTGTATGAAGCATTGCTCCCCCTGGACGTAAGTCGGCATTGTGCATACTATATTCAATCCCGATGCAATTTCTGTGTTTCATCGTCAATATGAAGCTCCAAGGGTTACAGTAAACACCCAGTGGTGCGTCGCAATCTAATACTGGCCTCTCAGGAAAGGCACGTATACAGACTGTTTGAACATTGCTCCCCCTGAACGAAAGTCGGCATTGTGCCTACTATATTCAATCCCGATGCAATTTCTGTGTTTCATCGTCAATATGAAGCTCCATGGGTTACAGTAAACACCCAGTGGTGCGTCGCAATCCAATACTGGCCTCTCAGGAAAGGCACGGATACAGACGGTTTGAAGCATTGCTGCCCCTGAACGAAAGTCGGCATTGTGCCTACAATATTCAATCCCGATGGAATTTCTGTGTTTCATCGTCAGTATGAATCTCCATGGGTTACAGTAGACACCCAGTGGTGTGTCGAAATCTAATACTTGCCTCTCAGGAAAGGCACGTATACAGACTGTTTGAAGCATTGCTCCCCCTGAACGAAAGTCGGCATTGTGCCTACTATATTCAATCCCGATGAAATTTCTGTGTTTCTTCGTCAATATGAAGCTCCAAGGGTTACAGTAAACACCCAGTGGTGCGTCGCAATCAAATACTGGCCTCTCAGGAAAGGCACGTATACAGACTGTTTGAAGTATTGCTCCCCCTGAACGAATGTCGGCATTGTGCCTACTATATTCAATCCCGATGCAAGTTCTGTGTTTCATCGTAAATATGAACCTCCAAGGGTTACAGTAAACACCCAGTGGTGCGTCGCACTCTAATACTGGCCTCTCAGGAAAGGCACGTATACAGACTGTTTGAAGCATTGCTCCCCCTGAACGAAAGTCGGCATTGTGCCTACTATATTCAATCCCGATGCAATTTCTGTGTTTCATCGTCAATATGAAGCTCCAAGGGTTACAGTAAACACCCAGTGGTACGTCGCAATCGAATACTGGCCTCTCAGGAAAGGCACGTATACAGACTGTTTGAAGCATTGCTCCCCCTGAACGAAAGTCGGCATTGTGCCTACTATATTCAATCCCGATGCAATTTCTGTGTTTCATTGTCAATATGAAGCTCCATGAGTTACAGTAAACATCCAGTGGTGCGTCGCAATCTAATACTGGCCTCTCAGGAAAGGCACGTATACAGACTGTTTGAAGCATTGCTCCCCCTGAACGAAAGTCGGCATTGTGCCTTCTATATTCAATCCCGATGCAATTTCTGTGTTTCATCGTCAATATGAAGCTCCAAGGGATACAGTAAACACCCAGTGGTGCGTCGCAATCTAATACTGGACTCTCTGTAACGGCACGTATACAGACTGTTTGAAGCATTGCTCCCCCTGGACGGAAGTCGGCATTGTGCCTACTATATTCAATCCCGATGCAATTTCTGTGCTTCATCGTCAATATGAAGCTCCATGGGTTACCGTAAACACCCAGTGGTGCGTCGCAATCTGATACTGGCGTCTCAGGAAAGGCATGTATACAGACTGCTTGAAGCATTACTCACCCTGAACGAAAGTCGGCATTGTGCCTACTATATTCAATCCCGATGCAATTTCTGTGTTTCATCGTCAATATGAAGCTCCAAGGGTTACAGTAAACACCCAGTGGTGCGTCGCAATCTAATACTGGCCTCTCAGGAAAGGCACGTATACAGACTGTTTGAAGCATTGCTCCCCCTGAACGTAAGTCGGCCATGTGCCTACTATATTCAATCCCGATGCAATTTCTGTGTTTCATCGTCAATATGAAGCTCCATGGGTTACAGTAAACACCCAGTCGTGCGTCGCAATCTAATACTGAAATCTCAGGAAAGGCACGTATACAACTGTATGAAGCATTGCTCCCCCTGGACGTAAGTCAGCATTGTGCCTACTATATTCAATCCCGATGCAATTTCTGTGTTTCATCGTCAATATGAAGCTTCATGGGTTACAGTAAACACCCAGTGGTGCGTCGCAATCTAATAGTGGCCACTGTGTAACGGCACGTATACAGACCGTTTGAAGCATTGCTCCCCCTCGACGGAAGTCGGCATTGTGCCTACTATATTCAATCCCGATGCAATTTCTGTGTTTCATCGTCAATATGAAGCTCCATGGGTTACAGTAAACACCCAGTGGTGCGTCGCAATCTAATACTGGCCTCTCAGGAAAGGCACGTATACAGACTGTTTGAAGCATTGCTCCCCCTGATTGAAAGTCGGCAATGTGCCTACTATATTCAATCCCGATGCAATTTCTGTGTTTCATAGTCAATATGAAGCTCCAAGAGTTACAGTAAACACCCAGTGGTGCGTCGCAATCTAACACTGGCCTCTCAGGAAAGGCACGTATACAGACTGTTTGAAGCATTACTCCCCCTGAACGAAAGTCGGCATTGCGCCTACCATATTCAATCCCGATGCAATTTCTCTGTTTCATCGTCAATATGAAGCTCCATGGGTTACAGTAAACACCCAGTGGTGCGTCGCAATCTAATACTGGCCCCTCAGGAAAGGCACATACACAGACTGTTTGAAGCATTGCTCCCCCTGAACGAAAGTCGGCATTGTGCATACTATATTCAATCCCGATGCAATTTCTGTGTTTCATCGTCAATATGAAGCTCCAAGGGTTACAGTAAACACCCAGTGGTGCGTCGCAATCTAATACTGGCCTCTCAGGAAAGGCACGTATACAGACTGTTTGAACATTGCTCCCCCTGAACGAAAGTCGGCATTGTGCCTACTATATTAAATCCCGATGCAATTTCTGTGTTTCATCGTCAATATGAAGCTCAATGGGTTACAGTAAACACCCAGTGGTGCGTCGCAATCTAATACTGGCCTCTCAGGAAAGGCACGTATACAGACGGTTTGAAGCATTGCTGCCCCTGAACGAAAGTCGGCATTGTGCCTACTATATTCAATCCCGATGGAATTTCTGTGTTTCATCGTCAGTATGAATCTCCATGGGTTACAGTAGACACCCAGTGGTGTGTCGAAATCTAATACTTGCCTATCAGGAAAATCACGTATACAGACTGTTTGAAGCATTGCTCCCCCTGAACGAAAGTCGGCATTGTGCCTACTATATTCAATCCCGATGAAATTTCTGTGTTTCTTCGTCAATATGAAGCTCCAAGGGTTACAGTAAACACCCAGTGGTGCGTCGCAATCTAATACTGGCCTCTCAGGAAAGGCACGTATACAGACTGTTTGAAGCATTGCTCCCCCTGAACGAATGTCGGCATTGTGCCTACTATATTCAATCCCGATGCAAGTTCTGTGTTTCATCGTAAATATGAATCTCCAAGGGTTACAGTAAACACCCAGTGGTGCGTCGCACTCTAATACTGGCCTCTCAGGAAAGGCACGTATACAGACTGTTTGAAGCATTGCTCCCCCTGAACGAAAGTCGGCATTGTGCCTACTATATTCAATCCCGATGCAATTTCTGTGTTTCATCGTCAGTATGAATCTCCATGGGTTACAGTAGACACCCAGTGGTGTGTCGAAATCTAATACTTGCCTCTCAGGAAAATCACGTATACAGACTGTTTGAAGCATTGATCCCCCTGAACGAAAGTCGGCATTGTGCCTACTATATTCAATCCCGATGAAATTTCTGTGTTTCTTCGTCAATATGAAGCTCCAAGGGTTACAGTAAACACCCAGTGGTACGTCGCAATCGAATACTGGCCTCTCAGGAAAGGCACGTATACAGACTGTTTGAAGCATTGCTCCCCCTGAACGAAAGTCGGCATTGTGCCTACTATATTCAATCCCGATGCAATTTCTGTGTTTCATCGTCAATATGAAACTCCAAGGGTTACAGTAAACACCCAGTGGTGCGTCGCACTCTAATAGTGGCCTCTCAGGAAAGGCACGTATACAGACTGTTTGAAGCATTGCTCCCCCTGAACGAAAGTCGGCATTGTGCCTACTATATTCAATCCCGATGCAATTTCTGTGTTTCATTGTCAATATGAAGCTGCAAGGGTTACAGTAAACACCCAGTGGTACGTCGCAATCTAATACTGGCCTCTCAGGAAAGGCACGTATACAGACTGTTTGAAGCATTGCTCCCCCTGAACGAAAGTCGGCATTGTGCCTACTATATTCAATCCCGATGCAATTTCTGTGTTTCATCGTCAATAAGAAGCTCCATGGGTTACAGTAAGCACCCAGTGGTGCGTCGCAATCTAATACTGGCCTCTCAGGAAAGGCACGTATACAGACTGTTTGAAGCATTGCTCCCCCTGAACGAATGTCGGTATTGTGCCTACTATATTCAATCCCGATGCATTTTCTGTGTTTCATCGTCAATATGAAGCTCCAAGGGTTACAGTAAACACCCAGTGGTACGTCGCAATCTAATACTGGCCTCTCAGGAGAGGCACGTATACAGACTGTTTGAAGTATTGCTCCCCCTGAACGAAAGTCGGTATTGTGCCTACTATATTCAATCCCGATGCAATTTCTGTGTTTCATCGTCAATATGAAGCTCCATGGGTTACAGTAAACACCCAGTGGTACGTCGCAATCTAATACTGGCCTCTCAGGAGAGGCACGTATACAGACTGTATGAAGCATTGCTCCCCCTGAACGAAAGTCGGCATTGTGCCTACTATATTCAATCCCGATGCAATTTCTGTGTTTCTTCGTCAATATGAAGCTCCAAGGGTTACAGAAAACACCCAGTGGTGCGTCGCAATCTAATACTGGCCTCTCAGGAAAGGCACGTATACAGACTGTTTGAAGCATTGCTCCCCCTGAACGAAAGTCTTCATTGTGCCTACTATATTCAATCCCGATGCAATTTCTGTGCTTCATCGTCAATATGAAACTCCAAGGGTTACAGTAAACACCCAGTGGTACGTCGCAATCGAATACTGGCCTCTCAGGAAAGGCACGTATACAGACTGTTTGAAGCATTGCTCCCCCTGAACGAAAGTCGGCATTGTGCCTACTATATTCAATCCCGATGCAATTTCTGTGTTTCTTCGTCAATATGAAGCTCCAAGGGTTACAGTAAACACCCAGTGGTGCGTTGCAATCTAATACTGGCCTCTCAGGAAAGGCACGTATACAGACTGTTTGAAGCATTGCTCCCCCTGAACGAAAGTCGGCATTGTGCCTACTATATTCAATCCCGATGCAATTTCTGTGTTTCATCGTCAATATGAAGCTCCATGGGTTACAGTAAGCACCCAGTGGTGCGTCGCAATCTAATACTGGCCTCTCAGGAAAGGCACGTATACAGACTGTTTGAAGCATTGCTCCCCCTGAACGAAAGTCGGCATTGTGCCTACTATATTCAATCCCGATGCAATTTCTGTGTTTCATCGTCAATATGAAGCTCCAAGGGTTACTATAAACACCCAGTGGTGCGTCGCAATCTAATACTGGCCTCTCAGGAAAGGCACGTATACAGACTGTTTGAAGCATTGCTCCCCCTGAACGAAAGTCGGCATTGTGCCTACTATATTCAATCCCGATGCAATTTCTGTGTTTCTTCGTCAATATGAAGCTCCAAGGGTTACAGTAAACACCCAGTGGTGCGTCGCAATCTAATACTGGCCTCTCAGGAAAGGCATGTATACAGACTGTTTGAAGCATTGCTCCCCCTGAACGAAAGTCGGCATTGTGCCTACTATATTCAATCCCGATGCAGTTTCTGTGTTTCATCGTCAATATGAAGCTCCATGGGTTAGAGTAAGCACCCAGTGGTGCGTCGCAATCTAATACTGGCCTCTCAGGAAAGGCACGTATACAGACTGTTTGAAGCATTGCTCCCCCTGAACGGAAGTCGGCATTGTGCCTACTATATTCAATCCCGATGCAATTTCTGTGTTTCATCGTAATATGAAGCTCCAAGGGTTACAGTAAACACCCAGTGGTGCGTCGCAATCTAAAACTGGCCTCTCAGGAAAGCCACGTATACAGACTGTTTGAAGCATTACTCCCCCTGGACGTAAGTCGGCATTGTGCCTACTATATTCAATCCCGATGCAATTTCTGTGTTTCATCGTCAATATGAACCTGCAAGAGTTACAGTAAACCACCAGAGGTGCGTCGCAATCTAATACTGGCCTCTCAGTAACGGCACGTATACAGACTGTTTGAAGAATTGCACCCCCTGGACGTAAGTCGGTATTGTGCCTACTATATTCAATCCCGATGCAATTTCTGTGTTTCTTCGTCAATATGAAGCTCCAAGGGTTACAGTAAACACCCATTGGTGCGTCGCAATCTAATACTGGCCTCTCAGGAAAGGCACGTATACAGACTGTTAGAAGCATTGCTCCCCCTGAATGAATGTCGGAATTGTGCCTACTATATTCAATCCCGATGCAAGTTCTGCGTTTCATCGTAAATATGAACCTCCAAGGGTTACAGTAAACACCCAGTGGTGCGTCGCACTCTAATACTGGCCTCTCAGGAAAGGCACGTATACAGACTGTTTGAAGCATTGCTCCCCCTGAACGAAAGTCGGCATTGCGCCTACTATATTCAATCCCGATGCAATTTCTGTGTTTCATCGTCAATATGAAGCTCCAAGGGTTACAGTAAACACCCAGTGGTACGTCGCAATCGAATACTGGCCTCTCAGGAAAGGCACGTATACAGACTGTTTGAAGCATTGCTCCCCCTGACCGAAAGTCGGCATTGTGCCTACTATATTCAATCCCGATGCAATTTCTGTGTTTCATCGTCAATATGAAGCTCCATGAGTTACAGTAAACATCCAGTGGTGCGTCGCAATCTAATACTGGCCTCTCAGGAAAGGCACGTATACAGACTGTTTGAAGCATTGCTCCCCCTGAACGAAAGTCGGCATTGTGCCTACTATATTCAATCCCGATGCAATTTCTGTGTTTCATCGTCAATATGAAACTCCAAGGGTTACAGTAAACACCCAGTGGTGCGTCGCACTCTAATAGTGGCCTCTCAGGAAAGGCACGTATACAGACTGTTTGAAGCATTGCTCCCCCTGAACGAAAGTCGGCATTGTGCCTACTATATTCTATCCCGATGCAATTTCTGTGTTTCATCGTCAATATGAACCTTCAAGGGTTACAGTAAACACCCAGTGGTGCGTCGCACTCTAATACTGGCCTCTCAGGAAAGGCACGTATACAGACTTTTTGAAGCATTGCTCCCCCTGAACGAAAGCCGGCATTGTGCCTACTATATTCAATCCCGATGCAATTTCTGTGTTTCATCGTCAATATGAAGCTCCAAGGGTTACAGTAAACACCCAGTGGTACGTCGCAATCTAATACTGGCCTCTCAGGAAAGGCACGTATACAGACTGTTTGAAGCATTGCTCCCCCTGAACGAAAGTCGGCATTGTGCCTACTATATTCAATCCCGATGCAATTTCTGTGTTTCATCGTCAATATGAAGCTCCATGGGTTACAGTAAACACCCAGTGGTACGTCGCAATCTAATACTGGCCTCTCAGGAAAGGCACCTATACAGACTGTTTGAAGCATTGTTCCCCCTGAACGAAAGTCGGCATTGTGCCTACTATATTCAATCCCGATGCAATTTCTGTGTTTCATCGTCAATATGAAGCTCCAAGGGTTACAGTAAACACCCAGTGGTGCGTCGCAATCTAATACTGGCCTCTCAGGAAAGGCATGTATACAGACTGTTTGAAGCATTGCTCCCCCTGAACGAAAGTCGGCATTGTGCTTACTATATTCAATCCCGATGCAGTTTCTGTGTTTCATCGTCAATATGAAGCTCCATGGGTTAGAGTAAGCACCCAGTGGTGCGTCGCAATCTAATACTGGCCTCTCAGGAAAGGCACGTATACAGACTGTTTGAAGCATTGCTCCCCCTGAACGGAAGTCGGCATTGTGCCTACTATATTCAATCCCGATGCAATTTCTGTGTTTCATCGTCAATATGAAGCTCCAAGGGTTACAGTAAACACCCAGTGGTGCGTCGCACTCTAATACTGGCCTCTCAGGAAAGGCACGTATACAGACTGTTTGAAGCATTGCTCCCCCTGAACGAAAGTCGGCATTGTGCCTACTATATTCAATCCCGATGCAATTTCTGTGTTTCATCGTCAATATGAAGCTCCAAGGGTTACAGTAAACACCCAGTGGTAAGTCGCAATCGAACACTGGCCTCTCAGGAAAGGCACGTATACAGACTGTTTGAAGCATTGCTCCCCCTGAACGAATGTCGGCATTGTGCCTACTATATTCAATCCCGATGCAATTTCTGTGTTTCATCGTCAATATGAAGCTCCATGAGTTACAGTAAACATCCAGTGGTGCGTCGCAATCTAATACTGGCCTCTCAGGAAAGGCACGTATACAGACTGTTTGAAGCATTGCTCCCCCTGAACGAAAGTCGGCATTGTGCCTACTATATTCAATCCCGATGCAATTTCTGTGTTTCATCGTCAATATGAAACTCCAAGGGTTACAGTAAACACCAAGTGGTGCGTCGCACTCTAATACTGGCCTCTCAGGAAAGGCACGTATACAGACTTTTTGAAGCATTGTTCCCCCTGAACGAAAGCCGGCATTGTGCCTACTATATTCAATCCCGATGCAATTTCTGTGTTTCATCGTCAATATGAAGCTCCAAGGGTTACAGTAAACACCCAGTGGTACGTCGCAATCTAATACTGGCCTCTCAGGAAAGGCACGTATACAGACTGTTTGAAGCATTGCTCCCCCTGAACGAAAGTCGGCATTGTGCCTACTATATTCAATCCCGATGCAATTTCTGTGTTTCATCGTCAATATGAAGCTCCATGGGTTACAGTAAACACCCAGTGGTACGTCGCTATCTAATACTGGCCTCTCAGGAAAGGCACGTATACAGACTGTTTGAAGCATTGCTCCCCCTGAACGCAAGTCGGCATTGTGCCTACTATATTCAATCCTGATGCAAATTTCTGTGTTTCTTCGTCAATATGAAGCTCCAAGGGTTACAGTAAACACCCAGTGGTGCGTCGCAATCTAATACTGGCCTCTCAGGAAAGGCATGTATACAGACTGTTTGAAGCATTGCTCACCCTGAACGAAAGTCGGCATTGTGCCTACTATATTCAATCCCGATGCAGTTTCTGTGTGTCATCGTCAATATGAAGCTCCATGGGTTAGAGTAAGCACCCAGTGGTGCGTCGCAATCTAATACTGGCCTCTCAGGAAAGGCACGTATACAGACTGTTTGAAGCATTGCTCCCCCTGAACGGAAGTCGGCATTGTGCCTACTATATTCAATCCCGATGCAATTTCTGTGTTTCATCGTCAATATGAAGCTCCAAGGGTTACAGTAAACACCCAGTGGTGCGTCGCAATCTAAAACTGGCCTCTCAGGAAAGCCACGTATACAGACTGTTTGAAGCATTACTCCCCCTGGACGTAAGTCGGCATTGTGCCTACTATATTCAATCCCGATGCAATTTCTGTGTTTCATCGTCAATATGAACCTGCAAGAGTTACAGTAAACCACCAGAGGTGCGTCGCAATCTAATACTGGCCTCTCAGTAACGGCACGTATACAGACTGTTTTAAGCATTGCTCCCCCTGTACGTAAGTCGGCATTGTGCCTACTATATTCAATCTCAATGCAATTTCTGTGTTTCATCGTCAATATGAAGCTCCAAGGGTTACAGTAAAACCCAGTGGTGCGTCGCAATCTAATACTGGCCTCTCAGGAAAGGCACGTATACAGACTGTTTGCAGCATTACTCTCCCTGGACGTAAGTCGGCATTGTGCCTACTATATTCAATCCCTATGCAATTTCTGTGTTTCATCGTCAATATGAAGCTCCAAGGGTTAAAGTAAATGCCCAGTGGTGCGTCGCAATCTAATACTGGCCTCTCAGGAAAGGCACGTATACAGACTGTTTGAAGCATTGCTCCCCTGAACGAAAGTCGGCCATGTGCCTACTATATTCAATCCCGTTGCAACTTCTGTGTTTCATCGTCAATATGAAGCTCCATGGGTTACAGTAAACACCCAGTCGTGCGTCGCAATCTAATACTGGCCTCTCAGGAAAGGCACGTATACAGACTGTTTGAAGCATTACTCACCCTGAACGAAAGTCGGCATTTTGCCTACTATATTCAATCCAGATGCAATTACTGTGTTTCATCGTCAATATGAAGCTCCAAGGGTTACAGTAAACACCCAGTGGTGCGTCGCAGTCTAATACTGACCTCTCAGGAAAGGCACGTATACAGACTTTTTGAAGCATTGCTCCCCCTGAACGAAAGCCGGCATTGTGCCTACTATATTCAATCCCGATGCAATTTCTGTGTTTCATCGTCAATATGAAGCTCCAAGGGTTACAGTAAACACCCAGTGGTACGTCGCAATCTAATACTGGCCTCTCAGGAAAGGCACGTATACAGACTGTTTGAAGCATTGCTCCCCCTGAACGAAAGTCGGCATTGTGCCTACTATATTCAATCCCGATGCAATTTCTGTGTTTCATCGTCAATATGAAGCTCCATGGGTTACAGTAAACACCCAGTGGTACGTCGCAATCTAATACTGGCCTCTCAGGAAAGGCACCTATACAGACTGTTTGAAGCATTGCTCCCCCTGAACGAAAGTCGGCATTGTGCCTACTATATTCAATCCCGATGCAATTTCTGTGTTTCTTCGTCAATATGAAGCTCCAAGGGTTACAGTAAACACCCAGTGGTGCGTCGCAATCTAATACTGGCCTCTCAGGAAAGGCATGTATACAGACTGTTTGAAGCATTGCTCCCCCTGAACGAAAGTCGGCATTGTGCTTACTATATTCAATCCCGATGCAGTTTCTGTGTTTCATCGTCAATATGAAGCTCCATGGGTTAGAGTAAGCACCCAGTGGTGCGTCGCAATCTAATACTGGCCTCTCAGGAAAGGCACGTATACAGACTGTTTGAAGCATTGCTCCCCCTGAACGGAAGTCGGCATTGTGCCTACTATATTCAATCCCGATGCAATTTCTGTGTTTCATCGTCAATATGAAGCTCCAAGGGTTACAGTAAACACCCAGTGGTGCGTCGCACTCTAATACTGGCCTCTCAGGAAAGGCACGTATACAGACTGTTTGAAGCATTGCTCCCCCTGAACGAAAGTCGGCATTGTGCCTACTATATTCAATCCCGATGCAATTTCTGTGTTTCATCGTCAATATGAAGCTCCAAGGGTTACAGTAAACACCCAGTGGTAAGTCGCAATCGAACACTGGCCTCTCAGGAAAGGCACGTATACAGACTGTTTGAAGCATTGCTCCCCCTGAACGAAAGTCGGCATTGTGCCTACTATATTCAATCCCGATGCAATTTCTGTGTTTCATCGTCAATATGAAGCTCCATGAGTTACAGTAAACATCCAGTGGTGCGTCGCAATCTAATACTGGCCTCTCAGGAAAGGCACGTATACAGACTGTTTGAAGCATTGCTCCCCCTGAACGAAAGTCGGCATTGTGCCTACTATATTCAATCCCGATGCAATTTCTGTGTTTCATCGTCAATATGAAACTCCAAGGGTTACAGTAAACACCAAGTGGTGCGTCGCACTCTAATACTGGCCTCTCAGGAAAGGCACGTATACAGACTTTTTGAAGCATTGTTCCCCCTGAACGAAAGCCGGCATTGTGCCTACTATATTCAATCCCGATGCAATTTCTGTGTTTCATCGTCAATATGAAGCTCCAAGGGTTACAGTAAACACCCAGTGGTACGTCGCAATCTAATACTGGCCTCTCAGGAAAGGCACGTATACAGACTGTTTGAAGCATTGCTCCCCCTGAGCGAAAGTCGGCATTGTGCCTACTATATTCAATCCCGATGCAATTTCTGTGTTTCATCGTCAATATGAAGCTCCATGGGTTACAGTAAACACCCAGTGGTACGTCGCTATCTAATACTGGCCTCTCAGGAAAGGCACGTATACAGACTGTTTGAAGCATTGCTCCCCCTGAACGCAAGTCGGCATTGTGCCTACTATATTCAATCCTGATGCAAATTTCTGTGTTTCTTCGTCAATATGAAGCTCCAAGGGTTACAGTAAACACCCAGTGGTGCGTCGCAATCTAATACTGGCCTCTCAGGAAAGGCATGTATACAGACTGTTTGAAGCATTGCTCACCCTGAACGAAAGTCGGCATTGTGCCTACTATATTCAATCCCGATGCAGTTTCTGTGTGTCATCGTCAATATGAAGCTCCATGGGTTAGAGTAAGCACCCAGTGGTGCGTCGCAATCTAATACTGGCCTCTCAGGAAAGGCACGTATACAGACTGTTTGAAGCATTGCTCCCCCTGAACGGAAGTCGGCATTGTGCCTACTATATTCAATCCCGATGCAATTTCTGTGTTTCATCGTCAATATGAAGCTCCAAGGGTTACAGTAAACACCCAGTGGTGCGTCGCAATCTAAAACTGGCCTCTCAGGAAAGCCACGTATACAGACTGTTTGAAGCATTACTCCCCCTGGACGTAAGTCGGCATTGTGCCTACTATATTCAATCCCGATGCAATTTCTGTGTTTCATCGTCAATATGAACCTGCAAGAGTTACAGTAAACCACCAGAGGTGCGTCGCAATCTAATACTGGCCTCTCAGTAACGGCACGTATACAGACTGTTTTAAGCATTGCTCCCCCTGTACGTAAGTCGGCATTGTGCCTACTATATTCAATCTCAATGCAATTTCTGTGTTTCATCGTCAATATGAAGCTCCAAGGGTTACAGTAAAACCCAGTGGTGCGTCGCAATCTAATACTGGCCTCTCAGGAAAGGCACGTATACAGACTGTTTGCAGCATTACTCTCCCTGGACGTAAGTCGGCATTGTGCCTACTATATTCAATCCCTATGCAATTTCTGTGTTTCATCGTCAATATGAAGCTCCAAGGGTTAAAGTAAATGCCCAGTGGTGCGTCGCAATCTAATACTGGCCTCTCAGGAAAGGCACGTATACAGACTGTTTGAAGCATTGCTCCCCTGAACGAAAGTCGGCCATGTGCCTACTATATTCAATCCCGTTGCAATTTCTGTGTTTCATCGTCAATATGAAGCTCCATGGGTTACAGTAAACACCCAGTCGTGCGTCGCAATCTAATACTGGCCTCTCAGGAAAGGCACGTATACAGACTGTTTGAAGCATTACTCACCCTGAACGAAAGTCGGCATTTTGCCTACTATATTCAATCCAGATGCAATTACTGTGTTTCATCGTCAATATGAAGCTCCAAGGGTTACAGTAAACACCCAGTGGTGCGTCGCAGTCTAATACTGACCTCTCAGGAAAGGCACGTATACAGACTGTTTGAAGCATTGCTCCCCTGAACGAAAGTCGGCCATGTGCCTACTATATTCAATCCCGATGCAATTTCTGTGTTTCATCGTCAATATGAAGCTCCAAGGGTTACAGTAAACACCCAGTGGTGCGTCGCAATCTTATACTGGCCTCTCAGGAAAGGCACGTATACAGACTGTTTGAACATTGCTCCCCCTGAACGAAAGTCGGCATTGTGCCTACTATATTCAATCCCGATGCAATTTCTGTGTTTCATCGTCAATATGAAGCTCCATGGGTTACAGTAAACACCCAGTGGTGCGTCGCAATCTAATACTGGCCTCTCAGGAAAGGCACGTATACAGACGGTTTGAAGCATTGCTGCCCCTGAACGAAAGTCGGCATTGTGCCTACTATATTCAATCCCGATGGAATTTCTGTGTTTCATCGTCAGTATAAATCCCCATGGGTTACAGTAGACACCCAGTGGTGTGTCGAAAACTAATACTGGCCTCTCAGGAAAGGCACGTATACAGACTGTTTGAAGCATTGCTCCCCCTGAACGAAAGTCGGCATTGTGCCTACTATATTCAATCCCGATGAAATTTCTGTGTTTCTTCGTCAATATGAAGCTCCAAGGGTTACAGTAAACATCCAGTGGTGCGTCGCAATCTAATACTGGCCTCTCAGGAAAGGCACGTATACAGACTGTTTGAAGCATTGCTCCCCCTGAACGAAAGTCGGCATTGTGCCTACTATATTCAATCCCGATGCAATTTCTGTGTTTCATCGTCAATATGAAACTCCAAGGGTTACAGTAAACACCCAGTGGTGCGTCGCACTCTAATAGTGGCCTCTCAGGAAAGGCACGTATACAGACTGTTTGAAGCATTGCTCCCCCTGAACGAAAGTCGGCATTGTGCCTACTATATTCTATCCCGATGCAATTTCTGTGTTTCATCGTCAATATGAACCTTCAAGGGTTACAGTAAACACCCAGTGGTGCGTCGCACTCTAATACTGGCCTCTCAGGAAAGGCACGTATACAGACTTTTTGAAGCATTGCTCCCCCTGAACGAAAGCCGGCATTGTGCCTACTATATTCAATCCCGATGCAATTTCTGTGTTTCATCGTCAATATGAAGCTCCAAGGGTTACAGTAAACACCCAGTGGTACGTCGCAATCTAATACTGGCCTCTCAGGAAAGGCACGTATACAGACTGTTTGAAGCATTGCTCCCCCTGAACGAAAGTCGGCATTGTGCCTACTATATTCAATCCCGATGCAATTTCTGTGTTTCATCGTCAATATGAAGCTCCATGGGTTACAGTAAACACCCAGTGGTACGTCGCAATCTAATACTGGCCTCTCAGGAAAGGCACCTATACAGACTGTTTGAAGCATTGCTCCCCCTGAACGAAAGTCGGCATTGTGCCTACTATATTCAATCCCGATGCAATTTCTGTGTTTCATCGTCAATATGAAGCTCCAAGGGTTACAGTAAACACCCAGTGGTGCGTCGCAATCTAATACTGGCCTCTCAGGAAAGGCATGTATACAGACTGTTTGAAGCATTGCTCCCCCTGAACGAAAGTCGGCATTGTGCTTACTATATTCAATCCCGATGCAGTTTCTGTGTTTCATCGTCAATATGAAGCTCCATGGGTTAGAGTAAGCACCCAGTGGTGCGTCGCAATCTAATACTGGCCTCTCAGGAAAGGCACGTATACAGACTGTTTGAAGCATTGCTCCCCCTGAACGGAAGTCGGCATTGTGCCTACTATATTCAATCCCGATGCAATTTCTGTGTTTCATCGTCAATATGAAGCTCCAAGGGTTACAGTAAACACCCAGTGGTGCGTCGCACTCTAATACTGGCCTCTCAGGAAAGGCACGTATACAGACTGTTTGAAGCATTGCTCCCCCTGAACGAAAGTCGGCATTGTGCCTACTATATTCAATCCCGATGCAATTTCTGTGTTTCATCGTCAATATGAAGCTCCAAGGGTTACAGTAAACACCCAGTGGTAAGTCGCAATCGAACACTGGCCTCTCAGGAAAGGCACGTATACAGACTGTTTGAAGCATTGCTCCCCCTGAACGAATGTCGGCATTGTGCCTACTATATTCAATCCCGATGCAATTTCTGTGTTTCATCGTCAATATGAAGCTCCATGAGTTACAGTAAACATCCAGTGGTGCGTCGCAATCTAATACTGGCCTCTCAGGAAAGGCACGTATACAGACTGTTTGAAGCATTGCTCCCCCTGAACGAAAGTCGGCATTGTGCCTACTATATTCAATCCCGATGCAATTTCTGTGTTTCATCGTCAATATGAAACTCCAAGGGTTACAGTAAACACCAAGTGGTGCGTCGCACTCTAATACTGGCCTCTCAGGAAAGGCACGTATACAGACTTTTTGAAGCATTGTTCCCCCTGAACGAAAGCCGGCATTGTGCCTACTATATTCAATCCCGATGCAATTTCTGTGTTTCATCGTCAATATGAAGCTCCAAGGGTTACAGTAAACACCCAGTGGTACGTCGCAATCTAATACTGGCCTCTCAGGAAAGGCACGTATACAGACTGTTTGAAGCATTGCTCCCCCTGAACGAAAGTCGGCATTGTGCCTACTATATTCAATCCCGATGCAATTTCTGTGTTTCATCGTCAATATGAAGCTCCATGGGTTACAGTAAACACCCAGTGGTACGTCGCTATCTAATACTGGCCTCTCAGGAAAGGCACGTATACAGACTGTTTGAAGCATTGCTCCCCCTGAACGCAAGTCGGCATTGTGCCTACTATATTCAATCCTGATGCAAATTTCTGTGTTTCTTCGTCAATATGAAGCTCCAAGGGTTACAGTAAACACCCAGTGGTGCGTCGCAATCTAATACTGGCCTCTCAGGAAAGGCATGTATACAGACTGTTTGAAGCATTGCTCACCCTGAACGAAAGTCGGCATTGTGCCTACTATATTCAATCCCGATGCAGTTTCTGTGTGTCATCGTCAATATGAAGCTCCATGGGTTAGAGTAAGCACCCAGTGGTGCGTCGCAATCTAATACTGGCCTCTCAGGAAAGGCACGTATACAGACTGTTTGAAGCATTGCTCCCCCTGAACGGAAGTCGGCATTGTGCCTACTATATTCAATCCCGATGCAATTTCTGTGTTTCATCGTCAATATGAAGCTCCAAGGGTTACAGTAAACACCCAGTGGTGCGTCGCAATCTAAAACTGGCCTCTCAGGAAAGCCACGTATACAGACTGTTTGAAGCATTACTCCCCCTGGACGTAAGTCGGCATTGTGCCTACTATATTCAATCCCGATGCAATTTCTGTGTTTCATCGTCAATATGAACCTGCAAGAGTTACAGTAAACCACCAGAGGTGCGTCGCAATCTAATACTGGCCTCTCAGTAACGGCACGTATACAGACTGTTTTAAGCATTGCTCCCCCTGTACGTAAGTCGGCATTGTGCCTACTATATTCAATCTCAATGCAATTTCTGTGTTTCATCGTCAATATGAAGCTCCAAGGGTTACAGTAAAACCCAGTGGTGCGTCGCAATCTAATACTGGCCTCTCAGGAAAGGCACGTATACAGACTGTTTGCAGCATTACTCTCCCTGGACGTAAGTCGGCATTGTGCCTACTATATTCAATCCCTATGCAATTTCTGTGTTTCATCGTCAATATGAAGCTCCAAGGGTTAAAGTAAATGCCCAGTGGTGCGTCGCAATCTAATACTGGCCTCTCAGGAAAGGCACGTATACAGACTGTTTGAAGCATTGCTCCCCTGAACGAAAGTCGGCCATGTGCCTACTATATTCAATCCCGTTGCAATTTCTGTGTTTCATCGTCAATATGAAGCTCCATGGGTTACAGTAAACACCCAGTCGTGCGTCGCAATCTAATACTGGCCTCTCAGGAAAGGCACGTATACAGACTGTTTGAAGCATTACTCACCCTGAACGAAAGTCGGCATTTTGCCTACTATATTCAATCCAGATGCAATTACTGTGTTTCATCGTCAATATGAAGCTCCATGGGTTACAGTAAACACCCAGTGGTGCGTCGCAGTCTAATACTGACCTCTCAGGAAAGGCACGTATACAGACTTTTTGAAGCATTGCTCCCCCTGAACGAAAGCCGGCATTGTGCCTACTATATTCAATCCCGATGCAATTTCTGTGTTTCATCGTCAATATGAAGCTCCAAGGGTTACAGTAAACACCCAGTGGTACGTCGCAATCTAATACTGGCCTCTCAGGAAAGGCACGTATACAGACTGTTTGAAGCATTGCTCCCCCTGAACGAAAGTCGGCATTGTGCCTACTATATTCAATCCCGATGCAATTTCTGTGTTTCATCGTCAATATGAAGCTCCATGGGTTACAGTAAACACCCAGTGGTACGTCGCAATCTAATACTGGCCTCTCAGGAAAGGCACCTATACAGACTGTTTGAAGCATTGCTCCCCCTGAACGAAAGTCGGCATTGTGCCTACTATATTCAATCCCGATGCAATTTCTGTGTTTCTTCGTCAATATGAAGCTCCAAGGGTTACAGTAAACACCCAGTGGTGCGTCGCAATCTAATACTGGCCTCTCAGGAAAGGCATGTATACAGACTGTTTGAAGCATTGCTCCCCCTGAACGAAAGTCGGCATTGTGCTTACTATATTCAATCCCGATGCAGTTTCTGTGTTTCATCGTCAATATGAAGCTCCATGGGTTAGAGTAAGCACCCAGTGGTGCGTCGCAATCTAATACTGGCCTCTCAGGAAAGGCACGTATACAGACTGTTTGAAGCATTGCTCCCCCTGAACGGAAGTCGGCATTGTGCCTACTATATTCAATCCCGATGCAATTTCTGTGTTTCATCGTCAATATGAAGCTCCAAGGGTTACAGTAAACACCCAGTGGTGCGTCGCACTCTAATACTGGCCTCTCAGGAAAGGCACGTATACAGACTGTTTGAAGCATTGCTCCCCCTGAACGAAAGTCGGCATTGTGCCTACTATATTCAATCCCGATGCAATTTCTGTGTTTCATCGTCAATATGAAGCTCCAAGGGTTACAGTAAACACCCAGTGGTAAGTCGCAATCGAACACTGGCCTCTCAGGAAAGGCACGTATACAGACTGTTTGAAGCATTGCTCCCCCTGAACGAAAGTCGGCATTGTGCCTACTATATTCAATCCCGATGCAATTTCTGTGTTTCATCGTCAATATGAAGCTCCATGAGTTACAGTAAACATCCAGTGGTGCGTCGCAATCTAATACTGGCCTCTCAGGAAAGGCACGTATACAGACTGTTTGAAGCATTGCTCCCCCTGAACGAAAGTCGGCATTGTACCTACTACATTCAATCCCGATGCAATTTCTGTGTTTCATCGTCAATATGAAACTCCAAGGGTTACAGTAAACACCAAGTGGTGCGTCGCACTCTAATACTGGCCTCTCAGGAAAGGCACGTATACAGACTTTTTGAAGCATTGTTCCCCCTGAACGAAAGCCGGCATTGTGCCTACTATATTCAATCCCGATGCAATTTCTGTGTTTCATCGTCAATATGAAGCTCCAAGGGTTACAGTAAACACCCAGTGGTACGTCGCAATCTAATACTGGCCTCTCAGGAAAGGCACGTATACAGACTGTTTGAAGCATTGCTCCCCCTGAACGAAAGTCGGCATTGTGCCTACTATATTCAATCCCGATGCAATTTCTGTGTTTCATCGTCAATATGAAGCTCCATGGGTTACAGTAAACACCCAGTGGTACGTCGCTATCTAATACTGGCCTCTCAGGAAAGGCACGTATACAGACTGTTTGAAGCATTGCTCCCCCTGAACGCAAGTCGGCATTGTGCCTACTATATTCAATCCTGATGCAAATTTCTGTGTTTCTTCGTCAATATGAAGCTCCAAGGGTTACAGTAAACACCCAGTGGTGCGTCGCAATCTAATACTGGCCTCTCAGGAAAGGCATGTATACAGACTGTTTGAAGCATTGCTCACCCTGAACGAAAGTCGGCATTGTGCCTACTATATTCAATCCCGATGCAGTTTCTGTGTCTCATCGTCAATATGAAGCTCCATGGGTTAGAGTAAGCACCCAGTGGTGCGTCGCAATCTAATACTGGCCTCTCAGGAAAGGCACGTATACAGACTGTTTGAAGCATTGCTCCCCCTGAACGGAAGTCGGCATTGTGCCTACTATATTCAATCCCGATGCAATTTCTGTGTTTCATCGTCAATATGAAGCTCCAAGGGTTACAGTAAACACCCAGTGGTGCGTCGCAATCTAAAACTGGCCTCTCAGGAAAGCCACGTATACAGACTGTTTGAAGCATTACTCCCCCTGGACGTAAGTCGGCATTGTGCCTACTATATTCAATCCCGATGCAATTTCTGTGTTTCATCGTCAATATGAACCTGCAAGAGTTACAGTAAACCACCAGAGGTGCGTCGCAATCTAATACTGGCCTCTCAGTAACGGCACGTATACAGACTGTTTTAAGCATTGCTCCCCCTGTACGTAAGTCGGCATTGTGCCTACTATATTCAATCTCAATGCAATTTCTGTGTTTCATCGTCAATATGAAGCTCCAAGGGTTACAGTAAAACCCAGTGGTGCGTCGCAATCTAATACTGGCCTCTCAGGAAAGGCACGTATACAGACTGTTTGCAGCATTACTCTCCCTGGACGTAAGTCGGCATTGTGCCTACTATATTCAATCCCTATGCAATTTCTGTGTTTCATCGTCAATATGAAGCTCCAAGGGTTAAAGTAAATGCCCAGTGGTGCGTCGCAATCTAATACTGGCCTCTCAGGAAAGGCACGTATACAGACTGTTTGAAGCATTGCTCCCCTGAACGAAAGTCGGCCATGTGCCTACTATATTCAATCCCGTTGCAATTTCTGTGTTTCATCGTCAATATGAAGCTCCATGGGTTACAGTAAACACCCAGTCGTGCGTCGCAATCTAATACTGGCCTCTCAGGAAAGGCACGTATACAGACTGTTTGAAGCATTACTCACCCTGAACGAAAGTCGGCATTTTGCCTACTATATTCAATCCAGATGCAATTACTGTGTTTCATCGTCAATATGAAGCTCCAAGGGTTACAGTAAACACCCAGTGGTGCGTCGCAGTCTAATACTGACCTCTCAGGAAAGGCACGTATACAGACTGTTTGAAGCATTGCTCCCCTGAACGAAAGTCGGCCATGTGCCTACTATATTCAATCCCGATGCAATTTCTGTGTTTCATCGTCAATATGAAGCTCCAAGGGTTACAGTAAACACCCAGTGGTGCGTCGCAATCTTATACTGGCCTCTCAGGAAAGGCACGTATACAGACTGTTTGAACATTGCTCCCCCTGAACGAAAGTCGGCATTGTGCCTACTATATTCAATCCCGATGCAATTTCTGTGTTTCATCGTCAATATGAAGCTCCATGGGTTACAGTAAACACCCAGTGGTGCGTCGCAATCTAATACTGGCCTCTCAGGAAAGGCACGTATACAGACGGTTTGAAGCATTGCTGCCCCTGAACGAAAGTCGGCATTGTGCCTACTATATTCAATCCCGATGGAATTTCTGTGTTTCATCGACAGTATAAATCCCCATGGGTTACAGTAGACACCCAGTGGTGTGTCGAAAACTAATACTGGCCTCTCAGGAAAGGCACGTATACAGACTGTTTGAAGCATTGCTCCCCCTGAACGAAAGTCGGCATTGTGCCTACTATATTCAATCCCGATGAAATTTCTGTGTTTCTTCGTCAATATGAAGCTCCAAGGGTTACAGTAAACACCCAGTGGTGCGTCGCAATCTAATACTGGCCTCTCAGGAAAGGCACGTATACAGACTGTTTGAAGCATTGCTCCCCCTGAACGAATGTCGGCATTGTGCCTACTATATTCAATCCCGATGCAAGTTCTGTGTTTCATCGTAAATATGAACCTCCAAGGGTTACAGTAAACACCCAGTGGTGCGTCGCACTCTAATACTGGCCTCTCAGGAAAGGCACGTATACAGACTGTTTGAAGCATTGCTCCCCCTGAACGAAAGTCGGTATTGTGCCTACTATATTCAATCCCGATGCAATTTCTGTGTTTCATCGTCAATATGAAGCTCCAAGGGTTACAGTAAACACCCAGTGGTACGTCGCAATCTAATACTGGCCTCTCAGGAGAGGCACGTATACAGACTGTTTGAAGCATTGCCCCCCCTGAACGAAAGTCGGCATTGTGCCTACTATATTCAATCCAGATGCAATTTCTGTGTTTCATCGTCAATATGAAGCTCCATGGGTTACAGTAAACACCCAGTGGTACGTCGCAATCTAATACTGGCCTCACAGGAAACACACGTATACAGACTGTATGAAGCATTGCTCCCCCTGAACGAAAGTCGGCATTGTGCCTACTATATTCAATCCCGATGCAATTTCTGTGTTTCTTCGTCAATATGAAGCTCCAAGGGTTACAGTAAACACCCAGTGGTGCGTTGCAATCTAATACTGGCCTCTCAGGAAAGGCACGTATACAGACTGTTTGAAGCATTGCTCCCCCTGAACGAAAGTCGGCATTGTGCCTAGTAAATTCAATCCCGATGCAATTTCTGTGTTTCATCGTCAATATGAAGCTCCATGGGTTACAGTAAGCACCCAGTGGTGCGTCGCAATCTAATACTGGCCTCTCAGGAAAGGCACGTATACAGACTGTTTGAAGCATTGCTCCCCCTGAACGAAAGTCGGCATTGTGCCTACTATATTCTATCCCGATGCAATTTCTGTGTTTCATAGTCAATATGAACCTCCAAGGGTTACAGTAAACACCCAGTGGTGCGTCGCACTCTAATACTGGCCTCTCAGGAAAGGCACGTATACAGACTTTTTGAAGCATTGCTCCCCCTGAACGAAAGCCGGCATTGTGCCTACTATATTCAATCCCGATATAATTTCTGTGTTTCATCGTCAATATGAAGCTCCAAGGGTTACAGTAAACACCCAGTGGTACGTCGCAATCTAATACTGGCCTCTCAGGAAAGGCACGTATACAGACTGTTTGAAGCATTGCTCCCCCTGAACGAAAGTCGGCATTGTGCCTACTATATTCAATCCCGATGCAATTTCTGTGTTTCATCGTCAATAAGAAGCTCCATGGGTTACAGTAAGCACCCAGTGGTGCGTCGCAATCTAATACTGGCCTCTCAGGAAAGGGACGTATACAGACTGTTTGAAGCATTGCTCCCCCTGAACGAAAGTCGGTATTGTGCCTACTATATTCAATCCCGATGCAATTTCTGTGCTTCATCGTCAATATGAAACTCCAAGGGTTACAGTAAACACCCAGTGGTGCGTCGCACTCTAATACTGGCCTCTCAGGAAAGGCACGTATACAGACTTTTTGAAGCATTGCTCCCCCTGAACGAAAGCCGGCATTGTGCCTACTATATTCAATCCCGATATAATTTCTGTGTTTCATCGTCAATATGAAGCTCCAAGGGTTACAGTAAACACCCAGTGGTACGTCGCAATCTAATACTGGCCTCTCAGGAAAGGCACGTATACAGACTGTTTGAAGCATTGCTCCCCCTGAACGAAAGTCGGCATTGTGCCTACTATATTCAATCCCGATGCAATTTCTGTGTTTCATCGTCAATAAGAAGCTCCATGGGTTACAGTAAGCACCCAGTGGTGCGTCGCAATCTAATACTGGCCTCTCAGGAAAGGCACGTATACAGACTGTTTGAAGCATTGCTCCCCCTGAACGAAAGTCGGTATTGTGCCTACTATATTCAATCCCGATGCAATTTCTGTGTTTCATCGTCAATATGAAGCTCCAAGGGTTACAGTAAACACCCAGTGGTACGTCGCAATCTAATACTGGCCTCTCAGGAGAGGCACGTATACATACTGTTTGAAGCATTGCTCCCCCTGAACGAAAGTCGGCATTGTGCCTACTATATTCAATCCCGATGCAATTTCTGTGTTCCATCGTCAATATGAACCTCCAAGGGTTACAGTAAATACCCAGTGGTGCGTCGCAATCTAATACTGGCCTCTCAGGAAAGGCACATATACAGACTGTTTGAAGCATTGCTCCCCCTGAACGAATGTCGGCATTGTGCCTACTATATTCAATCCCAATGCAATTTCTGTGCTTCATCGTCAATATGAAACTCCAAGGGTTACAGTAAACACCCAGTGGTACGTCGCAATCGAATACTGGCCTCTCAGGAAAGGCACGTATACAGACTGTTTGAAGCATTGCTCCCCCTGAACGAAAGTCGGCATTGTGCCTACTATATTCAATCCCGATGCAATTTCTGTGTTTCATCGTCAATAAGAAGCTCCATGGGTTACAGTAAGCACCCAGTGGTGCGTCGCAATCTAATACTGGCCTCTCAGGAAATGCACGTAATCAGACTGTTTGAAGCATTGCTCCCCCTGAACGAAAGTCGGTATTGTGCCTACTATATTCAATCCCGATGCAATTTCTGTGTTTCATCGTCAATATGAAGCTCCATGGGTTACAGTAAACACCCAGTGGTACGTCGCAATCTAATACTGGCCTCTCAGGAAAGGCACGTATACAGACTGTATGAAGCATTGCTCCCCCTGAACGAAAGTCGGCATTGTGCCTACTATATTCAATCCCGATGCAATTTCTGTGTTTCTTCGTCAATATGAAGCTCTAAGGGTTACAGTAAACACCCAGTGGTGCGTCGCAATCTAATACTGGCCTCTCAGGAAAGGCACGTATACAGACTGTTTGAAGCATTGCTCCCCCTGAACGAATGTCGGCATTATGCCTACTATATTCAATCCCGATGCAATTTCTGTGCTTCATCGTCAATATGAAACTCCAAGGGTTACAGTAAGCACCCAGTGGTACGTCGCAATCGAATACTGGCCTCTCAGGAAAGGCACGTATACAGACTGTTTGAAGCATTGCTCCCCATGAACGAAAGTCGGCATTGTGCCTACTATATTCAATCCCGATGCAATTTCTGTGTTTCTTCGTCAATATGAAGCTCCAAGGGTTACAGTAAACACCCAGTGGTGCGTTGCAATCTAATACTGGCCTCTCAGGAAAGGCACGTATACAGACTGTTTGAAGCATTGCTCCCCCTGAAAGAAAGTCGGCATTTGGCCTACTATATTCAATCCCGATGCAATTTCTGTGTTTCATCGTCAATATGAAGCTCCATGGGTTACAGTAAGCACCCAGTGGTGCGTCGCAATCTAATACTGGCCTCTCAGGAAAGGCACGTATACAGACTGTTTGAAGCATTGCTCCCCCTGAACGAAAGTCGGCATTGTGCCTACTATATTCAATCCCGATGCAATTTCTGTGTTTCATCGTCAATATGAAGCTCCAAGGGTTACAGTAAACACCCAGTGGTGCGTCGCAATCTAATACTGGCCTCTCAGGAAAGGCACGTATACAGACTGTTTGAAGCATTGCTCCCCCTGAACGAAAGTCGGCATTGTGCCTACTATATTCAATCCCGATGCAATTTCTGTGTTTCATCGTCAATATGGAGCTTCATGAGTTACAGTAAACATCCAGTGGTGCGTCGCTATCTAATACTAGCCTCTCAGAAAAGGCACGTATACAGACTGTTTGAAGAATTGCTCCCCCTGAACGAAAGTCGGCATTGTGCCTACTATATTCTATCCCGATGCAATTTCTGTGTTTCATCGTCAATATGAACCTCCAAGGGTTACAGTAAACACCCAGTGGTGCGTCGCACTCTAATACTGGCCTCTCAGGAAAGGCACGTATACAGACTTTTTGAAGCATTGCTCCCCCTGAACGAAAGCCGGCATTGTGCCTACTATATTCAATCCCGATGCAATTTCTGTGTTTCATCGTCAATATGAAGCTCCAAGGGTTACAGTAAACACCCAGTGGTACGTCGCAATCTAATACTGGCCTCTCAGGAAAGGCACGTATACAGACTGTTTGAAGCATTGCTCCCCCTGAACGAAAGTCGGCATTGTGCCTACTATATTCAATCCCGATGCAATTTCTTTGTTTCATCGTCAATATGAAGCTCCATGGGTTACATTAAACACCCAGTGGTACGTCGCTATCTAATACTGGCCTCTCAGGAAAGGCATCTATACAGACTGTTTGAAGCATTGCTCCCCCTGAACGAAAGTCGGCATTGTGCCTACTATATTCAATCCCGATGCAATTTCTGTGTTTCTTCGTCAATATGAAGCTCCAGGGGTTACAGTAAACACCCAGTGGTGCGTCGCAATCTAATACTGGCCTCTCAGGAAAGGCATGTATACAGACTGTTTGAAGCATTGCTCCCCCTGAACGAAAGTCGGCATTGTGCCTACTATATTCAATCCCGATGCAGTTTCTGTGTTTCATCGTCAATATGAAGCTCCATGGGTTAGAGTAAGCACCCAGTGGTGCGTCGCAATCTAATACTGGCCTCTCAGGAAAGGCACGTATACAGACTGTTTGAAGCATTGCTCCCCCTGAACGGAAGTCGGCATTGTGCCTACTATATTCAATCCCGATGCAATTTCTGTGTTTCATCGTCAATATGAAGCTCCAAATGTTACAGTAAACACCCAGTGGTGCGTCGCAATCTAAAACTGGCCTCTCAGGAAAGCCACGTATACAGACTGTTTGAAGCATTACTCCCCCTGGACGTAGGTCGGCATTGTGCCTACTATATTCAATCCCGATGCAATTTCTGTGTTTCATCGTCAATATGAACCTGCAAGAGTTACAGTAAACCACCAGAGGTGCGTCGCAATCTAATACTGGCCTCTCAGTAACGGCACGTATACAGACTGATTGAAGCATTGCTCCCCCTGGACGTAAGTCGGTATTGTGCCTACTATATTCAATCTCAATGCAATTTCTGTGTTTCATCGTCAATATGAAGCTCCAAGGGTTACAGTAAAACCCAGTGGTGCGTCGCAATCTAATACTGGCCTCTCAGGAAAGGCACGTATACAGACTGTTTGCAGCATTACTCTCCCTGGACGTAAGTCGGAATTGTGCCTACTATATTCAATCCCGATGCAATTTCTGTGTTTCATCGTCAATATGAAGCTCCAAGGGTTACAGTAAATGCCCAGTGGTGCGTCGCAATCTAATAGTGGCCTTTTAGGAAAAGCACGTATACAGACTGTTTGAAGCGTTACTCCCCCTGGACGTAAGTCGGCTTTGTGCTTACTATATTCAATCCCGATGCAATTTCTGTCTCTTATTCTCAATATGAATTTACAAGGGTTACAGTAAACACCCAGTGGTGCGTCGCAATCTAATACTGGCCTCACAGTAACGGCATGTATACAGACTGTTTGAAGCATTGCTCCCCCTGGACGTAAGTCTGCATTGTGCCTTCTATATTCAATCCCGATGCAATTTCTGTGTTTCATCGTCAATATGAAGCTCCAAGGGTTACAGTAAACACCTAGTGGTGCGTCGCAATCTAATACTGGCCTCTCAGGAAAGGCACGTATCCAGACTGATTGAAGCATTACTCCCCCTTACGTAAGTCGGCATTGTGCCTACTATATTCAATCTCAATGCAATTTCTGTGTTTCATCGTCAATATGAAGCTCCAAGGGTTACAGTAAAACCCAGTGGTGCGTCGCAATCTAATACTGGCCTCTCAGGAAAGGCACGTATATAGACTGTTTGCAGCATTACTCTCCCTGGACGTAAGTCGGCATTGTGCCTACTATATTCAATCCCGATGCAATTTCTGTGTTTCATCGTCAGTATGAAGCTCCAAGGGTTACAGTAAATGCCCAGTGGTGCGTCGCAATCTAATACTGGCCTTTTAGGAAAAGCACGTATACAGACTGTTTGAAGCGTTACTCCCCCTGGACGTAAGTCGGCATTGTGCTTACTATATTCAATCCCGATGCAATTTCTGTCTTTTATTCTCAATATGAATTTCCAAGGGTTACAGTAAACACCCAGTGGTGCGTCGCAATCTAATACTGGCCTCACAGTAACGGCATGTATACAGACTGTTTGAAGCATTGCTCCCCCTGGACGTAAGTCAGCATTGTGCCTTCTATATTCAATCCCGATGCAATTTCTGTTTTTCATCGTCAATATGAAGCTCCAAGGGATACAGTAAACACCCAGTGGTGCGTCGCAATCTAATACTGGACTCTCAGTAACGGCACTTATACAGACTGTTTAAACCATTGCTCCCTGAGGACGTAAGTCGGCATTGTGCCTACTATATTCAATCCCGATTCAATATCTGTGTTTCATCGTCAATATGAAGTTCCAAGGGTTACAGTAAACACCCAGTGGTGCGTCGCCAACTAATACTGGCCTCTTAGTAAAGGCACGTAAACAGACTGTTTGAAGCATTGCTCCCCCTGGACGTAAGTCGGCATTGTGAGTACTATATTCAATCCCGATGCAATTTCTGTGTTTCATCGTCAATATGAAACTCCAAGGGTGGCAGTAAACCCCCGTGGTGCGTCGCAATCTAATACTGGCCTCTCAGGAAAGGCACGTATACAGACTGTTTGAAGCAATGCTCCCCCTGAACGAAAGTCGCCATTGTGCCTACTATATTCAATCCTGATGCAATTTCTGTGTTTCATCGTCAATATGAAGCTCCAAGGGTTACAGTAAACACCCAGTGGTACGTCTTAATCTAATACTGGCCTCTCAGGAAAGGCATGTATACAGACTGTTTGAAGCATTGCTCCCCCTGAACGAAAGTCGGCATTGTGCCTACTATATTCAATCCCGATGCAATTTCTGTGTTTCATCGTCAACATGAAGCTCCATGAGTTACAGTAAACATCCAGTGGTGCGTCGCAATATAATACTGGCCTCTCAGGAAAGGCACGTATACAGACTGTTTGAAGCATTGCTCCCCCTGAACGAAAGTCGGCATTGTGCCTACTATATTCAATCCATATGCAATTTCTGTGTTTCATCGTCAATATGAAGCTCCAAGAGTTACAGTAAACACCCAGTGGTGCGTCGCACTCTAATACTGGCCTCTCAGGAAAGGCACGTATACAGACTGTTTGAAGCATTGCTCCCCCTGAACGAAAGTCGGCATTGTGCCTACTATATTCAATCCCGATGCAATTTCTGTGTTTCATCGTCAATATGAAGTTCCAAGGGTTACAGTAAACACCCAGTGGTGCGTCGCAATCTAATACTGGCCTCTTAGTAACGGCACGTAAACAGACTGTTTGAAGCATTGCTCCCCCTGGACGTAAGTCGGCATTGTGACTACTATATTCAATCCCGATCCAATTTCTGTGTTTCATCGTCAATATGAGACTCCAAGGGTGGCAGTAAACCCCCGTGGTGCGTCGCAATCTAATACTGGCCTCTCAGGAAAGGCACGTATACAGACTGTTTGAAGCATTACTCCCCCTGAACGAAAGTCGGCATTGTGCCTACTATATTCAATCCCGATGCAATATCTGTGTTTCATCGTCAATATGAAGATCCAAGGGTTACAGTAAACACCCAGTGGTGCTACGCAATATAATACTGGCCTCTCAGGAAAGGCACGTATACAGACTGTTTGAAGCATTGCTCCCCCTGAACGAAAGTCGGCATTGTGCCTACTATATTCAATCCCGATGGAATTTCTGTGTTTCTTCGTCAATATGAAGCTCCATGGGTTACAGTAATCACCCAGTGGTGCGTCGCAATGTAATACTGGCCTCTCAGGAAAGGCACGTATAGAGACTGTTTGAAGCATTGCTCCCCCTGAACGAAAGTCGGCATTGTGCCTACTATATTCAATCCCGATGCAATTTCTGTGTTTCATCGTCAATATGAAGCTCCATGGGTTACAGTAAACACCCAGTGGTGCGTCGCAATCTAATACTGGCCTCTCAGGAAAGGCACGTATACAGACTGTTTGAAGCATTGCTCCCCCTGAACGAATGTCGGCATTGTGCCTACTATATTCAATCCCGATGCAATTTCTGTGTTTCATCGTCAATATGAAGCTCCATGGGTTACAGTAAACACCATGTGGTGCGTCGCAATCTAATACTGGCCTCTCAGGAAAGGCAGGTATACAGACTGTTTGAAGCATTGCTCCCCCTGAACGAAAGTCGGCATTGTGCCTACTATATTCAATCCCGATGCAATTTCTGTGGTTCATCGTCAATATGAAGCTCCATGGGTTACAGTAAACACCCAGTGGTGCGTCGCAATCTAATACTGGCCTCTCAGGAAAGGCACAAATACAGACTGTTTGAAGCATTACTCCCCCTGAACGAAAGTCGTCATTGTGCCTACTATATTCAATCCCGATGCAATATCTGTGTGTCATCGTCAATATGAAGCTCCATGGGTTACAGTAAACACCCAGTGGTGCGTCGCAATCTAATACAGGCCTCTCAGGAAAGGCACGTATACAGACTGTTTGAAGCATTGCTCCCCCTGAACGGAAGTCTGCATTGTGCCTACTATATTTATCCCGATGCATTTTCTGTGTTTCATCGTCAATATGAAGCTCCAAGGGTTACAGTAAACACCCAGTGGTGCGTTGCAAGCTAATACTGGCCACTCAGGAAATGCACGTATACAGACTGTTTGAAGCATTGCTCCCCCTGAACGAAAGTCGGCATTGTGCCTACTGTATTCAATCCCGATGCAATTTCTGTGTTTCATCGTCAATATGAAGCTCCAAGGGTTACAGTAAACACCCAGTGGTATGTCGCAATCTAATACTGGCCTCTCAAGAAAGGCACCTATACAGACTGTTTGAAGCATTGCTCCCCCTGAACGAAAGTCGGCATTGTGCCTACTATATTCAATCCCGATGCAATTTCTGTGTTTCATCGTCAATATGAAGCTCCACGGGTTACAGTAAACACCCAGTCATGCGTCGCAATCTAATACTGGAATCTCAGGAAAGGCACGTATACAACTGTATGAAGCATTGCTCCCCCTGGACGTAAGTCGGCATTGTGCCTACTATATTCAATCCCGATGCAATTTCTGTGTTTCATCTTCAATATGAAGCTCCAAGGGTTACAGTAAACACCCAGTAGTGCGTCGCAATCTAATACTGGCCTCTCAGGAAAGGCACGTATACAGACTGTTTGAACATTGCTCCCCCTGAACGAAAGTCGGCATTGTGCCTACTATATTCAATTCCGATGCAATTTCTGTGTTTCATCGTCAATATGATGCTCCATGGGTTACAGTAAACACCCAGTGGTGCGTCGCAATCTAATACTGGCCTCTCAGGAAAGGCACGTATACAGACTGTTTGAAGCATTGCCCCCCCTGTACCAAAGTCGGCATTGTACCTACTATATTCAATCCCGATGGAATTTCTGTGTTTCATCGACAGTATGAATCTCCATGGGTTACAGTAAACACCCAGTGGTGTGTCGCAATCTAATACTAGCCTCTCAGGAAAGGCACGTATACAGACTGTTTGAAGCATTGCTCCCCCTGAACGAAAGTCGGCATTGTGCCTACTATATTCAATCCCGATGCAATTTCTGTGTTCCATCGTCAATATGAACCTCCAAGGGTTACAGTAAATACCCAGTGGTGCGTCGCAACCTAATACTGGCCTCTCAGGAAAGGCACGTATACAGACTGTTTGAAGCATTGCTCCCCCTGAACGAAAGTCGGCATTGTGCCTACTATATTCAATCCCAATGCAATTTCTGTGTTTCATCGTCAATATGAAGCTCCAAGGGTTACAGTAAACACCCAGTGGTACGTCGCAATCTAATACTGGCCTCTCAGGAAAGGCACGTATACAGACTGTTTGAAGCATTGCTCCCCCTGAACGCAAGTCGGCATTGTGCCTACTATATTCAATCCCGATGCAATTGCTGTGTTTCATCTTCAATATGAAGCTCCACGCGTTACAGTAAACACCCAGTCGTGCGTCGCAATCTAATACTGGAATCTCAGGAAAGGCACGTATACAACTGTATGAAGCATTGCTCCCCCCTGGACGTAAGTCGGCATTGTGCCTACTATATTCAATCCCGATGCAATTTCTGTGTTTCATCTTCAATATGAAGCTCCAAGGGTTACAGTAAACACCCAGTGGGGCGTCGCAATCTAATACTGGCCTCTCAGGAAAGGTACGTATACAGACTGTTTGAACATTGCTCCCCCTGAACGAAAGTCGGCATTGTGCCTACTATATTCAATCCCGATGCAATTTCTGTGTTTCATCGTCAATATGATGCTCCATGGGTTACAGTAAACACCCAGTGGTGCGTCACAATCTAATACTGGCCTCTCAGGAAAGGCACGTATACAGACTGTTTGAAGCATTGCTCCCCCTGAACGAAAGTCGGCATTGTGCCTACTATATTCAATCCCGATGCAATATCTGTGTTTCATCGTCAATATGAAGCTCCATGGGTTACAGTAATCACCCAGTGGTGCGTCGCACTCTAATACTGGCCTCTCAGGAAAGGCACGTATACAGACTGTTTGAAGCATTGCTCCCCGTGAACGAAAGTCGGCATTGTGGCTACTATATTCAATCCCGATGCAATTTCTGTGTTTCATCGTCAATATGAAGCTCCAATGGTTACAGTAAACACCCAGTGGTACGTCGCAATCTAATACTGGCCTCTCAGGAATGGCACGTATACAGACTGTTTGAAGCATTGCTCCCCCTGAACGAAAGTCGTCATTGTGCCTACTATATTCAATCCCGATGCAATATCTGTGTTTCATCGTCAATATGAAGCTCCATGGGTTACAGTAATCACCCAGTGGTGCGTCGCAATGTAATACTGGCCTCTCAGGAAAGGCACGTATACAGACTGTTTGAAGCATTGCTCCCCCTGAACGAAAGTCGGCATTGTGCCTACTATATTCAATCCCGATGCAATTTCTGTGTTTCATCGTCAATATGAAGCTCCATGGGTTACAGTAAACACCCAGTGGTGCGTCGCAATCTAATACTGGCCTCTCAGGAAAGGCACGTATACAGACTGTTTGAAGCATTGCTCCCCCTGGACGAATGTTGGCATTGTGCCTACTATATTCAATCCCGATGCAATTTCTGTGTTTCATCGTCAATATGAAGCTCCATGGGTTACAGTAAACACCATGTGGTGCGTCGCAATCTAATACTGGCCTCTCAGAAAGGCAGGTATACAGACTGTTTGAAGCATTGCTCCCCCTGAACGAAAGTCGGCATTGTGCCTACTATATTCAATCCCGATGCAATTTCTGTGTTTCATCGTCAATATGAAGCTCCATGGGTTACAGTAAACACCCAGTGGTGCGTCGCAATCTAATACTGGCCTCTCAGGAAAGGCACGTATACAGACTGTTTGAAGCATTGCTCCCCCTGAACGAATGTCGGCATTGTGCCTACTATATTCAATCCCGATGCAATTTCTGTGTTTCATCGTCAATATGAAGCTCCATGGGTTACAGTAAACACCATGTGGTGCGTCGCAATCTAATACTGGCCTCTCAAGTAAGGCAGGTATACAGACTGTTTGAAGCATTGCTCCCCCTGAACGAAAGTCGGCATTGTGCCTACTATATTCAATCCCGATGCAATTTCTGTGTTTCATCGTCAATATGAAGCTCCATGGGTTACAGTAAACACCCAGTGGTGCGTCGCAATCTAATACTGGCCTCTCAGGAAAGGCACAAATACAGACTGTTTGAAGCATTACTCCCCCTGAACGAAAGTCGTCATTGTGCCTACTATATTCAATCCCGATGCAATATCTGTGTTTCATCGTCAATATGAAGCTCCATGGGTTACAGTAAACACCCAGTGGTGCGTCGCAATCTAATACTGGCCTCTCAGGAAAGGCACGTATACAGACTGTTTGAAGCATTGCTCCCCCTGAACGAAAGTCGGCATTGTGCCTACTATATTCAATCCCGATGCAATTTCTGTGTTCCATCGTCAATATGAAGCTCCAAGGGTTACAGTAAACACCCAGTGGTACGTCGCAATCTAATACTGGCCTCTCAGGAAAGGCACGTATACAGACTGTTTGAAGCATTGCTCCCCCTGAACGAAAGTCGGCATTGTGCCTACTATATTCAATCCCGATGCAATTTCTGTGTTTCATCGTCAATATGAAGCTCCATGGGTTACAGTAAACACCCAGTGGTACGTCGCAATCTAATACTGGCCTCTCAGGAAAGGCACGTATACAGACTGTTTGAAGCATTGCTCCCCCTGAACGCAAGTCGGCATTGTGCCTACTATATTCAATCCCGATGCAATTGCTGTGTTTCATCGTCAATATGAAGCTCCACGGGTTACAGTAAACACCCAGTCGTGCGTCGCAATCTAATACTGGAATCTCAGGAAAGGCACATATACAACTGTATGAAGCATTGCTCCCCCTGGACGTAAGTCGGCATTGTGCCTACTATATTCAATCCCGATGCAATTTCTGTGTTTCATCGTCAATATGAAGCTCCAAGGGTTACAGTAAACACCCAGTGGGGCGTCGCAATCTAATACTGGCCTCTCAGGAATGGCACGTATACAGACTGTTTGAACATTGCTCCCCCTGAACGAAAGTCGGCATTGTGCCTACTATATTCAATCCCGATGCAATTTCTGTGTTTCATCGTCAATATGATGCTCCATGGGTTACAGTAAACACCCAGTGGTGCGTCACAATCTAATACTGGCCTCTCAGGAAAGGCACGTATACAGACTGTTTGAAGCATTGCTCCCCCTGAACGAATGTCGGCATTGTGCCTACTATATTCAATCCCGATGGAATTTCTGTGTTTCATCGTCAGTATGAATCTCCATGGGTTACAGTAAACACCCAGGAAAGGCATGTATACAGACTGTTTGAAGCAATGCTCCCCCTGAACGAAAGTCGGCATTGTGCCTACTATATTCAATCCCGATGCAATTTCTGTGTTCCATCGTCAATATGAACCTCCAAGGGTTACAGTAAATACCCAGTGGTGCGTCGCACTCTAATACTGGCCTCTCAAGAAAGGCACGTATACAGACTGTTTGAAGCATTGCTCCCCGTGAACGAAAGTCGGCATTGTGGCTACTATATTCAATCCCGATGCAATTTCTGTGTTTCATCGTCAATATGAAGCTCCAATGGTTACAGTAAACACCCAGTGGTACGTCGCACTCTAATACTGGCCTCTCAAGAAAGGCACCTATACAGACTGTTTGAAGCATTGCTCCCCCTGAACGAAAGTCGGCATTGTGCCTACTATATTCAATCCCGATGCAATTTCTGTGTTTCATCGTCAATATGAAGCTCCACGGGTTACAGTAAACACCCAGTCGTGCGTCGCAATCTAATACTGGCCTCTCAAGAAAGGCACCTATACAGACTGTTTGAAGCATTGCTCCCCCTGAACGAAAGTCGGCATTGTGCCTACTATATTCAATCCCGATGCAATTTCTGTGTTTCATCGTCAATATGATGCTCCATGGGTTACAGTAAACACCCAGTGGTGCGTCGCAATCTAATACTGGCCTCTCAAGAAAGGCACCTATACAGACTGTTTGAAGCATTGCTCCCCCTGAACGAAAGTCGGCATTGTGCCTACTATATTCAATCCCGATGCAATTTCTGTGTTTCATCGTCAATATGAAGCTCCACGGGTTACAGTAAACAACCAGTCGTGCGTCGCAATCTAATACTGGAATCTCAGGAAAGGCACGTATACAACTGTATGAAGCATTGCTCCCCCTGGACGTAAGTCGGCATTGTACCTACTATATTCAATCCCGATGCAATTTCTGTGTTTCATCTTCAATATGAAGCTCCAAGGGTTACAGTAAACACCCAGTGGTGCGTCGCAATCTAATACTGGCCTCTCAGGAAAGGCACGTATACAGACTGTTTGAACATTGCTCCCCCTGAACGAAAGTCGGCATTGTGCCTACTATATTCAATTCCCATGCAATTTCTGTGTTTCATCGTCAATATGATGCTCCATGGGTTACAGTAAACACCCAGTGGTGCGTCGCAATCTAATACTGGCCTCTCAGGAAAGGCACGTATACAGACTGTTTGAAGCATTGCTCCCCCTGTACCAAAGTCGGCATTGTGCCTACTATATTCTATCCCGATGGAATTTCTGTGTTTCATCGTCAGTGTGAATCTCCATGGGTTACAGTAAACACCCAGTAGTGTGTCGCAATCTAATACTAGCCTCTCAGGAAAGGCACGTATACAGACTGTTTGAAGCATTGCTCCCCCTGAACGAAAGTCGGCATTGTGCCTACTATATTCAATCCCGATGCAATTTCTGTGTTCCATCGTCAATATGAACCTCCAAGGGTTACAGTAAATACCCAGTGGTGCGTCGCACTCTAATACTGGCCTCTCAGGAAAGGCACGTATACAGACTGTTTGAAGCATTGCTCCCCCTGAACGAAAGTCGGCATTGTGCCTACTATATTCAATCCCGATGCAATTTCTGTGTTTCATCGTCAATATGAAGCTCCATGGGTTACAGTAAACACCCAGTGGTACGTCGCAATCTAATACTGGCCTCTCAGGAAAGGCACGTATACAGACTGTTTGAACATTGCTCCCCCTGAACGAAAGTCGGCATTGTGCCTACTATATTCAATCCCGATGCAATTTCTGTGTTTCATCGTCAATATGATGCTCCATGGGTTACAGTAAACACCCAGTGGTGCGTCACAATCTAATACTGGCCTCTCAGGAAAGGCACGTATAGAGACTGTTTGAAGCATTGCTCCCCCTGAACGAAAGTCGGCATTGTGCCTACTATATTCAATCCCGATGGAATTTCTGTGTTTCATCGTCAGTATGAATCTCCATGGGTTACAGTAAACACCCAGGAAAGGCATGTATACAGACTGTTTGAAGCATTGCTCCCCCTGAACGAAAGTCGGCATTGTGCCTACTATATTCAATCCCGATGCAATTTCTGTGTTCCATCGTCAATATGAACCTCCAAGGGTTACAGTAAATACCCAGTGGTGCGTCGCACTCTAATACTGGCCTCTCAGGAAAGGCACGGATACAGACTGTTTGAAGCATTGCTCCCCGTGAACGAAAGTCGGCATTGTGGCTACTATATTCAATCCCGATGCAATTTCTGTGTTTCATCGTCAATATGAAGCTCCAATGGTTACAGTAAACACCCAGTGGTACGTCGCACTCTAATACTGGCCTCTCAGGAAAGGCACGTATACAGACTGTTTGAAGCATTGCTCCCCCTGAACGAAAGTCGACATTGTGCCTACTATATTCAATCCCGATGCAATTTCTGTGTTTCATCGTCTATATGAAGCTCCATGGGTTACAGTAAACACCCAGTGGTGCGTCGCAATCTGATACTGGCCTCTCAGGAAAGGCACGTATACAGACTGTTTGAAGCATTGCTCCCCCAGAACGAAAGTCGGCATTGTGCCTACTATATTCAATCCCGATGCAATTTCTGTGTTTCATCGTCAATATGAAGCTCCATGGGTTACAGTAATCACCCAGTGGTGCGTCGCAATGTAATACTGGCCTCTCAGGAAAGGCACGTATACAGACTGTTTGAAGCATTGCTCCCCCTGAACGAATGTCGGCATTGTGCCTACTATATTCAATCCCGATGCAATTTCTGTGTTTCATCGTCAATATGAAGCTCCATGGGTTACAGTAAACACCAAGTGGTGCGTCGCAATCTAATACTGGCCTCTCAGGAAAGGCAGGTATACAGACTGTTTGAAGCATTGCTCCCCCTGAACGAAAGTCGGCATTGTGCCTACTATATTCAATCCCGATGCAATTTCTGTGTTTCATCGTCAATATGAAGCTCCATGGGTTACAGTAAACACCCAGTGGTGAGACGCAATCTGATACTGGCCTCTCAGGAAAGGCACGTATACAGACTGTTTGAAGCATTACTCCCCCTGAACGAAAGTCGTCATTGTGCCTACCATATTCAATCACGATGCAATATCTGTGTCTCATCGTCAATATGAAGCTCCATGGGTTACAGTAAACACCCAGTGGTGCGTCGCAATCTAATACTGGCCTCTCAGGAAAGGCACGTATACAGACTGTTTGAGGCATTGCTCCCCCTGAACGGAAGTCTGCATTGTGCCTACTATATTCAATCCCGATGCATTTTCTGTGTTTCATCGTCAATATGAAGCTCCAAGGGTTACAGTAAACACCCAGTGGTGCGTTGCAAGCTAATACTGGTCACTCAGGAAAGGCACGTATACAGACTGTTTGAAGCATTGCTCCCCCTGAACGAAAGTCGGCATTGTGCCTACTGTATTCAATCCCGATGCAATTTCTGTGTTTCATCGTCAATATGAAGCTCCAAGGGTTACAGTAAACACCCAGTGGTGCGTCGCAATCTAATACTGGCCTCTCAAGAAAGGCACCTATACTGACTGTTTGAAGCATTGCTCCCCCTGAACGAAAGTCGGCATTGTGCCTACTATATTCAATCCCGATGCAATTTCTGTGTTTCATCGTCAATATGAAGCTCCATGGGTTACAGTAAACACCCAGTCGTGCGTCGCAATCTAATACTGGAATCTCAGGAAAGGCACGTATACAACTGTATGAAGCATTGCTCCCCCTGGACGTAAGTCGGCATTGTGCCTACTATATTCAATCCCGATGCAATTTCTGTGTTTCATCTTCAATATGAAGCTTCAAGAGTTACAGTAAACACCCAGTGGTGCGTCGCAATCTAATACTGGCCTCTCAGGAAAGGCACGTATACAGACTGTTTGAACATTGCTCCCCCTAAACGAAAGTCGGCATTGTGCCTACTATATTCAATTCCGATGCAATTTCTGTGTTCATCGTCAATATGATGCTCCATGGGTTACAGTAAACACCCAGTGGTGCGTCGCAATCTAATACTGGCCTCTCAGGAAAGGCACGTATACAGACTGTTTGAAGCATTGCTCCCCCTGTACCAAAGTCGGCATTGTGCCTACTATATTCAATCCCGATGCAATTTCTGTGTTTCATCGTCAGTATGAATCTCCATGGGTTACAGTAAACACCCAGTGGTGTGTCGCAATCTAATACTAGCCTCTCAGGAAAGGCACGTATACAGACTGTTTGAAGTATTGCTCCCCCTGAACGAAAGTCGGCATTGTGCCTACTATATTCAATCCCGATGCAATTTCTGTGTTCCATCGTCAATATGAACCTCCAAGGGTTACAGTAAATACCCAGTGGTGCGTCGCAATCTAATACTGGCCTCTCAGGAAAGGCACGTATACAGACTGTTTGAAGCATTGCTCCCCCTGAACGAAAGTCGGCATTGTGCCTACTATATTCAATCCCAATGCAATTTCTGTGTTTCATCGTCAATATGAAGCTCCAAGGGTTACAGTAAACACACAGTGGTACGTCGCAATCTAATACTGGCCTCTCAGGAAAGGCACGTATACAGACTGTTTGAAGCATTGCTCCCACCTGAACGAAAGTCGGCATTGTGCCTACTATATTCAATCCCGATGCAATTTCTGTGTTTCATCGTCAATATGAAGCTCCATGGGTTACAGTAAACACCCAGTGGTACGTCGCAATCTAATACTGGCCTCTCAGGAAAGGCACGTATACAGACTGTTTGAAGCATTGCTCCCCCTGAACGCAAGTCGGCATTGTGCCTACTATATTCAATCCCGATGCAATTTCTGTGTTTCATCTTCAATATGAAGCTCCAAGGGTTACAGTAAACACCCAGTGGGGCGTCGCAATCTAATACTGGCCTCTCAGGAAAGGCACGTATACAGACTGTTTGAACATTGCTCCCCCTGAACGAAAGTCGGCATTGTGCCTACTATATTCAATCCCGATGCAATTTCTGTGTTTCATCGTCAATATGATGCTCCATGGGTTACAGTAAACACCCAGTTGTGCGTCACAATCTAATACTGGCCTCTCAGGAAAGGCACGTATACAGACTGTTTGAAGCATTGCTCCCCCTGAACGAAAGTCGGCATTGTGCCTACTATATTCAATCCCGATGGAATTTCTGTGTTTCATCGTCAGTATGAATCTCCATGGGTTACAGTAAACACCCAGGAAAGGCATGTATAATGACTGTTTGAAGCATTGCTCCCCCTGAACGAAAGTCGGCATTGTGCCTACTATATTCAATCCCGATGCAATTTCTGTGTTTCATCGTCAATATGAAGCTCCATGGGTTACAGTAATCACCCAGTGGTGCGTCGCAATCTAATACTGGCCTCTCAGGAAAGGCACGTATACAGACTGTTTGAAGCATTGCTCCCCCTGAACGAATGTCGGCATTGTTCCTACTATATTCAATCCCCATGCAATTTCTGTGTTTCATCGTCAATATGAAGCTCCAATGGTTACAGTAAACACCATGTGGTGCGTCGCAATCTAATACTGGCCTCTCAGGAAAGGCAGGTATACAGACTGTTTGAAGCATTGCTCCCCCTGAACGAAAGTCGGCATTGTTCCTACTATATTCAATCCCGATGCAATTTCTGTGTTTCATCGTCAATATGAAGCTCCATGGGTTACAGTAAACACCCAGTGGTGCGTCGCAATCTAATACTGGCCTCTCAGGAAAGGCTCGTATAGAGACTGTTTGAAGCATTGCTCCCCCTGAACGAAAGTCGGCATTGTGCCTACTATATTCAATCCCGATGGAATTTCTGTGTTTCATCGTCAGTATGAATCTCCATGGGTTACAGTAAACACCCAGGAAAGGCATGTATACAGACTGTTTGAAGCATTGCTCCCCCTGAACGAAAGTCGGCATTGTGCCTACTATATTCAATCCCGATGCAATTTCTGTGTTCCATCGTCAATATGAACCTCCAAGGGTTACAGTAAATACCCAGTGGTGCGTCGCACTCTAATACTGGCCTCTCAGGAAAGGCACGGATACAGACTGTTTGAAGCATTGCTCCCCGTGAACGAAAGTCGGCATTGTGGCTACTATATTCAATCCCGATGTAATTTCTGTGTTTCATCGTCAATATGAAGCTCCAATGGTTACAGTAAACACCCAGTGGTACGTCGCACTCTAATACTGGCCTCTCAGGAAAGGCACGTATACAGACTGTTTGAAGCATTGCTCCCCCTGAACGAAAGTCGACATTGTGCCTACTATATTCAATCCCGATGCAATTTCTGTGTTTCATCGTCTATATGAAGCTCCATGGGTTACAGTAAACACCCAGTGGTGCGTCGCAATCTGATACTGGCCTCTCAGGAAAGGCACGTATACAGACTGTTTGAAGCATTGCTCCCCCAGAACGAAAGTCGGCATTGTGCCTACTATATTCAATCCCGATGCAATTTCTGTGTTTCATCGTCAATATGAAGCTCCATGGGTTACAGTAATCACCCAGTGGTGCGTCGCAATGTAATACTGGCCTCTCAGGAAAGGCACGTATACAGACTGTTTGAAGCATTGCTCCCCCTGAACGAAAGTCGGCATTGTGCCTACTATATTCAATCCCAATGCAATTTCTGTGTTTCATCGTCAATATGAAGCTCCAAGGGTTACAGTAAACACACAGTGGTACGTCGCAATCTAATACTGGCCTCTCAGGAAAGGCACGTATACAGACTGTTTGAAGCATTGCTCCCACCTGAACGAAAGTCGGCATTGTGCCTACTATATTCAATCCCGATGCAATTTCTGTGTTTCATCGTCAATATGAAGCTCCATGGGTTACAGTAAACACCCAGTGGTACGTCGCAATCTAATACTGGCCTCTCAGGAAAGGCACGTATACAGACTGTTTGAAGCATTGCTCCCCCTGAACGCAAGTCGGCATTGTGCCTACTATATTCAATCCCGATGCAATTTCTGTGTTTCATCTTCAATATGAAGCTCCAAGGGTTACAGTAAACACCCAGTGGGGCGTCGCAATCTAATACTGGCCTCTCAGGGAAGGCACGTATACAGACTGTTTGAACATTGCTCCCCCTGAACGAAAGTCGGCATTGTGCCTACTATATTCAATCCCGATGCAATTTCTGTGTTTCATCGTCAATATGATGCTCCATGGGTTACAGTAAACACCCAGTTGTGCGTCACAATCTAATACTGGCCTCTCAGGAAAGGCACGTATACAGACTGTTTGAAGCATTGCTCCCCCTGAACGAAAGTCGGCATTGTGCCTACTATATTCAATCCCGATGGAATTTCTGTGTTTCATCGTCAGTATGAATCTCCATGGGTTACAGTAAACACCCAGGAAAGGCATGTATAATGACTGTTTGAAGCATTGCTCCCCCTGAACGAAAGTCGGCATTGTGCCTACTATATTCAATCCCGATGCAATTTCTGTGTTTCATCGTCAATATGAAGCTCCATGGGTTACAGTAATCACCCAGTGGTGCGTCGCAATCTAATACTGGCCTCTCAGGAAAGGCACGTATACAGACTGTTTGAAGCATTGCTCCCCCTGAACGAATGTCGGCATTGTTCCTACTATATTCAATCCCCATGCAATTTCTGTGTTTCATCGTCAATATGAAGCTCCAATGGTTACAGTAAACACCATGTGGTGCGTCGCTATCTAATACTGGCCTCTCAGGAAAGGCAGGTATACAGACTGTTTGAAGCATTGCTCCCCCTGAACGAAAGTCGGCATTGTTCCTACTATATTCAATCCCGATGCAATTTCTGTGTTTCATCGTCAATATGAAGCTCCATGGGTTACAGTAAACACCCAGTGGTGCGTCGCAATCTAATACTGGCCTCTCAGGAAAGGCACAAATACAGACTGTTTGAAGCATTACTCCCCCTGAACGAAAGTCGTCATTGTGCCTACTATATTCAATCCCGATGCAATATCTGTATTTCATCGTCAATATGAAGCTCCATGGGTTACAGTAAACACCCAGTGGTGCGTCGCAATCTAATACTGGCCTCTCAGGAGAGGCACGTATACAGACTGTTTGAAGCATTGCTCCCCCTGAACGGAAGTCTGCATTGTGCCTACTATATTCAATCCCGATGCATTTTCTGTGTTTCATCGTCAATATGAAGCTCCAAGGGTTACAGTAAACACCCAGTGGTGCGTTGCTAGCTAATACTGGCCACTCAGGAAAGGCACGTATACAGACCGTTTGAAGCATTGCTCCCCCTGAACGAAAGTCGGCATTGTGCCTACTGTATTCAATCCCGATGCAATTTCTGTGTTTCATCGTCAATATGAAGCTCCAAGGGTTACAGTAAACACCAAGTGGTGCGTCGCAATCTAATACTGGCCTCTCAAGAAAGGCACCTATACAGACTGTTTGAAGCATTGCTCCCCCTGAACGAAAGTCGGCATTGTGCCTACTATATTCAATCCCGATGCAATTTCTGTGTTTCATCGTCAATATGAAGCTCCACGGGTTACAGTAAACACCCAGTCGTGCGTCGCAATCTAATACTGGAATCTCAGGAAAGGCACGTATACAACTGTATGAAGCATTGCTCCCCCTGGACGTAAGTCGGCATTGTGCCTACTATATTCAATCCCGATGCAATTTCTGTGTTTCATCTTCAATATGAAGCTCCAAGGGTTACAGAAAAACACCCAGTGGTGCGTCGCAATCTAATACTGGCCTCTCAGGAAAGGCACGTATACAGACTGTTTGAAGCATTGCTCCCCCTGTACCAAAGTCGGCATTGTGCCTACTATATTCAATCCCGATGGAATTTCTGTGTTTCATCGTCAGTATGAATCTCCATGGGTTACAGTAAACACCCAGTGGTGTGTCGCAATCTAATACTAGCCTCTCAGGAAAGGCACGTATACAGACTGTTTGAAGCATTGCTCCCCCTGAACGAAAGTCGGCATTGTGCCTACTATATTCAATCCCGATGCAATTTCTGTGTTCCATCGTCAATATGAACCTCCAAGGGTTACAGTAAATACCCAGTGGTGCGTCGCACTCTAATACTGGCCTCTCAGGAAAGGCACGTATACAGACTGTTTGAAGCATTGCTCAACCTGAACGAAAGTCGGCATTGTGCCTACTATATTCAATCCCAATGCAATTTCTGTGTTTCATCGTCAATATGAAGCTCCAAGGGTTACAGTAAACACCCAGTGGTACGTCGCAATCTAATACTGGCCTCTCAGGAAAGGCACGTATACAGACTGTTTGAAGCATTGCTCCCCCTGAACGCAAGTCGGCATTGTGCCTACTATATTCAATCCCGATGCAATTGCTGTGTTTCATCGTCAATATGAAGCTCCACGGGTTACAGTAAACACCCAGTCTTGCGTCGCAATCTAATACTGGAATCTCAGGAAAGGCACGTATACAACTGTATGAAGCATTGCTCCCCCTGGACGTAAGTCGGCATTGTGCCTACTATATTCAATCCCGATGCAATTTCTGTGTTTCATCGTCATTATGATGCTCCATGGGTTACCGTAAACACCCAGTGGTGCGTCACAATCTAATACTGGCCTCTCAGGAAAGGCACGTATACAGACTGTTTGAAGCATTGCTCCCCCTGAACGAAAGTCGGCATTGTGCCTACTATATTCAATCCCGATGGAATTTCTGTGTTTCATCGTCAGTATGAATCTCCATGGGTTACAGTAAACACCCAGGAAAGGCATGTATACAGACTGTTTGAAGCATTGCTCCCCCTGAACGAAAGTCGGCATTGTGCCTACTATATTCAATCCCGATGCAATTTCTGTGTTCCATCGTCAATATGAACCTCCAAGAGTTACAGTAAATACCCAGTGGTGCGTCGCACGCTAATACTGGCCTCTCAGGAAAGGCACGTATACAGACTGTTTGAAGCATTGCTCCCCGTGAACGAAAGTCGGCATTGTGGCTACTATATTCAATCCCGATGCAATTTCTGTGTTTCATCGTCAGTATGAATCTCCATGGGTTACAGTAAACACCCAGTGGTGTGTCGCAATCTAATACTAGCCTCTCAGGAAAGGCACGTATACAGACTGTTTGAAGCATTGCTCCCCCTGAACGAAAGTCGGCATTGTGCCTACTATATTCAATCCCGATGCAATTTCTGTGTTCCATCGTCAATATGAACCTCCAAGGGTTACAGTAAATACCCAGTGGTGCGTCGCACTCTAATACTGGCCTCTCAGGAGAGGCACGTATACAGACTGTTTGAAGCATTGCTCCCCCTGAACGGAAGTCTGCATTGTGCCTACTATATTCAATCCCGATGCATTTTCTGTGTTTCATCGTCAATATGAAGCTCCAAGGGTTACAGTAAACACCCAGTGGTGCGTTGCTAGCTAATACTGGCCACTCAGGAAAGGCACGTATACAGACCGTTTGAAGCATTGCTCCCCCTGAACGAAAGTCGGCATTGTGCCTACTGTATTCAATCCCGATGCAATTTCTGTGTTTCATCGTCAATATGAAGCTCCAAGGGTTACAGTAAACACCAAGTGGTGCGTCGCAATCTAATACTGGCCTCTCAAGAAAGGCACCTATACAGACTGTTTGAAGCATTGCTCCCCCTGAACGAAAGTCGGCATTGTGCCTACTATATTCAATCCCGATGCAATTTCTGTGTTTCATCGTCAATATGAAGCTCCACGGGTTACAGTAAACACCCAGTCGTGCGTCGCAATCTAATACTGGAATCTCAGGAAAGGCACGTATACAACTGTATGAAGCATTGCTCCCCCTGGACGTAAGTCGGCATTGTGCCTACTATATTCAATCCCGATGCAATTTCTGTGTTTCATCTTCAATATGAAGCTCCAAGGGTTACAGTAAACACCCAGTGGTGCGTCGCAATCTAATACTGGCCTCTCAGGAAAGGCACGTATACAGACTGTTTGAAGCATTGCTCCCCCTGTACCAAAGTCGGCATTGTGCCTACTATATTCAATCCCGATGGAATTTCTGTGTTTCATCGTCAGTATGAATCTCCATGGGTTACAGTAAACACCCAGTGGTGTGTCGCAATCTAATACTAGCCTCTCAGGAAAGGCACGTATACAGACTGTTTGAAGCATTGCTCCCCCTGAACGAAAGTCGGCATTGTGCCTACTATATTCAATCCCGATGCAATTTCTGTGTTCCATCGTCAATATGAACCTCCAAGGGTTACAGTAAATACCCAGTGGTGCGTCGCACTCTAATACTGGCCTCTCAGGAAAGGCACGTATACAGACTGTTTGAAGCATTGCTCAACCTGAACGAAAGTCGGCATTGTGCCTACTATATTCAATCCCAATGCAATTTCTGTGTTTCATCGTCAATATGAAGCTCCAAGGGTTACAGTAAACACCCAGTGGTACGTCGCAATCTAATACTGGCCTCTCAGGAAAGGCACGTATACAGACTGTTTGAAGCATTGCTCCCCCTGAACGCAAGTCGGCATTGTGCCTACTATATTCAATCCCGATGGAATTGCTGTGTTTCATCGTCAATATGAAGCTCCAATGGTTACAGTAAACACCCAGTGGTACGTCGCACTCTAATACTGGCCTCTCAGGAACGGCACGTATACAGACTGTTTGAAGCATTGCTCCCCCTGAACGAAAGTCGTCATTGTGCCTACTATATTCAATCCCGATGCAATAACTGTGTTTCATCGTCAATATGAAGCTCCAAGGGTTACAGTAAACACCCAGTGGTCCGTCGCAATCTAGTACTGGCCTCTCAGGAAAGGCACGTATACAGACTGTTTGAAGCATTGCTCCCCCTGAACGAAAGTCGGCATTGTGCCTACTATATTCAATCCCGATGCAATTTCTGTGTTTCATCGTCAATATGAAGCTCCATGGGTTACAGTAAACACCCAGTGGTGCGTCGCAATCTGATACTGGCCTCTCAGGAAAGGCACGTATACAGACTGTTTGAAGCATTGCTCCCTCAGAACGAAAGTCGGCATTGTGCCTACTATATTCAATCCCGATGCAATTTCTGTGTTTCATCGTCAATATGAAGCTCCATGGGTTACAGTAATCACCCAGTGGTGCGTCGCAATGTAATACTGGCCTCTCAGGAAAGGCACGTATACAGACTGTTTGAAGCATTGGTCCCCCTGAACGAAAGTCGGCATTGTGCCTACTATATTCAATCCCGATGCAATTTCTGTGTTTCATCGTCAATATGAAGCTCCATGGGTTACAGTAAACACCCAGTGGTGCGTCGCAATCTAATACTGGCCTCTCAGGAAAGGCACGTATACAGACTGTTTGAAGCATTGCTCCCCCTGAACGAATGTCGGCATTGTGCCTACTATATTCAATCCCGATGCAATTTCTGTGTTTCATCGTCAATATGAAGCTCCATGGGTTACAGTAAACACCATGTGGTGCGTCGCAATCTAATACTGGCCTCTCAGGAAAGGCAGGTATACAGACTGTTTGAAGCATTGCTCCCCCTGAACGAAAGCCGGCATTGTGCCTACTATATTCAATCCCGATGCAATTTCTGTGTTTCATCGTCAATATGAAGCTCCATGGGTTACAGTAAACACCCAGTGGTGCGTCGCAATCTAATACTGGCCTCTCAGGAAAGGCACGTATACAGACTGTTTGAAGCATTGCTCCCCCTGAACGGAAGTCTGCATTGTGCCTACTATATTCAATCCCGATGCATTTTTTGTGTTTCATCGTCAATATGAAGCTCCAAGGGTTACAGTAAACACCCAGTGGTGCGTTGCAAGCTAATACTGGCCACTCAGGAAAGGCACGTATACAGACTGTTTGAAGCATTGCTCCCCCGGAAAGAAAGTCGGCATTGTGCCTACTGTATTCAATCCCGATGCAATTTCTGTGTTTCATCGTCAATATGAAGCTCCAAGGGTTACAGTAAACACCCAGTGGTGCGTCGCAATGTAATACTGGCCTCTCAAGAAAGGCACGTATACAGAATGTTTGAAGCATTGCTACCCCTGAACGAAAGTCGGCATTGTGCCTACTATATTCAATCCCGATGCAATTTCTGTGTTTCATCGTCAATATGAAGCTCCACGGGTTACAGTAAACACCCAGTCGTGCGTCGCAATCTAATACTGGAATCTCAGGAAAGGCACGTATACAACTGTATGAAGCATTGCTCCCCCTGGACGTAAGTCGGCATTGTGCCTACTATATTCAATCCCGATGCAATTTCTGTGTTTCATCTTCAATATGAAGCTCCAAGGGTTACAGTAAACACCCAGTGGTGCGTCGCAATCTAATACTGGCCTCTCAGGAAAGGCACGTATACAGACTGTTTGAACATTGCTCCCCCTGAACGAAAGTCGGCATTGTGCCTTCTATATTCAATTCCGATGCAATTTCTGTGTTTCATCGTCAATATGATGCTCCATGGGTTACAGTAAACACCCAGTGGTGCGTCGCAATCTAATACTGGCCTCTCAGGAAAGGCACGTATACAGACTGTTTGAAGCATTGCTCCCCCTGTACCAAAGTCGGCATTGTGCCTACTATATTCAATCCCGATGGAATTTCTGTGTTTCATCTTCAGTATGAATCTCCATGGGTTATAGTAAACACCCAGTGGTGTGTCGCCATCTAATACTAGCCTCTCAGGAAAGGCACATATACAGACTGTTTGAAGCATTGCTCACCCTGAACGAAAGTCGGCATTGTGCCTACTATATTCAATCCCGATGCAATTTCTGTGTTCCATCGTCAATATGAACCTCCAAGGGTTACAGTAAATACCCAGTGGTGCGTCGCACTCTAATACTGGCCTCTCAGGAAAGGCACGTATACAGACTGTTTGAAGCATTGCTCCCCCTGAACGAAAGTCGGCATTGTGCCTACTATATTCAATCCCAATGCAATTTCTGTGTTTCATCGTCAATATGAAGCTCCAAGGGTTACAGTAAACACCCAGTGGTACGTCGCAATCTAATACTGGCCTCTCAGGAAAGGCACGTATACAGACTGTTTGAAGCATTGCTCCCCCTGAACGAAAGTCGGCATTGTGCCTACTATATTCAGTCCCGATGCAATTTCTGTGTTTCATCGTCAATATGAAGCTCCATGGGTTACAGTAAACACCCAGTGGTACGTCGCAATCTAATACTGGCCTCTCAGGAAAGGCACGTATACAGACTGTTTGAAGCATTGCTCCCCCTGAACGCAAGTCGGCATTGTGCCTACTATATTCAATCCCGATGCAATTTCTGTGTTTCATCTTCAATATGAAGCTCCAAGGGTTACAGTAAACACCCAGGAAAGGCATGTATACAGACTGTTTGAAGCATTGCTCCCCCTGAACGAAAGTCGGCATTGGGCCTACTATATTCAATCCCGATGCAATTTCTGTGTTCCATCGTCAATATGAATCTCCAAGGGTTACAGTAAATACCCAGTGGTGCGTCGCACTCTAATACTGGCCTCTCAGGAAAGGCAGGTATACAGACTGTTTGAAGCATTGCTCCCCCTGAACGAAAGTTGTCATTGTGCCTACTATATTCAATCCCGATGCAATATCTGTGTTTCATCGTCAATATGAAGCTCCAAGGGTTACAGTAAACACCCAGTGGTCTGTCGCAATCTAGTACTGGCCTCTCAGGAAAGGCACGTATACAGACTGTTTGAAGCATTGCTCCCCGTGAACGAAAGTCGGCATTGTGGCTACTATATTCAATCCCGATGCAATTTCTGTGCTTCATCGTCAATATGAAGCTCCAATGGTTACAGTAAACACCCAGGTGTACGTCGCACTCTAATACTGGCCTCTCAGGAAAGGCACGTATACAGACTGTTTGAAGCATTGCTCCCCCTGAACGAAAGTCGGCATTGTGCCTACTATATTCAATCCCGATGGAATTTCTGTGTTTCATCGTCAGTATGAATCTCCATGGGTTACAGTAAACACCCAGGAAAGGCATGTATACAGACTGTTTGAAGCATTGCTCCCCCTGAACGAAAGTCGGCATTGTGCCTACTATATTCAATCCCGATGCAATTTCTGTGTTCCATCGTCAATATGAACCTCCAAGAGTTACAGTAAATACCCAGTGGTGCGTCGCACTCTAATACTGGCCTCTCAGGAAAGGCACGTATACAGACTGTTTGAAGCATTGCTCCCCGTGAACGAAAGTCGGCATTGTGGCTACTATATTCAATCCCGATGCAATTTGTGTGTTTCATCGTCAATATGAAGCTCCAAGGGTTACAGTAAACACCCAGTGGTCCGTCGCAATCTAGGACTGGCCTCTCAGGAAAGGCACGTATACAGACTGTTTGAAGCATTGCTCCCCCTGAACGAAAGTCGGCATTGTGCCTACTATATTCAATCCCGATGCAATTTCTGTGTTTCATCGTCAATATGAAGCTCCATGGGTTACAGTAAACACCCAGTGGTGCGTCGCAATCTGATACTGGCCTCTCAGGAAAGGCACGTATACAGACTGTTTGAAGCATTGCTCCCCCAGAACGAAAGTCGGCATTGTGCCTACTATATTCAATCCCGATGCAATTTCTGTGTTTCATCGTCATTATGAAGCTCCATGGGTTACAGTAATCACCCAGTGGTGCGTCGCAATGTAATACTGGCCTCTCAGGAAAGGCACGTATACAGACTGTTTGAAGCATTGCTCCCCCTGAACGAAAGTCGGCATTGTGCCTACTATATTCAATCCCGATGCAATTTCTGTGTTTCATCGTCAATATGAAGCTCCATGGGTTACAGTAAACACCCAGTGGTGCGTCGCAATCTAATACTGGCCTCTCAGGAAAGGCACGTATACAGACTGTTTGAAGCATTGCTCCCCCTGAACGAATGTCGGCATTGTGCCTACTATATTCAATCCCGATGCAATTTCTGTGTTTCATCGTCAATATGAAGCTCCATGGGTTACAGTAAACACCATGTGGTGCGTCGCAATCTAATACTGGCCTCTCAGGAAAGGCAGGTATACAGACTGTTTGAAGCATTGCTCCCCCTGAACGAAAGCCGGCATTGTGCCTACTATATTCAATCCCGATGCAATTTCTGTGTTTCATCGTCAATATGACGCTCCATGGGTTACAGTAAACACCCAGTGGTGCGTCGCAATCTAATACTGGCCTCTCAGGAAAGGCACGTATACAGACTGTTTAAAGCATTGCTCCCCCTGAACGGAAGTCTGCATTGTGCCTACTATATTCAATCCCGATGCATTTTTTGTGTTTCATCGTCAATATGAAGCTCCAAGGGTTACAGTAAACACCCAGTGGTGCGTTGCAAGCTAATACTGGCCACTCAGGAAAGGCACGTATACAGACTGTTTGAAGCATTGCTCCCCCTGAAAGAAAGTCGGCATTGTGCCTACTGTATTCAATCCCGATGCAATTTCTGTGTTTCATCGTCAATATGAAGCTCCAAGGGTTACAGTAAACACCCAGTGGTGCGTCGCAATGTAATACTGGCCTCTCAAGAAAGGCACGTATACAGAATGTGTGAAGCATTGCTACCCCTGAACGAAAGTCGGCATTGTGCCTACTATATTCAATCCCGATGCAATTTCTGTGTTTCATCGTCAATATGAAGCTCCACGGGTTACAGTAAACACCCAGTCGTGCGTCGCAATCTAATACTGGAATCTCAGGAAAGGCACGTATACAACTGTATGAAGCATTGCTCCCCCTGGACGTAAGTCGGCATTGTGCCTACTATATTCAATCCCGATGCAATTTCTGTGTTTCATCTTCAATATGAAGCTCCAAGGGTTACAGTAAACACCCAGTGGTGCGTCGCAATCTAATACTGGCCTCTCAGGAAAGGCACGTATACAGACTGTTTGAACATTGCTCCCCCTGAACGAAAGTCGGCATTGTGCCTTCTATATTCAATTCCGATGCAATTTCTGTGTTTCATCGTCAATATGATGCTCCATGGGTTACAGTAAACACCCAGTGGTGCGTCGCAATCTAATACTGGCCTCTCAGGAAAGGCACGTATACAGACTGTTTGAAGCATTGCTCCCCCTGTACCAAAGTCGGCATTGTGCCTACTATATTCAATCCCGATGGAATTTCTGTGTTTCATCGTCAGTATGAATCTCCATGGGTTATAGTAAACACCCAGTGGTGTGTCGCCATCTAATACTAGCCTCTCAGGAAAGGCACGTATACAGACTGTTTGAAGCATTGCTCCCCCTGAACGAAAGTCGGCATTGTGCCTACTATATTCAATCCCGATGCAATTTCTGTGTTCCATCGTCAATATGAACCTCCAAGGGTTACAGTAAATACCCAGTAGTGCGTCGCACTCTAATACTGGCCTCTCAGGAAAGGCACGTATACAGACTGTTTGAAGCATTGCTCCCCCTGAACGAAAGTCGGCATTGTGCCTACTATATTCAATCCCAATGCAATTTCTGTGTTTCATCGTCAATATGAAGCTCCAAGGGTTACAGTAAACACCCAGTGGTACGTCGCAATCTAATACTGGCCTCTCAGGAAAGGCACGTATACAGACTGTTTGAAGCATTGCTCCCCCTGAACGAAAGTCGGCATTGTGCCTACTATATTCAATCCCGATGCAATTTCTGTGTTTCATCGTCAATATGAAGCTCCATGGGTTACAGTAAACACCCAGTGGTACGTCGCAATCTAATACTGGCCTCTCAGGAAAGGCACGTATACAGACTGTTTGAAGCATTGCTCCCCCTGAACGCAAGTCGGCATTGTGCCTACTATATTCAATCCCGATGCAATTGCTGTGTTTCATCGTCAATATGAAGCTCCACGGGTTACAGTAAACACCCAGTCTTGCGTCGCAATCTAATACTGGAATCTCAGGAAAGGCACGTATACAACTGTATGAAGCATTGCTCCCCCTGGACGTAAGTCGGCATTGTGCCTACTATATTCAATCCCGATGCAATTTCTGTGTTTCATCGTCATTATGATGCTCCATGGGTTACCGTAAACACCCAGTGGTGCGTCACAATCTAATACTGGCCTCTCAGGAAAGGCACGTATACAGACTGTTTGAAGCATTGCTCCCCCTGAACGAAAGTCGGCATTGTGCCTACTATATTCAATCCCGATGGAATTTCTGTGTTTCATCGTCAGTATGAATCTCCATGGGTTACAGTAAACACCCAGGAAAGGCATGTATACAGACTGTTTGAAGCATTGCTCCCCCTGAACGAAAGTCGGCATTGTGCCTACTATATTCAATCCCGATGCAATTTCTGTGTTCCATCGTCAATATGAACCTCCAAGAGTTACAGTAAATACCCAGTGGTGCGTCGCACGCTAATACTGGCCTCTCAGGAAAGGCACGTATACAGACTGTTTGAAGCATTGCTCCCCGTGAACGAAAGTCGGCATTGTGGCTACTATATTCAATCCCGATGCAATTTCTGTGTTTCATCGTCAATATGAAGCTCCAATGGTTACAGTAAACACCCAGTGGTACGTCGCACTCTAATACTGGCCTCTCAGGAACGGCACGTATACAGACTGTTTGAAGCATTGCTCCCCCTGAACGAAAGTCGTCATTGTGCCTACTATATTCAATCCCGATGCAATAACTGTGTTTCATCGTCAATATGAAGCTCCAAGGGTTACAGTAAACACCCAGTGGTCCGTCGCAATCTAGTACTGGCCTCTCAGGAAAGGCACGTATACAGACTGTTTGAAGCATTGCTCCCCCTGAACGAAAGTCGGCATTGTGCCTACTATATTCAATCCCGATGCAATTTCTGTGTTTCATCGTCAATATGAAGCTCCATGGGTTACAGTAAACACCCAGTGGTGCGTCGCAATCTGATACTGGCCTCTCAGGAAAGGCACGTATACAGACTGTTTGAAGCATTGCTCCCCCAGAACGAAAGTCGGCATTGTGCCTACTATATTCAATCCCGATGCAATTTCTGTGTTTCATCGTCAATATGAAGCTCCATGGGTTACAGTAATCACCCAGTGGTGCGTCGCAATGTAATACTGGCCTCTCAGGAAAGGCACGTATACAGACTGTTTGAAGCATTGGTCCCCCTGAACGAAAGTCGGCATTGTGCCTACTATATTCAATCCCGATGCAATTTCTGTGTTTCATCGTCAATATGAAGCTCCATGGGTTACAGTAAACACCCAGTGGTGCGTCGCAATCTAATACTGGCCTCTCAGGAAAGGCACGTATACAGACTGTTTGAAGCATTGCTCCCCCTGAACGAATGTCGGCATTGTGCCTACTATATTCAATCCCGATGCAATTTCTGTGTTTCATCGTCAATATGAAGCTCCATGGGTTACAGTAAACTCCATGTGGTGCGTCGCAATCTAATACTGGCCTCTCAGGAAAGGCAGGTATACAGACTGTTTGAAGCATTGCTCCCCCTGAACGAAAGCCGGCATTGTGCCTACTATATTCAATCCCGATGCAATTTCTGTGTTTCATCGTCAATATGAAGCTCCATGGGTTACAGTAAACACCCAGTGGTGCGTCGCAATCTAATACTGGCCTCTCAGGAAAGGCACGTATACAGACTGTTTGAAGCATTGCTCCCCCTGAACGGAAGTCTGCATTGTGCCTACTATATTCAATCCCGATGCATTTTTTGTGTTTCATCGTCAATATGAAGCTCCAAGGGTTACAGTAAACACCCAGTGGTGCGTTGCAAGCTAATACTGGCCACTCAGGAAAGGCACGTATACAGACTGTTTGAAGCATTGCTCCCCCGGAAAGAAAGTCGGCATTGTGCCTACTGTATTCAATCCCGATGCAATTTCTGTGTTTCATCGTCAATATGAAGCTCCAAGGGTTACAGTAAACACCCAGTGGTGCGTCGCAATGTAATACTGGCCTCTCAAGAAAGGCACGTATACAGAATGTTTGAAGCATTGCTACCCCTGAACGAAAGTCGGCATTGTGCCTACTATATTCAATCCCGATGCAATTTCTGTGTTTCATCGTCAATATGAAGCTCCACGGGTTACAGTAAACACCCAGTCGTGCGTCGCAATCTAATACTGGAATCTCAGGAAAGGCACGTATACAACTGTATGAAGCATTGCTCCCCCTGGACGTAAGTCGGCATTGTGCCTACTATATTCAATCCCGATGCAATTTCTGTGTTTCATCTTCAATATGAAGCTCCAAGGGTTACAGTAAACACCCAGTGGTGCGTCGCAATCTAATACTGGCCTCTCAGGAAAGGCACGTATACAGACTGTTTGAACATTGCTCCCCCTGAACGAAAGTCGGCATTGTGCCTTCTATATTCAATTCCGATGCAATTTCTGTGTTTCATCGTCAATATGATGCTCCATGGGTTACAGTAAACACCCAGTGGTGCGTCGCAATCTAATACTGGCCTCTCAGGAAAGGCACGTATACAGACTGTTTGAAGCATTGCTCCCCCTGTACCAAAGTCGGCATTGTGCCTACTATATTCAGTCCCGATGGAATTTCTGTGTTTCATCTTCAGTATGAATCTCCATGGGTTATAGTAAACACCCAGTGGTGTGTCGCCATCTAATACTAGCCTCTCAGGAAAGGCACATATACAGACTGTTTGAAGCATTGCTCACCCTGAACGAAAGTCGGCATTGTGCCTACTATATTCAATCCCGATGCAATTTCTGTGTTTCATCGTCAATATGAACCTCCAAGGGTTACAGTAAATACCCAGTGGTGCGTCGCACTCTAATACTGGCCTCTCAGGAAAGGCACGTATACAGACTGTTTGAAGCATTGCTCCCCCTGAACGAAAGTCGGCATTGTGCCTACTATATTCAATCCCAATGCAATTTCTGTGTTTCATCGTCAATATGAAGCTCCAAGGGTTACAGTAAACACCCAGTGGTACGTCGCAATCTAATACTGGCCTCTCAGGAAAGGCACGTATACAGACTGTTTGAAGCATTGCTCCCCCTGAACGAAAGTCGGCATTGTGCCTACTATATTCAATCCCGATGCAATTTCTGTGTTTCATCGTCAATATGAAGCTCCATGGGTTACAGTAAACACCCAGTGGTACGTCGCAATCTAATACTGGCCTCTCAGGAAAGGCACGTATACAGACTGTTTGAAGCATTGCTCCCCCTGAACGCAAGTCGGCATTGTGCCTACTATATTCAATCCCGATGCAATTTCTGTGTTTCATCTTCAATATGAAGCTCCAAGGGTTACAGTAAACACCCAGGAAAGGCATGTATACAGACTGTTTGAAGCATTGCTCCCCCTGAACGAAAGTCGGCATTGGGCCTACTATATTCAATCCCGATGCAATTTCTGTGTTCCATCGTCAATATGAATCTCCAAGGGTTACAGTAAATACCCAGTGGTGCGTCGCACTCTAATACTGGCCTCTCAGGAAAGGCAGGTATACAGACTGTTTGAAGCATTGCTCCCCCTGAACGAAAGTTGTCATTGTGCCTACTATATTCAATCCCGATGCAATATCTGTGTTTCATCGTCAATATGAAGCTCCAAGGGTTACAGTAAACACCCAGTGGTCTGTCGCAATCTAGTACTGGCCTCTCAGGAAAGGCACGTATACAGACTGTTTGAAGCATTGCTCCCCGTGAACGAAAGTCGGCATTGTGGCTACTATATTCAATCCCGATGCAATTTCTGTGCTTCATCGTCAATATGAAGCTCCAATGGTTACAGTAAACACCCAGGTGTACGTCGCACTCTAATACTGGCCTCTCAGGAAAGGCACGTATACAGACTGTTTGAAGCATTGCTCCCCCTGAACGAAAGTCGGCATTGTGCCTACTATATTCAATCCCGATGGAATTTCTGTGTTTCATCGTCAGTATGAATCTCCATGGGTTACAGTAAACACCCAGGAAAGGCATGTATACAGACTGTTTGAAGCATTGCTCCCCCTGAACGAAAGTCGGCATTGTGCCTACTATATTCAATCCCGATGCAATTTCTGTGTTCCATCGTCAATATGAACCTCCAAGAGTTACAGTAAATACCCAGTGGTGCGTCGCACTCTAATACTGGCCTCTCAGGAAAGGCACGTATACAGACTGTTTGAAGCATTGCTCCCCGTGAACGAAAGTCGGCATTGTGGCTACTATATTCAATCCCGATGCAATTTGTGTGTTTCATCGTCAATATGAAGCTCCAAGGGTTACAGTAAACACCCAGTGGTCCGTCGCAATCAAGGACTGGCCTCTCAGGAAAGGCACGTATACAGACTGTTTGAAGCATTGCTCCCCCTGAACGAAAGTCGGCATTGTGCCTACTATATTCAATCCCGATGCAATTTCTGTGTTTCATCGTCAATATGAAGCTCCATGGGTTACAGTAAACACCCAGTGGTGCGTCGCAATCTGATACTGGCCTCTCAGGAAAGGCACGTATACAGACTGTTTGAAGCGTTGCTCCCCCAGAACGAAAGTCGGCATTGTGCCTACTATATTCAATCCCGATGCAATTTCTGTGTTTCATCGTCATTATGAAGCTCCATGGGTTACAGTAATCACCCAGTGGTGCGTCGCAATGTAATACTGGCCTCTCAGGAAAGGCACGTATACAGACTGTTTGAAGCATTGCTCCCCCTGAACGAAAGTCGGCATTGTGCCTACTATATTCAATCCCGATGCAATTTCTGTGTTTCATCGTCAATATGAAGCTCCATGGGTTACAGTAAACACCCAGTGGTGCGTCGCAATCTAATACTGGCCTCTCAGGAAAGGCACGTATACAGACTGTTTGAAGCATTGCTCCCCCTGAACGAATGTCGGCATTGTGCCTACTATATTCAATCCCGATGCAATTTCTGTGTTTCATCGTCAATATGAAGCTCCATGGGTTACAGTAAACACCATGTGGTGCGTCGCAATCTAATACTGGCCTCTCAGGAAAGGCAGGTATACAGACTGTTTGAAGCATTGCTCCCCCTGAACGAAAGCCGGCATTGTGCCTACTATATTCAATCCCGATGCAATTTCTGTGTTTCATCGTCAATATGACGCTCCATGGGTTACAGTAAACACCCAGTGGTGCGTCGCAATCTAATACTGGCCTCTCAGGAAAGGCACGTATACAGACTGTTTAAAGCATTGCTCCCCCTGAACGGAAGTCTGCATTGTGCCTACTATATTCAATCCCGATGCATTTTTTGTGTTTCATCGTCAATATGAAGCTCCAAGGGTTACAGTAAACACCCAGTGGTGCGTTGCAAGCTAATACTGGCCACTCAGGAAAGGCACGTATACAGACTGTTTGATGCATTGCTCCCCCTGAAAGAAAGTCGGCATTGTGCCTACTGTATTCAATCCCGATGCAATTTCTGTGTTTCATCGTCAATATGAAGCTCCAAGGGTTACAGTAAACACCCAGTGGTGCGTCGCAATGTAATACTGGCCTCTCAAGAAAGGCACGTATACAGAATGTGTGAAGCATTGCTACCCCTGAACGAAAGTCGGCATTGTGCCTACTATATTCAATCCCGATGCAATTTCTGTGTTTCATCGTCAATATGAAGCTCCACGGGTTACAGTAAACACCCAGTCGTGCGTCGCAATCTAATACTGGAATCTCAGGAAAGGCACGTATACAACTGTATGAAGCATTGCTCCCCCTGGACGTAAGTCGGCATTGTGCCTACTATATTCAATCCCGATGCAATTTCTGTGTTTCATCTTCAATATGAAGCTCCAAGGGTTACAGTAAACACCCAGTGGTGCGTCGCAATCTAATACTGGCCTCTCAGGAAAGGCACGTATACAGACTGTTTGAACATTGCTCCCCCTGAACGAAAGTCGGCATTGTGCCTTCTATATTCAATTCCGATGCAATTTCTGTGTTTCATCGTCAATATGATGCTCCATGGGTTACAGTAAACACCCAGTGGTGTGTCGCAATCTAATACTGGCCTCTCAGGAAAGGCACGTATACAGACTGTTTGAAGCATTGCTCCCCCTGTACCAAAGTCGGCATTGTGCCTACTATATTCAATCCCGATGGAATTTCTGTGTTTCATCGTCAGTATGAATCTCCATGGGTTATAGTAAACACCCAGTGGTGTGTCGCCATCTAATACTAGCCTCTCAGGAAAGGCACGTATACAGACTGTTTGAAGCATTGCTCCCCCTGAACGAAAGTCGGCATTGTGCCTACTATATTCAATCCCGATGCAATTTCTGTGTTCCATCGTCAATATGAACCTCCAAGGGTTACAGTAAATACCCAGTGGTGCGTCGCACTCTAATACTGGCCTCTCAGGAAAGGCACGTATACAGACTGTTTGAAGCATTGCTCCCCCTGAACGAAAGTCGGCATTGTGCCTACTATATTCAATCCCAATGCAATTTCTGTGTTTCATCGTCAATATGAAGCTCCAAGGGTTACAGTAAACACCCAGTGGTACGTCGCAATCTAATACTGGCCTCTCAGGAAAGGCACGTATACAGACTGTTTGAAGCATTGCTCCCCCTGAACGAAAGTCGGCATTGTGCCTACTATATTCAATCCCGATGCAATTTCTGTGTTTCATCGTCAATATGAAGCTCCATGGGTTACAGTAAACACCCAGTGGTACGTCGCAATCTAATACTGGCCTCTCAGGAAAGGCACGTATACAGACTGTTTGAAGCATTGCTCCCCCTGAACGCAAGTCGGCATTGTGCCTACTATATTCAATCCCGATGCAATTGCTGTGTTTCATCGTCAATATGAAGCTCCACGGGTTACAGTAAACACCCAGTCGTGCGTCGCCATCTAATACTGGAATCTCAGGAAAGGCACGTATACAGACTGTTTGAACATTGCTCCCCCTGGACGTAAGTCGGCATTGTGCCTACTATATTCAATCCCGATGCAATTTCTGTGTTTCATCTTCAATATGAAGCTCCAAGGGTTACAGTAAACACCCAGGAAAGGCATGTATACAGACTGTTTGAAGCATTGCTCCCCCTGAACGAAAGTCGGCATTGGGCCTACTATATTCAATCCCGATGCAATTTCTGTGTTCCATCGTCAATATGAATCTCCAAGGGTTACAGTAAATACCCAGTGGTGCGTCGCACTCTAATACTGGCCTCTCAGGAAAGGCAGGTATACAGACTGTTTGAAGCATTGCTCCCCCTGAACGAAAGTTGTCATTGTGCCTACTATATTCAATCCCGATGCAATATCTGTGTTTCATCGTCAATATGAAGCTCCAAGGGTTACAGTAAACACCCAGTGGTCTGTCGCAATCTAGTACTGGCCTCTCAGGAAAGGCACGTATACAGACTGTTTGAAGCATTGCTCCCCGTGAACGAAAGTCGGCATTGTGGCTACTATATTCAATCCCGATGCAATTTCTGTGCTTCATCGTCAATATGAAGCTCCAATGGTTACAGTAAACACCCAGGTGTACGTCGCACTCTAATACTGGCCTCTCAGGAAAGGCACGTATACAGACTGTTTGAAGCATTGCTCCCCCTGAACGAAAGTTGTCATTGTGCCTACTATATTCAATCCCGATGCAATATCTGTGTTTCATCGTCAATATGAAGCTCCAAGGGTTACAGTAAACACCCAGTGGTCCGTCGCAATCTAGTACTGGCCTCTCAGGAAAGGCACGTATACAGACTGTTTGAAGCATTGCTCCCCCTGAACGAAAGTCGGCATTGTGCCTACTATATTCAATCCCGATGCAATTTCTGTGTTTCATCGTCAATATGAAGCTCCATCGGTTACAGTAAACACCCAGTGGTGCGTCGCAATCTAATACTGGCCTCTCTGGAAAGGCACGTATACAGACTGTTTGAAGCATTGCTCCCCCTGAACGGAAGTGTGCATTGTGCCTACTATATTCAATCCCGATGCATTTTCTGTGTTTCATCGTCAATATGAAGCTCCAAGGGTTACAGTAAACACCCAGTGGTGCGTTGCAAGCTAATACTGGCCACTCAGGAAAGGCACGTATACAGACTGTTTGAAGCATTGCTCCCCTTGAACCAAAGTCGGCATTGTGCCTACTGTATTCAATCCCGATGCAATTTCTGTGTTTCATCGTCAATATGAAGCTCCACGGGTTACAGTAAACACCCAGTCGTGCGTCGCAATCCAATACTGGAATCTCAGGAATGGCACGTATACAACTGTATGAAGAATTGCTCCCCCTGGACGTAAGTCGGCATTGTGCCTACTATATTCAATCCCGATGCAATTTCTGTGTTTCATCTTCAATATGAAGCTCCAAGGGTTACAGTAAACACCCAGTGGTGCGTCGCAATCTAATACTGGCCTCTCAGGAAAGGCACGTTTACAGACTGTTTGAACATTGCTCCCCCTGAACGAAAGTCGGCATTGAACCTACTATATTCAATCCCGATGCAATTTCTGTGTTTCATCGTCTATATGATGCTCCATGGGTTACAGTAAACACCCAGTGGTGCGTCGCAGTCTAATACTGGCCTCTCAGGAATGGTACGTATACAGACTGTTGGAAGCATTGCTCCCCCTGAACCAAAGTCGGCATTGTGCCTACTATATTCAATCCCGATGGAATTTCTGTGTTTCATCGTCAGTATGAATCTCCATGGGTTACAGTAAACACCCAGTGGTGTGTCGCAATCTAATACTAGCCTCTCAGGAAAGGCACGTATACAGACTGTTTGAAGCATTGCTCCCCCTGAACGAAAGTCGGCATTGTGGCCTACTATATTCAATCCCGATGCAATTTCTGTGTTCCATCGTCAATATGAACCTCCAAGGGTTACAGTAAATACCCAGTGGTGCGTCGCACTCTAATACTGGCCTCTCAGGAAAGGCACGTATACAGACTGTTTGAAGCATTGCTCCCCCTGAACGAAAGTCGGCATTGTGCCTACTATATTCAATCCCAATGCAATTTCTGTGTTTCATCGTCAATATGAAGCTCCAAGGGTTACAGTAAACACCCAGTGGTACGTCGCAATCTAATACTGGCCTCTCAGGAAAGGCACGTATACAGACTGTTTGAAGCATTGCTCCCCCTGAACGAAAGTCGGCATTGTGCCTACTATATTCAATCCCGATGCAATTTCTGTGTTTCATCGTCAATATGAAGCTCCATGGGTTACAGTAAACACCCAGTGGTACGTCGCAATCTAATACTGGCCTCTCAGGAAAGGCACGTATACAGACTGTTTGAAGCATTGCTCCCCCTGAACGCAAGTCGGCATTGTGCCTACTATATTCAATCCCGATGCAATTGCTGTGTTTCATCGTCAATATGAGGCTCCACGGGTTACAGTAAACACCCAGTCGTGCGTCGCAATCTAATACTGGAATGTCAGGAAAGGCACGTATACAACTGTATGAAGCATTGCTCCCCCTGGACGTAAGTCGGCATTGTGCCTACTATATTCAATCCCGATGCAATTTCTGTGTTTCATCTTCAATATGAAGCTCCAAGGGTTACAGTAAACACCCAGTGGGGCGTCGCAATCTAATACTGGCCTCTCAGGAAAGGCACGTATACAGACTGTTTGAACATTGCTCCCCCTGAACGAAAGTCGGCATTGTGCCTACTATACTCAATCCCGATGCAATTTCTGTGTTTCATCGTCAATATGATGCTCCATGGGTTACAGTAAACACCCAGTGGTGCGTCGCAATCTAATACTGGCCTCTCAGGAAAGGCACGTATACAGACTGTTTGAAGTATTGCTCCCCCTGAACGAAAGTCGGCATTGTGCCTACTATATTCAATCCCGATGGAATTTCTGTGTTTCATCGTCAGTATGAATCTCCATGGGTTACAGTAAACACCCAGTGGTGTGTCGCAATCTAATACTAGCCTCTCAGGAAAGGCATGTATACAGACTGTTTAAACCATTGCTCCCCCTGAACGAAAGTCGGCATTGTGCATGTTGTTGTTGTTGTTGTGGTCTTCAGTCCTGAGACTGGTTTGATGCAGCTCTCCATGCTACTCTATCCTGTGCAAGCTTCTTCATCTCCCAGTATCTACTGCAACCTACATCCTTCTGAATCTGCTTAGTGTATTCATCTCTTGGTCTCCCTCTACGATTTTTACCCTCCACACTGCCCTCCATTGCTAAATTTGTGATCCCTTGATGCCTCAAAACATGTCCTACCAACCGATCCCTTCTTCTAGTCAAGTTGTGCCACAAACTTCTCTTCTCCCCAATCCTATTCAATACCTCCTCATTAGTTACGTGATCTACCCACCTTATCTTCAGCATTCTTCTGTAGCACCACATTTCGAAAGCTTCTATTCTCTTCTTGTCCAAACTAGTTATCGTCCATGTTTCACTTCCATACATGGCTACACTCCATACAAATACTTTCAGAAACGACTTCCTGACACGTAAATCTATACTCGATGTTAATAAATTCCTCTTCTTGAGAAACGCTTTCCTTGCCATTGCCAGTCTGCATTTTATATCCTCTCTACTTCGACCATCATCGGTTATTTTACTCCCTAAATAGCAAAACTCCTTTACTACTTTAAGTGTCTCATTTCCTAATCTAATTCCCTCAGCATCACCCGACTTAATTTGACTACATTCCATTATCCTCGTTTTGCTTTTGTTGATGTTCATCTTATATCCTCCTTTCAAGACACTGTCCATTCCGTTCAACTGCTCTTCCAAGTCCTTTGCAGTCTCTGACAGAATTACAATGTCATCGGCGAACCTCAAAGTCTTTACTTCTTCTCCATGAATTTTAATACCTACTCCGAATTTTTCTTTTGTTTCCTTTACTGCTTGCTCAATATACAGATTGAATAACATCGGGGAGAGGCTACAACCCTGTCTTACTCCTTTCCCAACCACTGCTTCCCTTTCATGCCCCTTGACTCTTATAACTGCCATCTGGTTTCTGTACAAACTGTAAATAGCCTTTCGCTCCCTGTATTTTACCCCTGCCACCTTCAGAATTTGAAAGAGAGTATTCCAGTTAACATTGTCAAAAGCTTTCTCTAAGTCTACAAATGCTAGAAACGTAGGTTTGCCTTTTCTTAATCTTTCTTCTAAGATAAGTCGTAAGGTCAGTATTGCCTCACGTGTTCCAACATTTCTACGGAATCCAAACTGATCTTCCCCGAGGTCGGCTTCTACCAGCTTTACCATTCGTCTGTAAAGAATTCGCGTTAGTATTTTGCAGCTGTGACTTATTAAACTGATAGTTCGGTAATTTTCACATCTGTCAATACCTGCTTTCTTTGGGATTGGAATTATTACATTCTTCTTGAAGTCTGAGGGTATTTCGCCTGTCTCATACATCGTGCTCACCAGATGGTAGAGTTTTGTCATGACTGGCTCTCCCGAGGCCATCAGTAGTTCAAATGGAATGTTGTCTACTCCCGGGGCCTTGTTTCGACTCAGGTCTTTCAGTGCTCTGTCAAACTCTTCACGCAGTATCTTATCTCCCATTTCGTCTTCATCTACATCCTCTTCCATTTCCATAATATTGTCCTCAAGTACATCGCCCTTGTATAAACCCTCTGTATACTCCTTCCACCTTTCTGCCTTCCCTTCTTTGCTTAGAACTGGGTTGCCATCTGAGCTCTTGATATTCATACAAGTGGTTCTCTTCTCTCCAAAGGTCTCTTTAATTTTCCTGTAGGCAGTATCTATCTTACCCCTAGTGAGACAAGCCTCTACATCCTTACATTTGTCCTCTAGCCATCCCTGCTTAGCCATTTTGCACTTCCTGTCGATATCATTTTTGAGACGTTTGTATTCCTTTTTGCCTGCTTCATTTACTGCATTTTTATATTTTCTCCTTTCATCAATTAAATTCAATATTTCTTCTGTTACCCAAGGACTTCTATTAGTCCTCGTCTTTTTACCTACTTGATCCTCTGCTGCCTTCACTACTTCATCCCTCAGAGCTACCCATTCTTCTTGTACTGTATTTCTTTCCCCCATTCCTGTCAATTGTTCCCTTATGCTCTCCCTGAAACTCTCTACAACCTCTGGTTCTTTCAGTTTATCCAGGTCCCATCTCCTTAAATTCCCACCTTTTTGAAGTTTCTTCAGTTTCAATCTGCAGTTCATAACCAATAGATTGTGGTCAGAATCCACATCTGCCCCAGGAAATGTCTTACAATTTAAAACCTGGTTCCTAAATCTCTGTCTTACCATTATATAATCTATCTGATACCTTTTAGTACCTCCAGGATTCTTCCAGGTATACAACCTTCTTTTATGATTCTTGAACCAAGTGTTGGCTATGATTTAGTTATGCTCTGTGCAAAATTCTACAAGGCGGCTTCCTCTTTCATTCCTTCCCCCCAATCCATATTCACCTACTACGTTTCCTTCTCTCCCTTTTCCTACTGACGAATTCCAGTCACCCAAGACTATTAAATTTTCGTCTCCCTTCACTACCTGAATAATTTCTTTTATCTCGTCATACATTTCATCTATTTCTTCATCATCTGCAGAGGTAGTTGGCATATAAACTTGTACTACTGTAGTAGGCATGGGCTTTGTGTCTATCTTGGCCAAAATAATGCGTTCACTATGCTGTTTGTAGTAGCTAACCCGCACTCCTATTTTTTTATTCATTATTAAACCTACTCCAGCATTACCCCTATTTGATTTTGTATTTATAACCCTGTAATCACCTGACCAAAAGTCTTGTTCCTCCTGCCACCGAACTTCACTAATTCCCACTATATCTAACTTTAACCTATCCATTTCCCTTTTTAAATTTTCTAACCTACCTGCCCGATTAAGGGATCTGACATTCCACGCTCCGATCCGTAGAACGCCAGTTTTCTTTCTCCTGATAACGACGTCCTCCTGAGTAGTCCCCGCCCGGAGATCCGAATGGGGGACTATTTTACCTCCGGAATATTTTACCCAAGAGGACGCCATCATCATTTAATCATACAGTAGAGCTGCATGTCCTCGGGAAAAATTACGGCTGTAGTTTCCCCTTGCTTTCAGCCGTTCGCAGTACCAGCACAGCAAGGCCGTTTTGGTTAATGTTACAAGGCCAGATCAGTCAATCATCCAGACTGTTGCCCCTGCAACTACTGAAAAGGCTGCTGCCCCTCTTCAGGAACCACACGTTTGTCTGGCCTCTCAACAGATACCCCTCCGTTGTGGTTGCACCTACGGTACGGCCATCTGTATCGCTGTATGCATTGTGCATACTATATTCAATCCCGATGCAATTTCTGTGTTCCATCGTCAATATGAACCTCCAAGGGTTACAGTAAATACCCAGTGGTGCGTCGCACTCTAATACTGGCCTCTCAGGAAAGGCACGTATACAGACTGTTTGAAGCATTGCTCCCCCTGAACGAAAGTCGGCATTGTGCCTACTATATTCAATCCCGATGCAATTTCTGTGTTTCATCGTCAATATGAAGCTCCAAGGGTTACAGTAAACACCCAGTGGTACGTCGCACTCTAATACTGGCCTCTCAGGAAAGGCACGTATACAGACTGTTTGAAGCATTGCTCCCCCTGAACGAAAGTCAGCATTGTGCCTACTATATTCAATCCCAATGCAATATCTGTGTTTCATCGTCAATATGAAGCTCCAAGGGTTACAGTAAACACCCAGTGCTACGTCGCAATCTAATACTGGCCTCTCAGGAAGTGCACGTATACAGACTGTTTGAAGCATTGCTCCCCCTGAACGAAAGTCGGCATTGTGCCTACTATATTCAATCCCGATGCAATTTCTGTGTTTCATCGTCAATATGAAGCTCCATGGGTTACAGTAAACACCCAGTGGTACGTCGTAATCTAATACTGGCCTCTCAGGAAAGGCACGTATACAGACTGTTTGAAGCATTGCTCCCCCTGAACGCAAGTCGGCATTGTGCCTACTATATTCAATCCCGATGCAATTTCTGTGTTTCTTCGTCAATATGAAGCTCCAAGGGTTACAGTAAACACCCAGTGGTGCGTCGCAATCTAATACTGGCCTCTCAGTAACGGCACGTATACAGACTGTTTGAAGCATTGCTCCCCCTGGACGTAAGTCGGTATTGTGCCTACTATATTCAATCCCGATGCCATTTCTGTGTTTCATCGTCAATATGATGCTCCAAGGGTTACAGTAAACACCCTGTGGTGCGTCGCAATCTAATACTGGCCTCTGAGTAACGGCACATATACAGACTGTTTGAAGCATTACCCCCCCCCCCCCCTGGACGTAAGTCGGCATAGTGCCTACTATATTCAATCTCAATGCAATTTCTGTGTTTCATCGTCAATATGAAGCTCCAAGGGTTACAGTAAACACCCAGTGGTGCGTCGCAATCTAATACTGGCCTCTCAGGAAAGGCATGTACACAGACTGTTTGAAGCATTGCTCCCCCTAGACGTAAGTTGGCATTGCGCCTACCATATTCAATCCCGATGCAATTTCTGTGTTTCATCGTCAATATGAAGCTCCAAGGGTTACAGTAAACACCCAGTGGTGCGTCGCAATCTAATACTGGCCTCTCAGGAAAGGCACGTATACAGACTGATTGAAGCATTACTCCCCGTGTACGTAAGTCGGCATTGTGCCTACTATATTCAATCTCAATGCAATTTCTGTGTTTCATCGCCAATATGAAGCTCCAAGGGTTACAGTAAACACCCAGTGGTGCGTCGCAATCTAATACTGGCCTCTCAGGAAAGGCACGTACACAGTTTGAAGCACTGCTCCCCCTAGACGTAAGTTGGCATTGCACCTACTATATTCAATCCCGATGCAATTTCTGTGTTTCATCGTCAATATGAAGCTCCAAGGGTTACAGTAAACACCCAGTGGTGCGTCGCAATCTAATACCGGCCTCTCAGGAAAGGCATGTATACAGACTGTTTGTAGCATTACTCTCCCTGGACGTAAGTTGGCATTGTGCCTACTATATTCAATCCCGATGCAATTTCTGTGTTTCATCGTCAATATGAAGCTCCAAGGGTTACAGTAAACACCCAGTGGTGCGTCGCAATCTAATACTGGCCTCACAGTAACGGCACGTATACAGACTGTTTGAAGCATTGCTCCCCCTGGACGTAAGTCGGCATTGTGCCTTCTATATTCAATCCCGATGCAATTTCTGTTTTTCAACGTCAATATGAAGCTCCAAGGGATACAGTAAACACCCAGTAGTGCGTCGCAATCTAATACTGGACTCTCAGTAACGGCATTTATACAGAGTGTTTAAACCATTGCTCCCCGAGGGCGTAAGTCGGCATTGTGCCTACTATATTCAATCCCGATGCAATTTCTGTGTTTCATCGTCAATATGAAGTTCCAAGGGTTACAGTAAACACTAAGTGCTGCGTCGCAATTTAATACTGGCCTCTTAGTAATGGCACGTAAACAGACTGTTTGAAGCATTGCTCCCCCTGGACGTATGTCGGCATTGTGACTACTATATTCAATCCCGATGCAATTTCTGTGTTTCATCGTCAATATGAAACTCCAAGGGTGTCAGTAAATCCCCGTGGTGCGTCGCAATGTAATAGTGGCCTCTCAGGAAAGGCACGTATACAGACTGTTTGAAGCATTGCTCCCCCTGGACGTAAGTCGGCATTGTGCCTACTATATTCAATCCCGATGCAATTTCTGTGTTTCATCGTCAATATGAACCTCCAAGGGTTACAGTAAACACCCAGTGGTGCGTCGCAATCTAATACTGGCCTCTCAGGATAGGCACGTATACAGACTGTTTGAAGCATTGCTCCCCCTGAACGAAAGTCGGCATTGTGCCTACTATATTCAATCCCGATGCAATTTCTGTGTTTCATCGTCAATATGAAGCTCCATGGGTTACAGTAAACATCCAGTGGTGTGTCGCAATCTAATACTGGCGTCTCAGGAAAGGCACATATACAGACTGTTTGAAGCATTGCTCCCCCTGAACGAAAGTCGGCATTGTGCCTACTATATTCAATCCCGATGCAATTTCTGTGTTTCATCGTCAATATGAACCTCCAAGGGTTACAGTAAACACCCAGTGGTGCGTCGCACACTAATACTGGCCTCTCAGGAAAGGCACGTATACAGACTGTTTGAAGCATTGCTCCCCCTGAACGAAAGTCGGCATTGTGCCTACTATATTCAATCCCGATGCAATTTCTGTTTTTCATCGTCAATATGACGCTCCATGGGTTACAGTAAACACCCAGTGGTGCGACGCAATCTAATACTGGCCTCTCAGGAAAGGCACGTATACAGACTGTTTGAAGCATTGCTCCCCCTGAACGAAAGTCGGCATTGTGCCTACTATATTCAATCCCGATGCAATTTCTGTGTTTCATCGTCAATATGAAGCTCCATGGGTTACAGTAAAGACCCAGTGGTACGTCGCAATCTAATACTGGCCTCTCAGGAAAGGCACGTATACAGACTTTTTGAAGCATTGCTCCCCCTGAACGCAAGTCGGCATTGTGCCTACTATATTCAATCCCGATGCAATTTCTGTGTTTCTTCGTCAATATGAAGCTCCAAGGGTTACAGTAAACACCCAGTGGTGCGTCGCAATCTAATACTGGCCTCTCAGGAAAGGCAAATATACAGACTGTTTGAACCATTGCTCCCCCTGAATGAAAGTCGGCATTGTGCCTACTATCTTCAATCCCGATGCAATTTCTGTGTTTCATCGTCAATATGAAGCTCCATGGGTTACAGTAAACACCCAGTGGTGCGTCGCAATCTAATACTGGCCTCTCAGGAAAGGCACGTATACAGACTGTTTGAAGCATTGCTCCCCCTGAACGAAAGTCAGCATTGTGCCTACTATATTCAATCCCGATGCAATTTCTGTGTTTCATCGTCAATATGAAGCTCCAAGGGTTACAGTAAACACCCAGTGATGCGTCGCAATCTAATACTGGCCTCTCAGGAAAGCCACGTATACAGACTGTTTGAAGCATTACTCCCCCTGGACGTAAGTCGGCATTGTGCCTACTATATTCAATCCCGATGCAATTTCTGTGTTTCATCGTCAATATGAAGCTCCAAGGTTTACAGTAAATACCCAGTGGTGCGTCAAAATCTAATACTGGCCTCTCAGTAACGGCACATATACAGACTGTTTGAAGCATTGCTCCCCCTGGACGCAAGTCAGCATTGTGCCTACTATATTCAATCCCGATGCAATTTCTGTGTTTCATCGTCAATATGAAGCTCCAAGAGTTACAGTAAACCACCAGAGGTGCGTCGCAATCTAATACTGGCCTCTCAGTAACGGCACGTATACAGACTGTTTGAAGCATTGCTCCCCCTGGACGTAAGTCGGTATTGTTCCTACTATATTCAATCCCGATGCAATTTCTGTGTTTCATCGTCAATATGATGCTCCAAGGGTTACGGTAAACACCCAGTGGTGCGTCGCAATCTAATACTGGCCTTTCAGTAACGGCACATATACAGACTGTTTGAAGCATTACTCCCCCTGGACGTAAGTCGGCATTGTGCCTACTATATTCAATCCCGATGCAATTTCTGTGTTTCATCGTCAATATGAAGCTCCAAGGGTTACAGTAAACACCCAGTGGTGCGTCGCAATCTAATACTGGCCTCTCAGGAAAGGCACGTATACAGACTGTTTGAAGCGTTACTCCCCGTGGACGTAAGTCGGCATTGTGCCTACTATATTCAATCCCGATGCAATTTCTGTCTTTTATTCTCAATATGAAGCTCCAAGGGTTACAGTAAACACCCAGTGGTGCGTCGCCATCTAATACTGGCCTCACAGTAACGGCACGTATACATACTGTTTGAAGCATTGCTCCCCCTGGACGTAAGTCGGCATTCTGCCTTCTATATTCCATCCCGATGCAATTTCTGTTTTTCATCGTCAATATGAAGCTCCAAGGGATACAGTAAACACCCAGTGGTGCGTCGCACTCTAATACTGGACTCTCAGTAACGGCACTTATACAGACTGTTTAAACCATTGCTCCCCGAGGACGTAAGTCGGCATTGTGCCTACTATATTCAATCCCGATGCAATTTCTGTGTTTCATCGTCAATATGAAGTTCCAAGGGTTACAGTAAACACCCAGTGGTGCGTCACAATCTAATACTGGCCTCTTAGTAACGGCACGGATAAAGACTGTTTGAAGCATTGCTCCCCCTGGACGTAAGTCGGCATTGTGACTACTATATTCAATCCCGATGCAATTTCTGTGTTTCATCGTCAATATGAAACTCCAAGGGTGGCTGTAAACCCCCGTGGTGCGTCGCAATCTAATACTGGCCTCTCAGGAAAGGCACGTATACAGACTGTTTGAAGCATTGCTCCCCCTGAACGAAAGTCGGCATTGTGCCTACTATATTCAATCCCGAAGCAATTTCTGTGTTTCATCGTCAATATGAAGCTCCAAGGGTTACAGTAAACACCCAGTGGTGCGTCGCAGCCTAATACTGGCCTCTCAGGAAAGGCACGTATACATACTGTTTGAAGCATTACTCCCCCTGAACGAAAGTCGGCATTGTGCCTACTATATTCAAACCCGATGCAATTTCTGTGTTTCATCGTAAATATGAAGCTCCATGGGTTACAGTAAACACCCAGTCGTGCGTCGCAATCTAATACTGGAATCTCAGGAAAGGCACGTATACAACTGTATGAAGCATTGCTCCCCCTGGACGTAAGTCAGCATTGTGCCTACTATATTCAATCCCGATGCAATTTCTGTGTTTCATCGTCAATATGAAGCTCCAAGGGTTACAGTAAACACCCAGTGGTGCGTCGCAATCTAATACTGGCCTCTCAGGAAAGGCACGTATACAGACTGTTTCGAGCATTACTCCACCTGAACGAAATTGGGCATTGTGCCTACTATATTCAATCCCGACGCAATTTCTGTGTTTCATCGTCAATATGAAGCTCCATGGGTTACAGTAATCACCCAGTGGTGCGTCGCAATCTAATACTGGCCTCTCATAAAGGCACATATACTGACTGTTTGAAGCATTGCTCCCCCTGAACGAAAGTCGGCATTGTGCCTACTATATTCAATCCCGATGCAATTTCTGTGTTTCATCGTCAATATGAAGCTCCAAGGGTTACAGTAAACACCCAGTGGTGCGTCGCAATCTAATACTGGCCTCTCAGGAAAGGCACGTATACAGACTGTTTGAAGCATTGCTCCCCCTGAACGAAAATCGGCATTGTGCCTACTATATTCAATCTCGATGCAATTTCTGTGTTTCATCGTCAATATGAAGCTCCATGGGTTACAGTAAACACCCAGTCGTGCGTCGCAACCTAATACTGGAATCTCAGGAAAGGCACGTATACAGACTGTTTAAACCATTGCTCCCCGAGTACGTAAGTCGGCATTGTTCCTACTATATTCAATCCCAATGCAATTTCTGTGTTTCATCGTCAATATGAAGTTCCAAGGGTTACAGTAAACACCCAGTGGTGCGTCGCAATCTAATACTGGCCTCTTAGTAACGGCACGGACAAAGACTGTTGGAAGCATTGCTCCCCCTGGACGTAAGTCGGCATTGTGACTACTATATTCAATCCCGATGCAATTTCTGTGTTTCATCGTCAATATGAAACTCCAAGGGTGGCAGTAAACCCCCGTGGTGCGTCGCTATCTAATACTGGCCTCTCAGGAAAGGCACGTATACAGACTGTTTGAAGCATTGCTCCCCCTGAACGAATGTCGGCATTGTTCCTACTATATTCAATCCCGATGCAATTTCTGTGTTTCATCGTCAGTATGAACCTCCAAGGGTTACAGTAAACACCCAGTGGTGCGTCGCAGCCTAATACTGGCCTCTCAGGAAAGGCACGTATACAGACTGTTTGAAGCATTACTCCCCCTGAACGAAAGTCGGCATTGTGCCTACTATATTCAATCCCGATGCAATTTCTGTGTTACATCGTCAATATGAAGCTCCATGGGTTACAGTAAACACCCAGTCGTGCGTCGCAATCTAATACTGGATTCTCAGGGAAGGCACGTATACAGACTGTATGAAGCATTGCACCTCCTGGACGTAAGTCACCATTGTGCCTACTATGTTCAATCCCGACGCAATTTCTGTGTTTCATCGTCAATATGAAGCTCCAAGGGTTACAGTAAACACCCAGTGGTGCGTCGCAATCGAATACTGGCCTCTCAGGAAAGGCACGTATACAGACTGTTTGAAGCGTTGCTCCCCCTGAACGAAAGTCGGCATTGTGCTTACTATATTCAATCTCGATGCAAATTCTGTGTTTCATCGTCAATATGAAGCTCCAAGGTTTACAGTAAACACCCAGTGGTGCGTCGCAATCTAATACTGGCCTCTCAGGAAAGGCACGTATACAGACCGGTTGAAGCATTGCACCCCCTAGACGTAAGTCGGCAATGTGCCTACTATATTCAATCCCGATGCAATTTCTGTGTTTCATCGTCAATATGAAGCTCCAAGGGTTACAGTAAACACCCAGTGGTGCGTCGCAATCTAATACTGGCCTCTCAGGAAAGGCACGTATACAGACTGTTTGAAGCATTGCTCCCCCTGAATGAAAAACGGCATTGTGCCTACTATATTCAATCTCGATGCAATTTCTGAGTTTCATAGTCAATATGAAGCTCCATGGGTTACAGTAAACACCCAGTCGTGCGTCGCAACCTAATACTGGAATCTCAGGAAAGGCACATATACAACTGTATGAAGCATTCCTCCCCCTGGACGTAAGTCGGCGTTGTGCCTACTATATTCAATCCCGATGCAATTTCTGTGTTTCATCGTCAATATGAAGCTCCAAGGGTTACAGTAAACACCCAGTGGTGCGTCGCAATCTAATACTGGCCTCTCTGTAACGGCACGAATACAGACTGTTTGAAGCATTGCTCCACCTGGACGGAAGTCGGCATTGTGCCTACTATATTCAATCCCGATGCAATTTCTGTTTTTCATCGTCAATATGACGCGCCATGGGTTACAGTAAACACCCAGTGGTGCGTCGCAATCTAATACTGGCCTCTCAGGAAAGGCACGTATACAGACTGTGTGAAGCATTACTCACCCTGAACGAAAGTCGGCATTGTGCCTACTATATTCAATCCCGATGCAATGTCTGTGTTTCATCGTCAGTATGAAGCTCCATGGGTTACAGTAAACACCCAGTTGTGCGTCGCAATCTAATACAGGCCTCTCAGGAAAGGCACGTATACAGACTGTTTGAAGCATTGCTCCCCCTGAACGAAAGTCGGCATTGTGCCTACTATATTCAATCCCGATGCAATTTCTGTGTTTCATCGTCAATATGAGCCTCCAAGGGTTACAGTAAACACCCAGTGGTGCGTCGCAATCTAATACTGGCCTCTCAGGAATGGCACAAATACAGACTGTTTGAAGCATTGCTCCCCCTGAACGAAAGTCGGCATTGTGCCTACTATATTCAATCCCGATGCAATTTCTGTGTTTCATAGTCAATATGAAGCTCCAAGGGTTACAGTAAACACCCAGTGGTGCGTCGCAATCTAATACTAGCCTCTCAGGAAAGGCACGTATACAGACTGTTTGAAGCATTGCTCCCCCTGAACGAAAGTCGGCATTTTGCCTACTATATTCAATCCCGATGCAATTTCTGTGTTTCATCGTCAAAATGAAGCTCCATGGGTTACAGTAAACACCCAGTGGTGCGTCGCAATCTAATACTGGCCTCTCAGGTAATGCACGTATACAGACTGTTTGAAGCATTGCTCCCCCTGAACGAAAGTCGGCATTGTGCCTACTATATTCAATCCCGATTCAATTTCTGTGTTTCATCGTCAATATGAAGCTCCATGGGTTACAGTAAACACCCAGTGGTGCGTCGCAATCTAATAGTGGCCTCTCAGGAAAGGCACAAATACAGACTGTTTGAAGCTTAACTCCCCCTGAACGAAAGTCGGCATTTTGCCTACTATATTCAATCCCGATGCAATTTCTGTGTTTCATAATCAATATGAAGCTCCATGGGTTACAGTAAACACCCAGTGGTGAGTCGGAATCTAATACTGGCCTTTAAGGAAAGGCACGTATACAGACTGTTTGAAGCATTGCTCCCCCAGAACGGAAGTCGGCATTGTGCCTACTATATTCAATCCCGATGCAATTTCTGTGTTTCATCGTCAATATGAAGCTCCAAGGGTTACAGTAAACACCCAGTGGTGCGTTGCAAGCTAATACTGGCCACTCAGGAAAGGCACGTATACAGACTGTTTGAAGCATTGCTCCCCCTTAAAGAAAGTCGGCATTGTGCCTACTATATTCAATCCCGACGCAATTTCTGTGTTTCATAGTCAATATGAAGCTCCAAGGGTTACAGTAAACACCCAGTGGTGCGTCGGAATCTAATACTGGCCTCGCAGGAAATGCACGTATAAAGACTGTTTGAAGCATTGCTCCCCCTGAACGAAAGTCGGCATTGTGCCTACTATATTCAATCGCGATGCAATTTCTGTGTTTCATCGTCAATATGAAGCTCCATGGGTTACAGTAAACACCCAGTGGTGCGTCGCAATCTAATACTGGCCTCTCAGGAAAGGCACGTATACAGACTGTTTAAAGCATTGCTCCCCGTGAACGAATGTCGGCATTGTGCCTACTATATTCAATCCCGATGCATTTTCTGTGTTTCATAGTCAATATGAACCTCCAAGGGTTACAGTAAACACCCAGTGGTGCGTCGCAATCTAATACTGGCCTCTCTGTAACGGCACGTATACAGACTGTTTGAAGCAATGCTCCACCTGGACGGAAGTCGGCATTGTGCCTACTATATTCAATACCGATGCAATTTATGTTTTTCATCGTCAATATGACGCTCCATGGGTTACAGTAAACACCCAGTGGTGCGTCGCAATCTAAAACTGGCCTCTCAGGAAAGGCACGTATACAGACTGTTTGAAGCATTACTCACCCTGAACGAAAGTCGGCATTGTGCCTACTATATTCAATCCCGATGCAACGTCTGTGTTTCATCGTCAGTATGAAGCTCCATGGGTTACAGTAAACACCCAGTTGTGCGTCGCAATCTAATACAGGCCTGTCAGGAAAGGCACGTATACAGACTGTTTGAAGCATTGCTCCCCCTGAACGAAAGTCGGCATTGTGCCTACCATATTCAATCCCGATGCAATTTCTGTGTTTCATCGTCAATATGAACCTCCAAGGGTTACAGTAAACTCCCAGTGGTGCGTCGCAATCTAATACTGGCCTCTCTGTAACGGCACCTATACAGACTGTTTGAAGCATTGCTCCACCTGGACGGAAGTCGGCATTGTGCCTACTATATTCAATCCCGATGCAATTTCTGTTTTTCATCGTCAATATGTCGCTCCATGTGTTACAGTAAACACCCAGTGGTGCGTCGCAATCTAATACTGGCCTCTCAGGAAAGGCACGTATACAGACTGTTTGAAGCATTACTCACCCTGAACGAAAGTCGGCATTGTGCCTACTATATTCAATCCCGATGCAATGTCTGTGTTTCATCGTCAGTATGATGCTCCATGGGTTACAGTAAACACCCAGTGGTGCGTCGCAATATAATACAGGCGTCTCAGGAAAGGCACGTATACAGACTATTTGAAGCATTGCTCCCCCTGAACGAAAGTCGGCATTGTGCCTACTATATTCAATCCCGATGCAATTTCTGTGTTTCATCGTCAATATGAAGCTCCAAGGGTTACAGTAAACACCCAGTGGTGCGTCGCAATCTAATACTGGCCTCTCAGGAAAGGCACGTATACAGACTATTTGAAGCATTGCTCCCCCTGAACGAAAGTCGGCATTGTGCCTAGTATATTCAACCCCAATGCAATCTCTGTGTTTCATCTTCAATATGAAGCTCCATGGGTTACAGTAAACACCCAGTGGTGCGTCGCAATCTAAAACTGGCCTCTCAGGAAAGGCACGTAAACAGAGTGTTTGAAGCATTACTCACCCTGAACGAAAGTCGGCATTGTGCCTACTATATTCATTCCCGATGCAATGTCTGTGTTTCATCGTCAGTATGAAGCTCCATGGGTTACAGTAAACACCCAGTTGTGCGTCGCAATCTAATACAGGCCTCTCAGGAAAGGCACGTATACAGACTGTTTGAAGCATTGCTCCCCCTGAACGAAAGTCGGCATTGTGCCTACTATATTCAATCCCGATGCAATTTCTGTGTTTCATCGTCAATATGAACCTCCAAGGGTTACAGTAAACACCCAGGGGTGCGTCGCAATCTAATACTGGCCTCTCTGTAACGGCACGTATACAGACTGTTTGAAGCATTGCTCCACCTGGACGGTAGTCGGCATTGTGCCTACTATATTCAATCCCGATGCAATTTCTGTTTTTCATCGTCAATATGAAGCTCCATGGGTTACAGTAAACACCCAGTCGTTCGTCGCAATCTAATACTGGAATCTCAGGGAAGGCACGTATACAACTGTATGAAGCATTGCTCCCCCTGGACGTAAGTCAGCATTGTGCCTACTATGTTCAATCCCAACGCAATTTCTGTGTTTCGTCGTCAATATGAAGCTCCAAGGGTTACAGTAAACAGCCAGTGGTGCGTCGCAATCTAATACTGGCCTCTCAGGAAAGGCACGTATACAGACTGTTTGAAGCATTACTCCACCTGAACAAAAGTGGGCATTGTGCCTACTATATTCAATCCCGACGCAATTTCTGTGTTTCATCGTCAATATGAAGCACCATGGGTTACAGTAAACCCCCAGTGGTGCGTCGCAATCTAATACTGGCCTCTCAGGAAAGCACATATACTGACTGTTTGAAGCATTGCTCCCCCTGAACGAAAGTCGACATTGTGCCTACTATATTCAAACACGATGCAATTTCTGTGTTTCATCGTCAATATGAAGCTCCAAGGGTTACAGTAAACACCCAGTGGTGCGTCGCAATCTAATACTGGCCTCTCAGGAAAGGCACGTATACAGACTGTTTGAAGCGTTGCTCCCCCTGAACGAAAGTCAGCATTGTGCTTACTATATTCAATCTCGATGCAATTTCTGTGTTTCATCGTCAATATGAAGCTCTAAGGGTTACAGTAAACACCCAGTGGTGCGTCGCAATCTGATACTGGCCTCTCAGGAAAGGCACGTATACAGACTGTTTGAAGCATTGCTCCCCCTAAACGAAAGCCAGCATTGTGCCTACTATATTCAATCCCGATGCAAATTCTGTGTTTCATCGTCAATATGAAGCTCCAAGGGTTACAGTAAACACCCAGTGGTGCGTCGCAATCTAATACTGGCCTCTCAGGAAAGGCACGTATACAGACCGTTTGAAGCATTGCTCCCCCTAGACGTAAGTCGGCAATGTGCCTACTATATTCAATCCCGATGCAATTTCTGTATTTCATCGTCAATATGTAGCTCCAAGGGTTACAGTAAACACCCAGTGGTGCGTCGCAATCTAATACTGGCCTCTCAGGAAAGGCACGTATACAGACTGTTTGAAGCATTGCTCCCCCTGAACGAAAAACGGCATTGTGCCTACTATATTCAATCTCGATGCAATTTCTGAGTTTCATAGTCAATATGAAGCTCCATGGGTTACAGTAAACACCCAGTCGTGCGTCGCAACCTAATACTGGAATCTCAGGAAAGGCACATATACAACTGTATGAAGCATTCCTCCCCCTGGACGTAAGTCGGCATTGTGCCTACTATATTCAATCCCGATGCAATTTCTGTGTTTCATCGTCAATATGAAGCCCCAAGGGTTACAGCAAACACCCAGTGGTGCGTCGCAATCTAATACTGGCCTCTCAGGATAGGCACATATACTGACTGTTTGAAGCATTGCTCCCCCTGAACGAAAGTCGACATTGTGCCTACTATATTCAAACCCGATGCAATTTCTGTGTTTCATCGTCAATATGAAGCTCCAAGGGTTACAGTAAACACCCAGTGGTGCGTCGCAATCTAATACTGGCTTCTCAGGAAATGCACGTATACAGACTGTTTGAAGCATTGCTCCCCCTGAACGAAAGTCGGCATTGTGCCTACTATATTCAATCCCGATGCAATTTCTGTGTTTCATCGTCAATATGAAGCTCCAAGGGTTACAGTCAACACCCAGTGGTGCGTCGCAATCTAATACTGGTCTCTCAGGAAAGACACGTATACAGACTGTTTGAAGCATTGATCCCCCTGAACGAAAGTCGGCATTGTGCCTACTATATTCAATCTCGATGCAATTTCTGTGTTTCATCGTCAATATGAAGCTCCATGGGTTACAGTAAACACCCAGTCGTGCGTCGCAACCTAATACTGGAATCTCAGGAAAGGCACGTATACAGACTGTTTAAACCATTGCTCCCCGAGGACGTAAGTCGGCATTGTTCCTACTATATTCAATCCCGATGCAATTTCTGTGTTTCATCGTCAATATGAAGTTCCAAGGGTTACAGTAAACACCCAGTGGTGCGTCGCAATCTAATACTGGCCTCTTAGTAACGGCACGGAAAAAGACTGTTTGAAGCATTGCTCCCCCTGGACGTAAGTCGGCATTGTGACTACTATATTCAATCCCGATGCAATTTCTGTGTTTCATCGTCAATATGAAACTCCAAGGGTGGCAGTAAACCCCCGTGGTGCGTCGCTATCTAATACTGGCCTCTCAGGAAAGGCACGTATACAGACTGTTTGAAGCATTGCTCCCCCTGAACGAATGTCGGCATTGTGCCTACTATATTCAATCCCGATGCAATTTCTGTGTTTCATCGTCAGTATGAACCTCCAAGGGTTACAGTAAACACCCAGTGGTGCGTCGCAGCCTAATACTGGCCTCTCAGGAAAGGCACGTATACAGACTGTTTGAAGCATTACTCCCCCTGAACGAAAGTCGGCATTGTGCCTACTATATTCAAACCCGATGCAATTTCTGTTTTTCATCGTCAATATGACGCTCCATGGGTTACAGTAAACACCCAGTGGTGCGTCGCAATCTAATACTGGCCTCTCAGGAAAGGCACGTATACAGACTGTTTGAAGCATTACTCACCCTGAACGAAAGTCGGCATTGTGCCTACTATATTCAATCCCGATGCAATGTCTGTGTTTCATCGTCAGTATGAAGCTCCATGGGTTAAAGTAAACACCCAGTTGTGCGTCGCAATCTAATACAGGCCTCTCAGGAAAGGCACGTATACAGACTGTTTGAAGCATTGCTCCCCCTCAACGAAAGTCGGCATTGTGCCTACTATATTCAATCCCGATGCAATTTCTGTGTTTCATAGTCAATATGAGCCTCCAAGGGTTACAGTAAACACCCAGTGGTGCGTCGCAATCTAATACTGGCCTCTCAGGAATGGCACAAATACAGACTGTTTGAAGCATTGCTCCCCCTGAACGAAAGTCGGCATTGTGCCTACTATATTCAATCCCGATGCAATTTCTGTGTTTCATCGTCAAAATGAAGCTCCATGGGTTATAGTAAACACCCAGTGGTGCGTCGCAATCTAATACTGGCCTCTCAGGTAATGCACGTATACAGACTGTTTGAAGCATTGTTCCCCTGAACGAAAGTCGGCATTGTGCCTACTATATTCAATCCCGTTTCAATTTCTGTGTTTCATCGTCAATATGAAGCTCCATGGGTTACAGTAAACACCCAGTGGTGCGTCGCAATCTAATAGTGGCCTCTCAGGAAAGGCACAAGTACAGACTGTTTGAAGCTTAACTCCCCCTGAACGAAAGTCGGCATTTTGCCTACTATATTCAATCCCGATGCAATTTCTGTGTTTCATAATCAATATGAAGCTCCATGGGTTAAAGTAAACACCCAGTGGTGCGTCGGAATCTAATACTGGCCTTTAAGGAAAGGCACGTATACAGACTGTTTGAAGCATTGCTCCCCCAGAACGGAAGTCGGCATTGTGCCTACTATATTCAATCCCGATGCAATTTCTGTGTTTCATCGTCAATATGAAGCTCCAAGGGTTACAGTAAACACCCAGTGGTGCGTTGCAAGCTAATACTGGCCACTCAGGAAAGGCACGTATACAGACTGTTTGAAGCATTGCTCCCCCTGAACGAAAGTCGGCAATGTGCCTACCATATTCAATCCCGATGCAATTTCTGTGTTTCATCGTCAATATGAACCTCCAAGGGTTACAGTAAACACCCAGTGGTGCGTCGCAATCTAATACTGGCCTCTCTGTAACGGCACGTATACAGACTGTTTGAAGCATTGCTCCACCTGGACGGAAGTCGGCATTGTGCCTACTATATTCAATCCCGATGCAATTTCTGTTTTTCATCGTCAATATGACGCTCCATGTGTTACAGTAAACACCCAGAGGTGCGTCGCAATCTAATACTGGCCTCTCAGGAAAGGCACGTATACAGACTGTTTGAAGCATTACTCACCCTGAACGAAAGTCGGCATTGTGCCTACCATATTCAATCCCGATGCAATGTCTGTGTTTCATCGTCAGTATGAAGCTCCATGGGTTACAGTAAACACCCAGTGGTGCGTCGCAATCTAATACAGGCGTCTCAGGAAAGGCACGTATACAGACTATTTGAAGCATTGCTCCCCCTGAACGAAAGTCGGCATTGTGCCTACTATATTCAATCCCGATGCAATTTCTGTGTTTCATCGTCAATATGAAGCTCCAAGGGTTACAGTAAACACCCAGTGGTGCGTCGCAATCTAATACTGGCCTCTCAGGAAAGGCACGTATGCAGACTATTTGAAGCATTGCTCCCCCTGAACGAAAGTCGGCATTGTGCCTAGTATATTCAACCCCAATGCAATTTCTGTGTTTCATCTTCAATATGAAGCTCCATGGGTTACAGTAAACACCCAGTGGTGCGTCGCAATCTAAAAGTGGCCTCTCAGGAAAGGCACGTATACAGAGTGTTTGAAGCATTACTCACCCTGAACGAAAGTCGGCATTGTGCCTACTATATTCAATCCCGATGCAATGTCTGTGTTTCATCGTCAGTATGAAGCTCCATGGGTTACAGTAAACACCCAGTTGTGCGTCGCAATCTAATACTGGCCTCTCTGTAACGGCACGTATACAGACTGTTTGAAGCATTGCTCCACTTGGACGGAAGTCGGCATTGTGCCTACTATATTCAATCCCGATGCAATTTCTGTTTTTCATCGTCAATATGAAGCTCCATGGGTTACAGTAAACACCCAGTCGTGCGTCGCAATCGAATACTGGAATCTCAGGGAAGGCACGTATACAACTGTATGAAGCATTGCTCCCCCTGGACGTAAGTCAGCATTGTGCCTACTATGTTCAATCCCGACGCAATTTCTGTGTTTCATCGTCAATATGAAGCTCCAAGGGTTACAGTAAACACCCAGTGGTGCGTCGCAATCTAATACTGGCCTCTCAGGAAAGGCACGTATACAGACTGTTTGAAGCATTACTCCACCTGAACGAAAGTGGGCATTGTGCCTACTATATTCAATCCCGACGCAATTTCTGTGTTTCATCGTCAATATGAAGCTCCATGGGTTACAGTAAACCCCCAGTGGTGCGTCGCAATCTAATACTGGCCTCTCAGGAGAGGCACATATACTGACTGTTTGAAGCATTGCTCCCCCTGAACGAGAGTCGACATTGTGCCTACTATATTCAAACCCGATGCAATTTCTGTGTTTCATCGTTAATATGAAGCTCCAAGGGTTACAGTAAACACCCATTAATGCGTCGCAATCTAATACTGGCCTCTCAGGAAAGGCACGTATACAGACTGTTTGAAGCGTTGCTCCCCCTGAACGAAAGTCGGCATTGTGCTTACTATATTCAATCTCGATGCAATTTCTGTGTTTCATCGTCAATATGAAGCTCTAAGGGTTACAGTAAACACCCAGTGGTGCGTCGCAATCTGATACTGGCCTCTCAGGAAAGGCACGTATACAGACTGTTTGAAGCATTGCTCCCCCTAAACGAAAGCCAGCATTGTGCCTACTATATTCAATCCCGATGCAAATTCTGTGTTTCATCGTCAATATGAAACTCCAAGGGTTACAGTAAACACCCAGTGGTGCGTCGCAATCTAATACTGGCCTCTCAGGAAAGGCACGTATACAGACCGTTTGAAGCATTGCACCCCCTAGACGTAAGTCGGCAATGTGCCTACTATATTCAATCCCGATGCAATTTCTGTGTTTCATCGTCAATATGAAGCTCCAAGGGTTACAGTAAACACCCAGTGGTGCGTCGCAATCTAATACTGGCCTCTCAGGAAAGGCACGTATACTGACTGTTTGAAGCATTGCTCCCCCTCAACGAAAGTCGGCATTGTGCCTACTATATTCAATCCCGATGCAATTTCTGTGTTTCATCGTCAATATGAGCCTCCAAGGGTTACAGAAAACACCCAGTGGTGCGTCGCAATCTAATACTGGCCTTTCAGGAATGGCACAAATACAGACTGTTTGAAGCATTGCTCCCCCTGAACGAAAGTCGGCATTGTGCCAACTATATTCAATCCCGATGCAATTTCTGTGTTTCATCGTCAATATGAAGCTCCAAGAGTTACAGTAAACACCCAGTGGTGCGTCGCAATCTAATACTGGCCTCTCTGTAACGGCACGAATACAGACTGTTTGAAGCATTGCTCCACCTGGACGGAAGTCGGCATTGTGCCTACTATATTCAATCCCGATGCAATTTCTGTGTTTCATCGTCAAAATGAAGCTCCATGGGTTACAGTAAACACCCAGTGGTGCGTCGCAATCTAATACTGGCCTCTCAGGTAATGCACGTATACAGACTGTTTGAAGCATTGCTCCCCCTGAACGAAAGTCGGCATTGTGCCTACTATATTCAATCCCGATTCAATTTCTGTGTTTCATCGTCAATATGAAGCTCCATGGGTTACAGTAAACACCCAGTGGTGCGTCGCAATCTAATAGTGGCCTCTCAGGAAAGGCACAAATACAGACTGTTTGAAGCTTAACTCCCCCTGAACGAAAGTCGGCATTTTGCCTACTATATTCAATCCCGATGCAATTTCTGTGTTTCATAATCAAAATGAAGCTCCATGGGTTACAGTAAACACCCAGTGGTGCGTCGGAATCTAATACTGGCCTTTAAGGAAAGGCACGTATACAGACTGTTTGAAGCATTGCTCCCCCAGAACGGAAGTCGGCATTGTGCCTACTATATTCAATCCCGATGCAATTTCTGTGTTTCATCGTCAATATGAAGCTCCAAGGGTTACAGTAAACACCCAGTGGTGCGTTGCAAGCTAATACTGGCCACTCAGGAAAGGCACGTATACAGACTGTTTGAAGCATTGCTCCCCCTGAACGAAAGTCGGCATTGTGCCTACCATATTCAATCCCGATGCAATTTCTGTGTTTCATCGTCAATATGAACCTCCAAGGGTTACAGTAAACACCCAGTGGTGCGTCGCAATCTAATACTGGCCTCTGTGTAACGGCACGTATACAGACTGTTTGAAGCATTGCTCCACCTGGACGGAAGTCGGCATTGTGCCTACTATATTCAATCCCGATGCAATTTCTGTTTTTCATCGTCAATATGACGCTCCATGTGTTACAGTAAACACCCAGTGGTGCGTCGCAATCTAATACTGGCCTCTCAGGAAAGGCACGTATACAGACTGTTTGAAGCATTACTCACCCTGAACGAAAGTCGGCATTGTGCCTACTATATTCAATCCCGATGCAATGTCTGTGTTTCATCGTCAGTATGAAGCTCCATGGGTTACAGTAAACACCCAGTGGTGCGTCGCAATCTAATACAGGCGTCTCAGGAAAGGCACGTATACAGACTATTTGAAGCATTGCTCCCCCTGAACGAAAGTCGGCATTGTGCCTACTATATTCAATCCCGATGCAATTTCTGTGTTTCATCGTCAATATGAACCTCCAAGGGTTACAGTAAACACCCAGGGGTGCGTCGCAATCTAATACTGGCCTCTCTGTAACGGCACGTATACAGACTGTTTGAAGCATTGCTCCACCTGGACGGAAGTCGGCATTGTGCCTACTATATTCAATCCCGATGCAATTTCTGTTTTTCATCGTCAATATGAAGCTCCATGGGTTACAGTAAACACCCAGTCGTGCGTCGCAATCTAATACTGGAATCTCAGGGAATGCACGTATACAACTGTATGAAGCATTGCTCCCCCTCGACGTAAGTCAGCATTGTGCCTACTATGTTCAATCCCGACGCAATTTCTGTGTTTCATCGTCAATATGAAGCTCCAAGGGTTACAGTAAACACCCAGTGGTGCGTCGCAATCTAATACTGTCCTCTCAGGAAAGGCACGTATACAGACTGTTTGAAGCATTACTCACCCTGAACGAAAGTCGGCATTGTGCCTACTATATTCAATCCCGACGCAATTTCTGTGTTTCATCGTCAATATGAAGCTCCATGGGTTACAGTAAACCCCCAGTGGTGCGTCGCAATATAATACTGGCCTCTCAGGAAAGCAAATATACTGACTGTTTGAAGCATTGCTCCCCCCGAACGAAAGTCAGCATTGTGCTTACTATATTCAATCTCGATGCAATATCTGTGTTTCATCGTCAATATGAAGCTCTAAGGGTTACAGTAAACACCCAGTGGTGCGTCGCAATCTGATACTGGCCTCTTAGGAAAGGCAGGTATACAGACTGTTTGAAGCATTGCTCCCCCTAAACGAAAGCCAGCATTGTGCCTACTATATTCAATCCCGATGCAAATTCTGTGTTTCATCGTCAATATGAAGCTCCAAGGGTTACAGTAAACACCCAGTGGTGCGTCGCAATCTAATACTGGCCTCTCAGGAAAGGCACGTATACAGACCGTTTGAAGCATTGCTCCCCCTAGACGTAAGTCGGCAATGTGCCTACTATATTCAATCCCGATGCAATTTCTGTGTTTCATCGTCAATATGAAGCTCCAAGGGTTACAGTAAACACCCAGTGGTGCGTCGCAATCTAATACTGGCCTCTCAGGAAAGGCACGTATACTGACTGTTTGAAGCATTGCTCCCCCTGAACGAAAAACGGCATTGTGCCTACTATATTCAATCTCGATGCAATTTCTGAGTTTCATAGTCAATATGAGGCTCCATGGGTTACAGTAAACACCCAGTCGTGCGTCGCAACCTAATACTGGAATCTCAGGAAAGGCACATATACAACTGTGTGAAGCATTCCTCCCCCTGGACGTAAGTCATCATTGTGCCTACTATATTCAATCCCGATGCAATTTCTGTGTTTCATCGTCAATATGAAGCTCCAAGGGTTACAGTAAACACCCAGTGGTGCGTCGCAATCTAATACTGGCCTCTCTGTAACGGCACGTATACAGACTGTTTGAAGCATTGCTCCACCTGGACGGAAGTCGGCATTGTGCCTACTATATTCAATCCCGATGCAATTTCTGTTTCTCATCGTCAATATGACGCTCCATGGGTTACAGTAAACACCCAGTGGTGCGTCGCAATCTAATACTGGCCTCTCAGGAAAGGCACGTATACAGACTGTTTGAAGCATTACTCACCCTGAACGAAAGTCGGCATTGTGCCTACTATATTCAATCCCGATGCAATGTCTGTGTTTCATCGTCAGTATGAAGCTCCATGGGTTACAGTAAACACCCAGTTGTGCGTCGCAATCTAATACAGGCCTCTCAGGAAAGGCACGTATACATAATGTTTGAAGCATTGCTCCCCCTGAACGAAAGTCGGCATTGTGCCTACTATATTCAATCCCGATGCAATTTCTGTGTTTCATCGTCAATATGAGCCTCCAAGGGTTACAGTAAACACCCAGTGGTGCGTCGCAATCTAATACTGGCCTCTCAGGAATGGCACAAATACAGACTGTTTGAAGCATTGCTCCCCCTGAACGAAAGTCGGCATTGTGCCTACTATATTCAATCCCGATGCAATATCTGTGTTTCATAGTCAATATGAAGCTCCAAGGGTTACAGTAAACACCCAGTGGTACGTCGCAATCTAATACTAGCCTCTCAGGAAAGGCACGTATACAGACTGTTTGAAGCATTGCTCCCCCTGAACGAAAGTCGGCATTGTGCCTACTATATTCAATCCCGATGCAATTTCTGTGTTTCATCGTCAAAATGAAGCTCCATGGGTTACAGTAAACACCCAGTGGTGCGTCGCAATCTAATACTGGCCTCTCAGTTAATGCACGTATACAGACTGTTTGAAGCATTGCTCCCCCTGAACGAAAGTCGGCATTGTGCCTACTATATTCAATCCCGATTCAATTTCTGTGTTTCATCGTCAATATGAAGCTCCATGGGTTACAGTAAACACCCAGTGGTGCGTCGCTATCTAATACTGGCCTTTAAGGAAAGGCACGTATACAGACTGTTTGAAGCATTGCTCCCCCTGAACGGAAGTCGGCATTGTGCCTACTATATTCAATCCCGATGCAATTTCTGTGTTTCATCGTCAATATGAAGCTCCAAGGGTTACAGTAAACACCCAGTGGTGCGTTGCAAGCTAATACTGGCCACTCAGGAAAGGCACGTATACAGACTGTTTGAAGCATTGCTCCCCCTGAACGAAAGTCGGCATTGTGCCTACTGTATTCAATCCCGATGCAATTTCTGTGTTTCATCGTCAATATGAAGCTCCATGGGTTACAGTAAACACCCAGTTGTGCGTCGCAATCTAATACTGGCCTCTCAGGAAAGGCACGTATACAGACTGTTTGCAGCATTGCTCCCCTTGAACGAAAGTCGGCATTGTGCCTACTGTATTCAATCCCGATCCAATTTCTGTGTTTCATCGTCAATATGAAGCTCCATGGGTTACAGTAAACACCCAGTGGTGCGTCGCAATCTAATACTGGCCTCTCATGAAAGCCACGTATACAGACTGTTTGAAGCATTGCTCCCCCTGAACGAAAGTCGGCATTGTGCCTAGTATATTCAACCCCAAAGCAAATTCTGTGTTTCATCTTCAATATGAAGCTCCATGGGTTACAGTAAACACCCAGTGGTGCGTCGCAATCTAATACTGGCCTCTCAGGAAAGGCACGTATACAGACTGTTTGAAGCATTGCTCCCCCTTAAAGAAAGTCGGCATTGTGCCTACTATATTCAATCCCGATGCAATTTCTGTGTTTCATAGTCAATATGAAGCTCCAAGGGTTACAGTAAACACCCAGTGGTGCGTCGCAATCTAATACTGGCCTCGCAGGAAATGCACGTATAAAGACTGTTTGAAGCATTGCTCCCCCTGAACGAAAGTCGGCATTGTGCCTACTATATTCAATCGCGATGCAATTTCTGTGTTTCATCGTCAATATGAAGCTCCATGGGTTACAGTAAACACCCAGTGGTGCGTCGCAATCTAATACTGGCCTCTCAGGAAAGGCACGTATACAGACTGTTTAAAGCATTGCTCCCCGTGAACGAATGTCGGCATTGTGCCTACTATATTCAATCCCGATGCATTTTCTGTGTTTCATAGTCAATATGAACCTCCATGGGTTACAGTAAACACCCAGTGGTGCGTCGCAATCTAATACTGGCCTCTCTGTAACGGCACGTATACAGACTGTTTGAAGCATTGCTCCACCTGGACGGAATTCGGCATTGTGCCTACAATATTCAATACCGATGCAATTTCTGTTTTTCATCGTCAATATGACGCTCCATGGGTTACAGTAAACACCCAGTGGTGCGTCGCAATCTAAAACTGGCCTCTCAGGAAAGGCACGTATACAGACTGTTTGAAGCATTACTCACCCTGAACGAAAGTCGGCATTGTGCCTACTATATTCAATCCCGATGCAATGTCTGTGTTTCATGGTCAGTATGAAGCTCCATGGGTTACAGTAAACACCCAGTTGTGCGTCGCAATCTAATACAGGCCTCTCAGGAAAGGCACGTATACAGACTGTTTGAAGCATTGCTCCCCCTGAACGAAAGTCGGCATTGTGCCTACCATATTCAATCCCGATGCAATTTCTGTGTTTCATCGTCAAAATGAACCTCCAAGGGTTACAGTTAACACCCAGTGGTGCGTCGCAATCTAATACTGGCCTCTCTGTAACGGCACGTATACAGACTGTTTGAAGCATTGCTCCACCTGGACGGAAGTCGGCATTGTGCCTCCTATATTCAATCCCGATGCAATTTCTGTTTTTCATCGTCAATATGACGCTCCATGTGTTACAGTAAACACCCAGTGGTGCGTCGCAATCTAATACTGGCCTCTCAGGAAAGGCACGTATACAGACTGTTTGAAGCATTACTCACCCTGAACGAAAGTCGGCATTGTGCCTACTATATTCAATCCCGATGCAATGTCTGTGTTTCATCGTCAGTATGAAGCTCCATGGGTTACAGTAAACACCCAGTTGTGCGTCGCAATCTAATACGGGCCTCTCAGGAAAGGCACGTATACAGACTGTTTGAAGCATTGCACCCCCTGAACGAAAGTCGGCATTGTTCCTACTATATTCAATCCCGATGCAATTTCTGTGTTTCATCGTCAATATGAACCACCAAGGGTTACAGTAAACACCCAGTGGTGCGTCGCAATCCAATACTGGCCTCTCTGTAACGGCACGTATACAGAATGTTTGAAGCTTTGCTCCACCTGGACGGAAGTCGGCATTGTGCCTACTATATTCAATCCCGATGCAATTTCTGTGTTTCATCGTCAATATGAAGCTCCATGGGTTACAGTAAACACCCAGTGGTGCGTCGCAATCTAATACTGGCCTCTCAGGAAAGGCACGTATACAGACTGTTTAAAGCATTGCTCCCCGTGAACGAATGTCGGCATTGTGCCTACTATATTCAATCCCGATGCATTTTCTGTGTTTCATAGTCAATATGAACCTCCATGGGTTACAGTAAACACCCAGTGGTGCGTCGCAATCTAATACTGGCCTCTCTGTAACGGCACGTATACAGACTGTTTGAAGCATTGCTCCACCTGGACGGAAGTCGGCATTGTGCCTACAATATTCAATACCGATGCAATTTCTGTTTTTCATCGTCAATATGACGCTCCATGGGTTACAGTAAACACCCAGTGGTGCGTCGCAATCTAAAACTGGCCTCTCAGGAAAGGCACGTATACAGACTGTTTGAAGCATTACTCACCCTGAACGAAAGTCGGCATTGTGCCTACTATATTCAATCCCGATGCAATGTCTGTGTTTCATGGTCAGTATGAAGCTCCATGGGTTACAGTAAACACCCAGTTGTGCGTCGCAATCTAATACAGGCCTCTCAGGAAAGGCACGTATACAGACTGTTTGAAGCATTGCTCCCCCTGAACGAAAGTCGGCATTGTGCCTACCATATTCAATCCCGATGCAATTTCTGTGTTTCATCGTCAAAATGAACCTCCAAGGGTTACAGTTAACACCCAGTGGTGCGTCGCAATCTAATACTGGCCTCTCTGTAACGGCACGTATACAGACTGTTTGAAGCATTGCTCCACCTGGACGGAAGTCGGCATTGTGCCTCCTATATTCAATCCCGATGCAATTTCTGTTTTTCATCGTCAATATGACGCTCCATGTGTTACAGTAAACACCCAGTGGTGCGTCGCAATCTAATACTGGCCTCACAGGAAAGGCACGTATACAGACTGTTTGAAGCATTACTCACCCTGAACGAAAGTCGGCATTGTGCCTACTATATTCAATCCCGATGCAATGTCTGTGTTTCATCGTCAGTATGAAGCTCCATGGGTTACAGTAAACACCCAGTTGTGCGTCGCAATCTAATACGGGCCTCTCAGGAAAGGCACGTATACAGACTGTTTGAAGCATTGCACCCCCTGAACGAAAGTCGGCATTGTTCCTACTATATTCAATCCCGATGCAATTTCTGTGTTTCATCGTCAATATGAAGCTCCAAGGGTTACAGTAAACACCCAGTGGTGCGTCGCAATCTAATACTGGCCTCGCAGGAAAGGCACGTATACAGACTGTTTGAAGCATTTCTCCCCCTGAACGAAAGTCGGCATTGTGCCTACTATATTCAATCCCGATGCAATTTCTGTGTTTCATCGTCAATATGAAGCTCCATGGGTTACAGTAAACACCCAGTGGTGCGTCGCAATCTAATACTGGCCTCTCAGGAAAGGCACGTATACAGACTGTTTAAAGCATTGCTCCCCGTGAACGAATGTCGGCATTGTGATTACTATATTCAATCCCGACGCATTTTCTGTGTTTCGTAGTCAATATGAACCTCCAAGCGTTACAGTAAACACCCAGTGGTGCATCACAATCTAATACTGGCCTCTCTGTAACGGCACGTATACAGACTGTTTGAAGCATTGCTCCACCTGGACGGAAGTCGGCATTGTGCCTACTATATTCAATCCCGATGCAATTTCTGTTTTTCATCGTCAATATGACGCTCCATGGGTTACAGTAAACACCCAGTGGTGCGTCGCAATCTAATACTGGCCTCTCAGGAAAGGCACGTATACAGACTGTTTGAAGCATTACTCCCCCTTAAAGAAAGTCGGCATTGTGCCTACTATATTCAATCCCGATGCAATTTCTGTGTTTCATAGTCAATATGAAGCTCCAAGGGTTACAGTAAACACCCAGTGGTGCGTCGCAATCTAATACTGGCCTCGCAGGAAAGGCACGTATACAGACTGTTTGAAGCATTGCTCCCCCTGAACGAAAGTCGGCAATGTGCCTACTATATTCAATCCCGATGCAATTTCTGTGTTTCATCGTCAATATGAAGCTCCATGGGTTACAGTAAACCCCCAGTGGTGCGTCGCAATCTAATACTGGCCTCTCAAGAAAGGCACGTATACAGACTGTTTAAAGCATTGCTCCCCGTGAACGAATGTCGGCATTGTGCCTACTATATTCAATCCCGATGCATTTTCTGTGTTTCATAGTCAATATGAAACTCCAAGGGTTACAGTAAACACCCAGTGGTGCGTCGCAATCTAATACTGGCCTCTCTGTAACGGCACGTATACAGACTGTTTGAAGCATTGCTCCACCTGGACGGAAGTCGGCATTGTGCCTACTATATTCAATCCCGATGCAATTTCAGTTTTTCATCGTCAATATGACGCTCCATGGGTAACAGTAAACACCCAGTGGTGCGTCGCAATCTAAAACTGGCCTCTCAGGAAAGGCACGTATACAGACTGTTTGAAGCATTACTCACCCTGAACGAAAGTCGGCATTGTGCCTACTATATTCAGTCCCGATGCAATGTCTGTGTTTCATCGTCAGTATGAAGCTCCATGGGTAACAGTAAACACCAAGTTGTGCGTCGCAATCTAATACAGGCCTCTCAGGAAAGGCACGTATACAGACTGTTTGAAGCATTGCTCCCCCTGAACGAAAGTCGGCATTGTTCCTGCAATATTCAATCCCGATGCAATTTCTGTGTTTCATCGTCAATATGAACCTCCAAGGGTTACAGTAAACACCCAGTGGTGCGTCGCAATCTAATACTGGCCTCTCTGTAACGGCACGTATACAGACTGTTTGAAGCATTGCTCCACCTGGACGGAAGTCGGCATTGTGCCTACTATATTCAATCCCGATGCAATTTCTGTTTTTCATCGTCAATATGACGCTCCATGGGTTACAGTAAACACCCAGTGGTGCGTCGCAATCTAATACTGGCCTCTCAGGAAAGGCACGTATACAGACTGTTTGAAGAATTACTCCCCCTTAAAGAAAGTCGGCATTGTGCCTACTATATTCAATCCCGATGCAATTTCTGTGTTTCATAGTCAATATGAAGCTCCAAGGGTTACAGTAAACACCAAGTGGTGCGTCGCAATCTAATACTGGCCTCGCAGGAAAGGCACGTATACAGACTGTTTGAAGCATTGCTCCCCCTGAGCGAAAGTCGGCAATGTGCCTACTATATTCAATCCCGATGCAATTTCTGTGTTTCATCGTCAATATGAAGCTCCATGGGTTACAGTAAACACCCAGTGGTGCGTCGCAATCTAATACTGGCCTCTCAGGAAAGGCACGTATACAGACTGTTTGAAGCATTACTCACCCTGAACGAAAGTCGGCATTGTGCCTACTATATTCAATCCCGATGCAATGTCTGTGTTTCATGGTCAGTATGAAGCTCCATGGGTTACAGTAAACACCCAGTTGTGCGTCGCAATCTAATACAGGCCTCTCAGGAAAGGCACGTATACAGACTGTTTGAAGCATTGCTCCCCCTGAACGAAAGTCGGCATTGTGCCTACCATATTCAATCCCGATGCAATTTCTGTGTTTCATCGTCAATATGAACCTCCAAGGGTTACAGTAAACACCCAGTGGTGCGTCGCAATCTAATACTGGCCTCTCTGTAACGGCACGTATACAGACTGTTTGAAGCATTGCTCCACCTGGACGGAAGTCGGCATTGTGCCTACTATATTCAATCCCGATGCAATTTCTGTTTTTCATCGTCAATATGACGCTCCATGGGTTACAGTAAACACCCAGTGGTGCGTCGCAATCTAATACTGGCCTCTCAGGAAAGGCACGTATACAGACTGTTTGAAGAATTACTCCCCCTTAAAGAAAGTCGGCATTGTGCCTACTATATTCAATCCCGATGCAATTTGTGTGTTTCATAGTCAATATGAAGCTCCAAGGGTTACAGTAAACACCAAGTGGTGCGTCGCAATCTAATACTGGCCTCGCAGGAAAGGCACGTATACAGACTGTTTGAAGCATTGCTCCCCCTGAACGAAAGTCGGCAATGTGCCTACTATATTCAATCCCGATGCAATTTCTGTGTTTCATCGTCAATATGAAGCTCCATGGGTTACAGTAAACACCCAGTGGTGCGTCGCAATCTAATACTGGCCTCTCAGGAAAGGCACGTATACAGACTGTTTAAAGCATTGCTCCCCGTGAACGAATGTCGGCATTGTGCCTACTATATTCAATCCCGATGCATTTTCTGTGTTTCATAGTCAATATGAAACTCCAAGGGTTACAGTAAACACCCAGTGGTGCGTCGCAATCTAATACTGGCCACTCTGTAACGGCACGTATACAGACTGTTTGAAGCATTGCTCCACCTGGACGGAAGTCGGCATTGTGCCTACTATATTCAATCCCGATGCAATTTCTGTTTTTCATCGTCAATATGACGCTCCATGGGTTACAGTAAACACCCAGTGGTGCGTCGCAATCTAATACTGGCCTCTCAGGAAAGGCACGTATACAGACTGTTTGAAGCATTACTCCCCCTTAAAGAAAGTCGGCATTGTGCCTACTATATTCAATCCCGATGCAATTTCTGTGTTTCATAGTCAATATGAAGGTCCAAGGGTTACAGTAAACTCCCAGTGGTGCGTCGCAATCTAATACTGGCTTCGCTGGAAAGGCACGTATACAGACTGTTTGAAGCATTGCTCCCCCTGAACGAAAGTCGGCAATGTGCCTACTGTATTCAATCCCGATGCAATTTCTGTGTTTCATCGTCAATATGAAGCTCCATGGGTTACAGTAAACACCCAGTGGTGCGTCGCAATCTAATACTGGCCTCTCAGGAAAGGCACGTATACAGACTGTTTGAAGCATTGCTCCCCCTGAACGAAAGACGGCATTGTGCCTAGTATATTCAACCCCAATGCTATTTCTGTGTTTCATCTTCAATATGAAGCTCCAAGGGTTACAGTAAACAGCCAGTGGTGCGTCGCAATCTAATACTGGCCTCTCAGGAAAGGCACGTATACAGACTGTTTGAAGCATTGCTCCCCCTTAAAGAAAGACGGCATTGTGCCATCTATATTCAATCCCGATGCAATTTCTGTGTTTCATAGTCAATATGAAGCTCCAAGGGTTACAGTAAACACCCAGTGGTGCGTCGCAATCTAATACTGGCTTCACAGGAAAGGCACGTATACAGACTGTTTGAAGCATTGCTCCCCCTGAACGAAAGTCGGCATTGTGCCTACTATATTCAATCCCGATGCAATTTCTGTGTTTCATAGTCAATATGAAGCTCCAAGGGTTACAGTAAACACCCAGTGGTGCGTCGCAATCTAATACTGGCCTCGCAGGAAAGGCACGTATACAGACTGTTTGAAGCATTGCTCCCCCTGAACGAAAGTCGGCATTGTGCCTACTATATTCAATCCCGATGCAATTTCTGTGTTTCATCGTCAATATGACGCTCCATGGGTTACAGTAAACACCCAGTGGTGCGTCGCAATCTAATACTGGCCTCTCAGGAAAGGCACGTATACAGACTGTTTAAAGCATTGCTCCCCGTGAACGAAAGTCGGCACTGTGCTTACTATATTCAATCCCGATGCAATTTCTGTGTTTCATCGTCAATATGAAGCTCCAAGGGTTACAGTAAACACCCAGTGGTGCGTCGCAATCTAATACTGGCCTCTCAGGAAAGGCACGTATACAGACTATTTGAAGCATTGCTCCCCCTGAACGAAAGTCGGCATTGTGCCTGGTATATTCAACCCCAATGCAATTTCTGTGTTTCATCTTCAATATGAAGCTCCATGGGTTACAGTAAACACCCAGTGATGCGTCGCAATCTAATACTGGCCTCTCAGGAAAGGCACGTATAAAGACTGTTTGAAGCATTCCTCCCCCTTAAAGAAAGTCGGCATTGTGCCTACTATATTCAATCCCGATGCAATTTCTGTGTTTCATAGTCAATATGAAGCTCCAAGGGTTACAGTAAACACCCAGTGGTGCGTCGCAATCTAATACTGGCCTCGCAGGAAAGGCACGTATACAGACTGTTTGAAGCATTGCTCCCCCTGAACAGAAGTCGGCATTGTGCCTACTATATTCAATCCCGATGCAATTTCTGTGTTTCATCGTCAATATGACGCTCCATGGGTTACAGTAAACACCCAGTGGTGCGTCGCAATCTAATACTGGCCTCTCAGGAAAGGCACGTATACAGACTGTTTAAAGCATTGCTCCCCGTGAACGAATGTCGGCATTGTGCTTACTATATTCAATCCCGATGCATTTTCTGTGTTTCATAGTCAATATGAACCTCCAAGGGTTACAGTAAACACCCAGTGGTGTGTCACAATCTAATACTGGCCTCTCTGTAACGGCACGTATACAGACTGTTTGAAGCATTGGTCCCCCTGGACGGAAGTCGGCATTGTGCCTACTATATACAATCCCGATGCAATTTCTGTTTTTCATCGTCAATATGACGCTCCATGGGTTACAGTAAACACCCAGTGGTGCATCGCAATCTAAAACTGGCCTCCCAGGAAAGGCACGTATACAGACTGTTTGAAGCATTACTCACCCTGAACGAAAGTCGGCATTGTGCCTACTATATTCAATCCCGATGCAATGTCTGTGTTTCATCGTCAGTATGAAGCTCCATGGGTTACAGTAAACACCCAGTTGTGCGTCGCAATCTAATACAGGCCTCTCAGGAAAGGCACATATACAGACTGTTTGAAGCATTGCTCCCCCTGAACGAAAGTCGGCATTGTTCCTACTATCTTCAATCCCGATGCAATTTCAGTGATTCATCGTCAATATGAACCTCCAAGGGTTACAGTAAACACCCAGTGGTGCGTCGCAATCTAATACTGGCCTCTCTGTAACGGCACGTATACAGACTGTTTGAAGCATTGCTCCACCTGGACGGAAGTCGGCATTGTGCCTACTATATTCAATCCCGATGCAATTTCTGTTTTTCATCGTCAATATGACGCTACATGGGTTACAGTAAACACCCAGTGGTGCGTCGCAATCTAATACTGGCCTCTCAGGAAAGGCACGTATACAGACTGTTTGAAGCATTACTCACCCTGAACGAAAGTAGGCATTGTGCCTACTATATTCAATCCCGATGCAATGTCTGTGTTTCATCGTCAGTATGAAGCTCCATGGGTTACAGTAAACACCCAGTTGTGCGTCGCAATCTAATACAGGCCTCTCAGGAAAGGCACGTATACAGACTGTTTGAAGCATTGCTCCCCCTGAACGAAAGTCGGCATTGTGCCTACTATATTCAATCCCGATGCAATATCTGTGTTTCATCGTCAATATGAAGCTCTATGGGTTACAGTAAACACCCAGTGGTGCGTCGCAATCTAATACTGGCCTCTCAGGAAAGGCACGTATACAGACTGTTTGAAGCATTGCTCCCCCTGAACGAAAGTCGGCATTGTGCCTACTATATTCAATCCCGATGCAATTTCTGTGTTTCATCGTCAATATGAAGCTCCATGGGTTACAGTAAACACCCAGTGGTGCGTCGCAATCTAATACTGGCCTCTCAGGAAAGGCACAAATACAGACTGTTTGAAGCATAACTCCCCCTGAACGAAAGTCGGCATTGTGCCTACTATATTCAATCCCGATGCAATTTCTGTGTTTCATCATCAATATGAATCTCCATGGGTTACAGTAAACACCCAGTGGTGCGTCGCAATCTAATACTGGCCTTTAAGGAAAGGCATGTATACAGACTGTTTGAAGCATTGCTCCCCCTGAACGGAAGTCGGCATTGTGCCTACTATATTCAATCCCGATGCAATTTCTGTGTTTCATCGTCAATATGAAGCTCCAAGGGTTACAGTAAACACCCAGTGGTGCGTCGCAATCTAATACTGGCCTCTCAGGAAAGGCACGTATACAGACTGTTTGAAGCATTACTCCCCCTTAAAGAAAGTCGGCATTGTGCCTACTATATTCAATCCCGATGCAATTTCTGTGTTTCATAGTCAATATGAAGCTCCAAGGGTTACAGTAAACACCCAGTGGTGCGTCGCAATCTAATACTGGCCTCGCAGGAAAGGCACGTATACAGACTGTTTGAAGCATTGCTCCCCCTGAACGAAAGTCGGCAATGTGCCTACTATATTCAATCCCGATGCAATTTCTGTGTTTCATCGTCAATATGAAGCTCCATGGGTTACAGTAAACCCCCAGTGGTGCGTCGCAATCTAATACTGGCCTCTCAAGAAAGGCACGTATACAGACTGTTTAAAGCATTGCTCCCCGTGAACGAATGTCGGCATTGTGCCTACTATATTCAATCCCGATGCATTTTCTGTGTTTCATAGTCAATATGAAGTTCCATGGGTTACAGTAAACATCCAGTTGTGCGTCGCAATCTAATACAGGCCTCTCAGGAAAGGCACGTATACAGACTGTTTGAAGCATTGCTCCCGCTGAACGAAAGTCGGCATTGTGCCTACTATATTCAATCCCGATGCAATTTCTGTGTTTCATCGTCAATATGAAGCTCCAAGGGTTACAGTAAACACCCAGTGGTGCGTCGCAATCTAATACTGGCCTCGCAGGAAAGGCACGTATACAGACTGTTTGAAGCATTTCTCCCCCTGAACGAAAGTCGGCATTGTGCCTACTATATTCAATCCCGATGCAATTTCTGTGTTTCATCGTCAATATGAAGCTCCATGGGTTACAGTAAACACCCAGTGGTGCGTCGCAATCTAATACTGGCCTCTCAGGAAAGGCACGTATACAGACTGTTTAAAGCATTGCTCCCCGTGAACGAATGTCGGCATTGTGATTACTATATTCAATCCCGACGCATTTTCTGTGTTTCGTAGTCAATATGAACCTCCAAGCGTTACAGTAAACACCCAGTGGTGCATCACAATCTAATACTGGCCTCTCTGTAACGGCACGTATACAGACTGTTTGAAGCATTGCTCCACCTGGACGGAAGTCGGCATTGTGCCTACTATATTCAATCCCGATGCAATTTCTGTTTTTCATCGTCAATATGACGCTCCATGGGTAACAGTAAACACCCAGTGGTGCGTCGCAATCTAAAACTGGCCTCTCAGGAAAGGCACGTATACAGACTGTTTGAAGCATTACTCACCCTGAACGAAAGTCGGCATTGTGCCTACTATATTCAGTCCCGATGCAATGTCTGTGTTCCATCGTCAGTATGAAGCTCCATGGGTTACAGTAAACACCAAGTTGTGCGTCGCAATCTAATACAGGCCTCTCAGGAAAGGCACGTATACAGACTGTTTGAAGCATTGCTCCCCCTGAACGAAAGTCGGCATTGTTCCTACAATATTCAATCCCGATGCAATTTCTGTGTTTCATCGTCAATATGAACCTCCAAGGGTTACAGTAAACACCCAGTGGTGCGTCGCAATCTAATACTGGCCTCTCTGTAACGGCACGTATACAGACTGTTTGAAGCATTGCTCCACCTGGACGGAAGTCGGCATTGTGCCTACTATATTCAATCCCGATGCAATTTCTGTTTTTCATCGTCAATATGACGCTCCATGGGTTACAGTAAACACCCAGTGGTGCGTCGCAATCTAATACTGGCCTCTCAGGAAAGGCACGTATACAGACTGTTTGAAGAATTACTCCCCCTTAAAGAAAGTCGGCATTGTGCCTACTATATTCAATCCCGATGCAATTTCTGTGTTTCATAGTCAATATGAAGCCCAAAAGGGTTACAGTAAACACCAAGTGGTGCGTCGCAATCTAATACTGGCCTCGCAGGAAAGGCACGTATTCAGACTGTTTGAAGCATTGCTCCCCCTGAACGAAAGTCGGCAATGTGCCTACTATATTCAATCCCGATGCAATTTCTGTGTTTCATCGTCAATATGAAGCTCCATGGGTTACAGTAAACACCCAGTGGTGCGTCGCAATCTAATACTGGCCTCTCAGGAAAGGCACGTATACAGACTGTTTAAAGCATTGCTCCCCGTGAACGAATGTCGGCATTGTGCCTACTATATTCAATCCCGATGCATTTTCTGTGTTTCATAGTCAATATGAAACTCCAAGGGTTACAGTAAACACCCAGTGGTGCGTCGCAATCTAATACTGGCCACTCTGTAACGGCACGTATACAGACTGTTTGAAGCATTGCTCCACCTGGACGGAAGTCGGCATTGTGCCTACTATATTCAATCCCGATGCAATTTCTGTTTTTCATCGTCAATATGACGCTCCATGGGTTACAGTAAACACCCAGTGGTGCGTCGCAATCTAATACTGGCCTCTCAGGAAAGGCACGTATACAGACTGTTTGAAGAATTACTCCCCCTTAAAGAAAGTCGGCATTGTGCCTACTATATTCAATCCCGATGCAATTTCTGTGTTTCATAGTCAATATGAAGCTCCAAGGGTTACAGTAAACACCAAGTGGTGCGTCGCAATCTAATACTGGCCTCGCAGGAAAGGCACGTATACAGACTGTTTGAAGCATTGCTCCCCCTGAACGAAAGTCGGCAATGTGCCTACTATATTCAATCCCGATGCAATTTCTGTGTTTCATCGTCAATATGAAGCTCCATGGGTTACAGTAAACACCCAGTGGTGCGTCGCAATCTAATACTGGCCTCTCAGGAAAGGCACGTATACAGACTGTTTAAAGCATTGCTCCCCGTGAACGAATGTCGGCATTGTGCCTACTATATTCAATCCCGATGCATTTTCTGTGTTTCATAGTCAATATGAAACTCCAAGGGTTACAGTAAACACCCAGTGGTGCGTCGCAATCTAATACTGGCCACTCTGTAACGGCACGTATACAGACTGTTTGAAGCATTGCTCCACCTGGACGGAAGTCGGCATTGTGCCTACTATATTCAATCCCGATGCAATTTCTGTTTTTCATCGTCAATATGACGCTCCATGGGTTACAGTAAACACCCAGTGGTGCGTCGCAATCTAATACTGGCCTCTCAGGAAAGGCACGTATACAGACTGTTTGAAGCATTACTCCCCCTTAAAGAAAGTCGGCATTGTGCCTACTATATTCAATCCCGATGCAATTTCTGTGTTTCATAGTCAATATGAAGGTCCAAGGGTTACAGTAAACACCCAGTGGTGCGTCGCAATCTAATACTGGCTTCGCAGGAAAGGCACGTATACAGACTGTTTGAAGCATTGCTCCCCCTGAACGAAAGTCGGCAATGTGCCTACTATATTCAATCCCGATGCAATTTCTGTGTTTCATCGTCAATATGAAGCTCCATGGGTTACAGTAAACACCCAGTGGTGCGTCGCAATCTAATACTGGCCTCTCAGGAAAGGCACGTATACAGACTGTTTGAAGCATTGCTCCCCCTGAACGAAAGACGGCATTGTGCCTAGTATATTCAACCCCAATGCTATTTCTGTGTTTCATCTTCAATATGAAGCTCCAAGGGTTACAGTAAACAGCCAGTGGTGCGTCGCAATCTAATACTGGCCTCTCAGGAAAGGCACGTATACAGACTGTTTGAAGCATTGCTCCCCCTTAAAGAAAGACGGCATTGTGCCATCTATATTCAATCCCGATGCAATTTCTGTGTTTCATAGTCAATATGAAGCTCCAAGGGTTACAGTAAACACCCAGTGGTGCGTCGCAATCTAATACTGGCCTCGCAGGAAAGGCACGTATACAGACTGTTTGAAGCATTGCTCCCCCTGAACGAAAGTCGGCATTGTGCCTACTATATTCAATCCCGATGCAATTTCTGTGTTTCATAGTCAATATGAAGCTCCAAGGGCTACAGTAAACACCCAGTGGTGCGTCGCAATCTAATACTGGCCTCGCAGGAAAGGCACGTAAACAGACTGTTTGAAGCATTGCTCCCCCTGAACGAAAGTCGGCATTGTGCCTACTATATTCAATCCCGATGCAATTTCTGTGTTTCATCGTCAATATGACGCTCCATGGGTTACAGTAAACACCCAGTGGTGCGTCGCAATCTAATACTGGCCTCTCAGGAAAGGCACGTATACAGACTGTTTAAAGCATTGCTCCCCGTGAACGAATGTCGGCATTGTGCTTACTATATTCAATCCCGATGTATTTTCTGTGTTTCATAGTCAATATGAAACTCCAAGGGTTACAGTAAACACCCAGTGGTGCGTCACAATCTAATACTGGCCTCTCTGTAACGACACGTATACAGACTGTTTGAAGCATTGCTCCACCAGGACGGAAGTCGGCATTGTGCCTACTATATTCAATCCCGATGCAATGTCTGTGTTTCATCGTCAGTATGAAGCTCCATGGGTTACAGTAAACACCCAGTTGTGCGTCGCAATCTAATTCAGGCCTCTCAGGAAAGGCACGTATACAGACTGTTTGAAGCATTGCTCCCCCTGAACGAAAGTCGGCATTGTGCTTACTATATTCAATCCCGATGCAATTTCTGTGTTTCATCGTCAATATGAAGCTCCAAGGGTTACAGTAAACACCCAGTGGTGCGTCGCAATCTAATACTGGCCTCTCAGGAAAGGCACGTATACAGACTGTTTGAAGCATTGCTCCCCCTGAACGAAAGTCGGCATTGTGCCTGGTATATTCAACCCCAATGCAATTTCTGTGTTTCATCTTCAATATGAAGCTCCATGGGTTACAGTAAACACCCAGTGATGCGTCGCAATCTAATACTGGCCTCTCAGGAAAGGCACGTATAAAGACTGTTTGAAGCATTCCTCCCCCTTAAAGAAAGTCGGCATTGTGCCTACTATATTCAATCCCGATGCAATTTCTGTGTTTCATAGTCAATATGAAGCTCCAAGGGTTACAGTAAACACCCAGTGGTGCGTCGCAATCTAATACTGGCCTCGCAGGAAAGGCACGTATACAGACTGTTTGAAGCATTGCTCCCCCTGAACAGAAGTCGGCATTGTGCCTACTATATTCAATCCCGATGCAATTTCTGTGTTTCATCGTCAATATGACGCTCCATGGGTTACAGTAAACACCCAGTGGTGCGTCGCAATCTAATACTGGCCTCTCAGGAAAGGCACGTATACAGACTGTTTAAAGCATTGCTCCCCGTGAACGAATGTCGGCATTGTGCTTACTATATTCAATCCCGATGCATTTTCTGTGTTTCATAGTCAATATGAACCTCCAAGGGTTACAGTAAACACCCAGTGGTGTGTCACAATCTAATACTGGCCTCTCTGTAACGGCACGTATACAGACTGTTTGAAGCATTGGTCCCCCTGGACGGAAGTCGGCATTGTGCCTACTATATACAATCCCGATGCAATTTCTGTTTTTCATCGTCAATATGACGCTCCATGGGTTACAGTAAACACCCAGTGGTGCATCGCAATCTAAAACTGGCTTCCCAGGAAAGGCACGTATACAGACTGTTTGAAGCATTACTCACCCTGAACGAAAGTCGGCATTGTGCCTACTATATTCAATCCCGATGCAATGTCTGTGTTTCATCGTCAGTATGAAGCTCCATGGGTTACAGTAAACACCCAGTTGTGCGTCGCAATCTAATACAGGCCTCTCAGGAAAGGCACATATACAGACTGTTTGAAGCATTGCTCCCCCTGAACGAAAGTCGGCATTGTTCCTACTATCTTCAATCCCGATGCAATTTCAATGATTCATCGTCAATATGAACCTCCAAGGGTTACAGTAAACACCCAGTGGTGCGTCGCAATCTAATACTGGCCTCTCTGTAACGGCACGTATACAGACTGTTTGAAGCATTGCTCCACCTGGACGGAAGTCGGCATTGTGCCTACTATATTCAATCCCGATGCAATTTCTGTTTTTCATCGTCAATATGACGCTCCATGGGTTACAGTAAACACCCAGTGGTGCGTCGCAATCTAATACTGGCCTCTCAGGAAAGGCACGTATACAGACTGTTTGAAGCATTACTCACCCTGAACGAAAGTAGGCATTGTGCCTACTATATTCAATCCCGATGCAATGTCTGTGTTTCATCGTCAGTATGAAGCTCCATGGGTTACAGTAAACACCCAGTTGTGCGTCGCAATCTAATACAGGCCTCTCAGGAAAGGCACGTATACAGACTGTTTGAAGCATTGCTCCCCCTGAACGAAAGTCGGCATTGTGCCTACTATATTCAATCCCGATGCAATTTCTGTGTTTCATCGTCAATATGAAGCTCTATGGGTTACAGTAAACACCCAGTGGTGCGTCGCAATCTAATACTGGCCTCTCAGGAAAGGCACGTATACAGACTGTTTGAAGCATTGCTCCCCCTGAACGAAAGTCGGCATTGTGCCTACTATATTCAATCCCGATGCAATTTCTGTGTTTCATCGTCAATATGAAGCTCCATGGGTTACAGTAAACACCCAGTGGTGCGTCGCAATCTAATACTGGCCTCTCAGGAAAGGCACAAATAAAGACTGTTTGAAGCATAACTCCCCCTGAACGAAAGTCGGCATTGTGCCTACTATATTCAATCCCGATGCAATTTCTGTGTTTCATCATCAATATGAATCTCTATGGGTTACAGTAAACACCCAGTGGTGCGTCGCAATCTAATACTGGCCTTTAAGGAAAGGCATGTATACAGACTGTTTGAAGCATTGCTCCCCCTGAACGGAAGTCGGCATTGTGCCTACTATATTCAATCCCGATGCTATTTCTGTGTTTCATCGTCAATATGAAGCTCCAAGGGTTACAGTAAACACCCAGTGGTGCGTTGCAAGCTAATACTGGCCACTCAGGAAAGGCACGTATACAGACTGTTCGAAGCATTGCTCCCCCTGAACGAAAGTCGGCATTGTGCCTACTATATTCAATCCCGATGCAATTTCTGTGTTTCATCGTCAATATGACGCTCCATGGGTTACAGTAAACACCCAGTGGTGCGTCGCAATCTAATACTGGCCTCTCAGGAAAGGCACGTATACAGACTGTTTAAAGCATTGCTCCCCGTGAACGAATGTCGGCATTGTGCTTACTATATTCAATCCCGATGTATTTTCTGTGTTTCATAGTCAATATGAACCTCCAAGGGTTACAGTAAACACCCAGTGGTGCGTCACAATCTAATACTGGCCTCTCTGTAACGACACGTATACAGACTGTTTGAAGCATTGCTCCACCAGGACGGAAGTCGGCATTGTGCCTACTATATTCAATCCCGATGCAATGTCTGTGTTTCATCGTCAGTATGAAGCTCCATGGGTTACAGTAAACACCCAGTTGTGCGTCGCAATCTAATACAGGCCTCTCAGGAAAGGCACGTATACAGACTGTTTGAAGCATTGCTCCCCCTGAACGAAAGTCGGCATTGTGCCTACTATATTCAATCCCGATGCAATTTCTGTGTTTCATCGTCAATATGAAGCTCTATGGGTTACAGTAAACACCCAGTGGTGCGTCGCAATCTAATACTGGCCTCTCAGGAAAGGCACGTATACAGACTGTTTGAAGCATTGCTCCCCCTGAACGAAAGTCGGCATTGTGCCTACTATATTCAATCCCGATGCAATTTCTGTGTTTCATCGTCAATATGAAGCTCTATGGGTTACAGTAAACACCCAGTGGTGCGTCGCAATCTAATACTGGCCTCTCAGGAAAGGCACGTATAAAGACTGTTTGAAGCATTCCTCCCCCTTAAAGAAAGACGGCATTGTGCCTACTATATTCAATCCCGATGCAATTTCTGTGTTTCATAGTCAATATGAAGCTCCAAGGGTTACAGTAAACACCCAGTGGTGCGTCGCAATCTAATACTGGCCTCGCAGGAAAGGCACGTATACAGACTGTTTGAAGCATTGCTCCCCCTGAACAGAAGTCGGCATTGTGCCTACTATATTCAATCCCGATGCAATTTCTGTGTTTCATCGTCAATATGACGCTCCATGGGTTACAGTAAACACCCAGTGGTGCGTCGCAATCTAATACTGGCCTCTCAGGAAAGGCACGTATACAGACTGTTTAAAGCATTGCTCCCCGTGAACGAATGTCGGCATTGTGCTTACTATATTCAATCCCGATGCATTTTCTGTGTTTCATAGTCAATATGAACCTCCAAGGGTTACAGTAAACACCCAGTGGTGTGTCACAATCTAATACTGGCCTCTCTGTAACGGCACGTATACAGACTGTTTGAAGCATTGGTCCCCCTGGACGGAAGTCGGCATTGTGCCTACTATATACAATCCCGATGCAATTTCTGTTTTTCATCGTCAATATGACGCTCCATGGGTTACAGTAAACACCCAGTGGTGCATCGCAATCTAAAACTGGCCTCCCAGGAAAGGCACGTATACAGACTGTTTGAAGCATTACTCACCCTGAACGAAAGTCGGCATTGTGCCTACTATATTCAATCCCGATGCAATGTCTGTGTTTCATCGTCAGTATGAAGCTCCATGGGTTACAGTAAACACCCAGTTGTGCGTCGCAATCTAATACAGGCCTCTCAGGAAAGGCACATATACAGACTGTTTGAAGCATTGCTCCCCCTGAACGAAAGTCGGCATTGTTCCTACTATCTTCAATCCCGATGCAATTTCAGTGATTCATCGTCAATATGAACCTCCAAGGGTTACAGTAAACACCCAGTGGTGCGTCGCAATCTAATACTGGCCTCTCTGTAACGGCACGTATACAGACTGTTTGAAGCATTGCTCCACCTGGACGGAAGTCGGCATTGTGCCTACTATATTCAATCCCGATGCAATTTCTGTTTTTCATCGTCAATATGACGCTCCATGGGTTACAGTAAACACCCAGTGGTGCGTCGCAATCTAATACTGGCCTCTCAGGAAAGGCACGTATACAGACTGTTTGAAGCATTACTCACCCTGAACGAAAGTAGGCATTGTGCCTACTATATTCAATCCCGATGCAATGTCTGTGTTTCATCGTCAGTATGAAGCTCCATGGGTTACAGTAAACACCCAGTTGTGCGTCGCAATCTAATACAGGCCTCTCAGGAAAGGCACGTATACAGACTGTTTGAAGCATTGCTCCCCCTGAACGAAAGTCGGCATTGTGCCTACTATATTCAATCCCGATGCAATTTCTGTGTTTCATCGTCAATATGAAGCTCTATGGGTTACAGTAAACACCCAGTGGTGCGTCGCAATCTAATACTGGCCTCTCAGGAAAGGCACGTATACAGACTGTTTGAAGCATTGCTCCCCCTGAACGAAAGTCGGCATTGTGCCTACTATATTCAATCCCGATGCAATTTCTGTGTTTCATCGTCAATATGAAGCTCCATGGGTTACAGTAAACACCCAGTGGTGCGTCGCAATCTAATACTGGCCTCTCAGGAAAGGCACAAATACAGACTGTTTGAAGCATAACTCCCCCTGAACGAAAGTCGGCATTGTGCCTACTATATTCAATCCCGATGCAATTTCTGTGTTTCATCATCAATATGAATCTCCATGGGTTACAGTAAACACCCAGTGGTGCGTCGCAATCTAATACTGGCCTTTAAGGAAAGGCATGTATACAGACTGTTTGAAGCATTGCTCCCCCTGAACGGAAGTCGGCATTGTGCCTACTATATTCAATCCCGATGCAATTTCTGTGTTTCATCGTCAATATGAAGCTCCAAGGGTTACAGTAAACACCCAGTGGTGCGTTGCAAGCTAATACTGGCCACTCAGGAAAGGCACGTATACAGACTGTTTGAAGCATTGCTCCCCCTGAACGAAAGTCGGCATTGTGCCTACTGTATTCAATCCCGATGCAATTTCTGTGTTTCATCGTCAATATGAAGCTCCAAGGGTTACAGTAAACACCCAGTGGTGCGTCGCAATCTAATACTGGCCTCTCAGGAAAGGCACGTATACAGACTGTTTGAAGCATTGCTCCCCCTGAACGAAAGACGGCTTTGTGCCTAGTATATTCAACCCCAATGCTATTTCTGTGTTTCATCTTCAATATGAAGCTCCATGGGTTACAGTAAACAGCCAGTGGTGCGTCGCAATCTAATACTGGCCTCTCAGGAAAGGCACGTATACAGACTGTTTGAAGCATTGCTCCCCCTTAAAGAAAGACGGCATTGTGCCATATATATTCAATCCCGATGCAATTTCTGTGTTTCATAGTCAATATGAAGCTCCAAGGGTTACAGTAAACACCCAGTGGTGCGTCGCAATCTAATACTGGCCTCGCAGGAAAGGCACGTATACAGACTGTTTGAAGCATTGCTCCCCCTGAACGAAAGTCGGCATTGTGCCTACTATATTCAATCCCGATGCAATTTCTGTGTTTCATAGTCAATATGAAGCTCCAAGGGTTACAGTAAACACCCAGTGGTGCGTCTCAATCTAATACTGGCCTCGCAGGAAAGGCACGTATACAGACTGTTTGAAGCATTGCTCCCCCTGAACGAAAGTCGGCATTGTGCCTACTATATTCAATCCCGATGCAATTTCTGTGTTTCATCGTCAATATGACGCTCCATGGGTTACAGTAAACACCCAGTGGTGCGTCGCAATCTAATACTGGCCTCTCAGGAAAGGCACGTATACAGACTGTTTAAAGCATTGCTCCCCGTGAACGAATGTCGGCATTGTGCTTACTATATTCAATCCCGATGTATTTTCTGTGTTTCATAGTCAATATGAACCTCCAAGGGTTACAGTAAACACCCAGTGGTGCGTCACAATCTAATACTGGCCTCTCTGTAACGGCACGTATACAGACTGTTTGAAGCATTGCTCCACCAGGACGGAAGTCGGCATTGTGCCTACTATATTCAATCCCGATGCAATTTCTGCTTTTCATCGTCAATATGACGCTCCATGGGTTACAGTAAACACCCAGTGGTGCATCGCAATCTAAAACTGGCCACTCAGGAAAGGCACGTATACAGACTGTTTGAAGCATTACTCACCCTGAACGAAAGTCGGCATTGTGCCTACTATATTCAATCCCGATGCAATGTCTGTGTTTCATCGTCAGTATGAAGCTCCATGGGTTACAGTAAACACCCAGTTGTGCGTCGCAATCTAATACAGGCCTCTCAGGAAAGGCACATATACAGACTGTTTGAAGCATTGCTCCCCCTGAACGAAAGTCGGCATTGTTCCTACTATCTTCAATCCCGATGCAATTTCTGTGATTCATCGTCAATATGAACCTCCAAGTGTTACAGTAAACACCCAGTGGTGCGTCGCAATTCTTATACTGGCCTCTCTGTAACGGCACGTATACAGACTGTTTGAAGCATTGCTCCACCTGGACGGAAGTCGGCATTGTGCCTACTATATTCAATCCCGATGCAATCTCTGTGTTTCATCGTCAATATGAAGCTCCATGGGTTACAGTAAACACCCAGTGGTGCGTCGCAATCTAATACTGGCCTCTCAGGAAAGGCACGTATACAGACTGTTTGAAGCATAACTCCCCCTGAACGAAAGTCGGCATTGTGCCTACTATATTCAATCCCGATGCAATTTCTGTGTTTCATCATCAATATGAATCTCCATGGGTTACAGTAAACACCCAGTGGTGCGTCGCAATCTAATACTGGCCTTTAAGGAAAGGCACGTATACAGACTGTTTGAAGCATTGCTCCCCCTGAACGGAAGTCGGCATTGTGCCTACTATATTCAATCCCGATGCAATTTCTGTGTTTCATCGTCAATATGAAGCTCCAAGGGTTACAGTAAACACCCAGTGGTGCGTTGCAAGCTAATACTGGCCACTCAGGAAAGGCACGTATACAGACTGTTTGAAGCATTGCTCCCCCTGAACGAAAGTCGGCATTGTGCCTACTGTATTCAATCCCGATGCAATTTCTGTGTTTCATCGTCAATATGAAGCTCCAAGGGTTACAGTAAACACCCAGTGGTGCGTCGCAATCTAATACTGGCCTCTCAGGAAAGGCACGTATACAGACTGTTTGAAGCATTGCTCCCCCTGAACGAAAGACGGCATTGTGCCTAGTATATTCAACCCCAATGCTATTTCTATGTTTCATCTTCAATATGAAGCTCCATGGGTTACAGTAAACAGCCAGTGGTGCGTCGCAATCTAATACTGGCCTCTCAGGAAAGGCACGTATACAGACTGTTTGAAGCATTGCTCCCCCTTAAAGAAAGTCGGAATTCTGCCATCTATATTCAATCCCGATGCAATTTCTGTGTTTCATAGTCAATATGAAGCTCCAAGGGTTACAGTAAACACCCAGTGGTGCGTCGCAATCTAATACTGGCCTCGCAGGAAAGGCACGTATACAGACTGTTTGAAGCATTGCTCCCCCTGAACGAAAGTCGGCATTGTGCCTACTATATTCAATCCCGATGCAATTTCTGTGTTTCATCGTCAATATGAAGCTCCATGGGTTACAGTAAACACCCAGTGGTGCGTCGCAATCTAATACTGGCCTCTCAGGAAAGGCACGTATACAGACTGTTTAAAGCATTGCTCCCCGTGAACGAATGTCGGCATTGTGCTTACTATATTCAATCCCGATGCATTTTCTGTGTTTCATAGTCAATATGAACCTCCAAGGGTTACAGTATACACCCAGTGGTGCGTCACAATCTAATACTGGCCTCTCTGTAACGGCACGTATACAGATTGTTTGAAGCATTGCTCCACCAGGACGGAAGTCGGCATTGTGCCTACTATATTCAATCCCGATGCAAATTCTGTTTTTCTTCGTCAATATGACGCTCCATGGGTTACAGTAAACACCCAGTGGTGCATCGCAATCTAAAACTGGCCTCTCAGGAAAGGCACGTATACAGACTGTTTGAAGCATTACTCACCCTGAACGAAAGTCGGCATTGTGCCTACTATATTCAATCCCGAAGCAATGTCTGTGTTTCATCGTTAGTATGAAGCTCCACTGGTTACAGTAAACACCCAGTTGTGCGTCGCAATCTAATACAGGCCCCTCAGCAAAGGCACATATACAGACTGTTTGAAGCATTGCTCCAACCTGAACGAAAGTCGGCATTGTTCCTACTATATTCAATCCCGATGCAATTTCTGTGATTCATCGTCAATATGAACCTCCAAGGGTTACAGTAAACACCCAGTGGTGCGTCGCAATCTAATACTGGCCTCTCTGTAACGGCACGTATACAGACTGTTTGACGCATTGCTCCACCTGGACGGAAGTCGGCATTGTGACTACTATATTCAATCCCGATGCAATTTCTGTTTTTCATCGTCAATATGACGCTCCATGGGTTACAGTAAACACCCAGTGGTGCGTCGCAATCTAATACTGGCCTCTCAGGAAAGGCACGTATACAGACTGTTTGAAGCATTACTCACCCTGAACGAAAGTAGGCATTGTGCCTACTATATTCAATCCCGATGCAATGTCTGTGTTTCATCGTCAGTATGAAGCTCCATGGGTTACAGTAAACACCCAGTTGTGCGTCGCAATCTAATACTGGCCTCTCAGGAAAGGCACGTATACAGACTGTTTGAAGCATTGCTCCCCCTGAACGAAAGTCGGCATTGTGCCTACTATACTCAATCCCGATGCAATTTCTGTGTTACATCGTCAATATGAAGCTCCATGGTTTACAGTGAGCACCCAGTGGTGCGTCGCAATCTAATACTGGCCTCTCATGAAAGGCACAAATACAGACTGTTTGATACAAAACTCCCCCTGAACGAAAGTCGGCATTGTGCCTACTATATTCAATCCCGATGCAATTTCTGTGTTTCATCGTCAATATGAATCTCCATGGGTTACAGTAAACACCCAGTGGTGCGTCGCAATCTAATACTGGCCTTTAAGGAAAGGCACGTATACAGACTGTTTGAAGCATTGCTCCCCCTGAACGGAAGTCGGCATTGTGCCTACTATATTCAATCCCGATGCAATTTCTGTGTTTCATCGTCAATATGAAGCTCCAAGGGTTACAGTAAACACCCAGTGGTGCGTTGCAAGCTAATACTGGCCACTCAGGAAAGGCACGTATACAGACTGTTTGAAGCATTGCTCCCGCTGAACGAAAGTCGGCATTGTGCCTACTGTATTCAATCCCGATGCAATTTCTGTGTTTCATCGTCAATATGAAGCTCCAAGGGTTACAGTAAACACCCAGTGGTGCGCCGCAATCTAATACAGGCCTCTCAGGAAAGGCACGAATACAGACTGTTTGAAGCATTGCTCCCCCTGAACGAAAGACGGCGTTGTGTCTAGTATATTCAACCCCAATGCAATTTCTGTGTTTCATCTTCAATATGAAGCTCCATGGGTTACAGTAAACACCCAGTGGTGCGTCGCAATCTAATACTGGCCTCTCAGGAAAGGCACGTATACAGACTGTTTGAAGCATTGCTCCCCCTTAAAGAAAGTCGGCATTGTGCCATCTATATTCAATCCCGATGCAATTTCTGTGTTTCATAGTCAATATGAAGCTCCAAGGGTTACAGTAAATACCCAGTGGTGCGTCGCAATCTAATACTGGCCTCGCAGGAAAGGCACGTATACAGACTGTTTGAAGCATTGCTCCCCCTGAACGAAAGTCGGCATTGTGCCTACTATATTCAATCCCGATGCAATTTCTGTGTTTCATCGTCAATATGAAGCTCCATGGGTTACAGTAAACACCCAGTGGTGCGTCGCAATCTAATACTGGCCTCTCAGGAAAAGCACGTATACAGACTGTTTAAAGCATTGCTCCCCGTGAACGAATGTCGGCATTGTGCCTACTATATTCAATCCCGATGCATTTTCTGTGTTTCATAGTCAATATGAACCTCCAAGCGTTACAGTAAACACCCAGTGGTGCGTCGCAATCTAATACTGGCCTCTCAGGAAAGGCATGTATACAGACTGTTTGAAGCATTACTCCGCCCGAACGAAAGTCGGCATTGTGCCTACTATATTCAATCCCGATGCAATTTCTGTGTTTCATCGTCTATATGAAGCTCCGTGGGTTACAGTGAACACCCAGTCGTGTGTCGCAATCTAATACTGGAATCTCAGGAAAGGCACGTATACAACTGTATGAAGCATTGCTCCCCCTCGACGTAAGTCGGCATTGTGCCTACTATATTCAATCCCGATGCACTTTCTGTGTTTCATCGTCAATATGAAGCTCCAAGGGTTACAGTAAACACCCAGTGGTGCGTCGCAATCTAATACTGGCCTTTCAGGAAAGGCACGTATACAGACTGTTTGAAGCATTGCTCCCCCTGGACGTAAGTCGGCGTTGTACCTACTATATTCAATCCCGATGTAATTTCTGTGTTTCATCATCAATATGAAGCTCCAAGGGTTACAGTAAACACCCAGCGGCGCGTCGCAATGTAATACTGGCCTCTCAGGAAAGGCATGTATACAGACTGTTTGAAGCAAATCTCCCCCTGAACGAAAGTCGGCATTGTGCCTACTATATTCAATCCCGATGCAATTTCTGTGTTTCATCGCCAATATGAAGCTCCATGGGTTACAGTAAACACCCAGAGGTGCGCCGCAATCTAATACTGGCCTCTCAAGAAAGGCACGTATACAGACTGTTTGAAGTATTGCTCCTCCTGAACGAAAGTCGGCATTGTGCCTACTAAATTCAATCCCGATGCAATTTCTGTGTTTCATCGTCAATATGAAGATCCATGGGTTACAGTAAACACCCAGTGGTGCGTCGCAATCTAATACTGGCCTCTCAGTAACGGCACGTATACAGACTGTTTGAAGCATTGCTCCTCCTGGACGTGAGTCGGCATTGTGCCCACTATATTAAATCCCGATGCAATTTCCGTGTTTCATCGTCAATATGAAGGCCCATGGGTTACAGTAAACACCCAGTGGTGGGTCGCAATCTAATACTGGCCTCTCAGGAAAGGCACGTATACAGACTGTTAGAAGATTTGCTCCCCGTGAACGAAAGTCGGCATTGTGCCTACCAAATTCAATCCCGATGCAATTTCTGTGTTTCATCGTCAATATGAAGCTCCATGGGTTACAGTAAACACCCAGTGGTGCGTCGCAATCTAATACTGGCCTCTCAGGAAAGGCACATATACACACTGTTTGAAGCATTGCTCCCCCTGAACGAAATCGGCATTGTGCCTACTATTTTCAATCCCGATGCAATTTCTGTGTTTCATCGTCAATATGAAGCTCCATGGGTTACAGTAAACACCCAGTGGTGCGTCGCAATCTAATACTGGCCTCTCAGGAAAGCACGTATACAGACTGTTTGAAGCATTGCTCCCCGTGAACGAAAGTCGGCATTGTGCCTACTATATTCAATCCCGATGCAATTTCTGTGTTTCATCGTCAATATGAAGCTCCATGGGTTACAGTAAACACCTAGTGGTGAGTCACAATCTAATACTGGCCACTCAGGAAAGGCACGTGCACAGACTGCTTAAAGCATTACACCCCCTGAACGAAAGTCGGCATTGTGCCTACTATATTCAATCCCGATGCAATTTCTGTGTTTCATCGTCAATATGAAGCTCCAAGGGTTACAGTAAACACCCAGTGGTGCGTTGCAAGGTAATACTGGCCACTCAGGAAAGGCACGTATACAGACTGTTTGAAGCATTGCTCCCCCTGAATGAAAGTCGGCATTGTGCATACTGTATTCAATCCCGATGCAATTTCTATGTTTCATCGTCAATATGAAGCTCCAAGGGTTACAGTAAACACCCAGTGGTGCGTCGCAATGAAATACTGGCCTCTCAGGAAAGGCACGTATACAGACTGTTTGAAGCATTGCTCCCCCTGAACGAAAGACGGCATTGTGCCTAGTATATTCAACCCCAATGCAATTTCTGTGTTTCATCTTCAATATGAAGCTCCATGGGTTACAGTAAACAGCCAGTGGTGCGTCGCAATCTAATACTGGCCTCTCAGGAAAGGCACGTATACAGACTGTTTGAAGCATTGCTCCCCCTTAAAGAAAGTCGGCATTGTGCCATCTATATTCAATCCCGATGCAATTTCTGTGTTTCATAGTCAATATGAAGCTCCAAGGGTTACAGTAAACACCCAGTGGTGCGTCGCAATCTAATACTGGCCTCGCAGGAAAGGCACGTATACAGACTGTTTGAAGCATTGCTCCCCCTGAACGAAAGTCGGCATTGTGCCTACTATATTCAATCCCGATGCAATGTCTGTGTTTCATCGTCAATATGAAGCTCCATGTGTTTCAGTAAACACCCAGTGGTGCGTCGCAATCTAATACTGGCCTTTCAGGAAAGGCACGAATACAGACTGTTTAAAGCATTGCTCCCCGTGAACGAATGTCGGCATTGTGCCTACTATATTCAATCCCGATGCATTTTCTGTGTTTCATAGTCAATATGAACCTCCAAGGGTTACAGTAAACACCCAGTGGTGCGTCGCAATCTAATACTGGCCTCTCAGGAAAGGCATGTATACAGACTGTTTGAAGCATTACTCCCCCCGAACGAAAGTCGGCATTGTGCCTACTATATTCAATCCCGATGCAATTTCTGTGTTTCATCGTCTATATGAAGCTCCGTGGGTTACAGTGAACACCCAGTCGTGTGTCGCAATCTAATACTGGAATCTCAGGAAAGGCACGTATACAACTGTATGAAGCATTGCTCCACCTGGACGTAAGTCGGCATTGTGCCTACTATATTCAATCCCGATGCACTTTCTGTGTTTCATCGTCAATATGAAGCTCCAAGGGTTACAGTAAACACCCAGTGGTGCGTCGCAATCTAATACTGGCCTCTCAGGAAAGGCACGTATACAGACTGTTTGAAGCATTGCTCCCCCTGGACGTAAGTCGGCATTGTACCTACTATATTCAATCCCGATGCAATTTCTGTGTTTCATCATCAATATGAAGCTCCAAGGGTTACAGTAAACACCCAGCGGCGCGTCGCAATGTAATACTGGCCTCTCAGGAAAGGCATTTATACAGACTGTTTGAAGCAAATCTCCCCCTGAACGAAAGTCGGCATTGTGCCTACTATATTCAATCCCGATGCAATTTCTGTGTTTCATCGCCAATATGAAGCTCCATGGGTTACAGTAAACACCCAGTGGTGCGCCGCAATCTAATACTGGCCTCTCAAGAAAGGCACGTATACAGACTGTTTGAAGTATTGCTCCTCCTGAACGAAAGTCGGCATTGTGCCTACTAAATTCAATCCCGATGCAATTTCTGTGTTTCATCGTCAATATGAAGATCCATGGGTTACAGTAAACACCCAGTGGTGCGTCGCAATCTAATACTGGCCTCTCAGTAACGGCACGTATACAGACTGTTTGAAGCATTGCTCCTCCTGGACGTGAGTCGGCATTGTGCCTACTATATTCAATCCCGATGCAATTTCCGTGTTTCATCGTCAATATGAAGCTCCATGGGTTACAGTAAACACTCAGTGGTGGGTCGCAATCTAATACTGGCCTCTCAGGAAAGGCACGTATACAGACTGTTAGAAGAATTGCTCCCCGTGAACGAAAGTCGGCATTGTGCCTACCATATTCAATCCCGATGCAATTTCTGTGTTTCATCGTCAATATGAAGCTCCATGGGTTACAGTAAACACTCAGTGGTGCGTCGCAATCTAATACTGGCCTCTCAGGAAAGGCACATATACACACTGTTCGAAGCATTATTCCCCCTGAACGAAATCGGCATTGTGCCTACTATTTTCAATCCCGATGCAATTTCTGTGTTTCATCGTCAATATGAAGCTCCATGGGTTACAGTAAACACCCAGTGGTGCGTCGCAATCTAATACTGGCCTCTCAGGAAAGCACGTATACAGACTGTTTGAAGCATTGCTCCCCGTGAACGAAAGTCGGCATTGTGCCTACTATATTCAATCCCGATGCAATTTCTGTGTTTCATCGTCAATATGAAGCTCCATGGGTTACAGTAAACACCTAGTGGTGAGTCACAATCTAATACTGGCCTCTCAGGAAAGGCACGTGTACAGACTGCTTAAAGCATTACACCCCCTGAACGAAAGTCGGCATTGTGCCTACTATATTCAATCCCGATGCAATTTCTGTGTTTCATCGTCAATATGAAGCTCCAAGGGTTACAGTAAACACCCAGTGGTGCGTCGCAATCTAATACTGGCCTCTCAGGAATGGCACGTATACAGACAGTTTGAAGCATTGCTCCCCCTGAACGAAAGTCGGCATTGTGCCTACTATATTCAATCCCGATGCAATTTCTGTGTTTCATCGTCAATATGATGCTGCATGGGTTACAGTAAACACCCAGTGGTGCGTCGCAATCTAATACTGGCCTCTCAGGAAACGCACGTATACAGACTGTTTGAAGCATTGCTCCCCCTCAACGAAAGTCGGCATTGTGCATACTATATTCAATCCCGATGCAACTTCTGTGTTTCATCGTCAATATGAAGCTCCATGGGTTACAGTAAACACCCAGTGGTGCGTCGCAATCTAATACTGGCCGCTCAGGAAAGGCACGTATACAGACTGTTTGAAGCATTGCTCCCCCTGTGACGAAAGTCGGCATTGTGCATACTATATTCAATCCCAAGGCAATTTCTGTGTTTCATCGTCAATATGAAGCTCTATGTGTTACAGTAAACACCCAGTGGTGCGTCGCAATCTAATACTGGCCACTCAGGAAATGCACGTATACAGACTGTTTGAAGCATTGCTCCCCCTGAACGAAAGTCGGCATTGTGCCTACTATATTCAATCCCGATGCAATTTCTGTGTTTCATCATCAATATGAAGCTCCATGGGTTACAGTAAACACCCAGTGGTGCGTCGCAATCTAATACTGGCCGTTAAGGAAAGGCACGTATACAGACTGTTTGACGCATTGCTCCCCCTGAACGGAAGTCGGCATTGTGCCTACTATATTCAATCCCGATGCAATTTCTGTGTTTCATCGTCAATATGAAGCTCCAAGGGTTACAGTAAACACCCAGTGGAGCGTTGCAAGCTAATACTGGCCACTCAGGAAAGGCACGTATACAGACTGTTTAAAGCATTGCTCCCCCTGAACGAAAGTCGGCATTGTGCCCACTGTATTCAATCCCGATGCAATTTCTGTGTTTCATCGTTAATATGAAGCACCATGGGTTACAGTAAACACCCAAAACACCCAGTGGTGCGTCGCAATCTAATACTGGCCTCTCAGGAAAGGCACGTATACAGACTGTTTGAAGCATTGCTCCCCCTGAACGAAAGTCGGCATTGTGCCTAGTATATTCAACCCCAATGCAATTTCTGTGTTTCATCTTCAATATGAAGCTCCATGGGTTACAGTAAACACTCAGTGGTGGGTCGCAATCTAATACTGGCCTCTCAGCAAAGGCACGTATACAGACTGTTAGAAGAATTGCTCCCCGTGAACGAAAGTCGGCATTGTGCCTACCATATTCAATCCCGATGCAATTTCTGTGTTTCATCGTCAATATGAAGCTCCATGGGTTACAGTAAACACCCAGTGGTGCGTCGCAATCTAATACTGGCCTCTCAGGAAAGGCACATATACACACTGTTTGAAGCATTGCTCCCCCTGAACGAAATCGGCATTGTGCCTACTATTTTCAATCCCGATGCAATTTCTGTGTTTCATCGTCAATATGAAGCTCCATGGGTTACAGTAAACACCCAGTGGTGCGTCGCAATCTAATACTGGCCTCTCAGGAAAGCACGTATACAGACTGTTTGAAGCATTGCTCCCCGAGAACGAAAGTCGGCATTGTGCCTACTATATTCAATCCCGATGCAATTTCTGTGTTTCATCGTCAATATGAAGCTCCATGGGTTACAGTAAACACCTAGTGGTGAGTCACAATCTAATACTGGTCTCTCAGGAAAGGCACGTGCACAGACTGCTTAAAGCATTACACCCCCTGAACGAAAGTCGGCATTGTGCCTACTATATTCAATCCCGATGCAATTTCTGTGTTTCATCGTCAATATGAAGCTCCAAGGGTTACAGTAAACACCCAGTGGTGCGTTGCAAGCTAATACTGGCCACTCAGGAAAGGCACGTATACAGACTGTTTGAAGCATTGCTCCCCCTGAACGAAAGTCGGCATTGTGCCTACTGTATTCAATCCCGATGCAATTTCTGTGTTTCATCGTCAATATGAAGCTCCAAGGGTTACAGTAAACACCCAGTGGTGCGTCGCAATCTAATACTGGCCTCTCAGGAAAGGCACGTATACAGACTGTTTGAAGCATTGCTCCCCCTGAACGAAAGACGGCATTGTGCCTAGTATATTCAACCCCAATGCAATTTCTGTGTTTCATCTTCAATATGAAGCTCCATGGGTTACAGTAAACAGCCAGTGGTGCGTCGCAATCTAATACTGGCCTCTCAGGAAAGGCACGTATACAGACTGTTTGATGCATTGCTCCCCCTTAAAGAAAGTCGGCATTGTGCCATCTATATTCAATCCCGATGCAATTTCTGTGTTTCATAGTCAATATGAAGCTTCAAGGGTTACAGTAAACACCCAGTGGTGCGTCGCAATCTAATACTGGCCTCGCAGGAAAGGCACGTATACAGACTGTTTGAAGCATTGCTCCCCCTTAACGAAAGTCGGCATTGTGCCTACTATATTCAATCCCGATGCAATTTCTGTGTTTCATCGTCAATATGAAGCCCCATGTGTTGCAGTAAACACCCAGTGGTGCGTCGCAATCTAATACTGGCCTCTCAGGAAAGGCACGTATACAGACTGTTTAAAGCATTGCTCCCCGTGAACGAATGTCGGCATTGTGCCTACTATATTCAATCCCGATGCATTTTCTGTGTTTCATAGTCAATATGAACCTCCAAGGGTTACAGTAAACACCCAGTGGTGCGTCGCAATCTAATACTGGCCTCTCAGGAAAGGCATGTATACAGACTGTTTGAAGCATTACTCCCCCCGAACGAAAGTCGGCATTGTGCCTACTATATTCAATCCCAATGCAATTTCTGTGTTTCATCGTCTATATGAAGCTCCGTGGGTTACAGTGAACACCCAGTCGTGTGTCGCAATTTAATACTGGAATCTCAATAAAGGCACGTATACAACTGTATGAAGCATTGCTCCACCTGGACGTAAGTCGGCATTGTGCCTACTATATTCAATCCCGATGCACTTTCTGTGTTTCATCGTCAATATGAAGCTCCAAGGGTTACAGTAAACACCCAGTGGTGTGTCGCAATCTAATACTGGCCTCTCAGGAAAGGCACGTATACAGACTGTTTGAAGCATTGCTCCCCCTGGACGTAAGTCGGCATTGTATCTACTATATTCAATCCCGATGCAATTTCTGTGTTTCATCATCAATATGAAGCTCCAAGGGTTACAGTAAACACCCAGCGGCGCGTCGCAATGTAATACTGGCCTCTCAGGAAAGTCATGTATACAGACTGTTTGAAGCAAATCTCCCCCTGAACGAAAGTCGGCATTGTGCCTACTATATTCAATCCCGATGCAATTTCTGTGTTTCATCGCCAATATGAAGCTCCATGGGTTACAGTAAACACCCAGTGGTGCGCCGCAATCTAATACTGGTCTCTCAAGAAAGGCACGTATACAGACTGTTTGAAGCATTGCTCCTCCTGAACGAAAGTCGGCATTGTGCCTACTAAATTCAATCCCGATGCAATTTCTGTGTTTCATCGTCAATATGAAGATCCATGGGTTACAGTAAACACCCAGTGGTGCGTCGCAATCTAATACTGGCCTCTCAGTAACGGCACGTATACAGACTGTTTGAAGCATTGCTCCTCCTGGACGTGAGTCGGCATTGTGCCTACTATATTCAATCCCGATGCAATTTCCGTGTTTCATCGTCAATATGAAGCTCCATGGGTTACAGTAAACACCCAGTGGTGGGTCGCAATCTAATACTGGCCTCTCAGGAAAGGCACGTATACAGACTGTTAGAAGAATTTCTCCCCGTGAACGAAAGTCGGCATTGTGCCTACCATATTCAATCCCGATGCAATTTCTGTGTTTCATCGTCAATATGAAGCTCCATGGGTTACAGTAAACACCCAGTGGTGCGTCGCAATCTAATACTGGCCTCTCAGGAAAGGCACATATACACACTGTTTGAAGCATTGCTCCCCCTGAACGAAATCGGCATTGTGCCTACTATTTTCAATCCCGATGCAATTTCTGTGTTTCATCGTAAATATGAAGCTCCATGGGTTACAGTAAACACCCAGTGGTGCATCGCAATCTAATACTGGCCTCTCAGGAAAGCACGTATACAGACTGTTTGAAGCATTGCTCCCCGTGAACGAAAGTCGGCATTGTGCCTACTATATTCAATCCCGATGCAATTTCTGTGTTTCATCGTCAATATGAAGCTCCATGGGTTACAGTAAACACCTAGTGGTGAGTCACAATCTAATACTGGCCTCTCAGGAAAGGCACGTGTACAGACTGCTTAAAGCATTACACCCCCTGAACGAAAGTCGGCATTGTGCCTACTATATTCAATCCCGATGCAATTTCTGTGTTTCATCGTCAATATGAAGCTCCAAGGGTTACAGCAAACACCCAGTGGTGCGTCGCAATCTAATACTGGCCTCTCAGGAATGGCACGTATACAGACAGTTTGAAGCATTGCTCCCCCTGAACGAAAGTCGGCATTGTGCCTACTATATTCAATCCCGATGCAATTTCTGTGTTTCATCGTCAATTTGATGCTGCATGGGTTACAGTAAACACCCAGTGGTGCGTCGCAATCTAATACTGGCCTCTCAGGAAACGCACGTATACAGACTGTTTGAAGCATTGCTCCCCCTCAACGAAAGTCGGCATTGTGCATACTATATTCAATCCCGATGCAACTTCTGTGTTTCATCGTCAATATGAAACTCCAAGGGTTACAGTAAACACCCAGTGGTGCGTCGCTCTCTAATAGTGGCCTCTCAGGAAAGGCACGTATACAGACTGTTTGAAGCATTGCTCCCCCTGAACGAAAGTCGGCATTGTGCCTACTATACTCAATCCCGCTGCAATTTCTGTGTTTCATCGTCAATATGAAGCTCCATGTGTTACAGTAAACACCCAGTGGTGCGTCGCAATCTAATACTGGCCTCTCAGGAAATGCACGTATACAGACTGTTTGAAGTATTGCTCCCCCTGAACGAAAGTCGGCATTGTGCCTACTATATTCAATCCCGATGCAATTTCTGTGTTTCATCGTCAATATGAAGCTCCATGGGTTACAGTAAACACCCAGTGGTGCGTCGCAATCTAATACTGGCCTCTCAGGAAAGGCACAAATACAGACTGTTTGAAGCATAACTCCCCCTGAACGAAAGTCGGCATTTTGCCTACTATATTCAATCCCGATGCAATTTCTGTGTTTCATCATCAATATGATGCTCCATGGGTTACAGTAAACACCCAGTGGTGCGTCGCAATCTAATACTGGCCTTTAAGGAAAGGCACGTATACAGACTGTTTGACGCATTGCTCCCCCTGAACGGAAGTCGGCATTGTGCCTACTATATTCAATCCCGATGCAATTTCTGTGTTTCATCGTCAATATGAAGCTCCAAGGGTTACAGTAAACACCCAGTGGTGCGTCGCAATCTAATACTGGCCTCGCAGGAAAGGCACGTATACAGCCTGTTTGAAGCATTGCTCCCCCTGAACGAAAGTCGGCATTGTGCCTACTATATTCAATCCCGATGCAATTTCTGTGTTTCATCGTCAATATGAAGCTCCATGGGTTACAGTAAACACCCAGTGGTGCGTCGCAATCTAATACTGGCCTCTCAGGAAAGGCACGTATACAGACTGTTTGAAGCATTGCTCCCCCTGTGACGAAAGTCGGCTTTGTGCATACTATATTCAATCCCGAGGCAATTTCTGTGTTTCATCGTCAATATGAAGCTCCATGGGTTACAGTAAACACCCAGTGGTGCGTCGCAATCTAATACTGGCCGCTCAGGAAAGGCACGTATACAGACTGTTTGAAGCATTGCTCCTCCTGGACGTTAGTCGGCATTGTGCCTACGATATTCAATCCCGGTGCAATCTCTGTGTTGCATCGTCAATATGAAGCTCCAAGGGTTACAGTAAATTGCCAGTGGTGCGTCGCAATCTAATACTGGCCTCTCAGTAACGGCACACATACACACTGTTTGAAGCATTACTCCCCCTGGACGTAAGTCGGCATTGTGCCTACTATATTCAGTCTCGATGCAATTTCTGTGTTTCACCGCCAATATGAAGCTCCAAGGGTTACAGTAAACTCCCAGTGGTGCGTCGCAGTCTAATTCTGGCCTCTCAGGAAAGGCACGTATACAGAGTGTTTGAAGCATTGCTCCCCCTGCACGTAAATCGGCATTGTGCCTACTATGTTCAATCTCGATGCAATTTCTGTGTTTCATCGTCAATATGAAGCTACAAGGGATACAGTAAGTACACAGTGGTGCGTCGCAATCTAATACTGGCCTCTCAGGAAAGGCATGTATACAGACTGTTTGAAGCATTACTCCTCCCGAACGAAAGTCGGCATTGTGCCTACTATATTCAATCCCGATGCAATTTCTGTGTTTCATCGTCTATATGAAGCTCCGTGGGTTACAGTGAACACCCAGTCGTGTGTCGCAATCTAATACTGGAATCTCATTAAAGGCACGTATACAACTGTATGAAGCATTGCTCCCCCTGGACGTAAGTCGGCATTGTGCCTACTATATTCAATCCCGATGCACTTTCTGTGTTTCATATGAAGCTCCAAGGGTTACAGTAAACACCCAGTGGTGCGTCGCAATCTAATACTGGCCTCTCAGGAAAAGCACGTATACAGACTGTTTGAAGCATTGCTCCCCCTGGACGTAAGTCGGCATTGTACCTACTATATTCAATCCCGATGCAATTTCTGTGTTTCATCATCAATATGAAGCTCCAAGGGTTACAGTAAACACCCAGCGGCGCGTCGCAATGTAATACTGGCTTCTCAGGAAAGGCATGTATACAGACTGTTTGAAGCAAATCTCCCCCTGAACGAAAGTCGGCATTGTGCCTACTATATTCAATCCCGATGCAATATCTGTGTTTCATCGCCAATATGAAGCTCCATGGGTTACAGTAAACACCCAGTGTTGCGCCGCAATCTAATACTGGCCTTTCAAGAAAGGCACGTATACAGACTTTTTGAAGTATTGCTCCTCCTGAACAAAAGTCGGCATTGTGCCTACTAAATTCAATCCTGATGCAATTTCTGTGTTTCATCGTCAATATGAAGATCCATGGGTTACAGTAAACACCCAGTGGTGCGTCGCAATCTAATACTGGCCTCTCAGTAACGGCACGTATACAGACTGTTTGAAGCATTGCTCCTCCTGGACGTAAGTCGGCATTGTGCCTACTATATTCAATCCCGATGCAATTTCCGTGTTTCATCGTCAATATGAAGCTCCATGGGTTACAGTAAACACCCAGTGGTGGGTCGCAAGCTAATACTGGCCTCTCAGGAAAGGCACGTATACAGACTGTTAGAAGCGTTGCTCCCCGTGAACGAAAGTCGGCATTGTGCCTACCATATTCAATCCCGATGCAATTTCTGTGTTTCATCGTCAATATGAAGCTCCATGGGTTACAGTAAACACCCAGTGGTGCGTCGCAATCTAATACTGGCCTCTCAGGAAAGGCACATATACACACTGTTTGAAGCATTGCTCCCCCTGAACGAAATCGGCATTGTGCCTACTATTTTCAATCCCGATGCAATTTCTGTGTTTCATCGTCAATATGAAGCTCCATGGGTTACAGTAAACACCCAGTGGTGCGTCGCAATCTAATACTGGCCTCTCAGGAAAGCACGTATATAGACTGTTTGAAGCATTGCTCCCCGTGAACGAAAGTCGGCATTGTGCCTACTATATTCAATCCCGATGCAATTTCTGTGTTTCATCGTCAATATGAAGCTCCATGGGTTACAGTAAACACCCAGTGGTGCGTCGCAATCTAATACTGGCCTCTCAGGAAAGGCACGTATACAGACTGCTTGAAGCATTGCTCCCCCTTAACGAAAGTCGGCATTGTGCCTACTATACTCAATCCCGATGCAATTTCTGTGTTTCATCGTCAATATGAAGCTCCATCGGTTACAGTAAACACCCAGTGGTGCGTCGCAATCTAATACTGGCCTCTCAGGAAAGGCACGTATACAGACTGTTTGAAGCATTGCTCCCCCTGTGACGAAAGTCGGCATTGTGCATACTATATTCAATCCCGATGCACTTTCTGTGTTTCATCGTCAATATGAAGCTCCATGGGTTACAGTAAACACCCAGTGGTGCGCCGCAATCTAATACTGGCCTCTCAAGAAAGGCACGTATACGGACTGTTTGAAGTATTGCTCCTCCTGAACGAAAGTCGGCATTGTGCCTACTAAATTCAATCCCGATGCAATTTCTGTGTTTCATCGTCAATATGAAGATCCATGGGTTTTAGTAAACACCCAGTGGTGCGTCGCAATCTAATACTGGCCTCTCAGTAACGGCACGTATACAGACTGTTTGAAGCATTGCTCCTCCTGGCCGTGAGTCGGCATTGTGCCTACTATATTCAATCCCGATGCAATTTCCGTGTTTCATCGTCAATATGAAGCTCCATGGGTTACAGTAAACACCCAGTGGTGGGTCGCAATCTAATACTGGCCTCTCAGGAAAGGCACGTATACAGACTGTTAGAAGCGTTGCTCCCCCTGAACGAAAGTCGGCATTGTGCCTACCATATTCAATCCCGATGCAATTTCTGTGTTTCATCGTCAATATGAAGCTCCATGGGTTACAGTAAACACCCAGTGGTGCGTCGCAATCTAATACTGGCCTCTCAGGAAAGGCACATATACACACTGTTTGAAGCATTGCTCCCCCTGAACGAAATCGGCATTGTGCCTACTATTTTCAATCCCGATGCAATTTCTGTGTTTCATCGTCAATATGAAGCTCCATGGGTTACAGTAAACACCCAGTGGTGCGTCGCAATCTAATACTGGCCTCTCAGGAAAGCACGTATATAGACTGTTTGAAGCATTGCTCCCCGTGAACGAAAGTCGGCATTGTGCCTACTATATTCAATCCCGATGCAATTTCTGTGTTTCATCGTCAATATGAAGCTCCATGGGTTACAGTAAACACCTAGTGGTGAGTCGCAATCTAATACTGGCCTCTCAGGAAAGGCACGTATACAGACTGCTTAAAGCATTACACCCCCTGAACGAAAGTCGGCATTGTGCCTACTATTTTCAATCCCGATGCAATTTCTGTGTTTCATCGTCAATATGAAGCTCAAAGGGTTACAGTAAACACCCAGTGGTGCGTCGCAATCTAATACTGGCCTCTCAGGAATGGCACGTATACAGACAGTTTGAAGCATTGCTCCCCCTGAACGAAAGTCGGCATTGTGCCTACTATATTCAATCCCGATGCAATTTCTGTGTTTCATCGTCAATATGATGCCGCATGGGTTACAGTAAACACCCAGTGGTGCGTCGCAATCTAATACTGGCCTCTCAGGAAACGCACGTATACAGACTGTTTGAAGCATTGCTCCCCCTCAACGAAAGTCGGCATTGTGCATACTATATTCAATCCCGATGCAACTTCTGTGTTTCATCGTCAATATGAAGCTCCATGGGTTACAGTAAACACCCAGTGGTGCGTCGCAATCTAATACTGGCCTCTCAGGAAAGGCACGTATACAGACTGCTTGAAGCATTGCTCCCCCTGAACGAAAGTCGGCATTGTGCCTACTATACTCAATCCCGATGCAATTTCTGTGTTTCATCGTCAATATGAAGCTCCATCGGTTACAGTAAACACCCAGTGGTGCGTCGCAATCTAATACTGGCCTCTCAGGAAAGGCACGTATACAGACTGTTTGAAGCATTGCTCCCCCTGTGACGAAAGTCGGCATTGTGCATACTATAATCAATCCCGAGGCAATTTCTGTGTTTCATGGTCAATATGAAGCTCCATGTGTTACAGTAAACACCCAGTGGTGCGTCGCAATCTAATACTGGAATCTCAGGAAATGCACGTATACAGACTGTTTGAAGCATTGCTCCCCCTGAACGAAAGTCGGCATTGTGCCTACTATATTCAATCCCGATGCAATTTCTGTGTTTCATCGTCAATATGAAGCTCCATGGGTTACAGTAAACACCCAGTGGTGCGTCGCAATCTAATACTGGCCTCTCAGGAAAGGCACAAATACAGACTGTTTGAAGCATAACTCCCCCTGAACGAAAGTCGGCATTGTGCCTACTATATTCAATCCCGATGCAATTTCTGTGTTTCATCATCAATATGAAGCTCCATGGGTTACAGTAAACACCCAGTGGTGCGTCGCAATCTAATACTGGCCTCTCAGTAACGGCACGTATACAGACTGTTTGAAGCATTGCTCCTCCTGGACGTAAGTCGGCATTGTGCCTACTATATTCAATCCCGATGCAATTTCCGTGTTTCATCGTCAATATGAAGCTCCATGGGTTACAGTAAACACCCAGTGGTGGGTCGCAAGCTAATACTGGCCTCTCAGGAAAGGCACGTATACAGACTGTTAGAAGCATTGCTCCCCGTGAACGAAAGTCGGCATTGTGCCTACCATATTCAATCCCGATGCAATTTCTGTGTTTCATCGTCAATATGAAGCTCCATGGGTTACAGTAAACACCCAGTGGTGCGTCGCAATCTAATACTGGCCTCTCAGGAAAGGCACATATACACACTGTTTGAAGCATTGCTCCCCCTGAACGAAATCGGCATTGTGCCTACTATTTTCAATCCCGATGCAATTTCTGTGTTTCATCGTCAATATGAAGCTCCATGGGTTACAGTAAACACCCAGTGGTGCGTCGCAATCTAATACTGGCCTCTCAGGAAAGCACGTATATAGACTGTTTGGAGCATTGCTCCCCGTGAACGAAAGTCGGCATTGTGCCTACTATATTCAATCCCGATGCAATTTCTGTGTTTCATCGTCAATATGAAGCTCCATGGGTTACAGTAAACACCCAGTGGTGCGTCGCAATCTAATACTGGCCTCTCAGGAAAGGCACGTATACAGACTGCTTGAAGCATTGCTCCCCCTTAACGAATGTCGGCATTGTGCCTACTATACTCAATCCCGATGCAATTTCTGTGTTTCATCGTCAATATGAAGCTCCATGGGTTACAGTAAACACCCAGTGGTGCGTCGCAATCTAATACTGGCCTCTCAGGAAAGGCACGTATACAGACTGTTTGAAGCATTGCTCCCCCTGTGACGAAAGTCGGCATTGTGCATACTATATTCAATCCCGATGCACTTTCTGTGTTTCATCGTCAATATGAAGCTCCATGGGTTACAGTAAACACCCAGTGGTGCGCCGCAATGTAATACTTGCCTCTCAAGAAAGGCACGTATACAGACTGTTTGAAGTATTGCTCCTCCTGAACGAAAGTCGGCATTGTGCCTACTAAATTCAATCCCGATGCAATTTCTGTGTTTCATCGTCAATATGAAGATCCATGGGTTTTAGTAAACACCCAGTGGTGCGTCGCAATCTAATACTGGCCTCTCAGTAACGGCACGTATACAGACTGTTTGAAGCATTGCTCCTCCTGGACGTGAGTCGGCATTGTGCCTACTATATTCAATCCCGATGCAATTTCCGTGTTTCATCGTCAATATGAAGCTCCATGGGTTACAGTAAACACCCAGTCGTGGGTCGCAATCTAATACTGGCCTCTCAGGAAAGGCACGTATACAGACTGTTAGAAGCATTGCTCCCCCTGAACGAAAGTCGGCATTGTGCCTACCATATTCAATCCCGATGCAATTTCTGTGTTTCATCGTCAATATGAAGCTCCATGGGTTACAGTAAACACCCAGTGGTGCGTCGCAATCTAATACTGGCCTCTCAGGAAAGGCACATATACACACTGTTTGAAGCATTGCTCCCCCTGAACGAAATCGGCATTGTGCCTACTATTTTCAATCCCGATGCAATTTCTGTGTTTCATCGTCAATATGAAGCTCCATGGGTTACAGTAAACACCCAGTGGTGCGTCGCAATCTAATATTGGCCTCTCAGGAAAGCACGTATATAGACTGTTTGAAGCATTGCTCCCCGTGAACGAAAGTCGGCATTGTGCCTACTATATTCAATCCCGATGCAATTTCTGTGTTTCATCGTCAATATGAAGCTCCATGGGTTACAGTAAACACCCAGTGGTGCGTCGCAATCTAATACTGGCCTCTCAGGAAAGGCACGTATACAGACTGTTTGAAGCATTACTCACCCTGAACGAAAGTCGGCATTGTGCCTACTATATTCAATCCCGATGCAATGTCTGTGTTTCATCGTCAGTATGAAGCTCCATGGGTTACAGTAAACACCCAGTTGTGCGTCGCAATCTAATACGGGCCTCTCAGGAAAGGCACGTATACAGACTGTTTGAAGCATTGCACCCCCTGAACGAAAGTCGGCATTGTTCCTACTATATTCAATCCCGATGCAATTTCTGTGTTTCATCGTCAATATGAAGCTCCAAGGGTTACAGTAAACACCCAGTGGTGCGTCGCAATCTAATACTGGCCTCTCAGGAATGGCACGTATACAGACAGTTTGAAGCATTGCTCCCCCTGAACGAAAGTCGGCATTGTGCCTACTATATTCAATCCCGATGCAATTTCTGTGTTTCATCGTCAATATGATGCTGCATGGGTTACAGTAAACACCCAGTGGTGCGTCGCAATCTAATACTGGCCTCTCAGGAAACGCACGTATACAGACTGTTTGAAGCATTGCTCCCCCTCAACGAAAGTCGGCATTGTGCATACTATATTCAATCCCGATGCAACTTCTGTGTTTCATCGTCAATATGAAGCTCCATGGGTTACAGTAAACACCCAGTGGTGCGTCGCAATCTAATACTGGCCTCTCAGGAAAGGCACGTATACAGACTGCTTGAAGTATTGCTCCCCCTGAACTAAAGTCGGCATTGTGCCTACTATACTCAATCCCGATGCAATTTCTGTGTTTCATCGTCAATATGAAGCTCCATCGGTTACAGTAAACACCCAGTGGTGCGTCGCAATCTAATACTGGCCTCTCAGGAAAGGGACGTATACAGACTGTTTGAAGCATTGCTCCCCCTGTGACGAAAGTCGGCATTGTGCATACTATATTCAATCCCGAGGCAATTTCTGTGTTTCATAGTCAATATGAAGCTCCATGTGTTACAGTAAACACCCAGTGGTGCGTCGCAATCTAATACTGGAATCTCAGGAAATGCACGTATACAGACTGTTTGAAGCATTGCTCCCCCTGAACGAAAGTCGGCATTGTGCCTACTATATTCAATCCCGATGGAATTTCTGTGTTTCATCGTCAATATGAAGCTCCATGGGTTACAGTAAACACCCAGTGGTGCGTCGCAATCTAATACTGGCCTCTCAGGAAAGGCACAAATACAGACTGTTTAAAGCATAACTCCCCCTGAACGAAAGTCGGCATTGTGCCTACTATATTCAATCCCGATGCAATTTCTGTGTTTCGTCATCAATATGAAGCTCCATGGGTTACAGTAAACACCCAGTGGTGCGTCGCAATCTAATACTGGCCTTTAAGGAAAGGCACGTATACAGACTGTTTGAAGCATTGCTCCCCCTGAACGGAAGTCGGCATTGTGCCTACTATATTCAATCCCGATGCAATTTCTGTGTTTCATCGTCAATATGAAGCTCCAAGGGTTACAGTAAACACCCAGTGGTGCGTCGCAATCTAATACTGGCCTCTCAGGAAAGGCACGTATACAGACTGTTTGAAGCATTGCTCCCCCTGAACGAAAGTCGGCATTGTGCCTAGTATATTCAACCCCAATGCAATTTCTGTGTTTCATCTACAATATGAAGCTCCATGGGTTACAGTAAACACCCAGTGGTGCGTCGCAATCTAATACTGGCCTGTCAGCAAAGGCACGTATACAGAAAGTTTGAAGCATTGCTCCCCCTTAAAGAAAGTCGGCATTGTGCCAACTATATTCAATCCCGATGCAATTTTTGTGTTTCATAGTCAATATGAAGCTCCAAGGGTTACAGTAAACACCCAGTGGTGCGTCGCAATCTAATACTGGCCTCGCAGGAAAGGCACGTAAACAGACTGTTTGAAGCATTGCTCCCCCTGAACGAAAGTTGGCATTGTGCCTACTATATTCAATCCCGATGCAATTTCTGTGTTTCATCGTCAATATGAAGCTCCATGGGTTACAGTAAACACCCAGTGGTGCGTCGCAATCTAATACTGGCCTCTCAGGAAAGGCACGTATACAGACTGTTTAAAGCATTGCTCCCCGTGAACGAATGTCGGCATTGTGCCTACTATATTCAATCCCGATGCATTTTCTGTGTTTCATAGTCAATATGAACCTCCAAGGGTTACAGTAAACACCCAGTGGTGCGTCGCAATCTAATACTGGCCTCTCAGGAAAGGCATGTATACAGACTGTTTGAAGCATTACTCCCCCCGAACGAAAGTCGGCATTGTGCCTACTATATTCAATCCCGATGCAATTTCTGTGTTTCATCGTCTATATGAAGCTCCGTGGGTTACAGTGAACACCCAGTCGTGTGTCGCAATCTAATACTGGAATCTCAGGAAAGGCACGTATTCAACTGTATGAAGCATTGCTCCCCCTGGACGTAAGTCGGCATTGTGCCTACTATATTCAATCCCGATGCACTTTCTGTGTTTCATCGTCAATATGAAGCTCCAAGGGTTACAGTAAACACCCAGTGGTGCGTCGCAATCTAATACTGGCCTCTCAGGAAAGGCACGTATACAGACTGTTTGAAGCATTGCTCCCCCTGGACGTAAGTCGGCATTGTACCTACTATATTCAATCCCGATGCAATTTCTGTGTTTCATCATCAATATGAAGCTCCAAGGGTTACAGTAAACACCCAGCGGCGCGTCGCAATGTAATACTGGCCTCTCAGGAAAGGCATGTATACAGACTGTTTGAAGCAAATCTCCCCATGAACGAAAGTCGGCATTGTGCCTACTATATTCAATCCCGATGCAATTTCTGTGTTTCATCGCCAATATGAAGCTCCATGGGTTACAGTAAACACCCAGTGGTGCGCCGCAATCTAATACTGGCCTCTCAAGAAAGGCACGTATACAGACTGTTTGAAGTATTGCTCCTCCTGAACGAAAGTCGGCATTGTGCTTACTAAATTCAATCCCGATGCAATTTCTGTGTTTCATCGTCAATATGAAGATCCATGGGTTACAGTAAACACCCAGTGGTGCGTCGCAATCTAATACTGGCCTCTCAGTAACGGCACGTATACAGACTGTTTGAAGCATTGCTCCTCCTGGACGTGAGTCGGCATTGTGCCTACTATATTCAATCCCGATGCAATTTCCGTGTTTCATCGTCAAAATGAAGCTCCATGGGTTACAGTAAACACCCAGTGGTGGGTCGCAATCTAATACTGGCCTCTCAGGAAAGGCACGTATACAGACTGTTAGAAGCATTGCTCCCCGTGAACGAAAGTCGGCATTGTGCCTACCATATTCAATCCCGATGCAATTTCTGTGTTTCATCGTCAATATGAAGCTCCATGGGTTACAGTAAACACCCAGTGGTGCGTCGCAATCTAATACTGGCCTCTCAGGAAAGGCACATATACACACTGTTTGAAGCATTGCTCCCCCTGAACGAAATCGGCATTGTGCCTACTATTTTCAATCCCGATGCAATTTCTGTGTTTCATCGTCAATATGAAGCTCCATGGGTTACAGTAAACACCCAGTGGTGCGTCGCAATCTAATATTGGCCTCTCAGGAAAGCACGTATATAGACTGTTTGAAGCATTGCTCCCCGTGAACGAAAGTCGGCATTGTGCCTACTATATTCAATCCCGATGCAATTTCTGTGTTTCATCGTCAATATGAAGCTCCATGGGTTACAGTAAACACCCAGTGGTGCGTCGCAATCTAATACTGGCCTCTCAGGAAAGGCACGTATACAGACTGTTTGAAGCATTACTCACCCTGAACGAAAGTCGGCATTGTGCCTACTATATTCAATCCCGATGCAATGTCTGTGTTTCATCGTCAGTATGAAGCTCCATGGGTTACAGTAAACACCCAGTTGTGCGTCGCAATCTAATACGGGCCTCTCAGGAAAGGCACGTATACAGACTGTTTGAAGCATTGCACCCCCTGAACGAAAGTCGGCATTGTTCCTACTATATTCAATCCCGATGCAATTTCTGTGTTTCATCGTCAATATGAAGCTCCAAGGGTTACAGTAAACACCCAGTGGTGCGTCGCAATCTAATACTGGCCTCTCAGGAATGGCACGTATACAGACAGTTTGAAGCATTGCTCCCCCTGAACGAAAGTCGGCATTGTGCCTACTATATTCAATCCCGATGCAATTTCTGTGTTTCATCGTCAATATGATGCTGCATGGGTTACAGTAAACACCCAGTGGTGCGTCGCAATCTAATACTGGCCTCTCAGGAAACGCACGTATACAGACTGTTTGAAGCATTGCTCCCCCTCAACGAAAGTCGGCATTGTGCATACTATATTCAATCCCGATGCAACTTCTGTGTTTCATCGTCAATATGAAGCTCCATGGGTTACAGTAAACACCCAGTGGTGCGTCGCAATCTAATACTGGCCTCTCAGGAAAGGCACGTATACAGACTGCTTGAAGTATTGCTCCCCCTGAACTAAAGTCGGCATAGTGCCTACTATACTCAATCCCGATGCAATTTCTGTGTTTCATCGTCAATATGAAGCTCCATCGGTTACAGTAAACACCCAGTGGTGCGTCGCAATCTAATACTGGCCTCTCAGGAAAGGCACGTATACAGACTGTTTGAAGCATTGCTCCCCCTGTGACGAAAGTCGGCATTGTGCATACTATATTCAATCCCGAGGCAATTTCTGTGTTTCATAGTCAATATGAAGCTCCATGTGTTACAGTAAACACCCAGTGGTGCGTCGCAATCTAATACTGGAATCTCAGGAAATGCACGTATACAGACTGTTTGAAGCATTGCTCCCCCTGAACGAAAGTCGGCATTGTGCCTACTATATTCAATCCCGATGCAATTTCTGTGTTTCATCGTCAATATGAAGCTCCATGGGTTACAGTAAACACCCAGTGGTGCGTCGCAATCTAATACTGGCCTCTCAGGAAAGGCACAAATACAGACTGTTTGAAGCATAACTCCCCCTGAACGAAAGTCGGCATTGTGCCTACTATATTCAATCCCGATGCAATTTCTGTGTTTCGTCATCAATATGAAGCTCCATGGGTTACAGTAAACACCCAGTGGTGCGTCGCAATCTAATACTGGCCTTTAAGGAAAGGCACGTATACAGACTGTTTGAAGCATTGCTCCCCCTGAACGGAAGTCGGCATTGTGCCTACTATATTCAATCCCGATGCAATTTCTGTGTTTCATCGTCAATATGAAGCTCCAAGGGTTACAGTGAACACCCAGTGGTGCGTTGCAAGCTAATACTGGCCACTCAGGAAAGGCACGTATACAGACTGTTTGAAGCATTGCTCCCCCTGAACGAAAGTCGGCATTGTGCCTACTGTATTCAATCCCGATGCAATTTCTGTGTTTCATCGTCAATATGAAGCTCCAAGGGTTACAGTAAACACCCAGTGGTGCGTCGCAATCTAATACTGGCCTCTCAGGAAAGGCACATATACAGACTGTTTGAAGCATTGCTCCCCCTGAACGAAAGTCGGCATTGTGCCTAGTATATTCAACCCCAATGCAATTTCTGTGTTTCATCTACAATATGAAGCTCCATGGGTTACAGTAAACACCCAGTGGTGCGTCGCAATCTAATACTGGCCTGTCAGCAAAGGCACGTATACAGAAAGTTTGAAGCATTGCTCCCCCTTAAAGAAAGTCGGCATTGTGCCAACTATATTCAATCCCGATGCAATTTTTGTGTTTCATAGTCAATATGAAGCTCCAAGGGTTACAGTAAACACCCAGTGGTGCGTCGCAATCTAATACTGGCCTCGCAGGAAAGGCACGTAAACAGACTGTTTGAAGCATTGCTCCCCCTGAACGAAAGTTGGCATTGTGCCTACTATATTCAATCCCGATGCAATTTCTGTGTTTCATCGTCAATATGAAGCTCCATGGGTTACAGTAAACACCCAGTGGTGCGTCGCAATCTAATACTGGCCTCTCAGGAAAGGCACGTATACAGACTGTTTAAAGCATTGCTCCCCGTGAACGAATGTCGGCATTGTGCCTACTATATTCAATCCCGATGCATTTTCTGTGTTTCATAGTCAATATGAACCTCCAAGGGTTACAGTAAACACCCAGTGGTGCGTCGCAATCTAATACTGGCCTCTCAGGAAAGGCATGTATACAGACTGTTTGAAGCATTACTCCCCCCGAACGAAAGTCGGCATTGTGCCTACTATATTCAATCCCGATGCAATTTCTGTGTTTCATCGTCTATATGAAGCTCCGTGGGTTACAGTGAACACCCAGTCGTGTGTCGCAATCTAATACTGGAATCTCAGGAAAGGCACGTATTCAACTGTATGAAGCATTGCTCCCCCTGGACGTAAGTCGGCATTGTGCCTACTATATTCAATCCCGATGCACTTTCTGTGTTTCATCGTCTATATGAAGCTCCGTGGGTTACAGTGAACACCCAGTGGTGCGTCGCAATCTAATACTGGCCTCTCAGGAAAGGCACGTATACAGACTGTTTAAAGCATTGCTCCCCGTGAACGAATGTCGGCATTGTGCCTACTATATTCAATCCCGATGCATTTTCTGTGTTTCATAGTCAATATGAACCTCCAAGGGTTACAGTAAACACCCAGTGGTGCGTCGCAATGTAATACTGGCCTCTCAGGAAAGGCATGTATACAGACTGTTTGAAGCAAATCTCCCCATGAACGAAAGTCGGCATTGTGCCTACTATATTCAATCCCGATGCAATTTCTGTGTTTCATCGCCAATATGAAGCTCCATGGGTTACAGTAAACACCCAGTGGTGCGCCGCAATCTAATACTGGCCTCTCAAGAAAGGCACGTATACAGACTGTTTGAAGTATTGCTCCTCCTGAACGAAAGTCGGCATTGTGCTTACTAAATTCAATCCCGATGCAATTTCTGTGTTTCATCGTCAATATGAAGATCCATGGGTTACAGTAAACACCCAGTGGTGCGTCGCAATCTAATACTGGCCTCTCAGTAACGGCACGTATACAGACTGTTTGAAGCATTGCTCCTCCTGGACGTGAGTCGGCATTGTGCCTACTATATTCAATCCCGATGCAATTTCCGTGTTTCATCGTCAAAATGAAGCTCCATGGGTTACAGTAAACACCCAGTGGTGGGTCGCAATCTAATACTGGCCTCTCAGGAAAGGCACGTATACAGACTGTTAGAAGCATTGCTCCCCGTGAACGAAAGTCGGCATTGTGCCTACCATATTCAATCCCGATGCAATTTCTGTGTTTCATCGTCAATATGAAGCTCCATGGGTTACAGTAAACACCCAGTGGTGCGTCGCAATCTAATACTGGCCTCTCAGGAAAGGCACATATACACACTGATTGAAGCATTGCTCCCCCTGAACGAAATCGGCATTGTGCCTACTATTTTCAATCCCGATGCAATTTCTGTGTTTCATCGTCAATATGAAGCTCCATGGGTTACAGTAAACACCCAGTGGTGCGTCGCAATCTAATACTTGCCTCTCAGGAAAGCACGTATATAGACTGTTTGAAGCATTGCTCCCCGTGAACGAAAGTCGGCATTGTGCCTACTATATTCAATCCCGATGCAATTTCTGTGTTTCATCGTCAATATGAAGCTCCATGGGTTTCAGTAAACACCTAGTGGTGAGTCGCAATCTAATACTGGCCTCTCAGGAAAGGCACGTATACAGACAGCTTAAAGCATTACACCCCCTGAACGAAAGTCGGCATTGTGCCTACTATATTCAATCCCGATGCAATTTCTGTGTTTCATCGCCAATATGAAGCTCCAAGGGTTACAGTAAACACCCAGTGGTGCGTCGCAATCTAATACTGGCTCTCAGGAATGGCACGTATACAGACAGTTTGAAGCATTGCTCCCCCTGAACGAAAGTCGGCATTGTGCCTACTATATTCAATCCCGATGCAATTTCTGTGTTTCATCGTCAATATGATGCTGCATGGGTTACAGTTAACTCCCAGTGGTGCGTCGCAATCTAATACTGGCCTCTCAGGAAACGCACGTATACAGACTGTTTGAAGCATTGCTCCCCCTCAACGAAAGCCGGCATTGTGCATACTATATTACATCCCGATGCAACTTCGGTGTTTCATCGTCAATATGAAGCTCCGTGGGTTACAGTAAACACCCAGTGGTGCGTCGCAATCTAATACTGGCCTCTCAGGAAAGGCACGTATACAGACTGCTTGAAACATTGCTCCCCCTGAACGAAAGGCGGCATTGTGCCTACTATACTCAATCCCGATGCAATTTCTGTGTTTCATCGTCAATATGAAGCTCCATCGGTTACAGTAAACACCCAGTGGTGCGTCGCAATCTAATACTGGCCACTCAGGAAAGGCACGTATACAGACTGTTTGAAGCATTGCTCCCCCTGTGACGAAAGTCGGCATTGTGCATACTATATTCAATCCCGAGGCAATTTCTGTGTTTCATCGTCAATATGAAGCTCCATGTGTTACAGTAAACACCCAGTGGTGCGTCGCAATCTAATACTGGCCTCTCAGGAAATGCACGTATTCAGACTGTTTGAAGCATTGCTCCCCCTGAACGAAAGTCGGCATTGTGCCTACTATATCCAATCCCGATGCAATTTCTGTGTTTCATCGTCAATATGAAGCTCCATGGGTTACAGTAAACACCCAGTGGTGCGTCGCAATCTAATACTGGCCTCTCAGGAAAGGCACAAATACAGACTGTTTGAAGCATAACTCCCCCTGAACGAAAGTCGGCATTGTGCCTACTATATTCAATCCCGATGCAATTTCTGTGTTTCATCATCAATTTGAAGCTCCATGGGTTACAGTAAACACCCAGTGGTGCGTCGCAATCTAATACTGGCCTTTAAGGAAAGGCACGTATACAGACTGTTTGAAGCATTGCTCCCCCTGAACGGAAGTCGGCATTGTGCCTACTATATTCAATCCCGATGCAATTTCTGTGTTTCATCGTCAATATGAAGCTCCAAGGGTTACAGTAAACACCCAGTGATGCGTTGCAAGCTAATACTGGCCACTCAGGAAAGGCACGTATACAGACTGTTTGAAGCATTGCTCCCCCTGAACGAAAGTCGGCATTGTGCCTAGTATATTCAACCCCAATGCAATTTCTGTGTTTCATCTACAATATGAAGCTCCATTGGTTACAGTAAACACCCAGTGGTGCGTCGCAATCTAATACTGGCCTCTCAGGAAAGGCACGTATACAGACTGTTTGAAGCATTGCTCCCCCTTAAAGAAAGTCGGCATTGTGCCAACTATATTCAATCCCGATGCAATTTCTGTGTTTCATAGTCAATATGAAGCTCCAAGGGTTACAGTAAACACCCAGTGGTGCGTCGCAATCTAATACTGGCCTCGCAGGAAAGGCACGTATACAGACTGTTTGAAGCATTGCTCCCCCTGAACGAAAGTCGGCATTGTGCCTACTATATTCAATCCCGATGCAATTTCTGTGTTTCATCGTCAATATGAAGCTCCATGGGTTACAGTAAACACCCAGTGGTGCGTCGCAATCTAATACTGGCCTCTCAGGAAAGGCACGTATACAGACTGTTTAAAGCATTGCTCCCCGTGAACGAATGTCGGCATTGTGCCTACTATATTCAATCCCGATGCATTTTCTGTGTTTCATAGTCAATATGAACCTCCAAGGGTTACAGTAAACACCCAGTGGTGCGTCACAATCTAATACTGGCCTCTCAGGAAAGGCATGTATACAGACTGTTTGAAGCATTACTCCCCCCGAACGAAAGTCGGCATTGTGCCTACTATATTCAATCCCGATGCAATTTCTGTGTTTCATCGTCTATATGAAGCTCCGTGGGTTACAGTGAACACCCAGTCGTGTGTCGCAATCTAATACTGGAATCTCAGGAAAGGCACGTATACAACTGTATGAAGCATTGCTCCCCCTGGACGTAAGTCGGCATTATGCCTACTATATTCAATCCCGATGCACTTTCTGTGTTTCATCGTCAATATGAAGCTCCAAGGGCTACAGTAAACACCCAGTGGTGCGTCGCAATCTAATACTGGCCTCTCAGGAAAGGCACGTATACAGACTGTTTGAAGCATTGCTCCCCCTGGACGTAAGTCGGCATTGTACCTACTATATTCAATCCCGATGCAATTTCTGTGTTCCATCATCAATATGAAGCTCCAAGGGTTACAGTAAACACCGAGCGGCGCGTCGCAATGTAATACTGGCCTCTCAGGAAAGGCATGTATACAGACTGTTTGAAGCAAATCTCCCCATGAACGAAAGTCGGCATTGTGCCTACTATATTCAATCCCGATGCAATTTCTGTGTTTCATCGCCAATATGAAGCTCCATGGGTTACAGTAAACACCTAGTGGTGAGTCGCAATCTAATACTGGCCTCTCAGGAAAGGCACGTATACGGACTGCTTAAAGCATTACACCCCCTGAACGAAAGTCGGCATTGTGCCTACTATATTCAATCCCGATGCAATTTCTGTGTTTCATCGTCAATATGAAGCTCCAAGGGTTACAGTAAACACCCAGTGGTGCGTCGCAATCTAATACTGGCCTCTCAGGAATGGCACGTATACAGACAGTTTGAAGCATTGCTCCCCCTGAACGAAAGTTGGCATTGTGCCTACTATATTCAATCCCGATGCAATTTCTGCGTTTCATCGTCATTATGATGCTGCATGGGTTACAGTAAACACCCAGTGGTGCGTCGCAATCTAATACTGGCCTCTCAGTAACGGCACGTATACAGACTGTTTGAAGCATTGCTCCTCCTGGACGTGAGTCGGCATTGTGCCTACGATATTCAATCCCGATGCAATCTCTGTGTTTCATCGTCAATATGAAGCTCCAAGGGTTACAGTAAACTCCCAGTGGTGCGTCGCAATCTAATACTGGCCTCTCAGTAACGGCACACATACACACTGTTTGAAGCATTACTCCCCCTGGACGTAAGTCGGCATTGTGCCTACTATATTCAATCTCGATGCAATTTCTGTGTTTCACCGTCAATATGAAGCTCCAAGGGTTACAGTAAACTCCCAGTGGTGCGTCGCAGTCTAATTCTGGCCTTTCAGGAAAGGCACGTATACAGAGTGTTTGAAGCATTGCTCCCCCTGCACGTAAATCGGCATTGTGCCTACTATGTTCAATCTCGATGCAATTTCTGTGTTTCATCGTCATTGTGAAGCTACAAGGGTTACAGTAAGTACACAGTGGTGCGTCGCAATCTACTACTGGCCTCTCAGGAAAGGCATGTATACAGACTGATTGAAGCATTACTCCCCCCGAACGAAAGTCGGCATTGTGCCTACTATATTCAATCCCGATGCAATTTCTGTGTTTCATCGTCAATATGAAGCTCCAAGGATTACAGTAAACACCCAGTGGTGCGTCGCAATCTAATACTGGCCTCTCAGGAAAGGCACGTATACAGACTGCTTGAAGCATTGCTCCCCCTGAACGAAAGTCGGCATTGTGCCTACTATACTCAATCCCGATGCAATTTCTGTGTTTCATCGTCAATATGTAGCTCCATCGGTTACAGTAAACACCCAGTGGTGCGTCGCAATCTAATACTGGCCTCTCAGGAAAGGCACGTATACAGACTCTTTGAAGCATTACTCCCCTTGAACGAAAGTCGGCATTGTGCCTACTATATTATATCACGATGCAATTTCTGTGTTTCAGCGTCAATATGAAGCTCCATGGGTTACATTAAACACCCAGTGGTGCGTCGCAATCTAATACTGGAATCTCTGGAAAGGCACGTATACAACTGTATCAAGCATTGCTCCCCCTGGACGTAAGTCGGCATTGTGCCTACTATATTCAATCCCGATGCAATTTCTGTATTTCATCGTCAATATGAAGCTCCAAAGGTTACAGTAAACAACCAGTGGTGCGTCGCAATCTAATACTGGCCTCTCAGGAAAGGCACGTATACAGACTGTTTGAAGCATTGTTCCCCCTGAACGAAAGTCGGCATTGTGCCTACTATATTCAATCCCGATGCAATTTCTGTGTTTCATCGTCAATATGAAGCTCCAAGGGTTACAGTAAACACCCAGTGGTGCGTCGCAATCTAATACTGGCCTTTAAGGAAAGGCACGTATACAGACAGTTTGAAGCATTGCTCCCCCTGAACGAAAGTCGGCATTGTGCCTACTATATTCAATCCCGATGCAATTTCTGTGTTTCATCGTCAATATGATGCTGCATGGGTTACAGTAAACACCCAGTGGTGCGTCGCAATCTAATACTGGCCTCTCAGGAAACGCACGTATACAGACTGTTTGAAGCATTGCTCCCCCTCAACGAAAGTCGGCATTGTGCATACTATATTCAATCCCGATGCAACTTCTGTGTTTCATCGTCAATATGAAGCTCCATGGGTTACAGTAAACACCCAGTGGTGCGTCGCAATCTAATACTGGCCTCTCAAGAAAGGCACGTATACAGACTGCTTGAAGCATTGCTCCCCCTGAACGAAAGTCGGCATTGTGTCTACTATACTCAATCCCGATGCAATTTCTGTGTTTCATCGTCAATATGAAGCTCCATCGGTTACAGTAAACACCCAGTGGTGCGTCGCAATCTAATACTGGCCTCTCAGGAAAGGCACGTATACAGACTGTTTGAAGCATTGCTCCCCCTGTGACGAAAGTCGGCATTGTGCATACTATATTCAATCCCAAGGCAGTTCTGTGTTTCATAGTCATTATGAAGCTCCATGTGTTACAGTAAACACCCAGTGGTGCGTCGCAAACTAATACTGGAATCTCAGGAAATGCACGTATACAGACCGTTTGAAGCATTGCTCCCCCTGAACGAAAGTCGGCATTGTGCCTACTATATTCAATCCCGATGCAATTTCTGTACTTCATCGTCAATATGAAGCTCCATGGGTTACAGTAAACACCCAGTGGTGCGTCGCAATCTAATACTGGCCTCTCAGGAAAGGCACAAATACAGACTGTTTGAAGCATAACTCCCCCTGAACGAAAGTCGGCATTGTGCCTACTATATTCAATCCCGTTGCAATTTCTGTGTTTCATCATCAATATGAAGCTCCATGGGTTACAGTAAACACCCAGTGGTGCGTCGCAATCTAATACTGGCCTTTAAGGAAAGGCACGTATACAGACTGTTTGAAGCATTGCTCCCCCTGAACGGAAGTCGGCATTGTGCCTACTATATTCAATCCCGATGCAATTTCTGTGTTTCATCGTCAATATGAAGCTCCAAGGGTTACAGTAAACACCCAGTGGTGCGTTGCAAGCTAATACTGGCCACTCAGGAAAGGCACGTATACAGAATGTTTGAAGCATTGCTCCCCCTGAACGAAAGTCGGCATTGTGCCTACTGTATTCAATCCCGATGCAATTTCTGTGTTTCATCGTCAATATGAAGCTCCAAGGGTTACAGTAAACACCCAGTGGTGCGTCGCAATCTAATACTGGCCTCTCAGGAAAGGCACGTATACAGACTGTTTGAAGCATTGCTCCCCCTGAACGAAAGTCGGCATTGTGCCTAGTATATTCAACCCCAATGCAATTTCTGTGTTTCATCTACAATATGAAGCTCCATGGGTTACAGTAAACACCCAGTGGTGCGTCGCAATCTAATACTGGCCTGTCAGGAAAGGCACGTATACAGAAAGTTTGAAGCATTGCTCCCCCTTAAAGAAAGTCGGCATTGTGCCAACTATATTCAATCCCGATGCAATTTCTGTGTTTCATAGTCAATATGAAGCTCCAAGGGTTACAGTAAACACCCAGTTGTGCGTCGCAATCTAATACTGGCCTCGCAGGAAAGGCACGTAAACAGACTGTTTGAAGCATTGCTCCCCCTGAACGAAAGTTGGCATTGTGCCTACTATATTCAATCCCGATGCAATTTCTGTGTTTCATCGTCAATATGAAGCTCCATGGGTTACAGTAAACACCCAGTGGTGCGTCGCAATCTAATACTGGCCTCTCAGGAAAGGCACGTATACAGACTGTTTAAAGCATTGCTCCCCGTGAACGAATGTCGGCATTGTGCCTACTATATTCAATCCCGATGCAATTTCTGTATTTCATCGTCTATATGAAGCTCCGTGGGTTACAGTGAACACCCAGTCGTGTGTCGCAATCTAATACTGGAATCTCAGGAAAGGCACGTATACAACTGTATGAAGCATTGCTCCCCCTGGACGTAAGTCGGCATTGTGCCTACTATATTCAATCCCGATGCACTTTCTGTGTTTCATCGTCAATATGAAGCTCCAAGGGTTACAGTAAACACCCAGTGGTGCGTCGCAATCTAATACTGGCCTCTCAGGTAAGGCACGTATACAGACTGTTTGAAGCATTGCTCCCCCTGGACGTAAGTCGGCATTGTACCTACTATATTCAATCCCGATGCAATTTCTGTGTTTCATCATCAATATGAAGCTCCAAGGGTTACAGTAAACACCCAGCGGCGCGTCGCAATGTAATACTGGCCTCTCAGGAAAGGCATGTATACAGACTGTTTGAAGCAAATCTCCCCATGAACGAAAGTCGGCATTGTGCCTGCTATATTCAATCCCGATGCAATTTCTGTGTTTCATCGCCAATATGAAGCTCCATGGGTTACAGTAAACACCCAGTGGTGCGCCGCAATCTAATACTGGCCTCTCAAGAAAGGCACGTATACAGACTGTTTGAAGTATTGCTCCTCCTGAACGAAAGTCGGCATTGTGCTTACTAAATTCAATCCCGATGCAATTTCTGTGTTTCATCGTCAATATGAAGATCCATGGGTTACAGTAAACACCCAGTGGTGCGTCGCAATCTAATATTGGCCTCTCAGTAACGGCACGTATACAGACTGTTTGAAGCATTGCTCCTCCTGGACGTGAGTCGGCATTGTGCCTACTATATTCAATCCCGATGCAATTTCCGTGTTTCATCGTCAATATGAAGCTCCATGGGTTACAGTAAACACCCAGTGGTGGGTCGCAATCTAATACTGGCCTCTCAGGAAAGGCACGTATACAGACTGTTTGAAGCATTGCTCCCCGTGAACGAAAGTCGGCATTGTGCCTACCATATTCAATCCCGATGCAATTTCTGTGTTTCATCGTCAATATGAAGCTCCATGGGTTACAGTAAACACCCAGTGGTGCGTCGCAATCTAATACTGGCCTCTCAGGAAAGGCACATATACACACTGATTGAAGCATTGCTCCCCCTGAACGAAATCGGCATTGAGCCTACTATTTTCAATCCCGATGCAATTTCTGTGTTTCATCGTCAATATGAAGCTCCATGGGTTACAGTAAACACCCAGTGGTGCGTCGCAATCTAATACTTGCCTCTCAGGAAAGCACGTATATAGACTGTTTGAAGCATTGCTCCCCGTGAACGAAAGTCGGCATTGTGCCTACTATATTCAATCCCGATGCAATTTCTGTGTTTCATCGTCAATATGAAGCTCCATGGGTTACAGTAAACACCTAGTGGTGAGTCGCAATCTAATACTGGCCTCTCAGGAAAGGCACGTATACAGACTGCTTAAAGCATTACACCCCCTGAACGAAAGTCGGCATTGTGCCTACTATATTCAATCCCGATGCAATATCTGTGTTTCATCGCCAATATGAAGCTCCAAGGGTTACAGTAAACACCCAGTGGTGCGTCGCAATCTAATACTGGCTCTCAGGAATGGCACGTATACAGACAGTTTGAAGCATTGCTCCCCCTGAACGAAAGTCGGCATTGTGCCTACTATATTCAATCCCGATGCAATTTCTGTGTTTCATCGTCAATATGATGCTGCATGGGTTACAGTAAACTCCCAGTGGTGCGTCGCAATCTAATACTGGCCTCTCAGGAAACGCACGTATACAGACTGTATGAAGCATTGCTCCCCCTCAACGAAAGTCGGCATTGTGCATACTATATTCAATACCGATGCAACTTCTGTGTTTCATCGTCAATATGAAGCTCCGTTGGTTACAGTAAACACCCAGTGGTGCGTCGCAATCTAATACTGGCCTCTCAGGAAAGGCACGTATACAGACTGCTTGAAGCATTGCTCCCCCTTAACGAAAGTCGGCATTGTGCCTACTATACTCAATCCCGATGCAATTTCTGTGTTTCATCGTCAATATGAAGCTCCATCGGTTACAGTAAACACCCAGTGGTGCGTCGCAATCTAATACTGGCCACTCAGGAAAGGCACGTAAACAGACTGTTTGAAGCATTGCTCCCCCTGTGACGAAAGTCGGCATTGTGCATACTACATTCAATCCCGAGGCAATTTCTGTGTTTCATCGTCAATATGAAGCTCCATGTGTTACAGTAAACACCCAGTGGTGCGTCGCAATCTAATACTGGCCTCTCAGGAAATGCACGTATACAGACTGTTTGAAGCATTGCTCCCCCTGAACGAAAGTCGGCATTGTGCCTACTATATCCAATCCCGATGCAATTTCTGTGTTTCATCGTCAATATGAAGCTCCATGGGTTACAGTAGACACCCAGTGGTGCGTCGCAATCTAATACTGGCCTCTCAGGAAAGGCACAAATACAGACTGTTTGAAGCATAACTCCCCCTGAACGAAAGTCGGCATTGTGCCTACTATATTCAATCCCGATGCAATTTCTGTGTTTCATCATCAATATGAAGCTCCATGGGTTACAGTAAACACCCAGTGGTGCGTCGCAATCTAATACTGGCCTTTAAGGAAAGGCACGTATACAGACTGTTTGAAGCATTGCTCCCCCTGAACGGAAGTCGGCATTGTGCCTACTATATTCAATCCCGATGCAATTTCTGTGTTTCATCGTCAATATGAAGCTCCAAGGGTTACAGTAAACACCCAGTGGTGCGTTGCAAGCTAATACTGGCCACTCAGGAAAGGCACGTATACAGACTGTTTGAAGCATTGCTCCCCCTGAACGAAAGTCGGCATTGTGCCTACTGTATTCAATCCCGATGCAATTTCTGTGTTTCATCGTCAATATGAAGCTCCAAGGGTTACAGTAAACACCCAGTGGTGCGTCGCAATCTAATACTGGCCTCTCAGGAAAGGCACGTATACAGACTGTTTGAAGCATTGCTCCCCCTGAACGAAAGTCGGCATTGTGCCTAGTATATTCAACCCCAATGCAATTTCTGTGTTTCATCTACAATATGAAGCTCCATGGGTTACAGTAAACACCCAGTGGTGCGTCGCAATCTAATACTGGCCTCTCAGGAAAGGCACGTATACAGACTGTTTGAAGCATTGCTCCCCCTTAAAGAAAGTCGGCATTGTGCCAACTATATTCAATCCCGATGCAATTTCTGTGTTTCATAGTCAATATGAAGCTCCAAGGGTTACAGTAAACACCCAGTGGTGCGTCGCAATCTAATACTGGCCTCGCAGGAAAGGCACGTATACAGACTGTTTGAAGCATTGCTCCCCCTGAACGAAAGTCGGCATTGTGCCTACTATATTCAATCCCGATGCAATTTCTGTGTTTCATCGTCAATATGAAGCTCCATGGGTTACAGTAAACACCCAGTGGTGCGTCGCAATCTAATACTGGCCTCTCAGGAAAGGCACGTATACAGACTGTTTAAAGCATTGCTCCCCGTGAACGAATGTCGGCATTGTGCCTACTATATTCAATCCCGATGCATTTTCTGTGTTTCATAGTCAATATGAACCTCCAAGGGTTACAGTAAACACCCAGTGGTGCGTCGCAATCTAATACTGGCCTCTCAGGAAAGGCATGTATACAGACTGTTTGAAGCATTACTCCCCCGAACGAAAGTCGGCATTGTGCCTACTATATTCAATCCCGATGCAATTTCTGTGTTTCATCGTCTATATGAAGCTCCGTGGGTTACAGTGAACACCCAGTCGTGTGTCGCAATCTAATACTGGAATCTCAGGAAAGGCACGTATACAACTGTATGAAGCATTGCTCCCCCTGGACGTAAGTCGGCATTATGCCTACTATATTCAATCCCGATGCACTTTCTGTGTTTCATCGTCAATATGAAGCTCCAAGGGCTACAGTAAACACCCAGTGGTGCGTCGCAATCTAATACTGGCCTCTCAGGAAAGGCACGTATACAGACTGTTTGGAGCATTGCTCCCCCTGGACGTAAGTCGGCATTGTACCTACTATATTCAATCCCGATGCAATTTCTGTGTTCCATCATCAATATGAAGCTCCAAGGGTTACAGTAAACACCCAGTGGTGCGTCGCAATGTAATACTGGCCTCTCAGGAAAGGCATGTATTCAGTCTGTTTGAAGCAAATCTCCCCATGAACGAAAGTCGGCATTGTGCCTACTATATTCAATCCCGATGCAATTTCTGTGTTTCATCGCCAATATGAAGCTCCATGGGTTACAGTAAACACCTAGTGGTGAGTCGCAATCTAATACTGGCCTCTCAGGAAAGGCACGTATACGGACTGCTTAAAGCATTACACCCCCTGAACGAAAGTCGGCATTGTGCCTACTATATTCAATCCCGATGCAATTTCTGTGTTTCATCGTCAATATGAAGCTCCAAGGGTTACAGTAAACACCCAGTGGTGCGTCGCAATCTAATACTGGCCTCTCAGGAATGGCACGTATACAGAGAGTTTGAAGCATTGCTCCCCCTGAACGAAAGTTGGCATTGTGCCTACTATATTCAATCCCGATGCAATTTCTGCGTTTCATCGTCATTATGATGCTGCATGGGTTACAGTAAACACCCAGTGGTGCGTCGCAATCTAATACTGGCCTCTCAGGAAACGCACGTATACAGACTGTTTGAAGCATTGCTACCCCTCAACGAAAGTCGGCATTGTGCATACTACATTCAATCCCGATGCAACTTCTGTGTTTCATCGTCAATATGAAGCTCCATGGGTTACAGTAAACACCCAGTGGTGCGTCGCAATCTAATACTGGCCTCTCAGGAAAGGCACTTATACAGACTGCTTGAAGCATTGCTCCCCCTGAACGAAAGTCGGCATTGTGCCTACTATACTCAATCCCGATGCAATTTCTGTGTTTCATCGCCAATATGAAGCTCCATCGGTTACAGTAAACACCCTGTGGTGCGTCGCAATCTAATACTGGCCTCTCAGGAAAGGCACGTATACAGACTGTTTGAAGCATTGCTCCCCCTGTGACGAAAGTCGGCATTGTGCATACTATATTCAATCCCGAGGCAATTTCTGTGTTTCATCGTCAATATGAAGCTCCATGGGTTACAGTAAACACCCAGTGGTGCGTCGCAATCTAATACTGGCCGCTCAGGAAAGGCACGTATACAGACTGTTTGAAGCATTGCTCCCCCTGAACGAAAGTCGGCATTGTGCCTACTATATTCAATCCCGTTGCAATTTCTGTGTTTCATCGTCAATATGATGCTCCATGGGTTACAGTAAACACCCAGTGGTGCGTCGCAATCTAATTCTGGCCTCTCAGTAACGGCACGTATACAGACTGTTTGAAGCATTGCTCCTCCTGGACGTGAGTCGGCATTGTGCCTACGATATTCAATCCCGATGCAATCTCTGTGTTTCATCGTCAATATGAAGCTCCAAGGGTTACAGTAAACTCCCAGTGGTGCGTCGCAATCTAATACTGGCCTCTCAGTAACGGCACACATACACACTGTTTGAAGCATTACTCCCCCTGGACGTAAGTCGGCATTGTGCCTACTATATTCAATCTCGATGCAATTTCTGTGTTTCACCGTCAATATGAAGCTCCAAGGGTTACAGTAAACTCCCAGTGGTGCGTCGCAGTCTAATTCTGGCCTTTCAGGAAAGGCACGTATACAGAGTGTTTGAAGCATTGCTCCCCCTGCACGTAAATCGGCATTGTGCCTACTATGTTCAATCTCGATGCAATTTCTGTGTTTCATCGTCATTGTGAAGCTACAAGGGTTACAGTAAGTACACAGTGGTGCGTCGCAATCTACTACTGGCCTCTCAGGAAAGGCATGTATACAGACTGATTGAAGCATTACTCCCCCCGAACGAAAGTCGGCATTGTGCCTACTATATTCAATCCCGATGCAATTTCTGTGTTTCATCGTCAATATGAAGCTCCAAGGATTACAGTAAACACCCAGTGGTGCGTCGCAATCTAATACTGGCCTCTCAGGAAAGGCACGTATACAGACTGCTTGAAGCATTGCTCCCCCTGAACGAAAGTCGGCATTGTGCCTACTATACTCAATCCCGATGCAATTTCTGTGTTTCATCGTCAATATGAAGCTCCATCGGTTACAGTAAACACCCAGTGGTGCGTCGCAATCTAATACTGGCCTCTCAGGAAAGGCACGTATACAGACTCTTTGAAGCATTACTCCCCTTGAACGAAAGTCGGCATTGTGCCTACTATATTATATCACGATGCAATTTCTGTGTTTCAGCGTCAATATGAAGCTCCATGGGTTACATTAAACACCCAGTGGTGCGTCGCAATCTAATACTGGAATCTCTGGAAAGGCACGTATACAACTGTATCAAGCATTGCTCCCCCTGGACGTAAGTCGGCATTGTGCCTACTATATTCAATCCCGATGCAATTTCTGTATTTCATCGTCAATATGAAGCTCCAAAGGTTACAGTAAACAACCAGTGGTGCGTCGCAATCTAATACTGGCCTCTCAGGAAAGGCACGTATACAGACTGTTTGAAGCATTGTTCCCCCTTAACGAAAGTCGGCATTGTGCCTACTATATTCAATCCCGATGCAATTTCTGTGTTTCATCGTCAATATGAAGCTCCAAGGGTTACAGTAAACACCCAGTGGTGCGTCGCAATCTAATACTGGCCTCTCAGGAAAGGCACGTATACAGACTGTTTGAAGCATTGCTCCCCCTGAGCGAAAGTCGGCATTGTGCCTACTATATTCAATCCCGATGCAATTTCTGTGTTTCATAGTCAATATGAAGCTCCAAGGGTTACAGTAAACACCCAGTGGTGCGTCGCAATCTAATACTGGCGTCTCAGGAAAGGCACGTATACAGTCTGTTTGAAGCATTACTCCCCCTGATCGAAAGTCGGCATTGCGTCTACTATATTCAATCCCGATGCAATTTCTGTGTTTCATCGTCAATAAAAAGCTCCAAGGGTTACAGTAAACACCCAGTGGTGCGTCGCAATCTAATACTGGCCTCTCAGGAAAGGCACGTATACAGACTGTTTGAAGCATTGCTCCCCCTGAGCGAAAGTCGGCATTGTGCCCACTATATTCAATCCCGATGCAATTTCTGTGTTTCATCGACAATATGAAGCTCCATGGGTTACAGTAAACACCCAGTGGTGCGTCGCAATCTAATACTGGCCTCTCAGGAAAGGCACGTATACAGACTGTTTGAAGCATTGCTCGCCCTGAACGAAAGTCGGCATTGTGCCTACTATATTCGTTCCCGATGCAATTTCTGTGTTTCATCATCAATATCAAGCTCCATGGGTTACAGTAAACACCCAGTGGTGCGTCGCAATCTAATACTGGCCTTTAAGGAAAGGCACGTATACAGACTGTTTGAAGCATTGCTCCCCCTGAACGGAAGTCGGCATTGTGCCAACTATATTCAATCCCGATGCAATTTCTGTGTTTCATCGTCAATATGAAGCTCCAAGGGTTACAGTAAACACCCAGTGTTGCGTTGCAAGCTAATACTGGCCACTCATGAAAGGCACGTATACAGACTGTTTGAAGCATAGCTCCCCCTGAACGAAAGTCGGCATTGTGCCAACTGTATTCAATCCCGATGCAATTTCTGTGTTTCATCGTCAATATGAAGCTCCAAGGGTTACAGTAAACACCCAGTGGTTCGTCGCAATCTTATACTGGCCTCTCAGGAAACGCACGTATACAGACTGTTTGAAGCATTGCACCCCCTTAAAGAAAGTCGGCATTGTGCCTACTATATTCAATCCCGATGCAATTTCAGTGTTTCATCGTCAATATGAAGCTCCAAGGGTTACAGTAAACACCCAGTGGTGCGTTGCAAGCTAATACTGGCCACTCAGGAAAGTCACGTATACAGACTGTTTGAAGAATTGCTCCCCCTGAACGAAAGTCGGCATTGTGCCTACTGTATTCAATCCCGATGCAATTTCTGTGTTTCATCGTCAATATGAAACTCCAAGGGTTACAGTAAACACCCAGTGGTGCGTCGCAATCTAATACTGGCCTCTCAGGAAAGGCACGAATACAGACTGTTTGAAGCATTGCTCCCCCTGAACGAAAGTCGGCATTGTGCCTAGTATATTCAACCCCAATGCAATTTCTGTGTTTCATCTTCAATATGAAGCTCCATGGGTTACAGTAAACACCCAGTGGTGCGTCGCAATCTAATACTGGCCTCTCAGGAAAGGCACGTATACTGACTGTTTGAAGCATTGCTCCCCCTTAATGAAAGTCGGCATTGTGCCTACTATATTCAATCCCGATGCAATTTCTGTGTTTCATCGTCAATATGAAGCTCCAAGAGTTACAGTAAACACCCAGTGGTGCGTCGCAATCTAATACTGGCCTCGCAGGAAAGGCACGTATACAGACTGTTTGAAGCATTGCTCCCCCTGAACGAAAGTCGGCATTGTGCCTACTATATTCAATCCCGATGTAATTTCTGTGTTTCATCGTCAATGTGAAGCTCCATGGGTTACAGTAAACACCCAGTGGTGCGTCGCAATCTAATACTGGCCTCTCAGGAAAGGCACGTATACAGACTGTTTAAAGCATTGCTCCCCGTGAACGAATGTCGGCATTGTGCCTACTATATTCAATCCCGATGCATTTTCTGTGTTTCATAGTCAATATGAACCTCCAAGGGTTACAGTAAACACCCAGTGGTGCGTCGCAATCTAATACTGGCCTCTCAGGAAAGGCATGTATACAGACTGATTGAAGAATTACTCCCCCCGAACGAAAGTCGGCATTGTGCCTACTATATTCAATCCCTATGCAATTTCTGTGTTTCATCGTCTATATGAAGCTCCGTGGGTTACAGTAAACACCCAGTCGTGTGTCGCAATCTAATACTGGAATCTCAGGAAAGGCACGTATACAACTGTATGAAGCATTGCTCCCCCTGGAAGTAAGTCGGCATTGTGCCTACTATATTCAATCCCGATGCAATTTCTGTGTTTCATCGTCAATATGAAGCTCCAAGGGTTACAGTAAACACCCAGTGGTGCGTCGCAATCTAATACTGGCCTCTCAGGAAAGGCACGTATACAGACTGTTTGAAGCATTGCTCCCCCTGGACGTAAGACGGCATTGTACCTACTATATTCAATCCCGATGCAATTTCTGTGTTTTATCATCAATATGAAGCTCCAAGGGTTACAGTAAACACCCAGCGGCGCGTCGCAATGAAATACTGGCCTCTCAGGAAAGGCATGTATACAGACTGTTTGAAGCAAATCTCCCCCTGAACGAAAGTCGGCATTGTGCCTACTATATTCAACCCCGATGCAATTTCTGTGTTTCATCGTCAATATGAAGCTCCAAGGGTTACAGTAAACTCCCAGTGGTGCGTCGCAGTCTAATTCTGGCCTCTCAGGAAAGGCACGTATACAGAGTGTTTGAAGCATTGCTCCCCCTGCACGTAAATCGGCATTGTGCCTACTATGTTCAATCTCGATGCAATTTCTGTGTTTCATCGTCAATATGAAGCTACAAGGGTTACAGTAAGTACACAGTGGTGCGTCGCAATCTACTACTGGCCTCTAAGGAAAGGCATGTATACAGACTGATTGAAGCATTACTCCCCCCGAACGAAAGTCGGCATTGTGCCTACTATATTCAATCCCTATGCAATTTCTGTGTTTCATCGTCTATATGAAGCTCCGTGGGTTACAGTAAACACCCAGTCGTGTGTCGCAATCTAATACTGGAATCTCAGGAAAGGCACGTATACAACTGTATGAAGCATTGCTCCCCCTGGACGTAAGTCGGCATTGTGCCTACTATATTCAATCCCGATGCAATTTCTGTGTTTCATCGTCAATATGAAGCTCCAAGGATTACAGTAAACACCCAGTGGTGCGTCGCAATCTAATACTGGCCTCTCAGGAAAGGCACGTATACAGACTGCTTGAAGCATTGCTCCCCCTGAACGAAAGTCGGCATTGTGCCTACTATACTCAATCCCGATGCAATTTCTGTGTTTCATCGTCAATATGAAGCTCCATCGGTTACAGTAAACACCCAGTGGTGCGTCGCAATCTAATACTGGCCTCTCAGGAAAGGCACGTATACAGACTCTTTGAAGCATTACTCCCCTTGAACGAAAGTCGGCATTGTGCCTACTATATTATATCACGATGCAATTTCTGTGTTTCAGCGTCAATATGAAGCTCCATGGGTTACATTAAACACCCAGTGGTGCGTCGCAATCTAATACTGGAATCTCTGGAAAGGCACGTATACAACTGTATCAAGCATTGCTCCCCCTGGACGTAAGTCGGCATTGTGCCTACTATATTCAATCCCGATGCAATTTCTGTATTTCATCGTCAATATGAAGCTCCAAAGGTTACAGTAAACACCCAAAGGTGCGTCGCAATCTAATACTGGCCTCTCAGGAAAGGCACGTATACAGACTGTTTGAAGCATTGTTCCCCCTGAACGAAAGTCGGCATTGTGCCTACTATATTCAATCCCGATGCAATTTCTGTGTTTCATCGTCAATATGAAGCTCCAAGGGTTACAGTAAACACCCAGTGGTGCGTCGCAATCTAATACTGGCCTCTCAGGAAAGGCACATATACAGACTGTTTGAAGCATTGCTCCCCCTGAGCGAAAGTCGGCATTGTGCCTACTATATTCAATCCCGATGCAATTTCTGTGTTTCATCGGCAATATGAAGCTCCATGGGTTACAGTAAACACCCAGTGGTGCGTCGCAATCTAATACTGGCCTCTCAGGAAAGGCACGTATACAGACTGTTTGAAGCATTGCTCCCCCTGAACGAAAGTCGGCATTGTGCCTACTATATTCGATCCCGATGCAATTTCTGTGTTTCATCATCAATATGAAGCTCCATGGGTTACAGTAAACACCCAGTGGTGCGTCGCAATCTAATACTGGCCTTTAAGGAAAGGCACGTATACAGACTGTTTGAAGCATTGCTCCCCCTGAACGGAAGTCGGCATTGTGCCTACTATATTCAATCCCGATGCAATTTCTGTGTTTCATCGTCAATATGAAGCTCTAAGGGTTACAGTAAACACCCAGTGTTGCGTTGCAAGCTAATACTGGCCACTCAGGAAAGGCACGTATACAGACTGTTTGAAGCATTGCTCCCCCTGAACGAAAGTCAGCATTGTGCCTACTGTATTCAAATCCCGATGCAATTTTTGTGTTTCATCGTCAATATGAAGCCCCAAGGGTTACAGTAAACACCCAGTGGTTCGTCGCAATCTTATACTGGCCTCTCAGGAAAGGCACGTATACAGACTGTTTGAAGCATTGCTCCCCCTTAAAGAAAGTCGGCATTGTGCCTACTATATTCAATCCCGATGCAATTTCAGTGTTTCATCGTCAATATGAAGCTCCAAGAGTTACAGTAAACACCCAGTGGTGCGTTGCAAGCTAATACTGGCCACTCAGGAAAGGCACGTATACAGACTGTTTGAAGCATTGCTCCCCCTGAACGAAAGTCGGCATTGTGCCTACTGTATTCAATCCCGATGCAATTTCTGTGGTTCATCGACAATATGAAGCTCCAAGGGTTACAGTAAACACCCAGTGGTGCGTCGCAATCTAATACTGGCCTCTCAGGAAAGGCACGTATACAGACTGTTTGAAGCATTGCTCCCCCTGAACGAAAGTCGGCATTGTGCCTAGTATATTCAACCCCAATGCAATTTCTGTGTTTCATCTTCAATATGAAGCTCCATCGGTTACAGTAAACACCCAGTGGTGCGTCGCAATCTAATACTGGCCTCTCAGGAAAGGCACGTATACAGACTGTTTGAAGCATTGCTCCCCCTTAAAGAAAGTCGGCATTGTGCCTACTATATTCAATCCCGATGCAATTTCTGTGTTTCATCGTCAATATGAAGCTCCAAGAGTTACAGTAAACACCCAGTGGTGCGTCGCAATATAATACTGGCCTCGCAGGAAAGGCACGTATACAGACTGTTTGAAGCATTGCTCCCCCTGAACGAAAGTCGGCATTGTGCCTACTATATTCAATCCCGATGCAATCTCTGTGTTTCATCGTCAATATGAAGCTCCAAGGGTTACAGTAAACACCCAGTGGTTCGTCGCAATCTTATACTGGCCTCTCAGGAAACGCACGTATACAGACTGTTTGAAGCATTGCTCCCCCTTAAAGAAAGTCGGCATTGTGCCTACTATATTCAATCCCGATGCAATTTCAGTGTTTCATCGTCAATATGAAGCTCCAAGGGTTACAGTAAACACCCAGTGGTGCGTTGCAAGCTAATACTGGCCACTCAGGAAAGGCACGTATACAGACTGTTTGAAGAATTGCTCCCCCTGAACGAAAGTCGGCATTGTGCCTACTGTATTCAATCCCGATGCAATTTCTGTGTTTCATCGTCAATATGAAGCTCCAAGGGTTACAGTAAACACCCAGTGGTGCGTCGCAATCTAATACTGGCCTCTCAGGAAAGGCACGTATACAGACTGTTTGAAGCATTGCTCCCCCTGATCGAAAGTCGGCATTGTGCCTAGTATATTCAACCCCAATGCAATTTCTGTGTTTCATCTTCAATATGAAGCTCCATGGGTTACAGTAAACACCCAGTGGTGCGTCGCAATCTAATACTGGCCTCTCAGGAAAGGCACGTATACAGACTGTTTGAAGCATTGCTCCCCCTTAAAGAAAGTCGGCATTGTGCCTACTATATTCAATCCCGATGCAATTTCTGTGTTTCATCGTCAATATGAAGCTCCAAGAGTTACAGTAAACACCCAGTGGTGCGTCGCAATCTAATACTGGCCTCGCAGGAGAGGCACGTATACAGACTGTTTGAAGCATTGCTCCCCCTGAACGAAAGTCGGCATTGTGCCTACTATATTCAATCCCGATGCAATTTCTGTGTTTCATCGTCAATGTGAAGCTCCATGGGTTACAGTAAACACCCAGTGGTGCGTCGCAATCTAATACTGGCCTCTCAGGAAAGGCACGTATACAGACTGTTTAAAGCATTGCTCCCCGTGAACGAATGTCGGCATTGTGCCTACTATATTCAATCCCGATGCATTTTCTGTGTTTCATAGTCAATATGAACCTCCAAGGGTTACAGTAAACACCCAGTGGTGCGTCGCAATCTAATACTGGCCTCTCAGGAAAGGCATGTATACAGACTGATTGAAGAATTACTCCCCCCGAACGAAAGTCGGCATTGTGCCTACTATATTCAATCCCTATGCAATTTCTGTGTTTCATCGTCTATATGAAGCTCCGTGGGTTACAGTAAACACCCAGTCGTGTGTCGCAATCTAATACTGGAATCTCAGGAAAGGCACGTATAAAACTGTATGAAGCATTGCTCCCCCTGGACGTAAGTCGGCATTGTGCCTACTATATTCAATCCCGATGCAATTTCTGTGTTTCATCGTCAATATGAAGCTCCAAGGGTTACAGTAAACACCCAGTGGTGCATCGCAATCTAATACTGGCCTCTCAGGAAAGGCACGTATACAGACTGTTTGAAGCATTGCTCCCAGTGGACGTAAGTCGGCATTGTACCTACTATATTCAATCCCGATGCAATTTCTGTGTTTCATCATCTATATGAAGCTCCAAGGGTTACAGTAAACACCCAGCGGCGCGTCGCAATGAAATACTGGCCTCTCAGGAAAGGCATGTATACTGACTGTTTGAAGCAAATCTCCCCCTGAACGAAAGTCGGCATTGTGCCTACTATATTCAATCCCGATGCAATTTCTGTGTTTCATCGCCAATATGAAGCTCCAAGGGTTACAGTAAACACCCAGTGGTGCGCCGCAATCTAATACTGGCCTCTCAGGAAAGGCACGTATACAGTCTGTTTGAAGTATTGCTCCTCCTGAACGAAAGTCGGCATTGTGCCTACTATGTTCAATCTCGATGCAATTTCTGTGTTTCATCGTCAATATGAAGCTACAAGGGTTACAGTAAGTACACAGTGGTGCGTCGCAATCTACTACTGGCCTCTAAGGAAAGGCATGTATACAGACTGATTGAAGCATTACTCCCCCCGAACGAAAGTCGGCATTGTGCCCACTATATTCAATCCCTATGCAATTTCTGTGTTTCATCGTCTATATGAAGCTCCGTGGGTTACAGTAAACACCCAGTCGTGTGTCGCAATCTAATACTGGAATCTCAGGAAAGGCACGTATACAACTGTATGAAGCATTGCCCCCCTATACGTAAGTCGGCATTGTACCTACTATATTCAATCCCGATGCAATTTCTGTGTTTCATCGTCAATATGAAGCTCCAAGGGTTACAGTAAACACCCAGTGGTGCGTCGCAATCTAATACTGGCGTCTCAGGAAAGGCACGTATACAATCTGTTTGAAGCATTACTCCCCCTGAACGAAAGTCGGCTTTGCGCCTACTATATTCAATCCCGATGCAATTTCTGTGTTTGATCGTCAATATGAAGCTCCAAGGGTTACAGTAAACACCCAGTGGTGCGTCGCAATCTAATACTGGCCTCTCAGGAAAGGCACATATACAGACTGTTTGAAGCATTGCTCCCCCTGAGCGAAAGTCGGCATTGTGCCTACTATATTCAATCCCGATGCAATTTCTGTGTTTCATCGACAATATGAAGCTCCATGGGTTACAGTAAACACCCAGTGGTGCGTCGCAATCTAATACTGGCCTCTCAGGAAAGGCACGTATACAGACTGTTTGAAGCATTGCTCCCCCTGAACGAAAGTCGGCATTGTGCCATCTATATTCGATCCCGATGCAATTTCTGTGTTTCATCATCAATATGAAGCTCCATGGGTTACAGTAAACACCCAGTGGTGCGTCGCAATCTAATACTGGCCTTTAAGGAAAGGCACGTATACAGACTGTTTGAAGCATTGCTCCCCCTGAACGGAAGTCGGCATTGTGCCTACTATATTCAATCCCGATGCAATTTCTGTGTTTCATCGTCAATAAGAAGCTCCAAGAGTTACAGTAAACACCCAGTGGTGCGTCGCAATCTAATACTGGCCTCGCAGGAAAGGCACGTATAGAGACTGTTTGAAGCATTGCTCCCCCTGAACGAAAGTCGGCATTGTGCCTACTATATTCAATCCCGATGCAATTTCTGTGTTTAATCGTCAATGTGAAGCTCCATGGGTTACAGTAAACACCCAGTGGTGCGTCGCAATCTAATACTGGCCTCTCAGGAAAGGCACGTATACAGACTGTTTAAAGCATTGCTCCCCGTGAGCGAATGTCGGCATTGTGCCTACTATATTCAATCCCGATGCATTTTCTGTGTTTCATAGTCAATATGAACCTTCAAGGATTACAGTAAACAAACAGTGGTGCGTCGCAATCTAATACGGGCCTCTCAGGAAAGGCTTGTATACAGACTGATTGAAGCATTACTCCCCCCGAACGAAAGTCGGCATTGTGCCTACTATATTCAATCCCTATGCAATTTCTGTGTTTCTTCGTCTATATGAAGCTCCGTGGGTTACAGTAAACACCCAGTCGTGTGTCGCAATCTAATACTGGAATCTGAGGAAAGGCACGTATACAACTGTATGAAGCATTGCTCCCCCTGGACGTAAGTCGGCATTGTGCCTACTATATTCAATCCCGATGCAATTTCTGTGTTTCATCGTCAATATGAAGCTCCAAGGGTTACAGTAAACACCCAGTCGTGCGTCGCAATCTAATACTGGCCTCTCAGGAAAGGCACGTATACAGACTGTTTGAAGCATTACTCCCCCTGGACGTAAGTCGGCATTGTACCTACTATATTCAATCCCGATGCAATTTCTGTGTTTCATCATCAATATGAAGCTCCAAGGGTTACTGTAAACACACAACGGCGCGTCGCAATGAAATAGTGGCCTCTCAGGAAAGGCATGTATACAGACTGTTTGAAGCAAATCTCCCCCTGAACGAAAGTCGGCATTGTGCCTACTATATTCAATCCCGATGCAATTTCTGTGTTTCATCGCCAATATGAAGCTCCAAGGGTTACAGTAAATACCCAGTGGTGCGCCGCAATCTAATACTGGCCTCTCAGGAAAGGCACGTATACAGACTGTTTGAAGTATTGCTCCTCCTGAATGAAAGTCGGCATTGTGCCTACTATATTCAATCCCGATGCAATTTCTGTGTTTCATCGTCAATATGAAGCTCCATGGGTTACAGTAAACACCCAGTGGCGCGTCGCAATCTAATTCTGGCCTCTCAGGAAAGGCACGTATACAGACTGTTTGAAGCATTGCTCCCCCTGTGACGAAAGTCGGCATTGTGCCTACTATATTCAATCCCGATGCAATCTCTGTGTTTCATCGTCAATATGAAGCTCCAAGGGTTACAGTAAACTCCCAGTGGTGCGTCGCAATCTAATACTGGCCTCTCAGTAACGGCACACATACACACTGTTTGAAGCATTACTCCCCCTGGACGTAAGTCGGCATTGTGCCTACTATATTCAATCTCGATGCAATTTCTGTGTTTCACCGTCAATATGAAGCTCCAAGGGTTACAGTAAACTCCCAGTGGTGCGTCGCAGTCTAATTCTGGCCTCTCAGGAAAGGCACGTATACAGAGTGTTTGAAGCATTGCTCCCCCTGCACGTAAGTCGGCATTGTGCCTACTATATTCAATCCCGATGCAATCTCTGTGTTTCATCGTCAATATGAAGCTCCAAGGGTAACAGTAAACACCCAGTGGTGCGTCGCAATCTAATACTGGCCTCTCAGGAAAGGCACGTATACAGACTGTTTCAAGCATTGCTCCCCCTGAACGAAAGTCGGCATTGTGCCTACTATATTCAATCCCGATGCAATTTCTGTGTTTCATCGTCACTCTGAAGCTCCATGGGTTACAGTAAGCACCCAGTGGTGCGTCGCAATCTAATACTGGAATCTCAGGCAAGGCACGTATACAACTGTATGAAGCATTGCTCCCCCTGGACGTAAGTCGGGATTGTGCCTACTATATTGAATCCCGATGCAATTTCTGTGTTTCATCGTCAATATGAAGCTCCAAGGGTTACAGTAAACACCCAGTGGTGCGTCGCAATCTAATACTGGCCTCTCAGGAAAGGCACGTATACAGACTGTTTGAAGCATTGCTCCCCCTGAACGAAAGTCGACATTGTGCCTACTATATTCAATCCCGATGCAATTTCTGTGTTTCATCGTCAATATGAAGCTCCATGGGTTACAGTAAAGACCCAGTGGTGCGTCGCAATCTAATACTGGAATCTCAGGAAAGGCACGTATACAAGTGTATGAAGCATTGCTCCCCCTGGACGTAAGTCGGCATTGTGCTTACTATATTCAATCCCGATGCAATTTCTGTTTTTCATCGTCAATATGAAGCTGCAAGGGTTACAGTAAACATCCAGTGGTGCGTCGCAATCTAATACTGGCCTCTCAGGAAAGGCACGTATACAGACTGTTTGAAGCATTACTCCCCTTGAACGAAAGTCGGCATTGTGCCTACTATATTCAATCACGATGCAGTTTCTGTGTTTCAGCGTCAATATGAAGCTCCATGGGTTACAGTAAACATCCAGTGGTGCGTCGCAATCTAATACTGGAATCTCTGGAAAGGCACGTATACAACTGTATCAAGCATTGCTCCCCCTGGACGTAAGTCGGCATTGTGCCTACTATATTCAATCCCGATGCAATTTCTGTATTTCATCGTCAATATGAAGCTCCAAAGGTTACAGTAAACACCCAGTGGTGCGTCGCAATCTAATACTGGCCTCTCAGGAAAGGCACGTATACAGACTGTTTGAAGCATTGTTCCCCCTGAACGAAAGTCGGCATTGTGCCTACTATATTCAATCACGATGCAATTTCTGTGTTTCATCGTCAATATGAAGCTCCAAGGGTTACAGTAAACACCCAGTGGTGCGTCGCAATCTAATACTGGCCTCTCAGGAAAGGCACGTATACAGACTGTTTGAAGCATTGCTCCCCCTGAACGAAAGTCGGCATTGTGCCTACTATATTCAATCCCGATGCAATTTCTGTGTTTCATAGTCAATATGAAGCTCCAAGGGTTACAGTAAACACCCAGTGGTGCGTCGCAATCTAATACTGGCCTCTCAGGAAAGGCACGTATACAGACTGTTTGAAGCATTACTCCCCCTGGACGTAAGTCGGCATTGTACCTACTATATTCAATCCCGATGCAATTTCTGTGTTTCATCATCAATATGAAGCTCCAAGGGTTACTGTAAACACACAACGGCGCGTCGCAATGAAATAGTGGCCTCTCAGGAAAGGCATGTATACAGACTGTTTGAAGCAAATCTCCCCCTGAACGAAAGTCGGCATTGTGCCTACTATATTCAATCCCGATGCAATTTCTGTGCTTCATCGCCAATATGAAGCTCCAAGGGTTACAGTAAATACCCAGTGGTGCGCCGCAATCTAATACTGGCCTCTCAGGAAAGGCACGTATACAGACTGTTTGAAGTATTGCTCCTCCTGAACGAAAGTCGGCATTGTGCCTACTATATTCAATCCCGATGCAATTTCTGTGTTTCATCGTCAATATGAAGCTCCATGGGTTACAGTAAACACCCAGTGGCGCGTCGCAATCTAATTCTGGCCTCTCAGGAAAGGCACGTATACAGACTGTTTGAAGCATTGCTCCCCCTGTGACGAAAGTCGGCATTGTGCCTACTATATTCAATCCCGATGCAATCTCTGTGTTTCATCGTCAATATGAAGCTCCAAGGGTTACAGTAAACTCCCAGTGGTGCGTCGCAATCTAATACTGGCCTCTCAGTAACGGCACACATACACACTGTTTGAAGCATTACTCCCCCTGGACGTAAGTCGGCATTGTGCCTACTATATTCAATCTCGATGCAATTTCTGTGTTTCACCGTCAATATGAAGCTCCAAGGGTTACAGTAAACTCCCAGTGGTGCGTCGCAGTCTAATTCTGGCCTCTCAGGAAAGGCACGTATACAGAGTGTTTGAAGCATTGCTCCCCTGCACGTAAGTCGACATTGTGCCTACTATATTCAATCCCGATGCAATCTCTGTGTTTCATCGTCAATATGAAGCTCCAAGGGTAACAGTAAACACCCAGTGGTGCGTCGCAATCTAATACTGGCCTCTCAGGAAAGGCATGTATACAGACTGTTTCAAGCATTGCTCCCCCTGAACGAAAGTCGGCATTGTGCCTACTATATTCAATCCCGATGCAATTTCTGTGTTTCATCGTCACTCTGAAGCTCCATGGGTTACAGTAAGCACCCAGTGGTGCGTCGCAATCTAATACTGGAACCTCAGGCAAGGCACGTATACAACTGTATGAAGCATTGCTCCCCCTGGACGTAAGTCGGCATTGTGCCTACTATATTGAATCCCGATGCAATTTCTGTGTTTCATCGTCAATATGAAGCTCCAAGTATTACAGTAAACACCCAGTGGTGCGTCGCAATCTAATACTGGCCTCTCAGGAAAGGCACGTATACAAACTGTTTGAAGCATTGCTCCCCCTGAACGAAAGTCGACATTGTGCCTACTATATTCAATCCCGATGCAATTTCTGTGTTTCATCGTCAATATGAAGCTCCATGGGTTACAGTAAAGACCCAGTGGTGCGTCGCAATCTAATACTGGAATCTCAGGAAAGGCACGTATACAAGTGTATGAAGCATTGCTCCCCCTGGACGTAAGTCGGCATTGTGCTTACTATATTCAATCCCGATGCCATTTCTGTTTTTCATCGTCAATATGAAGCTCCAAGGGTTACAGTAAACATCCAGTGGTGCGTCGCAATCTAATACTGGCCTCTCAGGAAAGGCACGTATACAGACTGTTTGAAGCATTACTCCCCTTGAACGAAAGTCGGCATTGCGCCTACTATATTCAATCACGATGCATTTTCTGTGTTTCAGCGTCAATATGAAGCTCCATGGGTTACAGTAAACACCCAGTGGTGCGTCGCAATCTAATACTGGAATCTCTGGAAAGGCACGTATACGGCTGTATGAAGCATTGCTCCCCCTGGACGTAAGTCGGCATTGTGCCAACTATATTCAATCCCGATGCAATTTCTGTATTTCATCGTCAATATGAAGCTCCAAAGGTTACAGTAAACACCCAGTGGTGCGTCGCAATCTAATACTGGCCTCTCAGGAAAGGCACGTATACAGACTGTTTGAAGCATTGTTCCCCCTGAACGAAAGTCGGCATTGTGCCTACTATATTCAATCACGATGCAATTTCTGTGTTTCATCGTCAATATGAAGCTCCAAGGGTTTTAGTAAACACCCAGTGGTGCGTCGCAATCTAATACTGGCCTCTCAGGAAAGGCACGTATACAGACTGTTTGAAGCATTGCTCCCCCTGAACGAAAGTCGGCATTGTGCCTACTATATTCAATCCCGATGCAATTTCTGTGTTTCATCGTCAATATGAATTTCCAAGTGTTACAGTAAACTCCCAGTGGTGCGTCGCAATCTAATACTGGAATCTCAGGAAAGGCACGTATACAAATGTATAAAGCATTGCTCCCCCTGGACGTAAGTCGGCATTGTGCCTACTGTATTCAATCCAGATGCAATTTCTGTGTTTCATCGTCAATATGAAGCTCCAATTGCGGCAGGATACACCCAGTGGTGCGTCGCAATCTAATACTTGCCTCTCAGGAAGGCACGAATACAGACTGTTTGAAGCATTGCTCCCCCTGAACGAAAGTCGGCTTTGTGCCTACTATATTCAATCCCGATGCAATTTCTGTGTTTCATCGTCAATATGAATTTCCTAGGGTTACAGTAAACACCCAGTGGTGCGTCGAAATCTAATACTGGCCTCTCAGGAAAGGCACGTATACAGACTGTTTGAAGCATTGCTCCCCCTGGACGTAAATCGGCATTGTGCCTACTATGTTCAATCTCGATGCAATTTCTGTGTTTCATCGTCAATATGAAGCTACAAGGGTTACAGTAAGTACACAGTGGTGCGTCGCAATCTACTACTGGCCTCTCAGGAAAAACACGTATACAGACTGTTTGAAGCATTGCTCCCCCTGACGAAAGTCGGCATTGTGCCTACTATATTCAATCCCGATGCAATTTCTGTGTTTCATCGTCAATATAAAGCTCCAAGGGTTACAGTAAACAGCCAGTGCTGCGTCGCAATCTAATACTGGCCTCTCAGGAAAGGCACGTATACAGACTGTTTGAAGCATTGCTCCCCCTGGACGTAAGTCGGCATTGTACCTACTATATTCAATCCCGATGCAATTTCTGTGTTTCATCGTCAATATGAAGCTCCAAGGGTTACAGTAAACTCCCAGTGGTGCGTCGCAATCTAATACTGGCCTCTCAGTAACGGCACATATACAGACTGTTTGAAGCATTACGCCCCCTGGACGTAAGTCAGCATTGTGCCTACTGTATTCAATCTCGATGCAATTTCTGTGTTTCATCGTCAATATGAAGCTCCAAGGGTTACAGTAAACTCCCAGTGGTTCGTTGCAGTCTAATACTGGCCTCTCAGGAAAGGCACGAATACAGACTGTTTGAAGCATTGCTCCCCCTGGACGTAAGTCGGCATTGTGCCTACTATATTCAATGCCGATGCAATTTCTGTGTTTCATCGTCAATATGAAGCTCCAAGGGTTACAGTAAAGATCCAGTGGTGCGTCGCAATCTAATACTGACCTCACAGTAACGGCACGTATGCAGACTTTTTGAAGCATTGCTCCCCCTGGACGTAAGTCGGCATTGTGCCTACTATATCCAATCCCGATGCATTTTCTGTGTTTCATCGTCAATATGAAGCTCCAAGGGTTACAGTAAACACCCAGTGGTGCGTCGCAATGTAATACTGGCCTCTCAGTAACGGCACATATACAGACTGTTTGAAGCGTTACTCCCCCTGGACGTTAGTCGGCATTGTGCCCACTATATTCAATCCCGATGCAATTTCTGTGTTTCATCGTCAATATGAAGCTCCAAGGGTTACAGTAAACACCCAGTGGTGCGTCGCAATCTAATACTGGTCTCTCTGTAACGGCACGTATACAGACTGTTTGAGGCATTGCTTCCCCTGAACGAAAGTCGGCATTGTGCCTACTATATTCAATCCCGATGAAATTTCTGTGTTTCATCGTCAATATGAAACTCCAGGGGTTACAGTAAACACCCAGTGGTGCGTCGCAGTCTAATACTGGTCTCTCAGGAAAGGCACGTATACAGATTGTTTGAAGCATTACTCCCCCTGGACGTAAGTCGGCATTGTGCCTACTATATTCAATCCCGATGCAATTTCTGTCTTTCATCGTCAATATGAAGCTCCAAGGGTTACAATAAACACCCAGTGGTGCGTCGCAATCTAATACTGGCAACTTAGTGGCGGCACGTATACAGGCTGTTTGAAGCATCGCTCCCCCTGGACGTAAGTCGGCATTGTGCCTACTATATTCAATCCCGATGCAATATCTGTCTTTCATCGTCAATATGAAGCCCCAAGGGTTACAGTAAACACCCAGTGGTACGTCGACATTTAATACTGGCCTCTCTGTAACGGCACATATACAGACTGTTTGAAGCATTGCTCCCCCTGTACGTAAGTCGGCATTGTGCCTACTATATTCAATCCCGATGCAATTTCTGTGTTTCATCGTCAATATGAAGCTCCAAGGGTTACAGTAAACACCCAGTGGTGCGTCGCAATCTAATACTGGCCTCTCAGTAACGGCACATATACAGACTGTTTGAAGCATTACTCCCTTTGCACATAAATCGGCATTGTGCCTACTATATTCAATCCCGATGCAATTTCTGTGTTTCATCGTCAATATGAAGCTCCAAGGGTTACAGTAAACACCCAGTGGTGCGTCGCAATCTAGTACTGGAATCTCAGGAAAGGCACGTATACAACAGTATGAAGCATTGCTCCCCCTGGACGTAAGTCGCAATGTGCCTACTATATTCAATCCCGATGCAATTTCTGTGTTTCATCGACAATATGAAGCTCCAAGGGTTACAGTAAACACCCAGTGGTGCGTCGCAATCTAATACTGGCCTCTCAGGAAAGGCACGTATACAGACTGTTTGAAGCATTGCTCCCCCTGAACGTATGTAGGCATTGTGCCTACTATTTTCAATCCTCCTGCAATTTCTGTGTTTCATCGTCAATATGAAGCACCAAGGGTTACAGTAATCACCCAGTGGTGCGTCGCAATCTAATACTGGCCTCTCAGGTAAGGCACGTATACAGCCTGTTTCAAGCATTGCTCCCCCTGAACGAAAGTCGGCATTCAGCCTACTATATTCAATCCCGATGCAATTTCTTTGTTTCATAGTTAATATGAAGGTCCAAGGGTTACAGTAAACACCCAGTGGGGCGTCGCAATCCAATACTGGCCTCTCAGGAAAGGCACGTATACAGACTGTTTGAAGCCTTACTCCCCCTCAACGAAAGTCGGCATTGTGCCTACTATATTCAATCCCGATGCAATTTCTGTGTTTCATCGTCAAAAGGAAGCTCAATGGGTTACAGTAAACACCCAGTGGTGCGTTGCAATCTGATACTGGAATGTCAGGAAAGGCACGTATTCAGACTGTTTGAAGCATTGCTCCCTCTGCACGTAAGTCGGCATTGTGCCTACTATATGCTATCCCGATGCGATTTCTGTGTTTCATCGTCAATATGAAGCTCCATGGGTTACAGTAAGCACCCAGTGGTGCGTCGCAATCAAATACAGGAATCTCAGGAAAGGCACGTATACAACTGTATGAAGCATTGCTCCCCCTGAACGAAAGTCGGCATTGTGCCTACTATATTCAATCCCGATGCAATTTCTGTGTTTCATCGTCAATATGAAGCTCCAAGTGTTACAGTAAACACCCAGTGGTGCGTCGCAATCTAATACTGGCCTCTCAGGAAAGGCACGTATACAGACTGTTTGAAGCATTGCTCCCCCTGAACGAAAGTCGGCATTGTGCCTACTTTATTCAATCCCGATGCAATTTCTGTGTTTCATCGTCAATATGAAGCTCCATGGGTTACAGTAAAGACCCAGTGGTGCGTCGCAATCTAATACTGGAATCTCAGGAAGGGCACGTATACAAGTGTATGAAGCATTGCTCCCCCTGGACGTAAGTCGGCATTGTGCTTACTATATTCAATCCCGATGCAATTTCTGTTTTTCATCGTCAATATGAAGCTCCAAGGGTTACAGTAAACATCCAGTGGTGCGTCGCAATCTAATACTGGCCTCTCAGGAAAGGCACGTATACAGACTGTTTGAAGCATTACTCCCCTTGAACGAAAGTCGGCATTGTGCCTTCTATATTCAATCACGATGCAATTTCTGTGTTTCAGCGTCAATATGAAGCTCCATGGGTTACAGTAAACACCCAGTGGTGCGTCGCAATCTAATACTGGAATCTCTGGAAAGGCACGTATACAACTGTATCAAGCATTGCTCCCCCTGGACGTAAGTCGGCATTGTGCCTACTATATTCAATCCCGATGCAATTTCTGTATTTCATCGTCAATATGAAGCTCCAAAGGTTACAGTAAACACCCAGTGGTGCGTCGCAATCTAATTTTGGCCTCTCAGGAAAGGCACGTATACAGACTGTTTGAAGCATTGCTCCCCCTGAACGAAAGTCGGCATTGTGCCTACTATATTCAATCCCGATGCAATTTCTGTATTTCATCGTCAATATGAAGCTCCAAAGGTTACAGTAAACACCCAGTGGTGCGTCGCAATCTAATTTTGGCCTCTCAGGAAAGGCACGTATACAGACTGTTTGAAGCATTGCTCCCCCTGAACGAAAGTCGGCATTGTGCCTACTATATTCAATCCCGATGCAATTTCTGTGTTTCATCGTCAATAAAAATTTCCATGGGTTACAGTAAACACCCAGTGGTGCGTCGAAATCTAATACTGGCCTCCCAGGAAAGGCACGTATACAGACTGTTTGAAGCATTGCTCCCCCTGGACGTAAATCGGCATTGTACCTACTATATTCAATCCCGATGCAATTTCAGTGTTTCATCGTCAATATGATGCTCCAAGGGTTACAGTAAGTACCCAGTGGTGCGTCGCAATCTAATACTGGCCTCTCAGAAAAGGCACGAATACAGACTGTTTGAAGCATTGCTCCCCCTGAACGAAAGTCGGCATTGTGCCTACTATATTCAATCCCGATGCAATTTCTGTGTTTCATCGTCAATATAAAGCTCCAAGGGTTACAGTAAACAGCCAGTGCTGCGTCGCAATCTAATACTGGCCTCTCAGGAAAGGCACGTATACAGACTGTTTGAAGCATTGCTCCCCCTGGACGAAAGTCGGCATTGTACCTACTATATTCAAGCCCCAAGCAATTTCTGTGTTTCATCGTCAATATGAAGCTCCAAGGGTTACAGTAAACTCCCAGTGGTGCGTCGCAATCTAATACTGGCCTCTCAGTAACGGCACATATACAGACTGTTTGAAGCATTACTCCCCCTGGACGTAAGTCAGCATTGTGCCTACTATATTCAATCTCGATGCAATTTCTGTGTTTCATCGTCAATATGAAGCTCCAAGGGTTACAGTAAGCACCCAGTGGTGCGTCGCAAGCTAATACTGGAATCTCAGGAAAGGCACGTATACAACTGTGTTACGCATTGCTCCCCCTGAACGAAAGTCGGCATTGTGCCTACTATATTCAATCCCGATGCAATTTCTGTGTTTCATCGTCAATATGAAGCCCCAAGGGTTACAGTAAACACTCAGTGGTGCGTCGCAATCTAATACTGGCCTCTCAGGAAAGGCACGTATACAGACTGTTTGAAGCATTGCTCCCCCTGAACCAAAGTCGGCATTGTGCCTACTTTATTCAATCCCGATGCAATTTCTGTGTCTCATCGTCAATGTGAAGCTTCATGTGTTACAGTAAACACCCAGTGGTGCGTCGCAATCTAATACTGGAATCTCAGGAAAGGCACGTATACAACTGTATGAAGCATTGCTCCCCCTGGACGGTAGTCGGCATTGTGCTTACTATATTCAATCCCGATGCAATTTCTGTGTTTCATCGTCAATATGAAGCTCCAAGGGTTACAGTAAACATCCAGTGGTGCGTCGCAATCTAATACTGGCCTCTCAGGAAAGGCACGTATACAGACTGTTTGAAGCATTACTCCCCCTGAACGAAAGTCGGCGTTGTGCCTACTATATTCAATCCCAATGCAATTTCTGTGTTTCATCGTCAATATAAAGCTCCAAGGGTTACAGTAAACAGCCAGTGCTGCGTCGCAATCTAATACTGGCCTCTCAGGAAAGGCACGTATACAGACTGTTTGAAGCATTGCTCCCCCTGGACGTAAGTCGGCATTGTACCTACCATATTCAATCCCGATGCAATTTCTGTGTTTCATCGTCAATATGAAGCCCCAAGGGTTACAGTAAACACCCAGTGGTGCGTCGCAATCTAATACTTGCCTCTCAGGAAAGGCACGTATACAGACTCTTTGAAGCATTGCTCCCCCTGAACGAAAGTCGGCATTGTGCCTACTATATTCAATCCCGATGCAATTTCTGTGTTTCATCGTCAATATGAAGCTCCATGGGTTACAGTAAGCACCCAGTGGTGCGTCGCAATCTAATACTGGAATCTCAGGAAAGGCACGTATACAACTGTATGAAGCATTGCTCCCCCTGAACGAAAGTCGGCATTGTGCCTACTATATTCAATCCCGATGCAATTTCTGTGTTTCATCGTCAATATGAAGCTCCAAGGGTTACAGTAAACACCCAGTGGTGCGTCGCAATCTAATACTGGCCTCTCAGGAAAGGCACGTATACAGACTGTTTGAAGCATTGCTCCCCCTGAACGGAAGTCGGCATTGTGCCTACTTTATTCAATCCCGATGCAATTTCTGTGTTTCATCGTCAATGTGAAGCTTCATCGGTTACAGTAAACACCCAGTGGTGCGTCGCAATCTAATACTGGCCTCTCAGGAGAGGCACGTATACAGATTGTTTCAAGCATTGCTCCCCCTGAACGAATGTCGCATTGTGCCTACTACATTCAATCCCGATGCAATTTCTGTGTTTCATCGTCAATATGAAGCTCCAAGGGTTACAGTAAACATCCAGTGGTGCGTCGCAATCTAATACTGGCCTCTCAGGAAAGGCACGTATACAGACTGTTTGAAGCATTACTCTCCCTGAACGAAAGTCGGCGTTGTGTCTACTATATTCAATCACGATGCAATTTCTGTGTTTCATCGTCAATATGAAGCTCCATGGGTTTAAACACCCAGTGGTGCGTCGCAATCTAATACTGGAATCTCTGGAAAGGCACGTATACAACTGTATGAAGCATTGCTCCCCCTGGACGTAAGTCGGCACTGTGCCTACTATATTTAATCCCGATGCAATTTCTGTATTTCATCGGCAATATGAAGCTCCAAGGGTTACAGTAAACACCCAGTGGTGCGTCGCAATCTAATACTGGCCTCTCAGGAAAGGCACGTATACAGACTGTTTGAAGCATTGCTCCCCCTGAGCGAAAGCCGGCATTGTGCCTACTATATTCAATCCCGATGCAATTTCTGTGTTTCATAGTCAATATGAAGCTCCAAGGATTACAGTAAACACCCAGTGGTGTGTCGCAATCTAATACTGGCCTCTCAGGAAAGACACGTATACAGTCAGTTTTAAGCATTACTTCCCTGGACGTAAGTCGACATTGTGCCTACTATATTCAATCCAGATGCAATATCTGTGTTTCATCGTCAATATGAAGCTCCAAGGGTTACAGTAAACACCCAGTGGTGCGTCGCAATCTAATACTGGCCTCTCAGGAGAGGCACGTATACAGATTGTTTCAAGCATTGCTCCCCCTGAACGAATGGCGGCATTGTGCCTACTATATTCAATCCCGATGCAATTTCTGTGTTTCATAGTCAATATGAAGCTCCAAGGGTTACAGTAAACACCCAGTGGTGCGTCGCAATCTAATACTGGCCTCTCAGGAAAGGCACGTATACAGTCTGTGTGAAGCATTACTCCTCCTGAACGAAAGTCGGCATTGCGCCTACTATATTCAATCCCGATGCAATTTCTGTGTTTCATCGTCAATATGAAGCTCCAAGGGTTACAGTAAACACCCAGTGGTGCGTCGCAATTTAATACTGGAATCTCAGGAAAGGCACGTATACAACTGTATGAAGCATTGCTTCCCTGGACGTAAGTCGGCATTGTGGCTACTATATTCAATCCCGATGCAATTTCTCTGTTTCATCGTCAATATGAAGCTCCAAGGGTGGCAGTAAACACCCAGTGGTGCACCGCAATCTAATAGTGGCCTCTCAGGAAAGGCACGTATACAGACTGTTTGAAACATTGCTCCCCCTGAACGAAAGTCGGCATTGTGCCTACTATATTCAATCCCGATGCAATTTCTGTGTTTCATCGTCAGTATGAAGCTCCATGGGTTACAGTAAACACCCAGTGGTGCGTCGCAATCTAATACTGGAATCTCAGGAAAGGCACGTATACAAGTGTATGAAGCATTGCTCCCCCTGGACGTAAGTCGGCATTGTGCTTACTATATTCAATCGCGATGCAATTTCTGTTTTTCATCGTCAATATGAAGCTCCAAGGGTTACAGTAAACATCCAGTGGTGCGTCGCAATCTAATACTGGCCTCTCAGGAAAGGCACGTATACAGACTGTTTGAAGCATTACTCCCCCTGAACGAAAGTCGGCGTTGTGCCTACTATATTCAATCCCAATGCAATTTCTGTGTTTCATCGTCAATATAAAGCTCCATGGGTTACAGTAAAGGCCCAGTGGTGCGTCGCAATCTAATACTGGAATCTCAGGAAAGGCATGTATACAAGTGTATGAAGCATTGCTCCCCCTGGACGTAAGTCGGCATTGTGCGTACTATATTCAATCCCGATGCAATTTCTGTTTTTCATCGTCAATATGAAGCTCCAAGGGTTACAGTAAACATCCAGTGGTGCGTCGCAATCTAATACTGGCCTCTCAGGAAAGGCACGTATACAGACAGTTTGAAGCATTACTCCCCTTGAACGAAAGTCGGCATTGTGCCTGCTATATTCAATCCCGATGCAATTTCTGTGTTTCATCGTCAATATGAAGCTCCAAGAGTTACAGTAAACTCCCAGTGGTGCGTCGCAATCTAATGCTGGAATCTCAGGAAAGGCACGTATACAGCTGTATGAAGCATTGCTCCCCCTGGACGTAAGTCGGCATTGTGCCTACTGTATTCAATCCGGATGCAATTTCTGTGTTTCATCGTCAATATGAAGCTCCAAGGGTGGCAGTAAACACCCAGTGGTGCGTCGCAATCTAATACTTGCCTCTCAGGGAGGCACGTATACAGACTGTTTGAAGCATTGCTCCCCCTGAACGAAAGTCGGCATTGTGCCTACTATATTCAATCCCGATGCAATTTCTGTGTTTCATCGTCAATATGAATTTCCAAGGGTTACAGTAAACACCCAGTGGTGCGTCGAAATCTAATACTGGCCTCTCAGGAAAGGCACGTATACAGACTGTTTGAAGCATTGCTCCCCCTGGACGTAAATCGGCATTGTGCCTACTATATTCAATCCCGATGCAATTTCAGTGTTTCATCGTCAATATGAAGCTCCAAGGGTTACAGTTAGTACCCAGTGGTGCGTCGCAATCTAATACTGGCCTCTCAGGAAAGGCACGTATACAGACTGTTTGAAGCATTGCTCCCCCTGAACGAAAGTCGGCATTGTGCCTACTATATTCAATCCCGATGCAATTTCTGTGTTTCATCGTCAATATAAAGCACCAAGGGTTACAGTAAACAGCCAGTGCTGCGTCGCAATCTAATACTGGCCTCTCAGGAAAGGCACGTATACAGACTGTTTGAAGCATTGCTCCCCCTGGACGTAAGTCGGCATTGTACGTACTATATTCAATCCCGATGCAATTTGTGTGTTTCATCGTCAATATGAAGCCCCAAGGGTTACAGTAAACACCCAGTGGTGCGTCGCAATCTAATACTTGCCTCTCAGGAAAGGCACGTATACAGACTCTTTGAAGCATTGCTCCCCCTGAACGAAAGTCGGCATTGTGCCTACTATATTCAATCCCGATGCAATTTCTGTGTTTCATCGTCAATATGAAGCTCCATGGGTTACAGTAAGCACCCAGTGGTGCGTCGCAATCTAATACTGGAATCTCAGGAAAGGCACGTATACAACTGTATGAAGCATTGCTCCCCCTGAACGAAAGTCGGCATTGTGCCTACTATATTCAATGCCGATGCAATTTCTGTGTTTCATCGTCAATATGAAGCTCCAAGGGTTACAGTAAAGATCCAGTGGTGCGTCGCAATCTAATACTGACCTCACAGTAACGGCACGTATGCAGACTTTTTGAAGCATTGCTCCCCCTGGACGTAAGTCGGCATTGTGCCTACTATATCCAATCCCGATGCATTTTCTGTGTTTCATCGTCAATATGAAGCTCCAAGGGTTACAGTAAACACCCAGTGGTGCGTCGCAATGTAATACTGGCCTCTCAGTAACGGCACATATACAGACTGTTTGAAGCGTTACTCCCCCTGGACGTTAGTCGGCATTGTGCCCACTATATTCAATCCCGATGCAATTTCTGTGTTTCATCGTCAATATGAAGCTCCAAGGGTTACAGTAAACACCCAGTGGTGCGTCGCAATCTAATACTGGTCTCTCTGTAACGGCACGTATACAGACTGTTTGAGGCATTGCTTCCCCTGAACGAAAGTCGGCATTGTGCCTACTATATTCAATCCCGATGAAATTTCTGTGTTTCATCGTCAATATGAAACTCCAGGGGTTACAGTAAACACCCAGTGGTGCGTCGCAGTCTAATACTGGTCTCTCAGGAAAGGCACGTATACAGATTGTTTGAAGCATTACTCCCCCTGGACGTAAGTCGGCATTGTGCCTACTATATTCAATCCCGATGCAATTTCTGTCTTTCATCGTCAATATGAAGCTCCAAGGGTTACAATAAACACCCAGTGGTGCGTCGCAATCTAATACTGGCAACTTAGTGGCGGCACGTATACAGGCTGTTTGAAGCATCGCTCCCCCTGGACGTAAGTCGGCATTGTGCCTACTATATTCAATCCCGATGCAATTTCTGTCTTTCATCGTCAATATGAAGCCCCAAGGGTTACAGTAAACACCCAGTGGTACGTCGACATTTAATACTGGCCTCTCTGTAACGGCACATATACAGACTGTTTGAAGCATTGCTCCCCCTGTACGTAAGTCGGCATTGTGCCTACTATATTCAATCCCGATGCAATTTCTGTGTTTCATCGTCAATATGAAGCTCCAAGGGTTACAGTAAACACCCATTGGTGCGTCGCAATCTAATACTGGAATCTCAAGAAAGGCACGTATACAACTGTATGAAGCATTGCTCCCCCTATACGTAAGTCGTCATTGTGCCTACTATATTCAATCCCGATGCAATTTCTGTGTTTCATCGTCAGTATGAAGATCCAAGGGTTACAGTAAACACCCAGTGGTGCGTCGCAATCTAATACTGGCCTCTCAGTAACGGCACATATACAGACTGTTTGAAGCATTACTCCCTTTGCACATAAATCGGCATTGTGCCTACTATATTCAATCCCGATGCAATTTCTGTGTTTCATCGTCAATATGAAGCTCCAAGGGTTACAGTAAACACCCAGTGGTGCGTCGCAATCTAGTACTGGAATCTCAGGAAAGGCACGTATACAACAGTATGAAGCATTGCTCCCCCTGGACGTAAGTCGCAATGTGCCTACTATATTCAATCCCGATGCAATTTCTGTGTTTCATCGACAATATGAAGCTCCAAGGGTTACAGTAAACACCCAGTGGTGCGTCGCAATCTAATACTGGCCTCTCAGGAAAGGCACGTATACAGACTGTTTGAAGCATTGCTCCCCCTGAACGTATGTAGGCATTGTGCCTACTATTTTCAATCCTCCTGCAATTTCTGTGTTTCATCGTCAATATGAAGCACCAAGGGTTACAGTAATCACCCAGTGGTGCGTCGCAATCTAATACTGGCCTCTCAGGTAAGGCACGTATACAGCCTGTTTCAAGCATTGCTCCCCCTGAACGAAAGTCGGCATTCAGCCTACTATATTCAATCCCGATGCAATTTCTTTGTTTCATAGTTAATATGAAGGTCCAAGGGTTACAGTAAACACCCAGTGGGGCGTCGCAATCCAATACTGGCCTCTCAGGAAAGGCACGTATACAGACTGTTTGAAGCCTTACTCCCCCTCAACGAAAGTCGGCATTGTGCCTACTATATTCAATCCCGATGCAATTTCTGTGTTTCATCGTCAAAAGGAAGCTCAATGGGTTACAGTAAACACCCAGTGGTGCGTTGCAATCTGATACTGGAATGTCAGGAAAGGCACGTATTCAGACTGTTTGAAGCATTGCTCCCTCTGCACGTAAGTCGGCATTGTGCCTACTATATTCTATCCCGATGCGATTTCTGTGTTTCATCGTCAATATGAAGCTCCATGGGTTACAGTAAGCACCCAGTGGTGCGTCGCAATCAAATACAGGAATCTCAGGAAAGGCACGTATACAACTGTATGAAGCATTGCTCCCCCTGAACGAAAGTCGGCATTGTGCCTACTATATTCAATCCCGATGCAATTTCTGTGTTTCATCGTCAATATGAAGCTCCAAGTGTTACAGTAAACACCCAGTGGTGCGTCGCAATCTAATACTGGCCTCTCAGGAAAGGCACGTATACAGACTGTTTGAAGCATTGCTCCCCCTGAACGAAAGTCGGCATTGTGCCTACTTTATTCAATCCCGATGCAATTTCTGTGTTTCATCGTCAATATGAAGCTCCATGGGTAACAGTAAAGACCCAGTGGTGCGTCGCAATCTAATACTGGAATCTCAGGAAGGGCACGTATACAAGTGTATGAAGCATTGCTCCCCCTGGACGTAAGTCGGCATTGTGCTTACTATATTCAATCCCGATGCAATTTCTGTTTTTCATCGTCAATATGAAGCTCCAAGGGTTACAGTAAACATCCAGTGGTGCGTCGCAATCTAATACTGGCCTCTCAGGAAAGGCACGTATACAGACTGTTTGAAGCATTACTCCCCTTGAACGAAAGTCGGCATTGTGCCTTCTATATTCAATCACGATGCAATTTCTGTGTTTCAGCGTCAATATGAAGCTCCATGGGTTACAGTAAACACCCAGTGGTGCGTCGCAATCTAATACTGGAATCTCTGGAAAGGCACGTATACAACTGTATCAAGCATTGCTCCCCCTGGACGTAAGTCGGCATTGTGCCTACTATATTCAATCCCGATGCAATTTCTGTATTTCATCGTCAATATGAAGCTCCAAAGGTTACAGTAAACACCCAGTGGTGCGTCGCAATCTAATTTTGGCCTCTCAGGAAAGGCACGTATACAGACTGTTTGAAGCATTGCTCCCCCTGAACGAAAGTCGGCATTGTGCCTACTATATTCAATCCCGATGCAATTTCTGTATTTCATCGTCAATATGAAGCTCCAAAGGTTACAGTAAACACCCAGTGGTGCGTCGCAATCTAATTTTGGCCTCTCAGGAAAGGCACGTATACAGACTGTTTGAAGCATTGCTCCCCCTGAACGAAAGTCGGCATTGTGCCTACTATATTCAATCCCGATGCAATTTCTGTGTTTCATCGTTAATAAAAATTTCCATGGGTTACAGTAAACACCCAGTGGTGCGTCGAAATCTAATACTGGCCTCTCAGGAAAGGCACGTATACAGACTGTTTGAAGCATTGCTCCCCCTGGACGTAAATCGGCATTGTACCTACTATATTCAATCCCGATGCAATTTCAGTGTTTCATCGTCAATATGATGCTCCAAGGGTTACAGTAAGTACCCAGTGGTGCGTCGCAATCTAATACTGGCCTCTCAGAAAAGGCACGAATACAGACTGTTTGAAGCATTGCTCCCCCTGAACGAAAGTCGGCATTGTGCCTACTATATTCAATCCCGATGCAATTTCTGTGTTTCATCGTCAATATAAAGCTCCAAGGGTTACAGTAAACAGCCAGTGCTGCGTCGCAATCTAATACTGGCCTCTCAGCAAAGGCACGTATACAGACTGTTTGAAGCATTGCTCCCCCTGGACGAAAGTCGGCATTGTACCTACTATATTCAAGCCCCAAGCAATTTCTGTGTTTCATCGTCAATATGAAGCTCCAAGGGTTACAGTAAACTCCCAGTGGTGCGTCGCAATCTAATACTGGCCTCTCAGTAACGGCACATATACAGACTGTTTGAAGCATTACTCCCCCTGGACGTAAGTCAGCATTGTGCCTACTATATTCAATCTCGATGCAATTTCTGTGTTTCATCGTCAATATGAAGCTCCAAGGGTTACAGTAAGCACCCAGTGGTGCGTCGCAATCTAATACTGGAATCTCAGGAAAGGCACGTATACAACTGTGTTACGCATTGCTCCCCCTGAACGAAAGTCGGCATTGTGCCTACTATATTCAATCCCGATGCAATCTCTGTGTTTCATCGTCAATATGAAGCCCCAAGGGTTACAGTAAACACTCAGTGGTGCGTCGCAATCTAATACTGGCCTCTCAGGAAAGGCACGTATACAGACTGTTTGAAGCATTGCTCCCCCTGAACCAAAGTCGGCATTGTGCCTACTTTATTCAATCCCGATGCAATTTCTGTGTTTCATCGTCAATGTGAAGCTTCATGTGTTACAGTAAACACCCAGTGGTGCGTCGCAATCTAATACTGGAATCTCAGGAAAGGCACGTATACAACTGTATGAAGCATTGCTCCCCCTGGACGGTAGTCGGCATTGTGCTTACTATATTCAATCCCGATGCAATTTCTGTGTTTCATCGTCAATATGAAGCTCCAAGGGTTACAGTAAACATCCAGTGGTGCGTCGCAATCTAATACTGGCCTCTCAGGAAAGGCACGTATACAGACTGTTTGAAGCATTACTCCCCCTGAACGAAAGTCGGCGTTGTGCCTACTATATTCAATCCCAATGCAATTTCTGTGTTTCATCGTCAATATAAAGCTCCAAGGGTTACAGTAAACAGCCAGTGCTGCGTCGCAATCTAATACTGGCCTCTCAGGAAAGGCACGTATACAGACTGTTTGAAGCATTGCTCCCCCTGGACGTAAGTCGGCATTGTACCTACTATATTCAATCCCGATGCAATTTCTGTGTTTCATCGTCAATATGAAGCCCCAAGGGTTACAGTAAACACCCAGTGGTGCGTCGCAATCTAATACTTGCCTCTCAGGAAAGGCACGTATACAGACTCTTTGAAGCATTGCTCCCCCTGAACGAAAGTCGGCATTGTGCCTACTATATTCAATCCCGATGCAATTTCTGTGTTTCATCGTCAATATGAAGCTCCATGGGTTACAGTAAGCACCCAGTGGTGCGTCGCAATCTAATACTGGAATCTCAGGAAAGGCACGTATACAACTGTATGAAGCATTGCTCCCCCTGAACGAAAGTCGGCATTGTGCCTACTATATTCAATCCCGATGCAATTTCTGTGTTTCATCGTCAATATGAAGCTCCAAGGGTTACAGTAAACACCCAGTGGTGCGTCGCAATCTAATACTGGCCTCTCAGGAAAGGCACGTATACAGACTGTTTGAAGCATTGCTCCCCCTGAACGGAAGTCGGCATTGTGCCTACTTTATTCAATCCCGATGCAATTTCTGTGTTTCATCGTCAATGTGAAGCTTCATCGGTTACAGTAAACACCCAGTGGTGCGTCGCAATCTAATACTGGCCTCTCAGGAGAGGCACGTATACAGATTGTTTCAAGCATTGCTCCCCCTGAACGAATGTCGCATTGTGCCTACTACATTCAATCCCGATGCAATTTCTGTGTTTCATCGTCAATATGAAGCTCCAAGGGTTACAGTAAACATCCAGTGGTGCGTCGCAATCTAATACTGGCCTCTCAGGAAAGGCACGTATACAGACTGTTTGAAGCATTACTCTCCCTGAACGAAAGTCGGCGTTGTGTCTACTATATTCAATCACGATGCAATTTCTGTGTTTCATCGTCAATATGAAGCTCCATGGGTTATAGTAAACACCCAGTGGTGCGTCGCAATCTAATACTGGAATCTCTGGAAAGACACGTATACAACTGTATGAAGCATTGCTCCCCCTGGACGTAAGTCGGCACTGTGCCTACTATATTTAATCCCGATGCAATTTCTGTATTTCATCGGCAATATGAAGCTCCAAGGGTTACAGTAAACACCCAGTGGTGCGTCGCAATCTAATACTGGCCTCTCAGGAAAGGCACGTATACAGACTGTTTGAAGCATTGCTCCCCCTGAGCGAAAGCCGGCATTGTGCCTACTATATTCAATCCCGATGCAATTTCTGTGTTTCATAGTCAATATGAAGCTCCAAGGATTACAGTAAACACCCAGTGGTGTGTCGCAATCTAATACTGGCCTCTCAGGAAAGACACGTATACAGTCAGTTTTAAGCATTACTTCCCTGGACGTAAGTCGACATTGTGCCTACTATATTCAATCCAGATGCAATTTCTGTGTTTCATCGTCAATATGAAGCTCCAAGGGTTACAGTAAACACCCAGTGGTGCGTCGCAATCTAATACTGGCCTCTCAGGAGAGGCACGTATACAGATTGTTTCAAGCATTGCTCCCCCTGAACGAATGTCGGCATTGTGCCTACTATATTCAATCCCGATGCAATTTCTGTGTTTCATAGTCAATATGAAGCTCCAAGGGTTACAGTAAACACCCAGTGGTGCGTCGCAATCTAATACTGGCCTCTCAGGAAAGGCACGTATACAGTCTGTGTGAAGCATTACTCCTCCTGAACGAAAGTCGGCATTGCGCCTACTATATTCAATCCCGATGCAATTTCTGTGTTTCATCGTCAATATGAAGCTCCAAGGGTTACAGTAAACACCCAGTGGTGCGTCGCAATTTAATACTGGAATCTCAGGAAAGGCACGTATACAACTGTATGAAGCATTGCTTCCCTGGACGTAAGTCGGCATTGTGGCTACTATATTCAATCCCGATGCAATTTCTCTGTTTCATCGTCAATATGAAGCTCCAAGGGTGGCAGTAAACACCCAGTGGTGCACCGCAATCTAATAGTGGCCTCTCAGGAAAGGCACGTATACAGACTGTTTGAAACATTGCTCCCCCTGAACGAAAGTCGGCATTGTGCCTACTATATTCAATCCCGATGCAATTTCTGTGTTTCATCGTCAATATGAAGCTCCATGGGTTACAGTAAACACCCAGTGGTGCGTCGCAATCTAATACTGGAATCTCAGGAAAGGCACGTATACAAGTGTATGAAGCATTGCTCCCCCTGGACGTAAGTCGGCATTGTGCTTACTATATTCAATCGCGATGCAATTTCTGTTTTTCATCGTCAATATGAAGCTCCAAGGGTTACAGTAAACATCCAGTGGTGCGTCGCAATCTAATACTGGCCTCTCAGGAAAGGCACGTATACAGACTGTTTGAAGCATTACTCCCCCTGAACGAAAGTCGGCGTTGTGCCTACTATATTCAATCCCAATGCAATTTCTGTGTTTCATCGTCAATATAAAGCTCCATGGGTTACAGTAAAGGCCCAGTGGTGCGTCGCAATCTAATACTGGAATCTCAGGAAAGGCATGTATACAAGTGTATGAAGCATTGCTCCCCCTGGACGTAAGTCGGCATTGTGCTTACTATATTCAATCCCGATGCAATTTCTGTTTTTCATCGTCAATATGAAGCTCCAAGGGTTACAGTAAACATCCAGTGGTGCGTCGCAATCTAATACTGGCCTCTCAGGAAAGGCACGTATACAGACAGTTTGAAGCATTACTCCCCTTGAACGAAAGTCGGCATTGTGCCTGCTATATTCAATCCCGATGCAATTTCTGTGTTTCATCGTCAATATGAAGCTCCAAGAGTTACAGTAAACTCCCAGTGGTGCGTCGCAATCTAATGCTGGAATCTCAGGAAAGGCACGTATACAGCTGTATGAAGCATTGCTCCCCCTGGACGTAAGTCGGCATTGTGCCTACTGTATTCAATCCGGATGCAATTTCTGTGTTTCATCGTCAATATGAAGCTCCAAGGGTGGCAGTAAACACCCAGTGGTGCGTCGCAATCTAATACTTGCCTCTCAGGGAGGCACGTATACAGACTGTTTGAAGCATTGCTCCCCCTGAACGAAAGTCGGCATTGTGCCTACTATATTCAATCCCGATGCAATTTCTGTGTTTCATCGTCAATATGAATTTCCAAGGGTTACAGTAAACACCCAGTGGTGCGTCGAAATCTAATACTGGCCTCTCAGGAAAGGCACGTATACAGACTGTTTGAAGCATTGCTCCCCCTGGACGTAAATCGGCATTGTGCCTACTATATTCAATCCCGATGCAATTTCAGTGTTTCATCGTCAATATGAAGCTCCAAGGGTTACAGTTAGTACCCAGTGGTGCGTCGCAATCTAATACTGGCCTCTCAGGAAAGGCACGTATACAGACTGTTTGAAGCATTGCTCCCCCTGAACGGAAGTCGGCATTGTGCCTACTATATTCAATCCCGATGCAATTTCTGTGTTTCATCGTCAATATAAAGCACCAATTGTTACAGTAAACAGCCAGTGCTGCGTCGCAATCTAATACTGGCCTCTCAGGAAAGGCACGTATACAGACTGTTTGAAGCATTGCTCCCCCTGGACGTAAGTCGGCATTGTACGTACTATATTCAATCCCGATGCAATTTGTGTGTTTCATCGTCAATATGAAGCCCCAAGGGTTACAGTAAACACCCAGTGGTGCGTCGCAATCTAATACTTGCCTCTCAGGAAAGGCACGTATACAGACTCTTTGAAGCATTGCTCCCCCTGAACGAAAGTCGGCATTGTGCCTACTATATTCAATCCCGATGCAATTTCTGTGTTTCATCGTCAATATGAAGCTCCATGGGTTACAGTAAGCACCCAGTGGTGCGTCGCAATCTAATACTGGAATCTCAGGAAAGGCACGTATACAACTGTATGAAGCATTGCTCCCCCTGAACGAAAGTCGGCATTGTGCCTACTATATTCAATCCCGATGCAATTTCTGTGTTTCATCGTCAATATGAAGCTCCAAGGGTTACAGTAAACACCCAGTGGTGCGTCGCAATCTAATACTGGCCTCTCAGGAAAGGCACGTATACAGACTGTTTGAAGCATTGCTCCCCCTGAACGAAAGTCGGCATTGTGCCTACTTTATTCAATCCCGATGCAATATCTGTGTTTCATCGTCAATGTGAAGCTTCATCGGTTACAGTAAACACCCAGTGGTGCGTCGCAATCTAATACTGGCCTCTCAGGAGAGGCACGTATACAGATTGTTTCAAGCATTGCTCCCCCTGAACGAATGTCGGCATTGTGCCTACTACATTCAATCCCGATGCAATTTCTGTGTTTCATCGTCAATATGAAGCTCCAAGGGTTACAGTAAACATCCAGTGGTGCGTCGCAATCTAATACTGGCCTCTCAGGAAAGGCACGTATACAGACTGTTTGAAGCATTACTCCCCCTGAACGAAAGTCGGCGTTGTGTCTACTATATTCAATCACGATGCAATTTCTGTGTTTCATCGTCAATATGAAGCTCCATGGGTTATAGTAAACACCCAGTTGTGCGTCGCAATCTAATACTGGAATCTCTGGAAAGGCACGTATACAACTGTATGAAGCATTGCTCCCCCTGGACGTAAGTCGGCACTGTGCCTACTATATTTAATCCCGATGCAATTTCTGTATTTCATCGGCAATATGAAGCTCCAAGGGTTACAGTAAACACCCAGTGGTGCGTCGCAATCTAATACTGGCCTCTCAGGAAAGGCACGTATACAGACTGTTTGAAGCATTGCTCCCCCTGAACGAAAGTCGGCATTGTGCCTACTATATTCAATCCCGATGCAATTTCTGTGTTTCATAGTCAATATGAAGCTCCAAGGATTACAGTAAACACCCAGTGGTGTGTCGCAATCTAATACTGGCCTCTCAGGAAAGACACGTATACAGTCTGTTTGAAGCATTACTTCCCTGGATGTAAGTCGACATTGTGCCTACTATATTCAATCCCGATGCAATTTCTGTGTTTCATCGTCAATATGAAGCTCCAAGGGTTACAGTAAACACCCAGTGGTGCGTCGCAATCTAATACTGGCCTCTCAGGAGAGGCACGTATACAGATTGTTTCAAGCATTGCTCCCCCTGAACGAATGTCGGCATTGTGCCTACTATATTCAATCCCGATGCAATTTCTGTGTTTCTTCGTCAATATGAAGCTCCATGGGTTACAGTAAACACCCAGTGGTGCGTCGCAATCTAATACTGGAATCTCAGGAAAGGCACGTATACAAGTGTATGAAGCATTGCTCCCCCTGGACGTAAGTCGGCATTGTGCTCACTATATTCAATCGCGATGCAATTTCTGTTTTTCATCGTCAATATGAAGCTCCAAGGGTTACAGTAAACATCCAGTGGTGCGTCGCAATCTAATACTGGCCTCTCAGGAAAGGCACATATACAGACTGTTTGAAGCATTACTCCCCTTGAACGAAAGTCGGCATTGTGCCTACTATATTCCATCACGATGCAATTTCTGTGTTTCAGCGTCAATATGAAGCTCCATGGGTTACAGTAAACACCCAGTGGTGCGTCGCAATCTAATACTCGAATCTCTGGAAAGGCACGTATACAACTGTATCAAGCATTGCTCCCCCTGGACGTAAGTCGGCATTGTGCCTACTATATTCAATCCCAATGCAATTTCTGTATTTCATCCTCAATATGAAGCTCCAAAGGTTACAGTAAACACCCAGTGGTGCGTCGCAATCTAATACTGGCCTCTCAGGAGAGGCACGTATACAGATTGTTTCAAGCATTGCTCCCCCTGAACGAATGTCGGCATTGTGCCTACTACATTCAATCCCGATGCAATTTCTGTGTTTCAGCGTCAATATGAAGCTCCATGGGTTACAGTAAACACCCAGTGGTGCGTCGCAATCTAATACTCGAATCTCTGGAAAGGCACGTATACAACTGTATCAAGCATTGCTCCCCCTGGACGTAAGTCGGCATTGTGCCTACTATATTCAATCCCAATGCAATTTCTGTATTTCATCCTCAATATGAAGCTCCAAAGGTTACAGTAAACACCCAGTGGTGCGTCGCAATCTAATACTGGCCTCTCAGGAGAGGCACGTATACAGATTGTTTCAAGCATTGCTCCCCCTGAACGAATGTCGGCATTGTGCCTACTATATTCAATCCCGATGCAATTTCTGTGTTTCATAGTCAATATGAAGATCCAAGGGTTACAGTAAACACCCAGTGGTGCGTCGCAATCTAATACTGGCCTCTCAGGAAAGGCACGTATACAGTCTGTTTGAAGCATTACTCCTCCTGAACGAAAGTCGGCATTGCGCCTACTATATTCAATCCCGATGCAATTTCTGTGTTTCATCGTCAATATGAAGCTCCAAGGGTTACAGTAAACACCCAGTGGTGCGTCGCAATCTAATACTGGAATCTCAGGAAAGGCACGTATACAACTGTATGAAGCATTGCTTCCCTGGACGTAAGTCGGCATTGTGGCTACTATATTCAATCCCGATGCAATTTCTCTGTTTCATCGTCAATATGAAGCTCCAAGGGTGGCAGTAAACACCCAGTGATGCACCGCAATCTAATAGTGGCCTCTCAGGAAAGGCACGTATACAGACTGTTTGAAGCATTGCTCCCCCTGAACGAAAGTCGGCATTGTGCCTACTATATTCAATCCCGATGCAATTTCTGTGTTTCATCGTCAATATGAAGCTCCATGGGTTACAGTAAACACCCAGTGGTGCGTCGCAATCTAATACTGGAATCTCAGGAAAGGCACGTATACAAGTGTATGAAGCATTGCTCCCCCTGGACGTAAGTCGCCATTGTGCTTACTATATTCAATCGCGATGCAATTTCTGTTTTTCATCGTCAATATGAAGCTCCAAGGGTTACAGTAAACATCCAGTGGTGCGTCGCAATCTAATACTGGCCTCTCAGGAAAGGCACGTATACAGACTGTTTGAAGCATTACTCCCCCTAAACGAAAGTCGGCGTTGTGCCTACTATATTCAATCCCAATGCAATTTCTGTGTTTCATCGTCAATATAAAGCTCCATGGGTTACAGTAAAGGCCCAGTGGTGCGTCGCAATCTAATACTGGAATCTCAGGAAAGGCACGTATACAAGTGTATGAAGCATTGCTCCCCCTGGACGTAAGTCGGCATTGTGCTTACTATATTCAATCCCGATGCAATTTCTGTTTTTCATCGTCAATATGAAGCTCCAAGTGTTACAGTAAACATCCAGTGGTGCGTCGCAATCTAATACTGGCCTCTCAGGAAAGGCACGTATACAGACAGTTTGAAGCATTACTCCCCTTGAACGAAAGTCGGCATTGTGCCTACTATATTCAATCCCGATGCAATTTCTGTGTTTCATCGTCAATATGAAGCTCCAAGGGTTACAGTAAACTCCCAGTGGTGCGTCGCAATCTAATGCTGGAATCTCAGCAAAGGCACGTATACGGCTGTATGAAGCATTGCTCCCCCTGGACGTAAGTCGGCATTGTGCCTACTGTATTCAATCCAGATGCAATTTCTGTGTTTCATCGTCAATATGAAGCTCCAAGGGTGGCAGTAAACACCCAGTGGTGCGTCGCAATCTAATACTTGCCTCTCAGGGAGGCACGTATACAGACTGTTTGAAGCATTGCTCCCCCTGAACGAAAGTCGGCATTGTGCCTACTATATTCAATCCCGATGCAATTTCTGTGTTTCATCGTCAATATGAAGCTCCAAGGGTTACAGTAAACACCCAGTGGTGCGTCGCAATCTAATACTGGCCTCTCAGGAAAGGCACGTATACAGACTGTTTGAAGCATTGCTCCCCCTGAACGAAAGTCGGCATTGTGCCTACTTTATTCAATCCCGATGCAATTTCTGTGTTTCATCGTCAATGTGAAGCTTCATCGGTTACAGTAAACACCCAGTGGTGCGTCGCAATCTAATACTGGCCTCTCAGGAAAGGCACGTATACAGACTGTTTGAAGCATTACTCTCCCTGAACGAAAGTCGGCGTTGTGTCTACTATATTCAATCACGATGCAATTTCTGTGTTTCATCGTCAATATGAAGCTCCATGGGTTATAGTAAACACCCAGTGGTGCGTCGCAATCTAATACTGGAATCTCTGGAAAGGCACGTATACAACTGTATGAAGCATTGCTCCCCCTGGACGTAAGTCGGCACTGTGCCTACTATATTTAATCCCGATGCAATTTCTGTATTTCATCGGCAATATGAAGCTCCAAGGGTTACAGTAAACACCCAGTGGTGCGTCGCAATCTAATACTGGCCTCTCAGGAAAGGCACGTATACAGACTGTTTGAAGCATTGCTCCCCCTGAACGAAAGCCGGCATTGTGCCTACTATATTCAATCCCGATGCAATTTCTGTGTTTCATAGTCAATATGAAGCTCCAAGGATTACAGTAAACACCCAGTGGTGTGTCGCAATCTAATACTGGCCTCTCAGGAAAGACACGTATACAGTCAGTTTTAAGCATTACTTCCCTGGACGTAAGTCGACATTGTGCCTACTATATTCAATCCCGATGCAATTTCTGTGTTTCATCGTCAATATGAAGCTCCAAGGGTTACAGTAAACACCCAGTGGTGCGTCGCAATCTAATACTGGCCTCTCAGGAGAGGCACGTATACAGATTGTTTCAAGCATTGCTCCCCCTGAACGAATGTCGGCATTGTGCCTACTATATTCAATCCCGATGCAATTTCTGTGTTTCATAGTCAATATGAAGCTCCAAGGGTTACAGTAAACACCCAGTGGTGCGTCGCAATCTAATACTGGCCTCTCAGGAAAGGCACGTATACAGTCTGTTTGAAGCATTACTCCTCCTGAACGAAAGTCGGCATTGCGCCTACTATATTCAATCCCGATGCAATTTCTGTGTTTCATCGTCAATATGAAGCTCCAAGGGTTACAGTAAACACCCAGTGGTGCGTCGCAATTTAATACTGGAATCTCAGGAAAGGCACGTATACAACTGTATGAAGCATTGCTTCCCTGGACGTAAGTCGGCATTGTGGCTACTATATTCAATCCCGATGCAATTTCTCTGTTTCATCGTCAATATGAAGCTCCAAGGGTGGCAGTAAACACCCAGTGGTGCACCGCAATCTAATAGTGGCCTCTCAGGAAAGGCACGTATACAGACTGTTTGAAGCATTGCTCCCCCTGAACGAAAGTCGGCATTGTGCCTACTATATTCAATCCCGATGCAATTTCTGTGTTTCATCGTCAATATGAAGCTCCATGGGTTACAGTAAACACCCAGTGGTGCGTCGCAATCTAATACTGGAATCTCAGGAAAGGCACGTATACAGGTGTATGAAGCATTGCTCCCCCTGGACGTAAGTCGGCATTGTGCTTACTATATTCAATCGCGATGCAATTTCTGTTTTTCATCGTCAATATGAAGCTCCAAGGGTTACAGTAAACATCCAGTGGTGCGTCGCAATCTAATACTGGCCTCTCAGGAAAGGCACGTATACAGACTGTTTGAAGCATTACTCCCCCTGAACGAAAGTCGGCGTTGTGCCTACTATATTCAATCCCAATGCAATTTCTGTGTTTCATCGTCAATATAAAGCTCCATGGGTTACAGTAAAGGCCCAGTGGTGCGTCGCAATCTAATACTGGAATCTCAGGAAAGGCACGTATACAAGTGTATGAAGCATTGCTCCCCCTGGACGTAAGTCGGCATTGTGCTTACTATATTCAATCCCGATGCAATTTCTGTTTTTCATCGTCAATATGAAGCTCCAAGGGTTACAGTAAACATCCAGTGGTGCGTCGCAATCTAATACTGGCCTCTCAGGAAAGGCACGTATACAGACAGTTTGAAGCATTACTCCCCTTGAACGAAAGTCGGCATTGTGCCTGCTATATTCAATCCCGATGCAATTTCTGTGTTTCATCGTCAATATGAAGCTCCAAGAGTTACAGTAAACTCCCAGTGGAGCGTCGCAATCTAATGCTGGAATCTCAGGAAAGGCACGTATACAGCTGTATGAAGCATTGCTCCCCCTGGACGTAAGTCGGCATTGTGCCTACTGTATTCAATCCGGATGCAATTTCTGTGTTTCATCGTCAATATGAAGCTCCAAGGGTGGCAGTAAACACCCAGTGGTGCGTCGCAATCTAATACTTGCCTCTCAGGGAGGCACGTATACAGACTGTTTGAAGCATTGCTCCCCCTGAACGAAAGTCGGCATTGTGCCTACTATATTCAATCCCGATGCAATTTCTGTGTTTCATCGTCAATATGAATTTCCAAGGGTTACAGTAAACACCCAGTGGTGCGTCGAAATCTAATACTGGCCTCTCAGGAAAGGCACGTATACAGACTGTTTGAAGCATTGCTCCCCCTGGACGTAAATCGGCATTGTGCCTACTATATTCAATCCCGATGCAATTTCAGTGTTTCATCGTCAATATGAAGCTCCAAGGGTTACAGTTAGTACCCAGTGGTGCGTCGCAATCTAATACTGGCCTCTCAGGAAAGGCACGTATACAGACTGTTTGAAGCATTGCTCCCCCTGAACGAAAGTCGGCATTGTGCCTACTATATTCAATCCCGATGCAATTTCTGTGTTTCATCGTCAATATAAAGCTCCAAGGGTTACAGTAAACAGCCAGTGCTGCGTCGCAATCTAATACTGGCCTCTCAGGAAAGGCACGTATACAGACTGTTTGAAGCATTGCTCCCCCTGGACGTAAGTCGGCATTGTACGTACTATATTCAATCCCGATGCAATTTGTGTGTTTCATCGTCAATATGAAGCCCCAAGGGTTACAGTAAACACCCAGTGGTGCGTCGCAATCTAATACTTGCCTCTCAGGAAAGGCACGTATACAGACTCTTTGAAGCATTGCTCCCCCTGAACGAAAGTCGGCATTGTGCCTACTATATTCAATCCCGATGCAATTTCTGTGTTTCATCGTCAATATGAAGCTCCAAGGGTTACAGTAAGCACCCAGTGGTGCGTCGCAATCTAATACTGGAATCTCAGGAAAGGCACGTATACAACTGTATGAAGCATTGCTCCCCCTGAACGAAAGTCGGCATTGTGCCTACTATATTCAATCCCGATGCAATTTCTGTGTTTCATCGTCAATATGAAGCTCCAAGGGTTACAGTAAACACCCAGTGGTGCGTCGCAATCTAATACTGGCCTCTCAGGAGAGGCACGTATACAGATTGTTTCAAGCATTGCTCCCCCTGAACGAATGTCGGCATTGTGCCTACTACATTCAATCCCGATGCAATTTCTGTGTTTCATCGTCAATATGAAGCTCCAAGGGTTACAGTAAACATCCAGTGGTGCGTCGCAATCTAATACTGGCCTCTCAGGAAAGGCACGTATACAGACTGTTTGAAGCATTACTCCCCCTGAACGAAAGTCGGCGTTGTGTCTACTATATTCAATCACGATGCAATTTCTGTGTTTCATCGTCAATATGAAGCTCCATGGGTTATAGTAAACACCCAGTTGTGCGTCGCAATCTAATACTGGAATCTCTGGAAAGGCACGTATACAACTGTATGAAGCATTGCTCCCCCTGGACGTAAGTCGGCACTGTGCCTACTATATTTAATCCCGATGCAATTTCTGTATTTCATCGGCAATATGTAGCTCCAAGGGTTACAGTAAACACCCAGTGGTGCGTCGCAATCTAATACTGGCCTCTCAGGAAAGGCACGTATACAGACTGTTTGAAGCATTGCTCCCCCTGAACGAAAGTCGGCATTGTGCCTACTATATTCAATCCCGATGCAATTTCTGTGTTTCATAGTCAATATGAAGCTCCAAGGATTACAGTAAACACCCAGTGGTGTGTCGCAATCTAATACTGGCCTCTCAGGAAAGACACATATACAGTCTGTTTGAAGCATTACTTCCCTGGATGTAAGTCGACATTGTGCCTACTATATTCAATCCCGATGCAATTTCTGTGTTTCATCGTCAATATGAAGCTCCAAGGGTTACAGTAAACACCCAGTGGTGCGTCGCAATCTAATACTGGCCTCTCAGGAGAGGCACGTATACAGATTGTTTCAAGCATTGCTCCTCCTGAACGAATGTCGGCATTGTGCCTACTATATTCAATCCCGATGCAATTTCTGTGTTTCATCGTCAATATGAAGCTCCATGGGTTACAGTAAACACCCAGTGGTGCGTCGCAATCTAATACTGGAATCTCAGGAAAGGCACGTATACAAGTGTATGAAGCATTGCTCCCCCTGGACGTAAGTCGGCATTGTGCTCACTATATTCAATCGCGATGCAATTTCTGTTTTTCATCGTCAATATGAAGCTCCAAGGGTTACAGTAAACATCCAGTGGTGCGTCGCAATCTAATACTGGCCTCTCAGGAAAGGCACATATACAGACTGTTTGAAGCATTACTCCCCTTGAACGAAAGTCGGCATTGTGCCTACTATATTCCATCACGATGCAATTTCTGTGTTTCAGCGTCAATATGAAGCTCCATGGGTTACAGTAAACACCCAGTGGTGCGTCGCAATCTAATACTGGAATCTCTGGAAAGGCACGTATACAACTGTATCAAGCATTGCTCCCCCTGGACGTAAGTCGGCATTGTGCCTACTATATTCAATCCCAATGCAATTTCTGTATTTCATCCTCAATATGAAGCTCCAAAGGTTACAGTAAACACCCAGTGGTGCGTCGCAATCTAATACTGGCCTCTCAGGAGAGGCACGTATACAGATTGTTTCAAGCATTGCTCCCCCTGAACGAATGTCGGCATTGTGCCTACTACATTCAATCCCGATGCAATTTCTGTGTTTCATCGCAATATGAAGCTCCAAGGGTTACAGTAAACATCCAGTGGTGCGTCGCAATCTAATACTGGCCTCTCAGGAAAGGCACGTATACAGTTTGAAGCATTGCTCCCCCTGAACGAAAGTCGGCATTGTGCCTACTATATTCAATCCCGATGCAATTTCTGTGTTTCATAGTCAATATGAAGCTCCAAGGATTACAGTAAACACCCAGTGGTGTGTCGCAATCTAATACTGGCCTCTCAGGAAAGACACGTATACAGTCAGTTTGAAGCATTACTTCCCTGGACGTAAGTCGACATTGTGCCTACTATATTCAATCCCGATGCAATTTCTGTGTTTCATCGTCAATATGAAGCTCCAAGGGTTACAGTAAACACCCAGTGGTGCGTCGCAATCTAATACTGGCCTCTCAGGAGAGGCACGTATACAGATTGTTTCAAGCATTGCTCCCCCTGAACGAATGTCGGCATTGTGCCTACTATATTCAATCCCGATGCAATTTCTGTGTTTCATAGTCAATATGAAGATCCAAGGGTTACAGTAAACACCCAGTGGTGCGTCGCAATCTAATACTGGCCTCTCAGGAAAGGCACGTATACAGTCTGTTTGAAGCATTACTCCTCCTGAACGAAAGTCGGCATTGCGCCTACTATATTCAATCCCGATGCAATTTCTGTGTTTCATCGTCAATATGAAGCTCCAAGGGTTACAGTAAACACCCAGTGGTGCGTCGCAATCTAATACTGGAATCTCAGGAAAGGCACGTATACAACTGTATGAAGCATTGCTTCCCTGGACGTAAGTCGGCATTGTGGCTACTATATTCAATCCCGATGCAATTTCTCTGTTTCATCGTCAATATGAAGCTCCAAGGGTGGCAGTAAACACCCAGTGGTGCACCGCAATCTAATAGTGGCCTCTCAGGAAAGGCACGTATACAGACTGTTTGAAGCATTGCTCCCCCTGAACGAAAGTCGGCATTGTGCCTACTATATTCAATCCCGATGCAATTTCTGTGTTTCATCGTCAATATGAAGCTCCATGGGTTACAGTAAACACCCAGTGGTGCGTCGCAATCTAATACTGGAATCTCAGGAAAGGCACGTATACAAGTGTATGAAGCATTGCTCCCCCTGGACGTAAGTCGGCATTGTGCTTACTATATTCAATCGCGATGCAATTTCTGTTTTTCATCGTCAATATGAAGCTCCAAGGGTTACAGTAAACATCCAGTGGTGCGTCGCAATCTAATACTGGCCTCTCAGGAAAGGCACGTATACAGACTGTTTGAAGCATTACTCCCCCTGAACGAAAGTCGGCGTTGTGCCTACTATATTCAATCCCAATGCAATTTCTGTGTTTCATCGTCAATATAAAGCTCCATGGGTTACAGTAAAGGCCCAGTGGTGCGTCGCAATCTAATACTGGAATCTCAGGAAAGGCACGTATACAAGTGTATGAAGCATTGCTCCCCCTGGACGTAAGTCGGCATTGTGCTTACTATATTCAATCCCGATGCAATTTCTGTTTTTCATCGTCAATATGAAGCTCCAAGGGTTACAGTAAACATCCAGTGGTGCGTCGCATTCTAATACTGGCCTCTCAGGAAAGGCACGTATACAGACAGTTTGAAGCATTACTCCCCTTGAACGAAAGACGGCATTGTGCCTACTATATTCAATCCCGATGCAATTTCTGTGTTTCATCGTCAATATGAAGCTCCAAGGGTTACAGTAAACTCCCAGTGGTGCGTCGCAATCTAATGCTGGAATCTCAGCAAAGGCACGTATACGGCTGTATGAAGCATTGCTCCCCCTGGACGTAAGTCGGCATTGTGCCTACTGTATTCAATCCAGATGCAATTTCTGTGTTTCATCGTCAACATGAAGCTCCAAGGGTGGCAGTAAACACCCAGTGGTGCGTCGCAATCTAATACTTGCCTCTCAGGGAGGCACGTATACAGACTGTTTGAAGCATTGCTCCCCCTGAACGAAAGTCGGCATTGTGCCTACTATATTCAATCCCGATGCAATTTCTGTTTTTCATCGTCAATATGAAGCTCCAAGGGTTACAGTAATCATCCAGTGGTGCGTCGCAATCTAATACTGGCCTCTCAGGAAAGGCACATATACAGACTGTTTGAAGCATTACTCCCCTTGAACGAAAGTCGGCATTGTGCCTACTATATTCCATCACGATGCAAATTCTGTGTTTCAGCGTCAATATGAAGCTCCATGGGTTACAGTAAACACCCAGTGGTGCGTCGCAATCTAATACTGGAATCTCTGGAAAGGCACGTATACAACTGTATCAAGCATTGCTCCCCCTGGACGTAAGTCGGCATTGTGCCTACTATATTCAATCCCAATGCAATTTCTGTATTTCATCCTCAATATGAAGCTCCAAAGGTTACAGTAAACACCCAGTGGTGCGTCGCAATCTAATACTGGCCTCTCAGGAAAGGCACGTTTACAGACTGTTTGAAGCATTGTTCCCCCTGAACGAAAGTCGGCATTGTGCCTACTATATTCAATCCCGATGCAATTTCTGTGTTTCATCGTCAATATGAAGCTCCAAGGGTTACAGTAAACACCCAGTGGTGCGTCGCAATCTAATACTGGCCTCTCAGGAAAGGCACGTATACAGACTGTTTGAAGCATTACTCCCCCTGAACGAAAGTCGGCATTGTGCCTACTATATTCAATCCCGATGCAATTTCTGTGTTTCATAGTCAATATGAAGCTCGAAGGGTTACAGTAAACACCCAGTGGTGCGTCGCAATCTAATACTGGCGTCTCAGGAAAGGCACGTATACAGTCTGTTTGAAGCATTACTCCCCCTGAACGAAAGTCGGCATTGTGCCTACTATATTCAATCCCGATGCAATTTCTGTGTTTCGTCGTCAATATGAAGCTCCAAGGGTTACAGTAAACTCCCAGTGGTTCGTCGCAGTCTAATACTGGCCTCTCAGGAAGGCACGTATACAAACTGTTTGAAGCATTGCTCCCCCTGAACGAAAGTCGGCATTGTGCCTACTATATTCAATCCTGATGCAATTTCTGTGTTTCATCGTCAATATGAATTTCCAAGGGTTACAGTAAACACCCAGTGGTGCGTCGAAATCTAATACTGGCCTCTCAGGAAAGGGACGTATACAGACTGTTTGAAGCATTGCTCCCCCTGGACGTAAGTCTGCATTGTGCCTACTATATTCAATCCCAATGCAATTTCTGTGTTTCATCGTCAATATGAAGCTCCAAGGGTTACAGTAAGTACCCAGTGGTGCGTCGCAATCTAATACTGGCCTCTCAGGAAAGGCACGTATACAGACTGTTTGAAGCATTGCTCCCCCTGAACGAAAGTCGGCATTGTGCCTACTATATTCAATCCCGATGCAATTTCTGTGTTTCATCGTCAATATAGAGCTCCAAGGGTTACAGTAAACAGCCAGTGCTGCGTCGCAATCTAATACTGGCCTCTCAGGAAAGGCACGTATACAGACTGTTTGAAGCATTGCTCCCCCTGGACGTAAGTCGGCATTATACCTACTATATTCAATCCCGATGCAATTTCTGTGTTTTATCGTCAATATGAAGCTCCAAGGGTTTCAGCAAACTCCCAGTGGTGCGTCGCAATCTAATACTGGCCTCTCAGTAACGGCACATATACAGACACTTTGAAGCATTACTCCCCCTGGACGTAAGTCAGCATTGTGCCTACTATATTCAATCTCGATGCAATTTCTGTATTTCATCGTCAATATGAAGCTCCAAGGGTTACAGTAAACTCCCAGTGGTTCGTCGCAGTCTAATACTGGCCTCTGAGGAAAGGCACGTATACAGACTGTTTGAAGCATTGCTCCCCCTGGACGCAAGTCGGCATTGTGCCTACTATATTCAATGCCGATGCAATTTCTGTGTTTCATCGTCAATATGAAGCTCGAAGGGTTACAGTAAAGATCCAGTGGTGCGTCGCAATCTAATACTGACCTCACAGTAACGGCACGTATACAGACTGTTTGAAGCATTGCTCCCCCTGGACGTAAGTCGGCATTGTGCCTACTATATCCAATCCCGATGCAATTTCTGTGTTTCATCGTCAAAATGAAGCTCCAAGGGTTACAGTAAACACCCAGTGGTGCGTCGCAATCTAATACTGGCCTCTCAGTAACGGCACATATGCAGACTGTTTGAAGCGTTACTCCCCCTGGACGTTAGTCGGCATTGTGCCTACTATATTCAATCCCGATGCAATTTCTGTGTTTCATCGTCAATATGAAGCTCGAAGGGTTACAGTAAACACCCAGTGGTGCGTCGCAATTTAATACTGGCTACTTAGTGGCGGCACGTATACAGACTGTTTGAAGCATTGCTCCCCCTGGACGTAAGTCGGCATTGTGCCTACTATATTCAATCCCGATGCAATTTCTGTCTTTCATCGTCAATATGAAGCTCCAAGGGTTACAGTAAACACCCAGTGATGCGTCGAAATTTAATACTGGCCTCTCAGTAACGGCACATATACAGACTGAAGCGTTGCTTCCCCTGGACGTAAGTCGGCATTGTGCCTACTATATTCAATCCCGATGCAATTTCTGTGTTTCATCGTCAATATGAAGCTCCAAGGGTTACAGTAAACACCCAGTGGTGCGTCGCAATCTAATACTGGAATCTCAGGAAAGGCACGTATACAACTGTATGAAGCATTGCTCCCCCTATACGTAAGTCGGCATTGTGCCTACTATATTCAATCCCGATGCAATTACTGTTTTTCATCGTCAGTATGAAGATCCAAGGGTTACAGTAAACACCCAGTGGTGCGTCGCAATCTAATACTGGCCTCTAAGTAACGGCACATATACAGACTGTTTGAAGCATTACTCCCCCTGGACGTAAGTCGGCATTGTGCCTACTATATTCAATCCCGATGCAATTTCTGTGTTTCATCGTCAATATGAAGCTCCAAGGGTTATAGTAAACACCCAGTGGTGCGTCGCAATCTAATACTGGCCTCTCAGGAAAGGCACGTATACAGACTGTTTGAAGCATTGCTCCCCCTGAACGAAAGTAGGCATTGTGCCTACTATATTCAATCCCCATGCAATTTCTGTGTTTCATCGTCAATATGAAGCTCCAAGGGTTACAGTAAACACCCAGTGATGCGTCGCAATCTAATACTGGCCTCTCAGGAAAGGCACGTATACAGCCTGTTTCAAGCATTGCTCCCCCTGAACGAAAGTCGGCATTCAGCCTACTATATTCAATCCCGATGCAATTTCTGTGTTTCATAGTTAATATGAAGGTCCAAGGGTTACAGTAAACACCCAGTGGTGCGTCGCAATCTAATACTGGCCTCTCAGGAAAGGCACGTAAACAGACTGTTTGAAGCATTACTCCCCCTGGACGTAAGTCGGCATTGTGCCTACTATATTCAATCTCGATGCAATTTCTGTGTTTCATCGTCAATATGAAGCTCCAAGGGTTACAGTAAACTCCCAGTGGTGCGTCACAGTCTAATGCTGGCCTCTCAGGAAAGGCACGTATTCAGACTGTTTGAAGCATTGCTCCAGCTGCACGTAAGTCGGCATTGTGCCTACTATATTCAATCCCGATGCAATTTCTGTGTTTCATCGTCAATATGAAGCTCCAAGGGTTACAGTAAACACCCAGTGGTGCGTCGCAATCTAATACTGGCCTCTCAGGAAAGGCACGTATACAGACTGTTTGAAGCATTGCTCCCCCTGAACGAAAGTCGGCATTGTGCCTACTTTATTCAATCACGATGCAATTTCTGTGTTTCATCGTCAATATGAAGCTCCATGGGTTACAGTAAACACCCAGTGGTGCGTCGCAATCTAATACTGGAATCTCTGGAAAGGCACGTATACAACCGTATGAAGCATTGCTCCCCCTGGACGTAAGTCGGCATTGTGCCTACTATATTTAATCCCGATGCAATTTCTGTTTTTCATCGGCAATATGAAGCTCCAAGGGTTACAGTAAACACCCAGTGGTGCGTCGCAATCTAATACTGGCCTCTCAGGAAAGGCACGTATACAGACTGTTTGAAGCATTGCTCCCCCTGAACGAAAGTCGGCATTGTGCCTACTATATTCAATCCCGATGCAATTTCTGTGTTGCATCGTCAATATGAACCTCCAAGGGTGGCAGTAAACACCCAGTGGTGCACCGCAATCTAATAGTGGCCTCTCAGGAAAGGCACGTATACAGTCTGTTTGAAGCATTAGTCCCCCTGGACGTAAGTCGACATTGTGCCTACTATATTCAATCCCGATGCAATTTCTGTGTTTCATCGTCAATATGAAGCTTCAAGGGTTACAGTAAACACCCAGTGGTGCGTCGCAATCTAATACTGGAATCTCAGGAAAGGCACGTATACAGCTGTATGAAGCATTGCTTCCCTGGACGTAAGTCGGAATTGTGCCTACTATATTCAATCCCGATGCAATTTCTGTGTTGCATCGTCAATATGAACCTCCAAGGGTGGCAGTAAACACCCAGTGGTGCACCGCAATCTAATAGTGGCCTCTCAGGAAAGGCACGTATACAGACTGAAGCATTACTTCACCTGGACGTAAGTCGGCATTGTGCCTACTATATTCAATCCCGATGCAATTTCTGTGTTTCATCGTCATTATGAAGCTCCAGGGGCTACAGAAAACACCCAGTGGTGCGTCGCAATCTAATACCGGAATCTCAGGAAAGGCACGTATACAAATGTATGAAGCATTGCTCCCCCTATACGTAAGTCGTCATTGTGCCTACTATATTCAATCCCGATGCAATTTCTGTGTTTCATCGTCAATATGAAGCTCCAAGGGTTACAGTAAACACACAGTGGTGCGTCGCAATCTAATACTGGCCGCTCAGGAAAGGCACATATACAGACAGTTTGAAGCATTGCTCCCCCTGAACTAAAGTCGGCATTGTGCCTACTATATTCAATCCCGATGCAATTTCTGTGTTTCATCGTCAATATGAAGCTCCAAGGGTTACAGTAAACAGCCAGTGCTGCGTGCAATCTAATACTGGCCTCTCTGGAAAGGCACGTATACAGACTGTTTGATGCATTGCTCCCCCTGGACGTAAGTCGGCATTGTACCTACTATATTCAATCCCGATGCAATTTCTGTGTTTCATCGTCAATATGAAGCTCCAAGGGTTACAGTAAACTCCCAGTGGTGCGTCGCAATCCAATACTGGCCTCTCAGTAACGGCACATATACAGACTGTTTGAAGCATTACTCCCCCTGGACGTAAGTCAGCATTGTGCCTACTATATTCAATCTCGATGCAGTTTCTGTGTTTCATCGTCAATATGAAGCTCCAAAGGTTACAGTAAACTCCCAGTGGTTCGTCGCAGTCTAATACTGGCCTCTCAGGAAAGGCACGTATACAGACTGTTTGAAGCATTGCTCCCCCTGGACGTAAGTCGGCATTGTGCCTAATATAATCAATCCCGATGCAATTTCTGTGTTTCATCGTCAATATGAAGCTCCAAGGGTTACAGTAAACACCCAGTGGTGCGTCGCAATCTATTACTGGCCTCTCAGTAACGGCACATATACAGACTGTTTGAAGCATTCCTCCCCCTGGACGTAAGTCGGCCTTCTGCCTTCTATATTCAATCCCGATGCAATTTCTGTGTTTCATCGTCAATATGAAGCTCCAAGGGTTACAGTAAACATCCAGTGGTGCGTCGCAATCTAATACTGGCCTCTCAGTAACGGCACATATACAGACTGTTTGAAGCATTACTCCCCCTGGACGTAAGTCGGCATTGTGCCTACTATATTCAATCCCGATGCAATTTCTGTGTTTCATCGTCAATATGAAGCTCCAAGGGTTACAGTAAACACCCAGTGGTGCGTCGCGCTCTAATACTGGCCTCTCTGTAACGGCACGAATACAGACTGTTTGAAGCATTGCTCCCCCTGGACGTAAGTCGGCATTGTGCCTACTATATTCAATCCCGATGCAATTTCTGTGTTTCATCGTCATTATGAAGCTCCAGGGGTTACAGTAAACACCCAGTGGTGCGTCGCAATCTAATACTGGAATCTCAGGAAAGGCACGTATACAACCGTATGAAGCATTGCCCCCCCTATACGTAAGTCAGCATTGCGCCTACTATATTCAATCCCGATGCAATTTCTGTGTTTCATCGTCAATATGAAGCTCCAAGGGTTACAGTAAACACCCAGTGGTGCGTCGCAATCTACTACTGGCCTCTCAGGAAAGGCACGTATACAGACTGTTTGAATCATTACTCCCCTGGACGTAAGTCGGCATTGTGCCTACTATATTCAATGCCGATGCAATTTCTGTGTTTCATCGTCAATATGAAGCTCCAAGGGTTACAGTAAACACCCAGTGGTGCGTCGCAATCTAATACTGGCCTTTCAGGAAAGGCACGTATACAGACTGTTTGAAGCATTGCTCCCCCTGGACGTAAGTCGGCATTGTACCTACTATATTCAATCCCGATGCAATTTCTGTGTTTCATCGTCAATATGAAGCTCGCAGGGTTACAGTAAATTCCCAGTGGTGCGCCGCAATCTAATACTGGCCTCTCAGTAACGGCACATATACAGACTGTTTGAAGCAGTGCTGCCCCTGGACGTAAGTCGGCATTGTGCCTAATATATTCAATCCCGTTGCAATTTCGGTGTTTCATCGTCAATATGAAGCTCCAAGGGTGGCAGTAAACACCCAGAGATGCGACGCAATCTAATACTGGCCTCTCATGAAAGGCACGTATACAGACTGTTTGAATCATCACTCCCTTTGGACGTAAGGCGGCATTGTGCCTACTATATTCAAACCCGATGCAATTTCTGTGTTTCATCGTCGATATGAAGCTCCAGGGGTTACAGTAAACACCCAGTGGTGCGTCGCAATCTAATACTGGAATCTCAGGAAAGGCACGTATACAACTGTATGAAGCATTGCTCTCCCTGGACGTAAGTCGGCATTGTGCCTATTATATTCAATCCCGATGCTATTTCTGTGTTTCATCGTCAGTATGAAGCTCCAAGGGTTACAGTAAACACCCAGTGGTGCGTCGCAATCTAACACTGACCTCACAGTAACGGCACGTATACAGACTGTTTGAAGTTGGACGTAAGTCGGCATTGTGCCTACTATATTCAATCCCGATGCAATTTCTGTGTTTCATCGTCAATATGAAGCTCCAAGGGTTACAGTAAACACCCAGTGGTGCGTCGCAATCTAATACTGGCCTCTCAGTAACGGCACATATACAGACTGTTTGAAGCATTACTCCCACTGGACGTAAGTCGGCATTGTGCCTACTATATTCAATCCCGATGCAATTTCTGTGTTTCATCGTCATTATGAAGCTCCAGGGGTTACAGTAAACACCCAGTGGTGCGTCGCAATCTAATACAGGAATCTCAGGAAAGGCACGTATACAACTGTATGAGGCATTGCTCCCACTATACGTAAGTCGGCATTGTGCCTACTGTATTCAATCCCGATGCAATTTCTGTGTTTCATCGTCAATATGAAGCTCCAAGGGTTACAGTAAACACCCAGTGGTGCGTCGCAATCTAATACTGGCCTCTCAGGAAAGGCACGTATACAGACTGTTTGAATCATTACTCCCCCTGGACGTAAGTCGGCATTGTGCCTACTATATTCAATCCCGATGCAATTTCTGTATTTCATCGTCAATATGAAGCTCCAAGGGTTACAGTAAACACCCAGTGGTGCGTCGCAATCTAATACTGGCCTCTCTGTAACGGCACGTATACAGACTGTTTGAAGCATTGCTCCCCCTGAACGAAAGTCGGCATTGTGCCTACTATATTCAATCCCGATGCAATTTCTGTGTTTCATCGTCAATATGAAGCTCCAAAGGTTACAGTAAACAGCCAGTGCTGCGTCGCAATCTAATACTGGCCTCTCAGTAAAGGCATGTATACAGACTGTTTGAAGCATTGCTCCCCCTGGACGTAAGTCGGCATTGTACCTACTATATTCAATCCCGATGCAATTTCTGTGTTTCATCGTCAATATAAAGCTCCAGGGGTTACAGTAAACTCCCAGTGGTGCGTCGCAATCTAATACTGGCCTCTCAGTAACGGCACATATACAGACTGTTTGAAGCATTACTCCCCCTGGACGTAAGTCAGCATTGTGCCTACTATATTCAATCTCGATGCTATTTCTGTGTTTCATCGTCAATATGAAGCTCCAAGGGTTACAGTAAACTCCCAGTGGTTCGTCGCAGTCTAATACTGGCCTCTCAGTAACGGCAAATATACAGATTGTTTGAAGCATTACTCCCCCTGGACGTAAGTCAGCATTGTGCCTACTATATTCAATCTCGATGCAATTTCTGTGTTTCATCGTCAATATGAAGCTCCAAGGGTTACAGTAAACTCCCAGTGGTTCGTCGCAGTCTAATACTGGCCTCTCAGGAAAGGCACGTATACAGACTGTTTGAAGCATTGCTCACCCTGGACGTAAGTCGGCATTGTGCCTACTATATTCAATCCCGATGCAATTTCTGTGTTTCATCGTCAATATGAAGCTCCAAGGGTTACAGTAAACAGTCAGTGGTGCGTCGCAATCTAATACTGGCCTCTCAGTAACGGCACATATACAACCTGTTTGAAGCATTACTCCCCCTGGACGTAAGTCGGCATTGTGCCTACTATATTCAATCCCGATGCAATTTCTGTGTTTCATCGTCATTATGAAGCTCCAGGGGCTACAGTAAACACCCAGTGGTGCGTCGCAGTCTCATACCAGAATCTCAGGAAAGGCACGTATACAACTGTATGAAGCATTGCTCCCCCTATACGTATGTCGGCATTGTGCCTACTATATTAAATCCCGATGCAATTTCGGTGTTTCATCGTTAGTATGAAGATGCAAGGGTTACAGTAAACACCCAGTGGTGCGTCGCAATCTAATACTGGCCTCTCAGTAACGGCACATATACAGACTGTTTGAAGCATTACTCCCCCTGGACGTAAGTCGGCATTGTGCCTACTATATTCAATCCCGATGCAATTTCTGTGTTTCATCGTCAATATGAAGCTCCAAGGGTTACAGTAAACACCCAGTGGTGCGTCGCAATCTAATACTGGTCTCTCAGGAAAGGCACGTATACAGATTGTTTGAAGCATTACTCCCCCTGGACGTAAGTCGGCATTGTGCCTACTATATGCAATCCCGATGGAATTTCTGTGTTTCATCGTCATTATGAAGCTCCAGGGGTTACAGTAAACACCCAGTGGTGCATCGCAATCTAATACTGGAATCTCAGGAAAGGCACGTATACAACTGTATGAAGCATTGCTCCCCCTATACGTAAGTCGGCATTGTACCTACTATATTCAATCCCGATGCAATTTCTGTGTTTCATCGTCAATATGAAGCTCCAAGGGTTACAGTAAACACCCAGTGGTGCGTCGCAATCTAATACTGGAATCTCAGGAAAGGCACGTAACCAACTGTATGAAGCATTGCTCCCCCTATACGTAAGTCGGCATTGTACCTACTATATTCAATCCCGATGCAATTTCTGTGTTTCATCGTCAATATGAAGCTCCAAGGGTTACAGTAAACTCCCAGTGGTGCGTCGCAATCTAATACTGGCCTCTCAGTAACGGCAAATATACAGATAGTTTGAAGCATTACTCCCCCTGGACGTAAGTCAGCATTGTGCCTACTATATTCAATCTCGATGCTATTTCTGTGTTTCATCGTCAATATGAAGCTCCAAGGGTTACAGTAAACTCCCAGTGGTTCGTCGCAGTCTAATACTGGCCTCTCAGGAAAGGCACGTATACAGACTGTTTGAAGCATTGCTCCCCCTGGACGTAAGTCGGCATTGTGCCTACTATATTCAATCCCGATGCAATTTCTGTGTTTCATCGTCAATATGAAGCTCCAAGGGTTACAGTAAACAGTCAGTGGTGCGTCGCAATCTAATACTGGCCTCTCAGTAACGGCACATATACAACCTGTTTGAAGCATTACTCCCCCTGGACGTAAGTCGGCATTGTGCCTACTATATTCAATCCCGATGCAATTTCTGTGTTTCATCGTCATTATGAAGCTCCAGGGGCTACAGTAAACACCCAGTGGTGCGTCGCAGTCTAATACCAGAATCTCAGGAAAGGCACGTATACAACTGTAAAAAGCATTGCTCCCCCTAAACGTATGTCGGCATTGTGCCTACTATATTAAATCCCGATGCAATTTCGGTGTTTCATCGTTAGTATGAAGATCCAAGGGTTACAGTAAACACCCAGTGGTGCGTCGCAATCTAATACTGGCCTCTCAGTAACGGCACATATACAGACTCTTTGAAGCATTACTCCCCGTGGACGTAAGTCGGCATTGTGCCTACTATATTCAATCCCGATGCAATTTCTGTGTTTCATCGTCAATATGAAGCTCCAAGGGTTACAGTAAACACCCAGTGGTGCGTCGCAATCTAATACTGGCCTCTCTGTAACGGCACGTATAGAGACTGTTTGAAGCATTGCTGCCCCTGGACGTAAGTCGGCATTGTGCCTACTACATTCGATCTCGATGCAATTTCTGTGTTTCATCGTCAATATGAAGCTCCAAGGGTGGCAGTAAACACCCAGTGATGCGTGGCAATCTAATACTGGGGTCTCAGGATAGGCACGTATACAGACTGTTTGAATCATTACTCCCCCTGGACGTAATGCGGCATTGTGCCTACTATATTCAATCCCGATGCAATTTCTGTGTTTCATCGTCAATATGAAGCTCCAGGGGTTACAGTTAACACCCAGTGGTGCGTCGCAATCTAATACTGGAATCTCAGGAAAGGCACGTATACAACTGTATGAAGCATTGCTCTCCCTGGACGTAAGTCGGCATTGTGCCTACTATATTCAATCCCGATGCTATATCTGTGTTTCATCGTTAGTATGAAGCTCCAAGGGTTACAGTAAACATACAGTGGTGCGTCGCAATCTAACACTGACCTCACAGTAACGGCACGTATACAGACTGTTTGAAGCATTGCTCCCCCTGGACGTAAGTCGGCATTGTGCCTACTATATTCAATCCCGATGCAATTTCTGTGTTTCATCGTCATTATGAAGCTCCAGGGGCTACAGTAAACACCCAGTGGTGCGTCGCAATCTAATACCGGAATCTCAGGAAAGGCACGTATACAACTGTATGATGCATTGCTCCCCCTATACGTATGTCGGCATTGTGCCTACTATATTAATTCCCGATGCAATTTCTGTGTTTCATCGTTAGTATGAAGATCCAAGGGTTACAGTAAACACCCAGTGGTGCGTCGCAATCTAATACTGGCCTCTCAGTAACGGCACATATTCAGACTGTTTGAAGCATTACTCCCCCTGGACGTAAGTCGGCATTGTGCCTACTATATTCAATCCCGATGCAATTTCTGTGTTTCATCGTCAATATGAGGCTCCAAGGGTTACAGTAAACACCCAGTGGTGCGCCGCAATCTAATACTGGCCTCTCTGTAACGGCATGTATACAGACTGTTTGAAGCATTGCTGCCCCTGGACGTAAGTCGGCATTGTGCCTACTATATTCAATCCCGATGCAATTTCTGTGTTTCATCGTCAATATGAAGCTCCAAGGGTTACAGTAAACACCCAGTGATGCGTCGCAATCTAATACTGGCCTCTCAGGATAGGCACGTATACAGACTGTATGAAGCATTGCTCCCCCTATACGTAAGTCGGCATTGTGCCTACTATATTCAATCCCGATGCAATTTCTGTGTTTCATCGTCAATATGAAGCTCCAAGGGTTACAGTAAACACCCAGTGGTGCGTCGCAATCTAATACTGGCCTCTCACGGAAGGCACGTATACAGACTGTTTGAATCATTACTCCCCCTGGACGTAAGTCGGCATTGTGCCTACTATATTAAATCCCGATGCAATTTCTGTGTTTCATCGTCAGTATGAAGCTCCAAGGGTTACAGTAAACACCCAGTGGTGCGTCGCAATCTAATACTGGAATCTCACGAAAGGCACGTATACAAATGTATGAAGCATTGCCCCCCTATACGTAAGTCGGCATTGTACCTACTATATTCAATCCCGATGCAATTTCTGTGTTTCATCGTCAATATGAAGCTCCAAGGTTTACAGTAAACTCCCAGTGGTTCGTCGCATACTAATTCTGGCCTCTCAGTAACGGCACCTATACAGACTGTTTGAAGCATTACTCCCCCTGGATGTAAGTCAGCATTGTGCCTACTATATTCAATCTCGATGCAATTTCTGTGTTTCATCGTCAATATGAAGCTCCAAGGGTTACAGTAAACTCCCAGTGGTTCGTCGCAGTCTAATACTGGCCTCTCAGGAAAGGCACGTATACAGACTGTTTGAAGCATTGCTCCCCCTGGACGTAAGTCGGCATTGTGCCTACTATATTCAATCCCGATGCAATTTCTGTGTTTCATCGTCAATATGTAGCTCCAAGGGTTACAGTAAACACCCAGTGGTGCGTCGCAATCAAATACTGGCCCCTCAGTACCGGCACATATACAGACTGTTTGAAGCATTCCTCCCCCTGGACGTAAGTCGGCCTTCTGCCTACTGTATTCAATCCCGATGCAATTTCTGTGTTTCATCGTCAATATGAAGCTCCAAGGGTTACAGTAAACACCCAGTGGTGCGTCGCAATCTAATACTGGCCTCTCAGGAAAGGCACGTATACAGACTGTTTGAATAATTACTCCCCCTGGACGTAAGTCGGCATTGTGCCTACTATATTCAACCCGATGCAATTTCTGTGTTTCATCGTCAATATGAAGCTCCAAGGGTTACAGTAAACACCCAGTGGTGCGTCGCAATCTAATACTGGCCTTTCAGGAAAGGCACGTATACAGACTGTTTGAAGCATTGCTCCCCCTGAACGAAAGTCGGCATTATGCCTACTATATTCAATCCCGATGCAATTTCTGTGTTTCATCGTCAATATGAAGCTGCAAGGGTTACATTAAACTCCCAGTGGTGCGTCGCAATCTAATACTGGCCTCTCAGTAACGGCACATATACAGACTGTTTGAAGAAGTGCTGCCCCTGGACATAAGTCGGCATTGTGCCTACTATATTCAATCCCGATGCAATTTCTGTGTTTCATCGTCAATATGAAGCTCCAAGGGTGGCAGTAAACACCGAGTGATGCGACGCAATCTAATACTGGCCCCTCAGGAAAGGCACGTATACAACTGTATGAAGCATTGCTCTCCCTGGACGTAAGTCGGCATTGTGCCTATTATATTAAATCCCGAAGCTATTTCTGTGTTTCATCGTCAGTATGAAGCTCCAAGGGTTACAGTAAACATCCAGTGGTGCGTCGCAATCTAACACTGACCTCACAGTAACGGCACGTATACAGACTGTTTGAAGCATTGCTCCCCCTGGACGTAAGTCGGCATTGTGCCTGCTATATTCAATCCCGATGCAATTTCTGTGTTTCATCGTCAATATGAAGCTCCAAGGGTTACAGTAAACACCCAGTGGTGCGTCGCAATCTAATACTAGCCTCTCAGTAACGGCACATATACAGACTGTTTGAAGCATTACTCCCCCTGGACGTAAGTCGGCATTGTGCCTACTATATTCAATCCCGATGCAATTTCTGTGTTTCATCGTCATTATGAAGCTCCAGGGGTTACAGTAAACACCCAGTGGTGCGTCGCAATCTAATACTGGAATCTCAGGAAAGGCACGTATACAACTGTATGAAGCATTGCTCCCCCTATACGTAAGTCGGCATTGTGCCTACTATATTAAATCCCGATGCAATTTCTGTGTTTCATCGTCAATATGAAGCTCCAAGGGTTACAGTAAACACCCAGTGGTGCGTCGCAATCTAATACTGGCCTCTCAGGAGAGGCACGTATACAGACTGTTTGAATCATTACTCCCCCTGGACGTAAGTCGGCATTGTGCCTACTATATTCAATCCCAATGCAATTTCTATGTTTCATCGTCAATATGAAGCTCAAAGGGTTACAGTAAACACCCAGTGGTGCGTCGCAATCTAATACTGGCCTCTCAGGAAAGGAACATATACAGACTGTTTGAAGCATTGCTCCCCCTGAACGAAAGTCGGCATTGTGCCTACTATATTCAATCCCGATGCAATTTCTGTGTTTCATCGTCAATATGAAGCTCCAAGGGTTACAGTAAACAGCCAGTGCTGCTTCGCAATCTAATACTGGCCTCTCAGGAAAGGCATGTATACAGACTGTTTGAAGCATTGCTCCCCCTGGACGTAAGTCGGCATTGTACCTACTATATTCAATCCCGATGCAATTTCTGTGTTTCATCGTCAATATGAAGCTCCAAGGGTTACAGTAAACTCCCAGTTTAGCGTCGCAATCTAATACTGGCCTCTCAGTAACGGCACATATACAGACTGTTTGAAGCATTACTCCCCCTGGACGTAAGTCAGCATTGTGCCTACTATATTCAATCTCGATGCTATTTCTGTGTTTCATCGTCAATATGAAGCTCCAAGGGTTACAGTAAACTCCCAGTGGTTCGTTGCAGTCTAATACTGGCCTCTCAGGAAAGGCACGTATTCAGACTGTTTGAAGCATTGCTCCCCCTGAACGAAAGTCGGCATTGTGCCTACTACATTCAATCCCGATGCAATTTCTGTGATTCATCGTCAATATGAAGCTCCAAGGGTTACAGTAAACTCCCAGTGCTGCGTCGCAATCCAATACTGGCCTCTCAGGATAGGCACGTATACAGACTGTGTGAAGCATTGCTCCCCCTGGACGTAAGTCGGCATTGTACCTACTATATTCAATCCCGATGCAATTTCTGTGTTTCATCGTCAATATGAAGCTCCAAGGGTTACAGTAAACACCCAGTGGTGCGTCGCAATCTAATACTGGCCTCTCTGTAACGGCACGTATACAGACTGTTTGAAGCATTGCTGCCCCTGGACGTAAGTCGGCATTGTGCCTACTATATTCAATCCCAATGCAATTTCTGTGTTTCATCGTCAATATGAAGCTCCAAGGGTGGCAGTAAACACCCAGTGATGCGTCGCAATCTAATACTGGCCTCTCTGGTTAGGCACGTATACAGACTGTTTGAATCATTACTCCCCCTGGACGTAATGCGGCATTGTGCCTACTATATTCAATCCCGATGCAAGTTCTGTGTTTCATCGTCAATATGAAGCTCCAGGGGTTACAGTTAACACCCAGTGGAGCGTCGCAATCTAATACTGGAATCTCAGGAAAGGCACGTATACAACTGTATGAAGCATTGCTCTCCCTGGACGTAAGTCGGCATTGTGCCTACTATATTCAATCCCGATGCTATTTCTGTGTTTCATCGTCAGTATGAAGCTCCAAGGGTTACAGTAAACATTCAGTGGTGCGTCGCAATCTAACACTGACCTCACAGTAACGGCACGTATACAGACTGTTTGAAGCATTGCTCCCCCTGGACGTAAGTCGGCATTGTGCCTACTATATTCAATCCCGGTGCAATTTCTGTGTTTCATCGTCAATATGAAGCTCCAAGGGTTACAGTAAACTCCCAGTGGTTCGTCGCAGTCTAATACTGGCCTCTCAGGAAAGGCACGTATACAGACTGTTTGAAGCATTGCTCCCCCTGGACGTAAGTCGGCATTGTGCCTACTATATTCAATCCCGATGCAATTTCTGTGTTTCATCGTCAATATGAAGCTCCAAGGGTTACAGTAAACACCCAGTGGTGCGTCGCAATCTAATACAGGCCTCTCAGGAAAGGCACGTATACAGACTGTTTGAATCATTACTCCCCCTGGACGTAAGTCGGCATTGTGCCTACTATATTCAATCCCGATGCAATTTCTGTGTTTCATCGTCAGTATGAATCTCCAAGGGTTACAGTAAACACCCAGTGGTGCGTCGCAATCTAATACTGGAATCTCAGGAAAGGCACGTATACAACTGTATGAAGCATTGCCCCCCTATACGTAAGTCGGCATTGTACCTACTATATTCAATCCCGATGCAATTTCTGTGTTTCATCGTCAATATGAAGCTCCAAGGGTTACAGTAAACTCCCAGTGGTGCGTCGCAATCTAATACTGGCCTCTCAGTAACGGCACATATACAGACTGTTTGAAGCATTACTCCCCCTGGACGTAAGTCAGTATTGTGCCTACTATATTCAATCTCGATGCAATTTCTGTGTTTCATCGTCAATATGAAGCTCCAAGGGTTACAGTAAACACCCAGTGGTGCGTCCCAATCTAATACTGGCCCCTCAGTACCGGCACATATACAGACTGTTTGAAGCATTCCTCCCTCTGGACGTAAGTCGGCCTTCTGCCTACTGTATTCAATCCCGATGCAATTTCTGTGTTTCATCGTCAATATGAAGCTCCAAGGGTTACAGTAAACATCCTGTGGTGCGTCGCAATCTAATACTGACCTCACAGTAACGGCACGTATACAGACTGTTTGAAGCATTGCTCCCCCTGGACGTAAGCCGGCAATGTGCCTACTATATTCAGTCCCGATGCAATTTCTGTGTTTCATCGCCAATATGAAGCTCCAAGGGTTACAGTAAACACCCAGTGGTGCGTCGCAATCTAATCCTGGCCTCTCAGTAACGGCACATATACAGACTAATTGAAGCATTACTCCCCCTGGACGTAAGTCGGCATTGCGCCTGCTATATTCAATCCCGATGCAATTTCTGTGTTTCATCGTCAATATGAAGCTCCAAGGGTTACAGTAAACACCCAGTGGTGCGTCGCAATCTAATACTGGCCTCTCAGGAAAGGCACGTATACAGACTGTTTGAATAATTACTCCCCCTGGACGTAAGTCGGCATTGTGCCTACTATATTCAATCCCGATGCAATTTCTGTGTTTCATCGTCAATATGAAGCTCCAAGGGTTACAGTAAACACCCAGTGGTGCGTCGCAATCTAATACTGGCCTTTCAGGAGAGGCACGTATACAGACTGTTTGAAGCATTGCTCCCCCTGAACGAAAGTCAGCATTGTGCCTACTATATTCAATCCCGATGCAATTTCTGTGATTCATCGTCAATATGAAGCTCCAAGGGTAACAGTAAACAGCCAGTGCTGCGTCGCAATCTAATACTGGCCTCTCAGGAAAGCCATGTATACAGACTGTTTGAAGCATTGCTCCCCCTGGATGTGAGTCGGCATTGTACCTACTATATTCAATCCCGATGCAATTTCTGTGTTTCATCGTCAATATGAAGCTGCAAGGGTTACATTAAACTCCCAGTGGTGCGTCGCAATCTAATACTGGCCTCTCAGTAACGGCACATATACAGACTGTTTGAAGCATTACTCCCCCTGGACGTAAGTCAGCATTGTGCCTACTATATTCAATCCCGATGCAATTTCTGTGTTTCATCGTCAGTATGAAGCTCCAAGGGTTACAGTAAACACCCAGTGGTGCGTCGCAATCTAATACTGGAATCTCAGGAAAGGCACGTATACAACTGTATGAAGCATTGCCCCCCTATACGTAAGTCGGCATTGTACCTACTATATTCAATCCCGATGCAATTTCTGTGTTTCATCGTCAATATGAAGCTCCAAGGGTTACAGTAAACTCCCAGTGGTGCGTCGCAATCTAATACTGGCCTCTCAGTAACGGCACATATACAGACTGTTTGAAGCATTACTCCCCCTGGACGTAAGTCAGTATTGTGCCTACTATATTCAATCTCGATGCAATTTCTGTGTTTCATCGTCAATATGAAGCTCCAAGGGTTACAGTAAACACCCAGCGGTGCGTCGCAATCTAATACTGGCCTCTCAGTACCGGCACATATACAGACTGTTTGAAGCATTCCTCCTCCTGGACGTAAGTCGGCCTTCTGCCTACTGTATTCAATCCCGATGCAATTTCTGTGTTTCATCGTCAATATGAAACTCCAAGGGTTACAGTAAACATCCAGTGGTGCGTCGCTATCTAATACTGACCTCACAGTGACGGCACGTATACAGACTGTTTGAAGCATTGCTCCCCCTGGACGTAAGTCGGCAATGTGCCTACTATATTCAATCCCGATGCAATTTCTGTGTTTCATCGCCAATATGAAGCTCCAAGGGTTACAGTAAACACCCAGTGGTGCGTCGCAATCTAATACTGGCCTCTCAGTAACGGCACATATACAGACTAATTGAAGCATTACTCCCCCTGGACGTAAGTCGGCATTGCGCCTGCTATATTCAATCCCGATGCAATTTCTGTGTTTCATCGTCAATATGAAGCTCCAAGGGTTACAGTAAACACCCAGCGGTGCGTCGCAATCTAATACTGGCCTCTCAGGAAAGGCACGTATACAGACTGTTTGAATAATTACTCCCCCTGGACGTAAGTCGGCATTGTGACTACTATATTCAATCCCGATGCAATTTCTGTGTTTCATCGTCAATATGAAGCTCCAAGGGTTACAGTAAACACCCAGTGGTGCGTCGCAATCTAATACTGGCCTTTCAGGAAAGGCACGTATACAGACTGTTTGAAGCACTGCTCGCCTTGAACGAAAGTCGGCATTGTGCCTACTATATTCAATCCCGATGCAATTTCTGTGTATCATCGTCAATATGAAGCTGCAAGGGTTACATTAAACTCCCAGTGGTGCGTCGCAATCTAATACTGGCCTCTCAGTAACGGCACATATACAGACTGTTTGAAGCAGTGCTGCCCCTGGACGTAAGTCGGCATTGTGCCTACTATATTCAATCCCGATGCAATATCTGTGTTTCATCGTCAATATGAAGCTCCAAGGGTGGCAGTAAACACCCAGTGATGCGACGCAATCTAATACTAGCCCCTCAGGAAAGGCACGTATACAACTGTATGAAGCATTGCTCTCCCTGGACGTAAGTCGGCATTGTGCCTATTATATTCAATCCCGATGCTATTTCTGTGTTTCATCGTCAGTATGAAGCTCCAAGGGTTACAGTAAACATCCAGTGGTGCGTCGCAATCTAATACTAGCCTCTCAGTAACGGCACATATACAGACTGTTTGAAGCATTACTCCCCCTGGACGTAAGTCGGCATTGTGCCTACTATATTCAATCTCGATGCAATTTCTGTGTTTCATCGTCAATATGAAGCTCCAAGGGTAACAGTAAACACCCAGTGCTGCGTCGCAATCTAATACTGGCCTCTCAGGAAAGCCATGTATACAGACTGTTTGAAGCATTGCTCCCCCTGGATGTGAGTCGGCATTGTACCTACTATATTCAATCCCGATGAAATTTCTGTGTTTCATCGTCAATATGAAGCTCCAAGGGTTACAGTAAACTCCCAGTTTAGCGTCGCAATCTAATACTGGCCTCTCAGTAACGGCACATATACAGACTGTTTGAAGCATTACTCCCCCTGGACGTAAGTCAGCATTGTGCCTACTATATTCAATCTCGATGCTATTTCTGTGTTTCATCGTCAATATGAAGCTCCAAGGGTTACAGTAAACTCCCAGTGGTTCGTTGCAGTCTAATACTGGCCTCTCAGGAAAGGCACGTATACAGACTGTTTGAAGCATTGCTCCCCCTGAACGAAAGTCGGCATTGTGCCTACTACATTCAATCCCGATGCAATTTCTGTGATTCATCGTCAATATGAAGCTCCAAGGGTTACAGTAAACTCCCAGTGCTGCGTCGCAATCCAATACTGGCCTCTCAGGATAGGCACGTATACAGACTGTTTGAAGCATTGCTCCCCCTGGACGTAAGTCGGCATTGTACCTACTATATTCAATCCCGATGCAATTTCTGTGTTTCATCGTCAATATGAAGCTCCAAGGGTTACAGTAAACACCCAGTGGTGCGTCGCAATCTAATACTGGCCTCTCTGTAACGGCACGTATACAGACTGTTTGAAGCATTGCTGCCCCTGGACGTAAGTAGCATTGTGCCTACTATATTCAATCCCAATGCAATTTCTGTGTTTCATCGTCCATATGAAGCTCCAAGGGTGGCAGTAAACACCCAGTGATGCGTCGCAATCTAATACTGGCCTCTCTGGTTAGGCACGTATACAGACTGTTTGAATCATTACTCCCCCTGGACGTAATGCGGCATTGTGCCTACTATATTCAATCCCGATGCAAGTTCTGTGTTTCATCGTCAATATGAAGCTCCAGGGGTTACAGTTAACACCCAGTGGAGCGTCGCAATCTAATACTGGAATCTCAGGAAAGGCACGTATACAACTGTATGAAGCATTGCTCTCCCTGGACGTAAGTCGGCATTGTGCCTACTATATTCAATCCCGATGCTATTTCTGTGTTTCATCGTCAGTATGAAGCTCCAAGGGTTACAGTAAACATTCAGTGGTGCGTCGCAATCTAACACTGACCTCACAGTAACGGCACGTATACAGACTGTTTGAAGCATTGCTCCCCCTGGACGTAAGTCGGCATTGTGCCTACTATATTCAATCCCGGTGCAATTTCTGTGTTTCATCGTCAATATGAAGCTCCAAGGGTTACAGTAAACACCCAGTGGTGCATCGCAATCTAATACTGGCCTCTCAGTAACGGCAGATATACAGACTGTTTGAAACGTTACTCCCCCTGGACGTAAGTCGGCATTGTGCCTACTATATTCAATCCCGATGCAATTTCTGTGTTTCATCGTCATTATGAAGCTCCAGGGGTTACAGTAAACTCCCAGTGCTGCGTCGCAATCTAATACTGGAACCTCAGGAAAGGCACGTATACAACTGTATGAAGCATTGCCCCCCTATACGTAAGTCGGCATTGTACATACTATATTCAATCCCGATGCAATTTCTGTGTTTCATCGTCAATATGAAGCTCCAAGGGTACAGCAAACTCCCAGTGGTGCGTCGCAATCTAATACTGGCCTCTCAGTAACGGCACATATACAGACTGTTTGAAGCATTACTCCCCCTGGACGTAAGTCAGCATTGTGCCTACTATATTCAATCTCGATGCAATTTCTGAGTTTCATCGTCAATATGAAGCTCCAAGGGTTACAGTAAACTCCCAGTGGTTCGTCGCAGTCTAATACTGGCCTCTCAGGAAAGGCACGTATACAGACTGTTTGAAGCATTGCTCCCCCTGGACGTAAGTCGGCATTGTGCCTACTATATTCAATCCCGATGCAATTTCTGTGTTTCATCGTCAATATGAAGCTCCAAGGGTTACAGTAAACACGCAGTGGTGCGTCCCAATCTAATACTGGCCCCTCAGTACCGGCACATATACAGACTGTTTGAAGCATTCCTCCCTCTGGACGTAAGTCGGCCTTCTGCCTACTGTATTCAATCCCGATGCAATTTCTGTGTTTCATCGTCAATATGAAGCTCCAAGGGTTACAGTAAACATCCTGTGGTGCGTCGCAATCTAATACTGACCTCACAGTAACGGCACGTATACAGACTGTTTGAAGCATTGCTCCCCCTGGACGTAAGCCGGCAATGTGCCTACTATATTCAGTCCCGATGCAATTTCTGTGTTTCATCGCCAATATGAAGCTCCAAGGGTTACAGTAAACACCCAGTGGTGCGTCGCAATCTAATCCTGGCCTCTCAGTAACGGCACATATACAGACTAATTGAAGCATTACTCCCCCAGGACGTAAGTCGGCATTGCGCCTGCTATATTCAATCCCGATGCAATTTCTGTGTTTCATCGTCAATATGAAGCTCCAAGGGTTACAGTAAACACCCAGTGGTGCGTCGCAATCTAATACTGGCCTCTCAGGAAAGGCACGTATACAGACTGTTTGAATAATTACTCCCCCTGGACGTAAGTCGGCATTGTGCCTACTATATTCAATCCCGATGCAATTTCTGTGTTTCATCGTCAATATGAAGCTCCAAGGGTTACAGTAAACACCCAGTGGTGCGTCGCAATCTAATACTGGCCTTTCAGGAGAGGCACGTATACAGACTGTTTGAAGCATTGCTCCCCCTGAACGAAAGTCAGCATTGTGCCTACTATATTCAATCCCGATGCAATTTCTGTGATTCATCGTCAATATGAAGCTCCAAGGGTAACAGTAAACAGCCAGTGCTGCGTCGCAATCTAATACTGGCCTCTCAGGAAAGCCATGTATACAGACTGTTTGAAGCATTGCTCCCCCTGGATGTGAGTCGGCATTGTACCTACTATATTCAATCCCGATGCAATTTCTGTGTTTCATCGTCAATATGAAGCTGCAAGGGTTACATTAAACTCCCAGTGGTGCGTCGCAATCTAATACTGGCCTCTCAGTAACGGCACATATACAGACTGTTTGAAGCATTACTCCCCCTGGACGTAAGTCAGCATTGTGCCTACTATATTCAATCTCGATGCAATTTCTGTGTTTCATCGTCAGTATGAAGCTCCAAGGGTTACAGTAAACACCCAGTGATGCGTCGCAATCTAATACAGGCCTCTCAGGAAAGGCACGTATACAGACTGTTTGAATCATTACTCCCCCTGGACGTAAGTCGGCATTGTGCCTACTATATTCAATCCCGATGCAATTTCTGTGTTTCATCGTCAATATGAAGCTCCAAGGGTTACAGTAAACACCCAGTGGTGCGTCGCAATCTAATACAGGCCTCTCAGGAAAGGCACGTATACAGACTGTTTGAATCATTACTCCCCCTGGACGTAAGTCGGCATTGTGCCTACTATATTCAATCCCGATGCAATTTCTGTGTTTCATCGTCAGTATGAAGCTCCAAGGGTTACAGTAAACACCCAGTGGTGCGTCGCAATCTAATACTGGAATCTCAGGAAAGGCACGTATACAACTGTATGAAGCATTGCCCCCCTATACGTAAGTCGGCATTGTACCTACTATATTAGATCCCGATGCAATTTCTGTGTTTCATCGTCAATATGAAGCTCCAAGGGTTACAGTAAACTCCCAGTGGTGCGTCGCAATCTAATACTGGCCTCTCAGTAACGGCACATATACAGACTGTTTGAAGCATTACTCCCCCTGGACGTAAGTCAGTATTGTGCCTACTATATTCAATCTCGATGCAATTTCTGTGTTTCATCGTCAATATGAAGCTCCAAGGGTTACAGTAAACTCCCAGTGGTTCGTCGCAGTCTAATACTGGCCTCTCAGGAAAGGCACGTATACAGACTGTTTGAAGCATTGCTCCCCCTGGACGTAAGTCGGCATTGTGCCTACTATATTCAATCCCGATGCAATTTCTGTGTTTCATCGTCAATATGTAGCTCCAAGGGTTACAGTAAACACCCAGTGGTGCGTCGCAATCAAATACTGGCCCCTCAGTACCGGCACATATACAGACTGTTTGAAGCATTCCTCCTCCTGGACGTAAGTCGGCCTTCTGCCTACTGTATTCAATCCCGATGCAATTTCTGTGTTTCATCGTCAATATGAAACTCCAAGGGTTACAGTAAACATCCAGTGGTGCGTCGCTATCTAATACTGACCTCACAGTGACGGCACGTATACAGACTGTTTGAAGCATTGCTCCCCCTGGACGTAAGTCGGCAATGTGCCTACTATATTCAATCCCGATGCAATTTCTGTGTTTCATCGCCAATATGAAGCTCCAAGGGTTACAGTAAACACCCAGTGGTGCGTCGCAATCTAATACTGGCCTCTCAGTAACGGCACATATACAGACTAATTGAAGCATTACTCCCCCTGGACGTAAGTCGGCATTGCGCCTGCTATATTCAATCCCGATGCAATTTCTGTGTTTCATCGTCAATATGAAGCTCCAAGGGTTACAGTAAACACCCAGCGGTGCGTCGCAATCTAATACTGGCCTCTCAGGAAAGGCACGTATACAGACTGTTTGAATAATTACTCCCCCTGGACGTAAGTCGGCATTGTGACTACTATATTCAATCCCGATGCAATTTCTGTGTTTCATCGTCAATATGAAGCTCCAAGGGTTACAGTAAACACCCAGTGGTGCGTCGCAATCTAATACTGGCCTTTCAGGAAAGGCACGTATACAGACTGTTTGAAGCACTGCTCGCCCTGAACGAAAGTCGGCATTGTGCCTACTATATTCAATCCCGATGCAATTTCTGTGTATCATCGTCAATATGAAGCTGCAAGGGTTACATTAAACTCCCAGTGGTGCGTCGCAATCTAATACTGGCCTCTCAGTAACGGCACATATACAGACTGTTTGAAGCAGTGCTGCCCCTGGACGTAAGTCGGCATTGTGCCTACTATATTCAATCCCGATGCAATATCTGTGTTTCATCGTCAATATGAAGCTCCAAGGGTGGCAGTAAACACCCAGTGATGCGACGCAATCTAATACTAGCCCCTCAGGAAAGGCACGTATACAACTGTATGAAGCATTGCTCTCCCTGGACGTAAGTCGGCATTGTGCCTACTATATTCAATCCCGATGCAATTTCTGTGTTTCATCGTCAATATGAAGCTCCAAGGGTTACAGTAAACACCCAGTGGTGCGTCGCAATCTAATACTGGCCTTTCAGGAGAGGCACGTATACAGACTGTTTGAAGCATTGCTCCCCCTGAACGAAAGTCAGCATTGTGCCTACTATATTCAATCCCGATCCAATTTCTGTGATTCATCGTGAATATGAAGCTCCAAGGGTAACAGTAAACAGCCAGTGCTGCGTCGCAATCTAATACTGGCCTCTCAGGAAAGCCATGTATACAGACTGTTTGAAGCATTGCTCCCCCTGGATGTGAGTCGGCATTGTACCTACTATATTCAATCCCGATGCAATTTCTGTGTTTCATCGTCAATATGAAGCTGCAAGGGTTACATTAAACTCCCAGTGGTGCGTCGCAATCTAATACTGGATTCTCAGTAACGGCACATATACAGACTGTTTGAAGCATTACTCCCCCTGGACGTAAGTCAGCATTGTGCCTACTATATTCAATCTCGATGCAATTTCTGTGTTTCATCGTCAGTATGAAGCTCCAAGGGTTACAGTAAACACCCAGTGGTGCATCGCAATCTAATACAGGCCTCTCAGGAAAGGCACGTATACAGACTGTTTGAATCATTACTCCCCCTGGACGTAAGTCGGCATTGTGCCTACTATATTCAATCCCGATGCAATTTCTGTGTTTCATCGTCAATATGAAGCTCCAAGGGTTACAGTAAACACCCAGTGGTGCGTCGCAATCTAATACAGGCCTCTCAGGAAAGGCACGTATACAGACTGTTTGAATCATTACTCCCCCTGGACGTAAGTCGGCATTGTGCCTACTATATTCAATCCCGATGCAATTTCTGTGTTTCATCGTCAGTATGAAGCTCCAAGGGTTACAGTAAACACCCAGTGGTGCGTCGCAATCTAATACTGGAATCTCAGGAAAGGCACGTATACAACTGTATGAAGCATTGCCCCCCTATACGTAAGTCGGCATTGTACCTACTATATTCAATCCCGATGCAATTTCTGTGTTTCATCGTCAATATGAAGCTCCAAGGGTTACAGTAAACTCCCAGTGGTGCGTCGCAATCTAATACTGGCCTCTCAGTAACGGCACATATACAGACTGTTTGAAGCATTACTCCCCCTGGACGTAAGTCAGTATTGTGCCTACTATATTCAATCTCGATGCAATTTCTGTGTTTCATCGTCAATATGAAGCTCCAAGGGTTACAGTAAACTCCCAGTGGTTCGTCGCAGTCTAATACTGGCCTCTCAGGAAAGGCACGTATACAGACTGTTTGAAGCATTGCTCCCCCTGGACGTAAGTCGGCATTGTGCCTACTATATTCAATCCCGATGCAATTTCTGTGTTTCATCGTCAATATGTAGCTCCAAGGGTTACAGTAAACACCCAGTGGTGCGACGCAATCAAATACTGGCCCCTCAGTACCGGCACATATACAGACTGTTTGAAGCATTCCTCCTCCTGGACGTAAGTCGGCCTTCTGCCTACTGTATTCAATCCCGATGCAATTTCTGTGTTTCATCGTCAATATGAAACTCCAAGGGTTACAGTAAACATCCAGTGGTGCGTCGCTATCTAATACTGACCTCACAGTGACGGCACGTATACAGACTGTTTGAAGCATTGCTCCCCCTGGACGTAAGTCGGCAATGTGCCTACTATATTCAATCCCGATGCAATTTCTGTGTTTCATCGCCAATATGAAGCTCCAAGGGTTACAGTAAACACCCAGTGGTGCGTCGCAATCTAATACTGGCCTCTCAGTAACGGCACATATACAGACTAATTGAAGCATTACTCCCCCTGGACGTAAGTCGGCATTGCGCCTGCTATATTCAATCCCGATGCAATTTCTGTGTTTCATCGTCAATATGAAGCTCCAAGGGTAACAGTAAACACCCAGCGGTGCGTCGCAATCTAATACTGGCCTCTCAGGAAAGGCACGTATACAGACTGTTTGAATAATTACTCCCCCTGGACGTAAGTCGGCATTGTGACTACTATATTCAATCCCGATGCAATTTCTGTGTTTCATCGTCAATATGAAGCTCCAAGGGTTACAGTAAACACCCAGTGGTGCGTCGCAATCTAATACTGGCCTTTCAGGAAAGGCACGTATACAGACTGTTTGAAGCACTGCTCGCCCTGAACGAAAGTCGGCATTGTGCCTACTATATTCAATCCCGATGCAATTTCTGTGTATCATCGTCAATATGAAGCTGCAAGGGTTACATTAAACTCCCAGTGGTGCGTCGCAATCTAATACTGGCCTCTCAGTAACGGCACATATACAGACTGTTTGAAGCAGTGCTGCCCCTGGACGTAAGTCGGCATTGTGCCTACTATATTCAATCCCGATGCAATATCTGTGTTTCATCGTCAATATGAAGCTCCAAGGGTGGCAGTAAACACCCAGTGATGCGACGCAATCTAATACTAGCCCCTCAGGAAAGGCACGTATACAACTGTATGAAGCATTGCTCTCCCTGGACGTAAGTCGGCATTGTGCCTACTATATTCAATCCCGATGCAATTTCTGTGTTTCATCGTCAATATGAAGCTCCAAGGGTTACAGTAAACACCCAGTGGTGCGTCGCAATCTAATACTGGCCTTTCAGGAGAGGCACGTATACAGACTGTTTGAAGCATTGCTCCCCCTGAACGAAAGTCAGCATTGTGCCTACTATATTCAATCCCGATCCAATTTCTGTGATTCATCGTGAATATGAAGCTCCAAGGGTAACAGTAAACAGCCAGTGCTGCGTCGCAATCTAATACTGGCCTCTCAGGAAAGCCATGTATACAGACTGTTTGAAGCATTGCTCCCCCTGGATGTGAGTCGGCATTGTACCTACTATATTCAATCCCGATGCAATTTCTGTGTTTCATCGTCAATATGAAGCTGCAAGGGTTACATTAAACTCCCAGTGGTGCGTCGCAATCTAATACTGGATTCTCAGTAACGGCACATATACAGACTGTTTGAAGCATTACTCCCCCTGGACGTAAGTCAGCATTGTGCCTACTATATTCAATCTCGATGCAATTTCTGTGTTTCATCGTCAGTATGAAGCTCCAAGGGTTACAGTAAACACCCAGTGGTGCATCGCAATCTAATACAGGCCTCTCAGGAAAGGCACGTATACAGACTGTTTGAATCATTACTCCCCCTGGACGTAAGTCGGCATTGTGCCTACTATATTCAATCCCGATGCAATTTCTGTGTTTCATCGTCAATATGAAGCTCCAAGGGTTACAGTAAACACCCAGTGGTGCGTCGCAATCTAATACAGGCCTCTCAGGAAAGGCACGTATACAGACTGTTTGAATCATTACTCCCCCTGGACGTAAGTCGGCATTGTGCCTACTATATTCAATCCCGATGCAATTTCTGTGTTTCATCGTCAGTATGAAGCTCCAAGGGTTACAGTAAACACCCAGTGGTGCGTCGCAATCTAATACTGGAATCTCAGGAAAGGCACGTATACAACTGTATGAAGCATTGCCCCCCTATACGTAAGTCGGCATTGTACCTACTATATTCAATCCCGATGCAATTTCTGTGTTTCATCGTCAATATGAAGCTCCAAGGGTTACAGTAAACTCCCAGTGGTGCGTCGCAATCTAATACTGGCCTCTCAGTAACGGCACATATACAGACTGTTTGAAGCATTACTCCCCCTGGACGTAAGTCAGTATTGTGCCTACTATATTCAATCTCGATGCAATTTCTGTGTTTCATCGTCAATATGAAGCTCCAAGGGTTACAGTAAACTCCCAGTGGTTCGTCGCAGTCTAATACTGGCCTCTCAGGAAAGGCACGTATACAGACTGTTTGAAGCATTGCTCCCCCTGGACGTAAGTCGGCATTTTGCCTACTATATTCAATCCCGATGCAATTTCTGTGTTTCATCGTCAATATGTAGCTCCAAGGGTTACAGTAAACACCCAGTGGTGCGACGCAATCAAATACTGGCCCCTCAGTACCGGCACATATACAGACTGTTTGAAGCATTCCTCCTCCTGGACGTAAGTCGGCCTTCTGCCTACTGTATTCAATCCCGATGCAATTTCTGTGTTTCATCGTCAATATGAAACTCCAAGGGTTACAGTAAACATCCAGTGGTGCGTCGCTATCTAATACTGACCTCACAGTGACGGCACGTATACAGACTGTTTGAAGCATTGCTCCCCCTGGACGTAAGTCGGCAATGTGCCTACTATATTCAATCCCGATGCAATTTCTGTGTTTCATCGCCAATATGAATCTCCAAGGGTTACAGTAAACACCCAGTGGTGCGTCGCAATCTAATACTGGCCTCTCAGTAACGGCACATATACAGACTAATTGAAGCATTACTCCCCCTGGACGTAAGTCGGCATTGCGCCTGCTATATTCAATCCCGATGCAATTTCTGTGTTTCATCGTCAATATGAAGCTCCAAGGGTAACAGTAAACACCCAGCGGTGCGTCGCAATCTAATACTGGCCTCTCAGGAAAGGCACGTATACAGACTGTTTGAATAATTACTCCCCCTGGACGTAAGTCGGCATTGTGACTACTATATTCAATCCCGATGCAATTTCTGTGTTTCATCGTCAATATGAAGCTCCAAGGGTTACAGTAAACACCCAGTGGTGCGTCGCAATCTAATACTGGCCTTTCAGGAAAGGCACGTATACAGACTGTTTGAAGCATTGCTCCCCCTGGACGTAAGTCGGCATTGTACCCACTATATTCAATCCCGATGCAATTTCTGTGTTTCATCGTCAATATGAAGCTCCAAGGGTTACAGTAAATTTCCAGTGGTGCGTCGCAATCTAATACTGACCTCACAGTAACGGCACGTATACAGACTGTTTGAAGCATTGCTTCCCCTGGACGTAAGTCGGCATTGTGCCTACTATATTCAATCCCGATGCAATTTCTGTGTTTCATCGTCATTATGAAGCTCCAAGTGTTACAGTAAACTCCCAGTTGTTCGTCGCAGTCTAATACTGGCCTCTCAGGAAAGGCACGTATACAGACTGTTTGAAGCATTGCTCCCACTGGACGTAAGTCGGCATTGTGCCTACTATATTCAATCCCGATGCAATTTCTGTGTTTCATCGTCATTATGAAGCTCCAAGGGTTACAGTAAACACCCAGTGGTGCGTCGCAATCTAATACTGGCCTCTCTGTAACGGCACGTATACAGACTGTTTGAAGCATTGCTGCCCCTGGACGTAAGTCGGCATTGTGCCTACTATATTCAATCCCAATGCAATTTCTGTGTTTCATCGTCAATATGAAGCTCCAAGGGTGGCAGTAAACACCCAGTGATGCGTCGCAATCTAATACTGGCCTCTCAGATTAGGCACGTATACAGACTGTTTGAATCATTACTCCCCCTGGACGTAATGCGGCATTGTGCCTACTATATTCAATCCCGATGCAATTTCTGTGTTTCATCGTCAATATGAAGCTCCAGGGGTTACAGTTAACACCCAGTGGTGCGTTGCAATCTAATACTGGAATATCAGGAAAGGCACGTATACAACTGTATGAAGCATTGCTCTCCCTGGACGTAAGTCGGCATTGTGCCTACTATATTCAATCCCGATGCTATTTCTGTGTTTCATCGTCAGTATGAAGCTCCAAGGGTTACAGTAAACATCCAGTGGTGCGTCGCAATCTAACACTGACCTCACAGTAACGGCCCGTATACAGACTGTTTGAAGCATTGCTCCCCCTGGACGTAAGTCGGCATTGTGCCTACTATACTCAATCCCGGTGCAATTTCTGTGTTTCATCGTCAATATGAAGCTCCAAGGGTTACAGTAAACACCCAGTGGTGCATCGCAATCTAATACTGGCCTCTCAGTAACGGCACATATACAGACTGTTTGAAGCATTACTCCCCCTGGACGTAAGTCGGCATTGTGCCTACTATATTCAATCCCGATGCAATTTCTGTGTTTCATCGTCATTATGAAGCTGCAGGGGTTACAGTAAACTCCCAGTGCTGCGTCGCAATCTAATACTGGAACCTCAGGAAAGGCACGTATACAACTGTATGAAGCATTGCCCCCCTATACGTAAGTCGGCATTGTACATACTATATTCAATCCCGATGCAATTTCTGTGTTTCATCGTCAATATGAAGCTCCAAGGGTTACAGTAAACACCCAGTGGTGCATCGCAATCTAATACTGGCCTCTCAGTAACGGCACATATACAGACTGTTTGAAGCATTACTCCCCCTGGACGTAAGTCGGCATTGTGCCTACTATATTCAATCCCGATGCAATTTCTGTGTTTCATCGTCATTATGAAGCTCCAGGGGTTACAGTAAACTCCCAGTGCTGCGTCGCAATCTAATACTGGAACCTCAGGAAAGGCACGTATACAACTGTATGAAGCATTGCCCCCCTATACGTAAGTCGGCATTGTACATACTATATTCAATCCCGATGCAATTTCTGTGTTTCATCGTCAATATGAAGCTCCAAGGGTTACAGTAAACTCCCAGTGGTTCGTCGCAGTCTAATACTGGCCTCTCAGGAAATGCACGTATACAGACTGTTTGAAGCATTGCTCCCCCTGGCCGTAAGTCGGCATTGTGCCTACTATATTCAATCCCGATGCAATTTCTGTGTTTCATCGTCAATATGAAGCTCCAAGAGTTACATTAAACACCCAGTGGTGCGTCGCAATCTAATACTGGCCCCTCAGTACCGGCACATATACAGACTGTTTGAAGCATTCCTCCCCCTGGACGTAAGTCGGCATTGTGCCTACTATATTCAATCCCGATGCAATTTCTGTGTTTCATCGTCAATATGAAGCTCCAAGGGTTACAGTAAACACCCAGTGGTGCGTCGCAATCTAATACTGGCCTTTCAGGAAAGGCACGTATACAGACTGTTTGAAGCATTGCTCCCCCTGAACGAAAGTCAGCATTGTGCCTATTATATTCAATCCCGATGCAATTTCTGTGATTCATCGTCAATATGAAGCTCCAAGGGTTACAGTAAACAGCCAGTGCTGCGTCGCAATCTAATACTGGCCTCTCAGGAAAGCCATGTATACAGACTGTTTGAAGCATTGCTCCCCCTGGATGTGAGTCGGCATTGTACCTACTATATTCAATCCCGATGCAATTTCTGTGTTTCATCGTCAATATGAAGCTGCAAGGGTTACATTAAACTCCCAGTGGTGCGTCGCAATCTAATACTGGCCTCTCAGTAACGGCACATATACAGACTGTTTGAAGCAGTGCTGCCCCTGGACGTAAGTCGGCATTGTGCCTACTATATTCAATCCCGATGCAATTTCTGTGTTTCATCGTCAATATGAAGCTCCAAGGGTTACAGTAAACACCCAGTGGTGCGTCGCAAACTAATACTGGCCTCTCAGGAAAGGCACGTATACAGACTGTTTGAATCATTACTCCCCCTGGACGTAAGTCGGCATTGTGCCTACTATATTCAATCCCGATGCAATTTCTGTGTTTCATCGTCAGTATGAAGCTCCAAGGGTTACAGTAAACACCCAGTGGTGCGTCGCAATCTAACACTGGAATCTCAGGAAAGGCACATATACAACTGTATGAAGCATTGCCCCCCTATACGTAAGTCGGCATTGTACCTACTATATTCAATCCCGATGCAATTTCTGTGTTTCATCGTCAATATGAAGCTCCAAGGGTTACAGTAAACTCCCAGTGGTGCGTCGCAATCTAATACTGGCCTCTCAGTAACGGCACATATACAGACTGTTTGAAGCATTACTCCCCCTGGACGTAAGTCAGCATTGTGCCTACTATATTCAATCTCGATGCAATTTCTGTGTTTCATCGTCAATATGAAGCTCCAAGGGTTACAGTAAACTCCCAGTGGTTCGTCGCAGTCTAATACTGGCCTCTCAGGAAAGGCACGTATACAGACTGTTTGAAGCATTGCTCCCCCTGGACGTAAGTCGGCATTGTGCCTACTATATTCAATCCCGATGCAATTTCTGTTTTTCATCGTCAATATGTAGCTCCAAGGGTTACAGTAAACACCCAGTGGTGCGTCGCAATCAAATACTGGCCCCTCAGTACCGGCACATATACAGACTGTTTGAAGCATTCCTCCCCCTGGACGTAAGTCGGCCTTCTGCCTACTGTATTCAATCCCGATGCAATTTCTGTGTTTCATCGTCAATATGAAACTCCAAGGGTTACAGTAAACATCCAGTGGTGCGTCGCTATCTAATACTGACCTCACAGTGACGGCACGTATACAGACTGTTTGAAGCATTGCTCCCCCTGGACGTAAGTCGGCAATGTGCCTACTATATTCAATCCCGATGCAATTTCTGTGTTTCATCGCCAATATGAAGCTCCAAGGGTTACAGTAAACACCCAGTGGTGCGTCGCAATCTAATACTGGCCTCTCAGTAACGGCACATATACAGACTAATTGAAGCATTACTCCCCCTGGACGTAAGTCGGCATTGCGCCTGCTATATTCAATCCCGATGCAATTTCTGTGTTTCATCGTCAATATGAAGCTCCAAGGGTTACAGTAAACACCCAGCGGTGCGTCGCAATCTAATACTGGCCTCTCAGGAAAGGCACGTATACAGACTGTTTGAATAATTACTCCCCCTGGATGTAAGTCGGCATTGTGCCTACTATATTCAATCCCGATGCAATTTCTGTGTTTCATCGTCAATATGAAGCTCCAAGGGTTACAGTAAACACCCAGTGGTGCGTCGCAATCTAATACTGGCCTTTCAGGAAAGGCACGTATACAGACTGTTTGAAGCATTGCTCGCCCTGAACGAAAGTCGGCATTGTGCCTACTATATTCAATCCCGATGCAATTTCTGTGTTTCATCGTCAATATGAAGCTGCAAGGGTTACATTAAACTCCCAGTGGTGTGTCGCAATCTAATACTGGCCTCTCAGTAACGGCACGTATACAGACTGTATGAAGCACTGCTGTCCCTGGACGTAAGTCGGCATTGTGCCTATTATATTCAATCCCGATGCTATTTCTGTGTTTCATCGTCAGTATGAAGCTCCAAGGGTTACAGTAAACATCCAGTGGTGCGTCGCAATCTAACACTGACCTCACAGTAACGGCACGTATACAGACTGTTTGAAGCATTGCTCCCCCTGGACGTAAGTCGGCATTGTGCCTGCTATATTCAATCCCGATGCAATTTCTGTGTTTCATCGTCAATATGAAGCTCCAAGGGTTACAGTAAACACCCAGTGGTGCGTCGCAATCTAATACTAGCCTCTCAGTAACGGCACATATACAGACTGTTTGAAGCATTACTCCCCCTGGACGTAAGTCGGCATTGTGCCTACTATATTCAATCCCGATGCAATTTCTATGTTTCATCGTCATTATGAAGCTCCAGGGGTTACAGTAAACACCCAGTGGTGCGTCGCAATCTAATACTGGAATCTCAGGAAAGGCACGTATACAACTGTATTAAGCATTGCTCCCCCTATACGTAAGTCGGCATTGTGCCTACTATATTAAATCCCGATGCAATTTCTGTGTTTCATCGTCAATATGAAGCTCCAAGGGTTACAGTAAACACCTAGTGGTGCGTCGCAATCTAATACTGGCCTCTCAGGACAGGCACGTATACAGACTGTTTGAATCATTACTCCCCCTGGACGTAAGTCGGCATTGTGCCTACTATATTCAATCCCGATGCAATTTCTAAGTTTCATCGTCAATATGAAGCTCAAAGGGTTACAGTAAACACCTAGTGGTGCGTCGCAATCTAATACTGGCCTCTCAGGAAAGGCACATATACAGACTGTTTGAAGCTTTGCTCCCCCTGAACGAAAGTCGGCATTGTGCCTACTATAATCAATCCCGGTGCAATTTCTGTGTTTCATCGTCAATATGAAGCTCCAAAGGTTACAGGAAACAGCCAGTGCTGCTTCGCAATCTAATACTGGCCTCTCAGGAAAGGCATGTATACAGACTGTTTGAGGCATTGCTCCCCCTGGACGTAAGTCGGCATTGTACCTACTATATTCAATGCAGATGCAATTTCTGTGTTTCATCGTCAATATGAAGCTCCAAGGGTTACAGTAAACTCCCAGTGGAGCGTCGCAATCTAATACTGGCCTCTCAGTAACGGCACATATACGAACTGTTTGAAGCATTACTCCCCCTGGACGTAAGTCAGCATTGTGCTTACTATATTCAATCTCGATGCTATTTCTGTGTTTCATCGTCAATATGAAGCTCCAAGGGTTACAGTAAACTCCCAGTGGTTCGTTGAGTCTAATACTGGCCTCTCAGGAAAGGCACGTATACAGACTGTTTGAAGCATTGCTCCCCCTGAACGAAAGTCGGCATTGTGCCTACTACATTCAATCCCGAAGCAATTTCTGTGTTTCATCGTCAATATGAAGCTCCAAGGGTTACAGTAAACTCCCAGTGCTGCGTCGCAATCTAATACTGGCCTCTCAGGAAAGGCACGTATACAGACTGTTTGAAGCATTACTCCCCCTGTACGTAAGTCGGCATTGTGCCTACTATATTCAATCCCGATGCAATTTCTGTGTTTCATCGTCATTATGAAGCTCCAGGGGTTACAGTAAACTCCCAGTGCTGCGTCGCAATCTAATACGGGAACCTCAGGAAAGGCACGTATACAACTGTATGAAGCATTGCCCCCCTATACGTAAGTCGGCATTGTACATACTATATTCAATCCCGATGCAATTTCTGTGTTTCATCGTCAATATGAAGCTCCAAGGGTTACAGTAAACTCCCAGTGGTGCGTCGCAATCTAATACTGGCCTCTCAGTAACGGCACATATACAGACTGTTTGAAGCATTACTCCACCTGGACGTAAGTCAGCATTGTGCCTACTATATTCAATCTCGATGCAATTTCTGTGTTTCATCGTCAATATGAAGCTCCAAGGGTTACAGTAAACTCCCAGTGGTTCGTCGCAGTCTAATATAGGCCTCTCAGGAAAGGCACGTATACAGACTGTTTGAAGCATTGCTCCCCCTGGACGTAAGTCGGCATTGTGCCTACTATATTCAATCCCGATGCAATTTCTGTGTTTCATCGTCAATATGAAGCTCGGAGAGTTACAGTAAACACCCAGTGGTGCGTCGCAATCTAATACTGGCCCCTCAGTACCGGCACATATACAGACTGTTTGAAGCATTCCTCCCCCTGGACGTAAGTCGGCCTTCTGCCTACTGTATTCAATCCCGATGCAATTTCTGTGTTTCATCGTCAATATGAAGCTCCAAGGGTTACAGTAAACACCCAGTGGTGCGTCGCAATCTAATACTGGCCTCTCAGGAAAGGCACGAATACAGACTGTTTGAATCATTACTCCCCCTGGACGTAAGTCGGCATTGTGCCTACTATATTCAATCCCGATGCAATTTCTGTGTTTCATCGTCAATATGAAGCTCCAAGGGTTACAGTAAACACTTAGTGGTGCGTCGCAACCTAATACTGGCCTTTCAGGAAAGGCACGTATACAGACTGTTTGAAGCATTGCTCCCCCTGAACGAATGTCGGCATTGTGCCAACTATATTCAATCCCGATGCAATTTCTGTGATTCATCGTCATTATGAAGCTCCAAGGGTTACAGTAAACAGCCAGTGCTGCGTCGCAATCTAATACTGGCCTCTCAGGAAAGCCATGTATACAGACTGTTTGAAGCATTGCTCCCCCTGGACGTGAGTCGGCATTGTACCTACTATATTCAATCCCGATGCAATTTCTGTGTTTCATCGTCAATATGAAGCTTCAAGGGTTACATTAAACTCCCAGTGGTGCGTCGCAATCTAATACTGGCCTCTCAGTGACGGCACATGTACAGACTGTTTGAAGCATTACTCCCCCTGGACGTAAGTCGGCATTGTGCCTACTATATTCAATCCCGATGCAATTTCTGTGTTTCATCGTCATTATGAAGCTCCAGGGGTTACAGTAAACACCCAGTGGTGCGTCGCAATCTAATACTGGAATCTCAGGAAAGGCACGTATACAACTGTATGAAGCATTGCTCCCCCTATACGTAAGTCGGCATTGTGCCTACTATATTAAATCCCGATGCAATTTCTGTGTTTCATCGTCAATATGAAGCTCCAAGTGTTACAGTAAACACCCAGTGGTGCGTCGCAATCTAATACTGGCCACTCAGGAGAGGCACGTATACAGACTGTTTGAATCATTACTCCCCCTGGACGTAAGTCGGCATTGTGCCTACTATATTCAATCCCGATGCAATTTCTATGTTTCATCGTCAATATGAAGCTCAAAGGGTTACAGTAAACAATCAGTGGTGCGTCGCAATCTAATACTGGCCTCTCAGGAAAGGCATGTATACAGACTGTTTGAAGCATTGCTCCCCCTGGACGAAAGTCGGCATTGTGCCTACTATATTCAATCCCGATGCAATTTCTGTGTTTCATCGTCACTATGAAGCTCCAAGGGTTACAGTAAACAGCCAGTGCTGCGTCGCAATCTAATACTGCCCTCTGAGGAAAGGCATGTATACAGACTGTTTGAAGCATTGCTCCCCCTGGACGTAAGTCGGTATTGTACCTACTATATTCAATCCCGATGCAATTTCTATGTTTCATCGTCAATATGAAGCTCCAAGGGTTACAGTAAACTCCCAGTGGAGCGTCGCAATCTAATACTGGCCTTTCAGTAACGGCACATATACAGACTGTTTGAAGCATTACTCCCCCTGGACGTAAGTCAGCATTGTGCCTACTATATTCAATCTCGATGCTATTTCTGTGTTTCATCGTCAATATGAAGCTCCAAGGGTTACAGTAAACTCCCAGTGGTTCGTTGCAGTCTAATACTGGCCTCTCAGGAATGGCACGTATACAGACTGTTTGAAGCATTGCTCCCCCTGAACGAAAGTCGGCATTGAGCCTACTATATTCAATCCCGATGCAATTTCTGTGTTTCATCGTCAATATGAAGCTCCAAGGGTTACAGTAAACTCCCAGTGCTGCGTCGCAATCTAATACTGGCCTCTCAGGAAAGGCACGTATACAGACTGTTTGAAGCATTGCTCCCCCTGAACGAAAGTCGGCATTGTGCCTACTATATTCAATCCCGATGCAATTTCTGTGTTTCATCGTCACTATGAAGCTCCAAGGGTTACAGTAAACAGCCAGTGCTGCGTCGCAATCTAATACTGCCCTCTGAGGAAAGGCATGTATACAGACTGTTTGAAGCATTGCTCCCCCTGGACGTAAGTCGGTATTGTACCTACTATATTCAATCCCGATGCAATTTCTATGTTTCATCGTCAATATGAAGCTCCAAGGGTTACAGTAAACTCCCAGTGGAGCGTCGCAATCTAATACTGGCCTTTCAGTAACGGCACATATACAGACTGTTTGAAGCATTACTCCCCCTGGACGTAAGTCAGCATTGTGCCTACTATATTCAATCTCGATGCTATTTCTGTGTTTCATCGTCAATATGAAGCTCCAAGGGTTACAGTAAACTCCCAGTGGTTCGTTGCAGTCTAATACTGGCCTCTCAGGAATGGCACGTATACAGACTGTTTGAAGCATTGCTCCCCCTGAACGAAAGTCGGCATTGAGCCTACTATATTCAATCCCGATGCAATTTCTGTGTTTCATCGTCAATATGAAGCTCCAAGGGTTACAGTAAACTCCCAGTGCTGCGTCGCAATCTAATACTGGCCTCTCAGGAAAGGCACGTATACAGACTGTTTGAAGCATTGCTCCTCCTGGACGTAAGTCGGCATTGTACCTACTATATTCATTCCCGATGCAATTTCTGTGTTTCATCGTCAATATGAGGCTCCAAGGGTTACAGTAAACATCCAGTGGTGCGTCGCAATCTAATACTGACCTCACAGTAACGGCACGTATACAGACTGTTTGAAGCATTGCTTTCCCTGGACGTAAGTCGGCATTGTGCCTACTTTATGAAATCCCGATGCAATTTCTGTGTTTCATCGTCAATATGAAGCTCCAAGGGTTACAGTAAACACCCAGTGGTGCGTCGCAATCTAATACTGGCCTCTCTGTAACGGCACGTATACAGACTGTTTGAAGCATTGCCCTTCCTGGACGTAAGTCAGCTTTGTGCCTACTATATTCAATCCCGATGCAATTTCTGTGTTTCATCGTCAATATGATGCTCCAAGGGTTACAGTAAACACCCAGTGGTGCGTCGCAGTCTAATACTGGTCTCTCAGGAAAGGCACGTATACAGACTGTTTGAAGCTTTACTCCCCCTGGATGTAAGTCGGCTTTGTGCCTACTATATGCAATCCCGATGGAATTTCTGTGTTTCATCGTCATTATGAAGCTCCAGGGGTTACAGTAAACTCCCAGTGGTGCGTCGCAATCTAATACTGGAATCTCAGGAAAGGCACGTATACAACCGTATGAAGCATTGCTCCCCCTATACGTAAGTCGGCATTGTGCCTACTATATTCAATCTCGATGCAATTTCTGTGTTTCATCGTCAATATGAAGCTCCAAGGGTTACAGTAAACTCCCAGTTGTTCGTCGCAGTCTAATACTGGCCTCTCAGGAAAGGCACGTATACAGACTTTTTGAAGCATTGCTCCCACTGGACGTAAGTCGGCATTGTGCCTACTATATTCAATCCCGATGCAATTTCTGTGTTTCATCGTCATTATGATGCTCCAGGGGCTACAGTAAACACCCAGTGGTGCGTCGAAATCTAATACCGGAATCTCAGGAAAGGCACGTATACAACTGTATGAAGCATTGCTCCCCCTATACGTATGTCGGCATTGTGCCTACTATATTACATCCCGATGCAATTTCTGTGTTTCATCGTTAGTATGAAGATCCAAGGGTTACAGTAAACACCCAGTGGTGCGTCGCAATCTAATACTGGCCTCTCAGTAACGGCACATATACAGACTGTTTGAAGCATTACTCCTCCTGGACGTAAGTCGGCATTGTGCCTACTATATTCAATCCCGATGCAATTTCTGTGTTTCATCGTCAATATGAAGCTCCAAGGGTTACAGTAAACACCCAGTGGTGCGTCGCAATCTAATACTGGCCTCTCTGTAACGGCACGTATACAGACTGTTTGAAGCATTGCTGCCCCTGGACGTAAGTCGGCATTGTGCCTACTATATTCAATCCCGATGCAATTTCTGTGTTTCATCGTCAATATGAAGCTCCAAGGGTGGCAGTAAACACCCAGTGATGCGTCGCAATCTAATACTGGCCTCTCAGGATAGGCACGTATACAGACTGTTTGAATCATTACTCCCCCTGGACGTAATGCGGCATTGTGCCTACTATATTCAATCCCGATGCAATTTTGTGTTTCATCGTCAATATGAAGCTCCAGGGGTTACAGTTAACACCCAGTGGTGCGTCGCAATCTAATACTGGAATCTCAGGAAAGGCACGTATACAACTGTATGAAGCATTGCTCTCCCTGGACGTAAGTCGGCATTGTGCCTACTATATTCAATCCCGATGCTATTTCTGTGTTTCATCGTCAGTATGAAGCTCCAAGGGTTACAGTAAACATCCAATGGTGCGTCGCAATCTAACACTGACCACACAGTAACGGCACGTATACAGACTGTTTGAAGCATTGCTCCCCCTGGACGTAAGTTGGCATTGTGCCTACTATATTCAATCCCGGTGCAATTTCTGTGTTTCATCGTCAATATGAAGCTCCAAGGGTTACAGTAAACACCCAGTGGTGCATCGCAATCTAATACTGGCCTCTCAGTTACGGCACATATACAGACTGTTTGAAGCATTACTCCCCCTGGACGTAAGTCGGCATTGTGCCTACTATATTCAATCCCGATGCAATTTCTGTGTTTCATCGTCATTATGAAGCTCCAGGGGTTACAGTAAACATCCAGTGGTGCGTCGCAATCTAATACTGGAATCTCAGGAAAGGCACGTATACAACTGTATGAAGCATTGCTCTCCCTGGACGTAAGTCGGCATTGTGCCTACTATATTCAATCCCGATGCATTTTCTGTGTTTCATCGTCAATATGAAGCTCCAAGGGTTACAGTAAACACCCAGTGGTGCGTCGCAATCTAATACTGGCCTCTCAGGAAAGGCACGTATACAGACTGTTTGAATCATTACTCCCCCTGGACGTAAGTCGGCATTGTGCCTACTATATTCAATCCCGATGCAATTTCTGTGTTTCATCGTCAGTATGAAGCTCCAAGGGTTACAGTAAACTCCCAGTGGTTCGTCGCAGTCTAATACTGAGCTCTCAGGAAAGGCACGTAAACAGACTGTTTGAAGCATTGCTCCCCCTGGACGTAAGTCGGCATTGTGAATACTATATTCAATCCCGATGCAATTTCTGTGTTTCATCGTCAATATGAAGCTCCAAGGGTTACAGTAAACACCCAGTGGTGCGTCGCAATCTAATACTGGCCTCTCAGTAACGGCATATATACAGACTGTTTGAAGCATTCCTCCCCCTGGACGTAAGTCGGCCTTCTGTCTACTGTATTCAATCCCGATGCAATTTCTGTGTTTCATCGTCAATATGAAGCTCCAAGGGTTACAGTAAACATCCAGTGGTGCGTCGCAATCTAATACTGACCTCACAGTAACGGCACGTATACAGACTGTTTGAAGCATTGCTCCCCCTGGACGTAATTCGGCATTGTGCCTACTATATTCAATCCCGATGCAATTTCTGTGTTTCATCGCCAATATGAAGCTCCAAGGTTTACAGTAAACACCCAGTGGTGCGTCGCAATTTAATACTGGCTTCTCAGTAACGGCACGTATACACACTGTTTGAAGCATTGCTCCCCCTCAACGGAAGTCGGCATTGTGCCTACTATATTCAATCCCGATGCAATTTCTGTGTTTCATCGTCAATATGAAGCTACAAGGGTTACAGTAAACAGCCAGTGCTGCGTCGCAATCTAATACTGGCCTCTCAGGAAAGGCATGTATACAGACTGTTTGAAGCATTGCTCCCCCTGGACGTAAGTCGGCATTGTACCTACTATATTCAATCCCGATGCAATTTCTGTGTTTCATCGTCAATATGAAGCTCCAAGGGTTACAGTAAACTCCCAGTGGTGCGTCGCAATCTAATACTGGCCTCTCAGTAACGGCACATATACAGACTGTTTGAAGCATTACTCCCCCTGGACGTAAGTCAGCATTGTGCCTACTATATTCAATCTCGATGCAAAATCTGTGTTTCATCGTCAATATGAAGCTCCAAGGGTTACAGTAAACTCCCAGTGGTTCGTTGCAGTCAAATACTGGCCTCTCAGGAAAGGCACGTATACAGACTGTTTGAAGCATTGCTCCCCCTGGACGTAAGTCGGCATTGTGCCTACTATATTCAATCCCGATGCAATTTCTGTGTTTCATCGTCAATATGAAACTCCAAGGGTTACAGTAAACACCCAGTGGTGCGTCGCAATCTAATACTGGCCTCTCAGTAACGGCACATATACAGACTGAAGCATTCCTCCCCCTGGACGTAAGTCGGCCTTCTGCCTACTATTTTCAATCCCTATGCAATTTCTGTGTTTCATCGTCAATATGAAGCTCCAAGGGTTACAGTAAACATCCAGTGGTGCGTCGCAATCTAATACTGACCTCACAGTAACGGCACGTATACAGACTGTTTGCAGCATTGCTCCCCCTGGACGTAAGTCGGCATTGTACCTACTATATTCAGTCCCGATGCAATTTCTGTGTTTCATCGTCAATATGAAGCTCCAAGGGTTACAGTAAACACCCAGTGGTGCGTCGCAATCTAATACTGGCCTCTCTGTAACGGCACGTATACAGACTGTTTGAAGCATTGCCCCCTGGACGTAAGTCGGTATTGTGCCGACTATATTCAATCCCGATGCAATATCTGTGTTTCATCGTCAATATGAAGCTCCAAGGGTTACAGTAAACACTCAGTGGTGCGTCGCAATCTAATACTGGTCTCTTAGGAAAGGCACGTATACAGATTGTTTGAAGCAATCCTCCCCCTGGACGTAAGTCGGCATTGTGCCTACTATATGCAATCCCGATGGAATTTCTGTGTTTCATCGTCATTATGAAGCTCCAGGGGTTACAGTAAACACCCAGTGGTGCGTCGCAATCTAATACTGGAATCTCAGGAAAGGCACGTATACAACTGTATGGAGCATTGCTCCCCCTATACGTAAATCGGCATTGTACCTACTATATTCAATCCCGATGCAATTTCTGTGTTTCATCGTCAATATGAAGCTCCAAGGGTTACAGTAACCTCCCAGTGGTGGGTCGCAATCTAATACTGGCCTCTCAGTAACGGCACATATACAGACTGTTTGAAGCATTACTCCCCCTGGACGTAAGTCAGCATTGTGCCTACTATATTCAATCTCGATGCAATTTCTGTGTTTCATCGTCAATATGAAGCTCCAAGGGTTACGGTAAACTCCCGGTGGTTCGTCGCAGTCTAATACTGGCCTCTCAGGAAAGGCACGTATACAGACTGTTTGAAGCATTGCTCCCCCTGAACGAAAGTCGGCATTGTGCCCACTATATTCAATCCCGATGCAATTTCTGTGTTTCTTCGTCAATATGAAGCTCCAAGGGTTACAGTAAACAGCCAGTGCTGCGTCGCAATCTAATACTGGACTCTCAGGAAAGGCACGTATACAGACTGTTTGAAGCATTGCTCCCCGTGGATGTAAGTCGGCATTGTACCCACAATATTCATTCCCGATGCTATTTCTGTGTTTCATCGTCAATATGAAGCTCCAAGGGTTACAGTAAACTCCCAGTGGTGCGTCGCAATCTAATACTGGCCTCTCAGTAACGGCACATATACAGACTGTTTGAAGCATTACTCCCCCTGGACGTAAGTCAGCATGGTGCCTACTATATTCAATCTCGATGCAATTTCTGTGTTTCATCGCCAATATGAAGCTCCAAGGGTTACAGTAAACTCCCAGTGGTTCGTCGCACTCTAATATTGGCCTCTCAGGAAAGGCACGTATACAGACTGTTTGAAGCATTGCTCCCCCTGGACGTAAGTCGGCATTGTGCCTACTATATTCAATCCCGATGCAATTTCTGTGTTTCATCGTCAATATGAAGCTCCAAGGGTTACAGTAAACACCCAGTGGTGCGTCGCAATCTAATACTGGCCTCTCAGTAACGGCACATATACAGACTGAAGCATTCCTCCCCCTGGACGTAAGTCGGCCTTCTGCCTACTATTTTCAATCCCTATGCAATTTCTGTGTTTCATCGTCAATATGAAGCTCCAAGGGTTACAGTAAACATCCAGTGGCGCGTCGCAATCTAATACTGACCTCACAGTAACGGCACGTATACAGACTGTTTGAAGCATTGCTCCCCCTGGACGTAAATCGGCATTGTGCCTACTATATTCAGTCCCGATGCAATTTCTGTGTTTCATCGTCAATATGAAGCTCCAAGGGTTACAGTAAACACCCAGTGGTGCGTCGCAATCTAATACTGGCCTCTCTGTAACGGCACGTATACAGACTGTTTGAAGCATTGCCCCCCTGGACGTAAGTCGGTATTGTGCCGACTATATTCAATCCCGATGCAATTTCTGTGTTTCATCGTCAATATGAAGCTCCAAGGGTTACAGTAAACACCCAGTCGTGTGTCGCAGTCTAATACTGGTCTCTTAGGAAAGGCACGTATACAGATTGTTTGAAGCAATCCTCCCCCTGGACGTAAGTCGGCATTGTGCCTACTATATGCAATCCCGATGGAATCTCTGTGTTTCATCGTCATTATGTAGCTCCAGGGGTTACAGTAAACACCCAGTGGTGCGTCGCAATCTAATACTGGAATCTCAGGAAAGGCACGTATACAACTGTATGAAGCATTGCTCCCCCTATACGTAAGTCGGCATTGTACCTACTATATTCAATCCCGATGCAATTTCTGTGTTTCATCGTCAATATGAAGCTCCAAGGGTTACAGTAAACAGCCAGTGCTGCGTCGCAATCTAATACTGGACTCTCAGGATAGGCACGTATACAGACTGTTTGAAGCATTGTTCCCGTGGACGTAAGTCGGCATTGTACCTACTATATTCAATCCCGATGCTATTTCTGTGTTTCATCGTCAATATGAAGCTCCAAGGGTTACAGTAAACTCCCAGTGGTTCGTCGCACTCTAATATTGGCCTCTCAGGAAAGGCACGTATACAAACTGTTTGAAGCATTGCTCCCCCTGGTCGTAAGTCGGCATTGTGCCTACTATATTCAATCCCGATGCAATTTCTGTGTTTCATCGTCAATATGAAACTCCAAGGGTTACAGTAAACACCCAGTGGTGCGTCGCAATCTAATACTGGCCTCTCAGTAACGGCACATATACAGACTGAAGCATTCCTCCCCCTGGACGTAAGTCGGCCTTCTGCCTACTATTTTCAATCCCTATGCAATTTCTGTGTTTCATCGTCAATATGAAGCTCCAAGGGTTACAGTAAACATCCAGTGGTGCGTCGCAATCTAATACTGACCTCACAGTAACGGCACGTATACAGACTGTTTGAAGCATTGCTCCCCCTGGACGTAAGTCGGCATTGTGCCTACAATATTCAATCCCGATGCAATTTCTGTGTTTCATCGTCAATATGAAGCTCCAAGGGTTACAGTAAACACCCAGTGGTGCGTCGCAATCTAATACTGGCCTCTCTGTAACGGCACGTATACAGACTGTTTGAAGCATTGCCCCCCTGGACGTAAGTCGGTATTGTGCCTACTATATTCAATCCCGATGCAATTTCTGTGTTTCATCGTCAATATGAAGCTCCAAGGGTTACAGTAAACATCCAGTGGTGCGTCGCAGTCTAATACTGGACTCTTAGGAAAGGCACGTATACAGATTGTTTGAAGCAATCCTCCCCCTGGACGTAAGTCGGCATTGTGCCTACTATATGCAATCCCGATGGAATTTCTGTGTTTCGTCGTCATTATGAAGCTCCAGGGGTTAAAGTAAACACCCAGTGGTGCGTCGCAATCTAATACTGGAATCTCAGGAAAGGCACGTATACAACTGTATGAAGCATTGCTCCGCCTATACGTAAGTCGGCATTGTACCTAATATATTCAATCCCGATGCAATTTCTGTGTTTCATCGTCAATATGAAGCTCCAAGGGTTACAGTAAACTCCCAGTGGTGGGTCGCAATCTAATACTGGCCTCTCAGTAACGGCACATACACAGACTGATTGAAGCATTACTCCCCCTGGACGTAAGTCAGCATTGTGCCTACTATATTCAATCTCGATGCAATTTCTGTGTTTCATCGTCAATATGTAGCTCCAAGGGTTACAGTAAACTCCCGGTGGTTCGTCGCAGTCTAATACTGGCCTCTCAGGAAAGGCACGTATACAGACTGTTTGAAGCATTGCTCCCCCTGAACGAAAGTCGGCATTGTGCCTACTATATTCAATCCCGATGCAATTTCGGTGTTTCTTCGTCAATATGAAGCTCCAAGGGTTACAGTAAACAGCCAGTGCTGCGTCGCAATCTAATACTGGACTCTCAGGAAAGGCACGTATACAGACTGTTTGAAGCATTGCTCCCCGTGGACGTAAGTCGGCATTGTACCTACTATATTCAATCCCGATGCTATTTCTGTGTTTCATCGTCATTATGAAGCTCCAAGGGTTAAAGTAAACTCCCAGTGGTGCGTCGCAATCTAATACTGGCCTCTCTGTAACGGCACGTATACAGACTGTTTGAAGCATTGCCCCCCTGGACGTAAGTCGGTATTGTGCCTACTATATTCAATCCCGATGCAATTTCTGTGTTTCATCGTCAATATGAAGCTCCAAGGGTTACAGTAAACACCCAGTGGTGCGTCGCAGTCTAATACTGGTCTCTTAGGAAAGGCACGTATACAGATTGTTTGAAGCAATCCTCCCCCTTGACGTAAGTCGGCATTGTGCCTACTATATGCAATCCCGATGGAATTTCTGTGTTTCATCGTCATTATGAAGCTCCAGGGGTTAAAGTAAACACCCAGTGGTGCGTCGCAATCTAATACTGGAATCTTAGGAAAGGCACGTATACAACTGTATGAAGCATTGCTCCCCCTATACGTAAGTCGGCATTGTACCTACTATATTCAATCCCGATGCAATTTCTGTGTTTCATCGTCAATATGAAGCTCCAAGGGTAACAGTAAACTCCCAGTGGTGGGTCGCAATCTAATGCTGGCCTCTCAGTAACGGCACATATACAGACTGTTTGAAGCATTACTCCCCCTGGACGTAAGTCAGCATTGTGCCTACTATATTCAATCTCGATGCAATTTCTGTGTTTCATCGTCAATATGAAGCTCCAAGGGTTACAGTAAACTCCCGGTGGTTCGTCGCAGTCTAATACTGGCCTCTCAGGAAAGGCACCTATACAGACTGTTTGAAGCATTGCTCCCCCTGAACGAAAGTCGGCATTGTGCCTACTATATTCAATCCCGATGCAATTTCTGTGTTTCTTCGTCAATATGAAGCTACAAGGGTTACAGTAAACAGCCAGTGCTGCGTCGCAATCTAATACTGGACTCTCAGGAAAGGCACGTATACAGACTGTTTGAAGCATTGCTCCCCGTGGACGTAAGTCGGCATTGTACCTACTATATTCAATCCCGATGCTATTTCTGTGTTTCATCGTCAATATGAAGCTCCAAGGGTTACAGTAAACTCCCAGTGGTGCGTCGCAATCTAATACTGGCCTCTCAGTAACGGCACATATACAGACTGTTTGAAGCATTACTCCCCCTGGACGTAAGTCAGCATTGTGCCTACTATATTCAATCTCGATGCAATTTCTGTGTTTCATCGCCAATATGAAGCTCCAAGGGTTACAGTTAACTCCCAGTGGTTCGTCGCACTCTAATATTGGCCTCTCAGGAAAGGCACGTATACAGACTGTTTGAAGCATTGCTCCCCCTGGACGTAAGTCGGCATTGTGCCTACTATATTCAATCCCGATGCAATTTCTGTGTTTCATCGTCAATATGAAACTCCAAGGGTTACAGTAAACACCCAGTGGTGCGTCGCAATCTAATACTGGCCTCTCAGTAACGGCACATATACAGACTGAAGCATTCCTCCCCCTGGACGTAAGTCGGCCTTCTGCCTACTTTTTTCAATCCCTATGCAATTTCTGTGTTTCATCGTCAATATGAAGCTCCAAGGGTTACAGTAAACATCCAGTGGTGCGTCGCAATCTAATACTGACCTCACAGTAACGGCACGTATACAGACTGTTTGAAGCATTGCTCCCCCTGAACGAAAGTCGGCATTGTGCCTACTATATTCAATCCCGATGCAATTTCTGTGTTTCATCGTCAATATGAAGCTCCAAGGGTTACAGTAAACACCCAGTGGTGCGTCGCAATCTAATACTGGCCTCTCTGTAACGGCACGTATACAGACTGTTTGAAGCATTGCCCCCCTGGACGTAAGTCGGTATTGTGCCTACTATATTCAATCCCGATGCAATTTCTGTGTTTCATCGTCAATATGAAGCTCCAAGGGTTACAGTAAACACCCAGTGGTGCGTCGCAGTCTAATACTGGTCTCTTAGGAAAGGCACGTATACAGATTGTTTGAAGCAATCCTCCCCCTGGACGTAAGTCGGCATTGTGCCTACTATATGCAATCCCGATGGAATTTCTGTGTTTCATCGTCATTATGAAGCTCCAGGGGTTAAAGTAAACACCCAGTGGTGCGTCGCAATCTAATACTGGAATCTCAGGAAAGGCACGTATACAGACTGTTTGAAGCTTTGCTCCCCCTGAACGAAAGTCGGAATTGTGCCTACTATATTCAATCCCGATGCAATTTCTGTGTTTCTTCGTCAATATGAAGCTACAAGGGTTACAGTAAACAGCCAGTGCTGCGTCGCAATCTAATACTGGACTCTCAGGAAAGGCACGTATACAGACTGTTTGAAGCATTGCTCTCCGTGGACGTAAGTCGGCATTGTACCTACTATATTCAATCCCGATGCTATTTCTGTGTTTCATCGTCAATATGAGGCTCCAAGGGTTACAGTAAACTCCCAGTGGTGCGTCGCAATCTAATACTGGCCTCTCAGTAACGGCACATATACAGACTGTTTGAAGCATTACTCCCCCTGGACGTAAGTCAGCATTGTGCCTACTATATTCAATCTCGATGCAATTTCTGTGTTTCATCGCCAATATGAAGCTCCAAGGGTTACAGTAAACTCCCAGTGGTTCGTCGCACTCTAATATTGGCCTCTCAGGAAAGGCACGTATACAGACTGTTTGAAGCATTGCTCCCCCTGGACGTAAGTCGGCATTGTGCCTACTATATTCAATCCCGATGCAATTTCTGTGTTTCATCGTCAATATGAAACTCCAAGGGTTACAGTAAACACCCAGTGGTGCGTCGCAATCTAATACTGGCCTCTCAGTAACGGCACATATACAGACTGAAGCATTCCTCCCCCTGGACGTAAGTCGGCCTTCTGCCTACTTTTTTCAATCCCTATGCAATTTCTGTGTTTCATCGTCAATATGAAGCTCCAAGGGTTACAGTAAACATCCAGTGGTGCGTCGCAATCTAATACTGACCTCACAGTAACGGCACGTATACAGACTGTTTGAAGCATTGCTCCCCCTGAACGAAAGTCGGCATTGTGCCTACTATATTCAATCCCGATGCAATTTCTGTGTTTCATCGTCAATATGAAGCTCCAAGGGTTACAGTAAACACCCAGTGGTGCGTCGCAATCTAATACTGGCCTCTCTGTAACGGCACGGATACAGACTGTTTGAAGCATTGCCCCCCTGGACGTAAGTCGGTATTGTGCCTACTATATTCAATCCCGATGCAATTTCTGTGTTTCATCGTCAATATGAAGCTCCAAGGGTTACAGTAAACACCCAGTGGTGCGTCGCAGTCTAATACTGGTCTCTTAGGAAAGGCACGTATACAGATTGTTTGAAGCAATCCTCCCCCTGGACGTAAGTCGGCATTGTGCCTACTATATGCAATCCCGATGGAATTTCTGTGTTTCATCGTCATTATGAAGCTCCAGGGGTTAAAGTAAACACCCAGTGGTGCGTCGCAATCTAATACTGGAATCTCAGGAAAGGCACGTATACAACTGTATGAAGCACTGCTCCCCCTATACGTAAGTCGGCATTGTACCTACTATATTCAATCCCGATGCAATTTCTGTGTTTCATCGTCAATATGAAGCTCCAAGGGTTACAGTATACTCCCAGTGGTGGGTCGCAATCTAATACTGGCCTCTCAGTAACGGCACATATACAGACTGTTTGAAGCATTACTCCCCCTGGACGTAAGTCAGCATTGTGCCTACTATATTCAATCTCGATGCAATTTCTGTGTTTCATCGTCAATATGAAGCTCCAAGGGTTACAGTAAACTCCCGGTGGTTCGTCGCAGTCCAATACTGGCCTCTCAGGAAAGGCACGTATACAGACTGTTTGAAGCATTGCTCCCCCTGAACGAAAGTCGGCATTGTGCCTACTATATTCAGTCCCGATGCTATTTCTGTGTTTCATCGTCAATTTGAAGCTCCAAGGCTTACAGTAAACTCCCAGTGGTGCGTCGCAATCTAATACTGGCCTCTCAGTAACGGCACATATACAGACTGTTTGAAGCATTACTCCCCCTGGACGTAAGTCAGCATTGAGCCTACTATATTCAATCTCGATGCAATTTCTGTGTTTCATCGTCAATATGAAGCTCCAAGGGTTACAGTAAACATCCAGTGGTGCGTCGCAATCTAATACTGACCTCACAGTAACGGCACGTATACAGACTGTTTGAAGCATTGCTCTCCCTGGACGTAAGTCGGCATTGTACCTACTATATTCAATCCCGATGCTATTTCTGTGTTTCATCGTCAATATGAAGCTCCAAGGGTTACAGTAAACTCCCAGTGGTGGGTCGCAATCTAATACTGGCCTCTCAGTAACGGCACATATACAGACTGTTTGAAGCATTACTCCCCCTGGACGTAAGTCAGCATTGTGGCTACTATATGCAATCCCGATGGAATTTCTGTGTTTCATCGTCATTATGAAGCTCCAGGGGTTAAAGTAAACACCCAGTGGTGCGTCGCAATCTAATACTGGAATCTCAGGAAAGGCACGTATACAACTGTATGAAGCATTGCTCCCCCTATACGTAAGTCGGCATTGTACCTACTATATTCAATCTCGATGCAATTTCTGTGTTTCATCGCCAATATGAAGCTCCAAGGGTTACAGTAAACTCCCAGTGGTTCGTCGCACTCTAATATTGGCCTCTCAGGAAAGGCACGTATACAGACTGTTTGAAGCATTGCTCCCCCTGGACGTAAGTCGGCATTGTGCCTACTATATTCAATCCCGATGCAATTTCTGTGTTTCATCGTCATTATGAAACTCCAAGGGTTACAGTAAACACCCAGTGGTGCGTCGCAATCTAATACTGGCCTCTCAGTAACGGCACATATACAGACTGAAGCATTCCTCCCCCTGGACGTAAGTCGGCCTTCTGCCTACTATTTTCAATCCCTATGCAATTTCTGTGTTTCATCGTCAATATGAAGCTCCAAGGGTTACAGTAAACATCCAGTGGTGCGTCGCAATCTAATACTGACCTCACAGTAACGGCACGTATACAGACTGTTTGAAGCATTGCTCCCCCTGGACGTAAGTCGGCATTGTGCCTACTATATTCAATCCCGATGCAATTTCTGTGTTTCATCGTCAATATGAAGCTCCAAGGGTTACAGTAAACACCCAGTGGTGCGTCGCAGTCTAATACTGGTCTCTTAGGAAAGGCACGTATACAGATTGTTTGAAGCAATCCTCCCCCTGGACGTAAGTCGGCATTGTGCCTACTATATGCAATCCCGATGGAATTTCTGTGTTTCATCGTCATTATGAAGCTCCAGGGGTTAAAGTAAACACCCAGTGGTGCGTCGCAATCTAATACTGGAATCTCAGGAAAGGCACGTATACAACTGTATGAAGCATTGCTCCCCCTATACGTAAGTCGGCATTGTACCTACTATATTCAATCCCGATGCAATTTCTGTGTTTCATCGTCAATATGAAGCTCCAAGGGTTACAGTATACTCCCAGTGGTGGGTCGCAATCTAATACTGGCCTCTCAGTAACGGCACATATACAGACTGTTTGAAGCATTACTCCCCCTGGACGTAAGTCAGCATTGTGCCTACTATATTCAATCTCGATGCAATTTCTGTGTTTCATCGTCAATATGAAGCTCCAAGGGTTACAGTAAACTCCCAGTGGTTCGTCGCACTCTAATATTGGCCTCTCAGGAAAGGCACGTATACAGACTGTTTGAAGCATTGCTCCCCCTGGACGTAAGTCGGCATTGTGCCTACTATATTCAATCCCGATGCAATTTCTGTGTTTCATCGTCAATATGAAACTCCAAGGGTTTCAGTAAACACCCAGTGGTGCGTCGCAATCTAATACTGGCCTCTCAGTAACGGCACATATACAAACTGAAGCATTCCTCCCCCTGGACGTAAGTCGGCCTTCTGCCTACTATTTTCAATCCCTATGCAATTTCTGTGTTTCATCGTCAATATGAAGCTCCAAGGGTTACAGCAAACACCCAGTGGTGCGTCGCAATCTAATACTGGCCTCTCTGTAACGGCACATATACAGACAGTTTGAAGCATTACTCCCCCTGGACGTAAGTCGGCATTGTGCCTACTATATTCAATCCCGATGCAATTTCTGTGTTTCATCGTCAATATGAAGCTCCAAGGGTTACAGGAAATATCCAGTGGTGCGTCGCAATCTAATACTGACCTCACAGTAACGGCACGTATACAGACTGTTTGAAGCATTGCTCCCCCTGGACGTAAGTCAGCATTGTGCCTACTATATTCAATCCCGATGCAATTTCTGTGTTTCATCGTCAATATGAAGCTCCAAGGGTTACAGTAAACACCCAGTGGTGCGTCGCAATCTAATACTGGCCTCTCAGTAACGGCATATATAAAGACTGTTTGAAGCATTACTCCCCCTGAACGTAAGTCGGCATTGTGCCTACTATTTTCAATCCCGATGCTATTTCTGTGTTTCTTCGTCAATATGAAGCTCCAAGGGTTACAGTAAACAGCCAGTGCTGCGTCGCAATCTAATACTGGCCTCTCAGGAAAGGCACGTATACAGACTGTTTGAAGTATTGCTCCCCGTGGACGTAAGTCGGCATTGTACCTACTATATTCAATCCCAATGCTATTTCTGTGTTTCATCGTCAATATGAAGCTCCAAGGGTTACAGTAAACTCCCAGTGGTGCGTCGCAATCTAATACTGGCCTCTCAGTAACGTCACATATACAGACTCTTTGAAGCATTACTCCCCCTGGACGTAAGTCAGCATTGTGCCCACTATATTCAATCTCGATGCAATTTCTGTGTTTCATCGTCAATATGAAGCTCCAAGGGTTACAGTAAACTCCCAGTGGTTCGTCGCACTCTAATATTGGCCTCTCAGGAAAGGCACGTATACAGACTGTTTGAAGCATTGCTCCCCCTGGACGTAAGTCGTCATTGTGCCTACTATATTCAATCCCGAAGCAATTTCTGTGTTTCATCGTCAATATGACACTCCAAGGGTTACAGTAAACACCCAGTGGTGCGTCGCAATCTAATACTGGCCTCTCAGTAACGGCACATATACAGACTGAAGCATTCCTCCCCCTGGACGTAAGTCGGCCTTCTGCCTACTATTTTCAATCCCTATGCAATTTCTGTGTTTCATCGTCAATATGAAGCTCCAAGGGTTACAGTAAACATCCAGTGGTGCGTCGCAATCTAATACTGACCTCACAGTAACGGCACGTATACAGACTGTTTGAAGCATTGCTCCCCCTGGACGTAAGTCGGCATTGTGCCTACTATATTCAGTCCCGATGCAATTTCTGTGTTTCATCGTCAATATGAAGCTCCAAGGGTTACAGTAAACACCCAGTGGTGCGTCGCAATCTAATACTGGCCTCTCTGTAACGGCACGTATACAGACTGTTTGAAGCATTGCCCCCCTGGACGTAAGTCGGTATTGTGCCTACTATATTCAATCCCGATGCAATTTCTGTGTTTCATCGTCAATATGAAGCTCCAAGGGTTACAGTAAACAACCAGTGGTGCGTCGCAGTCTAATACTGGTCTCTTAGGAAAGGCACGTATACAGATTGTTTGAAGCAATCCTCCCCCTGAACGTAAGTCGGCATTGTGCCTACTATATTCAATCCCGATGCTATTTCTGTGTTTCTTCGTCAATATGAAGCTCCAAGGGTTACAGTAAACAGCCAGTGCTGCGTCGCAATCTAATACTGGCCTCTCAGGAAAGGCACGTATACAGACTGTTTGAAGCATTGCTCCCCGTGGACGTAAGTCGGCATTGTACCTACTATATTCAATCCCGATGCTATTTCTGTGTTTCATCGTCAATATGAAGCTCCAAGGGTTACAGTAAACTCCCAGTGGTGCGTCGCAATCTACTACTGGCCTCTCAGTAACATCACATATACAGACTCTTTGAAGCATTACTCCTTCTGGACGTAAGTCAGCATTGTGCCTACTATATTCAATCTCGATGCAATTTCTGTGTTTCATCGTCAATATGAAGCTCCAAGGGTTACAGTAAACTCCCAGTGGTTCGTCGCACTCTAATATTGGCCTCTCAGGAAAGGCACGTATACAGACTGTTTGAAGCATTGCTCCCCCTGGACGTAAGTCGTCATTGTGCCCACTATATTCAATCCCGATGCAATTTCTGTGTTTCATCGTCAATATGACACTCCAAGGGTTACAGTAAACACCCAGTGGTGCGTCGCAATCTAATACTGGCCTCTCAGTAACGGCACATATACAGACTGAAGCATTCCTCCCCCTGGACGTAAGTCGGCCTTCTGCCTACTATTTTCAATCCCTATGCAATTTCTGTGTTTCATCGTCAATATGAAGCTCCAAGGGTTACAGTAAACATCCAGTGGTGCGTCGCAATCTAATACTGACCTCACAGTAACGGCACGTATACAGACTGTTTGAAGCTTTGCTCCCCCTGGACGTAAGTCGGCATTGTGCCTACTATATTCAGTCCCGATGCAATTTCTGTGTTTCATCGTCAATATGAAGCTCCAAGGGTTACTGTAAACACCCAGTGGTGCGTCGCAATCTAATACTGGCCTCTCTGTAACGGCACGTATACAGACTGTTTGAAGCATTGCCCCCCTGGACGTAAGTCGGTATTGTGCCTACTATATTCAATCCCGATGCAATTTCTGTGTTTCATCGTCAATATGAAGCTCCAAGGGTTACAGTAAACACCCAGTGGTGCGTCGCAGTCTAATACTGGTCTCTTAGGAAAGGCACGTATACAGATTGTTTGAAGCAATCCTCCCCCTGGACGTAAGTCGGCATTGTGCCTACTATATGCAATCCCGATGGAATTTCTGTGTTTCATCGTCATTATGAAGCTCCAGGGGTTACAGTAAACACCCAGTGGTGCGTCGCAATCTAATAGTGGAATCTCAGGAAAGGCACGTATACAACTGTATGAAGCATTGCTCCCCCTATACGTAAGTCGGCATTGTACCTACTATATTCAATCCCGATGCAATTTCTGTGTTTCATCGTCAATATGAAGCTCCAAGGGTTACAGTAAACTCCCAGTGGTGGGTCGCAATCTAATACTGGCCTCTCAGTAACGGCACATATACAGACTGTTTGAAGCATTACTCCCCCTGGACTTAAGTCAGCATTGTGCCTACTATATTCAATCTCGATGCAATTTCTGTGTTTCATCGTCAATATGAAGCTCCAAGGGTTACAGTAAACTCCCGGTGGTTCGTCGCAGTCTAATACTGGCCTCCCAGGAAAGGCACGTATACAGACTGTTTGAAGCATTGCTCCCCCTGAACGAAAGTCGGCATTGTGCCTACTATATTCAATCCCGATGCAATTTCTGTGTTTCTTCGTCAATATGAAGCTCCAAGGGTTACAGTAAACAGCCAGTGCTGCGTCGCAATCTAATACCGGACTCTCAGGAAAGGCACGTATACAGACTGTTTGAAGCATTGCTCCCCGTGGACGTAAGTCGGCATTGTACCTACTATATTCAATCCCGATGCTATTTCTGTGTTTCATCGTCAATATGAAGCTCCAAGGGTTACAGTAAACTCCCAGAGGTGCGTCGCAATCTAATACTGGCCTCTCAGTAACGGCACATATACAGACTGTTTGAAGCATTACTCCCCCTGGACGTAAGTCAGCATTGTGCCTACTATATTCAACATCGATGCAATTTCTGTGTTTCATCGCCAATATGAAGCTCCAAGGGTTACAGTAAACTCCCAGTGGTTCGTCGCACTCTAATATTGGCCTCTCAGGAAAGGCACGTATACAAACTGTTTGAAGCATTGCTCCCCCTGGACGTAAGTCGGCATTGTGCCTACTATATTCAATCCCGATGCAATTTCTGTGTTTCATCGTCAATATGAAACTCCAAGGGTTACAGTAAACACCCAGTGGTGCGTCGCAATCTAATACTGGCCTCTCAGTAACGGCACATATACAGACTGAAGCATTCCTCCCCCTGGACGTAAGTCGGCCTTCTGCCTACTATTTTCAATCCCTATGCAATTTCTGTGTTTCATCGTCAATATGAAGCTCCAAGGGTTACAGTAAACATCCAGTGGTGCGTCGCAATCTAATACTGACCTCACAGTAACGGCACGTATACAGACTGTTTGAAGAATTGCTCCCCCTGGACGTAAGTCGGCATTGTGCCTACAATATTCAATCCCGATGCAATTTCTGTGTTTCATCGTCAATATGAAGCTCCAAGGGTTACAGTAAACACCCAGTGGTGCGTCGCAATCTAATACTGGCCTCTCTGTAACGGCACGTATACAGACTGTTTGAAGCATTGCCCCCCTGGACGTAAGTCGGTATTGTGCCTACTATATTCAATCGCGATGCAATTTCTGTGTTTCATCGTCAATATGAAGCTCCAAGGGTTACAGTAAACACCCAGTGGTGCGTCGCAGTCTAATACTGGTCTCTTAGGAAAGGCACGTATACAGATTGTTTGAAGCAATCCTCCCCCTGGACGTAAGTCGGCATTGTGCCTACTATATGCAATCCCGATGGAATTTCTGTGTTTCGTCGTCATTATGAAGCTCCAGGGGTTAAAGTAAACACCCAGTGGTGCGTCGCAATCTAATACTGGAATCTCAGGAAAGGCACGTATACAACTGTATGAAGCATTGCTCCGCCTATACGTAAGTCGGCATTGTACCTACTATATTCAATCCCGATGCAATTTCTGTGTTTCATCGTCAATATGAAGCTCCAAGGGTTACAGTAAACTCCCAGTGGTGGGTCGCAATCTGATACTGGCCTCTCAGTAACGGCACATATACAGACTGTTTGAAGCATTACTCCCCCTGGACGTAAGTCAGCATTGTGCCTACTATATTCAATCTCGATGCAATTTCTGTGTTTCATCGTCAATATGTAGCTCCAAGGGTTACAGTAAACTCCCGGTGGTTCGTCGCAGTCTAATACTGGCCTCTCAGGAAAGGCACGTATACAGACTGTTTGAAGCATTGCTCCCCCTGAACGAAAGTCGGCATTGTGCCTACTATATTCAATCCCGATGCAATTTCGGTGTTTCTTCGTCAATATGAAGCTCCAAGGGTTACAGTAAACAGCCAGTGCTGCGTCGCAATCTAATACTGGACTCTCAGGAAAGGCACGTATACAGACTGTTTGAAGCATTGCTCCCCGTGGACGTAAGTCGGCATTGTACCTACTATATTCAATCCCGATGCTATTTCTGTGTTTCATCGTCAATATGAAGCTCCAAGGGTTAAAGTAAACTCCCAGTGGTGCGTCGCAATCTAATACTGGCCTCTCTGTAACGGCACGTATACAGACTGTTTGAAGCATTGCCCCCCTGGACGTAAGTCGGTATTGTGCCTACTATATTCAATCCCGATGCAATTTCTGTGTTTCATCGTCAATATGAAGCTCCAAGGGTTACAGTAAACACCCAGTGGTGCGTCGCAGTCTAATACTGGTCTCTTAGGAAAGGCACGTATACAGATTGTTTGAAGCAATCCTCCCCCTGGACGTAAGTCGGCATTGTGCCTACTATATGCAATCCCGATGGAATTTCTGTGTTTCATCGTCATTATGAAGCTCCAGGGGTTAAAGTAAACACCCAGTGGTGCGTCGCAATCTAATACTGGAATCTCAGGAAAGGCACGTATACAACTGTATGAAGCATTGCTCCCCCTATACGTAAGTCGGCATTGTACCTACTATATTCAATCCCGATGCAATTTCTGTGTTTCATCGTCAATATGAAGCTCCAAGGGTTACAGTAAACTCCCAGTGGTGGGTCGCAATCTAATACTGACCTCACAGTAACGGCACGTATACAGACTGTTTGAAGCATTGCTCCCCCTGAACGAAAGTCGGCATTGTGCCTACTATATGCAATCCCGATGGAATTTCTGTGTTTCATCGTCATTATGAAGCTCCAGGGGTTAAAGTAAACACCCAGTGGTGCGTCGCAATCTAATACTGGAATCTCAGGAAAGGCACGTATACAGACTGTTTGAAGCTTTGCTCCCCCTGAACGAAAGTCGGAATTGTGCCTACTATATTCAATCCCGATGCAATTTCTGTGTTTCTTCGTCAATATGAAGCTACAAGGGTTACAGTAAACAGCCAGTGCTGCGTCGCAATCTAATACTGGACTCTCAGGAAAGGCACGTATACAGACTGTTTGAAGCATTGCTCCCCGTGGACGTAAGTCGGCATTGTACCTACTATATTCAATCCCGATGCTATTTCTGTGTTTCATCGTCAATATGAAGCTCCAAGGGTTACAGTAAACTCCCAGTGGTGCGTCGCAATCTAATACTGGCCTCTCAGTAACGGCACATATACAGACTGTTTGAAGCATTACTCCCCCTGGACGTAAGTCAGCATTGTGCCTACTATATTCAATCTCGATGCAATTTCTGTGTTTCATCGCCAATATGAAGCTCCAAGGGTTACAGTAAACTCCCAGTGGTTCGTCGCACTCTAATATTGGCCTCTCAGGAAAGGCACGTATACAGACTGTTTGAAGCATTGCTCCCCCTGGACGTAAGTCGGCATTGTGCCTACTATATTCAATCCCGATGCAATTTCTGTGTTTCATCGTCAATATGAAACTCCAAGGGTTACAGTAAACACCCAGTGGTGCGTCGCAATCTAATACTGGCCTCTCAGTAACGGCACATATACAGACTGAAGCATTCCTCCCCCTGGACGTAAGTCGGCCTTCTGCCTACTTTTTTCAATCCCTATGCAATTTCTGTGTTTCATCGTCAATATGAAGCTCCAAGGGTTACAGTAAACATCCAGTGGTGCGTCGCAATCTAATACTGACCTCACAGTAACGGCACGTATACAGACTGTTTGAAGCATTGCTCCCCCTGAACGAAAGTCGGCATTGTGCCTACTATATTCAATCCCGATGCAATTTCTGTGTTTCATCGTCAATATGAAGCTCCAAGGGTTACAGTAAACACCCAGTGGTGCGTCGCAATCTAATACTGGCCTCTCTGTAACGGCACGTATACAGACTGTTTGAAGCATTGCCCCCCTGGACGTAAGTCGGTATTGTGCCTACTATATTCAATCCCGATGCAATTTCTGTGTTTCATCGTCAATATGAAGCTCCAAGGGTTACAGTAAACACCCAGTGGTGCGTCGCAGTCTAATACTGGTCTCTTAGGAAAGGCACGTATACAGATTGTTTGAAGCAATCCTCCCCCTGGACGTAAGTCGGCATTGTGCCTACTATATGCAATCCCGATGGAATTTCTGTGTTTCATCGTCATTATGAAGCTCCAGGGGTTAAAGTAAACACCCAGTGGTGCGTCGCAATCTAATACTGGAATCTCAGGAAAGGCACGTATACAACTGTATGAAGCACTGCTCCCCCTATACGTAAGTCGGCATTGTACCTACTATATTCAATCCCGATGCAATTTCTGTGTTTCATCGTCAATATGAAGCTCCAAGGGTTACAGTATACTCCCAGTGGTGGGTCGCAATCTAATACTGGCCTCTCTGTAACGGCACATATACAGACTGTTTGAAGAATTACTCCCCCTGAACGTAAGTCGGCCTTCTGCCTACTATATTCAATCCCGATGCAATTTCTGTGTTTCATCGTCAATATGAAGCTCCAAGGGTTACAGTAAACATCCAGTGGTGCGTCGCAATCTAATACTGACCTCACAGTAACGGCACGTATACAGACTGTTTGAAGCATTGCTCTCCCTGGACGTAAGTCGGCATTGTACCTACTATATTCAATCCCGATGCTATTTCTGTGTTTCATCGTCAATATGAAGCTCCAAGGGTTACAGTAAACTCCCAGTGGTGGGTCGCAATCTAATACTGGCCTCTCAGTAACGGCACATATACAGACTGTTTCAAGCATTACTCCCCCTGGACGTAAGTCAGCATTGTGCCTACTATATTCAATCTCGATGCAATTTCTGTGTTTCATCGCCAATATGAAGCTCCAAGGGTTACAGTAAACTCCCAGTGCTTCGTCGCACTCTAATATTGGCCTCTCAGGAAAGGCACGTATACAGACTGTTTGAAGCATTGCTCCCCCTGGACGTAAGTCGGCATTGTGCCTACTATATTCAATCCCGATGCAATTTCTGTGTTTCATCGTCATTATGAAACTCCAAGGGTTACAGTAAACACCCAGTGGTGCGTCGCAATCTAATACTGGCCTCTCAGTAACGGCACATATACAGACTGAAGCATTCCTCCCCCTGGACGTAAGTCGGCCTTCTGCCTACTATTTTCAATCCCTATGCAATTTCTGTGTTTCATCGTCAATATGAAGCTCCAAGGGTTACAGTAAACATCCAGTGGTGCGTCGCAATCTAATACTGACCTCACAGTAACGGCACGTATACAGACTGTTTGAAGCATTGCTCCCCCTGGACGTAAGTCGGCATTGTGCCTACTATATTCAATCCCGATGCAATTTCTGTGTTTCATCGTCAATATGAAGCTCCAAGGGTTACAGTAAACACCCAGTGGTGCGTCGCAGTCTAATACTGGTCTCTTAGGAAAGGCACGTATACAGATTGTTTGAAGCAATCCTCCCCCTGGACGTAAGTCGGCATTGTGCCTACTATATGCAATCCCGATGGAATTTCTGTGTTTCATCGTCATTATGAAGCTCCAGGGGTTAAAGTAAACACCCAGTGGTGCGTCGCAATCTAATACTGGAATCTCAGGAAAGGCACGTATACAACTGTATGAAGCATTGCTCCCCCTATACGTAAGTCGGCATTGTACCTACTACATTCAATCCCGATGCAATTTCTGTGTTTCATCGTCAATATGAAGCTCCAAGGGTTACAGTATACTCCCAGTGGTGGGTCGCAATCTAATACTGGCCTCTCAGTAACGGCACATATACAGACTGTTTGAAGCATTACTCCCCCTGGACGTAAGTCAGCATTGTGCCTACTATATTCAATCTCGATGCAATTTCTGTGTTTCATCGTCAATATGAAGTTCCAAGGGTTACAGTAAACTCCCGGTGGTTCGTCGCAGTCTAATAATGGCCTCTCAGGAAAGGCACGTATACATACTGTTTGAAGCATTGCTCCCCCTGAACGAAAGTCGGCATTGTGCCTACTATATTCAATCCCGATGCTATTTCTGTGTTTCATCGTCAATATGAAGCTCCAAGGGTTACAGTAAACTCCCAGTGGTGCGTCGCAATCTAATACTGGCCTCTCAGTAACGGCACATATACAGACTGTTTGAAGCATTACTCCCCCTGGACGTAAGTCAGCATTGTGCCTACTATATTCAATCTCGATGCAATTTCTGTGTTTCATCGTCAATATGAAGCTCCAAGGGTTACAGTAAACTCCCAGTGGTTCGTCACACTCTAATATTGGCCTCTCAGGAAAGGCACGTATACAGACTGCTTGAAGCATTGCTCCCCCTGGACGTAAGTCGGCATTGTGCCTACTATATTCAATCCCGATGCAATTTCTGTGTTTCATCGTCAATATGAAACTCCAAGGGTTTCAGTAAACACCCAGTGGTGCGTCGCAATCTAATACTGGCCTCTCAGTAACGGCACATATACAAACTGAAGCATTCCTCCCCCTGGACGTAAGTCGGCCTTCTGCCTACTATTTTCAATCCCTATGCAATTTCTGTGTTTCATCGTCAATATGAAGCTCCAAGGGTTACAGCAAACACCCAGTGGTGCGTCGCAATCTAATACTGGCCTCTCTGTAACGGCACATATACAGACAGTTTGAAGCATTACTCCCCCTGGACGTAAGTCGGCATTGTGCCTACTATATTCAATCCCGATGCAATTTCTGTGTTTCATCGTCAATATGAAGCTCCAAGGGTTACAGGAAACATCCAGTGGTGCGTCGCAATCTAATACTGACCTCACAGTAACGGCACGTATACAGACTGTTTGAAGCATTGCTCCCCCTGGACGTAAGTCAGCATTGTGCCTACTATATTCAATCCCGATGCAATTTCTATGTTTCATCGTCAATATGAAGCTCCAAGGGTTACAGTAAACACCCAGTGGTGCGTCGCAATCTAATACTGGCCTCTCAGTAACGGCATATATAAAGACTGTTTGAAGCATTACTCCCCCTGAACGTAAGTCGGCATTGTGCCTACTATATTCAATCCCGATGCTATTTCTGTGTTTCTTCGTCAATATGAAGCTCCAAGGGTTACAGTAAACAGCCAGTGCTGCGTCGCAATCTAATACTGGCCTCTCAGGAAAGGCACGTATACAGACTGTTTGAAGTATTGCTCCCCGTGGACGTAAGTCGGCATTGTACCTACTATATTCAATCCCAATGCTATTTCTGTGTTTCATCGTCAATATGAAGCTCCAAGGGTTACAGTAAACTCCCAGTGGTGCGTCGCAATCTAATACTGGCCTCTCAGTAACGTCACATATACAGACTCTTTGAAGCATTACTCCCCCTGGACGTAAGTCAGCATTGTGCCTACTATATTCAATCTCGATGCAATTTCTGTGTTTCATCGTCAATATGAAGCTCCAAGGGTTACAGTAAACTCCCAGTGGTTCGTCGCACTCTAATATTGGCCTCTCAGGAAAGGCACGTATACAGACTGTTTGAAGCATTGCTCCCCCTGGACGTAAGTCGTCATTGTGCCTACTATATTCAATCCCGAAGCAATTTCTGTGTTTCATCGTCAATATGACACTCCAAGGGTTACAGTAAACACCCAGTGGTGCGTCGCAATCTAATACTGGCCTCTCAGTAACGGCACATATACAGACTGAAGCATTCCTCCCCCTGGACGTAAGCCGGCCTTCTGCCTACTATTTTCAATCCCTATGCAATTTCTGTGTTTCATCGTCAATATGAAGCTCCAAGGGTTACAGTCAACATCCAGTGGTGCGTCGCAATCTAATACTGACCTCACAGTAACGGCACGTATACAGACTGTTTGAAGCATTGCTCCCCCTGGACGTAAGTCGGCATTGTGCCTATTATATTCAGTCCCGATGCAATTTCTGTGTTTCATCGTCAATATGAAGCTCCAAGGGTTACAGTAAACACCCAGTGGTGCGTCGCAATCTAATACTGTCCTCTCTGTAACGGCACGTATACAGACTGTTTGAAGCATTGCCCCCCTGGACGTAAGTCGGTATTGTGCCTACTATATTCAATCCCGATGCAATTTCTGTGTTTCATCGTCAATATGAAGCTCCAAGGGTTACAGTAAACACCCAGTGGTGCGTCGCAGTCTAATACTGGTCTCTTAGGAAAGGCACGTATACAGATTGTTTGAAGCAATCCTCCCCCTGGACGTAAGTCGGCATTGTGCCTACTATATGCAATCCCGATGGAATTTCTGTGTTTCATCGTCATTATGAAGCTCCAGGGGTTACAGTAAACACCCAGTGGTGCGTCGCAATCTAATAGTGGAATCTCAGGAAAGGCACGTATACAACTGTATGAAGCATTGCTCCCCCTATACGTAAGTCGGCATTGTACCTACTATATTCAATCCCGATGCAATTTCTGTGTTTCATCGTCAATATGAAGCTCCAAGGGTTACAGTAAACTCCCAGTGGTGGGTCGCAATCTAATACTGGCCTCTCAGTAACGGCACATATACAGACTGTTTGAAGCATTACTCCCCCTGGACTTAAGTCAGCATTGTGCCTACTATATTCAATCTCGATGCAATTTCTGTGTTTCATCGTCAATATGAAGCTCCAAGGGTTACAGTAAACTCCCGGTGTTTCGTCGCAGTCTAATACTGGCCTCCCAGGAAAGGCACGTATACAGACTGTTTGAAGCATTGCTCCCCCTGAACGAAAGTCGGCATTGTGCCTACTATATTCAATCCCGATGCAATTTCTGTGTTTCTTCGTCAATATGAAGCTCCAAGGGTTACAGTAAACAGCCAGTGCTGCGTCGCAATCTAATACTGGACTCTCAGGAAAGGCACGTATACAGACTGTTTGAAGCATTGCTCCCCGTGGACGTAAGTCGGCATTGTACCTACTATATTCAGTCCCGATGCTATTTCTGTGTTTCATCGTCAATATGAAGCTCCAAGGGTTACAGTAAACTCCCAGAGGTGCGTCGCAATCTAATACTGGCCTCTCAGTAACGGCACATATACAGACTGTTTGAAGCATTACTCCCCCTGGACGTAAGTCAGCATTGTGCCTACTATATTCAACATCGATGCAATTTCTGTGTTTCATCGCCAATATGAAGCTCCAAGGGTTACAGTAAACTCCCAGTGGTTCGTCGCACTCTAATATTTGCCTCTCAGGAAAGGCACGTATACAAACTGTTTGAAGCATTGCTCCCCCTGGACGTAAGTCGGCATTGTGCCTACTATATTCAATCCCGATGCAATTTCTGTGTTTCATCGTCAATATGAAACTCCAAGGGTTACAGTAAACACCCAGTGGTGCGTCGCAATCTAATACTGGCCTCTCAGTAACGGCACATATACAGACTGAAGCATTCCTCCCCCTGGACGTAAGTCGGGCTTCTGCCTACTATTTTCAATCCCTATGCAATTTCTGTGTTTCATCGTCAATATGAAGCTCCAAGGGTTACAGTAAACATCCAGTGGTGCGTCGCAATCTAATACTGACCTCACAGTAACGGCACGTATACAGACTGTTTGAAGCATTGCTCCCCCTGGACGTAAGTCGGCATTGTGCCTACAATATTCAATCCCGATGCAATTTCTGTGTTTCATCGTCAATATGAAGCTCCAAGGGTTACAGTAAACACCCAGTGGTGCGTCGCAATCTAATACTGGCCTCTCTGTAACGGCACGTATACAGACTGTTTGAAGCATTGCCCCCCTGGACGTAAGTCGGTATTGTGCCTACTATACTCAATCCCGATGCAATTTCTGTGTTTCATCGTCAATATGAAGCTCCAAGGGTTACAGTAACTACCCAGTGGTGCGTCGCAGTCTAATACTGGTCTCTTAGGAAAGGCACGTATACAGATTGTTTGAAGCAATCCTCCCCCTGGACGTAAGTCGGCATTGTGCCTACTATATGCAATCCCGATGGAATTTCTGTGTTTCGTCGTCATTATGAAGCTCCAGGGGTTAAAGTAAACACCCAGTGGTGCGTCGCAATCTAATACTGGAATCTCAGGAAAGGCACGTATACAACTGTATGAAGCATTGCTCCGCCTATACGTAAGTCGGCATTGTACCTACTATATTCAATCCCGATGCAATTTCTGTGTTTCATCGTCAATATGAAGCTCCAAGGGTTACAGTAAACTCCCAGTGGTGGGTCGCAATCTAATACTGGCCTCTCAGTAACGGCACATATACAGACTGTTTGAAGCATTACTCCCCCTGGACGTAAGTCAGCATTCTGCCTACTATATTCAATCTCGATGCAATATCTGTGTTTCATCGTCAATATGTAGCTCCAAGGGTTACAGTAAACTCCCGGTGGTTCGTCGCAGTCTAATACTGGCCTCTCAGGAAAGGCACGTATACAGACTGTTTGAAGCATTGCTCCCCCTGAACGAAAGTCGGCATTGTGCCTACTATATTCAATCCCGATGCAATTTCGGTGTTTCTTCGTCAATATGAAGCTCCAAGGGTTACAGTAAACAGCCAGTGCTGCGTCGCAATCTAATACTGGACTCTCAGGAAAGGCACGTATACAGACTGTTTGAAGCATTGCTCCCCGTGGACGTATGTCGGCATTGTACCTACTATATTCAATCCCGATGCTATTTCTGTGTTTCATCGTCAATATGAAGCTCCAAGGGTTAAAGTAAACTCCCAGTGGTGCGTCGCAATCTAATACTGGCCTCTCAGTAACGGCACATATACAGACTGTTTGAAGCATTACTCCCCCTGGACGTAAGTCAGCATTGTGCCTACTATATTCAATCTCGATGCAATTTCTGTGTTTCATCGCCAATATGAAGCTCCAAGGGTTACAGTAAACTCCCAGTGGTTCGTCGCACTCTAATATTGGCCTCTCAGGAAAGGCACGTATACAGACTGTTTGAAGCATTGCTCCCCCTGGACGTAAGTCGGCATTGTGCCTACTATATTCAATCCCGATGCAATTTCTGTGTTTCATCGTCAATATGAAGCCCCAAGGGTTACAGTAAACACCCAGTGGTGCGTCGCAATCTAATACTGGCCTCTCAGTAACGGCACATATACAGACTGAAGCATTCCTCCCCCTGGACGTAAGTCGGCCTTCTGCCTACTATTTTCAATCCCTATGCAATTTCTGTGTTTCATCGTCAATATGAAGCTCCAAGGGTTACAGTAAACATCCAGTGGTGCGTCGCAATCTAATACTGACCTCACAGTAACGGCACGTATACAGACTGTTGGAAGCATTGCTCCCCCTGGACGTAAGTCGGCATTGTGCCTACTATATTCAATCCCGATGCAATTTCTGTGTTTCATCGTCAATATGAAGCTCCAAGGGTTACAGTACACACCCAGTGGTGCGTCGCAATCTAATACAGGCCTCTCTGTAACGGCACGTATACAGACTGTTTGAAGCATTGCCCCCCTGGACGTAAGTCGGTATTGTGCCTACTATATTCAATCCCGATGCAATTTCTGTGTTTCATCGTCAATATGAAGCTCCAAGGGTTACAGTAAACACCCAGTGGTGCGTCGCAGTCTAATACTGGTCTCTTAGGAAAGGCACGTATACAGATTGTTTGAAGCAATCCTCCCCCTGGACGTAAGTCGGCATTGTGCCTACTATATGCATTCCCGATGGAATTTCTGTGTTTCATCGTCATTATGAAGCTCCAGGGGTTAAAGTAAACACCCAGTGGTGCGTCGCAATCTAATACTGGAATCTCAGGAAAGGCACATATACAACTGTATGAAGCATTGCTCCCCCTATACGTAAGTCGGCATTGTACCTACTATATTCAATCCCGATGCAATTTCTGTGTTTCATCGTCAATATGAAGCTCCATGGGTTACAGTATACTCCCAGTGGTGGGTCGCAATCTAATACTGGCCTCTCAGTAACGGCACATATACAGACTGTTTGAAGCATTACTCCCCCTGGACGTAAGTCAGCATTGTGCCTACTATATTCAATCTCGATGCAATTTCTGTGTTTCATCGTCAGTATGAAACCCCAAGGGTTACAGTAAACACCCAGTGGTGCGTCGCAATCTAATACTGGCCTCTCAGTAACGGCACATATACAGACTGAAGCATTCCTCCCCCTGGACGTAAGTCGGCTTTCGGCCTACTATTTTCAATCCCTATGCAATTTCTGTGTTTCATCGTCAATATGAAGCTCCAAGGGTTACAGCAAACACCCAGTGGTGCGTCGCAATCTAATACTGGCCTCTCTGTAACGGCACATATACAGACTGTTTGAAGCATTACTCCCCCTGGACGTAAGTCGGCATTGTGCCTACTATATTCAATCCCGATGCAATTTCTGTGTTTCATCGTCAATATGAAGCTCCAAGGGTTACAGTAAACACCCAGTGGTGCGTCGCAATCTAATACTGGCCTCTCAGTAACGGCACATATACAGACTGTTTGAAGCATTACTCCCCCTGAACGTAAGTCGGCCTTCTGCCTACTATATTCAATCCCGATGCAATTTCTGTGTTTCGTCGTCAATATGAAGCTCCAAGGGTTACAGTAAACACCCAGTGGTGCGTCGCAATCTAATACTGGCCTCTCAGTAACGGCACATATACAGACTGTTTGAAGCATTACTCCCCCTGAACGTAAGTCGGCCTTCTGCCTACTATATTCAATCTCGATGCAATTTCTGTGTTTCATCGTCAATATGAAGCTCCAAGGGTTACAGTAAACTCCCAGTGGTTCGTCGCACTCTAATATTGGCCTCTCAGGAAAGGCACGTATACAGACTGTTTGAAGCATTGCTCCCCCTGGACGTAAGTCGGCATTGTGCCTACTATATTCAATCCCGATGCAATTTCTGTGTTTCATCGTCAATATGAAACTCCAAGGGTTACAGTAAACACCCAGTGGTGCGTCGCAATCTAATACTGGCCTCTCAGTAACGGCACATATACAGACTGAAGCATTCCTCCCCCTGGACGTAAGTCGGCCTTCTGCCTACTATTTTCAATCCCTATGCAATTTCTGTGTTTCATCGTCAATATGAAGCTCCAAGGGTTACAGCAAACACCCAGTGGTGCGTCGCAATCTAATACTGGCCTCTCTGTAACGGCACATATACAGACTGTTTGAAGCATTACTCCCCCTGGACGTAAGTCGGCATTGTGCCTACTATATTCAATCCCGATGCAATTTCTGTGTTTCATCGTCAATATGAAGCTCCAAGGGTTACAGTAAACACCCAGTGGTGCGTCGCAATCTAATACTGGCCTCTCAGTAACGGCACATATACAGACTGTTTGAAGCATTACTCCCCCTGAACGTAAGTCGGCCTTCTGCCTACTATATTCAATCCCGATGCAATTTCTGTGTTTCATCGTCAATATGAAGCTCCAAGGGTTACAGTAAACATCCAGTGGTGCGTCGCAATCTAATACTGACCTCACAGTAATGGCACGTATACAGACTGTTTGAAGCATTGCTCCCCCTGGACGTAAGTCAGCATTGTGCCTACTATATTCAATCCCGATACAATTTCTGTGTTTCATCGTCAATATGAAGCTCCAAGGGTTACAGTAAACACCCAGTGGTGCGTCGCAATCTAATACTGGCCTCTCTGTAACGGCACGTATACAGACTGTTTGAAGCATTGCAGACCCTGGACGTAAGTCGGCATTGTGCCTACTATATTCAATCCCGATGCAATTTCTGTGTTTCATCGTCAATATGAAGCTCCCAGGGTTGGCAGTAAACACCCAGTGATGCGTCGCAATCTAATACTGGCCTCTCAGGAAAGGCACGTATACAGACTGTTTGAATCATTACTCCCCCTGGACGTAAGGCGGCATTGTGCCTACTATATTCAATCCCGATGCAATTTCTGTGTTTCATCGTCAATATGAAGCTCCAAGGGTTACAGTAAACACCCAGTGATGCGTCGCAATCTAATACTGGCCTCTCTGTAACGGCACGTATACAGACTGTTTGAAGCATTGCTCCCCCTGGACGTAAGTCGGCATTGTACCTTCTATATTCAATCCCGATGCAATTTCTGTGTTTCATCGTCAATATGAAGCTCCAAGGGTTACAGTAAACACCCAGTGGAGCGTCGCAGTCTAATACTGGTCTCTCAGGAAAGGCACGTATACAGACTTTTTGGAGCATTGCTCCCCCTGGACGTAAGTCAGCATTGTGCCTACTATATTCAATCCCGATGCAATTTCTGTGTTTCATCGTCATTATGAAGCTCCAGGGGCTACAGTAAACACCCAGTGATGCGTCGCAATCTAATACCGGAATCTCAGGAAAGGCACGTATACAACTGTATGAAGCATTGCTCCCCCTATACGTAAGTCGGCATTGTGCCTACTATGTTCAATCCCGATGCAATTTCTGTGCTTCATCACAGTATGAAGATCCAAGGGTTACAGTAAACACCCAGTGGTGCGTCGCAATCTAATACTGGCCTCTCAGTAACGGCACAAATACAGACTGTTTGAAGCATTACTCCCCCTGGACGTAAGTCGGCATTGTGCCTACTATATTCAATCCCGATGCAATTTCTGTGTTTCATCGTCAATATGAAGCTCCAAGGGTTACAGTAAACACCCAGTGGTGCGTCGCAATCTAATACTGGCCTCTCTGTAACGGCACGTATACAGACTGTTTGAAGCATTGCTCCCCCTGGACGTAAGTCGGCATTGTGCTTTCTATATTCAATCCCGATGCAATTTCTGTGTTTCATCGTCAATATGAAGCTCCAAGGGTTACAGTAAACACCCAGTGGAGCGTCGCAGTCTAATACTGGTCTCTCAGGAAAGGCACGTATACAGATTGTTTGAAGCATTTCTCCCCCTGGACGTAATTCGGCATTGTGGCTACTATATTCAATCCCGATGCAATTTCTGTGTTTCATCGTCATTATGAAGCTCCAGGGGCTACAGTAAACACCCAGTGGTGCGTCGCAATCTAATACCGGAATCTCAGGAAAGGCACGTATACAACTGTATGAAGCATTGCTCCCCTTATACGTATGTCGGCATTGTGCCTACTATATTAAATCCCGATGCAATTTCTGTGTTTCATCGTCAGTATGAAGATCCAAGGGTTATAGTAAACACCCAGTGGTGCGTCGCAATCTAATACTGGCCTCTCAGTAACGGCACATATACAGACTGTTTGAAGCATTACTCCCCCTGGACGTAAGTCGGCATTGTGCCTACTATATTCAATCCCGATGCAATTTCTGTGTTTCATCGTCAATATGAAGCTCCAAGGGTTACAGTAAACTCCCAGTGGTGCGTCGCAATCTAATACTGGCCTCTCAGTAATGGCACATATACAGACTGTTTGAAGCATTACTCCCCCTGGACGTAAGTCAGCATTGTGCCTACTATATTCAATCTCGATGCAATATCTGTGTTTCATCGCCAATATGAAGCTCCAAGGGTTACAGTAAACTCCCAGTGGTTCGTCGCACTCTAATATTGGCCTCTCAGGAAAGGCACGTATACAGACTGTTTGAAGCATTGCTCCCCCTGGACGTAAGTCGGCATTGTGCCTACTATATTCAATCCCGATGCAATTTCTGTGTTTCATCGTCAATATGAAACTCCAAGGGTTACAGTAAACACCCAGTGGTGCGTCGCAATCTAATACTGGCCACTCAGTAACGGCACATATACAGACTGAAGCATTCCTCCCCCTGGACGTAAGTCGGCCTTCTGCCTACTATTTTCAATCCCTATGCAATTTCTGTGTTTCATCGTCAATATGAAGCTCCAAGGGTTACAGTAAACATCCAGTGGTGCGTCGCAATCTAATACTGACCTCACAGTAATGGCACGTATACGGACTGTTTGAAGCATTGCTCCCCCTGGACGTAAGTCGGCATTGTGCCTACTATATTCAATCCCGATGCAATTTCTGTGTTTCATCGTCAATATGAAGCTCCAAGGGTTACAGTAAACACCCAGTGGTGCGTCGCAATCTAATACTGGCCTCTCTGTAACGGCACGTATACAGACTGTTTGAAGCATTGCCCCCCTGAACGTAAGTCGGTATTGTGCCTACTATATTGAATCCCGATGCAATTTCTGTGTTTCATCGTCAATATGAAGCTCCAAGGGTTACAGTAAACACCCAGTGGAGCGTCGCAGTCTAATACTGGTCTCTTAGGAAAGGCACGTATACAGATTGTTTGAAGCAATCCTCCCCCTGGACGTAAGTCGGCATTGTGCCTACTATATGCAATCCCGATGGAATTTCTGTGTTTCATCGTCATTATGAAGCTCCAGGGGTTAAAGTAAACACCCAGTGGTGCGTCGCAATCTAATACTGGAATCTCAGGAAAGGCACGTATACAACTGTATGAAGCATTGCTCCCCCTATACGTAAGTCGGCATTGTACCTACTATATTCAATCCCGATGCAATTTCTGTGTTTCATCGTCAATATGAAGCTCCAAGGGTTACAGTAAACTCCCAGTGGTGGGTCGCAATCTAATACTGGCCTCTCAGTAACGGCACATATACAGACTGTTTGAAGCATTACTCCCCCTGGACGTAAGTCAGCATTGTGCCTACTATATTCAATCTCAATGCAATTTCTGTGTTTCATCGTCAATATGAAGCTCCAAGGGTTACAGTAAACTCCCGGTGGTTCGTCGCAGTCTAATACTGGCCTCTCAGGAAAGGCACGTATACATACTGTTTGAAGCATTGCTCCCCCTGAACGAAAGTCGGCATTGTGCCTACTATATTCAATCCCGATGCAATTTCTGTGTTTCTTCGTCAATATGAAGCTCCAAGGGTTACAGTAAACAGCCAGTGCTGCGTCGCAATCTAATACTGGCCTCTCAGGAAAGGCACGTATACAGACTGTTTGAAGCATTGCTCCCCGTGGACGTAAGTCGGCATTGTACCTACTATATTCAATCCCGATGCCATTTCTGTGTTTCATCGTCAATATGAAGCTCCAAGGGTTACAGTAAACTCCCAGTGGTGCGTCGCAATCTAATACTGGCCTCTCAGTAACGGCACATATATAGACTGTTTGAAGCATTACTCCCCCTGGACGTAAGTCAGCATTGTGCCTACTATATTCAATCTCGATGCAATTTCTGTGTTTCATCGTCAATATGAAGCTCCAAGGGTTACAGTAAACTCCCAGTGGTTCGTCGCACTCTAATATTGGCCTCTCAGGAAAGGCACGTATACAGACTGTTTGAAGCATTGCTCCCCCTGGACGTAAGTCGGCATTGTGCCTACTATATTCAATCCCGATGCAATTTCTGTGTTTCATCGTCAATATGAAGCTCCAAGGGTTACAGCAAACACCCAGTGGTGCGTCGCAATCTAATACTGGCCTCTCTGTAACGGCACGTATACAGACTGTTTGAAGCATTGCTGCCCCTGGACGTAAGTCGGCATTGTGCCTACTATATTCAATCCCGATGCAATTTCTGTGTTTCATCGTCAATATGAAGATCCAAGGGTTACAGTAAACATCCAGTGGTGCGTCGCAATCTAATACTGACCTCACAGTAACGGCACGTATACAGACTGTTTGAAGCATTGCTCCCCCTGGACGTAAGTCAGCATTGTGCCTACTATATTCAATCCCGATGCAATTTCTGTGTTTCATCGTCAATATGAAGCTCCAAGGGTTACAGTAAACACCCAGTGGTGCGTCGCAATCTAATACTGGCCTCTCAGTAACGGCACATATAAAGACTTTTTGAAGCATTACTCCCCCTGAACGTAAGTCGGCATTGTGCCTACTATATTCAATCCGGATGCAATTTCTGTGTTTCATCGTCAATATGAAGCTCCAAGGGTTACAGTAAACACCCAGTGGTGCGTCGCAATCTAATACTGGCCTCTCTGTAACGGCACGTATACAGACTGTTTGAAGCATTGCTCCCCCTGGACGTAAGTCGGCATTGTGCCTTCTATATTCAATCCCGATCAATTTCTGTGTTTCATCGTCAATATGAAGCTCCAAGGGTTACAGTAAACACCCAGTGGTGCGTCGCAGTCTAATACTGGTCTCTCAGGAAAGGCACGTATACAGATTGTTTGAAGCATTACTCCCCCTGGACGTAAGTCGGCATTGTGCCTACTATATTCAATCCCGATGCAATTTCTGTGTTTCATCGTCATTATCAAGCTCCAGGGGCTACAGTATACACCCAGTGGTGCGTCGCAATCTAATACCGGAATCTCAGGAAAGGCACGTATACAACTGTATGAAGCATTGCTCCCCCTATACGTAAGTCGGCATTGTGCCTACTATGTTCAATCCCGATGCAATTTCTGTGCTTCATCACAGTATGAAGATCCAAGGGTTACAGTAAACACCCAGTGGTGCGTCGCAATCTAATACTGGCCTCTCAGTAACGGCACATATACAGACTGTTTGAAGCATTACTCCCCCTGGACGTAAGTCGGCATTGCGCCTACTATATTCAATCCCGATGCAATTTCTGTGTTTCATCGTCAATATGAAGCTCCAAGGGTTACAGTAAACACCCAGTGGTGCGTCGCAATCTAATACTGGCCTCTCTGTAACGGCACGTATACAGACTGTTTGAAGCATTGCTGCCCCTGGACGTAAGTCGGCATTGTGCCTACTATATTCAATCCCGATGCAATTTCTGTGTTTCATCGTCAATATGAAGCTCCCAGGGTGGCAGTAAACACCCAGTGATGCGTCGCAATCTAATACTGGCCTCTCAGGAAAGGCACGTATACAGACTGTTTGAATCATTACTCCCCCTGGACGTAAGGCGGCATTGTGCCTACTATATTCAATCCCGATGCAATTTCTGTGTTTCATCGTCAATATGAAGCTCCAAGGGTTACAGTAAACTCCCAGTGGTTCGTCGCAGTCTAATACTGGCCTCTCAGGAAAGGCACGTATACAGACTTTTTGGAGCATTGCTCCCCCTGGACGTAAGTCAGCATTGTGCCTACTATATGCAATCCCGATGGAATTTCTGTGTTTCATCGTCATTATGAAGCTCCAGGGGTTACAGTAAACACCCAATGGTGCGTCGCAATCTAATACTGGAATCTCAGGAAAGGCACGTATACAAATGTATGAAGCATTGCTCCCCCTATACGTAAGTCGGCATTGTACCTACTATATTCAATCCCGATGCAATTTCTGTGTTTCATCGTCAATATGAAGCTCCAAGGGTTACAGTAAACTCCCAGTGGTGCGTCGCAATCTAATACTGGCCTCTCAGTAACGGCACATATACAGACTGTTTGAAGCATTACTCCCCCTGGACGTACGTCAGCATTGTGCCTACTATATTCAATCTCGATGCAATTTCTGTGTTTCATCGTCAATATGAAGCTCCAAGGGTTACAGTAAACTCCCAGTGGTTCGTCGCAGTCTAATACTGGCCTCTCAGGAAAGGCACGTATACAGACTGTTTGAAGCATTCCTCCCCCTGGACGTAAGTCGGCCTTCTGCCTACTATATTCAATCCCGATGCAATTTCCGTGTTTCCTCGTCAATATGAAGCTCCAAGGGTTACAGTAAACATCCAGTGGTGCGTCGCAATCTAATACTGACCTCACAGTAACGGCACGTATACAGACTGTTTGAAGCATTGCTCCCCCTGGACGTAAGTCAGCATTGTGCCTACTATATTCAATCCCGATGCAATTTCTGTGTTTCATCGTCAATATGAAGCTCCAAGGGTTCCAGTAAACACCCAGTGGTGCCTCGCAATCTAATACTGGCCTCTCAGTAACGGCACATATACAGACTGTTTGAAGCATTACTCCCCCTGGACGTAAGTCGGCCTTCTGCCTACTATATTCAATCCCGATGCAATTTCTGTGTTTCATCGTCAATATGAAGCTCCAAGGGTTACAGTAAACACCCAGTGGTGCGTCGCAATCTAATACTGGCCTCTCTGTAACGGCACGTATACAGACTGTTTGAAGCATTGCCCCCCTGAACGTAAGTCGGTATTGTGCCTACTATATTAAATCCCGATGCAATTTCTGTGTTTCATCGTCAATATGAAGCTCCAAGGGTTACAGTAAACACCCAGTGGTGCGTCGCAGTCTAATACTGGTCTCTTAGGAAAGGCACGTATACAGATTGTTTGAAGCAATCCTCCCCCTGGACGTAAGTCGGCATTGTGCCTACTATATGCAATCCCGATGGAATTTCTGTGTTTCATCGTCATTATGAAGCTCCAGGGGTTAAAGTAAACACCCAGTGGTGCGTCGCAATCTAATACTGGAATCTCAGGAAAGGCACGTATACAACTGTATGAAGCATTGCTCCCCCTATACGTAAGTCGGCATTGTACCTACTATATTCAATCCCGATGCAATTTCTGTGTTTCATCGTCAATATGAAGCTCCAAGGGATACAGTAAACTCCCAGTGGTGGGTCGCAATCTAATACTGGCCTCTCAGTAACAGCACATATACAGACTGTTTGAAGCATTACTCCCCCTGGACCTAAGTCAGCATTGTGCCTACTATATTCAATCTCGATGCAATTTCTGTGTTTCATCGTCAATATGAAGCTCCAAGGGTTACAGTAAACTCCCGGTGGTTCGTCGCAGTCTAATACTGGCCTCTCAGGAAAGGCACGTATACATACTGTTTGAAGCATTGCTCCCCCTGAACGAAAGTCGGCATTGTGCCTACTATATTCAATCCCGATGCAATTTCTGTGTTTCTTCGTCAATATGAAGCTCCAAGGGTTACAGTAAACAGCCAGTGCTGCGTCGCAATCTAATACTGGCCTCTCAGGAAAGGCACGTATACCGACTGTTTGAAGCATTGCTCCCCGTGGACGTAAGTCGGCATTGTACCTACTATATTCAATCCCGATGCCATTTCTGTGTTTCATCGTCAATATGAAGCTCCAAGGGTTACAGTAAACTCCCAGTGGTGCGTCGCAATCTAATACTGGCCTCTCAGTAACGGCACATATACAGACTGTTTGAAGCATTACTCCCCCTGGACGTAAGTCAGCATTGTGCCTACTATATTCAATCTCGATGCAATTTCTGTGTTTCATCGTCAATATGAAGCTCCAAGGGTTACAGTAAACTCCCAGTGGTTCGTCGCACTCTAATATTGGCCTCTCAGGAAAGGCACGTATACAGACTGTTTGAAGCATTGCTCCCCCTGGACGTAAGTCGGCATTGTGCCTACTATATTCAATCCCGATGCAATTTCTGTGTTTCATCGTCAATATGAAGCTCCAAGGGTTACAGCAAACACCCAGTGGTGCGTCGCAATCTAATACTGGCCTCTCTGTAACGGCACGTATACAGACTGTTTGAAGCATTGCCCCCCTGGACGTAAGTCGGTATTGTGCCTACTATATTCAATCCCGATGCAATTTCTGTGTTTCATCGTCAGTATGAAGCTCCAAGGGTTACAGTAAACACCCAGTGGTGCGTCGCAGTCTAATACTGGTCTCTCAGGAAAGGCACATATACAGATTGTTTGAAGCAATCCTCCCTCTGGACGTAAGTCGGCATTGTGCCTACTATATGCAATCCCGATGGAATTTCTGTGTTTCATCGTCATTATGAAGCTCCAGGTGTTACAGTAAACACCCAGTGGTGCGTCGCAATCTAATACTGGAATCTCAGGAGAGGCACGTAAACAACTGTATGAAGCATTGCTCCACGTATACGTAAGTCGGCATTGTACCTACTATTTTCAATCCCGATGCAAATTCTGTGTTTCATCGTCAATATGAAGCTCCAAGGGTTACAGCAAACACCCAGTGGTGCGTCGCAATCTAATACTGGCCTCTCTGTAACGGCACGTATACAGACTGTTTGAAGCATTGCCCCCCTGGACGTAAGTCGGTATTGTGCCCACTATATTCAATCCCGATGCAATTTCTGTTTTTCATCGTCAATATGAAGCTATAAGTGTTACAGTAAACACCCGGTGGTTCGTCGCAGTCTAATACTGGCCTCTCAGGAAAGGCACGTATACAGACTGTTTGAAGCATTGCTCCCCCTGGACGTAAGTCGGCATTGTGCCTACTATATTCAATCCCGATGCAATTTCTGTGTTTCATCGTCAATATGAAGCTCCAAGGGTTACAGTAAACACCCAGTGGTGCGTCGCAATCTAATACTGGCCTCTCAGTAACGGCACATATACAGACTGTTTGAAGCATTACTCCCCCTGAACGTAAGTCGGCCTTCTGCCTACTATATTCAATCCCGATGCAATTTCTGTGTTTCATCGTCAATATGAAGCTCCAAGGGTTACAGTAAACATCCAGTGGTGCGTCGCAATCTAATACTGACCTCACAGTAACGGCACGTATACAGACTGTTTGAAGCATTGCTCCCCCTGGACGTAAGTCAGCATTGTGCCTACTATATTCAATCCCGATGCAATTTCTGTGTTTCATCATCAATATGAAGCTCCAAGGGTTACAGTAAACACCCAGTGGTGCGACGCAATCTAATACTGGCCTCTCAGTAACGGCACATATAAAGACTGTTTGAAGCATTACTCCCCCTGGACGTAAGTCGGCATCGTGCCTACTATATTCAATCCGGATGCAATTTCTGTGTTTCATCGTCAATATGAAGCTCCAAGGGTTACAGTAAACACCCAGTGGTGCGTCGCAATCTAATACTGGCCTCTCTGTAACGGCACGTATACAGACTGTTTGAAGCATTGCTCCCCCTGGACGTAAGTCGGCATTGTGCCTTCTATATTCAATCCCGATCAATTTCTGTGTTTCATCGTCAATATGAAGCTCCAAGGGTTACAGTAAACACCCAGTGGTGCGTCGCAGTCTAATACTGGTCTCTCAGGAAAGGCACGTATACAGATTGTTTGAAGCATTACTCCCCCTGGACGTAAGTCGGCATTGTGCATACTATATTCAATCCCGATGCAATTTCTGTGTTTCATCGTCATTATCAAGCTCCAGGGGCTACAGTAAACACCCAGTGGTGCGTCGCAATCTAATACCGGAATCTCAGGAAAGGCACGTATACAACTGTATGAAGCATTGCTCCCCCTATACGTAAGGCGGCATTGTGCCTACTATGTTCAATCCCGATGCAATTTCTGTGCTTCATCACAGTATGAAGATCCAAGGGTTACAGTAAACACCAAGTGGTGCGTCGCAATCTAATACTGGCCTCTCAGTAACGGCACATATACAGACTGTTTGAAGCATTACTCCCCCTGGACGTAAGTCGGCATTGCGCCTACTATATTCAATCCCGATGCAATTTCTGTGTTTGATCGTCAATATGAAGCTCCAAGGGTTACAGTAAACACCCAGTGGTGCGTCGCAATCTAATACTGGCCTCTCTGTAACGGCACGTATACAGACTGTTTGAAGCATTGCTGCCCCTGGACGTAAGTCGGCATTGTGCCTACTATATTCAATCCCGATGCAATTTCTGTGTTTCATCGTCAATATGAAGCTCCCAGGGTGGCAGTAAACACCCAGTGATGCGTCGCAATCTAATTCTGGCCTCTCAGGAAAGGCACGTATGCAGACTGTTTGAATCATTACTCCCCCTGGACGTAAGGCGGCATTGTGCCTACTATATTCAATCCCGATGCAATTTTTGTGTTTCATCGTCAATATGAAGCTCCAAGGGTTACAGTAAACTCTCAGTGGTTCGTCGCAGTCTAATACTGGCCTCTCAGGAAAGGCACGTATACAGACTTTTTGGAGCATTGCTCCCCCTGGACGTAAGTCAGCATTGTGCCTACTATATGCAATCCCGATGGAATTTCTGTGTTTCATCGTCATTATGAAGCTCCAGGGGTTACAGTAAACACCCAATGGTGCGTCGCAATCTAATACTGGAATCTCAGGAAAGGCACGTATACAACTGTATGAAGCATTGCTCCCCCTATACGTAAGTCGGCATTGTACCTACTATATATTTAATCCCGATGCAATTTCTGTGTTTCATCGTCAATATGAAGCTCCAAGGGTTACAGTAAACTCCCAGTGGTGCGTCGCAATCTAATACTGGCCTCTCAGTAACGGCACATATACAGACTGTTTGAAGCAATACTCCCCCTGGACGTACGTCAGCATTGTGCCTACTATATTCAATCTCCATGCAATTTCTGTGTTTCATCGTCAATATGAAGCTCCAAGGGTTACAGTAAACTCCCAGTGGTCCGTCGCAGTCTAATACTGGCCTCTCAGGAAGGGCACGTATACAGACTGTTTGAAGCATTCCTCCCCCTGGACGTAAGTCGGCCTTCTGCCTACTATATTCAATCCCGATGCAATTTCCGTGTTTCCTCGTCAATATGAAGCTCCAAGGGTTACAGTAAACTCCCTGTGGTTCGTCGCACTCTAATATTGGCCTCTCAGGAAAGGCACGTATACAGACTGTTTGAAGCATTGCTCCCCCTAGACGTAAGTCGGCATTGTGCCTACTATATTCAATCCCGATGCAATTTCTGTGTTTCATCGTCAATATGAAGCTCCAAGGGTTACAGCAAACACCCAGTGGTGCGTCGCAATCTAATACTGGCCTCTCTGTAACGGCACGTATACAGACTGTTTGAAGCATTGCCCCCCTGGACGTAAGTCGGTATTGTGCCTACTATATTCAATCCCGATGCAATTTCTGTGTTTCATCGTCAATATGAAGCTCCAAGGGTTACAGTAAACACCCAGTGGTGCGTCGCAGTCTAATACTGGTCTCTCAGGAAAGGCACATATACAGATTGTTTGAAGCAATCCTACCTCTGGACGTAAGTCGGCTTTGTGCCTACTATATGCAATCCCGATGGAATTTCTGTGTTTCATCGTCATTATGAAGCTCCAGGGGTTACAGTAAACACCCAGTGGTGCGTCGCAATCTAATACTGGAATCTCAGGAGAGGCACGTAAACAACTGTATGAAGCATTGCTCCCCCTATACGTAAGTCGGCATTGTACCTACTATATTCAATCCCGATGCAATTTCTGTGTTTCATCGTCAATATGAAGCTCCAAGGGTTACAGCAAACACCCAGTGGTGCGTCGCAATCTAATACTGGCCTCTCTGTAACGGCACGTATACAGACTGTTTGAAGCATTGCCCCCCTGGACGTAAGTCGGTATTGTGCCTACTATATTCAATCCCGATGCAATTTCTGTGTTTCATCGTCAATATGAAGCTCCAAGGGTTACAGTAAACACCCGGTGGTTCGTCGCAGTCTAATACTGGCCTCTCAGGAAAGGCACGTATACAGACTGTTTGAAGCATTGCTCCCCCTGGACGTAAGTCGGCATTGTGCCTACTATATTCAATCCCGATGCAATTTCTGTGTTTCATCGTCGATATGAAGCTCCAAGGGTTACAGTAAACACCCAGTGGTGCGTCGCAATCTAATACTGGCCTCTCAGTAACGGCACATATAAAGACTGTTTGAAGCATTACTCCCCCTGGATGTAAGTCGGCATTGTGCCTACTATATTCAATCCGGATGCAATTTCTGTGTTTCATCGTCAATATGAAGCTCCAAGGGTTACAGTAAACACCCAGTGGTGCGTCGCAATCTAATACTGGCCTCTCTGTAACGGCACGTATACAGACTGTTTGAAGCATTGCTCCCCCTGGACGTAAGTCGGCATTGTGCCTTCTATATTCAATCCCGATCAATTTCTGTGTTTCATCGTCAATATGAAGCTCCAAGGGTTACAGTAAACACCCAGTGGTGCGTCGCAGTCTAATACTGGTCTCTCAGGAAAGGCACGAATACAGATTGTTTGAAGCATTACTCCCCCTGGACGTAAGTCGGCATTGTGCCTACTATATTCAATCCCGATGCAATTTCTGTGTTTCATCGTCATTATCAAGCTCCAGGGGCTACAGTAAACACCCAGTGGTGCGTCGCAATCTAATACCGGAATCTCAGGAAAGGCACGTATACAACTGTATGAAGCATTGCTTCCCCTATACGTAAGTCGGCATTGTGCCTACTATGTTCAATCCCGATGCAATTTCTGTGCTTCATCACAGTATGAAGATCCAAGGGTTACAGTAAACACCCAGTGCTGCGTCGCAATCTAATACTGGCCTCTCAGTATTGGCACATATGCAGACTGTTTGAAGCATTACTCCCCCTGGACGTAAGTCGGCATTGCGCCTACTATATTCAATCCCGATGCAATTTCTGTGTTTCATCGTCAATATGAAGCTCCAAGGGTTACAGTAAACACCCAGTGGTGCGTCGCAATCTAATACTGGCCTCTCTGTAACGGCACGTATACAGACTGTTTGAAGCATTGCTGCCCCTGGACGTAAGTCGGCATTGTGCTTACTATATTCAATCCCGATGCAATTTCTGTGTTTCATCGTCAATATGAAGCTCCCAGGGTGGCAGTAAACACCCAGTGATGCGTCGCAATCTAATACTGGCCTCTCAGGAAAGGCACTTATACAGACTGTTTGAATCATTACTCCCCCTGGACGTAAGGCGGCATTGTGCCTACTATATTCAATCCCGATGCAATTTCTGTGTTTCATCGTCAATATGAAGCTCAAAGGGTTACAGGAAACTCCCAGTGGTTCGTCGCAGTCTAATACTGGCCTCTCAGGAAAGGCACGTATACAGACGTTTTGGAGCATTGCTCCCCCTGGACGTAAGTCAGCATTGTGCCTACTATATGCAATCCCGATGGAATTTCTGTGTTTCATCGTCAATATGAAGCTCCAGGGGTTACAGTAAACACCCAATGGTGCGTCGCAATCTAATACTGGAATCTCAGGAAAGGCACGTATACAGACTGTTTGAAGCATTCCTCCCCCTGGACGTAAGTCGGCCTTCTGCCTACTATATTCAATCCCGATGCAATTTCCGTGTTTCCTCGTAAATATGAAGCTCCAAGGGTTACAGTAAACATCCAGTGGTGCGTCGCAATCTAATACTGACCTCACAGTAACGGCACGTATACAGACTGTTTGAAGCATTGCCCCCCTGGACGTAAGTCAGCATTGTGCCTACTATATTCAATCCCGATGCAATTTCTGTGTTTCATCGTCAATATGAAGCTCCAAGGGTTACAGTAAACACCCAGTGGTGCCTCGCAATCTAATACTGGCCTCTCAGTAACGGCACATATACAGACTGTTTGAAGCATTACTCCCCCTGGACGTAAGTCGGCATTGTGCCTACTATATTCAATCCCGATGCAATTTCTGTGTTTCATCGTCAATATGAAGCTCCAAGGGTTACAGTAAACACCCAGTGGAGCGTCGCAGTCTAATACTGGTCTCTCAGGAAAGGCACGTATACAGATTGTTTGAAGCATTACTCCCCCTGGACGTAAGTCGGCATTGTGCCTACTATATTCAATCCCGATGCAATTTCTGTTCTTCATCGTCATTATGAAGCTCCAGGGGCTACAGTAAACACCCAGTGGTGCGTCGCAATCTAATACCGGAATCTCAGGAAAGGCACGTATACAACTGTATGAAGCATTGCTCCCCTTATACGTATGTCGGCATTGTGCCTACTGTATTAAATCCCGATGCAATTTCTGTGTTTCATCGTCAGTATGAAGATCCAAGGGTTACAGTAAACACCCAGTGGTGCGTCGCAATCTAATACTGGCCTCTCAGTAACGGCACATATACAGACTGTTTGAAGCATTACTCCCCCTGGACGTAAGTCGGCATTGTGCCTACTATATTCAATCCCGATGCAATTTCTGTGTTTCATCGTCAATATGAAGCTCCAAGGGTTACAGTAAACACCCAGTGGTGCGTCGCAATCTAATACTGGCCTCTCTGTAACGGCACGTATACAGACTGTTTGAAGCATTGCTGCCCCTGGACGTAAGTCGGCATTGTGCCTACTATATTCAATCCCGATGCAATTTCTGTGTTTCATCGTCAATATGAAGCTCCAAGGGTGGCAGTAAACACCCAGTGATGCGTCGCAATATAATACTGGCCTCTCAGGATAGGCACGTATACAGACTGTTTGAATCATTACTCCCGCTGGACGTAATGCGGCATTGTGCCTACTATATTCAATCCCGATGCAATTTCTGTGTTTCATCGTCTATATGAAGCTCCAAAAATTACAGTAAACACCCAGTGGTGCGTCGCAATCTATGACTGGAATCTCAGGAAAGGCACGTATACAACTCTATGAAGCATTGCTCTCCCTGGACGCAAGTCGGCATTGTGCCTACTATATTCAATCCCGATGCAATTTCTGTGTTTCATCGTCAGTATGAAGCTCCAAGGGTTACAGTAAACATCCAGTGGTGCGTCGCAATCTAACACTGGCCTCTCAGGAAAGGCACGTATACAGACTGTTTGAAGGATTGCTCCCTCTGGACGTAAATCGGCATTGTGCCTACTATATTCAATCCCGATGCAATTTCTGTGTTTCATCGTCAATATGAAACTCCAAGGGTTACAGTAAACACCCAGTGGTGCGTCGCAATCTAATACTGGCCTCTTAGGAAAGGCACGTATACAGACTGTTTGAAGCATTGCTCCCCCTGAACGAAAGTCGGCATTGTGCCTACTATATTCAATCCCGATGCAACTTCTGTGTTTCTTCGTCAATATGAAGCTCCAAGGGTTACAGTAAACTCCCAGTGGTGCGTCGCAATCTAATACTGGCCTCTCAGTAACGGCACATATACAGACTGTTGTAAGCTTTACTCCCCCTGGACGTAAGTCAGCATTGTGCCTACTATATTCAATCTCGATGCAATTTCTGTGTTTCATCGTCAATATGAAGCTCCAAGGGTTACAGTAAACTCCCAGTGGTTCGTCGCAGTCTAATATTGGCCTCTCAGGAAAGGCACGTATACAGACTGTTTGAAGCATTGCTCCCCCTGGACGTAAGTCGGCATTGTGCCTACTATATTCAATCCCGATGCAATTTCTGTGTTTCATCGTCAATATGAAACTCCAAGGGTTACAGTAAACACCCAGTGGTGCGTCGCAATCTAATACTGGCCTCTCAGTAACGGCACATATACAGACTGAAGCATTACTCCCCCTGGACGTAAGTCGGCCTTCTGCCTACTATATACAATCCCTATGCAATTTCTGTGTTTCATCGGCAATATGAAGCTCCAAGGGTTACAGAAAACATCCAGTGGTGCGTCGCAATCAAATACTGACCTCACAGTAACGGCACGTATACAGACCGTTTGAAGCATTGCTCCCCCTGGACGTAAGTCGGCATTGTGCCTACTATATTTAATCCCGATGCTATTTCTGTGTTTCATCGTAAATATGAAGCTCCAAGGGTTACAGTAAACACCCAGTCTTGCGTCGCAATCTAATACTGGCCTCTCTGTAACGGCACGTATACAGACTGTTTGAAGCATTGCCCCCCTGGACGTAAGTCGGTATTGTGCCTACTATATTCAATCCCGATTCAATTTCTGTGTTTCATCGTCAATATGAAGCTCCAAGTGTTACAGTAAACACCCAGTGGTGCGTCGCAGTGTAATACTGGTCTCTCAGGAAAGGCACGTATACAGATTGTTTGAAGCAATCCTCCCCCTGGACGTAAATCGGCATTGTGCCTACTATATGCAATCCCGATGGAATTTCTGTGTTTCATCGTCAATATGAAACTCCAAGGTTTACAGTAAACACCCAGTGGTGCGTCGCAATCTAATACTGGCCTCTCAGTAACGGCACATATAAAGACTGTTTGAAGCATTACTCCCCCTGGACGTAAGTCGGCATTGTGCCTACTATATTCAATCCGGATGCAATTTCTGTGTTTCATCGTCAATATGAAGCTCCAAGGGTTACAGTAAACACCCAGTGGTGCGTCGCAATCTAATACTGGCCTCTCTGTAACGGCACGTATACAGACTGTTTGAAGCATTGCCCCCCTGGACGTAAGTCGGCATTGTGCCTTCTATATTCAATCCCGATCAATTTCTGTGTTTCATCGTCAATATGAAGCTGCAAGGGTTACAGTAAACACCCAGTGGTGCGTCGCAGTCTAATACTGGTCTCTCAGGAAAGGCACGTATACAGATTGTTTGAAGCATTACTCCCCCTGGACGTAAGTCGGCATTGTGCCTACTATATTCAATCCCGATGCAATTTCTGTGTTTCATCGTCATTATCAAGCTCCAGGGGCTACAGTAAACACCCAGTGGTGCGTCGCAATCTAATACCGGAATCTCAGGAAAGGCACGTATACAACTGTATGAAGCATTGCTCCCCCTATACGTAAGTCGGCATTGTGCCTACTATGTTCAATCCCGATGCAATTTCTGTGCTTCATCACAGTATGAAGATCCAAGGGTTACAGTAAACACCCAGTGGTGCGTCGCAATCTAATACTGGCCTCTCAGTAACGGCACATATACAGACTGTTTGAAGCATTACTCCCCCTGGACGTAAGTCGGCATTGCGCCTACTATATTCAATCCCGATGCAATTTCTGTGTTTCATCGTCAATATGAAGCTCCAAGAGTTACAGTAAACACCCAGTGGTGCGTCGCAATCTAATACTGGCCTCTCTGTAACGGCACGTATACAGACTGTTTGAAGCATTGCTGCCCCTGGACGTAAGTCGGCATTGTGCCTACTATATTCAATCCCGATGCAATTGCTGTGTTTCATCGTCAATATGAAGCTCCCAGGGTGGCAGTAAACACCCAGTGATGCGTCGCAATCTAATACTGGCCTCTCAGGAAAGGCACGTATACAGACTGTTTGAATCATTACTCCCCCTGAACGTAAGGCGGCATTGTGCCTACTATATTCAATCCCGATGCAATTTCTGTGTTTCATCGTCAATATGAAGCTCCAAGGGTTACAGTAAACTCCCAGTGGTTCGTCGCAGTCTAATACTGGCCTCTCAGGAAAGGCACGTATACAGACTTTTTGGAGCATTGCTCCCCCTGGACGTAAGTCAGCATTGTGCAGACTATATGCAATCCCGATGGAATTTCTGTGTTTCATCGTCATTATGAAGCTCCAGGGGTTACAGTAAACACCCAATGGTGCGTCGCAATATAATACTGGAATCTCAGGAAAGGCACGTATACAACTGTATGAAGCATTGCTCCCCCTATACGTAAGTCGGCATTGTACCTACTATATATTTAATCCCGATGCAATTTCTGTGTTTCATCGTCAATATGAAGCTCCAAGGGTTACAGTAAACACCCAGTGGTGCGTCGCAATCTAATACTGGCCTCTTAGGAAAGGCACGTATACAGACTGTTTGAAGCATTGCTCCCCCTGAACGAAAGTCGGCATTGTGCCTAATATATTCAATCCCGATGCAACTTCTGTGTTTCTTCGTCAATATGAAGCTCCAAGGGTTACAGTAAACTCCCAGTGATTCGTCGCAATCTAATACTGGCCTCTCAGTAACGGCACATATACAGACTGTTGGAAGCTTTACTCCCCCTGGACGTAAGTCAGCATTGTGCCTACTATATTCAATCTCGATGCAATTTCTGTGTTTCATCGTCAATATGAAGCTCCAAGGGTTACAGTAAACTCCCAGTGGTTCGTCGCAGTCTAATATTGGCCTCTCAGGAAAGGCACGTATACAGACTGTTTGAAGCATTGCTCCCCCTGGACGTAAGTCGGCATTGTGCCTACTATATCCAATCCCGATGCAATTTCTGTGTTTCATCGTCAATATGAAACTCCAAGGGTTACAGTAAACACCCAGTGGTGCGTCGCAATCTAATACTGGCCTCTCAGTAACGGCACATATACAGACTGAAGCATTACTCCCCCTGGACGTAAGTCGGCCTTCTGCCTACTATATACAATCCCTATGCAATTTCTGTGTTTCATCGTCAATATGAAGCTCCAAGGGTTACAGAAAACATCCAGTGGTGCGTCGCAATCAAATACTGTCCTCACAGTAACGGCACGTATACAGACTGTTTGAAGCATTGCTCCCCCTGGACGTAAGTCGGCATTGTGCCTACTATATTGAATCCGGATGCAATTTCTGTGTTTCATCGTCAATATGAAGCTCCAAGGGTTACAGTAAACACCCAGTGGTGCGTCGCAATCTAATACTGGCCTCTCTGTAACGGCACGTATACAGACTGTTTGAAGCATTGCTCCCCCTGGACGTAAGTCGGCATTGTGCCTTCTATATTCAATCCCGATCAATTTCTGTATTTCATCGTCAATATGAAGCTCCAAGGGTTACAGTAAACACCCAGTGGTGCGTCGCAGTCTAATACTGGTCTCTCAGGAAAGGCACGTATACAGATTGTTTGAAGCATTACTCCCCCTGGACGTAAGTCGGCATTGTGCCTACTATATTCAATCCCGATGCAATTTCTGTGTTTCATCGTCATTATCAAGCTCCAGGGGCTACAGTAAACACCCAGTGGTGCGTCGCAATCTAATACCGGAATCTCAGGAAAGGCACGTATATAACTGTATGAAGCATTGCTCCCCCTATACGTAAGTCGGCATTGTGCCTACTATGTTCAATCCCGATGCAATTTCTGTGCTTCATCACAGTATGAAGATCCAAGGGTTACAGTAAACACCCAGTGGTGCGTCGCAATCTAATACTGGCCTCTCAGTAGCGGCACATATACAGACTGTTTGAAGCATTACTCCCCCTGGACGTAAGTCGGCAATGCGCGTACTATATTCAATCCCGATGCAATTTCTGTGTTTCATCGTCAATATGAAGCTCCAAGGGTTACAGTAAACACCCAGTGGTGCGTCGCAATCTAATACTGGCCTCTCTGTAACGGCACGTATACAGACTGTTTGAAGCATTGCTGCCCCTGGACGTAAGTCGGCATTGTGCCTACTATATTCAATCCCGATGCAATTTCTGTGTTTCATCGTCAATATGAAGCTCCCAGGGTGGCAGTAAACACCCAGTGATGCGTCGCAATCTAATACTGGCCTCTCAGGAAAGGCACGTATACAGACTGTTTGAAGCATTACTCCCCCTGGACGTACGTCAGCATTGTGCCTATTATATTCAATCTCGATGCAATTTCTGTGTTTCATCGTCAATATGAAGCTCCAAGGGTTACAGTAAACTCCCAGTGGTCCGTCGCAGTCTAATACTGGCCTCTCAGGAAGGGCACGTATACAGACTGTTTGAAGCATTCCTCCCCCTGGACGTAAGTCGGCCTTCTGCCTACTATATTCAATCCCGATGCAATTTCCGTGTTTCCTCGTCAATATGAAGCTCCAAGGGTTACGGTAATATCCCAGTGGTTCGACGCACTCTAATATTGGCCTCTCAGGATAGGCACGTATACAGACTGTTTGAAGCATTGCTCCCCCTGGACGTAAGTCGGCATTGTGCCTACTATATTCAATCCCGATGCAATTTCTGTGTTTCATCGTCAATATGAAGCTCCAAGGGTTACAGCAAACACCCAGTGGTGCGTCGCAATCTAATACTGGCCTCTCTGTAACGGCACGTATACAGACTGTTTGAAGCATTGCCCCCCTGGACGTAAGTCGGTATTGTGCCTACTATATTCAATCCCGATGCAATTTCTGTGTTTCATCGTCAATATGAAGCTCCAAGGGTTACAGTAAACACCCAGTGGTGCGTCGCAGTCTGATACTGGTCTCTCAGGAAAGGCACATATACAGATTGTTTGAAGCAGTCCTCCCTCTGGACGTAAGTCGGCATTGTGCCTACTATATGCAATCCCGATGGAATTTCTGTGTTTCATCGTCATTATGAAGCTCCAGGGGTTACAGTAAACACCCAGTGGTGCGTCGCAATCTAATACTGGAATCTCAGGAGAGGCACGTAAACAACTGTATGAAGCATTGCTCCCCCTATACGTAAGTCGGCATTGTACCTACTATATTCAATCCCGATGCTATTTCTGTGTTTCATCGTCAATATGAAGCTCCAAGGGTTACAGCAAACACCCAGTGGTGCGTCGCAATCTAATACTGGCCTCTCTGTAACGGCACGTATACAGACTGTTTGAAGCATTGCCCCCCTGGACGTAAGTCGGTATTGTGCCTACTATATTCAATCCCGATGCAATTTCTGTGTTTCATCGTCAATATGAAGCTCCAAGGGTTACAGTAAACACCAGGTGGTTCGTCGCAGTCTAATACTGGCCTCTCAGGAAAGGCACGTATACAGACTGTTTGAAGCATTGCTCCCCCTGGACGTAAGTCGGCATTGTGCCTACTATATTCAATCCCGATGCAATTTCTGTGTTTCATCGTCAATATGAAGCTCCAAGGGTTACAGTAAACACCCAGTGGTGCGTCGCAGTCTAATACTGGCCTCTCAGTAACGGCACATATAAAGACTGTTTGAAGCATTACTCCCCCTGGATGTAAGTCGGCATTGTGCCTACTATATTTAATCCCGATGCTATTTCTGTGTTTCATCGTAAATATGAAGCTCCAAGGGTTACAGTAAACACCCAGTCTTGCGTCGCAATCTAATACTGGCCTCTCTGTAACGGCACGTATACAGACTGTTTGAAGCATTGCCCCCCTGGACGTAAGTCGGTATTGTGCCTACTATATTCAATCCCGATTCAATTTCTGTGTTTCATCGTCAATATGAAGCTCCAAGTGTTACAGTAAACACCCAGTGGTGCGTCGCAGTGTAATACTGGTCTCTCAGGAAAGGCACGTATACAGATTGTTTGAAGCAATCCTCCCCCTGGACGTAAATCGGCATTGTGCCTACTATATGCAATCCCGATGGAATTTCTGTGTTTCATCGTCAATATGAAACTCCAAGGTTTACAGTAAACACCCAGTGGTGCGTCGCAATCTAATACTGGCCTCTCAGTAACGGCACATATAAAGACTGTTTGAAGCATTACTCCCCCTGGACGTAAGTCGGCATTGTGCCTACTATATTCAATCCGGATGCAATTTCTGTGTTTCATCGTCAATATGAAGCTCCAAGGGTTACAGTAAACACCCAGTGGTGCGTCGCAATCTAATACTGGCCTCTCTGTAACGGCACGTATACAGACTGTTTGAAGCATTGCCCCCCTGGACGTAAGTCGGCATTGTGCCTTCTATATTCAATCCCGATCAATTTCTGTGTTTCATCGTCAATATGAAGCTGCAAGGGTTACAGTAAACACCCAGTGGTGCGTCGCAGTCTAATACTGGTCTCTCAGGAAAGGCACGTATACAGATTGTTTGAAGCATTACTCCCCCTGGACGTAAGTCGGCATTGTGCCTACTATATTCAATCCCGATGCAATTTCTGTGTTTCATCGTCATTATCAAGCTCCAGGGGCTACAGTAAACACCCAGTGGTGCGTCGCAATCTAATACCGGAATCTCAGGAAAGGCACGTATACAACTGTATGAAGCATTGCTCCCCCTATACGTAAGTCGGCATTGTGCCTACTATGTTCAATCCCGATGCAATTTCTGTGCTTCATCACAGTATGAAGATCCAAGGGTTACAGTAAACACCCAGTGGTGCGTCGCAATCTAATACTGGCCTCTCAGTAACGGCACATATACAGACTGTTTGAAGCATTACTCCCCCTGGACGTAAGTCGGCATTGCGCCTACTATATTCAATCCCGATGCAATTTCTGTGTTTCATCGTCAATATGAAGCTCCAAGAGTTACAGTAAACACCCAGTGGTGCGTCGCAATCTAATACTGGCCTCTCTGTAACGGCACGTATACAGACTGTTTGAAGCATTGCTGCCCCTGGACGTAAGTCGGCATTGTGCCTACTATATTCAATCCCGATGCAATTGCTGTGTTTCATCGTCAATATGAAGCTCCCAGGGTGGCAGTAAACACCCAGTGATGCGTCGCAATCTAATACTGGCCTCTCAGGAAAGGCACGTGTACAGACTGTTTGAATCATTACTCCCCCTGAACGTAAGGCGGCATTGTGCCTACTATATTCAATCCCGATGCAATTTCTGTGTTTCATCGTCAATATGAAGCTCCAAGGGTTACAGTAAACTCCCAGTGGTTCGTCGCAGTCTAATACTGGCCTCTCAGGAAAGGCACGTATACAGACTTTTTGGAGCATTGCTCCCCCTGGACGTAAGTCAGCATTGTGCAGACTATATGCAATCCCGATGGAATTTCTGTGTTTCATCGTCATTATGAAGCTCCAGGGGTTACAGTAAACACCCAATGGTGCGTCGCAATGTAATACTGGAATCTCAGGAAAGGCACGTATACAACTGTATGAAGCATTGCTCCCCCTATACGTAAGTCGGCATTGTACCTACTATATATTTAATCCCGATGCAATTTCTGTGTTTCATCGTCAATATGAAGCTCCAAGGGTTACAGTAAACACCCAGTGGTGCGTCGCAATCTAATACTGGCCCCTTAGGAAAGGCACGTATACAGACTGTTTGAAGCATTGCTCCCCCTGAACGAAAGTCGGCATTGTGCCTACTATATTCAATCCCGATGCAACTTCTGTGTTTCTTCGTCAATATGAAGCTCCAAGGGTTACAGTAAACTCCCAGTGATTCGTCGCAATCTAATACTGGCCTCTCAGTAACGGCACATATACAGACTGTTGGAAGCTTTACTTCCCCTGGACGTAAGTCAGCATTGTGCCTACTATATTCAATCTCGATGCAATTTCTGTGTTTCATCGTCAATATGAAGCTCCAAGGGTTACAGTAAACTCCCAGTGGTTCGTCGCAGTCTAATATTGGCCTCTCAGGAAAGGCACGTATACAGACTGTTTGAAGCATTGCTCCCCCTGGACGTAAGTCGGCATTGTGCCTACTATATCCAATCCCGATGCAATTTCTGTGTTTCATCGTCAATATGAAACTCCAAGGGTTACAGTAAACACCCAGTGGTGCGTCGCAATCTAATACTGGCCTCTCAGTAACGGCACATATACAGACTGAAGCATTACTCCCCCTGGACGTAAGTCGGCCTTCTGCCTACTATATACAATCCCTATGCAATTTCTGTGTTTCATCGTCAATATGAAGCTCCAAGGGTTACAGAAAACATCCAGTGGTGCGTCGCAATCAAATACTGACCTCACAGTAACGGCACGTATACAGACTGTTTGAAGCATTGCTCCCCCTGGACGTAAGTCGGCATTGTGCCTACTATATTGAATCCGGATGCAATTTCTGTGTTTCATCGTCAATATGAAGCTCCAAGGGTTACAGTAAACACCCAGTGGTGCGTCGCAATCTAATACTGGCCTCTCTGTAACGGCACGTATACAGACTGTTTGAAGCATTGCTCCCCCTGGACGTAAGTCGGCATTGTGCCTTCTATATTCAATCCCGATCAATTTCTGTATTTCATCGTCAATATGAAGCTCCAAGGGTTACAGTAAACACCCAGTGGTGCGTCGCAGTCTAATACTGGTCTCTCAGGAAAGGCACGTATACAGATTGTTTGAAGCATTACTCCCCCTGGACGTAAGTCGGCATTGTGCCTACTATATTCAATCCCGATGCAATTTCTGTGTTTCATCGTCATTATCAAGCTCCAGGGGCTACAGTAAACACCCAGTGGTGCGTCGCAATCTAATACCGGAATCTCAGGAAAGGCACGTATAAAACTGTATGAAGCATTGCTCCCCCTATACGTAAGTCGGCATTGTGCCTACTATGTTCAATCCCGATGCAATTTCTGTGCTTCATCACAGTATGAAGATCCAAGGGTTACAGTAAACACCCAGTGGTGCGTCGCAATCTAATACTGGCCTCTCAGTAGCGGCACATATACAGACTGTTTGAAGCATTACTCCCCCTGGACGTAAGTCGGCAATGCGCGTACTATATTCAATCCCGATGCAATTTCTGTGTTTCATCGTCAATATGAAGCTCCAAGGGTTACAGTAAACACCCAGTGGTGCGTCGCAATCTAATACTGGCCTCTCTGTAACGGCACGTATACAGACTGTTTGAAGCATTGCTGCCCCTGGACGTAAGTCGGCATTGTGCCTACTATATTCAATCCCGATGCAATTTCTGTGTTTCATCGTCAATATGAAGCTCCCAGGGTGGCAGTAAACACCCAGTGATGCGTCGCAATCTAATACTGGCCTCTCAGGAAAGGCACGTATACAGACTGTTTGAAGCATTACTCCCCCTGGACGTACGTCAGCATTGTGCCTATTATATTCAATCTCGATGCAATTTCTGTGTTTCATCGTCAATATGAAGCTCCAAGGGTTACAGTAAACTCCCAGTGGTCCGTCGCAGTCTAATACTGGCCTCTCAGGAAGGGCACGTATACAGACTGTTTGAAGCATTCCTCCCCCTGGACGTAAGTCGGCCTTCTGCCTACTATATTCAATCCCGATGCAATTTCCGTGTTTCCTCGTCAACATGAAGCTCCAAGGGTTACGGTAATATCCCAGTGGTTCGACGCACTCTAATATTGGCCTCTCAGGATAGGCACGTATACAGACTGTTTGAAGCATTGCTCCCCCTGGACGTAAGTCGGCATTGTGCCTACTATATTCAATCCCGATGCAATTTCTGTGTTTCATCGTCAATATGAAGCTCCAAGGGTTACAGCAAACACCCAGTGGTGCGTCGCAATCTAATACTGGCCTCTCTGTAACGGCACGTATACAGACTGTTTGAAGCATTGCCCCCCTGGACGTAAGTCGGTATTGTGCCTACTATATTCAATCCCGATGCAATTTCTGTGTTTCATCGTCAATATGAAGCTCCAAGGGTTACAGTAAACACCCAGTGGTGCGTCGCAGTCTAATACTGGTCTCTCAGGAAAGGCACATATACAGATTGTTTGAAGCAATCCTCCCTCTGGACGTAAGTCGGCATTGTGCCTACTATATGCAATCCCGATGGAATTTCTGTGTTTCATCGTCATTATGAAGCTCCAGGGGTTACAGTAAACACCCAGTGGTGCGTCGCAATCTAATACTGGAATCTCAGGAGAGGCACGTAAACAACTGTATGAAGCATTGCTCCCCCTATACGTAAGTCGGCATTGTACCTACTATATTCAATCCCGATGCTATTTCTGTGTTTCATCGTCAATATGAAGCTCCAAGGGTTACAGCAAACACCCAGTGGTGCGTCGCAATCTAATACTGGCCTCTCTGTAACGGCACGTATACAGACTGTTTGAAGCATTGCCCCCCTGGACGTAAGTCGGTATTGTGCCTACTATATTCAATCCCGATGCAATTTCTGTGTTTCATCGTCAATATGAAGCTCCAAGGGTTACAGTAAACACCCGGTGGTTCGTCGCAGTCTAATACTGGCCTCTCAGGAAAGGCACGTATACAGACTGTTTGAAGCATTGCTCCCCCTGGACGTAAGTCGGCATTGTGCCTACTATATTCAATCCCGATGCAATTTCTGTGTTTCATCGTCAATATGAAGCTCCAAGGGTTACAGTAAACACCCAGTGGTGCGTCGCAGTCTAATACTGGCCTCTCAGTAACGGCACATATAAAGACTGTTTGAAGCATTACTCCCCCTGGATGTAAGTCGGCATTGTGCCTACTATATTCAATCCGGATGCAATTTCTGTGTTTCATCGTCAATATGAAGCTCCAAGGGTTACAGTAAACACCCAGTGGTGCGTCGCAATCTAATACTGGCCTCTCTGTAACGGCACGTATACAGACTGTTTGAAGCATTGCTCCCCCTGGACGTAAGTCGGCATTGTGAATTCTATATTCAATCCCGATCAATTTCTGGGTTTCATCGTCAATATGAAGCTCCAAGGGTTACAGTAAACACCCAGTGGTGCGTCGCAGTCTAATACTGGTCTCTCAGGAAAGGCACGTATACAGATTGTCTGAAGCATTACTCCCCCTGGACGTAAGTCGGCATTGTGCCTACTATATTCAATCCCGATGCAATTTCTGTGTTTCATCGTCATTATCAAGCTCCAGGGGCTACAGTAAACACCCAGTGGTGCGTCGCAATCTAATACCGGAATCTCAGGAAAGGCACGTATACAACTGTATGAAGCATTGCTCCCCCTATACGTAAGTCGGCATTGTGCCTACTATGTTCAATCCCGATGCAATATCTGTGCTTCATCACAGTATGAAGATCCAAGGGTTACAGTAAACACCCAGTGGTGCGTCGCAATCTAATACTGGCCTCTCAGTAACGGCACATATACAGACTGTTTGAAGCATTACTCCCCCTGGACGTAAGTCGGCATTGCGCCTACTATATTCAATCCCGATGCAATTTCTGTGTTTCATCGTCAATATGAAGCTCCAAGGGTTACAGTAAACACCCAGTGGTGCGTCGCAATCTAATACTGGCCTCTCAGGAAAGGCACGTATACAGACTTTTTGGAGCATTGCTCCCCCTGGACGTAAGTCAGCATTGTGCCTACTATATGCAATCCCGATGGAATTTCTGTGTTTCATCGTCATTATGAAGCTCCAGGGGTTACAGTAAACACCCAATGGTGCGTCGCAATCTAATACTGGAATCTCAGGAAAGGCACGTATTCAACTGTATGAAGCATTGCTCCCCCTATACGTAAGTCGGCATTGTACCTACTATATTCAATCCCGATGCAATTTCTGTGTTTCATCGTCAATATGAAGCTCCAAGGGTTACAGTAAACTCCCAGTGGTGCGTCGCAATCTAATACTGGCCTCTCAGTAACGGCACATATACAGACCGTTTGAAGCATTACTCCCCCTGGACGTACGTCAGCATTGTGCCTACTATATTCAATCTCGATGCAATTTCTGTGTTTCATCGTCAATATGAAGCTCCAAGGGTTACAGTAAACTCCCAGTGGTTCGTCGCAGTCTAATACTGGCCTCTCAGGAAAGGCACGTATACAGACTGTTTGAAGCATTGCTCCCCCTGGACGTAAGTCGGCCTTCTGCCTACTATATTCAATCCCGATGCAATTTCCGTGTTTCCTCGTAAATATGAAGCTCCAAGGGTTATAGTAAACGTCCAGTGGTGCGTCGCAATCTAATACTGACCTCACAGTAACGGCACGTATACAGACTGTTTGAAGCATTGCACCCCTGGACGTAAGTCAGCATTGTGCCTACTATATTCAATCCGGATGCAATATCTGTGTTTCATCGTCAATATGAAGCTCCAAGGGTTACAGTAAACACCCAGTGGTGCCTCGCAATCTAATACTGGCCTCTCAGTAACGGCACATATACAGACTGTTTGAAGCATTACTGCCCCTGGACGTAAGTCGGCATTGTGCCTACTATATTCAATCCCGATGCAATTTCTGTGTTTCATCGTCAATATGAAGCTCCAAGGGTTACAGTAAACACCCAGTGGAGCGTCGCAGTCTAGTACTGGTCTCTCAGGAAAGGCACGTATACAGATTGTTTGAAGCATTACTCCCCCTGGACGTAAGTCGGCATTGTGCCTACTATATTCAATCCCGATGCAATTTCTGTTCTTCATCGTCATTATGAAGCTCCAGGGGCTACAGTAAACACCCAGTGGTGCGTCGCAATCTAATACCGGAATCTCAGGAAAGGCACGTATACAACTGTATGAAGCATTGCTCCCCTTATACGTATGTCGGCATTGTGCCTACTGTATTAAATCCCGATGCAATTTCTGTGTTTCATCGTCAGTATGAAGATCCAAGGGTTACAGTAAACACCCAGTGGTGCGTCGCAATCTAATACTGGCCTCTCAGTAACGGCACATATACAGACTGTTTGAAGCATTACTCCCCCTGGACGTAAGTCGGCATTGTGCCTACTATATTCAATCCCGATGCAATTTCTGTGTTTCATCGTCAATATGAAGCTCCAAGGGTTACAGTAAACACCCAGTGGTGCGTCGCAATCTAATACTGGCCTCTCTGTAACGGCACGTATACAGACTGTTTGAAGCATTGCTGCCCCTGGACGTAAGTCGGCATTGTGCCTACTATATTCAATCCCGATGCAATTTCTGTGTTTCATCGTCAATATGAAGCTCCAAGGGTGGCAGTAAACACCCAGTGATGCGTCGCAATATAATACTGGCCTCTCAGGATAGGCACGTATACAGACTGTTTGAATCATTACTCCCGCTGGACGTAAGGCGGCATTGTGCCTACTATATTCAATCCCGATGCAATTTCTGTGTTTCATCGTCTATATGAAGCTCCAAAAATTACAGTAAACACCCAGTGGTGCGTCGCAATCTATGACTGGAATCTCAGGAAAGGCACGTATACAACTCTATGAAGCATTGCTCTCCCTGGACGCAAGTCGGCATTGTGCCTACTATATTCAATCCCGATGCAATTTCTGTGTCTCATCGTCAGTATGAAGCTCCAAGGGTTACAGTAAACATCCAGTGGTGCGTCGCAATCTAACACTGGCCTCTCAGGAAAGGCACGTATACAGACTGTTTGAAGCATTGCTCCCTCTGGACGTAAATCGGCATTGTGCCTACTATATTCAATCCCGATGCAATTTCTGTGTTTCATCGTCAATATGAAGCTCCAAGGGTTACAGTAAACACCCAGTGGTGCGTCGCAATCTAATACTGGCCTCTTAGGAAAGGCACGTATACAGACTGTTTGAAGCATTGCTCCCTCTGGACGTAAATCGGCATTGTGCCTACTATATTCAATCCCGATGCAATTTCTGTGTTTCTTCGTCAATATGAAGCTCCAAGGGTTACAGTAAACTCCCAGTGGTGCGTCGCAATCTAATACTGGCCTCTCAGTAACGGCACATATACAGACTGTTGGAAGCTTTACTCCCCCTGGACGTAAGTCAGCATTGTGCCTACTATATTCAATCTCGATGCAATTTCTGTGTTTCATCGTCAATATGAAGCTCCAAGGGTTACAGTAAACTCCCAGTGGTTCGTCGCAGTCTAATATTGGCCTCTCAGGAAAGGCACGTATACAGACTGTTTGAAGCATTGCTCCCCCTGGACGTAAGTCGGCATTGTGCCTACTATATTCAATCCCGATGCAATTTCTGTGTTTCATCGTCAATATGAAACTCCAAGGGTTACAGTAAACACCCAGTGGTGCGTCGCAATCTAATACTGGCCTCTCAGTAACGGCACATATACAGACTGAAGCATTCCTCCCCCTGGACGTAAGTCGGCCTTCAGCCTACTATATACAATCCCTATGCAATTTCTGTGTTTCATCGTCAATATGAAGCTCCAAGGGTTACAGAAAACATCCAGTGGTGCGTCGCAATCAAATACTGACCTCACAGTAACGGCACGTATACAGACTGTTTGAAGCATTGCTCCCCCTGGACGTAAGTCGGCATTGTGCCTACTATATTTAATCCCGATGCTATTTCTGTGTTTCATCGTAAATATGAAGCTCCAAGGGTTACAGTAAACACCCAGTCTTGCGTCGCAATCTAATACTGGCCTCTCTGTAACGGCACGTATACAGACTGTTTGAAGCATTGCCCCCCCTGGACGTAAGTCGGTATTGTGCCTACTATATTCAATCCCGATGCAATTTCTGTGTTTCATCGTCAATATGAAGCTCCAAGTGTTACAGAAAACACCCAGTGGTGCGTCGCAGTCTAATACTGGTCTCTCAGGAAAGGCACGTATACAGATTGTTTGAAGCAATCCTCCCCTTGGACGTAAATCGGCATTGTGCCTACTATATGCAATCCCGATGGAATTTCTGTGTTTCATCGTCAATATGAAACTCCAAGGGTTACAGTAAACACCCAGTGGTGCGTCGCAATCTAATACTGGCCTCTCAGTAACGGCACATATACAGACTGAAGCATTCCTCCCTCTGGAAGTAAGTCGGCCTTCTGCCTACTATATACAATCCCTATGCAATTTCTGTGTTTCATCGTCAATATGAAGCTCCAAGGGTTACAGAAAACATCCAGTGGTGCGTCGCAATCAAATACTGACCTCACAGTAACGGCACGTATACAGACTGTTTGAAGCATTGCTCCCCCTGGACGTAAGTCGGCATTGTGCCTACTATATGCAATCCCGATGGAATTTCTGTGTTTCATCGTCATTATGAAGCTCCAGGGGTTACAGTAAACGCCCAGTGGTGCGTCGCAATCTAATACTGGAATCTCAGGAAAGGCACGTATACAACTGTATGAAGCATTGCTCCCCCTATACGTAAGTCGGCATTGTACCTACTATATTCAATCCCGATGCAATTTCTGTGTTTCATCGTCAATATGAAGCTCCAAGGGTTACAGTAAACTCCCAGTGGTGCGTCGCAATCTAATACTGGCCTCTCAGTAACGGCACATATACAGACTGTTTGAAGCATTACTCCCCCTGGACGTAAGTCAGCATTGTGCCTACTATATTCAATCTCGATGCAATTTCTGTGTTTCATCGTCAATATGAAGCTCCAAGGGTTACAGTAAACTCCCGGTGGTTCGTCGCAGTCTAATACTGGCCTCTCAGGAAAGGCACGTATACAGACTGTTTGAAGCATTGCTCCCCCTGGACGTAAGTCGGCATTGTGCCTACTATATGCAATCCCGATGGAATTTCTGTGTTTCATCGTCATTATGAAGCTCCAGGGGTTACAGTAAACACCCAGTGGTGCGTCGCAATCTAATACTGGAATCTCAGGAAAGGCACGTATACAACTGTATGAAGCATTGCTCCCCCTATACGTAAGTCGGCATTGTACCTACTATATTCAATCCCGATGCAATTTCTGTGTTTCATCGTCAATATGAAGCTCCAAGGGTTACAGTAAACATCCAGTGGTGCGTCGCAATCTAATACTGACCTCACAGTAACGGCACGTATACAGACTGTTTGAAGCATTACTCCCCCTGGACGTAAGTCGGCGTTGTGCCTACTATATTCAATCCCGATGCAATTTCTGTGTTTCATCGTCAATATGAAGCTCCAAGGGTTAGAGTAAACACCCAGTGGTGCGTCGCAATCTAATACTGGCCTCTCTGTAACGGCACGTATACAGACTCTTTGAAGCATTGCTACCCCTGGACGTAAGTCGGCATTGTGCCTTCTATATTCAATCCCGATGCAATTTCTGTGTTTCATCGTCAATATGAAGCTCCAAGGGGTACAGTAAACACCCAGTGGTGCGTCGCAGTCTAATACTGGTCTCTCAGGAAAGGCACGTATACAAATTGTTTGAAGCATTACTCCCCCTGGACGTAAGGCGGCATTGTGCCTACTATATTCAATCCCGATGCAATTTCTGTGTTTCATCGTCATTATGAAGCCCCAGGGGCTACAGTAAACACCCAGTGGTGCGTCGCAATCTAATACCGTAATCTCAGGAAGGGCACGTATACAACTGTATGAAGCATTGCTCCCCCTATACGTAAGTCGGCATTGTGCCTACTATATTCAATCCCGATGCAATTTCTGTGTTTCATCACAGTATGAGGATCCAAGGGTTACAGTAAACACCCAGTGGTGCGTCGCAATCTAATACTGGCCTCTCAGTAACGGCGCATATACATACTGTTTGAAGCATTACTCCCCCTGGACGTAAGTCGGCATTGTGACTACTATATTCAATCCCGATGCAATTTCTGTGTTTCATCGTCAATATGAAGCTCCAAGGGTTACAGTAAACACCCAGTGGTGCGTCGCAATCTAATACTGGCCTCTCTGTAACGGCACGTATACAGACTGTTTGAAGCATTGCTCCCCCTGGACGTAAGTCGGCATTGTGCCTACTATATTCAATCCCGATGGAATTTCTGTGTTTCATCGTCAATATGAAGCTCCAAGGGTTACAGTAAACACCCAGTGGTGCGTCGCAGTCTAATACTGGTCTCTCAGGAAAGGCACGTATACAGATTGTTTGAAGCATTACTCCCCCTGGACGTAAGTCGGAATTGTGCCTACTATATTCAATCCCGATGCAATATCTGTGTTTCATCGTCATTATGAAGCTCCAGGGGCTACAGTAAACACCCAGTGGTGCGTCGCAATCTAATACCGGAATCTCAGGAAAGGCACGTATACAACTGTATGAAGCATTGCTCCCCCTATACGTATGTCGGCATTGTGCCTACTATATTAAATCCCGATGCAATTTCTGTGTTTCATCGTCAGTATGAAGATCCAAGGGTTACAGTAAACACCCAGTGGTGCGTCGCAATCTAATACTGGCCTCTCAGTAACGGCACATATACAGACTGTTTGAAGCATTACTCCCCCTGGACGTAAGTCGGCATTGTGCCTACTATATTCAATCCCGATGCAATTTCTGTGTTTCATCGTCAATATGAAGCTCCAAGGGTTACAGTAAACACCCAGTGGTGCGTCGCAATCTAATACTGGCCTCTCTGTAACGGCACGTATACAGACTGCTTGAAGCATTGCTGCCCCTGGACGTAAGTCGGCATTGTGCCTACTATATTCAATCCCGATGCAATTTCTGTGATTCATCGTCAATATGAAGCGCCAAGGGTGGCAGTAAACACCCAGTGATGCGTCGCAATCTAATACTGGCCTCTCAGGATAGGCACGTATACAGACTGTTTGAATCATTACTCCCCCTGGACGTAAGGCGGCATTGTGCCTACTATATTCAATCCCGATGCAATTTCTGTGTTTCATCGTCAATATGAAGCTCCAAAAATTACAGTAAACACCCAGTGGTGCGTCGCAATCTAATACTGGAATCTCAGGAAAGGCACGTATACAACTCTATGAAGCATTGCTCTCCCTGGACGTAAGTCGGCATTGTGCCTACTATATTCAATCCCGATGCTATTTCTGTGTTTCATCGTCAGTATGAAGCTCCAAGGGTTACAGTAAACATCCAGTGGTGCGTCGCAATCTAACACTGGCCTCTCAGGAAAGGCACGTATACAGACTGTTTGAAGCATTGCTCCCTCTGGACGTAAATCGGCATTGTGCCTACTATATTCAATCCCGATGCAATTTCTGTGTTTCATCGTCAATATGAAGCTCCAAGGGTTACAGTAAACACCCAGTGGTGCGTCGCAATCTAATACTGGCCTCTCAGGAAAAGCACGTATACAGACTGTTTGAAGCATTGCTCCCCGTGGACGTAAGTCGGCATTGTACCTACTATATTCAATCCCGATGCTATTTCTGTGTTTCATCGTCAATATGAAGCTCCAAGGGTTACAGTAATATCCCAGTGGTTCTTCGCACTCTAATATTGGCCTCTCAGGATAGGCACGTATACAGACTGTTTGAAGCATTACTCCCCCTGGACGTACGTCAGCATTGTGCCTACTATATTCAATCTCGATGCAATTTCTGTGTTTCATCGTCAATATGAAGCTCCAAGGGTTACAGTAAACTCCCAGTGGTCCGTCGCAGTCTAATACTGGCCTCTCAGGAAGGGCACGTATACAGACTGTTTGAAGCATTCCTCCCCCTGGACGTAAGTCGGCCTTCTGCCTACTATATTCAATCCCGATGCAATTTCCGTGTTTCCTCGTCAATATGAAGCTCCAAGGGTTACAGTAATATCCCAGTGGTTCTTCGCACTCTAATATTGGCCTCTCAGGATAGGCACGTATACAGACTGTTTGAAGCATTGCTCCCCCTGGACGTAAGTCGGCATTGTGCCTACTATATTCAATCCCGATGCAATTTCTGTGTTTCATCGTCAATATGAAGCTCCAAGTGTTACAGCAAACACCCAGTGGTGCGTCGCAATCTAATACTGGCCTCTCTGTAACGGCACGTATACAGACTGTTTGAAGCATTGCCCCCCTGGACGTAAGTCGGTATTGTGCCTACTATATTCAATCCCGATGCAATTTCTGTGTTTCATCGTCAATATGAAGCTCCAAGGGTTACAGTAAACACCCAGTGGTGCGTCGCAGTCTAATACTGGTCTCTCAGGAAAGGCACATATACAGATTGTTTGAAGCAATCCTCCCTCTGGACGTAAGTCGGCATTGTGCCTACTATATGCAATCCCGATGCAATTTCTGTGTTTCATCGTCATTATGAAGCTCCAGGGGTTACAGTAAACACCCAGTGGTGCGTCGCAATCTAATACTGGAATCTCAGGAGAGGCACGTAAACAACTGTATGAAGCATTGCTCCCCCTATACGTAAGTCGGCATTGTACCTACTATATTCAATCCCGATGCAATTTCTGTGTTTCATCGTCAATATGAAGCTCCAAGGGTTACAGCAAACACCCAGTGGTGCGTCGCAATCTAATACTGGCCTCTCTGTAACGGCACGTATACAGACTGTTTGAAGCATTGCCCCCCTGGACGTAAGTCGGTATTGTGCCTACTATATTCAATCCCGATGCAATTTCTGTGTTTCATCGTCAATATGAAGCTCCAAGGGTTACAGTAAACACCCGGTGGTTCGTCGCAGTCTAATACTGGCCTCTCAGGAATGGCACGTATACAGACTGTTTGAAGCATTGCTCCCCCTGGACGTAAGTCGGCATTGTGCCTACTATATTCAATCCCGATGCAATTTCTGTGTTTCATCGTCAATATGAAGCTCCAAGGGTTACAGTAAACACCCAGTGGTGCGTCGCAGTCTAATACTGGCCTCTCAGTAACGGCACATATAAAGACTGTTTGAAGCATTACTCCCCCTGGATGTAAGTCGGCATTGTGCCTACTATATTCAATCCGGATGCAATTTCTGTGTTTCATCGTCAATATGAAGCTCCAAGGGTTACAGTAAACACCCAGTGGTGCGTCGCATTCTAATACTGGCCTCTCTGTAACGGCACGTATACAGACTTTTTGAAGCATTGCTCCCCCTGGACGTAAGTCGGCATTGTGCCTTCTATATTCAATCCCGATCAATTTCTGTGTTTCATCGTCAATATGAAGCTCCAAGTGTTACAGTAAACACCCAGTGGTGCGTCGCAGTCTAATACTGGTCTCTCAGGAAAGGCACGTATACAGATTGTTTGAAGCATTACTCCCCCTGGACGTAAGTCGGCATTGTGCCTACTATATTCAATCCCGATGCAATTTCTGTGTTTCATCGTCATTATCAAGCTCCAGGGGCTACAGTAAACACCCAGTGTTGCGTCGCAATCTAATACCGGAATCTCAGGAAAGGCACGTATACAACTGTATGAAGCATTGCTCCCCCTATACGTAAGTCGGCATTGTGCCTACTATGTTCAATCCCGATGCAATTTCTGTGCTTCATCACAGTATGAAGATCCAAGGGTTACAGTAAACACCCAGTGGTGCGTCGCAATCTAATACTGGCCTCTCAGTAACGGCACATATACAGACTGTTTGAAGCATTACTCCCCCTGGACGTAAGTCGGCATTGCGCCTACTATATTCAATCCCGATGCAATTTCTGTGTTTCATCGTCAATATGAAGCTCCAAGGGTTACAGTAAACACCCAATGGTGCGTCGCAATCTAATACTGGCCTCTCTGTAACGGCACGTATACAGACTGTTTGAAGCATTGCTGCCCCTGGACGTAAGTCGGCATTGTGCCTACTATATTCAATCCCGATGCAATTTCTGTGTTTCATCGTCAATATGAAGCTGCCAGGGTGGCAGTAAACACCCAGTGATGCGTCGCAATCTAATACTGGCCTCTCAGGAAAGGCACGTATACAGACTGTTTGAATCATTACTCCCCCTGGACGTAAGGCGGCATTGTGCCTACTATATTCAATCCCGATGCAATTTCTGTGTTTCATCGTCAATATGAAGCTCCAAGGGTTACAGTAAACTCCCAGTGGTTCGTCGCAGTCTAATACTGGCCTCTCAGGAAAGGCACGTATACAGACTTTTTGGAGCATTGCTCCCCCAGGACGTAAGTCAGCATTGTGCCTACTATATGCAATCCCGATGGAATTTCTGTGTTTCATCGTCATTATGAAGCTCCAGGGGTTACAGTAAACACCCAATGGTGCGTCGCAATCTAATACTGGAATCTCAGGAAAGGCACGTATTCAACTGTATGAAGCATTGCTCCCCCTATACGTAAGTCGGCATTGTACCTACTATATTCAATCCCGATGCAATTTCTGTGTTTCATCGTCAATATGAAGCTCCAAGGGTTACAGTAAACTCCCAGTGGTGCGTCGCAATCTAATACTGGCCTCTCAGTAACGGCACATATACAGACCGTTTGAAGCATTACTCCCCCTGGACGTACGTCAGCATTGTGCCTACTATATTCAATCTCGATGCAATTTCTGTGTTTCATCGTCAATATGAAGCTCCAAGGGTTACAGTAAACTCCCAGTGGTTCGTCGCAGTCTAATACTGGCCTCTCAGGAAAGGCACGTATACAGACTGTTTGAAGCATTCCTCCCCCTGGACGTAAGTCGGCCTTCTGCCTACTATATTCAATCCCGATGCAATTTCCGTGTTTCCTCGTAAATATGAAGCTCCAAGGGTTATAGTAAACATCCAGTGGTGCGTCGCAATATAATACTGACCTCACAGTAACGGCACGTATACAGACTGTTTGAAGCATTGCCCCCCTGGACGTAAGTCAGCATTGTGCCTACTATATTCAATCCCGATGCAATTTCTGTGTTTCATCGTCAATATGAAGCTCCAAGGGTTACAGTAAACACCCAGTGGTGCCTCGCAATCTAATACTGGCCTCTCAGTAACGGCACATATACAGACTGTTTGAAGCATTACTCCCCCTGGACGTAAGTCGGCATTGTGCCTACTATATTCAATCCCGATGCAATTTCTGTGTTTCATCGTCAATATGAAGCTCCAAGGGTTACAGTAAACACCCAGTGGAGCGTCGCAGTCTAATACTGGTCTCTCAGGAAAGGCACGTATACAGATTGTTTGAAGCATTACTCCCCCTGGACATAAGTCGGCATTGTGCCTACTATATTCAATCCCGATGCAATTTCTGTTCTTCATCGTCATTATGAAGCTCCATGGGCTACAGTAAACTCCCAGTGGTGCGTCGCAATCTAATACCGGAATCTCAGGAAAGGCACGTATACAACTGTATGAAGCATTGCTCCCCTTATACGTATGTCGGCATTGTGCCTACTGTATTAAATCCCGATGCAATTTCTGTGTTTCATCGTCAGTATGAAGATCCAAGGGTTACAGTAAACACCCAGTGGTGCGTCGCAATCTAATACTGGCCTCTCAGTAACGGCACATATACAGACTGTTTGAAGCATTACTCCCCCTGGACGTAAGTCGGCATTGTGCCTACTATATTCAATCCCGATGCAATTTCTGTGTTTCATCGTCAATATGAAGCTCCAAGGGTTACAGTAAACACCCAGTGGTGCGTCGCAATCTAATACTGGCCTCTCTGTAACGGCACGTATACAGACTGTTTGAAGCATTGCTGCCCCTGGACGTAAGTCGGCATTGTGCCTACTATATTCAATCCCGATGCAATTTCTGTGTTTCATCGTCAATATGAAGCTCCAAGGGTGGCAGTAAACACCCAGTGATGCGTCGCAATATAATACTGGCCTCTCAGGATAGGCACGTATACAGACTGTTTGAATCATTACTCCCGCTGGACGTAAGGCGGCATTGTGCCTACTATATTCAATCCCGATGCAATTTCTGTGTTTCATCGTCTATATGAAGCTCCAAAAATTACAGTAAACACCCAGTGGTGCGTCGCAATCTATGACTGGAATCTCAGGAAAGGCACGTATACAACTCTATGAAGCATTGCTCTCCCTGGACGCTAGTCGGCATTGTGCCTACTATATTCAATCCCGATGCAATTTCTGTGTTTCATCGTCAGTATGAAGCTCCAAGGGTTACAGTAAACATCCAGTGGTGCGTCGCAATCTAACACTGGCCTCTCAGGAAAGGCACGTATACAGACTGTTTGAAGCATTGCTCCCTCTGGACGTAAATCGGCATTGTGCCTACTATATTCAATCCCGATGCAATTTCTGTGTTTCATCGTCAATATGAAGCTCCATGGGTTACAGTAAACACCCAGTGGTGCGTCGCAATCTAATACTGGCCTCTTAGGAAAGGCACGTATACAGACTGTTTGAAGCATTGCTCCCCCTGAACGAAAGTCGGCATTGTGCCTACTATATTCAATCCCGATGCAACTTCTGTGTTTCTTCGTCAATATGAAGCTCCAAGGGTTACAGTAAACTCCCAGTGGTGCGTCGCAATCTAATACTGGCCTCTCAGTAACGGCACATATACAGACTGTTGGAAGCTTTACTCCCCCTGGACGTAAGTCAGCAATGTGCCTACTATATTCAATCTCGATGCAATTTCTGTGCTTCATCGTCAATATGAAGCTCCAAGGGTTACAGTAAACTCCCAGTGGTTCGTCGCAGTCTAATATTGGCCTCTCAGGAAAGGCACGTATACAGACTGTTTGAAGCATTGCTCCCCCTGGACGTAAGTCGGCATTGTGCCTACTATATTCAATCCCGATGCAATTTCTGTGTTTCATCGTCAATATGAAACTCCAAGGGTTACAGTAAACACCCAGTGGTGCGTCGCAATCTAATACTGGCCTCTCAGTAACGGCACATATACAGACTGAAGCATTCCTCCCCCTGGACGTAAGTCGGCCTTCTGCCTACTATATACAATCCCTATGCAATTTCTGTGTTTCATCGTCAATATGAAGCTCCAAGGGTTACAGAAAACATCCAGTGGTGCGTCGCAATCAAATACTGACCTCACAGTAACGGCACGTATACAGACTGTTTGAAGCATTGCTCCCCCTGGACGTAAGTCGGCATTGTGCCTACTATATTTAATCCCGATGCTATTTCTGTGTTTCATCGTAAATATGAAGCTCCAAGGGTTACAGTAAACACCCAGTCTTGCGTCGCAATCTAATACTGGCCTCTCTGTAACGGCACGTATACAGACTGTTTGAAGCATTGCCCCCCCTGGACGTAAGTCGGTATTGTGCCTACTATATTCAATCCCGATGCAATATCTGTGTTTCATCGTCAATATGAAGCTCCAAGTGTTACAGAAAACACCCAGTGGTGCGTCGCAGTCTAATACTGGTCTCTCAGGAAAGGCACGTATACAGATTGTTTGAAGCAATCCTCCCCCTGGACGTAAATCGGCATTGTGCCTACTATATGCAATCCCGATGGAATTTCTGTGTTTCATCGTCAATATGAAACTCCAAGGGTTACAGTAAACACCCAGTGGTGCGTCGCAATCTAATACTGGCCTCTCAGTAACGGCACATATACAGACTGAAGCATTCCTCCCCCTGGAAGTAAGTCGGCCTTCTGCCTACTATATACAATCCCTATGCAATTTCTGTGTTTCATCGTCAATATGAAGCTCCAAGGGTTACAGAAAACATCCAGTGGTGCGTCGCAATCAAATACTGACCTCACAGTAACGGCACGTATACAGACTGTTTGAAGCATTGCTCCCCCTGGACGTAAGTCGGCATTGTGCCTACTATATGCATTCCCGATGGAATTTCTGTGTTTCATCGTCATTATGAAGCTCCAGGGGTTACAGTAAACGCCCAGTGGTGCGTCGCAATCTAATACTGGAATCTCAGGAAAGGCACGTATACAACTGTATGAAGCATTGCTCCCCCTATACGTAAGTCGGCATTGTACCTACTATATTCAATCCCGATGCAATTTCTGTGTTTCATCGTCAATATGAAGCTCCAAGGGTTACAGTAAACTCCCAGTGGTGCGTCGCAATCTAATACTGGCCTCTCAGTAACGGCACATATACAGACTGTTTGAAGCATTACTCCCCCTGGACGTAAGTCAGCATTGTGCCTACTATATTCAATCTCGATGCAATTTCTGTGTTTCATCGTCAATATGAAGCTCCAAGGGTTACAGTAAACTCCCGGTGGTTCGTCGCAGTCTAATACTGGCCTCTCAGGAAAGGCACGTATACAGACTGTTTGAAGCATTGCTCCCCCTGGACGTAAGTCGGCATTGTGCCTACTATATGCAATCCCGATGGAATTTCTGTGTTTCATCGTCATTATGAAGCTCCAGGGGTTACAGTAAACACCCAGTGGTGCGTCGCAATCTAATACTGGAATCTCAGGAAAGGCACGTATACAACTGTATGAAGCATTGCTCCCCCTATACGGAAGTCGGCATTGTACCTACTATATTCAATCCCGATGCAATTTCTGTGTTTCATCGTCAATATGAAGCTCCAAGGGTTACAGTAAACATCCAGTGGTGCGTCGCAATCTAATACTGACCTCACAGTAACGGCACGTATACAGACTGTTTGAAGCATTACTCCCCCTGGACGTAAGTCGGCGTTGTGCCTACTATATTCAATCCCGATGCAATTTCTGTGTTTCATCGTCAATATGAAGCTCCAAGGGTTACAGTAAACACCCAGTGGTGCGTCGCAATCTAATACTGGCCTCTCTGTAACGGCACGTATACAGACTGTTTGAAGCATTGCTCCCCCTGGACGTAAGTCGGCATTGTGCCTTCTATATTCAATCCCGATGCAATTTCTGTGTTTCATCGTCAATATGAAGCTCCAAGGGGTACAGTAAACACCCAGTGGTGCGTCGCAGTCTAATACTGGTCTCTCAGGAAAGGCACGTATACAAATTGTTTGAAGCATTACTCCCCCTGGACGTAAGGCGGCATTGTGCCTACTATATTCAATCCCGATGCTATTTCTGTGTTTCATCGTCATTATGAAGCCCCAGGGGCTACAGTAAACACCCAGTGGTGCGTCGCAATCTAATACCGTAATCTCAGGAAGGGCACGTATACAACTGTATGAAGCATTGCTCCCCCTATACGTAAGTCGGCATTGTGCCTACTATATTCAATCCCGATGCAATTTCTGTGTTTCATCACAGTATGAGGATCCAAGGGTTACAGTAAACACCCAGTGGTGCGTCGCAATCTAATACTGGCCTCTCAGTAACGGCGCATATACATACTGTTTGAAGCATTACTCCCCCTGGACGTAAGTCGGCATTGTGACTACTATATTCAATCCCGATGCAATTTCTGTGTTTCATCGTCAATATGAAGCTCCAAGGGTTACAGTAAACACCCAGTGGTGCGTCGCAATCTAATACTGGCCTCTCTGTAACGGCACGTATACAGACTGTTTGAAGCATTGCTCCCCCTGGACGTAAGTCGGCATTGTGCCTACTATATTCAATCCCGATGGAATTTCTGTGTTTCATCGTCAATATGAAGCTCCAAGGGTTACAGTAAACACCCAGTGGTGCGTCGCAGTCTAATACTGGTCTCTCAGGAAAGGCACGTATACAGATTGTTTGAAGCATTACTCCCCCTGGACGTAAGTCGGAATTGTGCCTACTATATTCAATCCCGATGCAATATCTGTGTTTCATCGTCATTATGAAGCTCCAGGGGCTACAGTAAACACCCAGTGGTGCGTCGCAATCTAATACCGGAATCTCAGGAAGGCACATATACAACTGTATGAAGCATTGCTCCCCCTATACGTATGTCGGCATTGTGCCTACTATATTAAATCCCGATGCAATTTCTGTGTTTCATCGTCAGTATGAAGATCCAAGGGTTACAGTAAACACCCAGTGGTGCGTCGCAATCTAATACTGGCCTCTCAGTAACGGCACATATACAGACTGTTTGAAGCATTACTCCCCCTGGACGTAAGTCGGCATTGTGCCTACTATATTCAATCCCGATGCAATATCTGTGTTTCATCGTCAATATGAAGCTCCAAGGGTTACAGTAAACACCCAGTGGTGCGTCGCAATCTATTACTGGCCTCTCTGTAACGGCACGTATACAGACTGCTTGAAGCATTGCTGCCCCTGGACGTAAGTCGGCATTGTGCCTACTATATTCAATCCCGATGCAATATCTGTGATTCATCGTCAATATGAAGCGCCAAGGGTGGCAGTAAACACCCAGTGATGCGTCGCAATCTAATACTGGCCTCTCAGGATAGGCACGTATACAGACTGTTTGAATCATTACTCCCCCTGGACGTAAGGCGGCATTGTGCCTACTATATTCAATCCCGATGCAATTTCTGTGTTTCATCGTCAATATGAAGCTCCAAAAATTACAGTAAACACCCAGTGGTGCGCCGCAATCTAATACTGGAATCTCAGGAAAGGCACGTATACAACTCTATGAAGCATTGCTCTCCCTGGACGTAAGTCGGCATTGTGCCTACTATATTCAATCCCGATGCTATTTCTGTGTTTCATCGTCAGTATGAAGCTCCAAGGGTTACAGTAAACATCCAGTGGTGCGTCGCAATCTAACACTGGCCTCTCAGGAAAGGCACGTATCCAGACTGTTTGAAGCATTGCTCCCTCTGGACGTAAATCGGCATTGTGCCTACTATATTCAATCCCGATGCAATTTCTGTGTTTCATCGTCAATATGAAGCTCCAAGGGTTACAGTAAACACCCAGTGGTGCGTCGCAATCTAATACTGGCCTCTCAGGAAAGGCACGTATACAGACTGTTTGAAGCATTGCTCCCCGTTGACGTAAGTCGGCATTGTACCTACTATATTCAATCCCGATGCTATTTCTGTGTTTCATCGTCAATATGAAGCTCCAAGGGTTACAGTAAACTCCCAGTGGTGCGTCGCAATCTAACACTGGCCTCTCAGTAACGGCACATTTACAGACTGTTTGAAGCATTACTCCCCCTGGACGTAAGTCAGCATTGTGCCTATTATATTGAATCTCGATGCAATTTCTGTGTTTCATCGTCATTATGAAGCTCCAAGGGTTACAGAAAACTCCCAGTGGTTCGTCGCAGTCTAATATTGGCCTCTCAGGAAAGGCACGTATACAGACTGTTTGAAGCATTGCTCCCCCTGGACGTAAGTCGGCATTGTGCCTACTATATTCAATCCCGATGCAATTTCTGTGTTTCATCGTCAATATGAAACTCCAAGGGTTACAGTAAACACCAAGTGGTGCGTCGCAATCTAATACTGGCCTCTCAGTAACGGCACATATACAGACTGAAGCATTCCTCCCCCTGGACGTAAGTCGGCCTTCTGCCTACTATATTCAAACCCTATGCAATTTCTGTGTTTCATCGTCAATATGAAGCTCCAAGGGTTACAGTAAACATCCAGTGGTGCGTCGCAATCAAATACTGACCTCACAGTAATGGCACGTATACAGACTGTTTGAAGCATTGCTCCCCCTGGACGTAAGTCGGCATTGTGCCTACTATATTCAATCCCGATGCAATTTCTGTGTTTCATCGTCAATCTGAAGCTCCAAGGGTTACAGTAAACACCCAGTGGTGCGTCGCAATCTAATACTGGCCTCTCTGTAACGGCACGTATAAAGTCTGTTTGAAGCATTGCCCCCCCTGGACGTAAGTCGGTATTGTGCCTACTATATTCAATCCCGATGCAATTTCTGTGTTTCATCGTCAATATGAAGCTCCAAGGGTTACAGTAAACACCCAGTGGTCCGTCGCAGTCTAATACTGGTCTCTCAGGAAAGGCACGTATACAGATTGTTTGAAGCAATCCTCCCCCTGGACGTAAGTCGGCATTGTGCCTACTATATGCAATCCCGATGGAATTTCTGTGTTTCATCGTCATTATGAAGCTCCAGGGGTTACAGTAAACACGCAGTGGTGCGTCGCAATCTAATACTGGAATCTCAGGAAAGGCACGTATACAACTGTATGAAGCATTGCTCCCCCTATACGTAAGTCGGCATTGTACCTACTATATTCAATCCCGATGCAATTTCTGTGTTTCATCGTCAATATGAAGCTCCAAGGGTTACAGTAAACTCCCAGTGGTGCGTCGCAATCTAATACTGGCCTCTCAGTAACGGCACATATACAGACTGTTTGAAGCATTACTCCCCCTGGACGTAAGTCGGCATTGTGAGTACTATATTCAATCTCGATGCAATTTCTGTGTTTCATCGTCAATATGAAGCTCCAAGGGTTACAGTAAACTCCCGGTGGTTCGTCGCAGTCTAATACTGGCCTCTCAGGAAAGGCACGTATACAGACTGTTTGAAGCATTGCTCCCCCTGGACGTAAGTCGGCATTGTGCCTACTATATTCAATCCCGATGCAATTTCTGTGTTTCATCGTCAATATGAAGCTCCAAGGGTGGCAGTAAACACCCAGTGATGCGTCGCAATATAATACTGGCCTCTCAGGATAGGCACGTATACAGACTGTTTGAATCATTACTCCCGCTGGACGTAAGGCGGCATTGTGCCTACTATATTCAATCCCGATGCAATTTCTGTGTTTCATCGTCTATATGAAGCTCCAAAAATTACAGTAAACACCCAGTGGTGCGTCGCAATCTATGACTGGAATCTCAGGAAAGGCACGTATACAACTCTATGAAGCATTGCTCTCCCTGGACGCTAGTCGGCATTGTGCCTACTATATTCAATCCCGATGCAATTTCTGTGTTTCATCGTCAGTATGAAGCTCCAAGGGTTACAGTAAACATCCAGTGGTGCGTCGCAATCTAACACTGGCCTCTCAGGAAAGGCACGTATACAGACTGTTTGAAGCATTGCTCCCTCTGGACGTAAATCGGCATTGTGCCTACTATATTCAATCCCGATGCAATTTCTGTGTTTCATCGTCAATATGAAGCTCCATGGGTTACAGTAAACACCCAGTGGTGCGTCGCAATCTAATACTGGCCTCTTAGGAAAGGCACGTATACAGACTGTTTGAAGCATTGCTCCCCCTGAACGAAAGTCGGCATTGTGCCTACTATATTCAATCCCGATGCAACTTCTGTGTTTCTTCGTCAATATGAAGCTCCAAGGGTTACAGTAAACTCCCAGTGGTGCGTCGCAATCTAATACTGGCCTCTCAGTAACGGCACATATACAGACTGTTGGAAGCTTTACTCCCCCTGGACGTAAGTCAGCAATGTGCCTACTATATTCAATCTCGATGCAATTTCTGTGCTTCATCGTCAATATGAAGCTCCAAGGGTTACAGTAAACTCCCAGTGGTTCGTCGCAGTCTAATATTGGTCTCTCAGGAAAGGCACGTATACAGATTGTTTGAAGCAATCCTCCCCCTGGACGTAAATCGGCATTGTGCCTACTATATGCAATCCCGATGGAATTTCTGTGTTTCATCGTCAATATGAAACTCCAAGGGTTACAGTAAACACCCAGTGGTGCGTCGCAATCTAATACTGGCCTCTCAGTAACGGCACATATACAGACTGAAGCATTCCTCCCCCTGGAAGTAAGTCGGCCTTCTGCCTACTATATACAATCCCTATGCAATTTCTGTGTTTCATCGTCAATATGAAGCTCCAAGGGTTACAGAAAACATCCAGTGGTGCGTCGCAATCAAATACTGACCTCACAGTAACGGCACGTATACAGACTGTTTGAAGCATTGCTCCCCCTGGACGTAAGTCGGCATTGTGCCTACTATATGCATTCCCGATGGAATTTCTGTGTTTCATCGTCATTATGAAGCTCCAGGGGTTACAGTAAACGCCCAGTGGTGCGTCGCAATCTAATACTGGAATCTCAGGAAAGGCACGTATACAACTGTATGAAGCATTGCTCCCCCTATACGTAAGTCGGCATTGTACCTACTATATTCAATCCCGATGCAATTTCTGTGTTTCATCGTCAATATGAAGCTCCAAGGGTTACAGTAAACTCCCAGTGGTGCGTCGCAATCTAATACTGGCCTCTCAGTAACGGCACATATACAGACTGTTTGAAGCATTACTCCCCCTGGACGTAAGTCAGCATTGTGCCTACTATATTCAATCTCGATGCAATTTCTGTGTTTCATCGTCAATATGAAGCTCCAAGGGTTACAGTAAACTCCCGGTGGTTCGTCGCAGTCTAATACTGGCCTCTCAGGAAAGGCACGTATACAGACTGTTTGAAGCATTGCTCCCCCTGGACGTAAGTCGGCATTGTGCCTACTATATGCAATCCCGATGGAATTTCTGTGTTTCATCGTCATTATGAAGCTCCAGGGGTTACAGTAAACACCCAGTGGTGCGTCGCAATCTAATACTGGAATCTCAGGAAAGGCACGTATACAACTGTATGAAGCATTGCTCCCCCTATACGTAAGTCGGCATTGTACCTACTATATTCAATCCCGATGCAATTTCTGTGTTTCATCGTCAATATGAAGCTCCAAGGGTTACAGTAAACATCCAGTGGTGCGTCGCAATCTAATACTGACCTCACAGTAACGGCACGTATACAGACTGTTTGAAGCATTACTCCCCCTGGACGTAAGTCGGCGTTGTGCCTACTATATTCAATCCCGATGCAATTTCTGTGTTTCATCGTCAATATGAAGCTCCAAGGGTTACAGTAAACACCCAGTGGTGCGTCGCAATCTAATACTGGCCTCTCTGTAACGGCACGTATACAGACTGTTTGAAGCATTGCTCCCCCTGGACGTAAGTCGGCATTGTGCCTTCTATATTCAATCCCGATGCAATTTCTGTGTTTCATCGTCAATATGAAGCTCCAAGGGGTACAGTAAACACCCAGTGGTGCGTCGCAGTCTAATACTGGTCTCTCAGGAAAGGCACGTATACAAATTGTTTGAAGCATTACTCCCCCTGGACGTAAGGCGGCATTGTGCCTACTATATTCAATCCCGATGCAATTTCTGTGTTTCATCGTCATTATGAAGCCCCAGGGGCTACAGTAAACACCCAGTGGTGCGTCGCAATCTAATACCGTAATCTCAGGAAGGGCACGTATACAACTGTATGAAGCATTGCTCCCCCTATACGTAAGTCGGCATTGTGCCTACTATATTCAATCCCGATGCAATTTCTGTGTTTCATCACAGTATGAGGATCCAAGGGTTACAGTAAACACCCAGTGGTGCGTCGCAATCTAATACTGGCCTCTCAGTAACGGCGCATATACATACTGTTTGAAGCATTACTCCCCCTGGACGTAAGTCGGCATTGTGACTACTATATTCAATCCCGATGCAATTTCTGTGTTTCATCGTCAATATGAAGCTCCAAGGGTTACAGTAAACACCCAGTGGTGCGTCGCAATCTAATACTGGCCTCTCTGTAACGGCACGTATACAGACTGTTTGAAGCATTGCTCCCCCTGGACGTAAGTCGGCATTGTGCCTACTATATTCAATCCCGATGGAATTTCTGTGTTTCATCGTCAATATGAAGCTCCAAGGGTTACAGTAAACACCCAGTGGTGCGTCGCAGTCTAATACTGGTCTCTCAGGAAAGGCACGTATACAGATTGTTTGAAGCATTACTCCCCCTGGACGTAAGTCGGAATTGTGCCTACTATATTCAATCCCGATGCAATATCTGTGTTTCATCGTCATTATGAAGCTCCAGGGGCTACAGTAAACACCCAGTGGTGCGTCGCAATCTAATACCGGAATCTCAGGAAGGCACGTATACAACTGTATGAAGCATTGCTCCCCCTATACGTATGTCGGCATTGTGCCTACTATATTAAATCCCGATGCAATTTCTGTGTTTCATCGTCAGTATGAAGATCCAAGGGTTACAGTAAACACCCAGTGGTGCGTCGCAATCTAATACTGGCCTCTCAGTAACGGCACATATACAGACTGTTTGAAGCATTACTCCCCCTGGACGTAAGTCGGCATTGTGCCTACTATATTCAATCCCGATGCAATATCTGTGTTTCATCGTCAATATGAAGCTCCAAGGGTTACAGTAAACACCCAGTGGTGCGTCGCAATCTATTACTGGCCTCTCTGTAACGGCACGTATACAGACTGCTTGAAGCATTGCTGCCCCTGGACGTAAGTCGGCATTGTGCCTACTATATTCAATCCCGATGCAATATCTGTGATTCATCGTCAATATGAAGCGCCAAGGGTGGCAGTAAACACCCAGTGATGCGTCGCAATCTAATACTGGCCTCTCAGGATAGGCACGTATACAGACTGTTTGAATCATTACTCCCCCTGGACGTAAGGCGGCATTGTGCCTACTATATTCAATCCCGATGCAATTTCTGTGTTTCATCGTCAATATGAAGCTCCAAAAATTACAGTAAACACCCAGTGGTGCGCCGCAATCTAATACTGGAATCTCAGGAAAGGCACGTATACAACTCTATGAAGCATTGCTCTCCCTGGACGTAAGTCGGCATTGTGCCTACTATATTCAATCCCGATGCTATTTCTGTGTTTCATCGTCAGTATGAAGCTCCAAGGGTTACAGTAAACATCCAGTGGTGCGTCGCAATCTAACACTGGCCTCTCAGGAAAGGCACGTATCCAGACTGTTTGAAGCATTGCTCCCTCTGGACGTAAATCGGCATTGTGCCTACTATATTCAATCCCGATGCAATTTCTGTGTTTCATCGTCAATATGAAGCTCCAAGGGTTACAGTAAACACCCAGTGGTGCGTCGCAATCTAATACTGGCCTCTCAGGAAAGGCACGTATACAGACTGTTTGAAGCATTGCTCCCCGTTGACGTAAGTCGGCATTGTACCTACTATATTCAATCCCGATGCTATTTCTGTGTTTCATCGTCAATATGAAGCTCCAAGGGTTACAGTAAACTCCCAGTGGTGCGTCGCAATCTAACACTGGCCTCTCAGTAACGGCACATTTACAGACTGTTTGAAGCATTACTCCCCCTGGACGTAAGTCAGCATTGTGCCTATTATATTGAATCTCGATGCAATTTCTGTGTTTCATCGTCATTATGAAGCTCCAAGGGTTACAGAAAACTCCCAGTGGTTCGTCGCAGTCTAATATTGGCCTCTCAGGAAAGGCACGTATACAGACTGTTTGAAGCATTGCTCCCCCTGGACGTAAGTCGGCATTGTGCCTACTATATTCAATCCCGATGCAATTTCTGTGTTTCATCGTCAATATGAAACTCCAAGGGTTACAGTAAACACCAAGTGGTGCGTCGCAATCTAATACTGGCCTCTCAGTAACGGCACATATACAGACTGAAGCATTCCTCCCCCTGGACGTAAGTCGGCCTTCTGCCTACTATATTCAAACCCTATGCAATTTCTGTGTTTCATCGTCAATATGAAGCTCCAAGGGTTACAGTAAACATCCAGTGGTGCGTCGCAATCAAATACTGACCTCACAGTAATGGCACGTATACAGACTGTTTGAAGCATTGCTCCCCCTGGACGTAAGTCGGCATTGTGCCTACTATATTCAATCCCGATGCAATTTCTGTGTTTCATCGTCAATCTGAAGCTCCAAGGGTTACAGTAAACACCCAGTGGTGCGTCGCAATCTAATACTGGCCTCTCTGTAACGGCACGTATAAAGTCTGTTTGAAGCATTGCCCCCCCTGGACGTAAGTCGGTATTGTGCCTACTATATTCAATCCCGATGCAATTTCTGTGTTTCATCGTCAATATGAAGCTCCAAGGGTTACAGTAAACACCCAGTGGTCCGTCGCAGTCTAATACTGGTCTCTCAGGAAAGGCACGTATACAGATTGTTTGAAGCAATCCTCCCCCTGGACGTAAGTCGGCATTGTGCCTACTATATGCAATCCCGATGGAATTTCTGTGTTTCATCGTCATTATGAAGCTCCAGGGGTTACAGTAAACACGCAGTGGTGCGTCGCAATCTAATACTGGAATCTCAGGAAAGGCACGTATACAACTGTATGAAGCATTGCTCCCCCTATACGTAAGTCGGCATTGTACCTACTATATTCAATCCCGATGCAATTTCTGTGTTTCATCGTCAATATGAAGCTCCAAGGGTTACAGTAAACTCCCAGTGGTGCGTCGCAATCTAATACTGGCCTCTCAGTAACGGCACATATACAGACTGTTTGAAGCATTACTCCCCCTGGACGTAAGTCGGCATTGTGCCTACTATATTCAATCTCGATGCAATTTCTGTGTTTCATCGTCAATATGAAGCTCCAAGGGTTACAGTAAACTCCCGGTGGTTCGTCGCAGTCTAATACTGGCCCCTCAGGAAAGGCACGTATACAGACTGTTTGAAGCATTGCTCCCCCTGGACGTAAGTCGGCATTGTGCCTACTATATGCAATCCCGATGGAATTTCTGTGTTTCATCGTCATTATGAAGCTCCAGGGGTTACAGTAAACACCCAGTGGTGCGTCGCAATCTAATACTGGAATCTCAGGAAAGGCACGTATACAACTGTATGAAGCATTGCTCCCCCTATACGTAAGTCGGCATTGTACCTACTATATTCAATCCCGATGCAATTTCTGTGTTTCATCGTCAATATGAAGCTCCAAGGGTTACCGTAAACATCCAGTGGTGCGTCGCAATCTAATACTGACCTCACAGTAACGGCACGTATACAGACTGTTTGAAGCATTGCTCCCCCTGGACGTAAGTCAGCATTGTGCCTACTATATTCAATCGCGATGCAATTTCTGTGTTTCATCGTCAATATGAAGCTCCAAGGGTTACAGTAAACACCCAGTGGTGCGTCGCAATCTAATACTGGCCTCTCAGTAACGGCACATATACAGACTGTTTGAAGCATTACTCCCCCTGGACGTAAGTCGGCGTTGTGCCTACTATATTCAATCCCGATGCAATTTCTGTGTTTCATCGTCAATATGAAGCTCCAAGGGTTACAGTAAACACCCAGTGGTGCGTCGCAATCTAATACTGGCCTCTCTGTAACGGCACGTATACAGACTGTTTGAAGCATTGCTCCCCCTGGACGTAAGTCGGCATTGTGCCTTCTATATTCAATCCCGATGCAATTTCTGTGTTTCATCGTCAATATGAAGCTCCAAGGGGTACAGTAAACACCCAGTGGTGCGTCGCAGTCTAATACTGGTCTCTCAGGAAAGGCACGTATACAGATTGTTTGAAGCATTACTCCCCCTGGACGTAAGGCGGCATTGTGCCTACTATATTCAATCCCGATGCAATTTCTGTGTTTCATCGTCATTATGAAGCCCCAGGGGCTACAGTAAACACCCAGTGGTGCGTCGCAATCTAATACCGGAATCTCAGGAAGGGCACGTATACAACTGTATGAAGCATTGCTCCCCCTATACGTAAGTCGGCATTGTGCCTACTATATTCAATCCCGATGCAATTTCTGTGTTTCATCACAGTATGAGGATCCAAGGGTTACAGTAAACACCCAGTGGTGCGTCGCAATCTAATACTGGCCTCTCAGTAACGGCGCATATACATACTGTTTGAAGCATTACTCCCCCTGGACGTAAGTCGGCATTGTGACTACTATATTCAATCCCGATGCAATTTCTGTGTTTCATCGTCAATATGAAGCTCCAAGGGTTACAGTAAACTCCCAGTGGTGCGTCGCAATCTAATACTGGCCTCTCTGTAACGGCACGTATACAGACTGTTTGAAGCATTGCTCCCCCTGGACGTAAGTCGGCATTGTGCCTACTATATTCAATCCCGATGGAATTTCTGTGTTTCATCGTCAATATGAAGCTCCAAGGGTTACAGTAAACACCCAGTGGTGCGTCGCAGTCTAATACTGGTCTCTCAGGAAAGGCACGTATACAGATTGTTTGAAGCATTACTCCCCCTGGACGTAAGTCGGAATTGTGCCTACTATATTCAATCCCGATGCAATTTCTGTGTTTCATCGTCATTATGAAGCTCCAGGGGCTACAGTAAACACCCAGTGGTGCGTCGCAATCTAATACCGGAATCTCAGGAAAGGCACGTATACAACTGTATGAAGCATTGCTCCCCCTATACGTATGTCGGCATTGTGCCTACTATATTAAATCCCGATGCAATTTCTGTGTTTCATCGTCAGTATGAAGATCCAAGGGTTACAGTAAACACCCAGTGGTGCGTCGCAATCTAATACTGGCCTCTCAGTAACGGCACATATACAGACTGTTTGAAGCATTACTCCCCCTGGACGTAAGTCGGCATTGTGCCTACTATATTCAATCCCGATGCAATTTCTGTGTTTCATCGTCAATATGAAGCTCCAAGGGTTACAGTAAACACCCAGTGGTGCGTCGCAATCTAATACTGGCCTCTCTGTAACGGCACGTATACAGACTGCTTGAAGCATTGCTGCCCCTGGACGTAAGTCGGCATTGTGCCTACTATATTCAATCCCGATGCAATTTCTGTGATTCATCGTCAATATGAAGCGCCAAGGGTGGCAGTAAACACCCAGTGATGCGTCGCAATCTAATACTGGCCTCTCAGGATAGGCACGTATTCAGACTGTTTGAATCATTACTCCCCCTGGACGTAAGGCGGCATTGTGCCTACTATATTCAATCCTGATGCAATTTCTGTGTTTCATCGTCAATATGAAGCTCCAAAAATTACAGTAAACACCCAGTGGTGCGTCGCAATCTAATTCTGGAATCTCAGGAAAGGCACGTATACAACTCTATGAAGCATTGCTCTCCCTGGACGTAAGTCGGCATTGTGCCTACTATATTCAATCCCGATGCTATTTCTGTGTTTCATCGTCAGTATGAAGCTCCAAGGGTTACAGTAAACATCCAGTGGTGCGTCGCAATCTAACACTGTGTAATCTCCCCACGGAAAATTACCTCTACCACGCAATAATTAATAATGGTCAATCAAATCATCCACATTTATTTACGTATGAAAAGTATCTGAGCAGATTTTCTAGTAATATATGCGCCGACAGCTCGTCGACGCCAAGGTATTTTTCGAGTACGTTTATTCTTTGGAACAACAGAGGTACACAGGTGTACGCTCCATGGTCATTATAGTTATAGAAGGGGAGATAGAAAGAGATAGAAAGGAACAGCTTCGGAAAGTATCGGTTGGAAGATTTTCGTATTGCAAAAGGAGATTTATTTACTCTTCTTCGCGATAAAGCGAGGCAGGAAAGTTTGTGCCGCTAGCGGGGTAGAAAAAGAGAAAGAAGGACTTGAAAAAGTAAATTTCATGAGACTAAAAATCCACGGAAACGGAACATGTACGGAAATGGATTCAATATACAATTTTCCTCAGAAATAAGGTTTGTGACCATTTCATTTTAGAGTGAATGACGAATGCGTTCTCTGTCTGATTTGTTGATGATTGTCTGGGGCCTGTAATTAATTGGGAAGTTTCAGCTGTGACGAAGAGAGCCTGCAATCTCTGAGTTTTATTGAAATCGTCCAAAAAGGCTTCGTCCACATCTGAAATTTTAGATCTGTCGTAAACTGAACGAAGTGTTCAAAACGATCGATTTTTTCCCAACTGAATGCAGCGCTTAATAATAATAACGTATGTGAAGATCTTTTCTAGCAAGCCAGCCGCTGAATATTAAGAAGAAGGGCTCCACCAGAGATTTTAATAGGCTGATTTCATGTAACTTAAGACTTTCAGCAAAATCAATTTAAGTAGTAAGGGCATTCATTAGAATGGCCAATCCGTGACAGGACACGTTTTTGGACGTTGTTAAAATAATTTTGTTCTTTGTTTCATGTGAACTACGACGAGACAACTTAACGTGGAAAAGAGAAGAAATACTCGCAGGCGCGTTATTTCATCGACAAATAAAAGCAGCACTCTGGACGCAGAAAGAAGGCCAGATCTATAATGTTTTTGTATATTTAATAGTATTGAGGAAGTAGTCGTAGATTTGAACGTTTTCTAATTGTGTTCATAACAGAAGTAGTTTGATTCACTCGCCCTAGTTGCATTTACCTGTATAAGTACCATAACAAAGTAGCCACAGAAGTATTCGTGTGAAGGGAGATATATATATATATCTTGACGGTAGAACATTTATATGGTTTTAACGAGGGCAATGTTTAAGATGAGTCAAGCAGAGCAGAGCAATACGCAACAGCCTTCAGCTGTGAGCACTGATGATAATGATGTAGTAAGGAGTGTTGTAGAACCGATCGCTACAGATAGCGCAATAGAACGCCCGGTAGACACGGCGGGAGATGTATCAGCCAGTACGCAACATGGATTAGACCCATTGGTCATTATCATGAGGCAGATGCAGATGTTAACGGAGAACGTGAAAAATATGAAAACTGACATTAACGCGAAATTAGCCTCAGTTACTGAAGGGCAGGAAAATATGAAAACTGACATTAACGCGAAATTAGCCTCAGTTACTGAAGGGCAAAACCATTTGAATACAAAATTAGCCTCAGTTACTGAAGGGCAAGAAAATTTGAAAACCGACATTAACGCGAAGTTCGCCGCAGTGAATGAAGGGCAAAATGATCTGAATGCGAAGTTAGCCTCAGTTACTGAGGGGCAAAATGATTTGAATACGAAGTTAGCATCAGTTACGGAAGGGCAGGAAAAGCTGAAAGCTGAGATTAAGCAGCAATTACACGACAGTTTTTCCGAGTTAGAACAACGGATAGAGGCGAAGACAAAGGAACTTAAAGATCAGGCCGAAGAGACGGAACGAAAATTAACTGCACAAATAGAATTGGTTAAAGCTCAATGTGAGGAATCTACTCACCGCGTACGTGTAGAAATGAAGGAGTACGTGGCTATTAAGATAGATACCGTACGCGAACAGGTGGAAATGGTTCCGCAATTAGTACAAAAGCAAGATGCCATGTCGTGTGCAATTGCGCAACTTCCTGAATTGGCACGTACGCAGACGAACATAAAGGAAAGTGTGGAACATCTGACAGAACGTCAAGACGTTATAGACCACTAGATTAATGTATTAACGGGTAAATTATCCGAAATCACATTAGAAAACAAAAGGCTAATGTGTGAAAACGTTGAGCATAATGTTAAAGAAGCATTCCAGAATCTGTGCGGCAAACAGGAAGAGAATTTGTTTGCGAAAGGACTAGAGGAAGTGCGACAGCAGTTAGGTGCTGATCTCGAGCATTGGAAACAAACGATAGCAGAGTCGATACGCGTTTCACAACAAGCCTCAGAACAAATGAATACCGGCCAGCAGCAGAAGTTGCCAGCGACTATAGAGCCAGTTACTGCACATTCGCACACAATACCGACTTGTGTGAGTAACTCAAATATTAAATTGCCACGAGCTAGTTGTTCGCGTGAAGTTTTATCTGACGGAGATTACGAAAGCCTTTGCCATGCCGAAGAAAAAATGATAAAGCATCGGCAATTTCAGATTTTTAATACTGACAAAAGGGGGGTCCATCCGATTGTTTTTATTCGAAGTTTTAGAGGAGTTCTACCCAGAAATTGGTCGGAGTGGCAGAAGATCAGTTTCGTTACTGGGTATATACAAGGTTCGGGGGCGATATGGGCCTCGGATATGACTTCTGTTTGCTCGACCTATGACGACTTTGAGAAAGCGTTTTTAGCAAAGTTCTGGTCAGAAGGAGTACAGGAACGCCTAAGGCAGGAGGTGCTCTACCCAGAGCCTTTCTCCTTTTCGAAAGGAAGCCTTAGGTCGTATTTTGAAAAATATATAAATAAAACTAGATATTGGGACAGACCTATGCCTTTGCCAGACATAATAAACATACTTAAAGCAAGATTACCAACGAGCATCCGGAATCAATTAATTTACGGCAACGATAAAGACCTGGAGTCGTTCCTCACGACGTTAGATCATATAGACATTATAGAAGAGAACAACCAGAAAGCCCGTAACAACAGATTCCAATATCGGGAGATAGAACCTCCGCCAAATGGTAGGCAAGGGAACGCACAGAGATCGATAAATAGTGGAGAAACCCCTCAAAATCTCAATAATAATACCGGCAATAGTCTTGCGAGGGGCTATCCAAGGAACAACAGGAATGGGAAACGATATAATCCCGTATGGGGGAACGAAAGGAATTTCAGACCACAAGCTTGGAACAATAACAGTAATAGAAAGTGGAACCAACCGGGGGGAACAAACTCAAATAACCAACATCAGTGGGGACGGACATCCGCGAATCAACCGGTAATTACCGAAGTGACGGAGGAGGTCAACCACCAGGTGAATCAAAATCCAACAAACTTGTAAGGACCCACTCGTGCCCCGGAGGAGCGGTCAACAATAGGTTGAGGGGCAACAGGATATGTATACCCATGCTAACGTATAATGATGGACGATTACTGGCAGATGAACTGACCGAGGACTTAGAACCCCAAGATGAGAATAGGGAACAGGTGGCAGTAGCCGAAGTGCAAGTCATTTTGGAAACTGTACCTATAGTGGCAGTTTTAGACACAGCTGCAACCACAAATGTCATTTCGGAGGCTCTATTCAACAAGATCAGAAATATAAGACGAGTACCAATTTTTCCAGTTCAAAATTGCAAAATAATAGGCGCCGTTGGGGCTCGATCGGCGAATGTAAAAGTGCAGTCACTACTTAGTGTAGAAGTAGGAAATGTAGCAATATTAAGCACATTCCTTGTGGTGAAAAATTTGGTGGTAGACTGCATTATCGGAGTCGACAGCCTGCGTAAATACGGATGCAGAATAGATTTTAAAACAGGAAAAATTTGGTTAGATGTAAATAAACAAGAAATTGAATTGGACTTGTTGAAAAAAGAAAGCCTTACCAGAAAATATAATAGTGGGATCAGTGTGCAAGTAATCAGGACTGCACGAAATTCTAAACAGCACGTGAATAATGAGTTCAAAGTCAAAGGAGATTTCGGTCAATTAATGGATGAGAAGTTAAATGAATCCGACTGCATCACGGAAGATCAGAAGAAGCAGCTCAAAGGGTTATTATCAGCGTATGAAAACGTGTTTGATGGAAGGCCAGGAGTGATTAAAGGATACATATGCCATCTCTACGTTAAGCCGCACGAAACGTATTGTAGAACTTTCAATCCTGTTCCCTGGAGGTTAAAGGCTCAAGTTCAAAAGGAAATAGATCGCATGTTGAAATGGGGTTTGATCGAACCCTCTACAAGCCCATACTGCTCCCCATTGTTGGTTGTGCCAAAAGCAAATGGAACTGTGAGACTGGTACTCGACGCCAGGGAAATAAATAAAATTATAATTCCAGTGAGGACACACCCGGAAAACATAGACGAACTGATACAACGGTTCCAGGATGTCCAATATTTGACGAGCATCGATTTGCGGAGTTCTTATTGGCAAGTCAAGCTGGATGAGGTATCGAGGAAATATACAGCTTTCATTTATGCAGGAAGAAGTTACCAATTTACTGTAGTTCCTTTCGGACTCAACATTAGTGCTGGAATTTTTATAGCAGCGCTAGATTACGCATTAGGCCCAGAACTAAGAAGCAGGATAACAGTATTTGTTCATGATATGCTTATTGCATCGAAGACCTGGGAAGAGCATATTACTTTACTGAGGCGTGTGTTGGACATTTTCAAAACCATGGGAATAACTGCTAACCTACAGAAATCACATTTTGCACTAAATAGAATCAAGTTCCTGGGGCATATAATTGACGCAAAGGGAATTTTACCGACCAAGGAGAAGCTAATGGCGATTAGTAAGTTTCCAACACCAAGAAATAGGAGGCAATTAAAAGGGTTTTTGGGTCTTGCATCATTTTTTAGAAGATTTATCACGAATCAGGCCATGAATGCAGCAGCACTGAATAGTTCGCTGAAGAAGGATGTGCCCTGGCTCTGGACATTAGAGTGTCAAGAAGCATTCGAAGAGATAAAGAAGCAATTAGTAAATGCACCGCTTTTGTACCATCCGGACATGCAAGAGGAATTCTATTTGTCAACAGATTCGTCAAATGTGGGTCTTGGAGCGTGCCTTTTCCAAGTACGCAAGATAAATGGACAGCTTAACTTTTGTCCGATTGCGTTTGCTAGTCGTGTTTTGTCCAACTGTGAACGAACGTACACGACGACAGAATTGGAGGCTCTTGCGGTCGTCTGGGGATTTAAAAAATTTCACTATTACTTATATGGGTCGAAGACTATCGTATATTGCGATCACCAATCATTAACGTTTTTACAAACGTGTAAACTGTTACACCCCAGACTGGCTAGATGGACTCTCGCTCTGCAACAATACCAGTTTCAGATCGTACATGTCTCAGGGCAGCAAAACATTATTGCGGACGCTCTATCAAGGTCACCGCAGGGTTTAACCTAAGAGATTGAAGTAAATAATTCCTCAGAATTCCCGATATTGCTGCTGCAGGAAAATCCATATAAGACGTACTACATCAATTTGTGTGTGCATATGGCCCAGTTACAGAAAAGGGATGCTCAATGGGGAAGTGTCATTCAAAGGTTACAACAGCAACCTTCGGATCAGGTGGCAAATTATTACAAGCTAGTAAATGGCGTATTATTTTTCCGCTGTGGAAGGCCAAACAAAGTCCGTTGGTGTGTTTGTATACCTGAGGCACAAATAGAGAAACTTGTCTGGTTCACTCATTTGACCTGGGGACATTTCGGTGCGACAAAATGTGCAGACAAGATAAGTGGGTACTGTTATTTCCCCAACATAAAGCGCAGAGTGCACGAGGTCTTAAAGAGGTGCATAATCTGCCAAAAAACAAAGCCGGATTCAAAAGGGACTAAGCACCCATTATGCTCTGTATTAGTACAAGAACCAAAAGGATTAATTTCGTGCGATCTGTGTGGACCGTTACCTACTTCAAGAGGTGGTGTTAAATATGTGTTAGCGTTTCTAGATGTGTGCACGAAATACGTTAAGCTATACCCGATAAAGACGGCTACAGCCAAAGTAATTGTATTAAGATTAGTAAGAGATTATCTTCCACAGTGGGTATACCAAAGGCGATCATAACTGACAATGCTAAAATATTTACGGGACTCCGGTGGAAGCAGACTTTGTCTCAAGTCGGTGTGAAACACGTACTAACATCATTTTACCACCCACAAGGTAATTTGGTGGAGAGGATTTTTAGAGAATTCAATCGATTTATGAGGACGTATTGTCATAATAAGCAAACTGCGTGGGCAAATTATGTGGAAGAGTTTGAGCAAATATACAATAACATGCCCCACTCCTCAACTGGATATACACCTCGTGAAATGATGTTCGAAGAAAAGGAGGAAAACTTCTGGACTGACCATATCCCCAAAACTCAGGAAACCGAGATGCCTTGGGAAGAAAAAATAAGACAAGCTATCATAAATATGACGAAAAAGGCTGATCAAAGAAAACAACGCTATGACAAATTGATCAAGAAGGTACAGACATACCATGTCGGCGAGAAGGTACTAGTTAAACGATATACCAAATCATCCGTAATAAAGAAAAGTATAAAGAAATGGGAATTACTATATACTGGACCATACATTATCCTACAAATTCCGAATCCTGGAGCTTATCTGTCAGCATACCCGGGATCGAACAAAATAAAAGGGTTATTTCCTCATAACGACTTAAAAAGATATAATGAAGATTAGAAGATAGGGAGGAATGGTGTTCCGAGTGACAGAGATGAACGCTCGTAAAAAATATAACAATAAACTGTGAGTGTGTAATGTTAAAAGCCTTTAAATTGAAATAGTTAGTTAGTGACATAGAGTATAGAAATAATGACTAATTAGTACTATTGAGGGTTGTAAAAAAGGATAGTGGAGATAGGCTTCACCTGTGGTTTGGGTGAACATAGAACTTTAGCATTGCTAATGTTATCAAGATGTATAAAAGATCTGACTGACCTTCAAGAAGAATAAAATGTTTCCCTGCAAATGACGCTGAATAATCTAAAGAGGTTCGAGTGAAGATTCGTATATAATCTCATGTGAACGCTTAAATGTGTAAATATGTGAATTGTGGTAGTGAATCGTGAGTGACGGTTAACGCCGCAACGATTATTTCCCGCGCAAAACAGTTGACGTCAGCGCGAGAATTAAAATCGATATAGACGATACAGATATTCTTTGTAAGAGACTCGCACCAAACGCGAGGATAAATTGATTCATGTTGAACTTTAATAGGAATAGGTGGTATAATTTGAAGCTAAGAGTTTTAATTTTTTATTGAATGATTAAAGAAAGTAGTATTCATAGATTCACTAGTAATTTAATGGTTCTTGTTCATTTGGGAATTTTGTGTGAAAAATCCATTTCCATATATGAGCATGGATGAACGCCGTATGAATCAGAGAGTAAATGAAAGAAGTGAATCCGCATTCTTCAATGCTAATAACTTCTACATTTCAGCACTCAAGTGTAGAAATATATGTATTTAGAATAAAAAGTTTTTTTTAGTATAGCTAAATTATATGACTTATCAAAGAAATATGGATGATATCTTGAAATAAAATGAACTACACTTTCCATTATTCGATAATTTGAATCCAAAATCTATAGTCAGTTACATGAATCCTTTAAATTACGAAGAACAAATCAGTCACAGAAAATCTGTTAAAACTTTTGGACTTATAAGCACAAGTGGGGAGGCAAAGTCAAAAGGAGTATTCAAACGAGAGTAAATCGGATGATGCTTTTGGCAACATCATTAATTAAGAGTTGAATTCCTTGAAGTACGTCGTAACAAAAAGGATCCATGAAGCCACAAGGATTTTGCTTTCAAAAAGGAGAATCTTGGACGGTGCTACCTAATCAGTTCTCTTACAGGAAGAGTTTCCCTTTTGGTCATTGCTAATCCTTTTGGAATGAATGTTGCATGTGAATTCGAGTATCCCTGTCCCTTCTACTCTTCCCATTGTGGGCCGCGTAGAAGATCAACGACAGAGGGGGCCGCATAGAAGACCGACTACAACTGTGGACGTCGGGGACATGCAAGACCCGGGGGAGTTTAGCACCGCTAGATATATTGTCCTAGAAGCAAGATTGTAAAACGCAAATTCACGTTATTTATTGTAAAACGTTTTTTTTTTGCTAGAGGCACAAACTACTCTTCTCCAAATCGTGGTACTAATTAGGCCCTATCTTTCCTTTAGAGATAAATTTCAAAATTATTTTTGTTCTTCTATAGGCTTTCCTATCTTCTATGTACCGTAGGCTGGGGGTCTAAGCTTAAGAGGTTTTCCAAGGTTTCCCTGCTTAAGAAAGTTCCCGAATGGGTAGACCCTGACATACGTTCATGAAAGATCATCTTCCTTGGTTGTGCACAGCAAACATAACACCTAGATGCACGTAAAAGTAATACAGCCGCGGTACCGATCTCTTCATTTCTTCTGTCTTCAACATTTCTTTTCTTCGTCTAGTTCAAACACAATATTCTTCTTCAGTCGGAGGACTGACAATCATCACTTCCGGGTTATCCACGCTAATAGATAGCTCGCGAAGTGTGTTCGGTGAATAAATATTGACCTCACAAACTTCGCTCGCTGCGAGGGGCATTGTAATCTCCCCACGGAAAATTACCTCTACCACGCAATAATTAATAATGGTCAATCAAATCATCCACATTTATTTACGTATGAAAAGTATCTGAGCAGATTTTCTAGTAATATATGCGCCGACAGCTCGTCGACGCCAAGGTATTTTTCGAGTACGTTTATTCTTTGGAACAACAGAGGTACACAGGTGTACGCTCCATGGTCATTATAGTTATAGAAGGGGAGATAGAAAGAGAGAGAAAGGAACAGCTTCGGAAAGTATCGGTTGGAAGATTTTCGTATTGCAAAAGGAGATTTATTTACTCTCCTTCGCGATAAAGCGAGGCAGGAAAGTTTGTGCCGCTAGCGGGGTAGAAAAAGAGAAAGAAGGACTTGAAAAAGTAAATTTCATGAGACTAAAAATCCACGGAAACGGAACATGTACGGAAATGGATTCAATATACAATTTTCCTCAGAAATAAGGTTTGTGACCATTTCATTTTAGAGTGAATGACGAATGCGTTCTCTGTCTGATTTGTTGATGATTGTCTGGGGCCTGTAATTAATTGGGAAGTTTCAGCTGTGACGAAGAGAGCCTGCAATCTCTGAGTTTTATTGAAATCGTCCAAAAAGGCTTCGTCCACATCTGAAATTTTAGATCTGTCGTAAACTGAACGAAGTGTTCAAAACGATCGATTTTTTCCCAACTGAATGCAGCGCTTAATAATAATAACGTATGTGAAGATCTTTTCTAGCAAGCCAGCCGCTGAATATTAAGAAGAAGGGCTCCACCAGAGATTTTAATAGGCTGATTTCATGTAACTTAAGACTTTCAGCAAAATCAATTTAAGTAGTAAGGGCATTCATTAGAACTGGCCTCTCAGGAAAGGCACGTATACAGACTGTTTGAAGCATTGCTCCCTCTGGACGTAAATCGGCATTGTGCCTACTATATTCAATCCCGATGCAATTTCTGTGTTTCATCGTCAATATGAAGCTCCAAGGGTTACAGTAAACACCCAGTGGTGCGTCGCAATCTAATACTGGCCTCTCAGGAAAGGCACGTATACAGACTGTTTGAAGCATTGCTCCCCTTGGACGTAAGTCGGCATTGTACCTACTATATTCAATCCCGATGCTATTTCTGTGTTTCATCGTCAATATGAAGCTCCAAGGGTTACAGTAAACTCCCAGTGGTGCGTCGCAATCTAATACTGGCCTCTCAGTAACGGCACATTTACAGACTGTTTGAAGCATTACTCCCCCTGGACGAAAGTCAGCATTGTGCCTACTATATTCAATCTCGATGCAATTTCTGTGTTTCATCGTCATTATGAAGCTCCAAGGGTTACAGAAAACTCCCAGTGGTTCGTCGCAGTCTAATATTGGCCTCTCAGGAAAGGCACGTATACAGACTGTTTGAAGCATTGCTCCCCCTGGACGTAAGTCGGCATTGTGCCTACTATATTCAATCCCGATGCAATTTCTGTGTTTCATCGTCAATATGAAACTCCAAGGGTTACAGTAAACACCCAGTGGTGCGTCGCAATCTAATACTGGCCTCTCAGTAACGGCACATATACAGACTGAAGCATTCCTCCCCCTGGACGTAAGTCGGCCTTCTGCCTACTATATTCAAACCCTATGCAATTTCTGTGTTTCATCGTCAATATGAAGCTCCAAGGGTTACAGTAAACATCCAGTGGTGCGTCGCAATCAAATACTGACCTCACAGTAATGGCACGTATACAGACTGTTTGAAGCATTGCTCCCCCTGGACGTAAGTCGGCATTGTGCCTACTATATTCAATCCCGATGCAATTTCTGTGTTTCATCGTCAATCTGAAGCTCCAAGGGTTACAGTAAACACCCAGTGGTGCGTCGCAATCTAATACTGGCCTCTCTGTAACGGCACGTATACAGAATGTTTGAAGCATTGCCCCCCCTGGACGTAAGTCGGTATTGTGCCTACTATATTCAATCCCGATGCAATTTCTGTGTTTCATCGTCAATATGAAGCTCCAAGGGTTACAGTAAACACCCAGTGGTCCGTCGCAGTCTAATACTGGTCTCTCAGGAAAGGCACGTATACAGATTGTTTGAAGCAATCCTCCCCCTGGACGTAAGTCGACATTGTGCCTACTATATGCAATCCCGATGGAATTTCTGTGTTTCATCGTCATTATGAAGCTCCAGGGGTTACAGTAAACACGCAGTGGTGCGTCGCAATCTAATACTGGAATCTCAGGAAAGGCACGTATACAACTGTATGAAGCATTGCTCCCCCTATACGTAAGTCGGCATTGTACCTACTATATTCAATCCCGATGCAATTTCTGTGTTTCATAGTCAATATGAAGCTCCAAGGGTTACAGTAAACTCCCAGTGGTGCGTCGCAATCTAATACTGGCCTCTCAGTAACGGCACATATACAGACTGTTTGAAGCATTACTCCCCCTGGACCTAAGTCGGCATTGTGCCTACTATATTCAATCTCGATGCAATTTCTGTGTTTCATCGTCAATATGAAGCTCCAAGGGTTACAGTAAACTCCCGGTGGTTCGTCGCAGTCTAATACTGGCCTCTCAGGAAAGGCACGTATACAGACTGTTTGAAGCATTGCTCCCCCTGGACGTAAGTCGGCATTGTGCCTACTATATGCAATCCCGATGGAATTTCTGTGTTTCATCGTCATTATGAAGCTCCAGGGGTTACAGTAAACACCCAGTGGTGCGTCGCAATCTAATACTGGAATCTCAGGAAAGGCACGTATACAACTGTATGAAGCATTGCTCCCCCTATACGTAAGTCGGCATTGTACCTACTATATTCAATCCCGATGCAATTTCTGTGTTTCATCGTCAATATGAAGCTCCAAGGGTTACAGTAAACATCCAGTGGTGCGTCGCAATCTAATACTGACCTCACATTAATGGCACGTATACAGACTGTTTGAAGCATTGATCCCCCTGGACGTAAGTCAGCATTGTGCCTACTATATTCAATCCCGATGCAATTTCTGTGTTTCATCGTCAATATGAAGCTCCAAGGGTTACAGTAAACACCCAGTGATGCGTCGCAATCTAATACTGGCCTCTCAGTAACGGCACATATACAGACTGTTTGAAGCATTACTCCCCCTGGACGTAAGTCGGCGTTGTGCCTACTATATTCAATCCCGATGCAATTTCTGTGTTTCATCGTCAATATGAAGCTCCAAGGGTTACAGTAAACACCCAGTGGTGCGTCGCAGTCTAATACTGGTCTCTCAGGAAAGGCACGTATACAGATTGTTTGAAGCATTACTCCCCCTGGACGTAAGTCGGAATTGTGCCTACTATATTCAATCCCGATGCAATTTCTGTGTTTCATCGTCATTATGAAGCTCCAGGGGCTACTGTAAACACCCAGTGGTGCGTCGCAATCTAATACCGGAATCTCAGGAAAGGCACGTATACAACTGTATGAAGCATTGCTCCCCCTATACGTATGTCGGCATTGTGCCCACTATATTAAATCCCGATGCAATTTCTGTGTTTCATCGTCAGTATGAAGATCCAAGGGTTACAGTAAACACCCAGTGGTGCGTCGCAATCTAATACTGGCCTCTCAGTAACGGCACATATACAGACTGTTTGAAGCATTACTCCCCCTGGACGTAAGTCGGCATTGTGCCTACTATATTCAATCCCGATGCAATTTCTGTGTTTCATCGTCAATATGAAGCTCCAAGGGTTACAGTAAACACCCAGTGGTGTGTCGCAATCTAATACTGGCCTCTCAGGAAAGGCACGTATACAGACTGTTTGAATCATTACTCCCCCTGGACGTAAGGCGGCATTGTGCCTACTATATTCAATCCCGATGCAATTTCTGTGTTTCATCGTCATTATGAAGCTCCAAAAATTACAGTAAACACCCAGTGGTGCGTCGCAATCTAATACTGGAATCTCAGGAAAGGCACGTATACAACTCTATGAAGCATTGCTCTCCCTGGACGTAAGTCGGCATTGTGCCTACTATATTCAATCCCGATGCTATTTCTGTGTTTCATCGTCAGTATGAAGCTCCAAGGGTTACAGTAAACATCCAGTGGTGCGTCGCAATCTAACACTGGCCTCTCAGGAAAGGCACGTATACAGACTGTTTGAAGCATTGCTCCCTCTGGACGTAAATCGGCATTGTGCCTACTATATTCAATCCCGATGCAATTTCTGTGTTTCATCGTCAATATGAAGCTCCAAGGGTTACAGTAAACACCCAGTGGTGCGTCGCAATCTAATACTGGCCTCTCAGGAAAGGCACGTATACAGACTGTTTGAAGCATTGCTCCCCGTGGACGTAAGTCGGCATTGTACCTACTATATTCAATCCCGACGCTATTTCTGTGTTTCATCGTCAATATGAAGCTCCAAGGGTTACAGTAAACTCCCAGTGGTGCGTCGCAATCTAATACTGGCCTCTCAGTAACGGCACATTTACAGACTGTTTGAAGCATTACTCCCCCTGGACGTAAGTCAGCATTGTGCCTACTATATTCAATCTCGATGCAATTTCTGTGTTTCATCATCATTATGAAGCTCCAAGGGTTACAGAAAACTCCCAGTGGTTCGTCGCAGTCTAATATTGGCCTCTCAGGAAAGGCACGTATACAGACTGTTTGAAGCATTGCTCCCCCTGGACGTAAGTCGGCATTGTGACTACTATATTCAATCCCGATGCAATTTCTGTGTTTCATCGTCAATATGAAGCTCCAAGGGTTACAGTAAACACCCAGTGGTGCGTCGCAATCTAATACTGGCCTCTCAGTAACGGCACATATACAGACTGAAGCATTCCTCCTCCTGGACGTAAGTCGGCCTTCTGCCTACTATATTCAAACCCTATGCAATTTCTGTGTTTCATCGTCAATCTGAAGCTCCAAGGGTTACAGTAAACACCCAGTGGTGCGTCGCAATCTAATACTGGCCTCTCTGTAACGGCACGTATACAGACTGTTTGAAGCATTGCCCCCCCTGGACGTAAGTCGGTATTGTGCCTACTATATTCAATCCCGATGCAATTTCTGTGTTTCATCGTCAATATGAAACTCCAAGGGTTACAGTAAACACCCAGTGGTGCGTCGCAATCAAATACTGACCTCACAGTAATGGCACGTATACAGACTGTTTGCCGGCCGATGTGGCCGTGCGGTTCTAGGCGCTTCAGTCTGGAACCGCGTGACCGCTACGGTCGCAGGTTCGAATCCTGCCTCGGGCATGGATGTGTGTGATGTCCTTAGGTTAGTTAGGTTTAAGTAGTTCTAAGTTCTAGGGGACTGATGACCTTAGAAGTTAAGTCCCATAGTGCTCAGAGCCATTAAAACCATTAAACAGACTGTTTGAAGCATTGCTCCCCCTGGACGTAAGTCGGCATTGTGCCTACTATATTCAATCCCGATGCAATTTCTGTGTTTCATCGTCAATCTGAAGCTCCAAGGGTTACAGTAAACACCCAGTGGTGCGTCGCAATCTAATACTGGCCTCTCTGTAATGGCACGTATACAGACTGTTTGAAGCATTGCCCCCCCTGGACGTAAGTCGGTATTGTGCCTACTATATTCAATCCCGATGCAATTTCTGTGTTTCATCGTCAATATGAAGCTCCAAGGATTACAGTAAACACCCAGTGGTCCGTCGCAGTCTAATACTGGTCTCTCAGGAAAGGCACGTATACAGATTGTTTGAAGCAATCCTCCCCCTGGACGTAAGTCGGCCTTCTGCCTACTATATTCAATCCCGATGCAATTTCTGTGTTTCATCGTCAATATGAAGCTCCAAGGGTTACAGTAAACTTCCAGTTGTGCGTCGCAATCTAATACTGACCTCACAGTAACGGCACATATACAGACTGTTTGAAGCATTGCTCCCCCTGGACGTAAGTCCGCATTGTGCCTACTATATTCAATCCCGATGCAATTTCTGTGTTTCATCGTCAATATGAAGCTCCAAGGGTTACAGTAAACACCCAGTGGTTCGTCGCAATCTAATACTGTCCTCTCAGTAACGGCACATATACAGACTGTTTGAAGCATTACTCCCCCTGGACGTAAGTCGGCATTGTGCGTACTATATTCAATCCCGATGCAATTTCTGTGTTTCATCGTCAATATGAAGCTCCAAGGGTTACAGTAAACAGCCAGTGGTGCGTCGCAATCTAATACTGGCCTCTCTGTAACGGCACGTATACAGACTGTTTGAAGCATTGCTCCCCCTGGACGTAAGTCGGCATTGTGCCTTCTATATTCAGTCCCGATGCAATTTCTGTGTTTCATCGTCAATATGAAGCTCCAAGGGGTACAGTAAACACCCAGTGGTGCGTCGCAGTCTAATACTGGTCTCTGAGGAAAGGCACGTATACAGATTGTTTGAAGCATTACTCCCCCTGGACGTAAGTCGGCATTGTGCCTACTATATTCAATCCCGATGCAATTTCTGTCTTTCATCGTCATTATGAAGCTCCAGGGGCTACAGTAAACACCCAGTGGTGCGTCGCAATCTAATACCGGAATCTCAGGAAGGGCACGTATACAACTGTATGAAGCATTGCTCTCCCTATACGTAAGTCGGCATTGTGCCTACTATATTCAATCCCGATGCAATTTCTGTGTTTCATCACAGTATGAAGATCCAAGGGTTACAGTAAACACCCAGTGGTGCGTCGCAATCTAGTACTGGCCTCTCAGTAACGGCACATATACAGACTGTTTGAAGCATTACTCCCCCTGGACGTAAGTCGGCATTGTGCCTACTATATTCAATCCCGATGCAATTTCTGTGTTTCATCGTCAATATGAAGCTCCAAGGGTTACAGTAAACACCCAGTGGTGCGTCGCAATCTAATACTGGCCTCTCTGTAACGGCACGTATACAGACAGTTTGAAGCATTGCTGCCCCTGGACGTAAGTCGGCATTGTGCCTACTATATTCAATCCCGATGCAATTTCTGTGTTTCATCGTCAATATGATGCTCCAAGGGTGGCAGTAAACACCCAGTGATGCGTCGCAATCTAATACTGGCCTCTCTGTAACGGCACGTATACAGACAGTTTGAAGCATTGCTGCCCCTGGACGTAAGTCGGCATTGTGCCTACTATATTCAATCTCGATGCAATTTCTGTGTTTCATCGTCAATATGAAGCTCCAAGGGTTACAGGAAACTCCCAGTGGTTCGTCGCAGTCTAATACTGGCCTCTCAGGAAAGGCACGTATACAGACTGTTTGGAGCATTGCTCCCCCTGGACGTAAGTCGGCATTGTGCCTACTATATGCAAATCCCAATGGAATTTCTGTGTTTCATCGTCATTATGAAGCTCCAGGGGTTACAGTAAACACCCAGTGGTGCGTCGCAATCTAATACTGGAATATCAGGAAAGGCACGTATACAACTGTATGAAGCATTGCTCCCCCTATACGTAAGTCGGCATTGTACCTACTATATTCAATCCCGATGCAATTTCTGTGTTTCATCTTCAATATGAAGCTCCAAGGGTTACAGTAAACTCCCAGTGGTGCGTCGCAATCTAATACTGGCCTCTCAGTAAAGGCACATATACAGACTGTTTGAAGCATTACTCCCCCTGGACGTAAGTCAGCATTGTGCCTACTATATTCAATCTCGAAGCAATTTCTGTGTTTCATCGTCAATATGAAGCTCCAAGGGGTACAGTAAACTCCCAGTGGTTCGTCGCAGTCTAATACTGGCCTCTCAGGAAAGGCACGTATACAGACTGTTTGAAGCATTCCTCCCCCTGGACGTAAGTCGGCCTTCTGCCTACTATATTCAATCCCGATGCAATTACTGTGTTTCATCGTCAATATGAAGCTCCAAGGGTTACAGTAAACATCCACTGGTGCGTCGCAATCTAATACTGACCTCACAGTAACGGCACGTATACAGACTGTTTGAAGCATTGCTCCCCCTGGACGTAACTCAGCATTGTGCCTACTATATTCAATCCCGATGCAATTTCTGTGTTTCATCGTCAATTTGAAGCTCCAAGGGTTACAGTAAACACCCAGTGGTGCGTCGCAATCTAATACTGGCCTCTCAGTAACGGCACATATACAGATTGTTTGAAGCATTACTCCCCCTGGACGTAAGTCGGCATTGTGCCTACTATATTCAATCCCGATGCAATTTCTGTGTTTCATCGTCAATATGAAGCTCCAGGCGTTACATTAAACACCCAGTGGTGCGTCGCAATCTAATACTGGCCTCACTGTAACGGCACGTATACAGACTGTTTGAAGCATTGCTCCCCCTGGACGTAAGTCGGCATTGTGCCTACTATATTCAATCTCGAAGCAATTTCTGTGTTTCATCGTCAATATGAAGCTCCAAGGGGTACAGTAAACTCCCAGTGGTTCGTCGCAGTCTAATACTGGCCTCTCAGGAAAGGCACGTATACAGACTGTTTGAAGCATTCCTCCCCCTGGACGTAAGTCGGCCTTCTGCCTACAATATTCAATCCCGATGCAATTACTGTGTTTCATCGTCAATATGAAGCTCCAAGGGTTACAGTAAACATCCACTGGTGCGTCGCAATCTAATACTGACCTCACAGTAACGGCACGTATACAGACTGTTTGAAGCATTGCTCCCCCTGGACGTAACTCAGCATTGTGCCTACTATATTCAATCCCGATGCAATTTCTGTGTTTCATCGTCAATTTGAAGCTCCAAGGGTTACAGTAAACACCCAGTGGTGCGTCGCAATCTAATACTGGCCTCTCAGTAACGGCACATATACAGACTGTTTGAAGCATTACTCCCCCTGGACGTAAGTCGGCATTGTGCCTACTATATTCAATCCCGATGCAATTTCTGTGTTTCATCGTCATTATGAAGCTCCAGGGGTTACAGTAAACACCCAGTGGTGCGTCGCAATCTAATACTGGAATCTCAGGAAAGGCACGTATACAACTGTATGAAGCATTGCTCCCCCTATACGTAAGTCGGCATTGTACCAACTATATTCAATCCCGATGCAATTTCTGTGTTTCATCGTCAATATGAAGCTCCAAGGTTTACAGTAAACTCCCAGTGGTGCGTCGCAATCTAATACTGGCCTCTCAGTAACGGCATATATACAGACTGTTTGAAGCATTACTCCCCCTGGACGTAAGTCAGCATTGTGCCTACTATATTCAATCTCGATGCAATTTCTGTGTTTCATCGTCAATATGAAGCTCCAAGGGTTACAGTAAACTCCCAGTGGTTCTTCGCAGTCTAATACTGGCCTCTCAGGAAAGGCCCGTATACAGACTGTTTGAAGCATTGCTCCCCCTGGACGTAAGGCGGCATTGTGCCTACTATATTCAATCCCGATGCAATTTCTGTGTTTCATCGTCAATATGAAGCTCCAAGGGTTACAGTAAACACCCAGTGGTGCGTCGCAATCTAATACTGGCCGCTCAGTAACGGCACATATACAGACTGTTTGAAGCGTTACTCCCCCTGGACGTAAGTCGGCATTGTGCCTACTATATTCAATCCCGATGCAATTTCTGTGTTTCATCGTCAATATGAAGCTCCAAGGGTTACAGTAAACACCCAGTGGTGCGTCGCAATCTAATACTGGCCTCTCTGTAACGGCACGTATACAGACTGTTTGAAGCATTGCTCCCCCTGGACGTAAGTCGGCATTGTGCCTTCTATATTCAATCCCGATGCAATTTCTGTGTTTCATCGTCAATATGAAGCTCCAAGGGTTACAGTAAACACCCAGTGGTGCGTCGCAGTCTAATACTGGTCTCTCAGGAAAGGCACGTATACAGATTGTTTGAAGCATTACTCCCCCTGGACGTAAGTCGGCATTGTGCCTACTATATTCAATCCCGATGCAATTTCTGTGTTTCATCGTCATTATGAAGCACCAGGGGCTACAGTAAACACCCAGTGGTGCGTCGGAATCTAATACTGGCCTCTCGGTAACGGCACATATACAGACTGTTTGAAGCATTACTCCCCCTGGACGTAAGTCAGCATTGTGCCTACTATATTCAATGTCGATGCAATTTCTGTGTTTCATCGTCAATATGAAGCTCCAAGGGTTACAGTAAACTCCCAGTGGTTCGTCGCAGTCTAATATTGGCCTCTCAGGAAAGGCACGTATACAGACTGTTTGAAGCATTGATCCCCTGGACGTAAGTCGGCATTGTGCCTACTATATTCAATCCCGATGCAATTTCTGTGTTTCATCGTCAATATGAAACTCCAAGGGTTACAGTAAACACCCAGTGGTGCGTCGCAATCTAATACTTGCCTCTCAGTAACGGCACATATACAGACTGAAGCATTCCTCCCCCTGGACGTAAGTCGGCCTTCTGCCTACTATATTCAATCCCTATGCAATTTCTGTGTTTCATCGTCAATATGAAGCTCCAAGGGTTACAGTAAACATCCAGTGGTGCGTCGCAATCTAATACTGACCTCACAGTAACGGCACGTATACAGACTGTTTGAAGCATTGCTCCCCCTGGACGTAAGTCGGCATTGTGCCTACTATATTCAATCCCGATGCAATTTCTGTGTTTCATCGTTAATATGAAGCTCCAAGGGTTACAGTAAACACCCAGTGGTGCGTCGCAATCTAATACTGGCCTCTCTGTAACGGCACGTATACAGACTGTTTGAAGCATTGCTCCCCCTGGACGTAAGTCGGCATTGTGCCTTCTATATTCAATCCCGATGCAATTTCTGTGTTTCATCGTCAATATGAAGCTCCAAGGGTTACAGTAAACATCCAGTGGTGCGTCGCAGTCTAATACTGGTCTCTCAGGAAAGGCACGTATACAGATTGTTTGAAGCATTACTCCCCCTGGACGTAAGTCGGCATTGTGCCTACTATATTCAATCCCGATGCAATTTCTGTGTTTCATCGTCATTATGAAGCTCCAGGGGCTACAGTAAACACCCAGTGGTGCGTCGCAATCTAATACCGGAATCTCAGGAAAGGCACGTATACAACTGTATGAAGCATTGCTCCCCCTATACGTAAGTCGGCATTGTACCTACTATATTCAATCCCGATGCAATTTCTGTGTTTCATCGTCAATATGAAGCTCCAAGGGTTACAGTAAACTCCCAGTGGTGCGTCGCAATCTAATACTGGCCTCTCAGTAACGGCACATATACAGACTGTTTGAAGCATTACTCCCCCTGGACGTAAGTCAGCATTGTGCCTACTATATTCAATCTCGATGCAATTTCTGTGTTTCATCGTCAATATGAAGCTCCAAGGGTTACAGTAAACTCCCAGTGGTTCGTCGCAGTCTAATACTGGCCTCTCAGGAAAGGCACGTATACAGACTGTTTGAAGCATTGCTCCCCCTGGACGTAATTCGGCATTGTGCCTACTATTTTCAATCTCGATGCAATTTCTGTGTTTCATCGTCAATATGAAGCTCCAAGGGTTACAGTAAACACCCAGTGGTGCGTCGCAATCTAATACTCTCCTCTCAGTAACGGCACATATACAGACTGTTTGAAGCATTCCTCCCCCTGGACGTAAGTCGGCCTTCTGCCTACCATATTCAATCCCGATGCAATTTCTGTGTTTGATCGTCAATATGAAGCTCCAAGGGTTACAGTAAACATCCAGTGGTGCGTCGCAAACTAATACTGACCTCACAGTAACGGCACGTATACAGACTGTTTGAAGCATTGCTCCCCCTGGACGTAAGTCGGCATTGTGCCTTCTATATTCAATCCCGATGCAATTACTGTGTTTCATCGTCAATATGAAGCTCCAAGGGTTACAGTAAACACCCAGTGGTGCGTCGCAGTCTAATACTGGTCTCTCAGGAAAGGCACGTATACAGATTGTTTGAAGCATTACTCCCCCTGGACGTAAGTCGGCATTGTGCCTACTATATTCAATCCCGATGCAATTTCTGTGTTTCATCGTCATTATGAAGCTCCAGGGGCTACAGTAAACACCCAGTGGTGCGTCGCAATCTAATACCGGAATCTCAGGAAAGGCACGTATTCAACTGTATGAAGCATTGCTCCCCCTATACGTATGTCGGCATTGTGCCTACTATATTAAATCCCGATGCAATTTCTGTGTTTCATCGTCAGTATGAAGATCCAAGGGATACAGTAAACACCCAGTGGTGCGTCGCAATCTAATACTGGCCTCTCAGAAACGGCACATATACAGATTGTTTGAAGCATTACTCCCCCTGGACGTAAGTCGGCATTGTGCCTACTATATTCAATCCCGATGCAATTTCTGTGTTTCATCGTCAATATGAAGCTCCAGGGGTTACAGTAAACACGCAGTGGTGCGTCGCAATCTAATACTGGAATCTCAGGAAAGGCACGTATACAACTGTATGAAGCATTGCTCTCCCTGGACGTAAGTCGGCATTGTGACTACTATATTCAATCCCGATGCTATTTCTGTGTTTCATCATCAGTATAAAGCTCCAAGGGTTACAGTAAACATCCAGTGGTGCGTCGCAATCTAATACTGGCCTCTCAGGAAAGGCACGTATACAGACTGTTAGAAGCATTGCTCCCCCTGAACGAAAGTCGGCATTGTGCCTACTATATTCAATCCCGATGCAATTTCTGTGTTTCATCGTCATTATGAAGCTCCAGGGGTTACAGTAAACACCCAGTGGTGCGTCGCAATCTAATACTGGTATCTCAGGAAAGGCACGTATACAACTGTATGAAGCATTGCTCCCCCTATACGTAAGTCGGCATTGTGCCTACTATATTCAATCCCGATGCAATTTCTGTGTTTCATCGTCAATATGAAGCTCCAAGGGTTACAGTAAACACCCAGTGGTGCATCGCAATCTAATACTGGCCTCTCAGGAAAGGCACGTATACAGACTGTTTGAATCATTACTCCCCCTGGACGTAAGTCGGCATTGTGCCTACCATATTCAATCCCGATGCAATTTCTGTGTTTCTTCGTCAATATGAAGCTCCAAGGGTTACAGTAAACAGTTAGTGCTGCGTCGCAATCTATTACTGGCCTGTCAGGAAAGGCACGTATGCAGACTGTTTGAAGCATTGCTCCCCGTGGACGTAAGTCAGCATTGTACCTACTATATTCAATCCCGATGCTATTTCTGTGTTTCATCGTCAATATGAAGCTCCAAGGGTTACAGTAAACTTCCAGTGGTGCGTCGCAATCTAATACTGGCCTCTCAGTAACGGCACATATACACACTGTTTGAAGCATTACTCCCCCTGGACGTAAGTCAGCATTGTGCCTACTATATTCAATCTCGATGCAATTTCTGTGTTTCATCGTCAATATGAAGCTCCAAGGGTTACAGTAAACTCCCAGTGGTTCGTCGCAGTCTAATATTGGCCTCTCAGGAAAGGCACGTATACAGACTGTTTGAAGCATTGCTCCTCCTGGATGTAAGTCGGCATTGTGCCTACTATATTCAATCCCGATGAAATTTCTGTGTTTCATCGTCAATATGAAGCTCCAAGGGTTACAGTAAACACCCAGTGATGCGTCGCAATGTAATACTGGCCTCTCAGTAACGGCACATATACAGACTGAAGCATTCCTCCCCCTGGACGTAAGTCGGCATTGTGCCTACTATATTCAATCCCTATGCAATTTCTGTGTTTCATCGTCAATATGAAGCTCCAAGGGTTACAGTAAACATCCAGTGGTGCGTCGCAATCTAATACTGACCTCACAGTAACGGCACGTATACTGACTGTTTGAAGCATTACTCCCCCTGGACGTAAGTCGGCATTGTGCCTACTATATTCAATCCGGATGCAATTTCTGTGTTTCATCGTCAATATGAAGCTCCAAGGGTTACAGTAAACACCCAGTGGTGCGTCGCAGTCTAATACTGGCCTCTCTGTTACGGCACGTATACAGACTGTTTGAAGCATTGCCCCCCCTGGACGTAAGTCGGAATTGTGCATACTATATTCAATCCCGATGCAATTTCTGTGTTTCATCGTCAATATGAAGCTCCAAGGGTTACAGTAAACGCCCAGTGGTGCGTCGCAGTCTAATACTGGTCTCTCAGGAAAGGCACGTATACAGATTGTTTGAAGCAATCCTCCCCCTGGACGTAAGTCGGCATTGTGCCTACTATATGCAATCCCGATGGAATTTCTGTGTTTCATCGTCATTATGAAGCTCCAGGGGTTACAGTAAACACCCAGTGGTGCGTCGCAATCTAATACTGGAATCTCAGGAAAGGCACGTATACAACTGTATGAAGCATTGCTCCCCCTATACGTAAGTCGGCATTGTACCTACTATATTCAATCCCGATGCAATTTCTGTGTTTCATCGTCAATATGAAGCTCCAAGGGTTAAAGTAAACTCTCAGTGGTGCGTCGCAATCTAATACTGGCCTCTCTGTAACGGCACGTATACAGACTGTTTGAAGCATTGCTCCCCCTGGACGTAAGTCGGCATTGTGCCTTCTATATTCAATCCCGATGCAATTTCTGTGTTTCATCGTCAATATGAAGCTCCAAGGGTTACAGTAAACATCCAGTGGTGCGTCGCAGTCTAATACTGGTCTCTCAGGAAAGGCACGTATACAGATTGTTTGAAGCATTACTCCCCCTGGACGTAAGTCGGCATTGTGCCTACTATATTCAATCCCGATGCAATTTCTGTGTTTCATCGTCATTATGAAGCTCCAGGGGCTACAGTAAACACCCAGTGGTGCGTCGCAATCTAATACCGGAATCTCAGGAAAGGCACGTATACAACTGTATGAAGCATTGCTCCCCCTATACGTAAGTCGGCATTGTACCTACTATATTCAATCCCGATGCAATTTCTGTGTTTCATCGTCAATATGAAGCTCCAAGGGTTACAGTAAACTCCCAGTGGTGCGTCGCAATCTAATACTGGCCTCTCAGTAACGGCACATATACAGACTGTTTGAAGCATTACTCCCCCTGGACGTAAGTCAGCATTGTGCCTACTATATTCAATCTCGATGCAATTTCTGTGTTTCATCGTCAATATGAAGCTCCAAGGGTTACAGTAAACTCCCAGTGGTTCGTCGCAGTCTAATACTGGCCTCTCAGGAAAGGCACGTATACAGACTGTTTGAAGCATTGCTCCCCCTGGACGTAATTCGGCATGGTGCCTACTATTTTCAATCTCGATGCAATTTCTGTGTTTCATCGTCAATATGAAGCTCCAAGGGTTACAGTAAACACCCAGTGGTGCGTCGCAATCTAATACTCTCCTCTCAGTAACGGCACATATACAGACTGTTTGAAGCATTCCTCCCCCTGGACGTAAGTCGGCCTTCTGCCTACCATATTCAATCCCGATGCAATTTCTGTGTTTGATCGTCAATATGAAGCTCCAAGGGTTACAGTAAACATCCAGTGGTGCGTCGCAAACTAATACTGACCTCACAGTAACGGCACGTATACAGACTGTTTGAAGCATTGCTCCCCCTGGACGTAAGTCGGCATTGTGCCTTCTATATTCAATCCCGATGCAATTACTGTGTTTCATCGTCAATATGAAGCTCCAAGGGTTACAGTAAACACCCAGTGGTGCGTCGCAGTCTAATACTGGTCTCTCAGGAAAGGCACGTATACAGATTGTTTGAAGCATTACTCCCCCTGGACGTAAGTCGGCATTGTGCCTACTATATTCAATCCCGATGCAATTTCTGTGTTTCATCGTCATTATGAAGCTCCAGGGGCTACAGTAAACACCCAGTGGTGCGTCGCAATCTAATACCGGAATCTCAGGAAAGGCACGTATTCAACTGTATGAAGCATTGCTCCCCCTATACGTATGTCGGCATTGTGCCTACTATATTAAATCCCGATGCAATTTCTGTGTTTCATCGTCAGTATGAAGATCCAAGGGATACAGTAAACACCCAGTGGTGCGTCGCAATCTAATACTGGCCTCTCAGAAACGGCACATATACAGATTGTTTGAAGCATTACTCCCCCTGGACGTAAGTCGGCATTGTGCCTACTATATTCAATCCCGATGCAATTTCTGTGTTTCATCGTCAATATGAAGCTCCAGGGGTTACAGTAAACACGCAGTGGTGCGTCGCAATCTAATACTGGAATCTCAGGAAAGGCACGTATACAACTGTATGAAGCATTGCTCTCCCTGGACGTAAGTCGGCATTGTGACTACTATATTCAATCCCGATGCTATTTCTGTGTTTCATCATCAGTATAAAGCTCCAAGGGTTACAGTAAACATCCAGTGGTGCGTCGCAATCTAATACTGGCCTCTCAGGAAAGGCACGTATACAGACTGTTAGAAGCATTGCTCCCCCTGAACGAAAGTCGGCATTGTGCCTACTATATTCAATCCCGATGCAATTTCTGTGTTTCATCGTCATTATGAAGCTCCAGGGGTTACAGTAAACACCCAGTGGTGCGTCGCAATCTAATACTGGTATCTCAGGAAAGGCACGTATACAACTGTATGAAGCATTGCTCCCCCTATACGTAAGTCGGCATTGTGCCTACTATATTCAATCCCGATGCAATTTCTGTGTTTCATCGTCAATATGAAGCTCCAAGGGTTACAGTAAACACCCAGTGGTGCATCGCAATCTAATACTGGCCTCTCAGGAAAGGCACGTATACAGACTGTTTGAATCATTACTCCCCCTGGACGTAAGTCGGCATTGTGCCTACCATATTCAATCCCGATGCAATTTCTGTGTTTCTTCGTCAATATGAAGCTCCAAGGGTTACAGTAAACAGTTAGTGCTGCGTCGCAATCTATTACTGGCCTGTCAGGAAAGGCACGTATGCAGACTGTTTGAAGCATTGCTCCCCGTGGACGTAAGTCAGCATTGTACCTACTATATTCAATCCCGATGCTATTTCTGTGTTTCATCGTCAATATGAAGCTCCAAGGGTTACAGTAAACTTCCAGTGGTGCGTCGCAATCTAATACTGGCCTCTCAGTAACGGCACATATACACACTGTTTGAAGCATTACTCCCCCTGGACGTAAGTCAGCATTGTGCCTACTATATTCAATCTCGATGCAATTTCTGTGTTTCATCGTCAATATGAAGCTCCAAGGGTTACAGTAAACTCCCAGTGGTTCGTCGCAGTCTAATATTGGCCTCTCAGGAAAGGCACGTATACAGACTGTTTGAAGCATTGCTCCTCCTGGATGTAAGTCGGCATTGTGCCTACTATATTCAATCCCGATGAAATTTCTGTGTTTCATCGTCAATATGAAGCTCCAAGGGTTACAGTAAACACCCAGTGATGCGTCGCAATGTAATACTGGCCTCTCAGTAACGGCACATATACAGACTGAAGCATTCCTCCCCCTGGACGTAAGTCGGCATTGTGCCTACTATATTCAATCCCTATGCAATTTCTGTGTTTCATCGTCAATATGAAGCTCCAAGGGTTACAGTAAACATCCAGTGGTGCGTCGCAATCTAATACTGACCTCACAGTAACGGCACGTATACTGACTGTTTGAAGCATTACTCCCCCTGGACGTAAGTCGGCATTGTGCCTACTATATTCAATCCGGATGCAATTTCTGTGTTTCATCGTCAATATGAAGCTCCAAGGGTTACAGTAAACACCCAGTGGTGCGTCGCAGTCTAATACTGGCCTCTCTGTTACGGCACGTATACAGACTGTTTGAAGCATTGCCCCCCCTGGACGTAAGTCGGAATTGTGCATACTATATTCAATCCCGATGCAATTTCTGTGTTTCATCGTCAATATGAAGCTCCAAGGGTTACAGTAAACGCCCAGTGGTGCGTCGCAGTCTAATACTGGTCTCTCAGGAAAGGCACGTATACAGATTGTTTGAAGCAATCCTCCCCCTGGACGTAAGTCGGCATTGTGCCTACTATATGCAATCCCGATGGAATTTCTGTGTTTCATCGTCATTATGAAGCTCCAGGGGTTACAGTAAACACCCAGTGGTGCGTCGCAATCTAATACTGGAATCTCAGGAAAGGCACGTATACAACTGTATGAAGCATTGCTCCCCCTATACGTAAGTCGGCATTGTACCTACTATATTCAATCCCGATGCAATTTCTGTGTTTCATCGTCAATATGAAGCTCCAAGGGTTAAAGTAAACTCTCAGTGGTGCGTCGCAATCTAATACTGGCCTCTCAGTAACGGCACATATACAGACTGTTTGAAGCATTACTCCCCCTGGACGTAAATCGGCATTGTGCCTACTATATTCAATCCCGATGCAATTTCTGTGTTTCATCGTCAATATGAAGCTCCAAGGGTTACAGTAAACACCCAGTGGTGCGTCGCAATCTAATACTGGCCTCTTAGGAAAGGCACGTATACAGACTGTTTGAAGCATTGCTCCCCCTGAACGAAAGTCGGCATTGTTCCTACTATATTCAATCCCGATGCTATTTCTGTGTTTCATCATCAGTATGAAGCTCCAAGGGTTACAGTATACATCCAGTGGTGCGTCTCAATCTAATACTGGCCTCTCAGGAAAGGCACGTATACAGACTGTTAGAAGCATTGCTCCCCCTGAACGAAAGTCGGCATTGTGCCTACTATATTCAATCCCGATGCAATTTCTGTGTTTCATCGTCATTATGAAGCTCCAGGGGTTACAGTAAACACCCAGTGGTGCGTCGCAATCTAATACTGGAATGTCAGGAAAGGCACGTATACAACTGTATGAAGCATTGCTCCCCCTATACGTAAGTCGGCATTGTGCCTACTATATTCAATCCCGATGCAATTTCTGTGTTTCATCGTCAATATGAAGCTCCAAGGGTTACAGTAAACACCCAGTGGTGCATCGCAATCTAATACTGGCCTCTCAGGAAAGGCACGTATACAGACTGTTTGAATCATTACTCCCCCTGGACGTAAGTCGGCATTGTGCCTACCATATTCAATCCCGATGCAATTTCTGTGTTTCTTCGTCAATATGAAGCTCCAAGGGTTACAGTAAACAGTTAGTGCTGCGTCGCAATCTAATACTGGCCTCTCAGGAAAGGCACGTATGCAGACTGTTTGAAGCATTGCTCCCCGTGGACGTAAGTCAGCATTGTACCTACTATATTCAATCCCGATGCTATTTCTGTGTTTCATCGTCAATATGAAGCTCCAAGGGTTACAGTAAACTTCCAGTGGTGCGTCGCAATCTAATACTGGCCTCTCAGTAACGGCACATATACAGACTGTTTGAAGCATTACTCCCCCTGGACGTAAGTCAGCATTGTGCCTACTATATTCAATCTCGATGCAATTTCTGTGTTTCATCGTCAATATGAAGCTCCAAGGGTTACAGTAAACTCCCAGTGGTTCGTCGCAGTCTAATATTGGCCTCTCAGGAAAGGCACGTATACAGACTGTTTGAAGCATTGCTCCTCCTGGATGTAAGTTGGCATTGTGCCTACTATATTCAATCCCGATGAAATTTCTGTGTTTCATCGTCAATATGAAGCTCCAAGGGTTACAGTAAACACCCAGTGGTGCGTCGCAGTCTAATACTGGCCTCTCTGTTACGGCACGTATACAGACTGTTTGAAGCATTGCCCCCCCTGGACGTAAGTCGGAATTGTGCATACTATATTCAATCCCGATGCAATTTCTGTGTTTCATCGTCAATATGAAGCTCCAAGGGTTACAGTAAACACCCAGTGGTGCGTCGCAGTCTAATACTGGTCTCTCAGGAAAGGCACGTATACAGATTGTTTGAAGCAATCCTCCCCCTGGACGTAAGTCGGCATTGTGCCTACTATATGCAATCCCGATGGAATTTCTGTGTTTCATCGTCATTATGAAGCTCCAGGGGTTACAGTAAACACCCAGTGGTGCGTCGCAATCTAATACTGGAATCTCAGGAAAGGCACGTATACAACTGTATGAAGCAATGCTCCCCCTATACGTAAGTCGGCATTGTACCTACTATATTCAATCCCGATGCAATTTCTGTGTTTCATCGTCAATATGAAGCTCCAAGGGTTACAGTAAACTCCCAGTGGTGCGTCGCAATCTAATACTGGCCTCTCAGTATCGGCACATATACAGACTGTTTGAAGCATTACTCCCCCTGGACGTAAGTCAGCATTGTGCCTACTATATTCAATCTCGATGCAATTTCTGTGTTTCATCGTCAATATGAAGCTTCAAGGGTTACAGTAAACTCCCGGTGGTTCGTCGCAGTCTAATACTGGCCTCTCAGGAAAGGCACGTATACAGACTGTTTGAAGCATTGCTCCCCCTGGACGTAAGTTGGCATTGTGCCTACTATATTCAATCCCGATGCAATCTCTGTGTTTCATCGTCAATATGAAGCTCCATGGGTTACAGTAAACACCCAGTGGTGCGTCGCAATCTAATACTGGCCTCTCAGTAACGGCACATATACAGACTGTTTGAAGCATTCCTCCCCCTGGACGTAAGTCGGCCTTCTGCCTACTATATTCAATCCCGATGCAATTTCTGTGTTTCATCGTCAATATGAAGCTCCAAGGGTTACAGTAAACATCCAGTGGTGCGTCGCAATCTAATACTGACCTCACAGTAACGGCACGTATACAGACTGTTTGAAGCATTGCTCCCCCTGGACGTAAGTCGGCATTGTGCCTACTATATTGAATCCCGATGCAATTTCTGTGTTTCATCGTCATTATGAAGCTCCAGGGGCTACAGTAAACACCCAGTGGTGCGTCGCAATCTAATACCGGAATCTCAGGAAAGGCACGTATACAACTGTATGAAGCATTGCTCCCCCTATACGTAAGTCGGCATTGTGCCTACTATATTCAATTCCGATGCAATTTCTGTGTTTCATCGTCAATATGAAGCTCCAAGGGTGGCAGTAAACACCCAGTGATGCGTCGCAATCTAATACTGGCCTCTCTGTAACGGCACGTATATAGACTGTTTGAAGCATTGCTGCCCCTGGACGTAAGTCAGCATTGTGCCTACTATATTCAATCCCGATGCAATTTCTGTGTTTCATCGTCAATATGAAGCTCCAAGGGTGGCAGTAAACACCCAGTGATGCGTCGCAATCTAATACTGGCCTCTCAGGAAAGGCACGTATTCAGACTGTTTGAATCATTACTCCCCCTGGACGTAAGGCGGCATTGTGTCTACTATATTCAATCCCGATGCAATTTCTGTGTTTCATCGTCAATATGATGCTCCAGGGGTACAGTAAACACCAAGAGGTGCGTCGCAATCTAATACTGGAATCTCAGGTAAGGCACGTATACAACTGTATGAAGCATTGCTCTCCCTGGACGTAAGTCGGCATTGTGCCCACTATATTCAATCCCGATGCTATTTCTGTGTTTCATCGTCAGTATGAAGCTCCAAGGGTTACAGTAAACATCCAGTGGTGCGTCGCAATCTAACACTGACCTCACAGTAACGGCACGTATACAGACTGTTTGAAGCATTGCTCCCCCTGGACGTAAGTCGGCATTGTGCCTACTATATTCAATCCCGATGCAATTTCTGTGTTTCATCGTCAATATGAAGCTCCAAGGGTTACAGTAAACACCCAGTTGTGCGTCGCAATCTAATACTGGCCTCTCAGTAATGGCACATATACAGACTGTTTGAAGCATTACTCCCCCTGGACGTAAGTCGGCATTGTGCCTACTATGTTCAATCCCGATGCAATTTCTGTGTTTCATCGTCATTATGAAGCTCCAGGGGTTACAGTAAACACCCAGTGGTGCGTCGAAATCTAATACTGGAATCTCAGGAAAGGCACGTATACAACTGTATGAAGCATTGGTCCCCTTATACGTAAGTTGGCATTGTGCCTACTATATTCAATCCCGATGCAATTTCTGTGTTTCATCGTCAATATGAAGCTCCAAGGGTTACAGTAAACACCCAGTGGTGCGTCGCAATCTAATACTGGCCTCTCAGGAAAGGCACGTATACAAACTGTTTGAATCATTACTCCCCCTGGACGTAAGTCGGCATTGTGCCTACTCTATTCAATCCCGATGCAAATTCTGTGTTTCATCGTCAATATGAAGCTCCAAGGGTTACAGTAAACACCCAGTGGTGCGTCGCAATCTAATACTGGCCTCTCAGGAAAGGCACGTATACAGACTGTTTGTAGCATTGCTCCCCCTGAACGAAAGTCGGCATTGTGCCTACTATATTCAATCCCGATGCAATTTCTGTGTTTCATCGTCAATATGAAGCTCCAAGGGTTACAGTAAACTCCCAGTGGTGCGTCGCAATCTAATACTGGCCTCTCAGTAACGGCACATATACAGACAGTTTGAAGCATTACTCCCCCTGGACGTAAGGCAGCATTGTGCCTACTATATTCAATCTCGATGCAATTTCTGCGTTTCATCGTCAATATGAAGCTCCAAGGGTTACAGTAAACTCCCAGTGGTTCGTTGCAGTCTAATACTGGCCTCTCAGGAAAGGCACGTATACAGATTGTTTGAAGCATTGCTCCCCCTGGACGTAAGTCGGCATTGTGCCTACTATATTCAATCCCGATGCAATTTCTGTGTGTCATCGTCAATATGAATTTCCAAGGGTTACAGTAAACACCCAGTGGTGCGTCGAAATCTAATACTGGCCTCTCAGGAAAGGCACGTATACAGACTGTTTGAAGCATTGCTCCCTCTGGACGTAAATCGGCATTGTGCCTAGTATATTCAATCCCGATGCAATTTCTGTGTTTCATCGTCAATATGAAGCTCCAAGGGCTACAGTAAACACCCAGTGGTGCGTCGCAATCTAATACTGGCCTCTCAGTAACGGCACATATACAGACTGAAGCATTCGTCCCCCTGGACGTAAGTCGGCCTTCTGCCTACTGTATTCAATCCCGATGCAATTTCTGTGTTTCATCGTCAATATGAAGCTCCAAGGGTTATAGTAAACACCCAGTCTTGCGTCGCAATCTAATACTGGCCTCTCTGTAACGGCACGTATACAGACTGTTTGAAGCACTGCCTCCCCTGGACGTAAGTCGGCATTGTGCCTACTATATTCAATCCCGATGCAATTTCTGTGTTTCATCGTCAATATGAAGCTCCAAGGGTTACAGTAAACACCCAGTGGTGCGTCGCAATCTAATACTGGCCTCTCTGTAACGGCACGTATATAGACTGTTTGAAGCATTGCCCCCCCTGGACGTAAGTCGGCATTGTGCCTACTATATTCAATCCCGATGCAATTTCTGTGTTTCATCGGCAATATGAAGCTCCAAGGGTTACAGTAAACACCCAGTGGTGCGTGGCAGTCTAATACTGGTCTCTCAGGAAAGGCACGTATACAGATTGTTTGAAGCATTACTCCCCCTGGACGTAAGTCGGCATTGTGCCTACTATATGCAATCCCAATGGAATTTCTGTGTTTCATCGTCATTATGAAGCTCCAGGGGTTACAGTAAACACCCAGTGGTGCGTCGCAATCTAATACTGGAATCTCAGGAAAGGCACGTATACAACTGTATGAAGCATTGCTCCCCCTATACGTAAGTCGGCATTGCGCCTACTATATTCAATCCCGATGAAATTTCTGTGTTTCATCGTCAGTATGAAGATCCAAGGGTTACAGTAAACACCCAGTGGTGCGTCGCAATCTAACACTGACCTCACAGTAACGGCACGTATACAGACTGTTTGAAGCATTGCTCCCCTTGGACGTAAGTCGGCATTGTGCCTACTATATTCAATCCCGATGCAATTTCTGTGTTTCATCGTCAATATGAAGCTCCAAGGGTTACAGTAAACACCCAGTGGTGCGTCGCAATCTAATACTGGCCTCTCAGTAACGGCACATATACATACTGTTTGAAGCATTACTCCCCCTGGACGTAAGTCGGCATTGTGCCTACTATATTTAATCCCGATGCAATTTCTGTGTTTCATCGTCAGTATGAAGATCCAAGGGTTACAGTAAACACCCACTGGTGCGTCGCAATCTAATACTTGCCTCTCAGTAGCGGCACATATACAGACTGTCTGAAGCATTACTCCCCCTGGACGTAAGTCGGCATTGTGCCTACTATATTCAATCCCGATTCAATTTCTGTGTTTCATCATCAATATGAAGCTCCAAGGGTTACTGAAAACACCCAGTGGTGCGTCGCAATCTAATACTGGCCTCTCTGTAACGGGACGTATACAGACTGTTTGTAGCATTGCTCCCCCTGGACGTAAGTCGGCATTGTGCCTACTGTATTCAATCCCGATGCAATTTCTGTGTTTCATCGTCAATACGAAGCTCCAAGGGTTACAGTAAACACCCAGTGGTGCGTCGCAATCTAATACTGGAATCTCTGGAGAGGCACGTATACAACTGTATGAAGCATTGCTCCCCCTGGACGTAAGTCGGCATTGTGCCTACTATATTCAATCCCGATGTAATTTCTGTATTTCATCGTCAATATGAAGCTCCAAGGGTTACAGTAAACACCCAGTGGTGCGTCGCAATCTAATACTGGCCTCTCAGGAAAGGCACGTATACAGACTGTTTGAAGCATTGCTCCCCCTGTACGAAAGTCGGCATTGTGCCTACTATATTCAATCCCGATGCAATTTCTGTGTTTCATAGTCAATATGAAGCTCCAATGGTTACAGTAAACTCCCAGTGGTTCGTCGCAATCTAATACTGGCCTCTCAGGAAAGGCACGTATACAGTCTGTTTGATGCATTACTCCCCCTGAACGAAAGTCGGCATTGTGCCTACTATATTCAATCCCGATGCAATTTTTGTGTTTCATCGTCAATATGAAGCTACTAGGGTTACAGTAAACACCCAGTGGTGCGTCGCAATCTAATACTGGAATCTCAGGAAAGGCACGTATACAACTGTATGAAGCATTGCTCCCCCTGGACGTAAGTCGGCATTGTGCCTACTACATTCAATCCCGAGGCAATTTCTGTGTTTCATCGTCAATATGAAGCTCCAAGGGTTACAGAAAACACCCAAGTGGTGCGTCGCAATCTAATACTGGCCTCTCAGGAAAGGCACGTATACAGACTGTTTGAAGCATTGCTCCCCCTGAACGAAAGTCGGCATTGTGCGTACTATATTCAATCCCCATGCAATTTCTGTGTTTCATCGTCAATATGAAGCTCCAAGGGTTACAGTAACCACCCAGTGGTGCGTCGCAATCTAATACTGGCCTATCAGGAAAGGCACGTATATAACCTGTTTCAAGCATTGCTCCCCCTGAACGAAAGTCGGCATTGTGCCTACTATATTCAATCCCGATGCAATTTCTGTGTTTCATAGTTAATATGAATCTCCAAGGGTTACAGTAAACACCCAGTGGTGCGTCGCAATCTAATACTGGCCTCTCAGGAAAGGCACGTATACAGACTGTTTGAAGCATTACTCCCCCTGAACGAAAGTCGGCATTGTGCCTACTAAATTCAATCCCGATGCCATTTCTGTGTTTCATCGTCAAAATGAAGCTCAATGGGTTACAGTAAACACCCAGTGGTGCGTCGCAATCTAATACTGGAATCTCAGGAAAGGCACGTATCCAAATGTATGAAGCATTGCTCTCCCTATACGTAAGTCGGCATTGTGCCTACTATATTCATTCCCGATGCAATTTCTGTGTTTCATCGTCAGTATGAAGATCCAAGGGTTACAGTAAACACCCAGTGGTGCGTCGCAATCTAATACTGGCCTCTCAGTAACGGCACATATACAGACTGAAGCATTACTCCCCCTGGACGTAAGTCGGCATTGTGCCTACTATATTCAATCCCGATCCAATTTCTGTGTTTCATTGTCAATATGAAGTTCCAAGGGTTACAGTAAACACCCAGTGGTGCGTCGCAATCTAATACTGGCCTCTCAGTAACGGCACATATACAGACTGTTTGAAGCATTGCTCCCCCTGGACGTAAGTCGGCTTTGTGCCTACTATATTCAAACCCGATGCAATTTCTGTGTTTTATCGTCAATATGAATTTCCAAGGGTTACAGTAAACACCCAGTGGTGCGTCGCAATCTAATACTGGAATCTCAGGAAAGGCACGTATCCAACTGTATGAAGCATTGCTCTCCCTATACGTAAGTCGGCATTGTGCCTACTATATTCAATCCCGATGCAATTTCTGTGTTTCATCGTCAGTATGAAGATCCAAGGGTTACAGTAAACACCCAGTGGTGCGTCGCAATCTAATACTGGCCTCTCAGTAACGGCACTTATACAGACTGTTCGAAGCATTACTCCCCCTGGACGTAAGTCGGCATTGTGCCTACTATATTCAATCCCGATCCAATTTCTGTGTTTCATCGTCAAAATGAAGTTCCAAGGGTTACAGTAAACACCCAGTGGTGCGTCGCAATCTAATACTGGCCTCTCAGTAACGGCACGTATGTAGACTGTTTGAAGCATTGCTGCCCCTGGACGTAAGTCAGCATTGTGCCTACTATATTCAATCCCGATGCAATTTCTGTGTTTCATCGTCAATATGAAGCTCCAAGGGTGGCAGTAAACACCCAGTGATGCGTCGCAATCTAATACTGGCCTCTCAGGAAAGGCACGTATTCAGACTGTTTGAATCATTACTCCCCCTGGACGTAAGGCGGCATTGTGTCTACTATATTCAATCCCGATGCAATTTCTGTGTTTCATCGTCAATATGAAGCTCCAGGGGTACAGTAAACACCAAGAGGTGCGTCGCAATCTAATACTGGAATCTCAGGTAAGGCACGTATACAACTGTATGAAGCATTGCTCTCCCTGGACGTAAGTCGGCATTGTGCCCACTATATTCAATCCCGATGCTATTTCTGTGTTTCATCGTCAGTATGAAGCTCCAAGGGTTACAGTAAACATCCAGTGGTGCGTCGCAATCTAACATTGACCTCACAGTAACGGCACGTATACAGACTGTTTGAAGCATTGCTCCCCCTGGACGTAAGTCGGCATTGTGCCTACTATATTCAATCCCGATGCAATTTCTGTGTTTCATCGTCAATATGAAGCTCCAAGGGTTACAGTAAACACCCAGTTGTGCGTCGCAATCTAATACTGGCCTCTCAGTAATGGCACATATACAGACTGTTTGAAGCATTACTCCCCCTGGACGTAAGTCGGCATTGTGCCTACTATGTTCAATCCCGATGCAATTTCTGTGTTTCATCGTCATTATGAAGCTCCAGGGGTTACAGTAAACACCCAGTGGTGCGTCGCAATCTAATACTGGAATCTCAGGAAAGGCACGTATACAACTGTATGAAGCATTGGTCCCCTTATACGTAAGTTGGCATTGTGCCTACTATATTCAATCCCGATGCAATTTCTGTGTTTCATCGTCAATATGAAGCTCCAAGGGTTACAGTAAACACCCAGTGGTGCGTCGCAATCTAATACTGGCCTCTCAGGAAAGGCACGTATACAAACTGTTTGAATCATTACTCCCCCTGGACGTAAGTCGGCATTGTGCCTACTCTATTCAATCCCGATGCAAATTCTGTGTTTCATCGTCAATATGAAGCTCCAAGGGTTACAGTAAACACCCAGTGGTGCGTCGCAATCTAATACTGGCCTCTCAGGAAAGGCACGTATACAGACTGTTTGAAGCATTGCTCCCCCTGAACGAAAGTCGGCATTGTGCCTACTATATTCAATCCCGATGCAATTTCTGTGTTTCATCGTCAATATGAAGCTCCAAGGGTTACAGTAAACTTCCAGTGGTGCGTCGCAATCTAATACTGGCCTCTCAGTAACGGCACATATACAGACAGTTTGAAGCATTACTCCCCCTGGACGTAAGGCAGCATTGTGCCTACTATATTCAATCTCGATGCAATTTCTGCGTTTCATCGTCAATATGAAGCTCCAAGGGTTACAGTAAACTCCCAGTGGTTCGTTGCAGTCTAATACTGGCCTCTCAGGAAAGGCACGTATACAGATTGTTTGAAGCATTGCTCCCCCTGGACGTAAGTCGGCATTGTGCCTACTATATTCAATCCCGATGCAATTTCTGTGTGTCATCGTCAATATGAATTTCCAAGGGTTACAGTAAACACCCAGTGGTGCGTCGAAATCTAATACTGGCCTCTCAGGAAAGGCACGTATACAGACTGTTTGAAGCATTGCTCCCTCTGGACGTAAATCGGCATTGTGCCTAGTATATTCAATCCCGATGCAATTTCTGTGTTTCATCGTCAATATGAAGCTCCAAGGGCTACAGTAAACACCCAGTGGTGCGTCGCAATCTAATACTGGCCTCTCAGTAACGGCACATATACAGACTGAAGCATTCGTCCCCCTGGACGTAAGTCGGCCTTCTGCCTACTGTATTCAATCCCGATGCAATTTCTGTGTTTCATCGTCAATATGAAGCTCCAAGGGTTATAGTAAACACCCAGTCTTGCGTCGCAATCTAATACTGGCCTCTCTGTAACGGCACGTATACAGACTGTTTGAAGCACTGCCTCCCCTGGACGTAAGTCGGCATTGTGCCTACTATATTCAATCCCGATGCAATTTCTGTGTTTCATCGTCAATATGAAGCTCCAAGGGTTACAGTAAACACCCAGTGGTGCGTCGCAATCTAATACTGGCCTCTCTGTAACGGCACGTATATAGACTGTTTGAAGCATTGCCCCCCCTGGACGTAAGTCGGCATTGTGCCTACTATATTCAATCCCGATGCAATTTCTGTGTTTCATCGGCAATATGAAGCTCCAAGGGTTACAGTAAACACCCAGTGGTGCGTGGCAGTCTAATACTGGTCTCTCAGGAAAGGCACGTATACAGATTGTTTGAAGCATTACTCCCCCTGGACGTAAGTCGGCATTGTGCCTACTATATGCAATCCCAATGGAATTTCTGTGTTTCATCGTCATTATGAAGCTCCAGGGGTTACAGTAAACACCCAGTGGTGCGTCGCAATCTAATACTGGAATCTCAGGAAAGGCACGTATACAACTGTATGAAGCATTGCTCCCCCTATACGTAAGTCGGCATTGCGCCTACTATATTCAATCCCGATGAAATTTCTGTGTTTCATCGTCAGTATGAAGATCCAAGGGTTACAGTAAACACCCAGTGGTGCGTCGCAATCTAACACTGACCTCACAGTAACGGCACGTATACAGACTGTTTGAAGCATTGCTCCCCTTGGACGTAAGTCGGCATTGTGCCTACTATATTCAATCCCGATGCAATTTCTGTGTTTCATCGTCAATATGAAGCTCCAAGGGTTACAGTAAACACCCAGTGGTGCGTCGCAATCTAATACTGGCCTCTCAGTAACGGCACATATACATACTGTTTGAAGCATTACTCCCCCTGGACGTAAGTCGGCATTGTGCCTACTATATTTAATCCCGATGCAATTTCTGTGTTTCATCGTCAGTATGAAGATCCAAGGGTTACAGTAAACACCCACTGGTGCGTCGCAATCTAATACTTGCCTCTCAGTAGCGGCACATATACAGACTGTCTGAAGCATTACTCCCCCTGGACGTAAGTCGGCATTGTGCCTACTATATTCAATCCCGATTCAATTTCTGTGTTTCATCATCAATATGAAGCTCCAAGGGTTACTGAAAACACCCAGTGGTGCGTCGCAATCTAATACTGGCCTCTCTGTAACGGGACGTATACAGACTGTTTGTAGCATTGCTCCCCCTGGACGTAAGTCGGCATTGTGCCTACTGTATTCAATCCCGATGCAATTTCTGTGTTTCATCGTCAATACGAAGCTCCAAGGGTTACAGTAAACACCCAGTGGTGCGTCGCAATCTAATACTGGAATCTCTGGAGAGGCACGTATACAACTGTATGAAGCATTGCTCCCCCTGGACGTAAGTCGGCATTGTGCCTACTATATTCAATCCCGATGTAATTTCTGTATTTCATCGTCAATATGAAGCTCCAAGGGTTACAGTAAACACCCAGTGGTGCGTCGCAATCTAATACTGGCCTCTCAGGAAAGGCACGTATACAGACTGTTTGAAGCATTGCTCCCCCTGTACGAAAGTCGGCATTGTGCCTACTATATTCAATCCCGATGCAATTTCTGTGTTTCATAGTCAATATGAAGCTCCAATGGTTACAGTAAACTCCCAGTGGTTCGTCGCAATCTAATACTGGCCTCTCAGGAAAGGCACGTATACAGTCTGTTTGATGCATTACTCCCCCTGAACGAAAGTCGGCATTGTGCCTACTATATTCAATCCCGACGCAATTTTTGTGTTTCATCGTCAATATGAAGCTACTAGGGTTACAGTAAACACCCAGTGGTGCGTCGCAATCTAATACTGGAATCTCAGGAAAGGCACGTATACAACTGTATGAAGCATTGCTCCCCCTGGACGTAAGTCGGCATTGTGCCTACTACATTCAATCCCGAGGCAATTTCTGTGTTTCATCGTCAATATGAAGCTCCAAGGGTTACAGAAAACACCCAAGTGGTGCGTCGCAATCTAATACTGGCCTCTCAGGAAAGGCACGTATACAGACTGTTTGAAGCATTGCTCCCCCTGAACGAAAGTCGGCATTGTGCGTACTATATTCAATCCCCATGCAATTTCTGTGTTTCATCGTCAATATGAAGCTCCAAGGGTTACAGTAACCACCCAGTGGTGCGTCGCAATCTAATACTGGCCTATCAGGAAAGGCACGTATATAACCTGTTTCAAGCATTGCTCCCCCTGAACGAAAGTCGGCATTGTGCCTACTATATTCAATCCCGATGCAATTTCTGTGTTTCATAGTTAATATGAATCTCCAAGGGTTACAGTAAACACCCAGTGGTGCGTCGCAATCTAATACTGGCCTCTCAGGAAAGGCACGTATACAGACTGTTTGAAGCATTACTCCCCCTGAACGAAAGTCGGCATTGTGCCTACTAAATTCAATCCCGATGCCATTTCTGTGTTTCATCGTCAAAATGAAGCTCAATGGGTTACAGTAAACACCCAGTGGTGCGTCGCAATCTAATACTGGAATCTCAGGAAAGGCACGTATCCAAATGTATGAAGCATTGCTCTCCCTATACGTAAGTCGGCATTGTGCCTACTATATTCATTCCCGATGCAATTTCTGTGTTTCATCGTCAGTATGAAGATCCAAGGGTTACAGTAAACACCCAGTGGTGCGTCGCAATCTAATACTGGCCTCTCAGTAACGGCACATATACAGACTGAAGCATTACTCCCCCTGGACGTAAGTCGGCATTGTGCCTACTATATTCAATCCCGATCCAATTTCTGTGTTTCATTGTCAATATGAAGTTCCAAGGGTTACAGTAAACACCCAGTGGTGCGTCGCAATCTAATACTGGCCTCTCAGTAACGGCACATATACAGACTGTTTGAAGCATTGCTCCCCCTGGACGTAAGTCGGCTTTGTGCCTACTATATTCAAACCCGATGCAATTTCTGTGTTTTATCGTCAATATGAATTTCCAAGGGTTACAGTAAACACCCAGTGGTGCGTCGCAATCTAATACTGGAATCTCAGGAAAGGCACGTATCCAACTGTATGAAGCATTGCTCTCCCTATACGTAAGTCGGCATTGTGCCTACTATATTCAATCCCGATGCAATTTCTGTGTTTCATCGTCAGTATGAAGATCCAAGGGTTACAGTAAACACCCAGTGGTGCGTCGCAATCTAATACTGGCCTCTCAGTAACGGCACTTATACAGACTGTTCGAAGCATTACTCCCCCTGGACGTAAGTCGGCATTGTGCCTACTATATTCAATCCCGATCCAATTTCTGTGTTTCATCGTCAAAATGAAGTTCCAAGGGTTACAGTAAACACCCAGTGGTGCGTCGCAATCTAATACTGGCCTCTCAGTAACGGCACATATACAGACTGTTTGAATCAATGCTCCCCCTGGACGTAAGTCTGCTTTGTGCCTACTATATTCAATCCCGACGCAATTTCTGTGTTTTATCGTCAATATGAATTTCCAAGGGTTACAGTAAACACCCAGTGGTGCGTCGAAATCTAATACTGGCCTCTCAGGAAAGGCACGTATACAGACTGTTTGAAGCATTCCTCCCCCTGGCCGTAAGTCGGCATTGTGCCTACTATATTCAATCCCGATGCAATTTCTGTGTTTCATCGTCAATATGAAGCTCCAAGGGTTACAGTAAACACCCAGTGGTGCGTCGCAATCTAATACTGGAATCTCAGGAAAGGCACGTATCCAAATGTATGAAGCATTGCTCTCCCTATACATAAGTCGGCATTGTAACTACTACATTCAATCCCGATGCAATTTCTGTTTTTCATCGTCAGTATGAAGATCCAAGGGTTACAGTAAACACCCAGTGGTGCGTCGCAATCTAATACTGGCCTCTCAGTAACGGGACATATACAGACTGTTTGAAGCATTGCTCCCCCTGGACGTAAATCGGCATTGTGCCTACTATATTCAATCCCAATGCAATTTCTGTGTTTTATCGTCAATATGAAGTTCCAAGAGTTACAGTAAACACCCAGTGGTGCGTCGTAATCTTATACTGGCCTCTCAGTAACGGCACATATACAGACCGTTTGAAGCATTGCTCCCCCTGGACGTAAGTCGGCATTGTGCCTACTATGTTCAATCCCGATGCAATTTCTGTGTTTTATCGTCAATATGAATTTCCAAGGGTTACAGTAAACACCCAGTGGTGCGTCGAAATCTAATACTGGCCTCTCAGGAAAGGAACGTATACAGACTGTTTGAAGCATTGCTCCCCCTGGACGTAAGTCGGCATTGTGCCTACTATATTCAATCCCGATGCAATTTCTGTGTTTCATCGTCAATATGAAGCTCCAAGGGTTACAGTAAACACCCAGTGGTGCGTCGCAATCTAATACTGGCCTCTCAGGAAAGGCACGTATATAGACTGTTTGAAGCATTGCTCCCCCTGGACGTAAGTCGGCATTGTACCTACTATATTCAATCCCGATGCAATCTCTGTGTTTCATCGTCAATATGGAGCTCCAAGGGTTCCAGTAAATTCCCAGTGGTGCGTCGCAATCTAATACTGGCCTCTCAGTAACGGCACATATACAGACTGTTTGAAGCATTACTCCCCCTGGACGTAAGTCAGCATTGTGCCTACTATATTCAATCTCGATGCAATTTCTGTGTTTATCCGTCAATATGAAGCTCCAAGGGTTACAGTAAACTCCCAGTGGTTTGTCGCAGTCTAATACTGGCCTCTCAGGAAAGGCACGTATACAGACTGTTTGAAGCATTGCTCCCCCTGGACGTAAGTCGGCATTGTGCCTACTATATTCAATCCCGATGCAATTTCTGTGTTTCATCGTCAGTATGAAGCTCCAAGGGCTACAGTAAACACCCAGTGGTGCGTCGCAATCTAATACTGGCCTCTCAGTAACGGCACATATACAGACTGTTTGAAGCATTCCTCCCCCTGGACGTAAGTCGGCCTTCTGCCTAATATATTCAATCCCGATGCAATTTCTGAGTTTCATCGTCAATATGAAGCTCCAAGGGTTACAGTAAACACCCAGTGGTGCGTCGTAATCTAATACTGGCCTCTCAGGAAAGGCACGTATACAGACTGTTTAAAGCATTACTCCCCCTGGACGTAAGTCGGCATTGTGCCTACTATATTCACCCCGATGCAATTTCTGTGTTTCATTCTCAATATGAAGCTCCAAGGGTTACAGTAAACACACAGTGGTGCGTCGCAATCTAATACTGACCTCACAGTAGCGGCACATATACAGACTGTTTGAAGCATTGCTCCCCCTGGGCGTAAGTCGGCATTGTGCCTACTATATTCAATCCCGATGCAATTTCTGTGTTTCATTGTCAAAATGAAGCTCAATGGGTTACCGTAAACACCCAGTGGTGCGTCACAAACTAATACTGGAACCTCAGGAAAGGCACGTATACAACTGTATGAAGCATTGCTCCCCCTATACGTAAGTCGGCATTGTGCCTATTTTATTCAATCCCGATGCAATTTCTGTGTTTCATAGTTAATATGAAGCTCCAAGGGTTACAGTAAACTCCCAGTGGTGCGTCGCAATCTAATACTGACCTCACAGTAGCGGCACATATACAGACTGTTTGAAGCATTACTCCCCCTGGACGTAAGTCGGCCTTGTGCCTACTATATTCAATTTCGATGCAATTTCTGTGTTTCATCGTCAGTATGAAGCTCCAAGGGTTACAGTAAACACCCAGAGGTGCGTCGCAGTCTAATACTGGCCTCTCAGGAAAGGCACGTATACAGATTGTTTGAGGCATTACTCCCCCTGGACGTAAGTCGGCATTGTGCCTACTATATTCAATCCCGATGCAATTTCTGTGTTTCATCGTCAATATGAAGCTCCAGGGGTTACAGTAAACACCCAGTGGTGCGTCGCAATCTAATACTGGAATCTCAGGAAAGGCACGTATCCAACTGTATGAAGCGTTGCTCCCCCTGGACGTAAGTCGGCATTGTGCCTACTATATTCAATCCCGATGCAATTTCTGTGTTTCATCGTCATTATGAAGCTCCAAGGGTGGCAGTAAACACCGAGTGGTGCGTCGCAATCTAATACTGGCCTCTCAGGAAAGGCACATATACAGACTGTTTGAAGCATTGCTCCCTCTGAACCAAAGTCGGCATTGTGCCTACTATATTCAATCCCGATGCAATTTCTGTGTTTCATCGTCAATATGAATTTCCAAGGGTTACAGTAAACTCCCAGTGGTGCGTCGCAAACTAATACTGGCCTCTCAGGAAAGGCACGTATACAGACTGTTTGAAGCATTGCTCCCCCTGAACGAAAGTCGGCATTGTGCCTACTATATTCAATCCCGATGCAATTCCTGTGCTTCATCGTATTTATGAAGCTCCATGGGTTACAGTAAACACCCAGTGGTGCGTCGCAATCTAATACTGGAATCTCAGGAAAGGCACGTATACAACTGTATGAAGCATTGCTCCCCCTGGACGTAAGTCGGCATTGTGCCTACTATATTCAATCCCGAAGCAATTTCTGTGCTTCTTCGTCAATATGAAGCTCCAAGGGTTACAGAAAAGTGGTGCGTCGCAATCTAATACTGGCCTCTCAGGAAAGGCACGTATACAGACTGTTTGAAGCATTGCTCCCCCTGAACGAAAGTCGGCATTGTGCGTACTATATTCAATCCCCATGCAATTTCTGTGTTTCATCGTCAATATGAAGCTCCAAGGGTTACAGTAACCACCCAGTGGTGCGTCGCAATCTAATACTGCCCTATCAGGAAAGGCACGTATATAGCCTGTTTCAAGCATTGCTCCCCCTGAACGAAAGTCGGCATTGTGCCTACTATGTTCAATCCCGATGCAATTTCTGTGTTTCATCGTCATTATGAAGCTCCAGGGGTTACAGTAAACACCCAGTGGTGCGTCGCAATCTAATACTGGAATCTCAGGAAAGGCACGTATACAACTGTATGAAGCATTGGTCCCCTTATACGTAAGTTGGCATTGTGCCTACTATATTCAATCCCGATGCAATTTCTGTGTTTCATCGTCAATATGAAGCTCCAAGGGTTACAGTAAACACCCAGTGGTGCGTCGCAATCTAATACTGGCCTCTCAGGAAAGGCACGTATACAAACTGTTTGAATCATTACTCCCCCTGGACGTAAGTCGGCATTGTGCCTACTCTATTCAATCCCGATGCAAATTCTGTGTTTCATCGTCAATATGAAGCTCCAAGGGTTACAGTAAACACCCAGTGGTGCGTCGCAATCTAATACTGGCCTCTCAGGAAAGGCACGTATACAGACTGTTTGAAGCATTGCTCCCCCTGAACGAAAGTCGGCATTGTGCCTACTATATTCAATCCCGATGCAATTTCTGTGTTTCATCGTCAATATGAAGCTCCAAGGGTTACAGTAAACTCCCAGTGGTGCGTCGCAATCTAATACTGGCCTCTCAGTAACGGCACATATACAGACAGTTTGAAGCATTACTCCCCCTGGACGTAAGGCAGCATTGTGCCTACTATTTTCAATCTCGATGCAATTTCTGCGTTTCATCGTCAATATGAAGCTCCAAGGGTTACAGTAAACTCCCAGTGGTTCGTTGCAGTCTAATACTGGCCTCTCAGGAAAGGCACGTATACAGACTGTTTGAAGCATTGCTCCCCCTGGACGTAAGTCGGCATTGTGCCTACTATATTCAATCCCGATGCAATTTCTGTGTGTCATCGTCAATATGAATTTCCAAGGGTTACAGTAAACACCCAGTGGTGCGTCGAAATCTAATACTGGCCTCTCAGGAAAGGCACGTATACAGACTGTTTGAAGCATTGCTCCCTCTGGACGTAAATCGGCATTGTGCCTAGTATATTCAATCCCGATGCAATTTCTGTGTTTCATCGTCAATATGAAGCTCCAAGGGCTACAGTAAACACCCAGTGGTGCGTCGCAATCTAATACTGGCCTCTCAGTAACGGCACATATACAGACTGAAGCATTCGTCCCCCTGGACGTAAGTCGTCCTTCTGCCTACTGTATTCAATCCCGATGCAATTTCTGTGTTTCATCGTCAATATGAAGCTCCAAGGGTTATAGTAAACACCCAGTCTTGCGTCGCAATCTAATACTGGCCTCTCTGTAACGGCACGTATACAGACTGTTTGAAGCACTGCCTCCCCTGGACGTGAGTCGGCATTGTGCCTACTATATTCAATCCCGATGCAATTTCTGTGTTTCATCGTCAATATGAAGCTCCAAGGGTTACAGTAAACACCCAGTGGTGCGTCGCAATCTAATACTGGCCTCTCTGTAACGGCACGTATATAGACTGTTTGAAGCATTGCCCCCCCTGGACGTAAGTCGGCATTGTGCCTACTATATTCAATCCCGATGCAATTTCTGTGTTTCATCGGCAATATGAAGCTCCAAGGGTTACAGTAAACACCCAGTGGTGCGTGGCAGTCTAATACTGGTCTCTCAGGAAAGGCACGTATACAGATTGTTTGAAGCATTACTCCCCCTGGACGTAAGTCGGCATTGTGCCTACTATATGCAATCCCAATGGAATTTCTGTGTTTCATCGTCATTATGAAGCTCCAGGGGTTACAGTAAACACCCAGTGGTGCGTCGCAATCTAATACTGGAATCTCAGGAAAGGCACGTATACAACTGTATGAAGCATTGCTCCCCCTACACGTAAGTCGGCATTGCGCCTACTATATTCAATCCCGATGAAATTTCTGTGTTTCATCGTCAGTATGAAGATCCAAGGGTTACAGTAAACACCCAGTGGTGCGTCGCAATCTAACACTGACCTCACAGTAGCGGCACATATACAGACTGTTTGAAGCATTACTCCCCCTGGACGTAAGTCGGCCTTGTGCCTACTATATTCAATTCCGATGCAATTTCTGTGTTTCATCGTCAATATGAAGCTCCAAGGGTTACAGTAAACACCCAGAGGTGCGTCGCAGTCTAATACTGGCCTCTCAGGAAAGGCACGTATACAGATTGTTTGAGGCATTACTCCCCCTGGACGTAAGTCGGCATTGTGCCTACTATATTCAATCCCGATGCAATTTCTGTGTTTCATCGTCAATATGAAGCTCCAGGGGTTACAGTAAACACCCAGTGGTGCGTCGCAATCTAATACTGGAATCTCAGGAAAGGCACGTATCCAACTGTATGAAGCGTTGCTCCCCCTGGACGTAAGTCGGCATTGTGCCTACTATATTCAATCCCGATGCAATTTCTGTGTTTCATCGTCATTATGAAGCTCCAAGGGTGGCAGTAAACACCGAGTGGTGCGTCGCAATCTAATACTGGCCTCTCAGGAAAGGCACATATACAGACTGTTTGAAGCATTGCTCCCTCTGAACCAAAGTCGGCATTGTGCCTACTATATTCAATCCCGATGCAATTTCTGTGTTTCATCGTCAATATGAATTTCCAAGGGTTACAGTAAACTCCCAGTGGTGCGTCGCAAACTAATACTGGCCTCTCAGGAAAGGCACGTATACAGACTGTTTGAAGCATTGCTCCCCCTGAACGAAAGTCGGCATTGTGCCTACTATATTCAATCCCGATGCAATTCCTGTGCTTCATCGTATTTATGAAGCTCCATGGGTTACAGTAAACACCCAGTGGTGCGTCGCAATCTAATACTGGAATCTCAGGAAAGGCACGTATACAACTGTATGAAGCATTGCTCCCCCTGGACGTAAGTCGGCATTGTGCCTACTATATTCAATCCCGAAGCAATTTCTGTGCTTCTTCGTCAATATGAAGCTCCAAGGGTTACAGAAAAGTGGTGCGTCGCAATCTAATACTGGCCTCTCAGGAAAGGCACGTATACAGACTGTTTGAAGCATTGCTCCCCCTGAACGAAAGTCGGCATTGTGCCTACTATATTCAATCCCGATGCAATTTCTGTGTTTCATCGTCAATATGAAGCTCCAAGGGTTACAGTAAACTCCCAGTGGTGCGTCGCAATCTAATACTGGCCTCTCAGTAACGGCACATATACAGACAGTTTGAAGCATTACTCCCCCTGGACGTAAGGCAGCATTGTGCCTACTATATTCAATCTCGATGCAATTTCTGCGTTTCATCGTCAATATGAAGCTCCAAGGGTTACAGTAAACTCCCAGTGGTTCGTTGCAGTCTAATACTGGCCTCTCAGGAAAGGCACGTATACAGACTGTTTGAAGCATTGCTCCCCCTGGACGTAAGTCGGCATTGTGCCTACTATATTCAATCCCGATGCAATTTCTGTGTGTCATCGTCAATATGAATTTCCAAGGGTTACAGTAAACACCCAGTGGTGCGTCGAAATCTAATACTGGCCTCTCAGGAAAGGCACGTATACAGACTGTTTGAAGCATTGCTCCCTCTGGACGTAAATCGGCATTGTGCCTAGTATATTCAATCCCGATGCAATTTCTGTGTTTCATCGTCAATATGAAGCTCCAAGGGCTACAGTAAACACCCAGTGGTGCGTCGCAATCTAATACTGGCCTCTCAGTAACGGCACATATACAGACTGAAGCATTCGTCCCCCTGGACGTAAGTCGTCCTTCTGCCTACTGTATTCAATCCCGATGCAATTTCTGTGTTTCATCGTCAATATGAAGCTCCAAGGGTTATAGTAAACACCCAGTCTTGCGTCGCAATCTAATACTGGCCTCTCTGTAACGGCACGTATACAGACTGTTTGAAGCACTGCCTCCCCTGGACGTGAGTCGGCATTGTGCCTACTATATTCAATCCCGATGCAATTTCTGTGTTTCATCGTCAATATGAAGCTCCAAGGGTTACAGTAAACACCCAGTGGTGCGTCGCAATCTAATACTGGCCTCTCTGTAACGGCACGTATATAGACTGTTTGAAGCATTGCCCCCCCTGGACGTAAGTCGGCATTGTGCCTACTATATTTAATCCCGATGCAATTTCTGTGTTTCATCGGCAATATGAAGCTCCAAGGGTTACAGTAAACACCCAGTGGTGCGTGGCAGTCTAATACTGGTCTCTCAGGAAAGGCACGTATACAGATTGTTTGAAGCATTACTCCCCCTGGACGTAAGTCGGCATTGTGCCTACTATATGCAATCCCAATGGAATTTCTGTGTTTCATCGTCATTATGAAGCTCCAGGGGTTACAGTAAACACCCAGTGGTGCGTCGCAATCTAATACTGGAATCTCAGGAAAGGCACGTATACAACTGTATGAAGCATTGCTCCCCCTATACGTAAGTCGGCATTGCGCCTACTATATTCAATCCCGATGAAATTTCTGTGTTTCATCGTCAGTATGAAGATCCAAGGGTTACAGTAAACACCCAGTGGTGCGTCGCAATCTAACACTGACCTCACAGTAACGGCACGTATACAGACTGTTTGAAGCATTGCTCCCCTTGGACGTAAGTCGGCATTGTGCCTACTATATTCAATCCCGATGCAATTTCTGTGTTTCATCGTCAATATGAAGCTCCAAGGGTTACAGTAAACACCCAGTGGTGCGTCGCAATCTAATACTGGCCTCTCAGTAACGGCACATATACATACTGTTTGAAGCATTACTCCCCCTGGACGTAAGTCGGCATTGTGCCTACTATATTTAATCCCGATGCAATTTCTGTGTTTCATCGTCAGTATGAAGATCCAAGGGTTACAGTAAACACCCACTGGTGCGTCGCAATCTAATACTTGCCTCTCAGTAGCGGCACATATACAGACTGTTTGAAGCATTACTCCCCCTGGACGTAAGTCGGCATTGTGCCTACTATATTCAATCCCGATTCAATTTCTGTGTTTCATCATCAATATGAAGCTCCAAGGGTTACTGAAAACACCCAGTGGTGCGTCGCAATCTAATACTGGCCTCTCTGTAACGGGACGTATACAGACTGTTTGTAGCATTGCTCCCCCTGGACGTAAGTCGGCATTGTGCCTACTGTATTCAATCCCGATGCAATTTCTGTGTTTCATCGTCAATACGAAGCTCCAAGGGTTACACTAAACACCCAGTGGTGCGTCGCAATCTAATACTGGAATCTCTGGAGAGGCACGTATACAACTGTATGAAGCATTGCTCCCCCTGGACGTAAGTCGGCATTGTGCCTACTATATTCAATCCCGATGTAATTTCTGTATTTCATCGTCAATATGAAGCTCCAAGGGTTACAGTAAACACCCAGTGGTGCGTCGCAATCTAATACTGGCCTCTCAGGAAAGGCACGTATACAGACTGTTTGAAGCATTGCTCCCCCTGTACGAAAGTCGGCATTGTGCCTACTATATTCAATCCCGATGCAATTTCTGTGTTTCATAGTCAATATGAAGCTCCAATGGTTACAGTAAACTCCCAGTGGTTCGTCGCAATCTAATACTGGCCTCTCAGGAAAGGCACGTATACAGTCTGTTTGATGCATTACTCCCCCTGAACGAAAGTCGGCATTGTGCCTACTATATTCAATCCCGATGCAATTTTTGTGTTTCATCGTCAATATGAAGCTACTAGGGTTACAGTAAACACCCAGTGGTGCGTCGCAATCTAATACTGGAATCTCAGGAAAGGCACGTATACAACTGTATGAAGCATTGCTCCCCCTGGACGTAAGTCGGCATTGTGCCTACTACATTCAATCCCGAGGCAATTTCTGTGTTTCATCGTCAATATGAAGCTCCAAGGGTTACAGAAAACACCCAAGTGGTGCGTCGCAATCTAATACTGGCCTCTCAGGAAAGGCACGTATACAGACTGTTTGAAGCATTGCTCCCCCTGAACGAAAGTCGGCATTGTGCGTACTATATTCAATCCCCATGCAATTTCTGTGTTTCATCGTCAATATGAAGCTCCAAGGGTTACAGTAACCACCCAGTGGTGCGTCGCAATCTAATACTGGCCCATCAGGAAAGGCACGTATATAACCTGTTTCAAGCATTGCTCCCCCTGAACGAAAGTCGGCATTGTGCCTACTATATTCAATCCCGATGCAATTTCTGTGTTTCATAGTTAATATGAAGCTCCAAGGGTTACAGTAAACACCCAGTGGTGCGTCGCAATCTAATACTGGCCTCTCAGGAAAGGCACGTATACAGACTGTTTGAAGCATTACTCCCCCTGAACGAAAGTCGGCATTGTGCCTACTAAATTCAATCCCGATGCCATTTCTGTGTTTCATCGTCAAAATGAAGCTCAATGGGTTACAGTAAACACCCAGTGGTGCGTCGCAATCTAATACTGGAATCTCAGGAAAGGCACGTATCCAAATGTATGAAGCATTGCTCTCCCTATACGTAAGTCGGCATTGTGCCTACTATATTCATTCCCGATGCAATTTCTGTGTTTCATCGTCAGTATGAAGATCCAAGGGTTACAGTAAACACCCAGTGGTGCGTCGCAATCTAATACTGGCCGCTCAGTAACGGCACATATACAGACTGTTTGAATCATTGCTCCCCCTGGACGTAAGTCTGCTTTGTGCCTACTATATTCAATCCCGACGCAATTTCTGTGTTTTATCGTCAATATGAATTTCCAAGGGTTACAGTAAACACCCAGTGGTGCGTCGAAATCTAATACTGGCCTCTCAGGAAAGGCACGTATACAGACTGTTTGAAGCATTCCTCCCCCTGGCCGTAAGTCGGCATTGTGCCTACTATATTCAATCCCGATGCAATTTCTGTGTTTTATCGTCAATATGAAGCTCCAAGGGTTACAGTAAACACCCAGTGGTGCGTCGCAATCTAATACTGGAATCTCAGGAAAGGCACGTATCCAAATGTATGAAGCATTGCTCTCCCTATACATAAGTCGGCATTGTAACTACTACATTCAATCCCGATGCAATTTCTGTTTTTCATCGTCAGTATGAAGATCCAAGGGTTACAGTAAACACCCAGTGGTGCGTCGCAATCTAATACTGGCCTCTCAGTAACGGGACATATACAGACTGTTTGAAGCATTGCTCCCCCTGGACGTAAATCGGCATTGTGCCTACTATATTCAATCCCAATGCAATTTCTGTGTTTTATCGTCAATATGAAGTTCCAAGAGTTACAGTAAACACCCAGTGGTGCGTCGTAATCTTATACTGGCCTCTCAGTAACGGCACATATACAGACCGTTTGAAGCATTGCTCCCCCTGGACGTAAGTCGGCATTGTGCCTACTATGTTCAATCCCGATGCAATTTCTGTGTTTTATCGTCAATATGAATTTCCAAGGGTTACAGTAAACACCCAGTGGTGCGTCGAAATCTAATACTGGCCTCTCAGGAAAGGAACGTATACAGACTGTTTGAAGCATTGCTCCCCCTGGACGTAAGTCGGCATTGTGCCTACTATATTCAATCCCGATGCAATTTCTGTGTTTCATCGTCAATATGAAGCTCCAAGGGTTACAGTAAACAGCCAGTGGTGCGTCGCAATCTAATACTGGCCTCTCAGGAAAGGCACGTATACAGACTGTTTGAAGCATTGCTCCCCCTGGACGTAAGTCGGCATTGTACCTACTATATTCAATCCCGATGCAATTTCTGTGTTTCATCGTCAATATGGAGCTCCAAGGGTTCCAGTAAATTCCCAGTGGTGCGTCGCAATCTAATACTGGCCTCTCAGTAACGGCACATATACAGACTGTTTGAAGCATTACTCCCCCTGGACTAAGTCAGCATTGTGCCTACTATATTCAATCTCGATGCAATTTCTGTGTTTCATCGTCAATATGAAGCTCCAAGGGTTACAGTAAACTCCCAGTGGTTTGTCGCAGTCTAATACTGGCCTCTCAGGAAAGGCACGTATACAGACTGTTTGAAGCATTGCTCCCCCTGGACGTAAGTCGGCATTGTGCCTACTATATTCAATCCCGATGCAATTTCTGTGTTTCATCGTCAGTATGAAGCTCCAAGGGCTACAGTAAACACCCAGTGGTGCGTCGCAATCTAATACTGGCCTCTCAGTAACGGCACATATACAGACTGTTTGAAGCATTCCTCCCCCTGGACGTAAGTCGGCCTTCTGCCTAATATATTCAATCCCGATGCAATTTCTGAGTTTCATCGTCAATATGAAGCTCCAAGGGTTACAGTAAACACCCAGTGGTGCGTCGTAATCTAATACTGGCCTCTCAGGAAAGGCACGTATACAGACTGTTTAAAGCATTACTCCCCCTGGACGTAAGTCGGCATTGTGCCTACTATATTCACCCCGATGCAATTTCTGTGTTTCATTCTCAATATGAAGCTCCAAGGGTTACAGTAAACACACAGTGGTGCGTCGCAATCTAATACTGACCTCACAGTAGCGGCACATATACAGACTGTTTGAAGCATTGCTCCCCCTGGGCGTAAGTCGGCATTGTGCCTACTATATTCAATCCCGATGCAATTTCTGTGTTTCATTGTCAAAATGAAGCTCAATGGGTTACCGTAAACACCCAGTGGTGCGTCACAAACTAATACTGGAATCTCAGGAAAGGCACGTATACAACTGTATGAAGCATTGCTCCCCCTATACGTAAGTCGGCATTGTGCCTATTTTATTCAATCCCGATGCAATTTCTGTGTTTCATAGTTAATATGAAGCTCCAAGGGTTACAGTAACCACCGAGTGGTGCGTCGCAATCTAATACTGCCCTATCAGGAGAGGCACGTATATAGCCTGTTTCAAGCATTGCTCCCCCTGAACGAAAGTCGGCATTGTGCCTACTATATTCAATCCCGATGCAATTTCTGTGTTTCATAGTTAATATGAAGCTCCAGGGGTTACAGTAAACACCCAGTGGTGCGTCGCAATCTAATACTGGCCTCTCAGGAAAGGCACGTATACAGACTGTTTGAAGCATTACTCCCCCTGAACGAAAGTCGGCATTGTGCCTACTATATTCAATCCCGATGCAATTTCTGTGTTTCATCGTCAAAATGAAGCTCAATGGGTTACAGTAAACACCCAGTGGTGCGTCGCAATCTAATACTGGAATCTCAGGAAAGGCACGTATCCAACTGTATGAAGCATTGCTCTCCCTATACGTAAGTCGGCATTGTGCCTACTATATTCAATCCCGATGCAATTTCTGTGTTTCATCGTCAGTATGAAGATCCAAGGGTTACAGTAAACACCCAGTGGTGCGTCGCAATCTAATACTGGCCTCTCAGTAACGGCACATATACAGACTGAAGCATTACTCCCCCTGGACGTAAGTCGGCATTGTGCCTACTATATTCAATCCCGATCCAATTTCTGTGTTTCATTGTCAATATGAAGTTCCAAGGGTTACAGTAAACACCCAGTGGTGCGTCGCAATCTAATACTGGCCTCTCAGTAACGGCACATATACAGACTGTTTGAAGCATTGCTCCCCCTGGACGTAAGTCGGCTTTGTGCCTACTATATTCAATCCCGATGCAATTTCTGTGTTTTATCGTCAATATGAATTTCCAAGGGTTACAGTAAACACCCAGTGGTGCGTCGCAATCTAATACTGGAATCTCAGGAAAGGCACGTATACAACTGTATGAAGCATTGCTCTCCCTATACGTAAGTCGGCATTGTGCCTACTATATTAAATCCCGATGCAATTTCTGTGTTTCATCGTCAGTATGAAGATCAAAGGGTTACAGTAAACACCCAGTGGTGCGTCGCAATCTAATACTGGCCTCTCAGTAACGGCACTTATACAGACTGTTCGAAGCATTACTCCCCCTGGACGTAAGTCGGCATTGTGCCTACTATATTCAATCCCGATCCAATTTCTGGGTTTCATCGTCAATATGAAGTTCCAAGGGTTACAGTAAACACCCAGTGGTGCGTCGCAATCTAATACTGGAATCTCAGGAAAGGCACGTATCCAACTGTATGAAGCAATGCTCTCCCTATACATAAGTCGGCATTGTAACTACTACATTCAATCCCGATGCAATTTCTGTTTTTCATCGTCAGTATGAAGATCCAAGGGTTACAGTAAACACCCAGTGGTGCGTCGCAATCTAATACTGGCCTCTCAGTAACGGCACATATACAGACTGTTTTAAGCATTGCTCCTCCTGGACGTAAATCGGCTTTGTGCCTACTATATTCAATCCCAATGCAATTTCTGTGTTTTATCGTCAATATGAAGTTCCAAGAGTTACACTAAACACCCAGTGGTGCGTCGTAATCTAATACTGGCCTCTCAGTAACGGCACATATACAGACCGTTTGAAGCATTGCTCCCCCTGGACGTAAGTCGGCATTGTGCCTACTATATTCAATCCCGATGCAATTTCTGTGTTTTATCGTCAATATGAATTTCCAAGGGTTACAGTAAACACCCAGTGGTGCGTCGAAATCTAATACTGGCCTCTCAGGAAAGGAACGTATACAGAATGTTTGAAGCATTGCTCCCCCTGGACGTAAGTCGGCATTGTACCTACTATATTCAATCCCGATGCAATTTCTGTGTTTCATCGTCAATATGAAGCTCCAAGGGTTACAGTAAACACCCAGTGGTGCGTCGCAATCTAATACTGGCCTCTCAGGAAAGGCACGTATACAGACTGTTTAAAGCATTGCTCCCCCTGGACGTAAGTCGGCATTGTACCAACTATATTCAATCCCGATGCAATTTCTGTGTTTCATCGTCAATATGGAGCTCCAAGGGTTCCAGTAAATTCCCAGTGGTGGGTCGCAATCTAATACTGGCCTCTCAGGAACGGCACATATACAGACTGTTTGAAGCATTACTCCCCCTGGACGTAAGTCGGCATTGTGCCTACTATATTCAATCCCGATGCAATTTCTGTGTTTCATCGTCAGTATGAAGCTCCAAGGGTTACAGTAAACACCCAGTGGTGCGTCGCAAACTAATACTGGCCTCTCAGTAACGGCACATATACAGACTGTTTGAAGCATTCCTCCCCCTGGACGTAAGTCGGCCTTCTGCCTAATATATTCAATCCCGATGCAATATCTGTGTTTCATCGTCAAAATGAAGCTCAATGGGTTACCGTAAACACCCAGTGGTGCGTCGCAAACTAATACTGGAATCTCAGGAAAGGCACGTATACTACTGTATGAAGCATTGCTCCCCCTATACGTAAGTCGGCATTGTGCCTATTATATTCAATCCCGATGCAATTTCTGTGTTTCATAGTTAATATGAAGCTCCAAGGGTTACAGTAAACACCCAGTGGTGCGTCGCAATCTAATACTTTCCTCTCAGTAACGGCACATATACAGACTGTTTGAAGCATTACTCCCCCTGGGCGTAAGTCGGCATTGTGCCTACTATATTCAATTCCGATGCAATTTCTGTGTTTCATCGTCAATATGAAGTTCCAAGGGTTACAGTAAACACCCAGTGGTGCGTCGCAGTCTAATACTGGCCTCTCAGGAAAGGCACGTATACAGATTGTTTGAGGCATTACTCCCCCTGGACGTAAGTCGGCATTGTGCCTACTATATTCAATCCCGATGCAATTTCTGTGTTTCATCGTCAATATGAAGCTCCAGGGGTTACAGTAAACACCCAGTGGTGCGTCGCAATCTAATACTGGAATCTCAGGAAAGGCACGTATCCAACTTTATGAAGCATTGCTCTCCCTATACGTAAGTCGGCATTGTGCCTACTATATTCAATCCCGATGCAATTTCTGTGTTTCATCGTCAGTATGAAGATCCAAGGGTTACAGTTAACACCCAGTGGTGCGTCGCAATCTAATACTGGCCTCTCAGTAACGGCACATATACAGACTGAAGCATTACTCCCCCTGGACTTAAGTCGGCATTGTGCCTACTATATTCAATCCCGATCAAATTTCTGTGTTTCATTGTCAATATGAAGTTCCAAGGGTTACAGTAAACACCCAGTGGTGCGTCGCAATCTAATACTGGCCTCTCAGTAACGGCACATATACAGACTGTTTGAAGCATTGCTCCCCCTGGACGTAAGTCGGCTTTGTGCCTACTATATTCAATCCCGATGCAATTTCTGTGTTTTATCGTCAATATGAATTTCCAAGGGTTACAGTAAACACCCAGTGGTGCGTCGCAGTCTAATACTGGCCTCTCAGGAAAGGCACGTATACAGATTGTTTGAGGCATTACTCCCCCTGGACGTAAGTCGGCATTGTGCCTACTATATTCAATCCCGATCCAATTTCTGTGTTTCATTGTCAATATGAAGTTCCAAGGGTTACAGTAAACACCCAGTGGTGCGTCGCAATCTAATACTGGCCTCTCAGTAACGGCACATATACAGACTGTTTGAAGCATTGCTCCCCCTGGACGTAAGTCGCCATTGTACCTACTATATTCAATCCCGATGCAATTTCTGTGTTTCATCGTCAATATGAAGCTCCAAGGGTTACAGTAAACTCCCAGTGGTTCGTCGCAGTCTAATACTGGCCTCTCAGGAAAGGCACGTATACAGACTGTTTGAAGCATTGCTCCCCCTGGACCTAAGTCGGCTTTGTGCCTACTATACTCAGTCCCGATGCAATTTCTGTGTTTTATCGTCAATATGAATTTCCAAGGGTTACAGTAAACACCCAGTGGTGCGTCGAAATCTAATACTGGCCTCTCAGGAAAGTCACGTATACAGACTGTTTGAAGCATTGCTTCCCCTGGACGTAAGTCGGCATTGTGCCTACTATATTCAATCCCGATGCAATTTCTGTGTTTCATCGTCAATATGAAGCTCCAAGTGTTCCAGTAAACTCCCAGTGGTGCGTCGCAATCTAATACTGGCCTCTCAGTAACGGCACATATACAGACTGTTTGAAGCATTACTCCCCCTGGACGTAAGTCAGCATTGTGCCTACTATATTCAATCTCGATGCAATTTCTGTGTTTCATCGTCAATATGAAGCTCCAAGGGTTACAGTAAACTCCCAGTGGTTCGTCGCAGTCTAATACTGGCCTCTCAGGAAAGGCACGTATTGAGACTGTTTGAAGCATTGCTCCCCCTGGACGTAAGTCGGCATTGTGCCTACTATATTCAATCCCGATGCAATATCTGTGTTTCATCGTCAATATGAAGCTCCAAGGGTTGCAGTAAACACCCAGTGGTGCGTCGCAATCTAATACTGGCCTCTCAGTAACGGCACATATACAGACTGTTTGAAGCATTCCTCCCCCTGGACGTAAGTCGGCCTTCTGCCTACTATATTCAATCCCGATGCAATTTCTGTGTTTCATCGTCAATATGAAGCTCCAAGGGTTACAGTAAACACCCAGTGGTGCGTCGCAATCTAATACTGGCCTCTCAGGAAAGGCACGTATACAGACTGTTTAAAGCATTACTCCCCCTGGACGTAAGTCGGCATTTTGCCTACTATATTCACCCCGATGCAATTTCTGTGTTTCATTCTCAATATGAAGCTCCAAGGGTTACAGTAAACACCCAGTGGTGCGTCGCAATCTAATACTGACCACACAGTAGCGGCACGTATACAGACTGTTTGAAGCTTTGCTCCCCCTGGGCGTAAGTCGGCATTGTGCCTACTATATTCAATCCCGATGCAATTTCTGTGTTTCATCGTCAATATGAAGCTCCAAGGGTTACAGTAAACACCCAGTAGTGCGTCGCAGTCTAATACTGGCCTCTCAGGAAAGGCACGTATACAGATTGTTTGAGGCATAACTCCCCCTGGACGTAAGTCGGCATTGTGCCTACTATATTCACCCCGATGCAATTTCTGTTTTTCATCGTCAATATGAAGCTCCAAGGGTTACAGTAAACACCCAGTGGTGCGTCGCAATCTAATACTGACCTCACAGTAACGGCACGTATACAGACTGTTTGAAGCATTGCTCCCCCTGGACGTAAGTCGGCATTGTGCCTACTATATTCAATCCCGATGCAATTTCTGTGTTTCATCGTCAACATGAAGCTCCAAGGGTTACAGTAAACACCCAGTGGTGCGTCGCAATCTAATACTTTCCTCTCAGTAACGGCACATATACAGACTGTTTGAAGCATTACTCCCCCAGGACGTAAGTCGGCATTGTGCCTACTATATTCAATCCCGATGCAATTTCTGTGTTTCATCGTCAATATGAAGCTCCAAGGGTTACAGTAAACACCCAGTGGTGCGTCGCAATCTAATACTTGCCTCTCAGTAACGGCACATATACAGACTGTTTGAAGCATTGCTCCCCCTGGACGTAAGTCGGCATTGTGCCTACTATATTTAATCCCGATGCTATTTCTGTGTTTCATCGTCAGTATGAAGCTCCAAGGGTTATAGTAATCACCCAGTGGTGCGTCGCAATCTAACACTGACCTAACAGTAACGGCACGTATACAGACTGTTTGAAGCATTGCTCCCCCTGGACGTAAGTCGGCATTGTGCCTACTATATTCAATCCCGATGCAATTTCTGTGTTACATCGTCAATATGAAGCTCCAAGGGTTACAGTAAACACCCAGTGGTGCGTCGCAATCTAATTCTGGAATCTCTGGAGAGGCACGTATACAACTGTATGAAGCATTGCTCCCCCTGGACGTAAGTCGGCATTGTGCCTACTATATTCAATCCCGATGTAATTTCTGTATTTCATCGTCAATATGAAGCTCCATGGGTTACAGTAAACAACTAGTGGTGCGTCGCAATCTAATACTGGCCTCTCTGGAAAGGCACGTATACAGACTAATTGAAGCATTGCTCCCCCTGAACGAAAGTCGGCATTGTGCGTACTTTATTCAATCCCGATGCAATTTCTGTGTTTCATCGTCAATATGAAGCTCCAAGGGTTACAGTAAACACCCAGTGGTGCGTCGCAATCTAATACTGGCCTCTCAGGAAAGGCACGTATACAGACTGTTTGAAGCATTGCTCCCCCTGAACGAAAGTCGGCATTGTGCCTACTATATTCAATCCCGATGCAATTTCTGTGTTTCATAGTCAATATGAAGCTCCAATGGGTACAGTAAACACCCAGTGTCGCGTCGCAATCTAATACTGGCCTCTCAGGAAAGGCACGTATACAGTCTGTTTGAAGCATTACTCCCCCTGAACGAAAGTCGGCATTGTGCCTACTATATTCAATCCCGATGCAATTTTTGTGTTTCATCGTCAATATGAAGCTACTAGGGTTACAGTAAACACCCAGTGGTGCGTCGCAATCTAATACTGGAATCTCTGGAAAGGCACGTATACAACTGTATGAAGCATTGCTCCCCCTGGACGTAAGTCGGCATTGTGCCTACTATGTTCAATCCCGATGCAATTTCTGTGTTTCATCGTCATTATGAAGCTCCAAGGGTTACAGTAAACACCCAGTGGTGCGTCGCAAACTAATACTGGCCTCTCAGGAAAGGAACGTATACAGAATGTTTGAAGCATTGCTCCCCCTGGACGTAAGTCGGCATTGTACCTACTATATTCAATCCCGATGCAATTTCTGTGTTTCATCGTCAATATGAAGCTCCAAGTGTTACAGTAAACACCCAGTGGTGCGTCGCAATCTAATACTGGCCTCTCAGGAAAGGCACGTATACAGACTGTTTAAAGCATTGCTCCCCCTGGACGTAAGTCGGCATTGTACCTACTATATTCAATCCCGATGCAATTTCTGTGTTTCATCGTCAATATGGAGCTCCAAGGGTTCCAGTAAATTCCCAGTGGTGCGTCGCAATCTAATACTGGCCTCTCAGGAACGGCACATATACAGACTGTTTGAAGCATTACTCCCCCTGGACGTAAGTCGGCATTGTGCCTACTATATTCAATCCCGATGCAATTTCTGTGTTTCATCGTCAGTATGAAGCTCCAAGGGTTACAGTAAACACCCAGTGGTGCGTCGCAAACTAATACTGGCCTCTCAGTAACGGCACATATACAGACTGTTTGAAGCATTCCTCCCCCTGGACGTAAGTCGGCCTTCTGCCTAATATATTCAATCCCGATGCAATTTCTGTGTTTCATCGTCAAAATGAAGCTCAATGGGTTACCGTAAACACCCAGTGGTGCGTCGCAAACTAATACTGGAATCTCAGGAAAGGCACGTATACAACTGTATGAAGCATTGCTCCCCCTATACGTAAGTCGGCATTGTGCCTATTATATTCAATCCCGATGCAATTTCTGTGTTTCATAGTTAATATGAAGCTCCAAGGGTTACAGTAAACACCCAGTGGTGCGTCGCAATCTAATACTTTCCTCTCAGTAACGGCACATATACAGACTGTTTGAAGCATTACTCCCCCTGGACGTAAGTCGGCATTGTGCCTACTATATTCAATTCCGATGCAATTTCTGTGTATCATCGTCAATATGAAGTTCCAAGGGTTACAGTAAACACCCAGTGGTGCGTCGCAGTCTAATACTGGCCTCTCAGGAAAGGCTCGTATACAGATTGTTTGAGGCATTACTCCCCCTGGACGTAAGTCGGCATTGTGCCTACTATATTCAATCCCGATGCAATTTCTGTGTTTCATCGTCAATATGAAGCTCCAGGGGTTACAGTAAACACCCAGTGGTGCGTCGCAATCTAATACTGGAATCTCAGGAATGGCACGTATCCAACTGTATGAAGCATTGCTCTCCCTATACGTAAGTCGGCATTGTGCCTACTATATTCAATCCCGATGCAATTTCTGTGTTTCATCGTCAGTATGAAGATCCAAGGGTTACAGTAAACACCCAGTGGTGCGTCGCAATCTAATACTGGCCTCTCAGTAACGGCACATATACAGACTGAAGCATTACTCCCCCTGGACGTAAGTCGGCATTGTGCCTACTATATTCAATCCCGATCCAATTTCTGTGTTTCATTGTCAATATGAAGTTCCAAGGGTTACAGTAAACACCCAGTGGTGCGTCGCAATCTAATACTGGCCTCTCAGTAACGGCACATATACAGACTGTTTGAAGCATTGCTCCCCCTGGACGTAAGTCGGCTTTGTGCCTACTATATTCAATCCCGATGCAATTTCTGTGTTTCATCGTCAATATGAAGCTCCAAGGGTTACAGTAAACTCCCAGTGGTTCGTCGCAGTCTAATACTGGCCTCTCAGGAAAGGCACGTATACAGACTGTTTGAAGCATTGCTCCCCCTGGACCTAAGTCGGCTTTGTGCCTACTATACTCAGTCCCGATGCAATTTCTGTGTTTTATCGTCAATATGAATTTCCAAGGGTTACAGTAAACACCCAGTGGTGCGTCGAAATCTAATACTGGCCTCTCAGGAAAGTCACGTATACAGACTGTTTGAAGCATTGCTTCCCCTGGACGTAAGTCGGCATTGTGCCTACTATATTCAATCCCGATGCAATTTCTGTGTTTCATCGTCATTATGAAGCTCCAAGTGTTCCAGTAAACTCCCAGTGGTGCGTCGCAATCTAATACTGGCCTCTCAGTAACGGCACATATACAGACTGTTTGAAGCATTACTCCCCCTGGACGTAAGTCAGCATTGTGCCTACTATATTCAATCTCGATGCAATTTCTGTGTTTCATCGTCAATATGAAGCTCCAAGGGTTACAGTAAACTCCCAGTGGTTCGTCGCAGTCTAATACTGGCCTCTCAGGAAAGGCACGTATACAGACTGTTTGAAGCATTGCTCCCCCTGGACGTAAGTCGGCATTGTGCCTACTATATTCAATCCCGATGCAATTTCTGTGTTTCATCGTCAATATGAAGCTCCAAGGGTTACAGTAAACACCCAGTGGTGCGTCGCAATCTAATACTGGCCTCTCAGTAACGGCACATATACAGACTGTTTGAAGCATTCCTCCCCCTGGACGTAAGTCGGCCTTCTGCCTACTATATTCAATCCCGATGCAACTTCTGTGTTTCATCGTCAATATGAAGCTCCAAGGGTTACAGTAAACACCCAGTGGTGCGTCGCAATCTAATACTGGCCTCTCAGGAAAGGCACGTATACAGACTGTTTAAAGCATTACTCCCCCTGGACGTAAGTCGGCATTTTGCCTACTATATTCACCCCGATGCAATTTCTGTGTTTCATTCTCAATATGAAGCTCCAACGGTTACAGTAAACACCCAGTGGTGCGTCGCAATCTAATACTGACCACACAGTAGCGGCACGTATACAGACTGTTTGAAGCTTTGCTCCCCCTGGGCGTAAGTCGGCATTGTGCCTACTATATTCAATCCCGATGCAATTTCTGTGTTTCATCGTCAATATGAACCTCCAAGGGTTACAGGTAACACCCAGTGGTGCGTCGCAATCTAATACTGGCCTCTCAGTAATGGCACATATACAGACTGTATGAAGCATTACTCCCCCTGGACGTAATTCGGGATTGTGCCTACTATATTCAATCCCGATGCAATTTCTGTGTTTCATTGTCAATATGAAGCTCCAAGGGTTACGGTAAACAACCAGTGGTGCATCGCAATCTAATACTGGCCTCTCTGTAACGGCACGTATACAGACTGTTTGAAGCATTGCTCCCCCTGGACGTAAGTCGGCATTGTGCCTACTATATTCAATCCCGATGCAATTTCTGTGTTTCATCGTCAATATGAAGCTCCAAGGGTTACAGTAAACACCCAGTGGTGCGTCGCAATCTAATACTGACCTCACAGTAGCGGCACGTATAGAGACTGTTTGAATCATTGCTCCCCCTGGGCGTAAGTCGGCATTGTGCCTACTATATTCAATCCCGATGCAATTTCTGTGTTTCATCGTCAAAATGAAGCTCAATGGGTTACCGTAAACACCCAGTGGTGCGTCGCAATCTAATACTGGAATCTCAGGAAAGGCACGTATACAACTGTGTGAAGCATTGCTCCCCCTGGACGTAAGTCGGCATTGTGCCTATTATATTCAATCCCGATGCAATTTCTGTGTTTCATAGTTAATATGAAGCTCCAAGGGTTACAGTAAACACCCAGTAGTGCGTCGCAGTCTAATACTGGCCTCTCAGGAAAGGCACGTATACAGATTGTTTGAGGCATAACTCCCCCTGGACGTAAGTCGGCATTGTGCCTACTATATTCACCCCGATGCAATTTCTGTTTTTCATCGTCAATATGAAGCTCCAAGGGTTACAGTAAACACCCAGTGGTGCGTCGCAATCTAATACTGACCTCACAGTAACGGCACGTGAACAGACTGTTTGAAGCATTGCTCCCCCTGGACGTAAGTCGGCATTGTGCCTACTATATTCAATCCCGATGCAATTTCTGTGTTTCATCGTCAACATGAAGCTCCAAGGGTTACAGTAAACACCCAGTGGTGCGTCGCAATCTAATACTTTCCTCTCAGTAACGGCACATATACAGACTGTTTGAAGCATTACTCCCCCTGGACGTAAGTCGGCATTGTGCCTACTATATTCAATCCCGATGCAATTTCTGTGTTTCATCGTCAATATGAAGCTCCAAGGGTTACAGTAAACACCCAGTGGTGCGTCGCAATCTAATACTTGCCTCTCAGTAACGGCACATATACAGACTGTTTGAAGCATTGCTCCCCCTTTACGTAAGTCGGCATTGTGCCTACTATATTTAATCCCGATGCTATTTCTGTGTTTCATCGTCAGTATGAAGCTCCAAGGGTTATAGTAATCACCCAGTGGTGCGTCGCAATCTAACACTGACCTCACAGTAACGGCACGTATACAGACTGTTTGAAGCATTGCTCCCCCTGGACGTAAGTCGGCATTGTGCCTACTATATTCAATCCCGATGCAATTTCTGTGTTACATCGTCAATATGAAGCTCCAAGGGTTACAGTAAACACCCAGTGGTGCGTCGCAATCTAATACTGACCTCACAGTAGCGGCACGTATAGAGACTGTTTGAATCATTGCTCCCCCTGGGCGTAAGTCGGCATTGTGCCTACTATATTCAATCCCGATGCAATATCTGTGTTTCATCGTCAAAATGAAGCTCAATGGGTTACCGTAAACACCCAGTGGTGCGTCGCAATCTAATACTGGAATCTCAGGAAAGGCACGTATACAACTGTGTGAAGCATTACTCCCCCTGGACGTAAGTCAGCATTGTGCCTACTATATTCAATCTCGATGCAATTTCTGTGTTTCATCGTCAATATGAAGCTCCAAGGGTTACAGTAAACTCCCAGTGGTTCGTCGCAGTCTAATACTGGCCTCTCAGGAAAGGCACGTATACAGACTGTTTGAAGCATTGCTCCCCCTGGACGTAAGTCGGCATTGTGCCTACTATATTCAATCCCGATGCAACTTCTGTGTTTCATCGTCAATATGAAGCTCCAAGGGTTACAGTAAACACCCATTGGTGCGTCGCAATCTAATACTGGCCTCTCAGGAAAGGCACGTATACAGACTGTTTAAAGCATTACTCCCCCTGGACGTAAGTCGGCATTTTGCCTACTATATTCACCCCGATGCAATTTCTGTGTTTCATTCTCAATATGAAGCTCCAAGGGTTACAGTAAACACCCAGTGGTGCGTCGCAATCTAATACTGACCACACAGTAGCGGCACGTATACAGACTGTTTGAAGCTTTGCTCCCCCTGGGCGTAAGTCGGCATTGTGCCTACTATATTCAATCCCGATGCAATTTCTGTGTTTCATCGTCAATATGAACCTCCAAGGGTTACAGGTAACACCCAGTGGTGCGTCGCAATCTAATACTGGCCTCTCAGTAATGGCACATATACAGACTGTATGAAGCATTACTCCCCCTGGACGTAATTCGGGATTGTGCCTACTATATTCAATCCCGATGCAATTTCTGTGTTTCATTGTCAATATGAAGCTCCAAGGGTTACGGTAAACAACCAGTGGTGCATCGCAATCTAATACTGGCCTCTCTGTAACGGCACGTATACAGACTGTTTGAAGCATTGCTCCCCCTGGACGTAAGTCGGCATTGTGCCTACTATATTCAATCCCGATGCAATTTCTGTGTTTCATCGTCAATATGAAGCTCCAAGGGTTACAGTAAACACCCAGTGGTGCGTCGCAATCTAATACTGACCTCACAGTAGCGGCACGTATAGAGACTGTTTGAATCATTGCTCCCCCTGGGCGTAAGTCGGCATTGTGCCTACTATATTCAATCCCGATGCAATTTCTGTGTTTCATCGTCAAAATGAAGCTCAATGGGTTACCGTAAACACCCAGTGGTGCGTCGCAATCTAATACTGGAATCTCAGGAAAGGCACGTATACAACTGTGTGAAGCATTGCTCCCCCTGGACGTAAGTCGGCATTGTGCCTATTATATTCAATCCCGATGCAATTTCTGTGTTTCATAGTTAAAATGAAGCTCCAAGGGTTACAGTAAACACCCAGTAGTGCGTCGCAGTCTAATACTGGCCTCTCAGGAAAGGCACGTATACAGATTGTTTGAGGCATAACTCCCCCTGGACGTAAGTCGGCATTGTGCCTACTATATTCACCCCGATGCAATTTCTGTTTTTCATCGTCAATATGAAGCTCCAAGGGTTACAGTAAACACCCAGTGGTGCGTCGCAATCTAATACTGACCTCACAGTAACGGCACGTGAACAGACTGTTTGAAGCATTGCTCCCCCTGGACGTAAGTCGGCATTGTGCCTACTATATTCAATCCCGATGCAATTTCTGTGTTTCATCGTCAACATGAAGCTCCAAGGGTTACAGTAAACACCCAGTGGTGCGTCGCAATCTAATACTTTCCTCTCAGTAACGGCACATATACAGACTGTTTGAAGCATTACTCCCCCTGGACGTAAGTCGGCATTGTGCCTACTATATGCAATCCCGATGCAATTTCTGTGTTTCATCGTCAATATGAAGCTCCAAGGGTTACAGTAAACACCCAGTGGTGCGTCGCAATCTAATACTTGCCTCTCAGTAACGGCACATATACAGACTGTTTGAAGCATTGCTCCCCCTTTACGTAAGTCGGCATTGTGCCTACTATATTTAATCCCGATGCTATTTCTGTGTTTCATCGTCAGTATGAAGCTCCAAGGGTTATAGTAATCACCCAGTGGTGCGTCGCAATCTAACACTGACCTCACAGTAACGGCACGTATACAGACTGTTTGAAGCATTGCTCCCCCTGGACGTAAGTCGGCATTGTGCCTACTATATTCAATCCCGATGCAATTTCTGTGTTACATCGCCAATATGAAGCTCCAAGGGTTACAGTAAACACCCAGTGGTGCGTCGCAATCTAATTCTCTAATCTCTGGAGAGGCACGTATACAACTGTATGAAGCATTGCTCCCCCTGGACGTAAGTCGGCATTGTGCCTACTATATTCAATCCCGATGTAATTTCTGTATTTCATCGTCAATATGAAGCTCCATGGGTTACAGTAAACAACTAGTGGTGCGTCGCAATCTAATACTGGCCTCTCTGGAAAGGCACGTATACAGACTAATTGAAGCATTGCTCCCCCTGAACGAAAGTCGGCATTGTGCGTACTTTATTCAATCCCGATGCAATTTCTGTGTTTCATCGTCAATATGAAGCTCCAAGGGTTACAGTAAACACCCAGTGGTGCGTCGCAATCTAATACTGGCCTCTCAGGAAAGGCACGTATACAGACTGTTTGAAGCATTGCTCCCCCTGAACGAAAGTCGGCATTGTGCCTACTATATTCAATCCCGATGCAATTTCTGTGTTTCATAGTCAATATGAAGCTCCAATGGGTACAGTAAACACCCAGTGTCGCGTCGCAATCTAATACTGGCCTCTCAGGAAAGGCACGTATACATCTGTTTGAAGCATTACTCCCCCTGAACGAAAGTCGGCATTGTGCCTACTATATTCAATCCCGATGCAATTTTTGTGTTTCATCGTCAATATGAAGCTACTAGGGTTACAGTAAACACCCAGTGGTGCGTCGCAATCTAATACTGGAATCTCTGGAAAGGCACGTATACAACTGTATGAAGCATTGCTCCCCCTGGACGTAAGTCGGCATTGTGCCTACTATATTCAATCCCGATGCAATTTCTGTGTATCATCGTCATTATGAAGCTCCAAAGGTGGCAGTAAACACCGAGTGGTGCGTCGCAATCTAATACTGGCCTCTCAGGAAAGGCACATATACAGATTGTTTGAAGCATTGCTCCCCCTGAACGAAAGTCGGCATTGTGCCTACTATATTCAATCCCGATGCAATTTCTGTGTTTCATCGTCAATATGAATTTCCAAGGGTTACAGTAAACACCCAGTGGTGCGTCGCAATCTAATACTGGCCTCTCAGGAAAGGCACGTATACAGACTGTATGAAGCATTGCTCCCCCTGAACGAAAGTCGGCATTGTGCCTACTATATTCAATCCCGATGCAATTCCTGTGCTTCATCGTATATATGAAGCTCCATGGGTTACAGTAAACACCCAGTGGTGCGTCGCAATCTAATACTGGAATCTCAGGAAAGGCACGTATACAACTGTATGAAGCATTGCTCCCCCTATACGTAAGTCGGCATTGTGCCGACTATATTCAATCCCCATGCAATTTCTGAGTTTCATCGTCAATATGAAGCTCCAAGGGTTAGAGTAAACACCCAGTGGTGCGTCGCAATCTAATACTGGCCTATCAGGAATGGCACGTATATAGCCTGTTTCAAGCGTTGCTCCCCCTGAACGAAAGTCGGCATTGTGCCTACTATATTCAATACCGATGCAATATCTGTGTTTCATAGTTAATATGAAGCTCCAAGGGTTACAGTAAACACCCAGTGGTGCGTCGCAATCTAATACTGGCCTCTCAGGAAAGGCACGTATACAGACTGTTTGTAGCATTACTCCCCCTGAACGAAAGTCGGCATTGTGCCTACTATATTCAATCCCGATGCAATTTCTGTGTTTCATCGTCAAAATGAAGCTCAATGGGTTACAGTAAACACCCAGTGGTGCGTCGCAATCTAATACTGGAATCTCAGGAAAGGCACGTATCCAACTGTATGAAGCATTGCTCTCCCTATACGTAAGTCGGCATTGTGCCTACTATATTCAATCCCGATGCAATTTCAGTGTTTCATCGTCAGTATGAAGATCCAAGGGTTACAGTAAACACCCAGTGGTGCGTCGCAATCTAACACTGGCCTCTCAGTAACGGCACATATACAGACTGAAGCATTACTCCCCCTCGACGTAAGTCGGCATTGTGCCTACTATATTCAATCCCGATCCAATTTCTGTGTTTCATTGTCAATATGAAGTTCCAAGGGTTACAGTAAACACCCAGTGGTGCGTCGCAATCTAATACTGGCCTCTCAGTAACGGCACATATACAGACTGTTTGAAGCATTGCTCCCCCTGGACGTAAGTCGTCTTTGTGCCTACTATATTCAATCCCGATGCAATTTCTGTGTTTTATCGTCAATATGAGTTTCCAAGGGTTACAGTAAACACCCAGTGGTGCGTCGCAATCTAATACTGGAATCTCAGGAAAGGCACGTATCCAACTGTATGAAGCATTGCTCTCCCTATACGTAAGTCGGCATTGTGCCTACTATATTCAATCCCGATGTAATTTCTGTGTTTCATCGTCAGTATGAAGATCCAAGGGTTACAGTAAACACCCAGTGGTGCGTCGCAATCTAATACTGGCCTCTCAGTAACGGCACATATACAGACTGTTTGAAGCATTACTCCCCCTGGACGTAAGTCGGCATTGTGCCTACTATATTCAATCCCGATGCAATTTCTGTGTTTCATCGTCAATTTGAAGCTCTAAGGGTTCCAGTAAACACCCAGTGGTGCGTCGCAATCTAATACTGGCCTCTCAGTAACGGCACATATACAGACTGTTTGAAGCATTGCTCCCCCTGGACGTAAGTCTGCTTTGTGCCTACTATATTCAATCCCGATGCAATTTCTGTGTTTTATCGTCAATATGAATTTCCAAGGGTTACAGTAAACACCCAGTGGTGCGTCGAAATCTAATACTGGCCTCTCAGGAAAGGCACGTATACAGACTGTTCAAAGAATTGCTCCCCCTCGACGTAACTCGGCATTGTGCCTACTATATTCAATCCCGATGCAATTTCTGTGTTTCATCGTCAATATGAAGCTCCAAGGGTTACAGGAAACACCCAGTGGTGCGTCGCAATCTAATACTGGAATCTTAGGAAAGGCACGTATCCAACTGTATGAAGCATTGCTCTCCCTATACATAAGTCGGCATTGTGCCTACTATATTCAATCCCGATGCAATTTCTGTGTTTCCTCGTCAGTATGAAGATCCAAGGGTTACAGTAAACACCCAGTGGTGCGTCGCAATCTAATACTGGCCTCTCAGTAACGGCACATATACAGACTGTTTGAAGCATTGCTCCCCCTGGACGTAAATCGGCTTTGTGCCTACTATATTCAATCCCGATGCAATTTCTGTGTTTTATCGTCAATATGAAGTTCCAAGGGTTACAGTAAACACCCAGTGGTGCGTCGTAATCTAATACTGGCCTCTCAGTAACGGCACATATACAGACTGTTTGAAGCATTGCTCCCCCTGGACGTAAGTCGTCATTGTGCCTACTATATTCAATCCCGATGCAATTTCTGTGTTTTATCGTCAATATGAATTTCCAAGGGTTACAGTAAACACCCAGTGGTGCGTCGAAATCTAATACTGGCCTCTCAGGAAAGGCACGTATACAGAGTGTTTGAAGCATTGCTCCCCCTGGACGTAAGTCGGCATTGTACCTACTATATTCAATCCCGATGCTATTTCTGTGTTTCATCGTCAATATGGAGCTCCATGGGTTCCTGTAAAATCCCAGTGGTGCGTCGCAATCTAATACTGGCCTCTCAGTAACGGCACATATACAGACTGTTTGAAGCATTACTCCCCCTGGACGAAAGTCAGCATTGTGCCTACTATATTCAATCTCGATGCAATTTCTGTATTTCATCGTCAACATGAAGCTCCAAGGGTTACAGTAATCTCCCAGTGGTTCGTCGCAGTCTAATACTGGCCTCTCAGGAAAGGCACGTATACAGACTGTTTGAAGCATTGCTCCCCCTGGACGTAAGTCGGCATTGTGCCTACTATATTCAATCCCGATTTAATTTCTGTGTTTCATCGTCAGTATGAAGCTCCAAGGGTTACAGTAAACACCCAGTGGTGCGTCGCAATCTAATACTGGCCTCTCAGTAACGGCACATATACAGACTGTTTGAAGCATTCCTCCCCCTGGACGTAAGTCGGCCTTCTGCCTACTATATTCAATCCCGATGCAATTTCTGTGTTTCATCCTCAATATGAAGCTCCAAGGGTTACAGTAAACACCCAGTGGTGCGTCGCAATCTAATACTGGCCTCTCAGGAAAGGCACGTATACAGACTGTTTAAAGCATTACTCCCCCTGGACGTAAGTCGGCATTGTGCCTACTATATTCACCCCGATGCAATTTCTGTGTTTCATTCTCATTATGAAGCTCCAAGGGTTACAGTAAACACCCAGTGGTGCGTCGCAATCTAACACTGACCTCACAGTAACGGCACGTATACAGACTGTTTGAAGCATTGCTCCCCCTGGACGTAAGTCGGCATTGTGCCTACTATATTCAATCCCGATGCAATTTCTGTGTTACATCGTCAATATGAAGCTCCAAGGGTTACAGTAAACACCCAGTGGTGCGTCGCAATCTAATTCTGGAATCTCTGGAGAGGCACGTATACAACTGTATGAAGCATTGCTCCCCCTGGACGTAAGTCGGCATTGTGCCTACTATATTCAATCCCGATGTAATTTCTGTATTTCATCGTCAATATGAGGCTCCATGGGTTACAGTAAACAACTAGTGGTGCGTCGCAATCTAATACTGGCCTCTCTGGAAAGGCACGTATACAGACTAATTGAAGCATTGCTCCCCCTGAACGAAAGTCGGCATTGTGCGTACTTTATTCAATCCCGATGCAATTTCTGTGTTTCATCGTCAATATGAAGCTCCAATGGGTACAGTAAACACCCAGTGTCGCGTCGCAATCTAATACTGGCCTCTCAGGAAAGGCACGTATACAGTCTGTTTGAAGCATTACTCCCCCTGAACGAAAGTCGGCATTGTGCCTACTATATTCAATCCCGATGCAATTTTTGTGTTTCATCGTCAATATGAAGCTACTAGGGTTACAGTAAACACCCAGTGGTGCGTCGCAATCTAATACTGGAATCTCTGGAAAGGCACGTATACAACTGTATGAAGCATTGCTCCCCCTGGACGTATGTCGGCATTGTGCCTACTATATTCAATCCCGATGCAATTTCTGTGTTTCATCGTCATTATGAAGCTCCAAGGGTGGCAGTAAACACCGAGTGGTGCGTCGCAATCTAATACTGGCCTCTCAGGAAAGGCACGTATACAGACTGTATGAAGCATTGCTCCCCCTGAACGAAAGTCGGCATTGTGCCTACTATATTCAATCCCGATGCAATTCCTGTGCTTCATCGTATATATGAAGCTCCATGGGTTACAGTAAACACCCAGTGGTGCGTCGCAATCTAATACTGGAATCTCAGGAAAGGCACGTATACAACTGTATGAAGCATTGCTCCCCCTATACGTAAGTCGGCATTGTGCCGACTATATTCAATCCCCATGCAATTTCTGAGTTTCATCGTCAATATGAAGCTCCAAGGGTTAGAGTAAACACCCAGTGGTGCGTCGCAATCTAATACTGGCCTATCAGGAATGGCACGTATATAGCCGGTTTCAAGCGTTGCTCCCCCTGAACGAAAGTCGGCATTGTGCCTACTATATTCAATACCGATGCAATTTCTGTGTTTCATAGTTAATATGAAGCTCCAAGGGTTACAGTAAACACCCAGTGGTGCGTCGCAATCTAATACTGGCCTCTCAGGAAAGGCACGTATACAGACTGTTTGAAGCATTACTCCCCCTGAACGAAAGTCGGCATTGTGCCTACTATATTCAATCCCGATGCAATTTCTGTGTTTCATCGTCAAAATGAAGCTCAATGGGTTACAGTAAACACCCAGTGGTGCGTCGCAATCTAATACTGGAATCTCAGGAAAGGCACGTATCCAACTGTATGAAGCATTGCTCTCCCTATACGTAAGTCGGCATTGTGCCTACTATATTCAATCCCGATGCAATTTCAGTGTTTCATCGTCTGTATGAAGATCCAAGGGTTACAGTAAACACCCAGTGGTGCGTCGCAATCTAATACTGGCCTCTCAGTAACAGCACATATACAGACTGAAGCATTACTCCCCCTCGACGTAAGTCGGCATTGTGCCTACTATATTCAATCCCGATCCAATTTCTGTGTTTCATTGTCAATATGAAGTTCCAAGGGTTACAGTAAACACCCAGTGGTGCGTCGCAATCTAATACTGGCCTCTCAGTAACGGCACATATACAGACTGTTTGAAGCATTGCTCCCCCTGGATGTAAGTCTGCTTTGTGCCTACTATATTCAATCCCGATGCAATTTCTGTGTTTTATCGTCAATATGAATTTCCAAAGGTTACAGTAAACACCCAGTGGTGCGTCGCAATCTAATACTGGAATCTCAGGAAAGGCACGTATCCAACTGTATGAAGCATTGCTCTCCCTATACGTAAGTCGGCATTGTGCCTACTATATTCAATCCCGATGCAATTTCTGTGTTTCATCGTCAGTATGAAGATCCAAGGGTTACAGTAAACACCCAGTGGTGCGTCGCAATCTAATACTGGCCTCTCAGTAACGGCACATATACAGACTGTTTGAAGCATTACTCCCCCTGGACGTAAGTCGGCATTGTGCCTACTATATTCAATCCCGATGCAATTTCTGTGTTTCATCGTCAATTTGAAGCTCTAAGGGTTCCAGTAAACACCCAGTGGTGCGTCGCAATCTAATACTGGCCTCTCAGTAACGGCACATATACAGACTGTTTGAAGCATTGCACCCCCTGGACGTAAGTCGGCATTGTGCCTACTATATTCAATCCCGATGCAATTTCTATGTTTCATCGTCAATATGAAGCTCCAAGGGTTACAGTAAACACCCAGTGGTGCGTCGCAATCTAATACTGACCTCACAGTAGCGGCACGTATAGAGACTGTTTGAATCATTGCTCCCCCTGGGCGTAAGTCGGCATTGTGCCTACTATATTCAATCCCGATGCAATTTCTGTGTTTCATCATCAAAATGAAGCTCAATGGGTTACCGTAAACACCCAGTGGTGCGTCGCAATCTAATACTGGAATCTCAGGAAAGGCACGTATACAACTGTGTGAAGCATTGCTCCCCCTGGACGTAAGTCGGCATTGTGCCTATTATATTCAATCCCGATGCAATTTCTGTGTTTCATAGTTAATATGAAGCTCCAAGGGTTACAGTAAACACCCAGTAGTGCGTCGCAGTCTAATACTGGCCTCTCAGGAAAGGCACGTATACAGATTGTTTGAGGCATAACTCCCCCTGGACGTAAGTCGGCATTGTGCCTACTATATTCACCCCGATGCAATTTCTGTTTTTCATCGTCAATATGAAGCTCCAAGGGTTACAGTAAACACCCAGTGGTGCGTCGCAATCTAATACTTTCCTCTCAGTAACGGCACATATACAGACTGTTTGAAGCATTACTCCCCCTGGACGTAAGTCGGCATTGTGCCTACTATATTCAATCCCGATGCAATTTCTGTGTTTCATCGTCAATATGAAGCTCCAAGGGTTACAGTAAACACCCAGTGGTGCGTCGCAATCTAATACTTGCCTCTCAGTAACGGCACATATACAGACTGTTTGAAGCATTGCTCCCCCTTTACGTAAGTCGGCATTGTGCTTACTATATTTAATCCCGATGCTATTTCTGTGTTTCATCGTCAGTATGAAGCTCCAAGGGTTATAGTAATCACCCAGTGGTGCGTCGCAATCTAACACTGACCTCACAGTAACGGCACGTATACAGACTGTTTGAAGCATTGCTCCCCCTGGACGTAAGTCGGCATTGTGCCTACTATATTCAATCCCGATGCAATTTCTGTGTTACATCGTCAATATGAAGCTCCAAGGGTTACAGTAAACACCCAGTTGTGCGTCGCAATCTAATTCTCTAATCTCTGGAGAGGCACGTATACAACTGTATGAAGCATTGCTCCCCCTGGACGTAAGTCGGCATTGTGCCTACTATATTCAATCCCGATGTAATTTCTGTATTTCATCGTCAATATGAAGCTCCATGGGTTACAGTAAACAACTAGTGGTGCGTCGCAATCTAATACTGGCCTCTCTGGAAAGGCACGTATACAGACTAATTGAAGCATTGCTCCCCCTGAACGAAAGTCGGCATTGTGCGTACTTTATTCAATCCCGATGCAATTTCTGTGTTTCATCGTCAATATGATGCTCCAAGGGTTACAGTAAACACCCAGTGGTGCGTCGCAATCTAATACTGGCCTCTCAGGAAAGGCACGTATACAGACTGTTTGAAGCATTGCTCCCCCTGAACGAAAGTCGGCATTGTGCCTACTATATTCAATCCCGATGCAATTTCTATGTTTCATAGTCAATATGAAGCTCCAATGGGTACAGTAAACACCCAGTGTCGCGTCGCAATCTAATACTGGCCTCTCAGGAAAGGCACGTATACAGTCTGTTTGAAGCATTACTCCCCCTGAACGAAAGTCGGCATTGTGCCTACTATATTCAATCCCGATGCAATTTTTGTGTTTCATCGTCAATATGAAGCTACTAGGGTTACAGTAAACACCCAGTGGTGCGTCGCAATCTAATACTGGAATCTCTGGAAAGGCACGTATACAACTGTATGAAGCATTGCTCCCCCTGGACGTAAGTCGGCATTGTGCCTACTATATTCAATCCCGATGCAATTTCTGTGTATCATCGTCATTATGAAGCTCCAAGGGTGGCAGTAAACACCGAGTGGTGCGTCGCAATCTAATACTGGCCTCTCAGGAAAGGCACATATACAGATTGTTTGAAGCATTGCTCCCCCTGAACGAAAGTCGGCATTGTGCCTACTATATTCAATCCCGATGCAATTTCTGTGTTTCATCGTCAATATGAATTTCCAAGGGTTACAGTAAACACCCAGTGGTGCGTCGCAATCTAATACTGGCCTCTCAGGAAAGGCACGTATACAGACTGTATGAAGCATTGCTCCCCCTGAACGAAAGTCGGCATTGTGCCTACTATATTCAATCCCGATGCAATTCCTGTGCTTCATCGTATATATGAAGCTCCATGGGTTACAGTAAACACCCAGTGGTGCGTCGCAATCTAATACTGGAATCTCAGGAAAGGCACGTATACAACTGTATGAAGCATTGCTCCCCCTATACGTAAGTCGGCATTGTGCCGACTATATTCAATCCCCATGCAATTTCTGAGTTTCATCGTCAGTATGAAGCTCCAAGGGTTAGAGTAAACACCCAGTGGTGCGTCGCAATCTAATACTGGCCTATCAGGAATGGCACGTATATAGCCTGTTTCAAGCGTTGCTCCCCCTGAACGAAAGTCGGCATTGTGCCTACTATATTCAATACCGATGCAATATCTGTGTTTCATAGTTAATATGAAGCTCCAAGGGTTACAGTAAACACCCAGTGGTGCGTCGCAATCTAATACTGGCCTCTCAGGAAAGGCACGTATACAGACTGTTTGTAGCATTACTCCCCCTGAACGAAAGTCGGCATTGTGCCTACTATATTCAATCCCGATGCAATTTCTGTGTTTCATCGTCAAAATGAAGCTCAATGGGTTACAGTAAACACCCAGTGGTGCGTCGCAATCTAATACTGGAATCTCAGGAAAGGCACGTATCCAACTGTATGAAGCATTGCTCTCCCTATACGTAAGTCGGCATTGTGCCTACTATATTCAATCCCGATGCAATTTCAGTGTTTCATCGTCAGTATGAAGATCCAAGGGTTACAGTAAACACCCAGTGGTGCGTCGCAATCTAACACTGGCCTCTCAGTAACGGCACATATACAGACTGAAGCATTACTCCCCCTCGACGTAAGTCGGCATTGTGCCTACTATATTCAATCCCGATCCAATTTCTGTGTTTCATTGTCAATATGAAGTTCCAAGGGTTACAGTAAACACCCAGTGGTGCGTCGCAATCTAATACTGGCCTCTCAGTAACGGCACATATACAGACTGTTTGAAGCATTGCTCCCCCTGGACGTAAGTCGGCTTTGTGCCTACTATATTCAATCCCGATGCAATTTCTGTGTTTTATCGTCAATATGAGTTTCCAAGGGTTACAGTAAACACCCAGTGGTGCGTCGCAATCTAATACTGGAATCTCAGGAAAGGCACGTATCCAACTGTATGAAGCATTGCTCTCCCTATACGTAAGTCGGCATTGTGCCTACTATATTCAATCCCGATGCAATTTCTGTGTTTCATCGTCAGTATGAAGATCCAAGGGTTACAGTAAACACCCAGTGGTGCGTCGCAATCTAATACTGGCCTCTCAGTAACGGCACATATACAGACTGTTTGAAGCATTACTCCCCCTGGACGTAAGTCGGCATTGTGCCTACTATATTCAATCCCGATGCAATTTCTGTGTTTCATCGTCAATTTGAAGCTCTAAGGGTTCCAGTAAACACCCAGTGGTGCGTCGCAATCTAATACTGGCCTCTCAGTAACGGCACATATACAGACTGTTTGAAGCATTGCTCCCCCTGGACGTAAGTCTGCTTTGTGCCTACTATATTCAATCCCGATGCAATTTCTGTGTTTTATCGTCAATATGAATTTCCAAGGGTTACAGTAAACACCCAGTGGTGCGTCGAAATCTAATACTGGCCTCTCAGGAAAGGCACGTATACAGACTGTTCAAAGAATTGCTCCCCCTGGACGTAACTCGGCATTGTGCCTACTATATTCAATCCCGATGCAATTTCTGTGTTTCATCGTCAATATGAAGCTCCAAGGGTTACAGGAAACACCCAGTGGTGCGTCGCAATCTAATACTGGAATCTCAGGAAAGGCACGTATCCAACTGTATGAAGCATTGCTCTCCCTATACATAAGTCGGCATTGTGCCTACTATATTCAATCCCGATGCAATTTCTGTGTTTCCTCGTCAGTATGAAGATCCAAGGGTTACAGTAAACACCCAGTGGTGCGTCGCAATCTAATACTGGCCTCTCAGTAACGGCACATATACAGACTGTTTGAAGCATTGCTCCCCCTGGACGTAAATCGGCTTTGTGCCTACTATATTCAATCCCGATGCAATTTCTGTGTTTTATCGTCAATATGAAGTTCCAAGGGTTACAGTAAACACCCAGTGGTGCGTCGTAATCTAATACTGGCCTCTCAGTAACGGCACATATACAGACTGTTTGAAGCATTGCTCCCCCTGGACGTAAGTCGTCATTGTGCCTACTATATTCAATCCCGATGCAATTTCTGTGTTTTATCGTCAATATGAATTTCCAAGGGTTACAGTAAACACCCAGTGGTGCGTCGAAATCTAATACTGGCCTCTCAGGAAAGGCACGTATACAGAGTGTTTGAAGCATTGCTCCCCCTGGACGTAAGTCGGCATTGTACCTACTATATTCAATCCCGATGTTATTTCTGTGTTTCATCGTCAATATGGAGCTCCATGGGTTCCTGTAAAATCCCAGTGGTGCGTCGCAATCTAATACTGGCCTCTCAGTAACGGCACATATACAGACTGTTTGAAGCATTACTCCCCCTGGACGAAAGTCAGCATTGTGCCTACTATATTCAATCTCGATGCAATTTCTGTATTTCATCGTCAATATGAAGCTCCAAGGGTTACAGTAATCTCCCAGTGGTTCGTCGCAGTCTAATACTGGCCTCTCAGGAAAGGCACGTATACAGACTGTTTGAAGCATTGCTCCCCCTGGACGTAAGTCGGCATTGTGCCTACTATATTCAATCCCGATTTAATTTCTGTGTTTCATCGTCATTATGAAGCTCCAAGGGTTACAGTAAACACCCAGTGGTGCGTCGCAATCTAATACTGGCCTCTCAGTAACGGCACATATACAGACTGTTTGAAGCATTCCTCCCCCTGGACGTAAGTCGGCCTTCTGCCTACTATATTCAATCCCGATGCAATTTCTGTGTTTCATCCTCAATATGAAGCTCCAAGGGTTACAGTAAACACCCAGTGGTGCGTCGCAATCTAATACTGGCCTCTCAGGAAAGGCACGTATACAGACTGTTTAAAGCATTACTCCCCCTGGACGTAAGTCGGCATTGTGCCTACTATATTCACCCCGATGCAATTTCTGTGTTTCATTCTCATTATGAAGCTCCAAGGGTTACAGTAAACACCCAGTGGTGCGTCGCAATCTAACACTGACCTCACAGTAACGGCACGTATACAGACTGTTTGAAGCATTGCTCCCCCTGGACGTAAGTCGGCATTGTGCCTACTATATTCAATCCCGATGCAATTTCTGTGTTACATCGTCAATATGAAGCTCCAAGGGTTACAGTAAACACCCAGTGGTGCGTCGCAATCTAATTCTGGAATCTCTGGAGAGGCACGTATACAACTGTATGAAGCATTGCTCCCCCTGGACGTAAGTCGGCATTGTGCCTACTATATTCAATCCCGATGTAATTTCTGTATTTCATCGTCAATATGAGGCTCCATGGGTTACAGTAAACAACTAGTGGTGCGTCGCAATCTAATACTGGCCTCTCTGGAAAGGCACGTATACAGACTAATTGAAGCATTGCTCCCCCTGAACGAAAGTCGGCATTGTGCGTACTTTATTCAATCCCGATGCAATTTCTGTGTTTCATCGTCAATATGAAGCTCCAAGGGTTACAGTAAACACCCAGTGGTGCGTCGCAATCTAATACTGGCCTCTCAGGAAAGGCACGTATACAGACTGTTTGAAGCATTGCTCCCCCTGAACGAAAGTCGGCATTGTGCCTACTATATTCAATCCCGATGCAATTTCTGTGTTTCATAGTCAATATGAAGCTCCAATGGGTACAGTAAACACCCAGTGTCGCGTCGCAATCTAATACTGGCCTCTCAGGAAAGGCACGTATACAGTCTGTTTGAAGCATTACTCCCCCTGAACGAAAGTCGGCATTGTGCCTACTATATTCAATCCCGATGCAATTTTTGTGTTTCATCGTCAATATGAAGCTACTAGGGTTACAGTAAACACCCAGTGGTGCGTCGCAATCTAATACTGGAATCTCTGGAAAGGCACGTATACAACTGTATGAAGCATTGCTCCCCCTGGACGTATGTCGGCATTGTGCCTACTATATTCAATCCCGATGCAATTTCTGTGTTTCATCGTCATTATGAAGCTCCAAGGGTGGCAGTAAACACCGAGTGGTGCGTCGCAATCTAATACTGGCCTCTCAGGAAAGGCACGTATACAGACTGTATGAAGCATTGCTCCCCCTGAACGAAAGTCGGCATTGTGCCTACTATATTCAATCCCGATGCAATTCCTGTGCTTCATCGTATATATGAAGCTCCATGGGTTACAGTAAACACCCAGTGGTGCGTCGCAATCTAATACTGGAATCTCAGGAAAGGCACGTATACAACTGTATGAAGCATTGCTCCCCCTATACGTAAGTCGGCATTGTGCCGACTATATTCAATCCCCATGCAATTTCTGAGTTTCATAGTCAATATGAAGCTCCAAGGGTTAGAGTAAACACCCAGTGGTGCGTCGCAATCTAATACTGGCCTATCAGGAATGGCACGTATATAGCCGGTTTCAAGCGTTGCTCCCCCTGAACGAAAGTCGGCATTGTGCCTACTATATTCAATACCGATGCAATTTCTGTGTTTCATAGTTAATATGAAGCTCCAAGGGTTACAGTAAACACCCAGTGGTGCGTCGCAATCTAATACTGGCCTCTCAGGAAAGGCACGTATGCAGACTGTTTGAAGCATTACTCCCCCTGAACGAAAGTCGGCATTGTGCCTACTATATTCAATCCCGATGCAATTTCTGTGTTTCATCGTCAAAATGAAGCTCAATGGGTTACAGTAAACACCCAGTGGTGCGTCGCAATCTAATACTGGAATCTCAGGAAAGGCACGTATCCAACTGTATGAAGCATTGCTCTCCCTATACGTAAGTCGGCATTGTGCCTACTATATTCAATCCCGATGCAATTTCAGTGTTTCATCGTCAGTATGAAGATCCAAGGGTTACAGTAAACACCCAGTGGTGCGTCGCAATCTAATACTGGCCTCTCAGTAACAGCACATATACAGACTGAAGCATTACTCCCCCTCGACGTAAGTCGGCATTGTGCCTACTATATTCAATCCCGATCCAATTTCTGTGTTTCATTGTCAATATGAAGTTCCAAGGGTTACAGTAAACACCCAGTGGTGCGTCGCAATCTAATACTGGCCTCTCAGTAACGGCACATATACAGACTGTTTGAAGCATTGCTCCCCCTGGACGTAAGTCTGCTTTGTGCCTACTATATTCAATCCCGATGCAATTTCTGTGTTTTATCGTCAATATGAATTTCCAAAGGTTACAGTAAACACCCAGTGGTGCGTCGCAATCTAATACTGGAATCTCAGGAAAGGCACGTATCCAACTGTATGAAGCATTGCTCTCCCTATACGTAAGTCGGCATTGTGCCTACTATATTCAATCCCGATGCAATTTCTGTGTTTCATCGTCAGTATGAAGATCCAAGGGTTACAGTAAACACCCAGTGGTGCGTCGCAATCTAATACTGGCCTCTCAGTAACGGCACATATACAGACTGTTTGAAGCATTACTCCCCCTGGACGTAAGTCGGCATTGTGCCTACTATATTCAATCCCGATGCAATTTCTGTGTTTCATCGTCAATTTGAAGCTCTAAGGGTTCCAGTAAACACCCAGTGGTGCGTCGCAATCTAATACTGGCCTCTCAGTAACGGCACATATACAGACTGTTTGAAGCATTGCTCCCCCTGGACGTAAGTCTGCTTTGTGCCTACTATATTCAATCCCGATGCAATTTCTGTGTTTTATCGTCAATATGAATTTCCAAGGGTTACAGTAAACACCCAGTGGTGCGTCGAAATCTAATACTGGCCTCTCAGGAAAGGCACGTATACAGACTGTTCAAAGAATTGCTCCCCCTGGACGTATCTCGGCATTGTGCCTACTATATTCAATCCCGATGCAATTTCTGTGTTTCATCGTCAATATGAAGCTCCAAGGGTTACAGGAAACACCCAGTGGTGCGTCGCAATCTAATACTGGAATCTCAGGAAAGGCACGTATCCAACTGTATGAAGCATTGCTCTCCCTATACATAAGTCGGCATTGTGCCTACTATATTCAATCCCGATGCAATTTCTGTGTTTCCTCGTCAGTATGAAGATCCAAGGGTTACAGTAAACACCCAGTGGTGCGTCGCAATCTAATACTGGCCTCTCAGTAACGGCACATATACAGACTGTTTGAAGCATTGCTCCCCCTGGACGTAAATCGGCTTTGTGCCTACTATATTCAATCCCGATGCAATTTCTGTGTTTTATCGTCAATATGAAGTTCCAAGGGTTACAGTAAACACCCAGTGGTGCGTCGTAATCTAATACTGGCCTCTCAGTAACGGCACATATACAGACTGTTTGATGCATTGCTCCCCCTGGACGTAAGTCGGCATTGTGCCTACTATATTCAATCCCGATGCAATTTCTGTGTTTTATCGTCAATATGAATTTCCAAGGGTTACAGTAAACACCCAGTGGTGCGTCGAAATCTAATACTGGCCTCTCAGGAAAGGCACGTATACAGAGTGTTTGAAGCATTGCTCCCCCTGGACGTAAGTCGGCATTGTACCTACTATATTCAATCCCGATGCAATTTCTGTGTTTCATCGTCAATATGGAGCTCCATGGGTTCCTGTAAATTCCCAGTGGTGCGTCGCAATCTAATACTGGCCTCTCAGTAACGGCACATATACAGACTGTTTGAAGCATTACTCCCCCTGGACGAAAGTCAGCATTGTGCCTACTATATTCAATCTCGATGCAATTTCTGTATTTCATCGTCAATATGAAGCTCCAAGGGTTACAGTAATCTCCCAGTGGTTCGTCGCAGTCTAATACTGGCCTCTCAGGAAAGGCACGTATACAGACTGTTTGAAGCATTGCTCCCCCTGGACGTAAGTCGGCATTGTGCCTACTATATTCAATCCCGATTTAATTTCTGTGTTTCATCGTCAGTATGAAGCTCCAAGGGTTACAGTAAACACCCAGTGGTGCGTCGCAATCTAATACTGGCCTCTCAGTAACGGCACATATACAGACTGTTTGAAGCATTCCTCCCCCTGGACGTAAGTCGGCCTTCTGCCTACTATATTCAATCCCGATGCAATTTCTGTGTTTCATCCTCAATATGAAGCTCCAAGGGTTACAGTAAACACCCAGTGTTGCGTCGCAATCTAATACTGGCCTCTCAGGAAAGGCACGTATACAGACTGTTTAAAGCATTACTCCCCCTGGACGTAAGTCGGCATTGTGCCTACTATATTCACCCCGATGCAATTTCTGTGTTTCATTCTCATTATGAAGCTCCAAGGGTTACAGTAAACACCCAGTGGTGCGTCGCAATCTAATACTTTCCTCTCAGTAACGGCACATATACAGACTGTTTGAAGCATTACTCCCCCTGGACGTAAGTCGGCATTGTGCCTACTATATTCAATCCCGATGCAATTTCTGTGTTTCATCGTCAATATGAAGCTCCAAGGGTTACAGTAAACACGCAGTGGTGCGTCGCAATCTAATACTGGCCTCTCTGTAACGGCACGTATACAGACTGTTTGAAGCATTGCTCCCCCTGGACGTAAGTCGGCATTGTGCCTACTATATTCAATTCCGATGCAATTTCTGTGTTTCATCGTCATTATGAAGCTCCAAGGGTTACAGTAAACACCCAGTGGTGCGTCGCAATCTAATACTTGAATCTCAGGAAAGGCACGTATCCAACTGTATGAAGCATTGCTCTCCCTATACGTAAGTCGGCATTGTGCCTACTATATTCAATCCCGATGCAATTTCTGTGTTTCATCGTCAGTATGAAGATCCAAGGGTTACAGTAAACACCCAGTGGTGCGTCGCAATCTAATACTGGCCTCTCAGTAACGGAACATATACAGACTGTTTGAAGCATTACTCCCCCTGGACGTAAGTCGGCATTGTGCCTACTATATTCAATCCCGATGCAATTTCTGTGTTTCATCGTCAATATGAAGCTCCAAGGGTTACAGTAAACACCCAGTGTTGCGTCGCAATCTAATACTGGCCTCTCAGTAACGGCACATATACAGACTGTTTGAAGCATTGCTCCCCCTGGACGTAAGTCTGCTTTGTGCCTACTATATTCAATCCCGATGCAATTCCTGTGTTTTATCGTCAATATGAATTTCCAAGGGTTACAGTAAACACCCAGTGGTGCGTCGAAATCTAATACTGGCCTCTCAGGAAAGGCACGTATACAGAATGTTTAAAGCATTGCTCCCCCTGGACGTAAGTCGGCATTGTGCCTACTATATTCAATCCCGATGCAATTTCTGTGTTTCATCGTCAATATGAAGCTCCAAGGGTTACAGGAAACAACCAGTGGTGCGTCGCAATCTAATACTGGAATCTCAGGAAAGGCACGTATCCAACTGTATGAAGCATTGCTCTCCCTATACATAAGTCGGCATTGTGCCTACTATATTCAATCCCGATGCAATTTATGTGTTTCCTCGTCAGTATGAAGATCCAAGGGTTACAGTAAACACCCAGTGGTGCGTCGCAATCTAATACTGGCCTCTCAGTAACGGCACATATACAGACTGTTTGAAGCATTGCTCCCCCTGGACGTAAATCGGCTTTGTGCCTACTATATTCAATCCCGATGCAATTTCTGTGTTTTAACGTCAATGTGAAGTTCCAAGGGTTACAGTAAACACCTAGTGTTGCGTCGTAATCTAATACTGGCCTCTCAGTAACGGCACATATACAGACTGTTTGAAGCATTGCTCCCCCTGGACGTAAGTCGGCATTGTGCCTACTATATTCAATCCCGATGCAATTTCTATGTTTTATCGTCAATATGAATTTCCAAGGGTTACAGTAAACACCCAGTGGTGCGTCGAAATCTAATACTGGCCTCTCAGGAAAGGCACGTATACAGACTGTTCAAAGAATTGCTCCCCCTGGACGTAACTCGGCATTGTGCCTACTATATTCAATCCCGATGCAATTTCTGTGTTTCATCGTCAATATGAAGCTCCAAGGGTTACAGGAAACACCCAGTGGTGCGTCGCAATCTAATACTGGAATCTCAGGAAAGGCACGTATCCAACTGTATGAAGCATTGCTCTCCCTATACATAAGTCGGCATTGTGCCTACTATATTCAATCCCGATGCAATTTCTGTGTTTCCTCGTCGGTATGAAGATCCAAGGGTTACAGTAAACACCCAGTGGTGCGTCGCAATCTAATACTGGCCTCTCAGTAACGGCACATATACAGACTGTTTGAAGCATTGCTCCCCCTGGACGTAAATCGGCTTTGTGCCTACTATATTCAATCCCGATGCAATTTCTGTGTTTTATCGTCAATATGAAGTTCCAAGGGTTACAGTAAACACCCAGTGGTGCGTCGTAATCTAATACTGGCCTCTCAGTAACGGCACATATACAGACTGTTTGATGCATTGCTCCCCCTGGACGTAAGTCGGCATTGTGCCTACTATATTCAATCCCGATGCAATTTCTGTGTTTTATCGTCAATATGAATTTCCAAGGGTTACAGTAAACACCCAGTGGTGCGTCGAAATCTAATACTGGCCTCTCAGGAAAGGCACGTATACAGAGTGTTTGAAGCATTGCTCCCCCTGGACGTAAGTCGGCATTGTACCTACTATATTCAATCCCGATGCAATTTCTGTGTTTCATCGTCAATATGGAGCTCCATGGGTTCCTGTAAATTCCCAGTGGTGCGTCGCAATCTAATACTGGCCTCTCAGTAACGGCACATATACAGACTGTTTGAAGCATTACTCCCCCTGGACGAAAGTCAGCATTGTGCCTACTATATTCAATCTCGATGCAATTTCTGTATTTCATCGTCAATATGAAGCTCCAAGGGTTACAGTAATCTCCCCGTGGTTCGTAGCAGTCTATTACTGGCCTCTCAGGAAAGGCACGTATACAGACTGTTTGAAGCATTGCTCCCCCTGGACGTAAGTCGGCATTGTGCCTACTATATTCAATCCCGATTTAATTTCTGTGTTTCATCGTCAGTATGAAGCTCCAAGGGTTACAGTAAACACCCAGTGGTGCGTCGCAATCTAATACTGGCCTCTCAGTAACGGCACATATACAGACTGTTTGAAGCATTCCTCCCCCTGGACGTAAGTCGGCCTTCTGCCTACTATATTCAATCCCGATGCAATTTTTGTGTTTCATCCTCAATATGAAGCTCCAAGGGTTACAGTAAACACCCAGTGGTGCGTCGCAATCTAATACTGGCCTCTCAGGAAAGGCACGTATACAGACTGTTTAAAGCATTACTCCCCCTGGACGTAAGTCGGCATTGTGCCTACTATATTCACCCCGATGCAATTTCTGTGTTTCATTCTCATTATGAAGCTCCAAGGGTTACAGTAAACACCCAGTGGTGCGTCGCAATCTAATACTTTCCTCTCAGTAACGGCACATATACAGACTGTTTGAAGCATTACTCCCCCTGGACGTAAGTCGGCATTGTGCCTACTATATTCAATCCCGATGCAATTTCTGTGTTTCATCGTCAATATGAAGCTCCAAGGGTTACAGTAAACACGCAGTGGTGCGTCGCAATCTAATACTGGCCTCTCTGTAACGGCACGTATACAGACTGTTTGAAGCATTGCTCCCCCTGGACGTAAGTCGGCATTGTGCCTACTATATTCAATTCCGATGCAATTTCTGTGTTTCATCGTCATTATGAAGCTCCAAGGGTTACAGTAAACACCCAGTGGTGCGTCGCAATCTAATACTTGAATCTCAGGAAAGGCACGTATCCAACTGTATGAAGCATTGCTCTCCCTATACGTAAGTCGGCATTGTGCCTACTATATTCAATCCCGATGCAATTTCTGTGTTTCATCGTCAGTATGAAGATCCAAGGGTTACAGTAAACACCCAGTGGTGCGTCGCAATCTAATACTGGCCTCTCAGTAACGGAACATATACAGACTGTTTGAAGCATTACTCCCCCTGGACGTAAGTCGGCATTGTGCCTACTATATTCAATCCCGATGCAATTTCTGTGTTTCATCGTCAATATGAAGCTCCAAGGGTTACAGTAAACACCCAGTGTTGCGTCGCAATCTAATACTGGCCTCTCAGTAACGGCACATATACAGACTGTTTGAAGCATTGCTCCCCCTGGACGTAAGTCTGCTTTGTGCCTACTATATTCAATCCCGATGCAATTCCTGTGTTTTATCGTCAATATGAATTTCCAAGGGTTACAGTAAACACCCAGTGGTGCGTCGAAATCTAATACTGGCCTCTCAGGAAAGGCACGTATACAGAATGTTTAAAGCATTGCTCCCCCTGGACGTAAGTCGGCATTGTGGCTACTATATTCAATCCCGATGCAATTTCTGTGTTTCATCGTCAATATGAAGCTCCAAGGGTTACAGGAAACAACCAGTGGTGCGTCGCAATCTAATACTGGAATCTCAGGAAAGGCACGTATCCAACTGTATGAAGCATTGCTCTCCCTATACATAAGTCGGCATTGTGCCTACTATATTCAATCCCGATGCAATTTATGTGTTTCCTCGTCAGTATGAAGATCCAAGGGTTACAGTAAACACCCAGTGGTGCGTCGCAATCTAATACTGGCCTCTCAGTAACGGCACATATACAGACTGTTTGAAGCATTGCTCCCCCTGGACGTAAATCGGCTTTGTGCCTACTATATTCAATCCCGATGCAATTTCTGTGTTTTATCGTCAATGTGAAGTTCCAAGGGTTACAGTAAACACCTAGTGGTGCGTCGTAATCTAATACTGGCCTCTCAGTAACGGCACATATACAGACTGTTTGAAGCATTGCTCCCCCTGGACGTAAGTCGGCATTGTGCCTACTATATTCAATCCCGATGCAATTTCTGTGTTTTATCGTCAATATGAATTTCCAAGGGTTACAGTAAACACCCAGTGGTGCGTCGAAATCTAATACTGGCTTCTCAGGAAAGGCACGTATACAGACTGTTTAAAGCATTACTCCCCCTGGACGTAAGTCGGCATTGTGCCTACTATATTCACCCCGATGCAATTTCTGTGTTTCATTCTCAATATGAAGCTCCAAAGGTTACAGTAAACACCCAGTGGTGCGTCGCAATCTAATACTTTCCTCTCAGTAACGTCACATATACAGACTGTTTGAAGCATTACTCCCCCTGGACGTAAGTCGGCATTGTGCCTACTATATTCAATCCCGATGCAATTTCTGTGTTTCATCGTCAATATGAAGCTCCAAGGTTTACAGTAAACACCCAGTGGTGCGTCGCAATCTAATACTGGCCTCTCTGTAACGGCACGTATACAGACTGTCTGAAGCATTGCTCCCCCTGGACGTAAGTCGGCATTGTGCCTACTATATTCAATTCCGATGCAATTTCTGTGTTTCATCGTCATTATGAAGCTCCAAGGGTTACAGTAAACACCCAGTGGTGCGTCGCAATCTAATACTGGAATCTCAGGAAAGGCACGTATCCAACTGTATGAAGCATTGCTCTCCCTATATGTAAGTCGGCATTGTGCCTACTATATTCAATCCCGATGCAATTTCTGTGTTTCATCGTCAGTATGAAGATCCAAGGGTTACAGTAAACACCCAGTGGTGCGTCGCAATCTAATACTGGCCTCTCAGTAACGGCACATATACAGACTGTTTGAAGCATTACTCCCCCTGGACGTAAGTCGGCATTGTGCCTACTATATTCAATCCCGATGCAATTTCTGTGTTTCATCGTCAATATGAAGCTCCAAGGGTTACAGTAAACACCCAGTGGTGCGTCGCAATCTAATACTGGCCTCTCAGTAACGGCACATATACAGACTGTTTGAAGCATTGCTCCCCCTGGACGTAAGTCTGCTTTGTGCCTACTATATTCAATCCCGATGCAATATCTGTGTTTTATCGTCAATATGAATTTCCAAGGGTTACAGTAAACACCCAGTGGTGCGTCGAAATCTAATACTGGCCTCTCAGGAAAGGCACGTATACAGACTGTTTAAAGCATTGCTCCCCCTGGACGTAAGTCGGCATTGTGCCTACTATATTCAATCCCGATGCAATTTCTGTGTTTCATCGTCAATATGAAGCTCCAAGGGTTACAGGAAACACCCAGTGGTGCGTCGCAATCTAATACTGGAATTTCAGGAAAGGCACGTATCCAACTGTATGAAGCATTGCTCTCCCTATACATAAGTCGGCATTGTGCCTACTATATTCAATCCCGATGCAATTTCTGTGTTTCCTCGTCAGTATGAAGATCCAAGGGTTACAGTAAACACCCAGTGGTGCGTCGCAATCTAATACTGGCCTCTCAGTAACGGCACATATACAGACTGTTTGAAGCATTGCTCCCCCTGGACGTAAATCGGCTTTGTGCCTACTATATTCAATCCCGATGCAATTTCTGTGTTTTATCGTCAATAAGAGGTTCCAAGGGTTACAGTAAACACCCAGTGGTGCGTCGTAATCTAATACTGGCCTCTCAGTAACGGCACATATACAGACTGTTTGAAGCATTGCTCCCCCTGGACGTAAGTCGGCATTGTGCCTACTATATTCAATCCCGATGCAATTTCTGTGTTTTATCGTCAATATGAATTTCCAAGGGTTACAGTAAACACCCAGTGGTGCGTCGAAATCTAATACTGGCCTCTCAGGAAAGGCACGTATACAGAGTGTTTGAAGCATTGCTCCCCCTGGACGTAAGTCGGCATTGTACCTACTATATTCAATCCCGATGCAATTTCTGTGTTTCATCGTCAATATGGAGCTCCAAGGGTTCCAGTAAATTTCCAATCGCAATCTAATACTGGCCTCTCAGTAACGGCGCATATACAGACTGTTTGAAGCATTACTCCCCCTGGACGTAAGTCAGCATTGTGCCTACTATATTCAATCTCGATGCAATTTCTGTGTTTCATCGTCAAAATGAAGCTCCAAGGGTTACAGTAAACTCCCAGTGGTTCGTCGCAGTCTAATACTGGCCTCTCAGGAAATGCATGTATACAGACTGTTTGAAGCAATGCTCCCCCTGGACGTAAGTCGGCATTGTGCCTACTATATTCAATCCCGATGCAATTTCTGTGTTTCATCGTCAGTATGAAGCTCCAAGGGTTACAGTAAACACCCAGTGGTGCGTCGCAATCTAATACTGGCCTCTCAGTAACGGCACATATAGAGACTGTTTGAATCATTCCTCCCCCTGGACGTAAGTCGGCATTGTACCTACTATATTCAAACCCGATGCAATTTCTGTGTTTCATCGTCAAAATGAAGCCCAATGGGTTGCCTTAAACACCCAGTGGTGCGTCACAATCTAATACTGGAATCTCAGGAAAGGCACGTATACAACTGTATGAAGCATTGCTCCCCCTGGACGTAAGTCGGCATGTGCCTATTATATTCAATCCCGATGCAATTTCTGTGTTTCATAGTTAATATGAAGCTCCAAGGGTTACAGTAAACACCCAGTGGTGCGTCTCAGTCCAATACTGGCCTCTCAGGAAAGGCACGTATACAGATTGTTTGAGGCATAACTCCCCCTGGACGGAAGTCGGCATTGTGCCTACTATATTCCCCCTGATGCAATTTCTGTGTTTCATTCTCAATATGAAGCTCCAAGGGTTACAGTAAACACCCAGTGGTGTGTCGCAATCTAATACTGACCTCACAGTAACGGCACGTATACAGACTGTTTGAAGCATTGCTCCCCCTGGACGTAAGTCGGCATTGTGCCTACTATATTCAATCCCGATGCAATTTCTGTGTTTCATCGTCAATATGAAGCTCCAAGGGTTACAGTAAACACCCAGTGGTGCGTCGCAATCTAATACTTTCCTCTCATTAACGGCACATATACAGACTGTTTGAAGCATTACTCCCCCTGGACGTAAGTCGGCATTGTGCCTACTATATTCAATCCCGATGCAATTTCTGTGTTTCATCGTCAATATGAAGCTCCAAGGGTTACAGTAAACACCCAGTGGTGCGTCGCAATCTAATACTGGCCTCTGTGTAACGGCACGTATACAGACTGTTTGAAGCATTGCTCCCCCTGGACGTAAGTCGGCATTGTGTCTACTATATTCAATTCCGATGCAATTTCTGTGTTTCATCGTCATTATGAAGCTCCAAGTGTTACAGTAAACACCCAGTGGTGCGTCGCAGTCTAATACTGGCCTCTCAGGAAAGGCACGTATACAGATTGTTTGAGGCATTACTCCCCCTGGACGTAAGTCGGCATTGTGCCTACTATATTCAATCCCGATGCAATTTCTGTGCTTCATCGTCAATATGAAGCTCCAGGGGTTACAGTAAACACCCAGTGATGCGTCGCAATCTAATACTGGAATCTCAGGAAAGGCACGTATCCAACTGTATGAAGCATTGCTCTCCCTATACATACGTCGGCATTGTGCCTACTATATTCAATCCCGATGCAATTTCTGTGTTTCATCGTCAGTATGAAGATCCAAGGGTTACAGTAAACACCCAGTGGTGCGTCGTAATCTAATACTGGCCTCTCAGGAAAGGCACGTATACGGACTGTTTGAAGCATTGCTCCCCCTGGACGTAAGTCGGCATTGAACCTACTATATTCAATCCCGATTCAATTTCTGTGTTTCATCGTCAATATGAAGCTCCAAGGGTTCCAGTAAACTTCCAGTGGTGCGTCGCAATCTAATACTGGCCTCTCAGTAACGGCACATATACAGACTGTTTGAAGCATCTAGCGTTAAAAGGTTTTTTTTTTGGCTTTTAACATTTAACCAAATATAACATTGATGTTGATAATTCATGGCAATGTTTGCCGACAAGATAAAGAATGCAACCTTTTAACACTAGATTGCGTACTCACGGCCGTTCTCCTTGGCCGTTTCTTGGTACGACTTGGAAAAAGAGAAAAATTAATGAATGATCGATGATGCGTCGGTTCTCGATTGTGTTTAGGAGACGTACGGATTGATTGCGTGAAAATAGATTCTCAAATGACCTCTTAACCCGGATTGCTTTCACGCAATCAGACTCTTCAATGAAATTACCTAAGGGACCTATTTCAATAATAAAAAAATTGGAAATGAATGCAAAACAGTGAAATTTTGTAAAAAAAGTTGTCAGATCGTAAATTGAACACGTTAATGGTCTCCCAAATACAATCGACACACCGCGATAAAGAGCGAACCTGTAACAAAGTTCATTTAAACATAAACATTATTTGTGGTTAATTTAAAGAAAAGAATAAGCATAGATTTTCTGTACAGTGGAGGAAAAGTATATTTTTAAAGAAGAAAGGCGTTAAACTATAAACATTACCAAATTTACAATGAATACAAAACTTACATTTTTATGTTTTTCTCATACATGGAGCAGTCCAACAATCGCTGCTTCTGTATGTGTGATATTTTGTAAAAATTAAATGTCCTGGCGTGCGCGTAAGTATTTTTTATCGTCACGAAGTTTATAAAAGCGTTTTTGTTTTCTTGGTGATAACGTGGTTTTTCACACCAAAAGAAATATAACTTGTAGCGGTGCTACACAACACGTCTTAACAAATCGGCAACCAAACATCAAAGGTAATGAAGTACATGTTAACATATCGGCGACCAGAAGTACAACTAACTATAAAGACTCTAGAATTTTTCTAACAAATGATAAATTGTTCTTTCTTCTGTTTCGCAGCTTCTTGCTATCAAGCGCTGCGGCAATGATTTTAAATATCTGCGCCCAGCGAGTCATAGTATTTAAAAGTACCTTTTAAACGCTGGCCGCGCGTCTTGGTGTAGGCGAACGTTATAAACAGATTTCGTTTTTTTTTTTTTTTTTTTTTACTCTCGTGTTGTCATGCTTAGTATCACTGCAAACTACAGCTTGGTGGCTGTCCTTTTCTCATATGCAAAACGTCTGAAATCCAATAATATCACATTGCTTCCCGCGTGAGGAGCGATGACTCCGTCAGGATCATCGAGACTCACGCGTAGTCGTGATATTATTGCTTTCGTGAAACAAGTTAGTATTACTTGCAAAAATTCTTTACAATAGATTTTACACACTGCATCAGACAAAGTGATTAACATACAGAGTATCAGGTAAGTATATTCGTACGACTGAAATTGATAGTAATTTGTCCATAGGGTAACTACATGACCATTGAACTGTGCCCTTTCTAATGTATTGTACAAGGATAACAAATGTTCATTTCTCGGTAAAAGATAATGAAATTAAGATAAAGAGACACATACATAGATACATTATACATGGCATAATAAATATAAAAAAAAACAAAGAATAAATTACTTGACTTCGCAGGAAGTCTGGGTGCTGTGTGCACTCGTGGAAAAAATATGTTACAAAAAATTGACATTCTTGTTTTACAGTGACATACTACAGGAATTTTTTTGTTGTTGTTTCGTCGAAGATTTCTTGCAGTAAATACGTAGCACTTTACTTACTTGTGGCTTTTATGACCTGCAAAAAAAAATGTTTCACTACACTTGGGTAGGTATGAGTTGCACTGGGAGTGGTAGAACTTCGGGTATAAATGATAGCACTGCACTTGAGTGGGGAAATTGATTACACTTTCACAGTGGAGGAAAAGTAGGGCATCACTTTCACTGTGGAAGTTGGAGTAGTTGTCGGGGTGTGATGTTGCGTTGGAAATACGTCGTGGGTCAGGAACTGGAAGACTGGTTCTGCAACATGTTGAGCCGTATGGTGGCGGTCTCTATTTCACTTGACACTTGTCCGTGCTTCCATTTATGTTTTCGTACATGAAAAATACAGAAAAAAAATCTGTATTAGAATGTGCTTACTTACTAATAACTTAGTCTAAAAGAAAATTGGATTAGGTAAGGATAACAATTGTTTATGTACATAAGGTCTCATTCTCTTAGGAATGCTTAGTTCTCATATTTATCTATTTTTCTGGTTTTACTTGGTTCGACACGTTTTCGTCATTACTCGGCCTGGTCAGTAAATTCGGTAGCTATTGTCAAAATCGAGCTAAAGACTCTTCCGATTAGTGTCTTTATAATTTCACAAGGTACATGAGTGCTTAATTCATTGCTTTATCATATTTTATTTTGAATGCATTTCAAACACATTTGGCATCCGCGCTCGTTGTGCAAAGAGAAATTGATTGTTGAGCGCTCAGCGTACACAGTGTTACGTCCGTTGGTCACAATCACGTGATAATAACTTGACAGTTCCACAACGCTAGCAGCAGTATTCTGCGAGAAGCAGAGCGTTTGGTGTCTACTAGCCGTGGTGTGAGTTTTTTCACAGTTCTTCATCGACTGGATTACGGAAGCAGCCAGATGCGGCGACTCCCGCAGCTGTTTCGAAGAATGTGTCCGTGGAAAGGCGTACAGTACCGTTTGTGGTAAGGACAACACTTATTCACTTTCACTCTTCGGCTTTCTACATAGTGGTTTCGTGGTACAAGTACTTATAACATTACTTAACACGCGGTATTTCACACGTGTCCTTGGAGTTATCACCTTTTCAGTTCACACGTTATTATTAATTCGTGTTCACATTTATTTGGTCGTCATGTTAAGGTTCACACGCACCACTTTTATGTGTCCATTAATTACTTGTCTATAGTCGGTTCACACGCAGCAGCATATACGTGTCCATTTATTACTGACTGCATTATTACTACAAAGTACAGTTAACATTTAGTATACATATCATGTCTAAAAATTATTTACAAAGAAATATTTAGTCTCTGTGACTACAAGGCCTGACGAAAAGCGTGTCTCTTGTTCGTAGTTTGTGCTTCCAAGGCACTTTAGGTTTACACTTTGTTCGAAATCTTGTTATTCTTTTCTTTTTACAATAGTTACTCTTTTCTCAAGTTCAGCTCTTTTATTTTCTCTCTATTACGTCGTTAGTTTGAAGACATAGTCAATGTGGCTTCGTTTACGTGATGAACAGTTCGTGTTCAAACTACCATTGGGAAATTGGGAAGCTTGGTGTTCCCTGTCGTGCAATTGCACATAACAAATCTTAATTGAACTCGCAGTTTGCGGAGAATAAGCGTAGCCCGTCGACAACCAATGTGTCACGACTATCCTTTCGTATAGCCTGTATGTATCAATCATGCAACCAGCTCGTAAAATTCACTTCTCTACTGGATAAGGTAGGATGGTAAGGATACTGGTTAGAGGAAAACACAAAAGACTTTTATGGAGTGAAGAGTTTTGAAGGCAGAGTGTTAATGACGTATGATATGATGAGCTTCACATAAATTATTATCACCTTAGTTTTTCATAACAAATAGTATAATTAAATCGATACAGTAGTTTCAGTGTCGTCTGATCCAGCTCTCTAAACAATTTTCTATGCATATCTAAAATTACTTAAACCATGCATTAGCAGTGAACTGTGTCTGTTAACTATCTTCTGTTCCATGTATCGTAAAAATTGGTTTTCTAAAAAAAAAATCGTCGTATCTCGAGGACCTGAAATAGATATTTCTAGTACTAAATTAGTTTATTTATAAATTATCTTTGTAAGTATTTCAGCTGCACTATGCCGTAAAATTGTTATGAGCGTATACGGTTTTCTCCGTATTATAATAAAATAATTGAGTTGCGCACTTCTTTCCTGCTACCTGGATCGTTATTGACTTACTTGATTCTTATATGCTAAGCTGCTGCTTTTTGCCTGCCTGCGTTTCATATGTGGTCTCATAAAATTTGTTGTCACACACTCCTTATGCATAACATAACATTTACCTCATTAGAGTAAGCGACCTTGATAATTTTTTTTTTAACCTACGAGCAATCATTCTGGTCTGAATGATCATTTTAATTTATTTCATTCAAGAGGAGAGAGCTTTGCTATACTTAAAACTAGTGATAGCAGGTGGCACTTAGCACGTCCCTACTATAACATTTATTTGTCAGCTCTTTCGGCTGTGGCCGTTCATGGCTCAATTAACTTAAAACTAACTTACATCTAAGGCAAATCTTGCTCTCCTACAATAAATGTGTTTTACTTAAGGTGCTCATATAAATTACTTATCTTGTTGTGGCAGGTCGACAGGGTGTTAGTCCTGTGCATTACTCTTACATACGTTGGTACTTCACACATAGTATGACAACTTATAGTGTGTGTGTATATTTTCTTTTAGCAGCTTAACTTAACAGATATTTTCAATGGTTGACTCGGTATTTCTTCAAGTCTGCGTGATGAAACAATCCTTTTATTCGTCCAGATACAGGGTCAGCTAATAGATAGCAACCAATGTGCGGCTTTCTTAATATAATATATGGTCCTTCATACAAGTGCTGCCACTTGCGATTCTTATGATGAATCAAAGATGGTTTGAAGTGGGTCTTTAATAGCACTCGTTCATTTATACGATACGATAAGACTTTGCTAATGTGTTTGTCATGCGCCTTTTTTCTTAGGTTGGCATGAGTGGTTAAAGATATGAGAGCTTATTGGTCCCGCAGCTTCCCCGTGGAGGCCTAAAGAAGCTGCTAATGGTTTTCCGATTGGGGTGGAGCTGAAATGTCAGTTATTTTTACTTGACTAGTATTTTGTGACATACCAGGTCGAAAATTTGCCTTCGTATCCCATACGACTTGTGAATCTACTGATTGCGTGTTATTTGACATCGCGTTTGGTGCTTGGCTCGCCTGTGTGTAAAAAATAGTCGGATTTCCTTGGCTATTATAACCGGCTGTGTCAGGAAAAGCATCCGACGAATTGTCCTGACTATTGTTCCTGAACTGTTGGTTCGGTTGGTGAGAAAATGTCGCATTTTTCGGCTGGGAAAAATTTATTTGCTGAGAGGGAGTGAAATGACTCGGCTGACTGTACTGTTGTGGTCTGTTATAATTGGTCCATTTCTTTCCCTTGTGACGATTTCCATTATTCGTCTTGTTGTTCTGGTACTGGTAATTACCGTTATGATTTATCGGTCAATTACCGTATTGTTGCTGTGTGTTTTGATAAATCGGATTGTACCTATTCTGGTGTGGATGTTTGTTATATTGTTTTCCATTACGGCGGTTGAAACTGTTATGATTGCCGTAAGGCTGAGCGTTTGGTTGTCCCGTGTTATGTTGGTACGACATTCCATTGACGCAATTTGTTATGTGCTGCTGCGGAGCGGGCGGTCCATTATTATAATTATTCCGCGCGCTCGCACGCACATCCTCATAGATCATATCCAAATTGTCAAGAACAGAAAGAAAGGCTTCTAGGTCTTCTTCACTCACATTAACTAGTTTTTCTCTTATTGACACAGGAAGTTTTGACTTTAAGATCATGATTACATCTTTGGTTGAAATGGGCGTGTCCCAATACTGAATTTTACGTAGATATTTTTCAAAATAACGTCTCAAACCTCCTCCTTTGGTGTTGAAAGGTTCGGCGTTGTAAACCTCCTTTCTGAGTTTTTGTTGTATACCTGAACTCCAGAATTTATTCAAAAAATGCTTTTCAAAATCTGCATAGGTGTGACATTTGTCTATTATTTCTGTACCCCAAATTGATCCTTCACCGTGTACATAGCCTAAGATGAACTGTATCCGCTGCCTGTCGTTCCATGATTCCGGAAAAGCACCTGTGAATGATTTTAGAAATACCATGGGATGTATATTTCGTTTTTCAGGTATAAAAGGCTGAAAAACTCTGTGTTTTAGCACACTCTCGTCTCGCATTAGTTCAACGAGTGTTAGTTGATCGGCATGACGACGTGACGTAGAAGTTTCGCCACGCGTATTATTTACTGTTGGTGAGAATTGTACCTGACACTCGGGATATTGACGATTATCGTGTTCTGGCGGTAGCGAATACTCACTTTGATTGTCACCTTGCAATTCCGTAACTTGTCGTCTCAGTTGATCTATATCATTGCTTAGCTGACGTTTCCATTCCGGAAGATCGTGGCTAAATGCTCGTCTGATTTCACCTAATTCACTGGTTAAAGTGTCACCAGAAGTACCGGGAGCGGTTAAGATTTCTGCTGTAGCAGATTTAACCGTACCCTTTAGTTCAGCGTGTACCTTGCTGACAATGTACTGTTCTTTGGATTGCATCCACTCTTCAAATTCCCTATTAAGTGTATTGCTTATACCGGTGTTGACATCTGCGATCTTTTTGTCAATATTGACATCGGATATTTGCTGCGCAAGGTCTTCGACTCGCTCGCCAACGTGGTTGACACTTTCTGTCAATTGGCTTACTCTCTTTGAAACATCACTGTAATGTTTCAAAGAGTCACTCGCAGTTGATTTACACACATCTATTTGGGCCTGCATATCTATGAACTTGCTACCAATATTGGTCTCGGCGGATTCCACCATCGAAAGAACACTATCAATTTTTGCGTGTACGCTTGCGTTTAGCTCGCTTGCGTAAGCAGTGGTAATGGCTTTAATTTTTTTCTCCATGGTGTCATTCGAATTTTTGATTTGTGCTTGGATGTCCTCTATCCTTGATTCTAAACTGCTGAACCTGCTGTCACTTTGATTTGCTAACTGACTGATTTGCGTTTCAATATTGTCACTTTGGTTTGTTAACTGTGCCATGTTTGCTTCAAAACTGGTTTTCATATCAGCAAACAATTTTAGTATATCTGACAGCGAGCATTCATGTGACTGCGACGCGGTCTGTGGCGCCGACAGCTCACGTGTCGCTTTGTCGTCTGTTGTTCCCTCACTACGAGATTCAGGTTTGTTTACACCCGCGCGCGGTCTAAGTTGCCTTGGTTGCTCATCAGCCATCGTAAATTTAAAGTAGTTACACTGCACAAGCTAGAAAAGATATTTTTTTTTTAAATTATGATTTTCACTTGTCAGGTGCGCCAAGGATTTCGCGTCCTGATTTCTCAGATATTGCTTGCGCGTTATAAACATTTGAAACTCTGACACACGAAAATGCCAATATGGCAACGGGAGAGATAAAATAAATGAAAAAAACTTATAGAGCACTGAAACTGGCGCAGATAGCGGCCATTGTGATTCACTTAAATGCACAACAATGGAAATTCTTGCTAACTATTTCTAACTATTGTAAGCGAAATGATGAAATAGAGGCGGGTCTAATAGAAAAAAAGAAACAGAAATTTGGAAATTAAATTGCTTGAGGAAAAGGAAAAAGACGTAAAGAGTGAATGTCACGAGCCGACTGAATGCTCGGTACGCAAAGCTTCAAACGTAATGAAAAATCGTACTCACATTAGTTGTCTTGCGTGCTGCTATTTATTGCTGTTGTGGATTCTTGCTGCGATTTTCTGCATATGCGTCCTTCTTTTATCACTGGTTTTGGCTTCCAATTTTCTCCAGATGGTAGCATGAAAATAAAAAGAACAAATTAGTTTTTTTAGTCGAGTCCCTGTTCGGGCGCCACATCTAGCGTTAAAAGGTTTTTTTTTTGCTTTTAACATTTAACCAAATATAACATTGATGTTGATAATTCATGGCAATGTTTGCCGACAAGATAAAGAATGCAACCTTTTAACACTAGATTGCGTACTCACGGCCGTTCTCCTTGGCCGTTTCTTGGTACGACTTGGAAAAAGAGAAAAATTAATGAATGATCGATGATGCGTCGGTTCTCGATTGTGTTTAGGAGACGTACGGATTGATTGCGTGAAAATAGTTTCTCAAATGACCTCTTAACCCGGATTGCTTTCACGCAATCAGACTCTTCAATGAAATTACCTAAGGGACCTATTTCAATAATAAAAAAATTGGAAATGAATGCAAAACAGTGAAATTTTGTAAAAAAAGTTGTCAGATCGTAAATTGAACACGTTAATGGTCTCCCAAATACAATCGACACACCGCGATAAAGAGCGAACCTGTAACAAAGTTCATTTAAACATAAACATTATTTGTGGTTAATTTAAAGAAAAGAATAAGCATAGATTTTCTGTACAGTGGAGGAAAAGTATATTTTTAAAGAAGAAAGGCGTTAAACTATAAACATTACCAAATTTACAATGAATACAAAACTTACATTTTTATGTTTTTCTCATACATGGAGCAGTCCAACAATCGCTGCTTCTGTATGTGTGATATTTTGTAAAAATTAAATGTCCTGGCGTGCGCGTAAGTATTTTTTATCGTCACGAAGTTTATAAAAGCGTTTTTGTTTTCTTGGTGATAACGTGGTTTTTCACACCAAAAGAAATATAACTTGTAGCGGTGCTACACAACACGTCTTAACAAATCGGCAACCAAACATCAAAGGTAATGAAGTACATGTTAACATATCGGCGACCAGAAGTACAACTAACTATAAAGACTCTAGAATTTTTCTAACATATGATAATTTGTTCTTTCTTCTGTTTCGCAGCTTCTTGCTATCAAGCGCTGCGGCAATGATTTTAAATATCTGCGCCCAGCGAGTCATAGTATTTAAAAGTACCTTTTAAACGCTGGCCGCGCGTCTTGGTGTAGGCGAACGTTATAAACAGATTTCGTTTTTTTTTTTTTTTACTCTCGTGTTGTCATGCTTAGTATCACTGCAAACTACAGCTTGGTGGCTTTCCTTTTCTCATATGCAAAACGTCTGAAATCCAATAATATCACAAGCATTACTCCCCCTGGACGTAAGTCAGCATTGTGCCTACTATATTCAATCTCGATGCAATTTCTGTGTTTCATCGTCAATATGAAGCTCCAAGGGTTACAGTAAACTCCCAGTGGTTCGTCGCAGTCTAATACTGGCCTCTCAGGAAAGGCACGTATACAGACTGTTTGAAGCATTGCTCCCCCTGGACGTAAGTCGGCTTTGTGCCTACTATATTCAATCCCGATGCAATTTCTGTGTTTTATCGTCAATATGAATTTCCAAGGGTTACAGTAAACACCCAGTGGTGCGTCGAAATCTAATACTGGCCTCTCAGGAAAGTCACGTATACAGACTGTTTGAAGCATTGCTCCCCCTGGACGTAAGTCGGCATTGTGCCTACTATATTCAATCCCGATGCAATTTCTGTGTTTCATCGTCAATATGAAGCTCCAAGGGTTACAATAAACACCCAGTGGTGCGTCGCAATCTAATACTGGCCTCTCTGGAATGGCACGTATACAGACTGTTAGAAGCATTGTCCCCCTGGACGTAAGTCGGCATTGTACCTACTATATTCAATCCCGATGCAATTTCTGTGTTTCATCGTCAATATGAAGCTCCAAGGGTTCCAGTAAACTCCCAGTGGTGCGTCGCAATCTAATACTGGCCTCTCAGCAACGACACATATACAGACTGTTTGAAGCATTACTCCCCCTGGACGTAAGTCAGCATTGTGCCTACATTATTCAATCTCGATGCAAGTTTCTGTGTTTCATTGTCAATATGAAGCTCCAAGGGTTACAGTAAACTCCCAGTGGTTCGTCGCAGTCTAATACTGGCCTCTCAGGAAAGGCACGTATACAGACTGTTTGAAGCATTGCTCCCCCTGGACGTAAGTCGGCATTGTGCCTACTATATTCAATCCCGATGAAAATTCTGTGTTTCATCGTCAATATGAAGCTCCAAGGGTTACAGTAAACACCCAGTGGTGCGTCGCAATCTAATACTGGCCTCTCAGTAACGGCACATATACAGACTGTTTGAAGCATTCCTCCCCCTGGACGTAAGTCGGCCTTCTGCCTACTATATTCAATCCCGATGCAATTTCTGTGTTTCATCGTCAATATGAAGCTCCAAGGGTTACAGTAAACACCCAGTGGTGCGTCGCAATCTAATACTGTCCTCTCAGGAAAGGCACGTATACAGACTGTTTGAAGCATTGCTCCCCCTGGACGTAAGTCGGCATTGTGCCTACTATATTCAATCCCGATGCAATTTCTGTGTTTCATTCTCAATATGAAGCTCCAAGGGTTACAGTAAACACCCAGTGGTGCGTCGCAATCTAATACTGACCTCACAGTAGCGGCACGTATACAGACTGTTTGAAGCATTGCTCCCCCTGGGCGTAAGTCGGCATTGTGCCTACTATATTCAATCCCGATGCAATTTCTGTGTTTCATCGTCAATATGAACCTCCAAGGGTTACAGGTAACACCCAGTGGTGCGTCGCAATCTAATACTGGCCTCTCAGTAATGGCACATATACAGACTGTATGAAGCATTACTCCCCCTGGACGTAATTCGGGATTGTGCCTACTATATTCATTCCCGATGCAATTTCTGTGTTTCATCGTCAATATGAAGCTCCAAGGGTTACGGTAAAGAACCAGTGGTGCATCGCAATCTAATACTGGCCTCTCTGTAACGGCACGTATACAGACTGTTTGAAGCATTGCTCCCCCTGGACGTAAGTCGGCATTGTGCCTACTATATTCAATCCCGATGCAATTTCTGTGTTTCATCGTCAATATGAAGCTCCAAGGGTTACAGTAAACACCCAGTGGTGCGTCGCAATCTAATACTGACCTCACAGTAGCGGCACGTATACAGAGTGTTTGAATTATTGCTCCCCCTGGGCGTAAGTCGGCATTGTGCCTACTATATTCAATCCCGATGCAATTTCTGTGTTTCATCGTCAAAATGAAGCTCAATGGGTTACCGTAAACACCCAGTGGTGCGTCGCAATCTAATACTGGAATCTCAGGAAAGGCACGTATACAACTGTGTGAAGCATTGCTCCCCCTGGACGTAAGTCGGCATTGTGCCTATTATATTCAATCCCGATGCAATTTCTGTGTTTCATAGTTAATATGAAGCTCCAAGGGTTACAGTAAACACCCAGTGGTGCGTCGCAGTCTAATACTGGCCTCTCAGGAAAGGCACGTATACAGATTGTTTGAGGCATAACTCCCCCTGGACTTAAGTCGGCATTGTGCCTACTATATTCACCCCGATGCAATTTCTGTGTTTCATTCTCAATATGAAGCTCCAAGGGTTACAGTAAACACCCAGTGGTGCGTCGCAATCTAATACTGACCTCACAGTAACGGCACGTATACAGACTGTTTGAAGCATTGCTCCCCCTGGACGTAAGTCGGCATTGTGCCTACTATATTCAATCCCGATGCAATTTCTGTGTTTCATCGTCAATATGAAGCTCCAAGGGTTACAGTAAACACCCAGTGGTGCGTCACAATCTAATACTTTCCTCTCAGTAACGGCACATATACAGACTGTTTGAATCATTACTCCCCCTGGACGTAAGTCGGCATTGTGCCTACTATATTCAATCCCGATGCACTTTCTGTGTTTCATCGACAATATGAAGCTCCAAGGGTTACAGTAAACACCCAGTGGTGCGTCGCAATCTAATACTGGCCTCTCTGTAACGGCACGTATAAAGACTGTTTGAAGCATTGCTCCCCCTGGACGTAAGTCGGCATTGTGCCTCCTATATTCAATCCTGATGCAATTTCTGTGTTTCATCGTCAATATGAACCTCCAAGGGTTACAGTAAACACCCAGTGGTGCGTCGCAGTCTAATACTGGCCTCTCAGGAAAGGCACGCATACAGATTGTTTGAGGCATTACTCCCCCTGGACGTAAGTCGGCATTGTGCCTACTATATTCAATCCCGATGCAATTTCTGTGTCTCATCGTCAATATGAAGCTCCAGGGGTTACAGTAAACACCCAGTGGTGCGTCGCAATCTAATACTGGAATCTCAGGAAAGGCACGTATCCAACTGTATGCAGCACTGCTCTCCCTATACATACGTCGGCATTGTGCCTACTATATTCAATCCCGATGCAATTTCTGTGTTTCATCGTCAGTATGAAGATCCAAGGGTTACAGTAAACACCCAGTGGTGCGTCGCAATCTAATACTGGCCTCTCAGGAAAGGCACGTATACAGACTGTTTGAAGCATTGCTCCCCCTGGACGTAAGTCGGCATTGTACCTACTATATTCAATCCCGATGCAATTTCTGTGTTTCATCGTCAATATGAAGCTCCAAGGGTTCCGGTAAACTCCCAGTGGTGCGTCGCAATCTAATACTGGCCTCTCAGTAACGGCACATATACATACTGTTTGAAGCATTACTCCCCCTGGACGTAAGTCAGCATTGTGCCTACTATATTCAATCTCGATGCCATTTCTGTGTTTCATCGTCAATATGAAGCTCCGAGGGTTACAGTAAACTCCCAGTGGTTCGTCGCAGTCTAATACTGGCCTCTCAGGAAAGGCACGTATACAGACTGTTTGAAGCATTGCTCCCCCTGGACGTAAGTCGGCTTTGTGCCTACTATATTCAATCCCGATGCAATTTCTGTGTTTTATCGTCAATATGAATTTCCAAGGGTTACAGTAAACACCCAGTGGTGCGTCGCAATCTAATACTGGCCTCTCAGGAAAGTCACGTATACAGACTGTTTGAAGCATTGCTCCCCCTGGACGTAAGTCGGCATTGTGCCTACTATATTCAATTCCGATGCAATTTCTGTGCTTCATCGTCAATATGAAGCTCCAAGGGTTACAGTAAACACCCAGTGGTGCGTCGCAATCTAATACTGGCCTCTCAGGAAAGGCACGTATACAGACTGTTTGAAGCATTGCCTCCCCTGGACGTAAGTCGGCATTGTACCTACTATATTCAATCCCGATGCAATTACAGTGTTTCATCGTCAATATGAAGCTCCAAGGGTTCCAGTAAACTCCCAGTGGTGCGTCGCAATCTAATACTGGCCTCTCAGCAACGGCACATATACAGACTGTTTGAAGCATTACTCCCCCTGGACGTAAGTCAGCATTGTGCCTACTATATTCAATCTCGATGCAAATTCTGTGTTTCATCGCCAATATGAAGCTCCAAGGGTTACAGTAAACTCCCAGTGGTACATCGCAGTCTAATACTGGCCTCTCAGGAAAGGCACGTATACAGACTGTTTGAAGCATTGCTCCCCCTGGACGTAAGTCGGCATTGTGCCTACTATATTCAATCCCGATGCAATTTCTGTGTTTCATCGTCAATATGAAGCTCCAAGGGTTACAGTAAACACCCAGTGGTGCGTCGCAGTCTAATACTGGCCTCTCAGTAACGGCACATATACAGACTCTTTGAAGCATTCCTCCCCCTGGACGTAAGTCGGCCTTCTGCCTACTATATTCAATCCCGATGCAATTTCTGTGTTTCATCGTCAATATGAAGCTCCAAGGGTTACAGTAAACACCCAGTGGTGCGTCGCAATCTAATACTGGCCTCTCAGGAAAGGCACGTATACAGACTGTTTAAAGCATTACTCCCCCTTTACGTAAGTCGGCATTGTGCCTACTATATTCACCCCGATGCAATTTCTGTGTTTCAATCTCAATATGAAGCTCCAAGGGTTACAGTAAACACCCAGTGGTGCGTCGCAATCTAATACTGACCTCACAATAGCGGCACATATACAGACTGTTTGAAGCATTGCTCCCCCTGGGCGTATGTCGGCATTGTGCCTACTATAATCAATCCCGATGCAATTTCTGTGTTTCATCGTCAATATGAACCTCCAAGGGTTACAGTTAACACCCAGTGGTGCGTCGCAATCTAATACTGGCCTCTCAGTAACGGCACATATACAGACTGTATGAAGCATTACTCCCCCTGGACGTAATTCGGGATTGTGCCTACTATATTCAATCCCGATGCAATTTCTGTGTTTCATCGTCAATATGAAGCTCCAAGGGTTACAGTAAACAGCCAGTGGTGCGTCGCAGTCTAATACTGGCCTCTCAGGAAAGGCACGTATACAGATTGTTTGAAGCAGTACTCATCCTGGACGTAAGTCGGCATTGTGCCTACTATATTCAATCCCGATGCAATTTCTGTGTTTCATCGTCAATATGAAGCTCCACGGGTTACAGTAAAAGCCCAGTGGTGCGTCGCAATCTAATACTGGAATCTCAGGAATGGCACGTATACAACTGTATGAAGCATTGCTCCCCCTATACGTAAGTAGGCATTGTGCCTACTATATTCAATCCCGATGCAATTTCTGTGTTTCATCGTCAGTATGAAGATACAAGGGTTACAGTAAACACCCAGTGGTTCGTCGCAATCTAATACTGGCCTCTCAGTAATGGCACACATACAGACTGTTTGAAGCATTACTCCCCCTGGACGTAAGTCGGCATTGTGCATACTATATTCAATCCCGATGCAATTTCTGTGTTTCATCGTCAATATGAAGCTCCAAGTGTTACAGTAAACACCCAGTGGTGCGTCGCAATCTAATACTGGCCTCTCAGGAAAGGCACGTATACAGACTGTTTGAAGCACTGCTCCCCCTGGACGTAAGTCGGCATTGTGCCTACTATATTCAATCCCGATGCAATTTCTGTGTTTCATCGTCAATATGAAGCTCCAAGGGTTACAGTAAACAACCAGTGGTGCGTCGCAATCTAATACTGGCCTCTCAGGAAAGGCACGTATGCAGACTGTTTGAAGCTTTGCTCCCCCTGAACGAAAGTCGGCATTGTGCCTACTATATTCAATCCCGATGCAATTACTGTGTTTCATCGTCAATATGAAGCTCCAAGGGTTACAGTAAACAGCCAGTGCTGCGTCGCAATCTAATACTGGCTTCTCAGGAAAGGCACGTATACAGACTTTTTGAAGCATTGCTCCCCCTGGACGTAAGTAAGCATTGTGCCTACTATATTCAATCTCGATGCAATTTCTGTGTTTCATCGTCAATGTGAAGCTCCAAGGGTTACAGTAAACTCCCAGTGGTTCGTCGCAGTGTAATACTGGCCTCTCAGGAAAGGCACGTATACAGAGTGTTTGAAGCATTGCTCCCCCCCGGACGTAAGTCGGCATTGTGCCTACTATATTCAATCCCGATGCAATTTCTGTGTTTCATCGTCAATATGAAGCTCCATGGGTTACAGTAAACACCCAGTGGTGCGTCGCAATCTAATACTGGCCTCTCAGTAACGGCACATATACAGACTGTTTGATGCATTCCTCCCCCTGGACATAAGTCGGCCTTGTGCCTACTATATTCAATCCCGATGCAATTTCTGTGTTTCATTGTCAATATGAAGCTCCAAGTGTTACAGTAAACACCCAGTGGTGCGTCGCAATCTAATACTGGCCTCTCAGGAAATGCACGTATACAGACTGTTTGAAGCATTACTCCCCCTGGACGTAAGTCGGCATTGTGCCTACTACATTCACCCCGACGCAATTTCTGTGTTTCATTCTCAATATGAAGCTCCAAGGGTTACAGTAAACACCCAGTGGTGCGTCGCAATCTAATACTTTCCTCTCAGTAACGGCACATATACAGACTGTTTGAAGCATTACTCCACCTGGACATAAGTCGGCATTGTGCCCACTGTATTCAATCCCGATGCAATTTCTGTGTTTCATCGTCAATATGAAGCTCCAAGGGTTACAGTAAACACCCAGTGGTGCGTCGCAATCTAATACTGGCCTCTCTGTAACGGCACGTATACAGACTGTTTGAAGCATTGCTCCCCCTGGACGTAAGTCGGCGTTGTGCCTACTATATTCAATCCCGATGCAATTTCTGTGTTTCATCGTCAATATGAAGCTCCAAGGGTTACAGTAAACACCCAGTGGTGCGTCGCAGTCTAATACTGGCCTCTCAGGAAAGGTACGTATACAGATTGTTTGAAGCATTACTCTTCCTGGACGTATGTCGGCATTGTGCCTACTATATTCAATCCCGATGCAATTTCTGTGTTTCATCGTCAATATGAAGCTCCAGGGGTTACAGTAAACATCCAGTGGTGCGTCGCAATCTAATACTGGAATCTCAGGAAAGGCACGTATACAACTGTATGAAGCATTGCTCCCGATATACGTAAGTCGGCATTGTGCCTACTATATTCAATCCCGATGCAATTTCTGTGTTTCATCGTCAGTATCAAGATCCAAGGGTTACAGTAACCACCCAGTGGTACGTCACAATCCAATACTGGCCTCTGAGTAACGGCACATATACAGACTGTTTGAAGCATCACTCCCCCTGGACGTAAGTCGGAATTGTGACTACTATATTCAATCCCGAACCAATTTCTGTGTTTCATCGTCAATATGAGGCTCCAAGGGTTACAGTAAACTCCCAGTGGTGCGTCGCAATCTCATACTGGCCTCTCAGTAACGGCACATATACAGACCGTTTGAAGCATTGCTCCCCCTGGACGTAAGTCGGCTTTGTGCCTACTATATTCAATCTCGATGCAATTTCTGTGTTTCATCGTCAATATGAATTTCCAAGGGTTACAGTAAACACCCAGTGGTGCGTCGAAATCTAATACTGGCCTCTCAGGAAAGGCACGTATACAGACTGTTTGAAGCATTGCTCCCCCTGGACGTAAGTCGGCATTGTGCCTACTATATTCAATCCCGATGCAATTTCTGTGTTTCATCGTCAAAATGAAGCTCAAAGGGTTACAGTAAACTCCCAGTGGTGCGTCGCAATCTAATACTGGCCTCTCAGTAACGGCACATATACAGACTGTTTGAAGCATTACTCCCCCTGGACGTAAGTCAGCATTGTGCCTACTATATTCAATCCCGATGCAATTTCTGTGTTTCATCGTCAATATGAAGCTCCAAGGGTTACAGTAAACACCCAGTGGTGCGTCGCAATCTAATACTGGCCTCTCAGTAACGGCACATATACAGACTGTTTGAAGCATTCCTCCCCCTGGACGTAAGTCGGCCTTCTGCCTACTATATTCAATCCGGGTGAAATTTCTGTGTTTCATCGTCAATATGAAGCTCCAAGGGTTACAGTAAACACCCAGTGGTGCGTCGCAATCTAATACTGGCCTCTCTGTAACGGCACATATACAGACTGTTTGAAGCATTGCTCCCCCTGGACGTAAGTCGGCATTGTGCCTACTATATTCAATCCCGATGCAATTTCTGTGTTTCATCGTCAGTATGAACCTCCAGGGGTTACAGTTAACACCCCGTGGTGCGTCGCAATCTAATACTGGAATCTCAGGAAAGGCACGTATACAACTGTATGAAGCATTGCTCCCCCTATATGTAAGTCGGCATTGTGCCTACTATATTCAATCCCGATGCAATTTCTGTGTTTCATCGTCAGTATGAAGATCCAAGGGTTACAGTAAACACCCAGTGGTGCGTCGCAATCTAATACTGGCCTCTCAGTAACGGCACATATACAGACTGTTTGAAGCATTACTCCCCCTGGACGTAAGTCGGCATTGTGCCTACTATATTCAATCCCGATCTAATTTCTGTGTTTCATCGTCAATATGAAGCTTCAATGGTTACAGTAAACACCCAGTGGTGCGTCGCAATCTAATAGTGGCCTCTCAGTAACGGCACGTATACAGACTGTTTGAAGCATTGCTCCCCCTGGACGTAAGTCGGCTTTGTGCAACTATATTCAATCCCGATGCAATTTCTGTGTTTCATCGTCAATATGAATTTCCAAGGGTTACAGTAAACACCCAGTGGTGCGTCGAAATCTAATACTGGCCTCTCAGGAAAGGCACGTATACAGACTGTTTGAAGCATTGCTCCCCCTGGACGTACGTCGGCATTGTGCCTACTATAATCAATCCCGATGCAATTTCTGTGTTTCTTCGTCAATATGAAACTCCAAGGGTTACAGTAAACACCTAGTGGTGCGTCGCAATCTAATACTGGCCTCTCAGGAAAGGCACGTATACAGACTGTTTGAAGCATTGCTCCCCCTGCATGTAAGTCGGTATTGTACCTACTATATTCAATCCCGATGCAATTCCTGTGTTTCATCGTCAATATGAAGCTCCAAGGGTTACAGTAAACACCCAGTGGTGCGTCGCAATCTAATACTGGCCTCTCAGGAAAGGCACGTATACAGACTGTTTGAAGCATTACTCCCCCTGGACGTAAGTCGGCATTGTGCCTACTATATTCACCCCGATGCAATTTCTGTGTCTCATTCTCAATATGAAGCTCCAAGGGTTACAGTAAACACCCAGTGGTGCGTCGCAATCTAATACTGGCCTCTCAGTAACGGCACATATACCGACTGTATGAACCATTACTCCCCCTGGACGTAAGTCTTCATTGTGCCTACTATATTCAATCCCGATGCAATTTCTGTGTTTCATCGTCAATATGAAGCTCCAAGGGTTACAGTAAACACCCAGTAGTGCGTCGCAATCTAATACTGGCCTCTCAGTAACGGCACATATACAGACTGTTTGAAGCATTACTCCCCCTGGACATAAGTCAGCATTGTGCCTACTATATTCAATCTTGATGCAATTTCTGTGTTTCATCATCAATATGAAGCTCCAAGGGTTACAGTAAACTCCCAGTGGTTCGTCGCAGTCTAATACTGGCCTCTCAGGAAAGGCACGTATACAGACTGTTTGAAGCATTGCTCCCCCTGGACGTAAGTCGGCATTGTGCCTACTATATTCAATCCCGATGCAATTTCTGTGTTTCATCGTCAATATGAAGCTCCAAGGGTTACAGTAAACACCCAGTGGTGCGTCTCAATCTAATACTGGCCTCTCAGGTAAGGCACGTATACAGACTGTTTAAAGCATTACTCCCCCTGGACGTAAGTCGGCATTGTGCCTACTATATTCACCCCGATGCAATTTCTTTGTTTCATTCTCAATATGAAGCTCCAAGGGTTACAGGTAACACCCAGTGGTGCGTCGCAATCTAATACTGGCCTCTCAGTAATGGCACATACACAGACTGTATGAAGCATTACTCCCCCTGGACGTAATTCGGGATTGTGGCTACTATATTCAATCCCGATGCAATTTCTGTGTTTCATCGTCAATATGAAGCTCCAAAGGTTACAGTAAACACCCAGTGGTGCGTCGCAGCCTAATACTGACCTCACAGTAGCGGCACGTATACAGACTGTTTGAATCATTGCTCCCCCTGTGCGTAAGTCGCGCATTGTGCCTACTATATTCAATCCCGATGCAATTTCTGTGTTTCATCGACAAAATGAAGCTCAATGGGTTACCGTAAATACCCAGTGGTGCGTCGCAATCTAATACTGGAATCTCAGGAAAGGCACGTATACAACAGTGTGAAGCATTGCTCTCCCTGGACGTAAGTCGGCATTGTGCCTATTATATTCAATCCGGATGCAATTTCTGTGTTTCATAGTTAATATGAAGCTCCAAGGGTTACAGTAAACACCCCGTGGTGCGTCGCAGTCTAATACTGGCCTCTCAGGAAAGGCACGTATACAGATTGTTTGAGGCATAACTCCCCCTGGACGTAAGTCGGCATTGTGCCTACTATATTCAATCCCGATGCAATTTCTGTGTTTCATCGTCAATATGAAGCTCCAAGGATTACAGTAAACACCCAGTGGTGCGTCGCAATCTAATACTTTCCTCTCAGTAACGGCACATATACAGACTGTTTGAAGCATTACTCCCCCTGGACGTAAGTCGGCATTGTGCCTACTATATTCAATCCCGATGCAATTTCTGTGTTTCATCGTCAATATGAAACTCCAAGGGTTACAGTAAACACCCAGTGGTGCGTCGCAATCTAATACTGGCCTCTCTGTAACGGCACGTATACAGACTGTTTGAAGCATTGCTCCCCCTGGACGTAAGTCGGCATTGTGGCTCCTATATTCAATCCCAATGCAATTTCTGTGTTTCATCGTCAATATGAAGCTCCAAGGGTTACAGTAAACACCCAGTGGTGCGTCGCAGTCTAATACTGGCCTCTCAGGAAAGGCACGTATACAGATTGTTTGAGGCATTACTCCCCCTGGACGTAAGTCGGCATTGTGCCTACTATATTCAATCCCGATGCAATTTCTGTGTTTCATCGTCAATATGAAGCTCCAGGGGTTACGGTAAACACCCAGTGGTGCGTCGCAATCTAATACTGGAATCTCAGGAAAGGCACGTATCCAACTGTATGAAGCATTGCTCTCCCTATACATACGTCGGCATTGTGCCTACTATATACAATCCCGATGCAATTTCTGTGTTTCATCGTCAGTATGAAGATCCAAGTGTTACAGTAAACACCCAGTGGTTCGTCGCAATCTAATACTGGCCTCTCAGGAAAGGCACGTATACAGACTGTTTGAAGCATTGCTCCCCCTGGACGTAAGTCGGCATTGTACCTACTATATTCAATCCCGCTGCAATTTCTGTGTTTCATCGTCAATATGAAGCTCCAAGGGTTACAGTAAACACCCAGTGGCGCGTCGCAATCTAATACTGGCCTCTCAGGAAAGGCACGTATACAGACTGTTTGAAGCATTGCTCCCCCTGAACGTAAGTCGGCATTGTACCTACTATATTCAATCCCGATGCATTTACAGTGTTTCATCGTCAATATGAAGCTCCAAGGGTTCCAGTAAACTCCCAGTGGTGCGTCGCAATCTAATACTGGTCTCTCAGCAACGGCACATATACAGACTGTTTGATGCATTACTCCCCCTGGACGTAAGTCAGCATTGTGCCTACTATATTCAATCTCGATGCAAATTCTGTGTTTCATCGTCAATATGAAGCTCCAAGGGTTACAGTAAACTCCCAGTGGTTCGTCGCAGTCTAATACTGGCCTCTCAGGAAAGGCACGTATACAGACTGTTTGAAGCATTGCTCCCCCTGGACGTAAGTCGGCATTGTGCCTACTATATTCAATCCCGATGCAATTTCTGTGTTTCATCGTCAATATGAAACTCCAAGGGTTACAGTAAACACCCAGTGGTGCGTCGCAATCTAATACTGGCCTCTCTGTAACGGCACGTATACAGACTGTTTGAAGCATTGCTCCCCCTGGACGTAAGTCGGCATTGTGGCTCCTATATTCAATCCCGATGCAATTTCTGTGTTTCATCGTCAATATGAAGCTCCAAGGGTTACAGTAAACACCCAGTGGTGCGTCGCAGTCTAATACTGGCCTCTCAGGAAAGGCACGTATACAGATTGTTTGAGGCATTACTCCCCCTGGACGTAAGTCGGCATTGTGCCTACTATATTCAATCCCGATGCAATTTCTGTGTTTCATCGTCAATATGAAGCTCCAGGGGTTACAGTAAACACCCAGTGGTGCGTCGCAATCTAATACTGGAATCTCAGGAAAGGCACGTATCCAACTGTATGAAGCATTGCTCTCCCTATACATACGTCGGCATTGTGCCTACTATATACAATCCCGATGCAATTTCTGTGTTTCATCGTCAGTATGAAGATCCAAGTGTTACAGTAAACACCCAGTGGTGCGTCGCAATCTAATACTGGCCTCTCAGGAAAGGCACGTATACAGACTGTTTGAAGCATTGCTCCCCCTGGACGTAAGTCGGCATTGTACCTACTATATTCAATCCCGCTGCAATTTCTGTGTTTCATCGTCAATATGAAGATCCAAGGGTTACAGTAAACACCCAGTGGCGCGTCGCAATCTAATACTGGCCTCTCAGGAAAGGCACGTATACAGACTGTTTGAAGCATTGCTCCCCCTGAACGTAAGTCGGCATTGTACCTACTATATTCAATCCCGATGCATTTACAGTGTTTCATCGTCAATATGAAGCTCCAAGGGTTCCAGTAAACTCCCAGTGGTGCGTCGCAATCTAATACTGGCCTCTCAGCAACGGCACATATACAGACTGTTTAAAGCATTACTCCCCCTGGACGTAAGTCAGCATTGTGCCTACTATATTCAATCTCGATGCAAATTCTGTGTTTCATCGTCAATATGAAGCTCCAAGGGTTACAGTAAACACCCAGTGGTGCGTCGCAATCTAATACTGGCCTCTCAGTAACGGCACATATACAGACTCTTTGAAGCATTCCTCCCCCTGGACGTGAGTCGGCCTTCTGCCTACTATATTCAATCCCGATGCAATTTCTGTGTTTCATCGTCAATATGAAGCTCCAAGGGTTACAGTAAACACCCAGTGGTGCGTCGCAATCTAATACTGGCCTCTCAGGAAAGGCACGTATACAGACTGTTTAAAGCATTACTACCCCTGGACGTAAGTCGGCATTGTGCCTACTATATTCACCCTGATGCAATTTCTGTGTTTCATTCTCAATATGAAGCACCAAGGGTTACAGTAAACACCCAGTGGTGCGTCGCAATCTAATACTGACCTCACAGTAGCGGCACGTATACAGACTATTTGAAGCATTACTCCCCCTGGACGTAATTCGGGATTGTGCCTACTATATTCAATCCCGATGCAATTTCTGTGTTTCATCGTCAATATGAAGCTCCAAGGGTTACAGTAAACACCCAGTGGTGCGTCGCAGTCTAATACTGGCCTCTCGGGAAAGGCACGTATACAGATTGTTTGAAGCAGTACTCATCCGTGACGTAAGTCGGCATTGTGCCTACTATATTCAATCCCGATGCAATTTCTGTATTTCATCGTCAATATGAAGCTCCAGGGGTTACAGTAAAAGCCCAGTGGTGCGTCGCAATCTAATACTGGAATCTCAGGAAAGGCACGTATACAACTGTATGAAGCATTGCTCCCCCTATACGAAAGTCGGCATTGTGCCTACTATATTCAATCCCGATGCAATTTCTGTGTTTCATCGTCAATATGAAGCTCCAAGTGTTACAGTAAACACCCAGTGGTGCGTCGCAATCTAATACTGGCCTCTCAGGAAAGGCACGTATACAGACTGTTTGAAGCACTGCTCCCCCTGGACGTAAGTCGGCATTGTGCCTACTATATTCAATCCCGATGCAATTTCTGTGTTTCATCGTCAATATGAAGCTCCAAGGGTTACAGTAAACAACCAGTGGTGCGTCGCAATCTAATACTGGCCTCTCAGGAAAGGCACGTATGCAGACTGTTTGAAGCTTTGCTCCCCCTGAACGAAAGTCGGCATTGTGCCTACTATATTCAATCATGATGCAATTTCTGTGTTTCATCGTCAATATGAAGCTCCAAGGGTTACAGTAAACAGCCAATGCTGTGTCGCAATCTAATACTAGCCTCTCAGGAAAGGCACGTATACAGACTTTTTTAAGCATTGCTCCCCCTGGACGTAAGTCGGCATTGTACCTACTATATTCAATCCCGATGCAATTTATGTGTTTCATCGTCAATATGAAGCTCCAAGGGTTACAGTAAACTCCCAGTGGTGCGTCGCAATCTAATACTGGCCTCTCAGTAACGGCACATATACAGACTGTTTGAAGCATTACTCCCCCTGGACGTAAGTAAGCATTGTGCCTACTATATTCAATCTCGATGCAATTTCTGTGTTTCATCGTCAATGTGAAGCTCCAAGGGTTACAGTAAACTCCCAGTGGTTCGTCGCAGTGTAATACTGGCCTCTCAGGAAAGGCACGTATACAGACTGTATGAAGCATTGCTCCCCCCCGGACGTAAGTCGGCATTGTGCCTACTATATTCAATCCCGATGCAATTTCTGTGTTTCATCGTCAATATGAAGCTCCAAGTGTTACAGTAAACACCCAGTGGTGCCTCGCAATCTAATACTGGCCTCTCAGGAAAGGCACGTATACAGACTGTTTGAAGCATTACTCCCCCTGGACGTAAGTCGGCATTGTGCCTACTATATTCACCCCGACGCAATTTCTGTGTTTTATTCTCAATATGAAGCTCCAAGGGTTACAGTAAACACCCAGTGGTGCGTCGCAATCTAATACTGACCTCACAGTAACGGCACGTATACAGACTGTTCGAAGCATTGCTCCCCCTGGACGTACGTCGGCATTGTGCCTACTATATTCAATCCCGATGCAATTTCTGTGTTTCATCGTCAATATGAAGCTCCAAGGGTTACAGTAAACACCCAGTGGTGCGTCGCAATCTAATACTGGCCTCTCTGTAACGGCACGTATACAGACTGTTTGAAGCATTGCTCCCCCTGGACGTAAGTCGGCATTGTGCCTACTATATTCAATCCCGATGCAATTTCTGTGTTTCATCGTCAATATGAAGCTCCAGGGGTTACAGTAAACACCCAGTGGTGCGTCGCAATCTAATACTGGAATCTCAGGAAAGGCACGTATACAACTGTATGAAGCATTGCTCCCCCTATACGTAAGTCGGCATTGTGCCTACTATATTCACTCCCGATGCAATTTCTGTGTTTCATCGTCAGTATCAAGATCCAAGGGTTACAGTAAACACCCAGTGGTGCGTCACAATCTTATACTGGCCTCTGAGTAACGGCACAGACTGTTTGAAGCATTACTCCCCCTGGACGTAAGTCGGAATTGTGCCTACTATATTCAATCCCGAACCAATTTCTGTGTTTCATCGTCAATATGAGGCTCCAAGGGTTACAGTAAACACCCAGTGGTGGGTCGCAATCTCATACTGGCCTCTCAGTAACGGCACATATGCAGACCGTTTGAAGCATTGCCCCCCTGGACGTAAGTCGGCTTTGTGCCTACTATATTCAATCTCGATGCCATTTCTGTGTTTCATCGTCAATATGAATTTCCAAGGGATCCAGTAAACACCCAGTGGTGCGTCGAAATCTAATACTGGCCTCTCAGGAAAGGCACGTATACAGACTGTTTGAAGCATTGCTCCCCCTGGACGTAGGTCGGCATTGTGCCTACTATATTCAATCCCGATGCAATTTCTGTGTTTCATCGTCAAAATGAAGCTCCAAGGGTTACAGTAAACTCCCAGTGGTGCGTCGCAATCTAATACTGGCCTCTCAGTAATGGCACATATACAGACTGTTTGAAGCATTACTCCCCCTGGACGTAAGTCAGCATTGTGCCTACTATATTCAATCCCGATGCAATTTCTGTGTTTCATCGTCAATATGAAGCTCCAAGGGTTACAGTAAACACCCAGTGGTGCGTCGCAATCTAATGCTTTCTTCTCAGTAACGGCACATATACAGACTGTTTGAAGCATTACTCCACCTGGACGTAAGTCGCCATTGTGCCTACTATATTCAATCCCGATGCAATTTCTGTGTTTCATCGTCAATATGAAGCTCCAAGGGTTACAGTAAACACCCAGTGGTGCGTCGCAATCTAATACTGGCCTCTCAGTAACGGCACATATACAGACTGTTTGAAGCATTGCTCCCCCTGGATGTAAGTCGGTATTGTACCTACTATATTCAATCCCGATGCAATTTCTGTGTTTCATCGTCAATATGAAGCTCCAAGGGTTACAGTAAACTCCCAGTGGTGCGTCGCAATCTAATACTGGCCTCTCAGTAACGGCACATATACAGACTGTTTGAAGCATTACTCCCCCTGGACGTAAGTCAGCATTGTGCCTACTATATTCAATCTCGATGCAATTTCTGTGTTTCATCGTCAGTATGAAGCTCCAAGGGTTACAGTATATTCCCAGTGGTTCGTCGCAGTCTAATACTGGCCTCTCAGGAAAGGCACATATACAGACTGTTTGAAGCATTGCTCCCCCTGGACGTAAGTCGGCCTTCTGCCTACTATATTCAATCCCGATGCAATTTCTGTGTTTCATCGTCAATATGAAGCTCCAAGGGTTACAGTAAACACCCAGTGGTGCGTCGCAATCTAATACTGGCCTCTCAGGAAAGGCACGTAAACAGACTGTTTGAAGCATTACTCCCCCTGGACGTAAGTCGGCATTGTGCCTACTATATTCACCCCGATGCAATTTCTGTGTCTCATTCTCAATATGAAGCTCGAAGGGTTACAGTAAACACCCTGTGGTGCGTCGTAATCTAATACCGACCTCACAGTAACGGCACGTATACAGACTGTTTGAAGCATTGCTCCCCCTGGACGTAAGTCGGCATTGTGCCTACTATATTCAATCCCGATGCAATTTTTGTGTTTCATCGTCAATATGAACCTCCAAGTGTTACAGTAAACTCCCAGTGGTTCGTCGCAGTCTAATACTGGCCTCTCAGGAAAGGCACGTATACAGACTGTTTGAAGCATTGCTCCCCCTGGACGTAAGTCGGCATTGTGCCTACTATATTCAATCCCGATGCAATTTCTGTGTTTCATCGTCAATATGAAGCTCCAAGGGTTACAGTAAACACCCAGTGCTGCGTCGCAGTCTAATACTGGCCTCTCAGGAACGGCACGTATACAGATTGTTTGAAGCATTACTCCCGCTGGACGTAAGTCGGCATTGTGCCTACTATATTCAATCCCAATGCAATTTCTGTGTTTCATCGTCAATATGAAGCTCCAGGGGCTACAGTAAAAGCCCAGTGGTGCGTCGCAATCTCATACTGGAATCTCAGGAAAGGCACGTATACAACTGTATGAAGCATTGCTCCCCCTATACGTAAGTCGGCATTGTGCCAACTATATTCAATCCCGATGCAATTTCTGTGTTTCATCGTCAGTATGAAGATACAAGGGTTACAGTAAACACCCAGTGGTGCGTCGCAATCTAATACTGGCCTTTCAGTAACGGCACATATACAGACTGTTTGAAGCATTCCTCCCCCTGGACGTAAGTCGGCATTGTGCCTACCAAATTCAATCCCGATGCAATTTCTGTGTTTCATCGTCAATATGAAGCTCCAAGGGTTACAGTAAACACCCAGTGGTGCGTCGCAATCTAATACTGGCCTCTCAGGAAAGGCACGTATACAGACTGTTTGAAGCATTGCTCCCCCTGAACGAATGTCGGCATTTTGCCTACTATATTCAATCCCGATGCAATTTCTGTGTTTCATCGTCAATATGACGCTCCAAGGGTTACACTAAACAGCCAGTGCTGCGTCGCAATATAATACTGGCCTCTCAGGAAAGGCACGTATACAGACTGTTTGAAGCATTGCTCCCCCTGGACGTAAATCGGCATTGTACCTACAATATTCAATCCCGCTGCAATTTCTGTGTTTCATCGTCAATATGAAGCTCCAAGGGTTACAGTAAACACCCAGTGGTGCGTCGCAATCTAATACTGGCCTCTCAGGAAAGGCACGTATACAGACTGTTTGAAGCATTACTCCCCCTGGACGTAAGTCGGCATTGTACCTACTATATTCACCCCGATGCAATTTCTGTGTTTCAATCTCAATATGAAGCTCCAAGGGTTACAGTAAACACCCTGTGGTGCGTCGAAATCTAATACTGGCCTCTCAGGAAAGGCACGTATACAGACTGTTTGAAGCATTGCTCCCCCTGGACGTAAGTCGGCATTGTGCCTACTATATTCAATCCCGATGCAATATCTGTGTTTCATCGTCAAAATGAAGCTCCAAGGGTTACAGTAAACTCCCAGTGGTGCGTCGCAATCTAATACTGGCCTCTCAGTAATGGCACATATACAGAATGTTTGAAGCATTACTCCCCCTGGACGTAAGTCAGCATTGTGCCTACTATATTCAATCCCGATGCAATTTCTGTGTTTCATCGTCAATATGAAGCTCCAAGGGTTACAGTAAACACCCAGTGGTGCGTCGCAATCTAATACTGGCCTCTCAGTAACGGCACATATACAGACTGTTTGAAGCATTCCTCCCCCTGGACGTAAGTCGGCCTTCTGCCTACTATATTCAATCCGGATGCAATTTCTGTGTTTCATCGTCAATATGAAGCTCCAAGGGTTACAGTAAACACCCAGTGGTGCATCGCAATCTAATACTGGCCTCTCTGTAACGGCATGTATACAGACTGTTTGAAGCATTGCTCCCCCTGGACGTAAGTCGGCATTGTGCCTACTATATTCAATCCCGATGCAATTTCTGTGTTTCATCGTCAATATGAAGCTCCAGGGGTTATAGTAAACACCCAGTGGTCCGTCGCAATCTAATACTGGAATCTCAGGAAAGGCACGTATACAACTGTATGAAGCATTGCTCCCCCTATGCGTAAGTCGGCATTGTGCCTACTATATTCAATCCCGATGCAATTTCTGTGTTTCATCGTCAGTATGAAGTTCCAAGGGTTACAGTAAACACCCAGTGGTGCGTCGCAATCTAATACTGGCCTCTCAGTAACGGCACATATACAGAATGTTTGAAGCATTACTCCCCCTGGACGTAAGTCGGCATTGTGCCTACTATATTGAATCCCGATCTAATTTCTGTGTTTCATCGTCAATATGAAGCTTCAAGGGTTACAGTAAACACCCAGTGGTGCGTCGCAATCTAATACTGGCCTCTCAGTAACGGCACATATACAGACTGTTTGAAGCATTGCTCCCCCTGGACGTAAGTCGGCTTTGTGCCAACTATATTCAATCCCGATGCAATTTCTGTGTTTCATCGTCAATATGAATTTCCAAGGGTTACAGTAAACACCCAGTGGTGCGTCGAAATCTAATACTGGCCTCTCAGGAAAGGCACGTATACAGACTGTTTGAAGCATTGCTCCCCCTGGACGTAAGTCGGCATTGTGCATACTATATTCAATCCCGATGCAATTTCTGTGTTTCTTCGTCAATATGAAGCTCCAAGGGTTACAGAAACACCTAGTGGTGCGTTGCAATCTAATACTGGCCTCTCAGGAAAGGCACGTATACAGACTGTTTGAAGCATTGCTCCCCCTGGATGTAAGTCGGTACTGTACCTACTATATTCAATCCCGATGCAATTTCTGTGTTTCATCGTCAATATGAAGCTCCAAGGGTTACAGTAAACTCCCAGTGGTGCGTCGCAATCTAATACTGGCCTCTCAGTAACGGCACATATACAGACTGTTTGAAGCATTACTCCCCCTGGACGTAAGTCAGCATTGTCCCTACTATATTCAATCTCGATGCAATTTCTGTGTTTCATCGTCAATATGAAGCTCCAAGGGTTACAGTAAATTCCCAGTGGTTCGTCGCAGTCTAATACTGGCCTCTCAGGAAAGGCACATATACAGACTGTTTGAAGCATTGCTCCCCCTGGACGTAAGTCGGCCTTCTGCCTACTATATTCAATCCCGATGCAATTTCTGTGTTTCATCGTCAATATGAAGCTCCAAGGGTTACAGTAAACACCCAGTGGTGCGTCGCAATCTAATACTGGTCTCTCAGGAAAGGCACGTATACAGACTGTTTGAAGCATTACTCCCCCAGGACGTAAGTCGGCCTTGTGCCTACTATATTCACCCCGATGCAATTTCTGTGTCTCATTCTCAATATGAAGCTCCAAGGGTTACAGTAAACACCCTGTGGTGCGTCGCAATCTAATACCGACCTCACAGTAACTTCACGTATACAGACTGTTTGAAGCATTGCTCCCCCTGGACGTAAGTCGGCATTGTGCCTACTACATTCAATCCCGATGCAATTTTTGTGTTTCATCGTCAATATGAACCTCCAAGTGTTACAGTAAACACCCAGTGGTGCGTCGCAATCTAATACTGGCCTCTCAGTAACGGCACATATACCGACTGTATGAAGCATTACTCCCCCTGGACGTAAGTCGGCATTGTGCCTACTGTATTCAATCCCGATGCAATTTCTGTGTTTCATCGTCAATATGAAGCTCCAAGGGTTACAGTAAACACCCAGTAGTGCGTCGCAATCTAATACTGGCCTCTCAGTAACGGCACATATACAGACTGTTTGAAGCATTACTCCCCATGGACTTAAGTCAGCATTGTGCCTACTATATTCAATCTTGATGCAATTTCTGTGTTTCATCATCAATATGAAGCTCCAAGGGTTACAGTAAACTCCCAGTGGTTCGTCGCAGTCTAATACTGACCTCTCAGGAAAGGCACGTATACAGACTGTTTGAAGCATTGCTCCCCCTGGACGTAAGCCGGCATTGTGCCTACTATATTCAATCCCGATACAATTTCTGTGTTTCATCGTCAATATGAAGCTCCAAGGGTTACAGTAAACCCCCAGTGGTGCGTCGCAATATAATACTGGCCTCTCTGTAACGGCACGTATACAGACTGTTTGAAGCATTGCTCCCCCTTGACGTAAGTCGGCATTGTGCCTACTATATTCAATCCCGATGCAATTTCTGTGTTTCATCGTCAATATGAAGCTCCAAGGGTTACAGTAAACACCCAGTGCTGCGTCGCAGTCTAATACTGGCCTCTCAGGAATGGCACGTATACAGATTGTTTGAAGCATTACTCCCCCTGGACGTAAGTCGGCATTGTGCCTACTATATTCAATCCCAATGCAATTTCTGTGTTTCATCGTCAATATGAAGGTCCAGGGGTTACAGAAAAAGCCCAGTGGTGCGTCGCAATCTCATACTGGAATCTCAGGAAAGGCACGTATACAACTGTATGAAGCATTGCTCCCCCAATACGAAAGTCGGCATTGTGCCTACTATATTCAATCCCGATGCAATTTCTGTGTTTCATCGTCAGTATGAAGATACAAGGGTTACAGTAAACATCCAGTGGTGCGTCGCAATCTAATACTGGCCTTTCAGTAACGGCACATATACAGACTGTTTGAAGCATTCCTCCCCCTGGACGTAAGTCGGCATTGTGCCTACTATATTCAATCCCGATGCAATTTCTGTGTTTCATCGTCAATATGAAGCTCCAAGGGTTACAGTAAACACCCAGTGGTGCGTCGCAATCTAATACTGGCCTCTCAGGAAAGGCACGTATACAGACTGTTTGAGCATTGCTCCCCCTGAACGAATGGCGGCATTGTGCCTACTATATTCAATCCCGATGCAATTTCTGTGTTTCATCGTCAATATGAAGCTCCAAGGGTTGCACTAAACAGCCAGTGCTGCGTCGCAATATAATACTGGCCTCTCAGGAAAGGCATGTATACAGACTGTTTGAAGCATTGCTCCCCCAGGACGTAAGTCGGCATTGTACCTACTATATTCAATCCCGCTGCAATTTCTGTGTTTCATCGTCAATATGAAGCTCCAAGGGTTACAGTAAACTCCCAGTGGTGCGCCGCAATCTAATACTGGCCTCTCAGTAACGGCAGATATACAGACTGTTTGAAGCATTACTCCCCCTGGACGTAAGTCAGCATTGTGCCTACTATATTCAATCTCGATGCAATTTCTGTGTTTCATTGTCAATATGAAGCTCCAGGGGTTACAGTAAACTCCCAGTGGTTCGTCGCAGTCTAATACTGGCCTCTCAGGAAAGGCACGTATAAAGACTGTTTGAAGCATTGCTCCCCCTGGACGTAAGTTGGCATTGTGCCTACTATATTCAATCCCGATGCAATTTCTGTGTTTCATCGTCAATATGAAGCTCCAAGGATTACAGTAAACACCCAGTGGTGCGTCGCAATCTAATACTGGCCTCTCAGGAAAGGCACGTATACAGACTGTTTGAAGCATTGCGCCCCCTGGACGTAATTCGGCATTGTGCCTACTATATTCACCCCGATGCAATTTCTGTGTTTCATTCTCAATATCAAGCTCCAAGGGTTACAGTAAACACCCAGTGGTGCGTCGCAATATAATACTGACCTCACAGTAACGGCACGTATACAGACTGTTTGAAGCATTGCTCCCCCTGGATGTAACTCGGCATTGTGCCTACTATATTCAATCCCGATGGAATTTCTGTGTTTCATCGTCAATATGAAGCTCCAAGAGTTACAGTAAACACCCAGTGGTGCGTCGCAATCTAGAACTGGCCTCTCAGTAACGGCACATATACAGACTGTATGAAGCATTACTCCCCCTGGACGTAAGTCGGCCTTCTGCCTACTATATTCAATCCCGATGCAATTTCTGTGTTTCATCGTCAATATGAAGCTCCAAGGGTTAGAGTATACACCCAGTGGTGCGTCGCATTCTAATACTGGCCTCTCAGGTAAGGCACGTATACAGACTGTTTGAAGCATTACTCCCCCTGGACGTAAGTCGGCATTGTGCCTACTATATTCACCCCGATGCAATTTCTGTGTTTCATTCTCAATATGAAGCTCCAAGGGTTACAGTAAACACCCTGTGGTGCGTCGCAATCTAATACTGACCTCACACTAACTGCACGTATACAGACTGTTTGAAGCATTGCTTCCCCTGGACGTAAGTCGGCATTGTGCCTACTATATTCAATCCCGATGCAATTTTTGTGTTTCATCGTCAATGTGATCTTCCAAGGGTTACAGTAAACACCCAGTGATGCGTCGCAATCTAATTCTGGCCTCTCAGTAACGGCACAAATACTGACTGTATGAAGCATTACTCCCCCTGGACGTAAGTCGGCATTGTGCCTACTATATTCAAACCCGATGCCATTTCTGTGTTTCATCGTCAATATGAAGCTCCAAGGGTTACAGTAAACACCCAGTGGTGCGTCGCAATCTAATACTGGAATCTCATGAAAGGCACGTATACAACTGTATGAAGCATTGCTCCCCCTATACGTAAGTCGGCATTGTGCCAACTATATTCAATCCCGATGCAATTTCTGTGTTTCATCGTCAGTATGAAGATACAAGGGTTACAGTAAACACCCAGTGGTGCGTCGCAATCTAATACTGGCCTCTCAGTAACGGCACATATACAGACTGTTTGAAGCATTCCTCCCCATGGACGTAAGTCGGCATTGTGCCTACTATATTCAATCCCGATGCAATTTCTGTGTTTCATCGTCAATATGAAGCTCCAAGGGTTACAGTAAACACCCAGTGGTGCGTCGCAATCTAATACTGGCCTCTCAGGAAAGGCACGTATACAGACTGTTTGAAGCATTGCTCCCCCTGACCGAATGTCGGCATTGTGCCTACTATATTCAATCCCGATACAATTTCTGTGCTTCATCGTCAATATGAAGCTCCAAGGGTTACACTAAACAGCCAGTGCTGCGTCGCAATATAATACTGTCCTCTCAGGAAAGGCACGTATACAGACTGTTTGAAGCATTGCTCCCCCTGGACGCAAGTCGGCATTGTACCTACTATATTCAATCCCGATGCAATTTCTGTGTTTCATCGTCAATATGAAGCTCCAAGGGTTACAGTAAACTCCCAGTGGTTCGTCGCAGTCTAATACTGGCCTCTCAGGAAAGGCACGTATACAGACTGTTTGAAGCATTGCTCCCCCTGGACGTAAGTCGGCATTGTGCCTACTATATTCAATCCCGATGCAATTTCTGTGTTTCATCGTCAATATGAAGCTCCAAGGGTTACAGTAAACACCCAGTGGTGCGTCGCAATCTAATACTGGCCTCTCAGTAACGGCACATATACAGACTGTTTGAAGCATTACTCCCCCTGGACGTAAGTCAGCATTGTGCCTACTATATTTTATCTCGATGCAATGTCTGTGTTTCATCGTCAATATGAAGCTCCAAGGGTTACAGTAAACTCCCAGTGGTTCGTCGCAGTCTAATACTCTCCCCTCAGGAAAGGCACGTATACAGACTGTTTGAAGCATTGTTCCCCTGGACGTAAGTCGGCATTGTGCCTACTATATTCAATCCCGATGCAATTTCTGTGTTTCATCGTCAATATGAAGCTCCAAGGGTTACAGTAAACACCCAGTGGTGCATCGCAATCTAATACTGGCCTCTCAGTAAAGGCACATATACAGACTGTTTGAAGCATTGCTCCCCCTGGACGTAAGTCGGCATTGTGCCTACTATATTCAATCCCGATGCAATTTCTGTGTTTTATCGTCAATATGAATTTCCAAGGGTTACAGTAAACACCCAGTGGTGCGTCGAAATCTAATACTGGCCTCTCAGGAAAGGCACGTATACAGAGTGTTTGAAGCATTGCTCCCCCTGGACGTAAGTCGGCATTGTACCTACTATATTCAATCCCGATGCAATTTCTGTGTTTCATCGTCAATATGGAGCTCCAAGGGTTCCAGTAAATTCCCAGTGGTGCGTCGCAATCTAATACTGGCCTCTCAGTAACGGCGCATATACAGACTGTTTGAAGCATTACTCCCCCTGGACGTAAGTCAGCATTGTGCCTACTATATTCAATCTCGATGCAATTTCTGTGTTTCATCGTCAATATGAAGCTCCAAGGGTTACAGTAAACTCCCAGTGGTTCGTCGCAGTCTAATACTGGCCTCTCAGGAAAGGCACGTATACAGACTGTTTGAAGCAATGCTCCCCCTGCACGTAAGTCGGCATTGTGCCTACTATATTCAATCCCGATGCAATTTCTGTATTTCATCGTCAGTATGAAGCTCCAAGGGTTACAGTAAACACCCAGTGGTGCGTCGCAATCTAATACTGGCCTCTCAGTAACGGCACATATACAGACTGTTTGAAACATTCCTCCCCCTGGACGTAAGTCGGCCTTCTGCCTACTATATTCAATCCCGATGCAATTTCAGTGTTTCATCGTCAATATGAAGCTCCAAGGGTTACACTAAACAGCCAGTGCTGCGTCGCAATATAATACTGGCCTCTCGGGAAAGGCACGTATACAGACTGTTTGAAGCATTGCTCCCCCTGGACGTAAGTCGGCATTGTACCTACTATATTCAATCCCAATGCAATTTCTGTGTTTCATCGTCAATATGAAGCTCCAAGGGTTACAGTAAACTCCCAGTGGTGCGCCGCAATCTAATACTGGCCTCTCAGTAACGGCACATATTCAGACTGTTTCAAGCATTCCTCCCCCTGGACGTAAGTCAGCATTGTGCCTACTATATTCAATCTCGATGCAATTTCTGTGTTTCATTGTCAATATGAAGCTCCAGGGGTTACAGTAAACTCCCAGTGGTTCGTCGCAGTCTAATACTGGCCTCTCAGGAAAGGCACGTATAAAGACTGTTTGAAGCATTGCTCCCCCTGGACGTAAGTTGGCATTGTGCCTACTATATTCAATCCCGATGCAATTTCTGTGTTTCATCGTCAATATGAAGCTCCAAGGGTTACAGTAAACACCCAGTGGTGCGTCGCAATCTAATACTGGCCTCTCAGGAAAGGCACATATACAGACTGTTTGAAGCATTACGCCCCCTGGATGTAAGTCGGCATTGTGCCTACTATATTCACCCCGATGCAATTTCTGTATTTCGTTCTCAATATCAAGCTCCAAGGGTTACAGTAAACCCCCAGTGGTGCGTCGGAATCTAATACTGACCTCACAGTAACGGCACGTATACTGACTGTTTGAAGCATTGCTCCCCTGGATGTAAGTCGGCATTGTGCCTACTATATTCAATCACGATGCAACTTCTGTGTTTCATCGTCAATATGAAGCTCCAAGGTTACAGTAAACACCCAGTGGTGCGTCGCAATCTAATACTGGCCTCTCAGTAACGGCACATATACAGACTGTTTGAAGCATTACTCCCCCTTGACGTAAGTCGGCCTTCTGCCTACTATATTCAATCCCGATGCAATTTCTGTGTTTCATCGTCAATATGAAGCTCCAAGGGTTACAGTAAACACCCAGTGGTGCGTCGCAATCTAATACTGGCCTCTCAGGAAAGGCACGTATACAGACTGTTTGAAGCATTACTCCCCCTGGACGTAAGTCGGCAGTGTGCCTACTATATTCACCCCGATGCAATTTTTGTGTTTCATCGTCAATGTGAACCTCCAAGGGTTACAGTAAACACCCAGTGGTGCGTCGCAATCTAATTCTGGCCTCTCAGTAACGGCACAAACACCGACTGTATGAAGCATTACTCCCCCTGGACGTAAGTCGGCATTGTGCCTACTATATTCAATCCCGATGCAATTTCTGTGTTTTATCGTCAATATGAAGCTCCAAGGGTTACAGTAAACACCCAGTGGTGCGTCGCAATCTGATACTGGCCTCTCAGTAACGGCACATATACAGACTGTTTGAAGCATTACTCCCCCTGGACGTAAGTCAGAATTGTGCCCACTATATTCAATCTCGATGCAATTTCTGTGTTTCATCGTCAATATGAAGCTCCAAGGGTTACAGTAAACTCCCAGTGGTTCGTCGCAGTCTAATACTGGCCTCTCAGGAAAGGCACGTATACAGACTGTTTGAAGCATTGCTCCCCCTGGACGTAAGTCGGCATTGTGCCTACTATATTCAATCCCGATGCAATTTCTGTGTTTCATCGTCAATATGAAGCTCCAAGGGTTACAGTTAACACCCAGTGGTGCGTCGCAATCTAATACTGGCCTCTCAGTAACGGCACATGTACAGACTGTTTGAAGCACTACTCCCCCTGGACGTAAGTCAGCATTGTGCCTACTATATTCAATCTCGATGCAATTTCTGTGGTTCATCGTCAATATGAAGCTCCAAGGGTTACAGTAAACTCCCAGTGGTTCGTCGCAGTCTATTACTGGCCTCTCAGGAAAGGCACGTATACAGACTGTTTGAAGCATTGCTCCCCCTGGACGTAAGTCGGCATTGTGCCTACTATATTCAATCCCGATGCAATTTCTGTGTTTCATCGTCAATATGAAGCTCCAAGGGTTACAGTTAACACCCAGTGGTGCGTCGAAATCTAATACAGGCCTCTCAGTAACGGCACATAGACAGACTGTTTGAAGCATTCCTCCCCCTGGACGTAAGTCGGCCTTCTGCCTACTACATTCAATCCCGATGCAATTTCTGTGTTTCATCGTCAATATGAAGCACCAAGGGTTACAGTAAACACCCAGTGGTGCGTCGCAATCTAATACTGGCCTCTCTGTAACGGCACGTATACAGACTGTTTGAAGCATTGCTCCCCCTGGACGTAAGTCGGCATTGTGCCTACTATATTCAATCCCGATGCAATTTCTGTGTTTCATCGTCAATATGAAGCTCCAAGGTTTACAGTAAACACCCAGTGCTGCGTCGCAGTCTAATACTGGCCTCTCAGGAAAGGCACGTATACAGATTGTTTGAAGCATTACTCCCCCTTCACGTAAGTCGGCATTGTGCCTGCTATATTCAATCCCAATGCAATTTCTTTGTTTCATCGTCAATATGAAGCTCCAGGGGTCACAGTAAAAGCCCAGTGGTGCGTCGCAATCTAATACTGGAATCTCAGGAAAGGCACGTATACCACTGTATGAAGCATTGCTCCCCCTATACGTAAGTCGGCATTGTGCCTACTATATTCAATCCCGATGCAATTTCTGTGTTTCATCGTCAGTATGAAGATACAAGGGTTACAGTAAACACCCAGTGGTGCGTCGCAATCTAATACTGGCCTCTCAGTAACGGCACATATAAAGACTGTTTGAAGCATTACTCCCCCTGGACGTAAGTCGAGATTGTGCCTACTATATTCAATCCCGATGCAATTTCTGTGTTTCATCGCCAATATGAAGCTGCAAGGGTTACAGTAAACACCCAGTGGTGCGTCGCAATCTAATACTGGCCTCTCAGTAACGGCACATATACAGATTGTTTGAAGCATTGCTCCCCCTGGACTTAAGTCGGCTTTATGCCTACTATATTCAATCCCGATGCAATTTCTGTGTTTCATCGTCAATATGAATTTCCAAGGGTTACAGTAAACACCCAGTTGTGCGTCGAAATCTAATACTGGCCTCTCAGGAAAGGCACGTATACAGACTGTTTGAAGCATTGTTCCCCTGGACGTAAGTCGGCATTGTGCCTACTATATTCAATCCTGATGCAATTTCTGTGTTTCATCGTCAATATGAAGCTCCAAGGGTTACAGTAAACACCCAGTGGTGCGTCGCATTCTAATACTGGCCTCTCTGTAACGGCACGTATACAGACTGTTTGAAGCATTGCTCCCCCTGGACGTAAGTCGGCATTGTGCCTACTATATTCAATCCCGATGCAATTTCTGTGTTTCATCGTCAATATGAAGCTCCAAGGATTACAGTAAACACCCAGTGCTGCGTCGCAGTCTAATACTGGCCTCTCAGGAAAGGCACGTATACAGATTGTTTGAAGCATTACTCCCCCTTCACGTAAGTCGGCATTGTGCCTGCTATATTCAATCCCAATGCAATTTCTGTGTTTCATCGTCAATATGAAGCTCCAGGGGTCACAGTAAAAGCCCAGTGGTGCGTCGCAATCTAATACTGGAATCTCAGGAAAGGCACGTATACCACTGTATGAAGCATTGCTCCCCCTATACGTAAGTCGGCATTGTGCCTACTATATTCAATCCCGATGCAATTTCTGTGTTTCATCGTCAGTATGAAGATACAAGGGTTACAGTAAACACCCAGTGGTGCGTCGCAATCTAATACTGGCCTCTCAGTAACGGCACATATAAAGACTGTTTGAAGCATTACTCCCCCTGGACGTAAGTCGAGATTGTGCCTACTATATTCAATCCCGATGCAATTTCTGTGTTTCATCGCCAATATGAAGCTGCAAGGGTTACAGTAAACACCCAGTGGTGCGTCGCAATCTAATACTGGCCTCTCAGTAACGGCACATATACAGATTGTTTGAAGCATTGCTCCCCCTGGACTAAAGTCGGCTTTATGCCTACTATATTCAATCCCGATGCAATTTCTGTGTTTCATCGTCAATATGAATTTCCAAGGGTTACAGTAAACACCCAGTTGTGCGTCGAAATCTAATACTGGCCTCTCAGGAAAGGCACGTATACAGACTGTTTGAAGCATTTTTCCCCTGGACGTAAGTCGGCATTGTGCCTACTATATTCAATCCTGATGCAATTTCTGTGTTTCATCGTCAATATGAAGCTCCAAGGGTTACAGTAAACACCCAGTGGTGCGTCGCATTCTAATACTGGCCTCTCTGTAACGGCACGTATACAGACTGTTTGAAGCATTGCTCCCCCTGGACGTAAGTCGGCATTGTGCCTACTATATTCAATCCCGATGCAATTTCTGTGTTTCATCGTCAATATGAAACTCCAAGGGTTACAGTAAACACCCAGTGGTGCGTCGCAGTCTCATACTGGCCTCTTAGGAAAGGCACGTATACAGATTGTTTGAAGCATTACTCCCCCTGGACGTAAGTCGGCATTGTGCCTACTATATTCAATCCCAATGCAATTTCTGTGTTTCATCGTCAATATGAAGCTCCAGGGGTTACAGTAAAAGCCCAGTGGTGCGTCGCAATCTAATACTGGAATCTCAGGAAAGGCACGTTTACAACTGTATGAAGCATTGCTCCCCCTATACGTATGTCGGCATTGTGCCTACTATATTTAATCCCGATGCAATTTCTGTGTTTCATCGTCAGTATGAAGATACAAGGGTTACAGTAAACACCCAGTGGTGCGTCGCAATCTAATACTGGCCTCTCAGTAACGGCACATATACAGACTGTTTGAAGCATTACTCCCCCTGGACGTAAGTCGGCATTGTGCCTACTATATTGAATCCCGATACAATTTCTGTGTTTCATCGTCAATATGAAGCTCCAAGGGTTACAGTAAACACCCAGTGGTGCGTCGCAATCTAATACTGCCCTCTCAGTAACGGCACGTATACAGACTGTTTGAAGCATTGCTCCACCTGACCGAATGTCGGCATTGTGCCTACTATATTCAATCCCAATGCAATTTCTGTGTTTCATCGTCATTATGAAGCTCCTAGGGTTACACTAAACAGCCAGTGCTGCGTCGCAATATAATACTGGCCTCTCAGGAAAGGCACGTATACAGACTGTTTGAAGCATTGCTCCCCCTGGACGTAAGTCGGCATTGTACCTACTATATTCAATCCCGATGCAATTTCTGTGTTTCATCGTCAATATGAAGCTCCAAGGGTTACAGTAAACTCCCAGTGGTGCGCCGCAATCTAATACTGGCCTCTCAGTAACGGCACATATACAGACTGTTAGAGGCATTACTCCCCCTGGACGTAAGTCAGCATTGTGCCTACTATATTCAATCTCGATGCAATTTCTGTGTTTCATCGTCAATATGAAGCTCCAGGGGTTACAGTAAACTCCCAGTGGTTCGTCGCAGTCTAATACTGGCCTCTCAGGAAAGGCACGTATACAGACTGTTTGAAGCATTGCTCCCCCTGGACGTAAGTCGGCATTGTGCCTACTATATTCAATCCCGATGCAATTTCTGTGTTTCATCGTCAATATGAAGCTCCAAGGGTTACAGTAAACACCCAGTGGTGCGTCGCAATCTAATACTGGCCTCTCAGGAAAGGCACGTATACAGACTGTTTGAAGCATTGCTCCCCCTGGATGTAAGTCGGCATTGTGCCTACTATATTCACCCCGATGCAATTTCTGTGTTTCATTCTCAATATCAAGCTCCAAGGGTTACTATAAACACCCAGTGGTGCGTCGCAATCTAATACTGACCTCACAGTAACGGCACGTATACAGACTGTGTGAAGCATTGCTCCCCCTGGATGTAAGTCGGCATTGTGCCTACTACATTCAATCCCGATGCAATTTCTGTGTTTCATTCTCAATATGAAGCTCCAAGGGTTACAGTAAACACCCAGTGGTGCGTCGCAATCTAATACTGGCCTCTCAGTAACGGCACATATACAGACTGTTTGAAGCATTACTCCCCCTGGACGTAAGTCGGCATTGTGCCTACTATATTCAATCCCGATGCAATTTCTGTGTTTCATCGTCAATATGAAGCTCCAAGGGTTACAGTAAACACCCAGTGGTGCGTCGCAATCTAATACTGGCCATTCTGTAACGGCACGTACACAGACCGTTTGAAGCATTGCTCCCCCTGGACGTAAGTCGGCATTGTGCCTACTATATTCAATCCCGATGCAATTTCTGTGTTTCATCGTCAATATGAAGCTCCAAGGGTTACAGTAAACACCCAGTGGTGCGTTGCAGTCTAATACTGGCCTCTCAGGAAAGGCACGTATACAGATTGTTTGAAGCATTACTCCCCCTGGACGTAAGTCGGCATTGTGCCTACTATATTCAATCCCGATGCAATTTCTGTGTTTCATCGTCAATATGAAGCTCCAGGGGTTACAGTAAACACCCAGTGGTGCGTCGCAATCTAATACTGGAATCTCAGGAAAGTCACGTATACAACTGTATGAAGCATTGCTCCCCCTATACGTAAGTCGGCATCGTGCCTACTATATTCAATCCCGATGCAATTTCAGTGTTTCATCGTCAGTATGAAGATCGAAGGGTTACAGTAAACACCCAGAGGTGCGTCGCAATCTAATACTGGCCTCTCAGTAACGGCACATATACAGACTGTTTGAAGCATTACTCCCCCTGGACGTAAGTCGAGATTGTGCCCACTATATTCAATCCCAATGCAATTTCTGTGTTTCATCGCCAATATGAAGCTGCAAGGGTTACAGTAAACACCCAGTGGTGCGTCGCAATCTAATACTGGCCTCTCAGTAACGGCACATATACAGACTGTTTGAAGCATTGCTCCCCCTGGACTTAAGTCGGCTTTATGCCTACTATATTCAATCCCGATGCCATTTCTGTGTTTCATCGTCAATATGAATTTCCTAGGGTTACAGTAAACACCCAGTTGTGCGTCGAAATCTAATACTGGCCTCTCAGGAAAGGCACGTATACAGACTGTTTGAAGCATTGCTCCCCCTGGACGTAAGTCGGCACTGTGCCTACTATATTCAATCCTGATGCAATTTCTATGTTTCTTCGTCAATATGAAGCTCCAAGCGTTACAGTAAACACCCAGTGGTGCGTCGCATTCTAATACTGGCCTCTCTATAACGGCACGTATACAGACTGTTTGAAGCATTGCTCCCCCTGGACGTAAGTCGGCATTGTGCCTACTATATTCAATCCCGATGCAATTTCTGTGTTTCATCGTCAATATGAAACTCCGAGGGTTACAGTAAACACCCAGTGGTGCGTCGCAGTCTCATACTGGCCTCTCAGGAAAGGCACGTATACAGATTGTTTGAAGCATTACTCCCCCTGGACGTAAGTCAGAATTGTGCCCACTATATTCAATCTCGATGCAATTTCTGTGTTTCATCGTCAATATGAAGCTCCAAGGGTTACAGTAAACTCCCAGTGGTTCGTCGCAGTCTAATACTGGCCTCTCAGGAAAGGCACGTATACAGACTGTTTGAAGCATTGCTCCCCCTGGACGTAAGTCGGCATTGTGCCTACTATATTCAATCCCGATGCTATTTCTGTGTTTCATCGTCAATATGAAGCTCCAAGGGTTACAGTTAACACCCAGTGGTGCGTCGCAATCTAATACTGGCCTCTCAGTAACGGCACATATACAGACTGTTTGAAGCACTACTCCCCCTGGACGTAAGTCAGCATTGTGCCTACTATATTCAATCTCGATGCAATTTCTGTGGTTCATCGTCAATATGAAGCTCCAAGGGTTACAGTAAACTCCCAGTGGTTCGTCGCAGTCTATTACTGGCCTCTCAGGAAAGGCACGTATACAGACTGTTTGAAGCATTGCTCCCCCTGGACGTAAGTCGGCATTGTGCCTACTATATTCAATCCCGATGCAATTTCTGTGTTTCATCGTCAATATGAAGCTCCAAGGGTTACAGTTAACACCCAGTGGTGCGTCGAAATCTAATACAGGCCTCTCAGTAACGGCACATAGACAGACTGTTTGAAGCATTCCTCCCCCTGGACGTAAGTCGGCCTTCTGCCTACTACATTCAATCCCGATGCAATTTCTGTGTTTCATCGTCAATATGAAGCTCCAAGGGTTACAGTAAACACCCAGTGGTGCGTCGCAATCTAATACTGGCCTCTCTGTAACGGCACGTATACAGACTGTTTGAAGCATTGCTCCCCCTGGACGTAAGTCGGCATTGTGCCTACTATATTCAATCCCGATGCAATTTCTGTGTTTCATCGTCAATATGAAGCTCCAAGGTTTACAGTAAACACCCAGTGCTGCGTCGCAGTCTAATACTGGCCTCTCAGGAAAGGCACGTATACAGATTGTTTGAAGCATTACTCCCCCTTCACGTAAGTCGGCATTGTGCCTGCTATATTCAATCCCAATGCAATTTCTGTGTTTCATCGTCAATATGAAGCTCCAGGGGTCACAGTAAAAGCCCAGTGGTCCGTCGCAATCTAATACTGGAATCTCAGGAAAGGCACGTATACCACTGTATGAAGCATTGCTCCCCCTATACGTAAGTCGGCATTGTGCCTACTATATTCAATCCCGATGCAATTTCTGTGTTTCATCGTCAGTATGAAGATACAAGGGTTACAGTAAACACCCAGTGGTGCGTCGCAATCTAATACTGGCCTCTCAGTAACGGCACATATAAAGACTGTTTGAAGCATTACTCCCCCTGGACGTAAGTCGAGATTGTGCCTACTATATTCAATCCCGATGCAATTTCTGTGTTTCATCGCCAATATGAAGCTGCAAGGGTTACAGTAAACACCCAGTGGTGCGTCGCAATCTAATACTGGCCTCTCAGTAACGGCACATATACAGATTGTTTGAAGCATTGCTCCCCCTGGACTTAAGTCGGCTTTATGCCTACTATATTCAATCCCGATGCAATTTCTGTGTTTCATCGTCAATATGAATTTCCAAGGGTTACAGTAAACACCCAGTTGTGCGTCGAAATCTAATACTGGCCTCTCAGGAAAGGCACGTATACAGACTGTTTGAAGCATTGTTCCCCTGGACGTAAGTCGGCATTGTGCCTACTATATTCAATCCTGATGCAATTTCTGTGTTTCATCGTCAATATGAAGCTCCAAGGGTTACAGTAAACACCCAGTGGTGCGTCGCATTCTAATACTGGCCTCTCTGTAACGGCACGTATACAGACTGTTTGAAGCATTGCTCCCCCTGGACGTAAGTCGGCATTGTGCCTACTATATTCAATCCCGATGCAATTTCTGTGTTTCATCGTCAATATGAAGCTCCAAGGTTTACAGTAAACACCCAGTGCTGCGTCGCAGTCTAATACTGGCCTCTCAGGAAAGGCACGTATACAGATTGTTTGAAGCATTACTCCCCCTTCACGTAAGTCGGCATTGTGCCTGCTATATTCAATCCCAATGCAATTTCTGTGTTTCATCGTCAATATGAAGCTCCAGGGGTCACAGTAAAAGCCCAGTGGTGCGTCGCAATCTAATACTGGAATCTCAGGAAAGGCACGTATACCACTGTATGAAGCATTGCTCCCCCTATACGTAAGTCGGCATTGTGCCTACTATATTCAATCCCGATGCAATTTCTGTGTTTCATCGTCAGTATGAAGATACAAGGGTTACAGTAAACACCCAGTGGTGCGTCGCAATCTAATACTGGCCTCTCAGTAACGGCACATATAAAGACTGTTTGAAGCATTACTCCCCCTGGACGTAAGTCGAGATTGTGCCTACTATATTCAATCCCGATGCAATTTCTGTGTTTCATCGCCAATATGAAGCTGCAAGGGTTACAGTAAACACCCAGTGGTGCGTCGCAATCTAATACTGGCCTCTCAGTAACGGCACATATACAGATTGTTTGAAGCATTGCTCCCCCTGGACATAAGTCGGCTTTATGCCTACTATATTCAATCCCGATGCAATTTCTGTGTTTCATCGTCAATATGAATTTCCAAGGGTTACAGTAAACACCCAGTTGTGCGTCGAAATCTAATACTGGCCTCTCAGGAAAGGCACGTATACAGACTGTTTGAAGCATTGTTCCCCTGGACGTAAGTCGGCATTGTGCCTACTATATTCAATCCTGATGCAATTTCTGTGTTTCATCGTCAATATGAAGCTCCAAGGGTTACAGTAAACACCCAGTGGTGCGTCGCATTCTAATACTGGCCTCTCTGTAACGGCACGTATACAGACTGTTTGAAGCATTGCTCCCCCTGGACGTAAGTCGGCATTGTGCCTACTATATTCAATCCCGATGCAATTTCTGTGTTTCATCGTCAATATGAAACACCAAGGGTTACAGTAAACACCCAGTGGTGCGTCGCAGTCTCATACTGGCCTCTTAGGAAAGGCACGTATACAGATTGTTTGAAGCATTACTCCCCCTGGACGTAAGTCGGCATTGTGCCTACTATATTCAATCCCAATGCAATTTCTGTGTTTCATCGTCAATATGAAGCTCCAGGGGTTACAGTAAAAGCCCAGTGGTGCGTCGCAATCTAATACTGGAATCTCAGGAAAGGCACGTATACAACTGTATGAAGCATTGCTCCCCCTATACGTATGTCGGCATTGTGCCTACTATATTTAATCCCGATGCAATTTCTGTGTTTCATCGTCAGTATGAAGATACAAGGGTTACAGTAAACACCCAGTGGTGCGTCGCAATCTAATACTGGCCTCTCAGTAACGGCACATATACAGACTGTTTGAAGCATTACTCCCCCTGGACGTAAGTCGGCATTGTGCCTACTATATTGAATCCCGATACAATTTCTGTGTTTCATCGTCAATATGAAGCTCCAAGGGTTACAGTAAACACCCAGTGGTGCGTCGCAATCTAATACTGCCCTCTCAGTAACGGCACGTATACAGACTGTTTGAAGCATTGCTCCACCTGACCGAATGTCGGCATTGTGCCTACTATATTCAATCCCAATGCAATTTCTGTGTTTCATCGTCATTATGAAGCTCCTAGGGTTACACTAAACAGCCAGTGCTGCGTCGCAATATAATACTGGCCTCTCAGGAAAGGCACGTATACAGACTGTTTGAAGCATTGCTCCCCCTGGACGTAAGTCGGCATTGTACCTACTATATTCAATCCCGATGCAATTTCTGTGTTTCATCGTCAATATGAAGCTCCAAGGGTTACAGTAAACTCCCAGTGGTGCGCCGCAATCTAATACTGGCCTCTCAGTAACGGCACATATACAGACTGTTAGAGGCATTACTCCCCCTGGACGTAAGTCAGCATTGTGCCTACTATATTCAATCTCGATGCAATTTCTGTGTTTCATCGTCAATATGAAGCTCCAGGGGTTACAGTAAACTCCCAGTGGTTCGTCGCAGTCTAATACTGGCCTCTCAGGAAAGGCACGTATACAGACTGTTTGAAGCATTGCTCCCCCTGGACGTAAGTCGGCATTGTGCCTACTATATTCAATCCCGATGCAATTTCTGTGTTTCATCGTCAATATGAAGCTCCAAGGGTTACAGTAAACACCCAGTGGTGCGTCGCAATCTAATACTGGCCTCTCAGGAAAGGCACGTATACAGACTGTTTGAAGCATTGCTCCCCCTGGATGTAAGTCGGCATTGTGCCTACTATATTCACCCCGATGCAATTTCTGTGTTTCATTCTCAATATCGAGCTCCAAGGGTTACTGTAAACACCCAGTGGTGCGTCGCAATCTAATACTGACCTCACAGTAACGGCAAGTATACAGACTGTGTGAAGCATTGCTCCCCCTGGATGTAAGTCGGCATTGTGCCTACTACATTCAATCCCGATGCAATTTCTGTGTTTCATTCTCAATATGAAGCTCCAAGGGTTACAGTAAACACCCAGTGGTGCGTCGCAATCTAATACTGGCCTCTCAGTAACGGCACATATACAGACTGTTTGAAGCATTACTCCCCCTGGACGTAAGTCGGCATTGTGCCTACTATATTCAATCCCGATGCAATTTCTGTGTTTCATCGTCAATATGAAGCTCCAAGGGTTACAGTAAACACCCAGTGGTGCGTCGCAATCTAATACTGGCCATTCTGTAACGGCACGTACACAGACCGTTTGAAGCATTGCTCCCCCTGGACGTAAGTCGGCATTGTGCCTACTATATTCAATCCCGATGCAATTTCTGTGTTTCATCGTCAATATGAAGCTCCAAGGGTTACAGTAAACACCCAGTGGTGCGTTGCAGTCTAATACTGGCCTCTCAGGAAAGGCACGTATACAGATTGTTTGAAGCATTACTCCCCCTGGACGTAAGTCGGCATTGTGCCTACTATATTCAATCCCGATGCAATTTCTGTGTTTCATCGTCAAAATGAAGCTCCAGGGGTTACAGTAAACACCCAGTGGTGCGTCGCAATCTAATACTGGAATCTCAGGAAAGTCACGTATACAACTGTATGAAGCATTGCTCCCCCTATACGTAAGTCGGCATCGTGCCTACTATATTCAATCCCGATGCAATTTCAGTGTTTCATCGTCAGTATGAAGATCGAAGGGTTACAGTAAACACCCAGTGGTGCGTCGCAATCTAATACTGGCCTCTCAGTAACGGCACATATACAGACTGTTTGAAGCATTACTCCCCCTGGACGTAAGTCGAGATTGTGCCTACTATATTCAATCCCGATGCAATTTCTGTGTTTCGTCGCCAATATGAAGCTGCAAGGGTTACAGTAAACACCCAGTGGTGCGTCGCAATCTAATACTGGCCTCTCAGTAACGGCACATATACAGACTGTTTGAAGCATTGCTCCCCCTGGACTTAAGTCGGCTTTATGCCTACTATATTCAATCCCGATGCAATTTCTGTGTTTCATCGTCAATATGAATTTCCAAGGGTTACAGTAAACACCCAGTTGTGCGTCGAAATCTAATACTGGCCTCTCAGGAAAGGCACGTATACAGACTGTTTGAAGCATTGCTCCCCCTGGACGTAAGTCGGCACTGTGCCTACTATATTCAATCCTGATGCAATTTCTATGTTTCATCGTCAATATGAAGCTCCAAGCGTTACAGTAAACACCCAGTGGTGCGTCGCATTCTAATACTGGCCTCTCTGTAACGGCACGTATACAGACTGTTTGAAGCATTGCTCCCCCTGGACGTAAGTCGGCATTGTGCCTACTATATTCAATCCCGATGCAATTTCTGTGTTTCATCGTCAATATGAAACTCCGAGGGTTACAGTAAACACCCAGTGGTGCCTCGCAGTCTCATACTGGCCTCTCAGGAAAGGCACGTATACAGATTGTTTGAAGGATTACTCCCCCTGGACGTAAGTCGGCATTGTGCCTACTATATTCAATCCCAATGCAATTTCTGTGTTTCATCGTCAATATGAAGCTCCAGATGTTACAGTAAAAGCCCAGTGGTGCGTCGCAATCTAATACTGGAATCTCAGGAAAGGCACGTATACAACTGTATGAAGCATTTCTCCCCCTATACGTAAGTCGGCATTGTGCCTACTATATTTAATCCCTATGCAATTTCTGTGTTTCATCGTCAGTATGAAGATACAAGGGTTACAGTAAACACCCAGTGGTGCGTCGCAATCTAATACAGGCCTCTCAGTAACGGCACATATACAGACTGTTTGAAGCATTACTCCCCCTGGACGTAAGTCGGCATTGTGCCTACTATATTGAATCCCGATACAATTTCTGTGTTTCATCGTCAATATGAAGCTCCAAGGGCTACAGTAAACACCCAGTGGTGCGTCGCAATGTAATACTGGCCTCTCAGGAAAGGCACGTATACAGACAGTTTGAAGCATTACTCCCCCTGGACGTAAGTCGGCATTGTGCCTACTATAATCACCCCGATGCAATTTCTGTGTTTCGTTCTCAATATGAAGCTCCAAGGGTTACAGTAAACACCCTGTGGTGCGTCGCAATCTAATACTGACCTCACAGTAACGGCACGTATACAGACTGTTTGAAGCATTGCTCCCCCTGGACGTAAGTCAGCATTGTGCCTACTATATTCAATCCCGATGCAATTTTTGTGTTTCATCGTCAATGTGAACCTCCAAGGGTTACAGTAAACACCCAGTGGTGCGTCGCAATCTAATTCTGGCCTCTCAGTAACGGCACAAATACCGACTGTATGAAGCATTACTCCCCCTGGACGTAAGTCGGCATTGTGCCTACTATATTCAATCCCGATGCAATTTCTGTGTTTTATCGTCAATATGAAGCTCCAAGGGTTACAGTAAACACCCAGTGGTGCGTCGCAATCTAATACTGGCCTCTCAGTAACGGCACATATACAGACTGTTTGAAGCATTACTCCCCCTGGACGTAAGTCAGAATTGTGCCTACTATATTCAATCTCGATGCAATTTCTGTGTTTCATCGTCAATATGAAGCTCCAAGGGTTACAGTAAACTCCCAGTGGTTCGTCGCAGTCTAATACTGGCCTCTCAGGAAAGGCACGTATACAGACTGTTTGAAGCATTGCTCCCCCTGGACGTAAGTCGGCATTGTGCCTACTATATTCAATCCCGATGCAAATTCTGTGTTTCATCGTCAATATGAAGCTCCAAGGGTTACAGTAAACACCCAGTGGTGCGTCGCAATCTAATACTGGCCTCTCTGTAACGGCACGTATACAGACTGTTTCAAGCATTGCTCCCCCTGGACGTAAGTCGGCATTGTGCCTACTATATAAAATCCCGATGCAATTTCTGTGTTTCATCGTCAATATGAAGCTCCAAGGTTTACAGTAATCACCCAGTGCTGCGTCGCAGTCTAATACTGGCCTCTCAGGAATGGCACGTATACAGATTGTTTGAAGCATTACTCCCCCTGGACGTAAGTCGGCATTGTGCCTACTATATTCAATCCAAATGCAATTTCTGTGTTTCATCGTCAATATGAAGCTCCAGGGGTCACAGTAAAAGCCCAGTGGTGCGTCGCAATCTAATACTGGAATCTCAGGAAAGGCACGTATACAACTGTATGAAGCATTGCTCCCCCTATACGTAAGTCGGCATTGTGCCTACTATATTCAATCCCGATGCAATTTCTGTGTTTCATCGTCAGTATGAAGATACAAGGGTTACAGTAAACACCCAGTGGTGCGTCGCAATCTAATACTGGCCTCTCAGTAACGGCACATATACAGACTGTTTGAAGCATTCCTCCCGGTGGACGTAAGTCGGCATTGTAAATACTAAATTCAATCCCGATGCAATTTCTGTGTTTCATCGTCAATATGAAGCTCCAAGCGTTACAGTAAACACCCAGTGGTGCGTCGCAATCTAATACTGGCCTCTCAGGAAAGGCACGTATACAGACTGTTTGAAGCATTGCTCCCCCCGACCGAATGTCGGCATTGTGCCTACTATATTCAATCCCGATGCAATTTCTGTGTTTCATCGTCAATATGAAGCTCCAAGGATTACAGTAAACACCCAGTGCTGCGTCGCAGTCTAATACTGGCCTCTCAGGAATGGCACGTATACAGATTGTTTGAAGCATTACTCCCCCTTAACGTAAGTCGGCATTGTGCCTACTATATTCAATCCCAATGCAATTTCTGTGTTTCATCGTCAATATGAAGCTCCAGGGGTCACAGTAAAAGCCCAGTGGTGCGTCGCAATCTAATACTGGAATCTCAGGAAAGGCACGTATACAACTGTATGAAGCATTGCTCCCCCTATACGTAAGTCGGCATTGTGCCTACTATATTCAATCCCGATGCAATTTCTGTGTTTCATCGTCAGTATGAAGATACAAGGATTACAGTAAACACCCAGTGGTGCGTCGCAATCTAATACTGGCCTCTCAGTAACGGCACATATACAGACTGTTTGAAGCATTCCTCCCCTTGGACGTATTTCGGCATTGTGCCTACTATATTCAATCCCGATGCAATTTTTGTGTTTCATCGTCAATATGAAGCTCCAAGGGTTACAGTAGACACCCAGTTGTGCGTCGCAATCTAATACTGGCCTCTCAGGAAAGGCACGTATACAGACTGTTTGAAGCATTGCTCCCCCTGACCGAATGTCGGCATTGTGCCTACTATATTCAATCCCAATGCAATTTCTGTGTTTCATCGTCATTATGAAGCTCCAAGGGTTACACTAAACAGCCAGTGCTGCGTCGCAATATAATACTGGCCTCTCAGGAAAGGCACGTATACAGACTGTTTGAAGCATTACTCCCCCTGGACGTAAGTCAGCATTGTGCCTACTATATTCAATCTCGATGCAATTTCTGTGTTTCATCGTCAATATGAAGCTCCAGGGGTTACAGTAAACTCCCAGTGGTTCGTCGCAGTCTAATACTGGCCTCTCAGGAGAGGCACGTATACAGACTGTTTGAAGCATTGCTCCCCCTGGACGTAAGTCGGCATTGTGCCTACTATATTCAATCCCGATGCAATTTCTGTGTTTCATCGTCAATATGAAGCTCCAAGGGTTACAGTAAACACCCAGTGGTGCGTCGCAATCTAATACTGGCCTCTCAGGAAAGGCATGTATACAAACTGTTTGAAGCATTGTTCCCCCTGGATGTAAGTCGGCATTGTGCCTACTATATTCACCCCGATGCAATTTCTGTGTATCATTCTCAATATCAAGCTCCAAGGGTTACAGTAAACACCCAGTGGTGCGTCGCAATCTAATACTGAGCTCACAGTAACGGCACGTATACAGACTGTTTGAAGCATTGCTCCCCCTGGATGTAAATCGGCATTGTGCCTACTACATTCAATCCCGATGCAATTTCTGTGTTTCATCGTCAATATGAAGTTCCAAGGGTTACAGTAAACACCCAGTGGTGCGTCGCAATCTAATACTGGCCTCTCAGTAACGGCACATATACAGACTGTTTGAAGCATTGCTCCCCCTATACGTAAGTCGGCATTGTGCCTACTATATTCAATCCCGATGCAATTTCTGTGTTTCATCGTCAGTATGAAGGTACAAGGGTTACAGTAAACACCCAGTGGTGCGTCGCAATCTAATACTGGCCTTTTAGTAACGGCACATATACAGACTGTTTGAAGCATTCCTCCCCCTGGACGTAAGTCGGCATTGTGCCTACTATATTCCATCCCGATGCAATTTCTGTGTTTCATCGTCAATATGAAGCTCCAAGGGTTACAGTAAACACCCAGTGGTGCGTCGCAATCTAATACTGGCCTCTCAGGAAAGGCACGCATGCAGACTGTTTGAAGCATTGCTCCCCCTGACCGAATGTCGGCATTGTGCCTACTATATTCAATCCCAATGCAATTTCTGTGTTTCATCGTCATTATGAAGCTCCAAGGGTTACACTAAACAGCCAGCGCTGCGTCGCAATATAATACTGGCCTCTCAGGAAAGGCACGTATACAGACTGTTTGAAGCATTGCTCCCCCTGGACGTAAGTCGGCATTGTACCTACTATATTCAATCCCGATGCAATTTCTGTGTTTCATCGTCAATATGAAGCTCCAAGGGTTACAGTAAACTCCCAGTGGTGTGCCGCAATCTAATACTGGCCTCTCAGTAACGGCACATATACAGACTGTTTGAAGCATTACTCCCCCTGGACGTAAGTCAGCATTGTGCCTACTATATTCAATCTCGATGCAATTTCTGTGTTTCATCGTCATTATGAAGCTCCAAGGGTTACACTAAACAGCCAGTGCTGCGTCGCAATATAATACTGGCCTCTCAGGAAAGGCACGTATACAGACTGTTTGAAGCATTGCTCCCCCTGGACGTAAGTCGGCATTGTGCCTACTATATTCAATCCCGATGCAATTTCTGTGTTTCATCGTCAATATGAAGCTCCAAGGGTTACAGTAAACACCCAGTGGTGCGTCGCAATCTAATACTGGCCTCTCAGGAAAGGCATGTATACAGACTGTTTGAAGCATTGTTCCCCCTGGATGTAAGTCGGCATTGTGCCCACTATATTCACCCCGATGCAATTTCTGTGTTTCATTCTCAATATCAAGCTCCAAGGGTTACAGTAAACACCCAGTGGTGCGTCGCAATCTAATACTGACCACACAGTAACGGCACGTATACAGACTGTTTGAAGCATTGCTCCCCCTGGATGTAAATCGGCATTGTGCCTACTACATTCAATCCCGATGCAATTTCTGTGTTTCATCGTCAATATGAAGCTCCAAGGGTTACAGTAAACACCCAGTGGTGCGTCGCAATCTAATACCGGCCTCTCAGTAACGGCACATATACAGACTGTTTGAAGCATTACTCCCCCTGGACGTAAGTCGGCATTGTGCCTACTATATTCAATCCCGATGCAATTTCTGTGTTTCATCGTCAATATGAAGCTCCAAGGGTTACAGTAAACACCCAGTGGTGCGTCGCAATCTAATACTGGCCTCTCTGTAACGGCACGTACACAGACCGTTTGAAGCATTGCTCCCCCTGGACGTAAGTCGGCATTGTGCCTACTATATTCAATCCCGATGCAATTTCTGTGTTTCATCGTCAATATGAAGCTCCAAGAATTACAGTAAACACCCAGTGGTGCGTCGCAGTCTAATACTGGCCTCTCAGGAAAGGCACGTATACAGATTGTTTGAAGCATTACTCCCCCTGGACGTAAGTCGGCATTGTGCCTACTATATTCAATCCCGATGCAATTTCTGTGTTTCATCGTCAATATGAAGCTCCAGGGGTTACAGTAAACACCCAGTGGTGCGTCGCAATCTAATACTGGAATCTCAGGAAAGTCACGTATACAACTGTATGAAGCATTGCTCCCCCTATACGTAAGTCGGCATTGTGCCTACTATATTCAATCCTGATGCAATTTCAGTATTTCTTCGTCAGTATGAAGATCCAAGGGTTACAGTAAACACCCATTGGTGCGTCGCAATCTAATACTGGCCTCTCAGTAACGGCACATATACAGACTGTTTGAAGCATTACTCCCCCTGGACGTAAGTCGAGATTGTGCCTACTATATTCAATCCCGATGCAATTTCTGTGTTTCATCGCCAATATGAAGCTGCAAGGGTTACAGTAAACACCCAGTGGTGCGTCGCAATCTAATACTGGCCTCTCAGTAACGGCACATATACAGACTGTTTGAAGCATTGCTCCCCCTGAACTTCAGACGGCTTTATGCCTACTATATTCAATCCCGAAGCAATTTCTGTGTTTCATCGTCAATATGAATTTCCAAGGGTTACAGTAAACACCCAGTTGTGCGTCGAAATCTAATACTGGCCTCTCAGGAAAGGCACGTATACAGACTGTTTGAAGCATTGCTCCCCCTGACCGAATGTCGGCATTGTGCCTACTATATTCAATCCCGATGCAATTTCTGTGTTTCATCGTCAATATGAAGCTCCAAGGGTTACAGTAAACACCCAGTGCTGCGTCGCAGTCTAATACTGGCCTCTCAGGAATGGCACGTATACAGATTGTTTGAAGCATTACTCCCCCTTAACGTAAGTCGGCATTGTGCCTACTATATTCAATCCCAATGCAATTTCTGTGTTTCATCGTCAATATGAAGCTCCAGGGGTCACAGCAAAAGCCCTGTGGTGCGTCGCAATCTAATACTGGAATCTCAGGAAAGGCACGTATACAACTGTATGAAGCATTGCTCCCCCTATACGTAAGTCGGCATTGTGCCTACTATATTCAATCCCGATGCAATTTCTGTGTTTCATCGTCAGTATGAAGATACAAGGGTTACAGTAAACACCCAGTGGTGCGTCGCAATCTAATACTGGTCTCTCAGTAACGGCACATAAACAGACTGTTTGAAGCATTCCTCCCCTTGGACGTAAGTCGGCATTGTGCCTACTATATTCAATCCCGATGCAATTTCTGTGTTTCATCGTCAATATGAAGCTCCAAGGGTTACAGTAAACACCCAGTGGTGCGTCGCAATCTAATACTGGCCTCTCAGGAAAGGCACGTATACAGACTGTTTGAAGCATTGCTCCCCCTGACCGAATGTCGGCATTGTGCCTACTATATTCAATCCCAATGCAATTTCTGTGTTTCATCGTCATTATGAAGCTCCAAGGGTTACACTAAACAGCCAGTGCTGCGTCGCAATATAATACTGGCCTCTCAGGAAAGGCACGTATACAGACTGTTTGAAGCATTGCTCCCCCTGGACGTAAGTCGGCATTGTACCTACTATATTCAATCCCGATGCAATTTCTGTGTTTCATCGTCAATATGAAGCTCCAAGGGTTACAGTAAACTCCCAGTGGTGCGCCGCAATCTAATACTGGCCTCTCAGTAACGGCACATATACAGACTGTTTGAAGCATTACTCCCCCTGGACGTAAGTCAGCATTGTGCCTACTATATTCAATCTCGATGCAATTTCTGTGTTTCATCGTCAATATGAAGCTCCAGGGGTTACAGTAAACTCCCAGTGGTTCGTCGCAGTCTAATACTGGCCTCTCAGGAAAGGCACGTATACAGACTGTTTGAAGCATTGCTCCCCCTGGACGTAAGTCGGCATTGTGCCTACTATATTCAATCCCGATGCAATTTCTGTGTTTCATCGTCAATATGAAGCTCCAAGGGTTACAGTAAACACCCAGTGGTGCGTCGCAATCTAATACTGGCCTCTCAGGAAAGGCATGTATACAGACTGTTTGAAGCATTGTTCCCCCTGGATGTAAGTCGGCATTGTGCCTACTATATTCACCCCGATGCAATTTCTGTGTTTCATTCTCAATATCAAGCTCCAATGGTTACAGTAAACACCCAGTGGTGCGTCGCAATCTAATACTGAGCTCACAGTAACGGCACGTATACAGACTGTTTGATGCATTGCTCCCCCTGGATGTAAATCGGCATTGTGCCTACTACATTCAATCCCGATGCAATTTCTGTGTTTCATCGTCAATATGAAGCTCCAAGGGTTACAGTAAACACCCAGTGGTGCGTCGCAATCTAATACTGGCCTCTCAGTAACGGCACATATACAGACTGTTTGAAGCATTGCTCCCCCTATACGTAAGTCGGCATTGTGCCTACTATATTCAATCCCGATGCAATTTCTGTGTTTCATCGTCAGTATGAAGGTACAAGGGTTACAGTAAACACCCAGTGGTGCGTCGCAATCTAATACTGGCCTTTTAGTAACAGCACATATACAGACTGTTTGAAGCATTCCTCCCCCTGGACGTAAGTCGGCATTGTGCCTACTATATTCCATCCCGATGCAATTTCTGTGTTTCATCGTCAATATGAAGCTCCAAGGGTTACGGTAAACACCCAGTGGTGCGTCGCAATCTAATACTGGCCTCTCAGGAAAGGCACGCATACAGACTGTTTGAAGCATTGCTCCCGCTGACCGAATGTCGGCATTGTGCCTACTATATTCAATCCCAATGCAATTTCTGTGTTTCATCGTCATTATGAAGCTCCAAGGGTTACACTAAACAGCCAGTGCTGCGTCGCAATATAATACTGGCCTCTCAGGAAAGGCACGTATACAGACTGTTTGAAGCATTGCTCCCCCTGGACGTAAGTCGGCATTGTACCTACTATATTCAATCCCGATGCAATTTCTGTGTTTCATCGTCAATATGAAGCTCCAAGGGTTACAGTAAACACCCAGTGGTGCGTCGCAATCTAATACTGACCTCACAGTAACGGCACGTATACAGACTGTTTGAAGCATTGCTCCCCCTGGATGTAAATCGGCATTGTGCCTACTACATTCAATCCCGATGCAATTTCTGTGTTTCATCGTCAATATGAAGCTCCAAGGGTTACAGTAAACACCCAGTGGTGCGTCGCAATCTAATCCTGGCCTCTCAGTAACGGCACATATACAGACTGTTTGAAGCATTACTCCCCCTGGACGTAAGTCGGCATTGTGCCTACTATATTCAATCCCGATGCAATTTCTGTGTTTCATCGTCAATATGAAGCTCCAAGGGTTACAGTAAACACCCAGTGGTGCGTCGCAATCTAATACTGGCCTCTCTGTAACGGCACGTACACAGACCGTTTGAAGCATTGCTCCCCCTGGACGTAAGTCGGCATTGTGCCTACTATATTCAATCCCGATGCAATATCTGTGTATCATCGTCAATATGAAGCTCCAAGAATTACAGTAAACACCCAGTGGTGCGTCGCAGTCTAATACTGGCCTCTCAGGAAAGGCACGTATACAGATTGTTTGAAGCATTACTCCCCCTGGACGTAAGTCGGCATTGTGCCTACTATATTCAATCCCGATGCAATTTCTGTGTTTCATCGTCAATATGAAGCTCCAGGGGTTACAGTAAACACCCAGTGGTGCGTCGCAATCTAATACTGGAATCTCAGGAAAGTCACGTATACAACTGTATGAAGCATTGCTCCCCCTATACGTAAGTCGGCATTGTGCCTACTATATTCAATCCTGATGCAATTTCAGTATTTCTTCGTCAGTATGAAGATCCAAGGGTTACAGTAAACACCCAGTGGTGCGTCGCAATCTAATACTGGCCTCTCAGTAACAGCACATATACAGACTGTTTGAAGCATTACTCCCCCTGGACGTAAGTCGCGATTGTGCCTACTATATTCAATCCCGATGCAATTTCTGAGTTTCATCGCCAATATGAAGCTGCAAGGGTTACAGTAAACACCCAGTGGTGCGTCGCAATCTAATACTGGCCTCTCAGTAACGGCACATATACAGACTGTTTGAAGCATTGCTCCCCCTGGACTTCAGACGGCTTTATGCCTACTATATTCAATCCCGATGCAATATCTGTGTTTCATCGTCAATATGAATTTCCAAGGGTTACAGTAAACACCCAGTTGTGCGTCGAAATCTAATACTGGCCTCTCAGGAAAGGCACGTATACAGACTGTTTGAAGCATTGCTCCCCCTGGATGTAAGTCGGCATTGTGCCTACTACATTCAATCCCGATGCAATTTCTGTGTTTCATCGTCAATATGAAGCTCCAAGGGTTACAGTAAACACCCAGTGGTGCGTCGCAATCTAATACTGGCCTCTCAGTAACGGCACATATACAGGCTGTTTGAATCATTACTCCCCCTGGACGTAAGTCGGCATTGTGCCTACTATATTCAATCCCGATGCAATTTCTGTGTTTCATCGTCAATATGAAGCTCCAAGGGTTACAGTAAACACCCAGTGGTGCGTCGCAATCTAATACTGGCCTCTCTGTAACGGCACGTACACAGACCGTTTGAAGCATTGCTCCCCCTGGACGTAAGTCGGCATTGTGCCTACTATATACAATCCCGATGCAATTTCTGTGTTTCATCGTCAATATGAAGCTCCAAGGGTTACAGTAAACACCCAGTGGTGCGTCGCAGTCTAATACTGGCCTCTCAGGAAAGGCACGTATACAGATTGTTTGAAGCATTACTCCCCCTGGACGTAAGTTGGCATTGTGCCTACTATATTCAATCCCGATGCAATTTCTGTGTTTCATCGTCAATATGAAGCTCCAGGGGTTACAGTGAACACCCAGTGGTGCGTCGCAATCTAATACTGGAATCTCATGAAAGTCACGTATACAACTGTATGAAGCATTGCTCCCCCTATACGTAAGTCGGCATTGTGCCTACTATATTCAATCCCGATGCAATTTCAGTGTTTCATCGTCAGTATGAAGATCCAAGGGTTACAGTAAACACCCAGTGGTGCGTCGCAATCTAATACTGGCCTCTCAGTAACGGCACATATACAGACTGTTTGAAGCATTACTCCCCCTGGACGTAAGTCGAGATTGTGCCTACTATATTCAATCCCGTTGCAATTTCTGTGTTTCATCGCCAATATGAAGCTGCAAGGGTTACAGTAAACACCCAGTGGTGTGTCGCAATCTAATACTGGCCTCTCAGTAACGGCACATATACAGACTGTTTGAAGCATTGCTCCCCCTGGACTTAAGTCGGCTTTATGCCTACTATATTCAATCCCGATGCAATATCTGTGTTTCATCGTCAATATGAATTTTCCAAGGGTTACAGTAAACACCCAGTTGTGCGTCGAAATCTAATACTGGCCTCTCAGGAAAGGCACGTATACAGACTGTTTGAAGCATTGCTCCCCCTGGACGTAAGTCGGCATTGTGCCTACTATATTCAATCCTGATGCAATTTCTGTGTTTCATCGTCAATATGAAGCTCCAAGGGTAACAGTAAACACCCAGTGGTGCGTCGCAATCTAATACTGGCCTCTCAGTAACAGCACATATACAGACTGTTTGAAGCATTACTCCCCCTGGACGTAAGTCGAGATTGTGCCTACTATATTCAATCCCGATGCAATATCTGTATTTCATCGCCAATATGAAGCTGCAAGGGTTACAGTAAACACCCAGTGGTGCGTCGCAATCTAATACTGGCCTCTCAGTAACGGCACATATACAGACTGTTTGAAGCATTGCTCCCCCTGGACTTCAGACGGCTTTATGCCTACTATATTCAATCCCGATGCAATTTCTGTGTTTCATCGTCAATATGAATTTCCAAGGGTTACAGTAAACACCCAGTTGTGCGTCGAAATCTAATACTGGCCTCTCAGGAAAGGCACGTATACAGACTGTTTGAAGCATTGCTCCCCCTGGATGTAAGTCGGCATTGTGCCTACTACATTCAATCCCGATGCAATTTCTGTGTTTCATCGTCAATATGAAGCTCCAAGGGTTACAGTAAACACCCAGTGGTGCGTCGCAATCTAATACTGGCCTCTCAGTAACGGCACATATACAGGCTGTTTGAATCATTACTCCCCCTGGACGTAAGTCGGCATTGTGCCTACTATATTCAATCCCGATGCAATTTCTGTGTTTCATCGTCAATATGAAGCTCCAAGGGTTACAGTAAACACCCAGTGGTGCGTCGCAATCTAATACTGGCCTCTCTGTAACGGCACGTACACAGACCGTTTGAAGCATTGCTCCCCCTGGACGTAAGTCGGCATTGTGCCTACTATATACAATCCCGATGCAATTTCTGTGTTTCATCGTCAATATGAAGCTCCAAGGGTTACAGTAAACACCCAGTGGTGCGTCGCAGTCTAATACTGGCCTCTCAGGAAAGGCACGTATACAGATTGTTTGAAGCATTACTCCCCCTGGACGTAAGTTGGCATTGTGCCTACTATATTCAATCCCGATGCAATTTCTGTGTTTCATCGTCAATATGAAGCTCCAGGGGTTACAGTAAACACCCAGTGGTGCGTCGCAATCTAATACTGGAATCTCATGAAAGTCACGTATACAACTGTATGAAGCATTGCTCCCCCTATACGTAAGTCGGCATTGTGCCTACTATATTCAATCCCGATGCAATTTCAGTGTTTCATCGTCAGTATGAAGATCCAAGGGTTACAGTAAACACCCAGTGGTGCGTCGCAATCTAATACTGGCCTCTCAGTAACGGCACATATACAGACTGTTTGAAGCATTACTCCCCCTGGACGTAAGTCGCGATTGTGCCTACTATATTCAATCCCGATGCAATTTCTGAGTTTCATCGCCAATATGAAGCTGCAAGGGTTACAGTAAACACCCAGTGGTGCGTCGCAATCTAATACTGGCCTCTCAGTAACGGCACATATACAGACTGTTTGAAGCATTGCTCCCCCTGGACTTCAGACGGCTTTATGCCTACTATATTCAATCCCGATGCAATATCTGTGTTTCATCGTCAATATGAATTTCCAAGGGTTACAGTAAACACCCAGTTGTGCGTCGAAATCTAATACTGGCCTCTCAGGAAAGGCACGTATACAGACTGTTTGAAGCATTGCTCCCCCTGGATGTAAGTCGGCATTGTGCCTACTACATTCAATCCCGATGCAATTTCTGTGTTTCATCGTCAATATGAAGCTCCAAGGGTTACAGTAAACACCCAGTGGTGCGTCGCAATCTAATACTGGCCTCTCAGTAACGGCACATATACAGGCTGTTTGAATCATTACTCCCCCTGGACGTAAGTCGGCATTGTGCCTACTATATTCAATCCCGATGCAATTTCTGTGTTTCATCGTCAATATGAAGCTCCAAGGGTTACAGTAAACACCCAGTGGTGCGTCGCAATCTAATACTGGCCTCTCTGTAACGGCACGTACACAGACCGTTTGAAGCATTGCTCCCCCTGGACGTAAGTCGGCATTGTGCCTACTATATACAATCCCGATGCAATTTCTGTGTTTCATCGTCAATATGAAGCTCCAAGGGTTACAGTAAACACCCAGTGGTGCGTCGCAGTCTAATACTGGCCTCTCAGGAAAGGCACGTATACAGATTGTTTGAAGCATTACTCCCCCTGGACGTAAGTTGGCATTGTGCCTACTATATTCAATCCCGATGCAATTTCTGTGTTTCATCGTCAATATGAAGCTCCAGGGGTTACAGTAAACACCCAGTGGTGCGTCGCAATCTAATACTGGAATCTCATGAAAGTCACGTATACAACTGTATGAAGCATTGCTCCCCCTATACGTAAGTCGGCATTGTGCCTACTATATTCAATCCCGATGCAATTTCAGTGTTTCATCGTCAGTATGAAGATCCAAGGGTTACAGTAAACACCCAGTGGTGCGTCGCAATCTAATACTGGCCTCTCAGTGACGGCACATATACAGACTGTTTGAAGCATTACTCCCCCTGGACGTAAGTCGAGATTGTGCCTACTATATTCAATCCCGTTGCAATTTCTGTGTTTCATCGCCAATATGAAGCTGCAAGGGTTACAGTAAACACCCAGTGGTGTGTCGCAATCTAATACTGGCCTCTCAGTAACGGCACATATACAGACTGTTTGAAGCATTGCTCCCCCTGGACTTAAGTCGGCTTTATGCCTACTATATTCAATCCCGATGCAATTTCTGTGTTTCATCGTCAATATGAATTTTCCAAGGGTTACAGTAAACACCCAGTTGTGCGTCGAAATCTAATACTGGCCTCTCAGGAAAGGCACGTATACAGACTGTTTGAAGCATTGCTCCCCCTGGACGTAAGTCGGCATTGTGCCTACTATATTCAATCCTGATGCAATTTCTGTGTTTCATCGTCAATATGAAGCTCCAAGGGTAACAGTAAACACACAGTGGTGCGTCGCAATCTAATACTGGCCTCTCAGTAACAGCACATATACAGACTGTTTGAAGCATTACTCCCCCTGGACGTAAGTCGAGATTGTGCCTACTATATTCAATCCCGATGCAATATCTGTATTTCATCGCCAATATGAAGCTGCAAGGGTTACAGTAAACACCCAGTGGTGCGTCGCAATCTAATACTGGCCTCTCAGTAACGGCACATATACAGACTGTTTGAAGCATTGCTCCCCCTGGACTTCAGACGGCTTTATGCCTACTATATTCAATCCCGATGCAATTTCTGTGTTTCATCGTCAATATGAATTTCCAAGGGTTACAGTAAACACCCAGTTGTGCGTCGAAATCTAATACTGGCCTCTCAGGAAAGGCACGTATACAGACTGTTTGAAGCATTGCTCCCCCTGGATGTAAGTCGGCATTGTGCCTACTACATTCAATCCCGATGCAATTTCTGTGTTTCATCGTCAATATGAAGCTCCAAGGGTTACAGTAAACACCCAGTGGTGCGTCGCAATCTAATACTGGCCTCTCAGTAACGGCACATATACAGGCTGTTTGAATCATTACTCCCCCTGGACGTAAGTCGGCATTGTGCCTACTATATTCAATCCCGATGCAATTTCTGTGTTTCATCGTCAATATGAAGCTCCAAGGGTTACAGTAAACACCCAGTGGTGCGTCGCAATCTAATACTGGCCTCTCTGTAACGGCACGTACACAGACCGTTTGAAGCATTGCTCCCCCTGGACGTAAGTCGGCATTGTGCCTACTATATACAATCCCGATGCAATTTCTGTGTTTCATCGTCAATATGAAGCTCCAAGGGTTACAGTAAACACCCAGTGGTGCGTCGCAGTCTAATACTGGCCTCTCAGGAAAGGCACGTATACAGATTGTTTGAAGCATTACTCCCCCTGGACGTAAGTTGGCATTGTGCCTACTATATTCAATCCCGATGCAATTTCTGTGTTTCATCGTCAATATGAAGCTCCAGGGGTTACAGTAAACACCCAGTGGTGCGTCGCAATCTAATACTGGAATCTCATGAAAGTCACGTATACAACTGTATGAAGCATTGCTCCCCCTATACGTAAGTCGGCATTGTGCCTACTATATTCAATCCCGATGCAATTTCAGTGTTTCATCGTCAGTATGAAGATCCAAGGGTTACAGTAAACACCCAGTGGTGCGTCGCAATCTAATACTGGCCTCTCAGTAACGGCACATATACAGACTGTTTGAAGCATTACTCCCCCTGGACGTAAGTCGAGATTGTGCCTACTATATTCAATCCCGTTGCAATTTCTGTGTTTCATCGCCAATATGAAGCTGCAAGGGTTACAGTAAACACCCAGTGGTGTGTCGCAATCTAATACTGGCCTCTCAGTAACGGCACATATACAGACTTTTTGAAGCATTGCTCCCCCTGGACTTAAGTCGGCTTTATGCCTACTATATTCAATCCCGATGCAATTTCTGTGTTTCATCGTCAATATGAATTTCCAAGGGTTACAGTAAACACCCAGTTGTGCGTCGAAATCTAATACAGGCCTCTCAGGAAAGGCACGTATACAGACTGTTTGAAGCATTGCTCCCCCTGGACGTAAGTCGGCATTGTGCCTACTATATTCAATCCTGATGCAATTTCTGTGTTTCATCGTCAATATGAAGCTCCAAGGGTAACAGTAAACACCCAGTGGTGCGTCGCAGTCTAATACTGGCCTCTCTGTAACGCCACGTATACAGACTGTTTGAAGCATTGCTCCCCCTGGACGTAAGTCGGCATTGTGCCTACTATATTCAATCCCGATGCAATTTCTGTGTTTCATCGTCAATATGAAACTCCAAGGGTTACAATAAACACCCAGTGGTGCGTCGCAGTCTCATACTGGTTTCTCAGGAAAGGCACGTATACAGATTGTTTCAAGCATTACTCCCCCTGGACGTAAGTCGGCATTGTGCCTACTATATTCAATCCCGATGCAATTTCTGTGTTTCATCGTCAATATGAAGCTCCAGGGGTTACAGTAAAAGCCCAGTGGTGCGTCGCAATCTAATACTGGAATCTCAGGAAAGGCACGTATACAACTGTATGAAGCATTGCTCCCCCTATACGTAAGTCGGCATTGTGCCTACTATATTTAATCCCGATGCAATTTCTGTGTTTCATCGTCAGTATGAAGATACAAGGGTTACAGTAAACACCCAGTGGTGCGTCGCAATCTAATACTGGCCTCTCAGTAACGTCACATATACAGACTGTTTGAAGCATTACTCCCCCTGGACGTAAGTCGGCATTGTGCCTACTATATTCAATCCCGATGCAATTTCTGTGTTTCATCGTCAATATGAAGCTCCAAGGGTTACAGTAAACACCCAGTGGTGCGTCGCAATCTAATACTGGCCTCTCAGGAAAGGCACGTATACAGACTGTTTGAAGCATTGCTCCCCCTGAACGAAAGTCGGCATTGTGCCTACTTTATTCAATCCCGATGCAATTTCTGTGTTTCATCGTCAATATGAAGCTCCAAGGGTTACAGTAAACACCCAGTGCTGCGTCGCAATCTAATACTGGCCTCTCAGTAACGGCACATATACAGACTGTTTGAAGCATTACTCCCCCTGGACGTAAGTCAGCATTGTGCCTACTATATTCAATCTCTATGCAATTTCTGTGTTTCATCGTCAATATGAAGCTCCAAGGGTACAGTAAACTCCCAGTTGTTCGTCGCAGTCTAATACTGGTCTCTCAGGAAAGGCACGTATACAGACTGTTTGAAGCATTACTCCCCCTGGACGTAAGTCGGCCTTCTGCCTACTATATTCAATCCCGATGCAATTTCTGTGTTTCATCGTCAATATGAAGCTCCAAGGGTTACAGTAAACACCCAGTGGTGCGTCGCAATCTAATACTGGCCTCTCAGGAAAGTCACGTATACAGTCTGTTTGAAGCATTACTCCCCATGGACGTAAGTCGGCATTGTGCCTACTATATTCACCCCGATGCAATTTCTGTGTTTCATTCTCTATATCAAGCTCCAAGGGTTACAGTAAACACCCAGTGGTGCGTCGCAATCTAATACTGACCTCACAGTAACGGCACGTATACAGACTTTTTGAAGCATTGCTCCTTCTGGATGTAAGTCGGCATTGTGCCTACTATATTCAATCCCGATGCAATTTCTGTGTTTCATCGTCAATATGAAGCTCCAAGGGTTACAGAAAACACCCAGTGGTGCGTCGCAGTCTAATACTTGCCTCTCAGGAAATGCACGTATACAGATTGTTTGAAGCATTACTCCCCCTGGACGTAAGTCGGCATTGTGCCTACTATATTCAATCCCGATGCAATTTCTGTGTTTCATCGTCAATATGAAGCTCCAGGGGTTACAGTAAACACCCAGTGGTGCGTCGCAATTTAATACTGGAATCTCAGGAAAGGCACGTATACAACTGTATGAAGCATTGCTCACTCTCTACGTAAGTCGGCATTGTGCCTACTATATTCAATCCCGATGCAATTTCTGTGTTTCATCGTCAATATGAAGCTCCAAGGGTTACAGTAAACACCCAGTGGTGCGTCGCAATCTAATACTGGAATCTCAGGAAAGGCACGTATCCAACTGTATGAATCATTGCTCTCCCTATACGTAAGTCGACATTGTGCCTACTATATTCAATCCCGATGCAATCTCTGTGTTTCATCGTCAATATGAAGCTCCAAGGGTTACAGTAAACACCCAGTGGTGCGTCGCAATCTAATACTGGCCTCTCAGTAACGGCACATATACAGACTGTTTGAAGCATTGCTCCCCCTGGACGTAAGACGGCTTTGTGCCTACTATATTCAATCCCGATGTAATTTCTGTGTTTCATCGTCAATATGAATTTCCAATGGTTACAGTAAACACCCAGTGGTGCGTCGAAATCTAATACTGGCCTCTCAGGAAAGGCACGTATACAGACTGTTTGAAGCATTGCTCCGCCTGGACGTAAGTCCGCATTGTACCTACTATATTCAATCCCGATGCAATTTCTGTGTTTCATCGTCAATATGAAGCTCCAAGGTTTACAGTAAGCTCCCTATGGTGCGTCGCAATCTAATACTGGCCTCTCAGTAATGGCACATATACAGACTGTTTGAAGCATTACTCCCACTGGACGTAATTCAGCATTGTGCCTACTATATTCAATCTCGATGCAATTTCTGTGATTCATCGTCAATATGAAGCTCCAAGGGTTACAGTAAACTCCCAGTGGTTCGTCGCAGTCTAATACTGGCCTCTCAGGCAAGGCACGTACACAGACTGTTTGAAGCATTGCTCCCCCTGGACGTAAGTCGGCATTGTGCCTACTATATTCAATCCCGATGCAATTTCTGTGTTTCATCGTCAATATGAAGCTCCAAGGTTTACAGTAAACACCCAGTGGTGCGTCGCAGTCTAATACTGGCCTCTCAGGAAAGGCACGTATACAGATTGTTTGAAGCATTACTCCCCCTGGACGTAAGTCGGCATTGTGCCTACTATATTCAATCCCGATGCAATTTCTGTGTTTCATCGTCAATATGAAGCTGCAAGGGTTACAGTAAACACCCAGTGGTGCGTCGCAATCTAATACTGGAATCTCATGAAAGTCACGTATACAACTGTATGAAGCATTGCTCCCCCTATACGTAAGTCGGCATTTTGCCTACTATATTCAATCCCGATGCAATTTCAGTGTTTCATCGTCAGTATGAAGATCCAAGGGTTACAGTAAACACCCAGTGGTGCGTCGCAATCTAATACTGGCCTCTCAGTATCGGCACATATACAGACTGTTTGAAGCATTACTCCCCCTGGACGTAAGTCGAGATTGTGCCTACTATATTCAATCCCGATGCAATTTCTGTGTTTCATCGCCAATATGAAGCTGCAAGGGTTACAGTAAACACCCAGTGGTGCGTCGCAATCTAATACTGGCCTCTCAGTAACGGCACATATACAGACTGTTTGAAGCATTGCTCCCCCTGGACTTAAGTCGGCTTTATGTCTACTATATTCAATCTCGATGCAATTTCTGTGTTTCATCGTCAATATGAATTTCCAAGGGTTACAGTAAACACCCAGTTGTGCGTCGAAATCTAATACTGGCCTCTCAGGAAAGGCACGTATACAGACTGTTTGAAGCATTGCTCCCCCTGGACGTAAGTCGGCATTGTGCCTACTATATTCAATCCTGATGCAATTTCTGTGTTTCATCGTCAATATGAAGCTCCAAGGGTTACAGTAAACACCCAGTGGTGCGTCGCAATCTAATACTGGCCTCTCTGTAACGGCACGTATACAGACTGTTTGAAGCATTGCTCCCCCTGGACGTAAGTCGGCATTGTGCCTACTATATTCAATCCCGATGCAATTTCTGTGTTTCATCGTCAATATGAAACTCCATGGGTTACAGTAAACACCCAGTGGTGCGTCCCAATCTAATACTGGCCTCTCAGTAACGGCACATATACAGACTGTTTGAAGCATTACTCCACCTGGACGTAAGTCGGCATTGTGCCTACTATATTCAATCCCGATGCAATTTCTGTGTTTCATCGACAATATGAATCTCCAAGGCATACAGTAAACACCCAGTGCTGCGTCGCAATCTAATACTGGCCTCTCAGTAACGGCACATATACAGACTGTTATAAGCATTCCTCCCCCTGGACGTAAGTCGGCCTTCTGCCTACTATATTCAATCCCGATGCAATTTCTGTGTTTCATCGTCAATATGAAGCTCCGAGGGTTACAGTAAACACCCAGTGGTGCGTCGGAATCTAATACTGGCCTCTCAGTAACGGCACGTATACAGACTGTTAGAAGCATTACTGTCCCTGGACGTAAGTCAGCATTGTGCCTACTATATTCAATCTCGATGCAATTTCTGTGTTTCATCGTCAATATGAAGCTCCAAGGGTTACAGTAAACTCCCAGTGGTTCGTCGCAGTCTAATACTGGCCTCTCAGGAAAGGCACGTATACAGACTGTTTGAAGCATTGCTCCCCCTGGACGTAAGTCGGCATTGTGCCTACTATATTCAATCCTGATGCAATTTCTGTGTTTCATCGTCAATATGAAGCCCCAAGGGTTACAGTAAACACCCAGTGGTGCGTCGCAATCTAATACTGGCCTCTCTGTAACGGCACGTATACAGACTGTTTGAAGCATTGCTCCCCCTGGACGTAAGTCGGCATTGTGCCTACTATATTCAATCCCGATGCAATTTCTGTGTTTCATCGACAATATGAATCTCCAAGGCATACAGTAAACACCCAGTGGTGCGTCGCAATCTAATACTGGCCTCTCAGTAACGGCACATATACAGACTGTTTGAAGCATTCCTCCCCCTGGACGTAAGTCGGCCTTCTGCCTACTATATTCAATCCCGATGCAATTTCTGTGTTTCATCGTCAATATGAAGCTCCGAGGGTTACAGTAAACACCCAGTGGTGCGTCGCAATCTAATACTGGCCTCTCAGTAACGGCACATATACAGACTGTTAGAAGGATTACTCTCCCTGGACGTAAGTCAGCATTGTGCCTACTATATTCAATCTCGATGCAATTTCTGTGTTTCATCGTCAAAATGAAGCTCCAAGGGTTACAGTAAACTCCCAGTGGTTCGTCGCAGTCTAATACTGGCCTCTCAGGAAAGGCACGTATACAGACTGTTTGAAGCATTGCTCCCCCTGGACGTAAGTCGGCATTGTGCCTACTATATTCAATCCCGATGCAATTTCTGTGTTTCATCGTCAATATGAAGCTCCATGGGTTACAGTAAACACCCAGTGGTGCGTCCCAATCTAATACTGGCCTCTCAGTAACGGCACAAATACAGACTGTTTGAAGCATTACTCCACCTGGACGTAAGTCGGCATTGTGCCTACTATATTCAATCCCGATGCAATTTCTGTGTTTCATCGACAATATGAAGCTCCAAGGGTTACAGTAAACACCCAGTGGTGCGTCGCAATCTAATACTGGCCTCTCAGTAACGGCACATATACAGACTGTTTGAAGCATTCCTCCCCCTGGACGTAAGTCGGCCTTCTGCCTACTATATTCAATCCCGATGCAATTTCTGTGTTTCATCGTCAATATGAAGCTCCAAGGGTTACAGTAAACACCCAGTGGTGCGTCGCAATCTAATACTGGCCCCTCTGTAACGGCACGTATACAGACTGTTTGAAGCATTGCTCCCCCTGGACGTAAGTCGGCATTGTGCCTACTATATTCAAGCCCGATGCAATTTCTGTGTTTCATCGTCAATATGAAGCTCCGAGGGTTACAGTAAACACCCAGTGCTGCGTCGCAGTCTAATACTGGCCTCTCAGGAATGGCACGTATACAGATTGTTTGAAGCATTGCTCCCCCTGGACGTAAGTCGGCATTGTGCCTACTATATTCAATCCCGATGCAATTTCTGTGTTTCATCGTCAATGTGAAACTCCATGGGTTACAGTAAACACCCAGTGGTGCGTCCCAATCTAATACTGGCCTCTCAGTAACGGCACATATACAGACTGTTTGAAGCATTACTCCACCTGGACGTAAGTCGGCATTGTGCCTACTATATTCAATCCCGATGCAATTTCTGTGTTTCATCGACAATATGAAGCTCCAAGGGTTACAGTAAACTCCCAGTGGTTCGTCGCAGTCTAATACCGGAATCTCAGGAAAGGCACGTATACAGACTGTTTGAAGCATTGCTCCCCCTGGACGTAAGTCGGCATTGTGCCTACTATATTCAATCCCGATGCAATTTCTGTGTTTCATCGTCAATATGAAGCTCCATGGGTTACAGTGAACACCTAGTGGTGCGTCCCAATCTAATACTGGCCTCTCAGTAACGGCACATATACAGACTGTTTGAAGCATTACTCCACCTGGACGTAAGTCGGCATTGTGCCTACTACATTCAATCCCGATGCAATTTCTGTGTTTCATCGACAATATGAAGCTCCAAGGGTTACAGTAAACACCCAGTGGTGCGTCGCAATCTAATACTGGCCTCTCAGTAACGGCACATATACAGACTGTTTGAAGCATTCCTCCCCCTGGACGTAAGTCGGCCTTCTGCCTACTATATTCAATCCCGATGCAATTTCTGTGTTTCATCGTCAATATGAAGCACCAAGGGTTACAGTAAACACCCAGTGGTGCGTCGCAATCTAATACTGGCCCCTCTGTAACGGCACGTATACAGACTGTTTGAAGCATTGCTCCCCCTGGACGTAAGTCGGCATTGTGCCTACTATATTCAAGCCCGATGCAATTTCTGTGTTTCATCGTCAATATGAAGCTCCGAGGGTTACAGTAAACACCCAGTGCTGCGTCGCAGTCTAATACTGGCCTCTCAGGAATGGCACGTATACAGATTGTTTGAAGCATTACTCCCCCTGGACGTGAGTCGGCATTGTGCCTACTATATTAAATCCCAATGCAATTTCTGTGTTTCATCGTCAATATGAAGCTCCAGGGGTTACAGATCAAGCCCAGTGGTGCGTCGCAATCTAATACTGGAATCTCGGGAAAGGCACGTATACAACTGTATGAAACATTGCTCCCCATATACGTAAGTCGGCATTGTGCCTACTATATTCAATCCCGATGCAATTTCTGTGTTTCATCGTCAGTATGAAGATACAAGGGTTACAGTAAACACCCAGTGGTGCGTCGCAATCTAATACTGGCCTCTCAGTAACGGCACATATACAGACTGTTTGAAGTATTCCTCCCCCTGGACGTAAGTCGGCAATGTGCCTACTATATTCAATCCCGATGAAATTTCTGTGTTTCATCTTCAATATGAAGCTCCAAGGGGTTACAGTAAACACCCAGTGATGCGTCGCAATCTAATACTGGCATCTGAGTAATGGCACGTATACAGACTGTTTGAAGCATTGCTCCCCCTGGACGTAAGTCGGCATTCTGCCTACTATATTCAATCTCGATGCAATTTCTGTGTTTCATCGTCAATATGAAGCTCCAAGGGTTACAGTTAACACCCAGTGGTGCGTCGCAGTCTAATACTGGCCTCTCAGTAACGGCACGTATTCAGACTGTTTGAAGCATTGCTGCCCCTGGACGTAAGTCGGCATTGTGCCTACTATATTCAATCCCGATGCAATTTCTGTGTTTCATCGTCAATATGAAGCTCCAAGGGTTACAGTAAACACCCAGTGGTGCGTCGTAATCTAATACCGGCCTCTCAGTAACGGCACGTATACAGACTGTTTGAAGCATTGCTCCCCCTGGACGTAAGTCGGCATGGTGCCTACTATATTCATTCCCGATGCAACTTCTGTGTTTCATCGTCAATATGAAGCTCCAAGGTTTACAGTAAAGGCCCAGTGGTGCGTCGCAATCCAATACTGGCCTCTGAGTAACGGCACGTATACAGAATGTTTGAAGCATTGCTCCCCCTGGAGGTAAGTCGGCATTGTGCCTACTATATTCAATCCCGATGCAATTTCTGTGTTTCATCGTCAATATGAAGCTCCAAGGGTTACAGTAAACACCCAGTGGTGCGTCGCAATCTAATACTGGCCTCTCAGGAAAGGCACGTATACAGACTGTTTGAAGCATTGCTCCCCCTGGACGTAAGTCGGCATTGTGCCTACTATATTCAATCCCGATGAAATTTCTGTGTTTCATCTTCAATATGAAGCTCCAAGGGTTACAGTAAACACCCAGTGGTGCGTCGCAATCTAATACTGGCCTCTGACTAACGGCACGTATACAGACTGTTTGAAGCATTGCTCCCCCTGGACGTAAGTCGGCATTCTGCCTACTATATTCAATCCCGATGCAATTTCTGTGTTTCATCGTCAATATGAAGCTCCAAGGGTTACAGTTAACACCCAGTGGTGCGTCGCAGTCTAATACTGGCCTCTCAGTAACGGCACGTACACAGACTGTTTGAAGCATTGCTCCCCCTGGACGTAAGTCGGCATTGTGCCTACTATATTCAATCCCGATGCAATTTCTGTGTTTCATCGTCAATATGAAGCTCCAAGGGTTACAGTAAACACCCAGAGGTGCGTCGCAATCTAATACTGGCCTCTCAGTAACGGCACATATACAGAATGTTTGAAGCATTCCTCCCCCTGGACGTGTGTCGGCCTTCTGCCTACTATATTCAATCCCGATGCAATTTCTGTGTTTCATCGTCAATATGAAGCTCCATGGGTTACAGTAAACACCCAGTGGTGCGTCGCAATCTAATACTGGCCTCTCAGGAAAGGCATTTATACAGACTGTTTGAGGCATTACTCCCCCTGGACGTAAGTCGGCATTGTGCCTACTATATTCACCCCAATGCAATTTCTGTGTTTCATTCTCAATATGAAGCTCCAAGGGTTACAGTAAACACCCAGTGGTGCGTCGCAATCTAATACTGACCTCACAGTAATGGCACATATACAGACTGTTTGAAGCCTTGCTCGCCCTGGACGTAAGTCGGCATTGTGCCTACTATATTCAATCCTGATGCAATTTCTGTGTTTCATCGTCAATATGAATCTCCAAGGGTTACAGTAAACACCCAGTGGTGCGTCGCAATCTAATACTGGCCTCTCAGTAACGGCACATATACAGACTGTTTGAAGCATTACTCCCCCTTCACGTAAGTCGGCATTGTGCCTACTATATTCAATCCCGATGCAATTTCTGTGTTTCATCGTCAATATGAAGCTCCAAGGGTTACAGTAAACACCAAGTGGTGCGTCGCAATCTAATACTGGCCTCTCAGTAACGGCACAAATACAGACTGTTTGAAGCATTACTCTCCCTGGACGTAAGTCAGCATTGTGCCTACTATATTCAATCTCGATGCAATTTCTGTGTTTCATCGTCAATATGAAGCTCCAAGGGTTACAGTAAACTCCCAGTGGTTCGTCGCAGTCTAATACTGGCCTCTCAGGAAAGGCACGTATACAGACTGTTTGAAGCATTGCTCCCCCTGGACGTAAGTCGGCATTGTGCCTACTATATTCAATCCCGATGCAATTTCTGTGTTTCATCGACAATATGAAGCTCCAAGGGTTACAGTAAACACCCAGTGGTGCGTCGCAATCTAATACTGGCCTCTCTGTAACGGCACGTATACAGACTGTTTGAAGCATTGCTCCCCCTGGACGTAAGTTGGCATTGTGCCTACTATATTCAAGCCCGATGCAATTTCTGTGTTTTATCGTCAATATGAAGCTCCGAGGGTTACAGTAAACACCCAGTGCTGCGTCGCAGTCTAATACTGGCCTCTCAGGAGTGGCACGTATACAGATTGTTTGAAGCATTACTCCCCCTGGACGTAAGTCGGCATTGTGCCTACTATATTCAATCCCAATGCAATTTCTGTGTTTCATCGTCAATATGAAGCTCCAGGGGTTACAGTTCAAGCCCAGTGGTGCGTCGCAATCTAATACTGGAATCTCAGGAAAGGCACGTATACAACTGTATGAAACATTGCTCCCCCTATACGTAAGTCGGCATTGTGCCTACTATATTCAATCCCGATGCAATTTCTGTGTTTCATCGTCAGTATGAAGATACAAGGGTTACAGTAAACACCCAGTGGTGCGTCGCAATCTAATACTGGCCTCTGAGTAACGGCACGTATACAGACTGTTTGAAGCATTGCTCCCCCTGGACGTAAGTCGGCATTCTGCCTACTATATTCAATCTCGATGCAATTTCTGTGTTTCATCGTCAATATGAAGCTCCAAGGGTTACAGTTAACACCCAGTGGTGCGTCGCAGTCTAATACTGGCCTCTCAGTAACGGCACGTATACAGACTGTTTGAAGCATTGCTCCCCCTGGACTTAAGTCGGCATTGTGCCTACCATATTCAATCCCGATGCAATTTCTGTGTTTCATCGTCAATATGAAGCTCCAAGGGTTACAGTAAACACCCAGTGGTGCGTCGTAATCTAATACTGGCCTCTCAGTAACGGCACGTATACAGACTGTTTGAAGCATTGCTCCCCCTGGACGTAAGTCGGCATGGTGCCTACTATATTCATTCCCGATGCTACTTCTTTGTTTCATCGTCAATATGAAGCTCCAAGGTTTACAGTAAAGGCCCAGTGGTGCGTCGCAATCCAATACTGGCCTCTGAGTAACGGCACGTATACAGAATGTTTGAAGCATTGCTCCCCCTGGAGGTAAGTCGGCATTGTGCCTACTATATTCAATCCCGATGCAATTTCTGTGTTTCATCGTCAATATGAAGCTCCAAGGGTTACAGTAAACACCCAGTAGTGCGTCACAATCTAATACTGGCCTCTCAGGAAAGGCACATATACAGACTGTTTGAAGCATTGCTCCCCCTCGACGTAAGTCGGCATTGTGCCTACCATATTCAATCCCGATGAAATTTCTGTGTTTCATCTTCAATTTGAAGCTCCAAGGGCTAGAGTAAACACCCAGTGGTGCCTCGCAATCTAATACTGGCCTCTGAGTAACGGCACGTATACAGACTGTTTGAAGCATTGCTCCCCCTTGACGTAAGTCGGCATTCTGCCTACTATATTCAATCCCGATGCAATTTCTGTGTTTCATCGTCAATATGAAGCTCCAAGGGTTACAGTAAACACCCAGTGGTGCGTCGCAATCTAATACTGGCCTCTCAGGAAAGGCACGTATACAGACTGTTTGAAGCATTGCTCCCCCTGGATGTAAATCGGCATTGTGCCTACTATATTCAATCCCGATGCAATTTCTGTGTATCATCGTCAATATGAAGCTCCAAGGGTTACAGTAAACACCCAGTGATGCGTCGCAATCTAATACTGGTCTCTCAGTAACGGCACATATACAGACTGTTTGAAGCATTACTCCCCCTGGACGTAAGTCGGCATTGTGCCTACTATATTCGATCCCGATGCAATTTCTGTGTTTCTTCGTCAATATGAAGCTCCAAGGGTTACAGTAAACACCCAGTAGTGCGTCGCAATCGAATACTGGCTTTTCTGTAACGGCACGTACACAGACTGTTTGAAGCATTGCTCCCCCTGGACGTAAGTCGGCATTGTGCCTACTATATTCAATCCCGTTGCAATATCTGTGTTTCATCGTCAATATGAAGCTCCAAGGGTTACAGTAAACACCCAGTGGTGCGTCGCAATCTAATACTGGCCTCTCTGTAACGGCACGTATACAGACTGTTTGAAGCATTGCTCCCCCTGGACGTAAGTCGGCATTGTGCCTACTATATTCAATCCCGATGCAATTTCTGTGTTTCATCGTCAATATGAAGCTCCAGGGGTTACAGTAAACACCCAGTTGTGCGTCGCAATTTAATACTGGAATCTCAGGAAAGGCACGTATACAACTGTATGAAGCATTGCTCCCCCTCTACGTAAGTCGGCATTGTGCCTACTATATTCAATCCCGATGCAATTTCTGTGTTTCATCGTCAGTATGAAGATCCAAGGGTTACAGTAAACAGCCAGTGGTGCGTCGCAATCTAATACTGGTCTCTCAGTAACGGCACATATACAGACTGTTTGAAGCATTACTCCCCTCGGACGTAAGTCGGCATTGTGCCTACTATATTCAATCCCGATGCAATTTCTGTGTTTCATCGTCAATATGAAGCTCCAAGGGTTACAGTAAACACCCAGTGGTGCGTCGCAATCTAATACTGGCCTCTCTGTAACGGCACGTATACAGACTGTTTGAAGCATTGCTCCCCCTGGACGTAAGTCGGCATTGTGCCTACTATATTCAATCCCGATGCAATTTCTGTGTTTCATCGTCAATATGAAGCTCCAGGGGTTACAGTAAAAGCCCAGTGGTGCGTCGCAATCTAATACTGGAATCTCAGGAAAGGCACGTATACAACTGTATGAAGCATTGCTCCCCCTATTCGTAAGTCGGTATTGTGCCTACTATATTCAATCCCGATGCAATTTCTGTGTTTCATCGTCAATATGAAGCTCCAAGGGTTACAGTAAACAGCCAGTGCTGCGTCGCAATATAATACTGGCCTCTCAGGAAAGGCACGTATACAGACAGTTTGAAGCTTTGCTCCCCCTGGACGTAAGTCGGCATTGTACCTACTATATTCAATCCCGATGCAATTTCTGTGTTTCATCGTCAATATGAAGCTCCAAGGGTTACAGTAAACTCCCAGTGGTGCGTCGCAATCTAATACTGGCCTCTCAGTAACGGCACATATACAGACTGTTTGAAGCATTACTCCCCCTGGACGTAAGTCAGCATTGTGCCTACTATATTCAATCTCGATGCAATTTCTGTGTTTCATCGTCAATATGAAGCTCCAAGGGTTACAGTAAACTCCCAGTTGTTCGTCGCAGTCTAATACTGGCCTCTCAGGAAAGGCACGTATACAGACTGTTTGAAGCATTGCTCCCCCTGGACGTAAGTCGGCATTGTGCCAACTATATTCAATCCCGATGCAATTTCTGTCTTTCAACGTCAATATGAAGCTCCAAGGGTTACAGTAAACACCCAGTGGTGCGTCGCAATCTAATACTGGCATCTCAGGAAAGGCACTTATACAGACTGTTTGAAGCATTACTCCCCCTGGACGTAAGTCGGCATTGTGCCTACTATATTCACCCCGATGCACTTTCTGTGTTTCATTCTCAATATCAAGCTCCAAGGGTTACAGTAAACACCCAGTGGTGCGTCGCAATCTGATACTGACCTCACAGTAACGGCACGTATACAAACTGTTTGAAGCATTGCTCCCCCTGGATGTAAGTCGGCATTGTGCCTACTATATTCAATCCCGATGCAATTTCTGTGTTTCATCGTCAATATGAAGCTCCAAGGGTTACAGTAAACACCCAGTGGTGCGTCGCAATCTAATACTGGTCTCTCAGTAACGGCACATATACAGACTGTTTGAAGCATTACTCCCCCTGGACGTAAGTCGGCATTGTGCCTACTATATTCAATCCCGATGCGATTTCTGTGTTTCATCGTCAATTTGAAGCTCCAAGGGTTACAGTAAACACCCAGTGGTGCGTCGCAATCTAATACTGGCTTTTCTGTAACGGCACGTACACAGACTGTTTGAAGCATTGCTCCCCCTGGACGTAAGTCGGCATTGTGCCTACTATATTCAATCCCGATGCAATTTCTGTGTTTCATCGTCAATATGAAGCTCCAAGGGTTACAATAAACACCCAGTGGTGCGTCGCAGACTAATACTGGCCTCTGAGGAAAGGCACGTATACAGATTGTTTGAAGCATTACTCCCCCTGGACGTAAGTCGGCATTGTGCCTACTATATTCAATCCCAATGCAATTTCTGTGTTTCATCGTCAGTATGAAGATCCAAGGGTTACAGTAAACACCCAGTGGTGCGTCGCGATCTAATACTGGCCTCTCAGTAACGGCACATATACAGACTGTTTGAAGCATTACTCCCCCTGGACGTAAGTCGGCATTGTGCCTACTACATTCAATCCCGATGCAATTTCTGTGTTTCATCGTCAATATGAAGCTCCAAGGGTTACAGTAAACACCCAGTGGTGCGTCGCAATGTAATACTGGCTTTTCTGTAACGGCACGTACACAGACTGTTTGAAGCATTGCTCCCCCTGGACGTAGGTCGCCATTGTGCCTACTATATTCAATCCCGATGCAATTTCTGTGTTTCATCGTCAATATGAAACTCCAAGGGTTACAGTAAACACCCAGTGGTGCGTCGCAGTCTAATACTGGCCTCTCAGGAAAGGCACGTATATAGATTGTTTGAAGCATTGCTCCCCCTGGACGTAAGTCGGCATTGTGCCTACTATATTCAATCCCGATGCAATTTCTGTCTTTCATCGTCAATATGATGCTCCAAGGGTTACAGTAAACACCCAGTGGTGCGTCGCAATCTAATACTGGCATCTCAGGAAAGGCACGTATACAGACTGTTTGAAGCATTACTCCCCCTGGACGTAAGTCGGCATTGTGCCTACTATATTCACCCCGATGCAATTTCTGTCTTTCATCGTCAATATGATGCTCCAAGGGTTACAGTAAACACCCAGTGGTGCGTCGCAATCTAATACTGGCATCTCAGGAAAGGCACGTATACAGACTGTTTGAAGCATTACTCCCCCTGGACGTAAGTCGGCATTGTGCCTACTATATTCACCCCGATGCAATTTCTGTGTTTCATTCTCAATATCAAGCTCCAAGGGTTACAGTAAACACCCAGTGGTGTGTCGCAATCTAATACTGACCTCACAGTAACGGCACGTATACAGACTGTTTGAAGCATTGCTCCCCCTGGTTGTAAGTCGGCATTGTGCCTACTATATTCAATCCCGATGCAATTTCTGTGTTTCATCGTCAATATGAAGCTCCAAGCGTTACAGTAAACACACAGTGGTGCGTCGCAATCTAATACTGGTCTCTCAGTAACGGCACGTATACAGACTGTTTGAAGCATTACTCCCCCTAGACGTAAGTCAGCATTGTTCCTACTATATTCAACCCCGATGCAATTTCTGTGTTTCATCGTCAATATGAAGCTCCAAGGGTTACAGTAAACACCCAGTGGTGCGTCGCAATCTAATACTGGCTTTTCTGTAACGGCACGTACACAGACTGTTTGAAGCATTGCTCCCCCTGGACGTAAGTCGGCATTGTGCCTACTACATTCAATCCCGATGCAATTTCTGTGTTTCATCGTCAATATGAAGCTCCAAGGGTTACAGTAAACACCCAGTGGTGCGTCGCAATGTAATACTGGCTTTTCTGTAACGGCACGTACACAGACTGTTTGAAGCATTGCTCCCCCTGGACGTAGGTCGCCATTGTGCCTACTATATTCAATCCCGATGCAATTTCTGTGTTTCATCGTCAATATGAAACTCCAAGGGTTACAGTAAACACCCAGTGGTGCGTCGCAGTCTAATACTGGCCTCTCAGGAAAGGCACGTATATAGATTGTTTGAAGCATTACTCCCCCTGGACGTAAGTCGGCATTGTGCCTACTATATTCAATCCCGAAGCAATTTCTGTGTTTCATCGTCAATATGAAGCTCCAGGGGTTACAGTAAACACCCAGTGGTGCGTCGCAATTTAATACTGGAATCTCAGGAAAGGCACGTATACAACTGTATGAAGCATTGCTCCCCTTCTACGTAAGTCGGCATTGTGCCTACTATATTCAATCCCGATGCAATTTCTGTGTTTCATCGTCAGTATGAAGATCCAAGGGTTACAGTAAACACCTAGTGGTGCGTCGCAATCTAATACTGGCCTCTCAGTAACAGCACATATACAGACTGTTTGAAGCATTACTCCCCCTGGACGTAAGTCGACATTGTGCCTACTATATTCAATCACGATGCAATTTCTGTGTTTCATCGTCAATATGAAGCACCAAGGGTTACAGTAAACACCCAGTGGTGCGTCGCAATCTAATACTGGCATCTCAGGAAAGGCACGTATACAGACTGTTTGAAGCATTGCTCCCCCTGGACGTAAGTCGGCATTGTGCCTACTATATTCAATCCCGATGCAATTTCTGTCTTTCATCGTCAATATGATGCTCCAAGGGTTACAGTAAACACCCAGTGGTGCGTCGCAATCTAATAATGGCATCTCAGGAAAGGCACGTATACAGACTGTTTGAAGCATTACTCCCCCTGGACGTAAGTCGGCATTGTGCCTACTATATTCACCCCGATGCAATTTCTGTGTTTCATTCTCAATATCAAGCTCCAAGGGTTACAGTAAACACCCAGTGGTGTGTCGCAATCTAATACTGACCTCACAGTAACGGCACATATACAGACTGTTTGAAGCATTGCTCCCCCTGGTTGTAAGTCGGCATTGTGCCTACTATATTCAATCCCGATGCAATTTCTGTGTTTCATCGTCAATATGAAGCTCCAAGCGTTACAGTAAACACACAGTGGTGCGTCGCAATCTAATACTGGTCTCTCAGTAACGGCACGTATACAGACTGTTTGAAGCATTGCTCCCCCTGGACGTAAGTCGGCATTGTGCCTACTATATTCAACCCCGATGCAATTTCTGTGTTTCATCGTCAATATGAAGCTCCAAGGGTTACAGTAAACACCCAGTGGTGCGTCGCAATCTAATACTGGCTTTTCTGTAACGGCACGTACACAGACTGTTTGAAGCATTGCTCCCCCTGGACGTAAGTCGGCATTGTGCCTACTATATTCAATCCCGATGCAATTTCGGTGTTTCATCGTCAATATGAAACTCCAAGGGTTACAGTAAACACCCAGTGGTGCGTCGCAGTCTAATACTGGCCTCTCAGGAAAGGCACGTATACAGATTGTTTGAAGCATTACTCCCCCTGGACGTAAGTCGGCATTGTGCCTACTATATTCAATCCCGAAGCAATTTCTGTGTTTCATCGTCAATATGAAGCTCCAGGGGTTTCAGTAAACACCCAGTGGTGCGTCGCAATTTAATACTGGAATCTCAGGAAAGGCACGTATACAACTGTATGAAGCATTGCTCCCCCTCTACGTAAGTCGGCATTGTGCCTACTATATTCAATCCCGATGCAATTTCTGTGTTTCATCGTCTTTATGAAGATCCAAGGGTTACTGTAAACACCCAGTGGTGCGTCGCAATCTAATACTGGCCTCTCAGTAACGGCACATATACAGACTGTTTGAAGATTACTCCCCCTGGACGTAAGTCTGCATTGTGCCTACTATATTCAATCACGATGCAATTTCTGTGTTTCATCGTCAATATGAAGCTCCAAGGGTTACAGTAAACACCCAGTGGTGCGTCGCAATTTAATACTGGCCTCTCAGTAACGGCACATATACAGACTGTTTGAAGCATTGCTCCCCCTGGACGTAAGTGGGCTTTGTGCCTACTATATTCAATCCCAATGCAATTTCTGTGTTTCATCGTCAATATGAAGCTCCAAGGGTTACAGTAAACAGCCAGTGCTGCGTCGCAATATAATACTGGCCTCTCAGGAAAGGCACGTATACAGACAGTTTGAAGCTTTGCTCCCCCTGGACGTAAGTCGGCATTGTACCTACTATATTCAATCCCGATGCAATTTCTGTGTTTCATCGTCAATATAAAGCTTCAAGGGTTACAGTAAACTCCCAGTGGTGCGTCGCAATCTAATACTGGCCTCTCAGTTACGGCACATATACAGACTGTTTGAAGCATTACTCCCCCTGGACGTAAGTCACCATTGTGCCTACTATATTCAATCTCGATGCAATTTCTGTGTTTCATCGTCAATATGAAGCTCCAAGGGTTACAGTAAACTCCCAGTTGTTCGTCGCAATCTAATACTGGCCTCTCAGGAAAGGCACGTATACAGACTGTTTGAAGCATTGCTCCCCCTGGACGTAAGTCGGCATTGTGCCTACTATATTCAATCCCGATGCAATTTCTGTCTTTCATCGTCAATATGAAGCTCCAAGGGTTACAGTAAACACCCAGTGGTGCGTCGCAATCTAATACTGGCCTCTCAGTAACGGCACATATACAGAATGTTTGAAGCATTCCTCCCCCTGGACGTAAGTCGGCCTTCGGCCTACCATATTCAATCCCGATGCAATTTCTGTGTTTCATCGTCAATATGAAGCTCCAAGGGTTACAGTAAACACCCAGTGGTGCGTCGCAATCTAATACTGGCCTCTCAGGAAAGGCACGTATACAGACTCTTTGAAGCATTGCTCCCCCTGGATGTAAATCGGCATTGTGCCTACTATATTCAATCCCGATGCAATTTCTATGTTTCATCGTCAATATGAACCTCCAAGGGTTACAGTAAACACCCAGTGATGCGTCGCAATCTAATACTGGTCTCTCAGTGACGGCACATATACAGACTGTTTGAAGCATTACTCCCCCTGGACGTAAGTCGGCATTGTGCCTACTATATTCGATCCCGAAGCAATTTCTGTGTTTCTTCGTCAATATGAAGCTCCAGGGGTTACAGTAAACACACAGTAGTGCGTCGCAATCGAATACTGGCTTTTCTGTAACGGCACGTACACAGACTGTTTGAAGCATTGCTCCCCCTGGACGTAAGTCGGCATTGTGCCTACTATATTCAATCCCGATGCAATTTCTGTGTTTCATCGTCAATATGAAGCTCCAAGGGTTACAGTGAACACCCAGTGGTGCGTCGCAGTCTAATACTGGCCTCTGAGGAAAGGCACGTATACAGATTGTTTGAAGCATTACTCCCCCTGGACGTAAGTCGGCATTGTGCCTACTATATTCAATCCCGAAACAATTTCTGTGTTTCATCGTCAATATGAAGCTCCAGGGGTTACAGTAAACACCCAGTTGTGCGTCGCAATTTAATACCGGAATCTCAGGAAAGGCACGTATACAACTGTATGAAGCATTGCTCCCCCTCTACGTAAGTCGGCATTGTGCCTACCATATTCAATCCCGATGCAATTTCTGTGTTTCATCGTCAGTATGAAGATCGAAGGGTTACAGTAAACACCCAGTGGTGCGTCGCGATCTAATACTGGCCTCTCAGTAACGGCACATATACAGACTGTTTGAAGCATTACTCCCCCTGGACGTAAGTCGGCATTGTGCCTACTATATTCAATCCCGATGCAATTTCTGTGTTTCATCGTCAATATGAAGCTCCAAGGGTTACAGTAAACACCCAGTGGTGCGTCGCAATCTAATACTGGCTTTTCTGTAACGGCACGTACACAGACTGTTTGAAGCATTGCTCCCCCTGGACGTAAGTCGGCATTGTGCCTACTATATTCAATCCCGATGCAATTTCTGTGTTTCATCGTCAATATTAAACTCCAAGGGTTACAGTAAACACCCAGTGGTGCGTCGCAGTCTAATACTGGCCTCTGAGGAAAGGCACGTATACAGATTGTTTGAAGCATTACTCCCCCTGGACGTAAGTCGGCATTGTGCCTACTATATTCAATCCCGAAGCAATTTCTGTGTTTCGTCGTCAATATGAAGCTCCAGGGGTTACAGTAAACACCCTGTGGTGCGTCGCAATTTAATACTGGAATCTCAGGAAAGGCACGTATACAACTGTATGAAGCATTGCTCCCCCTCTACGTAAGTCGGCATTGTGCCTACTATATTCAATCCCGATGCAATTTCTGTGTTTCATCGTCAGTATGAAGATCCAAGGGTTACAGTAAACACCCAGTGGTGCGTCGCAATCTAATACTGGCCTCTCAGTAACAGCACATATACAGACTGTTTGAAGCATTACTCCCCCTGGACGTAAGTCGACATTGTGCCTACTACATTCAATCACGATGCAATTTCTGTGTTTCATCGTCAATATGAAGCACCAAGGGTTACAGTAAACACCCAGTGGTGCGAAGCAATCTAATACTGGCATCTCAGGAAAGGCACGTATACAGACTGTTTGAAGCATTGCTCCCCCTGGACGTAAGTCGGCATTGTGCCCACTATATTCAATCCCGATGCAATTTCTGTCTTTCATCGTCAATATGATGCTCCAAGCGTTACAGTAAACACCCAGAGGTTCGTCGCAATCTAATACTGGCATCTCAGGAAAGGCACGTATACAGACTGTTTGAAGCATTACTCCCCCTGGACGTAAGTCGGCATTGTGCCTACTATTTTCACCCCGATGCAATTTCTGTGTTTCATTCTCAATATCAAGCTCCAAGGGTTACAGTAAACACCCAGTGGTGCGTCGCAATCTAAAACTGACCTCACAGTAACGGCACGTATACAGACTGTTTGAAGCATTGCTCCCCCTGGTTGTAAGTCGGCATTGTGCCTACTATATTCAATCCCGATGCAATTTCTGTGTTTCATCGTCAATATGAAGCTCCAAGGGTTATAGTAAACACCCAGTGGTGCGTCGCAATCTAATACTGGTCTCTCAGTAACGGCACGTATACAGACTGTTTGAAGCATTACTCCCCCTAGACGTAAGTCGGCATTGTTCCTACTATATTCAATCCCGATGCAATTTCTGTGTTTCATCGTCAATATGAAGCTCCAAGGGTTACAGTGAACACCCAGTGGTGCGTCGCAGTCTAATACTGGCCTCTGAGGAAAGGCACGTATACAGATTGTTTGAAGCATTACTCCCCCTGGACGTAAGTCGGCATTGTGCCTACTATATTCAATCCCGAAACAATTTCTGTGTTTCATCGTCAATATGAAGCTCCAGGGGTTACAGTAAACACCCAGTGGTGCGTCGCGATCTAATACTGGCCTCTCAGTAACGGCACATATACAGACTGTTTGAAGCATTACTCCCCCTGGACGTAAGTCGGCATTGTGCCTACTATATTCAATCCCGATGCAATTTCTGTGTTTCATCGTCAATATGAAGCTCCAAGGGTTACAGTAAACACCCAGTGGTGCGTCGCAATCTAATACTGGCTTTTCTGTAACGGCACGTACACAGACTGTTTGAAGCATTGCTCCCCCTGGACGTAGGTCGGCATTGTGCCTACTATATTCAATCCCGATGCAATTTCTGTGTTTCATCGTCAATATTAAACTCCAAGGGTTACAGTAGACACCCAGTGGTGCGTCGCAGTCTAATACTGGCCTCTGAGGAAAGGCACGTATACAGATTGTTTGAAGCATTACTCCCCCTGGACGTAAGTCGGCATTGTGCCTACTATATTCAATCCCGAAGCAATTTCTGTGTTTCGTCGTCAATATGAAGCTCCAGGGGTTACGGTAAACACCCAGTGGTGCGTCGCAATTTAATACTGGAATCTCAGGAAAGGCACGTATACAACTGTATGAAGCATTGCTCCCCCTCTACGTAAGTCGGCATTGTGCCTACTATATTCAATCCCGATGCAATTTCTGTGTTTCATCGTCAGTATGATGATCCAAGGGTTACAGTAAACACCCAGTGGTGCGTCGCAATCTAATACTGGCCTCTCAGTAACAGCACATATACAGACTGTTTGAAGCATTACTCCCCCTGGACGTAAGTCGACATTGTGCCTACTACATTCAATCACGATGCAATTTCTGTGTTTCATCGTCAATATGAAGCACCAAGGGTTACAGTAAACACCCAGTGGTGCGAAGCAATCTAATACTGGCATCTCAGGAAAGGCACGTATACAGACTGTTTGAAGCATTGCTCCCCCTGGACGTAAGTCGGCATTGTGCCTACTATATTCAATCCCGATGCAATTTCTGTCTTTCATCGCCAATATGATGCTCCAAGGGTTACAGTAAACACCCAGTGGTGCGTCGCAATCTAATACTGGCATCTCAGGAAAGGCACGTATACAGACTGTTTGAAGCATTACTCCCCCTGGACGTAAGTCGGCATTGTGCCTACTATATTCACCCCGATGCAATTTCTGTGTTTCATTCTCAATATCAAGCGCCAAGGGTTACAGTAAACACCCAGTGGTGCGTCGCAATCTAATACTGACCTCACAGTAACGGCACGTATACAGACTGTTTGAAGCATTGCTCCCCCTGGTTGTAAGTCGGCATTGTGCCTACTATATTCAATCCCGATGCAATTTCTGTGTTTCATCGTCAGTATGAAGCTCCAAGGGTTATAGTAAACACCCAGTGGTGCGTCGCAAACTAATACTGGTCTCTCAGTAACGGCACGTATACAGACTGTTTGAAGCATTACTCCCCCTAGACGTAAGTCGGCATTGTTCCTACTATATTCAATCCCGATGCAATTTCTGTGTTTCATCGTCAATATGAAGCTCCAAGGGTTACAGTAAACACCCAGTGGTGCGTCGCAATCTAATACTGGCTTTTCTGTAACGGCACGTACACAGACTGTTTGAAGCATTGCTCCCCCTGGACGTAAGTCGGCATTGTGCCTACTATATTCAATCCCGATGCAATTTCGGTGTTTCATCGTCAATATGAAACTCCAAGGGTTACAGTAAACACCCAGTGGTGTGTCGCAGTCTAATACTGGCCTTTCAGGAAAGGCACGTATACAGATTGTTTGAAGCATTACTCCCCCTGGACGTAAGTCGGCATTGTGCCTACTATATTCAATCCCAAAGCAATTTCTGTGTTTCATCGTCAATATGAAGCTCCAGGGGTTACAGTAAACACCCAGTGGTGCGTCGCAATTTAATACTGGAATCTCAGGAAAGGCACGTATACAACTGTATGAAGCATTGCTCCCCCTCTACGTAAGTCGGCAGTGTGCCTACTATATTCAATCCCGATGCAATTTCTGTGTTTCATCGTCTTTATGAAGATCCAAGGGTTACAGTAAACACCCAGTGGTGCGTCGCAATCTAATACTGGCCTCTCAGTAACGGCACATATACAGACTGTTTGAAGCATTACTCCCCCTGGACGTAAGTCTGCATTGTGCCTACTATATTCAATCACGATGCAATTTCTGTGTTTCATCGTCAATATGAAGCTCCAAGGGTTACAGTAAACACCCAGTGGTGCGTCGCAATCTAATACTGGCCTCTCAGTAACGGCACATATACAGACTGTTTGAAGCATTGTTCCCCCTGGACGTAAGTGGGCTTTGTGCCTACTATATTCAATCCCGATGCAATTTCTGTGTTTCATCGTCAATATGAAGCTCCAAGGGTTACAGTAAACAGCCAGTGCTGCGTCGCAATATAATACTGGCCTCTCAGGAAAGGCACGTATACAGACAGTTTGAAGCTGTGCTCCCCCTGGACGTAAGTCGGCATTGTACCTACTATATTCAATCCCGATGCAATTTCTGTGTTTCATCGTCAATATAAAGCTTCAAGGGTTACAGTAAACTCCCAGTGGTGCGTCGCAATCTAATACTGGCCTCTCAGTAACGGCACATATACAGACTGTTTGCAGCATTACTCCCCCTGGACGTAAGTCACCATTGTGCCTACTATATTCAATCTCGATGCAATTTCTGTGTTTCATCGTCAATATGAAGCTCCAAGGGTTACAGTAAACTCCCAGTTGTTCGTCGCAATCTAATACTGGCCTCTCAGGAAAGGCACGTATACAGACTGTTTGAAGCATTGCTCCCCCTGGACGTAAGTCGGCATTGTGCCTACTATATTCAATCCCGATGCAATTTCTGTCTTTCATCGTCAATATGAAGCTCCAAGGGTTACAGTAAACACCCAGTGGTGCGTCGCAATCTAATACTGGCCTCTCAGTAACGGCACATATACAGACTGTTTGAAGCATTCCTCCCCCTGGACGTAAGTCGGCCTTCGGCCTACTATATTCAATCCCGATGCAATTTCTGTGTTTCATCGTCAATATGAAGCTCCAAGGGTTACAGTAAACACCCAGTGGTGCGTCGCAATCTAATACTGGCCTCTCAGGAAAGGCACGTATACAGACTGTTTGAAGGATTGCTCCCCCTGGATGTAAATCGGCATTGTGCCTACTATATTCAATCCCGATGCAATTTCTGTGTTTCATCGTCAATATGATGCTCCAAGGGTTACAGTAAACACCCAGTGATGCGTCGCAATCTAATACTGGTCTCTCAGTAACGGCACATATACAGACTGTTTGAAGCATTACTCCCCCTGGACGTAAGTCGGCATTGTGCCTACTATATTCGATCCCGATGCAATTTCTGTGTTTCTTCGTCAATATGAAGCTCCAAGGGTTACAGTAAACACCCAGTAGTGCGTCGCAATCGAATACTGGCTTTTCTGTAACGGCACGTACACAGACTGTTTGAAGCATTGCTCCCCCTGGACGTAAGCCGGCATTGTGCCTACTATATTCAATCCCGATGCAATTTCTGTGTTTCATCGTCAATATGAAGCTCCAAGGGTTACAGTAAACACCCAGTGGTGCGTCGCAGTCTAATACTGGCCTCTCAGGAAAGGCACGTATACAGATTGTTTGAATCATTACTCCCCCTGGACGTACGTCGGCATTGTGCCTACTATATTCAATCCCGAAGCAATTTCTGTGTTTCATCGTCAATATGAAGCTCCAGGGGTTACAGTAAACACCCAGTGGTGCGTCGCAATTTAATACTGGAATCTCAGGAAAGGCACGTATACAACTGTATGAAGCATTGCTCACCCTCTACGTAAGTCGGCATTGTGTCTACTATATTCAATCCCGATGCAATTTCTGTGTTTCATCGTTAGTATGAAGATCCAAGGGTTACAGTAAACACCCAGTGGTGCGTCGCAATCTAATACTGGCCTCTCAGTAACGGCACATATACAGACTGTTTGAAGCATTACTCCCCCTGGACGTAAGTCGGCATTGTGCCTACTATATTCAATCACGATGCAATTTCTGTGTTTCATCGTCAATATGAAGCTCCAAGGGTTACAGTAAACACCCAGTGGTGCGTCGCAATCTAATACTGGCCTCTGAGGAAAGGCACGTATACAGACTGTTCGAAGCATTGCTACCCCTGAACGAAACTCGGCATTGTACCTACTATATTCAATCCCGATGCAATTTCTGTGTTTCATCGTCAATATGAAGCTCCAAGGGTTATAGTAAACTCCCAGTGGTGCGTCGCAATCTAATACTGGCCTCTCAGTAACGGCACATATACAGACAGTTTGAAGCTTTGCTCCCCCTGGACGTAAGTCGGCATTGTGCCTACTATATTCAATCCCGATGCAATTTCTGTCTTTCATCGTCAATATGAAGCTCCAAGGGTTACAGTAAACATCCAGTGGTGCGTCGCAATCTAATACTGGCATCTCAGGAAAGGCACGTATACAGACTGTTTGAAGCATTACTCCCCCTGGACGTAAGTCGGCATTGTGCCTACTAGATTCACCCCGATGCAATTTCTGTGTTTCATTCTCAATATCAAGCTCCAAGGGTTACAGTAAACACCCAGTGGTGCGTCGCAATCTAATACTGACCTCACAGTAACGGCACGTATACAGACTGTTTGAAGCATTGCTCCCCCTGGATGTAAGTCGGCATTGTGCCTACTATATTCACCCCGATGCAATTTCTGTGTTTCATCGTCAATATGAAGCTCCAAGGGTTACAGTAAACACCCAGTGGTGCGTCGCAGTCTAATACTGGCCTCTCAGGAAAGGCACGTACACAGATTGTTTGAAGCATTACTCCCCCTGGACGTAAGTCGGCATTGTGCCTACTATATTCAATCCCGAAGCAATTTCTGTGTTTCATCGTCAATATGAAGCTCCAGGGGTTACAGTAAACACCCAGTTGTGCGTCGCAATTTAATACTGGAATCTCAGGAAAGGCACGTATACAACTGTATGAAGCATTGCTCCCCCTCTACGTAAGTCGGCATTGTGCCTACTATATTCAATCCCGATGCAATTTCTGTGTTTCATCGTCAGTATGAAGATCCAAGGGTTACAGTAAAAACCCAGTGGTGCGTCGCGATCTAATACTGGCCTCTCAGTAACGGCACATACACAGACTCTTTGAAGCATTACTCCCCCTGGACGTAAGTCGCCATTGTGCCTACTATATTCAATCACTATGCAATTTCTGTGTTGCATCGTCAATATGAAACTCCAAGGGTTACAGTAAACACCCAGTGGTGCGTCGCAATCTAATACTGGCCTCTCAGTAACGGCACCTATACAGACTGTTTGAAGCATTGCTCCCCCTGGACGTAAGTGGGCTTTGTGCCTACTATATTCAATCCCGATGCAATTTCTGAGTTTCATCGTCAATATGAAGCTACAAGGGTTACAGTAAACAGCCAGTGCTGCGTCGCAATATAATACTGGCCTCTCAGGAAAGGCACGTATACAGACAGTTTGAAGCTTTGCTCCCCCTGGACGTATGTCGGCATTGTACCTACTATATTCAATCCCGATGCAATTTCTGTGTTTCATCGTCAATATGAAGCTCCAAGGGTTACAGTAAACTCCCAGTGGTGCGTCGCAGTCTAATACTGGCCTCTCAGTAACGGCACATATACAGACTGTTTGAAGCATTACTCCCCCTGGATGTAAGTCAGCATTGTGCCTACTATATTCAATCTCGATGCAATTTCTGTGTTTCATCGTAAATATGAAGCTCCAAGGGTTACAGTAAACTCCCAGTTGTTCGTCGCAGTCTAATACTGGCCTCTCAGGAAAGGCACGTATACAGACTGTTTGAAGCATTGCTCCCCCTGGACGTAAGTCAGCATTGTGCCTACTATATTCAATCCCGATGCAATTTCTGTCTTTCATCGTCAATATGAAGCTCCAAGGGTTACAGTAAACACCCAGTGGTGCGACGCAATCTAATACTGGCTTTTCTGTAACGGCACGTACACAGACTGTTTGAAGCATTGCTCCCCCTGGACGTAAGTCGGCATTGTGCCTGCTATATTCAATCCCGATGCAATTTCTGTGTTTCATCGTCAATATGAAACTCCAAGGGTTACAGTAAACACCCAGTGGTGCGTCGCAGTCTAATACTGGCCTCTCAGGAAAGGCACGTATACAGATTGTATGAAGCATTACTCCCCCTGGACGTAAGTCGGCATTGTGCCTACTATATTCAATCCCGAAGCAATTTCTGTGTTTCATCGTCAATATGAAGCTCCAGGGGTTACAGTAAACACCCAGTGGTGCGTCGCAATTTAATACTGGAATCTCAGGAAAGGCACGTATACAACTGTATGAAGCATTGCTCCCCCTCTACGTAAGTCGGCATTGTGCCTACTATATTCAATCCCGATGCAATTTCTGTGTTTAATCGTCAGTATGAAGATCCAAGGGTTACAGTAAACACCCAGTGGTGCGTCGCAATCTAATACTGGCCTCTCAGTAACGACACATATACAGACTGTTTGAAGCATTACTCCCCCTGGACGTAAGTCGACATTGTGCCTACAATATTCAATCACGATGCAATTTCTGTGTTTCATCGTCAATATGAAGCGCCAAGGGTTACAGTAAACACCCAGTGGTGCGTCGCAATCTAATACTGGCATCTCAGGAAAGGCACGTATACAGACTGTTTGAAGCAATGATCCCCCTCTACGTAAGTCGGCATTGTGCCTACTATATTCAATCCCGATGCAATTTCTGTCTTTCATCGTCAATATGAAGCTCCAAGGGTTACAGTAAACACCCAGTGGTGCGTCGCAATCTAATACTGGCATCTCAGGAAAGGCACGTATACTGACTGTTTGAAGCATTACTCCCCCTGGACGTAAGTCGGCATTGTGCCTACTATATTCACCCCGATGCAATTTCTGTGTTTCCTTCTCAATATCAAGCTCCAAGGGTTACAGTAAACACCCAGTGGTGCGTCGCAATCAAATACTGACCCCACAGTAACGGCACGTATACAGACTGTTTGAAGCATTGCTCCCCCTGGTTGTAAGTCGGCATTGTGCCTACTATATTCAATCCCGATGCAATTTCTGTGTTTCATCGTCAATATGAAGCTCCAAGGGTTACAGTAAACACCCAGTGTTGCGTCGCAATCTAATACTGGTCTCTCAGTAACGGCACATATACAGACTGTTTGAAGCATTACTCCCCCTGGACGTAAGTCGGCATTGTGCCTACTATATTCAATCCCGATGCAATTTCTGTGTTTCATCGTCAATATGAAGCTCCAAGGGTTACAGTAAACACCCAGTGGTGCGTCGCAATCTAATACTGGCTTTTCTGTAACGGCACGTACACAGACTGTTTGAAGCATTGCTCCCCCTGGACGTAAGTCGGCATTGTGCCTACTATATTCAATCCCGATGCAATTTCGGTGTTTCATCGTCAATATGAAGCTCCAAGGGTTACAGTAAACACCCAGTGGTGCGTCGCAGTCTAATACTGGCCTCTCAGGAAAGGCACGTATACAGATTGTTTGAAGCATTACTCCCCCTGGATGTAAGTCGGCATTGTGCCTACTATATTCAATCCCGAAGCAATTTCTGTGTTTCATCGTCAATATGAAGCTCCAGGGGTTACAGTAAACACCCAGTGGTGCGTCGCAATTTAATACTGGAATCTCAGGAAAGGCACGTATACAACTGTATGAAGCATTGCTCCCCCTCTACGTAAGTCGGCATTGTGCCTACTATATTCAATCCCGATGCAATTTCTGTGTTTCATCGTCAGTATGAAGATCCAAGGGTAACAGTAAACACCCAGTGGTGCGTCGCAATCTAATACTGGCCTCTCAGTAACGGCACATATACAGACTGTTTGAAGCATTACTCCCCCTGGACGTAAGTCGGCATTGTGCCTACTATATTCAATCACGGTGCAATTTCTGTGTTTCATCGTCAATATGAAGTTCCAAATGTTACAGTAAACACCCAGTGGTGCGTCGCAATCTAATACTGGCCTCTCAGTAACGGCACATATACAGACTGTTTGAAGCATTGCTCCCCCTGGACGTAAGTGGGCTTTGTGCCTACTATATTCAATCCCGATGCAATTTCTGTGTTACATCGTCAATATGAAGCTCCAAGGGTTACAGTAAAGAGCCAGTGCTGCATCGCAATATAATACTGGCCTCTCAGGAAAGGCACGTATACAGTCAGTTTGAAGCTTCGCTCCCCCTGGACGTAAGTCGGCATTGTACCTACTATATTCAATCCCGATGCAATTTCTGTGTTTCATCGTCAATATGAAGCTCCAAGGGTTACAGTAAACTCCCAGTTGTTCGTCGCAATCTAATACTGGCCTCTCAGGAAAGGCACGTATACAGACTGTTTGAAGCATTGCTCCCCCTGGACGTAAGTCGGCATTGTGCCTACTATATTCAATCCCGATGCAATTTCTGTCTTTCATAGTCAATATGAAGCTCCAAGGGTTACAGTAAACACCCAGTGGTGCGTCGCAATCTAATACTGGCCTCTCAGTAACGGCACATATACAGACTGTTTGAAGCATTCCTCCCCCTGGACGTAAGTCGGCCTTCGGCCCACTATATTCAATCCCGATGCAATTTCTGTGTTTCATCGTCAATATGAAGCTCCAAGGGTTACAGTAAACACCCAGTAGTGCGTCGCAATCTAATACTGGCTTTTCTGTAACGGCACGTACACAGACTGTTTGAAGCATTGCTCCCCCTGGACGTAAGTCGGCATTGTGCCTACTATATTCAATCCCGATGCAATTTCTGTGTTTCATCGTCAATATGAAGCTCCAAGGGTTACAGTAAACACCCAGTGGTGCGTCGCAATTTAATACTGGCCTCTCAGGAAAGGCACGTATACAGATTGTTTGAAGTATTACTCCCCTTGGACGTAAGTCGGCATTGTGCCTACTATATTCAATCCCGAAGCAATTTCTGTGTTTCATCGTCAATATGAAGCTCCAGGGGTTACAGTAAACACCCAGTGGTGCGTCGCAATTTAATACTGGCCTCTCACGAAAGGCACGTATACAGATTGTTTGAAGCATTACTCCCCCTGGACGTAAGTCGGCATTGTGCCTACTATATTCAATCCCGATGCAATTTCTGTGTTTCATCGTCAATATGAAGCTCCAGGGGTTACAGTAAACACCCAGTGGTGCGTCGCAATTTAATACTGGCCTCTCACGAAAGGCACGTATACAGATTGTTTGAAGCATTACTCCCCCTGGACGTAAGTCGGCATTGTGCCTACTATATTCAATCCCGATGCAATTTCTGTGTTTCATCGTTAGTATGAAGATCCAAGGGTTACAGTAAACACCCAGTGGTGCGTCGCAATCGAATATTGGCCTCTCAGTTACGGCACATATACAGACTGTTTGAAGCATTACTCACCCTGGACGTAAGTCGGCATTGTGCCTACTATATTCAATCACGATGCAATTTCTGTGTTTCATCGTCAATATGAAGCTCCAAGGGTTACAGTAAACACCCAGTGGTGCGTCGCAATCTAATACTGGCCTCTCAGTAACGGCACATATACAGACTGATTGAAGCATTGCTCCCCCTGGACGTAAGTGGGCTTTGTGCCTACTATATTCAATCCCGATGCAATTTCTGTGTTTCATCGTCAATATGAATTTCCAAGGGTTACAGTAAACACCCAGTGGTGCGTCGCAGTCTAATACTGGCCTCTCAGGAAAGGCACGTATACAGATTGTTTGAAGCATTACTCCCCCTGGATGTAAGTCGGCATTGTGCCTACTATATTCAATCCCGAAGCAATTTCTGTGTTTCATCGTCAATATGAAGCTCCAGGGGTTACAGTAAACACCCAGTGGTGCGTCGCAATTTAATACTGGAATATCAGGAAAGGCACGTATACAACTGTATGAAGCATTGCTCCCCCTCTACGTAAGTCGGCATTGTGCCTACTATATTCAATCCCGATGCAATTTCTGTGTTTCATCGTCAGTATGAAGATCCAAGGGTTACAGTAAACACCCAGTGGTGCGTCGCAATCTAATACTGGCCTCTCAGTAACGGCACATATACAGACTGTTTGAAGCATTACTCCCCCTGGACGTAAGTCGGCATTGTGCCTACTATATTCAATCACGGTGCAATTTCTGTGTTTCATCGTCAATATGAAGTTCCAAATGTTACAGTAAACACCCAGTGGTGCGTCGCAATCTAATACTGGCCTCTCAGTAACGGCACATATACAGACTGTTTGAAGCATTGCTCCCCCTGGACGTAAGTGGGCTTTGTGCCTACTATATTCAATCCCGATGCAATTTCTGTGTTACATCGTCAATATGAAGCTCCAAGGGTTACAGTAAAGAGCCAGTGCTGCATCGCAATATAATACTGGCCTCTCAGGAAAGGCACGTATACAGTCAGTTTGAAGCTTCGCTCCCCCTGGACGTAAGTCGGCATTGTACTTACTATATTCAATCCCGATGCAATTTCTGTGTTTCATCGTCAATATGAAGCTTCAAGGGTTACAGTAAACTCCCAGTGGTGCGTCGCAATCTAATACTGGCCTCTCAGTAACGGCACATATACAGACTGTTTGAAGCATTACTCCCCCTGGACGTAAGTCACCATTGTGCCTACTATATTCAATCTCGATGCAATTTCTGTGTTTCATCGTCAATATGAAGCTCCAAGGGTTACAGTAAACTCCCAGTTGTTCGTCGCAATCTAATACTGGCCTCTCAGGAAAGGCACGTATACAGACTGTTTGAAGCATTGCTCCCCCTGGACGTAAGTCGGCATTGTGCCTACTATATTCAATCCCGATGCAATTTCTGTCTTTCATAGTCAATATGAAGCTCCAAGGGTTACAGTAAACACCCAGTGGTGCGTCGCAATCTAATACTGGCCTCTCAGTAACGGCACATATACAGACTTTTTGAAGCATTCCTCCCCCTGGACGTAAGTCGGCCTTCGGCCCACTATATTCAATGCCGATGCAATTTCTGTGTTTCATCGTCAATATGAAGCTCCAAGGGTTACAGTAAACACCCAGTAGTGCGTCGCAATCTAATACTGGCTTTTCTGTAACGGCACGTACACAGACTGTTTGAAGCATTGCTCCCCCTGGACGTAAGTCGGCATTGTGCCTACTATATTCAATCCCGATGCAATTTCTGTGTTTCATCGTCAATATGAAGCTCCAAGGGTTACAGTAAACACCCAGTGGTGCGTCGCAGTCTAATACTGGCCTCTCAGGAAAGGCACGTATACAGATTGTTTGAAGCATTACTCCCCCTGGACGTAAGTCGGCATTGTGCCTACTATCTTCAATCCCGAAGCAATTTCTGTGTTTCATCGTCAATATGAAGCTCCAGGGGTTACAGTAAACACCCAGTGGTGCGTCGCAATTTAATACTGGCCTCTCAGGAAAGGCACGTATACAGATTGTTTGAAGCATTACTCCCCCTGGACGTAAGTCGGCATTGTGCCTACTATATTCAATCCCGAAGCAATTTCTGTGTTTCATCGTCAATATGAAGCTCCAGGGGTTACAGTAAACACCCAGTGGTGCGTCGCAATTTAATACTGGCCTCTCACGAAAGGCACGTATACAGATTGTTTGAAGCATTACTCCCCCTGGACGTAAGTCGGCATTGTGCCTACTATATTCAATCCCGATGCAATTTCTGTGTTTCATCGTTAGTATGAAGATCCAAGGGTTACAGTAAACACCCAGTGGTGCGTCGCAATCTAATATTGGCCTCTCAGTTACGGCACATATACAGACTGTTTGAAGCATTACTCACCCTGGACGTAAGTCGGCATTGTGCCTACTATATTCAATCACGATGCAATTTCTGTGTTTCATCGTCAATATGAAGCTCCAAGGGTTACAGTAAACACCCAGTGGTGCGTCGCAATCTAATACTGGCCTCTCAGTAACGGCACATATATAGACTGATTGAAGCATTGCTCCCCCTGGACGTAAGTGGGCTTTGTGCCTACTATATTCAATCCCGATGCAATTTCTGTGTTTCATCGTCAATATGAATTTCCAAGGGTTACAGTAAACACCCAGTGGTGCGTCGAAATCTAATACTGGCCTCTCAGGAAAGGCACGTATACAGACTGTTTGACGCATTGCTCCCCCTGGACGTAAGACGCCATTGTGCCTACTATATTCAATCCCGATGCAATTTTTGTGTTTCATCGTCAATATGAAGCTCCAAGGGTTACAGTAAACACCCAGTGGTGCGTCGCAATCTAATACTGGCCTCTCAGGAAAGGCACGTATACAGACTGTTTGAAGCATTGCTCCCCCTGGACGTAAGTCCGCATTGTACCTACTATATTCAATCCCGATGCAATTTCTGTGTTTCATCGTCAATATGAATCTCCAAGGGTTACAGTAAACTCCCAGTGGTGCATCGCAATCTAATACTGGCCTTTCAGTAATGGCACATATACAGACTGTTTGAAGCATTACACCCCCTGGACGTAATTCAGCATTGTACCTACTATATTCAATCTCGATGCATTTTCTGTGTTTCATCGTCAATATGAAGCTCCAAGGGTTACAGTAAACTCCCAGTGGTTCGTCGCAGTCTAATACTGGCCTCTCAGGAAAGGCACGTATACAGACTGTTTGAAGCATTGCTCCCCCTGGACGTAAGTCGGCATTGTGCCTACTATATTCAATCCCGATGCAATTTCTGTGTTTCATCGTCAATATGAAGCTCCAAGGGATACAGTAAACACCCAGTGGTGCGTCGCAATCTAATACTGGCCTCTCAGTAACGGCACATATACAGACTGTATGAAGCATTACGCCCCCTGGACGTAAGTCGTCATTGTGCCTACTATATTCAATCCCGATGATATTTCTGTGTTTCATCGTCAATATGATGCTCCAAGGGTTACAGTAAACACCCAGTGATGCGTCGCAATCTAATACTGGCCTCTCTGTAACGGCACGTATACAGACTGTTTGAAGCATTGCTCCCCCTGGACGTAAGTCGGCATTGTGCCTACTATATTCAATCCCGATGCAATTTCTGTGTTTCGTCGTCAATATGAAGCTCCAAGGGTTACAGTAAACACCCAGTGGTGCGTCGCAATCTAATACTGGTCTCTCAGGAAAGGCACGTATACAGATTGTTTGAAGCATTACTACCCCTGGACGTAAGTCGGCATTGTGCCTACTATATTCAATCCCAATGCAATTTCTGTGTTTCATCGTCAATATGAAGCTCCAGGGGTTACAGTAAAAAACCAGTGGTGCGTCGCAATCTAATACTGGCCTCTCAGGAAAGGCACGTATACAGACTGCTTGAAGCATTGCTCCCCCTGAACAAAAGTCGGCATTGTGCCTACTATATTCAATCCCGATGCAATTTCTGTGTTTCATAGTCAATATGAACCTCCAAGGGTTACAGTAAACACACAGTGGTGCGTTGCAATCTAATACTGGCCTCTCAGGAAAGGCACATACACAGTCTGTTTGAAGCATTACTCTGCCTGAACGAAAGTCGGCATTGTGTCTACTATATTCAATCCCGATGCAATTTCTGTGTTTCATCGTCAATATGAAGCTCCAAGGGTTACAGTAAACACCCAGTGGTGCGTCGCAATCTAATACTGGCCTCTCAGGAAAGGCACATATAAAGACTCTTTGAAGCATTACTCCCCCTGGACGTAAGTCAGCATTGTGCCTACTATATTCAATCTCGATGCAATTTCTGTGTTTCATCGTCAATATGAAGCTCCAAGGGTTACAGTAAACTCCCAGTGGTTCGTCGCAGTCTAATACTGGCCTCTCAGGAAAGGCACGTATACAGACTGTTTGAAGCATTGCTCCCCCGGACGTAAGTCGGTATTGTGCCTACTATATTCAATCCTGACGCAATTTCTGTGTTTCATCGTCAATATGAAGCTCCAAGGGTTACAGTAAACACCCAGTGGTACGTCGCAATCTAATACTGGCCTCTCAGTAAAGGCACATATACAGACTGTTTGAAGCATTCCTCCCCCTGGACGTAAGTCAGCCTTCTGCCCTCTATATTCAATCCCGATGCAATTTCTGTGTTTCATCGTCAATATGAAGCTCCAAGGGTTACAGTAAACACCCAGTGGTGCGTCAAAATCTAATACTGGCCTCTCAGGAAAGGCACGTATAGAGATTGTTTGAAGCATTACTCCCCCTGGACGTAAATCGGCATTGTGCCTACTATATTCACCCAGATGCAATTTCTGTGTTTCATTCTCAATATCAAACTCCAAGGGTTACAGTAAACACCCAGTGGTGCGTCGCAATCTGATACTGGCCTCTCAGGAAAGGCACGTATACAGACTGTTTGAAGCATTACTCCCCCTGGACGTAAGTCGGCATTGTGCCTACTATATTCAATCCCGATGCAATTTCTGTGTTTCATCGTCAATATGAAGCTCCAAGGGTTGCAGTAACACCCAGTGGTGCGTCGCAATGTAATACTGGCCTCTCAGTAACGGCACATATACAGACTGTTTGAAGCATTACTCCTCCTGGACGTAAGTCGGTATTGTGCCTACTATATTCATTCCCGATGCAATTTTTGTGTTTCATCGTCAATATGAAGCTCCAAGGGTTACAGTAAACACCCAGTGGTGCGTCGGAATCTAATACTGGCCTCTCAGGAAAGGCACGCATACAGGCTGTTTGAAGTTTTGCCCCCCAGAACGTAAGTCTGCAATGTGCCTACTATATTCAATCCCGATGCAATTTCTTTGTTTCATCGTCAATATGAAGCTCCAAAGGTTACAGTAAACACCCAGTGGTGCGTCGCAATCTAATACTGGCCTCTCAGGAAAGGCACGTATACAGACTGTTAGAAGCATTAATCCCCCTGGACGTAAGTAGGCATTGTGCTACTATATTCAATCCATATGCAATTTCTTTGTTTCTTCGTCAATATGAAGCTCCAAGGGTTGCAGTAAACTCCCAGTGGTGCGTCGCAGTCTATTGGCCTCAGGAAAGACACGTATACAGACTGTTTGAAGCATTGCTCCCCCTGGACGTAAGTCGGCATTGTGCTTACTATATTTTATCCCGATGCAACTTCTGTGTTTCATCGTCAATATGAAGCTCCAAGGGTTACAGTAAACACCCAGTGGTGCGTCGCAATCTAATACTGGTCTCTCAGGAAAGTCACGTATACAGACTGTTTGAAGCATTACTCCCCATGAACGAAAGTCGGCGTTGTGCCTACTATATTCAATCACGATGCAATTTCTGTGTTTCATCGTCAATATGAAGCTCCATGGGTTACAGTAAACACCCAGTGGTGCGTCGCAATCTAATACTGGAACCTCTGGAAAGGCACGTATACAACTGTATGAAGCATTGCTCCCCCTGGATGTAAGTCGGCATTGTGCCTACTATATTCAATCCCGATGCAATTTCTGTATTTCATCGTCAATATGAAGCTCCAAGGGTTACAGTAAACACCCAGTGGTGCGTCGCAATCTAATAATGGCCTCTCTGGAAAGGCACCTATACAGACTGTTTGAAGCATTGCTCCCCCTGAACGAAAGTCGGCATCGTGCCTACTATATTCAATCCCGATGCAATATCTGTGTTTCATTGTCAATATGAAGCTCCAAGGGTTACAGTAAACACCCAGTGGTAAGTCGCAGTCTAATACTGGCCTCACAGGAAAGGCACGTATACAGATTGTTTGAAGCATTACTCCCCCTGGACGTAAGTCGGCATTGTGCCTACTATATTCAATCCCGAAGCAATTTCTGTGTTTCATCGTCAATATGAAGCTCCAGGGGTTACAGTAAACACCCAGTGGTGCGTCGCAATTTAATACTGGAATCTCAGGAAAGGCACGTATACAACTGTATGAAGCATTGCTCCCCCTCTACGTAAGTCGGCATTGTGCCTACTATATTCAATCCCGATGCAATTTCTGTGTTTCATCGTCAGTATGAAGATCCAAGGGTTACAGTAAACACCCAGTGGTGCGTCGCAATCTAATACTGGCCTCTCAGTAACGGCACATATATAGACTGTTTGAAGCATTACTCCCCCTGGACGTAAGTCGGCATTGTGCCTACTATATTCAATCACGGTGCAATTTCTGTGTTTCATCGTCAATATGAAGTTCCAAAGGTTACAGTAAACACCCAGTGGTGCGTCGCAATCTAATACTGGCCTCTCAGTAACGGCACATATACAGACTGTTTGAAGCATTGCTCCCCCTGGACGTAAGTGGGCTTTGTGCCTACTATATTCAATCCCGATGCAATTTCTGTGTTTCATCGTCAATATGAAGCTCCAAGGGTTACAGTAAAGAGCCAGTGCTGCGTCGCAAAATAATACTGGCCGCTCAGGAAAGGCACGTATACAGTCAGTTTGAAACTTTGCTCCCCCTGGACGTAAGTCGGCATTGTACCTACTATATTCAATCCCGATGCAATTTCTGTGTTTCATCGTCAATATGAAGCTTCAAGGGTTACAGTAAACTCCCAGTGGTGCGTCGCAATCTAATACTGGCCTCTCAGTAACGGCACATATACAGACTGTTTGAAGCATTACTCCCCCTGGACGTAAGTCACCATTGTGCCTACTATATTCAATCTCGATGCAATTTCTGTGTTTCATCGTCAATATGAAGCTCCAAGGGTTACAGTAAACTCCCAGTTGTTCGTCGCAATCTAATACTGGCCTCTCAGGAATGGCACGTATACAGACTGTTTGAAGCATTGCTCCCCCTGGACGTAAGTCGGCATTGTGCCTACTATATTCAATCCCGATGCAATTTCTGTCTTTCATCGTCAATATGAAGCTCCAAGGGTTACAGTAAACACCCAGTGGTGCGTCGCAATCTAATACTGGCCTCTCAGTAACGGCACATATACAGACTGTTTGAGGCATTCCTCCCCCTGGACGTAAGTCGGTCTTCGGCCCACTATATTCAATCCCGATGCAATTTCCGTGTTTCATCGTCAATATGAAGCTCCAAGGGTTACAGTAAACACCCAGTGGTGCGTCGCAATCTAATACTGGCCTCTCAGGAAAGGCACGTATACAGACTGTTTGAAGCATTGCTCCCCCTGGATGTAAATCGGAATTGTGCCTACTATATTCAATCCCGATGCAATTTCTGTGTTTCATCGTCAATATGAAGCTCCAAGGGTTACAGTAAACACCCAGTAATGCGTCGCAATCTAATACTGGTCTCTCAGTAACGGCACATATACAGACTGTTTGAAGCATTACTCCCCCTGGACGTAAGTCGGCATTGTGCCTACTATATTCAATCCCGATGCAATTTCTGTGTTTCATCGTCAATATGAAGCTCCAAGGGTTACAGTAAACACCCAGTAGTGCGTCGCAATCTAATACTGGCTTTTCTGTAACGGCACGTACACAGACTGTTTGAAGCATTGCTCCCCCTGGACGTAAGTCGGCATTGTGCCTACTATATTCAATCCCGATGCAATTTCTGTGTTTCATCGTTAATATGAAGCTCCAAGGGTTACAGTAAACACCCAGTGGTGCGTCGCAGTCTAATACTGGCCTCTCAGGAAAGGCACGTATACAGATTGTTTGAAGCATTACTCACCCTGGACGTAAGTCGGCATTGTGCCTACTATCTTCAATCCCGAAGCAATTTCTTTGTTTCATCGTCAATATGAAGCTCCAAAGGTTACAGTAAACACCCAGTGGTGCGTCGCAATTTAATACTGGCCTCTCAGGAAAGGCACGTATACAGATTGTTTGAAGCATTGCTCCCCCTGGACGTAAGTCGGCATTGTGCCTACTATATTCAATCCCGAAGCAATTTCTTTGTATCATCGTCAATATGAAGCTCCAGGGGTTACAGTAAACACCCAGTGGTGCGTCGCAATTTAATACTGGCCTCTCAGGAAAGGCACGTATACAGATTGTTTGAAGCATTACTCCCCCTGGACGTAAGTCGGCATTGTGCCTACTATATTCAACCCGATGCAATTTCTGTGTTTCATCGTTAGTATGAAGATCCAAGGGTTACAGTAAACTCCCAGTGGTGCGTCGCAGTCTATTGGCCTCAGGAAAGACACGTATACAGACTGTTTGAAGCATTGCTCCCCCTGGACGTAAGTCGGCATTGTGCTTACTATATTTTATCCCGATGCAACTTCTGTGTTTCATCGTCAATATGAAGCTCCAAGGGTTACAGTAAACACCCAGTGGTGCGTCGCAATCTAATATTGGCCTCTCAGTTACGGCACATATACAGACTGTTTGAAGCATTACTCACCCTGGACGTAAGTCGGCATTGTGCCTACTATATTCAATCACGATGCAATTTCTGTGTTTCATCGTCAATATGAAGCTCCAAGGGTTACAGTAAACACCCAGTGGTGCGTCGCAATCTAATACTGGCCTCTCAGTAACGGCACATATATAGACTGATTGAAGCATTGCTCCCCCTGGACGTAAGTGGGCTTTGTGCCTACTATATTCAATCCCGATGCAATTTCTGTGTTTCATCGTCAATATGAATTTCCAAGGGTTACAGTAAACACCCAGTGGTGCGTCGAAATCTAATACTGGCCTCTCAGGAAAGGCACGTATACAGACTGTTTGACGCATTGCTCCCCCTGGACGTAAGACGCCATTGTGCCTACTATATTCAATCCCGATGCAATTTTTGTGTTTCATCGTCAATATGAAGCTCCAAGGGTTACAGTAAACACCCAGTGGTGCGTCGCAATCTAATACTGGCCTCTCAGGAAAGGCACGTATACAGACTGTTTGAAGCATTCCTCCCCCTGGACGTAAGTCCGCATTGTACCTACTATATTCAATCCCGATGCAATTTCTGTGTTTCATCGTCAATATGAATCTCCAAGGGTTACAGTAAACTCCCAGTGGTGCATCGCAATCTAATACTGGCCTTTCAGTAATGGCACATATACAGACTGTTTGAAGCATTACACCCCCTGGACGTAATTCAGCATTGTGCCTACTATATTCAATCTCGATGCATTTTCTGTGTTTCATCGTCAATATGAAGCTCCAAGGGTTACAGTAAACTCCCAGTGGTTCGTCGCAGTCTAATACTGGCCTCTCAGGAAAGGCACGTATACAGACTGTTTGAAGCATTGCTCCCCCTGGACGTAAGTCGGCATTGTGCCTACTATATTCAATCCCGATGCAATTTCTGTGTTTCATCGTCAATATGAAGCTCCAAGGGATACAGTAAACACCCAGTGGTGCGTCGCAATCTAATACTGGCCTCTCAGTAACGGCACATATACAGACTGTATGAAGCATTACGCCCCCTGGACGTAAGTCGTCATTGTGCCTACTATATTCAATCCGATGATATTTCTGTGTTTCATCGTCAATATGATGCTCCAAGGGTTACAGTAAACACCCAGTGATGCGTCGCAATCTAATACTGGCCTCTCTGTAACGGCACGTATACAGACTGTTTGAAGCATTGCTCCCCCTGGACGTAAGTCGGCATTGTGCCTACTATATTCAATCCCGATGCAATTTCTGTGTTTCGTCGTCAATATGAAGCTCCAAGGGTTACAGTAAACACCCAGTGGTGCGTCGCAATCTAATACTGGTCTCTCAGGAAAGGCACGTATACAGATTGTTTGAAGCATTACTACCCCTGGACGTAAGTCGGCATTGTGCCTACTATATTCAATCCCAATGCAATTTCTGTGTTTCATCGTCAATATGAAGCTCCAGGGGTTACAGTAAAAAACCAGTGGTGCGTCGCAATCTAATACTGGCCTCTCAGGAAAGGCACGTATACAGACTGCTTGAAGCATTGCTCCCCCTGAACAAAAGTCGGCATTGTGCCTACTATATTCAATCCCGATGCAATTTCTGTGTTTCATAGTCAATATGAACCTCCAAGGGTTACAGTAAACACACAGTGGTGCGTTGCAATCTAATACTGGCCTCTCAGGAAAGGCACATACACAGTCTGTTTGAAGCATTACTCTGCCTGAACGAAAGTCGGCATTGTGTCTACTATATTCAATCCCGATGCAATTTCTGTGTTTCATCGTCAATATGAAGCTCCAAGGGTTACAGTAAACACCCAGTGGTGCGTCGCAATCTAATACTGGCCTCTCAGTAACGGCACATATACAGACTGTTTGAAGCATTGCTCCCCCTGGACGTAAGTGGGCTTTGTGCCTACTATATTCAATCCCGATGCAATTTCTGTGTTACATCGTCAATATGAAGCTCCAAGGGTTACAGTAAAGAGCCAGTGCTGCATCGCAATATAATACTGGCCTCTCAGGAAAGGCACGTATACAGTCAGTTTGAAGCTTCGCTCCCCCTGGACGTAAGTCGGCATTGTACCTACTATATTCAATCCCGATGCAATTTCTGTGTTTCATCGTCAATATGAAGCTCCAAGGGTTACAGTAAACTCCCAGTTGTTCGTCGCAATCTAATACTGGCCTCTCAGGAAAGGCACGTATACAGACTGTTTGAAGCATTGCTCCCCCTGGACGTAAGTCGGCATTGTGCCTACTATATTCAATCCCGATGCAATTTCTGTCTTTCATAGTCAATATGAAGCTCCAAGGGTTACAGTAAACACCCAGTGGTGCGTCGCAATCTAATACTGGCCTCTCAGTAACGGCACATATACAGACTGTTTGAAGCATTCCTCCCCCTGGACGTAAGTCGGCCTTCGGCCCACTATATTCAATCCCGATGCAATTTCTGTGTTACATCGTCAATATGAAGCTCCAAGGGTTACAGTAAACACCCAGTAGTGCGTCGCAATCTAATACTGGCTTTTCTGTAACGGCACGTACACAGACTGTTTGAAGCATTGCTCCCCCTGGACGTAAGTCGGCATTGTGCCTACTATATTCAATCCCGATGCAATTTCTGTGTTTCATCGTCAATATGAAGCTCCAAGGGTTACAGTAAACACCCAGTGGTGCGTCGCAATTTAATACTGGCCTCTCAGGAAAGGCACGTATACAGATTGTTTGAAGTATTACTCCCCTTGGACGTAAGTCGGCATTGTGCCTACTATATTCAATCCCGAAGCAATTTCTGTGTTTCATCGTCAATATGAAGCTCCAGGGGTTACAGTAAACACCCAGTGGTGCGTCGCAATTTAATACTGGCCTCTCACGAAAGGCACGTATACAGATTGTTTGAAGCATTACTCCCCCTGGACGTAAGTCGGCATTGTGCCTACTATATTCAATCCCGATGCAATTTCTGTGTTTCATCGTCAATATGAAGCTCCAGGGGTTACAGTAAACACCCAGTGGTGCGTCGCAATTTAATACTGGCCTCTCACGAAAGGCACGTATACAGATTGTTTGAAGCATTACTCCCCCTGGACGTAAGTCGGCATTGTGCCTACTATATTCAATCCCGATGCAATTTCTGTGTTTCATCGTTAGTATGAAGATCCAAGGGTTACAGTAAACACCCAGTGGTGCGTCGCAATCGAATATTGGCCTCTCAGTTACGGCACATATACAGACTGTTTGAAGCATTACTCACCCTGGACGTAAGTCGGCATTGTGCCTACTATATTCAATCACGATGCAATTTCTGTGTTTCATCGTCAATATGAAGCTCCAAGGGTTACAGTAAACACCCAGTGGTGCGTCGCAATCTAATACTGGCCTCTCAGTAACGGCACATATACAGACTGATTGAAGCATTGCTCCCCCTGGACGTAAGTGGGCTTTGTGCCTACTATATTCAATCCCGATGCAATTTCTGTGTTTCATCGTCAATATGAATTTCCAAGGGTTACAGTAAACACCCAGTGGTGCGTCGCAGTCTAATACTGGCCTCTCAGGAAAGGCACGTATACAGATTGTTTGAAGCATTACTCCCCCTGGATGTAAGTCGGCATTGTGCCTACTATATTCAATCCCGAAGCAATTTCTGTGTTTCATCGTCAATATGAAGCTCCAGGGGTTACAGTAAACACCCAGTGGTGCGTCGCAATTTAATACTGGAATATCAGGAAAGGCACGTATACAACTGTATGAAGCATTGCTCCCCCTCTACGTAAGTCGGCATTGTGCCTACTATATTCAATCCCGATGCAATTTCTGTGTTTCATCGTCAGTATGAAGATCCAAGGGTTACAGTAAACACCCAGTGGTGCGTCGCAATCTAATACTGGCCTCTCAGTAACGGCACATATACAGACTGTTTGAAGCATTACTCCCCCTGGACGTAAGTCGGCATTGTGCCTACTATATTCAATCACGGTGCAATTTCTGTGTTTCATCGTCAATATGAAGTTCCAAATGTTACAGTAAACACCCAGTGGTGCGTCGCAATCTAATACTGGCCTCTCAGTAACGGCACATATACAGACTGTTTGAAGCATTGCTCCCCCTGGACGTAAGTGGGCTTTGTGCCTACTATATTCAATCCCGATGCAATTTCTGTGTTACATCGTCAATATGAAGCTCCAAGGGTTACAGTAAAGAGCCAGTGCTGCATCGCAATATAATACTGGCCTCTCAGGAAAGGCACGTATACAGTCAGTTTGAAGCTTCGCTCCCCCTGGACGTAAGTCGGCATTGTACTTACTATATTCAATCCCGATGCAATTTCTGTGTTTCATCGTCAATATGAAGCTTCAAGGGTTACAGTAAACTCCCAGTGGTGCGTCGCAATCTAATACTGGCCTCTCAGTAACGGCACATATACAGACTGTTTGAAGCATTACTCCCCCTGGACGTAAGTCACCATTGTGCCTACTATATTCAATCTCGATGCAATTTCTGTGTTTCATCGTCAATATGAAGCTCCAAGGGTTACAGTAAACTCCCAGTTGTTCGTCGCAATCTAATACTGGCCTCTCAGGAAAGGCACGTATACAGACTGTTTGAAGCATTGCTCCCCCTGGACGTAAGTCGGCATTGTGCCTACTATATTCAATCCCGATGCAATTTCTGTCTTTCATAGTCAATATGAAGCTCCAAGGGTTACAGTAAACACCCAGTGGTGCGTCGCAATCTAATACTGGCCTCTCAGTAACGGCACATATACAGACTTTTTGAAGCATTCCTCCCCCTGGACGTAAGTCGGCCTTCGGCCCACTATATTCAATGCCGATGCAATTTCTGTGTTTCATCGTCAATATGAAGCTCCAAGGGTTACAGTAAACACCCAGTAGTGCGTCGCAATCTAATACTGGCTTTTCTGTAACGGCACGTACACAGACTGTTTGAAGCATTGCTCCCCCTGGACGTAAGTCGGCATTGTGCCTACTATATTCAATCCCGATGCAATTTCTGTGTTTCATCGTCAATATGAAGCTCCAAGGGTTACAGTAAACACCCAGTGGTGCGTCGCAGTCTAATACTGGCCTCTCAGGAAAGGCACGTATACAGATTGTTTGAAGCATTACTCCCCCTGGACGTAAGTCGGCATTGTGCCTACTATCTTCAATCCCGAAGCAATTTCTGTGTTTCATCGTCAATATGAAGCTCCAGGGGTTACAGTAAACACCCAGTGGTGCGTCGCAATTTAATACTGGCCTCTCAGGAAAGGCACGTATACAGATTGTTTGAAGCATTACTCCCCCTGGACGTAAGTCGGCATTGTGCCTACTATATTCAATCCCGAAGCAATTTCTGTGTTTCATCGTCAATATGAAGCTCCAGGGGTTACAGTAAACACCCAGTGGTGCGTCGCAATTTAATACTGGCCTCTCACGAAAGGCACGTATACAGATTGTTTGAAGCATTACTCCCCCTGGACGTAAGTCGGCATTGTGCCTACTATATTCAATCCCGATGCAATTTCTGTGTTTTATCGTTAGTATGAAGATCCAAGGGTTACAGTAAACACCCAGTGGTGCGTCGCAATCTAATATTGGCCTCTCAGTTACGGCACATATACAGACTGTTTGAAGCATTACTCACCCTGGACGTAAGTCGGCATTGTGCCTACTATATTCAATCACGATGCAATTTCTGTGTTTCATCGTCAATATGAAGCTCCAAGGGTTACAGTAAACACCCAGTGGTGCGTCGCAATCTAATACTGGCCTCTCAGTAACGGCACATATATAGACTGATTGAAGCATTGCTCCCCCTGGACGTAAGTGGGCTTTGTGCCTACTATATTCAATCCCGATGCAATTTCTGTGTTTCATCGTCAATATGAATTTCCAAGGGTTACAGTAAACACCCAGTGGTGCGTCGAAATCTAATACTGGCCTCTCAGGAAAGGCACGTATACAGACTGTTTGACGCATTGCTCCCCCTGGACGTAAGACGCCATTGTGCCTACTATATTCAATCCCGATGCAATTTTTGTGTTTCATCGTCAATATGAAGCTCCAAGGGTTACAGTAAACACCCAGTGGTGCGTCGCAATCTAATACTGGCCTCTCAGGAAAGGCACGTATACAGACTGTTTGAAGCATTGCTCCCCCTGGACGTAAGTCCGCATTGTACCTACTATATTCAATCCCGATGCAATTTCTGTGTTTCATCGTCAATATGAATCTCCAAGGGTTACAGTAAACTCCCAGTGGTGCATCGCAATCTAATACTGGCCTTTCAGTAATGGCACATATACAGACTGTTTGAAGCATTACACCCCCTGGACGTAATTCAGCATTGTACCTACTATATTCAATCTCGATGCATTTTCTGTGTTTCATCGTCAATATGAAGCTCCAAGGGTTACAGTAAACTCCCAGTGGTTCGTCGCAGTCTAATACTGGCCTCTCAGGAAAGGCACGTATACAGACTGTTTGAAGCATTGCTCCCCCTGGACGTAAGTCGGCATTGTGCCTACTATATTCAATCCCGATGCAATTTCTGTGTTTCATCGTCAATATGAAGCTCCAAGGGATACAGTAAACACCCAGTGGTGCGTCGCAATCTAATACTGGCCTCTCAGTAACGGCACATATACAGACTGTATGAAGCATTACGCCCCCTGGACGTAAGTCGTCATTGTGCCTACTATATTCAATCCCGATGATATTTCTGTGTTTCATCGTCAATATGATGCTCCAAGGGTTACAGTAAACACCCAGTGATGCGTCGCAATCTAATACTGGCCTCTCTGTAACGGCACGTATACAGACTGTTTGAAGCATTGCTCCCCCTGGACGTAAGTCGGCATTGTGCCTACTATATTCAATCCCGATGCAATTTCTGTGTTTCGTCGTCAATATGAAGCTCCAAGGGTTACAGTAAACACCCAGTGGTGCGTCGCAATCTAATACTGGTCTCTCAGGAAAGGCACGTATACAGATTGTTTGAAGCATTACTACCCCTGGACGTAAGTCGGCATTGTGCCTACTATATTAAATCCCAATGCAATTTCTGTGTTTCATCGTCAATATGAAGCTCCAGGGGTTACAGTAAAAAACCAGTGGTGCGTCGCAATCTAATACTGGCCTCTCAGGAAAGGCACGTATACAGACTGCTTGAAGCATTGCTCCCCCTGAACAAAAGTCGGCATTGTGCCTACTATATTCAATCCCGATGCAATTTCTGTGTTTCATAGTCAATATGAACCTCCAAGGGTTACAGTAAACACACAGTGGTGCGTTGCAATCTAATACTGGCCTCTCAGGAAAGGCACATACACAGTCTGTTTGAAGCATTACTCTGCCTGAACGAAAGTCGGCATTGTGTCTACTATATTCAATCCCGATGCAATTTCTGTGTTTCATCGTCAATATGAAGCTCCAAGGGTTACAGTAAACACCCAGTGGTGCGTCGCAATCTAATACTGGCCTCTCAGGAAAGGCACATATAAAGACTCTTTGAAGCATTACTCCCCCTGGACGTAAGTCAGCATTGTGCCTACTATATTCAATCTCGATGCAATTTCTGTGTTTCATCGTCAATATGAAGCTCCAAGGGTTACAGTAAACTCCCAGTGGTTCGTCGCAGTCTAATACTGGCCTCTCAGGAAAGGCACGTATACAGACTGTTTGAAGCATTGCTCCCCCGGACGTAAGTCGGTATTGTGCCTACTATATTCAATCCTGACGCAATTTCTGTGTTTCATCGTCAATATGAAGCTCCAAGGGTTACAGTAAACACCCAGTGGTGCGTCGCAATCTAATACTGGCCTCTCAGTAAAGGCACATATACAGACTGTTTGAAGCATTCCTCCCCCTGGACGTAAGTCAGCCTTCTGCCCTCTATATTCAATCCCGATGCAATTTCTGTGTTTCATCGTCAATATGAAGCTCCAAGGGTTACAGTAAACACCCAGTGGTGCGTCAAAATCTAATACTGGCCTCTCAGGAAAGGCACGTATAGAGATTGTTTGAAGCATTACTCCCCCTGGACGTAAATCGGCATTGTGCCTACTATATTCACCCAGATGCAATTTCTGTGTTTCATTCTCAATATCAAACTCCAAGGGTTACAGTAAACACCCAGTGGTGCGTCGCAATCTGATACTGGCCTCTCAGGAAAGGCACGTATACAGACTGTTTGAAGCATTACTCCCCCTGGACGTAAGTCGGCATTGTGCCTACTATATTCAATCCCGATGCAATTTCTGTGTTTCATCGTCAATATGAAGCTCCAAGGGTTGCAGTAACACCCAGTGGTGCGTCGCAATGTAATACTGGCCTCTCAGTAACGGCACATATACAGACTGTTTGAAGCATTACTCCTCCTGGACGTAAGTCGGTATTGTGCCTACTATATTCATTCCCGATGCAATTTTTGTGTTTCATCGTCAATATGAAGCTCCAAGGGTTACAGTAAACACCCAGTGGTGCGTCGGAATCTAATACTGGCCTCTCAGGAAAGGCACGCATACAGGCTGTTTGAAGTTTTGCCCCCCAGAACGTAAGTCTGCAATGTGCCTACTATATTCAATCCCGATGCAATTTCTTTGTTTCATCGTCAATATGAAGCTCCAAAGGTTACAGTAAACACCCAGTGGTGCGTCGCAATCTAATACTGGCCTCTCAGGAAAGGCACGTATACAGACTGTTAGAAGCATTAATCCCCCTGGACGTAAGTAGGCATTGTGCTACTATATTCAATCCATATGCAATTTCTTTGTTTCTTCGTCAATATGAAGCTCCAAGGGTTGCAGTAAACTCCCAGTGGTGCGTCGCAGTCTATTGGCCTCAGGAAAGACACGTATACAGACTGTTTGAAGCATTGCTCCCCCTGGACGTAAGTCGGCATTGTGCTTACTATATTTTATCCCGATGCAACTTCTGTGTTTCATCGTCAATATGAAGCTCCAAGGGTTACAGTAAACACCCAGTGGTGCGTCGCAATCTAATACTGGTCTCTCAGGAAAGTCACGTATACAGACTGTTTGAAGCATTACTCCCCATGAACGAAAGTCGGCGTTGTGCCTACTATATTCAATCACGATGCAATTTCTGTGTTTCATCGTCAATATGAAGCTCCATGGGTTACAGTAAACACCCAGTGGTGCGTCGCAATCTAATACTGGAACCTCTGGAAAGGCACGTATACAACTGTATGAAGCATTGCTCCCCCTGGATGTAAGTCGGCATTGTGCCTACTATATTCAATCCCGATGCAATTTCTGTATTTCATCGTCAATATGAAGCTCCAAGGGTTACAGTAAACACCCAGTGGTGCGTCGCAATCTAATAATGGCCTCTCTGGAAAGGCACCTATACAGACTGTTTGAAGCATTGCTCCCCCTGAACGAAAGTCGGCATCGTGCCTACTATATTCAATCCCGATGCAATATCTGTGTTTCATTGTCAATATGAAGCTCCAAGGGTTACAGTAAACACCCAGTGGTAAGTCGCAGTCTAATACTGGCCTCACAGGAAAGGCACGTATACAGATTGTTTGAAGCATTACTCCCCCTGGACGTAAGTCGGCATTGTGCCTACTATATTCAATCCCGAAGCAATTTCTGTGTTTCATCGTCAATATGAAGCTCCAGGGGTTACAGTAAACACCCAGTGGTGCGTCGCAATTTAATACTGGAATCTCAGGAAAGGCACGTATACAACTGTATGAAGCATTGCTCCCCCTCTACGTAAGTCGGCATTGTGCCTACTATATTCAATCCCGATGCAATTTCTGTGTTTCATCGTCAGTATGAAGATCCAAGGGTTACAGTAAACACCCAGTGGTGCGTCGCAATCTAATACTGGCCTCTCAGTAACGGCACATATATAGACTGTTTGAAGCATTACTCCCCCTGGACGTAAGTCGGCATTGTGCCTACTATATTCAATCACGGTGCAATTTCTGTGTTTCATCGTCAATATGAAGTTCCAAAGGTTACAGTAAACACCCAGTGGTGCGTCGCAATCTAATACTGGCCTCTCAGTAACGGCACATATACAGACTGTTTGAAGCATTGCTCCCCCTGGACGTAAGTGGGCTTTGTGCCTACTATATTCAATCCCGATGCAATTTCTGTGTTTCATCGTCAATATGAAGCTCCAAGGGTTACAGTAAAGAGCCAGTGCTGCGTCGCAAAATAATACTGGCCGCTCAGGAAAGGCACGTATACAGTCAGTTTGAAACTTTGCTCCCCCTGGACGTAAGTCGGCATTGTACCTACTATATTCAATCCCGATGCAATTTCTGTGTTTCATCGTCAATATGAAGCTTCAAGGGTTACAGTAAACTCCCAGTGGTGCGTCGCAATCTAATACTGGCCTCTCAGTAACGGCACATATACAGACTGTTTGAAGCATTACTCCCCCTGGACGTAAGTCACCATTGTGCCTACTATATTCAATCTCGATGCAATTTCTGTGTTTCATCGTCAATATGAAGCTCCAAGGGTTACAGTAAACTCCCAGTTGTTCGTCGCAATCTAATACTGGCCTCTCAGGAATGGCACGTATACAGACTGTTTGAAGCATTGCTCCCCCTGGACGTAAGTCGGCATTGTGCCTACTATATTCAATCCCGATGCAATTTCTGTCTTTCATCGTCAATATGAAGCTCCAAGGGTTACAGTAAACACCCAGTGGTGCGTCGCAATCTAATACTGGCCTCTCAGTAACGGCACATATACAGACTGTTTGAGGCATTCCTCCCCCTGGACGTAAGTCGGTCTTCGGCCCACTATATTCAATCCCGATGCAATTTCCGTGTTTCATCGTCAATATGAAGCTCCAAGGGTTACAGTAAACACCCAGTGGTGCGTCGCAATCTAATACTGGCCTCTCAGGAAAGGCACGTATACAGACTGTTTGAAGCATTGCTCCCCCTGGATGTAAATCGGAATTGTGCCTACTATATTCAATCCCGATGCAATTTCTGTGTTTCATCGTCAATATGAAGCTCCAAGGGTTACAGTAAACACCCAGTAATGCGTCGCAATCTAATACTGGTCTCTCAGTAACGGCACATATACAGACTGTTTGAAGCATTACTCCCCCTGGACGTAAGTCGGCATTGTGCCTACTATATTCAATCCCGATGCAATTTCTGTGTTTCATCGTCAATATGAAGCTCCAAGGGTTACAGTAAACACCCAGTAGTGCGTCGCAATCTAATACTGGCTTTTCTGTAACGGCACGTACACAGACTGTTTGAAGCATTGCTCCCCCTGGACGTAAGTCGGCATTGTGCCTACTATATTCAATCCCGATGCAATTTCTGTGTTTCATCGTTAATATGAAGCTCCAAGGGTTACAGTAAACACCCAGTGGTGCGTCGCAGTCTAATACTGGCCTCTCAGGAAAGGCACGTATACAGATTGTTTGAAGCATTACTCACCCTGGACGTAAGTCGGCATTGTGCCTACTATCTTCAATCCCGAAGCAATTTCTTTGTTTCATCGTCAATATGAAGCTCCAAAGGTTACAGTAAACACCCAGTGGTGCGTCGCAATTTAATACTGGCCTCTCAGGAAAGGCACGTATACAGATTGTTTGAAGCATTGCTCCCCCTGGACGTAAGTCGGCATTGTGCCTACTATATTCAATCCCGAAGCAATTTCTTTGTATCATCGTCAATATGAAGCTCCAGGGGTTACAGTAAACACCCAGTGGTGCGTCGCAATTTAATACTGGCCTCTCAGGAAAGGCACGTATACAGATTGTTTGAAGCATTACTCCCCCTGGACGTAAGTCGGCATTGTGCCTACTATATTCAACCCGATGCAATTTCTGTGTTTCATCGTTAGTATGAAGATCCAAGGGTTACAGTAAACTCCCAGTGGTGCGTCGCAGTCTATTGGCCTCAGGAAAGACACGTATACAGACTGTTTGAAGCATTGCTCCCCCTGGACGTAAGTCGGCATTGTGCTTACTATATTTTATCCCGATGCAACTTCTGTGTTTCATCGTCAATATGAAGCTCCAAGGGTTACAGTAAACACCCAGTGGTGCGTCGCAATCTAATATTGGCCTCTCAGTTACGGCACATATACAGACTGTTTGAAGCATTACTCACCCTGGACGTAAGTCGGCATTGTGCCTACTATATTCAATCACGATGCAATTTCTGTGTTTCATCGTCAATATGAAGCTCCAAGGGTTACAGTAAACACCCAGTGGTGCGTCGCAATCTAATACTGGCCTCTCAGTAACGGCACATATATAGACTGATTGAAGCATTGCTCCCCCTGGACGTAAGTGGGCTTTGTGCCTACTATATTCAATCCCGATGCAATTTCTGTGTTTCATCGTCAATATGAATTTCCAAGGGTTACAGTAAACACCCAGTGGTGCGTCGAAATCTAATACTGGCCTCTCAGGAAAGGCACGTATACAGACTGTTTGACGCATTGCTCCCCCTGGACGTAAGACGCCATTGTGCCTACTATATTCAATCCCGATGCAATTTTTGTGTTTCATCGTCAATATGAAGCTCCAAGGGTTACAGTAAACACCCAGTGGTGCGTCGCAATCTAATACTGGCCTCTCAGGAAAGGCACGTATACAGACTGTTTGAAGCATTCCTCCCCCTGGACGTAAGTCCGCATTGTACCTACTATATTCAATCCCGATGCAATTTCTGTGTTTCATCGTCAATATGAATCTCCAAGGGTTACAGTAAACTCCCAGTGGTGCATCGCAATCTAATACTGGCCTTTCAGTAATGGCACATATACAGACTGTTTGAAGCATTACACCCCCTGGACGTAATTCAGCATTGTGCCTACTATATTCAATCTCGATGCATTTTCTGTGTTTCATCGTCAATATGAAGCTCCAAGGGTTACAGTAAACTCCCAGTGGTTCGTCGCAGTCTAATACTGGCCTCTCAGGAAAGGCACGTATACTGACTGTTTGAAGCATTGCTCCCCCTGGACGTAAGTCGGCATTGTGCCTACTATATTCAATCCCGATGCAATTTCTGTGTTTCATCGTCAATATGAAGCTCCAAGGGATACAGTAAACACCCAGTGGTGCGTCGCAATCTAATACTGGCCTCTCAGTAACGGCACATATACAGACTGTATGAAGCATTACGCCCCCTGGACGTAAGTCGGCATTGTGCCTACTATATTCAATCCGATGATATTTCTGTGTTTCATCGTCAATATGATGCTCCAAGGGTTACAGTAAACACCCAGTGATGCGTCGCAATCTAATACTGGCCTCTCTGTAACGGCACGTATACAGACTGTTTGAAGCATTGCTCCCCCTGGACGTAAGTCGGCATTGTGCCTACTATATTCAATCCCGATGCAATTTCTGTGTTTCGTCGTCAATATGAAGCTCCAAGGGTTACAGTAAACACCCAGTGGTGCGTCGCAATCTAATACTGGTCTCTCAGGAAAGGCACGTATACAGATTGTTTGAAGCATTACTACCCCTGGACGTAAGTCGGCATTGTGCCTACTATATTCAATCCCAATGCAATTTCTGTGTTTCATCGTCAATATGAAGCTCCAGGGGTTACAGTAAAAAACCAGTGGTGCGTCGCAATCTAATACTGGCCTCTCAGGAAAGGCACGTATACAGACTGCTTGAAGCATTGCTCCCCCTGAACAAAAGTCGGCATTGTGCCTACTATATTCAATCCCGATGCAATTTCTGTGTTTCATAGTCAATATGAACCTCCAAGGGTTACAGTAAACACACAGTGGTGCGTTGCAATCTAATACTGGCCTCTCAGGAAAGGCACATACACAGTCTGTTTGAAGCATTACTCTGCCTGAACGAAAGTCGGCATTGTGTCTACTATATTCAATCCCGATGCAATTTCTGTGTTTCATCGTCAATATGAAGCTCCAAGGGTTACAGTAAACACCCAGTGGTGCGTCGCAATCTAATACTGGCCTCTCAGGAAAGGCACATATAAAGACTCTTTGAAGCATTACTCCCCCTGGACGTAAGTCAGCATTGTGCCTACTATATTCAATCTCGATGCAATTTCTGTGTTTCATCGTCAATATGAAGCTCCAAGGGTTACAGTAAACTCCCAGTGGTTCGTCGCAGTCTAATACTGGCCTCTCAGGAAAGGCACGTATACAGACTGCTTGAAGCATTGCTCCCCCTGAACAAAAGTCGGCATTGTGCCTACTATATTCAATCCCGATGCAATTTCTGTGTTTCATAGTCAATATGAACCTCCAAGGGTTACAGTAAACACCCAGTGGTGCGTCGCAATCTAATACTGGCCTCTCAGTAAAGGCACATATACAGACTGTTTGAAGCATTCCTCCCCCTGGACGTAAGTCAGCCTTCTGCCCTCTATATTCAATCCCGATGCAATTTCTGTGTTTCATCGTCAATATGAAGCTCCAAGGGTTACAGTAAACACCCAGTGGTGCGTCAAAATCTAATACTGGCCTCTCAGGAAAGGCACGTATAGAGATTGTTTGAAGCATTACTCCCCCTGGACGTAAATCGGCATTGTGCCTACTATATTCACCCAGATGCAATTTCTGTGTTTCATTCTCAATATCAAACTCCAAGGGTTACAGTAAACACCCAGTGGTGCGTCGCAATCTGATACTGGCCTCTCAGGAAAGGCACGTATACAGACTGTTTGAAGCATTACTCCCCCTGGACGTAAGTCGGCATTGTGCCTACTATATTCAATCCCGATGCAATTTCTGTGTTTCATCGTCAATATGAAGCTCCAAGGGTTGCAGTAACACCCAGTGGTGCGTCGCAATGTAATACTGGCCTCTCAGTAACGGCACATATACAGACTGTTTGAAGCATTACTCCTCCTGGACGTAAGTCGGTATTGTGCCTACTATATTCATTCCCGATGCAATTTTTGTGTTTCATCGTCAATATGAAGCTCCAAGGGTTACAGTAAACACCCAGTGGTGCGTCGGAATCTAATACTGGCCTCTCAGGAAAGGCACGCATACAGGTTGTTTGAAGTTTTGCCCACCAGAACGTAAGTCTGCAATGTGCCTACTATATTCAATCCCGATGCAATTTCTTTGTTTCATCGTCAATATGAAGCTCCAAAGGTTACAGTAAACACCCAGTGGTGCGTCGCAATCTAATACTGGCCTCTCAGGAAAGGCACGTATACAGACTGTTAGAAGCATTAATCCCCCTGGACGTAAGTAGGCATTGTGCTACTATATTCAATCCATATGCAATTTCTTTGTTTCTTCGTCAATATGAAGCTCCAAGGGTTGCAGTAAACTCCCAGTGGTGCGTCGCAGTCTATTGGCCTCAGGAAAGACACGTATACAGACTGTTTGAAGCATTGCTCCCCCTGGACGTAAGTCGGCATTGTGCTTACTATATTTTATCCCGATGCAACTTCTGTGTTTCATCGTCAATATGAAGCTCCAAGGGTTACAGTAAACACCCAGTGGTGCGTCGCAATCTAATACTGGTCTCTCAGGAAAGTCACGTATACAGACTGTTTGAAGCATTACTCCCCATGAACGAAAGTCGGCGTTGTGCCTACTATATTCAATCACGATGCAATTTCTGTGTTTCATCGTCAATATGAAGCTCCATGGGTTACAGTAAACACCCAGTGGTGCGTCGCAATCTAATACTGGAACCTCTGGAAAGGCACGTATACAACTGTATGAAGCATTGCTCCCCCTGGATGTAAGTCGGCATTGTGCCTACTATATTCAATCCCGATGCAATTTCTGTATTTCATCGTCAATATGAAGCTCCAAGGGTTACAGTAAACACCCAGTGGTGCGTCGCAATCTAATAATGGCCTCTCTGGAAAGGCACCTATACAGACTGTTTGAAGCATTGCTCCCCCTGAACGAAAGTCGGCATCGTGCCTACTATATTCAATCCCGATGCAATATCTGTGTTTCATTGTCAATATGAAGCTCCAAGGGTTACAGTAAACACCCAGTGGTAAGTCGCAGTCTAATACTGGCCTCACAGGAAAGGCACGTATACAGATTGTTTGAAGCATTACTCCCCCTGGACGTAAGTCGGCATTGTGCCTACTATATTCAATCCCGAAGCAATTTCTGTGTTTCATCGTCAATATGAAGCTCCAGGGGTTACAGTAAACACCCAGTGGTGCGTCGCAATTTAATACTGGAATCTCAGGAAAGGCACGTATACAACTGTATGAAGCATTGCTCCCCCTCTACGTAAGTCGGCATTGTGCCTACTATATTCAATCCCGATGCAATTTCTGTGTTTCATCGTCAGTATGAAGATCCAAGGGTTACAGTAAACACCCAGTGGTGCGTCGCAATCTAATACTGGCCTCTCAGTAACGGCACATATATAGACTGTTTGAAGCATTACTCCCCCTGGACGTAAGTCGGCATTGTGCCTACTATATTCAATCACGGTGCAATTTCTGTGTTTCATCGTCAATATGAAGTTCCAAAGGTTACAGTAAACACCCAGTGGTGCGTCGCAATCTAATACTGGCCTCTCAGTAACGGCACATATACAGACTGTTTGAAGCATTGCTCCCCCTGGACGTAAGTGGGCTTTGTGCCTACTATATTCAATCCCGATGCAATTTCTGTGTTTCATCGTCAATATGAAGCTCCAAGGGTTACAGTAAAGAGCCAGTGCTGCGTCGCAAAATAATACTGGCCGCTCAGGAAAGGCACGTATACAGTCAGTTTGAAACTTTGCTCCCCCTGGACGTAAGTCGGCATTGTACCTACTATATTCAATCCCGATGCAATTTCTGTGTTTCATCGTCAATATGAAGCTTCAAGGGTTACAGTAAACTCCCAGTGGTGCGTCGCAATCTAATACTGGCCTCTCAGTAACGGCACATATACAGACTGTTTGAAGCATTACTCCCCCTGGACGTAAGTCACCATTGTGCCTACTATATTCAATCTCGATGCAATTTCTGTGTTTCATCGTCAATATGAAGCTCCAAGGGTTACAGTAAACTCCCAGTTGTTCGTCGCAATCTAATACTGGCCTCTCAGGAATGGCACGTATACAGACTGTTTGAAGCATTGCTCCCCCTGGACGTAAGTCGGCATTGTGCCTACTATATTCAATCCCGATGCAATTTCTGTCTTTCATCGTCAATATGAAGCTCCAAGGGTTACAGTAAACACCCAGTGGTGCGTCGCAATCTAATACTGGCCTCTCAGTAACGGCACATATACAGACTGTTTGAGGCATTCCTCCCCCTGGACGTAAGTCGGTCTTCGGCCCACTATATTCAATCCCGATGCAATTTCCGTGTTTCATCGTCAATATGAAGCTCCAAGGGTTACAGTAAACACCCAGTGGTGCGTCGCAATCTAATACTGGCCTCTCAGGAAAGGCACGTATACAGACTGTTTGAAGCATTGCTCCCCCTGGATGTAAATCGGCATTGTGCCTACTATATTCAATCCCGATGCAATTTCTGTGTTTCATCGTCAATATGAAGCTCCAAGGGTTACAGTAAACACCCAGTAATGCGTCGCAATCTAATACTGGTCTCTCAGTAACGGCACATATACAGACTGTTTGAAGCATTACTCCCCCTGGACGTAAGTCGGCATTGTGCCTACTATATTCAATCCCGATGCAATTTCTGTGTTTCATCGTCAATATGAAGCTCCAAGGGTTACAGTAAACACCCAGTAGTGCGTCGCAATCTAATACTGGCTTTTCTGTAACGGCACGTACACAGACTGTTTGAAGCATTGCTCCCCCTGGACGTAAGTCGGCATTGTGCCTACTATATTCAATCCCGATGCAATTTCTGTGTTTCATCGTTAATATGAAGCTCCAAGGGTTACAGTAAACACCCAGTGGTGCGTCGCAGTCTAATACTGGCCTCTCAGGAAAGGCACGTATACAGATTGTTTGAAGCATTACTCACCCTGGACGTAAGTCGGCATTGTGCCTACTATCTTCAATCCCGAAGCAATTTCTTTGTTTCATCGTCAATATGAAGCTCCAAAGGTTACAGTAAACACCCAGTGGTGCGTCGCAATTTAATACTGGCCTCTCAGGAAAGGCACGTATACAGATTGTTTGAAGCATTGCTCCCCCTGGACGTAAGTCGGCATTGTGCCTACTATATTCAATCCCGAAGCAATTTCTTTGTATCATCGTCAATATGAAGCTCCAGGGGTTACAGTAAACACCCAGTGGTGCGTCGCAATTTAATACTGGCCTCTCAGGAAAGGCACGTATACAGATTGTTTGAAGCATTACTCCCCCTGGACGTAAGTCGGCATTGTGCCTACTATATTCAACCCGATGCAATTTCTGTGTTTCATCGTTAGTATGAAGATCCAAGGGTTACAGTAAACTCCCAGTGGTGCGTCGCAGTCTATTGGCCTCAGGAAAGACACGTATACAGACTGTTTGAAGCATTGCTCCCCCTGGACGTAAGTCGGCATTGTGCTTACTATATTTTATCCCGATGCAACTTCTGTGTTTCATCGTCAATATGAAGCTCCAAGGGTTACAGTAAACACCCAGTGGTGCGTCGCAATCTAATACTGGTCTCTCAGGAAAGTCACGTATACAGACTGTTTGAAGCATTACTCCCCATGAACGAAAGTCGGCGTTGTGCCTACTATATTCAATCACGATGCAATTTCTGTGTTTCATCGTCAATATGAAGCTCCATGGGTTACAGTAAACACCCAGTGGTGCGTCGCAATCTAATACTGGAACCTCTGGAAAGGCACGTATACAACTGTATGAAGCATTGCTCCCCCTGGATGTAAGTCGGCATTGTGCCTACTATATTCAATCCCGATGCAATTTCTGTATTTCATCGTCAATATGAAGCTCCAAGGGTTACAGTAAACACCCAGTGGTGCGTCGGAATCTAATAATGGCCTCTCTGGAAAGGCACCTATACAGACTGTTTGAAGCATTGCTCCCCCTGAACGAAAGTCGGCATCGTGCCTAGTATATTCAATCCCGATGCAATATCTGTGTTTCATTGTCAATATGAAGCTCCAAGGGTTACAGTAAACACCCAGTGGTGCGTCGCAGTCTAATACTGGCCTCACAGGAAAGGCACATATACAGATTGTTTGAAGCATTACTCCCCCTGGACGTAAGTCGGCATTGTGCCTACTATATTCAATCCCGAAGCAATTTCTGTGTTTCATCGTCAATATGAAGCTCCAGGGGTTACAGTAAACACCCAGTGGTGCGTCGCAATTTAATACTGGAATCTCAGGAAAGGCACGTATACAACTGTATGAAGCATTGCTCCCCCTCTACGTAAGTCGGCATTGTGCCTACTATATTCAATCCCGATGCAATTTCTGTGTTTCATCGTCAGTATGAAGATCCAAGGGTTACAGTAAACACCCAGTGGTGCGTCGCAATCTAATACTGGCCTCTCAGTAACGGCACATATATAGACTGTTTGAAGCATTACTCCCCCTGGACGTAAGTCGGCATTGTGCCTACTATATTCAATCACGGTGCAATTTCTGTGTTTCATCGTCAATATGAAGTTCCAAAGGTTACAGTAAACACCCAGTGGTGCGTCGCAATCTAATACTGGCCTCTCAGTAACGGCACATATACAGACTGTTTGAAGCATTGCTCCCCCTGGACGTAAGTGGGCTTTGTGCCTACTATATTCAATCCCGATGCAATTTCTGTGTTTCATCGTCAATATGAAGCTTCAAGGGTTACATTAAAGAGCCAGTGCTGCGTCGCAAAATAATACTGGCCGCTCAGGAAAGGCACGTATACAGTCAGTTTGAAACTTTGCTCCCCCTGGACGTAAGTCGGCATTGTACCTACTATATTCAATCCCGATGCAATTTCTGTGTTTCATCGTCAATATGAAGCTTCAAGGGTTACAGTAAACTCCCAGTGGTGCGTCGCAATCTAATACTGGCCTCTCAGTAACGGCACATATACAGACTGTTTGAAGCATTACTCCCCCTGGACGTAAGTCACCATTGTGCCTACTATATTCAATCTCGATGCAATTTCTGTGTTTCATCGTCAATATGAAGCTCCAAGGGTTACAGTAAACTCCCAGTTGTTCGTCGCAATCTAATACTGGCCTCTCAGGAATGGCACGTATACAGACTGTTTGAAGCATTGCTCCCCCTGGACGTAAGTCGGCATTGTGCCTACTATATTCAATCCCGATGCAATTTCTGTCTTTCATCGTCAATATGAAGCTCCAAGGGTTACAGTAAACACCCAGTGGTGCGTCGCAATCTAATACTGGCCTCTCAGTAACGGCACATATACAGACTGTTTGAGGCATTCCTCCCCCTGGACGTAAGTCGGTCTTCGGCCCACTATATTCAATCCCGATGCAATTTCCGTGTTTCATCGTCAATATGAAGCTCCAAGGGTTACAGTAAACACCCAGTGGTGCGTCGCAATCTAATACTGGCCTCTCAGGAAAGGCACGTATACAGAATGTTTGAAGCATTGCTCCCCCTGGATGTAAATCGGCATTGTGCCTACTATATTCAATCCCGATGCAATTTCTGTGTTTCATCGTCAATATGAAGCTCCAAGGGTTACAGTAAACACCCAGTAATGCGTCGCAATCTAATACTGGTCTCTCAGTAACGGCACATATACAGACTGTTTGAAGCATTACTCCCCCTGGACGTAAGTCGGCATTGTGCCTACTATATTCAATCCCGATGCAATTTCTGTGTTTCATCGTCAATATGAAGCTCCAAGGGTTACAGTAAACACCCAGTAGTGCGTCGCAATCTAATACTGGCTTTTCTGTAACGGCACGTACACAGACTGTTTGAAGCATTGCTCCCCCTGGACGTAAGTCGGCATTGTGCCTACTATATTCAATCCCGATGCAATTTCTGTGTTTCATCGTTAATATGAAGCTCCAAGGGTTACAGTAAACACCCAGTGGTGCGTCGCAGTCTAATACTGGCCTCTCAGGAAAGGCACGTATACAGATTGTTTGAAGCATTACTCACCCTGGACGTAAGTCGGCATTGTGCCTACTATCTTCAATCCCGAAGCAATTTCTTTGTTTCATCGTCAATATGAAGCTCCAAAGGTTACAGTAAACACCCAGTGGTGCGTCGCAATTTAATACTGGCCTCTCAGGAAAGGCACGTATACAGATTGTTTGAAGCATTGCTCCCCCTGGACGTAAGTCGGCATTGTGCCTACTATATTCAATCCCGAAGCAATTTCTTTGTATCATCGTCAATATGAAGCTCCAGGGGTTACAGTAAACACCCAGTGGTGCGTCGCAATTTAATACTGGCCTCTCAGGAAAGGCACGTAAACAGATTGTTTGAAGCATTACTCCCCCTGGACGTAAGTCGGCATTGTGCCTACTATATTCAACCCGATGCAATTTCTGTGTTTCATCGTTAGTATGAAGATCCAAGGGTTACAGTAAACACCCAGTGGTGCGTCGCAATCTAATACTGGCCTCTCAGTAACGGCTCATATACAGACTGTTTGAAGCATTACTCCCCCTGGACGTAAGTCGGCATTGTGCCTACTATATTCAATCACGTTGCAATTTCTGTGTTTCATCGTCAATATGAAGCTCCAAGGGTTACAGTAAACACCCAGTGGTGCGTCGAAATCTAATACCGGCCTCTCAGGAAAGGCACGTATACAGACTGTTTGAAGCATTGCTCCCCCTGGACGTAAGACGCCATTGTGCCTACTATATTCAATCCCGATGCAATTTCTGTGTTTCATCGTCAATATGAAGCTCCAAGGGTTACAGTAAACACCCAGTGGTGCGTCGCAATCTAATACTGGCCTCTCAGGAAAGGCACGTATACAAACTGTTTGAAGCTTTGCTCCCCCTGGACGTAAGTCCGCATTGTACCTACTATATTCAATCCCGATGCAATATCTGCGTTTCATCGTCAATATGAAGCTCGAAGGGTTACAGTAAACTCCCAGTGGTGCATCGCAATCTAATACTGGCCTTTCAGTAATGGCACATATACAGACTGTTTGAAGCATTACACCCCCTGGACGTAATTCAGCATTGTGCCTACTATATTGAATCTCGATGCAATTTCTGTGTTTCATCGTCAATATGAAGCTCCAAGGGTTACAGTAAACACCCAGTGGTTCGTCGCAGTCTAATACTGGCCTCTCAGGAAAGGCACGTATACAGACTGTTTGAAGCATTGCTCCCCCTGGACGTAAGTCGGCATTGTGCCTACTATATTCAATCCCGATGCAATTTCTGTGTCTCATCGTCAATATGAAGCTCCAAGGGTTACAGTAAACACCCAGTGGTGCGTCACAATCTAATACTGGCCTCTCAGTAACGGCACATATACAGACTGTATGAAGCATCACTCCCCCTGGACGTAAGTCGTCATTGTGCCTACTATAATCAATCCCGATGCAATTTCTGTGTTTCATCGTCAATATGATGCTCCAAGGGTTACAGTAAACACCCAGTGATGCGTCGCAATCTAATACTGGCCTCTCTGTAACGGCACGAATACAGAATGTTTGAAGCATTGCTCCCCCTGGACGTAAGTCGGCATTGTGCCTACTATATTCAATTCCCGATGCAATTTCTGTGTTTCGTCGTCAATATGAAGCTCCAAGGGTTACAGTAAACACCCAGTGGTGCGTCGCAATCTAATACTGGTCTCTCAGGAAAGGCACGTATACAGATTGTTTGAAGCATTACTACCCCTGGACGTAAGTCGGCATTGTGCCTACTATATTCAATCCCACTGCAATTTCTGTGTTTCATCGTCAATATGAAGCTCCAGGGGTTACAGTAAAAGCCCAGTGGTGCGTCGCAATCTAATACTGGAATCTCAGGAAAGGCACGTATATAACTCTATGAAGCATTGCTCCCCCCATACGTAAGTCGGCATTGTGCCTACTATATTCAATCCCGATGCAATTTCTGTGTTTCATCGTCAGTATGAAAATGCAAGGGTTACAGTAAACACCCAGTGGTGCGTCGCAATCTAATACTGGCCTGTCAGTAACGGCACATATACAGACTGTTTGAAGCATTTCTCCCCCTGGACGTAAGTCGGCATTGTGCCTACTATATTCAATCCCGATGCAATTTCTGTGTTTCATCGTCAATATGAAGCTCCAAGGGTTACAGTAAACACCCAGTGGTGCCTCACAATCTAATACTGGCCTCTCAGTAACGGCACATATAAAGACTCTTTGAAGCATTACTCCCCCTGGACGTAAGTCAGCATTGTGCCTACTATATTCAATCTCGATGCAATTTCTGTGTTTCATCGTCAATATGAAGCTCCAAGGGTTACAGTAAACTCCCAGTGGTTAGTCGCAGTCTAATACTGGCCTCTCAGGAAAGGCACGTATACAGACTGTTTGAAGCATTGCTCCCCCTGGACGTAAGTCGGTATTGTGCCTACTATATTCAATCCTGACGCAATTTCTGTGTTTCATCGTCAATATGAAGCTCCAAGGGTTACAGTAAACACCCAGTGGTGCGTCGCAATTTAATACTGGCCTCTCAGTAACGGCACATATACAGACTGTTTGAAGCATTCCTCCCCCTGGACGTAAGTCAGCCTTCTGCCCTCTATATTCAATCCCGATGCAATTTCTGTGTTTCATCGTCAATATGAAGCTCCAAGGGTTACAGTAAACACCCAGTGGTGCGTCAAAATCTAATACTGGCCTCTCAGGAAAGGCACGTATAGAGATTGTTTGAAGCATTACTCCCCTTGGACGTAAATCGGCATTGTGCCTACTATATTCACCCCGATGCAATTTCTGTGTTTCATTCTCAATATCAAGCTCCAAGGGTTACAGTAAACACCCAGTGGTGCGTCGAAATCTAATACTGGCCTCTCAGTAACGGCACAAATACAGACTGTTTGAAGCATTACTCCCCCTGGACGTAAGTCGGCATTGTGCCTACTATATTCAATCCCGATGCAATTTCTGTGTTTCATCGTCGATATGAAGCTCCAAGGGTGGCAGTAAACAACCAGTGATGAGTCGCAATCTAATACTGGCCTCTCAGGAAAGGCACGTATACAGACTGTTTGAAGCATTACTGCCCCTGGACGTTAGCCGGCATTGTGCCTACTATATTCAATTCCGATGCAATTTCTGTGTTTCGTCGTCAATATGAAGCTCCAAGGGTTACAGTAAACACCCAGTGGTGCATCGCAATCTAATACTGGCCTCTCTGTAACGGCACGTATACAGACTGTTTGAAGCATTGCTCCCCCTGGACGTAAGTCGGCATTGTGCCTACTATATTCAATCCCGATGCAATTTCTGTGTTTCATCGTCAATATGAAGCTCCAAATGTGGCAGTAATCACCCAGAGATGCGTCGCAATCTAATACTGGCCTCTCAGGAAAGGCACGTATACAGACTGTTTGAAGCATTACTCCCCCTGTACGTAAGTCGGCATTGTGCCTACTATATTCAATCCCGATGCAATTTCTGTGTTTCATCGTCAATATGAAGCTCCAAGGGATGCAGTAACCACCCAGTGGTGCGTCGCAATGTAATACTGGCCTCTCAGTAACGGCACATATACAGACTGTTTGAAGCATTACTCCTCCTGGACGTAAGTCGGTATTGTGCCTACTATATTCATTCCCGATGCAATTTTTGTGTTTCATCGTCAATATGAAGCTCCAAGGGTTACAATAAACACCCAGTGGTGCGTCGGAATCTAATACTGGCCTCTCAGGAAAGGCACGCATACAGGCTGTTTGAAGCTTTGCCCCCCTGAACATAAGTCTGCAATGTGCCTACTATATTCAATCCCGATGCAATTTCTTTGTTTCATCGTCAATATGAAGCTCCAAAGGTTACAGTAAACACCCAGTGGTGCGTCGCAATCTAATACTGGCCTCTCAGGAAAGGCACGTATACAGACTGTTAGAAGCATTGCTCCCCCTGGACGTAAGTCGGCATTGTGCTACTATATTCAATCCAAATGCAATTTCTTTGTTTCTTCGTCAATATGAAGCTCCAAGGGTTACAGTAATCACCCAGTGGTGCGTCGCAATCTAATACTGGTCTCTCAGGAAAGTCACGTATACAGACTGTTTGAAGCATTACTCCCCATGAACGAAAGTCGGCGTTGTGCCTACTATATTCAATCACGATGCAATTTCTGTGCTTCATCGTCAATATGAAGCTCCATGGGTTACAGTAAATACCCAGTGTTGCGTCGCAATCTAATACTGGAACCTCTGGAAAGGCACGTATACAACTGTATGAAGCATTGCTCCCCCTGGACGTAAGTCGGCATTGTGCCTACTATATTCAATCCCAATGCAATTTCTGTATTTCATCGTCAATATGAAGCTCCAAGGGTTACAGTAAACACCCAGTGGTGCGTCGCAATCTAATACTGGCCTCTCTGGAAAGGCACCTATACAGACTGTTTGAAGCATTGCTCCCCCTGAACGAAAGTCGGCATCGTGCCTTCTATATTCAATCCCGTTGCAATATCTGTGTCTCATTGTCAATATGAAGCTCCAAGGGTTACAGTAAACACCCAGTGGTGCGTCGCAATCTAATACTTGCCTCTCAGGAAAGGAACTTATACAGACTGTTTGAAGCATTGCCTCCATGAACGAAAGTCGGCATTGTGCCTACTATATTCAATCCCGATGCAATTTCTGTGTTTCATAGTCAATATGAAGCTCCAAGGGTTACAGTAAACACACAGTGGTGCGTTGCAATCTAATACTGGTCTCTCAGGAAAGGCAGGTATACAGTCTGTTTGAAGCATTATTCCCTCTGAACGAAAGTCGGCATTGTGCCTACTATATTCAATCCCGATGCAATTTCTGTGTTTCATAGTCAATATGAAGCTCCAAGGGTTACAGTAAATACCCAGTGGTGCGTCGCAATCTAATACTGGAATCTCAGGAAAGGCACGTATACAACTGCATGAAGCATTGCTCCCCCTGGGCGTAAGTCGGCATTGTGCCTACTATATTCAATCCCGATGCAATTCCTGTGTTTCATCGTCAATATGGAGCTCCAAGGGTTACAGTAAACACCCAGTGGTGCGTCGGAATCTAATACTGGCCTCTCTGTAACGGCACGTATACAACTGTATGAAGCATTACTCCCCCTGGACGTAAGTCGGCATTGTGCCTACTATATTCAATCCCGATGCAATTTCTGTGTTTCATAGTCAATATGAAGCTCCAAGGGTTACAGTAAACACCCAGTGGTGCGTCGCAATCTAATACTGGAATCTCAGGAAAGGCACGTATACAACTGTATGAAGCATTGCTCCTCCTGGACGTAAGTCGGCATTGTGCCTACTATATTCAATCCCGATGCAGTTACTGTGTTTCATCGTCAATATGAAGCTCCAAGGGTTACTGTAATCACCCAGTGGTGCGTCGCAATCTAATACTGGCCTCTCAGTAACGGCACATATACAGACTGTTTGAAGCATTCCTCCCCCTGGTCGTAAGTCTTCCTTCTGCCTACTATATTCAATTGCGATGCAATTTCTGTGTTTCATCGTCAATATGAAGCTCCAAGGGTTACAGTAAACACCCAGTGGTGCGTCGCAATCTAATACTGGCCTCTCAGTAACGGCACGTATACAGACAGTTTGAAGCATTGCTCCCACTGGACGTAAGTCGGCTTTGTGCCTACTATATTCAATCCCAATGCAATTTCTGTGTTTCATCGTCAATATGAAGCTCCAAGGGTTACAGTAAACACCGAGTGGTGCGTCGCGATCTAATACTGGCCTCTCAGGAAAGGCAGGAATACAGACTGTTTGAAGCATTCCTCCCCCTGTACGTAAGTCGGCCTTCTGCCTACTATATTCAATCCCGATGCAATTTCTGTGTTTCATCGTCAATATGAAGCCCCAAGGGTTATAGTAAACACCCAGTGGTGCGTCGCAATCTAATACTGGCCTCTCTGTAACGGCACGTATACAGACTGTTTAAAGCATTACTAACCCAGGACGTAAGTCGGCATTGTGCCTACTATATTCAATCCCGATGCAATTTCAGTGTTTCATCGACAATATGAATCTCAAGGGGTTACAGTAAACACCCAGTGGCGCGTCACAATCTGATACTGGAATCTCAGGAAAGTCACGTATACAACTGTATGAAGCATTGCTCCCCCTGGACGTAAGTTTTCATTGTGCTTTCTATATGCAATCCCGATGCAATTTCTGTGTTTCATCGTCAATATGAAGCTCCAAGGGTTACAGTAATCACCCAGTGGTGCGTCGCAATCTAATACTGGTCTCTCAGGAAAGTCACGTATACAGACTGTTTGAAGCATTACTCCCCATGAACGAAAGTCGGCGTTGTGCCTACTATATTCAATCACGATGCAATTTCTGTGTTTCATCGTCAATATGAAGCTCCATGGGTTACAGTAAACACCCAGTGGTGCGTCGCAATCTAATACTGGAACCTCTGGAAAGGCACGTATACAACTGTATGAAGCATTGCTCCCCCTGGACGTAAGTCGGCATTGTGCCTACTATATTCAATCCCAATGCAATTTCTGTATTTCATCGTCAATATGAAGCTCCAAGGGTTACAGTAAACACCCAGTGGTGCGTCGTAATCTAATACTGGCCTCTCTGGAAAGGCACCTATACAGGCTGTTTGAAGCATTGCTCCCCCTGAACGAAAGTCGGCATCGTGCCTTCTATATTCAATCCCGATGCAATATCTGTGTTTCATTGTCAATATGAAGCTCCAAGGGTTACAGTAAACACCCAGTGGTGCGTCGCAACCTAATACTTGCCTCTCAGGAAAGGAACGTATACAGACTGTTTGAAGCATTGCCTCCATGAACGAAAGTCGGCATTGTGCCTACTATATTCAATCCCGTTGCAATTTCTGTGTTTCATAGTCAATATGAAGCTCCAAGGGTTACAGTAAACACACAGTGGTCCGTTGCAATCTAATACTGGTCTCTCAGGAAAGGCAGGTATACAGTCTGTTTCAAGCATTATTCCCCCTGAACGAAAGTCGGCATTGTGCCTACTATATTCAATCCCGATGCAATTTCTGTGTTTCATCGTCAATATGAAGCTCCAAGGGTTACAGTAAATACCCAGTGGTGCGTCGCAATCTAATACTGGAATCTCAGGAAAGGCACGTATACTACTGTATGAAGCATTGCTCCCCCTGGACGTAAGTCGGCATTGTGCCTACTATATTCAATCCCGATGCAATTCCTGTGTTTCATCGTCAATATGGAGCTCCAAGGGTTACAGTAAACACCCAGTGGTGCGTCGGAATCTAATACTGGCCTCTCTGTAACGGCACGTATACAACTGTATGAAGCATTACTCCCCCTGGACGTAAGTCGGCATTGTGCCTACTATATTCAATCCCGATGCAATTTCTGTGTTTCATCGTCAATATGAAGCTCCAAGGGTTACAGTAAACACCCAGTGGTGCGTCGCAATCTAATACTGGAATCTCAGGAAAGGCACGTATACAACTGTATGAAGCATTGCTCCTCCTGGACGTAAGTCGGCATTGTGCCTACTATATTCAATCCCGATGCAGTTTCTGTGTTTCATCGTCAATATGAAGCTCCAAGGGTTACAGTAATCACCCAGTGGTGCGTCGCAATCTAATACTGGCCTCTCAGTAACGGCACATATACAGACTGTTTGAAGCATTCCTCCCCCTGGTCGTAAGTCTTCCTTCTGCCTACTATATTCAATTGCGATGCAATTTCTGTGTTTCATCGTCAATATGAAGCTCCAAGGGTTACAGTAAACACCCAGTGGTGCGTCGCAATCTAATACTGGCCTCTCAGTAACGGCACGTATACAGACTGTTTGAAGCATTGCTCCCACTGGACGTAAGTCGGCTTTGTGCCTACTATATTCAATCCCAATGCAATTTCTGTCTTTCATCGTCAATATGAAGCTCCAAGGGTTACAGTAAACACCGAGTGGTGCGTCGCGATCTAATTCTGGCCTCTCAGGAAAGGCACGTATACAGACTGTTTGAAGCATTCCTCCCCCTGTACGTAAGTCGGCCTTCTGCCTACTATATTCAATCCCGATGCAATTTCTGTGTTTCATCGTCATTATGAAGCTCCAAGGGTTATAGTGAACACCCAGTGGTGCGTCGCAATCTAATACTGGCCTCTCTGTAACGGCACGTATACAGACTGTTTAAAGCATTACTAACCCAGGACGTAAGTCGGCATTGTGCCTACTATATTCAATCCCGATGCAATTTCAGTGTTTCATCGACAATATGAATCTCAAGGGGTTACAGTAAACACCCAGTGGCGCGTCACAATCTGATACTGGAATCTCAGGAAAGTCACGTATACAACTGTATGAAGCATTGCTCCCCCTGGACGTAAGTCGGCATTGTGTCTACTATATTCAATCCCGATGCAATTTCTGTGTTTCATTGTCAGTATGAAGCTCCAAGGGTTACAGTAAACACCCAGTGGTGCGTCGCAATCTAATACTGGCCTCTCAGTAACGGCACATATACAGACTGTTTGAAGCATTACTCCCCCTGGACGTAAGTCGGCATTGTGCCTACTATATTCAATCCCGATGCAATTTCTGTGTTTCATCGTCAATATGAGGCTCCAAGGGTTACAGTAAACACCCAGTGGTGCGTCGCAATCTAATACTGGCCTCTCTGTAACGGCACGTATACAGACTGTTTGAAGCATTGCTCCCCCTGGACGTAAGTCGGCATTGTGCCTACTATATTCAATCCCGATGCAATTTCTGTGTTTCATCGTCAATATGAAGCTCCAAGGGTGGCAGTAAACACCCAGTGCTGCGTCACAATCTAATACTGGCCTCTCAGCAACGGCACGTATACTGCTGATTGAAGCATTGCTCCCCCTGGACGTAAGTCGGCATTGTGCCAACTATATTCTATCCCGATGCAATTTCTGTGTTTCATCGTCAATATGAAGCTCCAAGGGTTACACTAAACACCCAGTGGTGCGTCGCAATCTAATACTGGCCTCTCAGCAACGGCACGTATACTGCTGTTTGAAGCATTGCTCCCCCTGGACGTAAGTCGGCATTGTGCCAACTATATTCTATCCCGATGCAATTTCTGTGTTTCATCGTCAATATGAAGCTCCAAGGGTTACAGTAAACACCCAGTGGTGCGTCGCAATCTAATACTGGAATCTCAGGAAAGGCACGTATACAGACTGTTTGAAGCATTACTCCCCTTGGACGTAAGTCGGCATTGTGCCTACTATATTCAATCCCGATGCAATTTCTGTGTTTCATCGTCAATATGAAGCTCCAGGGGTTACAGTAAACACCCAGTGGTGCGTCGCAATCTTAAACTGGAATCTCAGGAAAGGCACGTATACAACTGTATGAAGCATTGCTCCCCCTGGACGTAAGTCGGCATTGTGCCTACTATATTCAATCCCGATGCAATTTCTGTGTTTCATCGTCAGTATGAAGCTCCAGGGGTTACAGTAAACACCCAGTGGTGCGTCGCAATCTAATACTGGCCTCTCTGTAACGGCACGTATACAGACTGTTTAAAGCATTACTAACCCAGGACGTAAGTCGGCATTGTGCCTACTATATTCAATCCCGATGCAATTTCAGTGTTTCATCGACAATATGAATCTCAAGGGGTTACAGTAAACACCCAGTGGCGCGTCACAATCTGATACTGGAATCTCAGGAAAGTCACGTATACAACTGTATGAAGCATTGCTCCCCCTGGACGTAAGTTATCATTGTGCTTTCTATATGCAATCCCGATGCAATTTCTGTGTTTCATCGTCAATATGAGGCTCCAAGGGTTACAGTAATCACCCAGTGGTGCGTCGCAATCTAATACTGGTCTCTCAGGAAAGTCACGTATACAGACTGTTTGAAGCATTACTCCCCATGAACGAAAGTCGGCGTTGTGCCTACTATATTCAATCACGATGCAATTTCTGTGTTTCATCGTCAATATGAAGCTCCATGGGTTACAGTAAACACCCAGTGGTGCGTCGCAATCTAATACTGGAACCTCTGGAAAGGCACGTATACAACTGTATGAAGCATTGTTCCCCCTGGACGTAAGTCGGCATTGTGCCTACTATATTCAATCCCAATGCAATTTCTGTATTTCATTGTCAATATGAAGCTCCAAGGGTTACAGTAAACACCCAGTGGTGCGTCGCAATCTAATACTGGCCTCTCTGGAAAGGCACCTATACAGACTGTTTGAAGCATTGCTCCCCCTGAACGAAAGTCGGCATCGTGCCTTCTATATTCAATCCCGATGCAATATCTGTGTTTCATTGTCAATATGAAGCTCCAAGGGTTACAGTAAACACCCAGTGGTGCGTCGCAACCTAATACTTGCCTCTCAGGAAAGGAACGTATACAGACTGTTTGAAGCATTGCCTCCATGAACGAAAGTCGGCATTGTGCCTACTATATTCAATCCCGTTGCAATTTCTGTGTTTCATAGTCAATATGAAGCTCCAAGGGTTACAGTAAACACACAGTGGTCCGTTGCAATCTAATACTGGTCTCTCAGGAAAGGCAGGTATACAGTCTGTTTCAAGCATTATTCCCCCTGAACGAAAGTCGGCATTGTGCCTACTATATTCAATCCCGATGCAATTTCTGTGTTTCATCGTCAATATGAAGCTCCAAGGGTTACAGTAAATACCCAGTGGTGCGTCGCAATCTGATACTGGAATCTCAGGAAAGGCACGTATACTACTGTATGAAGCATTGCTCCCCCTGGACGTAAGTCGGCATTGTGCCTACTATATTCAATCCCGATGCAATTCCTGTGTTTCATCGTCAATATGGAGCTCCAAGGGTTACAGTAAACACCCAGTTGTGCGTCGGAATCTAATACTGGCCTCTCTGTAACGGCACGTATACAACTGTATGAAGCATTACTCCCCCTGGACGTAAGTCGGCATTGTGCCTACTATATTCAATCCCGATGCAATTTCTGTGTTTCATCGTCAATATGAAGCTCCAAGGGTTACAGTAAACACCCAGTGGTGCGTCGCAATCTAATACTGGAATCTCAGGAAAGGCACGTATACAACTGTATGAAGCATTGCTCCTCCTGGACGTAAGTCGGCATTGTGCCTACTATATTCAATCCCGATGCAGTGTCTGTGTTTCATCGTCAATATGCAGCTCCAAGGGTTACAGTAATCACCCAGTGGTGCGTCGCAATCTAATACTGGCCTCTCAGTAACGGCACATATACAGACTGTTTGAAGCATTCCTCCCCCTGGTCGTAAGTCTTCCTTCTGCCTACTATATTCAATTGCGATGCAATTTCTGTGTTTCATCGTCAATATGAAGCTCCAAGGGTTACAGTAAACACCCAGTGGTGCGTCGCAATCTAATACTGGCCTCTCAGTAACGGCACGTATACAGACTGTTTGAAGCATTGCTCCCACTGGACGTAAGTCGGCTTTGTGCCTACTATATTCAATCCCAATGCAATTTCTGTCTTTCATCGTCAATATGAAGCTCCAAGGGTTACAGTAAACACCGAGTGGTGCGTCGCGATCTAATTCTGGCCTCTCAGGAAAGGCACGTATACAGACTGTTTGAAGCATTCCTCCCCCTGTACGTAAGTCGGCCTTCTGCCTACTATATTCAATCCCGATGCAATTTCTGTGTTTCATCGTCATTATGAAGCTCCAAGGGTTATAGTAAACACCCAGTGGTGCGTCGCAATCTAATACTGGCCTCTCTGTAACGGCACGTATACAGACTGTTTAAAGCATTACTAACCCAGGACGTAAGTCGGCATTGTGCCTACTATATTCAATCCCGATGCAATTTCAGTGTTTCATCGACAATATGAATCTCAAGGGGTTACAGTAAACACCCAGTGGCGCGTCACAATCTGATACTGGAATCTCAGGAAAGTCTCGCATACAACTGTATGAAGCATTGCTCCCCCTGGACGTAAGTCGGCATTGTGTCTACTATATTCAATCCCGATGCAATTTCTGTGTTTCATTGTCAGTATGAAGCTCCAAGGGTTACAGTAAACACCCAGTGGTGCGTCGCAATCTAATACTGGCCTCTCAGTAACGGCACATATACAGACTGTTTGAAGCATTACTCCCCCTGGACGTAAGTCGGCATTGTGCCTACTATATTCAATCCCGATGCAATTTCTGTGTTTCATCGTCAATATGAGGCTCCAAGGGTTACAGTAAACACCCAGTGGTGCGTCGCAATCTAATACTGGCCTCTCTGTAACGGCACGTATACAGACTGTTTGAAGCATTGCTCCCCCTGGACGTAAGTCGGCATTGTGCCTACTATATTCAATCCCGATGCAATTTCTGTGTTTCATCGTCAATATGAAGCTCCAAGGGTGGCAGTAAACACCCAGTGCTGCGTCACAATCTAATACTGGCCTCTCAGCAACGGCACGTATACTGCTGATTGAAGCATTGCTCCCCCTGGACGTAAGTCGGCATTGTGCCAACTATATTCCTTCCCGATGCAATTTCTGTGTTTCATCGTCAATATGAAGCTCCAAGGGTTACAGTAAACACCCAGTGGTGCGTCGCAATCTAATACTGGCCTCTCAGCAACGGCACGTATACTGCTGTTTGAAGCATTGCTCCCCCTGGACGTAAGTCGGCATTGTGCCAACTATATTCTATCCCGATGCAATTTCTGTGTTTCATCGTCAATATGAAGCTCCAAGGGTTACAGTAAACACCCAGTGGTGCGTCGCAATCTAATACTGGAATCTCAGGAAAGGCACGTATACAGACTGTTTGAAGCATTACTCCCCTTGGACGTAAGTCGGCATTGTGCCTACTATATTCAATCCCGATGCAATTTCTGTGTTTCATCGTCAATATGAAGCTCCAGGGGTTACAGTAAACACCCAGTGGTGCGTCGCAATCTTAAACTGGAATCTCAGGAAAGGCACGTATACAACTGTATGAAGCATTGCTCCCCCTGGACGTAAGTCGGCATTGTGCCTACTATATTCAATCCCGATGCAATTTCTGTGTTTCATCGTCAGTATGAAGCTCCAGGGGTTACAGTAAACACCCAGTGGTGCGTCGCAATCTAATACTGACCTCACAGTAACGGCACGTATGCAGAGTGTTTGAAGCATTGCTCCCCCTGGACGTAAGTCGGCATTGTGCCTACTGTTTTCAATCCCGATGCAATTTCTGTGTTTCATCGTCAATATGAAGCTCCAAGGGTTACAGTAAACACCCAGTGGTGCGTCGCAATCTAATACTGGAATCTCAGGAAAGGCACGTATACAACTGTATGAAGCATTGCTCCCCCTGGACGTAAGTCGGCATTGTGCCTACTATATTCAATCCCGATGCAATATCTGTGTTTCATCGTCAATATGAAGCTCCAAGGGTTACAGTAAACACCCAGTGGTGCGTCGCAATCTAATACTGGCCTCTTAGTAACGGCACATATACAGACTGTTTGAAGCATTCCTCCCCCTGGACGTAAGTCGACCTTCTGCCTACTATATTCAATCGCGATACAATTTCTGTGTTTCATCGTCAATATGAAGCTCCAAGGGTGGCAGTAAACACCCAGTGATGCGTCGCAATCTAATACTGGCCTCTCAGGAAAGGCACGTATACAGACTGTTTGAAGCATTACTCCCCCTGGACGTAAGTCGGCATTGTGCCTACTATATTCAATCCCGATTCAATTTCGGTGTTTCATCGACAATATGAAGCTCCAGGGGTTACAGTAAACACCCAGTGGTGCGTCACAATCTAATACTGGAATCTCAGGAAAGGCACGTATACAACTGTATGAAGCATTGCTCCCCCTGGACGTAAGTCGGCGTTGTGCCTACTATATACAATCCCGATGCAATTTCTGTGTTTCATCGTCAGTATGAAGCTCCAAGGGTTACAGTAAACATCCAGGGGTGCGTCGCAATCTAATACTGACCTCACAGTAACGGCACGTATACAGACTGTTTGAAGCATTGCTCCCCCTGGACGTAAGTCGGCATTGTGCCTACTATATTCAATCCCGATGTAATTTCTGTGTTTCATCGTCAATATGAAGCTCCAAGGGTTACAGTAAACACCCAGTGGTGCGTCGCAATCTAATACTGGAATCTCAGGAAAGGCACGTATACAACTGCATGAAGCATTGCTCCCCCTGGACGTAAGTCGGCTTTGTGCCTACTATACTCATTCCCGATGCAATTTCTGTGTTTAATCGTCAATGTGAAGCTCCAAGGGTTACAGTAAACACCCAGTGGTGCGTCGCAATCTAATACTGGCCTCTCAGTAACGGCACATATACAGACTATTTGAAGCATTCCTCCCCCTGGACGTAAGTCGGCCTTCTGCCTACTGTAAACAATCGCGATGCAATTTCTGTGTTTCATCGTCAATATGAAGCTCCAAGCGTTACATTAAACAGCCAGTGGTGCGTCGCAATATAATACTGGAATCTTAGGGAAGGCCCGTCTACAACTGTATGAAGCATTGCTCCCCCTGGACGTAAGTTTGCATTGTGCCTACTATATTCAATCCCGATGCAATTTCTGTGTTTCATCGTCAATATGAAGCTCCAAGCGTTAAAGTAAACTCCCAGTGGTGCGTCGCAATCTAATACTGGCCTCTCAGTAACGGCACATATACAGACTGTTAGAAGCATTCCTCCCCCTGTACGTAAGTCGGCCTTCTGCCTACTATATTCAGTCCCGATGGAATTTCTGTGTTTCAAAGTCAATATGAAGCTCCAAGGGTCACAGTAAACTCCCAGTGGTGCGTCGGAATCTAATACTGGCCTCTCAGTAACGGCACATATACAGACTGTTTGAAGCATTACTCCCCCTGGACGTAAGTCGGCATTGTGCCTACTATATTCAATCCCGATGCAATTTCTGTATTTCATCGTCAATATGAAGCTCCAAGGGTTACAGTAAACACCCAGTGGTGCGTCGCAATCTAATGCTGGCCTCTCAGGAAAGGCACGTATACAGACTGTTTGAAGCATTACTCCTCCTGGACGTAAGTCGGCATTGTGCTACTATATTCAATCCCGATGCAATTTCATTGTTTCTTCGTCAATATGAATCTCCAAGAGTTACAGTAAACTCCCAGTGGTGCGTCGCAGTCTAATACTGGCCTCTCAGGAAAGGCACGTATACAACTGTATGAACCATTGCTCCCCCTGGACGTAAGTCGGCATTGTGCCTACTATATTCAATCCCGATGCAATTTCTGTGTTTCATCGTCAATATGAAGCTCCAAGGGTTACAGTAAACACCCAGTGGTGCGTCGCAATGTAATACTGGCCTCTCAGTAACGGCACATATACAGACTGTTTGAAGCATTCCTCCCCCTGGACGTAAGTCGGCCTTCTGCCTACTATATTCAATCGCGATGCAATTTCTGTGGTTCATCGTCAATATGAAGCTCCAAGGGTGGCAGTAAACACCCAGTGATGCGTCGCAATCTAATACTGGCCTCTCAGGAAAGGCACGAATACAGACTGTTTGAAGCATTACTGCCTCTGGACGTAAGTCGGCATTGTGTCTACAATATTCAATCCCGATGCAATTTCTGTGTTTCATCGTCAGTATGAAGCTCCAAGGGTTACAGTAAACATCCAGTGGTGCGTCGCAATCTAATACTGACCTCACAGTAACGGCACATATACAGACTGTTTGAAGCATTGCTCCCCCTGGACGTAAGTCGGCATTGTGCCTATCTTATTCATCCCCATGCAATTTCTGTGTTTCATAGTCAATATGAAGCTCCAAGGGTTACAGTAAACTCCCAGTGGTGCGTCGGAATCTAATACTGGCCTCTCAGTAACGGCACATATACAGACTGTTTGAAGCATTACTCCCCCTGGACGTAAGTCGGCATTGTGCCTACTATATTCAATCCCGATGCAATTTCTGTGTTTCATCGTCAATATGAAGCTCCAAGGGTTACAGTAAACACCCAGTGGTGCGTCGCAATCTAATAATGGAATCTCAGGAAAGGCACGTATACAACTTATGAAGCATTGCTCCCCCTGGACGTAAGGCGGCATTGTGCCTACTATATTCAATCCCGATGCAATTTCTGTGTTTCATCGTCAATATGAAGCTCCAAGGGTTACAGTGAACACCCAGTGGTGCGTCGCAATCTAATACTGGAATCTCAGGAAAGGCACGAATACAGACCGTTTGAAGCATTACTCCCTCTGGACGTAAGTCGGCATTGTGTCTACAGTATTCTATCCCGATGCAATTTCTGTGTTTCATCGTCAGTATGAAGCTCCAGGGGTTACAGTAAACACCCAGTGGTGCGTCGCAATCTAATACTGGCCTCTCAGTAACGGCACATATACAGACTGTTTGAAGCATTACTCCCCCTGAACGTAAGTCGGCATTGTGCCTACTATATTCAATCCCGATGCAATTTCTTTCTTTCATCGTCAATATGAAGCTCCAAGGGTTACAGTAAACTCCCAGTGGTGCGTCGCAATCTAATACTGGCCTCTCAGGAAAGGCACGTATACAGACTGTTTGAAGAATTGCTCCCCCTGGACGTAAGTCGGCATTGTGCCTACTATATTCAATCCCGATGCAATTTCTGTATTTCGTCGTCAATATGAAGCTCCAAAGGGTTACAGTAAACACCCAGTGGTGCGTCGCAATCTAATACTGGCCTCTCAGGAAAGGCACGTACACAGGCTGTTTGAAGCTTTGCTCCCCCTGAACGTAAGTCTGCAATGTGCCTACTATATTCAATCCCGATGCAATTTCTGTATTTCATCGTCAATATGAAGCTCCAAGGGTTACAGTAAACACCCAGTGGTGCGTCGCAATCTAATACTGGCCTCTCAGGAAAGGCACGTATACAGACTAATTGAAGCATTGCTCCCCCTGGACGTAAGTCGGCATTGTGCCTACAATATTCAATCCCGATGCAATTTCTGTGTTTCATCGTCAATATGAAGCTCCAGAGGTTACAGTAAACACCCAGTGGTGCGTCGCAATCTAGTAATGGAATCTCAGGAAAGCACGTATACAACTGTATGAAGCATTGCTCCCCCTGGACGTAAGGCGGCATTGTGTCTACAGTATTCTATCCCGATGCAATTTCTGTGTTTCATCGTCAGTATGAAGCTCCAGGGGTTACAGATCAAGCCCAGTGGTGCGTCGCAATCTAATACTGGCCTCTCAGTAACGGCACATATACAGACTGTTCGAAGCATTACTCCCCCTGAACGTAAGTCGGCATTGTGCCTACTATATTCAATCCCGATGCAATTTCTTTCTTTCATCGTCAGTATGAAGCTCCAAGGGTTACAGTAAACTCCCAGTGGTGCGTCGCAATCTAATACTGGCCTCTCAGGAAAGGCACGTATACAGACTGTTTGAAGAATTGCTCCCCCTGGACGTAAGTCGGCATTGTGCCTACTATATTCAATCCCGATGCAATTTCTGTATTTCGTCGTCAATATGAAGCTCCAAAGGGTTACAGTAAACACCCAGTGGTGCGTCGCAATCTAATACTGGCCTCTCAGGAAAGGCACGTATACAGGCTGTTTGAAGCTTTGCTCCCCCTGAACGTAAGTTTGCAATGTGCCTACTATATTCAATCCCGATGCAATTTCTGTATTTCATCGTCAATATGAAGCTCCAAGGGTTACACTAAACACCCAGTGGTGCGTCGCAATCTAATACTGGCCTCTCAGGATAGGCACGTATACAGACTAATTGAAGCATTGATCCCCCTGGACGTAAGTCGGCATTGTGCCTACAATATTCAATCCCGATGCAATTTCTGTGTTTCATCGTCAATATGAAGCTCCAGGGGTTACAGTAAACACCCAGTGGTGCGTCGCAATCTAATACTGGAATCTCAGGAAAGGCACGTATACAACTGTATGAAGCATTGCTCCCCCTGGACGTAAGTCGGCATTGTGCCTACTATATTCAATCCCGATGCAATTTCTGTGTTTCATCGTCAGTATGAAGCCCCAAGGGTTACAGTAAACATCCAGTGGTGCGTCGCAATCTAATACTGACCTCACAGTAACGGCACGTATACAGACTGTTTGAAGCATTGCTCCCCCTGGACGTAAGTCGGCATTGTGCCTACTATATTCAATTCCGATGCAATTTCTGTGTTTCATCGTCAATATGAAGCTCCAAGGGTTACAGTAAACACCCAGTGGTGCGTCGCAATCTAGTAATGGAATCTCAGGAAAGCACGTATACAACTGTATGAAGCATTGCTCCCCCTGGACGTAAGGCGGCATTGTGCCTACTATATTCAATCCCGATGCAATTTCTGTGTTTAATGGTCAATATGAAGCTCCAAGGGTTACAGTAAACACCCAGTGGTGCGTCGCAATCTAATACTGGCCTCTCAGTAACGGCACATATACAGACTGTTTGAAGCATTCCTCCCCCTGGACGTAAGTCGGCCTTCTGCCTACTATATTCAATCGCGATGCAATTTCTGTGTTTCATCGTCAATATGAAGCTCCAAGGGTTACAGTAAACACCCAGTGGTGCGTCGCAATCTAATACTGGAATCTCAGGAAAGGCACGTCTACAACTGTATGAAGCATTGCTCCCCCTGGACGTAAGTTTGCATTGTGCCTACTATATTCAATCCCGATGCAATTTCTGTGTTTCATCGTCAATATGAAGCTCCAAGTGTTACAGTAAACTCCCAGTGGTGCGTCGCAATCTAATACTGGCCTCTCAGTAACGGCACATATACAGACTGTTTGAAGCATTCCTCCCCCTGTACGTAAGTCGGCCTTCTGCCTACTATATTCAATCCCGATGCAATTCCTGTGTTTCATAGTCAATATGAAGCTCCAAGGGTTACAGTAAACTCCCAGTGGTGCGTCGCAATCTAATACTGGCCTCTCAGTAACGGCACATATACAGACTGTTTGAAGCATTACTCCCCCTGGACGTAAGTCGGCATTGTGCCTACTATATTCATTCCCGATGCAATTTCTGTATTTCATCGTCAATATGAAGCTCCAAGGGTTACTGTAAACACCCAGTGGTGCGTCGCAATCTAATACTGGCCTCTCAGGAAAGGCACGTATACAGACTGTTTGAAGCATTGCTCCCCCTGGACGTAAGTCGGCATTGTACCTACTATATTCAATCCCGATGCAATTTCTGTGTTTCATCGACAATATGAAGCTCCAAGGATTGCAGTAAACTCCCAGTGGTGCGGCGCAATCTAATACTGGCCTCTCAGTAACGGCACATATAGAGACTGTTTGAAGCATAATTCCCCCTGGACGTAAGTCGGCATTGTGCTACTATATTAAATCCCGATGCAATTTCTTTGTTTCTTCGTCAATATGAAGCTCCAAGGGTTACAGTAAACTCCCAGTGGTGCGTCGCAGTCTAATACTGGCCTCTCAGGAAAGGCACGTATACAGACTGTTTGAAGCATTGCTCCCCCTGGACGTAAGTCGGCATTGTGCTTACTATATTCAATCCCGACGCAATTTCTGTGTTTCATCGTCAATATGAAGCTCCAAGGGTTACAGTAAACACCCAGTGGTGCGTCGCAATCTAATACTGGCCTCTCAGGAAAGGCACGTATACAGACTGTTTGAAGCATTACTCCCCATGAACGAAAGTCGGCATTGTGCCTACTATATTCAATCCCGATGCAATTTCTGTGTTTCATCGTCAAAATGAAGCTCCAAGGGTTACAGTAAACACCCAGTGGTGCGTCGCAATCTAATACTGGCCTCTCAGGAAAGGCACGTATACAGACTGCTTGAAGCATTGCTCCCCCTGAACAAAAGTCGGCATTGTGCCTACTATATTCAATCCCGATGCAATTTCTGTGTTTCATAGTCAATATGAACCTCCAAGGGTTACAGTAAACACACAGTGGTGCGTTGCAATCTAATACTGGCCTCTCAGGAAAGGCACATATACAGTCTGTTTGAAGCATTACTCTGCCTGAACGAAAGTCGGCATTGTGTCTACTATATTCAATCCCGATGCAATTTCTGTGTTTCATCGTCAATATGAAGCTCCAAGGGTTACAGTAAACACCCAGTGGTGCGTCGCAATCTAATACTGGCCTCTCAGGAAAGGCACATATACAGACTGTTTCAAGCATTGCTCCCCCTGGACGTAAGTCGGCATTGTGCCTACTACATTCAATGTCGATGCAATTTCCGTGTTTCATTCTCAATATGAAGCTCCAAAGGGTTACAGTAAACACCCAGTGGTGCGTCGCAATCTAATACTGGCCTCTCAGGAAAGGCACATATACAGGCTGTTTGAAGCTTCGCTCCCCCTGAACGTAAGTCTGCAATGTGCCTACTATATTCAATCCCGATGCAATTTCTGTATTTCATCGTCAATATGAAGCTCCAAGGGTTACGGTAAACTCCCAGTGGTGCGTCGCAGTCTAATACTGGCCTCTCAGGAAAGGCACATATACAGACTGTTTCAATCATTGCTCCCCCTGGACGTAAGTCGGCATTGTGCCTACTATATTCAATGTCGATGCAATTTCCGTGTTTCATTCTCAATATGAAGCTCCAAGGGTTACAGTAAACACCCAGTGGTGCGTCGCAATCTAATACTGGCCTCTCAGGAAAGGCACGTATACAGACTGTTTGAAGCATTGCTCCCCCTGGACGTAAGTCGGCATTGTGCCTACTATATTCAATCCCGATGCAATTTCCGTGTTTCATCGTCAATATGAAGCTCCAAGGGTTACAGTAAACACCCAGTGGTGCGTCGCAATCTAATACTCGCCTCTCAGTAACGGCACATATACAGACTGTTTGAAGCGTTCCTCCCCCTGGACGTAAGTCGGCATTGTGCTTACTATATTCAATCCCGATGCAATTTCTGTGTTTCTTCGTCAATATGAAGCTCCAAGGGTTACAGTAAACACCCAGTGGTGCGTCGCAATCTAATACTGGCCTCTCAGGAAAGGCACGTATACAGACTGTTTGAAGCATTGCTCCCCCTGAACGAAAGTCGGCATTGTGCCTACTATATTCAATCCCGATGCAATTTCAGTGTTTCATAGTCAATATGATGCTCCAAGGGTTACAGTAAACACACAGTGGTGCGTCGCAATCTAATACTGGCCTCTCAGGAAAGGCACGTATACAGTCTGTTTGAAGCATTACTCCCCCTGAACGAAAGACGGCATTGTGCCTACTATATTCAATCCCGATGCAATTTCTGTGTTTCATCGTCAATATGAAGCTCCAAGGGTTACAGTAAACACCCAGTGGTGCGTCGCAAACTAATACTGGAATCTCAGGAAAGGCACGTATACAACTGTATGAAGCATTGCTCCCGCTGGACGTAAGTCGTCATTGTGCCTACTATATTCAATCCCGATGCAATTTCTGTGTTTCATCGTCAATATGAAGCTCCAAGGGTGGCAGTAAACACCGAGTGGTGCGTCGCAATCAAATACTGGCCTCTCAGGAAAGTCACGTATACAGACTGTTTAAAGCATTGCTCCCCCTGAACGAAAGTCGGCATTGTGCCTACTAAATTCAATCCCGATGCAATTTCTGTGTTTCATCGTCAATATGAAGCTCCAAGGGTTACAGTAAACACCCAGTGGTGCGTCGCAATCTAATACTGGCCTCTCATGAAAGGCACGTATACAGACTGTTTGAAGCATTGCTCCCCCTGAACGAAAGTCTCCATTGTGCCTACAATATTCAATCCCGATGCAATTTCTGTGATTCATCGTCAATATGAAGGTCCATGGGTTACAGTAAACAGCCAGTGCTGCGTCGCAATCTAATACTGGCCTCTCAGTAACGGCACATATACAGGCTGTTTGAAGCATTACTCCCCCTGGACGTAAGTCGGCATTGTGCCTACTATATTCAATCTCGATGCAATTTCCGTGTTTCATTCTCAATATGAAGCTCCAAGGGTTACAGTAAACACCCAGTGGTGCGTCGCAATCTAATACTGGCCTCTCAGGAAAGGCACGTATACAGACTGTTTAAAGCATTGCTCCCCCTGGACGTAAGTCGGCATTCTGCCTACTATATTCAATCCCGATGCAATTTCTGTGTTTCATCGTCAATATGAAGCTCCAAGGGTTACAGTAAACACCCAGTGGTGCGCCGCAATCTAATACTGGCCTCTCTGTAAGGGCACGTATACAGACTGTTTGAAGCATTGTTCCCCCTGGACATAAGTCGGCATTGTGCCTACTATATTCAATCCCGATGCAATTTCTGTGTTTCATCGTTAATATGTAGCTCCAAGGGTTACAGTAAACACCCAGTGGTGCGTCGCAATCTAATACTGGCCTCTCTGTAACGGCACGTATACAACTGTATGAAGCATTGCTCCCCCTGGACGTAAGATGGCATTGTGCCTACTATATTCATTCCCGATGCAATTTCTATGTTTTATAGTCAGTATGAGGGTCCAAGGGTTACAGTAAACACCCAGTGGTGCGTCGCAATCTAATACTGGCCTCTCAGTATCGGCACATATACAGACTGTTTCAAGCATTACTCCCCCTGGACGTAAGTCGGCATTGTGCCTACTACATTCAATCCCGATGCAATATCTGTGTTTCATCGTCAATATGAAGCTCCAAGGGATACAGTAAACTCCCAGTGGTGCGTCGCAGTCTAATACTGGTCTCTCATGAAGGGCACGTATACAGACTGTTTAAAGCATTGCTCCCCCTGGACGTAAGTCGGCCTTCTGCCTTCTATATTCAATCTCAATGCAATTTCTGTGTTGCATAGTCAATATGAAGCCCCAAAGGTTACAGTAAACACCCAGTGGTGCGTCGCAATCTAATACTGGAATCTCTGGAAAGGCACGTATACAACTGTATGAAGCATTGCTCCCCCTGGACGTAAGTCGACATTGTGCCCACTATATTCAATCCCGATGCAATTTCTGTATTTCATCGTCAATATGCAGCTCCAAGGGTTACAGTAAACACCCAGTGGTGCGTCGCAATGTAATACTGGCCTCTCTGGAGAGGCATGTATACAGACTGTTTGAAGCATTGCTCCCCCTGAACGAAAGTCGGCATTGTGCCTACTATATTCAATCCCGATGCAATTTCTGTGTTTCATAGTCAATATGAAGCTCCAAGGGTTACAGTAAACACCCAGTGGTGCGTCGCAATCTAATACTTGCCACTCAGGAAAGGCACGTATACAGACTTTTTGTAGCATTGCTCCCCCTGAACGAAAGTCGGCATTGTGCCTACTATATTCAATCCCGATGTAATTTCTGTGTTTCTTAGTCAATATGAAGCTCCAAGGGTTACAGTAAACCCACAGTGGTGCGTCGCAATCTAATACTGGCCTCTCAGGAAAGGCACGTATACAGTGTGTTTGAGGCATTACACCCCCTGAACGAAAGTCGGCATTGTGCCTACTATATTCAATCCCGATGCAATTTCTGTGTTTCATCGTCAATATGAAGCTCCAAGGGTGGCAGTAAACACCGAGTGGTGCCTCGCAATGTAAAACTGGCCTCTCAGGAAAGGCACGTATACATACTGTTTGAAGCATTCCTCCCCCTGTACGTAAGTCGATCTTCTGCCTACTATATTCAATCCCGATGCAATTTCTGTGTTTCATCGTCAATATGAAGCTCGAAGGGTTACAGTAAACACCCAGTGGTGCGTCGCAATCTAATACTGGCCTCTCTGTAACGGCACGTATACAGACTGTTTGAAGCATTACTCCCCCTGGACGTAAGTCGGCATTGTGCCTACTATATTCAATCCCGATGCAATTTCTTTGTTTGATCGTCAATATGAAGCTCCAGGGGTTACAGTAAACACCGAGTGGTGCCTCGCAATGTAATACTGGCCTCTCAGGAAAGGCACGTATACAGACTGTTTGAAGCATTGCTCCCCCTGAACGAAAGTCGGCATTGTGCCTACTATATTCAATCCCGATGCAATTTCTGTGTTTCATTGTCAATATGAATTTCCAAGGGTTACAGTAAACACCCAGTGGTGCGTCGCAATCTAACACTGGCCTCTCAGGAAAATCACGTATACAGACTGTTTGAAGCATAGCTCCAATTTAACGGAAGTCGGCATTGTGCTTCCTATTTCAATCCCGATGCAATTTCTGTGTTTCATCGTCAATACGAAGTTCCAAGGGTTACAGTAAATTCCCAGTGGTGCGTCGCAGTCTAATACTGGCCTCTCAGGAAAGGCACGTATACATACTGTTTGAAGCATTCCTCCCCCTGTACGTAAGTCGAACTTCTGCCTACTATATTCAATCCCGATGCAATTTCTGTGTTTCATCGTCAGTATGAAGCCCCAAGGGTTACAGTAAACATCCAGTGGTGCGTCGCAATCTAATACTGACCTCACAGTAACGGCACGTATACAGACTGTTTGAAGCATTGCTCCCCCTGGACGTAAGGCGGCATTGTGCCTACTATATTCAATCCCGATGCAATTTCTGTATTTCATCGTTAATATGAAGCTCCAAGGGTGGCAGTAAACACCCAGTGATGCGTCGCAATCTAATACTGGCCTCTCAGGAAAGGCACGAATACAGACTGTTTGAAGCATTACTCCCTCTGGACGTAAGTCGGCATTGTGTCTACAGTATTCTATCCCGATGCATTTTCTGTGTTTCATCGTCAGTATGAAGCTCCAGGGGTTACAGTAAACACCCAGTGGTGCGTCGCAATCTAATACTGGCCTCTCAGTAACGGCACATATACAGATTGTTTGAAGCATTACTCCCCCTGAACGTAAGTCGGCATTGTGCCTACTATATTCAATCCCGATGCAATTTCTTTCTTTCATCGTCAATATGAAGCTCCAAGGGTTACAGTAAACTCCCAGTGGTGCGTCGCAATCTAATACTGGCCTCTCAGGAAAGGCACGTATACAGACTGTTTGAAGAATTGCTCCCCCTGGACGTAAGTCGGCATTGTGCCTACTATATTCAATCCCGATGCAATTTCTGTATTTCGTCGTCAATATGAAGCTCGAAAGGGTTACAGTAAACACCCAGTGGTGCGTCGCAATCTAGTACTGGCCTCTCAGGAAAGGCACGTATACAGGCTGTTTGAAGCTTTGCTCCCCCTGAACGTAAGTCAGCTATGTGCCTACTATATTCAATCCCGATGCAATTTCTGTATTTCATCGTCAATATGAAGCTCCAAGGGTTACAGTAAACACCCAGTGGTGCGTCGCAATCTAATACTGGCCTCTCAGGAAAGGCACGTATACAGACTAATTGAAGCATTGCTCCCCCTGGACGTAAGTCGGCATTGTGCCTACAATATTCAATCCCGATGCAATTTCTGTGTTTCATCGTCAATATGAAGCTCCAGGGGTTACAGTAAACACCCAGTGGTGCGTCGCAATCTAATACTGGAATCTCAGGAAAGGCACGTATACAACTGTATGAAGCATTGCTCCCCCTGGACGTAAGTCGGCATTGTGCCTACTATATTCAATCCCGATGCAATTTCTGTGTTTCATCGTCAGTATGAAGCCCCAAGGGTTACAGTAAACATCCAGTGGTGCGTCGCAATCTAATACTGACCTCACAGTAACGGCACGTATACAGACTGTTTGAAGCATTGCTCCCCCTGGACGTAAGTCGGCATTGTGCCTACTATATTCAATTCCGATGCAATTTCTGTGTTTCATCGTCAATATGAAGCTCCAAGGGATACAGTAAACACCCAGTGGTGCGTCGCAATCTAATAATGGAATCTCAGGAAAGCACGTATACAACTGTATGAAGCATTGCTCCCCCTGGACGTAAGGCGGCATTGTGCCTACTATATTCAATCCCGATGCAATTTCTGTTTTTCATCGTCAATATGAAGCTCCAAGGGTTACAGTAAACACCCAGTGGTGCGTCGCAATCTAATACTGGCCTCTCAGTAACGGCACATATACAGACTGTTTGAAGCATTCCTCCCCCTGGACGTAAGTCGGCCTTCTGCCTACTATATTCAATCGCGATGCAATTTCTGTGTTTCATCGTCAATATGAAGCTCCAAGGGTTACAGTAAACACCCAGTGGTGCGTCGCAATCTAATACTGGAATCTCAGGAAAGGCACGTCTACAACTGTATGAAGCATTGCTCCCCCTGTACGTAAGTTTGCATTGTGCCTACTATATTCAATCCCGATGCAATTTCTGTGTTTCATCGTCAATATGAAGCTCCAAGTGTTACAGTAAACTCCCAGTTGTGCGTCGCAATCTAATACTGGCCTCTCAGTAACGGCACATATACAGGCTGTTTGAAGCATTCCTCCCCCTGTACGTAAGTCGGCCTTCTGCCTACTATATTCAATCCCGATGCAATTCCTGTGTTTCATAGTCAATATGAAGCTCCAAGGGTTACAGTAAACTACCAGTGGTGCGTCGCAATCTAATACTGGCCTCTCAGTAACGGCACATATACAGACTGTTTGAAGCATTACTCCCCCTGGACGTAAGTCGGCATTGTGCCTACTATATTCAATCCCAATGCAATTTCTGTATTTCATCGTCAATATGAAGCTCCAAGGGTTACAGTAAACACCCAGTGGTGCGTCGCAATCTAATACTGGCCTCTCAGGAAAGGCACGTATACAGACTGTTTGAGGCATTGCTCCCCCTGGATGTAAGTCGGCATTGTACCTACTATATTCAATCCCGATGCAATTTCTGTGTTTCATCGACAATATGAAGCTCCAAGGATTACAGTAAACTCCCAGTGGTGCGGCGCAATCTAATACTGGCCTCTCAGTAACGGCACATATAGAGATTGTTTGAAGCATTATTCCCCCTGGACGTAAGTCGGCATTGTGCTACTATATTAAATCCCGATGCAATTTCTTTGTTTCTTCGTCAATATGAAGCTCCAAGGGTTACAGTAAGCTCCCAGTGGTGCGTCGCAGTCTAATACTGGCCTCTCAGGAAATGCACGTATACAGACTGTTTGAAGCATTGCTCCCCCTGGACGTAAGTCGGCATTGTGCTTACTATATTCAATCCCGACGCAATTTCTGTGTTTCATCGTCAATATGAAGCTCCAAGGGTTACAGTAAACACCCAGTGGTGCGTCGCAATCTAATACTGGCCTCTCAGGAAAGGCACGTATACAGACTGTTTGAAGCATTACTCCCCATGAACGAAAGTCGGCATTGTGCCTACTATATTCAATCCCGATGCAATTTCTGTGTTTCATCGTCAAAATGAAGCTCCAAGGGTTACAGTAAACACCCAGTGGTGCGTCGCAATCTAATACTGGACTCTCAGGAAAGGCACGTATACAGACTGCTTGAAGCATTGCTCCCCCTGAACAAAAGTCGGCATTGTGCCTACTATATTCAATCCCCATGCAATTTCTGTGTTTCATAGTCAATATGAACCTCCAAGGGTTACAGTAAACACACAGTGGTGCGTTGCAATCTAATACTAGCCTCTCAGGAAAGGCACATATACAGTCTGTTTGAAGCATTACTCTGCCTGAACGAAAGTCGGCATTGTGTCTACTATATTCAATCCCGATGCAATTTCTGTGTTTCATCGTCAATATGAAGCTCCAAGGGTTACAGTAAACACCCAGTGGTGCGTCGCAATCTAATACTGGCCTCTCAGGAAAGGCACATATACAGACTGTTTCAACCATTGCTCCCCCTGGACGTAAGTCGGCATTGTGCCTACTATATTCAATGTCGATGCAATTTCCGTGTTTCATTCTCACTATGAAGCTCCAAGGGTTACAGTAAACACCCAGTGGTGCGTCGCAATCTAATACTGGCCTCTCAGGAAAGGCACGTATACAGACTGTTTGAAGCATTGCTCCCCCTGGACGTAAGTCGGCATTGTGCCTACTATATTCAATCCCGATGCAATTACCGTGTTTCATCGTCAATATGAAGCTCCAAGGGTTACAGTAAACACCCAGTGGTGCGTCGCAATCTAATACTCGCCTCTCAGTAACGGCACATATTCAAACTGTTTGAAGCGTTCCTCCCCCTGGACGTAAGTCGGCATTGTGCTTACTATATTCAATCCCGATGCAATATCTGTGTTTCTTCGTCAATAAGAAGCTCCAAGGGTTACAGTAAACACCCAGTGGTGCGTCGCAATCTAATACTGGCCTCTCAGGAAAGGCACGTATACAGACTGTTTGAAGCATTGCTCCCCCTGAACGAAAGTCGGCATTGTGCCTACTATATTCAATCCCGATGCAATTTCAGTGTTTCATAGTCAATATGATGCTCCAAGGGTTACAGTAAACACACAGTGGTGCGTCGCAATCTAATACTGGCCTCTCAGGAAAGGCACGTATACAGTCTGTTTGAAGCATTACTCCCCCTGAACGAAAGTCGGCATTGTGCCTACTATATTCAATCCCGATGCAATTTCTGTGTTTCATCGTCAATATGAAGCTCCAAGGGTTACAGTAAACACCCAGTGGTGCGTCGCAAACTAATACTGGAATCTCAGGAAAGGCACGTATACAACTGTATGAAGCATTGCTCCCGCTGGACGTAAGTCGTCATTGTGCCCACTATATTCAATCCCGATGCAATTTCTGTGTTTCATCGTCAATATGAAGCTCCAAGGGTGGCAGTAAACACCGAGTGGTGCGTCGCAATCTAATACTGGCCTCTCAGGAAAGTCACGTATACAGACTGTTTGAAGCATTGCTCCCCCTGAACGAAAGTCGGCATTGTGCCTACTAAATTCAATCCCGATGCAATTTCTGTGTTTCATCGTCAATATAAAACTCCAAGGGTTACAGTAAACACCCAGTGGTGCGTCGCAATCTAATACTGGCATCTCATGAAAGGCACGTATACAGACTGTTTGAAGCATTGCTCCCCCTGAACGAAAGTCTCCATTGTGCCTACAATATTCAATCCCGATGCAATTTCTGTGATTCATCGTCAATATGAAGGTCCAAGGGTTACAGTAAACAGCCAGTGCTGCGTCGCAATCTAATACTGGCCTCTCAGTAACGGCACATATACAGGCTGTTTGAAGCATTACTCCCACTGGACGTAAGTCGGCATTGTGCCTACTATATTCAATCTCGATGCAATTTCCGTGTTTCATTCTCAATATGAAGCTCCAAGGGTTACAGTAAACACCCAGTGGTGCGTCGCAATCTAATACTGGCCTCTCAGGAAAGGCACGTATACAGACTGTTTAAAGCATTGCTCCCCCTGGACGTAAGTCGGCATTCTGCCTACTATATTCAATCCCGATGCAATTTCTGTGTTTCATCGTCAATATAAAACTCCAAGGGTTACAGTAAACACCCAGTGGTGCGTCGCAATCTAATACTGGCCTCTCAGGAAAGGCACGTATACAGACTGTTTAAAGCATTGCTCCCCCTGGACGTAAGTCGGCATTCTGCCTACTATATTCAATCCCGATGCAATTTCTGTGTTTCATCGTCAATATGAAGCTCCAAGGGTTACAGTAAACACCCAGTGGTGCGCCGCAATCTAATACTGGCCTCTCTGTAAGGGCACGTATACAGACTGTTTGAAGCATTGTTCCCCCTGGACGTAAGTCGGCATTGTGCCTACTATATTCATTCCCGATGCAATTTCTATGTTTTATAGTCAGTATGAGGGTCCAAGGGTTACAGTAAACACCCAGTGGTGCGTCGCAATCTAATACTGGCCTCTCAGTATCGGCACATATACAGACTATTTGAAGCATTACTCCCCCTGGACGTAAGTCGGCATTGTGCCTACTACATTCAATCCCGATGCAATATCTGTGTTTCATCGTCAATATGAAGCTCCAAGGGATACAGTAAACTCCCAGTGGTGCGTCGCAGTCTAATACTGGTCTCTCATGAAGGGCACGTATACAGACTGTTTGAAGCATTGCTCCCCCTGGACGTAAGTCGGCCTTCTGCCTTCTATATTCAATCTCAATGCAATTTCTGTGTTGCATAGTCAATATGAAGCCCCAAGGGTTACAGTAAACACCCAGTGGTGCGTCGCAATCTAATACTGGAATCTCTGGAAAGGCACGTATACAACTGTATGAAGCATTGCTCCCCCTGTACGTAAGTCGGCATTGTGCCCACTATATTCAATCCCGATGCAATTTCTGTATTTCATCGTCAATATGCAGCTCCAAGGGTTACAGTAAACACCCAGTGGTGCGTCGCAATCTAATACTGGCCTCTCTGGAAAGGCATGTATACAGACTGTTTGAAGCATTGCTCCCCCTGAACGAAAGTCGGCATTGTGCCTACTATATTCAATCCCGATGCCATTTCTGTGTTTCATAGTCAATATGAAGCTCCAAGGGTTACAGTAAACACCCAGTGGTGCGTCGCAATCTAATACTGGCCTCTCAGGAAAGGCACGTATACAGACTTTTTGCAGCATTGCTCCCCCTGAACGAAAGTCGGCATTGTGCCTACTATATTCAATCCCGATGCAATTTCTGTGTTTCATAGTCAATATGAAGCTCCAAGGGTTACAGTAAACACACAGTGGTGCGTCGCAATCTAATACTGGCCTCTCAGGAAAGGCACGTATACAGTGTGTTTGAGGCATTACTCCCCCTGAACGAAAGTCGGCATTGTGCCTACTATATTCAATCCCGATGCAATTTCTGTGTTTCATCGTCAATATGAAGCTCCAAGGGTGGCAGTAAACACCGAGTGGTGTCTCGCAATGTAATACTGGCCTCTCAGGAAAGGCACGTATACAGACTGTTTGAAGTATTGCTCCCCCTGAACGAAAGTCGGCATTGTGCCTACTATATTCAATCCCGATGCAATTTCTGTGTTTCATCGTCAATATGAATTTCCAAGGGTTACAGTAAACACCCAGTGGTGCGTCGCAATCTAACACTGGCCTCTCAGGAAAATCACGTATACATACTGTTTGAAGCATAGCTCCTATTTAACGAAAGTCGGCATTGTGCTTCTTATTTCAATCCCGATGCAATTTCTGTGTTTCATCGTCAATACGAAGTTCCAAGGGTTACAGTAAATTCCCAGTGGTGCGTCGCAGTCTAATACTGGCCTCTCAGGAAAGGCACGTATACATACTGTTTGAAGCATTCTTCCCCCTGTACGTAAGTCGATCTTCTGCCTACTATATTCAATCCCGATGCAATTTCTGTGTTTCATCGTCAATATGAAGCTCGAAGGGTTACAGTAAACACCCAGTGGCGCTTCGCAATCTAATACTGGCCTCTCTGTACCGGCACGTATACAGGCTGTTTGAAGCATTGCTCCCCCTGAACGAAAGTCAGCATTGTGCCTACTATATTCAATCCCGATGCAATTTCTGTGTTTCATAGTCAATATGAAGCTCCAAGGGTTACAGTAAACACACAGTGGTGCGTCGCAATCTAATAATGGCCTCTCAGGAAAGGCACGTATACAGACTGTTTGAAGCATTGCTCCCCCTGAACGAAAGTCGGCATTGTGCCTACTATATTCAATCCCGATGCAATTTCTGTGTTTCATCGTCAATATGAATTTCCAAGGGTTACAGTAAACACCCAGTGGTGCGTCGCAATCTAACACTGGCCTCTCAGGAAAATCACGTATACAGACTGTTTGAAGCATAGCTCCCATTTAACGAAAGTCGGCATTGTGCTTCCTATTTCAATCCCGATGCAATTTCTGTGTTTCATCGTCAATAAGAAGTTCCAAGGGCTACAGTAAATTCCCAGTGGTGCGTCGCAGTCTAATACTGGCCTCTCAGGAAAGGCACGTATACATACTGTTTGAAGCGTTCCTCCCCCTGTACGTAAGTCGATCTTCTGCCTACTATATTCAATCCCGATGCAATTTCTGTGTTTCATCGTCAATATGAAGCTCGAAGGGTTGCAGTAAACACCAAGTGGTGCGTCGCAATCTAATACTGGCCACTCTGTAACGGCACGTATACAGACTGTTTGAAGCATTACTCCCCCTGGACGAAAGTCGGCATTGTGCCTACTATATTCAATCCCGATGCAATTTCTTTGTTTGATCGTCAATATGAAGCTCCAGGGGTTACAGTAAACACCGAGTGGTGCCTCGCAATGTAATACTGGCCTCTCAGGAAAGGCATGTATACAGACTGTTTGAAGCATTGCTCCCCCTGAACGAAAGCCGGCATTGTGCCTACTATATTCAATCCCGATGCAATTTCTGTGTTTCATCGTCAATATGAATTTCCAAGGGTTACAGTAAACACCCAGTGGTGCGTCGCAATCTAACACTGGCCTCTCAGGAAAATCACGTATACAGACTGTTTGAAGCATAGCTCCAATTTAACGAAAGTCGGCATTGTGCTTCCTATTTCAATCCCGATGCAATTTCTGTGTTTCATCGTCAATACGAAGTTCCAAGGGTTACAGTAAATTCCCAGTGGTGCGTCGCAGTCTAATACTGGCCTCTCAGGAAAGGCACGTATACATACTGTTTGAAGCATTCCTCCCCCTGTACGTAAGTCGATCTTCTGCCTACTATATTCAATCCCGATGCAATTTCTGTGTTTCATCGTCAATATGAAGCTCCAAGGGTGGCAATAAACACCCAGTGATGCGTCGCAATCTAATACTGGCCTCTCAGGAAAGGCACGTATACAGACTGTTTGAAGCATTACTCCCCCTGGACGTAAGTCATCATTGTGCCTACTATATTCAACCCCGATGCAATTTCTGTGTTTCATCGTCAATATGAAGCTCCAGGGGTTACAGTAAACACCCAGTGGTGCGTCGCAATCTAATACTGGAATCTCAGGAAAGGCACGAATACAACTGTATGAAGCATTGCTCCCCCTGGACGTAAGTCGGCATTGTGCCTACTATATTCAATCCCGATGCAATTTCTGTGTTTCATCGTCAGTATGAAGCTCCAAGGGTTACAGTAAACATCCAGTGGTGCGTCGCAATCTAATACTGACCTCACAGTAACGGCACGTATACAGACTGTTTGAAGCATTGCTCCCCCTGGACGTAAGTCGGCATTATGCCTACTATATTCAATCCCGATGCAATTTCTGTGCTTCATCGTCAATATGAAGCTCCAAGGGTTACAGTAAACACCCAGTGGTGCGTCGCAGTCTAATACCGGCCTCTCATGAAAGGAACGTATACAGACTGTTTGAAGCATTGGTCCCCCTGGACGTAAGTCGGCATTGTGCCTACTATATTCCATCCCGATGCAATATCTGTGTTTCATCGTCAATATGAAGCTCCAAGGGTTACAGTAAACACCCAGTGGTGCGTCGCAATTTAATACTGGCCTCTCAGTAACGGCACATATACAGACTGTTTGAAGCATTCCTCCCCCTGGACGTAGGTCGGCCTTCTGCCTACTATATTCAATCCCGATGCAATTTCTGTGTTTCATAGGCAATATGAAGCTCCAAGGGTTACAGTAAACACCCAGCGGCGCGTCGCAATCTAATACTGGCCTCTCAGTAACGGCACATATACAGACTGTTTGAAGCATTCCTCCCCCTGGACGTAAGTCGGCCTTCCGCCTACTATATTCAATCCTGATGCAATTTCTGTGTTTCATAGTCAATATGAAGCATCAAGGGTTACAGTAAACACCCAGTGCTGCGTCGCAAACTAATACTGGCCTCTCTGGAAAGGCTTGTATACAGACTGTTTGAAGCATTGCTCCCCCTGAACGAAAGTCGGCATTGTGCCTACTATATTCAATCCTGATGCAATTTCTGTGTTTCATAGTCAATATGAAGCATCAAGGGTTACAGTAAACACCCAGTGCTGCGTCGCAAACTAATACTGGCCTCTCTGGAAAGGCTTGTATACAGACTGTTTGAAGCATTGCTCCCCCTGAACGAAAGTCGGCATTGTGCCTACTATATTCAATCCCGATGCAATTTGTGTGTTTCATCGTCAATATGAAGCTCCAAGGGTTACAGTAAACACCCAGTGGTGCGTAGCAATCTAATACTGGAATCTCAGGAAAGGCACGTATACAACTGTATGAAGCATTGCTCCCCCTGGACGTAAGTCGGCATTGTACATACTATATTCAATCCCGATGCAATTTCTGTGTTTCATCGTCAATATGAAGCTCCAAGGGTGGCAGTAAACACCGAGTGGTGCGTCGCAATCTAATACTGGCCTCTTAGGAAAGGCACGTATACAGACTGTTTGAAGCATTGCTCCGCCTGAACGAAAGTCGGCATTGTGCCTACTATATTCAATCCCGAATCAATTTCTGTATTTCATCGTCAACATGAATTTCCAAGGGTTACAGTAAACACGCAGTGGTGCGTAGCAATCTAATACTGGCCTCTCAGGAATGGCACGTATACAGACTGTTTGAAGCATAGCTCCCATTGAACGAAAGTCGGCATTGTGCTTCCTATATTCAATCCCGATGCAATTTCTGTGTTTCATCGTCAATACGAAGCTCCAAGGGTTACAGTAATTTCCCAGTGGTGCGTCGCAGTCTAATACTGGCCTCTCAGGAAAGGCACGTATACAGACTGTTTGAAGCATTCCTCCCCCTGTACGTAAGTAGATCTTCTGCCTACTATATTAAATCCCGATGCAATTTCTGTGTTTCATCGTCAATATGAAGCTCCAAGGGTTACAGAAAACACCCAGTGGTGCGTCGCAATCTAATAGTGGCATCTCTGTAACGGCACGTATACAGACTGTTTGAACCGAGCGAGGTGGCGCAGTGGTTAGACACTGGACTCGCATTCGGGAGGACGACGGTTCAATCCCGCGTCCGGCCATCCTGATTTAGGTTTTCCGTGATTTCCCTAAATAACTCTAGGCAAATGCCGGGATGGTTCCTCTGAAAGGGCACGGCCGACTTCCTTCCCCATCCTTCCCTAATTCGATGAGACCGATGACCACGCTGTCTGGTCTCCTTCCCCAAAATAACCAACCAACAGACTGTTTGAAGCATAACTCCCCCTGGACGTCAGTCGGCATTGTGCCTACTATATTCAATCCCGATGCAATTTCTGTGTTTCATCGTCAATATGAAGCTCCAGAGGTTACAGTAAACACCTAGTGGTTCGTCGCAATCTAATACTTTAATCTCAGGAAAGGCACGTATACAACTGAATGAAGCATTGCTCCCCCTGGACGTTAGTCGGCATTGTGCCTACTATATTCAATCCCGATGCAATTTCTGTGTTTCATCGTCAGTATGAAGCTCCAAGGGTTACAGTAAACACCTAGTGGTGCGTCGCAATCTAATACTGGCCTCTCAGTAACGGCACGTATACAGACTGTTTCAAGCATTACTCCCCATGATCGAAAGTCGGCATTGTGCCTACTATATTCAATCCCGATGCAATTTCTGTGTTTCATCGTCAATATGAAGCTCCAAGGGTTACAGTAAACACCCAGTGGTGCGTCGCAATCTAATACTGGCCTCTCTATAACGGCACGTATACAGACTGTTTGAAGCATTGCTCCCCCTGGACGTAAGTCGGCATTGTGCCTACTATATTCAATCCCGATGCAATTTCTGTGTTTCATCGTCAATATGAAGCTCCAAGGGTTACAGTAAACACCCAGTGGTGCGTCGCAATCTAATACTGGCCTCTCTATAACGGCACGTATACAGACTGTTTGAAGCATTGCTCCCCCTGGACGTAAGACGGCATTGTGCCTACTATATTCAATCCCGATGCAATTTCTGTGTTTCATCGTCAATATGAAGCTCCAATGGTTACAGTAAATTTCCAGTGGTGCGTCGCAGTCTAACACTGGCCTCTCAGGAAAGGCACGTATACAGACTGTCTGAAGCACTCCTCCCCCTGTACGTAAGTCGATCTTCTGCCTACTATATTCAATCCCGATGCAATTTCTGTGTTTCATCGTCAATATGAAGCTCCAAGGGTTACAGTAAACACCCAGTGGTGCGTCGCAATCTAATACTGGCCTCTCTATAACGGCACGTATACAGACTGTTTGAAGCATTGCTCCCCCTGGACGTAAGTCGGCATTGTGCCTACTATATTCATTCCCGATGCAATTTCTATGTTTTATAGTCAGTATGAGGGTCCAAGGGTTACAGTAAACACCCAGTGGTGCGTCGCAATCTAATACTGGCCTCTCAGTATCGGCACATATACAGACTATTTGAAGCATTACTCCCCCTGGACGTAAGTCGGCATTGTGCCTACTACATTCAATCCCGATGCAATATCTGTGTTTCATCGTCAATATGAAGCTCCAAGGGATACAGTAAACTCCCAGTGGTGCGTCGCAGTCTAATACTGGTCTCTCATGAAGGGCACGTATACAGACTGTTTGAAGCATTGCTCCCCCTGGACGTAAGTCGGCCTTCTGCCTTCTATATTCAATCTCAATGCAATTTCTGTGTTGCATAGTCAATATGAAGCCCCAAGGGTTACAGTAAACACCCAGTGGTGCGTCGCAATCTAATACTGGAATCTCTGGAAAGGCACGTATACAACTGTATGAAGCATTGCTCCCCCTGTACGTAAGTCGGCATTGTGCCCACTATATTCAATCCCGATGCAATTTCTGTATTTCATCGTCAATATGCAGCTCCAAGGGTTACAGTAAACACCCAGTGGTGCGTCGCAATCTAATACTGGCCTCTCTGGAAAGGCATGTATACAGACTGTTTGAAGCATTGCTCCCCCTGAACGAAAGTCGGCATTGTGCCTACTATATTCAATCCCGATGCAATTTCTGTGTTTCATAGTCAATATGAAGCTCCAAGGGTTACAGTAAACACCCAGTGGTGCGTCGCAATCTAATACTGGCCTCTCAGGAAAGGCACGTATACAGACTTTTTGTAGCATTGCTCCCCCTGAACGAAAGTCGGCATTGTGCCTACTATATTCAATCCCGATGCAATTTCTGTGTTTCATAGTCAATATGAAGCTCCAAGGGTTACAGTAAACACACAGTGGTGCGTCGCAATCTAATACTGGCCTCTCAGGAAAGGCACGTATACAGTGTGTTTGAGGCATTACTCCCCCTGAACGAAAGTCGGCATTGTGCCTACTATATTCAATCCCGATGCAATTTCTGTGTTTCATCGTCAATATGAAGCTCCAAGGGTGGCAGTAAACACCGAGTGGTGTCTCGCAATGTAATACTGGCCTCTCAGGAAAGGCACGTATACAGACTGTTTGAAGTATTGCTCCCCCTGAACGAAAGTCGGCATTGTGCCTACTATATTCAATCCCGATGCAATTTCTGTGTTTCATCGTCAATATGAATTTCCAAGGGTTACAGTAAACACCCAGTGGTGCGTCGCAATCTAACACTGGCCTCTCAGGAAAATCACGTATACATACTGTTTGAAGCATAGCTCCTATTTAACGAAAGTCGGCATTGTGCTTCTTATTTCAATCCCGATGCAATTTCTGTGTTTCATCGTCAATACGAAGTTCCAAGGGTTACAGTAAATTCCCAGTGGTGCGTCGCAGTCTAATACTGGCCTCTCAGGAAAGGCACGTATACATACTGTTTGAAGCATTCTTCCCCCTGTACGTAAGTCGATCTTCTGCCTACTATATTCAATCCCGATGCAATTTCTGTGTTTCATCGTCAATATGAAGCTCGAAGGGTTACAGTAAACACCCAGTGGCGCTTCGCAATCTAATACTGGCCTCTCTGTACCGGCACGTATACAGGCTGTTTGAAGCATTGCTCCCCCTGAACGAAAGTCAGCATTGTGCCTACTATATTCAATCCCGATGCAATTTCTTTGTTTGATCGTCAATATGAAGCTCCAGGGGTTACAGTAAACACCGAGTGGTGCCTCGCAATGTAATACTGGCCTCTCAGGAAAGGCATGTATACAGACTGTTTGAAGCATTGCTCCCCCTGAACGAAAGCCGGCATTGTGCCTACTATATTCAATCCCGATGCAATTTCTGTGTTTCATCGTCAATATGAATTTCCAAGGGTTACAGTAAACACCCAGTGGTGCGTCGCAATCTAACACTGGCCTCTCAGGAAAATCACGTATACAGACTGTTTGAAGCATAGCTCCAATTTAACGAAAGTCGGCATTGTGCTTCCTATTTCAATCCCGATGCAATTTCTGTGTTTCATCGTCAATACGAAGTTCCAAGGGTTACAGTAAATTCCCAGTGGTGCGTCGCAGTCTAATACTGGCCTCTCAGGAAAGGCACGTATACATACTGTTTGAAGCATTCCTCCCCCTGTACGTAAGTCGATCTTCTGCCTACTATATTCAATCCCGATGCAATTTCTGTGTTTCATCGTCAATATGAAGCTCCAAGGGTGGCAATAAACACCCAGTGATGCGTCGCAATCTAATACTGGCCTCTCAGGAAAGGCACGTATACAGACTGTTTGAAGCATTACTCCCCCTGGACGTAAGTCATCATTGTGCCTACTATATTCAACCCCGATGCAATTTCTGTGTTTCATCGTCAATATGAAGCTCCAGGGGTTACAGTAAACACCCAGTGGTGCGTCGCAATCTAATACTGGAATCTCAGGAAAGGCACGTATACAACTGTATGAAGCATTGCTCCCCCTGGACGTAAGTCGGCATTGTGCCTACTATATTCAATCCCGATGCAATTTCTGTGTTTCATCGTCAGTATGAAGCTCCAAGGGTCACAGTAAACATCCAGTGGTGCGTCGCAATCTAATACTGACCTCACAGTAACGGCACGTATACAGACTGTTTGAAGCATTGCTCCCCCTGGACGTAAGTCGGCATTATGCCTACTATATTCAATCCCGATGCAATTTCTGTGCTTCATCGTCAATATGAAGCTCCAAGGGTTACAGTAAACACCCAGTGGTGCGTCGCAGTCTAATACCGGCCTCTCATGAAAGGAACGTATACAGACTGTTTGAAGCATTGGTCCCCCTGGACGTAAGTCGGCATTGTGCCTACTATATTCCATCCCGATGCAATATCTGTGTTTCATCGTCAATATGAAGCTCCAAGGGTTACAGTAAACACCCAGTGGTGCGTCGCAATTTAATACTGGCCTCTCAGTAACGGCACATATACAGACTGTTTGAAGCATTCCTCCCCCTGGACGTAGGTCGGCCTTCTGCCTACTATATTCAATCCCGATGCAATTTCTGTGTTTCATAGGCAATATGAAGCTCCAAGGGTTACAGTAAACACCCAGCGGTGCGTCGCAATCTAATACTGGCCTCTCAGTAACGGCACATATACAGACTGTTTGAAGCATTCCTCCCCCTGGACGTAAGTCGGCCTTCCGCCTACTAAATTCAATCCTGATGCAGTTTCTGTGTTTCATAGTCAATATGAAGCATCAAGGGTTACAGTAAACACCCAGTGCTGCGTCGCAAACTAATACTGGCCTCTCTGGAAAGGCTTGTATACAGACTGTTTGAAGCATTGCTCCCCCTGAACGAAAGTCGGCATTGTGCCTACTATATTCAATCCTGATGCAATTTCTGTGTTTCATAGTCAATATGAAGCATCAAGGGTTACAGTAAACACCCAGTGCTGCGTCGCAAACTAATACTGGCCTCTCTGGAAAGGCTTGTATACAGACTGTTTGAAGCATTGCTCCCCCTGAACGAAAGTCGGCATTGTGCCTACTATATTCAATCCCGATGCAATTTGTGTGTTTCATCGTCAATATGAAGCTCCAAGGGTTACAGTAAACACCCAGTGGTGCGTAGCAATCTAATACTGGAATCTCAGGAAAGGCACGTATACAACTGTATGAAGCATTGCTCCCCCTGGACGTAAGTCGGCATTGTACATACTATATTCAATCCCGATGCAATTTCTGTGTTTCATCGTCAATATGAAGCTCCAAGGGTGGCAGTAAACACCGAGTGGTGCGTCGCAATCTAATACTGGCCTCTTAGGAAAGGCACGTATACAGACTGTTTGAAGCATTGCTCCGCCTGAACGAAAGTCGGCATTGTGCCTACTATATTCAATCCCGAATCAATTTCTGTATTTCATCGTGAACATGAATTTCCAAGGGTTACAGTAAACACGCAGTGGTGCGTAGCAATCTAATACTGGCCTCTCAGGAATGGCACGTATACAGACTGTTTGAAGCATAGCTCCCATTGAACGAAAGTCGGCATTGTGCTTCCTATATTCAATCCCGATGCAATTTCTGTGTTTCATCGTCAATACGAAGCTCCAAGGGTTACAGTAATTTCCCAGTGGTGCGTCGCAGTCTAATACTGGCCTCTCAGGAAAGGCACGTATACAGACTGTTTGAAGCATTCCTCCCCCTGTACGTAAGTCGATCTTCTGCCTACTATATTAAATCCCGATGCAATTTCTGTGTTTCATCGTCAATATGAAGCTCCAAGGGTTACAGAAAACACCCAGTGGTGCGTCGCAATCTAATAGTGGCCTCTCTGTAACGGCACGTATACAGACTGTTTGAACCGAGCGAGGTGGCGCAGTGGTTAGACACTGGACTCGCATTCGGGAGGACGACGGTTCAATCCCGCGTCCGGCCATCCTGATTTAGGTTTTCCGTGATTTCCCTAAATAACTCCAGGCAAATGCCGGGATGGTTCCTCTGAAAGGGCACGGCCGACTTCCTTCCCCATCCTTCCCTAATTCGATGAGACCGATGACCACGCTGTCTGGTCTCCTTCCCCAAAATAACCAACCAACAGACTGTTTGAAGCATTACTCCCCCTGGACGTCAGTCGGCATTGTGCCTACTATATTCAATCCCGATGCAATTTCTGTGTTTCATCGTCAATATGAAGCTCCAGAGGTTACAGTAAACACCTAGTGGTTCGTCGCAATCTAATACTTTAATCTCAGGAAAGGCACGTATACAACTGAATGAAGCATTGCTCCCCCTGGACGTTAGTCGGCATTGTGCCTACTATATTCAATCCCGATGCAATTTCTGTGTTTCATCGTCAGTATGAAGCTCCAAGGGTTACAGTAAACACCTAGTGGTGCGTCGCAATCTAATACTGGCCTCTCAGTAACGGCACGTATACAGACTGTTTCAAGCATTACTCCCCATGATCGAAAGTCGGCATTGTGCCTACTATATTCAATCCCGATGCAATTTCTGTGTTTCATCGTCAATATGAAGCTCCAAGGGTTACAGTAAACACCCAGTGGTGCGTCGCAATCTAATACTGGCCTCTCTATAACGGCACGTATACAGACTGTTTGAAGCATTGCTCCCCCTGGACGTAAGTCGGCATTGTGCCTACTATATTCAATCCCGATGCAATTTCTGTGTTTCATCGTCAATATGAAGCTCCAAGGGTTACAGTAAACACCCAGTGGTGCGTCGCAATCTAATACTGGCCTCTCTATAACGGCACGTATACAGACTGTTTGAAGCATTGCTCCCCCTGGACGTAAGACGGCATTGTGCCTACTATATTCAATCCCGATGCAATTTCTGTGTTTCATCGTCAATATGAAGCTCCAATGGTTACAGTAAATTTCCAGTGGTGCGTCGCAGTCTAATACTGGCCTCTCAGGAAAGGCACGTATACAGACTGTCTGAAGCACTCCTCCCCCTGTACGTAAGTCGATCTTCTGCCTACTATATTCAATCCCGATGCAATTTCTGTGTTTCATCGTCAATATGAAGCTCCAAGGGTTACAGTAAACACCCAGTGGTGCGTCGCAATCTAATACTGGCCTCTCTATAACGGCACGTATACAGACTGTTTGAAGCATTGCTCCCCCTGGACGTAAGTCGGCATTGTGCCTACTATATTCATTCCCGATGCAATTTCTATGTTTTATAGTCAGTATGAGGGTCCAAGGGTTACAGTAAACACCCAGTGGTGCGTCGCAATCTAATACTGGCCTCTCAGTATCGGCACATATACAGACTATTTGAAGCATTACTCCCCCTGGATGTAAGTCGGCATTGTGCCTACTACATTCAATCCCGATGCAATATCTGTGTTTCATCGTCAATATGAAGCTCCAAGGGATACAGTAAACTCCCAGTGGTGCGTCGCAGTCTAATACTGGTCTCTCATGAAGGGCACGTATACAGACTGTTTGAAGCATTGCTCCCCCTGGACGTAAGTCGGCCTTCTGCCTTCTATATTCAATCTCAATGCAATTTCTGTGTTGCATAGTCAATATGAAGCCCCAAGGGTTACAGTAAACACCCAGTGGTGCGTCGCAATCTAATACTGGAATCTCTGGAAAGGCACGTATACAACTGTATGAAGCATTGCTCCCCCTGTACGTAAGTCGGCATTGTGCCCACTATATTCAATCCCGATGCAATTTCTGTATTTCATCGTCAATATGCAGCTCCAAGGGTTACAGTAAACACCCAGTGGTGCGTCGCAATCTAATACTGGCCTCTCTGGAAAGGCATGTATACAGACTGTTTGAAGCATTGCTCCCCCTGAACGAAAGTCGGCATTGTGCCTACTATATTCAATCCCGATGCAATTTCTGTGTTTCATAGTCAATTTGAAGCTCCAAGGGTTACAGTAAACACCCAGTGGTGCGTCGCAATCTAATACTGGCCTCTCAGGAAAGGCACGTATACAGACTTTTTGTAGCATTGCTCCCCCTGAACGAAAGTCGGCATTGTGCCTACTATATTCAATCCCGATGCAATTTCTGTGTTTCATAGTCAATATGAAGCTCCAAGGGTTACAGTAAACACACAGTGGTGCGTCGCAATCTAATACTGGCCTCTCAGGAAAGGCACGTATACAGTGTGTTTGAGGCATTACTCCCCCTGAACGAAAGTCGGCATTGTGCCTACTATATTCAATCCCGATGCAATTTCTGTGTTTCATCGTCAATATGAAGCTCCAAGGGTGGCAGTAAACACCGAGTGGTGTCTCGCAATGTAATACTGGCCTCTCAGGAAAGGCACGTATACAGACTGTTTGAAGTATTGCTCCCCCTGAACGAAAGTCGGCATTGTGCCTACTATATTCAATCCCGATGCAATTTCTGTGTTTCATCGTCAATATGAATTTCCAAGGGTTACAGTAAACACCCAGTGGTGCGTCGCAATCTAACACTGGCCTCTCAGGAAAATCACGTATACATACTGTTTGAAGCATAGCTCCTATTTAACGAAAGTCGGCATTGTGCTTCTTATTTCAATCCCGATGCAATTTCTGTGTTTCATCGTCAATACGAAGTTCCAAGGGTTACAGTAAATTCCCAGTGGTGCGTCGCAGTCTAATACTGGCCTCTCAGGAAAGGCACGTATACATACTGTTTGAAGCATTCTTCCCCCTGTACGTAAGTCGATCTTCTGCCTACTATATTCAATCCCGATGCAATTTCTGTGTTTCATCGTCAATATGAAGCTCGAAGGGTTACAGTAAACACCCAGTGGCGCTTCGCAATCTAATACTGGCCTCTCTGTACCGGCACGTATACAGGCTGTTTGAAGCATTGCTCCCCCTGAACGAAAGTCAGCATTGTGCCTACTATATTCAATCCCGATGCAATTTCTGTGTTTCATAGTCAATATGAAGCTCCAAGGGTTACAGTAAACACACAGTGGTGCGTCGCAATCTAATAATGGCCTCTCAGGAAAGGCACGTATACAGACTGTTTGAAGCATTGCTCCCCCTGAACGAAAGTCGGCATTGTGCCTACTATATTCAATCCCGATGCAATTTCTGTGTTTCATCGTCAATATGAATTTCCAAGGGTTACAGTAAACACCCAGTGGTGCGTCGCAATCTAACACTGGCCTCTCAGGAAAATCACGTATACAGACTGTTTGAAGCATAGCTCCCATTTAACGAAAGTCGGCATTGTGCTTCCTATTTCAATCCCGATGCAATTTCTGTGTTTCATCGTCAATAAGAAGTTCCAAGGGCTACAGTAAATTCCCAGTGGTGCGTCGCAGTCTAATACTGGCCTCTCAGGAAAGGCACGTATACATACTGTTTGAAGCGTTCCTCCCCCTGTACGTAAGTCGATCTTCTGCCTACTATATTCAATCCCGATGCAATTTCTGTGTTTCATCGTCAATATGAAGCTCGAAGGGTTGCAGTAAACACCAAGTGGTGCGTCGCAATCTAATACTGGCCTCTCTGTAACGGCACGTATACAGACTGTTTGAAGCATTACTCCCCCTGGACGTAAGTCGGCATTGTGCCTACTATATTCAATCCCGATGCAATTTCTTTGTTTGATCGTCAATATGAAGCTCCAGGGGTTACAGTAAACACCGAGTGGTGCCTCGCAATGTAATACTGGCCTCTCAGGAAAGGCATGTATACAGACTGTTTGAAGCATTCCTCCCCCTGTACGTAAGTCGATCTTCTGCCTACTATATTCAATCCCGATGCAATTTCTGTGTTTCATCGTCAATATGAGGCTCCAAGGGTGGCAATAAACACCCAGTGATGCGTCGCAATCTAATACTGGCCTCTCAGGAAAGGCACGTATACAGACTGTTTGAAGCATTACTCCCCCTGGACGTAAGTCATCATTGTGCCTACTATATTCAACCCCGATGCAATTTCTGTGTTTCATCGTCAATATGAAGCTCCAGGGGTTACAGTAAACACCCAGTGGTGCGTCGCAATCTAATACTGGAATCTCAGGAAAGGCACGTATACAACTGTATGAAGCATTGCTCCCCCTGGACGTAAGTCGGCATTGTGCCTACTATATTCAATCCCGATGCAATTTCTGTGTTTCATCGTCAGTATGAAGCTCCAAGGGTTACAGTAAACATCCAGTGGTGCGTCGCAATCTAATACTGACCTCACAGTAACGGCACGTATACAGACTGTTTGAAGCATTGCTCCCCCTGGACGTAAGTCGGCATTATGCCTACTATATTCAATCCCGATGCCATTTCTGTGCTTCATCGTCAATATGAAGCTCCAAGGGTTACAGTAAACACCCAGTGGTGCGTCGCAGTCTAATACCGGCCTCTCATGAAAGGAACGTATACAGACTGTTTGAAGCATTGGTCCCCCTGGACGTAAGTCGGCATTGTGCCTACTATATTCCATCCCGATGCAATATCTGTGTTTCATCGTCAATATGAAGCTCCAAGGGTTACAGTAAACACCCAGTGGTGCGTCGCAATTTAATACTGGCCTCTCAGTAACGGCACATATACAGACTGTTTGAAGCATTCCTCCCCCTGGACGTAGGTCGGCCTTCTGCCTACTATATTCAATCCCGATGCAATTTCTGTGTTTCATAGGCAATATGAAGCTCCAAGGGTTACAGTAAACACCCAGCGGTGCGTCGCAATCTAATACTGGCCTCTCAGTAACGGCACATATACAGACTGTTTGAAGCATTCCTCCCCCTGGACGTAAGTCGGCCTTCCGCCTACTATATTCAATCCTGATGCAATTTCTGTGTTTCATAGTCAATATGAAGCATCAAGGGTTACAGTAAACACCCAGTGCTGCGTCGCAAACTAATACTAGCCTCTCTGGAAAGGCTTGTATACAGACTGTTTGAAGCATTGCTCCCCCTGAACGAAAGTCGGCATTGTGCCTACTATATTCAATCCTGATGCAATTTCTGTGTTTCATAGTCAATATGAAGCATCAAGGGTGGCAATAAACACCCAGTGATGCGTCGCAAACTAATACTGGCCTCTCTGGAAAGGCTTGTATACAGACTGTTTGAAGCATTGCTCCCCCTGAACGAAAGTCGGCATTGTGCCTACTATATTCAATCCCGATGCAATTTGTGTGTTTCATCGTCAATATGAAGCTCCAAGGGTTACAGTAAACACCCAGTGGTGCGTAGCAATCTAATACTGGAATCTCAGGAAAGGCACGTATACAACTGTATGAAGCATTGCTCCCCCTGGACGTAAGTCGGCATTGTACATACTATATTCAATCCCGATGCAATTTCTGTGTTTCATCGTCAATATGAAGCTCCAAGGGTGGCAGTAAACACCGAGTGGTGCGTCGCAATCTAATACTGGCCTCTTAGGAAAGGCACGTATACAGACTGTTTGAAGCATTGCTCCGCCTGAACGAAAGTCGGCATTGTGCCTACTATATTCAATCCCGAATCAATTTCTGTATTTCATCGTCAACATGAATTTCCAAGGGTTACAGTAAACACGCAGTGGTGCGTAGCAATCTAATACTGGCCTCTCAGGAATGGCACGTATACAGACTGTTTGAAGCATAGCTCCCATTGAACGAAAGTCGGCATTGTGCTTCCTATATTCAATCCCGATGCAATTTCTGTGTTTCATCGTCAATACGAAGCTCCAAGGGTTACAGTAATTTCCCAGTGGTGCGTCGCAGTCTAATACTGGCCTCTCAGGAAAGGCACGTATACAGACTGTTTGAAGCATTCCTCCCCCTGTACGTAAGTCGATCTTCTGCCTACTATATTAAATCCCGATGCAATTTCTGTGTTTCATCGTCAATATGAAGCTCCAAGGGTTACAGAAAACACCCAGTGGTGCGTCGCAATCTAATAGTGGCCTCTCTGTAACGGCACGTATACAGACTGTTTGAACCGAGCGAGGTGGCGCAGTGGTTAGACACTGGACTCGCATTCGGGAGGACGACGGTTCAATCCCGCGTCCGGCCATCCTGATTTAGGTTTTCCGTGATTTCCCTAAATAACTCCAGGCAAATGCCGGGATGGTTCCTCTGAAAGGGCACGGCCGACTTCCTTCCCCATCCTTCCCTAATTCGATGAGACCGATGACCACGCTGTCTGGTCTCCTTCCCCAAAATAACCAACCAACAGACTGTTTGAAGCATTACTCCCCCTGGACGTCAGTCGGCATTGTGCCTAATATATTCAATCCCGATGCAATTTCTGTGTTTCATCGTCAATATGAAGCTCCAGAGGTTACAGTAAACACCTAGTGGTTCGTCGCAATCTAATACTTTAATCTCAGGAAAGGCACGTATACAACTGAATGAAGCATTGCTCCCCCTGGACGTTAGTCGGCATTGTGCCTACTATATTCAATCCCGATGCAATTTCTGTGTTTCATCGTCAGTATGAAGCTCCAAGGGTTACAGTAAACACCTAGTGGTGCGTCGCAATCTAATACTGGCCTCTCAGTAACGGCACGTATACAGACTGTTTCAAGCATTACTCCCCATGATCGAAAGTCGGCATTGTGCCTACTATATTCAATCCCGATGCAATTTCTGTGTTTCATCGTCAATATGAAGCTCCAAGGGTTACAGTAAACACCCAGTGGTGCGTCGCAATCTAATACTGGCCTCTCTATAACGGCACGTATACAGACTGTTTGAAGCATTGCTCCCCCTGGACGTAAGTCGGCATTGTGCCTACTATATTCAATCCCGATGCAATTTCTGTGTTTCATCGTCAATATGAAGCTCCAAGGGTTACAGTAAACACCCAGTGGTGCGTCGCAATCTAATACTGGCCTCTCTATAACGGCACGTATACAGACTGTTTGAAGCATTGCTCCCCCTGGACGTAAGACGGCATTGTGCCTACTATATTCAATCCCGATGCAATTTCTGTGTTTCATCGTCAATATGAAGCTCCAATGGTTACAGTAAATTTCCAGTGGTGCGTCGCAGTCTAATACTGGCCTCTCAGGAAAGGCACGTATACAGACTGTCTGAAGCACTCCTCCCCCTGTACGTAAGTCGATCTTCTGCCTACTATATTCAATCCCGATGCAATTTCTGTGTTTCATCGTCAATATGAAGCTCCAAGGGTTACAGAAAACAGCCAGTGCTGCGTCGCAATTAAATACTGGCCTCTCAGGAAAGGCACGTATACTGACTGTTTGAAGCATTTCTCCCCCTGGACGTAAGTCGGCATTGTACATACTATATTCAATCCCGATGCAATTTCTGTGTTTCATCGTCAATATGAAGCTCCAGGGGTTACAGTAAACACCCAGTTGTGCGTCGCAATCTAATACTGGAATCTCAGGAAAGGCACGTATACAACTGAATGAAGCATTGCTCCCCCTGGACGTAAGTCGGCATTGTGCCTACTATGTTCAATCCCGATGCAATTTCTGTGTTTCATCGTCAGTATGAAGCTCCAAGGGTTACAGTAAACACCCAGTGGTGCGTCGCAATCTAATACTGGCCTCTCAGAAACGGCACATATACAGACTGTTTGATGCATTACTCCCCCTGGACGTAAGTCGGCATTGTGCCTACTATATTCAATCCCGATGCAATTTCTGTGTTTCATCGTCAATATGAAGCTCCAAGGGTTACAGTAAACACCCAGTGGTGCGTCGCAATCTAATACTGGCCTCTCTATAACGGCACGTATACAGACTGCCTGAAGCATTCCTCCCCCTGTACGTAAGTCGATCTTCTGCCTACTATATTCAATCCCGATGCAATATCTGTGTTTCATCGTCAATATGAAGCTCCAAGGGTTACAGTAAACACCCAGTGGTGCGTCGCAATCTAATACTGGCCTCTCTGTAACGGCACGTATTCAGACTGTTTGAAGCATTACTCCCCCTGGACGTAAGTCGGCATTGTGCCTACTATATTCAATCCCGATGCAATTTCTGTGTTTCATCGTCAATATGAAGCTCCAGGGGTTACAGTAAACACCCAGTTGTGCGTCGCAATCTAATACTGGAATCTCAGGAAAGGCACGTATACAACTGAATTAAGCATTGCTCCCCCTGGACGTAAGTCGGCATTGTGCCTACTATATTCAATCCCGATGCAATTTCTGTGTTTCATCGTCAGTATGAAGCTACAAGGGTTACAGTAAACACCCAGTGGTGCGTCGCAATCTAATACTGGCCTCTCAGAAACGGCACGTATACAGACTGTTTGAAGCATTGCTCCCCCTGGACGTAAGTCGGCATTGTGCCTACTATATTCAATCCCGATGCTATTTCTGTGTTTCATCGTCAATATGAAGCTCCAGGGGTTACTGTAAACACCCATTGGTGCGTCGCAATCTAATACTGGAATCTCAGGAAAGGCACGTATACAACTGTATGAAGCATTGCCCCCCTGGACGTAAGTCGGCATTCTGCCTACAATATTCAATCCCGATGCAATTTCTGTGTTTCATCGTCAGTATGAATCTCCAAGGGTTACAGTAAACATCCAGTGGTGCGTCGCAATCTAATACTGACCTCACAGTAACGGCACGTATACAGACTGTTTGAAGCATTGCTCCCCCTGGACGTAAGTCGGCATTGTGCCTACTACTATTTACAATCCCGATGCAATTTCTATGTTTCATCGTCAATATGAAGCTCCAAGGGTTACAGTAAACACCCAGTGGTGCGTCGCAATCTAATACTGGAATCTCAGGAAAGGCACGTATACAACTGTATGAAGCATTGCTCCCCCTGGACGTAAGTTTGCATTGTGCCTACTATATTCAATCCCGATGCTATTTGTGTGTTTCATCGTCAATATGAAGCTCCAAGGGTTACAGTAAACTCCCAGTGGTGCGTCGCAATCTAATACTGGCCTCTCAGTAACGGCACATATACAGACTGTTTGAAGCATTCCTCCCCCCGGTACGTAAGTCGGCCTTCTGCCTACTATATTCAATCCCGATGCAATTTCTGTGTTTCATAGTCAATATGAAGCTCCAAGGGTTACAGTAAACTCCCATTGGTGCGTCGCAATCTAATACTGTCCTCTCAGTAACGGCACTTATACAGACTGTTTGAAGCATTACTCCCCCTGGACGTAAGTCGGCATTGTGCCTACTATATACAATCCCGATGCAATTTCTTTGTTTCATCGTCAATATGAAGCTCCAAGGGTTACAGTAAGCTCCCAGTGGTGCGTCGCAGTCTAATACTGGCCTCTCAGGAAAGGCACGTATACTGACTGTTTGAAGCAATGCTCCCCCTGTACGTAAGTCGATCTTCTGCCTACTATATTCAATCCCGATGCAATTTCTGTGTTTCATCGTCAATATGAAGCTCCAAGGGTTACAGTAAACAGCCAGTGCTGCGTCGCAATTAAATACTGGCCTCTCAGGAAAGGCACGTATACAGACTGTTTGAAGCATTGTTCCCCCTGGACGTAAGTCGGCATTGTACATACTATATTCAATCCCGATGCAATTTCTGTGTTTCATAGTCAATATGAAGCTCCAAGGGTTACAGTAAACTCCCAGTGGTGCGTCGCAATCTAATACTGGCCTCTCAGTAACGGCTCATATACAGACTGTTTGAAGCATTCCTCCCCCTGTACGTAAGTCGGCCTTCTGCCTACTATATTCAATCCCGATGCAATAACTGTGTTTCATAGTCAATATGAAGCTCCAAGGGTTACAGTAAACTCCCAGTGGTGCGTCGCAATCTAATACTGGCCTCTCAGTAACGACACATATACAGACTGTTTGAAGCATTACCCCCCCTGGACGTAAGTCGGCATTGTGCCTACTATATTCAATCCCCATGCAATTTCTTTGTTTCTTCGTCAATATGAAGCTCCAAGGGTTACAGTAAGTTCCCAGTGGTGTGTCGCAGTCTAAGACTGGCCTCTCAGGAAAGGCACGTATACAGACTGTTTGAAGCATTGCTCCCCCTGAACGAAAGTCGGCATTGTGCCTACTATATTCAATCCCGATGCAATTTCTGTGTTTCATAGTCAATATGAAGCTCCAAGGGTTACAGTAAACACCCAGTGGTGCGTCGCAATCTAATACTGGCCTCTCAGGAAAGGCACGTATACAGTTTGTTTGAAGCAATACTCCCCCTGAACGAAAGTCGGCATTGTGCCTACTATATTCAATCCCGATGCAATTTCTGTGTTTCATCGTCAATATGAAACTCTAAGGGTTACAGTAAACACCCAGTGGTGCATAGCAATCTAATACTGGAATCTCAGGAAAGGTACATATACAGCTGTATGAAGCATTGCTCCCCCTGGACGTGAGTCGGCATTGTGCCTACTATATTCAATCCCGATGCAATTTCTGTGTTTCATCGTCAATATGGAGCTCCAAGGGTGGCAGTAAACACCCAGTGATGCGTCGCACTCTAATACTGGCCTCTCAGGAAAGGCACGTACACAGACTGTTTGAAGCATTACTCTCCCTGGACGTAAGTCAGCATTGTGCCTACTATATTCAATTCCGATGCAATTTCCGTGTTTCATCGTCAATATGAATTTCCAAGGATTACAGTAAACACCCAGTGGTGCGTCGCAATCTAACACTGGACACTCAGGAAAGGCACGTATACAGACGGTTTGAAGCATAGCTCCCCCTGAACGAAAGTCGGCATTGTGCTTCATATATTCAATCCCGATGCAATTTCTGTGTTTCATCGTCAATATGAAGCTCCAAGGATTACAGTATATTCCCAGTGGTGCGCCGCAGTCTAATACTGGCCTCTCAGGAAAGGCACGTATACAGACCGTCTGAAGCATTCCTCCCCCTGTACGTAAGTCGATCTTCTGCCTACTATATTCAATCCCGATGCAATTTCTGTGTTTCATCGTCAATATGAAGCTCCAAGGGTTACAGTAATCAGCCAGTGCTGCGACGCAATTAAATACTGGCCTCTCAGGAAAGGCACGTATACAGACTGTTTGAAGCATAGCTCCCATTGAACGAAAGTCGGCATTGTGCTTCGTATATTCAATCTCGATGCAATATCTGTGTTTCATCGTCAATACGAAGCTCCAAGGGTTACAGTAAATTCCCAGTGGTGCGTCGCAGTCTAATACTGGCCTCTCAGGAAAGGCACATATACAGACTGTTTGAAGCATTCCTCCCCCTGTACGTAAGTCGATCTTCTGCCTACTATATTCAATTCCGATGCAATTTCTGTGTTTCATCGTCAATATGAAGCTCCAAGGGTTACAGTAAACACTTAGTGGTGCGTCCCAATCTAATACTGGCCTCTCTGTAACGGCACGTATACAGACTGTTTGAAGCATTACTCCCCCTGGACGTAAGTCGGCATTGTGCCTACTATATTCAATCCCGATGCAATTTCTGTGTTTCCTCGTCAATATGAAGCTCCAAGGGTTACAGTAAACACCCAGTGGTGCGTCGCAATCTAATACTGGCCTCTCAGAAACGGCACATATACAGACTGTTTGAAGCATTACTCCCCCTGGACGTAAGTCGGCATTGTGCCTACTATATTCAATCCCGATGCAATTTCTGTGTTTCCTCGTCAATATGAAGCTCCAAGGGTTACAGTAAACACCCAGTGGTGCGTCGCAATCTAATACTGGCCTCTCTATAACGGCACGTATACAGACTGTTTGAAGCATTGCTCCCCCTGGACGTAAGTCGGCATTGTGCCTACTATATTCAATCTCGATCCAATTTCTGTGTTTCATCGTCAATATGAAGCTCCAAGGGTGGCAGTAAACACCCAGTGATGCGTCGCAATCTAATACTGGCCTCTCAGGAAAGGCACGTATACAGACTGTTTGAAGCATTACTCCCCCTGGACGTAAGTCGGCATTGTGCCTACTATATTCAATCCCGATGCAATTTCTGTGTTTCATCGTCAATATGAAGCTCCACGGGTTACTGTAAACACCCAGTGGTGCGTCGCAATCTAATACTGGAATCTCAGGAAAGGCACGTATACAACTGTACGAAGCATTGCCCCCCTGGACGTAAGTCGGCATTGTGCCTACTATATTCAATCCCGATGCAATTTCTGTGTTTCATAGTCAGTATGTGCTCCAAGGGTTACAGTTAACATCCAGTGGTGCATCGCAATCTAATACTGACCTCACAGTATCGGCAAGTATACAGACTGTTTGAAGCATTGTTCCCCCTGGATGTAAGTCGGCATTGTGCCTACTATATTCAATCCCGATGCAATTTCTGTGTTTCATAGTCAATATGAAGCTCCAAGGGTTACAGTAAACACACAGTGGTGCGTCGCAATCTAATACTGGCCCCTCAATAACGGCACATATACAGACTGTTTGAAGCTTTCCTCCCCCTGGTCGTAAGTCGGCCTTCTGCCTACTATATTCAATCGCGATGCAATTTCTGTGTTTCATCGTCAATATGAAGCTCCAAGGGTTACAGTAAACACCCAGTGGTGCGTCGCAATCTAATACTGGAATTTCAGGAAAGGCACGTATACAACTGTATGAAGCTTTGCTCCCCCTGGACGTAAGTTTGCATTGTGCCTACTATATTCAATCCCGATGCAATCTCTGTGTTTCATCGTCAATATGAAGCTCCAAGGGTTACAGTAAACTCCCAGTAGTGCGTCGCAATCTAATACTGGCCTCTCAGTAACGGCACATATACAGACTGTTTGAAGCATTCCTCCCCCTGTACGTTAGTCGGCCTTCTGCCTACTATATCCAATCCCGATGCAATTTCTGTGTTTCATAGTCAATATGAAGCTCCAAGGGTTACAGTAAACTCCCATTGGTGCGTCGCAATCTAATACTGTCCTCTCAGTAACGGCACATATACAGACTGTTTGAAGCATTACTCCCCCAGGACGTAAGTCGGCATTGTGCCTACTATATTCAATCCCGATGCAATTTCTTTGTTTCATCGTCAATATGAAGCTCCAAGGGTTACAGTAAACACCCAGTGGTGCGTCGCAGTCTAATACTGGCCTCTCAGGAAAGGCACGTATACAGACTGTTTGAAGCAATGCTCCCCCTGTACGTAAGTCGATCTTCTGCCTACTATATTCAATCCCGATGCAATTTCTGTGTTTCATAGTCAATATGAAGCTCCAAGGGTTACAGTAAACTCCCAGTGGTGCGTCGCAATGTAATACTGGCCTCTCAGTAACGGCACATTTACAGACTGTTTGAAGCATTACTGCCCCTGGACGTAAGTCGGTATTGTGCCTACTATATTCAATGCCGATGCAATTTCTGTGTTTCATCGTCAGTATGAAGCTCCAAGGGTTACAGTAAACACCCAGTGGTACGTCGCAATCTAATACTGGCCTCTCTGTAAAGGCACGTATACAGACTGTTTGAAGCATTGCTCCCCCTGGACGTAAGTCGGCATTGTGCCTACTATATTCAATCCCGATGCAACTTCTGTGTTTCATCGTCAGTATGAAGATCCAAGGGTTACAGTAAACACCCAGTGGTGCGTCGCAATCTAATACTGGCCTCTCAGTAACGGCACATATACAGACTGTTTGAAGCATTACTCCCCCTGGACGTAAGTCGGCATTGTGCCTACTATATTCAATCCCGATGCAATTTCTGTCTTTCATCGTCAATATGAAGCTCCAAGGGTTACAGTAAACACCCAGTGCCGCGTCGCAGTCTAATACTGGCCTCTCAGGAATGGCACGTATACAGATTGTTTGAAGCATTACTCCCCCTGGACGTAAGTCGGCATTGTGCCTACTATATTCAATCCCGATGCAATTTCTGTGTTTCATCGTCAATATGAAGCTGCAAGTGTGGCAGTAAACACCCAGAGATGCGTCGCAATCTAAAACTGGCCTCTCAGGAAAGGCACGTATAAAGACTGTTTGAAGCATTACTCCCCCTGGAAGTAAGTCGGCATTGTGCCTACTATATTCAATCCCGATGCAATTTCTGTGTTTCATCGTCAATATGAAGCTCCAGGGGTTACAGTAAACACCCAGTGGTGCGTCGCAATCTAATACTGGAATCTCAGGAAAGGCACGTATACTACTGTATGAAGCATTGCTCCCCCTGGACGTAAGTCGGCATTGTGCATACTATATTCAATCCCGATGCAATTTCTGTGTTTCATCGTCAGTATGAAGCTCCAAGGGTTACATTTATCATCGGGTGGTGCGTCGCAATTTAATACTGACCTCACACTAACGGCATGTATACTGACTGTTTGAAGCATTGCTCCTCCTGGACGTAAGTCTGCATTGTGCCTACTATATTCAATCCCGATGCAATTTCTGTGTTTCATCGTCAATATGAAGCTCCAAGGGTTACAGTAAACTCTCAGTGGTCCGTCGCAATCTAATACTGGCCTTTCTGTATCGGCACATATACAGACTGTTTAAAGCATTCGTCCCCCTGTACGTAAGTCGGCCTTCTGCCTACTATATTCAATCCCGATGCAATTTCTGTGTTTCATAGTCAATATGAAGCCCCAAGGGTTACAGTAAACTCCCAGTTGTGCGTCGCAATCCAATACTGGCCTCTCAGTAACGGCACATATACAGACTGTTTGAAGCATTACTCCCCCTGGACGGAAGTCCGCATTGTGCCTACTATATTCAATCCCGATGCAATTTCTTTGTTTCATCGTCAATATGAAGCTCCAAGGGTTACAGTAAACTCCCAGTGGTTCGTCGCAGTCTAATACTGGCCTCTCAGGGAAGGCACGTATACAGACTGTTTGAAGCATTGCTCTCCCTGGAAGTAAGTCGGCATTGTGCCTACTATATTCAATCCCGATACAATTTCTGTGTTTCATAGTCAATATGAAGCTCTCAGTGTTACAGTAAACACCCAGTGGTGCGTCGCAATCTAATACTGGCCTCTCAGGAAAGGCACGTGTACAGACTGTTTGAAGCATAGCTCCTCCTGAACGAAAGTCGGCATTGTGCTTCACATATTCAATCCCGATGCCATTTCTGTGTTTCATCGTTAATATGAAGCTCCAAGGGTTACAGTAAATTCCCAGTGGTGCGTCGCAGTCTAATACTGGCCTCTCAGGAAAGGCACGTATACAGACTGTTTGAAGCATTCCTCCCCCTGTACGTAACTCGATCTTCTGCCTACTATATTCAATCCCGATGCAATTTCTGTGTTTCATCGCCAATATGAAGCTCCAAGGGTTACAGTAAACACCCAGTGGAGCGTCGCAATCTAATACTGGCCTCTCAGGAAAGGCACGTATACAGACTGTTTGAAGCATTGCTCCCCCTGAACGAAAGACGGCATTGTGCCTACTATATTCAATCCCGATGCAATTTCTGTGTTTCATCGTCAATATGAAGCTCCAAGGGTTACAGTAAACAGCCAGTGCTGTGTCGCATTCTAATACTGTCCTCTCAAGAAAGGCACGTATGCAGACTGTTTGAAGCATTGCTCCCCCTGGACGTAAGTCGGCATTGTGCCTACTATATTCAATCCCGATGCAATTTCTGTGTTTCATCGTCAGTATGAAGCTCCAAGGGTTACAGTAAACACCCAGTGGTACGTCGCAATCTAATACTGGCCTCTCAGTAACGGCACATATACAGACTGTTTGAAGCATTACTACCCCTGGACGTAAGTTGGCATTGTGCCTACTATATTCAATCCCGATGCAATTTCTGTGTTTCGTCGTCAATATGAAGCTCCAAGGGTTACAGTAAACACCCAGTGGTGCGTCGCAATCTAATACTGGCCTCTCTGTAACGGCACGTATACAGACTGTTTGAAGCATTGCTCCCCCTGGACGTAAGACGGCATTGTGCCTACAATATTCAATCCCGATGCAATATCTGTGTTTCATCGTCAGTATGAAACTCCAAGGGTTACAGTTAACATCGAGTGGTGCGTCGCAATTTAATACTGACCTCACACTAACGGCATGTATACTGACTGTTTGAAGCATTGTTCCCCTGGACGTAAGTCGGCATTGTGCCTACTATATTCAATCCCGATGCAATTTCTGTGTTTCATCGTCAATATGAAGCTCCAAGGGTTACAGTATTCACCCAGTGGTGCGTCGCAATCTAATACTGGAATCTCAGGAAAGGCACGTATACAACTGTATGAAGCATTGCTCCCCCTGGACGTAAGTCGGCATTGTGCCTACTATATTCAATCCCGATGTAATTTCTGTGTTTCATCGTCAATATGAAGCTCCAAGGGTTACAGTAATCTCCCAGTGGTGCGTCGCAATCTAATACTTGCCTCTCATGAAAGGCACGTATACAGACTGTTTGAAGCATTGCTCCCCCTTGACGTAAGTCGTCATTGTACCTACTATATTCAATCCCGATGCAATTTCTGAGTTTTATCGTCAATATGAAGCTACAAGGGTTACAGTAAACACCCAGTGGTGCGTCGCAATCTAATACTGGCCTCTCAGTAACGGCACATATACAGACTGTTTGAAGCATTCCTCCCCCTGGACGTAAGTCGGCCTTCTGCCTACTATATTCAATCCCGATGCAATTTCTGTGTTTCATAGTCAATATGAAGCTCCAAGGGTTACAGTAAACACACAGTGGTGCGTCGCAATCTAGTACTGGCCTCTCAGTAACGGCACATATACAGACTGTTTGAAGCATTCCTCCCCCTGGACGTAAGTCGGCCTTCTGCCTACTATATTCAATCCTGATGCAATATCTGTGTTTCATAGTCAATATGAAAATCCAAGGGTTACAGTAAACACCCAGTGGTGCGTCGAAATCTAATACTGGAATCTCAGGAAAAGCACGTATACAACTGTATTAAGCACTGCTCCCCCTGGACGTAAGTTTGCATTGTGCCTTCTATATTCAATCCCGATGAAATTTCTGTGTTTCATCGTCAATATGAAGCCCCAAGGGTTACAGTAAACTCCCAGTGGTGCGTCGCAATCTAATACTGGCCTCTCAGTAACGGCACATATACAGACTGTTTGAAGCATTACTCCCCCTGGACGTAAGTCCGCATTGTGCCTACTATATTCAATCCCGGTGCAATTTCTTTGTTTCATCGTCAATATGAAGCTCCAAGGGTTACAGTAAACTCCCAGTGGTGCGTCGGAGTCTAGTACTGGCCTCTCAGGGAAGGCCCGTATACAGACGGTTTGAAGCATTGCTCTCCCTGGAAGTAAGTCGGCATTGTGCCTACTATATTCAATCCCGATACAATTTCTGTGTTTCATAGTCAATATGAAGCTCCCAGTGTTACAGTAAACACCCAGTGGTGCGTCGCAATCTAATACTGGCCTCTCAGGAAAGGCACGTGTACAGACTGTTTCAAGCATAGCTCCCCCTGAACGAAAGTCGGCATTGTGCTTCACATATTCAATCCCGATGCAATTTCTGTGTTTCATCGTCAATATGAAGCTCCAAGGGTTACAGTAAATTCCCAGTGGTGCGTCGCAGTCTAATACTGGCCTCTCAGGAAAGGCACGTATATAGACTGTTTGAAGCATTCCTCCCCCTGTACGTAACTAGATCTTCTGCCTACTATATTCAATCCCGATGCAATTTCTGTGTTTCATCGTCAATATGAAGCTCCAAGGGTTACAGTAAACACCCAGAGGAGCGTCGCAATCTAATACTGGCCTCTCAGGAAAGGCACGTATACAGACTGTTTGAAGCATTGCTCCCCCTGAACGAAAGTCGGCATTGTGCCTACTATATTCAATCCCGATGCAATTTCTGTGTTTCATCGTCAATATGAAGCTCCAAGGGTTACAGTAAACAGCCAGTGCTGCGTCGCAATCTAATACTGTCCTCTCAGGAAAGGCACGTACACAGACTGTTTGAAGCATTGCTCCCCCTGGACGTAAGTAGGCATTGTACCTACTATATTCAATCCCGATGCAATTTCTGTGTTTCATCGTCAATATGAAGCTCCAAGGGTTACAGTAAACTCCCAGTGGTGCGTCGCAGTCTAATACTGGCCTCTCAGGAAAGGCACGTATACAGACAGTTTGAAGCATTGCTCCCCCTGGATGTAAGTCGGCATTGTGCCTACTATATTCAATCCCGATGCAATATCTGTGTTTCATCGTCAATATGAAGCTCCAAGGGTTACAGTAAACACCCAGTGGTGTGTCGCAATCTAACACTGGCCTCTCAGGAAAGGCTCGTATACAGACTGTTTGAAGCATAGCTCCCCCTGAACGAAAGTCGGCATTGTGCCTACTATATTCAATCCCGATGCAATTTCTGTGTTTCATCGTCAATATGAAGCTCCAAGTGTTACAGTAAATTCCCAGTGGTGCATCGCAGTCTAATACTGGCCTCTCAGGAAAGGCACGTATACAGACTGTTTGAAGCATTCCTCCCCCTGTACGTAAGTCGATCTTCTGCCTACTATATTCAATCCCGATGCAATTTCTGTGTTTCATCGTCAATATGAAGCTCCAAGGGTTACAGTAAACACCCAGTGGTGCATCGCAATCTAATACTGGCCTCTCAGTAACGGCACATATACATACTGTTTGAAGCATTACTCCCCCTGGACGTAAGTCGGCATTGTGCCTACTATATTCAATTCCGATGCAACTTCTGTGTTTCATCGTCAATATGAAGCTCCAAGGGTTACAGTAAACACCCAGTGGTGCGTCGCAATCTAATACTGGCCTCTCTCTAACGGCACGTATACAGACTGTTTGAAGCATTGCTCCCCCTGGACGTAAGTCGGCATTGTGCCTACTATATTCAATCCCGATGCAATTTCTGTGTTTCATCGTCAATATGAAGCTCCAAGGGTTACAGTAAACACCCAGTGGTGCGTCGCAGTCTAATACTGGCCTTTCAGGAAAGGCACGTATACAGACTGTTTGAAGCATTACTCCACCTGGATGTAAGTCGGCATTGTGCCTACTATATTCAATCCCGATGCAATTTCTGTGTTTCATCGTCAATATGAAGCTCCAAGGGTTATAGTAAACACCCAGTGGTGCGTCGCAATCTAATACTGGCCTCTCAGTAACGGCACATATACAGACTGTTTGAAGCATTACTCCCCCTGGACGTAAGTCGGCATTGTGCCTACTATATTCAATCCCGATGCAATTTCTGTGTTTCATCGTCAATATGAAGCTCCAAGGGTTACAGTAAATACCCAGTGGTGCGTCGCAATCTAATACTGGCCTCTCTGTAACGGCACGTAAACAGACTGTTTGAAGCATTGCTCCCCCTGGACGTAAGTCGGCATTGTGCCTACTATATTCAATCCCGATGCAATTTCTGTGGTTCATCGTCAGTATGAAGGTCCAAGGGTTACAGTAAACACCCAGTGGTGCGTCGCAATCTAATACTGGCCTCTCAGTAACGGCACATATACAGACTGTCTGAAGCATTACTCCCCCTGGACGTAAGTCGGCATTGTGCCTACTATCTTCAATCCTGATGCAATTTCTGTGTTCCATCGTCAATATGAAGCTCCAAGGGTTATAGTAAACACCCAGTGGTGCGTCGCAATCTAATACTGGCGTCTCTGTAACGGCACGTATACAGACTTTTTGAAGCATTGCTCCCCCTGGACGTAAGTCGGCATTGTGCCTACTATATTCAATCCCGATGCAATTTCTGTGTTTCATCGTCAATATGACGCTCCAAGGGTTACAGTAAACAGCCAGTGCTGCATCGCAATTACATACTGGCCTCTCAGGAAAGGCACGTATACAGACTGTTTGAAGCATTGCTCCCCCTGGACGTAAGTCGGCATTGTACCTACTATATTCAATCCCGATGCAATTTCTGCGTTTCATCGTCAATATGAAGCTCCAAGGGTTACAGAAAACTCCCAGTGTTGCGTCGCAATCTAATACTGGCCTCTCAGTAATGGCACAACTACAGCCTGTTTGAAGCATTACTCCCCCTGGACGTAAGTCAGCATTGTGCCTACTATATTCAGTCTCGATGCAATTTCTGTGTTTCATCGTCAATATGAAGCTCCAAGGGTTACAGTAAACTCCCAGTGGTGTGTCGCAGTCTAATACTGGCCTCTCAGGAAAGGCACGTATACAGACTGTTTGAAGCATTGCTTCACCCTGAACGAAAGTCGGCATTGTGCCTACTATATTCAATCCCGATGCAATTTCTGTGTTTCATCGTCAATATGAATTTCCAAGGGTTACAGTAAACACCCAGTGGTGCGTCGAAATCTAATACTGGCCTCTCAGGAAAGGCACGTATACAGACTGTTTGAAGCATTGCTCCCCCTGAAAAAAGTCGGCATTGGGCCTACTATATTCAATCCCGATGCAATTTCTGTGTTTCATAGTCAATATGAAGCTCCAATGGTTACAGTAAACACCCAGTGGTGCGTCGCAATCTAATACTGGCCTCTCAGGAAAGGCACGTATACAGACTGTTTGAAGCATAGCTCCCCCTGAACGAAAGTCGGCATTGTGCTTCCTATATTCAATCCCGATGCAATTTCTGTGTTTCATCGTCAATGTGAAGCTCCAAGGATTACAGTAAATTCCCAGTGGTGCGTCGCAGTCTAACACTGGCCTCTCAGGAAAGGCACGTATACAGACTGTTTGAAGCATTGCTACCCCTGGACGTAAGTCTGCATTGTACCTACTATATTCAATCCCGATGCAATTTCTGTGTTTCATCGTCAATATGATGCTCCAAGGGTTACAGTAAACTCCCAGTGGTGCGTCGCAATCTAATACTGGCCTCTCGGTAACGGCACATATACAGACTGTTTGAAGCATTACTCCCCCTGGACGTAAGTCAGCATTGTGCCTACTATATTCAATCTCGATGCAATTTCTGTGTTTCATCGTCAATATGAAGCTCCAAGGGTTACAGAAAACTCCCAGTGGTGCGTCGCAGTCTAATACTGGACTCTCAGGAAAGGCACGTATACTGACTGTTTGAAGCATTGCTCCCCCTGGACGTAAGTCGGCATTGTGCCTACTATATTCAATCCCGATGCAATTTCTGTGTCTCATCGTCAATATGAAGCTCGAAGGGTTACAGTAAACACCCAGTGGTGCGTCGTAAATTAATACTGGCCACTCAGTACGGCATATATACAGACTGTTTGTGCATTCCTCCCCCTGGACGTAAGAAGGCCTTCTGCCTACTATATTCAATCCCAATGCAATTTTTGTGTTTCATCGTCAATATGAAGCTCCAAGGGTTACAGTAAACACCCAATGGTACGTCGCAACCTAATACTGGCCTCTCAGGAAAGGCACGTATACAGACTGTTTGAAGCATTAATCCCCCTGGTCGTAAGTCGGCATTGTGCCTACTATATTCACCCCGATGCAATTTCTGTGTTTCATTCTCAATATGAAGCTCCAAGGGTTACAGTAAACACCCAGTGGTGCGTCGCAATCTAATACTGACCTCACAGAAACGGCACGTATACAGACTGTTTGAAGCATTGCTCCCCCTGGACGTAAGTTTGCATTGTACCTACTATATTCAATCCCGATGCAATTTCTGTGTTTCATCGTCAATATGACGCTCCAAGGGTTACAGTATACAGCCAGTGCTGCGTCGCAATTAAATACTGGCCTCTCAGGAAAGGCACGTATACAGACTGTTTGAAGCATTGCTCCCCCTGGACGTAAGTCGGCATTGTACCTACTATATTCAATCCCGATGCAATTTCTGCGTTTCATCGTCAATATGAAGCTCCAAGGGTTACAGAAAACTCCCAGTGGTGCGTCGCAATCTAATACTGGCATCTCAGTAATGGCACATCTACAGACTGTTTGAAGCATTACTCCCCCTGGACGTAAGTCAGCATTGTGCCTACTATATTCAGTCTCGATGCAATTTCTGTGTTTCATCGTCAATATGAAGCTCCAAGGGTTACAGTAAACTCCCAGTGGTGTGTCGCAGTCTAATACTGGCCTCTCAGGAAAGGCACGTATACAGACTGTTTGAAGCATTGCTTCACCCTGAACGGAAGTCGGAATTGTGCCTACTATATTCAATCCCGATGCAATTTCTGTGTTTCATCGTCAATATGAATTTCCAAGGGTTACAGTAAACACCCAGTGGTGCGTCGAAATCTAATACTGGCCTCTCAGGAAAGGCACGTATACAGACTGTTTGAAGCATTGCTCCCCCTGAACAAAAGTCGGCAATGTGCCTACTATATTCAATCCCGATGCAATTTCTGTGTTTCATCGTCAATATGAAGCTCCAAGGGTTACAGTAAATTCCCAGTGGTGCGTCGCAATCTAATACTGGCCCCTCAGTAATGGCACATATATAGACTGTTTGAAGCATTCCCTCCCCTGTACGTAAGTCGGCCTTCTGCCTACTATATTCAATCCCGATGCAATTTCTGTGTTTCATAGTCAATATGAAGCTCCAAGGGTTACAGTAAACTCCCAGTGGTGCGTGGGAATCTAATACTGGCCTCTCAGTAACGGCACATATACAGACTAGTTGAAGCATTACTCCCCCTGGACGTAAGTCGGCATTGTGCCTACTACATTCAATCCCGATGCAATTTCTTTGTTTCATCGTCAATATGAAGCTCCAAGTGTTACAGTAAACTCCCGGTGGTGCGTCGCAATCTAATACTGGCCTCTCAGGAAAGGCACGTATAGAGACTCTTTGAAGCATTGTTCCCCCTGGACGTAAAACGGCATTGTGCTTCCTATATTCAATCCCGATGCAATTTCTGTGTTTCATCGTCAATATGAAGCTCCACTGGTTACAGTTAATTCCCAGTGGTGCGTCGCAGTCTAATATTGGCCTCTCAGGAAAGGCACGTATACAGACTGTTTGAAGCATTCCTCCCCCTGTACGTAAGTCGATCTTCTGCCTACTATATTCAATCCCGATGCAATTTCTGTGTTTCATAGTCAATATGAAGCTCCAAGGGTTACAGTAAACTCCCAGTGGTGCGTCGCAATGAAATACTGGTCTCTCAGTAACGGCACATATACAGACTGTTTGAAGCATTACTGCCCCTGGACGTAAGTCGGCATTGTGCCTATTATATTCAATCCCGATGCAATTTCTGTGTTTCATCGTCAGTATGAAGCTCCAAGGGTTACAGTAAACACCCAGTGGTGCGTCGCAATCTATTACTGGCCTCTCTGTAACGGCACGTATGCAGACTGTTTGAAGCATTGCTCCCCCTGGACGTAAGTCGGCATTGTGCCTACTATATTCAATCCCGATGCAATTTCTGTGTTTCATCGTCAGTATGAAGCTCCAAGGGTTACAGTAAACACCCAGTGGTGCGTCGCAATCTAATACTGGCCTCTCAGTAACGGCACATATACAGACTGTTTGAAGCATTATTCCCCCTTGACGTAAGTCGGCATTGTGCCTACTATATTCAATGCCGATGCAATTTCTGTGTTTCATCATCAATATGAAGCTCCAAGTGTGGCAGTAAACACCCAGAGATGCGTCGCAATCTAATACTGGCCTCTCAGGAAAGGCACGTATACAGACTGTTTGAAGCATTACACCCCCTGGACGTAAGTCGGCATTGTGCCTACTATATTCAATCCCGATGCAATTTCTGTGTTTCATCGTCAATATGAAGCTCCAGGGGTTACAGTAAACACCCAGTGGTGCGTCGCAATCTAATACTGGAATCTCAGGAAAGGCACGTATACTACTGTATGAAACATTGCTCCCCCTGAACGTAAGTCGGCATTGTGCCTACTATATTCAATCCCGATGCAATTTCTGTGTTTCATCGTCAGTATGAAACTCCAAGGGTTACAGTTAACATCCAGTGGTGCGTCGCAATTTAATACTGATCTCACACTAACAGCACGTATACTGACTGTTTGAAGCATTGCTCCCCCTGGACGTAAGTCGGCATTGTGCCTACTATATTCAATCCCGATGCAATTTCTGTGTTTCATCGTCAATATGAAGCTCCAAGGGTTACAGTAAAGACCCAGTGGTGCGTCGCAATCTAATACTGGAATCTCAGGAAAGGCACGTATACAACTGTATGAAGCATTGCTCCCCCTGGACGTAAGTCGGCATTGTGCCTACTATATTCAATCCCGATGCAATTTCTGTGTTTCATCGTCAATACGAAGCTCCAAGGGAAACAGTAAACTCCCAGTGGTGCGTCGCAATCTAATACTGGCCTCTCATGAAAGGCACGTTTACAGACTGTTTGAAGCATTGCTCGCCCTTGACGTAAGTCGTCATTGTGCCTACTATATTCAATCCCGATGCAATTTCTGTGTTTTATCGTCAATATGTAGCTACAAGTGTTACAGTAAACACCCAGTGGTGCGTCGCAATCTAATACTGGCCTCTCAGTAACGGCACATATGCAGACTGTTTGAAGCATTTCTCCCCCTAGACGTAAGTCGGCCTTCTGCCTACTATATTCAATCCCGATGCAATTTCTGTGTTTCATAGTCAATATGAAGCTCCAAGGGTTACAGTAAACTCCCAGTGGTGCGTCGCAGTCTAATACTGGCCTCTCAGGGAAGGCACGTATACAGACTGTTTGAAGCATTGCTCTCCCTGGAAGTAAGTCGGCATTGTGCCTACTATATTCAATCCCGATACAATTTCTGTGTTTCATAGTCAATATGAAGCTCCCAGGGTTACAGTAAACACCCAGTGGTGCGTCGCAATCTAATACTGGCCTCTCAGGAAAGGCACGTATACAGACTGTTTGAAGCATAGCTCCCCTTGAACGAAAGTCGGCACTGTGCCTCCTATATTCAATCCCGATGCAATTTCTGTGTTTCATCGTCAATATGAAGCTCCAAGGGTTACAGTAAATTCCCAGTGGTGCGTCGCAGTCTAATACTGGCCTCTCAGGAAAGGCACGTATACAGACTGTTTGAAGCATTCCTCCCCCTTTACGTAACTCGATCTTCTGCCTACTACATTCAATCCCGATGCAATTTCTGTGTTTCATCGTCAATATGACGCTCCAAGGGTTACAGTAAACACCCAGTGGACCGTCGCAATCTAATACTAGCCTCTCAGTAAAGGCACGTATACAGACTGTTTGAAGCATTGCTCCCCCTGAACGAAAGTTGGCATTGTGCCTACTATATTCAATCCCGATGCAATTTCTGTGTTTCATCGTCAATATGAAGCTCCAAGGGTTACAGTAAACAGCCAGTGCTGCGTCGCAATCTAATACCGTCCTCTCAGGAAAGGCACGTATACAGACTGTTTGAAGCATTGCTCCCCCTGGAAGTAAGTCGGCATTGTATCTACTATATTCAATCCCGATGCAATTTCTGTGTTTCATCGTCAATATGAAGCTCCAGGGGTTACAGTAAACTCCCAGTGGTGCGTCGCAATCTAATACTCGCCTCTCAGTAACGGCACATATACAGACTGTTTCAAGCATTACTCCCCCTGGACGTAAGTCAGCATTGTGCCTACTATATTCAATCTCGATGCGATTTCTGTGTTTCATCGTCAGTATGAAGCTCCAAGGGTTGCAGTAAACTCCCAGTGCTGCGTCGCAGTCTAATACTGGCCTCTCAGGAAAGGCACGTATACAGAGTGTTTGAAGCATTGCTCCCCCTGGATGTAAGTCGGCATTGTGCCTACTATATTCAATCCCGATGCAATTTCTGTGTTTCATCGTCAATATGATGCTCCAAGGGTTACAGTAAACACCCAGTGGTGCGTCGCAATCTAACACTGGCCTCTCAGGAAAGGCACGTTTACAGACTGTTTGAAGCATAGCTCCCCCTGAACGAAAGTCGGCATTGTGCCTACTATATTCAATCCCGATGCAATTTCTGTGTTTCATCGTCAATATGAAGCTCCAAGGGTTACAGTAAACACCCAGTGGTGCATCGCAATCTAATACTGGCCTCTCGGTAACGGCACATATACATACTGTTTGAAGCATTACTCCCCCTGGACGTAAGTCGGCATTGTGCCTACTATATTCAATCCCGATGCAACTTCTGTGTTTCATCGTCAATATGAAGCTCCAAGGGTTACAGTAAACACCCAGTGGTGCGTCGCAATCTAATACTGGCCTCTCTGTAACGGCACGTATACAGACTGTTTGAAGCATTGCTCCCCCTGGACGTAAGTCGGCATTGTGCCTACTACATTCAATCCCGATGCAATTTCTTTGTTTCATCGTCAATATGAAGCTCCAAGTGTTACAGTAAACTCCCGGTGGTGCGTCGCAATCTAATACTGGCCTCTCAGGAAAGGCACGTATAGAGACTCTTTGAAGCATTGTTCCCCCTGGACGTAAAACGGCATTGTGCTTCCTATTTTCAATCCCGATGCAATTTCTGTGTTTCATCGTCAATATGAAGCTCCACTGGTTACAGTTAATTCCCAGTGGTGCGTCGCAGTCTAATATTGGCCTCTCAGGAAAGGCACGTATACAGACTGTTTGAAGCATTCCTCCCCCTGTACGTAAGTCGATCTTCTGCCTACTATATTCAATCCCGATGCAATTTCTGTGTTTCATAGTCAATATGAAGCTCCAAGGGTTACAGTAAACTCCCAGTGGTGCGTCGCAATGAAATACTGGCCTCTCAGTAACGGCACATATACAGACTGTTTGAAGCATTACTGCCCCTGGACGTAAGTCGGCATTGTGCCTATTATATTCAATCCCGATGCAATTTCTGTGTTTCATCGTCAGTATGAAGCTCCAAGGGTTACAGTAAACACCCAGTGGTGCGTCGCAATCTATTACTGGCCTCTCTGTAACGGCACGTATGCAGACTGTTTGAAGCATTGCTCCCCCTGGACGTAAGTCGGCATTGTGCCTACTATATTCAATCCCGATGCAATTTCTGTGTTTCATCGTCAGTATGAAGCTCCAAGGGTTACAGTAAACACCCAGTGGTGCGTCGCAATCTAATACTGGCCTCTCAGTAACGGCACATATACAGACTGTTTGAAGCATTATTCCCCCTTGACGTAAGTCGGCATTGTGCCTACTATATTCAATCCCGATGCAATTTCTGTGTTTCATCATCAATATGAAGCTCCAAGTGTGGCAGTAAACACCCAGAGATGCGTCGCAATCTAATACTGGCCTCTCAGGAAAGGCACGTATACAGACTGTTTGAAGCATTACACCCCCTGGACGTAAGTCGGCATTGTGCCTACTATATTCAATCCCGATGCAATTTCTGTGTTTCATCGTCAATATGAAGCTCCAGGGGTTACAGTAAACACCCAGTGGTGCGTCGCGATCTAATACTGGAATCTCAGGAAAGGCACGTATACTACTGTATGAAACATTGCTCCCCCTGAACGTAAGTCGGCATTGTGCCTACTATATTCAATCCCGATGCAATTTCTGTGTTTCATCGTCAGTATGAAACTCCAAGGGTTACAGTTAACATCCAGTGGTGCGTCGCAATTTAATACTGATCTCACACTAACAGCACGTATACTGACTGTTTGAAGCATTGCTCCCCCTGGACGTAAGTCGGCATTGTGCCTACTATATTCAATCCCGATGCAATTTCTGTGTTTCATCGTCAATATGAAGCTCCAAGGGTTACAGTAAACACCCAGTGGTGCGTCGCAATCTAATACTGGAATCTCAAGAAAGGCACGTATACAACTGTATGAAGCATTGCTCCCCCTGGACGTAAGTCGGCATTGTGCCTACTATATTCAATCCCGATGCAATTTCTGTGTTTCATCGTCAATACGAAGCTCCAAGGGAAACAGTAAACTCCCAGTGGTGCGTCGCAATCTAATACTGGCCTCTCATGAAAGGCACGTTTACAGACTGTTTGAAGCATTGCTCGCCCTTGACGTAAGTCGTCATTGTGCCTACTATTTTCAATCCCGATGCAATTTCTGTGTTTTATCGTCAATATGTAGCTACAAGTGTTACAGTAAACACCCAGTGGTGCGTCGCAATCTAATACTGGCCTCTCAGTAACGGCACATATGCAGACTGTTTGAAGCATTTCTCCCCCTAGACGTAAGTCGGCCTTCTGCCTACTATATTCAATCCCGATGCAATTTCTGTGTTTCATAGTCAATATGAAGCTCCAAGGGTTACAGTAAACTCCCAGTGGTGCGTCGCAGTCTAATACTGGCCTCTCAGGGAAGGCACGTATACAGACTGTTTGAAGCATTGCTCTCCCTGGAAGTAAGTCGGCATTGTGCCTACTATATTCAATCCCGATACAATTTCTGTGTTTCATAGTCAATATGAAGCTCCCAGGGTTACAGTAAACACCCAGTGGTGCGTCGCAATCTAATACTGGCCTCTCAGGAAAGGCACGTATACAGACTGTTTGAAGCATAGCTCCCCTTGAACGAAAGTCGGCACTGTGCCTCCTATATTCAATCCCGATGCAATTTCTGTGTTTCATCGTCAATATGAAGCTCCAAGGGTTACAGTAAATTCCCAGTGGTGCGTCGCAGTCTAATACTGGCCTCTCAGGAAAGGCACGTATACAGACTGTTTGAAGCATTCCTCCCCCTTTACGTAACTCGATCTTCTGCCTACTACATTCAATCCCGATGCAATTTCTGTGTTTCATCGTCAATATGACGCTCCAAGGGTTACAGTAAACACCCAGTGGACCGTCGCAATCTAATACTAGCCTCTCAGTAAAGGCACGTATACAGACTGTTTGAAGCATTGCTCCCCCTGAACGAAAGTTGGCATTGTGCCTACTATATTCAATCCCGATGCAATTTCTGTGTTTCATCGTCAATATGAAGCTCCAAGGGTTGCAGTAAACTCCCAGTGCTGCGTCGCAGTCTAATACTGGCCTCTCAGGAAAGGCACGTATACAGAGTGTTTGAAGCATTGCTCCCCCTGGATGTAAGTCGGCATTGTGCCTACTATATTCAATCCCGATGCAATTTCTGTGTTTCATCGTCAATATGATGCTCCAAGGGTTACAGTAAACACCCAGTGGTGCGTCGCAATCTAACACTGGCCTCTCAGGAAAGGCACGTTTACAGACTGTTTGAAGCATAGCTCCCCCTGAACGAAAGTCGGCATTGTGCCTACTATATTCAATCCCGATGCAATTTCTGTGTTTCATCGTCAATATGAAGCTCCAAGGGTTACAGTAAACACCCAGTGGTGCATCGAAATCTAATACTGGCCTCTCGGTAACGGCACATATACATACTGTTTGAAGCATTACTCCCCCTGGACGTAAGTCGGCATTGTGCCTACTATATTCAATCCCGATGCAACTTCTGTGTTTCATCGTCAATATGAAGCTCCAAGGGTTACAGTAAACACCCAGTGGTGCGTCGCAATCTAATACTGGCCTCTCTGTAACGGCACGTATACAGACTGTTTGAAGCATTGCTCCCCCTGGACGTAAGTCGGCATTGTGCCTACTATATTCAATCCCGATGCAATTTCTGTGTTTCATCGTCAATATGAAGCTCCAAGGGTTACAGTAAACACCCAGTGGTGCGTCGCAGTCTAATACTGGCCTTTCAGGAAAGGCACGTATACAGCCTGTTTGAAGCATTACTCCCCCTGGACGTAAGTCGGCATTGTGCCTACTATATTCAATCCCGATGCAATTTCTGTGTTTCGTCGTCAATATGAAGCTCCAAGGGCTACAGTAAACACCCAGTGGTGCGTCGGAATCTAATACTGGAATCTCAGGAAAGGCACGTATACAACTGTATGAAGCATTGCTCCCCCTGGACGTAAGTCGGCATTGTGCCTACTATATTCAATCCCGATGCAATTTCTGTGTTTCATCGTCAGTATGGAGCTCCAAGGGTTACAGTAAACACCCAGTGGTGCGTCGCAATCTAATACTGGCCTCTCAGTAACGGCACATATACAGACTGTTTGAAGCATTACTCCCCCTGGACGTAAGTTGGCATTGTGCCTACTATATTCAATCCCGATGCAATTTCTTTGTTTCGTCGTCAATATGAAGCTCCAAGGGTTACAGTAAACACCCAGTGGTGCGTCGCAGTCTAATACTGGCCTCTCTGTAACGGCACGTAGACAGACTGTTTGAAGCATTGCTCCCCGTGGACGTAAGTCGGCATTGTGCCTACTATATTCTATCCCGACGCAATTTCTGTGTTTCATCGTCAATATGAAGCTCCAAGGGTTACAGTAAACACCCAGTGGTGCATCGCAATCTAATTCTGGCCTCTCTGTAACGGCACGTATACAGACTGTTTGAAGCATTGCTCCCCTGGACGTAAGTCGGCATTGTGCCTACTATATTCAATCCCGATGCAATTTCTGTGTTTCATCGTCAATATGAAGCTCCAAGAGTGGCAGTAAAGACCCAGAGATGCGTCGCAATCTAATACTGGCCTCTCAGGAAACGCACGTATACAGACTGTTTGAATCATTACTCCCCCTGGACGTAAGTCGGCATTGTGCCTACTATATTCAATCCCGATGCAATTTCTGTGTTTCATCGTCAATATGAAGCTCCAGAGGTTACAGTAAACACCACGTGGTGCGTCGCAATCTAATAGTGGAATCTCAGGAAAGGCACGTATACAACTGTATGAAGCATTGCTCCCCCTGGACGTAAGTCGGCATTGTGCCTACTATATTCAATCCCGATGCAATTTCTGTGTTTCATCGTCAATATGAAGCTCCAAGGGTTACAGTAAACTCCCAGTGGTGCGTCGCAATCTAATACTGGCCTCTCATGAAAGGCACGTATACAGACTGTTTGAAGAATTGCTCCCCTTTGACGTAAGTCGGCATTGTGCCTACTATATTCAATCCCGATGCAATTTCTGTGTTTCATCGTCAATATGAAGCTCCAAGGGTTACAGTAAACTCCCAGTGGTGCGTCGCAATCTAATGCTCGCCTCTCAGTAACGGCACATATACAGACTGTTTCAAGCATTACTCCCCCTGGACGTAAGTCAGCATTGTGCCTACTATATTCAATCTCGATGCAATTTCTGTGTTTCATCGTCAATATGAAGCTCCAAGGGTTACAGTAAACTCCCAGTGGTGCGTCGCAGTCTAATACTGGCCTCTCAGGAAAGGCACGTATACAGAGTGTTTGATGCATTGCTCCCCCTGGATGTAAGTCGGCATTGTGCCTACTATATTCAATCCCGATGCAATTTCTGTGTTTCATCGTCAATATGAAGCTCCAAGGGTTACAGTAAACACCCAGTGGTGCGTCGCAATGTAACACTGGCCTCTCAGGAAAGGCACGTATACAGACTGTTTGAAGCATAGCTCCCCCTGAACGAAAGTCGGCATTGTGCCTACTATATTCAATCCCGATGCAATTTCTGTGTTTCATCGTCAATATGGAGCTCCAAGGGTTACAGTAAACACCCAGTGGTGCATCGCAATCTAATACTGGCCTCTCAGTAACGGCACATATACATACTGTTTGAAGCATTACTCCCCCTGGACGTAAGTCGGCATTGTGCCTACTATATTCAATCCCGATGCAACTTCTGTGTTTCATCGTCAATATGAAGCTCCAAGGGTTACAGTAAACACCCAGTGGTGCGCCGCAATCTAATACTGGAATATCAGGAAAGGCACGTATACAACTGTATGAAGCATTGCTCCCCCTGGACGTAAGTCGGCATTGTGCCTACTATATTCAATCCCGATGCAATACTGTGTTTCATCGTCAATATGAAGCTCCAAGGGTTACAGTAAACTCCCAGTGGTGCGTCGCAATCTAATACTGCCTCTCATGAAAGGCACGTATACAGACTGTTTGAAGCATTGCTCCCCTTTGACGTAAGTCGGCATTGTGCCTACTATATTCAATCCCGTTGCAATTTCTGTATTTCATCGTCAATATGAAGCTCCAAGGGTTACAGTAAACTCCCAGTGGTGCGTCGCAATCTAATACTCGCCTCTCAGTAACGGCACATATACAGACTGTTTCAAGCATTACTCCCCCTGGACGTAAGTCAGCATTGTGCCTACTATATTCAATCTCGATGCAATTTCTGTGTTTCATCGTCAATATGAAGCTCCAAGGGTTACAGTAAACTCCCAGTGGTGCGTCGCAGTCTAATACTGGCCTCTCAGGAAAGGCACGTATACAGAGTGTTTGAAGCATTGCTCCCCCTGGATGTAAGTCGGCATTGTGCCTACTATATTCAATCCCGATGCAATTTCTGTGTTTCATCGTCAATATGAAGCTCCAAGGGTTACAGTAAACACCCAGTGGTGTGTCGCAATCTAACACTGGCCTCTCAGGAAAGGCACGTATACAGACTGTTTGAAGCATAGCTCCCCCTGAACGAAAGTCGGCATTGTGCCTACTATATTCAATCCCGATGCAATTTCTGTGTTTCATCGTCAATATGAAGCTCCAAGGGTTACAGTAAACACCCAGTGGTGCATCGCAATCTAATACTGGCCTCTCAGGAACGACACAAATACATACTGTTTGAAGCATTACTCCCCCTGGACGTAAGTCGGCATTGTGCCTACTATATTCAATCCCGATGCAACTTCTGTGTTTCATCGTCAATATGAAGCTCCAAGGGTTACGGTAAACACCCAGTGGTGCGTCGCAATCTAATACTGGCCTCTCTGTAACGGCACGTATACAGACTGTTTGAAGCATTGCTCCCCCTGGACGTAAGTCGGCATTGTGCCTACTATATTCAATCCCGATGCAATTTTTGTGTTTCATCGTCAATATGAAGCTCCAAGGGTTACAGTAAACACCCAGTGGTGCGTCGCAGTCTAATACTGGACATTCAGGAATGGCACGTATACAGACTGTTTGAAGCATTACTCCCCCTGGACGTAAGTCGGCATTGTGCCTACTATATTCAATCCCGATGCAATTTCTGTGTTTCATCGTCAATATGAAGCTCCAAGGGCTACAGTAAACACCCAGTGGTGCGTCGCAATCTAATACTGGAATCTCTGGAAAGGCACGTATACAACTGTATGAAGCATTGCTCCCCCTGGACGTAAGTCGGCATTGTGCCTACTATATTCAATCCCGATGCAATTTCTGTGTTTCATCGTCAGTATGAAGCTCCAAGGGTTACAGTAAACACCCAGTGGTGCATCGCAATCTAATACTGGCCTCTCAGTAACGGCACATATACAGACTGTTTGAAGCATTACTCACCCTGGACGTAAGTTGGCATTGTGCCTACTATATTCAATCCCGATGCAATTTCAATGTTTCGTTGTCAATATGAAGCTCCAAGGGTTACAGTAAACACCCAGTGTTGCATCGCAATCTAATACTTTCCTCTCAGTAACGGCACATATACAGACTGTTTGAAGCATTACTCCCCCTGGACGTAAGTCGGCATTGTGCCTACTATATTCAATCCCGATGCAATTTCTGTGTTTCGTCGTCAATAAGAAGCTACAAGGGTTACAGTAAACACCCAGTGGTGCGTCGCAATCTAATACTGGAATCTCAGGAAAGGCACGTATACAACTGTATTAAGCATTGCTCCCTCTGGACGTAAGTCGGCCATGTGCCTATTATATTCAATCCCGATGCAATTTCTGTGTTTCATCGTCAATATGAAGCTCCAAGGGTTACAGTAAACTCCCAGTGGTGCGTCGCAATCTAATACTGGCCTCTCGTGAAAGGCACGTATACAGACTGTTAGAAGCATTGCTCCCCCTGGACGTAAGTCGGCATTGTGCCTACTATATTCAATCCCGATGCAATTTCTGTGTTTCATCGTCAATATGAAGCTCCAATAGTGGCAGTAAAGACCCAGAGATGCGTCGCAATCTAATACTGGCCTCTCAGGAAACGCACGTATACAGACTGTTTGAAGCATTACTCCCCCTGGACGTAAGTCGATATTGTGCCTACTATATTCAATCCCGATGCAATTTCTGTGTTTCATCTTCAATATGAAGCCCCAGGGGTTACAGTAAACACCCAGTGGTGCGTCGCAATCTAATACTGGAATCTCAGGAAAGGCACGTATACAACTGTATGAAGCATTGCTCCCCCTGGACGTAAGTCGGCATTGTGCCTACTATATTCAATCCCGATGCAATTTCTGTGTTTCATCGTCAATATGAAGCTCCAAGGGTTACAGTAAACACCCAGTGGTGCGTCGCAATCTAATACTGGAATCTCAGGAAAGGCACGTATACAACTGTATGAAGCATTGCTCCCCCTGGACGTAAGTCGGCATTGTGCCTACTATATTCAATCCCGATGCAATTTCTGTGTTTCATCGTCAATATGAAGCTCCAAGGGTTACAGTAAACTCCCAGTGGTGCGTCGAAATCTAATACTGGTCTCTCAGGAAAGCCACGAATACAGACTGTTTGAAGCATAGCTCCCCCAGAACGAAAGTCGGCATTGTGCTTCCTACATTAATCCCGATGCAATTTCTGTGTTTCATCGTCAATATGAAGCTCCAAGGGTTACAGTAAACTCCCAGTGGTGCGTTGCAGTCTAATACTGGCTTCTCAGGAAAGGCACGTATACAGACTCTTTGAAGCATTGTTCCCCCTGGACGTAAGTCGGCATTGTGCTTCCTATATTCAATCGAGATGCAATTTCTGTGTTTCATCGTCAATATGAAGCTCCACTGGTTACAGTTAATTCCCAGTGGTGCGTCGCAGTCTAATATTGGCCTTTCTGTAACGGCACGTATACAGACTGTTTGAAGCATTGCTCCCCCTGGACGTAAGTCAGCATTGTGCCTACTATACTCAATCCCGATGCAATTTCTGTGTTTCATCGTCAGTATGAAGCTCCAAGGGTTACAGTAAACACCCAGTGGTGCGTCGCAATCTAATACTGGCCTCTCAGTAACGGCACAAATACAGACTGTTTGAAGCATTACTCCCCCTGGACGTAAGTCGGCATTGTGCCTACTATATTCAATCCCGATGCAATTTCTGTGTTTCGTCGTCAATATGAAGCTCCAAGGGTTACAGTAAACACCTAGTGGTGCGTCGCAATCTAATACTGGCCACTCTGTAACGGCACGTATACAGACTGTTTGAAGCATTGCTCCCCCTGGACGTAAGTCGGCATTGTGCCTACTATATTCAATCCCGATGCAATTTCTGTGTTTCATCGTCAGTATGAAGCTCCAAGGGTTACAGTAAACACCCAGTGGTGCGTCGCAATCTAATACTGGCCTCTCAGTAACGGCACATATACAGACTGTTTGAAGCATTACTCCCCCTGGACGTAAGTCGGCATTGTGCCTACTATATTCAATCCCGATGCAATTTCTGTGTTTCATCGTCAATATGAAGCTCCAGGGATTACAGTAAACACCCAGTGGTGCGTCGCAATCTAATACTGGAATCTCAGGAAAGGCACGTATACTACTGTATGAAGCATTGCTCCCCCTGGACGTAAGTCGGCATTGTGAATACTATATTCAATCCCGATGCAGATTCTGTGTTTCATCGTCAGTATGAAGCTCCAAGGGTTACAGTAAACACCCAGTGGTGCGTCGCAATCTAATACTGGCCTCTCAGTAACGGCACATATACAGACTGTTTGAAGCATTACTCCCCCTGGACGTAAGTTGGCATTGTGCCTACTATATTCAATCCCGATGCAATTTCTGTGTTTCGTCGTCAATATGAAGCTCCAAGGGTTACAGTAAACACCCAGTGGTGCGTCGCAATCTAATACTGGCCTCTCTGTAACGGCACGTAGACAGACTGTTTGAAGCATTGCTCCCCCTGGACGTAAGTCGGCATTGTGCCTACTATATTCAATCCCGATGCAATTTCTGTGTTTCATCGTCAGTATGAAGCTCCAAGTGTTACAGTAAACACCCAGTGTTGCGTCGCAATCTAATACTGGCCTCTCAGTAACGGCACATATACAGACTGTTTGAAGCATTACTCCCCCTGGACGTAAGTCGGCATTGTGCCTACTATATTCAATCCCGACGCAATTTCTGTGTTTCATCGTCAATATGAAGCTCCAAGGGTTACAGTAAACACCCAGTGGTGCATCGCAATCTAATACTGGCCTCTCTGTAACGGCACGTATACAGACTGTTTGAAGCATTGCTCCCCCTGGACGTAAGTCGGCATTGTGCCTACTATATTCAATCCCGATGCAATTTCTGTGTTTCATCGTCAATATGAAGCTCCAAGAGTGGCAGTAAAGACCCAGAGATGCGTCGCAAACTAATACTGGCCTCTCAGGAAACGCACGTATACAGATTGTTTGAAGCATTACTCCCCCTGGACGTAAGTCGGCATTGTGCCTACTATATTCAATCCCGATGCAATTTCTGTGTTTCATCGTCAATATGAAGCTCCAGGGGTTACAGTAAACACCCAGTGGTGCGTCGCAATCTAATACTGGAATCTCAGGAAAGGCACGTATACAACTGTATGAAGCATTGCTCACCCTGGACGTAAGTCGGCATTGTGCCTACTATATTCAATCCCGATGCAATTTCTGTGTTTCATCGTCAATATAAAGCTCTAAGGGTTACAGTAAACTCCCAGTGGTGCGTCGCAATCTAATACTGGCCTCTCATGAAAGGCACGTATACAGACTGTTTGAAGCATTGCTCCCCTTTGACGTAAGTCGGCATTGTGCCTACTATATTCAATCCCGATGCAATTTCTGTGTTTCATCGTCAATATGAAGCTCCAAGGGTTACAGTAAACTCCCAGTGGTGCGTCGCAATCTAATACTCGCCTCTCAGTAACGGCACATATAGAGACTGTTTCAAGCATTACTCCCCCTGGACGTAAGTCAGCATTGTGCCTACTATATTCAATCTCGATGCAATTTCTGTGTTTCATCGTCAATATGAAGCTCCAAGGGTTACAGTAAACTCCCAGTGGTGCGTCGCAGTCTAATACTGGCCTCTCAGGAAAGGCACGTATACAGAGTGTTTGAAGCATTGCTCCCCCTGGATGTAAGTCGGCATTGTGCCTACTATATTCAATCCCGATGCAATTTCTGTGTTTCATCGTCAATATGAAGCTCCAAGGGTTACAGTAAACACCCAGTGGTGCGTCGCAATCTAACACTGGCCTCTCAGGAAAGGCACGTATTCAGACTGTTTGAAGCATAGCTCCCCCTGATCGAAAGTCGGCATTGTGCCTACTATATTCAATCCCGATGCAATTTCTGTGTTTCATCGTCAATATGAAGCTCCAAGGGTTACAGTAAACACCCAGTGGTGCATCGCAATCTAATACTGGCCTTTCAGTAACGGCACATATACATACTGTTTGAAGCATTACTCCCCCTGGACGTAAGTCGGCATTGTGCCTACTATATACAATCCCGATGCAACTTCTGTGTTTCATCGTCAATATGAAGCTCCAAGGGTTACAGTAAACACCCAGTGGTGCGTCGCAATCTAATACTGGCCTCTCTGTAACGGCACGTATACAGACTGTTTGAAGCATTGCTCCCCTGGACGTAAGTCGGCATTGTGCCTACTATATTCAATCCCGATGCAATTTCTGTGTTTCATCGTTAATATGAAGCTCCAAGGGTTACAGTAAACACCCAGTGGTGCGTCGCAATCTAATACTGGAATCTCAGGAAAGGCACGTATACAACTGTATGAAGCATTGCTCCCCCTGGACGTAAGTCGGCATTGTGCCTACTATATTCAATCCCGATGCAATATCTGTGTTTCATCGTCAATATGAAGCTCCAAGGGTTACAGTAAACTCCCAGTGGTGCGTCGCAATCTAATACTGGCCTCTCATGAAAGGCACGTATACACACTGTTTGAAGCATTGCTCCCCTTTGACGTAAGTCGGCATTGTGCCTACTATATTCAATCCCGATGCAATTTCTGTGTTTCATCGTCAATATGAAGCTCCAAGGGTTACAGTAAACTCCCAGTGGTGCGTCGCAATCTAATACTCGCCTCTCAGTAACGGCACATATACAGACTGTTTCAAGCATTACTTCCCCTGGACGTAAGTCAGCATTGTGCCTACTATATTCAATCTCGATGCAATTTCTGTGTTTCATCGTCAATATGAAGCTCCAAGGGTTACAGTAAACTCCCAGTGGTGCGTCGCAGTCTAATACTGGCCTCTCAGGAAAGGCACGTATACAGAGTGTTTGAAGCATTGCTCCCCCTGGATGTAAGTCGGCATTGTGCCTACTATATTCAATCCCGATGCAATTTCTGTGTTTCATCGTCAATATGAAGCTCCAAGGGTTACAGTAAACACCCAGTGGTGCGTCGCAATCTAACACTGGCCTCTCAGGAAAGGCACGTATACAGACTGTTTGAAGCATAGCTCCCCCTGAACGAAAGTCGGCATTGTGCCTACTATATTCAATCCCGATGCAATTTCTGTGTTTCATCGTCAATATGAAGCTCCAAGGGTTACAGTAAACACACAGTGGTGCATCGCAATCTAATACTGGCCTCTCAGTAACGACACATATACATACTGTTTAAAGCATTCGTCCCCCTGTACGTAAGTCGGCATTGTGCCTACTATATTCAATCCCGATGCAACTTCTGTGTTTCATCGTCAATATGAAGCTCCAAGGGTTACAGTAAACACCCAGTGGTGCGTCGCAATCTAATACTGGCCTCTCTGTAACGGCACGTATACAGACTGTTTGAAGCATTGCTCCCCCTGGACGTAAGTCGGCATTGTGCCTACTATATTCAATCCCGATGCAATTTTTGTGTTTCATCGTCAATATGAAGCTCCAAGGGTTACAGTAAACACCCAGTAGTGCGTCGCAGTCTAATACTGGCCTTTCTGGAATGGCACGTATACAGACTGTTTGAAGCATTACTCCCCCTGGACGTAAGTCGGCATTGTGCCTACTATATTCAATCCCGATGCAATTTCTGTGTTTCATCGTCAATATGAAGCTGCAAGGGCTACAGTAAACACCCAGTGGTGCGTCGCAATCTAATACTGGAATCTCTGGAAAGGCACGTATACAACTGTATGAAGCATTGCTCCCCCTGGACGTAAGTCGGCATTGTGCCTACTATATTCAATCCCGATGCAATTTCTGTGTTTCATCGTCAGTATGAAGCTCCAAGGGTTACAGTAAGCACCCAGTGGTGCGTCGCAATCTAATACTGGCCTCTCAGTAACGGCACATATACAGACTGTTTGAAGCATTACTCCCCCTGGACGTAAGTTGGCATTGTACCTACTATATTCAATCCCGATGCAATTTCAATGTTTCGTTGTCAATATGAAGCTCCAAGGGTTACAGTAAACACCCAGTGGTGCATCGCAATCTAATACTTTCCTCTCAGTAACGGCACATATACAGACTGTTTGAAGCATTACTCCCCCTGGACGTAAGTCGGCATTGTGCCTACTATATTCAATCCCGATGCAATTTCTGTGTTTCGTCGTCAATAAGAAGCTCCAAGGGTTACAGTAAACACCCAGTGGTGCGTCGCAATCTAATACTGGAATCTCAGGAAAGGCACGTATACAACTGTATGAAGCATTGCTCCCCCTGGACGTAAGTCGGCCATGTGCCTATTATATTCAATCCCGATGCAATTTCTGTGTTTCATCGTCAATATGAAGCTCCAAGGGTTACAGTAAACTCCCAGTGGTGCGTCGCAATCTAATACTGGCCTCTCAGGAAACGCACGTATACAGACTGTTTGAAGCATTACTCCCCCTGGACGTAAGTCGGCATTGTGCCTACTATATTCAATCCCGATGCAATTTCTGTGTTTCATCGTCAATATGAAGCCCCAGGGGTTACAGTAAACACCCAGTGGTGCGTCGCAATCTAATACTGGAATCTCAGGAAAGGCACGTATACAACTGTATGAAGCATTGCTCCCCCTGAACGTAAGTCGGCATTGTGCCTACTATATTCAATCCCGATGCAATTTCTGTGTTTCATCGTCAATATGAAGCTCCAAGGGTTACAGTAAACACCCAGTGGTGCGTCGCAATCTAATACTAGATTCTCAGGAAAGGCACGTATACAACTGTATGAAGCATTGCTCCCCCTGGACGTAAGTCGGCATTGTGCCTACTATATTCAATCCCGATGCAATTTCTGTGTTTCATCGTCAATATGAAGCTCCAAGGGTTACAGTAAACTCCCAGTGGTGCGTCGCAATCTAATACTGGTCTCTCAGGAAAGCCACGTATACAGACTGTTTGAAGCATAGCTCCCCCAGAACGATAGTCGGCATTGTGCTTCCTATATTTAATCCCGATGCAATTTCTGTGTTTCATCGTCAATATGAAGCTCCAAGGGTTACAGTAAACTCCCAGTGGTGCGTTGCAGTCTAATACTGGCTTCTCAGGAAAGGCACGTATACAGACTCTTTGAAGCATTGTTCCCCCTGGACGTAAGTCGGCATTGTGCTTCCTATATTCAATCGAGATGCAATTTCTGTGTTTCATCGTCAATATGAAGCTCCACTGGTTACAGTTAATTCCAAGTGGTGCGTCGCAGTCTAATATTGGCCTCTCTGTAACGGCACGTATACAGACTGTTTGAAGCATTGCTCCCCCTGGACGTAAGTCGGCATTGTGCCTACTATATTCAATCCCGATGCAATTTCTGTGTTTCATCGTCAGTATGAAGCTCCAAGGGTTACAGTAAACACCCAGTGGTGCGTCGCAATCTAATACTGGCCTCTCAGTAACGGCACATATACAGACTGTTTGAAGCATTACTCCCCCTGGACGTAAGTCGGCATTGTGCCTACTATATTCAATCCCGATGCAATTTCTGTGTTTCGTCGTCAATATGAAGCTCCAAGGGTTACAGTAAACACCCAGTGGTGCGTCGCAATCTAATACTGGCCTCTCTGTAACGGCACGTATACAGACTGTTTGAAGCATTGCTCCCCCTGGACGTAAGTCGGCATTGTGCCTACTATATTCAATCCCGATGCAATTTCTGTGTTTCATCGTCAGTATGAAGCTCCAAGGGTTACAGTAAACACCCAGTGGTGCGTCGCAATCTAATACTGGCCTCTCAGTAACGACACATATACAGACTGTTTGAAGCATTACTCCCCCTGGACGTAAGTCGGCATTGTGCCTACTATATTCAATCCCGATGCAATTTCTGTGTTTCATCGTCAATATGAAGCTCCAGGGATTACAGTAAACACCCAGTGGTGCGTCGCAATCTAATACTGGAATCTCAGGAAAGGCACGTATACTACTGTATGAAGCATTGCTCCCCCTGGACGTAAGTCGGCATTGTGCCTACTATATTCAATCCCGATGCAGATTCTGTGTTTCATCGTCAGTATGAAGCTCCAAGGGTTACAATTAACATCCAGTGGTGCGTCGCAATTTAATTCTGACCTCACACTAACGGCACGTATACTGACTGTTTGAAGCATTTCTCCCCCTGGACGTAAGTCGGCATTGTGCCTACTATATTCAATCCCAATGCAATTTCTGTGTTTCATCGTCAATATGAAGCTCCAAGGGTTACAGTAAACACCCAGTGGTGCGTCGCAATCTAATACTGGAGTCTCAGGAAAGGCACGTATACAACTGTATGAAGCATTGCTCCCCCTGGACGTAAGTCGGCCATGTGCCTATTATATTCAATCCCGATGCAATTTCCGTGTTTCATCGTCAATATGAAGCTCCAGGGATTACAGTAAACTCCCAGTGGTGCGTCGCAATCTAATACTGGCCTCTCATGAAAGGCACGTATACAGAATGTTTGAAGCATTGCTCCCCTTTGACGTAAGTCGCATTGTGCCTACTATATTCAATCCCGATGCAATTTCTGTGTTTCATCGTCAATATGAAGCTCCAAGGGTTACAGTAAACTCCCAGTGGTGCGTTGCAGTCTAATACTGGCCTCTCAGGAAAGGAGCGTATACAGACTCTTTGAAGCATTGTTCCCCCTGGACGTAAGTCGGCATTGTGCTTCCTATATTCAATCCCGATGCAGATTCTGTGTTTCATCGTCAGTATGAAGCTCCAAGGGTTACAATTAACATCCAGTGGTGCGTCGCAATTTAATACTGACCTCACACTAACGGCACGTATACTGACTGTTTGAAGCATTTCTCCCCCTGGACGTAAGTCGGCATTGTGCCTACTATATTCAATCCCAATGCAATTTCTGTGTTTCATCGTCAGTATGAAGCTCCAAGGGTTACAGTAAACACCCAGTGGTGCGTTGAAATCTAATACTGGCCTCTCAGTAACGGCACATATACAGACTGTTTGAAGCATTACTCCCCCTGGACGTAAGTCGGCATTGTGCCTACTATATTCAATCCCGATGCAATTTCTGTGTTTCGTCGTCAATATGAAGCTCCAAGGGTTACAGTAAATTCCCAGTGGTGCGTCGCAGTCTAATACTGGCCTCTCAGGAAAGGCACGTATACAGACTGTTTGAATCATTCCTCCCCCTGTACGTAACTCGATCTTCTGCCTACTATATTCAATCCCGATGCAATTTCTGTGTTTCATCGTCAATATGAAGCTCCAAGGGTTACAGTAAACACCCAGTGTAGCGTCGCAACCTAATACTGGCCTCTCAGGAAAGGCACGTATACAGACTGTTTGAAGCATTGCTCCCCCTGAACGAAAGTCGGCATTGTGCCTACTATATTCAATCCCGATGCAATTTCTGTGTTTCATCGTCAATATGAAGCTCCAGGGATTACAGTACCACCCAGTGGTGCGTCGCAATCTAATACTGGAATCTCAGGAAAGGCACGTATACTACTCTATGAAGCATTGCTCCCCCTGGACGTAAGTCGGCATTGTGCCTACTATATTCAATCCCGATGCAGATTCTGTGTTTCATCGTCAGTATGAAGCTCCAAGGGTTACAATTAACATCCAGTGGTGCGTCGCAATCTAATACTGGAATCTCAGGAAAGGCACGTATACAACTGTAGGAAGCATTGCTCCCCCTGGACGTAAGTCGGCATTGTGCCTACTATATTCAATCCCAATGCAATTTCTGTGTTTCATCGTCAATATGAAGCTCCAAGGGTTACAGTAAACTCCCAGTGGTGCGTCGCAATCTTATACTGGCCTCTCATGAAAGGCACGTATACAGACTGTTTGAAGCATTGCTCCCCCTTGACGTAACTCGTCATTGTGCTTACTATATTCAATCCCGATGCAATTTCTGTGTTTTATCGTCAATATGAAGCTACAAGGGTTACAGTAAACACCCAGTGGTGCGTCGCAATCTAATACTGGCCTCTCAGTAACGGCACATATACAGACTGTTTGAAGCTTTCCTCCCCCTGGACGTAAGTCGGCCTTCTGCATACTATATTCAATCCCGATGCAATTTCTGTGTTTCATAGTCAATATGAAGCTCCAAGGGTTACAGTAAACACACAGTGGTGCGTCGCAATCTAATATTGGCCTCTCAGTAACGGCACATATACAGACTGTTTGAAGCATTCCTCCCCCTGGACGTAAGACGGCCTTCTGCCTACTATATTCAAACCTGATGCAATTTCTGTGTTTCATAGTCAATATGAAGCTCCAAGGGTTACGGTAAACACCCAGTGGTGCGTCGAAATCTAATACTGGGGTCTCAGGAAAGGCACGTATACAACTGTATGAAGCATTGCTCCCCCTGGACGTAAGTTTGCATTGTGCCTACTATATTCAATCCCGATGCAATTTCTGTGTTTCATCGTCAATATGAAGCTCCAAGGGTTACAGTAAACTCCCAGTGGTGCGTCGCAATCTAATACTGGCCTTTCAGTATCGGCACATATACAGACTGTTTAAAGCATTCGTCCCCCTGTACGTAAGTCGGCTTTCTGCCTACTATATTCAATCCCGATGCAATTTCTGTGTTTCATAGTCAATATGAAGCTCCAAGGGTTACTGTAAACTCCCAGTGGTGCGTCGCAGTCTAATACTGGCCTCTCAAGAAAGGCACGTATACAGACTGTTTGAAGCATTGCTCTCCCTGGAAGTAAGTCGGCATTGTGCCTACTAAATTCAATCGCGATACAATTTCTGTGTTTCATAGTCAATATGAAGCTCCCAGGGTTACAGTAAACACCCAGTGGTGCGAAGCAATCTAATACTGGTCTCTCAGGAAAGCCACGTATACAGACTGTTTGAAGCATAGCTCCCCCAGAACGAAAGTCGGCATTGTGCTTCCTATATTTAATCCCGATGCATTTTCTGTGTTTCATCGTCAATATGAAGCTCCAAGGGTTACAGTAAATTCCCAGTGGTGCGTCGCAGTCTAATACTGGCCTCTCAGGAAAGGCACGTATACAGACTGTTTGAATCATTCCTCCCCCTGTACGTAACTCGATCTTCTGCCTACTATATTCAATCCCGATGCAATTTCTGTGTTTCATCGTCAATATGAAGCTCCAAGGGTTACAGTAAACACCCAGTGTAGCGTCGCAACCTAATACTGGCCTCTCAGGAAAGGCACGTATACAGACTGTTTGAAGCATTGCTCCCCCTGAACGAAAGTCGGCATTGTGCCTACTATATTCAATCCCGATGCAATTTCTGTGTTTCATCGTCAATATGAAGCTCCAAGAGTTACAGTAAACAGCCAGTGCTGCGTCGCAATCTAATACTGTCCTCTCAGGAAAGGCACGTATACAGACTGTTTGAAGCATTGCTCATCCTGGACGTAAGTCGGCATTGTACCTACTATATTCAATCCCGATGCAATTTCTGTGTTTCATCGTCAATATGAAGCTCCAAGGGTTACAGTAAACTCCCAGTGGTGCGTCGCAATCTAATACTGGCCTCTCAGTAACGGCACATATACAGACTGTTTGAAGCATTACTCCCCCTGGACGTAAGTCAGCATTGTGCCTACTATATTCAATCACGATGCAATTTCTGTGTTTCATGGTCAATATGAAGCTCAAAGGGTTACAGTTAACTCCCAGTGGTGCGTCGCAGTCTTATACTGGCCTCTCAGGAAAGGCACGTATACAGACTGTTTGAAGCATACTCCCCCTGGATGTAAGACTTTATTATGCCTACTATATTCAATCCCGATGCAATTTCTGTGTTTCATCGTCAATATGAACCTCCAAGGGTTACAGTAAACACCCAGTGGTGCGTCGCAATCTAACACTGGCCTCTCAGGAAAGGCACGTATACAGACTGTTTGAAGCATAGCTCCCCCTGAACGAAAGTCGGCATTGTGCCTACTATATTCAATCCCGATGCAATTTCTGTGTTTCATCGTCAATATGAAGCTCCAAGGGTTACAGTAAACACCCAGTGGTGCGTCGCAATCTAATACTGGCCTCTCTGTAACGGCACGTATACAGACTGTTTGAAGCATTGCTCCCCCTGGACGTAAGTCGGCATTGTGCCTAGTATATTCAATCCCGATGCAATTTTTGTGTTTCATCGTCAATATGAAGCTCCAAGTGTGGCAGTAAACGCCCAGAGATGCGTCGCAATCTAATACTGGCCTCTCAGGAAAGGCACGTATACAGACTGTTTGAAGCATTACTCCCCCTGGACGTAAGTCGGCATTGTGCCTACTATATTCAATCCCGATGCAATTTCTGTGTTTCATCGTCAATATGAAGCTCCAAGAGTGGCAGTAAACACCCAGAATGCGTCGCAATCTAATACTGGCCTCTCAGGAAAGGCACGTATACAGACTGTTTGAAGCATTACTCCCCCTGGACGTAAGTCGGCGTTGTGCCTACTATATTCAATCCCGATTAAATTTCTGTGTTTCATCGTCAATATGAAGCTCCAGGGGTTACAGTAAACACCCAGTGGTGCGTCGCAATCTAATACTGGAATCTCAGGAAAGGCACGTATACAACTGTATGAAGCATTGCTCCCCCTGGACGTAAGTCGGCATTGTGCCTACTATATTCAATCCCGATGCAATATCTGTGTTTCATCGTCAGTATGAAGCTCCAAGGGTTACAGTAAACATCCAGTGGTGCGTCGCAATTTAATACTGACCTCACACTAACGGCACGTATACTGACTGTTTGAAGCATTGCTCCCCCTGGACGTAAGTCGGCATTGTGGCTACTATATTCAATCCCGATGCAATTTCTGTGTTTCATCGTCAATATGAAGCTCCAAGGGTTACAGTAACCACCCAGTGGTGCGTCGCAATCTAATTCTGGAATCTCAGGAAAGGCACGTATACAACTGTATGAAGCATTGCTCCCCCTGAACGTAAGTCGGCATTGTGCCTACTATATTTAATCCCGATGCAATTTCTGTGTTTCATCGTCAATATGAAGCTCCAAGGGTTACAGTAAACTCCCAGTGGTGCGTCGCAATCTAATACTGGCCTCTCATGAAAGACACGTATACAGACTGTTTGAAGCATTGCTCCCCCTTGACGTAAGTCGGCATTGTGCCTACTATATTCAATCCCGATGCAATTTCTGTGTTTTATCGTCAATATAAAGCTTCAAGGGTTACAGTAAACACCCAGTGGTGCGTCGCAATCTAATACTGGCCTCTCAGTAACGGCACATATACAGACTGTTTGAAGCATTCCTCCCCCTGGACGTAAGTCGGCCTTCTGCCTACTATATTCAATCCCGATGCAATTTCTGTGTTTCATAGTCAATATGAAGCTCCAAGGGTTACAGTAAACACCCAGTGGTGCGTCGCAATCTAATACTGGCCTCTCAGTAACGGCACATATACAGACTGTTTGAAGCATTCCTCCCCCTGGACGTAAGTCGGCCTTCTGCCTACTATATTCAATCCCGATGCAATTTCTGTGTTTTATCGTCAATATGAAGCTCCAAGGGTTACAGTAAACACCCAGTGGTGCGTCGAAATCTAATACTGGAATCTCAGGAAAGGCACGTATACAACTGTATGAAGCTTTGCTCCCCCTGGACGTAAGTTTGCATTGTGCCTACTATATTCAATCCCGATGCAATTTCTGTATTTCATCGTCAATATGAAGCTTCAAGGGTTACAGTAAACTCCCAGTGGTGCGTCGCAATCTAGACTGGCCTCTCAGTATCGGCTCATATACAGACTGTTTAAAGCATTCGTCCCCCTGTACGTAAGTCGGCCTTCTGCCTACTGTATTCAATCCCGATGCAATTTCTGTGTTTCATAGTCAATATGAAGCTCCAAGGGTTACAGTAAACTCCCAGAGGTGCGTCGCAATCTAATACTGGCCTCTCAGTAACGGCACATATACAGACTGTTTGAAGCATTACTCCCCCTGGACGTAAGTCCGCATTGTGCCTACTATATTCTATCCCGATGCAATTTCTTTGTTTCATCGTCAATATGAAGCTCCAAGGGTTACAGTGAACTCCCAGTGGTGCGTCGCAGTCTAATACTGGCCTCTCAGGAAAGGCACGGATACAGACTGTTTGAAGCAATTCTCTCCCTGGAAGTAAATCGGCATTTTGCCTACTATATTCAATCCCGATACAATTTCTGTGTTTCATAGTCAATATGAGGCTCCCAGGGTTACTGTAAACACCCAGTGGTGCGTCGCAATCTAATACTGGCCTCTCAGGAAAGGCACGTATACAGACTGTTTGAAGCATTGCTCCTTCTGAACGAAAGTCGGCATTGTGCCTACTATATTCAATCCCGATGCAATTTCTGTGTTTCAACGTCAATATGAAGCTCCAAGGGTTACAGTAAACAGCCAGTGCTGCGTCGCAATCTAATACTGTCCTCTCAGTAACGGCACATATACAGACTGTTTGAAGCATTACTCCCCCTGGACGTAAGTCAGCATTGTGCCTAGTATATTCAATCTCGATGCAATTTCTGTGTTTTATCGTCAATATGAAGCTCCAAGGGTTACAGTAAAATCCCAGTGGTGCGTCGCAGTCCAATACTGGCTTCTCAGGAAAGGCACGTATACAGACTGTTTGAAGCATTGCTCCCCCTGGATGTAAGTCGGCATTGTGCCTACTATATTCAATCCCGATGCAATTTCTGTGTTTCATCGTCAATATGAAGCTCCAAGTGTTACAGTAAATTCCCAGTGGTGCGTCGCAGTCTAATACTGGCCTCTCAGGAAAGGCACGTATACCGATTGTTTGAAGCATTCCTCCCAATGTACGTAAGTCGATCTTCTGCCTACTATATTCAATCCCGATGCAATTTCTGTGTTTCATCGTCAATATGAAGCTCCAAGGGTTACAGTAAACAGCCAGTGGTGCATCGCAATCTAATACTGGCCTCCCAGTAACGGCACATATACATACTGTTTGAAGCATTACTCCCCCTGGACGTAAGTCGGCATTGTGCCTACTATATTCAATCCCGATGCAACTTCTGTGTTTAATCGTCAATATGAAGCTCCAAGGGTTACAGTAAAATCCCAGTGGTGTGTCGCAATCTAATACTGGCCTCTCTGTAACGGCACGTATACAGACAGTTTGAAGCATTGCTCCCCCTGGACGTAAGTCGGCATTGTGCCTACTATATTCAATCCCGATGCAATTTCTGTGTTTCATCGTCAATATGAAGCTCCAAGGGTTACAGTAAACACCCAGTGGTGCGTCGCAATCTAATACTGGAATCTCAGGAAAGGCACGTATACCACTGTATGAAGCATTGCTCCCCCTGGACGTAGGTTTGCATTGTGCCTACTATATTCAATCCCGATGCAATTTCTGTGTTTCATCGTCAATATGAAGCTCCAAGGGTTACAGTAAACTCCCAGTGGTGCGTCGCAATCTAACACTGGCCTCTCAGTAACGGCACATATACAGACTGTTTGATACTTTCCTCCCGCTGTACGTAAGTCGGCCTTCAATCCCCATGCAATTTCTGTGTTTCGTAGTCAATATGAAGCTCCAAGGGTTACAGTAAACTCCCAGTGGTGCGTCGCAATCTAATACTGGCCTCTCATGAAAGACACGTATACAGACTGTTTGAGGCATTGCTCCCCCTTGACGTAAGTCGGCATTGTGCCTACTATATTCAATCCCGATGCAATTTCTGTCTTTTATCGTCAATATGAAGCTACAAGGGTTACAGTAAACACCCAGTGGTGCGTCACAATCTAATACTGGCCTCTCAGTAATGGCACATATACAGACTGTTTGAAGCATTCCTCCCCCTGGACGTAAGTCGGCCTTCTGCCTACTATATTCAATCCCGATGCAATTTCTGTGTTTCATAGTCAATATGAAGCTCCAAGGGTTACAGTAAACACCCAGTGGTGCGTCGCAATCTAATACTGGCCTCTCAGTAACGGCACATATACAGACTGTTTGAAGCATTCTTCCCCCTGGACGTAAGTCGGCCTTCTGCCTACTATATTCAATCCTGATGCAATTTCTGTGTTTCATAGTCAATATGAAGTTCCAAGGGTTACAGTAAACACCCAGTGGTGCGTCGAAATCTAATACTGGAATCTCAGGAAAGGCACGTATACAACTGTATGAAGCATTGCTCCCCCTGGACGTAAGTTTGCATTGTGCCTACTATATTCAATCCCGATGCAATTTCTGTATTTCATCGTCAATATGAAGCTTCAAGGGTTACAGTAAACTCCCAGTGGTGCGTCGCAATCTAATACTGGCCTCTCAGTATCGGCTCATATACAGACTGTTTAAAGCAATTGTCCCCCTGTACGTAAGTCGGCCTTCTGCTTACTGTATTCAATCCCGATGCAATTTCTGTGTTTCATAGTCAATATGAAGCTCCAAGGGTTACAGTAAACTCCCAGAGGTGCATCGCAATCTAATACTGGCCTCTCAGTAACGGCACATATGCAGACTGTTTGATGCATTACTCCCCCTGGACGTAAGTCCGCATTGTGCCTACTATATTCAATCCCGATGCAATTTCTTTGTTTCATCGTCAATATGAAGCTCCAAGGGTTACAGTGAACTCCCAGTGGTGCGTCGCAGTCTAATACTGGCCTCTCAGGAAAGGCACGTATACAGACTGTTTGAAGCACTACTCCCCCGGGACGTAAGTCGGCATTGTGCCTACTATATTCAAGCCCGATGCAATTTCTGTGTTTCATCGTCAATATGATGCTCCAAGGGTTACAGTAAACACCCAGTGGTGCGTCGCAATCTAACACTGGCCTCTCAGTAACGGCACATATACAGACTGTTTGAAGCATTACTCCCCCTGGGCGTAAGTCGGAATTGTGCCTACTATATTCAATCCCGATGCAATTTCTGTGTTTCATCGTCAATATGAAGCTCCAACTGTTACAGTAAACACCCAGTGGTGCGTCGCAATCTAATACTGGCCCCTCTGTAACGGCACGTATACAGACTGTTTGAAGCATTGTTCCCCCTGGACGTAAGTCGGCATTGTGCCTACTATATTCAATCCCGATGCAACTTCTGTGTTTCATCGTCAGTATGAAGCTCCAAGGGTCACAGTAAATATCAAGTGGTGCGTCGCAATCTAATACTGACCTCACAGTAACGGCACGTATACAGACTGTTTGAAGCATTGCTTCCCCTGGACGTAAGTCGGCATTGTGCCTACTATATTCAATCCCGATGCAATTTCTGTGTTTCATCGTCAATATGAAGCTCCAAGGGTTACAGTAAACACCCACTAGTGCGTCGCAATCTAATACTGGAATCTCAGGAAAGGCACGTATACAACTGTATGAAGCATTGCTCCCACTGGTCGTAAGTCGGCATTGTGCCTACTATATTCAATCCCGATGCAATTTCTGTGTTTCATCGTCAATATGAAGCTCCAAGGTTTATAGTAAACTCCCAGTGGTGCGTCGAAGTCTAATACTGGCCTCTCTTGAAAGGCACGTATACAGACTGTTTGAAGCATTGCTCCCCCTGGACGTAAGTCGGCATTGTGCCTACTATATTCAATCCCGATGCAATTTCTGTGTTTCATCGTCAATATGAAGCTCCAAGGGTTACAGTAAACACACAGTGGTGCGTCGCAATCTAATACTGGCCTCTCAGTAACGGCACATATACAGACCATTTGAAGCATTCCTCCCCCTGGACGTAAGTCGGCCTTCTGCCTACTATATTCAATCCCGATGCAATTTCTGTGTTTCATAGTCAATATGAAGCTCCAAGGGTTACAGTTAACACCCAGTGGTGCGTCGCAATCTAATAGTGGCCTATCAGTAACGGCACATATACAGACTGTTTGAAGCATTCCTCCACCTGGACGTAAGTCGGCGTCCTGCCCACATTATTCAATCCCGATGCAATATCTGTGTATCATCGTCAATATGAAGCTCCAAGGGTTACAGTAAACACCCAGTGGTGCGTCGCAATCTAATACTGGAATCTCAGGAAAGGCACTTATACCACTGTATGAAGCATTGCTCCCCCTGGACGTAGGTTTGCATTGTGCCTACTGTACTCAATCCCGATGCAATTTCTGTGTTTCATCGTCAATATGAAGCTCCAAGGGTTACAGTAAACTCCCAGAGGTGCGTCGCAAGCTAACACTGGCCTCTCAGTAACGGCACATATACAGACTGTTTGAAACATTCCTCCCCCTGTACGTAAGTCGGCCTTCAATCCCCATGCAATTTCTGTGTTTCGTAGTCAATATGAAGCTCCAAGGGTTACAGTAAACTCCCAGTGGTGCGTCGCAATCTAATACTGGCCTCTCATGAAACACACGTATACAGACTGTTTGAGGCATTGCTCCCCCTTGACGTAAGTCGGCATTGTGCCTACTATATTCAATCCCGATGCAATTTCTGCGTTTTATCGTCAATATGAAACTACAAGGGTTACAGTAAACACCCAGTGGTGCGTCGCAATCTAATACTGGCCTCTCAGTAACGGCACATATAGAGACTGTTTGAAGCATTCCTCCCCCTGGACGTAAGTCGGCTTTCTGCCTACTATATTCAATCCCGATGCAATTTCTGTGTTTCATAGTCAATATGAAGCTCCAAGGGTTACAGTAAACACCCAGTGGTGCGTCGCAATCTAATATTGGCCTCTCAGGAAAGACACGTATACAGACTGTTTGAAGCATAGCACCCCCTGAACGAAAGTCGGCATTGTGCTTTATATATTCAATCTTGATGCAATCTCTGTGCTTCATCGTCAATATGATGCTCCAAGGGTTACAGTAAATTCCCAGTGGTGCGTCGCAGTCTAATACTGGCCTCTCAGGAAAGGCACGTATACAGACTGTTTGAAGCATTCCTCCCCCTGTACGTAATTCGATCTTCTGCCTACTATATTCAATCCCGATGCAATTTCTGTGTTTCATCGTCAATATGAAGCTCCAAGGGTTACTGTAAACACCCAGTGGTGCGTCGCAATCTAATACTGGCCTCTCAGTAAAGGCACGTATACAGACTGTTTGAAGCATTGCTCCCCCTGAACGAAAGTCGGCATTGTGCCTACTATATTCAGTCCCGATGCAATTTCTGTGTTTCATCGTCAATATGAAGCTCCAAGGGTTACAGTAAACAGCCAGTGCTGCGTCGCAATCTAATACTGTCCTCTCAGTAACGGCACATATACAGACTGTTTGAAGCATTACTCCCCCTGGACGTAAGTCAGCATTGTGCCTACTATATTCAATCTCGATGCAATTTCTGTGTTTCATCGTCTATATGAAGCTCCAAGGGTTACAGTAAACACCCAGTGGTGCGTCGCAGTCTAATACTGGCCTCTCAGGAAAGGCACGTACACAGACTGTTTGAAGCATTGCTCCCCCTGGACGTAAGTCGGCATTGTGCCTACTATATTCAATCCCGATGCAATTTCTGTGTTTCATCGTCAATATGAAGCTCCAAGGGTTACAGTAAACACCCAGTGGTGCGTCGCAATCTAACACTGGCCTCTTAGGAAAGGCACGTATACAGACTGTTTGAAGCATAGCTCCCCCTGAACGAAAGTCGGCATAGTGCCTACTATATTCAATCCCGATGCAATCTCTGTGTTTCATCGTCAATATGAAGCTCCAAGTGTTACAGTAAATTCCCAGTGGTGCGTCGCAGTCTAATACTGGCCTCTCAGGAAAGGCACGTATACAGACTGTTTGAAGCATTCCTTCCCCTGTACGTAAGTCGATCTTCTGCCTACTATATTCAATCCCGATGCAATTTCTGTGTTTCATCGTCAATATGAAGCTCCAAGGGTTACAGTAAACACCCAGTGGTGCATCGCAATCTAATACTGGCCTCCCAGTAACGGCACATATACATACTTTTTGAAGCATTACTCCCCCTGGACGTAAGTCCGCATTGTACCACTATATTCAATCCCGATGCAACTTCTGTGTTTCATCGTCAATATGAAGCTCCAAGGGTTACAGTAAAAACCCAGTGGTGCGTCGCAATCTAATACTGGCCTCTCTGTAACGGCACGTATACAGACTGTTTGAAGCATTGCTCCCCCTGGACGTAAGTCGGCATTGTGCCTACTATATTCAATCCCGATGCAATTTCTGTGTTTCATCGTCAATATGAAGCTCCAAGGGTTACAGTAAACACCCAGTGGTGCGTCGCAGTCTAATACTGGCCTCTCAGGAAAGGCACGTATACAGACTGTTTGAAGCATTACTCCCCCGGGACGTAAGTCGGCATTGTGCCTACTATATTCAATCCCGATGCAATTTCTGTGTTTCATCGTCAATTTGAAGCCCCAAGGGTTACAGTAAACTCCCAGTGGTGCGTCGCAATCTAATACTGGGTTCTCAGGAAAGGCACGTATACAACTGTATGAAGCATTGCTCCCCCTGGACGTAAGTCGGCATTGTGCCTACTATATTCAATCCCGATGCAATTTCTGTGTTTCATCGTCAGTATGAAGCTCCAAGGGTTACAGTAAACTCCCAGTGGTGCGTCGCAATCTAACACTGTCCTCTCAGTAACGGCACAAATACAGACTGTTTGAAGCATTACTCCCCCTGGACGTAAGTCGGCATTGTGCCTACTATATTCAATCCCGATGCAATTTCTGTGTTTCATCGTCAATATGAAGCTCCAAGGGTTACAGTAAACACCCAGTGGTGCGTCGCAATCTAATACTGGCCTCTCTGTAACGCCACTTATACAGACTGTTTGAAGCATTGCTCCCCCTGGACGTAAGTCGGCATTGTGCCTACTATATTCAATCCCGATGCAATTTCTGTGTTTCATCGTCAATATGATGCTCCAAGGGTTACAGTAAGCACCCAGTGATGCATCGCAATCTAATACTGGCCTCTCAGGAAAGGCACATATACAGACTGTTTGAAGCATTACTCCCCCTGGATGTAAGTGGGCATTGTGACTACTATATTCAATCCCGATGCAATTTCTGTGTTTCATCGTCAATATGAAGCTCCAGGGATTTCAGTAAACACCCAGTGGTGCGTCGCAATCTAATACTGGAATCTCAGGAAAGGCACGTATACAACTGTAGGAAGCATTGCTCCCCCTGGACGTAAGTCGGCATTGTGCCTACTATATTCAATCCCGATGCAATTTCTGTGTTTCATCGTCAGTATGAAGCTCCAAGGGTCACAGTAAACATCAAGTGGTGCGTCGCAATCTAATTCTGACCTCACAGTAACGGCACGTATACAGACTGTTTGAAGCATTGCTTCCCCTCGACGTAAGTCGGCATTGTGCCTACTATATTCAATCCCGATGCAATTTCTGTGTTTCATCGTCAATATGAAGCTCCAAGGGTTACAGTAAACACCCAGTAGTGCGTCGCAATCTAATACTGGAATCTCAGGAAAGGCACGTATACAACTGTATGAAGCATTGCTCCCACTGGTCGTAAGTCGGCATTGTGCCTACTATATTCAATCCCGATGCAATTTCTGTGTTTCATCGTCAATATGAAGCTCCAAGGGTTACACTAAACTCCCAGTGGTGCGTCGAAGTCTAATACTGGCCTCTCATGAAAGGCACGTATACAGACTGTTTGAAGCATTGCTCTTCCTGGACGTAAGTCGGCATTGTGCCTACTATATTCAACCCTAATGCAATTTGTGTGTTTCATAGTCAATATGAAGCTCCAAGGTTTACAGTAAACACCCAGTGGTGCGTCGCAATCTAATAGTGGCCTATCAGTAACGGCACATATACAGACTGTTTGAAGCATTCCTCCCCCTGGACGTAAGTCGGCGTCCTGCCTACTATATTCAATCCCGATGCAATATCTGTGTTTCATCGTCAATATGAAGCTCCAAGGGTTACAGTAAACACCCAGTGGTGCGTCGCAAACTAATACTGGAATCTCAGGAAAGGCACGTATACAACTGTATGAAGCATTGCTCCCCCTGGACGTAGGTTTGCATTGTGCCTACTATATTGAATCCCGATGCAATTTCTGTGTTTCATCGTCAATATGAAGCTCCAAGGGTTACAGTAAACTCCCAGAGGTGCGTCGCAATCTAATACTGGCCTCTCAGTAACGGCACATATGCAGACTGTTTGATGCATTACTCCCCCTGGACGTAAGTCCGCATTGTGCCTACTATATTCAATCCCGATGCAATTTCTTTGTTTCATCGTCAATATGAAGCTCCAAGGGTTACAGTGAACTCCCATTGGTGCGTCGCAGTCTAATACTGGCCTCTCAGGAAAGGCTCGGATACAGACTGTTTGAAGCATTGCTCTCCGTGGAAGTAAATCGGCATTGTGCCTACTATATTCAATCCCGATACAATTTCTGTGATTCATAGTCAATATGAAGCTCCCAGGGTTACAGTAAACACCCAGTGGTGCGTCGCAATCTAATACTGGCCTCTCAGGAAAGGCACGTATACAGACTGTTTGAAGCATAGCACCCCCTGAACGAAAGTCGGCATTGTGCTTTATATATTCAATCCTGATGCAATTTCTGTGTTTCATCGTCAATTTGAAGCTCCAAGGGTTACAGTAATTTCCCAGTGGTGCGTCGCAGTCTAATACTGGCCTCTCAGGAAAGGCACGTATACAGACTGTTTGAAGCATTCCTCCCCCTGTACGTAATTCGATCTTCTGCCTACTATATTCAATCCCGATGCAATTTCTGTGTTTCATCGTCAATATGAAGCTCCAAGGGTTACTGTAAACACCCAGTTGTGCGTCGCAATCTAATACTGGCCTCTCAGGAAAGGCACGTATACAGACTGTTTGAAGCATTGCTCCCCCTGAACGAAAGTCGGCATTGTGCCTACTATATTCAATCCCGATGCAATTTCTGTGTTTCATCGTCAATATGAAGCTCCAAGGGTTACAGTAAACAGCCAGTGCTGCGTCGCAATCTAATATTGTCCTCTCAGTAACGGCACATATACAGACTGTTTGAAGCATTACTCCCCCTGGACGTAAGTTAGCATTGTGCCTACTATATTCAATCTCGATGCAATTTCTGTGTTTCATCGTCAATATGAAGCTCCAAGGGTTACAGTAAACTCCCAGTGGTGCGTCGCAGTCTAATACTGGCCTCTCAGGAAAGGCACGTATACAGACTGTTTGAAGCATTGCTCCCCCTGGATGTAAGTCGGCATTGTGCCTACTATATTCAATCCCGATGCAATTTCTGTGTTTCATCGTCAATATGAAGCTCCAAGGGTTACAGTAAACACCCAGTGGTGCGTCGCAATCTAACACTGGCCTCTTAGGAAAGGCACGTATACAGACTGTTTGAAGCATAGCTCCCCCTGAACGAAAGTCGGCATAGTGCCTACTATATTCAATCCCGATGCAATCTCTGTGTTTCATCATCAATATGAAGCTCCAAGTGTTACAGTAAATTCCCAGTGGTGCGTCGCAGTCTAATACTGGCCTCTCAGGAAAGGCACGTTTACAGAATGTTTGAAGCATTCCTTCCCCTGTACGTAAGTCGATCTTCTGCCTACTATATTCAATCCCGATGCAATTTCTGTGTTTCATCGTCAATATGAAGCTCCAAGGGTTACAGTAAACACCCAGTGGTGCATCGCAATCTAATACTGGCCTCCCAGTAACGGCACATATACATACTGTTTGAAGCATTACTCCCCCTGGACGTAAGTCGGCATTGTGCCTACTATATTCAATCCCGATGCAACTTCTGTGTTTCATCGTCAATATGAAGCTCCAAGGGTTACAGTAAAAACCCAGTGGTGCGTCGCAATCTAATACTGGCCTCTCTGTAACGGAACGTATACAGACTGTTTGAAGCATTGCTCCCCCTGGACGTAAGTCGGCATTGTGCCTACTATATTCAATCCCGATGCAATTTCTATGTTTCATCGTCAATATGAAGCTCCAAGGGTTACAGTAAACACCCAGTGGTGCGTCGCAGTCTAATACTGGCCTCTCAGGAAAGGCACGTATACAGACTGTTTGAAGCATTACTCCCCCGGGACGTAAGTCGGCATTGTGCCTACTGTATTCAATCCCGATGCAATTTCTGTGTTTCATCGTCAATATGAAGCCCCAAGGGTTACAGTAAACACCCAGTGGTGCGTCGCAATCTAATACTGGAATCTCAGGAAAGGCACGTATACAACTGTATGAAGCATTGCTCCCCCTGGACGTAAGTACGCATTGTGCCTACTATATTCAATCCCGATGCAATTACTGTGTTTCATCGTCAGTATGAAGCTCCAAGGTTTACAGTAAACACCCAGTGGTGCGTCGCAATCTAACACTGTCCTCTCAGTAACGGCACATATACAGACTGTTTGAAGCATTACTCCCCCTGGACGTAAGTCGGCATTGTGCATACTATATTCAATCCCGATGCAATTTCTGTGTTTCATCGTCAATATGAAGCTCCAAGGGTCACAGTAAACATCAAGTGGTGCGTCGCAATCTAATACTGACCTCACAGTAACGGCACGTATACAGACTGTTTGAAGCATTGCTTCCCCTGGACGTAAGTCGGCATTGTGCTTACTATATTCAATCCCGATGCAATTTCTGTGTTTCATCGTCAATATGAAGCTCCAAGGGTTACAGTAAACACCCAGTAGTGCGTCGCAATCTAATACTGGAATCTCAGGAAAGGCACGTATACAACTGTATGAAGCATTGCTCCCACTGGTCGTAAGTCGGCATGGTGCCTACTATATTCAATCCCGATGCAATATCTGTGTTTCATCGTCAATATGAAGCTCCAAGGGTTACAGTAAACTCCCAGTGGTGCGTCGAAGTCTAATACTGGCCTCTCATGAAAGGCACGTATACAGACTGTTTGAAGCATTGCTCTTCCTGGACGTAAGTCGGCATTGTGCCTACTATATTCAATCCCGATGCAATTTCTGTGTTTCATAGTCAGTATGAAGCTCCAAGGGTTACAGTAAACACCCAGAGGTGCGTCGCAATCTAATAGTGGCCTATCAGTAACGGCACATATACAGACTGTTTGAAGCATTCCTCCCCCTGGACGTAAGTCGGCGTCCTGCCTACTATATTCAATCCCGATGCAATATCTGTGTTTCATCGTCAATATGAAGCTCCAAGGGTTACAGTAAACACCCAGTGGTGCGTCGCAATCTAATACTGGAATCTCAGGAAAGGCACGTATACAACTGTATGAAGCATTGCTCCCCCTGGACGTAGGTTTGCATTGTGCCTACTATATTCAATCCCGATGCAATTTCTGTGTTTCATCGTCAATATGAAGCTCCAAGGGTTACAGTAAACTCCCAGTGGTGCGTCGCAATCTAACACTGGCTTCTCAGTAACGGCACATATACAGACTGTTTGAAACATTCCTCCCCCTGTACATAAGTCGGCCTTCAATCCCCATGCAATTTCTGTGTTTCGTAGTCAAAATGAAGCTCCAAGGTTTATAGTAAACTCCCAGTGGTGCGTCGCAAGCTAATACTGGCCTCTCAGAATCGGCACATATACAGACTGTTTGAAGCATTACACCCCCTGGACGTAAGTCGGCATTGTGTCTACTATATTCAATCCCGATGCAATTTCTCTGTTTCATCGACAATATGAAGCTCCAAGGGTTACAGTAAACTCCCAGTGGTGCGTCGCAGTCTAATACTGGCCTCTTAGGAAAGGCACGTATACAGACTGTTTGAAGCATTGCTCCTCCTGGACGTAAGTCGGCATTGTGCCTACTATATTCAATCCCGATGCAATTTCTGTGTTTCATAGTCAATATGAAGCTCCAAGGGTTACAGTAAACAGCCACTGGTGCATCTCTATCTAACACTGGCCTCTCAGGAACGGCACGTATACAGACTGTTTGAAGCATAGTTCCCCCTGAACGAAATACGGCATTGTGCTTCCTATATTCAATCCCGATGCAATTTCTGTGTTTCATCGTCAATATGAAGCTCCAAGGGTTACAGTATATTCCCAGTGGTGCGTCGCAGTCTAATACTGGCCTCTCAGGAAAGGCACGTATACAGACTGTTTGAAGCATTCCTCCCCCTGTACGTAAGTCGATCTTCTGCCTACTATATTCAATCCAGATGCAATATCTGTGTTTCATAGTCAATATGAAGCTCCAAGGGTTAGAGTAAACTCCCAGTGGTGCGTCGCAATCTAATACTGGCCTCTCAGTAACGGCACATATACAGACTGTTTGAAGCATTACTCCCCCTGGACGTAAGTCGGCATTGTGCCTACTATATTCAATCCCGATGCAATTTCTTTGTTTCATCGTCAATATGAAGCTCCAAGGGTTACAGTAAACTCCCAGTAGTGCGTCGCAGTCTAATACTGGCCTCTCAGGAAAGGCACATATACAGACTGTTTGAAGCATAGCTCCCCCTGAACGAAAGTCGGCATTGTGCTTCCTATATTCAATCCCGTTGCAATTTCTGTGTTTCATCGTCAATATGAAGCTCCAAGGGTTACATTAAATTCCCAGTGGTGCGTCGCAGTCTAATACTGGCCTCTCAGGAAAGGCACGTATACAGACTGTTTGAAGCATTGTTCTCCCTGAACGAAAGTCGGCAATGTGCCAACTATATTCAATCCCGATGCAATTTCTGTGTTTCATCGTTAGTATGAAGCCCCAAGGGTTACAGTGAACAGCCAGTGCTGCGTCGCATTCTAATACTGGCCTCTCAGGAAAGGCACATATACAGACTGATTGAAGCATTACTCCCCCTGGACGTAAGTCGGCATTGTGCCTACTATATTCAATCCCGATGCAATTTCTGTGTTTCATCGTCAATATGAAGCTCCAAGGGTTACAGTAAACACCCAGTGGTGCGTCGCAATCTAATACTGGAATTTCAGGAAAGGCACGTATACAATTGTATGAAGCATTGCTCCCCCTGGACGTAAGTCGGCATTGTGCCTAATATATTCAATCCCGATGCAATTTCTGTGTGTTATCGTCAATATGAAGCTGCAAGGGTTACAGTAAACTCTCAGTGATGCGTCGAAGTTTAATACTGGCCTCTCATGAAAGGCACGTATACAGACTGTTTGAAGCATTGCTCCCCCTGGACGTAAGTCGGCATTGTGCCTACTATATTCAATCCCGATGCAATTTCTGTGTTTCATCGCCAATATGAAGCTCCAAGGGTTACAGTAAACACACAGTGGTGCGTCGCAATCTAATACTGGCCTCTCAGTAACGGCACATATACAGACCGTTTGAAGCATTCCTCCCCATGGACGTAAGTCGGCCTTCTGCCTACTATATTCAATCCCGATGCAATTTCAGTGTTTCATAGTCAATATGAAGCTCCAAGGGTTACAGTAAACACCCAGTGGTGCGTCGCAATCTAATAGTGTCCTATCAGTAACGGCACATATACTGACTGTTTGAAGCATTACTACCCCTGGACGTAAGTCGGCATTGTGTCTACTATATTCAATCCCGATGCAATTTCTTTGTTTCATCGTCAATATGAAGCTCCAAGGGTTACAGTAAACTCCCAGTGGTGCGTCGCAGTCTAATTCTGGTCTCTCAGGAAAGGCACGTATACAGACTGTTTGAAGCATTGCTCCCCCTGGACGTAAGTCGGCACTGTGCGTACTATATTCAATCCCGATGCAATTTCTGTGTTTCATAGTCAATATGAAGCTCCAAGGGTTACAGTAAACAGCCAGTGGTGCATCGCAATCTAACACTGGCCTCTCAGGAAAGGCACGTATACAGACTGTTTGAAGCATAGCTCCCCCTGAACGAAATACGGCATTGTGCATCCTATATTCAATTCCGATGCAATTTCTGTGTTTCATCGTTAATATGAAGCTCCAAGGGTTACAGTAAATTCCCAGTGGTGCGTCGCAGTCTAATACTGGCCTCTCAGGAAAGGCACGTATACAGACTGTTTGAAGCATTCCTCCCCCTGTACGTAAGTCGATCTTCTGCCTACTATATTCAATCCCGATGCAATATCTGTGTTTCATAGTCAATATGAAATTCCAAGGGTTACAGTAAACTCCCAGTTTTGCGTCGCAATCTAATACTGGCTTCTCTGTAACGGCACATATGCAGACTGTTTGAAGCATTACTCCCCCTGGACGTAAGTCGGCATTGTGCCTACTATATTCAATCCCGATGCAATTTCTTTGTTTCATCGTCAATATGAAGCTCCAAGGGTTACAGTAAACTCCCAGTGGTGCGTCGCAGTCTAATACTGGCCTCTCAGGAAAGGTACGTATTCAGACTGTTTGAAGCATAGCTCCCCCTGAACGCAAGTCGGCATTGAGCTTCCTATATTCAATCCAGATGCAATTTATGTGTTTCATCGTCAATATGAAGCTCCAAGGGTTACATTAAATTGCCAGTGGTGCTTCGCAGTCTAATACTGGCCTCTCAGGAAAGGCACGTATACAGACTGTTTGAAGCATTCCTCCCCCTGCACGTAAGTCGATCTTCTGCTTACTATATTCTATCCCGATGCAATTTCTGTGTTTCATCGTCAATATGAAGCTCCAGGGGTTACAGTAAACACCCAGTGGTGCGTCGCAATCTAATACTGGCCTCTCAGGAAAGGCACGTATACAGACTGTTTGAAGCATTACTCTCCCTGAACGAAAGTCGGCAATGTGCCAACTATATTCAATTACGATGCAATTTCTGTGTTTCATCGTCAGTATGAAGCTCCAAGGGTTACAGTAAACAGCCAGTGGTGCGTCGCATTCTAATACTGGCCTCTCAGGAAAGGCACGTATACAGACTGTTTGAAGCATTCCTCCCCCTGTACGTTAATCGATCTTCCGCCTACTATATTAAATCCCGATGCAATTTCTGTGTTTCATCGTCAATATGAAGCCCCAAGGGTTACACTAAACTCCCAGTGGTGCGTCGCAATCTAATACTGGCCTCTCAGTAACGGCACATATACAGACTGTTTGAAGCATTACTCCCCCTGGACGTAAGTCAGCATTGTGCATACTGTATTCAATCTCGATGCAATTTCTGTGTTTTATCGTCAATATGAAGCTCCAAGGGTTACAGTAAATTCCCCGTGCTGGGTCGAAGTCTAATACTGGCCTCTCAGTACCGGCACATATACAGGCTGTTTGAAGCATTCTTCCCCCTGGACGTAAGTCGGCCTTCTGCCTACTATATTAAATCCCGATGCACTTTCTGTGTTTCATCGTCAATATGAAACTCGAAGGGTTACAGTAAACACCCAGTGGTGCGTCGCAATCTAATACTGGCCTCTCAGTAACGGCACATATACAGACTGTTTGAAGCATTCTTACCCCTGGACGTAAGTCGGCCTTCTGCCTGCTATATTCAATCCCGATGCAATTTCTGTGTTTCATCGTCAATATGAAGCTCCAAGGGTTACAGTAAACACCCAGTGGTGCGTCGCAATCTAATACTTGCCTCTCAGGAAAGGCACGTATACAGACTGTTTGAAGCATTGCTCCCCCTGGACGTAAGTCAGCAGTGTGCCTACTATATTCAATCCCGATGCAATTTCTGTGTTTCATTGTCAATATGAAGCTCCAAGTGTTACAGTAAACACCCAGTGGTGCAACGCAATCTAATACTGGCCTCTCAGGAAAGGCACGTATACAGAATGTTTGAAGCATTGCTCTCCCTGAACGAAAGTCGGCAATGTGCCAACTATATTCAATTACGATGCAATTTCTGTGTTTCATCGTCAGTATGAAGCTCCAAGGGTTACAGTAAACAGCCAGTGGTGCGTCGCATTCTAATACTGGCCTCTCAGGAAAGGCACGTATACAGACTGTTTGAAGCATTCCTCCCCCTGTACGTAAGTCGATCTTCTGCCTACTATATTCAATCCCGATGCAATTTCTGTGTTTCATCGTCAATATGAAGCTCCAAGGGTTACACTAAACTCCCAGTGGTGCGTCGCAGTCTAATACTGGCCTCTCAGTAACGGCACATATACAGACTGTTTGAAGCATTACTCCCCCTGGACGTAAGTCAGCATTGTGCATACTGTATTCAATCTCGTTGCAATTTCTGTGTTTTATCGTCAATATGAAGCTCCAAGGGTTACAGTAAATTCCCAGTGCTGCGTCGCAGTCTAATACTGGCCTCTCAGTACCGGCACATATACAGACTGTTTGAGGCATTCTTCCCCCTGGACGTAAGTCGGCCTTCTGCCTACTATATTAAATCCCGATGCAATTTCTGTGTTTCATCGTCAATATGAAACTCGAAGGGTTACAGTAAACACCCAGTGGTGCGTCGCAATCTAATACTGGCCTATCAGTAACGGCACATATACAGACTGTTTGAAGCATTCTTACCCCTGGACGTAAGTCGGCCTTCTGCCTGCTATATTCAATCCCGATGCAATTTCTGTGTTTCATCGTCAATATGAAGCTCCAAGGGTTACAGTAAACACCCAGTGGTGCGTCGCAATCTAATACTTGCCTCTCAGGAAAGGCACGTATACAGACTGTTTGAAGCATTGCTCCCCCTGGACGTAAGTCAGCATTGTGCCTACTATATTCAATCCCGATGCAATTTCTGTGTTTCATTGTCAATATGAAGCTCCAAGGGTTACAGTAAACACCCAGTGGTGCGACGCAATATAATACTGGCCTCTCAGTAACGGCACGTATACAGACTGTGTGAAGCATTACTCCCCCTGGACGTAAGTCGGCATTGTGCCTACTATATTCAATCCCGATGCAATTTCTGTGTTTCATCGTCAATATGAAGCTCCAAGGGTTACAGTAAACACCCAGTGGTGCGTCGCAATCTAATACTGGCCTATCAGTAACGGCACATATACAGACTGTTTGAAGCATTCCTCCCCCTGGACGTAAGTCGGCCTTCTGCCTACTATATTCAATCCTGATGCAATTTCTGTGTATCATAGTCAATATGAAGCTCCAAGGGTTACAGTAAACTCCCAGTGGTGCGTCGCAATCTAATACTGGCCTCTCAGTAACGGCACATATACAGACTGTTTGAAGCATTACTCCCCCTAGACGTAAGTCGGCATTGTGCGTACTATATTCAATCCCGATGCAATTTCTTTGTTTCATCGTCAATATGAAGCTCAAAGGGTTACAGTAAACTCCCAGTGGTGCGTCGCAGTCGAATACTGGCCTCTCAGGAAAGGCATGTATACAGACTGTTTGAAGCATGCCTCCCCCTGTACGTAAGTCGATCTTCTGCCTACAATATTCAATCCCGATGCAACTTCTGTGTCTCAAAGTCAATATGAAGCTCCAAGGGTTACAGTAATCACCCAGTGGTGCGTCGCAGTCTGATACTGCCCTCTCAGGAAAGGCACGTATACAGACTGTTTGAAGCATTACTCCCCCTGGACGTAAGCCGGCATTGTGCCCACTATATTCAATCCCGATGCAATTTCTGTGTTTCATCGTCAATATGAAGATCCAGGGGTTACAGTAAACACCCAGTGGTGCGTCGCAATCTAATACTGGCCTCTCAGTAACGGCACATATACAGACTGTTTGTAGCATTACGCCCCCTGGACGTAAGTCGGCATTGTGCCTACTATATTCAATCCCGATGCAATTTCTGTGTTAAATCGTCAAAATGAAGCTCCAAGGGTTACAGTAAACACCCAGTGGTGCGTCGCAATCTAATACTGGCCTCTCTGTAACGGCACGTATACAGACTGTTTGAAGCATTGCTCCCCCAGGACGTAAGTCGGCATTGTGCCTACTATATTCAATCCCGATGCAATTTCTGTGTTTCATCGTCAATATGAAGCTCCAAAGGTGGCAGTAAACACCCAGTGATGCGTCGCAATCTAATACTGGCCTCTCAGGAAAGGCACGTATACAGATTGTTTGAAGCATTACTCCCCCTGGACGTAAGTCTGCATTGTGCCTACTATATTCAATCCCGATGCAATTTCTGTGTTTCATCGTCAATATGAAGCTCCAGGGGTTACAATAAACACCCGGTGGTGCGTCGCAATCTAATACTGGAATCTCAGTAACGGCACATGTACAGACTGTCTGAAGCATTCCTCCCACTGTACGTAAGTCGGCCTTCTGCCTACTATATTCAATCCAGATGCAATTTCTGTGTTTCATAGTCAATATGAAGCTCCAAGGGTTAGAGTAAACTCCCAGTGGTGCGTCGCAATCTAATACTGGCCTCTCAGTAACGGCACATATAGAGACTGTTTGAAGCATTATTCCCCCTGGACGTAAGTCGGCTATGTGCCTACTATATTCAATCCCGATGCAATTTCTTTGTTTCATCGTCAATATGAAGCTCCAAGGGTTACAGTAAACCCCCAGTGGTGCGTCGCAGTCTAATACTGGCCTCTCAGGAAAGGCACGTATACAGTATGTTTGAAGCATTGCTCCCCCTGGACGTAAGTCGGCATTGAGCCTACTATATTCAATCCCGATGCAATTTCTGTGTTTCATAGTCAATATGAAGCTCCAAGGGTTACAGTAAACAGCCACTGGTGCATCTCAATCTAACACTGGCCTCTCAGGAACGGCACGTATGCAGACTGTTTGAAGCATAGTTCCCCCTGAACGAAATACGGCATTGTGCTTCCTATATTCAATCCCGATGCAATTTCTGTGTTTCATCGTCAATATGAAGCTCCAAGGGTTACAGTATATTCCCAGTGGTGCGTCGCAGTCTAATACTGGCCTCTCAGGAAAGGCACGTATACAGACTGTTTGAAGCATTCCTCCCCCTGTACGTAAGTCGATCTTCTGCCTACTATATTCAATCCAGATGCAATATCTGTGTTTCATAGTCAATATGAAGCTCCAAGGGTTAGAGTAAACTCCCAGTGGTGCGTCGCAATCTAATACTGGCCTCTCAGTAACGGCACATATACAGACTGTTTGAAGCATTACTCCCCCTGGACGTAAGTCGGCATTGTGCCTACTATATTCAATCCCGATGCAATTTCTTTGTTTCATCGTCAATATGAAGCTCCAAGGGTTACAGTAAACTCCCAGTAGTGCGTCGCAGTCTAATACTGGCCTCTCAGGAAAGGCACATATACAGACTGTTTGAAGCATAGCTCCCCCTGAACGAAAGTCGGCATTGTGCTTCCTATATTCAATCCCGTTGCAATTTCTGTGTTTCATCGTCAATATGAAGCTCCAAGGGTTACATTAAATTCCCAGTGGTGCGTCGCAGTCTAATACTGGCCTCTCAGGAAAGGCACGTATACAGACTGTTTGAAGCATTGTTCACCCTGAACGAAAGTCGGCAATGTGCCAACTATATTCAATCCCGATGCAATGTCTGTGTTTCATCGTTAGTATGAAGCTCCAAGGGTTACAGTGAACAGCCAGTGCTGCGTCACATTCTAATACTGGCCTCTCAGGAAAGGCACATATACAGACTGATTGAAGCATTACTCCCCCTGGACGTAAGTCGGCATTGTGCCTACTATATTCAATCCCGATGCAATTTCTGTGTTTCATCGTCAATATGAAGCTCCAAGGGTTACAGTAAACACCCAGTGGTGCGTCGCAATCTAATACTGGATTTTCAGGAAAGGCACGTATACAATTGTATGAAGCATTGCTCCCCCTGGACGTAAGTCGGCATTGTGCCTACTATATTCAATCCCGATGCAATTTCTGTGTGTTATAGTCAATATGAAGCTCCAAGGGTTACAGTAAACTCCCAGTGATGCGTCGAAGTCTAATACTGGCCTCTCATGAAAGGCACGTATACAGACTGTTTGAAGCATTGCTCCCCCTGGACGTAAGTCGGCATTGTGCCTACTATATTCAATCCCGATGCAATTTCTGTGTTTCATCGCCAATATGAAGCTCCAAGGGTTACAGTAAACACACAGTGGTGCGTCGCAATCTAATACTGGCCTCTCAGTAACGGCACATATACAGACCGTTTGAAGCATTCCTCCCCATGGACGTAAGTCGGCCTTCTGCCTACTATATTCAATCCCGATGCAATTTCTGTGTTTCATAGTCAATATGAAGCTCCAAGGGTTACAGTAAACTCCCAGTGGTGCGTCGCAGTCTAATACTGGCCTCTCAGGAAAGGCACGTATACAGACTGTTTGAAGCATTGCTCCCCCTGGACGTAAGTCGGCACTGTGCGTACTATATTCAATCCCGATGCAATTTCTGTGTTTCATAGTCAATATGAAGCCCCAAGGGTTACAGTAAACAGCCAGTGGTGCATCGCAATCTAACACTGGCCTCTCAGGAAAGGCACGTATACAGACTGTTTGAAGCATAGCTCCCCCTGAATGAAATACGGCATTGTGCATCCTATATTCAATCCCGATGCAATTTCTGTGTTTCATCGTCAATATGAAGCTCCAAGGGTTACAGTAAATTCCCAGTGGTGCGTCGCAGTCTAATACTGGCCTCTCAGGAAAGGCACGTATAGAGACTGTTTGAAGCATTCCTCCCCCTGTACGTAAGTCGATCTTCTGCCTACTATATTCAATCCCGATGCAATATCTGTGTTTCATAGTCAATATGAAGCTCCAAGGGTTACAGTAAACTCCCAGTTTTGCGTCGCAATCTAATACTGGCTTCTCTGTAACGGCACATATACAGACTGTTTGAAGCATTACTCCCCCTGGACGTAAGTCGGCATTGTGCCTACTATATTCAATCCCGATGCAATTTCTTTGTTTCATCGTCAATATGAAGCTCCAAGGGTTACAGTAAACTCCCAGTGGTGCGTCGCAGTCTAATACTGGCCTCTCAGGAAAGGTACGTATACAGACTGTTTGAAGCATACTCCCCCTGAACGCAAGTCGGCATTGAGCTTCCTATATTCAATCCAGATGCAATTTATGTGTTTCATCGTCAATATGAAGCTCCAAGGGTTACATTAAATTGCCAGTGGTGCTTCGCAGTCTAATACTGGCCTCTCAGGAAAGGCACGTATACAGACTGTTTCAAGCATTCCTCCCCCTGCACGTAAGTCGATCTTCTGCTTACTATATTCTATCCCGATGCAATTTCTGTGTTTCATCGTCAATATGAAGCTCCAGGGGTTACAGTAAACACCCAGTGGTGCGTCGCAATCTAATACTGGCCTCTCAGTAACGGCACATATACAGACTGTTTGAAGCATTACTCCCCCTGGACGTAAGTCAGCATTGTGCATACTGTATTCAATCTCGATGCAATTTCTGTGTTTTATCGTCAATATGAAGCTCCAAGGGTTACAGTAAATTCCCAGTGCTGCGTCGCAGTCTAATACTGGCCTCTCAGTACCGGCACATATACAGACTGTTTGAAGCATTCTTCCCCCTGGACGTAAGTCGGCCTTCTGCCTACTATATTAAATCCCGATGCACTTTCTATGTTTCATCGTTAATATGAAACTCGAAGGGTTACAGTAAACACCCATTGGTGCGTCGCAATCTAATACTGGCCTCTCAGTAACGGCACATATACAGACTGTTTGAAGCATTCTTACCCCTGGACGTAAGTCGGCCTTCTGCCTGCTATATTCAATCCCGATGCAATTTCTGTGTTTCATCGTCAATATGAAGCTCCAAGGGTTACAGTAAACACCCAGTGGTGCGTCGCAATCTAATACTTGCCTCTCAGGAGAGGCACGTATACAGACTGTTTGAAGCATTGCTCCCCCTGGACGTAAGTCAGCATTGTGCCTACTATATTCAATCCCGATGCAATTTCTGTGTTTCATTGTCAATATGAAGCTCCAAGTGTTACAGTAAACACCCAGTGGTGCGACGCAATCTAATACTGGCCTCTCAGGAAAGGCACATATACAGAATGTTTGAAGCATTGCTCTCCCTGAACGAAAGTCGGCAATGTGCCAACTATATTCAATTACGATGCAATTTCTGTGTTTCATCGTCAGTATGAAGCTCCAAGGGTTACAGTAAACAGCCAGTGGTGCGACATTCTAATACTGGCCTCTCAGGAAAGGCACGTATACAGACTGTTTGAAGCATTCCTCCCCCTGTACGTAAGTCGATCTTCTGCCTACTATATTCAATCCCGATGCAATTTCTGTGTTTCATCGTCAATATGAAGCTCCAAGGGTTACACTAAACTCCCAGTGGTGCGTCGCAGTCTAATACTGGCCTCTCAGTAACGTCACATATACAGACTGTTTGAAGCATTACTCCCCCTGGACGTAAGTCAGCATTGTGCATACTGTATTCAATCTCGATGCAATTTCTGTGTTTTATCGTCAATATGAAGCTCCAAGGGTTACAGTAAATTCCCAGTGCTGCGTCGCAGTCTAATACTGGCCTCTCAGTACCGGCACATATACAGACTGTTTGAGGCATTCTTCCCCCTGGACGTAAGTCGGCCTTCTGCCTACTATATTAAATCCCGATGCAATTTCTGTGTTTCATCGTCAATATGAAACTCGAAGGGTTACAGTAAACACCCAGTGGTGCGTCGCAATCTAATACTGGCCTCTCAGTAACGGCACATATACAGACTGTTTGAAGCATTCTTACCCCTGGACGTAAGTCGGCCTCCTGCCTGCTATATTCAATCCCGATGCAATTTCTGTGTTTCATCGTCAATATGAAGCTCCAAGGGTTACAGTAAACACCCAGTGGTGCGTCGCAATCTAATACTTGCCTCTCAGGAAAGGCACGTATACAGACTATTTGAAGCATTGCTCCCCCTGGACGTAAGTCAGCATTGTGCCTACTATATTCAATCCCGATGCAATTTCTGTGTTTCATTGTCAATATGAGGCTCCAAGGGTTACAGTAAACACCCAGTGGTGCGACGCAATCTAATACTGGCCTCTCAGTAACGGCACGTATACAGACTGTGTGAAGCATTACTCCCCCTGGACGTAAGTCGGCATTGTGCCTACTATATTCAATCCCGATGCAATTTCTGTGTTTCATCGTCAATATGAAGCTCCAAGGGTTACAGTAAACACCCAGTGGTGCGTCGCAATCTAATACTGGCCTATCAGTAACGGCACATATACAGACTGTTTGAAGCATTCCTCCCCCTGGACGTAAGTCGGCCTTCTGCCTACTATATTCAATCCTGATGCAATTTCTGTGTTTCATAGTCAATATGAAGCTCCAAGGGTTACAGTAAACTCCCAGTGGTGCGTCGCAATCTAATACTGGCCTCTCAGTAACGGCACATATACAGACTGTTTGAAGCATTACTCCCCCTAGACGTAAGTCGGCATTGTGCGTACTATATTCAATCCCGATGCAATTTCTTTGTTTCATCGTCAATATGAAGCTCAAAGGGTTACAGTAAACTCCCAGTGGTGCGTCGCAGTCGAATACTGGCCTCTCAGGAAAGGCATGTATACAGACTGTTTGAAGCATTCCTCCCCCTGTACGTAAGTCGATCTTCTGCCTACAATATTCAATCCCGATGCAACTTCTGTGTCTCAAAGTCAATATGAAGCTCCAAGGGTTACAGTAAACACCCAGTGGTGCGTCGCAATCTAATACTGGCCTCTTTGTAACGGCACGTATACAGATTGTTTGAAGCATTGCTCCCCCTGGACGTAAGTCGGCATTGTGCCTACTATATTCAATCCCGATGCAATCTCTGTGATTCATCGTCAATATGAAGCTCCAAGGGTTACAGTAATCACCCAGTGGTGCGTCGCAGTCTGATACTGCCCTCTCAGGAAAGGCACGTATACAGACTGTTTGAAGCATTACTCCCCCTGGACGTAAGCCGGCATTGTGCCCACTATATTCAATCCCGATGCAATTTCTGTGTTTCATCGTCAATATGAAGCTCCAGGGGTTACAGTAAACACCCAGTGGTGCGTCGCAATCTAATACTGGCCTCTCAGTAACGGCACATATACAGACTGTTTGAAGCATTACTCCCCCTGGACGTAAGTCGGCATTGTGCCTACTATATTCAATCCCGATGCAATTTCTGTGTTAAATCGTCAATATGAAGCTCCAAGGGTTACAGTAAACACCCAGTGGTGCGTCGCAATCTAATACTGGCCTCTCTGTAACGGCACGTATACAGACTGTTTGAAGCATTGCTCCCCCAGGACGTAAGTCGGCATTGTGCCTACTATATTCAATCCCGATGCAATTTCTGTGTTTCATCGTCAATATGAAGCTCCAAAGGTGGCAGTAAACACCCAGTGATGCGTCGCAATCTAATACTGGCCTCTCAGGAAAGGCACGTATACAGATTGTTTGAAGCATTACTCCCCCTGGACGTAAGTCTGCATTGTGCCTACTATATTCAATCCCGATGCAATTTCTGTGTTTCATCGTCAATATGAAGCTCCAGGGGTTACAATAAACACCCGGTGGTGCGTCGCAATCTAATACTGGAATCTCAGTAACGGCACATATACAGACTGTTTGAAGCATTCCTCCCACTGTACGTAAGTCGGCCTTCTGCCTACTATATTCAATCCAGATGCAATTTCTGTGTTTCATAGTCAATATGAAGCTCCAAGGGTTAGAGTAAACTCCCAGTGGTGCGTCGCAATCTAATACTGGCCTCTCAGTAACGGCACATATAGAGACTGTTTGAAGCATTATTCCCCCTGGACGTAAGTCGGCTATGTGCCTACTATATTCAATCCCGATGCAATTTCTTTGTTTCATCGTCAATATGAAGCTCCAAGGGTTACAGTAAACCCCCAGTGGTGCGTCGCAGTCTAATACTGGCCTCTCAGGAAAGGCACGTATACAGTATGTTTGAAGCATTGCTCCCCCTGGACGTAAGTCGGCATTGAGCCTACTATATTCAATCCCGATGCAATTTCTGTGTTTCATAGTCAATATGAAGCTCCAAGGGTTACAGTAAACAGCCAGTGGTGCATCGCAATCTAACACTGGCCTCTCAGGAAAGGCACGTATACAGACTGTTTGAAGCATAGCTTCCCCTGAACGAAAGTCGGCATTGTGCTTCCTATATTCAATCCCGATGCAATTTCTGTGTTTCATCGTCAATATGAAGCTCCAAGGGTTACAGTAAATTCCCAGTGGTGCGTCGCAGTCTAATACTGGCCTCTCAGGAAAGGCACGTATACAGACTGTTTGAAGGATTCCTCCCCCTGTACGTAAGTCGATCTTCTGCCTACTATATTCAATCCCGATGCAATATCTGTGTTTCATAGTCAATATGAAGCTCCAAGGGTTACAGTAAACTCCCAGTTTTGCGTCGCAATCTAATACTGGCTACTCAGTAACGGCACATATACAGACTGTTTGAAGCATTAATCCCCCTGGACGTAAGTCGGCATTGTGCCTACTATATTCAATCCCGATGCAATTTCTTTGTTTCATCGTCAATATGAAGCTCCAAGGGTTACAGTAAACTCCCAGTGGTGCGTCCCAGTCTAATACTGGCCTCTCAGGAAAGGTACGTATACAGACTGTTTGAAGCATAGCTCCCCCTGAACGCAAGTCGGCATTGAGCTTCCTATATTCAATCCCGATGCAATTTATGTGTTTCATCGTCAATATGAAGATCCAGGGGTTACAGTAAACACCCAGTGGTGCGTCGCAATCTAATACTGGCCTCTCAGGAAAGGCACGTATACAGACTGTTTGAAGCATTGCTCTCCCTGAAGGAAAGTCGGCAATGTGCCAACTATATTCAATTACGATGCAATTTCTGTGTTTCATCGTCAATATGCAGCTCCAAGGGTTACAGTAAACACCCAGTGGTGCGTCGCAATCTAATACTTGCCTCTCAGGAAAGGCACGTATACAGACTGTTTGAAGCATTGCTCCCCCTGGACGTAAGTCGGCATTGTGCCTACTATATTCAATCCCGATGCAATTTCTGTGTTTCATCGTCAATATGAAGCTCCAAGGGTTACAGTAAACACCCAGTGGTGTGACGCAATCTAATACTGGCCTCTCAGTAACGGCACGTATACAGACTGTGTGAAGAATTACTCCCCCTGGACGTAAGTCGGCATTGTGCCTACTATATTCAATCCCGATGCAATTTCTGTGTTTCATCGTCAATGTGAAGCTCCAAGGGTTACAGTAAACACCCAGTGGTGCGTCGCAATCTAATACTGGCCTCTCTGTAACGGCACGTATACATACTGTTTGAAGCATTGCTCCCCCTGGACGTAAGTCGGCATTGTGCCCACCATATTCAATCACGATGCAATTTCTGTGTTTCATCGTCAATATGAAGCTCCAAGGGTTACAGTAAACACCCAGTGGTGCGTCGCAGTCTAATACTGGCCTCTCAGGAAAGGCACGTATACAGACTGTTTGAAGCATTGCTCCCCCTGGACGTAAGTCGGCATTGTGCCTACTATATTCAATCCCGATGCAATTTCTGTGTTTCATCGTCAATATGAAGCTCCAAGGGTTACAGTAAACACCCAGTGGTGCGTCGCAATCTAATACTGGCCTATCAGTAACGGCACAAATACAGACTGTTTGAAGCATTCCTCCCCCTGGACGTAAGTCGGCCTTCTGCCTACTATATTCAATCCTGATGCAATTTCTGTGTTTCATAGTCAATATGAAGCTCCAAGGTTTACAGTAAACTCCCAGTGGTGCGTCGCAATCTAATACTGGCCTCTCAGTAACGGCACATATACAGACTGTTTGAAGCATTACTCCCCCTAGACGTAAGTCGGCATTGTGCCTACTATATTCAATCCCGATGCAATTTCTTTGTTTCATCGTCAATATGAAGCTCCAAGGGTTACAGTAAATTCCCAGTGGTGCGTCGCAGTCTAATACTGGCCTCTCAGGAAAGGTACGTATACAGACTGTTTGAAGCATAGCTCCCCCTGAACGCAAGTCGGCATTGAGCTTCCTATATTCAATCCCGATGCAATTTATGTGTTTCATCGTCAATATGAAGCTCCAGGGGTTACAGTAAACACCCAGTGGTGCGTCGCAATCTAATACTGGCCTCTCAGGAAAGGCACGTATACAGACTGTTTGAAGCATTGCTCTCCCTGAAGGAAAGTCGGCAATGTGCCAACTATATTCAATTACGATGCAATTTCTGTGTTTCATCGTCAGTATGAAGCTCCAAGGGTTACAGTAAACAGCCAGTGCTGCGTCGCATTCTAATACTGGCCTCTCAGGAAAGGCACGTATACAGACTGTTTGAAGCATTCCTCCCCCTGTACGTAAGTCGATCTTCTGCCTACTATTTTCAATCCCGATGCAATTTCTGTGTTTCATCGTCAATATGAAGCTCCAAGGGTTACACTAAACTCCCAGTGGTGCGTCGCAATCTAATACTGGCCTCTCAGTAACGGCACATATACTGACTGTTTGAAGCATTACTCCCTCTGGACGTAAGTCAGCATTGTGCATACTGTATTCAATCTCGATGCAATTTCTGTGTTTTATCGTCAATATGAAGCTCCAAGGGTTACAGTAAACTCCCAGTGCTGCGTCGCAGTCTAATACTGGCCTCTCGGTACCGGCACATATACAGACTGTTTGAAGCATTCTTCCCCCTGGACGTAAGTCGGCCTTCTGCCTACTATATTAAATCCCGATGCAATTCCTGTGTTTCATCGTCAATATGAAGCTCGAAGGGTTACAGTAAACACCGAGTGGTGCGTCGCAATCTAATACTGGCCTCTCAGTAACGGCACATATACAGACTGTTTGAAGCATTCTTACCCCTGGACGTAAGTCGGCCTTCTGCCTGCTATATTCAATCCCGATGCAATTACTGTGTTTCATCGTCAATATGAAGCTCCAAGGGTTACAGTAAACACCCAGTGGTGCGTCGCAATCTAATACTTGCCTCTCAGTAAAGGCACGTATACAGACTGTTTGAAGCATTGCTCCCCCTGGACGTAAGTCGGTATTGTGCCTACTATATTCAATCCCGATGCAATTTCTGTGTTTCATCGTCAATATGAAGCTCCAAGGGTTACAGTAAACACCCAGTGGTGTGACGCAATCTAATACTGGCCTCTCAGTAACGGCACGTATACAGACTGTGTGAAGAATTACTCCCCCTGGACGTAAGTCGGCATTGTGCCTACTATATTCAATCCCGATGCAATTTCTGTGTTTCATCGTCAATGTGAAGCTCCAAGGGTTACAGTAAACACCCAGTGGTGCGTCGCAATCTAATACTGGCCTCTCTGTAACGGCACGTATACATACTGTTTGAAGCATTGCTCCCCCTGGACGTAAGTCGGCATTGTGCCCACCATATTCAATCACGATGCAATTTCTGTGTTTCATCGTCAATATGAAGCTCCAAGGGTTACAGTAAACACCCAGTGGTGCGTCGCAGTCTAATACTGGCCTCTCAGGAAAGGCACGTATACAGACTGTTTGAAGCATTGCTCCCCCTGGACGTAAGTCGGCATTGTGCCTACTATATTCAATCCCGATGCAATTTCTGTGTTTCATCGTCAATATGAAGCTCCAAGGGTTACAGTAAACACCCAGTGGTGCGTCGCAATCCAATACTGGCCTATCAGTAACGGCACATATACAGACTGTTTGAAGCATTCCTCCCCCTGGACGTAAGTCGGCCTTCTGCCTACTATATTCAATCCTGATGCAATTTCTGTGTTTCATAGTCAATATGAAGCTCCAAGGGTACAGTAAACTCCCAGTGGTGCGTCGCAATCTAATACTGGCCTCTCAGTAACGGCACATATACAGACTGTTTGAAGCATTCCTCCCCCTGTACGTAAGGCGACCTTCTGCCTACAATATTCAATCCCGATGCAACTTCTGTGTCTCATAGTCAATATGAAGCTCCAAGGGTTACAGTAAACACCCAGTGGTGCGTCGCAATCTAATACTGGCCACTTTGTAACGGCACGTATACAGATTGTTTGAAGCATTGCTCCCCCTGGACGTAAGTCGGCATTGTGCCTACTATATTCAATCCCGATGCAATTTCTGTGTTTCATCGTCAATATGACGCTCCAAGGGTTACAGTAATCACCCAGTGGTGCGTCGCAGTCTGATACTGCCCTCTCAGGAAAGGCACGTATACAGACTGTTTGAAGCATTACTCCCCCTGGACGTAAGTCGGCATTGTGCCTACTACATTCAATCCCGATGCAATTTCTGTGTTAAATCGTCAATATGAAGCTCCAAGGGTTACAGTAAACACCCAGTGGTGCGTCGCAATCTAATACTGGCCTCTCTGTAACGGCACGTATACAGACTGTTTGAAGCATTGCTCCCCCAGGACGTAAGTCGGCATTGTGCCTACTATATTCAATCCTGATGCAATTTCTGTGTTTCATAGTCAATATGAAGCTCCAAGGGTTACAGTAAACTCCCAGTGCTGCGTCGCAGTCTAATACTGGCCTCTCGGTACCGGCACATATACAGACTGTTTGAAGCATTCTTCCCCCTGGACGTAAGTCGGCCTTCTGCCTACTATATTAAATCCCGATGCAATTCCTGTGTTTCATCGTCAATATGAAGCTCGAAGGGTTACAGTAAACACCCAGTGGTGCGTCGCAATCTAATACTGGCCTCTCAGTAACGGCACATATAGAGACTGTTTAAAGCATTCTTACCCCTGGACGTAAGTCGGCCTTCTGCCTGCTATATTCAATCCCGATGCAATTTCTGTGTTTCATCGTCAATATGCAGCTCCAAGGGTTACAGTAAACACCCAGTGGTGCGTCGCAATCTAATACTTGCCTCTCAGGAAAGGCACGTATACAGACTGTTTGAAGCATTGCTCCCCCTGGACGTAAGTCGGCATTGTGCCTACTATATTCAATCCCGATGCAATTTCTGTGTTTCATCGTCAATATGAAGCTCCAAGGGTTACAGTAAACACCCAGTGGTGTGACGCAATCTAATACTGGCCTCTCAGTAACGGCACGTATACAGACTGTGTGAAGAATTACTCCCCCTGGACGTAAGTCGGCATTGTGCCTACTATATTCAATCCCGATGCAATTTCTGTGTTTCATCGTCAATGTGAAGCTCCAAGGGTTACAGTAAACACCCAGTGGTGCGTCGCAATCTAATACTGGCCTCTCTGTAACGGCACGTATACATACTGTTTGAAGCATTGCTCCCCCTGGACGTAAGTCGGCATTGTGCCCACCATATTCAATCACGATGCAATTTCTGTGTTTCATCGTCAATATGAAGCTCCAAGGGTTACAGTAAACACCCAGTGGTGCGTCGCAGTCTAATACTGGCCTCTCAGGAAAGGCACGTATACAGACTGTTTGAAGCATTGCTCCCCCTGGACGTAAGTCGGCATTGTGCCTACTATATTCAATCCCGATGCAATTTCTGTGTTTCATCGTCAATATGAAGCTCCAAGGGTTACAGTAAACACCCAGTGGTGCGTCGCAATCTAATACTGGCCTATCAGTAACGGCACAAATACAGACTGTTTGAAGCATTCCTCCCCCTGGACGTAAGTCGGCCTTCTGCCTACTATATTCAATCCTGATGCAATTTCTGTGTTTCATAGTCAATATGAAGCTCCAAGGTTTACAGTAAACTCCCAGTGGTGCGTCGCAATCTAATACTGGCCTCTCAGTAACGGCACATATACAGACTGTTTGAAGCATTACTCCCCCTAGACGTAAGTCGGCATTGTGCCTACTATATTCAATCCCGATGCAATTTCTTTGTTTCATCGTCAATATGAAGCTCCAAGGGTTACAGTAAATTCCCAGTGGTGCGTCGCAGTCTAATACTGGCCTCTCAGGAAAGGTACGTATACAGACTGTTTGAAGCATAGCTCCCCCTGAACGCAAGTCGGCATTGAGCTTCCTATATTCAATCCCGATGCAATTTATGTGTTTCATCGTCAATATGAAGCTCCAGGGGTTACAGTAAACACCCAGTGGTGCGTCGCAATCTAATACTGGCCTCTCAGGAAAGGCACGTATACAGACTGTTTGAAGCATTGCTCTCCCTGAAGGAAAGTCGGCAATGTGCCAACTATATTCAATTACGATGCAATTTCTGTGTTTCATCGTCAGTATGAAGCCCCAAGGGTTACAGTAAACAGCCAGTGCTGCGTCGCATTCTAATACTGGCCTCTCAGGAAAGGCACGTATACAGACTGTTTGAAGCATTCCTCCCCCTGTACGTAAGTCGATCTTCTGCCTACTATTTTCAATCCCGATGCAATTTCTGTGTTTCATCGTCAATATGAAGCTCCAAGGGTTACACTAAACTCCCAGTGGTGCGTCGCAATCTAATACTGGCCTCTCAGTAACGGCACATATACTGACTGTTTGAAGCATTACTCCCTCTGGACGTAAGTCAGCATTGTGCATACTGTATTCAATCTCGATGCAATTTCTGTGTTTTATCGTCAATATGAAGCTCCAAGGGTTACAGTAAACTCCCAGTGCTGCGTCGCAGTCTAATACTGGCCTCTCGGTACCGGCACATATACAGACTGTTTGAAGCATTCTTCCCCCTGGACGTAAGTCGGCCTTCTGCCTACTATATTAAATCCCGATGCAATTCCTGTGTTTCATCGTCAATATGAAGCTCGAAGGGTTACAGTAAACACCCAGTGGTGCGTCGCAATCTAATACTGGCCTCTCAGTAACGGCACATATACAGACTGTTTGAAGCATTCTTACCCCTGGACGTAAGTCGGCCTTCTGCCTGCTATATTCAATCCCGATGCAATTTCTGTGTTTCATCGTCAATATGAAGCTCCAAGGGTTACAGTAAACACCCAGTGGTGCGTCGCAATCTAATACTTGCCTCTCAGTAAAGGCACGTATACAGACTGTTTGAAGCATTGCTCCCCCTGGACGTAAGTCGGCATTGTGCCTACTATATTCAATCCCGATGCAATTTCTGTGTTTCATCGTCAATATGAAGCTCCAAGGGTTACAGTAAACACCCAGTGGTGTGACGCAATCTAATACTGGCCTCTCAGTAACGGCACGTATACAGACTGTGTGAAGAATTACTCCCCCTGGACGTAAGTCGGCATTGTGCCTACTATATTCAATCCCGATGCAATTTCTGTGTTTCATCGTCAATGTGAAGCTCCAAGGGTTACAGTAAACACCCAGTGGTGCGTCGCAATCTAATACTGGCCTCTCTGTAACGGCACGCATACATACTGTTTGAAGCATTGCTCCCCCTGGACGTAAGTCGGCATTGTGCCCACCATATTCAATCACGATGCAATTTCTGTGTTTCATCGTCAATATGAAGCTCCAAGGGTTACAGTAAACACCCAGTGGTGCGTCGCAGTCTAATACTGGCCTCTCAGGAAAGGCACGTATACAGACTGTTTGAAGCATTGCTCCCCCTGGACGTAAGTCGGCATTGTGCCTACTATATTCAATCCCGATGCAATTTCTGTGTTTCATCGTCAATATGAAGCTCCAAGGGTTACAGTAAACACCCAGTGGTGCGTCGCAATCCAATACTGGCCTATCAGTAACGGCACATATACAGACTGTTTGAAGCATTCCTCCCCCTGGACGTAAGTCGGCCTTCTGCCTACTATATTCAATCCTGATGCAATTTCTGTGTTTCATAGTCAATATGAAGCTCCAAGGGTTACAGTAAACTCCCAGTGGTGCGTCGCAATCTAATACTGGCCTCTCAGTAACGGCACATATACAGACTGTTTGAAGCATTCCTCCCCCTGTACGTAAGGCGACCTTCTGCCTACAATATTCAATCCCGATGCAACTTCTGTGTCTCATAGTCAATATGAAGCTCCAAGGGTTACAGTAAACACCCAGTGGTGCGTCGCAATCTAATACTGGCCACTTTGTAACGGCACGTATACAGATTGTTTGAAGCATTGCTCCCCCTGGACGTAAGTCGGCATTGTGCCTACTATATTCAATCCCGATGCAATTTCTGTGTTTCATCGTCAATATGACGCTCCAAGGGTTACAGTAATCACCCAGTGGTGCGTCGCAGTCTGATACTGCCCTCTCAGGAAAGGCACGTATACAGACTGTTTGAAGCATTACTCCCCCTGGACGTAAGTCGGCATTGTGCCTACTACATTCAATCCCGATGCAATTTCTGTGTTAAATCGTCAATATGAAGCTCCAAGGGTTACAGTAAACACCCAGTGGTGCGTCGCAATCTAATACTGGCCTCTCTGTAACGGCACGTATACAGACTGTTTGAAGCATTGCTCCCCCAGGACGTAAGTCGGCATTGTGCCTACTATATTCAATCCCGATGCAATTTCTGTGTTTCATCGTCAATATGAAGCTCCAAAGGTGGCAGTAAACACCCAGTGATGCGTCGCAATCTAATACTGGCCTCTCAGGAAAGGCACGTATACAGATTGTTTGAAGCATTACTCCCCCTGGACGTAAGTCTGCATTGTGCCTACTATATTCAATCCCGATGCAATTTCTGTGTTTCATCGTCAATATGAAGCTCCAGGGGTTACAATAAACACCCGGTGGTGCGTCGCAATCTAATACTGGAATCTCAGTAACGGCACTTATACAGACTGTTTGAAGCATTCCTCCCACTGTACGTAAGTCGGCCTTCTGCCTACTATATTCAATCCAGGTGCAATTTCTGTGTTTCATAGTCAATATGAAGCTCCAAGGGTTAGAGTAAACTCCCAGTGGTGCGTCGCAATCTAATACTGGCCTCTCAGTAACGGCACATATACAGACTGTTTGAAGCATTATTCCCCCTGGACGTAAGTCGGCTATGTGCCTACTATATTCAATCCCGATGCAATTTCTTTGTTTCATCGTCAATATGAAGCTCCAAGGGTTACAGTAAACCCCCAGTGGTGCGTCGAAGTCTAATACTGGCCTCTCAGGAAAGGCACGCATACAGTATGTTTGAAGCATTGCTCCCCCTGGACGTAAGTCGGCATTGTGCCTACTATATTCAATCCCGATGCAATTTCTGTGTTAAATCGTCAATATGAAGCTCCAAGGGTTACAGTAAACACCCAGTGGTGCGTCGCAATCTAATACTGGCCTCTCTGTAACGGCACGTATACAGACTGTTTGAAGGATTGCTCCCCCAGGACGTAAGTCGGCATTGTGCCTACTATATTCAATCCCGATGCAATTTCTGTGTTTCATCGTCAATATGAAGCTCCAAAGGTGGCAGTAAACACCCAGTGATGCGTCGCAATCTAATACTGGCCTCTCAGGAAAGGCACGTATACAGATTGTTTGAAGCATTACTCCCCCTGGACGTAAGTCTGCATTGTTCCTACTATATTCAATCCCGATGCAATTTCTGTGTTTCATCGTCAATATGAAGCTCCAGGGGTTACAATAAACACCCGGTGGTGCGTCGCAATCTAATACTGGAATCTCAGTAACGGCACATATACAGACTGTTTGAAGCATTCCTCCCACTGTACGTAAGTCGGCCTTCTCCCTACTATATTCAATCCAGATGCAATTTCTGTGTTTCATAGTCAATATGAAGCTCCAAGGGTTAGAGTAAACTCCCAGTGGTGCGTCGCAATCTAATACTGGCCTCTCAGTAACGGCACATATACAGACTGTTTGAAGCAATATTTCCCCTGGACGTAAGTCGGCTATGTGCCTACTATATTCAATCCCGATGCAATTTCTTTGTTTCATCGTCAATATGAAGCTCCAAGGGTTACAGTAAACCCCCAGTGGTGCGTCGCAGTCTAATACTGGCCTCTCAGGAAAGGCACGTATACAGTATGTTTGAAGCATTGCTCCCCCTGGACGTAAGTCGGCATTGAGCCTACTATATTCAATCCCGATGCAATTTCTGTGTTTCATCGTCAATATGAAGCTCCAAGGGTTACACTAAACTCCCAGTGGTGCGTCGCAATCTAATACTGGCCTCTCAGTAACGGCACATATACAGACTGTTTGAAGCATTACTCCCCCTGGACGTAAGTCAGCATTGTGCATACTGTATTCAATCTCGATGCAATTTCTGTGTTTTATCGTCAATATGAAGCTCCAAGGGTTACAGTAAACTCCCAGTGCTGCGTCGCAGTCTAATACTGGCCTCTCGGTACCGGCACATATACAGACTGTTTGAAGCATTCTTCCCCCTGGACGTAAGTCGGCCTTCTGCCTACTATATTAAATCCCGATGCAATTTCTGTGTTTCATCGTCAATATGAAGCTCGAAGGGTTACAGTAAACACCCAGTGGTGCGTCGCAATCTAATACTGGCCTCTCAGTAACGGCACATATACAGACTGTTTGAAGCATTCTTACCCCTGGACGTAAGTCGGCCTTCTGCCTGCTATATTCAATCCCGATGCAATTTCTGTGTTTCATCGTCAATATGAAGCTCCAAGGGTTACAGTAAACACCCAGTGGTGCGTCGCAATCTAATACTTGCCTCTCAGGAAAGGCACATATACAGACTGTTTGAAGCATTGCTCCCCCTGGACGTAAGTCGGCATTGTGCCTACTATATTCAATCCCGATGCAATTTCTGTGTTTCATCGTCAATATGAAGCTCCAAGGGTTACAGTAAACACCCAGTGGTGTGACGCAATCTAATACTGGCCACTCAGTAACGGCACGTATACAGACTGTGTGAAGCATTACTCCCCCTGGACGTAAGTCGGCATTGTGCCTACTATATTCAATCCCGATGCAATTTCTGTGTTTCATCGTCAATGTGAAGCTCCAAGGGTTACAGTAAACACTCAGTGGTGCGTCGCAATCTAATACTGGCCTCTCTGTAACGGCACGTATACATACTGTTTGAAGCATTGCTCCCCCTGGACGTAAGTCGGCATTGTGCCCACTATATTCAATCACGATGCAATTTCTGTGTTTCATCGTCAATATGAAGCTCCAAGGGTTACAGTAAACACCCAGTGGTGCGTCGCAGTCTAATACTGGCCTCTCAGGAAAGGCACGTATACAGACTGTTTGAAGCATTGCTCCCCCTGGACGTAAGTCGGCATTGTGCCTACTATATTCAATCCCGATGCAATTTCTGTGTTTCATCGTCAATATGAGGCTCCAAGGGTTACAGTAAACACCCAGTGGTGCGTCGCAATCTAATACTGGCCTATCAGTAACGGCACATATACAGACTGTTTGAAGCATTCCTCCCCCTGGACGTAAGTCGGCCTTCTGCCTACTATATTAAATCCTGATGCAATTTCTGTGTTTCATAGTCAATATGAAGCTCCAAGGGTTACAGTAAACTCCCAGTAGTGCGTCGCAATCTAATACTGGCCTCTCAGTAACGGCACATATACAGACTGTTTGAAGCATTACTCCCCCTAGACGTAAGTCGGCATTGTGCGTACTATATTCAATCCCGATGCAATTTCTTTGTTTCATCGTCAATATGAAGCTCAAAGGGTTACAGTAAACTCCCAGTGGTGCGTCGCAGTCGAATACTGGCCTCTCAGGAAAGGCATGTATACAGACTGTTTGAAGCATTCCTCCCCCTGTACGTAAGTCGATCTTCTGCCTACAATATTCAATCCCGATGCAACTTCTGTGTCTCATAGTCAATATGAAGCTCCAAGGGTTACAGTAAACACCCAGTGGTGCGTCGCAATCTAATACTGGCCACTTTGTAACGGCACGTATACAGATTGTTTGAAGCATTGCTCCCCCTGGACGTAAGTCGGCATTGTGCCTACTATATTCAATCCCGATGCAATTTCTGTGTTTCATCGTCAATATGAAGCTCCAAGGGTTACAGTAATCACCCAGTGGTGCGTCGCAGTCTGATACTGCCCTCTCAGGAAAGGCACGTATACAGACTGTTTGAAGCATTACTCCCCCTGGACGTAAGCCGGCATTGTGCCTACTATATTCAATCCCGATGCAATTTCTGTGTTTCATCGTCAATATGAAGCTCCAGGGGTTACAGTAAACACCCAGTGGTGCGTCGCAATCTAATACTGGCCTCTCAGTAACGGCACATATACAGACTGTTTGAAGCATTACTCCCCCTGGACGTAAGTCGGCATTGTGCCTACTACATTCAATCCCGATGCAATTTCTGTGTTAAATCGTCAATATGAAGCTCCAAGGGTTACAGTAAACACCCAGTGGTGCGTCGCAATCTAATACTGGCCTCTCTGTAACGGCACGTATACAGACTGTTTGAAGCATTGCTCCCCCAGGACGTAAGTCGGCATTGTGCCTACTATATTCAATCCCGATGCAATTTCTGTGTTTCATCGTCAATATGAAGCTCCAAAGGTGGCAGTAAATACCCAGTGATGCGTCGCAATCTAATACTGGCCTCTCAGGAAAGGCACGTATACAGATTGTTTGAAGCATTACTCCCCCTGGACGTAAGTCTGCATTGTGCCTACTATATTCAATCCCGATGCAATTTATGTGTTTCATCGTCAATATGAAGCTCCAGGGGTTACAGTAAACACCCAGTGGTGCGTCGCAATCTAATACTGGCCTCTCAGTAACGGCACATGTACAGACTGTTTGAAGCATTACTCCCCCTGGACGTAAGTCGGCATTGTGCCTACTACATTCAATCCCGATGCAATTTCTGTGTTAAATCGTCAATATGAAGCTCCAGGGGTTACAATAAACACCCGGTGGTGCGTCGCAATCTAATACTGGAATCTCAGTAACGGCACATATACAGACTGTTTGAAGCATTATTCCCCCTGGACGTAAGTCGGCTATGTGCCTACTATATTCAATCCCGATGCAATTTCTTTGTTTCATCGTCAATATGAAGCTCCAAGGGTTACAGTAAACCCCCAGTGGTGCGTCGCAGTCTAATACTGGCCTCTCAGGAAAGGCACGTATACAGTATGTTTGAAGCATTGCTCCACCTGGACGTAAGTCGGCATTGAGCCTACTATATTCAATCCCGATGCAATTTCTGTGTTTCATAGTCAATATGAAGCTCCAAGGGTTACAGTAAACAGCCAGTGGTGCATCGCAATCTAACACTGGCCTCTCAGGAAAGGCACGTATACAGACTGTTTGAAGCATAGCTCCCCCTGAACGAAAGTCGGCATTGTGCTTCCTATACTCAATCCCGATGCAATTTCTGTGTTTCATCGTCAATCTGAAGCTCCAAGGGTTACAGTAAATTCCCAGTGGTGCGTCGCAGTCTAGTACTGGCCTCTCAGGAAAGGCACGTATACAGACTGTTTGAAGCATTCCTCCTCCTGTACGTAAGTCGATCTTCTGCCTACTATATTCAATCCCGATGCAATTTCTGTGTTTCATAGTCAATATGAAGCTCCAAGTGTTACAGTAAACTCCCAGTGGTGCGTCGCAATCTAATACTGGCCTCTCAGTAACGGCACATATACAGACTGTTGGAAGCATTACTCCCCCTGGACGTAAGTCGGCATTGTGCCTACTATATTCAATCCCGATGCAATTTCTTTGTTCCATCGTCAATATGAAGCTCCAAGGGTTACAGTAAACTCCCAGTGGTGCGTCGCAGTCTAATACTGGCCTATCAGGAAAGGCACGTATACAAACTGTTTGAAGCATTGCTCCCCCTGGCCGTAAGTCGGCATTGTGCCTACTATATTCAATCCCGATGTAATTTCTGTGTTTCATCGTCAGTATGAAGCTCCAAGGGTTACAGTAAACACCCAGTGGTGCGTCGCAATCTAATACTGGCCTCTCAGTAACGGCACATATACAGACTGTTTGAAGCATTCCTCCCCCTGTACGTAAGTCGGCCTTCTGCCTACTATATTCAATCCCGATGCAATTTCTGTGTTTCATCGTCAATATGAAGCTCCAAGGGTTACAGTAAACACTCAGTGGTGCATCGCAATCTAATACTGGCCTCTCACGAAAGGCACGTATATAGACTGTTTGAAGCATTACTCCCCCTGGACGTAAGTTGGCATTGTGCCTACTATATTCAATCCCGAAGCAATTTATGTGTTTCATCGTCAATATGAAGCTCCAGGGGTTACAGTAAACACCCAGTGGTGCGTCGCAATCTAATACTGGAATCTCAGGAAAGGCACGTATACAACTGTATGAAGCATTGCTCCCCCTGGACGTAAGTCGGCATTGTGCCTACTATATTCAATCCCGATGCAATTTCTGTGTTTCATCGTCAGTATGAAGCTCCTAGGGTTACAGTAAACACCCAGTGGTGCGTCGCAATCTAATACTGGCCTCTCAGTAACGGCACATATACAGACTGTTTGAAGCATTACTCCCCCTGGACGTAAGTCGGCATTGTGCCTACTATATTCAATCCCGATGCAATTTCTGTGTTTCATCGTCAATATGAAGCTCCAAGGGTTACAGTAAACACCCAGTGGTGCGTCGCAATCTAATACTGGCCTCTCTGTAACGGCAAGTATACAGACTGTTTGAAGCATTGCTCCCCCAGGACGTAAGTCGGCATTGTGCCTACTATATTCAATCCCGATGCAATTTCTGTGTTTCATCGTCAATATGAAGCTCCAAAGGTGGCAGTAAATACCCAGTGATGCGTCGCAATCAAATACTGGCCTCTCAGGAAAGGCACGTATACAGATTGTTTGAAGCATTACTCCCCCTGGACGTAAGTCTGCATTGTGCCTACTATATTCAATCCCGATGCAATTTCTGTGTTTCATCGTCAATATGAAGCTCCAGGGGTTACAATAAACACCCGGTGGTGCGTCGCAATCTAATACTGGAATCTCAGTAACGGCACATATACAGACTGTTTGAAGCATTCCTCCCACTGTACGTAAGTCGATCTTCTGCCTACTATATTCAATCCCGATGCAATTTCTGTGTTTCATAGGCAATATGAAGCTCCAAGTGTTACAGTAAACTCCCAGTGGTGCGTCGCAATCTAATACTGGCCTCTCAGTAACGGCACATATACAGACTGTTGGAAGCATTACTCCCCCTGGACGTAAGTCGGCATTGTGCCTACTATATTCAATCCCGATGCAATTTCTTTGTTCCATCGTCAATATGAGGCACCAAGGGTTACAGTAAACTCCCAGTGGTGCGTCGCAGTCTAATACTGGCCTCTCAGGAAAGGCACGTATACAAACTGTTTGAAGCATTGCTCCCCCTGGACGTAAGTCGGCATTGTGGCTACTATATTCAATCCCGATGTAATTTCTGTGTTTCATCGTCAGTATGAAGCTCCAAGGGTTACAGTAAACACCCAGTGGTGCGTCGCAATCTAATACTGGCCTCTCAGTAACGGCACATATACAGACTGTTTGAAGCATTCCTCCCCCTGTACGTAAGTCGGCCTTCTGCCTACTATATTCAATCCCGATGCAATTTCTGTGTTTCATCGTCAATATGAAGCTCCAAGGGTTACAGTAAACACTCAGTGGTGCATCGCAATCTAATACTGGCCTCTCACGAAAGGCACGTATATAGACTGTTTGAAGCATTACTGCCCCTGGACGTAAGTCGGCATTGTGCCTACTATATTCAATCCCGAAGCAATTTCTGTGTTTCATCGTCAATATGTAGCTCCAGGGGTTACAGTAAACACCCAGTGGTGCGTCGCAATCTAATACTGGAATCTCAGGAAAGGCACGTATACAACTGTATGAAGCATTGCTCCCCCTGGACGTAAGTCGGCAATGTGCCTACTATATTCAATCCCGATGCAATTTCTGTGTTTCATCGTCAATATGAAGCTCCAGGGGTTACAGTAAACACCCAGTGCTGCGGCGCAATCTAATACTGGAATCTCAGGAGAGGCACGTATACAACTGTATGATGCATTGATCCCCTTGGACGTAAGTTTGCATTGGGCCTACTATATTCAATCCCGATGCAATTTCTGTGCTTCATCGTCAATATGAAGCTCCAAGGGTTACAGTAGACTCCCTGTGGTGCGTCGCAATCTAATACTGGCCTCTCAGTAACGGCACATATACAGACTGCTTGAAGCATTCCTCCCCCTGTACGGAAGTCGGCTTTCTGCCTAATATATTCAATCCCGATGCAATTTCTGTGTTTCATAGTCAATATGAAGCTCCAAGGGTTACAGTAATCACCCAGTGGTGCATCGCAATCTAACACTGGGCTCTCAGGAAAGGCACGTATACAGACTGTTTGAAGCTTAGCTCCCCCTGAACGAAAGTCGGCATTGTGCTTCCTATATTCAATCCCGATGCAATTTCTGTGTTTCATCGTCAATATGAAGCTCCAAGGGTTGCAGTAAATTCCCAGTTGTGCGTCGCAGTCTAATACTGGCCTCTCAGGAAAGGCACGTATACAGACTGTTTGAAGCATTCCTCCCCCTGTACGTAAGTCGATCTTCTGCCTACTATATTCACTCCCGATGCAATTTCTGGGTTTCATAGTCAATATGAAGCTCCAAGGGTTACAGTAAACTCCCAGTGCTGCGTCGCAATCTAATACTGGCCTCTCAGTAACGGCACATATTCAGACTGTTGGAAGCATTTTTCCCCCTGGGCGTAGGTCGGCATTGTGCCTACTATATTCAATCCCGATGCAATTTCTGTGTTTCATAGCCAAAATGAAGCTCCAAGGGTTACAGTAAACACCCAGTGGTGCGTCGCAATCTAATACTGGCCTCTCCGGATAGGCATGTATACAGACTGTTTGAAGCATAGCTCCCCCTGAACGAAAGTCGGCATTGTGCTTCCTATATTCAATCCCGATGCAATTACTGTGTTTCATCGTCAATATGAAGCTCCAAGGGTTACAGTAAATTCCCAGTGGTGCGTCGCAGTCTAATACTGGCCTCTCATTAAGGGCACGTATACAGACTGTTTGAAGCATTCCTCCCCCTGTACGTAAGTCGATCTTCTGCCTACTATAATCAATCCCGATGCAATTTCTTTGTTTCATCGTCAATATGAAGCTCCAAGGGTTACAGTAAACTCCCAGTGGTGCGACGCAGTCTAATACTGGCCTCTCAGGAAAGGCACGCATACAGACTGTTTGAAGCATTGCTCCCCCTGGACGTAAGTCGGTATTGTGCCTACTATATTCAATCCCGATGCAATTTCTGTGTTTCATAGCCAATATGAAGCTCCAAGGGTTACAGTAAACACCCAGTGGTGCGTCGCAATCTAATACTGGCCTCTCCGGATACGCATGTATTCAGACCGTTTGAAGCATAGCTCCCCCTGAACGAAAGTCGGCATTGTGCTTCCTATATTCAATCACGATGCAATTTCTGTGTTTCATCGTCAATATGAAGCTCCAAGGGTTACAGTAAATTCCCAGTGGTGCGTCGCAGTCTAATACTGGCCTCTCATTAAGGGCACGTATGCAGACTGTTTGAAGCATTCCTCCCCCTGTACGTAAGTCGATCTTCTGCCTACTATAATCAATCCCGATGCAATTTCTTTGTTTCATCGTCAATATGAAACTCCAAGGGTTACAGTAAACTCCCAGTGGTGCGACGCAGTCTAATACTGGCCTCTCAGGAAAGGCACGTATACAGACTGTTTGAAGCATTGCTCCCCCTGGACGTAAGTCGGTATTGTGCCTACTATATTCAATCCCGATGCAATTTCTGTGTTTCATAGCCAATATGAAGCTCCAAGGGTTACAGTAAACACCCAGTGGTGCGTCGCAATCTAATACTGGCCTCTCAGGAAAGGCATGTATACAGAATTTTTGATGCATAGCTCCCCCTGAACGAAAGTCGGCATTGTGCTTCCTATATGCAATCCCGATGCAATTTCTGTGTTTCATCGTCAATATGAAGCTCCAAGGGTTACAGTAAACTCCCAGTGGTGCGTCGCAGTCTAATACTGGCCACTCAGTAACGGCACATATACCGACTGTTTGAAGCATTACTCCCCCTGTACGTAGGTCGATCTTCTGCCCACAATATTCAATCCCGATGAAATTTCTGTGTTTCATCGTCAATATGAAGCTCCAAGGGTTACAGTAAACTCCCAGTGGTGCGTCGCAATCTAATACTGACCTCACAGTGACGGCACGTATACAGACTGTTTGAAGCATTGCTCCCCCTGGACGTAAGTCGGCATTGTGCCTACTATATTCAATCCCGATGCAATTTCTGTGTTTCAACGTCAATATGTAGCTCCAAGGGTTACAGTAAACACCCAGTGGTGCGTCGCAATCTAATACTGGCCTCTCAGTAACGGCACATATACAGACTGTTTGAAGCATTACTCCCCCTGGACGTAAGTCGGCATTGTGCCTACTACATTCAATCCCGATGCAATTTCTGTGTTTCATCGTCAATATGAAGCTCCAAGGGTTACAGTAAACACCCAGTGGTGCGTCGCAATCTAATACTGGCAACTCTGTAACGGCACATACACAGACTGTTTGAAGCATTGCTCCCCCTGGACGTAAGTCGGCATTGTGCCTACTATATTCAATCCCGATGCAATTTCTGTGTTTCATCGTCAATATGAAGCTCCAAGGGTTATAGTAAACACCCAGTGGTGCGTCGCAGTCTAATACTGGAATCTCAGGAAAGGCACGTATACAACTGTATGAAGCATTGCTCCCCCTGGACGTAAGTAGGCATTGTGCCTACTATATGCAATCCCGATGCAATTTCTGTGTTTCATCGTCAGTATGAAGCTCCAAGGGTTACAGTAAACACCCAGTGGTGCGTCGCAATTTAATACTGGCCTCTCAGGAAAGGCACATATACAAATGTATCAAGCATTACTCCCCCTGGACGTAATTCGGCATTGTGCCTACTATATTCAATCCCGATGCAATTTCTGTGTTTCATCGTCAATATGAAGCTCCAAGGGTTACAGTAAACACCCAGTGGTGCATCGCGTCTAATACTGGCCACTCTGTAACGGCACGTATACAGACTGTTTGAAGCATTTCTACCCCAGGACGTAAGTCGGCATTGTGCCTACTATATTCAATCCCGATGCAATTTCTGTGTTTCATCGTCAATATGAAGATCCAAAGGTGGCAGTAAACACCCAGTGATGCGTCGCAATCTAATACTGGCCTCTCAGGAAAGGCACGTATACAGACTGTTTGAAGCAATACTCCCCCTGGACGTAAGTCGGCATTGTGCCTACTATATTCAATCCCGATGCAATTTCTGTGTTTCATCGTCAATATGAAGCTCCAGGGGTTACAGTAAACACCCAGTGGTGCGTCGCAATCTAATACTGGAATCTCAGGAAAGGCACATATACAACTGTATGAAGCATTACTCCCCCTGGACGTAAGTCGGCATTGTACCTACTATATTCAATCCCGATGCAATTTCTGTGTTTCATCGACAATATGAAGCTCCAAGGGTTACGGTAAACTCTCAGTGGTGCGTCGCAATCTAATACTGGCCCCTCAGTAACGGTACATATACAGACTGTTTGAAGCATTACTCCCCCTGGACGTAAGTCGTCATTGTGCTACTATATTCAATCCCGATGCAATTTCTTTGTTTCATCGTCAATATGAAGATCCAAAGGTGGCAGTAAACACCCAGTGTTGCGTCGCAATCTAATACTGGCCTCTCAGGAAAGGCACGTATACAGACTGTTTGAAGCAATACTCCCCCTGGACGTAAGTCGGCATTGTGCCTACTATATTCAATCCCGATGCAATTTCTGTGTTTCATCGTCAATATGAAGCTCCAGGGGTTACAGTAAACACCTAGTGTAGCGTCGCAATCTAATACTGGAATCTCAGGAAAGGCACGTATACAACTGTATGAAGCATTGCTCCCCCTGGACGTAAGTCGGCATTGTGCCTACTATATTCAATCCCGATGCAATTTCTGTGTTTCATCGTCAGTATGAAGCTCCAAGGGTTACAGTAAACACCCAGTGGTACGTCGCAATCTAATACTGCCCTCTCAGTAACGGCACATATACAGACTGTTTGAAGCATTACTCCCCCTGGACGTAAGTCGGCATTGTGCCTACTATATTCAATCCCGATGCAATTTCTGTGTTTCATCGTCAATATGAAGCTCCAAGGGTTACAGTAAACACCCAGTGGTGCGTCGCAATCTAATACTGGCCTCTCTGTAACGGCACGTATACAGACTGTTTGAAGCATTGCTCCCCCAGGACGTAAGTCGGCATTGTGAATAGTATATTCAATCCCAATGCAATTTCTGTGTTTCATCGTCAATATGAAGCTCCAAAGGTGGCAGTAAACACCCAGTGATGCGTCGCAATCTAATACTGGCGTCTCAGGAAAGGCACGTATACAGACTGTTTGAAGCATTACTCCCGCTGGACGTAAGTCGGCATTGTGCCTACTATATTCAATCCCGATGCAATTTCTGTGTTTCATCGTCAATATGAAGCTCCATGGGTTACAGTAAACACCCAGTGGTGCGGCGCATTCTAATACTGGTATCTCAGGAGAGGCACGTATACAACTGTATGATGCATTCATCCCCCTGGACGTAAGTTTGCATTGTGCCTACTATATTCAATCCCGATGCAATTTCTGTGCTTCATCGTCAATATGAAGCTCCAAGGGTTACAGTAAACTCCCAGTGGTGCGTCGCAATCTAAAGTTACTTTGTGCAAGACGCGACAGTTGGCTGCGACTGCGACGCTGCCCCCTCCTCTTTTCCCACCCTGGCAGACCGCTTCACGGCCGCAAGACGACTGGAGTCGTCGCCGTTTCCCAAGCTCCGGTCGGCGGCGGCGGATTCAATTACATAAGAAAAATGAGAATTCCGATTTTCTTGCTGTAAAAAATACTGTATGTTAATGCAACAAAGTTACATCGGCTCCCAGAGTTAGTTTTTCGATACAGATTCTCCTTTTACTTTAAAAAATTGAAAAGTATCTCTTCCGGTTTTGCGTTCTTTTTCGCTGTATATTATTTCTCTATCAATTGTGAGGAAAGTAAAAGGCACAAAAAATTGATGTTTGCGTATCTTACAGTTTCACATCACAGCTTGATAATGAGGTGTCTATTTTTCCGATATTCGTCACAGTTATCCCGATACTTAATTTACAAGTAACCTACTGCATAAAATTTGAATTGTGTACAGTGAAAACTGTGGTCGCTGGCTACTTTACGTATGATTTATGTTAGGTCATATATCGGTGCCGATGAAATGAAGCAAACATATCGAAATTATTTTTAAAGTTGAGATCAGAATGATATCTAACTCCGTTACCGAGATTTGGGCTCATATATCTCCGGGAGCGTCGCGACTAGCCGCCAGTTCTGTCGACGCGCAACGAGAATCGTGTGGTCATCACACGATAGAGAATGCATTTCTTTTGTTTCGCTGACACATTTGGACCTAATGAAACCATTTTATGTCATATTTCTCCGGTATGAGTTACTAATATTTCTCCATATGCTCTTGACAATTTCATTTAAAATGCCATGAAATGTAGGTTTCTTAAACCCAAGTGATCAAGCAGAATCCATTTTCGTGGTTTTGCTGAGGCATCTGAACCTGTTGCAAGCTTTCTTTCTCGTTTATTTCTCTGATACGAGTCCCGAATATTCCTCCATCTGTTTTTGCACATTTCACCTAAAATTCCAATGAAAGATGAGTTTATTAACAATAAGCGCACGCTTGCGTCATTGCATTGTTTCAATTTCTTGACAACAAGATAGGGTTACACCTTAAACATCTCTAGAATTTTCATTCTGAACGTCTACAGTATACACTGGCAGAAATGTGGAATAAATAATGTCCGTGCTTGTTCACAAAATTTCCCCAAATTATACTTGTCAGTTTCTCCCATGCAGAAACTTTTGGAACAAGCTAAGGCAACTTTCATAGCCGACTGACTCTTTATTCCCATCCAAATGAACTTCCATATTCTTATATTCTGACAGCATACATCGTTATGGATGACATGAACATTTAGTCTTGCCAAGCTGCACTCAAAAGATGACTCCAGGATTTACAAAAAACGAATTTCATTTGTGAACTGTGTCAGACCAGAAGGGCCTTGTAAAACAGTAGTGCACTTTTGGCACGAGTTTTTGAGCACCATCTTCTACCAATGAATTGAAGTGAATGTGACAAATTACTTATTGCAGCAAACTGTTTGCGCAATCTGCTGAGAAACGCCTTCCTCAAAAACGAGCATCTATTGAATACAGAAAGCTGTACAACAATCTGGTGGTGGTTTTTCACAACTGGAAGGTATCATCAAGACACCAATCTACCGTTTACTTTCAAAGTGAAGGTATTGTAAAATGTAACTTTCTCGTTGTACTTTAGATTGTTCATTTTATAATGTACTCGCCGTTTTCAATTTTTATCGTCACAAAAAAGAGTAATGCGAAAATTGACCTTCAAGTTCATTTTCATCACTCTAATTCTACATCTGCATGGATTATACTGATTTTCATAACAGGCCTGAAAAATTTGCATTAATGGGAAAATATTATATATTTCACTCACCTGCCAGATTCAACTGTGCACGAATTTCTTCCCAAATTCTGTCTCTGAACATAGTGTCTCTATATTTAGGGTTCTTCAAATCGTAAAGGCAAGGATGTTGCGAGACCAGCTCACAGAGAATCACATCCTATGAGTGGCTCATTTCAGTTTTCCTTGACTGGCTCGACTTCTTTCTGGCAGCCATATGTCTTTGTGTCGTGCGACTCCCGTCGCAACACTGCTCACTGGTGCAGTGCTGCGGCAGCTGCCGCAACAGTCGCCTGTCGCATCCCAAACTCGAACTGCGCATGCGCCTGCAAGCAACTTCTGACGTCACGTAGCGACCCGTCGCAGTCGCTAGTGTGCGTCGCGCCTTGGACAACGTACCTTAATACTGGCCTCTCAGTAACGGCACATATACAGACTGTTTGAAGCATTCCTCCCCCTGTACGTAAGTCGGCCTTCTGCCTACTATATTCAATCCTGATGCAATTTCTGTGTTTCATAGTCAATATGAAGCTCCAAGGGTTACAGTAAACTCCCAGTGGTGCGTCGCAATCTAATACTGGCCTCTCAGTAACGGCACATATACAGACTGTTTGATGCATTGCTCCCCATGGACGTAAGTCGGCTTTGTGCCTACTATATTCAATCCCGATGCAATTTCTTTGTTTCATCGTCAATATGAAGCTCCAAGGGTTACAGTAAACTCCCAGTGGTGCGTCGCAGTCTAATACTGGCCTCTCAGGAAAGGCAGGCATACAGTATGTTTGAAGCATTGCTCCCCCTGGACGTAAGTCGGCATTGTGCCTACTATATTCAATCCCGATGCAATTTCTGTGTTTCGTAGTCAATATGAAGCTCCAAGGGTTACAGTAAACACCCAGTGGCGCATCGCAATCTAACACTGGCCTCTCAGGAAAGGCACGTAAACAGACTGTTCGAAGCATAGCCCTGAACGAAAGTCGGCATTGTGCTTCCTATATTCAATCCCGATGCAATTTCTGTGTTTCATCGTCAATATGAAGCTCCAAGGGTTACAGTAAATTCCCAGTGATGCGTCGCAGTCTAATACTGGCCTCTCAGGAAAGGCACGTATACAGACTGTTTGAAGCATTCCTCCCCCTGTACGTAAGTCGATCTTCTGCCTACTATATTCAATCCCGATGCAATTTCTGTGTTTCATAGTCAATATGAAGCTCCAAGGGTTACAGTAAACTCCCAGTGGTGCGTCGCAATCTAATACTGGCCTCTCAGTAACGGCACATATTCAGACTGTTGGAAGCATTACTCCCCCTGGACGTAAGTCGGCATTGTGCCTACTATATTCAATCCCGATGCAATTTCTTTGTTTCATCGTCAATATGAAGCTCCAAGGGTTACAGTAAACTCCCAGTGGTACGACGCAGTCTAATACTGGCCTCTCAGGAAAGGCACGTATACAGACTGTTTGAAGCATTGCTCCCCCTGGACGTAAGTCGGTATTGTGCCTACTATATTCAATCCCGATGCAATTTCTGTGTTTCATAGCCAATATGAAGCTCCAAGGGTTACAGTAAACACCCAGTGGTGCGTCGCAATCTAATACTGGCCTCTCAGGAAAGGCATGTATACAGACTGTTTGAAGCATAGCTCCCCCTGAACGAAAGTCGGCATTGTGCCAACTATATTCAATCCCGATGCAATTTCTGTGTTTCATCGTCAATATGAAGCTCCAAGGGTTACAGTAAATTCCCAGTGGTGCGTCGCAGTCTAATACTGGCCTCTCATTAAAGGCACGTATACAGACTGTTTGAAGCATTCCTCACCCTGTACGTAAGTCGATCTTCTGCCTACTATATTCTATCCCGATGCAATTTCTGTGTTTCATCGTCAATATGAAGCTCCAATGGTTACAATAAACACCCAGTGGTGCGTCGCAATCTAATACTGGCCTCTCACGAAAGGCACGTATACAGACTGTTTGAAGCATTGCTCCCCCTGAACGAAAGTCGGCATTGTGCCAACTATATTCAATCCCGATGCAATATCTGTGTTTCATCGTCAATATGAAGCTCCAAGGGTTAAAGTAAACAGCCAGTGCTGCGTCGCATTCTAATACTGGCCTCTCAGGAAAGGCACGTATACAGACTGTTTGAAGCATTGCTCCCGCTGGACGTAAGTTGGCATTGTACCTACTATATTCAATCCCGATGCAATTTCTGTGTTTCATCGTCAATATGAAGCTCCAAGGGTTACAGTAAACTCCCAGTGGTGCGTCGCAATCTAATGTTGGCCTCTCAGGAAAGGTAAGTAGATAGCAAATGGGCATTCTAGCACAACTATCGAAATCGACCACTTTTTACCAATTTTTATGCTATTTTAAGGTCATTTTATATCAAAATCGACTTTTTGATCATTTTTTGACGTTAACTACATCTGAAAATAGGGAAATGCCAAAAAGTGCCCCAAATAAGTTATAGTCCTCTAACACAAATATATACAATGAAAGAATATATACAATACAACATATACTATTTTAATATACATACAATATATTAATGAATAATATCTATAACAATATATCCAATATGATATATGTACAATAAACAAATATAAAATATATACAATATAAAAATATATACAATATCTATAATATACAATATCTACGATATACTATAATGTCCAAGTGGTAATGTATTTATTCCATCAGCCATAATATGTCTTTTATCATCATGTGGACTTAATGCTATCTTATTTAGTTCAACTGTATATATTTCATGTTTAATGGTTCTAATTAAATTTATCATCCTTAAATAAAATATTATATATAAATGATGGAGCAATTTCAAAAAGCAGTTCAAATTGATATACCTGATGAACGTATACCAGATGAATATAACCAACCTGATTTTTGTCAGAATTGTTATCAGTGGTGTAGTTATAATAATCACTGCTATAATTGTTATCCTAATAAAGTAAGTGTTCATAATAATAAAAAATATAGAACTAAATATTTTCATAAACATTTACTAAATTTGTATAAGTATGATAGTGATGGAGTATATGTGTTTATGTTTAAACCAGATGATATGGATCGTATAGAAGAATTATTTAATATATTCAATCATTTTTATAAAGGTAAAGCAGTACCATATATATATTTTATTGCTAAAATAGCTGATTTGTTAAATATTGAACATGAATTAAAAGTAAGTAATACAAAACATAATACTAAATTATGGAAACAATTTTTAGATATGAAACCATTTGAAATTATTCAAAAACAAAATGAATATGATGAGTACATGGAAGCACAAATTAAAGCTAATACAATATATGTACAACCAAACAAAATTAGATTAGAAAATTTAGATGGATCATATGTTTAAAAGTTTTCAGTTAATATTCTGTGTTGTGTATCATATGTTAGATTTTTCTTAACATACATAATTATATAGGCAAATGTATTATCTGGTATTTTATCATTAAATGTAGCACATAATTTCATTGTTGTTTTTTGTACTGTTACTATATTTTTTCTACGAGTCATATTAATAACATATATAGGATAATTACTAATAAAATTATATGGATTAACATCAACATCACCTTTTAATTGTGTAATTCTTTTAAATTCACGAAATGCATCATATGCTTTAAGATAATTATTTGGTGGTTCAATATTCCACATTTCCTCTGGAAATATTTCATTACGTCCATTTTTCACATAAATATTATGTAGTTTAACATGATCAAATAATGATGAATCAATCAACTGATTATTTTTACGATTAGTTTGAAATACAACAAATATAAAATAAGGCATATCAAATTCTACTGAATTATAATAATTTGTAATATCTAGTTCAATATTTTTCTTACCATTTAAACCAGCTATTTCAACAGTCTGTAATTCATAGAATGATATTGGTATTTTAGGATTATTTAACATAATTTCTCTTTGTTCAATTTCATAATTAGGTTCATATTTTACAATTGGTGTTCTTATTTCCATATTATCAACTACAATTTTACCTTCATTTGGAAGTGTATCTTTTATTTCAACACCAGCATCATTATAATCAGACCATCTAAATATACAATCATTAGCAGTTGAACTCCATGTAAAACATATAGTTAAATCACCTTCCCAAATTACTTCTTTATAGTCTTTAAAAAATCCACCAAATAACTCTAATGGATATAGTACTTCATTTTTCTTACTTTTAATTTTACCATTATTAATTATATGACCTTCTATACATATATTATCTAGAAGTGATGAAGTTAATCGTGTTAATACAGATGATGAAATAAATGGATGTTCTATTACTGATAAAATATTATTTCCTTTTTTTATAGTTATAATATCAAATAATTTAGCAACATAGTTATCAATTAGTTCTTTATTTGATTTTCCATCGTATGTTGGATAATCAGTTCCATCTGATTTAACAATATTAAAACTCATATATAATTGTGAATGATTAGGATGTAACCAACCATCACCAACATGAATATTAATTTCAGTAACCTTGTTAGGAACACAAAGATTATTTTTTGTTTTATCATTTACTGGAAATGATTGAAATTGATAGCTTTCAATCTTATTCATTTATAAAGAACAAAAATACATCATTTCATTTCCAAAATAACTGTTACTTGTGCACCATTAAAATCAATTAAATTATCATTGTCATCAGTTATAGTTACTTTTAAATCTTGTATTTTATCATGAATAGGAACAAATAATGGATGAGATGGTTCATATATTATTGGTGCACCAAATTCAACATTTGGTTTAAAAGAAGCAATAATATTAGTTTCTCTATGAAAATGATCATTATGCTTTATATACATACCATCAGCTAAATTAAAATTAATATTGATTAATTCAAATGGTATAATTTTAGGTACATCATTAGCAACAGTTCTTTGTTTTGGATTAATTGTTTGATTACTAAAACCTAACAGAGGTGCTATATTATCTTCTTTTTGTATATCCATATATATTTTTTTATCACTCTCAATAACAACCCTATTTAAAATTTCATCTGCTTTAATATTTATATTAGGGTTTTTTGCATGAATAAATTTTTCTATATTTTTTAAATTATATTGACCAATAGGAAATACAATTGTTTCATTATCACAATATAATTTATTATTTTTAGATGTTATATTAGGTGTTAAAAATGTTGTGTAAAATCCAACTAATGCAACATGTTTATATTCATTTCTAATAGGTACATTTAGTCTTTTTTTAAGTACTGATGAATTACCACTTAATTGAAATATTCTACTCATTTATTAGTAATTAAATGAACAAAATAGATTGGGAACCAAAAATAAGATTAAAAGAAAAGAAAATAATTAAAAAACATGGTAAACTATTACCTAATTCAATTAGATGTGGTATTATTGGACCAAGTGGATGTGGTAAAACAACATTAATGATAGATAACTATTTATTAGCACCAGGATGGTTAAATTGGAATAAAATAAACCATGTGTATATTTATTCTAAAAGTTTAGATCAATCGAAATATCAACAGCTAATTAAAAAATGTAATGAAATTGAAGATATCATAGGTCATTCATTAGCCACATTTATTAGTAACAATGATGATATTGTATCATTAGATGAATGTGATGATAATTCAGTTGTAATATTTGATGATTTTATATTAGAAAATCAAAATACTGTTCGTGATTATTTTACTAGAGGAAGACATAAAGGAATAGATTGTTTTTATTTAGCACAAACATATTCAAAAATACCTAAACAATTAGTTAGAGATAATCTCAATTTCTTAAATGTATTCAGACAAGATGACACAAATCTAAACCATATTTATCATGAATTTGTTGGTGGTGATTTAAAATTTAATGATTTTAAAGAATTATGTTCTAATTGTTGGAATGATGAATTCGGTTTTATAACAATAGATATAACAAGAAAATCTAATGACGGAAAATATAGAAACAAAATTAAATCATTTATCAACACAAACACAAAACACAAACAGAAACATAAACACAAACATAAACACAAAACACAAACAGAAACATAAACACAAACATAAACACAAAACACAAACAGAAACATAAACACAAACATAAACACAAAACACAAACAGAAACATAAACACAAACATAAACACAAAACACAAACACTTTTTTCTGTTATATAAATGTTTACAAAATATGATCCAGCTGTAATAAAACAAGCTAAACGAAATAGAAAGAAAGTAGATGAATTACATCAAAAATTTAAACTATGGAAAAAACAACCACATACAGAATATGAAAAATATAAAAAAGAAGATCAACCTGTTATTGATGCAATTAAAGAAGTAAAACAAGAAATTGGTGGGTTTGGTGATAATGTAATAAAAGCTATTGAAGAAAATAGAAAAGTTGAAAAACAACTAATACCATATCATGATTTATTTCCAATTCCATCTACACCAACTGAATCATCATTTGAAAAAAGGCTATTTCATAATGAATCATCATCTGTAGATACACCAATAAACAGAAAGAAATGAGAAGAAATAGAACAAAAAGAAAAAGATAAAATGATTAAAAAAGGTCAGTTATCAGATTCACCAAATATAGTACATATTGGACCAAATTTAAAGAAATATCTTATGAATGTTAAAGATAATACTTTTGGTATTAGGCCTGAAAATAATGATTATTTTATTGGAAATACAAAGATTACATTTGATTATGATGATATAATTATTAATGATAAAAAATATATTGGTACAGATGGCTTATTACAATTATTAACTCAAAAAGAATTGAATAATACTGATTATACTGAAGATGATTTAAATAACTATAAAGAAATAGCAATTAACACAAATCTGATATATGATAAATATGATGCTAATAGTAATAAAGTAAAATCCAGTAGAGGTTATAAATGGATGAATATATTAGGACCAATGTGGAATGATATAAAAAATAATAAAAAAACAGGTACTGGATTTATTAAAAAATATAATAATAAACCAATTGAATATATATGGATGAATGATGTTAGACAACTAATTGATAGATTAATGGTTATTCATGGTGAAGAAATGGCTGGTAATAATAATTATTACAATGAAAAAGTAGGAATAACTAAAATGTTAACAAATAAATTTAATGATTTTATAATTAATGATCCAAAAGGTATTCCATATTTAATTAGGTTTTTGAATAATATACCACATACATTCTGGAAATCAGAAAAATATGGTAAAGGATTGATTAATACATTAATTAATAAATTACCATTTGAAATGCATCTACCTGGTTATAATTATTGTGGACCAGGTACAAAATTAGATGAAAGGTTATCTAGAGGTGATAAAGGTATAAATCCATTAGATGAAGCATGTAAACAACATGATATTTCATATAGAGATAATAAAGACATAGAAAAGAGACATATAGCTGATAAAATATTACAAAATGTAACAATAGAAAGAATGTATAGTTCAGATGCATCATTAGGTGAAAAATTAGCTTCTACTGCTGTTAGAGGCATAATGTATGGTAAAAGAAAATTAGGTATGGGTATTGATGTTGATGATAATGGATTTGGTTTGTAACATTTTTATTGTATATAAATGAATAACTTTATCATTGATTATAAAACACTACCTAATGGTAGAATTAAAGCTAAAGGTATTAAAATTAAACTAAATAATGATCAATTATATGCTATTGATAAATTTTTAACTGATGCACAAAAAAGAAAAAGAGATAAGAAAATTGGTGGTAATTTACTTATTACTCTAGGTATTCCAGTTGTGAAAAAGATTATTGAATATCTAACAAAAAAGAAACAAGGATCTGGTTTAAATGAACATGAAGGTGGATTTTTACCATTATTATTGGCTGCATTGCCATATTTAACTGCTATTGGTACAATAGCCGGTGGAACAGCTACTGTAGCAAATGCAATAATATGCAATAATAAATAAAAATAAAGGTGATAAAGAATTAGCTGAATTAAAGAGGCATAATATGGAAATGGAGAAAAAAGGTACAGGGTTAAAAAAACGATGCAAAAAATAATGAAAATGTATCCAAAAGCATTGAGTAATTTTGATTTAGAAAAAATAGCTAAAAAACTAAAAATTAAACATTTTAAAGGTGTTTTTATGATAGATGAATTATCTAATAAACCTAAAAATAATGAATGTGGAATAGTAAATTTAGACACATCTAATCATATTGGTACACATTGGATAAGTTATTATAAAAACAATGTATTTGATTCATTTGGTGGTAATATACCATATCAACTAGTTAATTATTTAGGATCAAATAATTTATATTATAATGCATTGAGAATACAAAATTATGATGAAATAATATGTGGCCATTTATGTATATTTGTGTTAAAATTATTATCAGATGGTTATAAATTCAGTGACATTTTAAATCTAATAAATGGACATTTTTGGAAATAAAATTACTAAAGATGATCTTTCTGATATACTTATAGATTTAGATAAATTTAGAAATAAATTTAAAAGAATAAATAACATTTTTAAAACATCTAAAAATTATATTGATTTTAATGATAAAAGAATAGTGAATGTAAATGATCCAATTGATGGAAAAGATGTTGTTAACAAAAAATATTTAGAAAATGAATGTGTTACAAAACCTGAGTATATAAGTATTCTAACACAATTTAGTAACTATGTTAATATATCACAGTTGAATGATGCAATTAATAATCTAAAAAAAGAATATGATGATTCGAAAATAAATCATAATATTGTAAATGAATTTAATGAAATGTTAAGTGAATTAGAAAATGATATTGAGAAAATAGAGAACAAGGTATATGATAAACAAACAATTGAATTTTCATTCTTAACTGGTGATGAACTACAAGTGTATAATTTCGAATATGATTTTACACTTAGAAAAATAATTATTATTGGTAAGAATATAAACAAAGAATTGAAATTTGATGACTTTAATATTATGGTAAGTGTAGCTGATAAACTATATGAAGTAAATAATGGTAATCAATCAATAATTGTACACAAATCAAATTTTCTAACTGTAACATTAAAATTTTTAGCTATATAAATGAATGATCATATATATTGCTTAAAGTGTAAAACATTTACTGAAACACATAATTTACATAGATCAATAACTAAAAATGGTCGTAATAGATTAGAAGGTATATGTGCCATATGTAAATCTAAAAAAAGTAAATTTGTTAAAAAAATTTAATTGTAACAAAAGAAGGTATTATAAATGAATTACATAAACCAGTTAGACGAAATTTTATTAGAAGAAAAATAATAACATATGGAATAGATGATTTATGGCAGGCTGATTTAGTTGAAATGGATTCAGGTAATTTAAAAGGTATTTCTAAAGTAAATAAAGGCTATAAATATATATTAACTGTTATAGATGTATATTCTAAATATGCATGGGCTATTCCAGTTAATGATAAATCAAGTGATAATGTAGCAAATGCATTTAAGTCTATATTAAAAGATAGGAAACCAATTAATTTACAAACTGATAATGGAAAAGAATTTTATAATAAAATATTTAATGACTTAATGGAAAAAAATAATATTAATCATTATTCTACATTTACTGAAATTAAAGCATCAGTTGTAGAACGATTTAATAGAACATTAAAAGAAAATATGTGGAAACAATTTAATATTCAAGGTAACTATAAATGGTTTGATATATTACCAAAATTAGTAAATGACTATAATAATACTAAACATAGTACTATAAAAATGAGTCCTATAGATGTTAATGATAAAAATTATAAACCATCTGCTACTGTAATATATCCATATAAAGCTAAATATTCTATTGGTGATCAAGTTAGAATAAGTAAATTAAAAGGAATATTTGAAAAAAGGATATACTGCTAATTGGTCAACAGAATTATTTGAAATTGAAGATGTTATATATTCAGATCCAATTACCTATAAATTAAAAGATATAAAAGGTAATTTTTATGAACATGAACTACTAAAAACAAAATATCCTAATGTATATCTAGTTGAAAAAGTATTAAGAAAAAAGGTGATAAAGTATATGTAAAATGGTTAGGATTTGATAATTCACATAATAGTTGGGTTAGTAAAAATAAAATTATTTTATAGATGGTCATATTGATTGATTTAAACCATATTTATTAATATAAATTGTATGTTAGACCCAACAAAATGGAGGGTCTTATTATTTTTCTTATATATAAATGGCTAACCTAATAAAATTAGCTATATCATTTTTTCTGTCAGTATGTTATCCTGATGATGATGTATCTGTATTCATAAATCAACTAACTGATGATAGTTTGAATTATCTTTTCGATCTAAATGGTGATGAAGTATGTATTGTTTATGAATATTTTAAGAAACAGAATACATTTTAGTATAAATAAATGAGGTTGATAGATATCATATCTAAACTTGAAGAATATAACATAGATTTCTATTTACATAATAATCTTAGAATTGGTTATATAAAACATGAAAAAAGGTTGTATACAACTTATAGAATCATTATTTATAATTATGATGAAAAGGTATTTCTAAATTTTAAACAATTAATTACATCATCTGATTGGGATTTTTCTTCAACTATAGATAACCATATTATTGATTTATATTTCAATGATGATAATGAATATATAAAGATTGAATTTTTTAAGTGTACATAAATGAAAACAATAATATTCTTAATGTTGTTTAAAATTATATATGCCAATGATAAGAGTAAAGCAATAAAATATTTAAGTGATTATGAATATTTAGATATTACAAATGTTAATGATAATACTCATGTTAGTGATGATACATTTAGAGAAGCATTAATGTTATTTCAATTAACATATAATTTAGAAATAAATGGCGAATTAAATGATGATACTATAAATTTAATGAATAAGCCTAGATGTGGTGTAAAAGATGAATTTGGTAGCTATAGTACTAGTATATATAAATGGAATAAGAAACATATTAAATGGCATTATAAAGGTGCTACTAAAAAAGTATTACAATTAACTGATGCAGCATTTAAAATATGGCAAGATAAAATAGATATTCAGTTTAAACATGATAGCAATAATCCTGATATCTTAATTACAAATAAAAGACGTAAACATAAATTTGAAATTGATAAAAATATTCAATGTTCAAAGGATTTAGATGGTAAAGGTAATGTGTTAGGTCATGCATTTTTTCCAGATATGAATAATAATCCTGTAGAAATACATATGGATGATGATGAAATATGGTATTTAGAGATGAATACTAATACACCAAAAGGACAAACAAATCTATTTGAAGTATTAATACATGAGATTGGTCATTCATTAGGTCTACGACATTCAGATGATTATGGTTCAATAATGTATGCATACTATAATGGATCGCATTTAGAATTATCTCAAGATGATATTGATGCTATTCAAAGTTTATATGGTAAACAATGAACACAACCAACACAATTACCAATTAAACCAATTTCACCACCTTTACAATCAGAACCTATATCATTATGTCAAACTAAACATATTGATCATATATTATTTATGAATGGGATTTTATATGTTTTTTATCAGAAATGGGTGTGGATAATTCAAAATACAATACCAAAATCACAATTAATAACTGATTGGTTAACATTTTTACCAAATGATGTAAACCATATAGATGGTATATATCAGAGGCCTAGTGGTGAACTTGTTATATTTTTCAATAATATGATATATATGATACATTTACATACATTACAATTGATATCAGGATATCCAAAACCACTATCTAGTATAGGTTTACGCAATAATTTCAAATTAAATGGTATAGTGAACACTTATTCTGGTAGAACATTTATTTTCTTTAATGACTTTTTCTATGCTGAAATAGATGAATGTAATTTTAAATATAAAGTACGTGGTATTATAAGTAGAGAATATTCTGGATTACCAACTGGTATAAATTCAGTATTTAGGTACATTAATGGTATGTTGTACTTTTTTAGAGATGATGCTTTTTACGAATATAATGAATTCACCAAAAAAGTAGTAAAGTATGGTATATTTGATTTATCACTATTTGGTATAGATTGTATTAAATCATCTTCGTTAATATCAGAACTAATAATTGTACTAAACAATACAATCCAACAATTAAAACATTTTTCTTCTATATAAATGGAACTATTAACTAGACTTAATAGTGTTAATAAAAATACACCATTGGTGAAATTATGTGACATTGAAGTGGATAAAGTGTATCATATTACAAATGTAGAAATCAAAAATACTAAATTAGGTTTTAAAACATTTATTGAACTTGATAATGAATTTAACATAATACTACCAGATAGATATGCAAAAATGATTGGTTGGGATGATTGTACAACTATAATTGGTTGTAATATTGTATATAAAGGAATGATTGACAGATCAGATAAAAAAGTACATGTAATTGAATTTTTACCAAATTGAGTTTTTTATACCTAATAAATGGACAGCATCAAAAAGTGCAGTCGATGTAAAAATCTAAAAAACATTAATGAATTTTATCTTGACAAATATAGAAAAGATGGTCATCGTAGTGTATGCAACCTATGTGCTATATTTTATACTAGACAGTATATAGAAAATAATAAAGATAAGATATATGAAATAGTAACATGTGAATGTGGTAGAAATTTATGTAGATGTTATCTTAAAAGGCATGAAAAATCATTAATTCATAAAAAACTCATGGACATTAAAAATACTCAATAATAATTTTATACATAAATAGTTGTGAATATATATATCTATTAATAATAATTATATACAGAAATAATTCTGAATATATTTTTATTAATAATAATTATATACATAAATAGTTCTGAATATATATAGCTATTAATAATAATTATATACATAAATAAATCTGAATATATGTAGATAATTATAAATAGTTCTGGAATTAATTTAATATATAGCTACTAGAAATACAGAATAATAATAATATACATAAATAGTTGTGAAAACAACTGAATATAGAGACACTAAAAATATTGAATAATAATTGTATACATAAATAGTTCTGAATATATATAACTATTAATAATAATTATATACATAAATAGTTGTGAAAATAACTGAATAGCAATTATATATATAGCTACTAAAATACTAAATTATAATTATATACATAAATAAATCTGAATATATATAACTACTAAAAATACTTAACAATAATTATATACATAAATAGTTCTGAAATATATAACTATTAATAATAATTATATACATAAATAGTTGTGAAAATAACTGAATAGCAATTATATATATAACTACTAAAATACTAAATTATAATTATATACATAAATAAATCTGAATATATATAACTACTAAAAATACTTAATAATAATTATATACATAAATAGTTCTGAATATATATAGCTATTAATAATATTTGTGAAAATACAGCTACTAAAAATACTTAATAATAATTATATACATAAATAGACAACAAATACAGACAACAAAAATAATAGTTTTCTTCCTTAATAAATGGAGTCAATTAAAGTTAATGAACTTAGAGCAATAGCTAAAAGCATAAAGATTAAAGGTTACTCTAAAATGCGTAAAAGTGAATTAATGGATTTATTATTTCCACATACAATTGATATTGCTAAGGAATCTAATAAAAGAAAAAGAACACTTAAAAATGTATCTATTGCTAATATAGAAGATAAAGATCCATCAACAATGAATATTAGTGAACTTAGAACTATAGCTAAACATTTAAATATAAGTGGATATTCTAAATTATGTAAAAGTGATTTGTTACAGTTGATTCAAAATACTCAAACACAATTTCCATTTGCTACAGATATATTTGATCAACCTAAAGAAAGAAAATCACACAAATATCATTCAATTGAAAAAGCATTCCAAAATAGGCTACAAACATACAACATTGAAAACAATATTGAAATCAAAGACCCACAACATATTATGACATCAGCTAAACCTATTATACATAAATTAATAAAAGATAATCTTAAAATATACAATGGATTAAAAGTGAATTTAATATTGTATTGTGAATTCAAATTGAATACTACAAATGAAATAAAAGAATTTAGATTCTCAACATACAACTATACAATTACAAATGATCGAGATGTAACTAAATTTTATACAAATGGTAAACGTGAAATGTTAAAACGTATGTATGATTTTCAAGATAGAGGATCAGGATGGATGTTAAATAGAATAATTGGATTACAATTAGGCATTAACAAATATACACCATTACGTGGTTCATCTTATATGGAATTACCACTTAAAATACGAAGTAAGAAAGCATGTGTAAATGTTAAAAATAATGATCAAAAATGTTTTCTATGGTCTATAGCATCAGCATTATATCCAGTTGATCGTAATCCTGATCGAACTAGTAATTATAAAGACTATATTGATGAATTAGAAGCTAAAATTGGTTCAATAGAATATCCAGTTAAAATTGATAATATACCTAAATATGCAAATAAACTCAATATATCGATTAATGTATATGCATACAATGAAAAATATGAAATATATCCATTAAAGACAGCTAACGATGAAAAACCAAAACATGTTGATTTATTATACATGAAAAATAATAATGAATCACATTATTGTTGGATTAAACAATTATCACGTTTAGTTAGATGTCAGAAAACAATGCATCATGGTAAAATTCTTCTATGTAAAATGTGCCTACAACACTTTAATTCAGAAGATAAATTAAATATACATAAAATCGATTGTTCAAAACATGAATCATCTAAAATTATTGTACCTCAAAGAGGTGAATATATAACATTCAAAAACTATAATCATACAATGTATGTTCCATTTGTTATATATGCTGATTTTGAAAGCTTATTATTGAAAATGGATAAATGTACACCAAACCAAAATAAATCATACACACTGAAATATCAAAAACATGAACCATCCGGATTTTGTTACTATGTGAAATATATACATGGTCATTATAAAGATCCAGTTGTTTATAGAGGACAAAATGCAGCTAAAACATTCATAGAAATGATAAAAAATGAAGTTGATGAAATTGGTGAAATATATTCACAAATTGAACCAATGAATAAGTTAACAGATGAACAAATAAAAATACATAATGAATCTAATAATTGTACATTATGTAAATCAGTATATACATCAGATAATAAAAAAGTACATCATCATGATCATTTAACTGGTAATTATATAGCACCATTGTGTAATGAATGTATTCTTAAACTTCAACAACCAACATTTGTACCAATATTCTTACACAATCTAACTGGTTATGATTCACATTTATTTATTAAAGAACTTGGTTATGATAATAAAGATATTGATTTGATACCGAATAATGAAGAAAAATATATTAGTTTTGGTAAACAAACAAATAAGTTAAAAATGAGGTTTATTGATACATTTAGATTTATGGCATCTTCATTAGATAAACTATCATCTAATTTATCAAAAGATAAAATGCTTAATATTAAACAATTCTTTAATGATGATGAAATTGATTTAGTTATTAGAAAAGGTGTGTACCCATATGATTATATGGATGATTGGAATAAATTTAATGAAACACAATTACCATCTAAAAATGAATTCTATAATAAACTAAATGAATGTAATATAACTAATGATGATTATAAACATGCACAATTAGTGTGGAATAAATTCAATATTAAAAATCTAGGTGAATATCATGATTTATATCTAAAAACAGATGTGTTATTATTAGCTGATGTATTTGAAAACTTTAGAGATACATGTATGAAATCATATGATTTAGATCCAGCATGGTATTATACAGCACCTGGTTTATCATGGGATGCAATGTTAAAAATGACTAATCAACCATTAGAATTATTACATGATTATGATATGATTTTAATGGTTGAAAATGGAATAAGAGGTGGTATATCACAATGTTGTAAAAGATATGTTAAAGCAAATAATAAATATCTAAATGATTATGATAAAAATAAAGAATCAAATTATCTAATGTATTTAGATGCTAATAATCTATATGGTTATGCCATGTCACAATATCTACCTTATGGTGGTTTTGAATGGTTAAATTATCCTGAATTTTATATAAACTATTGGAATAAATTTATAATGAATATGAAAGATGATTCTGATACTGGGTATATATTAGAAGTAGATTTAGAATATCCAATTGAATTACATGATAAACATAAAGATGTACCATTAGCACCAGAAAACATGGGTAAACTATTAACTACATTATATGATAAAACAAAATATGTTGTACACTATAGAAATTTAAAACAATATCTATCATTAGGAATGAAATTAAAAAAGATACATCGTGTTTTAAAATTTAATCAAAGTGATTGGTTGAACAAATATATTGCTTTTAATACAAAAATGAGGAAAAAAGCAAAAAATGAATTTGAAAAAGATTTCTATAAACTAATGAATAATAGTGTGTTAGGAAAAACAATGGAAAATATACGTAACAGAGTTAACATAAAATTAGTATCAGATGGTAGAAAATGTGATAAATTAATAGCTAAACCTAATTTTAAACATAGAACAATATTTAATGAAAATCTAGTAGCTATTCATATGAATAAAACTGAAATTAAATTTAATAAACCAATTTATATTGGTATGAGTATATTAGATTTATCAAAAGAATTAATGTATAATTTCCATTACAATGTAATGAAACCTAAATATGATACAAATATTGAATTATGTTATCAAGATACAGATAGTTATATATACAATATAAAAACAGATGACTTTTATGAAGATATGAAAAATATGATTGAACATTTTGATACAAGTGATTATGCAACAAATAATGTGTACAATATACCACAAATGAACAAAAAGGTATTAGGAAAAATGAAAGATGAATGTAATGGTAAAATTATGAAAGAATTTATTGGATTAAGATCTAAAATGTATCCATATAAAGTAAATGAAAAAGAAACTAAAAAATCTAAAGGTGTTAAGAAATGTGTTGTAAATAATAGAATAACATTCGATGACTATAAAGATTGTTTATTCAATAAGAATGAACAATATAGAACTATGAGTTTAATTAGAACCATTAAACATGAAATATATGCAGTTGAACTAAATAAGATAGCATTAAGTCCACATGATGATAAAAGACATATTATGGGTGATGGAATAAATACATTACCACTTGGACATTATAGTATATCGTAGATATTGTATATTATAGATATTGTATATATTTTTATATTGTATATATTTTATATTTGTTTATTGTACATATCACATATAGGATATATTGTTATAGATATTATTCATTAATATATTGTATGTATATTAAAATAGTATATGTTGTATTGTATATATTCTTTCATTGTATATATTTGTGTTAGAGGACTATAACTTATTTGGGGCACTTTTTGGCATTTCCCTATTTTCAGATGTAGTTAACGTCAAAAAATGATCAAAAAGTCGATTTTGATATAAAATGACCTTAAAATAGCATAAAAATTGGTAAAAAGTGGTCGATTTCGATAGTTGTGCTAGAATGCCCATTTGCTATCTACTAAGGTACGTATACAGACTGTTTGAAGCATTGCTCCCCCTGGACGTAAGTCGGCATTGTGCCTACTGTATTCAATCTCGATGCAATTTCTGTGTTTCATCGTCAATATGAAGCTCCAAGGGTTACAGTAAACTCCCAGTGGTGCGTCGCAGTCTAATACTGGCGTCTCAGGAAAGGTACGTATACAGACTGTTTGAAGCATTGCTCCCCCTGGACGTAAGTCGGCATTGTGCCTACTATATTCAATCCCGATGCAATTTCTGTGTTTCATCGTCAATATGAAGCTCCAAGGGTTACAGTAAACACCCAGTGGTGCGTCGCAATCTAATACTGACCTCACAGTAACGGCACGTATACAGACTGTTTGAAGCATTGCTCCCCCTGGACGTAAGTCGGCATTGTGCCTACTATATTCAATCCCGATGCAATTTCCGTGTTTCAACGTCAATATGAAGCTCCAAGGGTTACAGTAAACACCCAGTGGTGCGTCGCAATCTAATACTGGCCTCTCAGTAACGGCACATATACAGACTGTTTGAAGCATTACACCCCCTGGACGTAAGTCGGCATTGTGCCTACTACATTCAATCCCGATGCAATTTCTGTGTTTCATCGTCAATATGAAGCTCCAAGGGTTACAGTAAACACCCAGTGGTGCGTCGCAATCTAATACTGGCAACTCTGTAACGGCACGTATACAGACTGTTTAAAGCATTGCTCCCCCTGGACGTAAGTCGGCATTGTGCCTACTATATTCAATCCCGATGCAATTTCTGTGTTTCATCGTCAATATGAAGCTCCAAGGGTTACAGTAAACACCCAGTGGTGCATCGCAATCTAATACTGGCCTCTCTGTAACGGCACGTATACAGACTGTTTGAAGCATTGCTACCCAAGGACGTAAGTCGGCTTTGTGCCTACTATATTCAATCCCGACGCAATTTCTGTGTTTCATCGTCAATATGAAGATCCAAAGGTGGCAGTAAACACCCAATGATGCGTCGCAATCTAATACTGGCCTCTCAGGAAAGGCACGTATACAGACTGTTTGAAGCAATACTCCCCCTGGACGTAAGTCGGCATTGTGCCTACTATATTCAATCCCGATGCAATTTCTGTGTTTCATCGTCAATATGAAGCTCCAGGGGTTACAGTAAACACCCAGTGGTGCGTCGCAATCTAATACTGGAATCTCAGGAAAGGCACATATACAACTATATGAAGCATTGCTCCCCCTGGACGTAAGTCGGCATTGTACCTACTATATTCAATCCCGATGATATTTCTGTGTTTCATCGACAATATGAAGCTCCAAGGGTTACGGTAAACTCCCAGTGGTGCATCGCAATCTAATACTGGCCTCTCAGTAACGGTACATATACAGACTGTTTGAAGCATTACTCCCCCTGGACGTATGTCGTCATTGTGCTACTATATTCAATCCCGATGCAATTTCTTTGTTTCATCGTCAATATGAAGATCCAAAGGTGGCAGTAAACACCCAGTGATGCGTCGCAATCTAATACTGGCCTCTCAGGAAAGGCACGTATACAGACTGTTTAAAGCAATACTCCCCCTGGACGTAAGTCGGCATTGTGCCTACTATATTCAATCCCGATGCAATTTCTGTGTTTCATCGTCAATATGAAGCTCCAGGGGTTACAGTAAACACCCAGTGGTGCGTCGCAATCTAATACTGGAATCTCAGGAAAAGCACGTATACAACTGTATGAAGCATTGCTCCCCCTGGACGTAAGTCGGCATTGTGCCTACTATATTCAATCTTGATGCAATTTCTGTGTTTCATCGTCAGTATGAAGCTCCAGGGGTTACAGTAAACACCCAGTGGTGCGTCGCAATCTAATACTGGCCTCTCAGTAACGGCACATATACCGACTGTTTGAAGCATTACTCCCCCTGGACGTAAGTCGGCATTGTGCCTACTATATTCAATCCCGATGCAATTTCTGTGTTTCATCGTCAATATGAAGCTCCAAGGTTTACAGTAAACACCCAGTGGTGCGTCGCAATCTAATACTGGCCTCTCTGTAACGGCACGTATACAGACTGTTTGAAGCATTGCTCCCCCAGGACGTAAGTCTGCATTGTGAATAGTATATTGAATCCCAATGCAATTTCTGTGTTTCATCGTCAATATGAAGCTCCAAAGGTGGCAGTAAACACCCAGTGATGCGTCGCAATCTAATACTGGCCTCTCAGGAAAGGCACGTATACAGACTGTTTGAAGCATTACTCCCGCTGGACGTAAGTCGGCATTGTGCCTACTATATTCAATCCCGATGCAATTTCTGTGTTTCATCGTCAATATGAAGCTCCAGGGGTTACAGTAAACACCTAGTGGTGCGGCGCAATCTAATACTGGAATCTCAGGAGAGGCACCTATACAACTGTATTACGCATTGATCCTCTGGACGTAAGTTTGCATTGTGCCTAATATATTCAATCCCGATGCAATTTCTGTGCTTCATCGTCAATATGAAGCTCCAAGGGTTACAGTAAACTCCCAGTGGTGCGTCGCAATCTAATACTGGCCTCTCAGTAACGGCACATATACAGACTGTTTGAAGCATTCCTCCCCCTGTACGTAAGTCGGACTTCTGCCTACTATATTCAATCCCGATGCAATTTCTGTGTTTCATAGTCAATATGAAGCTCCAAGGGTTACAGTAAACTCCCAGTGGTGCTTCGCAATCTAATACTGGCCTCTCAGTAACGGCACATATACAGACTGTTTGATGCATTGCTCCCCATGGACGTAAGTCGGCTTTGTGCCTACTATATTCAATCCCGATGCAATTTCTTTGTTTCATCGTCAATATGAAGCTCCAAGGGTTACAGTAAACTCCCAGTGGTGCGTCGCAGTCTAATACTGGCCTCTCAGGAAATGCACGCATACAGTATGTTTGAAGCATTGCTCCCCCTGGACGTAAGTCGGCATTGTGCCTACTATATTCAATCCCGATGCAATTTCTGTGTTTCGTAGTCAATATGAAGCTCCAAGGGTTACAGTAAACACCCAGTGGCGCATCGCAATCTACCACTGGCCTCTCAGGGAAGGCACGTATACAGACTGTTTGATGCATAGCTCCCCCTGAACGAAAGTCGGCATTGATCTTCCTATATTCAATCCCGATGCAATTCCTGTGTTTCATCGACAATATGAAGCTCCAAGGGTTACAGTAAATTCCCACTGATGCGTCGCAGTCTAATACTGGCCTCTCAGGAAAGGCACGTATACAGACTGTTTGAAGCATTCCTCCCCCTGTACGTAAGTCGATCTACTGCCTACTATATTCAATCCCGATGCAATTTCTGTGTTTCATAGTCAATATGAAGCTCCAAGGGTTACAGTAAACTCCCAATGGTGCGTCGCAATCTAATACTGGCCTCTCAGTAACAGGACATATTCAGACTGTTGGAAGCATTACTCCCCCTTGACGTAAGTCGGCATTGTGCCTACTATATTCAATCCCGATGCAATTTCTTTGTTTCATTGTCAATATGAAGCTCCAAGGGTTACAGTAAACTCCCAGTGGTGCGACGCAGTCTAATACTGGCCTCTCAGGAAAGGCACGTATACAGACTGTTTGAAGCATTGCTCCCCGTGGACGTAAGTCGGTATTGTGCCTACTATATTCAATCCCGATGCAATTTCTGTGGTTCATAGCCAATATGAAGCTCCAAGGGTTACAGTAAACACCCAGTGGTGCGTCGCAATCTAATACTGGCCTCTCAGGAAAGGCATGTATACAGACTGTTTGAAGCATAGCTCCCCCTGAACGAAAGTCGGCATTGTGCTTCCTATATTCAATCCCGATGCAATTTCTGTGTTTCATCGTCAATATGAAGCTCCAAGGGTTATAGTAAATTCCCAGTGGTGCGTCGCAGTCTAATACTGGCCTCTCATTAAAGGCACGTATACAGACTGTTTGAAGCATTCCTCCCCCTGTACGTAAGTCGATCTTCTGCCTACTATATTCTATCCCGATGCAATTTCTGTGTTTCATCGTCAATATGAAGCTCCAAGGGTTACAGTAAACACCCAGTGGTGCGTCGCAATCTAATACTGGCCTCTCAGGAAAGTCACGTATACAGACTGTTTGAAGCATTGCTCCCCCTGAACAAAAGTCGGCATTGTGCCAACTATATTCAATCCCGATGCAATTTCTGTGTTTCATCGTCAATATGGAGCTCCAAGGGTTACAGTAAACAGCCAGTGCTGCGTCGCATTCTAATACTGGCCTCTCAGGAAAGGCACGTATACAGACTGTTTGAAGCATTGCTCCCCCTGGACGTAAGTTGGCATTGTACCTACTATATTCAATCCCGATGAAATTTCTGTGTTTCATCGTCAATATGAAGCTCCAAGGGTTACAGTAAACTCCCAGTGGTGCGTCGCAATCTAATACTGGCCTCTCAGGAAAGGTACGTATACAGACTGTTTGAAGCAATGCTCCCCCTGGACGTAAGTCGGCATTGTGCCTACTGTATACAATCTCGATGCAATTTCTGTGTTTCATCGTCAATATGAAGCTCCAAGGTTTACAGTAAACTCCCAGTGGTGCGTCGCAGTCTAATACTGGCCTCTCAGGAAAGGTACGTATACAGACTGTTTGAAGCATTGCTCCCCCTGGACGTAAGTCGGCATTGTGCCTACTATATTCAATCCCGATGCAATATCTGTGTTTCAACGTCAATATGAACCTCCAAGGGTTACAGTAAACACCCAGTGGTGCGTCGCAATCTAATACTGGCCTCTCAGTAACGGCACATATACAGACTGTTTGAAGCATTACTCCCCCTGGACGTAAGTCGGCATTGTGCCTACTACATTCAATGCCGATGCAATTTCTGTGTTTCATCGTCAATATGAACCTCCAAGGGTTACAGTAAACACCCAGTGGTGCGTCGCAATCTAATACTGGCCTCTCAGGAAAGGTACGTATACAGACTGTTTGAAGCATTGCTCCCCCTGGACGTAAGTCGGCATTGTGCCTACTATATTCAATCCCAATGCAATATCTGTGTTTCATCGTCAACATGAACCTCCAAGGGTTACAGTAAACACCCAGTGGTGCGTCGCAGTCTAATACTGGCCTCTCAGGAAAGGCACGTATACAGACTGTTTGAAGCATTACTCCCCCTGGACGTAAGTCGGCATTGTGCCTACTATATTCAATCCCGATGCAATTTCTGTGTTTCATCGTCAATATGTAGCTCCAGGGGTTACAGTAAACAGCCAGTGGTGCGTCGCAATCTAATACTGGAATCTCAGGAAAGGCACGTATACAATTGTATGAAGCATTGCTCCCCCTGGACGTAAGTAGGCATTGTGCCTACTATATGCAATCCCGATGCAATTTCTGTGTTTCATCGTCAGTATGAAGCTCCAAGGGTTACAGTAAACACCCAGTGGTGCGTCGCAATCTAATACTGGCCTCTCAGGAAAGGCACGTATACAACTGTATCAAGCATTACTCCCCCTGGACGTAAGTCGGCATTGTGCCTACTATATTCAATCCCGATGCAATTTCTGTATTTCATCGTCAATATGAAGCTCCAAGGGTTACAGTAAACACCCAGTGGTGCATCGCAATCTAATACTGGCCTCTCTGTAACGGCACGTATACAGATTGTTTGAAGCATTGCTACACCAGGACGTAAGTCGGCATTGTGCCTACTATATTCAATCCCGATGCAATTTCTGTGTTTCATCGTCAATATGAAGATCCAAAGGTGGCAGTAAACACCCAGTGATGCGTCGCAATCTAATACTGGCCTCTCAGGAAAGGCACGTATACAGACTGTTTGAAGCAATACTCCCCCTGGACGTAAGTCGGCATTGTGCCTACTATATTCAATCCCGATGCAATTTCTGTGTTTCATCGTCAATATGAAGCTCCAGGGGTTACAGTAAACACCCAGTGGTGCGTCGCAATCTAATACTGGAATCTCAGGAAAGGCACATATACAACTGTATGAAGCATGCTCCCCCTGGACGTAAGTCGGCATTGTACCTACTATATTCAATCCCGATGCAATTTCTGTGTTTCATCATCAATATGAAGCTCCTAGGGTTACGGTAAACTCCCAGTGGTGCGACGCAATCTAATACTGGCCTCTCAGTAACGGTACATATAGAGACTGTTTGAAGCATTACTGCCCCTGGACGTAAGTCGGCATTGTGCCTACTATATTCAATCCCGATGTAAATTCTGTGTTTCATCATCAATATGAAGCTCCAAGGGTTACAGTAAACACCCAGTGGTGCATCGCAATCTAATACTGGCCTCTCTGTAACGGCACGTATACAGATTGTTTGAAACATTGCTACACCAGGACGTAAGTCGGCATTGTACCTACTATACTCAATCCCGATGCAATTTCTGTGTTTCATCGTCAATATGAAGCTCCAAGGGTTACAGTAAACTCCCAGTGGTGCGTCGCAGTCTAATAGTGGCCTCTCATGTAAGGCACGTATACAGACTGTTTGAAGCATTGCTCCCCCTGGACGTAAGTCGGCATTGTGCTACTATATTCATTCCCGCTGCAATTTCTTTGTTTCATCGTAAATATGAAGCTCCAAGGGTTACAGTAAACTCCCAGTGGTGCGTCGGAGTCTAATACTGGCCTCTCAGGAAAGGCACGTATACAAACTGTTTGAAGCATTGCTGCCCATGGACGTAAGTCGGCATTGTGCCTACTATAATCAATCCCGATGCAATATCTGTGTTTCATCGTCAATATGAAGATCAATGGGTTACAGTAAACTCCCAGTGATGCGTCGCAATCTAATACTGGTATCTCAGGAAAGGCACGTATACAACTGTATCAAGCATTGCTCCTCCTGGACGGAAGTTTGCATTGTGCCTACTATATTCAATCCCGATGCAATTTCAGTGTTTCATCGTCAATATGAAGCTCCAATGGTTTCAGTAAACTCCCAGTGGTGCGTCGCAATCTAATACTGGCCTCTCAGTAACGGCACATATACAGACTGTTTGAAGCATTCCTCCCCTTGGACTATATTCAATCCCGATGCAATTTCTGTGTTTCATCGTAAATATGAAGCTCCAAGGGTTACAGTAAACACCCAGTGGTGCGTCGCAATCTAATACTGGCCTCTCAGTAACAGCACTTATACAGACTGTTTGAAGCATTACTCACCCTGGACGTAAGTCGGCATTGTGCCTACTATATTCAATCCCGATGCAATTTCTTTGTTTCACCGTCAATATGAAGCTCCAAGGGTTACAGTAAACTCCCAGTGGTGCGTCGCAGTCTAATAGTGGCCTCTCAGGAAAGGCACGTATACAGACTGTTTGAAGCATTGCTCCCCCTGGACGTAAGTCGGCATTGTGCCTACTATACTCAATCCCGATGCAATTTCTGTGTTTCATAGTCAATATGAAGCTCCAAGGGTTACAGTAAACACGCAGTGGTGCGTCGCAATCTAATACTGGCCTCTCAGGAAAGGCACGTATACAGACTGTTTGAAGCATAGCTCCCCCTGAACGAAAGTCGGCATTGTGCTTCCTATATTCAATCCCGATGCAACTTCTGTGTTTCATCGTCAATATGAAGCTCCAAGGGTTACAGTATATTCCCAGTGGTGCTTCGCAGTCTAATACTGGCCTCTAAGGAAAGGCACGTATACAGACTGTTTGAAGCATTCCTCCCCCTGTACGTAAGTCGATCTTCTGCCTACTATATTCAATCCCGAAGCAATTTCTGTGTTTCATCGTCAATATGAAGCTCCAAGGGTTACAGTATACACCCAGTGGTGCGTCGCAATCTAATACTGGCCTCTCAGTAACGGCACATATACAGACTGTTTGAAGCATTACTCCCCCTGGACGTAAGTCAGCATTGTGCCTACTGTATTCAATCTCGATGAAATTTCTGTGTTTCATCGTCAATATGAAGCTCCAAGGGTTACAGTAAACACCCAGTGGTGCGTCGAAATCTAATACTGGCCTCTCAGGAAAGGCAAGTATACAGACTGTTTGAACCATTGCTCCCCCTGGACGTAAGTCGGCCTTCTGCCTACTATATTCAATCCCGATGCAATTTCTGTGTGTCATAGTCAATATAAAGCTCCAAGGGTTACAGTAAACACCCAGTGGTGTGTCGCAATCTAATACTGGCCTCTCAGGAAAGGCACGTATACAGACTGTTTGAAGCATTGCTCCCCCTGGACGTAAGTCGGCCTTCTGCCTACTATATTCAATCCCAATGCAATTTCTGTGTTTCATAGTCAATATGGAGCTCCAAGGGTTACAGTAAACACCCAGTGGTGCATCGCAATCTAATACTGGCCTCTCAGGAAAGGCACGTATACAGACTGTTTGAAGCATTGCTCCCCCTGGACGTAAGTCGGCATTTTGCCTCCTATATTCATTCCCGATGCAATTTCTGTGTTTCATCGTCAATATGAAGCTCCAAGGGTTACAATAAAAACACCCAGTGGTGCGTCGCACTCTAATACTGGCCTCTCAGTAACGGCACATATACAGACTGTTAAAGCATTGCTCCCCCTGGACGTAAGTCGGCCTTCTGCCTACTATATTCAATCCCGATGCAATTTCTGTGTTTCATAGTCAATATGAAGCTCCAAGGGTTACAGTAAAATCCCAGTGGTGCGTCGTAGTCTAATATTGGCCGCTCAGGAATGACACGTATACAGACTGTTTGAAGCATTGCTCCCCCTGGACGTAAGTCGGCATTGTGCCTACAATATTCAATCACGATGCAATTTCTGTGTTTCATCGTCAATATGAAGCTCCAAGGGTTACAGTAAACTCCCAGTGGTTCGTCGCAGTCTAATACTGGCCTCTCATGAAAGGCACGTATACAGACTATTTGAAGCATTGCTCCCCCTGGACGTAAGTCGGCATTGTGCATACTATATTCAATCCCGATGCAATTTCTGTGTTTCATCGTCAATATGAAGCTCCAAGGGTTACAGTAAACTCCCAGTGGTGCGTCGCGGTCTAATACTGGCCTCTTAGGAAAGGCACGTATACAGACTGTTTGAAGCATTCCTCCCCCTGTACGTAAGTCGATCTTCTGCCTACTATATTCAATCCCGATGCAATTTCTGTGTTTCATCGTCAATATGAAGCTCCAAGGGTTACAGTAAGCTCCCAGTAGTGCGTCGCAATCTAATACTGGCCTCTCAGTAACGGCACATATACAGACTGTTTGAAGCATTACTCCCCCTGGACGTAAGTCGATCTTCTGCCTAGTATATTCAATCCCGATGCAATTTCTGTGTTTCATCGTGAATATGAAGCTCCAAGGATTACAGTAAACTCCCAGTGGTGCGTCGCAATCAAATACTGGCTTCTCAGTAATGGCACATATACAGACTCTTTGAAACATTACTCCCCCTGGACGTAAGTCGGCATTGTGCCTACTATATTCAATCCCGATGCAATTTCTGTGTTTCATCGTCAATATGAAGCTCCAAGGGTTACAGTAAACACCCAGTGGTGCGTCGCAATCTAATACTGGCCTCTCTGTAACGGCACGTATACAGACAGTTTGAAGCATTGCTCCCCCTGGACGTAAGTCGGCATTGTGCTTACTATATTCAATTCCGATGCAATTTCTGTGTTTCATCGTCAATATGAAGCTCCAAGGGTTACAGTAAACACCCAGTGGTGCGTCGCAGTCTAATACTGGCCTCTCAGGAAAGGCACGTATACAGACTGTTTGAAGCATTGCTCCCACTGGACGTAAGTTGGCATTGTGCCTGCTATATTCAATCCCGATGCAATTTCTGTGTTTCATCGTCAGTATGAAGCTCCAAGGGTGGCAGTAAACACCCAGTGATACGTCGCAATCGAGTACTGGCCTCTCTGTAACGGCACGTATACAGACTGTTTGAAGCATTACTCCCCCTGGACGTGAGTCGGTATTGTGCCTACTATATTCAATCCCGATGCAAATTTCTGTGTTTCATCGTCAATATGATGCTCCTGGGGTTACAGTAAACACCCAGTGCTGCGTCGCAATCTAATACTGGAATCTCAGGAAAGGCACGTATACAACTGTATGAAGCATTGCTCCCCCTGGACGTAAGTCGGCATTGTGCCTACTATATTCAATCCCGATGCAATTTCTGTGTTTCATCGTCAGTATGAAGCCTCAAGGGTTACAGTAAACATCCAGTGGTGCGTCGCAATCTAATACTGACCTCACAGTAACGGCACGCATACAGACTGTTTGAAGCATTGCTCCCGCTGGACGTATGTCGGCATTGTGCCTACTATATTCAATCCCGATGCAATTTCTGTGTTTCATAGTCAATATGAAGCTCCAAGGGTTACAGTAAACACCCAGTGGTGCGTCGCAATCTAATACTGGAATCTCAGGAAAGGCACGTATACAACTGTATGAAGCATTGTTCCCCCTGGACGTAAGTTTGCATTGTGCCTACTATATTCAATCCCGATGCAATTTCTGTGTTTCATCGTCAATATGAAGCTCCAAGGGTTACAGTAAATTCCCAGTGGTGCGTCGCAATCTAATACTGGCCTCTCAGTAACGGCACATATACAGACTGTTTGATGCATTACTTCCCCTGGACGTAAGTCGGCATTGTGCCCACTATATTTATTCCCGATGCAATTTCTTTGTTTCATCGTCAATATGAAGCTCCAAGGGTTGCAGTAAACTCCCAGTGGTGCGTCGCAGTCTAATACTGGCCTCTCAGGAAAGGCACGTATATAGACTGTTTGAAGCATAGGTCCCCACGAACGAAAGTCGACATTGTGCTTCCTATATTCAATCCCGATGCAATTACTGTGTTTCATCGTCAATATGAAGCTCCAAGGGTTACAGTAAATTCCCAGTGGTGCGTCGCAGTCTAATACTGGCCTCTCAGGAAAGGCACGTATACAGACTGTTTGAAGCATTCCTCCCCCTGTACGTAAGTCGATCTTCTGCCTACTATATTCAAGCCCGATGCAATTTCTGTGTTTCATAGTCGATATGAAGCTCCAAGGGTTACAGTAAACTCCCAGTTGTGCGTCGCAATCTAATACTGGCCTCTCAGTAATGGTACATATACAGACTGTTTGAAGCATTACTCCCCCTGGACGTAAGTCGGCATTGTGCCTACTATATTCAATCCCGATGCAATTTCTTTGTTTCATCGTCAATATGAAGCTCCAAGGGTTACAGTAAACTCCCAGTGGTGCGTCACAGTCTAATACTGGCCATTCAGGAAAGGCACGTATACAGACTGTTTGAAGCAATGCTCCCCCTGGACGTAAGTCGGCATTGTGCCTACTATATTCACTCCCGATGCAATTTCTGTGTTTCATAGCCAATATGAAGCTCCAAGGGTTACAGTAAACACCCAGTGGTGCGTCGCAATCTAATACTGGCCTCTCAGGAAAGGCGCGTATACAGACTGTTTGAAGCATAGCTCCCCCTGAACGAAAGTCGGCATTGTGCTTCCTATATTCAATCCCGATGCAATTTCTGTGTTTCATCGTCAATATGAAGCTCCAAGGGTTACAGTAAACTCCCAGTGGTGCGTCGCAATCTAATACTGGCCTCTCAGTAACGGCACATATACAGATTGTTTGAAGCATTCCTCCCCCTGGACGTTAGTCGGCCTTCTGCCTACTATATTCAATCCCGATGCAATTTCTGTGTTTCATAGTCAATATGAAGCTTCAAGGGTTACAGTAAACTCCCAGTGGTGCGTCGCAGTCTTATACTGGCCACTCAGTAACGGCACATATACCGACTGTTTGAAGCATTACTCCCCCTGGACGTAAGTCGGCATTGTGCCTACTATTTTCAATCCCGATGCAATTTCTGTGTTTCATCGTCAATATGAAGCTCCAGGGGTTACAGTAAACACCCAGTGGTGCGTCGCAATCTAATACTGGAATCTCAAAAAAGGCACGTATACAACTGTATGAAGCATTGCTCCCCCTGGACGTAAGTCGGCATTGTGCCTACTATATTCAATCCCAATGCAATTTCTGTGTTTCATCGTCAGTATGAAGCTCCAAGGGTTACAGTAAACATCCAGTGGTGCGTCGCAATCTAATACTGACCTCACAGTAACTGCACGTATACAGACTGTTTGAAGCATTGCTCCCCCTGGACGTAAGTCGGCATTGTGCCTACTATATTCAATCCCGATGCAATTTCTGTGTTTCATCGTTAATATGAAGCTCCAAGGGTTACAGAAAACACCCAGTGGTGCGTCGCAATCTAATACTGGCCTCTCAGTAACGGCACATATACCGACTGTTTGAAGCATTACTCCCCCTGGACGTAAGTCGGCATTGTGCTACTATATTCAATCCCGATGCAATTTCTTTGTTTCATCGTCAATATGAAGCTCCAAGGGTTACAGTAAACTCCCAGTGGTGCGTCGCAGTCTAATACTGGCCTCTCAGGAAAGGCGCGTATACAGACTGTTTGAAGCATAGCTCCCCCTGAACGAAAGTCGACATTGTGCTTCCTATATTCAATCCCGATGCAATCTCTGTGTTTCATCGTCTATATGAAGCTCCAAGGGTTACAGTAAATTCCCAGTGGTGCGTCGCAATCTAATACTGGCCTCTCAGGAACGGCACGTATACAGACAGTTTGAAGCATTGCTCCCCCTGAACGAAAGTCGGCATTGTGCCTACTATATTCAATCCCGATGCAATTTCTGTGTTTCATCTTCAATATGAAGCTCCAAGGGTTACAGTAAACACCCAGTGGTGCGTCGCAATCTAATACTGGCCTCTCAGGAAAGGCACGTACACAGGCTGTTTGAAGCATTGCTCCCCCTGAACGTAAGTCTGCAATGTGACTACTATATTCAATCCCGATGCAATTTCTGTGTTTCATCGTCAATATGAAGGTCCTAGGGTTACAGTAAACACCCAGTGGTGCGTCGCAATCTAATACTGGCCTCTCAGTAACGGCACGTATACAGACTGTTTGAAGCATTGCTCCCCCTGAACGAAAGTCGGCATTGTGCCTACTATATTAATCCCAATGCAATTTCTGTGTTTCATCATCAAAATGAAGCTCCAAGGGTTACAGTAAACACCCAGTGGTGCGTCGCAATCTAATACAGGCCTATCAGGAAAGCCACGTATACAGACTGTTTGAAGCATTGCTCCCCCTGGACGTAAGTCGGCATTGTACATACTATATTCAATCCCGATGCAATTTCTGTGTTTCATAGCCAATATGAAGCTCCAAGGGTTACAGTAATCTCCCAGTGGTGCGTCGCAATCTAATACTGGCCTCTCAGTAACGGCACATATACAGACTGTTTGAAGCATTACTCCCCCTGTACGTAAGTCGGCATTGTGCTACTATATTCAATCCCGATGCAATTTCTTTGTTTCATCGTCAATATGAAGCTCCAAGGGTTACAGTAAACTCCCAGTGGTGCGTCGCAGTCTAATACTGGCCTCTCAGGAATGGCACGTATACAGACTGTTTGAAGCATTGCTCCCCCTAGACGTAAGTCTGCATTGTGCCTACTATATTCAACCCCGATGCAATTTCTGTGTTTCATCGTAAATATGAAGCTCCAAGTGTTACAGTAAACACCCAGTGGTGCGTCGCAATCTAATACTGGCCTCTCAGTAACGGCACCTATACAGACTGTTTGAAGCATTCCTCCTCCTGTACGTAAGTCGGCCTTCTGCCTACTATATTCAATCCCGATGCAATTTCTGTGTTTCATAGTCAATATAAAGGTCCAAGAGTTACAGTAAACACCGAGTGGTGCGTCGCAATCTAATACTGGCCTCTCAGTATCGGCACATATACAGACTGTTTGAAGCATTCCTCCCCCTGGACGTAAGTCGGCCTTCTGCCTACTATATTCAATCCCGATGCAATTTCTGTGTTTCATCGTCAATATGAAGCTCCAAGGGTTACAGGTAACACTCAGTGGTGCGTCGCAATCTAATACTGGAATCTCAGGAAGGGCAGGTATACAACTGTATGAAGCATTGCTCCCCCTGTACGTAAGTTTGCATTGTGCCTACTATATTCTATCCCGATGCAAATTCTGTGTGTCATCGTCAATATGAATCTCCAAGGGTTACAGTAAACTCCCAGTGCTGCGTCGCAATCAAATACTGGCCTCTCAGTAACGGCACATATACAGACTGTTTGAAGCATTACTCGCCCTGGACGTAAGTCGCCATTGTGCCTACTATACTCAATCCCGATGCAATTTCTTTGTTTCATCGTCAATATGAAGCCCCAAGGGTTACAGTAAACTCCCAGTGGTGCGTCGCAGTCTAATACTGGCCTCTCAGGAGAGGTACGTATACAGACTGATTGAAGCATTGCTCCCCTTGGACGTAAGTCGGCATTGTGCCTACTATATTCAATCCCGATGCAATTTCTGTGTTTCATAGTCAATATGAAGCTCCAAGGGTTACAGTAAACAGCCAGTGGTGCGTCGCAATCTAATACTGGCCCTTCAGTAACGGCACATATACAGACCGTTTGAAGGATTCCTCCCCCGGACGTAAGTCGGCATTGTGCCTACTATATTAATCCCGATGCAATTTCTGTGTTTCATCATCAAAATGAAGCTCCAAGGGTTACAGTAAACACCCAGTGGTGCGTCGCAATCTAATACAGGCCTATCAGGAAAGCCACGTATACAGACTGTTTGAAGCATTGCTCCCCGTGGACGTAAGTCGGCATTGTACATACTATATTCAATGCCGATGCAATTTCTGTGTTTCATCGTCAATATGAAGCTCCAAGGGTTACAGTAAACACCCAGTGGTGCGTCGCAGTCTAATTCTGGAATCTCAGGAAAGGCACGTATAAAACTGTATGAAACATTGCTCCCCCTGGACGTAAGTTTGCATTGTGCCTTTTATATTCAATCCCGATGCAATTTCAGTGTTTCATCGTCAATATGATGCTCCAAGGGTTACAGTAAACTCCCAGTGGTGCGTCGCAATCTAATACTGGCCTCTCAGTAACGGCACATATACAGACTGTTTGAAGCATTCCTCCCCCTGTACGTAAGTCGGACTTCTGCCTACTATATTCATTTCCGATGCAATTTCTGTGTTTCATAGTGAATATGAAGCTCCAAGTGTTGCAGTAAACTCCCAGTGGTGCGTCGCAATCTAATACTGGCCTCTCAGTAACGGCACATATACAGACTGTTTGAAGCATTGCTCCCCCTGGACGTAAGTCGGCATTGTACATACTATATTCAATCCCGATGCAATTTCTGTGTTTCATCGAAAATATGAAGCTCTAAGGGTTACAGTAAACTCCCAGTGGTGCGTCGCTATCTAATACTGGCCTCTCAGTAACGGCACATATACAGACTGTTTGAAGCATTACTCCCCCTGGACGTAAGTCGGCATTGTGCTACTATATTCAATCCCGATGCAATTTCTTTGTTTCATCGTCAATATGAAGCTCCAAGGGTTACAGTAAACTCCCAGTGGTGCGTCGCAGTCTAATACTGGCCTCTCAGGAATGGCACGTATACAGACTGTTTGAAGCATTGCTCCCCCTAGACGTAAGTCTGCATTGTGCCTACAATATTCAATCCCGATGCAATTTCTGTGTTTCATCGTAAATATGAAGCTCCAAGTGTTACAGTAAACACCCAGTGGTGCGTCGCAATCTAATACTGGCCTCTCAGTAACGGCACATATACAGACTGTTTGAAGCATTCCTCCTCCTGTACGTAAGTCGGCCTTCAGCCTACTATATTCAATCCCGATGCAATTTCTGTGTTTCATAGTCAATATAAAGGTTCAAGAGTTACAGTAAACACCGAGTGGTGCGTCGCAATCTAATACTGGCCTCTCAGTATCGGCACATATACAGACTGTTTGAAGCATTCCTCCCCCTGGACGTAAGTCGGCCTTCTGCCTACTATATTCAATCCCGATGCATTTTCTGTGTTTCATCGTCAATATGAAGCTCCAAGGGTTACAGGAAACACTCAGTGGTGCGTCGCAATCTAATACTGGAATCTCAGGAAGGGCAGGTATACAACTGTATGTAGCATTGCTCCCCCTGTACGTAAGTTTGCATTGTGCCTACTATATTCTATCCCGATGCAAATTCTGTGTTTCATCGTCAATATGAAGCTCCAAGGGTTACAGTAAACTCCCAGTGCTGCGTCGCAATCAAATACTGGCCTCTCAGTAACGGCACATATACAGACTGTTTGAAGCATTCTTCCCCCTATACGTAAGTCGGCCTTCTGCCTGCTATATTCAATCCCGATGCAATGTCTATGTTTCATAGTCAATATGAATCTCCAAGGGTTACAGTAAACTCCCAGTGGTGCGTCGCAATCTAATACTGGCCTCTCAGTAACGGCACATATACAGACTGTTTGAGGCATTACTCGCCCTGGACGTAAGTCGGCATTGTGCCTACAATATTCAATCCCGTTGCAATTTCTTTGTTTCATCGTCAATATGAAGCCCCAAGGGTTACAGTAAACTCCCAGTGGTGCGTCGCAGTCTAATACTGGCCTCTCAGGAGAGGCACGTATACAGACTGTTCAAAGCATTGCTCCCCTTGGACGTAAGTCGGCATTGTGCCTACTATAGTCAATCCCGATGCAATTTCTGTGTTTCATAGTCAATATGAAGCTCCAAGGGTTACAGTAAACACCCAGTGGTGCGTCGCAATCTAATTCTGGCCCCTTCAGTAACGGCACATATACAGACCGTTTGAATGATTCCTCCCCCTGGACGTAAGTCGGCATTGTGCCTACTATTTTCAATCCCGATGCAATGTCTGTGTTTCATCGTCAATATGAAGCTCCAGGGGTTACAGTAAACACCCAGTGGTGCGTCGCAATCTAATACTGGAATCTCAAAAAAGGCACGTATACAACTGCAGGAAGCATTGCTCCCCCTGGACGTAAGTCGGCATTGTGCCTACTATATTCAATCCCAATGCAATTTCTGTGTTTCATCGTCAGTATGAAGCTCCAAGGGTTACAGTAAACATCCAGTGGAGCGTCGCAATCTAATACTGACCTCACAGTAACGGCACGTATACAGACTGTTTGAAGCATTGCTCCCCCTGGACGTAAGTCGGCATTGTGCCTACTATATTCAATCCCGATGCAATTTCTGTGTTTCATCGTTAATATGAAGCTCCAAGGGTTACAGTAAACACCCAGTGGTGCGTCGCGATCTAATACTGGCCTCTCAGTAACGGCACGTATACCGACTGTTTGTAGCATTACTCCCCCTGGACGTAAGTCGGCATTGTGCTACTATATTCAATCCCGATGCAATTTCTTTGTTTCATCGTCAATATGAAGCTCCAAGGGTTACAGTAAACTCCCAGTGGTGCGTCGCAGTCTAATACTGGCCTCTCAGGAAAGGCGCGTATACAGACTGTTTGAAGCATAGCTCCCCCTGAACGAAAGTCGACATTGTGCTTCCTATATTCAATCCCGATGCAATTTCTGTGTTTCATCGTCTATATGAAGCTCCAAGGGTTACAGTAAATTCCCAGTGGTGCGTCGCAATCTAATACTGGCCTCTCAGGAAAGGCACGTATACAGAAAGTTTGAAGCATTGCTCCCCCTGAACGAAAGTCGGCATTGTGCCTACTATATTCAATCCCGATGCAATTTCTGTGTTTCATCTTCAATATGAAGCTCCAAGGGTTACAGTAAACTCCCAGTGGTGCGTCGCAATCTAATACTGGCCTCTCAGGAAAGGCACGTACACAGGCTGTTTGAAGCATTGCTCCCCCTGAACGTAAGTTTGCAATGTGACTACTATATTCAATCCCGATGCAATTTCTGTGTTTCATCGTCAATATGAAGGTCCTAGGGTTATAGTAAACACCCAGTGGTGCGTCGCAATCTAATACTTGCCTCTCAGTAACGGCACGTATACAGACTGTTTGAAGCATTGCTCCCCCTGAACGAAAGTCGGCATTGTGCCTACTATATTAATCCCGATGCAATTTCTGTGTTTCATCATCAAAATGAAGCTCCAGGGGTTACAGTAAACACCCAGTGGTGCGTCGCAATCTAATACTGGAATCTCAAAAAAGGCACGTATACAACTGTAGGAAGCATTGCTCCCCCTGGACGTAAGTCGGCATTGTGCCTACTATATTCAATCCCAATGCAATTTCTGTGTTTCATCGTCAGTATGAAGCTCCAAGGGTTACAGTAAACATCCAGTGGTGCGTCGCAATCTAATACTGACCTCACAGTAACGGCACGTATACAGACTGTTTGAAGCATTGCTCCCCCTGGACGTAAGTCGGCATTGTGCCTACTATATTCAATCCCGATGCAATTTCTGTGTTTCATCGTTAATATGAAGCTCCAAGGGTTACAGTAAACACCCAGTGGTGCGTCGCAATCTAATACTGGCCTCTCAGTAACGGCACATATACCGACTGTTTGAAGCATTACTCCCCCTGGACGTAAGTCGGCATTGTGCTACTATATTCAATCCCGATGCAATTTCTTTGTTTCATCGTCAATAAGAAGCTCCAAGGGTTACAGTAAACTCCCAGTGGTGCGTCGCAGTCTAATACTGGCCTCTCAGGAAAGGCGCGTATACAGACTGTTTGAAGCATAGCTCCCCCTGAACGAAAGTCGACATTGTGCTTCCTATATTCAATCCCGATGCAATTTCTGTGTTTCATCGTCTATATGAAGCTCCAAGGGTTACAGTAAATTCCCAGTGGTGCGTCGCAATCTAATACTGGCCTCTCAGGAAAGGCACGTATACAGACAGTTTGAAGCATTGCTCCCCCTGAACGAAAGTCGGCATTGTGCCTACTATATTCAATCCCGATGCAATTTCTGTGTTTCATCTTCAATATGAAGCTCCAAGGGTTACAGTAAACTCCCAGTGGTGCGTCGCAATCTAATACTGGCCTCTCAGGAAAGGCACGTACACAGGCTGTTTGAAGCATTGCTTCCCCTGAACGTAAGTTTGCAATGTGACTACTATATTCAATCCCGATGCAATTTCTGTGTTTCATCGTCAATATGAAGGTCCTAGGGTTATAGTAAACACCCAGTGGTGCGTCGCAATCTAATACTGGCCTCTCAGTAACGGCACGTATACAGACTGTTTGAAGCATTGCTCCCCCTGAACGAAAGTCGGCATTGTGCCTACTATATTAATCCCGATGCAATTTCTGTGTTTCATCATCAAAATGAAGCTCCAAGGGTTACAGTAAACACCCAGTGGTGCGTCGCAATCTAATACAGGCCTATCAGGAAAGCCACGTATACAGACTGTTTGGAGCATTGCTCCCCCTGGACGTAAGTCGGCATTGTACATACTATATTCAATCCCGATGCAATTTCTGTGTTTCATAGCCAATATGAAGCTCCAAGGGTTACAGTAAACACACAGTGGTGCGTCGCAATCTAATACTGGCCTCTCAGTAACGGCACATATACAGACTGATTGAAGCATTACTCCCCCTGGACGTAAGTCGGCATTGTGCTACTATATTCAATACTGATGCAATTTTTTGTTCCATCGTCAATATGAAGCTCCAAGGGTTACAGTAAACTCCCAGTGGTGCGTCGCAGTCTAATACTGGCCTCTCAGGAATGGCACGTATACAGACTGTTTGAAGCATTGCTCCCCCTAGACGTAAGTCTGCATTGTGCCTACTATATTCAATCCCGATGCAATTTCTGTGATTCATCGTAAATATGAAGCTCCAAGTGTTACAGTAAACACCCAGTGGTGCGTCGCAATCTAATACTGGCCTCTCAGTAACGGCATATATACAGACTGTATGAAGCATTCCTCCTCCTGTACGTAAGTCGGCCTTCTGCCTACTATATTCAATCCCGATGCAATTTCTGTGTTTCATAGTCAATATAAAGGTCCAAGAGTTACAGTAAACACCGAGTGGTGCGTCGCAATCTAATACTGGCCTCTCAGTATCGGCACATATACAGACTGTTTGAAGCATTCCTCCCCCTGGACGTAAGTCGGCCTTCTGCCTACTAAATTCAATCCCGATGCAATTTCTTTGTTTCATCGTCAATATGAAGCTCCAAGGGTTACAGGAAACACTCAGTGGTGCGTCGCAATCTAATACTGGAATCTCAGGAAGGGCAGGTATACAACTGTATGAAGCATTGCTCCCCCTGTACGTAAGTTTGCATTGTGCCTACTATATTCTATCCCGATGCAAATTCTGTGTTTCATCGTCAATATGAAGCTCCAAGGGTTACAGTAAACTCCCAGTGCTGCGTCGCAATCAAATACTGGCCTCTCAGTAACGGCACATATACAGACTGTTTGAAGCATTCTTCCCCCTATACGTAAGTCGGCTTTCTGCCTGCTATATTCAATCCCGATGCAATGTCTATGTTTCATAGTCAATATGAATCTCCAAGGGTTACAGTAAACTCCCAGTGGTGCGTCGCAATCTAATACTGGCCTCTCAGTAACGGCACATATACAGACTGTTTGAGGAATTACTCGCCCTGGACGTAAGTCGGCATTGTGCCTACTATATTCAATCCCGATGCAATTTCTTTGTTTCATCGTCAATATGAAGCCCCAAGGGTTACAGTAAACTCCCAGTGGTGCGTCGCAGTCTAATACTGGCCTCTCAGGAGAGGCACGTATACAGACTGTTTGAAGCATTGCTCCCCTTGGACGTAAGTCGGCATTGTGCCTACTATATTCAATCCCGATGCAATTTCTGTGTTTCATAGTCAATATGAAGCTCCAAGGGTTACAGTAAACACCCAGTGGTGCGTCGCAATCTAATACTGGCTCTTCAGTAACGGCACATATACAGACCGTTTGAAGGATTCCTCCCCCTGGACGTAAGTCGGCATTGTGCCTACTATATTAATCCCGATGCAATTTCTGTGTTTCATCATCAAAATGAAGCTCCAAGGGTTACAGTAAACACCCAGTGGTGCGTCGCAATCTAATACAGGCCTATCAGGAAAGCCACGTATACAGACTGTTTGAAGCATTGCTCCCCCTGGACGTAAGTCGGCATTGTACATACTATATTCAATCCCGATGCAATTTCTGTGTTTCATCGTCAATATGAAGCTCCAAGGGTTACAGTAAACACCCAGTGGTGCGTCGCAGTCTAATACTGGAATCTCAGGAAAGGCACGTATACAACTGTATGAAACATTGCTCCCCCTGGACGTAAGTTTGCATTGTGCCTTTTATATTCAATCCCGATGCAATTTCAGTGTTTCATCGTCAATATGAAGCTCCAAGGGTTACAGTAAACTCCCAGTGGTGCGTCGCAATCTAATACTGGCGTCTCAGTAACGGCACATATACAGACTGTTTGAAGCATTCCTCCTCCTGTACGTAAGTCGGCCTTCTGCCTACTATATTCAATCCCGATGCAATTTCTGTGTTTCATAGTCAATATAAAGGTCCAAGAGTTACAGTAAACACCGAGTGGTGCGTCGCAATCTAATACTGGCCTCTCAGTATCGGCACATATACAGACTGTTTGAAGCATTCCTCCCCCTGGACGTAAGTCGGCCTTCTGCCTACTAAATTCAATCCCGATGCAATTTCTTTGTTTCATCGTCAATATGAAGCTCCAAGGGATACAGGAAACACTCAGTGGTGCGTCGCAATCTAATACTGGAATCTCAGGAAGGGCAGGTATACAACTGTATGAAGCATTGCTCCCCCTGTACGTAAGTTTGCATTGTGCCTACTATATTCTATCCCGATGCAAATTCTGTGTTTCATCGTCAATATGAAGCTCCAAGGGTTACAGTAAACTCCCAGTGCTGCGTCGCAATCAAATACTGGCCTCTCAGTAACGGCACATATACAGACTGTTTGAAGCATTCTTCCCCCTATACGTAAGTCGGCTTTCTGCCTGCTATATTCAATCCCGATGCAATGTCTATGTTTCATAGTCAATATGAATCTCCAAGGGTTACAGTAAACTCCCAGTGGTGCGTCGCAATCTAATACTGGCCTCTCAGTAACGGCACATATACAGACTGTTTGAAGAATTACTCGCCCTGGACGTAAGTCGGCATTGTGCCTACTATATTCAATCCCGATGCAATTTCTTTGTTTCATCGTCAATATGAAGCCCCAAGGGTTACAGTAAACTCCCAGTGGTGCGTCGCAGTCTAATACTGGCCTCTCAGGAGAGGCACGTATACAGACTGTTTGAAGCATTGCTCCCCTTGGACGTAAGTCGGCATTGTGCCTACTATATTCCATTCCCGATGCAATTTCTGTGTTTCATAGTCAATATGAAGCTCCAAGGGTTACAGTAAACACCCAGTGGTGCGTCGCAGTCTAATACTGGCCCTTCAGTAACGGCACATATTCAGACCGTTTGAAGGATTCCTCCCCCTGGACGTAAGTCGGCATTGTGCCTACTATATTAATCCCGATGCAATATCTGTGTTTCATCATCAAAATGAAGCTCCAAGGGTTACAGTAAACACCCAGAGGTGCGTCGCAATCTAATACAGGCCTATCAGGAAAGCCACGTATACAGACTGTTTGAAGCATTGCTCCCCCTGGACGTAAGTCGGCATTGTACATACTATATTCAATCCCGATGCAATTTCTGTGTCTCATCGTCAATATGAAGCTCCAAGGGTTACAGTAAACACCCAGTGGTGCGTCGCAGTCTAATACTGGAATCTCAGGAAAGGCACGTATGCAACTGTATGAAACATTGCTCCCCCTGGACGTAAGTTTGCATTGTGCTTTTTATATTCAATCCCGATGCAATTTCAGTGTTTCATCGTCAATATGAAGCTCCAAGGGTTACAGTTAACTCCCAGTGGTGCGTCGCAATCTAATACTGGCGTCTCAGTAACGGCACATATACAGACTGTTTGAAGCATTCCTCCCCCTGTACGTAAGTCGGACTTCTACCTACTATATTCATTTCCGATGCAATTTCTGTGTTTCATAGTGAATATGAAGCTCCAAGGGTTGCAGTAAACTCCCAGTGGTGCGTCGCAATCTAATACTGGCCTCTCAGTAACGGCACATATACAGACTGTTTGAAGCATTGCTCCCCCTGGACGTAAGTCGGCATTGTACATACTATATTCAATCCCGATGCAATTTCTGTGTTTCATCGAAAATATGAAGCTCTAAGGGTTACAGTAAACTCCCAGTGGTGCGTCGCTATCTAATACTGGCCTCTCAGTAACGGCACATATACAGACTGTTTGAAGCATTACTCCCCCTGGACGTAAGTCGGCATTGTGCTACTATATTCAATCCCTATGCAATTTCTTTGTTTCATCGTCAATATGAAGCTCCAAGGGTTACAGTAAACTCCCAGTGGTGCGTCGCAGTCTAATACTGGCCTCTCAGGAAAGGCACGTATACAGACTGTTTGAGGCATTGCTCCCCCTAGACGTAAGTCGGCATTGTGCCTACTATATTCAATCCCGATGCAATTTCTGTGTTTCATCGTCAATATGAAGCTCCAAGGGTTACAGTAAACACCCAGTGGTGCGTCGCAATCTAATACTGGCCTCTCAGTAACGGCACATATACAGACTGTTTGAAGCATTCCTCCCCCTGTACGTAAGTCGGACTTCTGCCTACTATATTCATTTACGATGCAATTTCTGTGTTTCATAGTGAATATGAAGCTCCAAGGGTTGCAGTAAACTCCCAGTGGTGCGTCGCAATCTAATACTGGCCTCTCAGTAACGGCACATATACAGACTGTTTGAAGCATTGCTCCCCCTGGTCGTAAGACGGCATTGTACATACTATATTCAATCCCGATGCAATTTCTGTGTTTCATCGAAAATATGAAGCTCTAAGGGTTACAGTAAACTCCCAGTGGTGCGTCGCTATCTAATACTGGCCTCTCAGTAACGGCACATATACAGACTGTTTGAAGCATTACTCCCCCTGGACGTAAGTCGGCATTGTGCTACTATATTCAATCCCGATGCAATTTCTTGGTTTCATCGTCAATATGAAGCTCCAAGGGTTACAGTAAACTCCCAGTGGTGCGTCGCAGTCTAATACTGGCCTCTCGGGAAAGGCACGTATACAGACTGTTTGAGGCATTGCTCCCCCTAGACGTAAGTCGGCATTGTGCCTACTATATTCAATCCCGATGCAATTTCTGTGTTTCATCGTCAATATGAAGCTCCAAGGGTTACAGTAAACACCCAGTGGTGCGTCGCAATCTAATACTGGCCTCTCAGTAACGGCACATATACAGACTGTTTGAAGCATTCCTCCCCCTGGACGTAAGTCGGCCTTCTGCCTACTATATTTAATCCCGATGCAATTTCTGTGTTTCATAGTCAATATGAAGCTCCGAGGGTTACAGTAAACACCCAGTGGTGCGTCGCAATCTAATACTGGCCTCTCAGTAACGGCACATATACAGACTGTTTCAAGCATTCCTCCCCCTGGACGTAAGTCGGCCTTCTGCCTACTATATTCAATCCCAATGCAATTTCTGTGTTTCATCGTCAATATGAAGCTCCAAGGGTTACAGTAAACACCCAGTGGTGCGTCGCAATCTAATACTGGAATCTCAAGAAAGGCACGCATTCAACTGTATGAAGCATTGCTCCCCCTGGACGTAAGTCGGCATTGCACCTACTATATTCAATCCCGATGCAATTTCTGTGTTTCATCGAAAATATGAAGCTCTAAGGGTTACAGTAAACTCCCAGTGGTGCGTCGCTATCTAATACTGGCCTCTCAGTAACGGCACATATACAGACTGTTTGAAGCAATCTTCCCCCTGTACGTAAGTCGGCCTTCTGCCTACTATATTCTATCCCGATGCAATGTCTATGTTTCATAGTCAATATGAATCTCCAAGGGTTACAGTAAACTCCCAGTGGTGCGTCGCAATCTAATACTGGCCTCTCAGTAACGGCACATATACAGACTGTTTGAAGCATTACTCCCACTGGACGTAAGTCGGCATTGTGCCTACTATATTCAATCCCGATGCAATTTCTTTGTTTCATCGTCAATATGAAGCTCCAACGGTCACAGTAAACTCCCAGTGGTGCGTCGCAGTCTAATACTGGCCTCTCAGGAAAGGCACGTATACAGACTGTTTGAAGCATTGCTCCCCCTGGACGTAAGTCGGCATTGTGCCTACTATATTCAATCCCGATGCAATTTCTGTGTTTCATAGTCAATATGAAGCTCCAAGGGTTACAGTAAACACCCAGTGGTGCGTCGCAATCTAATACTGGCCTCTCAGGAAAGGCACGTATACAGACTGTTTGAAGCATAGCTCCCCCTGAACGAAAGACGGCATTGTGCTTCCTATATACAATCCCGATGCAATTTCTGTGTTTCATCGTCAATATGAAGCTCCAAGGGTTATAGTAAATTCCCAGTGGTGCGTCGCAGTCTAATACTGGCCTCTCAGGCAAGGCAATTATACAGACTGTTTGAAGCATTCCTCCCCCTGTACATAAGTCAATCTCCTGCCTACTATATTCAATCCCGATGCAATTTCTGAGTTTCATAGTCAATATGAAGCTCCAAGGGTTACAGTAAACTCCCAGTGGTGCGTCGCAATCTAATACTGGCCTCTCAGTAACGGCACATATACAGACTGTTTGAAGCATTACTCCCCCTGGACGTAAGTCGGCATTGTGCCTACTATATTCAATCCCGATGCATTTTCTGTGTTTCATCGTCAATATGAAGCTCCAAGGGTTACAGTAAACTCCCAGTGGTGCGTCGCAGTCTAATACTGGCCTCTCAGGAAAGGCACGTATACAGACTGTTTGAAGCATTGCTCCCCCTGGACGTAAGTCGCTGTTGTGCCTACTATATTCAATCCCGATGCAATTTCTGTGTTTCATAGTCAATATGAAGCTCTAAGGGTTACATTAAACACCCAGTGGTGCGTCGCAATCTAATACTGGCCTCTCAAGAAAGGCACGCATTCAACTGTTTGAAGCATTCCTCCCCCAGGACGTAAGTCGGCCTTCTGCCTACTATCTTCAATCCCGATGCAATTTCTGTGTTTCATCGTCAATATGAAGCTCCAAGGGTTACAGTAAACTCCCAGTGGTGCGTCGCAGTCTAATACTGGCCTCTCAGGAAAGGCACGTATACAGACTGTTTGAAGCATTGCTCCCCCTGGACGTAAGTCGGCATTGCACCTACTATATTCAATCCCGATGCAATTTCTGTGTTTCATCGAAAATATGAAGCTCTAAGGGTTACAGTAAACTCCCAGTGGTGCGTCGCTATCTAATACTGGCCTCTCAGTAACGGCACATATACAGACTGTTTGAAGCATTCTTCCCCCTGTACGTAAGTCGGCCTTCTGCCTACTATATTCAATCCCGATGCAATGTCTATGTTTCATAGTCAATATGAATCTCCAAGGGTTACAGTAAACTCCCAGTGGTGCGTCGCAACCTAATACTGGCCTCTCAGTAACGACACATATACAAACTGTTTGAAGCATTACTCCCATTGGACGTAAGTCGGCATTGTGCCTACTATATTCAATCCCGATGCAATTTCTTTGTTTCATCGTCAATATGAAGCTCCAACGGTTACAGTAAACTCCCAGTGGTGCGTCGCAGTATAATACTGGCCTCTCAGGAAAGGCACGTATATAGACGGTTTGTAGCATTGCTCCCCCTGGACGTAAGTCGGCATTGTGCCTACTATATTCAATCCCGATGCAATTTCTGTGTTTCATAGTCAATATGAAGCTCCAAGGGTTACAGTAAACACCCAGTGGTGCGTCGCAATCTAATACTGGCCTCTCAGGCAAGGCAAGTATACAGACTGTTTGAAGCATTCCTCCCCCTGTACATAAGTCGATCTCCTGCCTACTATATTCAATCCCGATGCAATTTCTGTGTTTCATAGTCAATATGAAGCTCCAAGGGTTACAGTAAACTCCCAGTGGTGCGTCGCAATCTAATACTGGCCTCTCAGTAACGGCACATATACAGACTGTTTGAAGCATTACTCCCCCTGGACGTAAGTCGGCATTGTGCCTACTATATTCAATCCCGATGCATTTTCTGTGTTTCATCGTCAATATGAAGCTCCAAGGGTTACAGTAAACTCCCAGTGGTGCGTCGCAGTCTAATACTGGCCTCTCAGGAAAGGCACGTATACAGACTGTTTGAAGCATTGCTCCCCCTGGACGTAAGTCGCCATTGTGCCTACTATATTCAATCCCGATGCAATTTCTGTGTTTCATATTCAATATGAAGCTCTAAGGGTTACATTAAACACCCAGTGGTGCGTCGCAATCTAATACTGGCCTCTCAGGAAAGGCACGTATACAGGCTGTTTGAAGCATTCCTCCCCCTAAACGTAAGTCGGCCTTCTGCCTACTATATGCAATTCCTATGCAATTTCTATGTTTCATCGACAATATGAAGCTCCAAGGGTTACAGTAAATTCCCAGTGGTGCGTCGCAATCTAATACTGGATTCTCAGTAACGGCACATATACAGACTGTTTGAAGCATTCCTCCCCTGTACGTAAGTCGGCCTTCTGCCTACTATATTCAATCCCGATAAAATTTCTGTGTTTCATAGTCAATATGAAGCTCCAAGGGTTACAGTAAACACCCAGTGGTGCGTCGCAATCTAATACTGGCCTCTCAGGAAGGGCACGTATATAGACTAATTGAAGCATAGCACCCCCTGAACTAAAGTCGGCATTGTGCTTCCTATATTCATTCCCGATGCAATTTCTGTGTTTCATCGTCAATATGAAGCTCCAAGGATTACAGTAAATTCCCAGTGGTGCGTCGCAGTCTGATACTGGCCTCTCAGGAAAGGCACGTAAACAGACTGTTTGAAGCATTCCTCCCCCTGGACGTAAATCTGCCTTCTGCCTACTATCTTCAATCCCGATGCAATTTCTGTGTTTCATAGTCAATATGAAGCTCCAAGGGTTACATTAAACACCCAGTGGTGCGTCGCAATCTAATACTGGCCTCTCAGGAAAGGCACGTATACAGGTTGTTTGAAGCATTGCTCCCCCTGGACGTAAGTCGGCATTGTGCCTACTATATTCAATCCCGATGCACTTTCTGTGTTTCATCGTCAATATGAAGCTCCAAGGGTTACAGTAAACACCCAGTGGTGCGTCGCAATCTAATACTGGCCTCTCAGTAACGGCACATATACAGACTGTTTGAAGCATTACTCCCCCTGGACGTAAGTCGGCATTGTGCCTACTATATTCAATCCCGATGCAATTTCTGTGTTTCATCGTCAATATGAAGCTCCAAGGGTTACAGTAAATTCCCAGTGGTGCGTCGCAGTCTACTACTGGCCTCTCAGGAATGGCACGTATACAGACTCTTTGAAGCATTGCTCTTCCTGGACGTAAGTCGGCATTGTACCTACTGTATTCAATCCCGATGCAATTTCTGTGTTTCATCGTCAATATGAAGCTCTAAGGGTGGCAGTAAACACCCAGTGATGCGTCGCAATCTAATACTGGCCTCTCAGGAAAGGCACGTATACAGACTGTTTGAAGCATTACTCCCTCTGGACGTATGTCGGCCTTCTGCCTACTATATTCAATCCCGATGCAATTTCTGTGTTTCATCGTCAATATGAAGCTCCAAGGGTTACAGTAAACACCCAGTGGTGCGTCGCAGTCTAATACTGGCCTCTCACGATAGGGACGTATACAGACTGTTTGAAGTATTCCTCCACCTGTACGTAAGTCGATCTACTGCCTGCTATATTCAATCCCGATGCAATTTCTGTGTTACATCGTCAATATGAAGCTCCAAGGGTTACAGTAAACACTTAGTGGTGCGTCGCAATCTAATACTGGCCTCTCAGGAAAGGCACGTATACAGACTGTTTGTAGCATTGCTCCCCCTGGACGTCAGTCGGCATTGCACCTTCTATATTCAATCCCGATGCAATTTCTGTGTTTCATCGACAATATGAAGCTCCAAGGGTTACAGTAAACTCCCAGTGGTGCGTCGCAATCTAATACTGGCCTCTCAGTAACGGCACATATACAGACTGTTTGAAGCATTATTCCCCCTGGACGTAAGTCGGCATTGTGCCTACTATATTCAATCCCGATGCATTTTCTATGTTTCATCGTCAATATGAGGCTCCAAGGGTTACAGTAAACTCCCAGTGGTGCGTCGCAGTCTAATACTGGCGTCTCAGGAAAGGCACGTATACAGACTGTTTGAAGCATTGCTCCCCCTGGACGTAAGTCGGCATTGTGCCTACTGTATTCAATCCCGATGCAAATTCTGTGTTTCATCGTCAATATGAAGCTCCAAGGGTGGCAGTAAACACCCAGTGATGCGTCGCAATCTAATACTGGCCTCTCAGGAAAGGCACGTATACAGACTGTTTGAAGCATTATTCCCCCTGGACGTAAGTCGGCATTGTGTCTACTATATTCAATCCCGATGCTATTTCTGTGTTTCATCGTCAATATGAAGCTCCAAGGGTTACAGTAAACACATAGTGGTGCGTCGCAATCTAATACTGGCCTCTCAGTAACGGCACATATACAGACTGTTGGAAGCATTCCTCCCCCTGGACGTAAGTCGGCCTTCTGCCTACTATATTCAATCCCGATGCAATTTCTGTGTTTCATCGTCAATATGAAGCTCCAAGGGTTATAGTAAACACCCAGTGGTGCGTCGCAATCTAATACTGGAATCTCAGGATAGGCACGTATACAACTGTATGAAGCATTGCTCCCCCTGGACGTAAAACGGCATTGTGCCTACTATATTCAATCCCGATACAATTTCTGTGTTTCATCATCAATATGAAGCTCCAAGGGTTACAGTAAACTCCCAGTGGTGCGTCGCAGTCTAATACTGGTCTCTCATGAAAGGCACGTATACAGACTGTTTGAAGCATTGCTCCCCCTGGACGTAAGTCGGCATTGTGCCTACTATATTCAATCCCGATGCAATTTCTGTGTTTCATAGTCAATACGAAGTTCCAAGGGTTACAGTAAACACCCAGTGGTGCGTCGCAATCTAATACTGGCCTCTCAGTAACGGCACATATACAGACTGTTTGAAGCATTCCTCCCCCTGGACGTAAGTCGGCCTTCTGCCTACTATATTCAATCCCGATGCAATTTCTGTGTTTCATCGTCAATATGAAGCTCCAAGGGTTACAGTAAACACCCAGTGGTGCGTCGCAATCTAATACTGGCCTCTCAGGAAGGGCACGTATATAGACTAATTGAAGCATAGCACCCCCTGAACTAAAGTCGGCATTGTGCTTCCTATATTCATTCCCGATGCAATTTCTGTGTTTCATCGTCAATATGAAGCTCCAAGGATTACAGTAAATTCCCAGTGGTGCGTCGCAGTCTGATACTGGCCTCTCAGGAAAGGCACGTATACAGACTGTTTGAAGCATTCCTCCCCCTGGACGTAAATCGGCCTTCTGCCTACTATCTTCAATCCCGATGCAATTTCTGTGTTTCATAGTCAATATGAAGCTCCAAGGGTTACATTAAACACCCAGTGGTGCGTCGCAATCTAATACTGGCCTCTCAGGAAAGGCACGTATACAGGTTGTTTGAAGCATTGCTCCCCCTGGACGTAAGTCGGCATTGTGCCTACTATATTCAATCCCGATGCACTTTCTGTGTTTCATCGTCAATATGAAGCTCCAAGGGTTACAGTAAACACCCAGTGGTGCGTCGCAATCTAATACTGGCCTCTCAGTAACGGCACATATACAGACTGTTTGAAGCATTACTCCCCCTGGACGTAAGTCGGCATTGTGCCTACTATATTCAATCCCGATGCAATTTCTGTGTTTCATCGTCAATATGAAGCTCCAAGGGTTACAGTAAATTCCCAGTGGTGCGTCGCAGTCTACTACTGGCCTCTCAGGAATGGCACGTATACAGACTCTTTGAAGCATTGCTCGTCCTGGACGTAAGTCGGCATTGTACCTACTGTATTCAATCCCGATGCAATTTCTGTGTTTCATCGTCAATATGAAGCTCCAAGGGTGGCAGTAAACACCCAGTGATGCGTCGCAATCTAATACTGGCCTCTCAGGAAAGGCACGTATACAGACTGTTTGAAGCATTACTCCCTCTGGACGTAAGTCGGCCTTCTGCCTACTATATTCAATCCCGATGCAATTTCTGTGTTTCATCGTCAATATGAAGCTCCAAGGGTTACAGTAAACACCCAGTGGTGCGTCGCAGTCTAATACTGGCCTCTCACGATAGGGACGTATACAGACTGTTTGAAGTATTCCTCCACCTGTACGTAAGTCGATCTACTGCCTGCTATATTCAATCCCGATGCAATTTCTGTGTTACATCGTCAATATGAAGCTCCAAGGGTTACAGTAAACACTTAGTGGTGCGTCGCAATCTAATACTGGCCTCTCAGGAAAGGCACGTATACAGACTGTTTGTAGCATTGCTCTCCCTGGACGTCAGTCGGCATTGCACCTTCTATATTCAATCCCGATGCAATTTCTGTGTTTCATCGACAATATGAAGCTCCAAGGGTTACAGTAAACTCCCAGTGGTGCGTCGCAATGTAATACTGGCCTCTCAGTAACGGCACATATACAGACTGTTTGAAGCATTACTCCCCCTGGACGTAAGTCGGCATTGTGCCTACTATATTCAATCCCGATGCATTTTCTATGTTTCATCGTCAATATGAAGCTCCAAGGGTTACAGTAAACTCCCAGTGGTGCGTCGCAGTCTAATACTGGCGTCTCAGGAAAGGCACGTATACAGACTGTTTGAAGCATTGCTCCCCCTGGACGTAAGTCGGCATTGTGCCTACTGTATTCAATCCCGATGCAAATTCTGTGTTTCATCGTCAATATGAAGCTCCAAGGGTGGCAGTAAACACCCAGTGATGCGTCGCAATCTAATACTGGCCTCTCAGGAAAGGCACGTATACAGACTGTTTGAAGCATTATTCCCCCTGGACGTAAGTCGGCATTGTGTCTACTATATTCAATCCCGATGCTATTTCTGTGTTTCATCGTCAATATGAAGCTCCAAGGGTTACAGTAAACACAAAGTGGTGCGTCGCAATCTAATACTGGGCTCTCAGTAACGGCACATATACAGACTGTTTGAAGCATTCCTCCCCCTGGACGTAAGTCGGCCTTCTGCCTACTATATTTAATCCCGATGCAATTTCTGTGTTTCATCGTCAATATGAAGCTCCAAGGGTTATAGTAAACACCCAGTGGTGCGTCGCACTCTAATACTGGAATCTCAGGAAAGGCACGTATACAACTGTATGAAGCATTGCTCCCCCTGGACGTAAAACGGCATTGTGCCTACTATATTCAATCCCGATACAATTTCTGTGTTTCATCATCAATATGAAGCTCCAAGGGTTACAGTAAACTCCCAGTGGTGCGTCGCAGTCTAATACTGGTCTCTCATGAAAGGCACGTATACAGACTGTTTGAAGCATTGCTCCCCCTGGACGTAAGTCGGCATTGTGCCTACTATATTCAATCCCGATGCAATTTCTGTGTTTCATAGTCAATACGAAGTTCCAAGGGTTACAGTAAACACCCAGTGGTGCGTCGCAATCTAATACTAGCCTCTCAGTAACGGCACATATACAGACTGTTTGAAGCATTCCTCCCCCTGGACGTAAGTCGGCCTTCTGCCTACTATATTCAATCCCGATGCAATTTCTGTGTTTCATCGTCAATATGAAGCTCCAAGGGTTACAGTAAACACCCAGTGGTGCGTCGCAATCTAATACTGGAATCTCAGGAAAGGCACGTATAGCACTGTATGATGCATTGCTCCCCCTGGATGTAAGTCTCCATTGTGCCTACTATATTCAATCCCGATGCAATTTCTGTGTTTCATCGTCAATATGAAGCTCCAAGGGTTACAGTAAGCTCCCAGTGGTGCGTCGCAATCTAATACTGGCCTCTCAGCAACGGCACATATACGGACTGTTTGAAGCATTACTCCCCCTGGACGTAAGTCGGCATTGTGTCTACTATATTCAATCCCGATGCATTTTCTGTGTTTCATCGTCAATATGAAGCTCCAAGGGTTACAGTAAACTTCCAGTGGTGCGTCGCAGTCTAATACTGGCCTCTCAGGAAAGGCACGTATACAGACTGTTTGAAGCATTGCTCCCCCTGGACGTAAGTCGCCATTGTGCCTACTATATTCAATCCCGATGCAATTTCTGTGTTTCATAGTCAATATGAAGCTCTAAGGGTTACATTAAACACCCAGTGGTGCGTCGCAATCTACTACTGGCCTCTCAGGAAAGGCACGTATACAGGCTGTTTGAAGCATTCCTCCCCCTAAACGTAAGTCGGCGTTCTGCCTACTATATCCAATCCCGATGCAATTTCTGTGTTTCATCGACAATATGAAGCTCCAAGGGTTACAGTAAACACCCAGTGGTGCGTGTCAATCTAATACTGGATTCTCAGTAACGGCACATATACAGACTGTTTGAAGCATTCCTCCCCCTGGACGTAAGTCGGCCTTCTGCCTACTATATTCAATCCCGATACACTTTCTGTGTTTCATAGTCAAGATGAAGCTCCAAGGGTTACAGTAAACACCCAGTTGTGCGTCGCAATCTAATACTGGCCTCTCAGGAAAGGCACGTTTACAGACTAATTGAAGCATAGCACCCCCTGAACTAAAGTCGGCATTGTGCTTCCTATATTCATTCCCGATGCAATTTCTGTGTTTCATCGTCAATATGAAGCTCCAAGGGTTACAGTAAATTCCCAGTGGTGCGTCGCAGTCTAATACTGACCTCTCAGGAAAGGCACGTACACAGACTGTTTGAAGCATTCCTCCCCCTGTACGTAAGTCGGCCTTCTGCCTACTATCTTCAATCCCGATGCAATTTCTGTGTTTCATAGTCAATATGAAGCTCCAAGGGTTACAGTAAACACCCAGTGGTGCGTCGCAATCTAATACTGGCCTCTAAGGAAAGGTACGTATACAGGTTGTTTGAAGCATTGCCCCCCCTGGACGTAAGTCGGCATTGTGCCTACTGTATTCAATCCCAATGCAATTTCTGTGTTTCATCGTTAATATGAAGCTCCAAGGGTTACAGTAAACACCCAGTGGTGCGTCGCAATCTAATACTGGCCTCTCAGTAACGGCACATATACAGACTGTTTGAAGCATTACTCCCCCTGGACGTAAGTCGGCCTTCTGCCTACTATATTCAAACGCGATTCAATTTCTGTGTTTCATCGTCAATATGAAGCACCAAGGGTTACAGTAAACACCCAGTGGTGCGTCGCAATCTAATACTGGAATCTCAGGAAAGGCACGTATACCACTGTATGAAGCATTGCTCCCCCTGGATGTAAGTCTCCATTGTGCCTACTATATTCAACCCCGATGCAATTTCTGTGTTTCATCGTCAATATGAAGCTCCAAGGGTTACAGTAAACTCCCAGTGGTGCGTCGCAATCTAATACTGGCCTCTCAGAAACGGCACATATTCAGACTGTTTGAAGCATTACTCCCCCTGGACGTAAGTCGGCATTGTGTCTACTATATTCAATCCCGATGCATTTTCTGTGTTTCATCGTCAATATGAAGCTCCAAGGGTTACAGTAAACTCCCAGTGGTGCGTCGCAGTCTAATACTGGCCTCTCAGGAAATGCACGTATACAGTTTGAAGCATTGCTCCCCCTGGACGTAAGTCGCCATTGTGCCTACTATATTCAATCCCGATGCAATTACTGTGTTTCATAGTCAATATGAAGCTCTAAGTGTTACATTAAACACCCAGTGGTGCGTCGCAATCTAATACTGGCCTCTCAGGAAAGGCAGTTATACAGGCTGTTTGAAGCATTCCTCCCCCTAAACGTAAGTCGGCCTTTTGCCTACTATATTCAATCCCGATGCAATTTCTGTGTTTCATCGACAATATGAAGCTCCAAGGGTTACAGTAAACACCCAGTGGTGCGTCGCAATCTAATACTGGAATCTCAGTAACGGCACATATACAGACTGTTTGAAGCATTCCTCCCCCTGTACGTAAGTCGGCCTTCTGCCTACTATATTCAATCCCGATGCAATTTCTGTGTTTCATCGACAATATGAAGCTCCAAGGGTTACAGTAAACACCCAGTTGTGCGTCGCAATCTAATACTGGCCTCTCAGTAACGGCACATATACAGACTGTTTGAAGCATAGCACCCCCTGAACTAAAGTCGGCATTGTGCTTCCTATATTCATTCCCGATGCAATTTCTGTGTTTCATCGTCAATATGAAGCTCCAAGGGTTACAGTAAACACCCAGTGGTGCGTCGCAAACTAATACTCGCCTCTCAGTAACGGCACATATACAGACTGTTTGAAGCATTACTCCCCCTGGATGTAAGTCGGCATTGTGCCTACTACATTCAATCCCGATGCAATTTCTGTGTTTCATCGTCAATATGAAGCTCCAAGGGTGGCAGGAAACACGCAGTGATGCGTCGCAATCTAATACTGGCCTCTCAGGAAAGGCACGTATACAGACTGTTTGAAGCATTACTCCCCCTGGACGTAAGTCGGCATTGTGTCTACTATATTCAATCCCGATGCAATTTCTGTGTTTCATCGTCAATATGAAGCTCCAAGGGTTACAGTAAACACCCAGTGGTGCGTCGCAATCTAATACTGGCCTCTCAGTAACGGTACATATACAGACTGTTTGAAGCATTCCTCCCCCTGGACGTAAGTCGGCCTTCTGCCTACTATATTCAATCCCGATGCAATTTCTGTGTTTCATTGTCAATATGAAGCTCCAAGGGTTATAGTAAACACCCAGTGGTGCGTCGCAATCTAATACTGGTATCTCAGGAAAGGCACGTATACAACTCTATGAAGCATTGCTCCCCCTGGACGTAAAACGGCATTGTGCCTACTATATTCAATCCCGATGCAATTTCTGTGTTTCATCATCAATATGAAGCTCCAAGGGTTACAGTAAACTCCCAGTGGTGCGTCGCAGTCTAATACTGGTCTCTCATGAAATCACGTATACAGACTGTTTCAAGCATTGCTCCCCCTGGACGTTAGTCGGCATTGTGCCTACTATTTTCAATCCCGATGCAATTTCTGTGTTTCATAGTCAATATGAAGTTCCAATGGTCACAGTAAACACCCAGTGGTGCGTCGCAATCTAATACTGGCCTCTCAGTAACGGCACATATACAGACTGTTTGAAGCATTCCTCCCCCTGGACGTAAGTCGGCCTTCTGCCTACTATATTCAATCGCGATGCAATTTCTTTGTTTCATCGTCAATATGAAGCTCCAACGGTCACAGTAAACTCCCAGTGGTGCGTCGCAGTCTAATACTGGCCTCTCAGGAAAGGCACGTATACAGACTGTTTGAAGCATTGCTCCCCCTGGACGTAAGTCGGCATTGTGCCTACTATATTCAATCCCGATGCAATTTCTGTGTTTCATAGTCAATATGAAGCTCCAAGGGTTACAGTAAACACCCAGTGGTGCGTCGCAGTCTAATACTGGCCTCTCAGGAAAGGCACGTATACAGACTGTTTGAAGCATAGCTCCCCCTGAACGAAAGACGGCATTGTGCTTCCTATATACAATCCCGATGCAATTTCTGTGTTTCATCGTCAATATGAAGCTCCAAGGGTTATAGTAAATTCCCAGTGGTGCGTCGCAGTCTAATACTGGCCTCTCAGGCAAGGCAAGTATACAGACTGTTTGAAGCATTCCTCCCCCTGTACATAAGTCAATCTCCTGCCTACTATATTCAATCCCGATGCAATTTCTGTGTTTCATAGTCAATATGAAGCTCCAAGGGTTACAGTAAACTCCCAGTGGTGCGTCGCAATCTAATACTGGCCTCTCAGTAACGGCACATATACAGACTGTTTGAAGCATTACTCCCTCTGGACGTAAGTCGGCATTGTGCCTACTATATTCAATCCCGATGCATTTTCTGTGTTTCATCGTCAATATGAAGCTCCAAGGGTTACAGTAAACTCCCAGTGGTGCGTCGCAGTCTAATACTGGCCTCTCAGGAAAGGCACGTATACTGACTGTTTGAAGCATTGCTCCCCCTGGACGTAAGTCGCTGTTGTGCCTACTATATTCAATCCCGATGCAATTTCTGTGTTTCATAGTCAATATGAAGCTCTAAGGGTTACATTAAACACCCAGTGGTGCGTCGCAATCTAATACTGGCCTCTCAAGAAAGGCACGCATTCAACTGTTTGAAGCATTCCTCCCCCTGGACGTAAGTCGGCCTTCTGCCTACTATCTTCAATCCCGATGCAATTGCTGTGTTTCATCGTCAATATGAAGCTCCAAGGGTTACAGTAAACTCCCAGTGGTGCGTCGCAGTCTAATACTGGCCTCTCAGGAAAGGCACGTATACAGACTGTTTGAAGCATTGCTCCCCCTGGACGTAAGTCGGCATTGCACCTACTATATTCAATCCCGATGCAATTTCTGTGTTTCATCGAAAATATGAAGCTCTAAGGGTTACAGTAAACTCCCAGTGGTGCGTCGCTATCTAATAGTGGCCTCTCAGTAACGGCACATATACAGACTGTTTGAAGCATTCTTCCCCCTGTACGTAAGTCGGCCTTCTGCCTACTATCTTCAATCCCGATGCAATGTCTATGTTTCATAGTCAATATGAATCTCCAAGGGTTACAGTAAACTCCCAGTGGTGCGTCGCAATCTAATACTGGCCTCTCAGTAACGGCACATATACAAACTGTTTGAAGCATTACTCCCATTGGACGTAAGTAGGCATTGTGCCTACTATATTCAATCCCGATGCAATTTCTTTGTTTCATCGTCAATATGAAGCTCCAACGGTTACAGTAAACTCCCAGTGGTGCGTCGCAGTATAATACTGGCCTCTCAGGAAAGGCACGTATATAGACGGTTTGAAGCATTGCTCCCCCTGGACGTAAGTCGGCATTGTGCCTACTATATTCAATCCCGATGCAATTTCTGTGTTTCATAGTCAATATGAAGCTCCAAGGGTTACAGTAAACACCCAGTGGTGCGTCGCAATCTAATACTGGCCTCTCAGGCAAGGCAAGAATACAGACTGTTTGAAGCATTCCTCCCCCTGTACATAAGTCGATCTCCTGCCTACTATATTCAATCCCGATGCAATTTCTGTGTTTCATAGTCAATATGAAGCTCCAAGGGTTACAGTAAACTCCCAGTGGTGCGTCGCAATCTAATACTGGCCTCTCAGTAACGGCACATATACAGACTTTTTGAAGCATTACTCCCCCTGGACGTAAGTCGGCATTGTGCCTACTATATTCAATCCCGATGCATTTTCTGTGTTTCATCGTCAATATGAAGCTCCAAGGGTTACAGTAAACTCCCAGTGGTGCGTCGCAGTCTAATACTGGCCTCTCAGGAAACGCACGTATACAGACTGTTTGAAGCATTGCTCCCCCTGGACGTAAGTCGCCATTGTGCCTACTATATTCAATCCCGATGCAATTTCTGTGTTTCATAGTCAATATGAAGCTCTAAGGGTTACATTAAACACCCAGTGGTGCGTCGCAATCTAATACTGGCCTCTCAGGAAAGGCACGTATACAGGCTCTTTGAAGCATTCCTCCCCCTAAACGTAAGTCGGCCTTCTGCCTACTATATGCAATTCCTATGCAATTTCTATGTTTCATCGACAATATGAAGCTCCAAGGGTTACAGTAAATTCCCAGTGGTGCGTCGCAATCTAATACTGGATTCTCAGTAACGGCACATATACAGACTGTTTGAAGCATTCCTCCCCTGTACGTAAGTCGGCCTTCTGCCTACTATATTCAATCCCGATACAATTTCTGTGTTTCATAGTCAATATGAAGCTCCAAGGGTTACAGTAAACACCCAGTGGTGCGTCGCAATCTAATACTGGCCTCTCAGGAAGGGCACGTATATAGACTAATTGAAGCATAGCACCCCCTGAACTAAAGTCGGCATTGTGCTTCCTATATTCATTCCCGATGCAATTTCTGTGTTTCATCGTCAATATGAAGCTCCAAGGGTTACAGTAAATTCCCAGTGGTGCGTCGCAGTCTGATACTGGCCTCTCAGGAAAGGCACGTATACAGACTGTTTGAAGCATTCCTCCCCCTGGACGTAAATCGGCCTTCTGCCTACTATCTTCAATCCCGATGCAATTTCTGTGTTTCATAGTCAATATGAAGCTCCAAGGGTTACATTAAACACCCAGTGGTGCGTCGCAATCTAATACTGGCCTCTCAGGAAAGGCACGTATACAGGTTGTTTGAAGCATTGCTCCCCCTGGACGTAAGTCGGCATTGTGCCTACTATATTCAATCCCGATGCACTTTCTGTGTTTCATCGTCAATATGAAGCTCCAAGGGTTACAGTAAACACCCAGTGGTGCGTCGCAATCTAATACTGGCCTCTCAGTAACGGCACATATACAGACTGTTTGAAGCATTACTCCCCCTGGACGTAAGTCGGCATTGTGCCTACTATATTCAATCCCGATGCAATTTCTGTGTTTCATCGTCAATATGAAGCTCCAAGGGTTACAGTAAATTCCCAGTGGTGCGTCGCAGTCTACTACTGGCCTCTCAGGAATGGCACGCATACAGACTCTTTGAAGCATTGCTCTTCCTGGACGTAAGTCGGCATTGTACCTACTGTATTCAATCCCGATGCAATTTCTGTGTTTCATCGTCAATATGAAGCTCCAAGGGTGGCAGTAAACACCCAGTGATGAGTCGCAATCTAATACTGGCCTCTCAGGAAAGGCACGTATACAGACTGTTTGAAGCATTACTCCCTCTGGACGTAAGTCGGCCTTCTGCCTACTATATTCAATCCCGATGCAATTTCTGTGTTTCATCGTCAATATGAAGCTCCAAGGGTTACAGTAAACACCCAGTGGTGCGTCGCAGTCTAATACTGGCCTCTCACGATAGGCACGTATACAGACTGTTTGAAGCATTCCTCCACCTGTACGTAAGTCGATCTACTGCCTGCTATATTCAATCCCGATGCAATTTCTGTGTTTCATCGTCAATATGAAGCTCCAAGGGTGGCAGTAAACACCCAGTGATGCGTCGCAATCTAATACTGGCCTCTCAGGAAAGGCACGTATACAGACTTTTTGAAGCATTATTCCCCCTGGACGTAAGTCGGCATTGTGTCTACTATATTCAATCCCGATGCTATTTCTGTGTTTCATCGTCAATATGAAGCTCCAAGGGTTACAGTAAACACAAAGTGGTGCGTCGCAATCTAATACTGGCCTCTCAGTAACGGCACATATACAGACTGTTTGAAGCATTACTCCCCCTGGACGTAAGTCGGCCTTCTGCCTACTATATTCAATCCCGATGCAATTTCTGTGTTTCATCGTCAATATGAAGCTCCAAGGGTTATAGTAAACACCCAGTGGTGCGTCGCAATCTAATACTGGAATCTCAGGAAAGGCACGTATACAACTGTATGAAGCATTGCTCCCCCTGGACGTAAAACGGCATTGTGCCTACTATATTCAATCCCGATACAATTTCTGTGTTTCATCATCAATATGAAGCTCCAAGGGTTACAGTAAACTCCCAGTGGTGCGTCGCAGTCTAATACTGGTCTCTCATGAAAGGCACGTATACAGACTGTTTGAAGCATTGCTCCCCCTGGACGTAAGTCGGCATTGTGCCTACTATATTCAATCCCGATGCAATTTCTGTGTTTCATAGTCAATACGAAGTTCCAAGGGTTACAGTCAACACCCAGTGGTGCGTCGCAATCTAATACTGGCCTCTCAGTAACGGCACATATACAGACTGTTTGAAGCATTCCTCCCCCTGGACGTAAGTCGGCCTTCTGCCTACTATATTCAATCCCGATGCTATTTCTGTGTTTCATCGTCAATATGAAGCTCCAAGGGTTACAGTAAACACAAAGTGGTGCGTCGCAATCTAATACTGGCCTCTCAGTAACGGCACATATACAGACTGTTTGAAGCATTCCTCCCCCTGGACGTAAGTCAGCCTTCTGCCTACTATATTCAATCCCGATGCAATTTCTGTGTTTCATCGTCAATATGAAGCTCCAAGGGTTATAGTAAACACCCAGTGGTGCGTCGCAATCTAATACTGGAATCTCAGGAAAGGCACGTATACAACTGTATGAAGCATTGCTCCCCCTGGACGTAAAACGGCATTGTGCCTACTATATTCAATCCCGATACAATTTCTGTGTTTCATCATCAATATGAAGCTCCAAGGGTTACAGTAAACTCCCAGTGGTGCGTCGCAGTCTAATACTGGTCTCTCATGAAAGGCACGTATACAGACTGTTTGAAGCATTGCTCCCCCTGGACGTAAGTCGGCATTGTGCCTACTATATTCAATCCCGATGCAATTTCTGTGTTTCATAGTCAATACGAAGTTCCAAGGGTTACAGTAAACACCCAGTGGTGCGTCGCAATCTAATACTGGCCTCTCAGTAACGGCACATATACAGACTGTTTGAAGCATTCCTCCCCCTGGACGTAAGTCGGCCTTCTGCCTACTATATTCAATCCCGATGCAATTTCTGTGTTTCATCGTCAATATGAAGCTCCAAGGGTTACAGTAAACACCCAGTGGTGCGTCGCAATCTAATACTGGAATCTCAGGAAAGGCACGTATAGCACTGTATGATGCATTGCTCCCCCTGGATGTAAGTCTCCATTGTGCCTACTATATTCAATCCCGATGCAATTTCTGTGTTTCATCGTCAATATGAAGCTCCAAGGGTTACAGTAAGCTCCCAGTGGTGCGTCGCAATCTAATACTGGCCTCTCAGCAACGGCACATATACGGACTGTTTGAAGCATTACTCCCCCTGGACGTAAGTCGGCATTGTGTCTACTATATTCAATCCCGATGCATTTTCTGTGTTTCATCGTCAATATGAAGCTCCAAGGGTTACAGTAAACTTCCAGTGGTGCGTCGCAGTCTAATACTGGCCTCTCAGGAAAGGCACGTATACAGACTGTTTGAAGCATTGCTCCCCCTGGACGTAAGTCGCCATTGTGCCTACTATATTCAATCCCGATGCAATTTCTGTGTTTCATAGTCAATATGAAGCTCTAAGGGTTACATTAAACACCCAGTGGTGCGTCGCAATCTACTACTGGCCTCTCAGGAAAGGCACGTATACAGGCTGTTTGAAGCATTCCTCCCCCTAAACGTAAGTCGGCGTTCTGCCTACTATATCCAATCCCGATGCAATTTCTGTGTTTCATCGACAATATGAAGCTCCAAGGGTTACAGTAAACACCCAGTGGTGCGTGTCAATCTAATACTGGATTCTCAGTAACGGCACATATACAGACTGTTTGAAGCATTCCTCCCCCTGGACGTAAGTCGGCCTTCTGCCTACTATATTCAATCCCGATACAATTTCTGTGTTTCATAGTCAAGATGAAGCTCCAAGGGTTACAGTAAACACCCAGTTGTGCGTCGCAATCTAATACTGGCCTCTCAGGAAAGGCACGTTTACAGACTAATTGAAGCATTGCACCCCCTGAACTAAAGTCGGCATTGTGCTTCCTATATTCATTCCCGATGCAATTTCTGTGTTTCATCGTCAATATGAAGCTCCAAGGGTTACAGTAAATTCCCAGTGGTGCGTCGCAGTCTAATACTGACCTCTCAGGAGAGGCACGTACACAGACTGTTTGAAGCATTCCTCCCCCTGTACGTAAGTCGGCCTTCTGCCTACTATCTTCAATCCCGATGCAATTTCTGTGTTTCATAGTCAATATGAAGCTCCAAGGGTTACATTAAACACCCAGTGGTGCGTCGCAATCTAATACTGGCCTCTAAGGAAAGGCACGTATACAGGTTGTTTGAAGCATTGCCCCCCCTGGACGTAAGTCGGCATTGTGCCTACTGTATTCAATCCCAATGCAATTTCTGTGTTTCATCGTTAATATGAAGCTCCAAGGGTTACAGTAAACACCCAGTGGTGCGTCGCAATCTAATACTGGCCTCTCAGTAACGGCACATATACAGACTGTTTGAAGCATTACTCCCCCTGGACGTAAGTCGGCCTTCTGCCTACTATATTCAATCGCGATTCAATTTCTGTGTTTCATCGTCAATATGAAGCACCAAGGGTTACAGTAAACACCCAGTGGTGCGTCGCAATCTAATACTGGAATCTCAGGAAAGGCACGTATACCACTGTATGAAGCATTGCTCCCCCTGGATGTAAGTCTCCATTGTGCCTACTATATTCAACCCCGATGCAGTTTCTGTGTTTCATCGTCAATATGAAGCTCCAAGGGTTACAGTAAACTCCCAGTGGTGCGTCGCAATCTAATACTGGCCTCTCAGCAACGGCACATATTCAGACTGTTTGAAGCATTACTCCCCCTGGACGTAAGTCGGCATTGTGTCTACTATAATCAATCCCGATGCATTTTCTGTGTTTCATCGTCAATATGAAGCTCCAAGGGTTACAGTAAACTCCCAGTGGTGCGTCGCAGTCTAATACTGGCCTCTCAGGAAATGCACGTATACAGTTTGAAGCATTGCTCCCCCTGGACGTAAGTCGCCATTGTGCCTACTATATTCAATCCCGATGCAATTTCTGTGTTTCATAGTCAATATGAAGCTCTAAGTGTTACATTAAACACCCAGTGGTGCGTCGCAATCTAATACTGGCCTCTCAGGAAAGGCAGTTATACAGGCTGTTTGTAGCATTCCTCCCCCTAAACGTAAGTCAGCCTTTTGCCTACTATATTCAATCCCGATGCAATTTCTGTGTTTCATCGACAATATGAAGCTCCAAGGGTTACAGTAAACACCCAGTGGTGCGTCGCAATCTAATACTGGAATCTCAGTAACGGCACATATACAGACTGTTTGAAGCATTCCTCCCCCTGTACGTAAGTCGGCCTTCTGCCTACTATATTCAATCCCGATGCAATTTCTGTGTTTCATCGACAATATGAAGCTCCAAGGGTTACAGTAAACACCCAGTTGTGCGTCGCAGTCTAATACTGGCCTCTCAGGAAAGGCACGTTTACAGACTAATTGAAGCATAGCACCCCCTGAACTAAAGTCGGCATTGTGCTTCCTATATTCATTCCCGATGCAATTTCTGTGTTTCATCGTCAATATGAAGCTCCAAGGGTTACAGTAAACACCCAGTGGTGCGTCGCAATCTAATACTGGCCTCTCAGTAACGGCACATATACAGACTGTTTGAAGCATTACTCCCCCTGGACGTAAGTCGGCATTGTGCCTACTATATTCAATCGTGATGCAATTTCTGTGTTTCATCGTCAATATGAAGCTCCAAGGGTTATAGTAAACACCCAGTGGTGCGTCGCAATCTAATACTGGAATCTCAGGAAAGGCACGTATACAACTGTATGAAGCATTGCTCCCCCTGGACGTAAAACGGCATTGTGCCTACTATATTCAATCCCGATACAATTTCTGTGTTTCATCATCAATATGAAGCTCCAAGGGTTACAGTAAACTCCCAGTGGTGCGTCGCAGTCTAATACTGGTCTCTCATGAAAGGCACGTATACAGACTGTTTGAAGCATTGCTCCCCCTGGACGTAAGTCGGCATTGTGTCTACTATATTCAATCCCGATGCAATTTCTGTGTTTCATAGTCAATACGAAGTTCCAAGGGTTACAGTAAACACCCAGTGGTGCGTCGCAATCTAATACTGGCCTCTCAGTAACGGCACATATACAGACTGTTTGAAGCATTCCTCCCCCTGGACGTAAGTCGGCCTTCTGCCTACTATATTCAATCCCGATGCAATTTCTGTGTTTCATCGTCAATATGAAGCTCCAAGGGTTACAGTAAACACCCAGTGGTGCGTCGCAATCTAATACTGGAATCTCAGGAAAGGCACGTATAGCACTGTATGATGCATTGCTCCCCCTGGATGTAAGTCCCCATTGTGCCTACTATATTCAATCCCGATGCAATTTCTGTGTTTCATCGTCAATATGAAGCTCCTAGGGTTACAGTAAGCTCCCAGTGGTGCGTCGCAATCTAATACTGGCCTCTCAGCAACGGCACATATACGGACTGTTTGAAGCATTACTCCCCCTGGACGTAAGTCGGCATTGTGTCTACTATATTCAATCCCGATGCATTTTCTGTGTTTCATCGTCAATATGAAGCTCCAAGGGTTACAGTAAACTTCCAGTGGTGCGTCGCAGTCTAATACTGGCCTCTCAGGAAAGGCACGTATACAGACTGTTTGAAGCATTGCTCCCCCTGGACGTAAGTCGCCATTGTGCCTACTATATTCAATCCCGATGCAATTTCTGTGTTTCATAGTCAATATGAAGCTCTAAGGGTTACATTAAACACCCAGTGGTGCGTCGCAATCTACTACTGGCCTCTCAGGAAAGGCACGTATACAGGCTGTTTGAAGCATTCCTCCCCCTAAACGTAAGTCGGCGTTCTGCCTACTATATCCAATCCCGATGCAATTTCTGTGTTTCATCGACAATATGAAGCTCCAAGGGTTACAGTAAACACCCAGTGGTGCGTGTCAATCTAATACTGGATTCTCAGTAACGGCACATATACAGACTGTTTGAAGCATTCCTCCCCCTGGACGTAAGTCGGCCTTCTGCCTACTATATTCAATCCCGATACAATTTCTGTGTTTCATAGTCAAGATGAAGCTCCAAGGGTTACAGTAAACACCCAGTTGTGCGTCGCAATCTAATACTGGCCTCTCAGGAAAGGCACGTTTACAGACTAATTGAAGCATAGCACCCCCTGAACTAAAGTCGGCATTGTGCTTCCCATATTCATTCCCGATGCAATTTCTGTGTTTCATCGTCAATATGAAGCTCCAAGGGTTACAGTAAATTCCCAGTGGTGCGTCGCAGTCTAATACTGACCTCTCAGGAAAGGCACGTACACAGACTGTTTGAAGCATTCCTCCCCCTGTACGTAAGTCGGCCTTCTGCCTACTATCTTCAATCCCGATGCAATTTCTGTGTTTCATAGTCAATATGAAGCTCCAAGGGTTACATTAAACACCCAGTGGTGCGTCGCAATCTAATACTGGCCTCTAAGGAAAGGCACGTATACAGGTTGTTTGAAGCATTGCCCCCCCTGGACGTAAGTCGGCATTGTGCCTACTGTATTCAATCCCAATGCAATTTCTGTGTTTCATCGTTAATATGAAGCTCCAAGGGTTACAGTAAACACCCAGTGGTGCGTCGCAATCTTATACTGGCCTCTCAGTAACGGCACATATACAGACTGTTTGAAGCATTACTCCCCCTGGACGTAAGTCGGCCTTCTGCCTACTATATTCAATCGCGATTCAATTTCTGTGTTTCATCGTCAATATGAAGCACCAAGGGTTACAGTAAACACCCAGTGGTGCGTCGCAATCTAATACTGGAATCTCAGGAAAGGCACGTATACCACTGTATGAAGCATTGCTCCCCCTGGATGTAAGTCTCCATTGTGCCTACTATATTCAACCCCGATGCAGTTTCTGTGTTTCATCGTCAATATGAAGCTCCAAGGGTTACAGTAAACTCCCAGTGGTGCGTCGCAATCTAATACTGGCCTCTCAGCAACGGCACATATTCAGACTGTTTGAAGCATTGCTCCCCCTGGACGTAAGTCGGCATTGTGTCTACTATATTCAATCCCGATGCATTTTCTGTGTTTCATCGTCAATATGAAGCTCCAAGGGTTACAGTAAACTCCCAGTGGTGCGTCGCAGTCTAATACTGGCCTCTCAGGAAATGCACGTATACAGTTTGAAGCATTGCTCCCCCTGGACGTAAGTCGCCATTGTGCCTACTATATTCAATCCCGATGCAATTTCTGTGTTTCATAGTCAATATGAAGCTCTAAGTGTTACATTAAACACCCAGTGGTGCGTCGCAATCTAATACTGGCCTCTCAGGAAAGGCAGTTATACAGGCTGTTTGAAGCATTCCTCCCCCTAAACGTAAGTCAGCCTTTTGCCTACTATATTCAATCCCGATGCAATTTCTGTGTTTCATCGACAATATGAAGCTCCAAGGGTTACAGTAAACACCCAGTGGTGCGTCGCAATCTAATACTGGAATCTCAGTAACGGCACATATACAGACTGTTTGAAGCATTCCTCCCCCTGTACGTAAGTCGGCCTTCTGCCTACTATATTCAATCCCGATGCAATTTCTGTGTTTCATCGACAATATGAAGCTCCAAGGGTTACAGTAAACACCCAGTTGTGCGTCGCAATCTAATACTGGCCTCTCAGGAAAGGCACGTTTACAGACTAATTGAAGCATAGCACCCCCTGAACTAAAGTCGGCATTGTGCTTCCTATATTCATTCCCGATGCAATTTCTGTGTTTCATCGTCAATATGAAGCTCCAAGGGTTACAGTAAACACCCAGTGGTGCGTCGCAATCTAATACTGGCCTCTCAGTAACGGCACATATACAGACTGTTTGAAGCATTACTCCCCCTGGACGTAAGTCGGCATTGTGCCTACTACATTCAATCCCGATGCAATTTCTGTGTTTCATCGTCAATATGAAGCTCCAAGGGTGGCAGTAAACACGCAGTGATGCGTCGCAATCTAATACTGGCCTCTCAGGAAAGGCACGTATACAGACTGTTTGAAGCATTACTCCCCCTGGACGTAAGTCGGCATTGTGTCTACTATATTCAATCCCGATGCAATTTCTGTGTTTCATCGTCAATATGAAGCTCCAAGGGTTACAGTAAACACCCAGTGGTGCGTCGCAATCTAATACTGGAATCTCAGGAAAGGCACGTATACCACTGTATGAAGCATTGCTCCCCCTGGACGAGAGTCTGCATTGTGCCTACTATATTCCATCCCGATGCATTTTCTGTGTTTCATCGTCAATATGAAGCTCCAAGGGTTACAGTAAACTCCCAGTGGTGCGTCGCAATCTAATACTGGCCTCTCAGCAACGGCACATCTACATCTACATCTACATCTATACTCCGCGAGCCACCTTACGGTGTGTGGCGGAGGGTACTTATTGTACCACTATCTGTTCCCCCCTTCCCTGTTCCATTCACGAATTGTGCGTGGGAAGAACGATTGCTTGTAAGTCTCCGTATTTGCTCTAATTTCTCGGATCTTTTCGTTGTGATCATTACGCGAGATATATGTGGGCGGTAGTAATATGTTGCCCATCTCTTACCGGAATGTGCTCTCTCGTAATTTCGATAATAAACCTCTCCGTATTGCGTAACGCCTTTCTTGAAGTGTCCGCCACTGGAGCTTGTTCAGCATCTCCGTAACGCTCTCGCGCTGACTAAATGTCCCCATGACGAATCGCGCTGCTTTTCGCTGGATCATGTCTATCTCTTCTATTAATCCAACCTGGTAAGGGTCCCATACTGATGAGCAATACTCAAGAATCGGACGAACAAGCGTTTTGTAAGCTACTTCTTTCGTCGATGAGTCACATTTTCTTAGAATTCTTCCTATGAATCTCAACCTGGCGCCTGCTTTTCCCAATATTTGTTTTATGTGATCATTCCACTTCAGATCGCTCCGGATAGTAACTCCTAAGTATTTTACGGTCGTTACCGCTTCCAATGATTTACCACCTATGGCATAATCGTACTGGAATGGATTTCTGCCCCTATGTATGCGCATTATATTACATTTATCTACGTTTAGGGAAAGCTGCCAGCTGTCGCACCATGCATTAATCCTCTGCAGGTCTTCCTGGAGTACGTACGAGTCTTCTGATGTTGCTACTTTCTTGTAGACAACCGTGTCATCTGCAAATAGCCTCACGGAGCTACCGATGTTGTCAACTAAGTCATTTATGTATATTGTAAACAATAAAGGTCATATCACGCTTCCTTGCGGTACTCCCGAAATTACCTCTACATTTGCAGATTTTGAACCGTTAAGAATGACATGTTGAGTTCTTTCTTCTAGGAAATCCTGAATCCAATCACAAACCTGGTCCGATATTCCGTAAGCTCGTATTTTTTTCATTAAACGTAAGTGCGGAACCGTATCAAATGCCTTCCTGAAGTCCAGGAATACGGCATCAATCTGCTCGCCAGTGTCTACGGCACTGTGAATTTCTTGGGCAAATAGGGCGAGCTGAGTTTCACATGATCTCTGTTTGCGGAATCCATGTTGGTTATGATGAAGGAGATTTGTATTATCTAAGAACGTCATAATACGAGAACACAAAACATGTTCCATTATTCTACAACAGATTGACGTAAGCGAAATAGGCCTATAATTATTCGCATCTGATTTATGACCCTTCTTGAAAATGGGAACGACCTGCGCTTTCTTCCAGTCGCTAGGTTCTTTACGTTCTTCCAGCGATCTACGATAAATTGCTGATAGAAAGGGGGCAAGTTCTTTAGCATAATCACTGTACAATCTTAAGGGTATCTCGTCTGGTCCGGATGCTTTTCCGCTACTAAGTGATAGCAGTTGTTTTTCAATTCCGATATCGTTTATTTCAATATTTTCCATTTTGGCGTCCGTGCGACGGCTGAAGTCAGGGACCGTGTTACGATTTTCCGCAGTGAAACAGTTTCGGAACACTGAATTCAGTATTTCTGCCTTTCTTCGGTCGTCCTCTGTTTCGGTGCCATCGTGGTCAACGAGTGACTGAATAGGGGATTTAGATCCGCTTACCGATTTTACATATGACCAAAACTTTTTAGGGTTCTTGTTTAGATTGTTTGCCAATGTTTTATGTTCGAATTCGTTGAATGCTTCTCTCATTGCTCTCTTTACGCTCTTTTTCGCTTCGATCAGCTTTTCCTTATCAGCTATGATTCGACTACTCTTAAACCTATGATGAAGCCTTCTTTGTTTCCGTAGTACCTTTCGTACATGATTGTTATACCACGGTGGATCTTTCCCCTCGCTTTGGACCTTAGTCGGTACGAACTTATCTAAGGCGTACTGGACGATGTTTCTGAATTTTTTCCATTTTTGTTCCACATCCTCTTCCTCAGAAATGAACGTTTGATGGTGGTCACTCAGATATTCTGCGATTTGTGCCCTATCACTCTTGTTAAGCAAATATATTTTCCTTCCTTTCTTGGCATTTCTTATTACACTTGTAGTCATTGATGCAACCACTGACTTATGATCACTGATACCCTCTTCTACATTCACGGAGTCGAAAAGTTCCGGTCTATTTGTTGCTATGAGGTCTAAAACGTTAGCTTCACGAGTTGGTTCTCTAACTATCTGCTCGAAGTAATTCTCGGACAAGGCAGTCAGGATAATGTCACAAGAGTCTCTGTCCCTGGCTCCAGTTCTGATTGTGTGACTATCCCATTCTATACCTGGTAGATTGAAGTCTCCCCCTATTACAATAGTATGATCACGAAACTTCTTCACGACGTTCTGCAGGTTCTCTCTGAGGCGCTCAACTACTACGGTTGCTGATGCAGGTGGTCTATAGAAGCATCCGACTATCATATCTGACCCACCTTTGATACTTAGCTTAACCCAGATTATTTCACATTCGCATTCGCTAATAACTTCACTGGATATTATTGAATTCTTTACTGCTATAAATACTCCTCCACCATTGGCGTTTATCCTATCCTTGCGGTATATATTCCATTCTGTGTCTAGGATTCCGTTACTGTTCACTTCCGGTTTTAACCAACTTTCCGTTCCTAATACTATATGCGCACTATTTCCTTCAATAAGAGATACTAATTCAGGAACCTTGCCCTGGATACTCCTGCAGTTTACCAATATTACGTTAACTTTTCCTGTTTTTGGTCTCTGAGGACGGACGTTCTTTATCAACGATGATAATGTCCTCTCTGGTAAGCCGTCAGGTATTTTATCGTTTCGCCCAATGGGGGGTCCCTCTAACCTAAAAAACCCCCGTGTGCACGCCACACGTACTCTGCTACCCTAGTAGCTGCTTCCGGTGTGTAGTGCACGCCTGACCTGTCTAGGGGGGCCCTACAGTTCTCCACCCAATAACGGAGGTCGATGAATTTGCAACCATTATAGTCGCAGAGTCGTCTGAGCCTCTGGTTTAGACCCTCCACACGGCTCCAAACCAGAGGACCGCGATCGACTCTGGGCACTATGCTGCAGATATTAAGCTCAGCTTGCACTCCGCGTGCGATGCTGGTTGTCTTCACCAAATCAGCCAGCCGCCGGAAGGAACCAAGGATGGCCTCAGAACCCAAGCGGCAGGCGTCATTCGTTCCGACATGTGCTACTATCTGCAGCCGGTCACACCCAGTGCGTTCAATAGCTGCCGGAAGGGCCTCCTCCACATTACGGACGAGACCCCCCGGCAAGCACACCGAGTGCACACTGGCATTCTTCCCCGACCTACCCGCTATTTTCCTGAGGGGCTCCATAACCCGCCTAACGTTGGAGCTCCCTATAACTAATAGGCCCGCCCTCTGTGACTGTCGGGACCTTGCCGGAGAATCGGCCACTGGCCCAACAGGCGAGGCATCCTGTGGTGGCTCGGAAACGATGTCATCACCACTAGGAAGCACCCCGTACCTGTTGGAAAGGGGTAAGGCAGCTGCCACGCGGCCAGATCCCACCTTCGCCTTTCGGCCAGGCACGCGAGAGCCCACCACTGTCCGCCATTCACCCTGGAGTGATGGCTGACCGGTAAGATGCTCACTGCCGGAAGACCCAGCGACATCAGGGGTTCCATGTGATTCCAAGGCCACCGGAGTAGGCATAGGTCTCACCACAGTTGCCCCAACGCCACTACGAGCCGACGCCTGCGCCTCGAGCTCGATGAGCCTAACACACAAAGCCTCCACCTGCCCCCGAAGAGTGGCCAATTCTCCTTGCGTCCGCTCACAACAACCACAGTCCCTACACATGACTATGTTTACCCTACCCTATACGGTGACAAATTCCCAAGATAATCTTCTGATGAGCTACTCTGATAATCAAGAAACACTCACTGAAATACGAGACGCGAAAACTACGCTAGGTTTTCCCAGAAAAACTATTTAAAAGCTAAGCGCAGCAAATAAGTACAAAAACGCTTTATACAAACAGTACTCGCTGCTGCTGGTGCTCTCGCTCTCGCTGTCACAAGACAACTGCTGATTCAAGTGACTAGTGGCTAACGGCCGCGAAACAAACAAATGACATATACAGACTGTTTGAAGCATTCCTCCCCCTGTACGTAAGTCAGCCTTCTGTCTACTATATTCAATCCCGATGCAATTTCTGTGTTTCATAGTCAATATGAAGCTCCAAGGGTTACAGTAAACTCCCAGTGGTGCGTCGCAATCTAATACTGGCCTCTCAGTAACGGCACATATACAGACTGTTTGAAGCATTACTCCCCCTGGACGTAAGTCGGCATTGCGCCTACTATATTCAATCCCGATGCAATTTCTGTGTTTCATAGTCAATATGGAGCACCAAGGGTTACAGTAAACACCCAGTGGTGCGTCGCAATCTAATACTGGCCTCTCTGGAAAAGCACGTATACAGACTGTTTGAAGCATTGCTCCCCCTGGACGTAAGTCGGCATTGTGCCTCCTATATTCAATCCCGATGCAATTCCTGTGTTTCATCGTCAATATGAAGCTCCAAGGGTTACAATAAAAACACCCAGTGGTGCGTCGCAATCTAATAATTGCCTCTCAGGAAAGGCAAGTATACAGACTGTTTGAAGCATTGCTCCCCCTGGACGTAAGTCGGCCTTATGCCTACTATATTCAATCCCGATGCAATTTCTGTGTTTATAGTCAATATGAAGCTCCAAGGGTTACAGAAAACACCCAGTGGTGCGTCGCAATCTAATACTGACCTCTCAGTAACGGCACATATACAGACTGTTGAAGCATTGCTCCCCCTGGACGTAAGTCGGCCTTCTGCCTACTATATTCAATCCCGATGCAATTTCTGTGTTTCATAGTCAATATGAAGCTCCAAGGGTTACAGTAAACACCCAGTGGTGCGTCGCAATCTAATACCGGCCTCTCAGTAACGGCACATATACAGACTGTTTGAAGCATTCCTCCCCCTGGACGTAAGTCGGCCTTCTGCCTACCATATCCAATCCCGATGCAATTTCTGTGTTTCATCGTCAATATGAAGCTCCAAGGCTTACAGTAAACTCCCAGTGGTGCGTCGCAGTCTAATACTGGCCTCTCAGGAAAGCCACGTATACAGACTGTTTGAAGCATTGCTCCCCATGGACGTAAGTAAGCATTGTGCCTACTATATTCAATCCCGATGCAATTTCTAGGTTTCATCGTCAATATGAAGCTCCAAAGGTTACAGTAAACTTCCGGTGGTGCGTCGCAGTCTAATACTGGCCTCTCAGGAAAGGCACGTATACAGACAGTTTGGAGCATTGCTCCCCCTGGACGTAAGTCGGCATTGTGCCTAATATAATCAATCCCGATGATATTTCTTTGTTTCATCTTCAATATGAAGCTCCAAGGGTTACAGTAAACACCCAGTGGTGCGTAGCAGTTCAATACTGGCCTCTGAGGAAAAGCACGTATACAGACTGTATGGACCATTGCTCCCCCTGGACGTAAGTCGGCATTGTGCCTACAATATTCAATCCCGATGCAATTTCTGTGTTTCATAGTCAATATGAAGCTCCAAGGGTTACATTAAACACCTAGTGGTGCGTCGCAATCTAATACTGGCCTCTCAGGAAAGGCACGTATACAGGTTGTTTGAAGAATTGTTCCCCTGGACGTAAGTCGGCATTGTGCCTACTATATTCAATCCCGATGCAATTTCTGTGTTTCATCATCAATAGGAAGCTCCAAGGGTTACAGTAAACACCCAGTGGTGCGTCGTAATCTAATACTGGCCTCTCAGTAACGGCACATATACAGACTGTTTGAAGCATTCCTCCCCCTGGACGTAAGTCGGCATTGTGCCTACTATATTCAATCCCGATGCAGTTTCTGTGTTTCATCGTCAATATGAAGCTCCAAGGGTTACAGTAAATTCCCAGTGGTGCGTCGCAGTCTAATACTGGCCTCTCAGGAAAGGCACGTATGCAGACTGTGTGAAGCATTGCTCCTTCTGGACGTAAGTCGGCATTGTTCCTACTATTTTCAATCCCGATGCAATTTCTGTGTCTCATCGTCAATATGAAGCTCCAAGGGTGGCAGTAAACACGCAGTGATGCGTCGCAATCTAATACTGGCCTCTCAGGAAAGGCACGTATACAGACTGTTTGAAGCGTTACTCCCCCTGGACGTAAGTCGGCATTGTGTCTACTATATTCAATCCCGATGCAATTTCTGTGTTTCATCGTCAATATGAAGCTCCAAGGGTTACAGTAAACACCCAGTGGTGCGTCGCAATCTAATACTGGCCTCTCAGTAACGGCACATATACAGACTGTTTGAAGCATTCCTCCCCCTGGACGTAAGTCGGCCTTCTGCCTACTATATTCAATCCCGATGCAATTTCTGTGTTTCATCGTCAATATGAAGCTCCAAGGGTTATAGTAAACACCCAGAGGTGCGTCGCAATCTAATACTGGAATCTCAGGAAAGGCACGTATACAACTGTATGAAGCATTGCTCCCCCTGGACGTAAAACGGCATTGTGCCTACTATATTCAATCCCGATGCAATTTCTGTGTTTCATCATCAATATGAAGCTCCAAGGGTTACAGTAAACTCCCAGTGGTGCGTCGCAGTCTAATACTGGTCTCTCATGAAAGGCACGTATACAGACTGTTTGAAGCATTGCTACCCTGGACGTAAGTCGGCATTGTGCGTACTATATTCAATCCCGATGCAATTTCTATGTTTCATCGTCAATATGAAGCTCCAAGGGTTATAGTAAACACACAGTGGTGCGTGCAATTTAATACTGGAATCTCAGGAAAGGCACGTATACCACTGTATGAAGCATTGCTCCCCCTGGATGCAAGTCTGCATTGTGCCTACTATATTCAATCCCGATGCAATTTCTGTGTTTCATCGTCAATATGAAGCTCCAAGGGTTACAGTAAACTCCCAGTGGTGCGTCGCAATCTAATACTGGCCTCTCAGCAACGGCACATATACAGACTGTTTGAAGCATTCCTCCCCCTGGACGTAAGTCAGCCTTCTGTCTACTATATTCAATCCCGATGCAAATTCTGTGTTTCATAGTCAATATGAAGCTCCAAGGGTTACAATAAAGACACCCAGTGGTGCGACGCAATCTAATACTGACCTCTCAGTAACGGCACATATACAGACTGTTGAAGCATTGCTCCCCCTGGACGTAAGTCGGCATTGTGCCTAATATATTCAATCCCGATGATATTTCTTTGTTTCATCGTCAATATGAAGCTCCAAGGATTAGAGTAAACTCCCAGTGGTGCGTAGCAGTTCAATACTGGCCTCTGAGGAAAAGCACGTATACAGACTGTATGGAGCATTGCTCCCCCTGGACGTAAGTCGGCATTGTGCCTACTATATTCAATCCCGATGCAATTTCTGTGTTTCATAGTCAATATGAAGCTCCAAGGGTTACATTAAACACCTAGTGGTGCGTCGCAATCTAATACTGGCCTCTCAGGAAAGGCACGTATACAGGATGTTTGAAGAATTGTTCCCCTGGACGTAAGTCGGCATTGTGCCTACTATATTCAATCCCGATGCAATTTCTGTGTTTCATCGTCAATATGAAGCTCCAAGGGTTACAGTAAACACCCAGTGGTGCGTCGTAATCTAATACTGGCCTCTCAGGAACGGCACATATACAGACTGTTTGAAGCATTCCTCCCCCTGGACGTAAGTCGGCATTGTGCCTACTATATTCAATCCCGATGCAGTTTCTGTGTTTCATCGTCAATATGAAGCTCCAAGGGTTACAGTAAATTCCCAGTGGTGCGTCGCAGTCTAATACTGGCCTCTCAGGAAAGGCACGTATACAGACTGTGTGAAGCATTGCTCCTCCTGGACGTAAGTCGGCATTGTTCCTACTATTTTCAATCCCGATGCAATTTCTGTGTCTCATCGTCAATATGAAGCTCCAAGGCTGGCAGTAAACACCCAGTGATGCGTCGCAATCTAATACTGGCCTCTCAGGAAAGGCACGTATACAGACTATTTGAAGCATTCCTCCCCCTGGACGTAAGTCGGCATTGTGCCTACTATATTCAATCCCGATGCAATTTCTGTGTTTCATCGTCAATATGAAGCTCCAAGGGTTACAGTAAACACACAGTGGTGCGTCGCAATCTAATACTGGAATCTCAGGAAAGGCACGTATACCACTGTATGAAGCATTGCTCCCCCTGGATGCAAGTCTGCATTGTGCCTACTATATTCAATCCCGATGCAATTTCTGTGTTTCATCGTCAATATGAAGCTCCAAGGGTTACAGTAAACACCCAGTGGTGCGTCGCAATCTAATACTGGCCTCTCAGTAACGGCACATATACAGACTGTTTGAAGCATTCCTCAACCTGGACGTAAGTCGGCCTTCTCCCTACTATATTCAATCCCGATGCAATTTCTGTCTTTCATCGTCAATATGAAGCTCCAAGGGTTACAGTAAACACCCAGTGGTGTGTCGCAATCTAATACTGGAATCTCAGGAAAGGCACGTATACAACTGTATGAAGCATTGCTCCCCCTGGACGTAAGTCGGCCTTCTGCCTACTATATTTAATCCCGATGCAATTTCTGTGTTTCTTAGTCAATATGAAGCTCCAAGAGTTACAGTAAACACCCAGTGGTGCGTCGCAATCTAATACTGGCCTCTCAGTAACGGCACATATACAGACTGTTTGAAGCATTCCTCCCCGTTGACGTAAGTCGGCCTTCTGCCTACCATATTCAATCCCGATGCAATTTCTGTGTTTCATCGTCAATATGAAGCTCCAAGGGTTACAGTAAACACCCAGTGGTGCGTCGCAATCTAATACTAGCCTCTCAGTAACGGCACATATACAGATTGTTTGAAGCATTCTTCCCCTGGACGTAAGTCGGCATTGTGCCTACTATATTCAATCCCAATGCAGTTTCTGTGTTTCATCGTCAATATGAACCTCCAAGGGTTACAGTAAATTCCCAGTTGTGCGTCGCAGTCTAATACTGGCCTCTCAGGAAAGGCACGTATACAGTCTCTTTGAAGCATTGCTCCTCCTGGACGTAAGTCGGCATTGTTCCTACTATTTTCAATCCCGATGCAATTTCTGTGTCTCATCGTCAATATGAAGCTCCAAGTGTGGCAGTAAACACCCAGTGATGCGTCGCAATCTAATACTGGCCTCTCAGGAAAGGCACGTATACAGACTGTTTGAAGCATTCCTAACCCTGGACGTAAGTCGGCATTGTGCCTACTATATTCAGTCCCGATGCAGTTTCTGTGTTTCATCGTCAATATGAAGCTCCAAGGGTTACAGTAAATTCCCAGTGGTGCGTCGCAGTCTAATACTGGCCTCTCAGGAAAGGCACATATACAGACTGTTTGAAGCATTCCTCCCACTGGACGTAAGTCGGCCTTCTGCCTACTATATTCAATCCCGATGCAATTTCTGTGTTTCATAGTCAATATGGAGCACCAAGGGTTACAGTAAACACCCAGTGGTGCGTCGCAATCTAATACTGGCCTCTCTGGAAAGGCACGTATACAGAGTGTTTGAAGCATTGCTCCCCCTGGACGTAAGTCGGCATTGTGCCTCCTATATTCAATCCCGATGCAATTTCTGTGTTTCATCGTCAATATGAAGCTCCAAGGGTTACAATAAAGAAACCCTGTGGTGCGTCGCAATCTAATACTGGCCTCTCAGTAACGGCACATATACAGACTGTTGAAGCATTGCTCCCCCTGGATGTAAGTCTGCATTGTGCCTACTACGAGGGCGGTTCAGAAAGTAACCTCCGATCGGTCACAGTGCGGGTTGTGGGGGGAGTAGCGACGCCATCTGTGCGTTCACGCACTCAACAGGTCAGTCGGCATCAAGCCGTGGTCGAGTGAACGTCGTACCTGCGCTAGTTTAGTTTTTGTGGCAGTTTGAAATGTGTGCTGCAATAGAAAACCCCGCCAAATGTGAAGTGCGTGCTGTCATAAGGTTTTTTACAGCCAAAGTATATTCTGCAGCAGCTATTCATCGTGAGCTTTGTGCCGTGTACGGACCAAGAGTTATGAGTGAAGGAGTTGTCCGTGAATGGGTACGTTTATTTAAAAGTGGACGAGGAAACGTTCATGATGAAGAGAGGAGTGGTAAACCATCATTGGTGACTGACGAACTCGTTCAGACAGTTGATGCAAAAGTTCGTGAAAATCGACGTTTCTCAATGTCGGAGTTGTCTACTAGTTTTCCACAGATTTCTAAGACTCTCTTGTACGAGATAGTGACAGCAAGATTGGGTTACCGTAAGTTCTGTGCACGATGGGTGCCCAAAATTCTTACCGACCACCACAAAACTCAAAGAATGGCCTCTGCATTAGACTTTCTGTCACGTTATGAGGACGAAGGAGAACCATTGTTAAACAGAATCGTGACCGGTGACGAAACCTGGATTAAGTACGTGAACCCTGAGACAAAAGAATAATCAAAGATGTGGGCACATTCAAATTCGCCTACCAAACCAAGAAAAGCCTCGCAAGATTTTTCTGCCAGAAAACTGATGGCAACGGTGTTTTGGGATGCCAAAGGGGTGTTGTTGGTTGAATCCATGGAACGTGGTACGACCATTAATCAAGACGTGTACTGTGAAACAATAAAAAAGTTACGACGGGCTATACAGAACAAACGCCGTGGTATGCTGACTTCCGGTATCGTTTTTTTTTGCACGATAACGCCCGTCCTCACTCTGCTCGCAGAACAACGGCCCTTCTTGAGTCCTTCAAGTGGGACGTTATCAACCATCCACCTTACAGCCCAGACCTGCGCCAAGTGATTATCACCTCTTCATGCATTTGAAGAAATGGCTCGGGTCACAGCGGTTTGATGACGACGAAGAGCTCAAAGATGCGGTCACAGGCTGACTCCAGGCACAAGCAGGTGATTTTTATGCAGAAGGAATTTCAAAGCTTGTGAAGAGATGCGATAAGTGCCTCAATCGCTATGGAGACTATGTAGAAAAATAGTGCAAAGATGTAGTTGTAAGATGTATATATTAAAATATTTTTATTTAACTTGGTGTATTTTTTTAAATCAACCGGAGGTTACTTTCTGAACGGCCCTCGTATATTCAATCCCGATGCAATTTCTGTGTTTCATCGTCAATATGAAGCTCCAAGGGTTACAGTAAACTCCCAGTGGTGCTTCGCAATCTAATACTGGCCTCTCAGCAACGGCACATATACAGACTGTTTGAAGCATTCCTCCCCCTGTACGTAAGTCAGCCTTCTGTCTACTATATTCAATCCCGATGCAATTTCTGTGTTTCATAGTCAATATGAAGCTCCAAGGGTTACAGTAAACACCCAGTGCTGCGTCGCAATCTAATACTGGAATCTCAGGAAAGGCACGTATACAACTGTATGAAGCTTTGCTCCCCCTGGACGTAAGTCAGCCTTCTGCCTACTATATTCAATCCCGATGCAATTTCTGTGTTTCATCGTCAATATGAAGCTCCAAGGGTTACAGTAAACACCCAGTGGTGCGTCGCAATCTAATACTAGCCTCTCAGTAACGGCACATATACAGATTGTTTGAAGCATTCTACCCCTGGACGTAAGTCGGCATTGTGCCTACTATATTCAATCCCAATGCAGTTTCTGTGTTTCATCGTCAATATGAACCTCCAAGGGTTACAGTAAATTCCCAGTGGTGCGTCGCAGTCTAATACTGGCCTCTCAGGAAAGGCACGTATACAGTCTCTTTGAAGCATTGCTCCTCCTGGACGTAAGTCGGCATTGTTCCTACTATTTTCAATCCCGATGCAATTTCTGTGTCTCATCGTCAATATGAAGCTCCAAGGGTGGCAGTAAACACCCAGTGATGCGTCGCAATCTAATACTGGCCTCTCAGGAAAGGCACGTATACAGACTGTTTGAAGCATTCCTCCCCCTGGACGTAAGTCGGCATTGTGCCTACTATATTCAGTCCCGATGCAGTTTCTGTGTTTCATCGTCAATATGAAGCTCCAAGGGTTACAGTAAATTCCCAGTGGTGCGTCGCAATCTAATACTGGCCCCTCAGGAAAGGCAAGTATACAGACTGTTTGAAGCATTGCTCCCCCTGGACGTAGGTCGGCCTTCTGCCTACTATATTCAATCCCGATGCAATTTCTGTGTTTCATTGTCAATATGAACCTCCAAGGGTTACAATAAAAACACCCAGTGGTACGTCGCACTCTAATACTGGCCTCTCAGTAACGGCACATATACAGACTGTTAAAGCATTGCTCCCCCTGGACGTAAGTCGGCCTTCTGCCTACTATATTCAATCCCGATGCAATTTCTGTGTTTCATAGTCAATATGAAGCTCCAAGGGTTACAGTAAAATCCCAGTGGTGCGTCGCAATCTAATACTGGCCTCTCAGTAACGGCACATATACAGACTGTTTGAAGCATTCCTCCCCCTGGACGTATGTCGGCCTTCTACCTACTATATTCAATCCCGATGCAATTCCTGTGTTTCATCGTCAATATGAAGCTCCAAGGGTTACAGTAAACACCCAGTGGTGCGTCGCAACCTAATCCTGGCCTCTCAGGAAAGGCAAGTATACAGACTGTTTGAAGCATTCCTCCCCCTGGACGTAAGTCGGCCTTCTGCCTACTATATTCAATCCCGATGCAATTTCTGTGTTTCATAGTCAATATGGAGCACCAAGGGTTACAGTAAACACCCAGTGGTGCGTCGCAATCTAATAGTGGCCTCTCGGGAAAGGCACGTATACAGAGTGTTTGAAGCATTGCTCCCCCTGGACGTAAGTCGGCATTGTGCCTCCTATATTCAATCCCGATGCAATTTCTGTGTTTCATCATCAATATGAAGCTCCAAGGGTTACAATAAAGACACCCTGTGGTGCGTCGCAATCTAGTACTGGCCTCTCAGTAACGGCACATATACAGACTGTTGAAGCATTGCTCCCCCTGGACGTAAGTCGGCCTTCTGCCTACTATATTCAATCCCGATGCAATTTCTGTCTTTCATCGTCAATATGAAGCTCCAAGGGTTACAGTAAACACCCAGTGGTGTGTCGCAATCTAATACTGGAATCTCAGGAAAGGCACGTATACAACTGTTGAAGCATTGCTCCCCCTGGACGTAAGTCGGCCTTCTGCCTACTATATTCAATCCCGATGCAATTTCTGTGTTTCATCGTCAATATGAAGCTCCAAGGGTTACAGTAAACTCCCAGTGGTGCTTCGCAATCTAATACTGGCTTCTCAGCAACGGCACATATACAGTCTGTTTGAAGCATTCCTCCCCCTGTACGTAAGTCAGCCTTCTGTCTACTATATTCAATCCCGATGCAATTTCTGTGTTTCATAGTCAATATGAAGCTCCAAGGGTTACAGTAAACACCCAGTGGTGCGTCGCAATCTTATACTGGCCTCTCAGTAACGGCACATATGCAGACTGTTTGAAGCATTCCTCCCCGTGGACGTAAGTCGGCCTTCTGCCCTACCATATTCAATCCCGATGCAATTTCTGTGTTTCATCGTCAATATGAAGCTCCAAGGGTTACAGTAAACACCCAGTGGTGCGTCGCAATCTAATACTAGCCTCTCAGTAACGGCACATATACAGATTGTTTGAAGCATTCTTCCCCTGGACGTAAGTCGGCATTGTGCCTACTATATTCAATCCCAATGCAGTTTCTGTGTTTCATCGTCAATATGAACCTCCAAGGGTTACAGAAAATTCCCAGTGGTGCGTCGCAGTCTAATACTGGCCTCTCAGGAAAGGCACGTATACAGTCTCTTTGAAGCATTGCTCCTCCTGGACGTAAGTCGGCATTGTTCCTACTATTTTCAATCCCGATGCAATTTCTGTGTCTCATCGTCAATATGAAGCTCCAAGGGTGGCAGTAAACACCCAGTGATGCGTCGCAATCTAATACTGGCCTCTCAGGAAAGGCACGTAAACAGAATGTTTGAAGCATTCCTCCCCCTGGACGTAAGTCGGCATTGTGCCTACTATATTCAATCCCAATGCAGTTTCTGTGTTTCATCGTCAATATGTACCTCCAAGGGTTACAGTAAATTCCCAGTGGTGCGTCGCAGTCTAATACTGGCCTCTCTGGAAAGGCACATATACAGACTGTTTGAAGCATTCCTCCCACTGGACGTAAGTCGGCCTTCTGCCTACTACATTCAATCCCGATGCAATTTCTGTGTTTCATAGTCAATATGGAGCACCAAGGGTTACAGTAAACACCCAGTGGTGCGTCGCAATCTAATACTGGCCTCTCGGGAAAGGCACGTATACAGAGTGTTTGAAGCATTGCTCCCCCTGGACATAAGTCGGCATTGTGCCTCCTATATTCAATCCCGATGCAATTTCTGTGTTTCATCATCAATATGAAGCTCCAAGGGTTACAATAAAGACACCCTGTGGTGCGTCGCAATCTAATACTGGCCTCTCAGTAACGGCACATATACAGACTGTTGAAGCATTGCTCCCCCTGGACGTAAGTCGGCCTTCTGCCTACTATATTCAATCCCGATGCAATTTCTGTCTTTCATAGTTAATATGAAGCTCCAAGGGTTACAGTAAACACACAGTGGTGCGTCGCAATCTAATACTGGCCGCTCAGTAACGGCACATATACAGACTGTTTGAAGCATTCCTCCCCGTGGACGTAAGTCGGCCTTCTGCCTACCATATTCAATCCCGATGCAATTTCTGTGTTTCATCGTCAATATGAAGCTCCAAGGGTTACAGTAAACTCCCAGTGGTGCGTCGCAGTCTAATACTGGCCTCTCAGGAAAGGCACGTATACAGACTGTTTGGAGCATTGCTCCCCCCGGACGTAAGTCGGAATTGTGCCTAATGTATTCAATCCCGATGATATTTCATTGTTTCATCGTCAATATGAAGCTCCAAGGGTTACAGTAAACTCCCAGTGGTGCGTCGCAGTCTAATACTGGCCTCTCAGGAAAGGCACGTATACAGACTCTTTGGAGCATTGCTCCCCCTGGACGTAAGTCGGCATTGTGCCTACTATCTTCAATCCCGATGCAATTACTGTGTTTCATAGTCAATATGAAGCTCCAAGGGTTACTTTAAACACCTAGTGGTGCGTCGCAATCTAATACTGGCCTCTCAGGAAAGGGACATATACAGGTTATTTGAAGCATTGTTCCCCTGGACGTAAGTCGGCATTGTGCCGACTATATTCAATCCCGATGCAATTTCTGTGTTTCATCGTCAAGATGAAGCTCCAAGGGTTACAGTAAACACCCAGTGGTGCGTCGCAATCTAATACTAGCCTCTCAGTAACGGCACGTATACAGATTGTTTGAAGCATTCCTCCCCCTGGACGTAAGTCGGCATTGTGCCTACTATATTCAATCCCGAAGCAGTTTCTGTGTTTCATCGTCAATATGAAGCTCCAAGGGTTACAGTAAATTCCCAGTGGTGCGTCTCAGTCTAATACTGGCCTCTCAGTAACGGCACATATACAGACTGTTTGAAGCATTCCTCCACCTGGACGTAAGTCGGCCTTCTGCCTACTATATTCAATCCCGATGCAATTTCTGTGTTTCATCATCAATATGAAGCTCCAAGGGTTACAGTTAACACCCAGTGGTGCGTCGCAATCTAATACTGGAATCTCAGGAAGGGCACGTATATAACAGTTTGAAGCATTGCTCCCCCTGGTCGTAAGTCCGCATTGTGCCTACTATATTCATTCCCCATGCAATTTCTGTGTTTCATCGTCAATATGAAGCTCCAAGGGTTACAGTAAACTCCCAGTGGTGCGACGCAATCTAATACTGGCCTCTCAGTAACGGCACATATACAGACTGTTTGAAGCATTCCTCCCCCTGTACGTAAGTCAGCCTTCTGCCTACTATATTCAATGCCGATGCATTTTCTGTGTTTCATAGTCAATATGAAGCTCCAAGGGTTACAGTAAAAACCCAGTGGTGCGTCGCAATCTAATACTGTAATCTCAGGAAAGGCACGTATACAACTGTATGAAGCATTGCTCCCCCTGGACGTAAGTCGGCCTTCTGCCTACTATATTCAATCCCGATGCAATTTCTGTGTTTCATCGTCAATATGAAGCTCCAAGGGTTACAGTTAACACCCAGTGGTGCGTCGCAATCAAATACTGGAATCTCAGGAAGGGCACGTATATAACTGTTTGAAGCATTGCTCCCCCTGGTCGTAAGTCCGCATTGTGCCTACTATATTCATTCCCCATGCCATTTCTGTGTTTCATCGTCAATATGAAGCTCCAAGGGTTTCAGTAAACTACCAGTGGTGCGACGCAATCTAATACTGGCCTCTCAGTAACGGCACATATACAGACTGTTTGAAGCATTCCTCCCCCTGTACGTAAGTCAGCCTTCTGCCTACTATATTCAATTCCGATGCAATTTCTGTGTTTCATAGTCAATATGAAGCTCCAAGGGTTACAGTAATCTCCCAGTGGTGCGTCGCAATCTAATATTGGCCTCTCAATAACGGCACATATACACGTTGTTTGAAGCATTCCTCCCACTGCACGGAAGTCGGCCTTCTGCCTACTATATTCAATCCCGATGCAATTTCTGTGTTTCATGGTCAATATGAAGCTCCAAGGGTTACAGTAAACACCCAGTGGTGCGTCGCAATCTAATACTGGCCTCTCAGTAACGGTACATATACTGAGTGTTTGAAGCATTCCTCCCCCTGGACGTAAGTCGGCCTTCTGCCTATTATAATCAATCCCGATGCAATTTCTGTGTATCATAGTCAATATGAAGCTCCAAGGGTTACAGTAAACACCCAGTGGTGCGTCGCATTCTAATACTGGACTCGCAGGAAAAGCACGTATACAGACTGTTTGAAGCATTGCTCCCCCTGGACGTAAGTCGGTCTTCTGCCTACAATATTCAATCCCGATGCAATTCCTGTGTTTCATAGTCAATATGAAGCTCCAAGGGTTACAGTAAACACCCAGTGGTGCGTCGCAATCTAATACTGGCCTCTCAGTAACGGCACATATACAGACTGTTTGAAGGATTCCTCCCCCTGTACGTACGTCGGCCTTCTGCCTACTATATTCAATCCCGATGCAATTTCTGTGTTTCATCGTCAATATGAAGCTCCAAGGGTTACAGTAAACACCCAGTTGTGCGTCGCAATTTAATACTGGCCTCGCAGGAAAAGCACGTATACAGACTGTTTGAAGCATGGCTCCCCCTGGATGTAAGTCGGCCTTCTGCCTACTATATTCAATCCCGATGCAATTTCTGTGTTTCATCGTCAATATGAAGCTCCAAGGGTTACAGTAAACACCCAGTGGTGTGTCGCAATCTCATACTGGCCCCTCAGGAAAGGCACGTATACAGACTGTTTGAAGCATCCCTCCCCCTGTACGTAAGTCGGCCTTCTGCCTACTATATTCAATCCCGATGCAATTTCTGTGTTTCATCGTCAATATGAAGCTCCAAGGGTTACAGTAAACACCCAGTGGTGCGTCGCAATCTTATACTGGCCTCTCAGTAACTGCACATATACAGTCTGTTTGAAGGATTCCTCCCCCTGTACGTAAGTCGGCCTTCTGCCTACTATATTCAATCCCGATGCAATTTCTGTGTTTCATCGTCAATATGAAGCTCCAAGGGTTACAGTAAACACCCACTGGTGCGTCGCAATCTAATACTGGCCTCGTAGGAAAAGCACGTATACAGACTGTTTGATGCATGGCTCCCCCTGGACGTAAGTCGGCCTTCTGCCTACTATATTCAATCCCGATGCAATTTCTGTGTTTCATCGTCAATATGAAGCTCCAAGGGTTACAGTAAACACCCAGTGGTGCGTCGCAATCTAATACTGGGATCTCAGGAAAGGCACGTATATAAATGTATGAAGCATTGCTCCCCCAGGTCGTAAGTCCGCATTGTGCCTACTATATTCATTCCCCATGCAATTTCTGTGTTTCATCGTCAATATGAAGCTCCAAGGGTTACAGTAAACACCCAGTGGAGCGCCGCAATCTAATACTGGCCTCTCAGTAACGGCACATATACAGACTGTTTGAAGCATTCCTCCCCCTGTACGTAAGTCAGCCTTCTGCCTACAATATTCAATCCCGATGCGATTTCTGTGTTTCATAGTCAATATGAAGCTCCAAGGGTTACAGTAAACACCCAGTGGTGCGTCGCAATCTAATACTGGAATCTCAGGAAAGGCACGTATACAACTGTATGAAGCATTGCTCCCCCTGGACGTAAGTCTGCATTGTGCCTACTATATTCAATCCCAATGCAATATCTGTGTTTCATCGTCAATATGAAGCTCCAAGGGTTACAGTAAACTCCCAGTAGTGCGTCGCAATCTAATATTGGCCTCTCAATAACGGCACATATACACGTTGTATGAGGCATTCCTCCCCATGCACGTAAGTCGGCCTTCTGCCTACTATATTCAATCCCGATGCAATTTCTGTGTTTCATGGTCAACATGAAGCTCCAAGGGTTACAGTAAACACCCAATGGTGCGTCGCAATCTAATACTGGCCTCACAGTAACGGCACATATACTGAGAGTTTGAAGCATTCCTCCCCCTGGACGTAAGTCGGCCTTCTGCCTACTATATTCAATCCCGATGCAATTTCTGTGTTTCATAGTCAATATGAAGCTCCAAGGGTTACAGTAAACACCCAGTAGTGCGTCGCAATCTAATACTGGGATCTCAGGAAAGGCACGTATATAAATGTATGAAGCATTGCTCCCCCTGGTTGTAAGTCCGCATTGTGCCTACTATATTCATTCCCCATGCAATTTCTGTGTTTCATCGTCAATATGAAGCTCCAAGGGTTACAGTAAACACCCAGTGGAGCGCCGCAATGTAATACTGGCCTCTCAGTAACGGCACATATACAGACTGTTTGAAGCATTCCTCCCCCTGTACGTAAGTCAGCCTTCTGCCTACAATATTCAATCCCGATGCGATTTCTGTGTTTCATAGTCAATATGAACCTCCAAGGGTTACAGTAAACACCCAGTGGTGCGTCGCAATCTAATACTGGCCTCGCAGGAAAAGCATGTATACAGACTGTTTGAAGCATTCCTCCCCCTGGACGTAAGTCGGCCTTCTGCCTACTATATTCAATCCCGATGCAAATTCTGTGTATCATAGTCAATATGAAGCTCCAAGGGTTACAGTAAACACCCAGTGGTGCGTCGCAGTCTAATACTGGCCTCGCAGGAAAGCACGTATACAGACTGTTTGAAGCATTGCTCCCCCTGGACGTAAGTCGGTCTTCTGCCTACTATTTTCAATCCCGATGCAATTTCTGTGTTTCATAGTCAATATGAAGCTGCAAGGGTTACAGTAAACACGCAGTGGTGCGTCGCAATCTAATACTGGCCTCTCAGTAACGGCACATATACAGACTGTTGGAAGCATTCCTCCCCCTGGACGTAAGTCGGCCTTCTGCCTACTATATTCAATCCCGATGCAATTTCTATGTTTCATAGTCAATATGAAGCTGCAAGGGTTACAGTAAACACCCAGTGGTGCGTCGCAATCTAATACTGGCCTCTCAGTAACGGCACATATACAGATGGTTTGAAGCATTCCTCCCCCTCTACGTAAGTCGGCCTTCTGCCTACTATATTCAATCCCGATGGAATTTCTGTGTTTCATCGTCAAAATTAAGCTCCAAGGGTTACAGTAAACACCCAGTGGTGCGTTTCAATCTAATACTGGAATCTCAGTAAAGGCACGTATACAACTGTATGAAGCATTGCTCCCCCTGGACGTAAGTCGGCATTGTGCCTACTATATTCAATCCCGATGCAATTTCTGTGTTTCATCGACAATATTAAGTTCCAAGGGTTACAGTAAACACCCAGTGGTGCGTCGCAATCTAATACTGGCCTCTCAGTAACGGCACATATACAGACTGTTTGAAGAATTCATCCCCCTGGACGTAAGTCAGCCTTCTGCCTACTATATTCAATCCCGATGCAATTTCTGTGTTTCATAGTCAATATGAAGCTCCAAGGGTTACAGTAAACACCCAGTGGTGCGTCGCAATCTAATACTGGCCTCTCAGTAACGGCACACATACAGACGGTTTGAAGGATTCCTCCCCCTGTTCGTAAGTCGGCCTTCTGCCTACTATATTCAATCCCGATGCAATTTCTGTGTTTCATCGTCAATATGAAGCTCCAAGGGTTCCAGTTAACACCCAGTGGTGCGTCGCAATCTAATACAGGCCTCTCAGTAACGGCACATATACAGACGGTTTGAAGGATTCCTCCCCCTGTTCGTAAGTCGGCCTTCTGCCTACTATATTCAATCCCGATGCAATTTCTGTGTTTCATAGTCAATATGAAGCTCCAAGGGTTACAGTAAACACCCAGTGGTGCGTCGCAATCTAATACTGGCCTCTCAGTAACGGCACATATACAGACTGTTTGAAGGATTCCTCCCCCTGTACGTAAGTCGGCCTTCTGCCTACTATATTCAATCCGATGCAATTTCTGTGTTTCATCGTCAATATGAAGCTCCAAGGGTTACAGTAAACACCCAGTGGTGCGTCGCAATTTAATACTGGCCTCGCAGGAAAAGCACGTATACAGACTGTTTGAAGCATGGCTCCCCCTGGACGTAAGTCGGCCTTCTGCCTACTATATTCAATCCCGATGCAATTTCTGTGTTTCATCGTCAATATGAAGCTCCAAGGGTTACAGTAAACACACAGTGGAGCGTCGCAATCTAATACTGGCCTCTCAGTAACGGCACATATACAGACTGTTTGAAGGATTCCTCCCCCTGTACGTAAGTCGGCCTTCTGCCTACTATATTCAATCCTGATGCAATTTCTGTGTTTCATCGTCAATATGAAGCTCCAAGGGTTACAGTAAACACCCAGTGGTGCGTCGCAATCTAATACTGGCCTCGCAGGAAAAGCACGTATACAGACTGTTTGAAGCATGGCTTCCCCTGGACGTAAGTCGGCCTTCTGCCTACTATATTCAATCCCGATGCAATTTCTGTGTTTCATCGTCAATATGAAGCTCCAAGGGATACAGTAAACACCCAGTGGTGCGTCGCAATCTAATACTGGAATCTCAGGAAAAGCACGTATATAAATGTATGAAGCATTGCTCCCCCTGGTCGTAAGTCCGCATTGTGCCTACTATAATTATTCCCCATGCAATTTCTGTGTTTCATCGTCAATATGAAGCTCCAAGGGTTACAGTAAACACCCAGTGGTGCGCCGCAATCTAATACTGGCCTCTCAGTAACGGCACATATACAGACTGTTTGAAGCATTCCTCCCCCTGTACGTAAGTCAGCCTTCTGCCTACAATATTCAATCCCGATGCAATTTCTGTGTTTCATAGTCAATATGAAGCTCCAAGTTTTACAGTAAACACCCAGTGGTGCGTCGCAATCTAATACTTGAATCTCAGGAAAGGCACGTATACAACTGTATAAAGCATTGCTCCCCCTGGACGTAAGTCTGCATTGTGCCTACTATATTCAATCCCAATGCAATTTCTGTGTTTCATCGTCAATATGAAGCTCCAAGGGTTACAGTAAACTCCCAGTGGTGCGTCGCAATCTAATATTGGCCTCTCAATAACGGCACATATACACGTTGTTTGAAGCATTCCTCCCCCTGCACGTAAGTCGGCCTTCTGCCTACTATATTCAATCCCGATGCAATTTCTGTGTTTCATAGTCAATATGAAGCTCCAAGGGTTACAGTGAACACCCAGTGGTGCGTCGCAATCTAATACTGGCCACGCAGGAAAAGGACGTATACAGACTGTTTGAAGCATTCTTCCTCCTGGACGTAAGTCGGCCTTCTGCCTACTATATTCAATCCCAATGCAATTTCTGTGTTTCATAGTCAATATGAAGCTCCAAGGGTTACAGTAAACACCCAGTGGTGCGTCGCAATCTAATACTGGCCTCGCAGGAAAAGCACGTATACAGACTGTTTGAAGCATTGCTCCCCCTGGACGTAAGTCGGTCTTCTGCCTACTATATTCAATCCCGATGCAATTTCTGTGTTTCATCGTCAATATGAAGCTCCAAGGGTTACAGTAAACACGCAGTGGTGCGTCGCAATCTAATACTGGCCTCTCAGTAACGGCACATATACAGACTGTTTGAAGCATCCCTCCCCCTGGACGTTAGTCGGCATTCTGCCTACTATATTCAATCCCGATGCCATTTCTGTGTTTCATAGTCAATATGAAGCTGCAAGGGTTACAGTAAACACCCAGTGGTGCGTCGCAATCTAATACTGGCCTCTCAGTAACGGCACATATACAAACGGTTTGAAGCATTCCTGCCCCTGTACGTAAGTCGGCCTTCTGCCTACTATATTCAATCTCGATGCAATTTCTGTGTTTCATCGACAATATGAAGCTCCAAGGGTTACAGTAAACACCCAGTGGTGCGTCGCAATCTAATACTGGAATCTCAGGAAAGGCACGTATATAACTGTATGAGGCATTGCTCCCCCTGGTCGTAAGTCCGCATTGCGCCTACTATATTCAATCCCCATGCAATTTCTGTGTTTCATCGTCAATATGAAGCTCCAAGGGTACAGTAAACTCCCAGTGGTGCGCCGCAATCTAATACTGGCCTCTCAGTAACGGCACATATACAGACTGTTTGAAGCATTCCTCCCCCTGTACTTAAGTCAGCCTTCTGCCTACTATATTCAATCCCGATGCAATTTCTGTGTTTCATCGTCAATATGAAGCTCCAAGGGATACAGTAAACACCCAGTGGTGTGTCGCAATCTAATACTGGCCTCTCAGGAAAGGCACGTATACAGACTGTTTGAAGCATTCCTCCCATTGTACGTAAGTCTTCCTTCTGCCTACTATATTCAATCCCGATGCAATTTCTGTGTTTCACCGTCAATATGAAGCTCCAATGGTTACAGTAAACACCCAGTGGTGCGTCGCAATCTAATACTGGCCTTTCAGTAACGGCACATATACAGACAGTTTGAAGGATTCCTCCCCCTGTACGTAAGTCGGCCTTCTGCCTACTATATTCAATCCCGATGCAATTTCTGTGTTTCATCGTCAATATGAAGCTACAAGGTTTACAGTAAACACCCAGTGGTGCGTCGCAATCTAATACTGGCCTCTCAGTAACGGCACATATACAGACGGTTTGAAGCATTCATCCCCCTGTACATAAGTAAGCCTTCTGGCTACTATATTCAATCTCGATGCAATGTCTGTGTTTCATCGTCAATATGAAGCTCCAAGGGTTACAGTAAACACCCAGTGGTGCGTCGCAATCTAATACTGTAATCTCAGGAGAGGCACGTATATAACTGTATGAAGCATTTCTCCCCCTGGACGTAAGTCTGCATTGTGCCTACTATATTCAATCCCAATGCAATTTCTGTGTTTCATCGTCATTATGAAGCTCCAAGGGTTACAGTAAACTCCCAGTGGTGCGTCGCATCTAATATTGGCCTCTCAATAACGGCACATATACACGTTGTTTGAAGCATTCCTCCCCCTGCTAGTAAGTCGGCATTCTGCCTACTATATTCAATCCCGATGCAATTTCTGTGTTTCATGCTCAATATGAAGCTCCAAGGGTTACAGTAAACACCCAGAGGTGCGTCGCAATCTAATACTGGCCTCGCAGGAAAAGCACGTATACAGAATGTTTGAAGCATTGCTCCCGCTGGACGTAAGTCTGTCTTCTGCCTACTATATTCAATCCCGATGCAATTTCTGTGTTTCATAGTCAATATGAAGCTCCAAGGGTTACAGTAAAAACCCAGTGGTGCGTCGCAATCTAATACTGGCCTCTCAGTAACGGCACATGTACAGACGGTTTGAAGCATTCCTCCCCCTGTACATAAGTCGGCCTTCTGGCTACTATATTCAATCTCGATGCAATTTCTGTGTTTCATCGTCAATATGAAGCTCCAAGGGTTACAGTAAACACCCAGTGGTGCGTCGCAATCTAATACTGTAATCTCAGGAGAGGCACGTATATAACTGTATGAAGCATTGCTCCCCCTGGACGTAAGTCTGCATTGTGCCTACTATATTCAATCCCAATGCAATTTCTGTGTTTCATCGTCATTATGAAGCTCCAAGGGTTACAGTAAACTCCCAGTGGTGCGTCGCATCTAATATTGGCCTCTCAATAACGGCACATATACACGTTGTTTGAAGCATTCCTCCCCCTGCTAGTAAGTCGGCATTCTGCCTACTATATTCAATCCCGATGCAATTTCTGTGTTTCATGCTCAATATGAAGCTCCAAGGGTTACAGTAAACACCCAGAGGTGCGTCGCAATCTAATACTGGCCTCGCAGGAAAAGCACGTATACAGAATGTTTGAAGCATTGCTCCCCCTGGACGTAAGTCGGTCTTCTGCCTACTATATTCAATACCGATGCAATTTCTGTGTTTCATAGTCAATATGACGCTCCAAGGGTTACAGTAAACACACAGTGGTGCGTCGCAATCTAATACTGGCCTCGCAGGAAAAGCACGTATACAGACTGTTTGAAGCATTCCTCCCCCTGGACGTAAGTCGGCCTTCTGCCTACTATATTCAATCCCGATGCAATTTCTGTGTTTCATAGTCAATATGAAGCTCCAAGGGTTACAGTAAACACCCAGTGGTGCGTCGCAATCTAATACTGGCCTCGCAGGAGAAGCACGTATACAGACTGTTTGAAGCATTGCTCCCCCTGGACGTAAGTTGGTCTTCTGCCTACTATATTCAATCCCGATGCAATTTCTGTGTTACATAGTCAATATGAGATCCAAGGGTTACAGTAAACACCCAGTGGTGCGTCGCAATCTAATACTGGCCTCTCAGTAACGGCACATATACAGACGGTTTGAAGCATTCCTCCCCCTGTACATAAGTCGGCCTTCTGGCTACTATATTCAATCTCGATGCAATTTCTGTGTTTCATCGTCAATTTGAAGCTCCAAGGGTTACAGTAAACACCCAGTGGTGCGTCGCAATCTAATACTGTAATCTCAGGAGAGGCACGTATATAACTGTATGAAGCATTGCTCCCCCTGGGCGTAAGTCCGCATTGCGCCTACTATATTCAATCCCCATGCAATTTTTGTGTTTCATCGTCAATATGAAGCTCCAAGGGTACAGTAAACTCCCAGTGATGCGCCGCAATCTAATACTGGCCTCTCAGTAACGGCACATATACAGACTGTTTGAAGCATTCCTCCCCCTGTACTTAAGTCAGCCTTCTGCCTACTATATTCAATCCCGATGCAATTTCTGTGTTTCATAGTCAATATGAAGCTCCAAGGGTTACAGTAAACACCCAGTGGTGCGTCGCAATCTAATACGGGAATCTCAGGAAAGGCACGTATACAACTGTATGAAGCATTGCTCCACCGGGACGTAAGTCTGCATTGTGCCTACTATATTCAATCCCAATGCAATTTCTGTGTTTCATCGTCAATATGAAGCTCCAAGGGTTACAGTAAACTCCCAGTGGTGCGTCGCAATCAAATACTGGCCTCTCAGTAACGGCACATATACACGTTGTTTGAAGCATTCCTCCCCCTGTACGTAAGTCGGCCTTCTGCCTACTATATTCAGTCCCGATGCAATTTCTGTGTTTCGTGGTCAATATGAAGCTCCAAGGGTTACAGTAAACACCCAGTGGTGCGTCGCAATCTAATACTGGCCTCTCAGTAACGGCACATATACCGAGTGTTTGAAGCATTCCTCCCCCTGGACGTAAGTCGGCCTTCTGCCTACTATATTCAATCCCGATGCAATTTCTGTGTTTCATAGTCAATATGAAGCTCCAAGGGTTACAGTAAACACCCAGTGGTGCGTCGCAATCTAATACTGGCCTCTCAGGAAAGGCAAGTATACAGACTGTTTGAAGCATTGCTCCCCCTGCACGTAAGTCGGCCTTCTGCCTACTATATTCAATCCTGATGCAATTTCTGTGTTTCATAGCCAATATGAAGTTCCAAGGGTTACAGTAAACACCCAGTGGTGCGTCGCAATCTAATACTGGCCTCTCAGTAACGGCACATATACAGACTGTTTGAATCATTCCTCCCCCCGGACGTAAGTCGGCCTTCTGCCTACTATATTCAATCCCGATGCAATTTCTGTGTTTCATAGTCAATATGAAGCTCCAAGGGCTACAGTAAACACCCAGTGGTGCGTCGCAATCTAATACTGGCCTCTCAGGAAAGGCACGTATACAGACTGTTTGAAGCATTGCTCCCCCTGGACGTAAGTCGGCATTGTGCCTCCTATATTCAATCCCGATGCAATTTCTGTGTTTCATCGTCAATATGAAGCTCCAAGGGTTACAATAAAAACACTCAGTAGTACGTCGCATTCTAATACTGGCCTCTCAGTAACGGCACATATACAGACTGTTGAAGCATTGCTCCCCCTGAACGTAAGTCGGCCTTCTGCCTACTATATTCAATCCCGATGCAATTTCTGTGTGTCATCGTCAATATGAAGCTCCAAGGGTTACAGTAAACACCCAGTGGTGTGTCGCAACCTAATACTGGCCTCTCAGGTAAGGCGCGTATACAGACTGTTTGAAGCATTGCTCCCTCTGGACGTAAGTCGGCATTGTGCCTACTATATTCAATCCCGATGCAATTTCTGTGTTTCATCATCAATATGAAGCTCCAAGGGTTACAGTACACACCGAGTGGTGCGTCGCAGTCTAATACTGGCCTCTCAGGAAAGGCACGTATACAGACTGTTTGAAGCATTGCTCCCTCTGGACGTAAGTCGGCATTGTGCCTACTATATTCAATCCCGATGCAATTTCTGTGTTTCATCTTCAAATTGAAGCTCCAAGGGTTACAGTAAACACCCAGTGGTGCGTCGCAATTTAATACTGGCCTCTCAGTAACGGCACATATACTGAGTGTTTGAAGCATTCCTCCCCCTGGACGTAAGTCGGCCTTCTGCCTACTATATTCAATCCTGATGCAATTTCTGTGTTTCTTAGCCAATATGAAGTTCCAAGGGTTACAGTAAACACTCAGTGGTGCGTCGCAATCTACTACTGGCCTCTCAGGAAAGGCAGGTATACAGACTGTTTGAAGCATTGCTCCCCCTGCACGTAAGTCGGCCTTCTGCCTACTATATTAAATCCTGATGCAATTTCTGTGTTTCATAGCCAATATGAAGCTCCAAGGGTTACAGTAAACACCCAGTGGTGCGTCGCAATCTAATACTGGCCTCTCAGGAAAGGCAAGTATACAGACTGTTTGAAGCATTCCTCCCCCTGGACGTAAGTCGGCCTTCTGCCTACTATATTCAATCCTGAAGCAATTTCTGTGTTTCATAGCCAATATGAAGCTCCAAGGGTTACAGTAAACACCCAGTGGTGCGTCGCAATCTAATACTGGCCTCTCAGGAAAGGCACGTATACAGACTGTTTGAAGCATTGCTCCCCCTGCACGTAAGTCGGCCTTCTGCCTACTATATTCAATCCTGATGCAATTTCTGTGTTTCATAGCCAATATGAAGTTATAAGGGTTACAGTAAACACCCAGTGGTGCGTCGCAATCTAATACTGGCCTCTCAGGAATGGCACGTATACAGACTGTTTGAGGCATTGCTCCCTCTGGACGTAAGTCGGCATTGTGCCTACTATATTCAATCCCGATGCAATTTCTGTGTTTCATCCTCAATATGAAGCTCCAAGGGTTACAATAAAAACACTCAGTAGTACGTCGCATTCTAATACTGGCCTCTCAGTAACGGCACATATACAGACTGTTTGAAGCATTACTCCCCCTATACGTAAGTCGGCCTTCTGCCTACTATACTCAATCCCGATGCAATTTCTGTGTTTCATCATCAATATGAAGCTCCAAGGGTTACAGTACACACCAAGTGGTGCGTCGCAGTCTAATACTGGCCTCTCAGGAAAGGCACGTATACAGACTGTTTGAAGCATTGCTCCCTCTGGACGTAAGTCGGCATTGTGCCTACTATATTCAATCCCGATGCAATTTCTTTGTTTCATCGTAAATATGAAGCTCCAAGGGTTATATTAAACACCCAGTGGTGCGTCGCAATCTAATACTAGCCTCTCAGGAAAGGCACGTTTGAAGCATTGCTCCCCCTGGACGTAAGTCGGCATTGTGCCTACTATATTCAATCCCGATGCAATTTCTGTGTTTCATCTTCAAATTGAAGCTCCAAGGGTTACAGTAAACACCCAGTGGTGCGTCGCAATCTAATACTGGCCTCTCAGTAACGGCACATATACTGAGTGTTTGAAGCATTCCTCCCCCTGGACGTAAGTCGGCCTTCTGCCTACTATATTCAATCCCGATGCAATTTCTGTGTGTCATCGTCAATATGAAGCTCCAAGGGTTACAGTAATCACCCAGTGGTGTGTCGCAACCTAATACTGGCCTCTCAGGTAAGGCGCGTATACAGACTGTTTGAAGCATTGCTCCTCCTGGACGTAAGTCGGCATTGTGCCTCCTATATTCAATCCCGATGCAATTTCTGTGTTTCATCGTCAATATGAAGCTCCGTGGGTTACAAGAAAAACACCCAGTAGTGCGTCGCAATCTAATACTGGCCTCTCAGTAACGGCACATATACAGACTGTTGAAGCATTGCTCCCCCTGGACGTAAGTCGGCCTTCTGCCTACTATATTCAATCCCGATGCAATTTCTGTGTGTCATCGTCAATATGAAGCTCCAAGGGTTACAGTAATCACCCAGTGGTGTGTCGCAACCTAATACTGGCCTCTCAGGTAAGGCGCGTATACAGACTGTTTGAAGCATTACTCCCCCTACACGTAAGTCGGCCTTCTGCCTACTATACTCAATCCCGATGCAATTTCTGTGTTTCATCATCAATATGAAGCTCCAAGGGTTACAGTACACACCGAGTGTTGCGTCGCAGTCTAAAACTGGCTTCTCAGGAAAGGCACGTATACAGACTGTTTGAAGCATTGCTCCCCCTGGACGTAAGTCGGCATTGTGCCTACTATATTCAATCCCGATTCAATTTCTGTGTTTCATCGTCAATATGAAGCTCCAAGGGTTATATTAAACACCCAGTTGTGCGTCGCAATCTAATACTAGCCTCTCAGGAAAGGCACGTATACAGGTTGTTTGAAGCATTGCTCCCCCTGGACGTAAGTCGGCATTGTGCCTACTATATTCAATCCCGATGCAATTTCTGTGTTTCATCTTCAATATGAAGCTCCAAAGGTTACATTAAACACCCAGTGGTGCGTCGCAATCTAATACTGGCCTCTCAGTAACGGCACAAACATAGACTGTTTGACGCATTACTCCCCCTGGACGTATGTCGGCATTGTGCCTACTATATTCAATCCCGATGCAATTTCTGTGTTTCGTCGTCAATATGAAACTCCAAGGGTTACAGTAAATTCCCAGTTGTGCGTCGCAGTCTAAAACTGGCCTCTCAGGATAGGCACGTATACAGACTGTTTGAAGCATTGCTCCCCCTGGACGTAAGTCGGCATTGTGCCTACTATATTCAATCCCGATGCAATTTCTGTTTTCATCGTCAATATGAAGCTCCAAGTGTTATATTAAACACCCAGTTGTGCGTCGCAATCTAATACTAGCCTCTCAGGAAAGGCAAGTATACAGGTTGTTTGAAGCATTGCTCACCCTGGACGCAAGTCGGCATTGTGCCTACTATATTCAATCCCGATGCAATTTCTGTGTTTCATCGTCAATATGAAGCTCCAAGGGTGGCAGTAAACAGCCAGTGATGCGTCGCAATCTAATACTGGCCTCTCAGGAAAGGCACGTATACAGGTTGTTTGAAGCATTGCTCCCCCTGGACGCAAGTCGGCATTGTGCCTACTATATTCAATCCCGATGCAATTTCTGTGTTTCATCGCCAATTTGAAACTCCAAGGGTTATAGTAAACACCCAGTGGTGCGTCGCAATCTAATACTGGAACCTCAGGAAAGGCACGTATACAACTGTATGAAGCATTGCTCCCCCTTTACGTAAGTCGGCATTGTGCCTACTATATTCATTCCCGATGCAGTTTCTGAGTTTCATCGTCAACATGAAGCTCCAAGGGTTACAGTAAACTCCCAGTGGTGCGTCGCAGTCTAATACTGGCCTCTCATGAAAGGCACGTATACAGAATGTTTGAAGCATTGTTCCCCCTGGACGTAAGTATGCATTGTGCCTACTATATTCAATCCCGATGCAATTTCTGTGTTTCATCGTCAATATGAAATTCCAAGGGTTACAGTAAACACCCAGTGGTGCGTCGAAATCTAATACTGGCCTCTCAGTAACGGCACATATACAGACTGTTTGAGGCATTCATCGCCCTGGACGTAAGTCGGCCTTCTGCCTACTATGTTCAATCCCGATGCAATTTCTGTGTTTCATAGTCAATATGAAGCTCCAAGGGTTACAGTAAACACCCAGTGGTGCGTCGCAATCTAATACTGTAATCTCAGGAGAGGCACGTATATAACTGTATGAAGCATTGCTCCCCCTGGACGTAAGTCTGCATTGTGCCTACTATATTCAATCCCAATGCAATTTCTGTGTTTCATCGTCATTATGAAGCTCCAAGGGTTACAGTAAACTCCCAGTGGTGCGTCGCATCTAATATTGGCCTCTCAATAACGGCACATATACACGTTGTTTGAAGCATTCCTCCCCCTGCTAGTAAGTCGGCATTCTGCCTACTATATTCAATCCCGATGCAATTTCTGTGTTTCATGCTCAATATGAAGCTCCAAGGGTTACCGTAAACACCCAGAGGTGCGTCGCAATCTAATACTGGCCTCGCAGGAAAAGCACGTATACAGAATGTTTGAAGCATTGCTCCCGCTGGACGTAAGTCTGTCTTCTGCCTACTATATTCAATCCCGATGCAATTTCTGTGTTTCATAGTCAATATGAAGCTCCAAGGGTTACAGTAAACACCCAGTGGTGCGTCGCAATCTAATACTGGCCTCTCAGTAACGGCACATGTACAGACGGTTTGAAGCATTCCTCCCCCTGTACATAAGTCGGCCTTCTGGCTACTATATTCAATCTCGATGCAATTTCTGTGTTTCATCGTCAATATGAAGCTCCAAGGGTTACAGTAAACACCCAGTGGTGCGTCGCAATCTAATACTGTAATCTCAGGAGAGGCACGTATATAACTGTATGAAGCATTGCTCCCCCTGGACGTAAGTCTGCATTGTGCCTACTATATTCAATCCCAATGCAATTTCTGTGTTTCATCGTCATTATGAAGCTCCAAGGGTTACAGTAAACTCCCAGTGGTGCGTCGCATCTAATATTGGCCTCTCAATAACGGCACATATACACGTTGTTTGAAGCATTCCTCCCCCTGCTAGTAAGTCGGCATTCTGCCTACTATATTCAATCCCGATGCAATTTCTGTGTTTCATGCTCAATATGAAGCTCCAAGGGTTACAGTAAACACCCAGAGGTGCGTCGCAATCTAATACTGGCCTCGCAGGAAAAGCACGTATACAGAATGTTTGAAGCATTGCTCCCGCTGGACGTAAGTCGGTCTTCTGCCTACTATATTCAATACCGATGCAATTTCTGTGTTTCATAGTCAATATGAAGCTCCAAGGGTTACAGTAAACACACAGTGGTGCGTCGCAATCTAATACTGGCCTCGCAGGAAAAGCACGTATACAGACTGTTTGAAGCATTCCTCCCCCTGGACGTAAGTCGGCCTTCTGCCTACTATATTCAATCCCGATGCAATTTCTGTGTTTCATAGTCAATATGAAGCTCCAAGGGTTACAGTAAACACCCAGTGGTGCGTCGCAATCTAATACTGGCCTCGCAGGAGAAGCACGTATACAGACTGTTTGAAGCATTGCTCCCCCTGGACGTAAGTTGGTCTTCTGCCTACTATATTCAATCCCGATGCAATTTCTGTGTTACATAGTCAATATGAGATCCAAGGGTTACAGTAAACACGCAGTGGTGCGTCGCAATCTAATACTGGCCTCTCAGTAACGGCACATATACAGACTGTTTGAAGCATTCCTCCCCCTGGACGTAAGTCGGCCTTCTGCCTACTATATTCAATCCCGATGCAATTTCTGTGTTTCATAGTCAATATGAAGCTGCAAGGGTTACAGAAAACACCCAGTGGTGCGACGCAATCTAATACTGGCCTCTCAGTAACGGCACATATACAGACGGTTTGAAGCATTCCTCCCCCTGTACATAAGTCGGCCTTCTGGCTACTATATTCAATCTCGATGCAATTTCTGTGTTTCATCGTCAATTTGAAGCTCCAAGGGTTACAGTAAACACCCAGTGGTGCGTCGCAATCTAATACTGTAATCTCAGGAGAGGCACGTATATAACTGTATGAAGCATTGCTCCCCCTGGGCGTAAGTCCGCATTGCGCCTACTATATTCAATCCCCATGCAATTTCTGTGTTTCATCGTCAATATGAAGCTCCAAGGGTACAGTAAACTCCCAGTGATGCGCCGCAATCTAATACTGGCCTCTCAGTAACGGCACATATACAGACTGTTTGAAGCATTCCTCCCCCTGTACTTAAGTCAGCCTTCTGCCTACTATATTCAATCCCGATGCAATTTCTGTGTTTCATAGTCAATATGAAGCTCCAAGGGTTACAGTAAACACCCAGTGGTGCGTCGCAATCTAATACTGGAATCTCAGGAAAGGCACGTATACAACTGTATGAAGCATTGCTCCCCCGGGACGTAAGTCTGCATTGTGCCTACTATATTCAATCCCAATGCAATTTCTGTGTTTCATCGTCAATATGAAGCTCCAAGGGTTACAGTAAACTCCCAGTGGTGCGTCGCAATCAAATACTGGCCTCTCAGTAACGGCACATATACACGTTGTTTGAAGCATTCCTCCCCCTGTACGTAATTCGGCCTTCTGCCTACTATATTCAGTCCCGATGCAATTTCTGTGTTTCGTGGTCAATATGAAGCTCCAAGGGTTACAGTAAACACCCAGTGGTGCGTCGCAATCTAATACTGGCCTCTCAGTAACGGCACATATACCGAGTGTTTGAAGCATTCCTCCCCCTGGACGTAAGTCGGCCTTCTGCCTACTATATTCAATCCCGATGCAATTTCTGTGTTTCATAGTCAATATGAAGCTCCAAGGGTTACAGTAAACACCCAGTGGTGCGTCGCAATCTAATACTGGCCTCTCAGGAAAGGCAAGTATACAGACTGTTTGAAGCATTGCTCCCCCTGCACGTAAGTCGGCCTTCTGCCTACTATATTCAATCCTGATGCAATTTCTGTGTTTCATAGCCAATATGAAGTTCCAAGGGTTACAGTAAACACCCAGTGGTGCGTCGCAATCTAATACTGGCCTCTCAGTAACGGCACATATACAGACTGTTTGAATCATTCCTCCTCCCAGACGTAAGTCGGCCTTCTGCCTACTATATTCAATCCCGATGCAATTTCTGTGTTTCATAGTCAATATGAAGCTCCAAGGGCTACAGTAAACACCCAGTGGTGCGTCGCAATCTAATACTGGCCTCTCAGGAAAGGCACGTATACAGACTGTTTGAAGCATTGCTCCCCCTGGACGTAAGTCGGCATTGTGCCTCCTATATTCAATCCCGATGCAATTTCTGTGTTTCATCGTCAATATGAAGCTCCAAGGGTTACAATAAAAACACTCAGTAGTACGTCGCATTCTAATACTGGCCTCTCAGTAACGGCACATATACAGACTGTTGAAGCATTGCTCCCCCTGAACGTAAGTCGGCCTTCTGCCTACTATATTCAATCCCGATGCAATTTCTGTGTGTCATCGTCAATATGAAGCTCCAAGGGTTACAGTAAACACCCAGTGGTGTGTCGCAACCTAATACTGGCCTCTCAGGTAAGGCGCGTATACAGACTGTTTGAAGCATTGCTCCCTCTGGACGTAAGTCGGCATTGTGCCTACTATATTCAATCCCGATGCAATTTCTGTGTTTCATCATCAATATGAAGCTCCAAGGGTTACAGTACACACCGAGTGGTGCGTCGCAGTCTAATACTGGCCTCTCAGGAAAGGCACGTATACAGACTGTTTGAAGCATTGCTCCCTCTGGACGTAAGTCGGCATTGTGCCTACTATATTCAATCCCGATGCAATTTCTGTGTTTCATCTTCAAATTGAAGCTCCAAGGGTTACAGTAAACACCGAGTGGTGCGTCGCAATTTAATACTGGCCTCTCAGTAACGGCACATATACTGAGTTTTTGAAGCATTCCTCCCCCTGGACGTAAGTCGGCCTTCTGCCTACTATATTCAATCCTGATGCAATTTCTGTGTTTCTTAGCCAATATGAAGTTCCAAGGGTTACAGTAAACACTCAGTGGTGCGTCGCAATCTACTACTGGCCTCTCAGGAAAGGCAGGTATACAGACTGTTTGAAGCATTGCTCCCCCTGCACGTAAGTCGGCCTTCTGCCTACTATATTAAATCCTGATGCAATTTCTGTGTTTCATAGCCAATATGAAGCTCCAAGGGTGACAGTAAACACCCAGTGGTGCGTCGCAATCTAATACTGGCCTCTCAGGAAAGGCAAGTATACAGACTGTTTGAAGCATTCCTCCCCCTGGACGTAAGTCGGCCTTCTGCCTACTATATTCAATCCTGATGCAATTTCTGTGTTTCATAGCCAATATGAAGCTCCAAGGGTTACAGTAAACACCCAGTGGTGCGTCGCAATCTAATACTGGCCTCTCAGGAAAGGCACGTATACAGACTGTTTGAAGCATTGCTCCCCCTGCACGTAAGTCGGCCTTCTGCCTACTATATTCAATCCTGATGCAATTTCTGTGTTTCATAGCCAATATGAAGTTATAAGGGTTACAGTAAACACCCAGTGGTGCGTCGCAATCTAATACTGGCCTCTCAGTAACGGCACATATACAGACTGTTTGAATCATTCCTCCCCCTGAACGTAAGTCGGCCTTCTGCCTACTATATTCAATCCCGATGCAATTTCTGTGTTTCATAGTCAATATGAAGCTCCAAGGGCTACAGTAAACACCCAGTGGTGCGTCGCAATCTAATACTGGCCTCTCAGGAATGGCACGTATACAGACTGTTTGAAGCATTGCTCCCTCTGGACGTAAGTCGGCATTGTGCCTACTATATTCAATCCCGATGCAATTTCTGCGTTTCATCGTCAATATGAAGCTCCAAGGGTTACAATAAAAACACTCAGTAGTACGTCGCATTCTAATACTGGCCTCTCAGTAACGGCACATATACAGACTGTTTGAAGCATTACTCCCCCTATACGTAAGTCGGCCTTCTGCCTACTATACTCAATCCCGATGCAATTTCTGTGTTTCATCATCAATATGAAGCTCCAAGGGTTACAGTACACACCAAGTGGTGCGTCGCAGTCTAATACTGGCCTCTCAGGAAAGGCACGTATACAGACTGTTTGAAGCATTGCTCCCTCTGGACGTAAGTCGGCATTGTGCCTACTATATTCAATCCCGATGCAATTTCTGTGTTTCATCGTAAATATGAAGCTCCAAGGGTTATATTAAACACCCAGTGGTGCGTCGCAATCTAATACTAGCCTCTCAGGAAAGGCACGTTTGAAGCATTGCTCCCCCTGGACGTAAGTCGGCATTGTGCCTACTATATTCAATCCCGATGCAATTTCTGTGTTTCATCTTCAAATTGAAGCTCCAAGGGTTACAGTAAACACCCAGTGGTGCGTCGCAATCTAATACTGGCCTCTCAGTAACGGCACATATACTGAGTGTTTGAAGCATTCCTCCTCCTGGACGTAAGTCGGCCTTCTGCCTACTATATTCCATCCCGATGCAATTTCTGTGTTTCATAGCCAATATGAAGCTCCAAGGGTTACAGTAAACACCCAGTGGTGCGTCGCTATCTAATACTGGCCTCTCAGTAACGGCACATATACAGACTGTTTGAATCATTCCTCCCCCTGGACGTAAGTCGGCCTTCTGTCTACTATATTCAATCCCGATGCAATTTCTGTGTTTCATAGTCAATATGAAGCTCCAAGGGATACAGTAAACACCCAGTGGTGCGTCGCAATCTAATACTGGCCTCTCAGGAAAGGCACGTATACAGACTGTTTGAAGCATTGCTCCTCCTGGACGTAAGTCGGCATTGTGCCTCCTATATTCAATCCCGATGCAATTTCTGTGTTTCATCGTCAATATGAAGCTCCGAGGGTTACAAGAAAAACACCCAGTAGTGCGTCGCAATCTAATACTGGCCTCTCAGTAACGGCACATATACAGACTGTTGAAGCATTGCTCCCCCTGGACGTAAGTCGGCCTTCTGCCTACTATATTCAATCCCGATGCAATTTCTGTGTGTCATCGTCAATATGAAGCTCCAAGGGTTACAGTAATCACCCAGTGGTGTGTCGCAACCTAATACTGGCCTCTCAGGTAAGGCGCGTATACAGACTGTTTGAAGCATTACTCCCCCTACACGTAAGTCGGCCTTCTGCCTACTATACTCAATCCCGATGCAATTTCTGTGTTTCATCATCAATATGAAGCTCCAAGGTTACAGTACACACCGAGTGTTGCGTCGCAGTCTAAAACTGGCTTCTCAGGAAAGGCACGTATACAGACTGTTTGAAGCATTGCTCCCCCTGGACGTAAGTCGGCATTGTGCCTACTATATTCAATCCCGATTCAATTTCTGTGTTTCATCGTCAATATGAAGCTCCAAGGGTTATATTAAACACCCAGTTGTGCGTCGCAATCTAATACTAGCCTCTCAGGAAAGGCACGTATACAGGTTGTTTGAAGCATTGCTCCCCCTGGACGTAAGTCGGCATTGTGCCTACTATATTCAATCCCGATGCAATTTCTGTGTTTCATCTTCAATATGAAGCTCCAAAGGTTACATTAAACACCCAGTGGTGCGTCGCAATCTAATACTGGCCTCTCAGTAACGGCACAAACATAGACTGTTTGACGCATTACTCCCCCTGGACGTAAGTCGGCATTGTGCCTACTATATTCAATCCCGATGCAATTTCTGTGTTTCGTCGTCAATATGAAACTCCAAGGGTTACAGTAAATTCCCAGTTGTGCGTCGCAGTCTAAAACTGGCCTCTCAGGATAGGCACGTATACAGACTGTTTGAAGCATTGCTCCCCCTGGACGTAAGTCGGCATTGTGCCTACTATATTCAATCCCGATGCAATTTCTGTTTTCATCGTCAATATGAAGCTCCAAGTGTTATATTAAACACCCAGTTGTGCGTCGCAATCTAATACTAGCCTCTCAGGAAAGGCAAGTATACAGGTTGTTTGAAGCATTGCTCACCCTGGACGCAAGTCGGCATTGTGCGTACTATATTCAATCCCGATGCAATTTCTGTGTTTCATCGTCAATATGAAGCTCCAAGGGTGGCAGTAAACAGCCAGTGATGCGTCGCAATCTAATACTGGCCTCTCAGGAAAGGCACGTATACAGGTTGTTTGAAGCATTGCTCCCCCTGGACGCAAGTCGGCATTGTGCCTACTATATTCAATCCCGATGCAATTTCTGTGTTTCATCGCCAATTTGAAACTCCAAGGGTTATAGTAAACACCCAGTGGTGCGTCGCAATCTAATACTGGAACCTCAGGAAAGGCACGTATACAACTGTATGAAGCATTGCTCCCCCTTTACGTAAGTCGGCATTGTGCCTACTATATTCATTCCCGATGCAGTTTCTGAGTTTCATCGTCAATATGAAGCTCCAAGGGTTACAGTAAACTCCCAGTGGTGCGTCGCAGTCTAATACTGGCCTCTCATGAAAGGCACGTATACAGAATGTTTGAAGCATTGTTCCCCCTGGACGTAAGTATGCATTGTGCCTACTATATTCAATCCCAATTCAATTTCTGTGTTTCATCGTCAATATGAAATTCCAAGGGTTACAGTAAACACCCAGTGGTGCGTCGAAATCTAATACTGGCCTCTCAGTAACGGCACATATACAGACTGTTTGAAGCATTCATCGCCCTGGACGTAAGTCGGCCTTCTGCCTACTATGTTCAATCCCGATGCAATTTCTGTGTTTCATAGTCAATATGAAGCTCCAAGGGTTACAGTAAACACCCAGTGGTGCGTCGCAATCTAATACTGGCCTCTCAGTAACGGCACATATACAGACTATTTGAAGCATTCCTCCCCCTGGACGTAAGTCGGCGTCCTGCCCACTATATTCAATCCCGATGCAATTTCTGTGTTTCATCGTCAATATGAAGCTCCAAGGGCAACAGTAAACACCCAGTGGTGCGTCGCAATCTAATAATGGAATCTCAGGAAAGGCACGTTTACAACTGTATGAAGCATTGCTCCCCCTGGACGTAAGTCCGCATTGTGCCTACTATATTCAATCCCGATGCAATTTCTGTGTTTCATCGTCAATATGAAGTTCCAAGGGTTACAGTAAACTCCCAGTGGTGCGTCGCAATCTAATACTGGCCTCTCAGTAGCGGCACATATGCAGACAGTTTGAAGCTTTCCTCCCCCTGTACGTAAGTCAACCTTCTGCCTACTATATTCAATCCCGATGCAATTGCTGTGTTTCATAGTCAATATGAAGCTCCAAGGGATACAGTAAACACCCAGTGGTGCGTCGCAATCTAATACTGGAATCTCAGGAAAGGCACGTATACAACTGTATGAAGCATTGCTCCCCCTGGACGTAAGTCGGCCTTCTGCCTACTATATTCAATCCCGATGCAATTTCTGTGTTTCATAGTCAATATAAAGCTCCAAGGGATACAGTTAACACCCAGTGGTGCGTCGCAATCTAATTCTGGCCTCTCAGTAACGGCACATATACTGAGTGTTTGAAGCATTCTTCCCCCTGGACGTAAGTCGGCCTTCTGCCTACTATATTCAATATCGATGCAATTTATGTGTTTCATAGTCAATATGAAGCTCCAAGGGTTACAGCAAACACCCAGTGGTGCGTCGCAATCTAATACTGGCCTCTCAGTAACGGCACATATACAGACTGTTTGAAGCATTCCTCCCCCTGGACGTAAGTCGGCCTTTTGCCTACTATATTCAATCCCGAAGCAATTTCTGTTTTTCATAGTCAATATGAAGCTCCAAGGGTTACAGTAAACACCCAGTGGTGCGTCGCAATCTAATACTGGCCTCTCAGGAAAGGCACGTATACAGCCTGTTTGAAGCATTGCTCCCCCTGGACGTAAGTCGGCCTTCTGCCTACTATATTCAATCCCGATGCAATTTCTGTGTTTCATAGTCAATCTGAAGCTCCAAGGGTTACAGTAAACACCCAGTGGTGCGTCGCAATCTAATACTTGCCTCTCAGTAACGGCACATATACAGACTGTTTGAAGCAATCCTCCCCCTGGACGTAAGTCGGCCTTCTGCCTACTATATTCAATCCCGATGCAATTTCTGTGTTTCATCGTCAATATGAAGCTCCAAGGGTTACAGTAAACACCCAGTGGTGTGTCGCAATCTAATACTGGCCTCTCAGGAAAGGCACGTATACAGACTGTTTGAAGCATTCGTCCCCCTGTATGTAAGTCGGCCTTCTGCCTACTATATTCAATCCCGATGCAATTTCTGTGCTTCATAGTCAATATGAAGCTCCAAGGGTTACAGTAAACACCCACTCGTGCGTCGCAATGTAATACTGGCCTCTCAGGAAAGGCACGTAAACAGACTGTTTGAAGCATTGCTCCCCTGGACGTAAGTCGGCATTGTGTCTCCTATATTCAATCCCGATGCAATTTCTGTGTTTCATCGTCAATATGAAGCTCCAAGGGTTACAATAAAAACACCCAGTGGTGCGTCGCAATCTAATACTTGCCTCTCAGGAAAGGCAAGTATACAGACTGTTTGAAGCATTGCTCCCCCTGGACGTAAGTCGGCCTTATGCCTACTATATTCAATCCCGATGCAATTTCTGTGTTTATAGTCAATATGAAGCTCCAAGGGTTACAGTAAACACCCAGTGGTGCGTCGCAATCTAATACTGGCCTCTCAGGAAGGCCAAGTATACAGATTGTTTGAAGCATTCCTCCCCCTGGACGTAAGTCGGCCTTCTGCCTACTATATTCAATCCCGATGCAATTTCTGTTGTTTCATAGTCAATATGAAGCTCCAAGGGTTACAGTAAACACCCAGTGGTGCGTCGCAATTTAATACTGGCCTCTCAGTAACGGCACATATACAGACTGTTTGAAGCATTCCGCCCCCTGTACGTAAGTCGGCCTTCTGCCTACTATATTCAATCCCGATGCAATTTCTGTGTTTCATAGTCAATGTGGGGCTCCAAGGGTTACAGTAAACACCCAGTGGTGCGTCGCAATCTAATACTGGAATCTCAGGAATGGCACGTATACAGACTGTTTGAAGCATTGCTCCCCCTCGACGTAAGTCGGCATTGTGCCTTCTATATTCAATCCCGATGCAATTTCTGTGTTTCATCGTCAATATGAAGCTCCAAGGGTTACAATAAAAACACCCAGTGGTGCGTCGCACTCTAATACTGGCCTCTCAGTAACGGCACTTATACAGACTGTTGAAGCATTGCTCCCCCTGGACGTAAGTCGGCCTTCTGCCTACTATATTCAATCCCGATGCAATTTCTATGTTTCATAGTCAATATGAAGCTCCAAGGGTTACAGTAAACACCCAGTGGTGCGTCGCAGTCTAATACTGGCCTCTCAGTAACGGCACATATACAGACTGTTTGAAGCATTCCTCCCCCTGGACGTAAGTCGGCCTTCTGTCTACTATATTCAATCCCGATGCAATTCCTGTGTTTCATCGTCAATATGAAGCTCCAAGGGTTACAGTAAACACCCAGTGGTGCGTCGCAGTCTAATACTGGCCTCTCAGGAAAGGCACGTATTAAGACTGTTTGTAGCATTGCTCCCACTGGATGTAAGTCGGCATTGTGCCCACTATATTCAATCCCGATGCAATTTCTGTGTTTCATCGTCAATATGAAGCTCCAAGGTTTACAGTAAACACCCAGTGGTGCGTCGCAATCTAATACTGGCCTCTCAGGAAAGGCAAGTATACAGACTGTTTGAAGCATTCCTCCCCCTGGACGTAAGTCGGCCTTCTGCCTACTATATTCAATCCCGATGCAATTTCTGTGTTTATAGTCAATATGAAGCTCCAAGGGTTACAGTAAACACCCAGTGGTGCGTCGCAATCTAATACTGGCCTCTCAGGAAGGCCAAGTATACAGATTGTTTGAAGCATTCCTCCCCCTGGACGTAAGTCGGCCTTCTGCCTACTATATTCAATCCCGATGCAATTTCTGTTGTTTCATAGTCAATATGAAGCTCCAAGGGTAACAGTAAACACCCAGTGGTGCGTCGCAATTTAATACTGGCCTCTCAGTAACGGCACATATACAGACTGTTTGAAGCATTCCGCCCCCTGTACGTAAGTCGGCCTTCTGCCTACTATATTCAATCCCGATGCAATTTCTGTGTTTCATAGTCAATGTGGGGCTCCAAGGGTTACAGTAAACACCCAGTGGTGCGTCGCAATCTAATACTGGAATCTCAGGAATGGCACGTATACAGACTGTTTGAAGCATTGCTCCCCCTCGACGTAAGTCGGCATTGTGCCTTCTATATTCAATCCAGATGCAATTTCTGTGTTTCATAGTCAATATGAAGCTCCAAGGGTTACAGTAAACACCCAGTGGTGCGTCGCAATCTAATACTGGCCTCTCAGTAACGGCACATGTACAGACGGTTTGAAGCATTCCTCCCCCTGTACATAAGTCGGCCTTCTGGCTACTATATTCAATCTCGATGCAATTTCTGTGTTTCATCGTCAATATGAAGCTCCAAGGGTTACAGTAAACACCCAGTGGTGCGTCGCAATCTAATACTGTAATCTCAGGAGAGGCACGTATATAACTGTATGAAGCATTGCTCCCCCTGGACGTAAGTCTGCATTGTGCCTACTATATTCAATCCCAATGCAATTTCTGTGTTTCATCGTCATTATGAAGCTCCAAGGGTTACAGTAAACTCCCAGTGGTGCGTCGCATCTAATATTGGCCTCTCAATAACGGCACATATACACGTTGTTTGAAGCATTCCTCCCCCTGCTAGTAAGTCGGCATTCTGCCTACTATATTCAATCCCGATGCAATGTCTGTGTTTCATGCTCAATATGAAGCTCCAAGGGTTACAGTAAACACCCAGAGGTGCGTCGCAATCTAATACTGGCCTCGCAGGAAAAGCACGTATACAGAATGTTTGAAGCATTGCTCCCGCTGGACGTAAGTCGGTCTTCTGCCTACTATATTCAATACCGATGCAATTTCTGTGTTTCATAGTCAATATGAAGCTCCAAGGGTTACAGTAAACACACAGTGGTGCGTCGCAATCTAATACTGGCCTCGCAGGAAAAGCACGTATACAGACTGTTTGAAGCATTCCTCCCCCTGGACGTAAGTCGGCCTTCTGCCTACTATATTCAATCCCGATGCAATTTCTGTGTTTCATAGTCAATATGAAGCTCCAAGGGTTACAGTAAACACCCAGTGGTGCGTCGCAATCTAATACTGGCCTCGCAGGAGAAGCACGTATACAGACTGTTTGAAGCATTGCTCCCCCTGGACGTAAGTTGGTCTTCTGCCTACTATATTCAATCCCGATGCAATTTCTGTGTTACATAGTCAATATGAGATCCAAGGGTTACAGTAAACACGCAGTGGTGCGTCGCAATCTAATACTGGCCTCTCAGTAACGGCACATATACAGACTGTTTGAAGCATTCCTCCCCCTGGACGTAAGTCGGCCTTCTGCCTACTATATTCAATCCCGATGCAATTTCTGTGTTTCATAGTCAATATGAAGCTGCAAGGGTTACAGAAAACACCCAGTGGTGCGACGCAATCTAATACTGGCCTCTCAGTAACGGCACATATACAGACGGTTTGAAGCATTCCTCCCCCTGTACATAAGTCGGCCTTCTGGCTACTATATTCAATCTCGATGCAATTTCTGTGTTTCATCGTCAATTTGAAGCTCCAAGGGTTACAGTAAACACCCAGTGGTGCGTCGCAATCTAATACTGTAATCTCAGGAGAGGCACGTATATAACTGTATGAAGCATTGCTCCCCCTGGGCGTAAGTCCGCATTGCGCCTACTATATTCAATCCCCATGCAATTTCTGTGTTTCATCGTCAATATGAAGCTCCAAGGGTACAGTAAACTCCCAGTGATGCGCCGCAATCTAATACTGGCCTCTCAGTAACGGCACATATACAGACTGTTTGAAGCATTCCTCCCCCTGTACTTAAGTCAGCCTTCTGCCTACTATATTCAATCCCGATGCAATTTCTGTGTTTCATAGTCAATATGAAGCTCCAAGGGTTACAGTAAACACCCAGTGGTGCGTCGCAATCTAATACTGGAATCTCAGGAAAGGCACGTATACAACTGTATGAAGCATTGCTCCCCCGGGACGTAAGTCTGCATTGTGCCTACTATATTCAATCCCAATGCAATTTCTGTGTTTCATCGTCAATATGAAGCTCCAAGGGTTACAGTAAACTCCCAGTGGTGCGTCGCAATCAAATACTGGCCTCTCAGTAACGGCACATATACACGTTGTTTGAAGCATTCCTCCCCCTGTACGTAAGTCGGCCTTCTGCCTACTATATTCAGTCCCGATGCAATTTCTGTGTTTCGTGGTCAATATGAAGCTCCAAGGGTTACAGTAAACACCCAGTGGTGCGTCGCAATCTAATACTGGCCTCTCAGTAACGGCACATATACCGAGTGTTTGAAGCATTCCTCCCCCTGGACGTAAGTCGGCCTTCTGCCTACTATATTCAATCCCGATGCAATTTCTGTGTTTCATAGTCAATATGAAGCTCCAAGGGTTACAGTAAACACCCAGTGGTGCGTCGCAATCTAATACTGGCCTCTCAGGAAAGGCAAGTATACAGACTGTTTGAAGCATTGCTCCCCCTGCACGTAAGTCGGCCTTCTGCCTACTATATTCAATCCTGATGCAATTTCTGTGTTTCATAGCCAATATGAAGTTCCAAGGGTTACAGTAAACACCCAGTGGTGCGTCGCAATCTAATACTGGCCTCTCAGTAACGGCACATATACAGACTGTTTGAATCATTCCTCCCCCCGGACGTAAGTCGGCCTTCTGCCTACTATATTCAATCCCGATGCAATTTCTGTGTTTCATAGTCAATATGAAGCTCCAAGGGCTACAGTAAACACCCAGTGGTGCGTCGCAATCTAATACTGGCCTCTCAGGAAAGGCACGTATACAGACTGTTTGAAGCATTGCTCCCCCTGGACGTAAGTCGGCATTGTGCCTCCTATATTCAATCCCGATGCAATTTCTGTGTTTCATCGTCAATATGAAGCTCCAAGGGTTACAATAAAAACACTCAGTAGTACGTCGCATTCTAATACTGGCCTCTCAGTAACGGCACATTATACAGACTGTTGAAGCATTGCTCCCCCTGAACGTAAGTCGGCCTTCTGCCTACTATATTCAATCCCGATGCAATTTCTGTGTGTCATCGTCAATATGAAGCTCCAAGGGTTACAGTAAACACCCAGTGGTGTGTCGCAACCTAATACTGGCCTCTCAGGTAAGGCGCGTATACAGACTGTTTGAAGCATTGCTCCCTCTGGACGTAAGTCGGCATTGTGCCTACTATATTCAATCCCGATGCAATTTCTGTGTTTCATCATCAATATGAAGCTCCAAGGGTTACAGTACACACCGAGTGGTGCGTCGCAGTCTAATACTGGCCTCTCAGGAAAGGCACGTATACAGACTGTTTGAAGCATTGCTCCCTCTGGACGTAAGTCGGCATTGTGCCTACTATATTCAATCCCGATGCAATTTCTGTGTTTCATCTTCAAATTGAAGCTCCAAGGGTTACAGTAAACACCGAGTGGTGCGTCGCAATTTAATACTGGCCTCTCAGTAACGGCACATATACTGAGTTTTTGAAGCATTCCTCCCCCTGGACGTAAGTCGGCCTTCTGCCTACTATATTCAATCCTGATGCAATTTCTGTGTTTCTTAGCCAATATGAAGTTCCAAGGGTTACAGTAAACACTCAGTGGTGCGTCGCAATCTACTACTGGCCTCTCAGGAAAGGCAGGTATAAAGACTGTTTGAAGCATTGCTCCCCCTGCACGTAAGTCGGCCTTCTGCCTACTATATTAAATCCTGATGCAATTTCTGTGTTTCATAGCCAATATGAAGCTCCAAGGGTGACAGTAAACACCCAGTGGTGCGTCGCAATCTAATACTGGCCTCTCAGGAAAGGCAAGTATACAGACTGTTTGAAGCTTTCCTCCCCCTGGACGTAAGTCGGCCTTCTGCCTACTATATTCAATCCTGATGCAATTTCTGTGTTTCATAGCCAATATGAAGCTCCAAGGGTTACAGTAAACACCCAGTGGTGCGTCGCAATCTAATACTGGCCTCTCAGGAAAGGCACGTATACAGACTGTTTGAAGCATTGCTCCCCCTGCACGTAAGTCGGCCTTCTGCCTACTATATTCAATCCTGATGCAATTTCTGTGTTTCATAGCCAATATGAAGTTATAAGGGTTACAGTAAACACCCAGTGGTGCGTCGCAATCTAATACTGGCCTCTCAGTAACGGCACATATACAGACTGTTTGAATCATTCCTCCCCCTGAACGTAAGTCGGCCTTCTGCCTACTATATTCAATCCCGATGCAATTTCTGTGTTTCATAGTCAATATGAAGCTCCAAGGGCTACAGTAAACACCCAGTGGTGCGTCGCAATCTAATACTGGCCTCTCAGGAATGGCACGTATACAGACTGTTTGAAGCATTGCTCCCTCTGGACGTAAGTCGGCATTGTGCCTACTATATTCAATCCCGATGCAATTTCTGCGTTTCATCGTCAATATGAAGCTCCAAGGGTTACAATAAAAACACTCAGTAGTACGTCGCATTCTAATACTGGCCTCTCAGTAACGGCACATATACAGACTGTTTGAAGCATTACTCCCCCTATACGTAAGTCGGCCTTCTGCCTACTATACTCAATCCCGATGCAATTTCTGTGTTTCATCATCAATATGAAGCTCCAAGGGTTACAGTACACACCAAGTGGTGCGTCGCAGTCTAATACTGGCCTCTCAGGAAAGGCACGTATACAGACTGTTTGAAGCATTGCTCCCTCTGGACGTAAGTCGGCATTGTGCCTACTATATTCAATCCCGATGCAATTTCTGTGTTTCATCGTAAATATGAAGCTCCAAGGGTTATATTAAACACCCAGTGGTGCGTCGCAATCTAATACTAGCCTCTCAGGAAAGGCACGTTTGAAGCATTGCTCCCCCTGGACGTAAGTCGGCATTGTGCCTACTATATTCAATCCCGATGCAATTTCTGTGTTTCATCTTCAAATTGAAGCTCCAAGGGTTACAGTAAACACCCAGTGGTGCGTCGCAATCTAATACTGGCCTCTCAGTAACGGCACATATACTGAGTGTTTGAAGCATTCCTCCCCCTGGACGTAAGTCGGCCTTCTGCCTACTATATTCCATCCCGATGCAATTTCTGTGTTTCATAGCCAATATGAAGCTCCAAGGGTTACAGTAAACACCCAGTGGTGCGTCGCAATCTAATACTGGCCTCTCAGTAACGGCACATATACAGACTGTTTGAATCATTCCTCCCCCTGGACGTAAGTCGGCCTTCTGTCTACTATATTCAATCCCGATGCAATTTCTGTGTTTCATAGTCAATATGAAGCTCCAAGGGATACAGTAAACACCCAGTGGTGCGTCGCAATCTAATACTGGCCTCTCAGGAAAGGCACGTATACAGACTGTTTGAAGCATTGCTCCTCCTGGACGTAAGTCGGCATTGTGCCTCCTATATTCAATCCCGATGCAATTTCTGTGTTTCATCGTCAATATGAAGCTCCGAGGGTTACAAGAAAAACACCCAGTAGTGCGTCGCAATCTAATACTGGCCTCTCAGTAACGGCACATATACAGACTGTTGAAGCATTGCTCCCCCTGGACGTAAGTCGGCCTTCTGCCTACTATATTCAATCCCGATGCAATTTCTGTGTGTCATCGTCAATATGAAGCTCCAAGGGTTACAGTAATCACCCAGTGGTGTGTCGCAACCTAATACTGGCCTCTCAGGTAAGGCGCGTATACAGACTGTTTGAAGCATTACTCCCCCTACACGTAAGTCGGCCTTCTGCCTACTATACTCAATCCCGATGCAATTTCTGTGTTTCATCATCAATATGAAGCTCCAAGGGTTACAGTACACACCGAGTGTTGCGTCGCAGTCTAAAACTGGCTTCTCAGGAAAGGCACGTATACAGACTGTTTGAAGCATTGCTCCCCCTGGACGTAAGTCGGCATTGTGCCTACTATATTCAATCCCGATTCAATTTCTGTGTTTCATCGTCAATATGAAGCTCCAAGGGTTATATTAAACACCCAGTTGTGCGTCGCAATCTAATACTAGCCTCTCAGGAAAGGCACGTATACAGGTTGTTTGAAGCATTGCTCCCCCTGGACGTAAGTCGGCATTGTGCCTACTATATTCAATCCCGATGCAATTTCTGTGTTTCATCTTCAATATGAAGCTCCAAAGGTTACATTAAACACCCAGTGGTGCGTCGCAATCTAATACTGGCCTCTCAGTAACGGCACAAACATAGACTGTTTGACGCATTACTCCCCCTGGACGTAAGTCGGCATTGTGCCTACTATATTCAATCCCGATGCAATTTCTGTGTTTCGTCGTCAATATGAAACTCCAAGGGTTACAGTAAATTCCCAGTTGTGCGTCGCAGTCTAAAACTGGCCTCTCAGGATAGGCACGTATACAGACTGTTTGAAGCATTGCTCCCCCTGGACGTAAGTCGGCATTGTGCCTACTATATTCAATCCCGATGCAATTTCTGTTTTCATCGTCAATATGAAGCTCCAAGTGTTATATTAAACACCCAGTTGTGCGTCGCAATCTAATACTAGCCTCTCAGGAAAGACAAGTATACAGGTTGTTTGAAGCATTGCTCACCCTGGACGCAAGTCGGCATTGTGCGTACTATATTCAATCCCGATGCAATTTCTGTGTTTCATCGTCAATATGAAGCTCCAAGGGTGGCAGTAAACAGCCAGTGATGCGTCGCAATCTAATACTGGCCTCTCAGGAAAGGCACGTATACAGGTTGTTTGAAGCATTGCTCCCCCTGGACGCAAGTCGGCATTGTGCCTACTATATTCAATCCCGATGCAATTTCTGTGTTTCATCGCCAATTTGAAACTCCAAGGGTTATAGTAAACACCCAGTGGTGCGTCGCAATCTAATACTGGAACCTCAGGAAAGGCACGTATACAACTGTATGAAGCATTGCTCCCCCTTTACGTAAGTCGGCATTGTGCCTACTATATTCATTCCCGATGCAGTTTCTGAGTTTCATCGTCAATATGAAGCTCCAAGGGTTACAGTAAACTCCCAGTGGTGCGTCGCAGTCTAATACTGGCCTCTCATGAAAGGCACGTATACAGAATGTTTGAAGCATTGTTCCCCCTGGACGTAAGTATGCATTGTGCCTACTATATTCAATCCCGATGCAATTTCTGTGTTTCATCGTCAATATGAAATTCCAAGGGTTACAGTAAACACCCAGTGGTGCGTCGAAATCTAATACTGGCCTCTCAGTAACGGCACATATACAGACTGTTTGAAGCATTCATCGCCCTGGACGTAAGTCGGCCTTCTGCCTACTATGTTCAATCCCGATGCAATTTCTGTGTTTCATAGTCAATATGAAGCTCCAAGGGTTACAGTAAACACCCAGTGGTGCGTCGCAATCTAATACTGGCCTCTCAGTAACGGCACATATACAGACTATTTGAAGCATTCCTCCCCCTGGACGTAAGTCGGCGTCCTGCCCACTATATTCAATCCCGATGCAATTTCTGTGTTTCATCGTCAATATGAAGCTCCAAGGGCAACAGTAAACACCCAGTGGTGCGTCGCAATCTAATAATGGAATCTCAGGAAAGGCACGTTTACAACTGTATGAAGCATTGCTCCCCCTGGACGTAAGTCCGCATTGTGCCTACTATATTCAATCCCGATGCAATTTCTGTGTTTCATCGTCAATATGAAGTTCCAAGGGTTACAGTAAACTCCCAGTGGTGCGTCGCAATCTAATACTGGCCTCTCAGTAGCGGCACATATGCAGACAGTTTGAAGCTTTCCTCCCCCTGTACGTAAGTCAACCTTCTGCCTACTATATTCAATCCCGATGCAATTGCTGTGTTTCATAGTCAATATGAAGCTCCAAGGGATACAGTAAACACCCAGTGGTGCGTCGCAATCTAATACTGGAATCTCAGGAAAGGCACGTATACAACTGTATGAAGCATTGCTCCCCCTGGACGTAAGTCGGCCTTCTGCCTACTATATTCAATCCCGATGCAATTTCTGTGTTTCATAGTCAATATAAAGCTCCAAGGGATACAGTTAACACCCAGTGGTGCGTCGCAATCTAATTCTGGCCTCTCAGTAACGGCACATATACTGAGTGTTTGAAGCATTCTTCCCCCTGGACGTAAGTCGGCCTTCTGCCTACTATATTCAATATCGATGCAATTTATGTGTTTCATAGTCAATATGAAGCTCCAAGGGTTACAGCAAACACCCAGTGGTGCGTCGCAATCTAATACTAGCTTCTCAGTAACGGCACATATACAGACTGTTTGAAGCATTCCTCCCCCTGGACGTAAGTCGGCCTTTTGCCTACTATATTCAATCCCGAAGCAATTTCTGTTTTTCATAGTCAATATGAAGCTCCAAGGGTTACAGTAAACACCCAGTGGTGCGTCGCAATCTAATACTGGCCTCTCAGGAAAGGCACGTATACAGCCTGTTTGAAGCATTGCTCCCCCTGGACGTAAGTCGGCCTTCTGCCTACTATATTCAATCCCGATGCAATTTCTGTGTTTCATAGTCAATCTGAAGCTCCAAGGGTTACAGTAAACACCCAGTGGTGCGTCGCAATCTAATACTTGCCTCTCAGTAATGGCACATATACAGACTGTTTGAAGCAATCCTCCCCCTGGACGTAAGTCGGCCTTCTGCCTACTATATTCAATCCCGATGCAATTTCTGTGTTTCATCGTCAATATGAAGCTCCAAGGGTTACAGTAAACACCCAGTGGTGTGTCGCAATCTAATACTGGCCTCTCAGGAAAGGCACGTATACAGACTGTTTGAAGCATTCGTCCCCCTGTATGTAAGTCGGCCTTCTGCCTACTATATTCAATCCCGATGCAATTTCTGTGCTTCATAGTCAATATGAAGCTCCAAGGGTTACAGTAAACACCCACTCGTGCGTCGCAATCTAATACTGGCCTCTCAGGAATGGCACGTATACAGACTGTTTGAAGCATTGCTCCCCCTCGACGTAAGTCGGCATTGTGCCCTCTATATTCAATCCCGATGCAATTTCTGTGTTTCATCGTCAATATGAAGCTCCAAGGGTTACAATAAAAACACCCAGTGGTGCGTCGCACTCTAATACTGGCCTCTCAGTAACGGCACTTATACAGACTGTTGAAGCATTGCTCCCCCTGGACGTAAGTCGGCCTTCTGCCTACTATATTCAATCCCGATGCAATTTCTATGTTTCATAGTCAATATGAAGCTCCAAGGGTTACAGTAAACACCCAGTGGTGCGTCGCAGTCTAATACTGGCCTCTCAGTAACGGCACATATACAGACTGTTTGAAGCATTCCTCCCCCTGGACGTAAGTCGGCCTTCTGTCTACTATATTCAATCCCGATGCAATTCCTGTGTTTCATCGTCAATATGAAGCTCCAAGGGTTACAGTAAACACCCAGTGGTGCGTCGCAGTCTAATACTGGCCTCTCAGGAAAGGCACGTATTAAGACTATTTGAAGCATTCCTCCGCCTGGACGTAAGTCGGCGTCCTGCCCACTATATTCAATCCCGATGCAATTTCTGTGTTTCATCGTCAATATGAAGCTCCAAGGGCAACAGTAAACACCCAGTGGTGCGTCGCAATCTAATACTGTAATCTCAGGAGAGGCACGTATATAACTGTATGAAGCATTGCTCCCCCTGGGCGTAAGTCCGCATTGCGCCTACTATATTCAATCCCCATGCAATTTCTGTGTTTCATCGTCAATATGAAGCTCCAAGGGTACAGTAAACTCCCAGTGATGCGCCGCAATCTAATACTGGCCTCTCAGTAACGGCACATATACAGACTGTTTGAAGCATTCCTCCCCCTGTACTTAAGTCAGCCTTCTGCCTACTATATTCAATCCCGATGCAATTTCTGTGTTTCATAGTCAATATGAAGCTCCAAGGGTTACAGTAAACACCCAGTGGTGCGTCGCAATCTAATACTGGAATCTCAGGAAAGGCACGTATACAACTGTATGAAGCATTGCTCCCCCGGGACGTAAGTCTGCATTGTGCCTACTATATTCAATCCCAATGCAATTTCTGTGTTTCATCGTCAATATGGAGCTCCAAGGGTTACAGTAAACTCCCAGTGGTGCGTCGCAATCAAATACTGGCCTCTCAGTAACGGCACATATACACGTTGTTTGAAGCATTCCTCCCCCTGTACGTAAGTCGGCCTTCTGCCTACTATATTCAGTCCCGATGCAATTTCTGTGTTTCGTGGTCAATATGAAGCTCCAAGGGTTACAGTAAACACCCAGTGGTGCGTCGCAATCTAATACTGGCCTCTCAGTAACGGCACATATACCGAGTGTTTGAAGCATTCCTCCCCCTGGACGTAAGTCGGCCTTCTGCCTACTATATTCAATCCCGATGCAATTTCTGTGTTTCATAGTCAATATGAAGCTCCAAGGGTTACAGTAAACACCCAGTGGTGCGTCGCAATCTAATACTGGCCTCTCAGGAAAGGCAAGTATACAGACTGTTTGAAGCATTGCTCCCCCTGCACGTAAGTCGGCCTTCTGCCTACTATATTCAATCCTGATGCAATTTCTGTGTTTCATAGCCAATATGAAGTTCCAAGGGTTACAGTAAACACCCAGTGGTGCGTCGCAATCTAATACTGGCCTCTCAGTAACGGCACATATACAGACTGTTTGAATCATTCCTCCCCCCGGACGTAAGTCGGCCTTCTGCCTACTATATTCAATCCCGATGCAATTTCTGTGTTTCATAGTCAATATGAAGCTCCAAGGGCTACAGTAAACACCCAGTGGTGCGTCGCAATCTAATACTGGCCTCTCAGGAAAGGCACGTATACAGACTGTTTGAAGCATTGCTCCCCCTGGACGTAAGTCGGCATTGTGCCTCCTATATTCAATCCCGATGCAATTTCTGTGTTTCATCGTCAATATGAAGCTCCAAGGGTTACAATAAAAACACTCAGTAGTACGTCGCATTCTAATACTGGCCTCTCAGTAACGGCACATATACAGACTGTTGAAGCATTGCTCCCCCTGAACGTAAGTCGGCCTTCTGCCTACTATATTCAATCCCGATGCAATTTCTGTGTGTCATCGTCAATATGAAGCTCCAAGGGTTACAGTAAACACCCAGTGGTGTGTCGCAACCTAATACTGGCCTCTCAGGTAAGGCGCGTATACAGACTGTTTGAAGCATTGCTCCCTCTGGACGTAAGTCGGCATTGTGCCTACTATATTCAATCCCGATGCAATTTCTGTGTTTCATCATCAATATGAAGCTCCAAGGGTTACAGTACACACCGAGTGGTGCGTCGCAGTCTAATACTGGCCTCTCAGGAAAGGCACGTATACAGACTGTTTGAAGCATTGCTCCCTCTGGACGTAAGTCGGCATTGTGCCTACTATATTCAATCCCGATGCAATTTCTGTGTTTCATCTTCAAATTGAAGCTCCAAGGGTTACAGTAAACACCGAGTGGTGCGTCGCAATTTAATACTGGCCTCTCAGTAACGGCACATATACTGAGTTTTTGAAGCATTCCTCCCCCTGGACGTAAGTCGGCCTTCTGCCTACTATATTCAATCCTGATGCAATTTCTGTGTTTCTTAGCCAATATGAAGTTCCAAGGGTTACAGTAAACACTCAGTGGTGCGTCGCAATCTACTACTGGCCTCTCAGGAAAGGCAGGTATACAGACTGTTTGAAGCATTGCTCCCCCTGCACGTAAGTCGGCCTTCTGCCTACTATATTAAATCCTGATGCAATTTCGGTGTTTCATAGCCAATATGAAGCTCCAAGGGTGACAGTAAACACCCAGTGGTGCGTCGCAATCTAATACTGGCCTCTCAGGAAAGGCAAGTATACAGACTGTTTGAAGCTTTCCTCCCCCTGGACGTAAGTCGGCCTTCTGCCTACTATATTCAATCCTGATGCAATTTCTGTGTTTCATAGCCAATATGAAGCTCCAAGGGTTACAGTAAACACCCAGTGGTGCGTCGCAATCTAATACTGGCCTCTCAGGAAAGGCACGTATACAGACTGTTTGAAGCATTGCTCCCCCTGCACGTAAGTCGGCCTTCTGCCTACTATATTCAATCCTGATGCAATTTCTGTGTTTCATAGCCAATATGAAGTTATAAGGGTTACAGTAAACACCCAGTGGTGCGTCGCAATCTAATACTGGCCTCTCAGTAACGGCACATATACAGACTGTTTGAATCATTCCTCCCCCTGAACGTAAGTCGGCCTTCTGCCTACTATATTCAATCCCGATGCAATTTCTGTGTTTCATAGTCAATATGAAGCTCCAAGGGCTACAGTAAACACCCAGTGGTGCGTCGCAATCTAATACTGGCCTCTCAGGAATGGCACGTATACAGACTGTTTGAAGCATTGCTCCCTCTGGACGTAAGTCGGCATTGTGCCTACTATATTCAATCCCGATGCAATTTCTGCGTTTCATCGTCAATATGAAGCTCCAAGGGTTACAATAAAAACACTCAGTAGTACGTCGCATTCTAATACTGGCCTCTCAGTAACGGCACATATACAGACTGTTTGAAGCATTACTCCCCCTATACGTAAGTCGGCCTTCTGCCTACTATACTCAATCCCGATGCAATTTCTGTGTTTCATCATCAATATGAAGCTCCAAGGGTTACAGTACACACCAAGTGGTGCGTCGCAGTCTAATACTGGCCTCTCAGGAAAGGCACGTATACAGACTGTTTGAAGCATTGCTCCCTCTGGACGTAAGTCGGCATTGTGCCTACTATATTCAATCCCGATGCAATTTCTGTGTTTCATCGTAAATATGAAGCTCCAAGGGTTATATTAAACACCCAGTGGTGCGTCGCAATCTAATACTAGCCTCTCAGGAAAGGCACGTTTGAAGCATTGCTCCCCCTGGACGTAAGTCGGCATTGTGCCTACTATATTCAATCCCGATGCAATTTCTGTGTTTCATCTTCAAATTGAAGCTCCAAGGGTTACAGTAAACACCCAGTGGTGCGTCGCAATCTAATACTGGCCTCTCAGTAACGGCACATATACTGAGTGTTTGAAGCATTCCTCCCCCTGGACGTAAGTCGGCCTTCTGCCTACTATATTCCATCCCGATGCAATTTCTGTGTTTCATAGCCAATATGAAGCTCCAAGGGTTACAGTAAACACCCAGTGGTGCGTCGCAATCTAATACTGGCCTCACAGTAACGGCACATATACAGACTGTTTGAATCATTCCTCCCCCTGGACGTAAGTCGGCCTTCTGTCTACTATATTCAATCCCGATGCAATTTCTGTGTTTCATAGTCAATATGAAGCTCCAAGGGATACAGTAAACACCCAGTGGTGCGTCGCAATCTAATACTGGCCTCTCAGGAAAGGCACGTATACAGACTGTTTGAAGCATTGCTCCTCCTGGACGTAAGTCGGCATTGTGCCTCCTATATTCAATCCCGATGCAATTTCTGTGTTTCATCGTCAATATGAAGCTCCGAGGGTTACAAGAAAAACACCCAGTAGTGCGTCGCAATCTAATACTGGCCTCTCAGTAACGGCACATATACAGACTGTTGAAGCATTGCTCCCCCTGGACGTAAGTCGGCCTTCTGCCTACTATATTCAATCCCGATGCAATTTCTGTGTGTCATCGTCAATATGAAGCTCCAAGGGTTACAGTAATCACCCAGTGGTGTGTCGCAACCTAATACTGGCCTCTCAGGTAAGGCGCGTATACAGACTGTTTGAAGCATTACTCCCCCTACACGTAAGTCGGCCTTCTGCCTACTATACTCAATCCCGATGCAATTTCTGTGTTTCATCATCAATATGAAGCTCCAAGGGTTACAGTACACACCGAGTGTTGCGTCGCAGTCTAAAACTGGCTTCTCAGGAAAGGCACGTATACAGACTGTTTGAAGCATTGCTCCCCCTGGACGTAAGTCGGCATTGTGCCTACTATATTCAATCCCGATTCAATTTCTGTGTTTCATCGTCAATATGAAGCTCCAAGGGTTATATTAAACACCCAGTTGTGCGTCGCAATCTAATACTAGCCTCTCAGGAAAGGCACGTATACAGGTTGTTTGAAGCATTGCTCCCCCTGGACGTAAGTCGGCATTGTGCCTACTATATTCAATCCCGATGCAATTTCTGTGTTTCATCTTCAATATGAAGCTCCAAAGGTTACATTAAACACCCAGTGGTGCGTCGCAATCTAATACTGGCCTCTCAGTAACGGCACAAACATAGACTGTTTGACGCATTACTCCCCCTGGACGTAAGTCGGCATTGTGCCTACTATATTCAATCCCGATGCAATTTCTGTGTTTCGTCGTCAATATGAAACTCCAAGGGTTACAGTAAATTCCCAGTTGTGCGTCGCAGTCTAAAACTGGCCTCTCAGGATAGGCACGTATACAGACTGTTTGAAGCATTGCTCCCCCTGGACGTAAGTCGGCATTGTGCCTACTATATTCAATCCCGATGCAATTTCTGTTTTCATCGTCAATATGAAGCTCCAAGTGTTATATTAAACACCCAGTTGTGCGTCGCAATCTAATACTAGCCTCTCAGGAAAGGCAAGTATACAGGTTGTTTGAAGCATTGCTCACCCTGGACGCAAGTCGGCATTGTGCGTACTATATTCAATCCCGATGCAATTTCTGTGTTTCATCGTCAATATGAAGCTCCAAGGGTGGCAGTAAACAGCCAGTGATGCGTCGCAATCTAATACTGGCCTCTCAGGAAAGGCACGTATACAGGTTGTTTGAAGCATTGCTCCCCCTGGACGCAAGTCGGCATTGTGCCTACTATATTCAATCCCGATGCAATTTCTGTGTTTCATCGCCAATTTGAAACTCCAAGGGTTATAGTAAACACCCAGTGGTGCGTCGCAATCTAATACTGGAACCTCAGGAAAGGCACGTATACAACTGTATGAAGCATTGCTCCCCCTTTACGTAAGTCGGCATTGTGCCTACTATATTCATTCCCGATGCAGTTTCTGAGTTTCATCGTCAATATGAAGCTCCAAGGGTTACAGTAAACTCCCAGTGGTGCGTCGCAGTCTAATACTGGCCTCTCATGAAAGGCACGTATACAGAATGTTTGAAGCATTGTTCCCCCTGGACGTAAGTATGCATTGTGCCTACTATATTCAATCCCGATGCAATTTCTGTGTTTCATCGTCAATATGAAATTCCAAGGGTTACAGTAAACACCCAGTGGTGCGTCGAAATCTAATACTGGCCTCTCAGTAACGGCACATATACAGACTGTTTGAAGCATTCATCGCCCTGGACGTAAGTCGGCCTTCTGCCTACTATGTTCAATCCCGATGCAATTTCTGTGTTTCATAGTCAATATGAAGCTCCAAGGGTTACAGTAAACACCCAGTGGTGCGTCGCAATCTAATACTGGCCTCTCAGTAACGGCACATATACAGACTATTTGAAGCATTCCTCCCCCTGGACGTAAGTCGGCGTCCTGCCCACTATATTCAATCCCGATGCAATTTCTGTGTTTCATCGTCAATATGAAGCTCCAAGGGCAACAGTAAACACCCAGTGGTGCGTCGCAATCTAATAATGGAATCTCAGGAAAGGCACGTTTACAACTGTATGAAGCATTGCTCCCCCTGGACGTAAGTCCGCATTGTGCCTACTATATTCAATCCCGATGCAATTTCTGTGTTTCATCGTCAATATGAAGTTCCAAGGGTTACAGTAAACTCCCAGTGGTGCGTCGCAATCTAATACTGGCCTCTCAGTAGCGGCACATATGCAGACAGTTTGAAGCTTTCCTCCCCCTGTACGTAAGTCAACCTTCTGCCTACTATATTCAATCCCGATGCAATTGCTGTGTTTCATAGTCAATATGAAGCTCCAAGGGATACAGTAAACACCCAGTGGTGCGTCGCAATCTAATACTGGAATCTCAGGAAAGGCACGTATACAACTGTATGAAGCATTGCTCCCCCTGGACGTAAGTCGGCCTTCTGCCTACTATATTCAATCCCGATGCAATTTCTGTGTTTCATAGTCAATATAAAGCTCCAAGGGATACAGTTAACACCCAGTGGTGCGTCGCAATCTAATTCTGGCCTCTCAGTAACGGCACATATACTGAGTGTTTGAAGCATTCTTCCCCCTGGACGTAAGTCGGCCTTCTGCCTACTATATTCAATATCGATGCAATTTATGTGTTTCATAGTCAATATGAAGCTCCAAGGGTTACAGCAAACACCCAGTGGTGCGTCGCAATCTAATACTAGCCTCTCAGTAACGGCACATATACAGACTGTTTGAAGCATTCCTCCCCCTGGACGTAAGTCGGCCTTTTGCCTACTATATTCAATCCCGAAGCAATTTCTGTTTTTCATAGTCAATATGAAGCTCCAAGGGTTACAGTAAACACCCAGTGGTGCGTCGCAATCTAATACTGGCCTCTCAGGAAAGGCACGTATACAGCCTGTTTGAAGCATTGCTCCCCCTGGACGTAAGTCGGCCTTCTGCCTACTATATTCAATCCCGATGCAATTTCTGTGTTTCATAGTCAATCTGAAGCTCCAAGGGTTACAGTAAACACCCAGTGGTGCGTCGCAATCTAATACTTGCCTCTCAGTAATGGCACATATACAGACTGTTTGAAGCAATCCTCCCCCTGGACGTAAGTCGGCCTTCTGCCTACTATATTCAATCCCGATGCAATTTCTGTGTTTCATCGTCAATATGAAGCTCCAAGGGTTACAGTAAACACCCAGTGGTGTGTCGCAATCTAATACTGGCCTCTCAGGAAAGGCACGTATACAGACTGTTTGAAGCATTCGTCCCCCTGTATGTAAGTCGGCCTTCTGCCTACTATATTCAATCCCGATGCAATTTCTGTGCTTCATAGTCAATATGAAGCTCCAAGGGTTACAGTAAACACCCACTCGTGCGTCGCAATCTAATACTGGCCTCTCAGGAAAGGCACGTAAACAGACTGTTTGAAGCATTGCTCCCCTGGACGTAAGTCGGCATTGTGTCTCCTATATTCAATCCCGATGCAATTTCTGTGTTTCATCGTCAATATGAAGCTCCAAGGGTTACAATAAAAACACCCAGTGGTGCGTCGCAATCTAATACTTGCCTCTCAGGAAAGGCAAGTATACAGACTGTTTGAAGCATTGCTCCCCCTGGACGTAAGTCGGCCTTATGCCTACTATATTCAATCCCGATGCAATTTCTGTGTTTATAGTCAATATGAAGCTCCAAGGGTTACAGTAAACACCCAGTGGTGCGTCGCAATCTAATACTGGCCTCTCAGGAAGGCCAAGTATACAGATTGTTTGAAGCATTCCTCCCCCTGGACGTAAGTCGGCCTTCTGCCTACTATATTCAATCCCGATGCAATTTCTGTTGTTTCATAGTCAATATGAAGCTCCAAGGGTTACAGTAAACACCCAGTGGTGCGTCGCAATTTAATACTGGCCTCTCAGTAACGGCACATATACAGACTGTTTGAAGCATTCCGCCCCCTGTACGTAAGTCGGCCTTCTGCCTACTATATTCAATCCCGATGCAATTTCTGTGTTTCATAGTCAATGTGGGGCTCCAAGGGTTACAGTAAACACCCAGTGGTGCGTCGCAATCTAATACTGGAATCTCAGGAATGGCACGTATACAGACTGTTTGAAGCATTGCTCCCCCTCGACGTAAGTCGGCATTGTGCCTTCTATATTCAATCCCGATGCAATTTCTGTGTTTCATCGTCAATATGAAGCTCCAAGGGTTACAATAAAAACACCCAGTGGTGCGTCGCACTCTAATACTGGCCTCTCAGTAACGGCACTTATACAGACTGTTGAAGCATTGCTCCCCCTGGACGTAAGTCGGCCTTCTGCCTACTATATTCAATCCCGATGCAATTTCTATGTTTCATAGTCAATATGAAGCTCCAAGGGTTACAGTAAACACCCAGTGGTGCGTCGCAGTCTAATACTGGCCTCTCAGTAACGGCACATATACAGACTGTTTGAAGCATTCCTCCCCCTGGACGTAAGTCGGCCTTCTGTCTACTATATTCAATCCCGATGCAATTCCTGTGTTTCATCGTCAATATGAAGCTCCAAGGGTTACAGTAAACACCCAGTGGTGCGTCGCAGTCTAATACTGGCCTCTCAGGAAAGGCACGTATTAAGACTGTTTGTAGCATTGCTCCCACTGGATGTAAGTCGGCATTGTGCCCACTATATTCAATCCCGATGCAATTTCTGTGTTTCATCGTCAATATGAAGCTCCAAGGTTTACAGTAAACACCCAGTGGTGCGTCGCAATCTAATACTGGCCTCTCAGGAAAGGCAAGTATACAGACTGTTTGAAGCATTCCTCCCCCTGGACGTAAGTCGGCCTTCTGCCTACTATATTCAATCCCGATGCAATTTCTGTGTTTATAGTCAATATGAAGCTCCAAGGGTTACAGTAAACACCCAGTGGTGCGTCGCAATCTAATACTGGCCTCTCAGGAAGGCCAAGTATACAGATTGTTTGAAGCATTCCTCCCCCTGGACGTAAGTCGGCCTTCTGCCTACTATATTCAATCCCGATGCAATTTCTGTTGTTTCATAGTCAATATGAAGCTCCAAGGGTTACAGTAAACACCCAGTGGTGCGTCGCAATTTAATACTGGCCTCTCAGTAACGGCACATATACAGACTGTTTGAAGCATTCCGCCCCCTGTACGTAAGTCGGCCTTCTGCCTACTATATTCAATCCCGATGCAATTTCTGTGTTTCATAGTCAATGTGGGGCTCCAAGGGTTACAGTAAACACCCAGTGGTGCGTCGCAATCTAATACTGGAATCTCAGGAATGGCACGTATACAGACTGTTTGAAGCATTGCTCCCCCTCGACGTAAGTCGGCATTGTGCCTTCTATATTCAATCCCGATGCAATTTCTGTGTTTCATCGTCAATATGAAGCTCCAAGGGTTACAATAAAAACACCCAGTGGTGCGTCGCACTCTAATACTGGCCTCTCAGTAACGGCACTTATACAGACTGTTGAAGCATTGCTCCCCCTGGACGTAAGTCGGCCTTCTGCCTACTATATTCAATCCCGATGCAATTTCTGTGTTTCATCGTCAATATGAAGCTCCAAGGGTTACAGTAAACACCCAGTGGTGCGTAGCAACCTAATACTGGCCTCTCAGGAAAGGCAAGTATACAGACTGTTTCAAGCATTGCTCCCCCTGGACGTAAGTCGGCCTTCTACATACTATATTCAATCCCGATGCAATTTCTGTATTTCATAGTCAATATGAAGCTCCAAGGGTTACAGTAAACACCCAGTGGTGCGTCGCAATCTAATACTGGCCTCTCAGTAACGGCACATATACAGAATGTTTGAAGCATTCCTCCCCCTGGACGTAAGTCGGACTTCTTCCTACTATATTCAATCCCGATACAATTTCTGTGTTTCATAGTCAATATGAAGCTCCAAGGGTTACAGTAAACACCCAGTGGTGCGACGCAATCTAATACTGGCCTCTCAGGAAAGGCAAGTATTCAGACTGTTTGAACCTTTGCTCCCCCTGGACGTAAGTCGGCATTGTGCCTCCTATATTCATTCCCGATGCAATTTCTGTGTTTCATCGTCAATATGAAGCTCCAAGGGTTACAATAAAAACACCCAGTGGTACGTCGCACTCTAATACTGGCCTCTCAGTAACGGCACATATACAGACTGTTAAAGCATTGCTCCCCCTGGACGTAAGTCGGCCTTCTGCCTACTATATTCAATCCCGATGCAATTTCTGTGTTTCATAGTCAATATGAAGCTCCAAGGGTTGCAGTAAACACCCAATGGTGCGTCGCAATCAAATACTGGCCTCTCAGGAAAGGCAAGTATACTGACTGTTTGAAGCATTCCTCCCCCTGGACGTAAGTTGGACTTCTGCCTACTATATTCAATCCCGATGCAATTTCTGTGTTTCATAGTCAATATGAAGCTCCAAGGGTTACAGTAAACACCCAGTGGTGCGTCGCAATCTAATCCTGGCCTCTCAGGAAAGGCAAGTATACAGACTGTTTGAAGCATTCCTCCCCCTGGACGTAAGTAGGCCTTCTGCCTACTATATTCAATCCCGATGCAATTTCTGTGTTTCATAGTCAATATGAAGCTCCAAGGGTTACGGTAAACACCCAGTGGTGTGTCGCAATCTAATACTGGCCTCTCAGGAAAGGCATGTATACAGACTGTTTGAAGCATTCCTCCCCCTGTACGTAAGTCGGCCTTCTGCATACTATATTCAATCCCGATGCAATATCTGTGTTTCATAGTCAATATGGAGCTCCAAGGGTTACAGTAAACACCCAGTGGTGCGTCGCAATCTAATACTGGCCTCTCAGTAACGGCACATATACAGACTGTTTGAAGCATTCCTCCCCCTGGACGTAAGTCGGCCTTCTGCCTACTATTTCCAAACCCGATGCAATTTCTGTGTTTCATAGTCATTATGGAGCTCCAAGGGTTAGAGTAAACACCCAGTGGTGCGTCGCAATCTAATACTGGCCTCTCAGGAAAGGCACGTATGCAGACTGTTTAAAGCATTGCTCCCCCTGGACGTAAGTCGGAATTGTGCTTCCTATATTCAATCCCGATGCAATTTCTGTGTTTCATCGTCAATATGAAGCTAGAAGGGTTACAATAAAAACACCCAGTGGTGCGTCGCACTCTAATACTGGCCTCTCAGTAACGGCACATATTTAGACTGTTGAAGCATTGCTCCCCCTGGACGTAAGTTGGCCTTCTGCCTACTATATTCAATCCCGATGCAATTTCTGTGTTTCATCGTCAATATGAAGCTCCAAGGGTTACAGTAAACACCTAGTGGTGCGTCGCACTCTAATACTGGCCTATCAGTAACGGCACATATACAGACTGTTGATGCATTGCTCCCCCTGGACGTAAGTCGGCCTTCTGCCTACTATATTCAATCCCGATGCAATTTCTGTGTTTCATAGTCAATATGAAGCTCCAAGGGTTACAGTAAACACCCAGTGGTGCGACGCAATCTAATACTGGGCTCTCAGTAACGGCTCATATACAGACTGTTTGAAGCATTCCTCCCCCTGGACGTAAGCCGGCCTTCTGCCTACTATATTCAATCCCGATGCAATTCCTGTGTTTCATCGTCAATATGAAGCTCCAAGGGTTACAGTAAACTCCCAGTGGTGCATCGCAGTCTAATACTGTCCTCTCAGGAAAGGCACGTGTACAGACTGTTTGAAGCATTGCTCCCCCTGGACGTAAGTCGGACTTCTGCATACTATATTCAATCCCGATGCAATTTCTGTATTTCATAGTCAATATGAAGCTCCAAGGGATACAGTAAACACCCAGTGGTGCGTCGCAATCTAATAGTGGCCTCTCAGTAACGGCACATATACAGACTGTTTGAAGCATTCCTCCCCCTGGACGTAAGTCGGCCTTCGGCCTACCATATTCAATCCCGACGCAATTTCTGTATTTCATAGTCAATACGAAGCTCCAAGGGTTACAGTAAACACCCAGTGGTGCGTCGCAATCTAATACTGGCCTCTCAGGAAAGGCACGTATACAGACTGTTTGAAGCATTGCTCCCCCTGGACGTAAGTCGGCATTGTGCCTACTATATTCAATCCCGATGCAATTTCTGTGTTTCATCGTCAATATGAAGCTCCAAGGGTTTCAGTAAACACCCAGTGGTGCGTCGCAATCTAATACCGGCCTCTCAGGAAAGGCACGTATACAGGTTGTTTGAAGCGTTGCTCCCCCTGGACAAATGTTGGCTATGTGCCTACTATATTCAATCCCGATGCAATATCTGTGTTTCATCGTCAATATGAAGCTCCAAGGGTTACAGTAAACACCCAGTGGTGCGTCGCAATCTAGTACTGGCCTCTCAGAAACGGCACATATACAGACTGTTTGAAGCATTACTCCCCCTGGACGTAAGTCGGCATTGTTCCTACTATATTCAATCCCGTTACAATTTCTGTGTTTCATCGTCAATATGAAGCTCCAAGGGTTACAGTAAATTCCCAGTGGTGCGTCGCAGTCTAATACTGGCCTCTCAGGAAAGGCACGTATACAGACTCTTTGAAGCATTGCTCCTCCTGGACGTAAGTCGGCTTTGTGTCTACTATATTCAAGCCCGGTGCAATTTCTGTGTTTCATAGTCAATATGAAACTCCAAGGGTTACAGTACAAACCCAGTGGTGCGTCGCAATCTAATACTGGCCTCTCAGTAACGGTACATAAACAGACTGCTTGAAGCATTCCTCCCCCTGGACGTAAGACGGCCTTCTGCCTACTATATTCAATCCCGATTCAATTTCTCTGTTTCATAGTCAATATGAAGCTCCAAGGGTTACAGTAAACACCCAGTGGTGCGTCGCAATCTAATACTGGCCCCTCATTAAAGGCAAGTATACAGACTGTTTGAAGCATTGCTCCCCCTGGACGTAAGTCGGTCTTCTGCCTACTATATTCAATCCCGATGCAATTTCTGTGTTTCATAGTCAATATGAACCTCCAAGGGTTACAATAAAAACACCCAGTGGTACGTCGCACTCTAATACTGGCCTCTCAGTAACGGCACATATACAGACTGTTAAAGCATTGCTCCCCCTGGACGTAAGTCGGCCTTCTGCCTACTATATTCAATCCTGATGCAATTTCTGTGTTTCATAGTCAATATGAAGCTCCAAGGATTACAGTAAAATCCCAGTGGTGCGTCGCAATCTAATACTGGCCTCTCAGTAACGGCACATATACAGACTGTTTGAAGCATTCCTTCCCCTGGACGTATGTCGGCCTTCTATCTACTATATTCAATTCCGATGCAATTCCTGTGTTTCATCGTCAATATGAAGCTCCAAGGGTTACAGTAAACACCCAGTGGTGCGTCGCAATCTAATCCTGGCCTCTCAGGAAAGGCAAGTATACAGACTGTTTGAAGCATTCCTCCCCCTGGACGTAAGTCGGCCTTCTGCCTACTATATTCAATCCCGATGCAATTTCTGTGTTTCATAGTCAATATGAAGCTCCAAGGGTTACGGTAAACACCCAGTGGTGTGTCGCAATCTAATACTGGCCTCTCAGGAAAGGCACGTATACAGACTGTTTGAAGCATTCCTCCCCCTGTACGTAAGTCGGCCTTCTGCATACTATATTCAATCCCGATGCAATATCTGTGTTTCATAGACAATATGGATTTCCAAGGGTTACAGTAAACACCCAGTGGTGCGTCGCAATCTAATACTGGCCTCTCAGGAAAGGCACGTATGCAGACTGTTTGAAGCATTGCTCCCCCTGGACGTAAGTCGGCATTGTGCTTCCTATATTCAATCCCGATGCAATTTCTGTGTTTCATCGTCAATATGAAGCTAGAAGGGTTACAATAAAAACACCCAGTGGTGCGTCGCACTCTAATACTGGCCTCTCAGTAACGGCACATATTTAGACTGTTGAAGCATTGCTCCCCCTGGACGTAAGTTGGCCTTCTGCCTACTATATTCAATCCCGATGCAATTTCTGTGTTTCATCGTCAATATGAAGCTCCAAGGCTTACAGTAAACACCTAGTGGTGCGTCGCACTCTAATACTGGCCTATCAGTAACGGCACATATACAGACTGTTGATGCATTGCTCCCCCTGGACGTAAGTCGGCCTTCTGCCTACTAAATTCAATCCCGATGCAATTTATGTGTTTTATAGTCAATATGAAGCTCCAAGGGTTACAGTAAACACCCAGTGGTGCGTCGCAATCTAATACTGGCCTCTCAGTAACGGCTCATATACAGACTGTTTGAAGCATTCCTCCCCCTGGACGTAAGTCGGCCTTCTGCCTACTATATTCAATCCCGATGCAATTCCTGTGTTTCATCGTCAATATGAAGCTCCAAGGGTTACAGTAAACTCCCAGTGGTGCATCGCAGTCTAATACTGTCCTCTCAGGAAAGGCACGTATACAGACTGTTTGAAGCATTGCTCCCCCTGGACGTAAGTCGGCCTTCTGCATACTATATTCAATCCCGATGCAATTTCTGTATTTCATAGTCAATATGAAGCTCCAAGGGATACAGTAAACACCCAGTGGTGCGTTGCAAACTAATAGTGGCCTCTCAGTAACGGCACATATACAGACTGTTTGAAGCATTCCTCCCCCTGGACGTAAGTCGGCCTTCGGCCTACTATATTCAATCCCGACGCAATTTCTGTATTTCTTAGTCAATACGAAGCTCCAAGGGTTACAGTAAACACCCAGTGGTGCGTCGCAATCTAACACTGGCTTCTCAGGAAAGGCACGTATACAGACTGTTTGAAGCATTGCTCCCCCTGGACGTACGTCGGCATTGTGCCTACTATATTCAATCCCGATGCAATTTCTGTGTTTCATAGTCAATATGAAGCTCCAAGGGTTACAGTAAACACCCAGTGGTGCGTCGCAATCTAATACCGGCCTCTCAGGAAAGGCACGTATACAGGTTGTTTGAAGCATTGCTCCCCCTGGACGTATGTCGGCATTGTGCCTACTATATTCAATCCCGATGCAATATCTGTGTTTCAGCGTCAATATGAAGCTCCGAGGGTTACAGTAAACACCCAGTGGTGCGTCGCAATCTAGTACTGTCCTCTCAGAAACGGCACATATATAGACTGTTTGAAGCATTACTCCCCCTGGACGTAAGTCGGCATTTTTCCTACTATATTCAATCCCGTTACAATTTCTGTGTTTCATCGTCAATATGAAGCTCCAAGGGGTACAGTAAATTCCCAGTGGTGCGTCGCTGTCTAATACTGGCCTCTCAGGAATGGCACGTATACAGACTCTTTGAAGCATTGCTCCTCCTGGACGTAAGTCGGCATTGTGCCTACTATATTCAATCCCGGTGCAATTTCTGTGCTTCATAGTCAATATGAAGCTCCAAGGGCTACAGTAAACACCCAGTGGTGCGTCGCAATCTAATACTGGCCTCTCAGTAACGGTACATATACAGACTGTTTGAAGCATTCCTCCCCCTGGACGTAAGACTGCCTTCTGCCTACTATATTCAATCCCGATTCAATTTCTGTGTTTCATAGTCAATATGAAGCTCCAAGGGTTACAGTAAACACCCAGTGGTGCGTCGCAATCTAATACTGGCCTCTCAGGAAAGGCAAGTATACAGACTGTTTGAAGCATTGCTCCCCCTGGACGTAAGTCGGCCTTCTGCCTACTATATTCAATCCCGATGCAATTTCTGTGTTTCATAGTCAATATGAAGCTCCAAGGGTTACAGTAAACAACCAGTGGTGCGACGCAATCTAATACTGGCCTCTCAGGAAAGGCAAGTTTACAGACTGTTTGAACCATTGCTCTCCCTGGACGTAAGTCGGCCTTCTGCCTACTATATTCAATCCCGATTCAATTTCTGTGTTTCATAGTCAATATGAAGCTCCAAGGGTTACAGTAAACACCCACTGGTGCGTCGCAATCTAATACTGGCCTCTCAGTAACGGTACATATACAGACTGTTTGAAGCATTCCTCCCCCTGGACGTAAGACGGCCTTCTGCCTACTATATTCAATCCCGATTCAATTTCTGTGTTTCATAGTCAATATGAAGCTCCAAGGGTTACAGTAAACACCCAGTGGTGCGTCGCAATCTAATACTGGCCTCTCAGGAAAGGCAAGTATACAGACTGTTTCAAGCATTGCTCCCCCTGGACGTAAGTCGGCCTTCTGCATACTATATTCAATCCCGATGCAATTCCTGTATTTCATAGTCAATATGAAGCTCCAAGGGTTACAGTAAACACCCAGTGGTGCGTCGCAATCTAATACTGGCCTCTCAGTAACGGCACATATACAGACTGTTTGAAGCATTCCTCCCCTGGACGTAAGTCGGCCTTCTGCCTACTATATTCAATCCCGATGCAATTTCTGTGTTTCGTAGTCAATATGAAGCTCCAAGGGTTACAGTAAACACACAGTAGTGCGTCGCAATCTAATACTGGCCTGTCAGGAAAGGCAAGTATACAGACTGTTTGAACCATTGCTCCCCCTGGACGTAAGTCGGCCTTCTGCCTACTATATTCAATCCCGATGCAATTTCTGTGTTTCATAGTCAATATTAAGCTCCAAGGGTACAGTAAACACCCAGTGGTGCGTCGCAATCTAATACTGGCCTCTCAGGAAAGGCAAGTATATAGACTGTTTGAAGCATTCCTCCCCCTGGACGTAAGTCGGTCTTCTGCCTACTATATTCAATCCCGATGCAATTTCTGTGTTTCATAGTCAATATGAAGCTCCAAGGGTTACAGTAAACAACCAGTGGTGCGACGCAATCTAATACTGGCCTCTCAGGAAAGGCACGTATACAGACTCTTTGAAGCATTGCTCCTCCTGGACGTAAGACGGCCTTCTGCCTACTATATTCAATCCCGATTCAATTTCTGTGTTTCATAGTCAATATGAAGCTCCAAGGGTTACAGTAAACACCCAGTGGTGCGTCGCAATCTAATACTGGCCTCTCAGGAAAGGCAAGTATACAGACTGTTTGAAGCATTGCTCCCCCTGGACGTAAGTCGGCCTTCTGCCTACTATATTCAATCCCGATGCAATTTCTGTGTTTCATAGTCAATATGAAGCTCCAAGGGTTACAGTAAACAACCAGTGGTGCGACGCAATCTAATACTGGCCTCTCATGAAAGGCACGTATACAGACTCTTTGAAGCATTGCTCCTCCTGGACGTAAGACGGCCTTCTGCCTACTATATTCAATCCCGATTCAATTTCTGTGTTTCATAGTCAATATGAAGCTCCAAGGGTTACAGTAAACACCCAGTGCTGCGTCGCAATCTAATACTGGCCTCTCAGTAACGGTACATATACAGACTGTTTGAAGCATTCCTCCCCCTGGACGTAAGACGGCCTTGTGCCTACTATATTCAATCCCGATTCAATTTCTGTGTTTCATAGTCAATATGAAGCTCCAAGGGTTACAGTAAACACCCAGTGGTGCGTCGCAATCTAATACTGGCCTCTCAGGAAAGGCAAGTATACAGACTGTTTCAAGCATTGCTCCCCCTGGACGTAAGTCGGCCTTCTGCATACTATATTCAATCCCGATGCAATTCCTGTATTTCATAGTCAATATGAAGCTCCAAGGGTTACAGTAAACACCCAGTGGTGCGTCGCAATCTAATACTGGCCTCTCAGTAACGGCACATATACAGACTGTTTGAAGCATTCCTCCCCTGGACGTAAGTCGGCCTTCTGCCTACTATATTCAATCCCGATGCAATTTCTGTGTTTCATAGTCAATATGAAGCTCCAAGGGTACAGTAAACACCCAGTGGTGCGTCGCAATCTAATACTGGCCTCTCAGGAAAGGCAAGTATATAGACTGTTTAAAGCATTCCTCCCCCTGGACGTAAGTCGGCCTTCTGCCTACTATATTCAATCCCAATGCAATTTCTGTGTTTCATAGTCAATATGGAGCTCCAAGGGTTACAGTAAATACCCAGTGGTGCGTCGCAATCTAATACTGGCCTCTCAGGAAAGGCACGTATACAGACTGTTTGAAGCATTGCTCCCCCTGGACGTAAGTCGGCATTTTGCCTCCTATATTCATTCCCGATGCAATTTCTGTGTTTCATCGTCAATATGAAGCTCCAAGGCTTACAATAAAAACACCCAGTGGTGCGTCGCACTCTAATACTGGCCTCTCAGTAACGGCACATATACAGACTGTAAAAGCATTGCTCCCCCTGGACGTAAGTCGGCCTTCTGCCTACTATATTCAATCCCGATGCAATTTCTGTGTTTCATAGTCAATATGAAGCTCCAAGGGTTACAGTAAAATCCCAGTGGTGCGTCGCAATCTAATACTGGCCTCTCAGGAAAGGCAAGTATACAGACTGTTTGAAGCATTCCTCCCCCTGGACGTAAGTCGGCCTTCTGCCTACTATATTCAATCCCGATGCAATTTCTGTGTTTCATAGTCAATATGAAGCTCCAAGGGTTACGGTAAACACCCAGTGGTGTGTCCCAATCTAATACTGGCCTCTCTGGAAAGGCACGTATACAGACTGTTTGAAGCATTCCTCCCCCTGTACGTAAGTCGGCCTTCTGCATACTATATTCAATCCCGATGCAATTTCTGTGTTTCATAGTCAATATGAAGCTCCAAGGGTTACAGTAAACACCCAGTGGTGCGTCGCAATCTAATACTGGCCTATCAGTAACGGCACATATACAGACTGTAGATGCATTGCTCCCCCTGGACGTAAGTCGGCCTTCTGCCTACTATATTCAATCCCGATGCAATATCTGTGTTTCATAGTCAATATGAAGCTCCAAGGGTTACAGTAAACACCCAGTGGTGCGTCGCAATCTAATACTGGCCTCTCAGTAACGGCACATATACAGACTGTTTGAAGCATTCCTCCCAATGGACGTAAGTCGGCCTTCTGCCTACTATATTCAATCCCGATGCAATTCCTGTGTTTCATCGTCAATATGAAGCTCCAAGGGTTACAGTAAACTCCCAGTGGTGCGTCGCAATCTAATACTGGCCTCTCAGGAAAGGCACGTATGCAGACTGTTTGAAGCATTGCTCCCCATGCACGTAAGTCGGCATTGTGCCTCCTATATTCAATCCCGATGCGATTTCTGTGTTTCATCGTCAATATGAAGCTCCAAGGGTTACAATAAAAACACCCAGTGGTGCGTCGCACTCTAATACTGGCCTCTCAGTAACGGCACATATACAGACTGTTGAAGCATTGCTCCACCTGGACGTAAGTCGGCCTTGAGCCTACTATATTCACTCCCGATGCAATTTCTGTGTTTCATAGTCAATATGAAGCTCCAAGGGTTACAGTAAACACCCAGTGGTGCGTCGCAATCTAATACTGGCCTCTCAGTAACGGCACATATACAGACTGTTTGAAGCATTCCTCCCCCTGGACGTAAGTCGGCCTTCTGCCTACTATATTCAGTCCCGATTCAATTTCTGTGTTTCATAGTCAATATGAAGCTCCAAGGGTTACAGTAAACACCCAGTGGTGCGTCGCAATCTAATACTGGCCTCTCTATAACGGCACGTATACAGACTGTTTGAAGCATTGCTCCCCCTGGACGTAAGTCGGCATTGTGCCTACTATATTCAATCCCGATGCAATTTCTGTGTTTCATCGTCAATATGAAGCTCCAAGGGTTACAGTAAACTCCCAGTGGTGCGTCGCAATCAAATACTGGCCTCTCAGGAAAGGCACGTAAGCAGACTGTTTGAAGCATTGCTCCCCCTGGACGTAAGTCGGCATTGTGCCTCCCATATTGAATCCCGATGCAATTTCTGTGTTTCATCGTCAATATGAAGCTCCAAGGGTTACAATAAAAACACCCAGTGGTGCGTCGCACTCTAATACTGGCCTCTCAGTAACGGCACATATACAGACTGTTAAAGCATTGCTCCACCTGGACGTAAGTCGGCCTTCTGCCTACTATATTCACTCCCGATGCAATTTCTGTGTTTCATAGTCAATATGAAGCTCCAAGGGTTACAGTAAACACCCAGTGGTGCGTCGCAATCTAATACTGGCCTCTCAGTAACGGCACATATACAGACTGTTTGAAGCATTCCTCCCCCTGGACGTAAGTCGGCCTTCTACCCGCTATATTCAATCCCGATGCAATTTCTGTGTTTCATAGTCAATATGGAGCTCCAAGGGTTACAGTAAACACCCAGTGGTGCGTCGCAATCTGATACTGGCCTCTCAGGGAAGGCACGTATGCAGACTGTTTGAAGCATTGCTCCCCCTGGACGTAAGTCGGCATTGTGCTTCCTATATTCAATCCCGATGCAATTTCTGTGTTTCATCGTCAATATGAAGCTCCAAGGGTTACAATAAAAACACCCAGTGGTGCGTCGCAATCTAATAATGGCCTCTCAGTAACGGCACATATACAGACTGTTGAAGCATTGCTCCCCCTGGACGTAAGTCGGCCTTCTACCCGCTATATTCAATCCCGATGCAATTTCTGTGTTTCATAGTCAATATGAAGCTCCAAGGGTTACAGTAAACACCCAGTGGTGCGTCGCAATCTAATACTGGCCTCTGAGGAAAGGCACGTATACAGACTCTTTGAAGCATTCCTCCCCCTGGACGTAAGTCGGCCTTCTGCCTACTATATTCAATCCCGATGCAATTTCTGTGTTTCATAGTCAATATGAAGCTCCAAGGGTTACGGTAAACACCCAGTGGTGCGTCGCAATCTAATACTGGCTTCTCAGGAAAGGCAAGTATACAGACTGTTTGAAGCATTGCTCCCCCTGGACGTAAGTCGGCCTTCTGCCTACTATATTCAATCCCGATGCAATTTCTGTGTTTCATAGTCAATATGAAGCTCCAAGGGTTACAGTAAACACCCAGTGGTGCGTAGAAATCTAATACTGGCCTCTCAGTAACGGCACATATACAGACTGTTTGAAGCATTCCTCCCCCTGGATGTAAGTCGGCCTTCTGCCTACTATATTCAATCCCGATGCAATTTCTGTGTTTCATAGTCAATATGAAGCTCCAAGGGTTACAGTAAACACCCAGTGGTGCGTCGCAATCTAATACTGGCCTCTCAGGAAAGGCAAGTATACAGACTGTTTGAAGAATTGCTCCCCCTGGACGTAAGTCGGCCTTCTGCCTACTATATTCAATCCCGATGCAATTTCTGTGTTTCATAGTCAATATGAAGCTCCAAGGGTTACGGTAAACACCCAGTGGTGTGTCCCAATCTAATACTGGCCTCTCTGGAAAGGCACGTATACAGACTGTTTGAAGCATTCCTCCCCCTGTACGTAAGTCGGCCTTCTGCATACTATATTCAATCCCGATGCAATTTCTGTGTTTCATAGTCAATATGAAGCTCCAAGGGTTACAGTAAACACCCAGTGGTGCGTCGCAATCTAATACTGGCCTATCAGTAACGGCACATATACAGACTGTAGATGCATTGCTCCCCCTGGACGTAAGTCGGCCTTCTGCCTACTATATTCAATCCCGATGCAATATCTGTGTTTCATAGTCAATATGAAGCTCCAAGGGTTACAGTAAACACCCAGTGGTGCGTCGCAATCTAATACTGGCCTCTCAGTAACGGCACATATACAGACTGTTTGAAGCATTCCTCCCAATGGACGTAAGTCGGCCTTCTGCCTACTATATTCAATCCCGATGCAATTCCTGTGTTTCATCGTCAATATGAAGCTCCAAGGGTTACAGTAAACTCCCAGTGGTGCGTCGCAATCTAATACTGGCCTCTCAGGAAAGGCACGTATGCAGACTGTTTGAAGCATTGCTCCCCATGCACGTAAGTCGGCATTGTGCCTCCTATATTCAATCCCGATGCGATTTCTGTGTTTCATCGTCAATATGAAGCTCCAAGGGTTACAATAAAAACACCCAGTGGTGCGTCGCACTCTAATACTGGCCTCTCAGTAACGGCACATATACAGACTGTTGAAGCATTGCTCCACCTGGACGTAAGTCGGCCTTGAGCCTACTATATTCACTCCCGATGCAATTTCTGTGTTTCATAGTCAATATGAAGCTCCAAGGGTTACAGTAAACACCCAGTGGTGCGTCGCAATCTAATACTGGCCTCTCAGTAACGGCACATATACAGACTGTTTGAAGCATTCCTCCCCCTGGACGTAAGTCGGCCTTCTGCCTACTATATTCAGTCCCGATTCAATTTCTGTGTTTCATAGTCAATATGAAGCTCCAAGGGTTACAGTAAACACCCAGTGGTGCGTCGCAATCTAATACTGGCCTCTCTATAACGGCACGTATACAGACTGTTTGAAGCATTGCTCCCCCTGGACGTAAGTCGGCATTGTGCCTACTATATTCAATCCCGATGCAATTTCTGTGTTTCATCGTCAATATGAAGCTCCAAGGGTTACAGTAAACTCCCAGTGGTGCGTCGCAATCAAATACTGGCCTCTCAGGAAAGGCACGTAAGCAGACTGTTTGAAGCATTGCTCCCCCTGGACGTAAGTCGGCATTGTGCCTCCCATATTGAATCCCGATGCAATTTCTGTGTTTCATCGTCAATATGAAGCTCCAAGGGTTACAATAAAAACACCCAGTGGTGCGTCGCACTCTAATACTGGCCTCTCAGTAACGGCACATATACAGACTGTTAAAGCATTGCTCCACCTGGACGTAAGTCGGCCTTCTGCCTACTATATTCACTCCCGATGCAATTTCTGTGTTTCATAGTCAATATGAAGCTCCAAGGGTTACAGTAAACACCCAGTGGTGCGTCGCAATCTAATACTGGCCTCTCAGTAACGGCACATATACAGACTGTTTGAAGCATTCCTCCCCCTGGACGTAAGTCGGCCTTCTACCCGCTATATTCAATCCCGATGCAATTTCTGTGTTTCATAGTCAATATGGAGCTCCAAGGGTTACAGTAAACACCCAGTGGTGCGTCGCAATCTGATACTGGCCTCTCAGGGAAGGCACGTATGCAGACTGTTTGAAGCATTGCTCCCCCTGGACGTAAGTCGGCATTGTGCTTCCTATATTCAATCCCGATGAAATTTCTGTGTTTCATCGTCAATATGAAGCTCCAAGGGTTACAATAAAAACACCCAGTGGTGCGTCGCAATCTAATAATGGCCTCTCAGTAACGGCACATATACAGACTGTTGAAGCATTGCTCCCCCTGGACGTAAGTCGGCCTTCTACCCGCTATATTCAATCCCGATGCAATTTCTGTGTTTCATAGTCAATATGAAGCTCCAAGGGTTACAGTAAACACCCAGTGGTGCGTCGCAATCTAATACTGGCCTCTGAGGAAAGGCACGTATACAGACTCTTTGAAGCATTCCTCCCCCTGGACGTAAGTCGGCCTTCTGCCTACTATATTCAATCCCGATGCAATTTCTGTGTTTCATAGTCAATATGAAGCTCCAAGGGTTACGGTAAACACCCAGTGGTGCGTCGCAATCTAATACTGGCTTCTCAGGAAAGGCAAGTATACAGACTGTTTGAAGCATTGCTCCCCCTGGACGTAAGTCGGCCTTCTGCCTACTATATTCAATCCCGATGCAATTTCTGTGTTTCATAGTCAATATGAAGCTCCAAGGGTTACAGTAAACACCCAGTGGTGCGTAGAAATCTAATACTGGCCTCTCAGTAACGGCACATATACAGACTGTTTGAAGCATTCCTCCCCCTGGATGTAAGTCGGCCTTCTGCCTACTATATTCAATCCCGATGCAATTTCTGTGTTTCATAGTCAATATGAAGCTCCAAGGGTTACAGTAAACACCCAGTGGTGCGTCGCAATCTAATACTGGCCTCTCAGGAAAGGCAAGTATACAGACTGTTTGAAGAATTGCTCCCCCTGGACGTAAGTCGGCCTTCTGCCTACTATATTCAATCCCGATGCAATTTCTGTGTTTCATAGTCAATATGAAGCTCCAAGGGTTACAGTAAACACCCAGTGGTGCGTCGCAATCTAATACTGGCCTCTCAGGAAAGGCACGTATACAGACTGTTTGAAGCATTACTCCCCCTGGTCGTAAGTCGGCATTGTGCCTCCTATATTCAATTCCGATGCAAGTTCTTTGTTTCATCGTCAATATGAAGCTCCAAGGGTTACAATAAAAACACCCAGTGGTGCGTCGCAATCTAATGCTGGCCTCTCAGTAACGGCACATATACAGACTGTTGAAGCATTGCTCCCCCTGGACATAAGTCGGCCTTCTGCCTACTATATTCAAACCCGATGCAATTTCTGTGTTTCATAGTCAATATGAAGCTCCAAGGGTTACAGTAAACACCAAGTGGTGCGTCGCAATCTAATACTGGCCTCTCAGTAACGGCACATATACAGACTGTTTGAAGCATTCCTCCCCCTGGACGTAAGTCGGCCTTCTGCCTACTATATTCAATCCCAATGCAATTTCAGTGTTTCATAGTCAATATGAAGCTCCAAGGGTTACAGTAAACACCCAGTGGTGCGTCGCAATCTAATACTGGCCTCTCAGGAAAGGCAAGTATACAGACTGTTTGAAGCATTGCTCCCCCTGGACGTAAGTCGGCCTTCTGCCTACTATATTCAATCCCGATGCAATTTCTTTGTTTCATAGTCAATATGAAGCTCCAAGGGTTAGAGTAAACACCCAGTGGTGCGTCGCAATCTAATACTGGCCTCTCAGGAAAAGCACGTATACAGACTGTTTGAAGCATTGCTCCCCCTGGACGTAAGTCGGCCTTCTGCCTACTATATTCAATCCCGATGCAATTTCTGTGTTTCATAGTCAATATGAAGCTCCAAGGGTTACAGTAAACACCCAGTGGTGCGTCGCAATCTAATACTGGCCTCTCAGTAACGGCACATATACAGACTGTTGAGGCATTTCTCCCCCTGGACGAAAGTTGGCATTGTGCCTACTATATTCAATCCCGATGCAATTTCTGTGTTTCATCGTCAATATGAAGCTCCAGGGGTTACAGTAAACACCCAGTGGTGCGTCGCAATCTAATACTGGCCTCTCAGGAAAGGCACGTATACAGACTGTTTGAAGCATTCCTCCCGCTGTACGTAAGTCGGACTTCTGCCTACTATATTCAATCCCGATGCAATTTCTGTGTTTCATAGTCAATATGAAGCTCCAAGGGTTACAGTAAACACCCAGTGGTGTGTCGCAATCTAATACTGGCCTCTCAGTAACGTCACATATACAGACTGTTTGAAGCATTCCTCCCCCTGGACGTAAGTCGCCCTTCTGCCTACTATATTCAATCCCGATGCAATTTCTGTGTTTCATAGTCAATATGCAGCTCCAAGGGTCACAGTAAACACCCAGTGGTGCGTCGCAATCTAATACTGGCCTCTCAGGAAAGGTACGTATACAGACTGTTTGAAGCATTGCTCCCGCTGGACGTAAGTCGGCATTGTGCCTCCTATATTCAATCCCGATGCAATTTCTGTGTTTCATCGTCAATATGAAGCTCCAAGGGTTACAATAAAAACACCCAGTGGTGCGTCCAATCTAATACTGGCCTCTCAGTAAAGGCACATATACAGACTGTTGAAGCATTGCTCCCCCTGGACGTAAGTCGGCCTTCTGCCTACTATATTCAATCCCGATGCAATTTCTGTGTTTCATAGTCAATATGAAGCTCCAAGGGTTACAGTAAACACCCAGTGGTGCGTCGCAATCTAATACTGGCCTCTCAGTAACGGCACGTATACAGACTGTTTGAAGCATTGCTCCCCCTGGACGTAAGTCGGCATTGTCCCTACTATATTCAATCCCGATGCAATTTCTGTGTTTCATCGTCAATATGAAGCTCCAAGGGTTACAGTAAACACCCAGTGGTGCGTCACAGTCTAATACTGGCCCTTCAGGAAAGGCACGTATACAGATTGTTTGAGGCATTACTCCCCCTGGACGTAAGTCGGCATTGTGCCAACTATATTCAATCCCGATGCAACTTCTGTGTTTCATCGTCAATATGAAGCTCCAGGGGTTACAGTAAACACCCAGTGGTGCGTCGCAATCTAATACTGGAAACTCAGGAAAGGCACGTATCCAACTGTATGAAGCATTGTTCTCCCTATACATACGTCGGCATTGTGCCTACTATATTCAATCCCGATGCAATTTCTGTGTTTCATCGTCAGTATGAAGATCCAAGGGTTACAGTAAACACCCAGTGGTGCGTCGCAATCTAATACTGGCCTCTCAGGAAAGGCAAGTATACAGACTGTTTGAAGCATTGCTCCCCCTGGACGTAAGTCGGCCTTCTGCCTACTATATTCAATCCCGATGCAATTTCTGTGTTTCATAGTCAATATGAAGCTCCAAGGGTTACAGTAAACACCCACTGGTGCGTCGCAATCTAATACTGGCGTCACAGTAACGGCACATATACAGACTGTTTGAAGCATTCCTCCCCCTGGACGTAAGTCGCCCTTCGGCCTACTGTATTAAATCCCAATGCAATTTCAGTGTTTCATCGTCAATATGAAGCTCCAAGGGTTACAGTAAACACCCAGTGGTGTGTCGCAATCTAATACTGGCCTCTCAGGAAAGGCAAGTATACAGACTGTTTGATGCAGTGCTCCCCCAGGACGTAAGTCCCCCTTCTGCCTACTATATTCAATCCCGATGCAATTTCTGTGTTTCATCGTCAATATGAAGCTCCAAGGGTTACAATAAAAACACCCAGTGGTGCGTCGCAATCTAATAGTGGCCTCTCAGTAACGGCACATATACAGACTGTTGAAGCATTGCTCCCCCTGGACGTAAGTCGGCCTTCTGCCCACTATATTCAATCCCGATGCAATTTCTGTGTTTCATAGTCAATATGAAGCTCCAAGGGTTACAGTAAACACCCAGTGGTGCGTCGCAATCTAATTCTGGCCTCTCAGTAACGGCACATATACAGACTGTTTGAAGCATTCCTCCCCCTGGACGTAAGTCGGCCTTCTGCCTACTATATTCAATCCCGATGCAATTTCTGTGTTTCATAGTCAATATGAAGCTCCAAGGGTTACAGTAAACACCCAGTGGTGTGTCGCAATCTAATACTGTCCTCTCAGTAACGGCACATATACAGACTGTTTGAAGCATTGCTCCCCCTGGACGTAAGTCGGCCTTCTGCCTACTATATTCAATCCCGATGCAATTTCTGTGTTTCATAGTCAATATGAAGCTCCAAGGGTTACAGTAAACACCCACTGGTGCGTCGCAATCTAATACTGGCGTCACAGTAACGGCACATATACAGACTGTTTGAAGCATTCCTCCCCCTGGACGTAAGTCGCCCTTCTGCCTACTGTATTAAATCCCAATGCAATTTCAGTGTTTCATCGTCAATATGAAGCTCCAAGGGTTACAGTAAACACCCAGTGGTGTGTCGCAATCTATTACTGGCCTCTCAGGAAAGGCAAGTATACAGACTGTTTGAAGCATTGCTCCCCCTGGACGTAAGTCGGCCTTCTGCCTACTATATTCAATCCCGATGCAATTTCTGTGTTTCATAGTCAATATGAAGCTCCAAGGGTTACAGTAAACACCCACTGGTGCGTCGCAATCTAATACTGGCGTCACAGTAACGGCACATATACAGACTGTTTGAAGCATTCCTCCCCCTGGACGTAAGTCGCCCTTCTGCCTACTGTATTAAATCCCAATGCAATTTCAGTGTTTCATCGTCAATATGAAGCTCCAAGGGTTACAGTAAACACCCAGTGGTGTGTCGCAATCTAATACTGGCCTCTCAGGAAAGGCAAGTATACAGACTGTTTGATGCAGTGCTCCCCCAGGACGTAAGTCCCCCTTCTGCCTACTATATTCAATCCCGATGCAATTTCTGTGTTTCATCGTCAATATGAAGCTCCAAGGGTTACAATAAAAACACCCAGTGGTGCGTCGCAATCTAATAGTGGCCTCTCAGTAACGGCACATATACAGACTGTTGAAGCATTGCTCCCCCTGGACGTAAGTCGGCCTTCTGCCCACTATATTCAATCCCGATGCAATTTCTGTGTTTCATAGTCAATATGAAGCTCCAAGGGTTACAGTAAACACCCAGTGGTGCGTCGCAATCTAATTCTGGCCTCTCAGTAACGGCACATATACAGACTGTTTGAAGCATTCCTCCCCCTGGACGTAAGTCGGCCTTCTGCCTACTATATTCAATCCCGATGCAATTTCTGTGTTTCATAGTCAATATGAAGCTCCAAGGGTTACAGTAAACACCCAGTGGTGTGTCGCAATCTAATACTGGCCTCTCGGTAACGGCACATATACAGACTGTTTGAAGCATTGCTCCCCCTGGACGTAAGTCGGCCTTCTGCCTACTATATTCAATCCCGATGCAATTTCTGTGTTTCATAGTCAATATGAAGCTCCAAGGGTTACAGTAAACACCCACTGGTGCGTCGCAATCTAATACTGGCGTCACAGTAACGGCACATATACAGACTGTTTGAAGCATTCCTCCCCCTGGACGTAAGTCGCCCTTCTGCCTACTGTATTAAATCCCAATGCAATTTCAGTGTTTCATCGTCAATATGAAGCTCCAAGGGTTACAGTAAACACCCAGTGGTGTGTCGCAATCTATTACTGGCCTCTCAGGAAAGGCAAGTATACAGACTGTTTGATGCAGTGCTCCCCCAGGACGTAAGTCCGCCTTCTGCCTACTATATTCAATCCCGATGCAATTTCTGTGTTTCATCGTCAATATGAAGCTCCAAGGGTTACAATAAAAACACCCAGTGGTGCGTCGCAATCTAATAGTGGCCTCTCAGTAACGGCACATATACAGACTGTTGAAGCATTGCTCCCCCTGGACGTAAGTCGGCCTTCTGCCCACTATATTCAATCCCGATGCAATTTCTGTGTTTCATAGTCAATATGAAGCTCCAAGGGTTACAGTAAACACCCAGTGGTGCGTCGCAATCTAATTCTGGCCTCTCTGTAACGCCACATATACAGACTGTTTGAAGCATTCCTCCCCCTGGACGTAAGTCGGCCTTCTGCCTACTATATTCAATCCCGATGCAATTTCTGTGTTTCATAGTCAATATGAAGCTCCAAGGGTTACAGTAAACACCCAGTGGTGTGTCGCAATCTAATACTGGCCTCTCAGTAACGGCACATATACAGACTGTTTGAAGCATTCCTCCCCCTGGACGTATGTCGGCCTTCTGCCCACTATATTCAATCCCGATGCAATTTCTGTGTTTCATAGTCAATATGGAGCTCCAAGTGGTACAGTAAACACCCAGTGGTGCGTCGCAATCTAATACTGGCGTCTCAGGAAAGGCAAGTATACAGACTGTTTGATGCAGTGCTCCCCCAGGACGTAAGTCCGCCTTCTGCCTACTATATTCAATCCCGATGCAATTTCTGTGTTTCATCGTCAATATGAAGCTCCAAGGGTTACAATAAAAACACCCAGTGGTGCGTCGCAATCTAATAGTGGCCTCTCAGTAACGGCACATATACAGACTGTTGAAGCATTGCTCCCCCTGGACGTAAGTCGGCCTTCTGCCCACTATATTCAATCCCGATGCAATTTCTGTGTTTCATAGTCAATATGAAGCTCCAAGGGTTACAGTAAACACCCAGTGGTGCGTCGCAATCTAATACTGGCCTCTCAGGAGAGGCACGTATACAGACTGTTTGAAGCATTCCTCCCCCTGTACGTAAGTCGGACTTCTGCCTACTATATTCAATCCCGATGCAATTTCTGTGTTTCATAGACAATATGAAGCTCCAAGGGTTACAGTAAACACCCAGTGGTGTGTCGCAATCTAATACTGGCCTCTCAGTAACGGCACATATACAGACTGTTTGAAGCATTCCTCCCCCTGGACGTAAGTCGGCCTTCTGCCTACTATATTCAATCCCGATGCAATTTCTGTGTTTCATAGTCAATATGGAGCTCCAAGGGTTACAGTAAACACCCAGTGGTGCGTCGCAATCTAATACTGGCCTCTCAGGAAAGGCACGTATACAGACTGTTTGAAGCATTGCTCCCCCTGGACGTAAGTCGGCATTGTGCCTCCTATATTCAATCCCGATGCAAGTTCTTTGTTTCATCGTCAATATGAAGCTCCAAGGGTTACAATAAAAACACCCAGTGGTGCGTCGCAATCTAATGCTGGCCTCTCAGTAACGGCACATATACACTGTTGAAGCATTGCTCCCCCTGGACGTAAGTCGGCCTTCTGCCTACTATATTCAAACCCGATGCAATTTCTGTGTTTCATAGTCAATATGAAGCTCCAAGGGTTACAGTAAACACCAAGTGGTGCGTCGCAATCTAATACTGGCCTCTCAGTAACGGCACATATACAGACTGTTTGAAGCATTCCTCCCCCTGGACGTAAGTCGGCCATCTGCCTACTATATTCAATCCCAATGCAATTTCTGTGTTTCATAGTCAATATGAAGCTCCAAGGGTTACAGTAAACACCCAGTGGTGCGTCGCAATCTAAAACTGGCCTCTCAGGAAAGGCAAGTATACAGACTGTTTGAAGCATTGCTCCCCCTGGACGTAAGTCGGCCTTCTGCCTACTATATTCAATCCCGATGCAATTTCTTTGTTTCATAGTCAATATGAAGCTCCAAGGGTTAGAGTAAACATCCAGTGGTGCGTCGCAATCTAATACTGGCCTCTAAGGAAAAGCACGTATACAGACTGTTTGAAGCATTGCTCCCCCTGGACGTAAGTCGGCCTTCTGCCTACTATATTCAATCCCGATGCAATTTCTGTGTTTCATAGTCAATATGAAGCTCCAAGGGTTACAGTAAACACCCAGTGGTGCGTCGCAATCTAATACTGGCCTCTCAGTAACGGCACATATACAGACTGTTGAGGCATTTCTCCCTCTGGACGAAAGTCGGCATTGTGCCTACTACATTCAATCCCTATGCAATTTCTGTGTTTCATCGTCAATATGAAGCTCCAGGGGTTACAGTAAACACCCAGTGGTGCGTCGCAATCTAATACTGGCCTCTCAGGAAAGGCACGTATACAGACTGTTTGAAGCATTCCTCCCACTGTACGTAAGTCGGACTTCTGCCTACTATATTCAATCCCGATGCAATTTCTGTGTTTCATAGTCAATATGAAGCTCCAAGGGTTACAGTAAACACCCAGTGGTGTGTCGCAATCTAATACTGGCCTCTCAGTAACGTCACATATACAGACTGTTTGAAGCATTCCTCCCCCTGGACGTAAGTCGCCCTTCTGCCTACTATATTCAATCCCGATGCAATTTCTGTGTTTCATAGTCAATATGGAGCTCCAAGGGTCACAGTAAACACCCAGTGGTGCGTCGCAATCTAATACTGGCCTCTCAGGAAAGGCACGTATACAGACTGTTTGAAGCATTGCTCCCGCTGGACGTAAGTCGGCATTGTGCCTCCTATATTCAATCCCGATGCAATTTCTGTGTTTCATCGTCAATATGAAGCTCCAAGGGTTACAATAAAAAACACCCAGTGGTGCGTCCAATCTAATACTGGCCTCTCAGTAAAGGCACATATACAGACTGTTGAAGCATTGCTCCCCCTGGACGTAAGTCGGCCTTCTGCCTACTATATTCAATCCCGATGCAATTTCTGTGTTTCATAGTCAATATGAAGCTCCAAGGGTTACAGTAAACACCCAGTGGTGCGTCGCAATCTAATACTGGCCTCTCAGTAACGGCACGTATACAGACTGTTTGAAGCATTGCTCCCCCTGGACGTAAGTCGGCATTGTCCCTACTATATTCAATCCCGATGCAATTTCTGTGTTTCATCGTCAATATGAAGCTCCAAGGGTTACAGTAAACACCCAGTGGTGCGTCACAGTCTAATACTGGCCTTTCAGGAAAGGCACGTATACAGATTGTTCGAGGCATTACTCCCCCTGGACGTAAGTCGGCATTGTGCCTACTATATTCAATCCCGATGCAATTTCTGTGTTTCATCGTCAATATGAAGCTCCAGGGGTTACAGTAAACACCCAGTGGTGCGTCGCAATCTAATACTGGAATCTCAGGAAAGGCACGTATCCAACTGTATGAAGCATTGTTCTCCCTATACATACGTCGGCATTGTGCCTACTATATTCAATCCCGATGCAATTTCTGTGTTTCATCGTCAGTATGAAGATCCAAGGGTTACAGTAAACACCCAGTGGTGCGTCGCAATCTAATACTGGCCTCTCAGGAAAGGCAAGTATACAGACTGTTTGAAGCATTGCTCCCCCTGGACGTAAGTCGGCCTTCTGCCTACTATATTCAATCCCGATGCAATTTCTGTGTTTCATAGTCAATATGAAGCTCCAAGGGTTACAGTAAACACCCACTGGTGCGTCGCAATCTAATACTGGCGTCACAGTAACGGCACATATACAGACTGTTTGAAGCATTCCTCCCCCTGGACGTAAGTCGCCCTTCTGCCTACTGTATTAAATCCCAATGCAATTTCAGTGTTTCATCGTCAATATGAAGCTCCAAGGGTTACAGTAAACACCCAGTGGTGTGTCGCAATCTAATACTGGCCTCTCAGGAAAGGCAAGTTTACAGACTGTTTGATGCAGTGCTCCCCCTTGGACGTAAGTCCGCCTTCTGCCTACTATATTCAATCCCGATGCAATTTCTGTGTTTCATCGTCAATATGAAGCTCCAAGGGTTACAATAAAAACACCCAGTGGTGCGTCGCAATCTAATAGTGGCCTCTCAGTAACGGCACATATACAGACTGTTGAAGCATTGCTCCCCCTGGACGTAAGTCGGCTTTTGCCCACTATATTCAATCCCGATGCAATTTCTGTGTTTCATAGTCAATACGAAGCTCCAAGGGTTACAGTAAACACCCAGTGGTGCGTCGCAAACTAATACTGGCCTCTCAGGAAAGGCAAGTATACAGACTGTTTGAAGCATTGCTCCCCCTGGACGTAAGTCGGCCTTCTGCCTACTATATTCAATCCCGATGCAATTTCTGTGTTTCATAGTCAATATGAAGCTCCAAGGGTTACAGTAAACACCCACTGGTGCGTCGCAATCTAATACTGGCGTCACAGTAACGGCACATATACAGACTGTTTGAAGCATTCCTCCCCCTGGACGTAAGTCGCCCTTCTGCCTACTGTATTAAATCCCAATGCAATTTCAGTGTTTCATCGTCAATATGAAGCTCCAAGGGTTACAGTAAACACCCAGTGGTGTGTCGCAATCTAATACTGGCCTCTCAGGAAAGGCAAGTATACAGACTGTTTGATGCAGTGCTCCCCCTTGGACGTAAGTCCGCCTTCTGCCTACTATATTCAATCCCGATGCAATTTCTGTGTTTCATCGTCAATATGAAGCTCCAAGGGTTACAATAAAAACACCCAGTGGTGCGTCGCAATCTAATAGTGGCCTCTCAGTAACGGCACATATACAGACTGTTAAAGCATTGCTCCCCCTGGACATAAGTCGGCTTTTGCCCACTATATTCAATCCCGATGCAATTTCTGTGTTTCATAGTCAATATGAAGCTCCAAGGGTTACAGTAAACACCCAGTGGTGCGTCGCAATCTAATTCTGGCCTCTCAGTAACGGCACATATACAGACTGTTTGAAGCATTCCTCCCCCTGGACGTAAGTCGGCCTTCTGCCTACTATATTCAATCCCGATGCAATTTCTGTGTTTCATAGTCAATATGAAGCTCCAAGGGTTACAGTAAACACCCAGTGGTGTGTCGCAATCTAATACTGGCCTCTCAGTAACGCCACATATACAGACTGTTTGAAGCATTCCTCCCCCTGGACGTATGTCGGCCTTCTGCCCACTATATTCAATTCCGATGCAATTTCTGTGTTTCATAGTCAATATGGAGCTCCAAGTGGTACAGTAAACACCCAGTGGTGCGTCGCAATCTAATACTGGCCTCTCAGGAAAGGCAAGTATACAGACTGTTTGATGCAGTGCTCCCCCAGGACGTAAGTCCGCCTTCTGCCTACTATATTCAATCCCGATGCAATTTCTGTGTTTCATCGTCAATATGAAGCTCCAAGGGTTACAATAAAAACACCCAGTGGTGCGTCGCAATCTAATAGTGGCCTCTCAGTAACGGCACATATACAGACTGTTGAAGCATTGCTCCCCCTGGACGTAAGTCGGCCTTCTGCCCACTATATTCAATCCCGATGCAATTTCTGTGTTTTATAGTCAATATGAAGCTCCAAGGGTTACAGTAAAGACCCAGTGGTGCGTCGCAATCTAATTCTGGCCTCTCAGTAACGGCACATATACAGACTGTTTGAAGCATTCCTCCCCCTGGACGTAAGTCGGCCTTCTGCCTACTATATTCAATCCCGATGCAATTTCTGTGTTTCATAGTCAATATGAAGCTCCAAGGGTTACAGTAAACACCCAGTGGTGCGTCGCAATCTAATACTGGCCTCTCAGGAAAGGCAAGTATACAGACTGTTTGAAGCATTCCTCCCCCTGTACGTAAGTCGGCCTTCTGAGTACTATATTCAATCCCGATGCAATTCCTGTGTTTCATAGTCAATATGAAGCTCCAAGGGTTACAGTAAACACCCAGTGGTGTGTCTAAATCTAACACTGGCCTCTCAGTAACGGCACATATACAGACTGTTGAAGCATTGCTCCCCCGGGACGTAAGTCGGCCTTCTGCCTACTATATTCAATCCCGATGCAATTTCTGTGTTTCATAGTCAATATGGAGCTCCAAGGGTTACAGTAAACAGCCAGTGGTGTGTCGCAATCTAATACTGGCCTCTCAGGAAAGGCAAGTATACAGACTGTTTGAAGCATTCCTTCCCCTGGACGTAAGCCGGCCTTCTACCAACTATATGCAATCCCGATGCAATTTCTGTGTTTCATAGTCAATATGAAGCTCCAAGGGATACAGTAAACACCCAGTGGTGCGTCGCAATCTAATACTGGCCTCTCAGTAACGGCACATATACAGACTGTTTGAAGCATTCCTCCCCCTGGACATAAGTCGGCCTTCTGCCTACTATATTCAATCCCGATGCAATTTCTGTGTTTCATCGTCAATATGAAGCTCCAAGGGTTACAGTAAACACCCAGTGGTGTGTCGCAATCTAATACTGGCCTCTCAGGAAAGGCACGTATACAGACTGTTTGAAGCATTCCTCCCCCTGTACGTAAGTCGGACTTCTGCCTACTATATTCAATCCCGATGCAATTTCTGTGTTTCATAGTCAATATGAAGCTCCAAGGGTTACAGTAAACACCCAGTGGTGCGTCGCAATCTAATACTGGCCTCTCAGTAACGGCACATATACAGACTGTTTGAAGCATTCCTCCCCCTGGACGTAAGTCGGCCTTCTGCCTACTATATTCAATCCCGATGCAATTTCTGTGTTTCATAGTCAATATGGAGCTCCAAGGGTGACAGTAAACACCCAGTGGTGCGTCGCAATCTAGTACTGGCCTCTCAGGAAAGGCACGTATACAGGCTGTTTGAAGCATTGCTCCCCCTGGACGTAAGTCGGCATTGTGCCTCCTATATTCAATCCCGATGAAATTTCTGTGTTTCATCGTCAATATGAAGCTCCAAGGTTACAATAAAAACACCCAGTGGTGCGTCGCAATCTAATACTGGTCTCTCAGTAACGGCACATATACAGACTGTTGAAGCATTGCTCCCCCTGGACGTAAGTCGGCCTTCTACCCGCTATATTCAATCCCGATGCAATTTCTGTGTTTCATAGTCAATATGAAGCTCCAAGGGTTACAGTAAACACCCAGTGGTGCGTCGCAATCTAATACTGGCCTCTCAGGAGAGGCACGTATACAGACTGTTTGAAGCATTCCTCCCCCTGTACGTAAGTCGGACTTCTGCCTACTATATTCAATCCCGATGCAATTTCTGTGTTTCATAGACAATATGAAGCTCCAAGGGTTACAGTAAACACCCAGTGGTGTGTCGCAATCTAATACTGGCCTCTCAGTAACGGCACATATACAGACTGTTTGAAGCATTCCTCCCCCTGGACGTAAGTCGGCCTTCTGCCTACTATATTCAATCCCGATGCAATTTCTGTGTTTCATAGTCAATATGGAGCTCCAAGGGTTACAGTAAACACCCAGTGGTGCGTCGCAATCTAATACTGGCCTCTCAGGAAAGGCACGTATACAGACTGTTTGAAGCATTGCTCCCCCTGGACGTAAGTCGGCATTGTGCCTCCTATATTCAATCCCGATGAAATTACTGTGTTTCATCGTCAATATGAAGCTCGAAGGGTTACAATAAAAACACCCAGTGGTGCGTCGCAATCTAATACTGGCTTCTCAGTAACGGCACATATACAGACTGTTGAAGCATTGCTCCCCCTGGACGTAAGTCGGCCTCCTGCCCGCTATACTCAATCCCGATGCAATTTCTGTGTTTCATAGTCAATATGAAGCTCCAAGGGGTACAGTAAACATCCAGTGGTGCGTCGCAATCTAATACTGGCCTCTGAGGAAAGGCACGTATACAGACTCTTTGAAGCATTCCTCCCCCTGGACGTAAGTCGGCCTTCTGCCTACTATATTCAATCCCGATGCAATTTCTGTGTTTCATAGTCAATATGAAGCTCCAAGGGTTACGGTAAACACCCAGTGGTGCGTCGCAATCTAATACTGGCCTCTCAGGAAAGGCAAGTATACAGACTGTTTGAAGCTTTGCTCCCCCTGGACGTAAGTCGGCCTACTGCCTACTATATTCAATCCCGATGCAATTTCTGTGTTTCATAGTCAATATGAAGCTCCAAGGGTTACAGCAAACACCCAGTGGTGCGTCGCAATCTAATACTGGCCTCTCAGGAAAGGCAAGTATACAGACTGTTTGAAGAATTGCTCCTCCTGGACGTAAGTCGGCCTTCTGCCTACTATATTCAATCCCGATGCAATTTCTGTGTTTCATAGTCAATATGAAGCACCAAGGGTTACAGTAAACACCCAGTGGTGCGTCGCAATCTAATACTGGCCTCTCAGGAAAGGCACGTATACAGACTGTTTGAAGCATTGCTCCTCCTGGACGTAAGTCGGCATTGTGCCTCCTATATTCAATCCCGATGAAATTTCTGTGTTTCATCGTCAATATGAAGCTCCAAGGGTTACAATAAAAACACCCAGTGGTGCGTCGCAATCTAATACTGGCCTCTCAGTAACGGCACATATACAGACTGTTGAAGCATTGCTCCCCCTGGACGTAAGTCGGCCTTCTACCCGCTATACTCAATCCCGATGCAATTTCTGTGTTTCATAGTCAATATGAAGCTCCAAGGGTTACAGTAAACACCCAGTGGTGCGTCGCAATCTAATACTGGCCTCTGAGGAAAGGCACGTATACAGACTGTTTGAAGCATTCCTCCCCCTGGACGTAAGTCGGCCTTCTGCCTACTATATTCAATCCCGATGCAATTTCTGTGTTTCATAGTCAATATGAAGCTCCAAGGGTTACGGTAAACACCCAGTGGTGCGTCGCAATCTAATACTGGCCTCTCAGGAAAGGCAAGTATACAGACGGTTTGAAGCATTGCTCCCCCTGGACGTAAGTCGGCCTTCTGCCTACTATATTCAATCCCGATGCAATTTCTGTGTTTCATCGTCAATATGAAGCCCCAAGGGTTACAATAAAAACACCCAGTGGTGCGTCGCAATCTAATGCTGGCCTCTCAGTAACGGCACATATACAGACTGTTGAAGCATTGCTCCCCCTGGACGTAAGTCGGCCTTCTGCCTACTATATTCAATCCCGATGCAATTTCTTTGTTTCATAGTCAATATGAAGCTCCAAGGGTTACAGTAAACACCCAGTGGTGCGTCGAAATCTAATACTGGCCTCTCAGTAACGGCACATATACAGACTGTTTGAAGCATTCCTCCCCCTGGACGTAAGTCGGCCTTCTGCCTACTATATTCAATCCCGATGCAATTTCTGTGTTTCATAGTCAATATGAAGCTCCAAGGGTTACAGTAAACACCCAGTGGTGCGTCGCAATCTAATACTGGCCTCTCAGGAAAGGCAAGTATACAGACTGTTTGAAGAATTGCTCCTCCTGGACGTAAGTCGGCCTTCTGCCTACTATATTCAATCCCGATGCAATTTCTGTGTTTCATAGTCAATATGAAGCACCAAGGGTTACAGTTAACACCCAGTGGTGCGTCGCAATCTAATACTGGCCTCTCAGGAAAGGCACGTATGCAGACTGTTTGAAGCATTGCTCCCCCTGGACGTAAGTCGGCATTGTGCCTCCTATATTCAATCCCGATGAAATTTCTGTGTTTCATCGTCAATATGAAGCTCCAAGGGTTACAATAAAAACACCCAGTGGTGCGTCGCAATCTAATACTTGCCTCTCAGTAACGGCACATATACAGACTGTTGAAGCATTGCTCCCCCTGGACGTAAGTCGGCCTTCTACCCGCTATATTCAATCCCGATGCAATTTCTGTGTTTCATAGTCAATATGAAGCTCCAAGGGTTACAGTAAACACCCAGTGGTGCGTCGCAATCTAATACTGGCCGCTGAGGAAAGGCACGTATACAGACTGTTTGAAGCATTCCTCCCCCTGGACGTAAGTCGGCCTTCTGCCTACTATATTCAATCCCGATGCAATTTCTGTGTTTCATAGTCAATATGAAGCTCCAAGGGTTACGGTAAACACCCAGTGGTGCGTCGCAATCTAATACTGGCCTCTCAGGAAAGGCAAGTATACAGACTGTTTGAAGCATTGCTCCCCCTGGACGTAAGTCGGCCTTCTGCCTACTATATTCAATCCCGATGCAATTTCTGTGTTTCATGGTCAATATGAAGCTCCAAGGGTTACAGTAAACACCCAGTGGTGCGTCGAAATCTAATACTGGCCTCTCAGTAACGGCACATATACAGACTGTTTGAAGCAATCCTCCCCCTGGACGTAAGTCGGCCTTCTGCCTACTATATTCAATCCCGATGCAATTTCTGTGTTTCATAGTCAATATGAAGCTCAAAGGGTTACAGTAAACACCCAGTGGTGTGTCGCAATCTAATACTGGCCTCTCAGGAAAGGCAAGTATACAGACTGTTTGAAGAATTTCTCCCCCTGGACGTAAGTCGGCCTTCTGCCTACTATATTCAATCCCGATGCAATTTCTGTGTTTCATAGTCAATATGAAGCTCCAAGGGTTACAGTAAACACCCAGTGGTACGTCGCAATCTAATACTGGCCTCTCAGGAAAGGCACGTATACAGACTGTTTGAAGCATTGCTCCCCCTGGACGTAAGTCGGCATTGTGCCTTCTATATTCAATCCCGATGCAAGTTCTGTGTTTCATCGTCAATATGAAGCTCCAAGGGTTACAATAAAAACACCCAGTGGTGCGTCGCAATCTAATGGTGGCCTCTCAGTAACGGCACATATACAGACTGTTGAAGCATTGCTCCCCCTGGACGTAAGTCGGCCTTCTGCCTACTATATTCAATCCCGATGCAATTTCTTTGTTTCATAGTCAATATGAAGCTCCAAGGGTTACAGTAAACACCAAGTGGTGCGTCGCAATCTAATACTGGCCTCTCAGTAACAGCACATATACAGACTGTTTGAAGCATTCCTCCCCCTGGACGTAAGTCGGCCTTCTGCCTACTATATTCAATCCCGATGCAATTTCTGTGTTTCATAGTCAATATGAACCTCCAAGTGTTACAGTAAACTCCCAGTGGTGCGTCGCAATGTAATACTGGCCTCTCAGGAAAGGCAAGTATACAGACTGTTTGAAGCATTGCTCCCCCTGGACGTAAGTCGGCCTTCTGCCTACTATATTCAATCCCGATGCAATTTCTTTGTTTCATAGTCAATATGAAGCTCAAAGGGTTAGAGTAAACACCCAGTGGTGCGTCGCAATCTAATACTGGCCTCTCAGGAAAAGCACGTATACAGACTGTTTGAAGCATTGCTCCCCCTGGACGTAAGTCGGCCTTCTGCCCACAATATTCAATCCCGATGCAATATCTGTGTTTCATCGTCAATATGAAGCTCCAAGGGTTACAGTAAACACCCAGTGGTGCGTCGCAATCTAATACTGGCCTTTTAGTAACGGCACATAGACAGACTGTTGAAGCATTGCTCCCCCTGGACGAAAGTCGGCATTGTGCCTACTATATTCAATCCCGATGCAATTTCTGTTTTTCATCGTTAATATGAAGCTCCAGGGGTTACAGTAAACACCCAGTGGTGCGTCGCAATCTAATACTGGCCTCTCAGGAAAGGCACGTATACAGACTGTTTGAAGCATTCCTCCCCCTGTACGTAAGTCGGACTTCTGCCCACTATATTCAATCGCGATGCAATTTCTGTGTTTCATAGTCAATATGAAGCTCCAAGGGTTACAGTAAACACCCAGTGGTGTGTCGCAATCTAATACTGGCCTCTCAGTAACGTCACATATACAGACTGTTTGAAGCATTCCTCCCCCTGGACGTAAGTCGCCCTTCTGCCTACTATATTCAATCCCGATGCAATTTCTGTGTTTCATAGTCAATATGGAGCTCCAGGGGTTACAGTAAACACCCAGTGGTGCGTCGCAATCTAATACTGGCCGCTCAGGAAAGGCACGTATACAGACTGTTTGAAGCATTGCTCCCGCTGGACGTAAGTCGGCATTGTGCCTCCTATATTCAATCCCGATGCAATTTCTGTGTTTCATCGTCAATATGAATCTCCAAGGGTTACAATAAAAACACCCAGTGGTGCGTCCAATCTAATACTGGCCTCTCAGTAACGGCACATATACAGACTGTTGAAGCATTGCTCCCCCTGGACGTAAGTCGGCCTTCTGCCTACTATATTCAATCCCGATGCAATTTCTCTGTTTCATAGTCAATATGAAGCTCCAAGGGTTACAGTAAACACCCAGTGGTGGGTCGCAATCTAATACTGGCCTCTCAGTAACGGCACGTATACAGACTGTTTGAAGCATTGCTCCCCCTGGACGTAAGTCGGCATTGTGCCAACTATATTCAATCCCGATGCAATTTCTGTGTTTCATCGTCAATATGAAGCTCCAAGGGTTACAGTAAACACCCAGTGGTGCGTCACAGTCTAATACTGGCCTTTCAGGAAAGGCACGTATACAGATTGTTTGAGGCATTACTCCCCCTGGACGTAAGTCGGCATTGTGCCTACTATATTCAATCCCGATGCAATTTCTGTGTTTCATCGTCAATATGAAGCTCCAGGGGTTACAGTAAACACCCAGTGGTGCGTCGCAATCTAATACTGGAAACTCAGGAAAGGCACGTATCCAACTGTATGAAGCATTGCTCTCCCTATACATACGTCGGCATTGTGCCTACTATATTCAATCCCGATGCAATTTCTGTGTTTCATCGTCAGTATGAAGATCCAAGGGTTACAGTAAACACACAGTGGTGCGTCGCAATCTAATACTGGCCTCTCAGGAAAGGCAAGTATAGAGACTGTTTGATGCATTGCTCCCCCTGGACGTAAGTTGGCCTTCTGCCTACTATATTCAATCCCGATGCAATTTCTAGGTTTCATAGTCAATATGAAGCTCCAAGGGTTACAGTAAACACCCACTTTTGCGTCGCAATCTAATACTGGCGTCTCAGTAACGGCACATATACAGACTGTTTGAAGCATTCCTCCCCCTGGACGTAAGTCGCCCTTCTGCCTACTGTATTAAATCCCACTGCAATTTCTGTGTTTCATCGTCAATATGAAGCTCCAAGGGTTACAGTAAACACCCAGTGGTGTGTCGCAATCTAATACTGGCTTCTCAGTAACGGCACATATACAGACTGTTTGAAGCATTCCTCCCCCTGGACGTAAGTCGGCCTTCTGCCCACTATATTCAATCCCGATGCAATTTCTGTGTTTCATAGTCAATATGGAGCTCCAAGTGGTACAGTAAACACCCAGTGGTGCGTCGCAATCTAATACTGGCCTCTCAGGAAAGGCAAGTATACACACTGTTTGATGCAGTGCTCCCCCAGGCCGTAAGTCAGCCTTCTGCCTACTATATTCAATCCCGATGCAATTTCTGTGTTTCATCGTCAATATGAAGCTCCAAGGGTTACAATAAAAACACCCAGTGGTGCGACGCAATCTAATAGTGGCCTCTCAGTAACGGCACATAAACAGACTGTTGAAGCATTGCTCCCCCTGGACGTAAGTCGGCCTTCTGCCCACTATATTCAATCCCGATGCAATTTCTGTGTTTCATAGTCAATATGAAGCTCCTAGGGTTACAGTAAACACCCAGTGGTGCGTCGCAATCTAATACTGGCCTCTCAGTAACGGCACATATACAGACTGTTTGAAGCATTCCTCCCCCTGGACGTAAGTCGGCCTTCTGCCTACTATATTCAATCCCGATGCAATTTCTGTGTTTTATAGTCAATGTGAAGCTCCACGGGTTACAGTAAACACCCAGTGGTGCGTCGCAATCTAATACTGGCCTCTCAGGAAAGGCAAGTATACAGACTGTTTGAAGCATTCCTCCCCCTGTACGTAAGTCGGCCTTCTGAGTACTATTTTCAATCCCGATGCAATTTCTGTGTTTCATAGTCAATATGAAGCTCCAAGGGTTACAGTAAACACCCAGTGGTGTGTCGAAATCTAATACTGGCCTCTCAGTAACGGCACATATACAGACTGTTTGAAGCATACCTCCCCCTGGACGTAAGTCGGCCTTCTGCCTACTATATTCAATCCCGATGCAATTTCTGTGTTTCATAGTCAATATGGAGCTCCAAGGGTTACAGTAAACACCCAGTGGTGTGTCGCAATCTAATACTGGCCTCTCAGGAAAGGCACGTATACAGACTGTTTGAAGCATTCCTCCCCCTGGACGTAAGTCGGCCTTCTACCTACTATATGCAATCCCGATGCAATGTCTGTGTTTCATAGTCAATATGAAGCTCCAAGGGATACAGTAAACACCCAGTGGTGCGTCGCAATCTAATACTGGCCTCTCAGTAACGGCACATATACAGACTGTTTGAAGCATTCCTCCCCCTGGACATTAGTCGGCCTTCTGCCTACTATATTCAATCCCGATGCAATTTCTGTGTTTCATCGTCAATATGAAGCTCCAAGGGTTACAGTAAACACCCAGTGGTGTGTCGCAATCTAATACTGGCCTCTCAGGAAAGGCACGTATACTGACTGTTTGAAGCATTCCTCCCCTTGTACGTAAGTCGGACTTCTGCCTACTATATTCAATCCCGATGCAATTTCTGTGTTTCATAGTCAATATGAAGCTCCAAGGGTTACAGTAAGCACCCAGTGGTGTGTCGCAATCTAATACTGGCCTCTCAGTAACGGCACATATACAGACTGTTTGAAGCATTCCTCCCCCTGGGCGTAAGTCGGCCTTCTGCCTACTATATTCAATCCCGATGCAATTTCTGTGTTTCATAGTCAATATGGAGCTCCAAGGGTTACAGTAAACACCCAGTGGTGCGTCGCAATCTAATACTGGCCTCTCAGGAAAGGCACGTATACAGACTGTTTGAAGCATTGCTCCCCCTGGACGTAAGTCGGCATTGTGCCTCCTATATTCAATCCCGATGAAATTTCTGTGTTTCATCGTCAATATGAAGCTCCAAGGGTTACAATAAAAACACCCAGTGGTGCGTCGCAATCTAATACTGGCCTCTCAGTAACGGCACATATACAGACTGTTGAAGCATTGCTCCCCCTGGACGTAAGTCGGCCTTCTACCCGCTATATTCAATCCCGATGCAATTTATGTGTTTCATAGTCAATATGAAGCTCCAAGGGTTACAGTAAACACCCAGTGGTGCGTCGCAACCTAATACTGGCCTCTCAGGAAAGGCACGTATACAGACAGTTTGAAGCATTCCTCCCCCTGTACGTAAGTCGGACTTCTGCCTACTATATTCAATCCCGATGCAATTTCTGTGTTTCATAGACCATATGAAGCTCCAAGGGTTACAGTAAACACCCAGTGGTGTGTCGCAATCCAATACTGGCCTCTCAGTAACGGCACATATACAGACTGTTTGAAGCATTCCTCCCCCTGGACGTAAGTCGGCCTTCTGCCTACTATATTCAATCCCGATGCAATTTCTGTGTTTCATAGTCAATATGGAGCTCCAAGGGTTACAGTAAACACCCAGTGGTGCGTCGCAATCTAATACTGGCCTCTCAGGAATGGCACGTATACAGACTGTTTGAAGCATTGCTCCCCCTGGACGTAAGTCGGCATTGTGCCTCCTATATTCAATCCCGATGAAATTTCTGTGTTTCATCGTCAATATGAAGCTCCAAGGGTTACAATAAAAACACCCAGTGGTGCGTCGCAATCTAATACTGGCCTCTCAGTAACGGCACATATACAGACTGTTGAAGCATTGCTCCCCCTGGACGTAAGTCGGCCTTCTGCCCGCTATATTCAATCCCGATGCAATTTCTGTGTTTCATAGTCAATATGAAGCTCCAAGGGTTACAGTAAACATCCAGTGGTGCGTCGCAATCTAATACTGGCCTCTGAGGAAAGGCACGTATACAGACTCTTTGAAGCATTCCTCCCCCTGGACGTAAGTCGGCCTTCTGCCTACTATATTCAAACCCGATGCAATTTCTGTGTTTCATAGTCAATATGAAGCTCCAAGGGTTACGGTAAACACCCAGTGGTGCGTCGCAATCTAATACTGGCCTCTAATACTGGCCTCTCAGGAAAGGCAAGTATACAGACTGTTTGAAGCATTGCTCCCCCTGGACGTAAGTCGGCCTTCTGCCTACTATATTCAATCCCGATGCAATTTCTATGTTTCATAGTCAATATGAAGCTCCAAGGGTTGCAGTAAACACCCAGTGGTGCGTCGAAATCTAATACTGGCCTCTCAGTAACGGCACATATACAGACTGTTTGAAGCATTCCTCCCCCTGGACGTAAGTCGGCCTTCTGCCTACTATATTCAATCCCGATGCTATTTCTGTGTTTCATAGTCAATATGAAGCTCCAAGGGTTACAGTAAACACCCAGTGGTGCGTCGCAATCTAATACTGGCCTCTCAGGAAAGGCAAGTATACAGACTGTTTGAAGAATTGCTCCCCCTGGACGTAAGTCGGCCTTCTGCCTACTATATTCAATCCCGATGCAATTTCTGTGTTTCATAGTCAATATGAAGCCCCAAGGGTTACAGTAAACACCCAGTGGTGCGTCGCAATCTAATACTGGCATCTCAGTAACGGCACATATACAGACTGTTTGAAGCATTCCTCCCCCTGGACGTAAGTCGGCCTTCTGCCTACTATATTCAATCCCGATGCAATTTCTATGTTTCATAGTCAATATGAAGCTCCAAGGGTTACGGTAAACACCCAAGGGTGCGTCGCAATCTAATACTGGCCTCTCAGGAAAGGCAAGTATACAGACTGTTTGAAGCATTGCTCCCCCTGGACGTAAGTCGGCCTTCTGCCTACTATATTCACTCCCGATGCAATTTCTGTGTTTCATAGTCAATATGAAGCTCCAAGGGTTACAGTAAACACCCAGTGGTGCGTCGCAATCTAATACTGGCCTCTCAGTAATTGCACATATACAGACTGTTTGAAGCATTGCTCCCCCTGCACGTAAGTCGGCCTTCTGCCTACTATATTCAATCCCGATGCAATTTCTCTGTTTCATAGTCAATATGAAGCTCCAAGGGTTACAGTAAACACCCACAGGTGCGTCGCAATCTAATACTGGCCTCTCAGTAACGGCACATATACAGACTGTTTGAAGCATTCCTCCCCCTGTACGTAAGAAGGCCTTCTGAGTACTATATTCAATCCCAATGCAATTTCTGTGTTTCATAGTCAATATGAAGCTCCAAGGGTTACAGTAAACACCCAGTGGTGTGTCGCAATCTAATACTGGCGTCCCAGTAACGGCACATATACAGACTGTTTGAAGCATTCCTCCCCCTGGACGTAAGTCGCCCTTCTGCCTACTGTATTAAATCCCAATGCAATTTCTGTGTTTCATCGTCAATATGAAGCTCCAAGGGTTAGAGTAAACACCCAGTGGTGTGTCGCAATCTAATACTGGCCTCTCAGGAAAGGCACGTATACAGACTGTTTGAAGCATTCCGCCCCCTGTACGTAAGTCGGGCTTCTGAGTACTATATTCAATCACAATGCAATTTCTGTGTTTCATAGTCAATATGAAGCTCCAAGGGTTACAGTAAACACCCAGTGGTGTGTCGCAATCTAATACTGGCCTCTCAGTAACGGCACATATACAGACTGTTTGAAGCATTCCTCCCCCTGGACGTAAGTCGGCCTTCTGCCCACTATATTCAATCCCGATGCAATTTCTGTGTTTCATAGTCAATATGGAGCTCCACGTGGTACAGTAAACACCCAGTGGTGCGTCGCAATCTAATACTGGCCTCTCAGGAAAGGCAAGTATACAGACTGTTTGATGCAGTGCTCCCCCAGGACGTAAGTCGGCCTTCTGCCCACTATATTCAATCCCGATGCAATTTCGGTGTTTCATAGTCAATATGAAGCTCCAAGGGTTACAGTAAACACCCAGTGGTGCGTCGCAATCTAATACTGGCCTCTCAGTAACGGCACATATACAGACTGTTTGAAGCATTCCTACCCCTGGACGTAAGTCGGCCTTCTGCCTACTATATTCAATCCCGATGCAATTTCTGTGTCTCATAGTCAATATGAAGCTCCAAGGGTTACAGTAAACACCCAGTGGTGGGTCGCAATCTAATACTGGCCTCTCAGGAATGGCACGTATACAGACTGTTTGAAGCATTGCTCCACCTGGACGTAAGTCGGCATTGTGCCTCCTATATTCAATCCCGATGAAATTTCTGTGTTTCATCGTCAATATGAAGCTCCAAGTGTTACAATAAAAACACCCAGTGGTGCGTCGCAATCTAATACTGGCCTCTCAGTAACGGCACATATACAGACTGTTGAAGCATTGCTCCCCCTGGACGTAAGTCGGCCTTCTGCTCGCTATATTCAATCCCGATGCAATTTCTGTGTTTCATAGTCAATATGAAGCTCCAAGGGTTACAGTAAACATCCAGTGGTGCGTCGCAATCTAATACTGGCCTCTGAGGAAAGGCACGTATACAGACTCTTTGAAGCATTCCTCCCCCTGGACGTAAGTCGGCCTTCTGCCTACTATATTCACTCCCGATGCAATTTCTGTGTTTCATAGTCAATATGAAGCTCCAAGGGTTACGGTAAACACCCAGTGGTGCGTCGCAATCTAATACTGGCCTCTCAGGAAAGGCAAGTATCCAGACTGTTTGAAGCATTGCTCCCCCTGGACGTAAGTCGGCCTTCTGCCTACTATATTCAATCCCGATGCAATTTCTGTGTTTCATAGTCAATATGAAGCTCCAAGGGTTACAGTAAACACCCAGTGGTGCGTCGAAATCTAATACTGGCCTCTCAGTAACGGCACATATACAGACTGTTTCAAGCATTCCTCCCCCTGGACGTAAGTCGGCCTTCTGCCTACTATATTCAATCCCGATGCAATTTCTGTGTTTCATAGTCAATATGAAGCTCCAAGGGTTACAGTAAACACCCAGTGGTGCGTCGCAATCTAATACTGGCCTCTCAGGAAAGGCAAGTATACAGACTGTTTGAAGAATTGCTCCCCCTGGACGTAAGTCGGCCTTCTGCCTACTATATTCAATCCCGATGCAATTTCTGTGTTTCATAGTCAATATGAAGCCTCAAGGGTAACAGTAAACACCCAGTGGTGCGTCGCAATCTAATACTGGCATCTCAGTAACGGCACATATACAGACTGTTTGAAGCATTCCTCCCCCTGGACGTAAGTCGGCCTTCTGCCTACTATATTCAATCCCGATGCAATTTCTGTGTTTCATAGTCAATATGAAGCTCCAAGGGTTACGGTAAACACCCAGTGGTGCGTCGCAATCTAATACTGGCCTCTCAGGAAAGGCAAGTATACAGACTGTTTGAAGCATTGCTCCCCCTGGACGTAAGTCGGCCTTCGGCCTACTATATTCAATCCCGATGCAATTTCTGTGTTTCATCGTCAATATGAAGCTCCAAGGGTTACAATAAAAACACCCAGTGGTGCGACGCAATCTAATAGTGGCCTCTCAGTAACGGCACATAAACAGACTGTTGAAGCATTGCTCCCCCTGGACGTAAGTCGGCCTTCTGCCCACTATATTCAATCCCGATGCAATTTCTGTGTTTCATAGTCAATATGAAGCTCCAAGGGTTACAGTAAACACCCAGTGGTGCGTCGCAATCTAATACTGGCCTCACAGTAACGGCACATATACAGACTGTTTGAAGCATTCCTCCCCCTGGACGTAAGTCGGCCTTCTGCCTACTATATTCAATCCCGATGCAATTTCTGTGTTTTATAGTCAATGTGAAGCTCCACGGGTTACAGTAAACACCCAGTGGTGCGTCGCAATCTAATACTGGCCTCTCAGGAAAGGCAAGTATACAGACTGTTTGAAGCATTCCTCCCCCTGTACGTAAGTCGGCCTTCTGAGTACTATTTTCAATCCCGATGCAATTTCTGTGTTTCATAGTCAATATGAAGCTCCAAGGGTTACAGTAAACACCCAGTGGTGTGTCGAAATCTAATACTGGCCTCTCAGTAACGGCACATATACAGACTGTTTGAAGCATACCTCCCCCTGGACGTAAGTCGGCCTTCTGCCTACTATATTCAATCCCGATGCAATTTCTGTGTTTCATAGTCAATATGGAGCTCCAAGGGTTACAGTAAACACCCAGTGGTGTGTCGCAATCTAATACTGGCCTCTCAGTAACGGCACATATACAGACTGTTGAAGCATTGCTCCCCCTGGACGTAAGTCGGCCTTCTGCCCGCTATATTCAATCCCGATGCAATTTCTGTGTTTCATAGTCAATATGAAGCTCCAAGGGTTACAGTAAACATCCAGTGGTGCGTCGCAATCTAATACTGGCCTCTGAGGAAAGGCACGTATACAGACTCTTTGAAGCATTCCTCCCCCTGGACGTAAGTCGGCCTTCTGCCTACTATATTCAAACCCGATGCAATTTCTGTGTTTCATAGTCAATATGAAGCTCCAAGGGTTACGGTAAACACCCAGTGGTGCGTCGCAATCTAATACTGGCCTCTAATACTGGCCTCTCAGGAAAGGCAAGTATACAGACTGTTTGAAGCATTGCTCCCCCTGGACGTAAGTCGGCCTTCTGCCTACTATATTCAATCCCGATGCAATTTCTATGTTTCATAGTCAATATGAAGCTCCAAGGGTTGCAGTAAACACCCAGTGGTGCGTCGAAATCTAATACTGGCCTCTCAGTAACGGCACATATACAGACTGTTTGAAGCATTCCTCCCCCTGGACGTAAGTCGGCCTTCTGCCTACTATATTCAATCCCGATGCAATTTCTGTGTTTCATAGTCAATATGAAGCTCCAAGGGTTACAGTAAACACCCAGTGGTGCGTCGCAATCTAATACTGGCCTCTCAGGAAAGGCAAGTATACAGACTGTTTGAAGAATTGCTCCCCCTGGACGTAAGTCGGCCTTCTGCCTACTATATTCAATCCCGATGCAATTTCTGTGTTTCATAGTCAATATGAAGCCCCAAGGGTTACAGTAAACACCCAGTGGTGCGTCGCAATCTAATACTGGCATCTCAGTAACGGCACATATACAGACTGTTTGAAGCATTCCTCCCCCCGGACGTAAGTCGGCCTTCTGCCTACTATATTCAATCCCGATGCAATTTCTATGTTTCATAGTCAATATGAAGCTCCAAGGGTTACGGTAAACACCCAAGGGTGCGTCGCAATCTAATACTGGCCTCTCAGGAAAGGCAAGTATACAGACTGTTTGAAGCATTGCTCCCCCTGGACGTAAGTCGGCCTTCTGCCTACTATATTCACTCCCGATGCAATTTCTGTGTTTCATAGTCAATATGAAGCTCCAAGGGTTACAGTAAACACCCAGTGGTGCGTCGCAATCTAATACTGGCCTCTCAGTAATTGCACATATACAGACTGTTTGAAGCATTGCTCCCCCAGCACGTAAGTCGGCCTTCTGCCTACTATATTCAATCCCGATGCAATTTCTCTGTTTCATAGTCAATATGAAGCTCCAAGGGTTACAGTAAACACCCACTGGTGCGTCGCAATCTAATACTGGCCTCTCAGTAACGGCACATATACAGACTGTTTGAAGCATTCCTCCCCCTGTACGTAAGAAGGCCTTCTGAATACTATATTCAATCCCAATGCAATTTCTGTGTTTCATAGTCAATATGAAGCTCCAAGGGTTACAGTAAACACCCAGTGGTGTGTCGCAATCTAATACTGGCATCCCAGTAACGGCACATATACAGACTGTTTGAAGCATTCCTCCCCCTGGACGTAAGTCGCCCTTCTGCCTACTGTATTAAATCCCAATGCAATTTCTGTGTTTCATCGTCAATATGAAGCTCCAAGGGTTACAGTAAACACCCAGTGGTGTGTCGCAATCTAATACTGGCCTCTCAGGAAAGGCACGTATACAGACTGTTTGAAGCATTCCGCCCCCTGTACGTAAGTCGGGCTTCTGAGTACTATATTCAATCCCAATGCAATTTCTGTGTTTCATAGTCAATATGAAGCTCCAAGGGTTACAGTAAACACCCAGTGGTGTGTCGCAATCTAATACTGGCCTCTCAGTAACGGCACATATACAGACTGTTTGAAGCATTCCTCCCCCTGGACGTAAGTCGGCCTTCTGCCCACTATATTCAATCCCGATGCAATTTCTGTGTTTCATAGTCAATATGGAGCTCCAAGTGGTACAGTAAACACCCAGTGGTGCGTCGCAATCTAATACTGGCCTCTCAGGAAAGGCAAGTATACAGACTGTTTGATGCAGTGCTCCCCCAGGACGTAAGTCGGCCTTCTGCCCACTATATTCAATCCCGATGCAATTTCGGTGTTTCATAGTCAATATGAAGCTCCAAGGGTTACAGTAAACACCCAGTGGTGCGTCGCAATCTAATACTGGCCTCTCAGTAACGGCACATATACAGACTGTTTGAAGCATTCCTACCCCTGGACGTAAGTCGGCCTTCTGCCTACTATATTCAATCCAGATGCAATTTCTGTGTTTCATCGTCAATATGAAGCTCCAAGGGTTACAATAAAAACACCCAGTGGTGCGTCGCAATCTAATACTGGCCTCTCAGGAAAGGCAAGTATACAGACTGTTTGAAGAATTGCTCCCCCTGGACGTAAGTCGGCCTTCTGCCTACTATATTCAATCCCGATGCAATTTCTGTGTTTCATAGTCAATATGAAGCCTCAAGGGTTACAGTAAACACCCAGTGGTGCGTCGCAATCTAATACTGGCATCTCAGTAACGGCACATATACAGACTGTTTGAAGCATTCCTCCCCCTGGACGTAAGTCGGCCTTCTGCCTACTATATTCAATCCCGATGCAATTTCTGTGTTTCATAGTCAATATGAAGCTCCAAGGGTTACGGTAAACACCCCAGTGGTGCGTCGCAATCTAATACTGGCCTCTCAGGAAAGGCAAGTATACAGACTGTTTGAAGCATTGCTCCCCCTGGACGTAAGTCGGCCTTCGGCCTACTATATTCAATCCCGATGCAATTTCTGTGTTTCATCGTCAATATGAAGCTCCAAGGGTTACAATAAAAACACCCAGTGGTGCGACGCAATCTAATAGTGGCCTCTCAGTAACGGCACATAAACAGACTGTTGAAGCATTGCTCCCCCTGGACGTAAGTCGGCCTTCTGCCCACTATATTCAATCCCGATGCAATTTCTGTGTTTCATAGTCAATATGAAGCTCCAAGGGATACAGTAAACACCCAGTGGTGCGTCGCAATCTAATACTAGCCTCTCAGTAACGGCACATATACAGACTGTTTGAAGCATTCCTCCCCCTGGACGTAAGTCGGCCTTCTGCCTACTATATTCAATCCCGATGCAATTTCTGTGTTTTATAGTCAATGTGAAGCTCCACGGGTTACAGTAAACACCCAGTGGTGCGTCGCAATCTAATACTGGCCTCTCAGGAAAGGCAAGTATACAGACTGTTTGAAGCATTCCTCCCCCTGTACGTAAGTCGGCCTTCTGAGTACTATTTTCAATCCGATGCAATTTCTGTGTTTCATAGTCAATATGAAGCTCCAAGGGTTACAGTAAACACCCAGTGGTGTGTCGAAATCTAATACTGGCCCTCTCAGTAACGGCACATATACAGACTGTTTGAAGCATACCGCCCCCTGGACGTAAGTCGGCCTTCTGCCTACTATATTCAATCCCGATGCAATTTCTGTGTTTCATAGTCAATATGGAGCTCCAAGGTTACAGTAAACACCCAGTGGTGTGTCGCAATCTAATACTGGCCTCTCAGGAAAGGCACGTATACAGACTGTTTGAAGCATTCCTCCCCCTGGACGTAAGTCGGCCTTCTACCTACTATATGCAATCCCGATGCAATGTCTGTGTTTCATAGTCAATATGAAGCTCCCAAGGGATACAGTAAACACCCAGTGGTGCGTCGCAATCTAATACTGGCCTCTCAGTAACGGCACATATACAGACTGTTTGAAGCATTCCTCCCCCTGGACATTAGTCGGCCTTCTAACTACTATATTCAATCCCGATGCAATTTCTGTGTTTCATCGTCAATATGAAGCTCCAAGGGTTACAGTAAACACCCAGTGGTGTGTCGCAATCTAATACTGGCCTCTCAGGAAAGGCACGTATACTGACTGTTTGAAGCATTCCTCCCCTTGTACGTAAGTCGGACTTCTGCCTACTATATTCAATCCCGATGCAATTTCTGCGTTTCATAGTCAATATGAAGCTCCAAGGGTTACAGTAAGCACCCAGTGGTGTGTCGCAATCTAATACTGGCCTCTCAGTAACGGCACATATACAGACTGTTTGAAGCATTCCTCCCCCTGGGCGTAAGTCGGCCTTCTGCCTACTATATTCAATCCCGATGCAATTTCTGTGTTTCATAGTCAATATGGAGCTCCAAGGGTTACAGTAAACACCCAGTGGTGCGTCGCAATCAAATACTGGCCTCTCAGGAAAGGCACGTATACAGACTGTTTGAAGCATTGCTCCCCCTGGACGTAAGTCGGCATTGTGCCTCCTATATTCAATCCCGATGAAATTTCTGTGTTTCATCGTCAATATGAAGCTCCAAGGGTTACAATAAAAACACCCAGTGGTGCGTCGCAATCTAATACTGGCCTCTCAGTAACGGCACATATACAGACTGTTGAAGCATTGCTCCCCCTGGACGTAAGTCGGCCTTCTACCCGCTATATTCAATCCCGATGCAATTTATGTGTTTCATAGTCAATATGAAGCTCCAAGGGTTACAGTAAACACCCAGTGGTGCGTCGCAATCTAATACTGGCCTCTCAGGAAAGGCACGTATACAGACAGTTTGAAGCATTCCTCCCCCTGTACGTAAGTCGGACTTCTGCCTACTATATTCAATCCCGATGCAATTTCTGTGTTTCATAGACCATATGAAGCTCCAAGGGTTACAGTAAACACCCAGTGGTGTGTCGCAATCTAATACTGGCCTCTCAGTAACAGCACATATACAGACTGTTTGAAGCATTCCTCCCCCTGGACGTAAGTCGGCCTTCTGCCTACTATATTCAATCCCGATGCAATTTCTGTGTTTCATAGTCAATATGGAGCTCCAAGGGTAACAGTAAACACCCAGTGGTGCGTCGCAATCTAATACTGGCCTCTCAGGAATGGCACGTATACAGACTGTTTGAAGCATTGCTCCCCCTGGACGTAAGTCGGCATTGTGCCTCCTATATTCAATCCCGATGAAATTTCTGTGTTTCATCGTCAATATGAAGCTCCAAGGGTTACAATAAAAACACCCAGTGGTGCGTCGCAATCTAATACTGGCCTCTCAGTAACGGCACATATACAGACTGTTGAAGCATTGCTCCCCCTGGACGTAAGTCGGCCTTCTGCCCGCTATATTCAATCCCGATGCAATTTCTGTGTTTCATAGTCAATATGAAGCTCCAAGGGTTACAGTAAACATCCAGTGGTGCGTCGCAATCTAATACTGGCCTCTGAGGAAAGGCACGTATACAGACTCTTTGAAGCATTCCTCCCCCTGGACGTAAGTCGGCCTTCTGCCTACTATATTCAAACCCGATGCAATTTCTGTGTTTCATAGTCAATATGAAGCTCCAAGGGTTACGGTAAACACCCAGTGGTGCGTCGCAATCTAATACTGGCCTCTAATACTGGCCTCTCAGGAAAGGCAAGTATACAGACTGTTTGAAGCATTGCTCCCCCTGGACGTAAGTCGGCCTTCTGCCTACTATATTCAATCCCGATGCAATTTCTATGTTTCATAGTCAATATGAAGCTCCAAGGGTTGCAGTAAACACCCAGTGGTGCGTCGAAATCTAATACTGGCCTCTCAGTAACGGCAAATATACAGACTGTTTGAAGCATTCCTCCCCCTGGACGTAAGTCGGCCTTCTGCCTACTATATTCAATCCCGATGCAATTTCTGTGTTTCATAGTCAATATGAAGCTCCAAGGGTTACAGTAAACACCCAGTGGTGCGTCGCAATCTAATACTGGCCTCTCAGGAAAGGCAAGTATACAGACTGTTTGAAGAATTGCTCCCCCTGGACGTAAGTCGGCCTTCTGCCTACTATATTCAATCCCGATGCAATTTCTGTGTTTCATAGTCAATATGAAGCCCCAAGGGTTACAGTAAACACCCAGTGGTGCGTCGCAATCTAATACTGGCATCTCAGTAACGGCACATATACAGACTGTTTGAAGCATTCCTCCCCCTGGACGTAAGTCGGCCTTCTGCCTACTATATTCAATCCCGATGCAATTTCTATGTTTCATAGTCAATATGAAGCTCCAAGGGTTACGGTAAACACCCAAGGGTGCGTCGCAATCTAATACTGGCCTCTCAGGAAAGGCAAGTATACAGACTGTTTGAAGCATTGCTCCCCCTGGACGTAAGTCGGCCTTCTGCCTACTATATTCACTCCCGATGCAATTTCTGTGTTTCATAGTCAATATGAAGCTCCAAGGGTTACAGTAAACACCCAGTGGTGCGTCGCAATCTAATACTGGCCTCTCAGTAATTGCACATATACAGACTGTTTGAAGCATTGCTCCCCCTGCACGTAAGTCGGCCTTCTGCCTACTATATTCAATCCCGATGCAATTTCTGTGTTTCATAGTCAATATGAAGCTCCAAGGGTTACAGTAAACACCCACTGGTGCGTCGCAATCTAATACTGGCCTCTCAGTAACGGCACATATACAGACTGTTTGAAGCATTCCTCCCCCTGTACGTAAGAAGGCCTTCTGAGTACTATATTCAATCCCAATGCAATTTCTGTGTTTCATAGTCAATATGAAGCTCCAAGGGTTACAGTAAACACCCAGTGGTGTGTCGCAATCTAATACTGGCGTCCCAGTAACGGCACATATACAGACTGTTTGAAGCATTCCTCCCCCTGGACGTAAGTCGCACTTATGCCTACTGTATTAAATCCCAATGCAATTTCTGTGTTTCATCGTCAATATGAAGCTCCAAGGGTTACAGTAAACACCCAGTGGTGTGTCGCAATCTAATACTGGCCTCTCAGGAAAGGCACGTATACAGACTGTTTGAAGCATTCCGCCCCCTGTACGTAAGTCGGGCTTCTGAGTACTATATTCAATCCCAATGCAATTTCTGTGTTTCATAGTCAATATGAAGCTCCAAGGGTTACAGTAAACACCCAGTGGTGTGTCGCAATCTAATACTGGCCTCTCAGTAACGGCACATATACAGACTGTTTGAAGCATTCCTCCCCCTGGACGTAAGTCGGCCTTCTGCCCACTATATTCAATCCCGATGCAATTTCTGTGTTTCATAGTCAATATGGAGCTCCAAGTGGTACAGTAAACACCCAGTGGTGCGTCGCAATCTAATACTGGCCTCTCAGGAAAGGCAAGTATACAGACTATTTGATGCAGTGCTCCCCCAGGACGTAAGTCGGCCTTCTGCCCACTATATTCAATCCCGATGCAATTTCGGTGTTTCATAGTCAATATGGAGCTCCAAGGGTTACAGTAAACACCCAGTGGTGCGTCGCAATCTAATACTGGCCTCTCAGTAACGGCACATATACAGACTGTTTGAAGCATTCCTACCCCTGGACGTAAGTCGGCCTTCTGCCTACTATATTCAATCCCGATGCAATTTCTGTGTCTCATAGTCAATATGAAGCTCCAAGGGTTACAGTAAACACCCAGTGGTGGGTCGCAATCTAATACTGGCCTCTCAGGAATGGCACGTATACAGACTGTTTGAAGCATTGCTCCACCTGGCCGTAAGTCGGCATTGTGCCTCCTATATTCAATCCCGATGAAATTTCTGTGTTTCATCGTCAATATGAAGCTCCAAGGGTTACAATAAAAACACCCAGTGGTGCGTCGCAATCTAATACTGGCCTCTCAGTAACGGCACATATACAGACTGTTGAAGCATTGCTCCCCCTGGACGTAAGTCGGCCTTCTGCTCGCTATATTCAATCCCGATGCAATTTCTGTGTTTCATAGTCAATATGAAGCTCCAAGGGTTACAGTAAACATCCAGTGGTGCGTCGCAATCTAATACTGGCCTCTGAGGAAAGGCACGTATACAGACTCTTTGAAGCATTCCTCCCCCTGGACGTAAGTCGGCCTTCTGCCTACTATATTCACTCCCGATGCAATTTCTGTGTTTCATAGTCAATATGAAGCTCCAAGGGTTACGGTAAACACCCAGTGGTGCGTCGCAATCTAATACTGGCCTCTCAGGAAAGGCAAGTATACAGACTGTTTGAAGCATTGCTCCCCCTGGACGTAAGTCGGCCTTCTGCCTACTATATTCAATCCCGATGCAATTTCTGTGTTTCATAGTCAATATGAAGCTCCAAGGGTTACAGTAAACACCCAGTGGTGCGTCGAAATCTAATACTGGCCTCTCAGTAACGGCACATATACAGACTGTTTGAAGCATTCCTCCCCCTGGACGTAAGTCGGCCTTCTGCCTACTATATTCAATCCCGATGCAATTTCTGTGTTTCATAGTCAATATGAAGCTCCAAGGGTTACAGTAAACACCCAGTGGTGCGTCGCAATCTAATACTGGCCTCTCAGGAAAGGCAAGTATACAGACTGTTTGAAGAATTGCTCCCCCTGGACGTAAGTCGGCCTTCTGCCTACTATATTCAATCCCGATGCAATTTCTGTGTTTCATAGTCAATATGAAGCCTCAAGGGTTACAGTAAACACCCAGTGGTGCGTCGCAATCTAATACTGGCATCTCAGTAACGGCACATATACAGACTGTTTGAAGCATTCCTCCCCCTGGACGTAAGTCGGCCTTCTGCCTACTATATTCAATCCCGATGCAATTTCTGTGTTTCATAGTCAATATGAAGCTCCAAGGGTTACGGTAAACACCCAGTGGTGCGTCGCAATCTAATACGGGCCTCTCAGGAAAGGCAAGTATACAGACTGTTTGAAGCATTGCTCCCCCTGGACGTAAGTCGGCCTTCGGCCTACTATATTCAATCCCGATGCAATTTCTGTGTTTCATAGTCAATATGAAGCTCCAAGGGTTACAGTAAACACCCAGTGGTGCGTCGCAATCTAATACTGGCCTCTCAGTAACTGCACATATACAGACTGTTTGAAGCATTGCTCCCCCTGGACGTAAGTCGGCCTTCTGCCTACTATATTCAATCCCGATGCAATTTCTCTGTTTCATAGTCAATATGAAGCTCCAAGGGTTACAGTAAACACCCAGTGGTGCGTCGCAATCTAATACTGGCCTCTCAGTAACTGCACATATACAGACTGTTTGAAGCATTCGTCCCCCTGGACGTAAGTCGGCCCTCTGCCTACTATATTCAATCCCGATTCAATTTCTGTGTTTCATAGTCAATATGAAGCTCCAAGGGTTACAGTAAACACCCAGTGGTGCGTCGCAATCTAATACTGGCCTACCAGTAACGGCACATATACAGATTGTTTGAAGCATTCCTCCCCCTGGACGTAAGTCGCCCTTCTGCCTACTGTATTAAATCCCAATGCAATTTCTGTGTTTCATCGTCAATATGAAGCTCCAAGGGTTACAGTAAACACCCAGTGGTGTGTCGCAATCTAATACTGGCCTCTCAGGAAAGGCACGTATACAGACTGTTTGAAGCATTCCGCCCCCGGTACGTAAGTCGGGCTTCTGAGTACTATATTCAATCCCAATGCAATTTCTGTGTTTCATAGTCAATATGAAGCTCCAAGGGTTACAGTAAACACCCAGTGGTGCGTCGCAATCTAATACTGGCCTCTCAGGAAAGGCAAGTATACAGACTGTTTGAAGCATTCCTCCCCCTGGACGTAAGTCGGCCTTCTACCTACAATATGCAATCCCGATGCAATTTCTGCTTTTCATAGTCAATATGAATCTCCAAGGGTTACAGTAAACACCCAGTGGTGTGTCGCAAAATAATACTGGCCTCTCAGTAACGGAACATATACAGAATGTTTGAAGCATTCCTCTCCCTGGACGTAAGTCGGCCTTCTGCCCACTATATTCAATCCCGATGCAATTTCTGTGTTTCATAGTCAATATGGAGCTCCAAGTGGTACAGTAAACACCCAGTGGTGCGTCGCAATCTAATACTGGCCTCTCAGGAAAGGCAAGTATACAGACTGTTTGATGCAGTGCTCCCCTAGGACGTAAGTCCGCCTTCTGCCTACTATATTCAATCCCGATGCAATTTCTGTGTTTCATCGTCAATATGAAGCTCCAAGGGTTACAATAAAAACACCCAGTGGTGCGTCGCAATCTAATAGTGACCTCTCAGTAACGGCACATATCCAGACTGTTGAAGCATTGCTCCCCCTGGACGTAAGTCGGCCTTCTGCCCACTATATTCAATCCCGATGCAATTTCGGTGTTTCATAGTCAATATGAAGCTCCAAGGGTTACAGTAAACACCCAGTGGTGCGTCGCAATCTAATACTGGCCTCTCAGTAACGGCACATATACAGACTGTTTGAAGCATTCCTCCCCCTGGACGTAAGTCGGCCTTCTGCCTTTTATATTCAATCCCCATGCAATTTCTGTGTTTCATAGTCAATATGAAGCTCCAAGGGTTACAGTAAACACCCAGTGGTGCGTCGCAATCTAATACTGGCCTCTCAGGAAAGGCAAGTATACAGACTGTTTGAAGCATTCCTCCCCCTGGACGTAAGTCGGCCTTCTACCTACTATATGCAATCCCGATGCAATTTCTGCTTTTCATAGTCAATATGAATCTCCAAGGGATACAGTAAACACCCAGTGGTGCGTCGCAATCTAATACTGGCCTCTCAGTAACGGCACATATACAGACAGTTGAAGCATTGCTCCCCCTGGACGTAAGTCGGCCTTCTACCCGCTATATTCAATCCCGATGCAAATTCTGTGTTTCATAGTCAATATGAAGCTCCAAGGGTTACAGTAAACACCCAGTGGTGCGTCGCAATCTAATACTGGCCTCTCAGGAAAGGCACCTATACAGACTGTTTGAAGCATTCCTCCCCCTGTACGTAAGTCGGACTTCTGCCTACTATATTCAATCCCGATGCTATTTCTGTGTTTCATAGACAATATGAAGCTCCAAGGGTTACAGTAAACACCCAGTGGTGTGTCGCAATCTAATACTGGCCTCTCAGTAACGGCACATATACAGACTGTTTGAAGCATTCCTCCCCCTGGACGTAAGTCGGCCTTCTGCCTACTATATTCAATCCCGATGCAATTTCTGTGTTTCATAGTCAATATGAAGCTCCAAGGGTTACAGTAAACACCCAGTGGTGCGTCGCAATCTAATACTGGCCTCTCAGGAAAGGCAAGTATACAGACTGTTTGAAGAATTGCTCCCCCTGGACGTAAGTCGGCCTTCTGCCTACTATATTCAATCCCGATGCAATTTCTGTGTTTCATAGTCAATATGAAGCCTCAAGGGTTACAGTAAACACCCAGTGGTGCGTCGCAATCTAATACTGGCATCTCAGTAACGGCACATATACAGACTGTTTGAAGCATTCCTCCCCCTGGACGTAAGTCGGCCTTCTGCCTACTATATTCAATCCCGATGCAATTTCTGTGTTTCATAGTCAATATGAAGCTCCAAGGGTTACGGTAAACACCCAGTGGTGCGTCGCAATCTAATACTGGCCTCTCAGGAAAGGCAAGTATACAGACTGTTTGAAGCATTGCTCCCCCTGGACGTAAGTCGGCCTTCGGCCTACTATATTCAATCCCGATGCAATTTCTGTGTTTCATAGTCAATATGAAGCTCCAAGGGTTACAGTAAACACCCAGTGGTGCGTCGCAATCTAATACTGGCCTCTCAGTAACTGCACATATACAGACTGTTTGAAGCATTGCTCCCCCTGGACGTAAGTCGGCCTTCTGCCTACTATATTCAATCCCGATGCAATTTCTCTGTTTCATAGTCAATATGAAGCTCCAAGGGTTACAGTAAACACCCAGTGGTGCGTCGCAATCTAATACTGGCCTCTCAGTAACTGCACATATACAGACTGTTTGAAGCATTCGTCCCCCTGGACGTAAGTCGGCCCTCTGCCTACTATATTCAATCCCGATTCAATTTCTGTGTTTCATAGTCAATATGAAGCTCCAAGGGTTACAGTAAACACCCAGTGGTGCGTCGCAATCTAATACTGGCCTACCAGTAACGGCACATATACAGACTGTTTGAAGCATTCCTCCCCCTGGACGTAAGTCGCCCTTCTGCCTACTGTATTAAATCCCAATGCAATTTCTGTGTTTCATCGTCAATATGAAGCTCCAAGGGTTACAGTAAACACCCAGTGGTGTGTCGCAATCTAATACTGGCCTCTCAGGAAAGGCACGTATACAGACTGTTTGAAGCATTCCGCCCCCGGTACGTAAGTCGGGCTTCTGAGTACTATATTCAATCCCAATGCAATTTCTGTGTTTCATAGTCAATATGAAGCTCCAAGGGTTACAGTAAACACCCAGTGGTGCGTCGCAATCTAATACTGGCCTCTCAGGAAAGGCAAGTATACAGACTGTTTGAAGCATTCCTCCCCCTGGACGTAAGTCGGCCTTCTACCTACAATATGCAATCCCGATGCAATTTCTGCTTTTCATAGTCAATATGAATCTCCAAGGGTTACAGTAAACACCCAGTGGTGTGTCGCAAAATAATACTGGCCTCTCAGTAACGGAACATATACAGAATGTTTGAAGCATTCCTCTCCCTGGACGTAAGTCGGCCTTCTGCCCACTATATTCAATCCCGATGCAATTTCTGTGTTTCATAGTCAATATGGAGCTCCAAGTGGTACAGTAAACACCCAGTGGTGCGTCGCAATCTAATACTGGCCTCTCAGGAAAGGCAAGTATACAGACTGTTTGATGCAGTGCTCCCCTAGGACGTAAGTCCGCCTTCTGCCTACTATATTCAATCCCGATGCAATTTCTGTGTTTCATCGTCAATATGAAGCTCCAAGGGTTACAATAAAAACACCCAGTGGTGCGTCGCAATCTAATAGTGACCTCTCAGTAACGGCACATATCCAGACTGTTGAAGCATTGCTCCCCCTGGACGTAAGTCGGCCTTCTGCCCACTATATTCAATCCCGATGCAATTTCGGTGTTTCATAGTCAATATGAAGCTCCAAGGGTTACAGTAAACACCCAGTGGTGCGTCGCAATCTAATACTGGCCTCTCAGTAACGGCACATATACAGACTGTTTGAAGCATTCCTCCCCCTGGACGTAAGTCGGCCTTCTGCCTTTTATATTCAATCCCCATGCAATTTCTGTGTTTCATAGTCAATATGAAGCTCCAAGGGTTACAGTAAACACCCAGTGGTGCGTCGCAATCTAATACTGGCCTCTCAGGAAAGGCAAGTATACAGACTGTTTGAAGCATTCCTCCCCCTGGACGTAAGTCGGCCTTCTACCTACTATATGCAATCCCGATGCAATTTCTGCTTTTCATAGTCAATATGAATCTCCAAGGGATACAGTAAACACCCAGTGGTGCGTCGCAATCTAATACTGGCCTCTCAGTAACGGCACATATACAGACAGTTGAAGCATTGCTCCCCCTGGACGTAAGTCGGCCTTCTACCCGCTATATTCAATCCCGATGCAAATTCTGTGTTTCATAGTCAATATGAAGCTCCAAGGGTTACAGTAAACACCCAGTGGTGCGTCGCAATCTAATACTGGCCTCTCAGGAAAGGCACCTATACAGACTGTTTGAAGCATTCCTCCCCCTGTACGTAAGTCGGACTTCTGCCTACTATATTCAATCCCGATGCTATTTCTGTGTTTCATAGACAATATGAAGCTCCAAGGGTTACAGTAAACACCCAGTGGTGTGTCGCAATCTAATACTGGCCTCTCAGTAACGGCACATATATAGACTGTTTGAAGCATTCTTCCCCTGGACGTAAGTCGGCCTTCTGCCTACTATATTCAATCCCGATGCAATTTCTGTGTTTCATAGTCAATATGGAGCTCCAAGGGTTACAGTAAACACCCAGTGGTGCGTCGCAATCTAATACTGGCCTCTCAGGAAAGGCACATATACAGACTGTTTGAAGCATACCTCCCCCTGGACGTAAGTCGGCCTTCTGCCTACTATATTCAATCCCGATGCAATTTCTGTGTTTCATAGTCAATATGGAGCTCCAAGGGTTACAGTAAACACCCAGTGGTGCGTCGCAATCTAATACTGGCCTCTCAGGATAGGCAAGTATACAGACTGTTTGAAGCATTCCTCCCCCTGGACGTAAGTCGGCCTTCTACCTACTATATGCAATCCCGATGCAATTTCTGCTTTTCATAGTCAATATGAAGCTCCAAGGGATACAGTAAACACCCAGTGGTGCGTCGCAATCTAATACTGGCCTCTCAGTAACGGCACATATACAGACAGTTGAAGCATTGCTCCCCCTGGACGTAAGTCGGCCTTCTACCCGCTATATTCAATCCCGATGCAATTTCTGTGTTTCATAGTCAATATGAAGCTCTAAGGGTTACAGTAAACACCCAGTGGTGCGTCGCAATCTAATACTGGCCTCTCAGGAAAGGCACCTATACAGACTGTTTGAAGCATTCCTCCCCCTGTACGTAAGTCGGACTTCTGCCTACTATATTCAATCCCGATGCAATTTCTGTGTTTCATAGACAATATGAAGCTCCAAGGGTTACAGTAAACACCCAGTGGTGTGTCGCAATCTAATACTGGCCTCTCAGTAACGGCACATATATAGACTGTTTGAAGCATTCCTCCCCCTGGACGTAAGTCGGCCTTCTGCCTACTATATTCAATCCCGATGCAATTTCTGTGTTTCATAGTCAATATGGAGTTCCAAGGGTTACAGTAAACACCCAGTGGTGCGTCGCAATCTAATACTGGCCTCTCAGGAAAGGCACGTATACAGACTGTTTGAAGCATTGCTCCCCCTGGACGTAAGTCGGCATTGTGCCTCCTATATTCAATCCCGATGAAATTTCTGTGATTCATCGTCAATATGAAGCTCCAAGGGTTACAATAAAAACACCCAGTGGTGCGTCGCAATCTAATACTTGCCTCTCAGTAACGGCACATATACAGACTGTTGAAGCATTGCTCCCCCTGGACGTAAGTCGGCCTTCTGCCCGCTATATTCAATCCCGATGCAATTTCTGTGTTTCATAGTCAATATGAAGCTCCAAGGGTTACAGTAAACATCCAGTGGTGCGTCGCAATCTAATACTGGCCTCTCAGTAACGGCACATATACAGACTGTTTGAAGCATTCCTCCCCCTGGACGTAAGTCGGCCTTCTGCCTACTATATTCAATCCCGATGCAATTTCTGTGTTTCATAGTCAATATGAAGCTCCAAGGGTTACAGTAAACACCCAGTGGTGCGTCGCAATCTAATACTGGCCTCTCAGGAAAGGCAAGTATACAGACTGTTTGAAGAATTGCTCCCCCTGGACGTAAGTCGGCCTTCTGCCTACTATGTTCAATGCCGATGCAATTTCTGTGTTTCATAGTCAATATGAAGCTCCAAGGGTTACAGTAAACACCCAGTGGTGCGTCGCAATCTAATACTGGCATCTCTGTAACGGCACATACACAGACTGTCTGAAGCATTCCTCCCCCTTGACGTAAGTCGGCCTTCTGCCTACTATATTCAATCCCGATGCAATTTCTGTGTTTCATAGTCAATATGAAGCTCCAAGGGTTACGGTAAACTCCCAGTGGTGCGTCGCAATCTAATACTGGCCTCTCAGGAAAGGCAAGTATACAGACTGTTTGAAGCATTGCTCCCCCTGGACGTAAGTCGGCCTTCTGCCTACTATTTTCAATCCCGATGCAATTTCTGTGTTTCATAGTCAATATGAAGCTCCAAGTGTTACAGTAAACACGCAGTGGTGCGTCGCAATCTAATACTGGCCTCTCAGGAAAAGCAAGTATACAGACTGTTTGAAGCATTGCTCCCCCTGGACGTAAGTCGGCCTTCTGCCTACTATATTCAATCCCGATGCAATTTCTGTGTTTCATAGTCAATATGAAGCTCCAAGGGTTACAGTAAACACCCAGTGGTGCGTCGCAATCTAATACTGGCCTCTCAGTAACTGCACATATACAGACTGTTTGAAGCATTCCTCCCCCTGGACGTAAGTCGGCCTTCTGCCTACTATATTCAATCCCGATGCAATTTCTGTGTTTCATAGTCAATATGAAGCTCCAAGGGTTACAGTAAACACCCAGTGGTGCGTCGCAATCTAATACTGGCCTCTCAGGAAAGGCAAGTATACAGACTGTTTGAAGAATTGCTCCCCCTGGACGTAAGTCGGCCTTCTGCCTACTATATTCAATCCCGATGCAATTTCTGTGTTTCATAGTCAATATGATGCTCCAAGGGTTACAGTAAACACCCAGTGGTGCGTCGCAATCTAATACTGGCCTCTCAGTAACGGCACATATACAGACTGTTTGAAGCATTCCTCCTCCTGGACGTAAGTCGCCCTTCTGCCTACTATATTCAATCCCGATGCAATTTCTGTGTTTCATCGTCAATATGAAGCTCCAAGGGTTACAGTAAACACCCAGTGGTGTGTCGCAATCTAATACTGGCCTCTCAGGAAAGGCACGTATACAGACTGTTGGAAGCATTCCTCCCCCTGTACGTAGGTCGGCCTTCTGAGTACTATATTCAAACCCGATGCAATTTCTGTGTTTCATCGTCAATATGAAGCTCCAAGGGTTACAGTAAACACCCAGTGGTGTGTCGCAATCTAATACTGGCCTCTCAGTAACGGCACATATACAGACTGTTTGAAGCATACCTCCCCCAGGACGTAAGTCGGCCTTCTGCCTACTATATTCAATCCCGATGCAATTTCTGTGTTTCATCGTCAATATGAAGCTCCAAGGGTTACAGTAAACACCCAGTGGTGTGTCGCAATCTAATACTGGCCTCTCAGTAACGGCACATATACAGACTGTTTGAAGCATACCTCCCCCTGGACGTAAGTCGGCCTTCTGCCTACTATATTCAATCCCGATGCAATTTCTGTGTTTCATAGTCAATATAGAGCTCCAAGGGTTACAGTAAACACCCAGTGGTGCGTCGCAATCTAATACTGGCCTCTCAGGAAAGGCTAGTATACAGACTGTTTGAAGCATTCCTCCCCCTCGACGTAAGTCGGCCTTCTACCTACTATATGCAATCCCGAAGCAATTTCTGTGTTTCATAGTCAATATGAAGCTCCAAGGGATACAGTAAACACCCAGTGGTGCGTCGCAATCTAATACTGGCCTCTCAGTAACGGCACATATACAGACTGTTTGAAGCATTCCTCCCCCTGGACGTAAGTCGGCCTTCTGCCTACTATATTCAATCCCGATGCAATTTCTGTGTTTCATCGTCAATATGAAGCTCCAAGGGTTACAGTAAACACCCAGTGGTGCGTCGCAACCTAATACTGGCCTCTCAGTAACGGCACATATACAGACTGTTTGAAGCATTCCTCCTCCTGGACGTAAGTCGCCCTTCTGCCTACTATATTCAATCCCGATGCAATTTCTGTGTTTCATCGTCAATATGAAGCTCCAAGGGTTACAGTAAACACCCAGTGGTGTGTCGCAATCTAATACTGGCCTCTCAGTAACGGCACATATACAGACTGTTTGAAGCATACCTCCCCCTGGACGTAAGTCGGCCTTCTGCCTACTATATTCAATCCCGATGCAATTTCTGTGTTTCATAGTCAATATGGAGCTCCAAGGGTTACAGTAAACACCCAGTGGTGCGTCGCAATCTAATACTGGCCTCTCAGGAAAGGCAAGTATACAGACTGTTTGAAGCATTCCTCCCCCTGGACGTAAGTCGGCCTTCTACCTACTATATGCAATCCCGATGCAATTTCTGCTTTTCATAGTCAATATGAATCTCCAAGGGATACAGTAAACACCCAGTGGTGCGTCGCAATCTAATACTGGCCTCTCAGTAACGGCACATATACAGACAGTTGAAGCATTGCTCCCCCTGGACGTAAGTCGGCCTTCTACCCGCTATATTCAATCCCGATGCAAATTCTGTGTTTCATAGTCAATATGAAGCTCCAAGGGTTACAGTAAACACCCAGTGGTGCGTCGCAATCTAATACTGGCCTCTCAGGAAAGGCACCTATACAGACTGTTTGAAGCATTCCTCCCCCTGTATGTAAGTCGGACTTCTGCCTACTATATTCAATCCCGATGCAATTTCTGTGTTTCATAGTCAATATGAAGCTCCAAGGGTTACAGTAAACACCCAGTGGTGTGTAGCATTCTAATACTGGCCTCTCAGTAACGGCACATATACAGACTGTTTGAAGCATTCCTCCCCCTGGACGTAAGTCGGCCTTCTGCCTACTATATTCAATTCCGATGCAATTTCTGTGTTTCATAGTCAATATGGAGCTCCAAGGGTTACAGTAAACACCCAGTGGTGCGTCGCAATCTAATACTGGCCTCTCAGGAAAGGCACGTATACAGACTGTTTGAAGCATTGCTCCCCCTGGACGTAAGTCGGCATTGTGCCTCCTATATTCAATCCCGATGAAATTTCTGTGTTTCATCGTCAATATGAAGCTCCAAGGGTTACATTAAAAACACCCAGTGGTGCGTCGCAATCTAATACTGGCCTCTCAGTAACGGCACATATACAGACTGTTGAAGCATTGCTCCCCCTGGACGTAAGTCGGCCTTCTACCCGCTATATTCAATCCCGATGCAATTTCTGTGTTTCATAGTCAATATGAAGCTCCAAGGGTTACAGTAAACACCCAGTGGTGCGTCGCAATCTAATACTGGCCTCTCAGTAACGGCACATATACAGACTGTTTGAAGCATTCCTCCCCCTGGACGTAAGTCGCCCTTCTGCCTACTGTATTAAATCCCGATGCAATTTCTGTGTTTCATCGTCAATATGAAGCTCCAAGGGTTACAGTAAACACCCAGTGGTGTGTCGCAATCTAATACTGGCCTCTCAGGAAAGGCACGTATACAGACTGTTTGAAGCATTCCTCCCCCTGTACGTAAGTCGGCCTTCTGAGTACTATATTCAATCCCAATGCAATTTCTGTGTTTCATAGTCAATATGAAGCTCCAAGGGTTACAGTAAACACCCAGTGGTGCGTCGCAATCTAATACTGGCCTCTCAGTAACGGCACATATACAGACTGTTTGAAGCATTCCTCCCCCTTGACGTAAGTCGGCCTTCTGTCTACTATATTCAATCCCGATGAAATTTCTTTGTTTCTTCGTCAATATGAAGTTTCAAGGGTTACAGTAAACACCCAGTGGTGCGTCGCAATCTAATACTGGCTTCTCAGGAAAGGCACGTATACAGACTGTTTGAAGCATTCCTCCCCCTGTACGTAAGTCGGACTTCTGCCTACTATATTCAATCCCGATGCAATTTCTGTGTTTCATAGTCAATATGAAGCTCCAAGGGTTACAGTAAACACCCAGTGGTGTGTCGCAATCTAATACTGGCCTCTCAGTAACGGCACATATACAGACTGTTTGAAGCATTCCTCCCCCTGGACGTAAGTCGGCCTTCTGCCTACTATATTCAATCCCGATGCAATTTCTGTGTTTCATAGTCAATATGGAGCTCCAAGGGTTACAGTAAACACCCAGTGGTGCGTCGCAATCTAATACTGGCCTCTCAGGAAAAACACGTATACAGATTGTTTGAAGCATTGCTCCCCCTGGACGTAAGTCGGCATTGTGCCTCATATATTCAATCCCGATGAAATTTCTGTGTTTCATCGTCAATATGAAGCTCCAAGGGGTACAATAAAAACACCCAGTGGTGCGTCGCAATCTAATACTGGCCTCTCAGTAACGGCACAAATACAGACTGTTGAAGCATTGCTCCCCCTGGACGTAAGTCGGCCTTCTGCCCGCTATATTCAATCCCGATGCAATTTCTGTGTTTCATAGTCAATATGAAGCTCCAAGGGTTACAGTAAACATCCAGTGGTGCGTCGCAATCTAATACTGGCCTCTGAGGAAAGGCACGTATACAGACTCTTTGAAGCATTCCTCCCCCTGGACGTAAGTCGGCCTTCTGCCTACTATATTCAATCCCGATGCAATTTCTGTGTTTCATAGTCAATATGAAGCTCCAAGGGTTACGGTAAAAACCCAGTGGTGCGTCGCAATCTAATACTGGCCTCTCAGGAAAGGCAAGTATACAGACTGTTTGAAGCATTGCTCCCCCTGGACGTAAGTCGGCCTTCTGCCTACTATATTCTATCCCGATGCAATTTCTGTGTTTCATAGTCAATATGAAGCTCCAAGGGTTACTGTAAACACACAGTGGTGCGTCGAAATCTAATACTGGCCTCTCAGTAACGACTAATATACAGACTGTTTGAAGCATTCCTCCCCCTGGACGTAAGTCGCCCTTCTGCCTACAATATTAAATCCCGATGCAATTTCTGTGTTTCATAGTCAATATGAAGCTCCAAGGGTTACAGTAAACACCCAGTGGTGTGTCGCAATCTAATACTGGCCTCTCAGGAAAGGCACGTATACAGACTGTTTGAAGCTTTCCTCCCCCTGTACGTAAGTCGGCCTTCTGAGTACTATATTCAATCCCGATGCAATTTCTGTGTTTCATAGTCAATATGAAGCTCCAAGGGTTACAGTAAACACCCAGTGGTGTGTCGCAATCTAATACTGGCCTCTCAGTAACGGCACATATACAGACTGTTTGAAGCATTCCTCCCCCTGGACGTAAGTCGGCCTTCTGCCTACTATATTCAATCCCGATGCAATTTCTGTGTTTCATAGTCAATATGGAGCTCCAAGGGTTACAGTAAACACCCAGTGGTGCGTCGCCATCTAATACTGGCCTCTCAGGAAATGCAGGTATACAGACTGTTTGAAGCATTGCTCCCCCTGGACAGAAGTCGGCATTGTGCCTCCTATATTCAATCCCGATGCAATTTCTGTGTTTCATCGTCAATATGAAGCTCCAAGGGTTACAATAAAAACACCCAGTGGTGCGTCGCAATCTAATACTGGCCTCTCAGTAACGGCACATATACAGACTGTTGAAGCATTGCTCCCCCTGGACGTAAGTCGGCCTTCTGCCCACTATATTCAATCCCGATGCAATTTCTGTGTTTCATAGTCAAAATGAAGCTCCAAGGGTTTCAGTAAACACACAGTGGTGCGTCGCAATCTAATACTGGCCTCTCAGTAACGGCACATATACAGACTGTTTGAAGCATTCCTCCCCCTGGACGTAAGTCGGCCTTCTGGCTACTATATTCAATTCCGATGCAATTTCTATGTTTCGTCCTCAATATGAAGCTCCAAGGGTTACAGTAAACTCCCAGTGGTGCGTCGTAGTCTAATATTGGCCTCTCAGGAAAGGCACGTATACAGACTGTTTGAAGCATTGCTCCCCCTGGACGTAAGTCGGCATTGTGCCTACTATAATCAATCCCGATGCAATTTCTGTGTTTCATCATCAATATGAAGCTCCAAGAGTTACAGTAAACTCCCAGTGGTGCTTCGCAGTCTAATACTGGCCTCTCAGGAAAGGCACGTATACAGACTGTTTGAAGCATTGCTCCCCCTGGACGTAAGTCGGCATTGTGCCTACTATATTCAATCCCGATGCAATTTCTGTGTTTCATCGTCAATATGAAGCTCCAAGGGTTACAGTAAACACCCAGTGGTGTGTCGCAATCTAATACTGACCTCTCAGGAATGGCACGTATACAGACTGTTTGAAGCATTCCTCCCCCTGTACGTAAGTCGGCCTTCTGAGTACTATATTCAATCCCGATGCAATTTCTGTGTTTCATAGTCAATACGAAGCTCCAAGGGTTACAGTAAACACCCAGTGGTGTGTCGCAATCTAATACTGGCCTCTCAGTAACGGCACATATACAGACTGTTTGAAGCATACCTCCCCCTGGACGTAAGTCGGCCTTCTGCCTACTATATTCAATCCCGATGCAATTTCTGTGTTTCATAGTCAATATGGAGCTCCAAGGGTTACAGTAAACACCCAGTGGTGAGTCGCAATCTAATACTGGCCTCTCAGGAAAGGCAAGTATACAGACTGTTTGAAGCATTCCTCCCCCTGGACGTAAGTCGGCCTTCTACCTACTATATGCAATCCCGATGCAATTTCTGTGTTTCATAGTAATATGAAGCTCCAAGGGATACAGTAAACACCCAGTGGTGCGTCGCAATCTAATACTGGCCTCTCAGTAACGGCACATATACAGACTGTTGGAAGCATTCCTCCCCCTGGACGTAAGTCGGCCTTCTCCCTACTATAATCAATCCCGATGCAATTTCTGTGTTTCATCGTCAATATGAAGCTCCAAGGGTTACAGTAAACACCCACTGGTGTGTCGCAATCTAATACTGGCCTCTCAGGAAAGGCACGTATACAGACTGTTTGAAGCATTCCTCCCCCTGTACGTAAGTCGGACTTCTGCCTACTATATTCAATCCCGATGCAATTTCTGTGTTTCATAGTCAATATGAAGCTCCAAGGGTTACAGTAAACACCCAGTGGTGTGTCGCAATCTAATACTGGCCTCTCAGTAACGGCACATATACAGACTGTTTGAAGCATTCCTCCCCCTGGACGTAAGTCGGCCTTCTGCCTACTATATTCAATCCCGATGCAATTTCTGTGTTTCATAGTCAATATGGAGCTCCAAGGGTTACAGTAAACACCCAGTGGTGCGTCGCAATCTAATACTGGCCTCTCAGTAACGGCACATATAGAGATTGTTGGAAGCATTCCTCCCCCTGGACGTAAGTCGGCCTTCTGCCTACTATATTCAATCCCGATGCAATTTCTGTGTTTCATCGTCAATATGAAGCTCCAAGGGTTACAGTAAACACCCACTGGTGTGTCGCAATCTAATACTGGCCTCTCAGGAAAAGCACGTATACAGACTGTTTGAAGCATTCCTCCCCCTGTACGTAAGTCGGACTTCTGCCTACTATATTCAATCCCGATGCAATTTCTGTGTTTCATAGTCAATATGAAGCTCCAAGGGTTACAGTAAACACCCAGTGGTGTGTCGCAATCTAATACTGGCCTCTCAGTAACGGCACATATACAGACTGTTTGAAGCATACCTCCCCCTGGACGTAAGTCGGCCTTCTGCCTACTATATTCAATTCCGATGCAATTTCTGTGTTTCATCCTCAATATGAAGTTCAAAGGGTTACAGTAAACTCCCAGTGGTGCGTCGTAGTCTAGTATTGGCCTCTCAGGAAAGGCACGTATACAGACTGTTTGACGCATTGCTCCCCCTGGACGTAAGTCGGCATTGTGCCTACTATATTCAATCCCAATGCAATTTCTGTGTTTCATCATCAATATGAAGCTCCAAGAGTTACAGTAAACTCCCAGTGGTGCTTCGCAGTCTAATACTGGCCTCTCAGGAAAGGCACGTATACAGACTGTTTGAAGCATTGCTCCCTCTGGACGTAAGTCGGCATTGTGCTTACTATATTCAATCCCGATGCAATTTCTGTGTTTCATCGTCAATATGAAGCTCCAAGGGTTACAGTAAACACCCAGTGGTGTGTCGCAATCTAATACTGGCCTCTCAGGAAAGGCACGTATACAGACTGTTTGAAGCATTCCTCCCCCTGTACGTAAGTCGGCCTTCTGAGTACTATATTCAATCCCGATGCAATTTCTGTGTTTCATAGTCAATATGAAGCTCCAAGGGTTACAGTAAACACCCAGTGGTGTGTCGCAATCTAATACTGGCCTTTCAGTCACGGCACATATACAGACTGTTTGAAGCATACCTCCCCCTGGACGTAAGTCGGCCTTCTGCCTACTATATTCAATCCCGATGCAATTTCTGTGTTTCATCGTCAATATGAAGCTCCAAGGGTTACAGTAAACACCCAGTGGTGTGTCGCAATCTAATACTGGCCTCTCAGTAACGGCACATATACAGACTGTTTGAAGCATTCCTCCAACTGGACGTAAGTCGGCCTTCTGCCTACTATATTCAATCACGATGCAATTTCTGTGTTTCATAGTCAATATGAAGCTCCAAGGGTTACAGTAAACACCCAGTGGTGCGTCGCAATCTAATACTGGCCTCTCAGTAAACGCAAGTATACAGACTGTTTGAAGCATTCCTCCCCCTGGACGTAAGTCGGCCTTCTACCTACTATATTCAATCCCGATGCAATTTCTGTGTTTCATAGTCAATATGAAGCTCCAAGGGATTACAGTAAACACCCAGTGGTGCGTCGCAATCTAATACTGGCCTCTCAGTAACGGCACATATACAGACTGTTTGAAGCATTCCTCCCCCTTGACGTAAGTCGGCCTTCTGTCTACTATATTCAATCCCGATGCAATTTCTGTGTTTCATCGTCAATATGAAGCTCCAAGGGTTACAGTAAACACCCAGTGGTGCGTCGCAATCTAATACTGGCCTCTCAGGAAAGGCACGTATACAGACTGTTTGAAGCATTCCTCCCCCTGTACGTAAGTCGGACTTCTGCCTACTATATTCAATCCCGATGCAATTTCTGTGTTTCATAGACAATATGAAGCTCCAAGGGTTACAGTAAACACCCAGTGGTGTGTCACAATCTAATACTGGCCTCTCAGTAACGGCACATATACAGACTGTTTGAAGCATTCCTCCCCCTGGACGTAAGTCGGCCTTCTGCCTACTATATTCAATCCCGATGCAATTTCTGTGTTTCATAGTCAATATGGAGCTCCAAGGGTTACAGTAAACACCCAGTGGTGCGTCGCAATCTAATACTGGCCTCTCAGGAAAGGCACGTATACTGACTGTTTGAAGCATTGCTCCCCCTGACCGTAAGTCGGCATTGTGCCTCCTATATTCAATCCCGATGAAATTTCTGTGTTTCATCGTCAATATGAAGCTCCAAGGGTTACAATAAAAACACCCAGTGGTGTGTCGCAATCTAATACTGGCCTCTCAGTAACGGCACATATACAGACTGTTGAAGCATTGCTCCCCCTGGACGTAAGTCGGCCTTCTGCCCGCTATATTCAATCCCGATGCAATTTCTGTGTTTCATAGTCAATATGAAGCTCCAAGGGTTACAGTAAACATCCAGTGGTGCGTCGCAATCTAATACTGGCCTCTGAGGAAAGGCACGTATACAGACTCTTTGAAGCATTCCTCCCCCTGGACGTAAGTCGGCCTTCTGCCTACTATATTCAATCCCGATGCAATTTCTGTGTTCATAGTCAATATGAAGCTCCAAGGTTTACGGTAAACACCCAGTGGTGCGTCGCAATGTAATACTGGCCTCTCAGGAAAGGCAAGTATACAGACTGTTTGAAGCATTGCTCCCGCAGGACGTAAGTCGGCCTTCTGCCTACTATATTCTATCCCGATGCAATTTCTGTGTTTCATAGTCAATATGAAGCTCCAAGGGTTACAGTAAACACCCAGTGGTGTGTCGAAATCTAATACTGGCCTCTCAGTAACGGCACATATACAGACTGTTTGAAGCATTCCTCCCCCTGGACGTAAGTCGCCCTTCTGCCTACTATATTAAATCCCGATGCAATTTCTGTGTTACATAGTCAATATGAAGCTCCAAGGGCTACAGTAAACACCCAGTGGTGTGTCACAATCTAATACTGGCCTCTCAGGAAAGGCACGTATACAGACTGTTTGAGGCATTCCTCCCCCTGTACGTAAGTCGGCCTTCTGAGTACTATATTCAATCCCGATGCAATTTCTGTGTTTCATAGTCAGTATGAAACTCCAAGGGTTACAGTAAACTCCCAGTGGTGTGTCGCAATCTAATACTGGCCTCTCAGTAACGGCACATATACAGACTGTTTGAAGCATTCCTCCCCCTGGACGTAAGTCGGCTTTCTGCCTACTATATTCAATCCCGATGCAATTTCTGTGTTTCATAGTCAATATGGAGCTCCAAGGGTTACAGTAAACACCCAGTGGTGCGTCGCAATCTAATACTGGCCTCTCAGGAAATGCAGGAATACAGACTGTTTGAAGCATTGCTCCCCCTGGACAGAAGTCGGCATTGTGCCTCCTTTATTCAATCCCGATGCAATTTCTGTGTTTCATCGTCAATATGAAGCTCCAGGGTTACAGTAAAAACACCCAGTGGTGCGTCGCAACCTAATACTGGCCTCTCAGTAACGGCACATATACAGACTGTTGAAGCATTACTCCCCCTGGACGTAAGTCGGCCTTCTGCCCACTATATTCAATCCCGATGCAATTTCTGTGTTTCATAGTCAAAATGAAGCTCCAAGGGTTTCAGTAAACACCCAGTGGTGCGTCGCAATCTAGTACTGGCCTCTCAGTAACGGCACATATACAGACTGTTTGAAGCCATCCTCCCCCTGGACGTAAGTCGGCCTTCTGGCTACTATATTCAATTCCGATGCAATTTCTGTGTTTCATCCTCAATATGAAGCTCCAAGGGTTACAGTAAACTCCCAGTGGTGCGTCGTAGTCTAATATTGGCCTCTCAGGAAAGGCACGTATACAGACTGTTTGAAGCATTGCTCCCCCTGGACGTAAGTCGGCATTGTGCCTACTATATTCAATCCCGATGCAATTTCTGTGTTTCATCATCAATATGAAGCTCCAAGAGTTACAGTAAACTCCCAGTGGTGCTTCGCAGTCTAATACTGGCCTCTCAGGAAAGGCACGTATACAGACTGTTTGAAGCATTGCTCCCCCTGGACGTAAGTCGGCATTGTGCCTACTATATTCAATCCCGATGCAATTTCTGTGTTTCATCGTCAATATGAAGCTCCAAGGGTTACAGTAAACACCCAGTGGTGTGTCGCAATCTAATACTGGCCTCTCAGTAACGGCACATATACAGACTGTTTGAAGCATACCTCCCCCTGGACGTAAGTCGGCCTTCTGCCTACTATATTCAATCCCGATGCAATTACTGTGTTTCATAGTCAATATGGAGCTCCAAGGGTTACAGTAAACACCCAGTGGTGCGTCGCAATCTAATACTGGCCTCTCAGGAAAGGCAAGTATACAGACTGTTTGAAGCATTCCTCCCCCTGGACGTAAGTCGGCCTTCTACCTACTATATGCAATCCCGATGCAATTTCTGTGTTTCATAGTCAATATGAAGCTCCAAGGGATACAGTAAACACCCAGTGGTGCGTCGCAATCTAATACTGGCCTCTCAGTAACGGCACATATACAGACTGTTTGAAGCAATCTTCCCCCTTTACGTAAGTCGGCCTTCTGCCTACTATATTCAATCACGATGCAATTTCTGTGTTTCATAGTCAATATGAAGCTCCAACGGTTACAGTAAACACCCAGTGGTGCGTCGCAATCTAATACTGGCCTCTCAGTAAACGCAAGTATACAGACTGTTTGAAGCATTCCTCCCCCTGAACGTAAGTCGGCCTTCTACCTACTATATTCAATCCCGATGCAATTTCTGTGTTTCATAGTCAATATGAAGCTCCAAGGGATTACAGTAAACACCCAGTGGTGCGTCGCAATCGAATACTGGCCTCTCAGTAACGCACATATACAGACTGTTTGAAGCATTCCTCCCCCTTGACGTAAGTCGGCCTTCTGCCTACTATATTCAATCCCGATGCAATTTCTGTGTTTCATCGTCAATATGAAGCTCCAAGGGTTACAGTAAACACCCAGTGGTGCGTCGCAATCTAATACTGGCCTCTCAGGAAAGGCACGTATACAGACTGTTTGAAGCATTCCTCCCCCTGTACGTAAGTCGGACTTCTGCCTACTATATTCAATCCCGATGAAATTTCTGTGTTTCATAGACAATATGAAGCTCCAAGGGTTACAGTAAACACCCAGTGGTGTGTCACAATCTAATACTGGCATCTCAGTAACGGCACATATACAGACTGTTTGAAGCATTCCTCCCCCTGGACGTAAGTCGGCCTTCTGCCTACTATATTCAATCCCGATGCAATTTCTGTGTTTCATAGTCAATATGGAGCTCCAAGGGTTACAGTAAACACCCAGTGGTGCGTCGCAATCTAATACTGGCCTCTCAGGAAAGGCACGTATACAGACTGTTTGAAGCATTGCTCCCCCTGGACGAAAGTCGGCATTGTGCCTCCTATATTCAATCCCGATGAAATTTCTATGTTTCATCGTCAATTTGAAGCTCCAAGGGTTACAATAAAAACACACAGTGGTGCGTCGCAATCTAATACTGGCCTCTCAGTAACGGCACATATACAGACTGTTGAAGCATTGCTCCCCCTGGACGTAAGTCGGCATTCTGCCCCCTATATTCAATCCCGATGCAATTTCTGTGTTTCATAGTCAATATGAAGCTCCAAGGGTTACAGTAAACATCCAGTGGTGCGTCGCAATCTAATACTGGCCTCTGAGGAAAGGCACGTATACAGACTCTTTGAAGCATTCCTCCCCCTGGACGTAAGTCGGCCTTCTGCCTACTATATTCAATCCCGATGCAATTTCTGTGTTTCATAGTCAATATGAAGCTCCAAGGGTTACGGTAAACACCCAGTGGTGCGTCGCAATCTAATACTGGCCTCTCAGGAAAGGCAAGTATACAGACTGTTTGAAGCATTCCTCCCGCAGGACGTAAGTCGGCCTTCTGCCTACTATATTCTATCCCGATGCAATTTCTGTGTTTCATAGTCAATATGAAGCTCCAAGGGTTACAGTAAACACCCAGTGGTGCGTCGCAATCTAATACTGGCCTCTCAGTAACGGCACATATACAGACTGTTTGAAGCATTCCTCCCTCTGGACGTAAGTCGCCCTTCTGCCTACTATATTAAATCCCGATGCAATTTCTGTGTTACATAGTCAATATGAAGCTCCAAGGGTGACAGTAAACACCCAGTGGTGTGTCGCAATCTAATACTGGCCTCTCAGGAAAGGCACGTATACAGACTGTTTGAGGCATTCCTCCTCCTGTACGTAAGTCGGCCTTCTGAGTACTATCTTCAATCCCGATGCAATTTCTGTGTTTCATAGTCAGTATGAAACTCCAAGGGTTACAGTAAACTCCCAGTGGTGTGTCGCAATCTAATACTGGCCTCTCAGTAACGGCACATATACAGACTGTTTGAAGCATTCCTCCCCCTGGACGTAAGTCGGCCTTCTGCCTACTATATTCAATCCCGATGCAATTTCTGTGTTTCATAGTCAATATGGAGCTCCAAGGGTTACAGTAAACACCCAGTGGTGCGTCGCAATCAAATTCTGGCCTCTCAGGAAATGCAGGTATACAGACTGTTTGAAGCATTGCTCCCCCTGGTCAGAAGTCGGCATTGTGCCTCCTTTATTCAATCCCGATGCAATTTCTGTGTTTCATCGTCAATATGAAGCTCCAAGGGTTACAATAAAAACACCCAGTGGTGCGTCGCAATCTAATACTGGCCTCTCAGTAACGGCACATATACAGACTGTTGAAGCATTGCTCCCCCTGGACGTAAGTCGGCCTTCTGCCCACTATATTCAATCCCGATGCAATTTCTGTGTTTCATAGTCAAAATGAAGCTCCAAGGGTTTCAGTAAACACCCAGTGGTGCGTCGCAATCTAATACTGGCCTCTCAGTAACGGCACATATACAGACTGTTTGAAGCATTCCTCCCCCTGGACGTAAGTCGGCCTTCTGGCTACTATATTCAATTCCGATGCAATTTCTGTGTCTCATCCTCAATATGAAGCTCCAAGGGTTACAGTAAACTCCCAGTGGTGCGTCGTAGTCTAATATTGGCCTCTCAGGAAAGGCACGTATAGAGACTGTTTGAAGCATTGCTCCCCCTGGACGTAAGTCGGCATTGTGCCTACTATATTCAATCCCGATGCAATTTCTATGTTTCATCATCAATATGAAGCTCCAAGAGTTACAGTAAACTCCCAGTGGTGCTTCACAGGCTAATACTGGCCTCTCAGGAAAGGCACGTATACAGACTGTTTGAAGCATTGCTCCCCCTGGACGTAAGTCGGCATTGTGCCTACTATATTCAATCCCGATGCAATTTCTGTGTTTCATCGTCAATATGAAGCTCCAAGAGTTACAGTAAACACCCGGTGGTGTGTCGCAATCTAATACTGGCCTCTCAGGAAAGGCACGTATACAGACTGTTTGAAGCATTCCTCCCCCTGTACGTAAGTCGGCCTTCTGAGTACTATATTCAATCCCGATGCAATTTCTGTGTTTCATAGTCAATATGAAGCTCCAAGGGTTACAGTAAACACCCAGTGGTGCGTCGCAATCTAATACTGGCCTCTCAGTAACGGCACGTATACAGATTGTTGGAAGTATTCCTCCGCCTGGACGTAAGTCGGCCTTCTGCCTACTATATTCAATCCCGATGCAATTTCTGTGTTTCATCGTCAATATGAAGCTCCAAGGGTTACAGTAAACACCCACTGGTGTGTCGCAATCTAATACTGGCCTCTCAGGAAAGGCACGTATACAGACTGTTTGAAGCATTCCTCCCCCTGTACGTAAGTCGGACTTCTGCCTACTATATTCAATCCCGATGCAATTTCTGTGTTTCATAGTCAATATGAAGCTCCAAGGGTTACAGTAAACACCCACTGGTGTGTCCCAATCTAATACTGGCCTCTCAGTAACGGCACATATACAGACTGTTTGAAGCATTCCTCCCCCTGGAGGTAAGTTGGCCTTCTGCCTACTATATTCAATCCCGATGCAATTTCTGTGTTTCATAGTCAATATGGAGCTCCAAGGGTTACAGTAAACACCCAGTGGTGCGTCGCAATCTAATACTGGCCTCTCAGGAAAGGCACGTATACAGACTGTTTGAAGCATTGCTCCCCCTGGACGTAAGTCGGCATTGTGCCTCCTATATTCAATCCCGATGAAATTTCTGTGTTTCATCGTCAATATGAAGCTCCAAGGGTTACAATAAAAACACCCAGTGGTGCGTTGCAATCTAATACTGGCCTCTCAGTAACGGCACATATACAGACTGTTGAAGCATTGCTCCCCCTGGACGTAAGTCGGCCTTCTGCCCACTATATTCAATCGCGATGCAATTTTTGTGTTTCATAGTCAAAATGAAGCTCCAAGGGTTTCAGTAAACACCCAGTGGTGCGTCGCAATCTAATACTGGCCTCTCAGTAACGGCACATATACAGACTGTTTGAAGCATTCCTCCCCCTCTACGTAAGTCGGCCTTCTGGCTACTATATTCAATTCCGATGCAATTTCTGTGTTTCATCCTCAATATGAAGCTCCAAGGGTTACAGTAAACTCCCAGTGGTGCGTCGTAGTCTAATATTGGCCTCTCAGGAAAGGCACGTATACAGACTGTTTGAAGCATTGCTCCCCCTGGACGTAAGTCGGCATTGTGCCTACTATATTCAATCCCGATGCAATTTCTGTGTTTCATCATCAATATGAAGCTCCAAGAGTTACAGTAAACTCCCAGTGGTGCTTCGCAGTCTAATACTGGCCTCTCAGGAAAGGCACGTATACAGACTGTTTGAAGCATTGCTCCCCCTGGACGTAAGTCGCCATTGTGCCTACTAAATTCAATCCCGATGCAATTTCTGTGTTTCATCGTCAATATGATGCTCCAAGGGTTACAGTAAACACCCAGTGGTGTGTCGCAATCTAATACTGGCCTCTCAGGAAAGGCACGTATACAGACTGTTTGAAGCATTCCTCCCCCTGTACGTAAGTCGGCCTTCTGAGTACTATATTCAGTCCCGATGCAATTTCTGTGTTTCATAGTCAATATGAAGCTCCAAGGGTTACAGTAAACACCCAGTGAAGTGTCGCAATCTAATACTGGCCTCTCAGTAACGGCACATATACAGACTGTTTGAAGCATACCTCCCCCTGGACGTAAGTCGGCCTTCTGCCTACTATATTCAATCCCGATGCAATTTCTGTGTTTCATAGTCAATATGGAGCTCCAAGGGTTACAGTAAACACCCAGTGGTGCGTCGCAATCTAATACTGGCTCTCAGTAACGGCACATATACAGACTGTTTGAAGCATTCCTCCCCCTGGACGTAAGTCGCCTTTCTGCCTACTGTATTAAATCCCGATGCAATTTCTGTGTTTCATCGTCAATATGAAGCTCCAATGGTTACAGTAAACACCCAGTGGTGTGTCGCAATCTAATACTGGCCTCTCAGTAACGGCACATATACAGACTGTTTGAAGCATTCCTCCCCCTGGACGTAAGTCGGCCTTCTGCCTACTATATTCAATCCCGATGCAATTTCTGTGTTTCATAGTCAATATGGAGCTCCAAGGGTTACAGTAAACACCCACTGGTGTGTCGCAATCTAATACTGGCCTCTCAGGAAAGGCACGTATACAGACTGTTTGAAGCATTCCCCCCCCCTGTACGTAAGTCGGACTTCTGCCTACTATATTCAATCCCGATGCAATTTCTGTGTTTCATAGTCAATATGAAGCTCCAAGGGTTACAGTAAACACCCAGTGGTGTGTCGCAATCTAATACTGGCCTCTCAGTAACGGCACATATACAGACTGTTTGAAGCATTCCTCCCCCTGGACGTAAGTCGGCCTTCTGCCTACTATATTCAATCCCGATGAAATTTCTGTGTTTCATAGTCAATATGGAGCTCCAAGGGTTACAGTAAACACCCAGTGGTGCGTCGCAATCTAATACAGGCCTCTCAGGAAAGGCACGTATACAGACTGTTTGAAGCATTCCCCCCCCTGTACGTAAGTCGGACTTCTGCCTACTATATTCAATCCCGATGCAATTTCTGTGTTTCATAGTCAATATGAAGCTCCAAGGGTTACAGTAAACACCCAGTGGTGTGTCGCAATCTAATACTGGCCTCTCAGTAACGGCACATATACAGACTGTTTGAAGCATACCTCCCCCTGGACGTAAGTCGGCCTTCTGCCTACTATATTCAATCCCGATGCAATTTCTGTCTTTCATAGTCAATATGGAGCTCCAAGGGTTACAGTAAACACCCAGTGGTGCGTCGCAATCTAATACTGGCTCTCAGTAACGGCACATATACAGACTGTTTGAAGCATTCCTCCCCCTGGACGTAAGTCGCCTTTCTGCCTACTGTATTAAATCCCGATGCAATTTCTGTGTTTCATCGTCAATATGAAGCTCCAATGGTTACAGTAAACACCCAGTGGTGTGTCGCAATCTAATACTGGCCTCTCAGTAACGGCACATATACAGACTGTTTGAAGCATTCCTCCCCCTGGACGTAAGTCGGCCTTCTGCCTACTATATTCAATCCCGATGCAATTTCTGTGTTTCATAGTCAATATGAAGCTCCAAGGGTTACAGTAAACACCCAGTGGTGTGTCGCAATCTAATACTGGCCTCTCAGTAACGGCACATATACAGACTGTTTGAAGCATTCCTCCCCCTGGACTTAAGTCGGCCTTCTGCCAACTATATTCAATCCCGATGCAATTTCTGTGTTTCATAGTCAATATGAAGCTCCAAGGGTTACAGTAAACACCCAGTGGTGTGTCGCAATCTAATACTGGCCTCTCAGGAAAGGCACGTATACAGACTGTTTGAAGCATTCCTCCCCCTGTACGTAAGTCGGCCTTCTGAGTACTATATTCAATCCCGATGCATTTTCTGTGTTTCATAGTCAATATGAAGCTCCAAGGGTTACAGTAAACACCCAGTGGTGTGTCGCAATCTAATACTGGCCTCTCAGTAACGGCACATATACAGACTGTTTGAAGCATACCTCCCCCTGGACGTAAGTCGGCCTTCTGCCTACTATATTCAATCCCGATGCAATTTCTGTGTTTCATAGTCAATATGGAGCTCCAAGGGTTACAGTAAACACCCAGTGGTGCGTCGCAATCTAATACTGGCTCTCAGTAACGGCACATATACAGACTGTTTGAAGCAATCCTCCCCCTGGACGTAAGTCGCCTTTCTGCCTACTGTATTAAATCCCGATGCAATTTCTGTGTTTCATCGTCAATATGAAGCTCCAATGGTTACAGTAAACACCCAGTGGTGTGTCGCAATCTAATACTGGCCTCTCAGTAACGGCACATATACAGACTGTTTGAAGCATTCCTCCCCCTGGACGTAAGTCGGCCTTCTGCCTACTATATTCAATCCCGATGCAATTTCTGTGTTTCATAGTCAATATGGAGCTCCAAGGGTTACAGTAAACACCCACTGGTGTGTCGCAATCTAATACTGGCCTCTCAGGAAAGGCACGTATACAGACTGTTTGAAGCATTCCCCCCCCTGTACGTAAGTCGGACTTCTGCCTACTATATTCAATCCCGATGCAATTTCTGTGTTTCATAGTCAATATGAAGCTCCAAGGGTTACAGTAAACACCCAGTGGTGTGTCGCAATCTAATACTGGCCTCTCAGTAACGGCACATATACAGACTGTTTGAAGCATACCTCCCCCTGGACGTAAGTCGGCCTTCTGCCTACTATATTCAATCCCGATGCAATTTCTGTGTTTCATAGTCAATATGGAGCTCCAAGGGTTACAGTAAACACCCACTGGTGTGTCGCAATCTAATACTGGCCTCTCAGGAAAGGCACGTATACAGACTGTTTGAAGCATTCCCCCCCCTGTACGTAAGTCGGACTTCTGCCTACTATATTCAATCCCGATGCAATTTCTGTGTTTCATAGTCAATATGAAGCTCCAAGGGTTACAGTAAACACCCAGTGGTGTGTCGCAATCTAATACTGGCCTCTCAGTAACGGCACATATACAGACTGTTTGAAGCATTCCTCCCCCTGGACGTAAGTCGGCCTTCTGCCTACTATATTCAATCCCGATGCAATTTCTGTGTTTCATAGTCAATATGGAGCTCCAAGGGTTACAGTAAACACCCAGTGGTGCGTCGCAATCTAATACAGGCCTCTCAGGAAAGGCACGTATACAGACTGTTTGAAGCATTCCCCCCCCTGTACGTAAGTCGGACTTCTGCCTACTATATTCAATCCCGATGCAATTTCTGTGTTTCATAGTCAATATGAAGCTCCAAGGGTTACAGTAAACACCCAGTGGTGTGTCGCAATCTAATACTGGCCTCTCAGTAACGGCACATATACAGACTGTTTGAAGCATACCTCCCCCTGGACGTAAGTCGGCCTTCTGCCTACTATATTCAATCCCGATGCAATTTCTGTCTTTCATAGTCAATATGGAGCTCCAAGGGTTACAGTAAACACCCAGTGGTGCGTCGCAATCTAATACTGGCTCTCAGTAACGGCACATATACAGACTGTTTGAAGCATTCCTCCCCCTGGACGTAAGTCGCCTTTCTGCCTACTGTATTAAATCCCGATGCAATTTCTGTGTTTCATCGTCAATATGAAGCTCCAATGGTTACAGTAAACACCCAGTGGTGTGTCGCAATCTAATACTGGCCTCTCAGTAACGGCACATATACAGACTGTTTGAAGCATTCCTCCCCCTGGACGTAAGTCGGCCTTCTGCCTACTATATTCAATCCCGATGCAATTTCTGTGTTTCATAGTCAATATGAAGCTCCAAGGGTTACAGTAAACACCCAGTGGTGTGTCGCAATCTAATACTGGCCTCTCAGTAACGGCACATATACAGACTGTTTGAAGCATTCCTCCCCCTGGACTTAAGTCGGCCTTCTGCCAACTATATTCAATCCCGATGCAATTTCTGTGTTTCATAGTCAATATGAAGCTCCAAGGGTTACAGTAAACACCCAGTGGTGTGTCGCAATCTAATACTGGCCTCTCAGGAAAGGCACGTATACAGACTGTTTGAAGCATTCCTCCCCCTGTACGTAAGTCGGCCTTCTGAGTACTATATTCAATCCCGATGCATTTTCTGTGTTTCATAGTCAATATGAAGCTCCAAGGGTTACAGTAAACACCCAGTGGTGTGTCGCAATCTAATACTGGCCTCTCAGTAACGGCACATATACAGACTGTTTGAAGCATACCTCCCCCTGGACGTAAGTCGGCCTTCTGCCTACTATATTCAATCCCGATGCAATTTCTGTGTTTCATAGTCAATATGGAGCTCCAAGGGTTACAGTAAACACCCAGTGGTGCGTCGCAATCTAATACTGGCTCTCAGTAACGGCACATATACAGACTGTTTGAAGCAATCCTCCCCCTGGACGTAAGTCGCCTTTCTGCCTACTGTATTAAATCCCGATGCAATTTCTGTGTTTCATCGTCAATATGAAGCTCCAATGGTTACAGTAAACACCCAGTGGTGTGTCGCAATCTAATACTGGCCTCTCAGTAACGGCACATATACAGACTGTTTGAAGCATTCCTCCCCCTGGACGTAAGTCGGCCTTCTGCCTACTATATTCAATCCCGATGCAATTTCTGTGTTTCATAGTCAATATGGAGCTCCAAGGGTTACAGTAAACACCCACTGGTGTGTCGCAATCTAATACTGGCCTCTCAGGAAAGGCACGTATACAGACTGTTTGAAGCATTCCCCCCCCTGTACGTAAGTCGGACTTCTGCCTACTATATTCAATCCCGATGCAATTTCTGTGTTTCATAGTCAATATGAAGCTCCAAGGGTTACAGTAAACACCCAGTGGTGTGTCGCAATCTAATACTGGCCTCTCAGTAACGGCACATAAACAGACTGTTTGAAGCATACCTCCCCCTGGACGTAAGTCGGCCTTCTGCCTACTATATTCAATCCCGATGCAATTTCTGTGTTTCATAGTCAATATGGAGCTCCAAGGGTTACAGTAAACACCCAGTGGTGCGTCGCAATCTAATACTGGCTTCTCAGGAAAGGCAAGTATACAGACTGTTTGAAGCATTCCTCCCCCTGGACGTAAGTCGGCCTTCTACCTACTATATGCAATCCCGATGCAATTTCTGTGTTTCATAGTAATATGAAGCTCCAAGGGATACAGTAAACACCCAGCTGTGCGTCGCAATCTAATACTGGCCTCTCAGTAACGGCACATATAGAGACTGTTGGAAGCATTCCTCCCCCTGGACGTAAGTCGGCCTTCTGCCTACTATAATCAATCCCGATGCAATTTCTGTGTTTCATCGTCAATATGAAGCTCCAAGGGTTACAGTAAACACCCACTGGTGTGTCGCAATCTAATACTGGCCTCTCAGGAAAGGCACGTATACAGACTGTTTGAAGCATTCCTCCCCCTGTACGTAAGTCGGACTTCTGCCTACTATATTCAATCCCGATGCAATTTCTGTGTTTCATAGTCAATATGAAGCTCCAAGGGTTACAGTAAACACCCAGTGGTGTGTCGCAATCTAATACTGGCCTCTCAGTAACGGCACATATACAGACTGTTTGAAGCATTCCTCCCCCTGGACGTAAGTCGGCCTTCTGCCTACTATATTCAATCCCGATGCAATTTCTGTGTTTCATAGTCAATATGGAGCTCCAAGGGTTACAGTAAACACGGAGTGGTGCGTCGCAATCTAATACTGGCCTCTCAGTAACGGCACATATAGAGATTGTTGGAAGCATTCCTCCCCCTGGACGTAAGTCGGCCTTCTGCCTACTATATTCAATCCCGATGCAATTTCTGTGTTTCATCGTCAATATGAAGCTCCAAGGGTTACAGTAAACACCCACTGGTGTGTCGCAATCTAATACTGGCCTCTCAGGAAAAGCACGTATACAGACTGTTTGAAGCATTCCTCCCCCTGTACGTAAGTCGGACTTCTGCCTACTATATTCAATCCCGATGCAATTTCTGTGTTTCATAGTCAATATGAAGCTCCAAGGGTTACAGTAAACACCCAGTGGTGTGTCGCAATCTAATACTGGCCTCTCAGTAACGGCACATATACAGACTGTTTGAAGCATACCTCCCCCTGGACGTAAGTCGGCCTTCTGCCTACTATATTCAATTCCGATGCAATTTCTGTGTTTCATCCTCAATATGAAGCTCCAAGGGTTACAGTAAACTCCCAGTGGTGCGTCGTAGTCTAGTATTGGCCTCTCAGGAAAGGCACGTATACAGACTGTTTGAAGCATTGCTCCCCCTGGACGTAAGTCGGCATTGTGCCTACTATATTCAATCCCGATGCAATTTCTGTGTTTCATCATCAATATGAAGCTCCAAGAGTTACAGTAAACTCCCAGTGGTGCTTCGCAGTCTAATACTGGCCTCTCAGGAAAGGCACGTATACAGACTGTTTGAAGCATTGCTCCCTCTGGACGTAAGACGGCATTGTGCTTACTATATTCAATCCCGATGCAATTTCTGTGTTTCATCGTCAATATGAAGCTCCAAGGGTTACAGTAAACACCCAGTGGTGTGTCGCAATCTAATACTGGCCTCTCAGGAAAGGCACGTATACAGACTGTTTGAAGCATTCCTCCCCCTGTACGTAAGTCGGCCTTCTGAGTAGTATATTCAATCCCGATGCAATTTCTGTGTTTCATAGTCAATATGAAGCTCCAAGGGTTACAGTAAACACCCAAAGGTGTGTCGCAATCTAATACTGGCCTTTCAGTCACGGCACATATACAGACTGTTTGAAGCATACCTCCCCCTGGACGTAAGTCGGCCTTCTGCCTACTATATTCAATCCCGATGCAATTTCTGTGTTTCATAGTCAATATGGAGCTCCAAGGGTTACAGTAAACACCCAGTGGTGCGTCGCAATCTAATACTGGCCTCTCAGGAAAGGCAAGTATACAGATTGTTTGAAGCATTCCTCCCCCTGGTCGTAAGTCGGCCTTCTACCTATTATATGCAATCCCGATGCAATTTCTGTGTTTCATAGTCAATATGAAGCTCCAAGGGATACAGTAAACACCCAGTGGTGGGTCGCAATCTAATACTGGCCTCTCAGTAACGGCACATATACAGACTGTTTGAAGCATTCCTCCAACTGGACGTAAGTCGGCCTTCTGCCTACTATATTCAATCACGATGCAATTTCTGTGTTTCATAGTCAATATGAAGCTCCAAGGGTTACAGTAAACACCCAGTGGTGCGTCGCAATCTAATACTGGCCTCTCAGTAAACGCAAGTATACAGACTGTTTGAAGCATTCCTCCCCCTGGACGTAAGTCGGCCTTCTACCTACTATATTCAATCCCGATGCAATTTCTGTGTTTCATAGTCAATATGAAGCTCCAAGGGATTACAGTAAACACCCAGTGGTGCGTCGCAATCTAATACTGGCCTCTCAGTAACGGCACATATACAGACTGTTTGAAGCATTCCTCCCCCTTGACGTAAGTCGGCCTTCTGTCTACTATATTCAATCCCGATGCAATTTCTGTGTTTCATCGTCAATATGAAGCTCCAAGGGTTACAGTAAACACCCAGTGGTGCGTCGCAATCTAATACTGGCCTCTCAGGAAAGGCACGTATACAGACTGTTTGAAGCATTCCTCCCCCTGTACGTAAGTCGGACTTCTGCCTACTATATTCAATCCCGATGCAATTTCTGTGTTTCATAGACAATATGAAGCTCCAAGGGTTACAGTAAACACCCAGTGGTGTGTCACAATCTAATACTGGCCTCTCAGTAACGGCACATATACAGACTGTTTGAAGCATTCCTCCCCCTGGACGTAAGTCGGCCTTCTGCCTACTATATTCAATCCCGATGCAATTTCTGTGTTTCATAGTCAATATGGAGCTCCAAGGGTTACAGTAAACACCCAGTGGTGCGTCGCAATCTAATACTGGCCTCTCAGGAAAGGCACGTATACTGACTGTTTGAAGCATTGCTCCCCCTGACCGTAAGTCGGCATTGTGCCTCCTATATTCAATCCCGATGAAATTTCTGTGTTTCATCGTCAATATGAAGCTCCAAGGGTTACAATAAAAACACCCAGTGGTGCGTCGCAATCTAATACTGGCCTCTCAGTAACGGCACATAGACAGACTGTTGAAGCATTGCTCCCCCTGGACGTAAGTCGGCCTTCTGCCCGCTATATTCAATCCCGATGCAATTTCTGTGTTTCATAGTCAATATGAAGCTCCAAGGGTTACAGTAAACATCCAGTGGTGCGTCGCAATCTAATACTGGCCTCTGAGGAAAGGCACGTATACAGACTCTTTGAAGCATTCCTCCCCCTGGACGTAAGTCGGCCTTCTGCCTACTATATTCAATCCCGATGCAATTTCTGTGTTCATAGTCAATATGAAGCTCCAAGGTTTACGGTAAACACCCAGTGGTGCGTCGCAATGTAATACTGGCCTCTCAGGAAAGGCAAGTATACAGACTGTTTGAAGCATTGCTCCCGCAGGACGTAAGTCGGCCTTCTGCCTACTATAATCTATCCCGATGCAATTTCTGTGTTTCATAGTCAATATGAAGCTCCAAGGGTTACAGTAAACACCCAGTGGTGTGTCGAAATCTAATACTGGCCTCTCAGTAACGGCACATATACAGACTGTTTGAAGCATTCCTCCCCCTGGACGTAAGTCGCCCTTCTGCCTACTATATTAAATCCCGATGCAATTTCTGTGTTACATAGTCAATATGAAGCTCCAAGGGCTACAGTAAACACCCAGTGGTGTGTCACAATCTAATACTGGCCTCTCAGGAAAGGCACGTATACAGACTGTTTGAGGCATTCCTCCCCCTGTACGTAAGTCGGTCTTCTGAGTACTATATTCAATCCCGATGCAATTTCTGTGTTTCATAGTCAGTATGAAACTCCAAGGGTTACAGTAAACTCCCAGTGGTGTGTCGCAATCTAATACTGGCCTCTCAGTAACGGCACATATACAGACTGTTTGAAGCATTCCTCCCCCTGGACGTAAGTCGGCTTTCTGCCTACTATATTCAATCCCGATGCAATTTCTGTGTTTCATAGTCAATATGGAGCTCCAAGGGTTACAGTAAACACCCAGTGGTGCGTCGCAATCTAATACTGGCCTCTCAGGAAATGCAGGAATACAGACTGTTTGAAGCATTGCTCCCCCTGGACAGAAGTCGGCATTGTGCCTACTATATTCAATCCCGATGCAATTTCTGTGTTTCATCGTCAATATGAAGCTCCAGGGTTACAATAAAAACACCCAGTGGTGCGTCGCAATCTAATACTGGCCTCTCAGTAACGGCACATATACAGACTGTTGAAGCATTACTCCCCCTGGACGTAAGTCGGCCTTCTGCCCACTATATTCAATCCCGATGCAATTTCTGTGTTTCATAGTCAAAATGAAGCTCCAAGGGTTTCAGTAAACACCCAGTGGTGCGTCGCAATCTAATACTGGCCTCTCAGTAACGGCACATATACAGACTGTTTGAAGCATTCCTCCCCCTGGACGTAAGTCGGCCTTCTGGCTACTATATTCAATTCCGATGCAATTTCTGTGTTTCATCCTCAATATGAAGCTCCAAGGGTTACAGTAAACTCCCAGTGGTGCGTCGTAGTCTAATATTGGCCTCTCAGGAAAGGCACGTATACAGACTGTTTGAAGCATTGCTCCCCCTGGACGTAAGTCGGCATTGTGCCTACTATATTCAATCCCGATGCAATTTCTGTGTTTCATCATCAATATGAAGCTCCAAGAGTTACAGTAAACTCCCAGTGGTGCTTCGCAGTCTAATACTGGCCTCTCAGGAAAGGCACGTATACAGACTGTTTGAAGCATTGCTCCCCCTGGACGTAAGTCGGCATTGTGCCTACTATATTCAATCCCGATGCAATTTCTGTGTTTCATCGTCAATATGAAGCTCCAAGGGTTACAGTAAACACCCAGTGGTGTGTCGCAATCTAATACTGGCCACTCAGGAAAGGCACGTATACAGACTGTTTGAAGCATTCCTCCCCCTGTACGTAAGTCGGCCTTCTGAGTACTATATTCAATCCCGATGCAATTTCTGTGTTTCATAGTCAATATGAAGCTCCAAGGGATACAGTAAACACCCAGTGGTGCGTCGCAATCTAATACTGGCCTCTCAGTAACGGCACATATAGAGACTGTTGGAAGCATTCCTCCCCCTGGACGTAAGTCGGCCTTCTGCCTACTATATTCAATCCCGATGCAATTTCTGTGTTTCATCGTCAATATGAAGCTCCAAGGGTTACAGTAAACACCCACTGGTGTGTCGCAATCTAATACTGGCCTCTCAGGAAAGGCACGTATACAGACTGTTTGAAGCATTCCTCCCCCTGTACGTAAGTCGGACTTCTGCCTACTATATTCAATCCCGATGCAATTTCTGTGTTTCATAGTCAATATGAAGCTCCAAGGGTTACAGTAAACACCCAGTGGTGTGTCGCAATCTAATACTGGCCTCTCAGTAACGGCACATATACAGACTGTTTGAAGCATACCTCCCCCTGGACGTAAGTCGGCCTTCTGCCTACTATATTCAATCCCGATGCAATTTCTGTGTTTCATAGTCAATATGGAGCTCCAAGGGTTACAGTAAACACCCAGTGGTGCGTCGCAATCTAATACTGGCCTCTCAGGAAAGGCAAGTATACAGACTGTTTGAAGCATTCCTCCCCCTGGACGTAAGTCGGCCTTCTACCTACTATATGCAATCCCGATGCAATTTCTGTGTTTCATAGTCAATATGAAGCTCCAAGGGATACAGTAAACACCCAGTGGTGCGTCGCAATCTAATACTGGCCTCTCAGTAACGGCACATATACAGACTGTTTGAAGCAATCTTCCCCCTTTACGTAAGTCGGCCTTCTGCCTACTATATTCAATCAAGATGCAATTTCTGTGTTTCATAGTCAATATGAAGCTCCAACGGTTACAGTAAACACCCAGTGGTGCGTCGCAATCTAATACTGGCCTCTCAGTAAACGCAAGTATACAGACTGTTTGAAGCATTCCTCCCCCTGAACGTAAGTCGGCCTTCTACCTACTATATTCAATCCCGATGCAATTTCTGTGTTTCATAGTCAATATGAAGCTCCAAGGGATTACGGTAAACACCCAGTGGTGCGTCGCAATCGAATACTGGCCTCTCAGTAACGGCACATATACAGACTGTTTGAAGCATTCCTCCCCCTTGACGTAAGTCTGCCTTCTGCCTACTATATTCAATCCCGATGCAATTTCTGTGTTTCATCGTCAATATGAAGCTCCAAGGGTTACAGTAAACACCCAGTGGTGCGTCGCAATCTAATACTGGCCTCTCAGGAAAGGCACGTATACAGACTGTTTGAAGCATTCCTCCCCCTGTACGTAAGTCGGACTTCTGCCTACTATATTCAATCCCGATGCAATTTCTGTGTTTCATAGACAATATGAAGCTCCAAGGGTTACAGTAAACACCCAGTGGTGTGTCACAATCTAATACTGGCATCTCAGTAACGGCACATATACAGACTGTTTGAAGCATTCCTCCCCCTGGACGTAAGTCGGCCTTCTGCCTACTATATTCAATCCCGATGCAATTTCTGTGTTTCATAGTCAATATGGAGCTCCAAGGGTTACAGTAAACACCCAGTGGTGCGTCGCAATCTAATACTGGCCTCTCAGGAAAGGCACGTATACAGACTGTTTGAAGCATTGCTCCCCCTGGACGTAAGTCGGCATTGTGCCTCCTATATTCAATCCCGATGAAATTTCTATGTTTCATCGTCAATATGAAGCTCCAAGGGTTACAATAAAAACACACAGTGGTGCGTCGCAATCTAATACTGGCCTCTCAGTAACGGCACATATACAGACTGTTGAAGCATTGCTGCCCCTGGACGTAAGTCGGCATTCTGCCCCCTATATTCAATCCCGATGCAATTTCTGTGTTTCATAGTCAATATGAAGCTCCAAGGGTTACAGTAAACATCCAGTGGTGCGTCGCAATCTAATACTGGCCTCTGAGGAAAGGCACGTATACAGACTCTTTGAAGCATTCCTCCCCCTGGACGTAAGTCGGCCTTCTGCCTACTATATTCAATCCCGATGCAATTTCTGTGTTTCATAGTCAATATGAAGCTCCAAGGGTTACGGTAAACACCCAGTGGTGCGTCGCAATCTAATACTGGCCTCTCAGGAAAGGCAAGTATACAGACTGTTTGAAGCATTCCTCCCGCAGGACGTAAGTCGGCCTTCTGCCTACTATATTCTATCCCGATGCAATTTCTGTGTTTCATAGTCAATATGAAGCTCCAAGGGTTACAGTAAACACCCAGTGGTGCGTCGCAATCTAATACTGGCCTCTCAGTAAACGCAAGTATACAGACTGTTTGAAGCATTCCTCCCCCTGGACGTAAGTCGGCCTTCTACCTACTATATTCAATCCCGATGCAATTTCTGTGTTTCATAGTCAATATGAAGCTCCAAGGGATTACAGTAAACACCCAGTGGTGCGTCGCAATCTAATACTGGCCTCTCAGTAACGGCACATATACAGACTGTTTGAAGCATTCCTCCCCCTTGACGTAAGTCGGCCTTCTGTCTACTATATTCAATCCCGATGCAATTTCTGTGTTTCATCGTCAATATGAAGCTCCAAGGGTTACAGTAAACACCCAGTGGTGCGTCGCAATCTAATACTGGCCTCTCAGGAAAGGCACGTATACAGACTGTTTGAAGCATTCCTCCCCCTGGACGTAAGTCGGCCTTCTGCCTACTATATTCAATCCCGATGCAATTTCTGTGTTTCATAGTCAATATGGAGCTCCAAGGGTTACAGTAAACACCCAGTGGTGCGTCGCAATCAAATACTGGCCTCTCAGGAAATGCAGGTATACAGACTGTTTGAAGCATTGCTCCCCCTGGTCAGAAGTCGGCATTGTGCCTCCTTTATTCAATCCCGATGCAATTTCTGTGTTTCATCGTCAATATGAAGCTCCAAGGGTTACAATAAAAACACCCAGTGGTGCGTCGCAATCTAATACTGGCCTCTCAGTAACGGCACATATACAGACTGTTGAAGCATTGCTCCCCCTGGACGAAAGTCGGCCTTCTGCCCACTATATTCAATCCCGATGCAATTTCTGTGTTTCATAGTCAAAATGAAGCTCCAAGGGTTTCAGTAAACACCCAGTGGTGCGTCGCAATCTAATACTGGCCTCTCAGTAACGGCACATATACAGACTGTTTGAAGCATTCCTCCCCCTGGACGTAAGTCGGCCTTCTGGCTACTATATTCAATTCCGATGCAATTTCTGTGTTTCATCCTCAATATGAGGCTCCAAGGGTTACAGTAAACTCCCAGTGGTGCGTCGTAGTCTAATATTGGCCTCTCAGGAAAGGCACGTATAGAGACTGTTTGAAGCATTGCTCCCCCTGGACGTAAGTCGGCATTGTGCCTACTATATTCAATCCCGATGCAATTTCTATGTTTCATCATCAATATGAAGCTCCAAGAGTTACAGTAAACTCCCAGTGGTGCTTCACAGGCTAATACTGGCCTCTCAGGAAAGGCACGTATACAGACTGTTTGAAGCATTGCTCCCCCTGGACGTAAGTCGGCATTGTGCCTACTATATTCAATCCCGATGCAATTTCTGTGTTTCATCGTCAATATGAAGCTCCAAGAGTTACAGTAAACACCCGGTATTGTGTCGCAATCTAATACTGGCCTCTCAGGAAAGGCACGTATACAGACTGTTTGAAGCATTCCTCCCCCTGTACGTAAGTCGGCCTTCTGAGTACTATATTCAATCCCGATGCAATTTCTGTGTTTCATAGTCAATATGAAGCTCCAAGGGATACAGTAAACACCCAGTGGTGCGTCGCAATCTAATACTGGCCTCTCAGTAACGGCACATATACAGATTGTTGGAAGCATTCCTCCGCCTGGACGTAAGTCGGCCTTCTGCCTACTATATTCAATCCCGATGCAATTTCTGTGTTTCATCGTCAATATGAAGCTCCAAGGGTTACAGTAAACACCCACTGGTGTGTCGCAATCTAATACTGGCCTCTCAGGAAAGGCACGTATACAGACTGTTTGAAGCATTCCTCCCCCTGTACGTATGTCGGACTTCTGCCTACTATATTCAATCACGATGCAATTTCTGTGTTTCATAGTCAATACGAAGCTCCAAGGGTTACAGTAAACACCCACTGGTGTGTCCCAATCTAATACTGGCCTCTCAGTAACGGCACATATACAGACTGTTTGAAGCATTCCTCCCCCTGGAGTTAAGTTGGCCTTCTGCCTACTATATTCAATCCCGATGCAATTTCTGTGTTTCATAGTCAATATGGAGCTCCAAGGGTTACAGTAAACACCCAGTGGTGCGTCGCAATCTAATACTGGCCTCTCAGGAAAGGCACGTATACAGACTGTTTGAAGCATTGCTCCCCCTGGACGTAAGTCGGCATTGTGCCTCCTATATTCAATCCCGATGAAATTTCTGTGTTTCATCGTCAATATGAAGCTCCAAGGGTTACAATAAAAACACCCAGTGGTGCGTCGCAATCTAATACTGGCCTCTCAGTAACGGCACATATACAGACTGTTGAAGCATTGCTCCCCCTGGACGTAAGTCGGCCTTCTGCCCACTATATTCAATCGCGATGCAATTTTTGTGTTTCATAGTCAAAATGAAGCTCCAAGGGTTTCAGTAAACACCCAGTGGTGCGTCGCAATCTAATACTGGCCTCTCAGTAACGGCACATATACAGACTGTTTGAAGCATTCCTCCCCCTCTACGTAAGTCGGCCTTCTGGCTACTATATTCAATTCCGATGCAATTTCTGTGTTTCATCCTCAATATGAAGCTCCAAGGGTTACAGTAAACTCCCAGTGGTGCGTCGTAGTCTAATATTGGCCTCTCAGGAAAGGCACGTATACAGACTGTTTGAAGCATTGCTCCCCCTGGACGTAAGTCGGCATTGTGCCTACTATATTCAATCCCGATGCAATTTCTGTGTTTCATCATCAATATGAAGCTCCAAGAGTTACAGTAAACTCCCAGTGGTGCTTCGCAGTCTAATACTGGCCTCTCAGGAAAGGCACGTATACAGACTGTTTGAAGCATTGCTCCCCCTGGACGTAAGTCGGCATTGTGCCTACTATATTCAATCCCGATGCAATTTCTGTGTTTCATCGTCAATATGATGCTCCAAGGGTTACAGTAAACACCCAGTGGTGTGTCGCAATCTAATACTGGCCTCTCAGGAAAGGCACGTATACAGACTGTTTGAAGCATTCCTCCCCCTGTACGTAAGTCGGCCTTCTGAGTACTATATTCAGTCCCGATGCAATTTCTGTGTTTCATAGTCAATATGAAGCTCCAAGGGTTACAGTAAACACCCAGTGGTGTGTCGCAATCTAATACTGGCCTCTCAGTAACGGCACATATACAGACTGTTTGAAGCATACCTCCCCCTGGACGTAAGTCGGCCTTCTGCCTACTATATTCAATCCCGATGCAATTTCTGTGTTTCATAGTCAATATGGAGCTCCAAGGGTTACAGTAAACACCCAGTGGTGCGTCGCAATCTAATACTGGCTCTCAGTAACGGCACATATACAGACTGTTTGAAGCATTCCTCCCCCTGGACGTAAGTCGCCTTTCTGCCTACTGTATTAAATCCCGATGCAATTTCTGTGTTTCATCGTCAATATGAAGCTCCAATGGTTACAGTAAACACCCAGTGGTGTGTCGCAATCTAATACTGGCCTCTCAGTAACGGCACATATACAGACTGTTTAAAGCATTCCTCCCCCTGGACGTAAGTCGGCCTTCTGCCTACTATATTCAATCCCGATGCAATTTCTGTGTTTCATAGTCAATATGGAGCTCCAAGGGTTACAGTAAACACCCACTGGTGTGTCGCAATCTAATACTGGCCTCTCAGGAAAGGCACGTATACAGACTGTTTGAAGCATTCCCCCCCCTGTACGTAAGTCGGACTTCTGCCTACTATATTCAATCCCGATGCAATTTCTGTGTTTCATAGTCAATATGAAGCTCCAAGGGTTACAGTAAACACCCAGTGGTGTGTCGCAATCTAATACTGGCCTCTCAGTAACGGCACATATACAGACTGTTTGAAGCATTCCTCCCCCTGGACGTAAGTCGGCCTTCTGCCTACTATATTCAATCCCGATGCAATTTCTGTGTTTCATAGTCAATATGGAGCTCCAAGGGTTACAGTAAACACCCAGTGGTGCGTCGCAATCTAATACTGGCCTCTCAGGAAAGGCACGTATACAGACTGTTTGAAGCATTCCTCCCCCTGTACGTAAGTCGGCCTTCTGAGTACTATATTCAATCCCGATGCAATTTCTGTGTTTCATAGTCAATATGAAGCTCCAAGGGTTACAGTAAACACCCAGTGGTGTGTCGCAATCTAATACTGGCCTCTCAGTAACGGCACATATACAGACTGTTTGAAGCATACCTCCCCCTGGACGTAAGTCGGCCTTCTGCCTACTATATTCAATCCCGATGCAATTTCTGTGTTTCATAGTCAATATGGAGCTCCAAGGGTTACAGTAAACACCCAGTGGTGCGTCGCAATCTAATACTGGCTCTCAGTAACGGCACATATACAGACTGTTTGAAGCATTCCTCCCCCTGGACGTAAGTCGCCTTTCTGCCTACTGTATTAAATCCCGATGCAATTTCTGTGTTTCATCGTCAATATGAAGCTCCAATGGTTACAGTAAACACCCAGTGGTGTGTCGCAATCTAATACTGGCCTCTCAGTAACGGCACATATACAGACTGTTTGAAGCATTCCTCCCCCTGGACGTAAGTCGGCCTTCTGCCTACTATATTCAATCCCGATGCAATTTCTGTGTTTCATAGTCAATATGGAGCTCCAAGGGTTACAGTAAACACCCACTGGTGTGTCGCAATCTAATACTGGCCTCTCAGGAAAGGCACGTATACAGACTGTTTGAAGCATTCCCCCCCCTGTACGTAAGTCGGACTTCTGCCTACTATATTCAATCCCGATGCAATTTCTGTGTTTCATAGTCAATATGAAGCTCCAAGGGTTACAGTAAACACCCAGTGGTGTGTCGCAATCTAATACTGGCCTCTCAGTAACGGCACATATACAGACTGTTTGAAGCATACCTCCCCCTGGACGTAAGTCGGCCTTCTGCCTACTATATTCAATCCCGATGCAATTTCTGTGTTTCATAGTCAATATGGAGCTCCAAGGGTTACAGTAAACACCCAGTGGTGCGTCGCAATCTAATACTGGCTCTCAGTAACGGCACATATACAGACTGTTTGAAGCATTCCTCCCCCTGGTCGTAAGACGCCTTTCTGCCTACTGTATTAAATCCCGATGCAATTTCTGTGTTTCATCGTCAATATGAAGCTCCAATAGTTACAGTAAACACCCAGTGGTGTGTCGCAATCTAATACTGGCCTCTCAGTAACGGCACATATACAGACTGTTTGAAGCATTCCTCCCCCTGGACGTAAGTCGGCCTTCTGCCTACTATATTCAATCCCGATGCAATTTCTGTGTTTCATAGTCAATATGGAGCTCCAAGGGTTACAGTAAACACCCACTGGTGTGTCGCAATCTAATACTGGCCTCTCAGGAAAGGCACGTATACAGACTGTTTCAAGCATTGACCCCCCTGTACGTAAGTCGGACTTCTGCCTACTATATTCAATCCCGATGCAATTTCTGTGTTTCATAGTCAATATGAAGCTCCAAGGGTTACAGTAAACACCCAGTGGTGTGTCGCAATCTAATACTGGCCTCTCAGTAACGGCACATATACAGACTGTTTGAAGCATTCCTCCCCCTGGACGTAAGTCGGCCTTCTGCCTACTATATTCAATCCCGATGCAATTTCTGTGTTTCATAGTCAATATGGAGCTACAAGGGTTACAGTAAACACCCAGTGGTGCGTCGCAATCTAATACTGGCCTCTCAGGAAAGGCACGTATACAGACTGTTTGAAGCATTGCTCCCCTTGGACGTAAGTCGGCATTGTGCCTCCTATATTCAATACCGATGAAATTTCTATGTTTCATCGTCAATATGAGGCTCCAAGGGTTATAATAAAAACACCCAGTGGTGCGTCGCAATCTAACACTGGCCTCTCAGTAACGGCACATATACAGACTGTTGAAGCATTGCTCCCCCTGGACGTAAGTCGGCCTTCTGCCTACTATATTCAATCCCGATGCAATTTCTGTGTTTCATAGTCAATATGGAGCTCCAAGGGTTACAGTAAACACCCAGTGGTGCGTCGCAATCTAATACTGGCTCTCAGTAACGGCACATATACAGACTGTTTGAAGCATTCCTCCCCCTGGACGTAAGTCGCCTTTCTGCTTACTGTATTAAATCCCGATGCAATTTCTGTGTTTCATCGTCAATATGAAGCTCCAATGGTTACAGTAAACACCCAGTGGTGTGTCGCAATCTAATACTGGCCTCTCAGTAACGGCACATATACAGACTGTTTGAAGCATTCCTCCCCCTGGACGTAAGTCGGCCTTCTGCCTACTATATTCAATCCCGATGCAATTTCTGTGTTACATAGTCAATATGGAACTCCAAGGGTTACAGTAAACACCCACTGGTGTGTCGCAATCTAATACTGGCCTCTCAGGAAAGGCACGTATACAGACTGTTTGAAGCATTGCTCCCCTTGGACGTAAGTCGGCATTGTGCCTCCTATATTCAATACCGATGAAATTTCTATGTTTCATCGTCAATATGAGGCTCCAAGGGTTATAATAAAAACACCCAGTGGTGCGTCGCAATCTAATACTGGCCTCTCAGTAACGGCACATATACAGACTGTTGAAGCATTGCTCCCCCTGGACGTAAGTCGGCCTTCTGCCTGCTATATTATATCCCGATGATATTTCTGTGTTTCATAGTCAATATGAAGCTATAAGGGTTACAGTAAACACCCAGTGGTGCGTCGCAATCTAATACTGGCTCTCAGTAACGGCACATATACAGACTGTTTGAAGCATTCCTCCCCCTGGACGTAAGTCGCCTCTCTGCCTACTGTATTAAATCCCGATGCAATATCTGTGTTTCATCGTCAATATGAAGCACCAAGGGTTACAGTAAACACCCAGTGGTGTGTCGCAATCTAATACTGGCCTCTCAGTAACGGCACATATACAGACTGCTTGAAGCATTCCTCCCCTTGGACGTAAGTCGGCCTTCTGCCTACTATATTCAATCCCGATGCAATTTCTGTGTTTCATAGTCAATATGGAGCTCCAAGGGTTACAGTAAACACCCAGTGGTGCGTCGCAATCTAATACTGGCCTCTCAGGAAAGGCAAGTATACAGACTGTTTGATGCATTGCTCCCCCTGGACGTAAGTCCGCCTTCTGCCTACTATATTCAATCCCGATGCAATTTCTGTGTTTCATCGTCAATATGAAGCTCCAAGGGTTACAATAAAAACACCCAGTGGTGCGTCGCAATCTAATAGTGGCCTCTCAGTAACGGCACATATACAGACTGTTGAAGCGTTGCTCCCCCTGGACGTAAGTCGGCCTACTGCCTACTATATTCAATCCCGATGCAATATCTGTGTTTCATAGTCAATATGAAGCTCCTAGGGTTACAGTAAACACCCAGTGGTGCGTCGCAATCTAATACTGGCCTCTCAGTAACGGCACATATACAGACTGTTTGAAGCATTCCTCCCCCTGGACGTAAGTCGGCCTTCTGTCTACTATATTCAATCCCATTGCAATTTTTGTGTTTCATAGTCAATATGAAGCTCCAAGGGATACAGTAAACACCCAGTGGTGCGTCGCAATCTAATACTGGCCTCTCAGTAACGGCACATATACAGACTGTTGGAAGCATTCCTCCCCCTGGACGTAAGTCGGCCTTCTGCCTACTATATTCAATCCCGATGCAATTTCTGTGTTTCATCGTCAATATGAAGCTCCAAGGGTTACAGTAAACACCCACTGGTGTGTCGCAATCTAATACTGGCCTCTCAGGAAAGGCACGTATACAGACTGTTTGAAGCATTCCTCCCCCTGTACGTAAGTCGGACTTCTACCTACTATATTCAATCCCGGTGCAATTTCTGTGTTTCATAGTCAATATGAAGCTCCAAGGGTTACAATAAAAACACCCAGTGGTGCGTCGCAATCTAATACTGGCCTCTCAGTAACGGCACATATACAGACTGTTGAAGCATTGCTCCCCCTGGACGTAAGTCGGCCTTCTGCCCGCTATATTATATCCCGATGCAATTTCTGTGTTTCATAGTCAATATGAAGCTCCAAGGGTTACAGTAAACACCCAGTGGTGCGTCGCAATCTAATACTGGCCTCTCAGTAACGGCACATATACAGACTGTTTAAAGCATTCCTCCCCCTGGACGTAAGTCGCCTTTCTGCCTACTGTATTAAATCCCGATGCAATTTCTGTGTTTCATCGTCAATATGAAGCTCCAATGGTTACAGTAAACACCCAGTGGTGTGTCGCAATCTAATACTGGCCTCTCAGTAACGGCACATATACAGACTGTTTGAAGCATTCCTCCCCCTGGACGTAAGTCGGCCTTCTGCCTACTATATTCAATCCCGATGCAATTTCTGTGTTTCATAGTCAATATGGAGCTCCAAGGGTTACAGTAAACACCCACTGGTGTGTCGCAATCTAATACTGGCCTCTCAGGAAAGGCACGTATACAGACTGTTTCAAGCATTGACCCCCCTGTACGTAAGTCGGACTTCTGCCTACTATATTCAATCCCGATGCAATTTCTGTGTTTCATAGTCAATATGAAGCTCCAAGGGTTACAGTAAACACCCAGTGGTGTGTCGCAATCTAATACTGGCCTCTCAGTAACGGCACATATACAGACTGTTTGAAGCATACCTCCCCCTGGACGTAAGTCGGCCTTCTGCCTACTATATTCAATCCCGATGTAATTTCTGTGTTTCATAGTCAATATGGAGCTCCAAGGGTTACAGTAAACACCCAGTGGTGCGTCGCAATCTAATACTGGCTCTCAGTAACGGCACATATACAGACTGTTTGAAGCATTCCTCCCCCTGGTCGTAAGACGCCTTTCTGCCTACTGTATTAAATCCCGATGCAATTTCTGTGTTTCATCGTCAATATGAAGCTCCAATAGTTACAGTAAACACCCAGTGGTGTGTCGCAATCTAATACTGGCCTCTCAGTAACGGCACATATACAGACTGTTTGAAGCATTCCTCCCCCTGGACGTAAGTCGGCCTTCTGCCTACTATATTCAATCCCGATGCAATTTCTGTGTTTCATAGTCAATATGGAGCTCCAAGGGTTACAGTAAACACCCACTGGTGTGTCGCAATCTAATACTGGCCTCTCAGGAAAGGCACGTATACAGACTGTTTCAAGCATTGACCCCCCTGTACGTAAGTCGGACTTCTGCCTACTATATTCAATCCCGATGCAATTTCTGTGTTTCATAGTCAATATGAAGCTCCAAGGGTTACAGTAAACACCCAGTGGTGTGTCGCAATCTAATACTGGCCTCTCAGTAACGGCACATATACAGACTGTTTGAAGCATTCCTCCCCCTGGACGTAAGTCGGCCTTCTGCCTACTATATTCAATCCCGATGCAATTTCTGTGTTTCATAGTCAATATGGAGCTACAAGGGTTACAGTAAACACCCAGTGGTGCGTCGCAATCTAATACTGGCCTCTCAGGAAAGGCACGTATACAGACTGTTTGAAGCATTGCTCCCCTTGGACGTAAGTCGGCATTGTGCCTCCTATATTCAATACCGATGAAATTTCTATGTTTCATCGTCAATATGAGGCTCCAAGGGTTATAATAAAAACACCCAGTGGTGCGTCGCAATCTAACACTGGCCTCTCAGTAACGGCACATATACAGACTGTTGAAGCATTGCTCCCCCTGGACGTAAGTCGGCCTTCTGCCTACTATATTCAATCCCGATGCAATTTCTGTGTTTCATAGTCAATATGGAGCTCCAAGGGTTACAGTAAACACCCAGTGGTGCGTCGCAATCTAATACTGGCTCTCAGTAACGGCACATATACAGACTGTTTGAAGCATTCCTCCCCCTGGACGTAAGTCGCCTTTCTGCTTACTGTATTAAATCCCGATGCAATTTCTGTGTTTCATCGTCAATATGAAGCTCCAATGGTTACAGTAAACACCCAGTGGTGTGTCGCAATCTAATACTGGCCTCTCAGTAACGGCACATATACAGACTGTTTGAAGCATTCCTCCCCCTGGACGTAAGTCGGCCTTCTGCCTACTATATTCAATCCCGATGCAATTTCTGTGTTACATAGTCAATATGGAGCTCCAAGGGTTACAGTAAACACCCACTGGTGTGTCGCAATCTAATACTGGCCTCTCAGGAAAGGCACGTATACAGACTGTTTGAAGCATTGCTCCCCTTGGACGTAAGTCGGCATTGTGCCTCCTATATTCAATACCGATGAAATTTCTATGTTTCATCGTCAATATGAGGCTCCAAGGGTTATAATAAAAACACCCAGTGGTGCGTCGCAATCTAATACTGGCCTCTCAGTAACGGCACATATACAGACTGTTGAAGCATTGCTCCCCCTGGACGTAAGTCGGCCTTCTGCCTGCTATATTATATCCCGATGATATTTCTGTGTTTCATAGTCAATATGAAGCTATAAGGGTTACAGTAAACACCCAGTGGTGCGTCGCAATCTAATACTGGCTCTCAGTAACGGCACATATACAGACTGTTTGAAGCATTCCTCCCCCTGGACGTAAGTCGCCTCTCTGCCTACTGTATTAAATCCCGATGCAATTTCTGTGTTTCATCGTCAATATGAAGCACCAAGGGTTACAGTAAACACCCAGTGGTGTGTCGCAATCTAATACTGGCCTCTCAGTAACGGCACATATACAGACTGCTTGAAGCATTCCTCCCCTTGGACGTAAGTCGGCCTTCTGCCTACTATATTCAATCCCGATGCAATTTCTGTGTTTCATAGTCAATATGGAGCTCCAAGGGTTACAGTAAACACCCAGTGGTGCGTCGCAATCTAATACTGGCCTCTCAGGAAAGGCAAGTATACAGACTGTTTGATGCATTGCTCCCCCTGGACGTAAGTCCGCCTTCTGCCTACTATATTCAATCCCGATGCAATTTCTGTGTTTCATCGTCAATATGAAGCTCCAAGGGTTACAATAAAAACACCCAGTGGTGCGTCGCAATCTAATAGTGGCCTCTCAGTAACGGCACATATACAGACTGTTGAAGCGTTGCTCCCCCTGGACGTAAGTCGGCCTACTGCCTACTATATTCAATCCCGATGCAATATCTGTGTTTCATAGTCAATATGAAGCTCCTAGGGTTACAGTAAACACCCAGTGGTGCGTCGCAATCTAATACTGGCCTCTCAGTAACGGCACATATACAGACTGTTTGAAGCATTCCTCCCCCTGGACGTAAGTCGGCCTTCTGTCTACTATATTCAATCCCATTGCAATTTTTGTGTTTCATAGTCAATATGAAGCTCCAAGGGATACAGTAAACACCCAGTGGTGCGTCGCAATCTAATACTGGCCTCTCAGTAACGGCACATATACAGACTGTTGGAAGCATTCCTCCCCCTGGACGTAAGTCGGCCTTCTGCCTACTATATTCAATCCCGATGCAATTTCTGTGTTTCATCGTCAATATGAAGCTCCAAGGGTTACAGTAAACACCCACTGGTGTGTCGCAATCTAATACTGGCCTCTCAGGAAAGGCACGTATACAGACTGTTTGAAGCATTCCTCCCCCTGTACGTAAGTCGGACTTCTACCTACTATATTCAATCCCGGTGCAATTTCTGTGTTTCATAGTCAATATGAAGCTCCAAGGGTTACAATAAAAACACCCAGTGGTGCGTCGCAATCTAATACTGGCCTCTCAGTAACGGCACATATACAGACTGTTGAAGCATTGCTCCCCCTGGACGTAAGTCGGCCTTCTGCCCGCTATATTATATCCCGATGCAATTTCTGTGTTTCATAGTCAATATGAAGCTCCAAGGGTTACAGTAAACACCCAGTGGTGCGTCGCAATCTAATACTGGCCTCTCAGTAACGGCACATATACAGACTGTTTAAAGCATTCCTCCCCCTGGACGTAAGTCGCCCTTCTGCCTACTGTATTAAATCCCGATGCAATTTCTGTGTTTCATCGTCAATATGAAGCTTCAAGGGTTACAGTAAACACCCAGTGGTGTGTCGCAATCTAATACTGGCCTCTCAGGAAAGGCACGTATACAGACTGTTTGAAGCATTCCTCCCCCTGTACGTAAGTCGGAATTCTGAGTACTATATTCAATCCCAATGCAATTTCTGTGTTTCATAGTCAATATGAAGCTCCAAGGGTTACAGTAAACACCCAGTGGTGTGTCGCAATCTAATACTGGCCTCTCAGTAACGGCACATATACAGACTGTTTGAAGCATTCCTCCCCCTGGACGTAAGTCGGCCTTCTGCCTACTATGTTCAATCCCGATGCAATTTCTGTGTTTCATAGTCAATATGGAGCTCCAAGGGTTACAATAAAAACACCCAGTGGTGCGTCGCAATCTAATACTGGTCTCTCAGGAAAGGCAAGTATACAGACTGTTTGATGCATTGCTCCCCCTGGACGTAAGTCCGCCTTCTGCCTACTATATTCAATCCCGATGCAATTTCTGTGTTTCATCGTCAATATGAAGCTCCAAGGGTTACAATAAAAACACCCAGTGGTGCGTTGCAATCTAATAGTGGCCTCTCAGTAACGGCACAAATACAGACCGTTTGAAGCATTCCTCCCCCTGGACGTAAGTCGCCCTTCTGCCTACTGTATTAAATCCCGATGCAATTTCTGTGTTTCATCGTCAATATGAAGCTTCAAGGGTTACAGTAAACACCCAGTGGTGTGTCGCAATCTAATACTGGCCTCTCAGGAAAGGCACGTATACAGACTGTTTGAAGCATTCCTCCCCCTGTACGTAAGTCGGCCTTCTGAGTACTATATTCAATCCCAATGCAATTTCTGTGTTTCATAGTCAATATGAAGCTCCAAGCGTTACAGTAAACACCCAGTGGTGTGTCGCAATCTAATACTGGCCTCTCAGTAACGGCACATATACAGACTGTTTGAAGCATTCCTCCCCCTGGACGTAAGTCGGCCTTCTGCCTACTATGTACAATCACGATGCAATTTCTGTGTTTCATAGTCAATATGGAGCTCCAAGGGTTACAGTAAACACCCAGTGGTGCGTCGCAATCTAATACTGGCCTCTCAGGAAAGGCAAGTATACAGACTGTTTGATGCATTGCTCCCCCTGGACGTAAGTCCGCCTTCTGCTTACTATATTCAATCCCGATGCAATTTCTGTGTTTCATCGTCAATATGAAGCTCCAAGGGTTACAATAAAAACACCCAGTGGTCCGTCGCAATCTAATAGTGGCCTCTCAGTAACGGCACATATACAGACTGTTGAAGCGTTGCTCCCCCTGGACGTAAGTCGGCCTTCTGCCCACTATATTCAATCCCGATGTATTTTCTGTGTTTCATAGTCAATATGAAGCTCCAAGGGTTACAGTAAACACCCAGTGGGGCGTCGCAATCTAATACTGGCCTCTCAGTAACGGCACATATACAGACTGTTTGAAGCATTCCTCCCCCTGGACGTAAGTCGGCCTTCTGCCTACTATATTCAATGCCGATGCAATTTCTGTGTTTCATAGTCAATATGAAGCTGCAAGGGTTACAGTAAACACCCAGTGGTGCGTCGCAATCTAATACTGGCCTCTCTGGAAACGCAAGTATACAGACTGTTTGAAGCATTCCTCCCCCTGGACGTACGTCGGCCTTCTACCTACTATATTCAATCCCGATGAAATTTCTGTGTTTCATAGTCAATATGAAGCTCTAAGGGTTACAGTAAACACCTAGTGGTGCGTCGCAATCTAATACTGGCCTCTCAGTAACGGCACATATACAGACTGTTTGAAGCACTCCTCCCCCTGGACGTAAGTCGGCCTTCTGTCTACTATATTCAATCCCGATGCAATTACTGTGTTTCATCGTCGATATGAAGCTCCAAGGGTTACAGTAAACACCCAGTGGTGTGTCGCAATCTAATACTGGCCTCTCGGGAAAGGCACGTATACAGACTGTTTGAAGCATTCCTCCCCCTGTACGTAAGTCGGACTTCTGCCTACTATATACAATCCCGATGCAATTTCTGTGTTTCATAGACAATATGAAGCTCCAAGGGTTACAGTAAACACCCAGTGGTGTGTCGCAATCTAATACTGGCCTCTCAGTAACGGCACATATACAGACTGTTTGAAGCATTCCTCCCCCTGGACGTAAGTCGGCCTTCTGCTTACTATATTCAATCCCGATGCAATTTCTGTGTTTCATAGTCAATATGAAGCTCCAAGGGTTACGGTAAACACCCAGTGGTGCGTCGCAATCTAATACTGGCCTCTCAGGAAAGGCAAGTATACAGACTGTTTGAAGCATTGCTCCCCCTGGACGTAAGTGTGCCTTCTGCCTACTATATTCAATCCCGATGCAATATCTGTGTTTCATAGTCAATATGAAGCTCCAAGGGTTACAGAAAACACCCAGTGGTGCGTCGAAATCTAATACTGGCCTCTCAGTAACGGCACATATACAGACTGTTTGAAGCATTCCTCCCCCTGGACGTAAGTCGCCCTTCTGCAGACTATATTAAATCCCGATGCAATTTCTGTGTTTCATAGTCAATATGAAGCTCCAAGTGTTACAGTAAACACCCAGTGGTGTGTCGCAATCTAATACTGGCCTCTCAGTAACGGCACATATACAGACTGTTTGAAGCATTCCTCCCCCTGGACGTAAGTCGGCCTTCTGCCTACTATATTCAATCCCGATGCAATTTCTGTGTTTCATAGTCAATATGGAGCTCCAAGGGTTACAGTAAACACCCAGTGGTGCGTCGCAATCTAATACTGGCCTCTCAGGGAAGGCAGGTATACAGACTGTTTGAAACATTGCTCCCCCTGGACAGAAGTCGGCATTGTGCCTCCTATATTCAATCCCGATGCAATTTCTGTGTTTCATCGTCAATATGAAGCTCCAAGGGTTACAATAAAAACACCCAGTGGTCCGTCGCAATCTAATACTGGCCTCTCAGTAACGGCACATATACAGATTGTTGAAGCATTGCTCCCCCTGGACGTACTTCGGCCTTCTGCCCACTATATTCAATCCCGATGCAATTTCTGTGTTTCATAGTCAGAATGAAGCTCCAAGGGTTTCAGTAAACATCCAGTGGTGCGTCGCAATCTAATACTGGCCTCTGAGGAAAGGCACGTATACAGACTATTTGAAGCATTCCTCCCCCTGGACGTAAGTCGGCCTTCTGCCTACTTTATTCCATCCCGATGCAATTTCTGTGTTTCATAGTCAATATGAAGCTCCAAGGGTTACGGTAAACACCCAGTGGTGCGTCGCAATCTAATACTGGCCTCTCAGGAAAGGCAAGTATACAGACTGTTTGAAGCATTGCTCCCCCTGGACGTAAGTGTGCCTTCTGCCTACTATATTCAATCCCGATGCAATATCTGTGTTTCATAGTCAATATGAAGCTCCAAGGGTTACAGAAAACACCCAGTGGTGCGTCGAAATCTAATACTGGCCTCTCAGTAACGGCACATATACAGACTGTTTGAAGCATTCCTCCCCCTGGACGTAAGTCGCCCTTCTGCAGACTATATTAAATCCCGATGCAATTTCTGTGTTTCATAGTCAATATGAAGCTCCAAGTGTTACAGTAAACACCCAGTGGTGTGTCGCAATCTAATACTGGCCTCTCAGTAACGGCACATATACAGACTGTTTGAAGCATTCCTCCCCCTGGACGTAAGTCGGCCTTCTGCCTACTATATTCAATCCCGATGCAATTTCTGTGTTTCATAGTCAATATGGAGCTCCAAGGGTTACAGTAAACACCCAGTGGTGCGTCGCAATCTAATACTGGCCTCTCAGGGAAGGCAGGTATACAGACTGTTTGAAACATTGCTCCCCCTGGACAGAAGTCGGCATTGTGCCTCCTATATTCAATCCCGATGCAATTTCTGTGTTTCATCGTCAATATGAAGCTCCAAGGGTTACAATAAAAACACCCAGTGGTCCGTCGCAATCTAATACTGGCCTCTCAGTAACGGCACATATACAGATTGTTGAAGCATTGCTCCCCCTGGACGTACTTCGGCCTTCTGCCCACTATATTCAATCCCGATGCAATTTCTGTGTTTCATAGTCAGAATGAAGCTCCAAGGGTTTCAGTAAACACCCAGTGGTGCGTCGCAAAATAATACTGGCCTCTCAGTAACGGCACATATACAGACTGTTTGAAGCATTCCTCCCCCTGGACGTAAGACGGCCTTCTGCCTACTACATTCAATCCCGACGCAATTTCTGTGTTTCATAGTCAATATGAATCTCCAAGGGTTACAGGAAACACCCAGTGGTGCGTCGCAATCTAATACTGGCCTCTCAAGAAAGGCACGTATACAGACTGTTTGAAGCACTCCTCCCCCTGAACGAAAGTCGGCTTTGTGCCTACTATATTCAATCCCGATGCAATTTCTGTGTTTCATCGTCAATATGAAGCTCCATGGGTTACAGTAAACACCCAGTGGTGCGTCGCAAAATAATACTGGAATCTCAGCTTAGGCACGTATACAACTGTATGAAGCATTGCTCCTCCTGGACGTAAAACGGCATTATGCCTACTATATTCAATCCCGATGCAATTTCTGTGTTTCATCGTCAATATGCAGCTCCAATGGTTACAGTAAACACCCAGTGGTGCGTCGCAATCTAATACTGGGCTCTCAGGAAAGGCACGTATACAGAACGTTCGAAGCATTGCTTCCCCTGAACGAAAGTCGGCATTGTGCCTACTATATTCAATCCCGGTGCAATTTCTGTGTTTCATCGTCAATATGAAGCTCCATGGATTACAGTAAACACCCAGTGGTGCGTCGCAATCTAATACTGGCCTATCAGTAACGGCACATATACAGACTGTTTGAAGCATTCCTCCCCCTGAACGGAAGTCGGCATTGTGCCTACTATATTCAATCCCAATGCAATTTCTGTGTTTCATCGTATATATGAAGCTCCATGGGTTACAGTAAACACTCAGTGGTGCGTCGCAATCTAATACTGGAATCTCAGGAAAGGCACGTATACAACTGTACGAAGCATTGCTCCCCCTGGACGTAAGTCGGCATTGTGCCTACTATATTCCATCCCGATGCAATTTCTGTGTTTCATCGTCAATATGAAGATCCAAGGGTTTTAGTAAACACCCAGTGGTGCGTCGAAATCAAATACTGGCCTCTCAGGAAAGGCACGTATACAGACTGTTTGAAGCATTGCTCCCCCTGAACGAAAGTCGGCATTGTGCCTACTATACTCAATCCCAATGCAATTTCTGTGTTTCATCTTATATATGAAGCACCATGGGTTACAGTAAACACCCAGTGGTGTGTCGCAATCTAATACTGGCCTCTCAGTAACGGCACATATACAGACTGTTTGAAGCATTCCTCCCCCTGGACGTAAGTCGGCCTTCTGCCTACTATATTCAATCCCAATGCAATTTCTGTGTTTCATAGTCAATATGGAGCTCCAAGGGTTACAGTAAACACCCAGTGGTGCGTCGCAATCTAATACTGGCCTCTCAGGAAAGGCAAGTATACAGACTGTTTGAAGCATTCCTCCCCCTGGACGTAAGTCGGCCTTCTGCCTACTATATTCAATCCCGATGCAATTTCTGTGTTTCATAGTCAATATGAAGCTCCAAGGGTTACAGTAAACACCCAGTGGTGCGTCGCAATCTAATACTGGCCTCTCAGTAACGGCACATATACAGACTGTTTGAAGCATTCCTCCCCCTGGACGTAAGTCGGCCTTCTGCCTACTATATTCAATCCCGATGCAATTTCTGTGTTTCATTGTCAATATGAAGCTCCAAGGGTTACAGTAATCACCCAGTATTGTGTCGCAATCTAATACTGGCCTCTCAGGAAAGGCACGTATACAGACTGTTTGAAGCATTCCTCCCCCTGTACTTAAGTCAGCCTTCTGCCTACTATATTCAATCCCGATGCAATTTCTGTGTTTCATAGTCAATATGGAGCTCCAAGGGTTACAGTAAACACCCAGTGGTGCGTCGCAATCTAATAGTGGCCTCTCAGTAACGGCACATATACAGACTGTTGAAGCGTTGCTCCCCCAGGACGTAAGTCGGCCGTCTGCCCACTATACTCAATCCCGATGCAATTTCTGTGTTTCATAGTCAATATGAAGCTCCAAGGGTGACAGTAAACACCCAGTGGTGCGTCGCAATCTAATACTGGCCTCTCAGTAACGGCACATATACAGACTGTTTGAAGCATTCCTCCCCCTGGACGTAAGTCGGCCTTCTGCCTACTATATTCAATCCCGATGCAATTTCTGTGTTTCATAGTCAATATTAAGCTCCAAGGGTTACAGTAAACACCCAGTGGTGCGTCGCAATCTAATACTGGCCTCTCAGGAAAGGCAAGTATACAGACTGTTTGAAGCATTCCTCCCCCTGGACGTACGTCGGCCTTCTACATACTATATTCACTCCCGATGCAATTTCTGTGTTTCATAGTCAATATGAAGCTCTAAGGGTTACAGTAAACACCCAGTGGTGCGTCGCAATCTAATACTGGCCTCTCTGTAACGGCACATATACAGACTGTTTGAAGCATTCCTCCCCCTGGGCGTAAGTCGGCCTTCTGTCTACTATATTCAATCCCGATGCAATTTCTGTGTTTCATCGTCAATATGAAGCTCCAAGGGTTACAGTAAACACCCAGTGGTGTGTCGCAATCTAATACTGGCCTCTCAGGAAAGGCACGTATACAGACTGTTTGAAGCATTCCTCCCCCTGTACGTAAGTCGGACTTCTGCCTACTATATTCAATCCCGATGCAATTTCTGTGTTTCATAGACAATATGAAGCTCCAAGGGTTGCAGTAAACACCCAGTGGTGTGTCGCAATATAATACTGGCCTCTCAGTAACGGCACATATACAGACTGTTTGAAGCATTCCTCCCCCTGGACGTAAGTCGGCCTTCTGCCTACTATATTCAATCCCGATGCAATATCTGTGTTTCATAGTCAATATGGAGCTCCAAGGGTTACAGTAAACACCCAGTGGTGCGTCGCAATCTAATACTGGCCTCTCAGGAAAGGCACGTATACAGACTGTTTGAAGCATTGCACCCCCTGGACGTAAACCGGCATCGTGCCTCCTATATTCAATCCCGATGAAATTTCTGTGTTTCATCGTCAATATGAAGCTCCAAGGGTTACAATAAAAACACCCAGTGGTGCGTCGCAATCTAATACTGGCCTCTCAGTAACGGCACATATACAGACTGTTGAAGCATTGCTCCCCCTGGACGTAAGTCGGCCTTCTGCCCGCTATATTCAATCCCGATGCAGTTTCTGTGTTTCATAGTCAATATGAAGCTCCAAGGGTTACAGTAAACATCCATTGGTGCGTCGCAATCTAATACTGCCCTCTGAGGAAAGGCACGTATACAGACTCTTTGAAGCATTCCTCCCCCTGGACGTAAGTCGGCCTTCTGCCTACTTTATTCAATCCCGATGCAATTTCTGTGTTTCATAGTCAATATTAAGCTCCAAGGGTTACGTTAAACACCCAGTGGTGCGTCGCAATCTAATACTGGCCTCTCATGAAAGGCAAGTATGCAGACTGTTTGAAGCATTGCTCCCCCTGGACGTAAGTCGGCCTTCTGCCTACTATATTCAATCCCGATGCAATTTCTGTGTTTCATAGTCAATATGAAGCTCCAAGGGTTACAGTAAACACCCAGTGGTGCGTCGAAATCTAATACTAGCCTCTCAGTAACGGCACATATACAGACTGTTTGAAGCATTGCTCCCCCTGGACGTAAGTCCCCCTTCTGCAGACTATATTAAATCCCGATGCAATTTCTGTGTTTCATAGTCAATATGCAGCTCCAAGGGTTACAGTAAACACCCAGTGGTGTGTCGCAATCTAATACTGGCCTCTCAGGAAAGGCACGTATACAGACTGTTTGAAGCATTCCTCCCCCTGTACGTAAGTCGGCCTTCTGAGTACTATATTCAATCCCGATGCAATTTCTGTGTTTCATAGTCAATATGAAGCTCCAAGGGTACAGTAAACACCCAGTGGTGTGTCGCAATCTAATACTGGCCTCTCAGTAACGGCACATATACAGACTGTTTGAAGCATTCCTCCCCCTGGACGTAAGTCGGCCTTCTGCCTACTATATTCAATCCCGATGCAATTTCTGTGTTTCATAGTCAATATGGAGCTCCAAGGGGTACAGTAAACACCCAGTGGTGCGTCGCAATCTAATACTCGCCTCTCAGGGAAGGCAGGTATACAGACTGTTTGAAGCATTCCTCCCCCTGGACAGAAGTCGGCATTGTGCCTCCTATATTCAATCCCGATGCAATTTCTTTGTTTCATCGTCAATATGAAGCTCCAAGGGTTACAATAAAAACACCCAGTGGTGCGTCGCAATCTAATACTGGCCTCTCAGTAACGGCATATATACAGACTGTTGAAGCATTGCTCCCCCTGGACGTAAGTCGGCCTTCTGCCCACTATATTCAATCCCGATGCAATTTCTGTGTTTCATAGTCAAAATGAAGCTCCAAGGGTTTCAGTAAACACCCAGTGGTGCGTCGCAAAATAATACTGGCCTCTCAGTAACGGCACATATACAGACTGTTTGAAGCATTCCTCCCCCTGGACGTAAGACGGCCTTCTGCCTACTACATTCAATCCCGACGCAATTTCTGTGTTTCATAGTCAATATGAATCTCCAAGGGTTACAGTAAACACCCAGTGGTGCGTCGCAATCTAATACTGGCCTCTCAAGAAAGGCACGTATACAGACTGTTTGAAGCATTCCTCCCCCTGAACGAAAGTCGGCATTGTGCCTACTATATTCAATCCCGATGCAATTTCTGTGTTTCATCGTCAATATGAAGCTCCATGGGTTACAGTAAACACCCAGTGGTGCGTCGCAAAATAATACTGGAATCTCAGCTTAGGCACGTATACAACTCTATGAAGCATTGCTCCTCCTGGACGTAAAACGGCATTGTGCCTACTATATTCAATCCCGATGCAATTTCTGTGTTTCATCGTCAATATGCAGCTCCAATGGTTACAGTAAACACCCAGTGGTGCGTCGCAATCTAATACTGGCCTCTCAGGAAAGGCACGTATACAGACCGTTCGAAGCATTGCTTCCCCTGAACGAAAGTCGGCATTGTGCCTACTATATTCAATCCCGATGCAATTTCTGTGTTTCATCGTCAATATGAAGCTCCATGGGTTACAGTAAATACCCAGTGGTGCGTCGCAATCTAATACTGGAATCTCAGGAAAGGCACGTATACAACTGTATGAAGCATTGCTCCCGCTGGACGTAGGTCGGCATTGTGATTACTATATTCAATCACGATGCAATTTCTGTGTTTCATCGTCAATATGAATCTCCAAGGGTTACAGTAAACACCCAGTGGTGCGTCGCAATCTAATACTGGCCTATCAGTAACGGCACATATACAGACTGTTTGAAGCATTCCTCCCCCTGAACGGAAGTCGGCATTGTGCCTACTATATTCAATCCCAATGCAATTTCTGTGTTTCATCGTATATATGAAGCTCCATGGGTTACAGTAAACACCCAGTGGTGCGTCGCAATCTAATACTGGAATCTCAGGAAAGGCACGTATACAACTGTACGAAGCATTGCTCCCCCTGGACGTAAGTCGGCATTGTGCCTACTATATTCAATCCCGATGCAATTTCTGTGTTTCATCGTCAATATGAAGATCCAAGGGTTTTAGTAAACACCCAGTGGTGCGTCGAAATCAAATACTGGCCTCTCAGGAAAGGCACGTATACAGACTGTTTGAAGCATTGCTCCCCCTGAACGAAAGTCGGCATTGTGCCTACTATACTCAATCCCAATGCAGTTTCTGTGTTTCATCTTATATATGAAGCTCCATGGGTTACAATATACACCCAGTGGTGTGTCGTAATCTAATACTGGCCTCCCAGTAACGGCACATATACAGACTGTTTGAAGCATTCCTCCCCCTGGACGTAAGTCGGCCTTCTGCCTACTATATTCAATCCCAATGCAATTTCTGTGTTTCATAGTCAATATGGAGCTCCAAGGGTTACAGTAAACACCCAGTGGTGCGTCGCAATCTAATACTGGCCTCTCAGGAAAGGCAAGTATACAGACTGTTTGAAGCATTCCTCCCCCTGGACGTAAGTCGGCCTTCTGCCTCCTATATTCAATCCCGATGCAATTTCTGTGTTTCATAGTCAATATGAAGCTCCAAGGGTTACAGTAAACACCCAGTGGTGCGTCGCAATCTAATACTGGCCTCTCAGTAACGGCACATATACAGACTGTTTGAAGTATTCCTCCCCCTGGACGTAAGTCGGCCTTCTGCCTACTATATTCAATCCCGATGCAATTTCTGTGTTTCATCGTCAATATGAAGCTCCAAGGGATACAGTAATCACCCAGTGGTGTGTCGCAATCTAATACTGGCCTCTCAGGAAAGGCACGTATACAGACTGTTTGAAGCATTCCTCCCCCTGTACTTAAGTCAGCCTTCTGCCCACTATATTCAATCCCGATGCAATTTCTGTGTTTCATCGTCAATATGAAGCTCCAAGGGATACAGTAAACACCCAGTGGTGTGTCGCAATCTAATACTGGCCTCTCAGTAACGGCACATATACAGACTGTTGAAGCACTCCCCCCCTGGACGTAAGTCTGCCTTCTACCTACTATATTGAATCCCGATGCAATTTCTGTGTTTCATAGTCAATATGAAGCTCCAAGTGTTACAGTAAACACCCAGTGGTCCGTCGCAATCTAATACTGGCCTCTCAGGAAAGGCAAGTATACAGACTGTTTGAAGCATTCCTCCCTCTGGACGTAAGTCGGCCTTCCGCCTACTATATTCAATCCCGATGCAATTTCTGTGTTTCATAGTCTATATGAAGCTCCAAGGGTTACAGTAAACACCCAGTGGTGCGTCGCAATCTAATACTGGCCTCTCAGTAACGGCACATATACAGACTGTTTGAAGCATTCCTCCCCCTGTACGAAAGTCGGCCTTCTGCCTACTATATTCAATCGCGATGCAATTTCTGTGTTTCATCGTCAATATGAAGCTCCAAGGGATACAGTAAACACCCAGTGGTGTGTCGCAATCTAATACTGGCCTCTCAGGAAAGGCACGTATACAGACTGTTTGAAGCATTCCTCCCCCTGTACTTAAGTCAGCCTTCTGCCTACTATATTCAATCCCGATGCAATTTCTGTGTTTCATAGTCAATATGGAGCTCCAAGGGTTACAGTAAACACCCAGTGGTGCGTCGCAATCTAATACTGGCCTCTCAGGAAAGGCACGTATACAGACAGTTTGAAGCATTGCTCCCCCTGGACGTAAGTCGGCATTGTGCCTCCTATATTCAATCCCGATGCAATTTCTGTGTTTCATCGTCAATATGAAGCTCCAAGGGTTACAATAAAAACACCCAGTGGTGCGTCGCAATCTAATACTGGCCTCTCAGTAACGGCACATATACAGACTGCTGAAGCATTGCTCCCCCTGGACGTAAGTCGGCCTTCTGCCCACTATATTCAATCCCGATGCAATTTCTGTGTTTCATCGTCAATATGAAGCTCCAAGAATTAGAGTAAACACCCAGTGGTGTGTCGCAATCTAATACTGTCCGCTCAGTAACGGCACATATACAGACTGTTGAAGCATTCCTCTCAATGGACGTAAGTCGGCCTTCTGCCTACTATATTCAATCCCGATGCAATTTCTGTGTTTCATAGTCAATATGGAGCTCCAAGGGTTACAGTAAACACCCAGTGGTGCGTCGCAATCTAATACTGGCCTCTCAGTAACGGCACATATACAGACTGTTGAAGCATTGCTCCCCCTGGACGTCAGTCGGCCTTCTGCAAGCTATATTCAATCCCGATGCAATTTCTTTGTTTCATAGTCAATATGAAGCTCCAAGGGTTACAGTAAACATCCAGTGGTGCGTCGCAATCTAATACTGGCCTCTCAGTAACGGCACATATACAGACAGTTTGAAGCATTCCTCTCCCTGGACGTAAGTCGGCCTTCTGCCTACTATATTCAATCCCGATGCAATTTCTGTGTTTCATAGTCAATATGAAGCTCCAACGGTTACGGTAAACACCCAGTGGTGCGTCGCAATCTAATACTGGCCTCTCAGAAGAGGCAAGTATACAGACTGTTTGAAGCATTGCTCCCCCTGGACGTAAGTCGGCCTTCTGCCTACTATTTTCAATCCCGATGCAATTTCTGTGTTTCATAGTCAATATGAAGCTCCAAGGGTTACAGTAAACACCCACTGGTGCGTCGCAATCTAATACTGGCCTCTCAGTAACGGCACATATACAGAGTGTTTGAAGCATTCCTCCCCCTGGACGTAAGTCGCCCTTCTGCCTTCTATATTAAATCCCGATGCAATTTCTGTGTTTCATCGTCAATATGAAGCTCCAAGGGTTACAGTAAACACCCAGTGGTGTGTCGCAATCTAATACAGGCCTCTCAGGAAAGGCACGTATACAGAGTGTTTGAAGCATTCCTCCCCCTGTACGTAAGTCGGCATTGTGCCTCCTATATTCAATCCCGATGCAATTTCTGTGTTTCATCGTCAATATGAAGCTCCAAGGGTTACAATAAAAACACCCAGTGGTGCGTCGCAATCTAATACTGGCCTCTCAGGAAAGGCACGTATACAGACTGTTTAAAGCATTGCTCCCCCTGGACGTAAGTCGGCATTGTGCCTCCTATATTCAATCCCGATGCAATTTCTGTGTTTCATCGTCAATATGAAGCTCCAAGGGTTACAGTAAACACCCAGTGATGTGTCGCAATCTAATACTGGCCTCTCAGGAAAGGCACGTATACAGACTGTTTGAAGCATTCCTCCCCCTGTACGTAAGTCGGACTTCTGCCTACTATATTCAATCCCGATGCAATTTCTGTGTTTCATAGTCAATATGAAGCTCCAAGGGTTACAGTAAACACCCAGTGGTGTGTCGCAATCTAATACTGGCCTCTCAGTAACGGCACATATACAGACTGTTTGAAGCATTCCTCCCCCTGGACGTAATTCGGCCTTCTGCCTACTATATTCAATCCCGATGCAATTTCTGTGTTTCATAGTCAATATGGAGCTCCAAGGGTTACAGTAAACACCCAGTGGTGCGTCGCAATCTAATACTGGCCTCTCAGTAACGGCACATATACAGACTGTTGAAGCATTGCTCCCCCTGGACGTAAGTGGGCCTTCTGCAAGCTATATTCAATCCCGATGCAATTTCTTTGTTTCATAGTCAATATGAAGCTCCAAGGGTTACAGTAAACATCCAGTGGTGCGTCGCAATCTAATACTGGCCTCTCAGTAACGGCACATATACAGACAGTTTGAAGCATTCCTCTCCCTGGACGTAAGTCGGCCTTCTGCCTACTATATTCAATCCCGATGCAATTTCTGTGTTTCATAGTCAATATGAAGCTCCAACGGTTACGGTAAACACCCAGTGGTGCGTCGCAATCTAATACTGGCCTCTCAGGAAAGGCAAGTATACAGACTGTTTGAAGCATTGCTCCCCCTGGACGTAAGTCGGCCTTCTGCCTACTATTTTCAATCCCGATGCAATTTCTGTGTTTCATAGTCAATATGAAGCTCCAAGGGTTACAGTAAACACCCAGTGGTGCGTCGCAATCTAATACTGGCCTCTCAGTAACGGCACATATACAGAGTGTTTGAAGCATTCCTCCCCCTGGACGTAAGTCGCCCTTCTGCCTACTATATTAAATACCGATGCAATTTCTGTGTTTCATCGTCAATATGAAGCTCCAAGGGTTACAGTAAACACCCAGTGGTGTGTCGCAATCTAATACAGGCCTCTCAGGAAAGGCACGTATACAGACTGTTTGAAGCATTCCTCCCCCTGTACGAAAGTCGGCATTGTGCCTCCTATATTCAATCCCGATGCAATTTCTGTGTTTCATCGTCAATATGAAGCTCCAAGGGTTACAGTAAAAACACCCAGTGGTGCGTCGCAATCTAATACTGGCCTCTCAGGAAAGGCACGTATACAGACTGTTTGAAGCATTGCTCCCCCTGGACGTAAGACGGCATTGTGCCTCCTATATTCAATCCCGATGCAATTTCTGTGTTTCATCGTCAATATGAAGCTCCAAGGGTTACAATAAAAACACCCAGTGGTGCGTCGCAATCTAATACTGGCCTCTCAGTAACGGCACATATACAGACTGTTGAAGCATTGCTCCCCCTGGACGTAAGTCGGCCTTCTGCCCACTATATTCAATCACGATGCAATTTCTGTGTTTCATAGTCAATATGAAGCTCCAAGGGTTTCAGTAAACTCCCAGTGGTGCGTCGCAGTCTAATATTGGCCTCTCAGGAAAGGCACGTATACAGACTGTTTGAAGCATTGCTCCCCCTGGACGTAAGTCGGCATTGTGCCTACTATATTCAATCCCGATGCAATTTCTGTGTTTCATCATCAATATGAAGCTCCAAGGATTACAGTAAACACCCAGTGGTGCTTCGCAGTCTAATACTGGCCTCTCAGGGAAGGCACGTATACAGACTGTTTGAAGCATTGCTCCCCCTGGACATAAGTCGGCATTGTGCCTACTATATTCAATCCCGATGCAATTTCTGTGTTTCATCATCAATATGAAGCTCCAAGGGTTACAGTAAACACCCAGTGGTGCGTCGCAATCTAATACTGGCCTCTCAGGAAAGGCACGTATACAGACTGTTTGAAGCATTACACCCCCTGGACGTAAGTCGGCCTTCTGACTACTACATTCAATCCCGATGCAATTTCTGTGTTTCATAGTCAATATGAAGCTCCAAGGGTTTCAGTAAACTCCCAGTGGTGCGTCGCAGTCTAATATTGGCCTCTCAGGAAAGGCACGTATACAGACTGTTTGAAGCATTGCTCCCCCTGGACGTAAGTCGGCATTGTGCCTCCTATATTCAATCCCGATGCAATTTCTGTGTTTCATCATCAATATGAAGCTCCAAGGGTTACAGTAAACTCCCAGTGGTGCTTCGCAGTCTAATACTGGCCTCTCAGGAAAGGCACGTATACAGACTGTTTGAAGCATTGCTCCCCCTGGACGTAAGTCGGCATTGTGCCTACTATATTCAATCCCGATGCAATTTCTGTGTTTCATCGTCAATATGAAGCTCCAAGGGTTACAGTAAACTCCCAGTGGTGCGTCGCAGGCTAATACTGGCCTCTCAGGAAAGGCACGTATACAGACTGTTTGAAGCATTGTTCCCCCTGGACGTAAGTCGGCCTTCTGCCTACTATATTCAATCCCGATGCAATTTCTGTATTTCATAGTCAATATGAAGCTCCAAGGGTTACTGTAAACACCCAGTGGTGCGTCGCAATCTAATACTGGCCTCTCAGTAACGGCACATATGAAGACTGTTTGAAGCAATCCTCCCCCTGGACGTAAGTCGGCCTTCTGCCCACTATATTAAATCCCGATGCAATTTCTGTGTTTCATCATCCATATGAAGCTCCAAGGGTTACAGTAAACACCCAGTGGTGCGTCGCAATCTAATACTGGCCTCTCAGGAAAGGCACGTATACAGACTGTTTGAAGCATTACTCCCCCTGGACGTAAGTCGGCCTTCTGCCTACTATATTCAATCCCGATGCAATTTCTGTGTTTCATCATCAATATGAAGCTCCAAGGGTGGCAGTAAACACCCAGTGATTCGTCGCAATCTAATACTGGCCTCACAGGTAAGGCACGTATACAGACTGTTTGAAGCATTACTCCCCCTGGACCTAAGTCGGCATTGTGCCAACTATATTCAATCTCGATGCAATTTCTGTGTGTCATCGTCAATATGAAGCTCCAAGGGTTACAGTAAACACCCAGTGGTGCGTCGCATTCTAATACTGGCCTCTCAGGAAAGGCACGTATACAGACTGTTTGAAGCATTACTCCCCCTGGACGTAAGTCGGCCTTCTGCCTACTATATTCAATCCCGATGCAATATCTGTGTTTCATCATCAATATGAAGCTCCAAGGGTTACAGTAAACACCGAGTGGTGCGTCGCAATCTAATACTGGCCTCTCAGTAACGGCACATATACAGACTGTTTGAAGCATTCCTCCCCTTGAAGTAAGTCGTCCTTCTGGCTACTATATTCAATTCCGATGCAATTTCTGTGTTTCATCATCAATATGAAGCTCCAAGGGTTACAGTAAACTCCCAGTGGTGCGTCGCAGTCTAATATTGGCCTCTCAGGAAAGGCACGTATACAGACTGTTTGAAGCATTGCTCCCCCTGGACGGAAGTCGGCATTGTGCGTACTATATTCAATCCCGATGCAATTTCTGTGTTTCATCGTCAATATGAAGCTCCAAGGGTTACAGTAAACTCCCAGTGGTGCTTCGCAGTCTAATACTGGCCTCTCAGGAAAGGCACGTATACAGACTGTTTGAAGCATTGCTCCCCCTGGACGTAAGTCGGCATTGTGCCTACTATAATCAATCCCGATGCAATTTCTGTGTTTCATCGTCAATATGAAGCTCCAAGGGTTACAGTAAACTCCCAGTGGTGCGTCGCAGTCTAATACTGGCCTCTCAGGAAAGGCACGTATACAGACTGTTTGAAGCATTCCTACCCCTGGACGTAAGTCGGCCTTCTGCCTACTATATTCAATCCCGATGCAATTTCTGTGTTTCATAGTCAATATGGAGCTCCAAGGGTTTCAGTAAACACCCAGTGGTGCGTCGCAATCTAATACTGGCCTGTCAGGAAAGGCACGTATACAGACTGTTTGAAGCATTGCTCCCCCTGGACGTAAGTCGGCATTGTGCCTCCTATATTCAATCCCGATGCAATTTCTGTGTTTCATCGTCAATATGAAGCTCCAAGGGTTACAATAAAAACACCCAGTGGTGCGTCGCAATCTAATACTGGCCTCTCAGTAACGGCACATATACAGACTGTTGAAGCATTGCTCCTCCTGGACGTAAGTCTGCCTTCTGCCCACTATATTCAATCCCGATGCAATTTCTGTGTTTCATAGTCAATATGAAGCTCTAAGGGTTACAGTAAACTCCCAGTGGTGCTTCGCAGTCTAATACTGGCCTCTCAGGAAAGGCACGAATACAGACTGTTTGAAGCATTGCTCCCCCTGGACGTAAGACGGCATTGTGCCTACTATATTCAATCCCGATGCAATTTCTGTGTTTCATCGTCAATATGAAGCTCCAAGGGTTACAGTAAACTCCCAGTGGTGCGTCGCAGTCTAATACTGGCCTCTCAGGAAAGGCACGTATACAGACTGTTTGAAGCATTCCTACCCCTGGACGTAAGTCGGCCTTCTGCCTACTATATTCAATCCCGATGCAATTTCTGTGTTTCATAGTCAATATGAAGCTCCAACGGTTACGGTAAACACCCAGTGGTGCGTCGCATTCTAATACTGGCCTCTCAGGAAAGGCAAGTATACAGACTGTTTGAAGCATTGCTCCCCCTGGACGTAAGTCGGCCTTCTGCCTACTATTTTCAATCCCGATGCAATTTCTGTGTTTCATAGTCAATATGAAGCTCCAAGGGTTACAGTAAACACCCAGTGGTGCGTCGCATTCTAATACTGGCCTCTCAGGAAAGGCAAGTATACAGACTGTTTGAAGCATTGCTCCCCCTGGACGTAAGTCGGCCTTCTGCCTACTATTTTCAATCCCGATGCAATTTCTGTGTTTCATAGTCAATATGAAGCTCCAAGGGTTACAGTAAACACCCAGTGGTGCGTCGCAATCTAATACTGGCCTCCCAGTAACGGCACATATACAGACTGTTTGAAGCATTGCTCCCCCTGGACCTAAGTCGGCCTTCTGCCTACTATATTCAATCCCGATGCAATTTCTGTGTTTCATAGACAATATGGATCTCCAAGGGTTACAGTAAACACCCAGTGGTGCGTCGCAATCTAATACTGGCCTGTCAGGAAAGGCAGGTATACAGACTGTTTGAAGCATAGCTCCCCCTGGACGTAAGTCGGCATTGTGCCTTATATATTCAATCCCGATGCAATTTCTGTGTTTCATCGTCAATATGAAGCTCCAAGGGTTACAGTAAACATCCAGTGGTGCGTCGCAATCTAATACTGGCCTCTCAGTAACGGCACATATACAGACAGTTTGAAGCATTCCTCTCCCTGGACGTAAGTCGGCCTTCTGCCTACTATTTCCATTCCCGATGCAATTTCTGTGTTTCATAGTCAATATGAAGCTCCAACGGTTACGGTAAACACCCAGTGGTGCGTCGCATTCTAATACTGGCCTCTCAGGAAAGGCAAGTATACAGACTGTTTGAAGCATTGCTCCCCCTGGACGTAAGTCGGCCTTCTGCCTACTATTTTCAATCCCGATGCAATTTCTGTGTTTCATAGTCAATATGAAGCTCCAAGGGTTACAGTAAACACCCAGTGGTGCGTCGCATTCTAATACTGGCCTCTCAGGAAAGGCAAGTATACAGACTGTTTGAAGCATTGCTCCCCCTGGACGTAAGTCGGCCTTCTGCCTACTATTTTCAATCCCGATGCAATTTCTGTGTTTCATAGTCAATATGAAGCTCCAAGGGTTACAGTAAACACCCAGTGGTGCGTCGCAATCTAATACTGGCCTCCCAGTAACGGCACATATACAGAGTGTTTGAAGCATTCCTCCCCCTGGACGTAAGTCGCTCTTCTGCCTACTATATTAAATCCCGATGCAATTTCTGTGTTTCATCGTCAATATGAAGCTCCAAGGGTTACAGTAAACACCCAGTGGTGTGTCGCAATCTAATACAGGCCTCTCAGGAAAGGCACGTATACAGACTGTTTGAAGGATTCCTCCCCCTGTACGTAAGTCGGCATTGTGCCTCCTATATTCAATCCCGATGCAATTTCTGTGTTTCATCGTCAATATGAAGCTCCAAGGGTTACAATAAAAACACCCAGTGGTGCGTCGCAATCCAATACTGGCCTCTCAGGAAAGGCACGTATACAGACTGTTTGAAGCATTGCTCCCCCTGGACGTAAGTCGGCATTGTGCCTCCTATATTCAATCCCGATGCAATTTCTGTGTTTCATCGTCAATATGAAGCTCCAAGGGTTACAATAAAAACACCCAGTGGTGCGTCGCAATCTAATACTGGCCTCTCAGTAACGGCACATATACAGACTGTTGAAGCATTGCTCCCCCTGGACGTAAGTCGGCCTTCTGCCCACTATATTCAATCCCGATGCAATCTCTGTGTTTCATAGTCAATATGAAGCTCCAAGGGTTACAGTAAACTCCCAGTGGTGCGTCGCAGTCTAATATTGGTCTCTCAGTAACGGCACATATACAGACTGTTTGAAGCATTCCTCCCCCTGGACGTAAGTCGGCCTTCTGCCTACTATATTCAATCCCGATGCAATTTCTGTGTTTCATAGTCAATATGGAGCTCCAAGGGTTACAGTAAACACCCAGTGGTGCGTCGCAATCTAATACTGGCCTCTCAGGAAAGGCAGGTATACAGACTGTTTGAAGCATTGCTCCCCCTGGACGTAAGTCGGCATTGTGCCTCCTATATTCAATCCCGATGCAATTTCTGTGTTTCATCGTCAATATGAAGCTCCAAGGGTTACAATAAAAACACCCAGTGGTGCGTCGCAATCTAATACTGGCCTCTAAGGAAAGGCACGTATACAGACTGTTTGAAGCATTCCTCCCCCTATACATATGTCGGCCTTCTGCCCACTATATTCAATCCCGATGCAATTTCTGTGTTTCATCGTCAATATGAAGCTCCAAGGGTAACAGTAAACTCCCAGTGGTGCGTCGCAGTCTAATACTGGCATCTCAGTAACGGCACATATACAGACTGTTTGAAGCATTCCTCCCCCTGTACTTATGTCGGCCTTCTGCCTACTATATTCAATCCCGATGCAATTTCTGTGTTTCATCGTCAATATGAAGCTCCAAGGGTTACAGTAAGCACCCAGTGGTGCGTCGCAGTCTAATACTGGTCTCTCAGGAAAGGCACGTATACAGACTGTTTGAAGCATTCCTCCCCCTGTACATATGTCGGCCTTCTACCTACTATATTCAATTCCGATGCAATATCTGTGTTTCATCATCAATATTAAGCTCCAAGGGTTACAGTAAATTCCCAGTGGTGCGTCGCAGTCTAATACTGGCCTCTCAGTAACGGCACATACACAGACTGTTTGAAGCATTCCTCCCCCTATACATATGTCGGCCTTCTGCCCACTATATTCAATCCCGATGCAATTTCTGTGTTTCATCGTCAATATGGAGCTCCAAGGGTTACAGTAATCTCCCAGTGGTGCGTCGCAGTCTAATACTGGCCTCTCAGTAACGGCACATATACAGACTGTTTGAAGCATTCCCCCCCTGGACGTAAGTCGGCCTTCTGCCTACTATATCCAATCCCGATGCAATTTCTGTGTTTCATCGTTAATATGAAGCTCCAAGGGTTACAGTAATCTCCCAGTGGTGCGTCGCAGTCTAATACTGGCCTCTCAGTAACGGCACATATACAGACTGTTTGAAGCATTCCTCCCCCTGTACATATGTCGGCCTTCTGCCCACTATATTCAATCCCGATGCAATTTCTGTGTTTCATCGTCAATATGGAGCTCCAAGGGTTACAGTAATCTCCCAGTGGTGCGTCGCAGTCTAATACTGGCCTCTCAGTAACGGCACGTATACAGACTGTTTGAAGCATTCCTCCCCCTGTACATATGTCGGCCTTCTGCCTACTATATTCAATCTCGAAGCAATTTCTGTGTTTCATCGTCAATATGAAGCTCCAAGGGTTACAGTAAATTCCCAGTGGTGCGTCGCAGTCTAATACTGGTCTCTCAGGAAAGGCACGTATACAAACTGTTTGAAGCATTCCTCCCCCTGTACATATGTCGGCCTTCTGCCTACTATATTCAATTCCGATGCTATTTCTGTGTTTCATCATCAATATGAAGCTCCAAGGGTGGCAGTAAACACCCAGTGATTCGTCGCAATCTAATACTGACCTCTCAGGTAAGGCACGTATACAGACTGTTTGAAGCATTACTCCCCTTGGACGTAAGTCGGCATTGTGCCTACTATATTCAATCTCGATGCAATTTCTCTGTGTCATCGTCAATATGAAGCTCCAAGGGTTACAGTAAACACCCAGTGGTGCGTCGCAATCTAATACTGGCCTCTCAGGAAAGGCACGTATACAGACTGTTTGAAGCATTACTCCCCCTGGACGTAAGTCGGCCTTCTGCCTACTATATTCAATCCCGATGCAATTTCTGTGTTTCATCATCAATATGAAGCTCCAAGGGTTACAGTAAACACCGAGTGGTGCGTCGCAATCTAATACTGGCCTCTCAGTAACGGCACATATACAGACTGTTTGAAGCATTGCTCCCCCTGGACGTAAGTCGGCCTTCTGGCTAGTATATTCAATTCCGATGCAATTTCTGTGTTTCATCGTCAATATGAAGCTCCAAGGGTTACAGTAAACTCCCAGTGGTGCGTCGCAGTCTAATATTGGCCTCTCAGGAAAGGCACGTATACAGACTGTTTGAAGCATTTCTTCCCCTGGACGTAAGTCGGCATTGTGCCTCCTATATTCAATCCCGATGCAATTTCTGTGTTTCATCATCAATATGAAGCTCCAAGGGTTACAGTAAACTCCCAGTGGTGCTTCGCAGTCTAATACTGGCCTCTCAGGAAAGGCACGTATACAGACTGTTTGAAGCATTGCTCCCCCTGGACGTAAGTCGGCATTGTGCCTACTATATTCAATCCCGATGCAATTTCTGTGTTTCATCGTCAATATGAAGCTCCAAGGGTTACAGTAAACTCCCAGTGGTGCGTCGCAGGCTAATACTGGCCTCTCAGGAAAGGCACGTATACAGACTGTTTGAAGCATTGTTCCCCATGGACGTAAGTCGGCATTGAGCCTACTATATTCAATCCCGATGCAAGTTTTGTGTTTCATCGTCAATATGAAGCTCCAAGAGTTACACTAAACACCCAGTGGTGCGTCGCAATCTAATACTGGCCTCTCAGTAACGGCACATATACAGACTGTTTGAAGCATTCCTCCCCCTGGACGTAAGTCGGCCTTCTGCCTACTATATTCAATCCCGATGCAATTTCTGTGTTTCATAGTCAATATGAAGCTCCAAGGGTTACTGTAAATACCCAGTGGTGCGTCGCAATCTAATACTGGCCTCTCAGTAACGGCACATATGAAGACTGTTTGAAGCAATCCTCCCCCTGGACGTAAGTCGGCCTTCTGCCTACTATATTAAATCCCGATGCATTTTCTGTGTTTCATCATCCATATGAAGCTCCAAGGGTTACAGTAAACACCCAGTGGTGCGTCGCAATCTAATACTGGCCTCTCAGGAAAGGCACGTATACAGATTGTTTGAAGCATTACTCCCCCTGGACGTAAGTCGGCCTTCTGCCTACTATATTCAATCCCGATGCAATTTCTGTGTTTCATCATCAATATGAAGCTCCAAGGGTGGCAGTAAACACCCAGTGATTCGTCGCAATCTGGCCTCACAGGTAAGGCACGTATACAGACTGTTTGAAGCATTACTCCCCCTGGACGTAAGTCGGCATTGTGCCTACTATATTCAATCTCGATGCAATTTCTGTGTGTCATCGTCAATATGAAGCTCCAAGGGTTACAGTAAACACCCAGTGGTGCGTCGCATTCTAATACTGGCCTCTCAGGAAAGGCACGTATACAGACTGTTTGAAGCATTACTCCCCCTGGACGTAAGTCGGCCTTCTGCCTACTGAATTCAATCCCGATGCAATTTCTGTGTTTCATCATCAATATGAAGCTCCAAGGGTTACAGTAAACACCGAGTGGTGCGTCGCAATCTAATACTGGCCTCTCAGTAACGGCACATATACAGACTGTTTGAAGCATTCCTCCCCCTGGACGTAAGTCGTCCTTCTGGCTACTATATTCAATTCCGATGCAATTTCTGTGTTTCATAATCAATATGAAGCTCCAAGGGTTACAGTAAACTCCCAGTGGTGCGTCGCAGTCTAATATTGGCCTCTCAGGAAAGGCACGTATACAGACTGTTTGAAGCATTGCTCCCCCTGGACGGAAGTCGGCATTGTGCCTACTAAATTCAATCCCGATGCATTTTCTGTGTTTCATCATCTATATGAAGCTCCAAGGGTTACAGTAAACTCCCAGTGGTGCTTCGCAGTCTAATACTGGCGTCTCAGGAAAGGCACGTATACAGACTGTTTGAAGCATTTCTCCCCCTGGACGTAAGTCGGCATTGTGCCTACTATATTCAATCCCGATGCAATTTCTGTGTTTCATCGTCAATATGAAGCTCCAAGGGTTACAATAAACTCCCAGTGGTGCGTCGCAGTCTAATACTGGCCTCTCAGGAAAGGCACGTATACAGACTGTTTGAAGCATTCCTACCCCTGGACGTAAGTCGGCCTTCTGCTTACTATATTCAATCCCGATGCAATTTCTGTGTTTCATAGTCAATATGGAGCTCCAAGGGTTACAGTAAACACCCAGTGGTGCGTCGCAATCTAATACTGGCCTGTCAGGAAAGGCAGGTATACAGACTGTTTGAAGCATTGCTCCCCCTGGACGTAAGTCGGCATTGTGCCTCCTATATTCAATCCCGATGCAATTTCTGTGTTTCATCGTCAATATGAAGCTCCAAGGGTTACAATAAAAACACCCAGTGGTGCGTCGCAATCTAATACTGGCCTCTCAGTAACGGCACATATACAGACTGTTGAAGCTTTGCTCCCCCTGGACGTAAATCTGCCTTCTGCCCACTATATTCAATCCCGATGCAATTTCTGTGTTTCATAGTCAATATGAAGCTCCAAGGGTTACAGTAAACTCCCAGTGGTGCTTCGCAGTCTAATACTGGCCTCTCAGGAAAGGCACGTATACAGACTGTTTGAAGCATTGCTCCCCCTGGACGTAAGACGGCATTGTGCCTACTATATTCAATCCCGATGCAATTTCTGTGTTTCATCGTCAATATGAAGCTCCAAGGGTTACAGTAAACTCCCAGTGGTGCGTCGCAGTCTAATACTGGCCTCTCAGGAAAGACTCGTATACAGACTGTTTGAAGCATTCCTACCCCTGGACGTAAGTCGGCCTTCTGCCTACTATATTCAATCCCGATGCAATATCTGTGTTTCATAGTCAATATGGAGCTCCAAGGGTTACAGTAAACACCCAGTGGTGCGTCGCAATCTAATACTGGCCTGTCAGGAAAGGCAGGTATACAGACTGTTTGAAGCATAGCTCTCCCTGGACGTAAGTCGGCATTGTGCCTCCTATATTCAATCCCGATGCAATTTCTGTGTTTCATCGTCAATATGAAGCTCCAAGGGTTACAATAAAAACACCCAGTGGTGCGTCGCAATCTAATACTGGCCTCTCAGTAACGGCACATATACAGACTGTTGAAGCATTGCTCCCCCTGGACGTAAGTCTGCCTTCTGCCCACTATATTCAATCCCGATGCAATTTCTGTGTTTCATAGGCAATATGAAGCTCCAAGGGTTACAGTAAACTCCCAGTGGTGCGTCGCAGTCTAATATTGGCCTCTCAGGAAAGGCACGTATACAGACTGTTTGAAGCATTGCTCCCCCTGGACGTAAGTCGGCATTGTGCCTACTATATTCAATCCCGATGCAATTTCTGTGTTTCATCATCAATATGAAGCTCCAAGGGTTACAGTAAACTCCCAGTGGTGCTTCACAGTCTAATACTGGCCTCTCAGGAAAGGCACGTATACAGACTGTTTGAAGCATTGCTCCCCCTGGACGTAAGTCGGCATTGTGCCTACTATATTCAATCCCGATGCAATTTCTGTGTTTCATCGTCAATATGAAGCTCCAAGGGTTACAGTAAACTCCCAGTGGTGCGTCGCAGTCTAATACTGGCCTCTCAGAAAAGGCACGTATACAGACTGTTTGAAGCATTGTTCCCCCTGGGCGTAAGTCGGCATTGTGTCTACTATATTCAATCCCGATGCAATTTCTGTGTTTCATCATCAATATAAAGCTCCAAGGGTGGCAGTAAACACCCAGTGATTCGTCGCAATCTAATACTGGCCTCTCAGGTAAGGCACGTATACAGACTGTTTGAAGCATTACTCCCCCTGGACGTAAGTCGGCATTGTGCCTACTATATTCAATCTCGATGCAATTTCTGTGTGTCATCGTCAATATGAAGCTCCAAGGGTTACAGTAAACACCCAGTGGTGCGTCGCAATCTAATACTGGCCTCTCAGGATAGGCACGTATTCAGACTGTTTGACGCATTACTCCCCCTGGACGTAAGTCGGCCTTCTGCCTACTATATTCAATCCCGATTCAATTTCTGTATTTCATCATCAATATGAAGCTCCAAGGGTTACAGTAAACACCGAGTGGGGCGTCGCAATCTGATACTGGCCTCTCAGTAACGGCACATATACAGACGGTTTGAAGCATTCCTCCGGCTGGACGTAAGTCGGCCTTCTGGCTACTATATTAAATCCCGATGCACTTTCTGTGTTTCATCATCAATATGAAGCTCCAAGGGTTACAGTAAACACCCAGTGGTTCGTCGCAATCTAATACTGGCCTCTCAGGTAAGGCACGTATACAGACTGTTTGAAGCATTACTCCCCCTGGACGTAAGTCGGCATTGTGCCTACTATATTCAATCATATTGCAATTTCTGTGTTTCAACGTCAATATGAAGCTCCAAGGGTTACAGTAAACACCCAGTGGTGCGTCGCAATCTAATATTGGCCTCTCAGGAAAGGCACGTATACAGACTGTTTGAAGCATTACTCCCCCTGGACGTAAGTCGGCCTTCTCCCTACTATATTCAATGACGATACAATTTCTGTGTTTCATCATCAATATGAAGCTCCAAGGGTGGCAGTAAACACCCAGTGATTCGACGCAATCTAAAACTGGCCTCTCAGGTAAGGCACGTATACAGACTGTATGAAGCATTACTCCCCCTGGACGTAAGTCGGCATTGTGCCTACTATATTCAATCCCGATGCTATTTCTGAGTTTCATCGTCAATATGAAGCTCCAAGGGTTACAGTAAACACCCAGTGGTGCGTCGCAATCTAATACTGGAATCTCAGGACAGGCACGTTTACAACTGTATGAAGCATTGTTCCCCTTGGACGTAAATCTGCATTGTGCCTACTATATTCAATCCCGATGCAATTTCTGTGTTTTATCGTCAATATGAAGCAACAAGGGTTACAGTAAACTCCCAGTGGTGCGTCGCAGTCTAATACTGGCCTCTCATGAAAGGCACACATACAGACTGTTTGAAGCATACCTCCCCCTAGACGTAAGTCGGCCTTCTGCCTACTATAATCAATCCCGATGCAATTTCTGTGTTTCATCGTCAATATGAAGCTCCGAGGGTTACAGTAAACACCCAGTGGTGCGTCGCAATCTAATACTGGAATCTCAGGACAGGCACGTATACAACTGTATGAAGCATTGTTCCCCTTGGACGTAGGTCTGCATTGTGCCTACTATATTCAATCCCGATGCAATTTCTGTGTTTCATCGTCAATATGAAGCTCCAAGGGTTACACTAAACACCCAGTGGTGCGTCGCAATCTAATACTGGCCTCTCAGTAACGGCACATATACAGACTGTTTGAAGCATTCCGCCCCCTGGACGTAAGTCGGCCTTCTGCCTACTATATTCAATCCCGATGCAATGTCTGCGCTTCATCGTCAATATGAAGCTCCAATGGTTGCAGTAAACACCCAGCTTTGCGTCGCAATCTAATACTGGAATCTCAGGACAGGCACATATACAACTGTATGAAGCATTGTTCCCCTTGGACGTAAGTCTGCATTGTGCGTACTATATTGAATCCCGATGCAATTTCTGTGTTTTATCGTCAATATGAAGCAACAAGGTTTACAGTAAACTCCCAGTGGTGCGTCGCAGTCTAATACTGGCCTCTCATGAAAGGCACATATACAGACTGTTTGAAGCATACCTCCCCCTAGGCGTAAGTCGGCCTTCTGCCTACTATATTCAATCCCGATGCAATTTCTGTGTTTCATCGTCAATATGGAGCTCCAAGGGTTACAGTAAACACCCAGTGGTGCGTCGCAATCTAATACTGGCCTCTCAGGAAAGGCAGGTATACAGACTGTTTGAAGCATTGCTCCCCCTGGACGTAAGTCGGCATTGTGCCTCCTATATTCAATCCCGATGCAATTTCTGTGTTTCATCGTCAATATGAAGCTCCAAGGGTTACAATAAAAACACCCAGTGGTGCGTCGCAATCTAATACTGGCCTCTAAGGAAAGGCACGTATACAGACTGTTTGAAGCATTCCTCCCCCTATACATATGTCGGCCTTCTGCCCACTATATTCAATCCCGATGCAATTTCTGTGTTTCATCGTCAATATGAAGCTCCAAGGGTAACAGTAAACTCCCAGTGGTGCGTCGCAGTCTAATACTGGCATCTCAGTAACGGCACATATACAGACTGTTTGAAGCATTCCTCCCCCTGTACTTATGTCGGCCTTCTGCCTACTATATTCAATCCCGATGCAATTTCTGTGTTTCATCGTCAATATGAAGCTCCAAGGGTTACAGTAAGCACCCAGTGGTGCGTCGCAGTCTAATACTGGTCTCTCAGGAAAGGCACGTATACAGACTGTTTGAAGCATTCCTCCCCCTGTACATATGTCGGCCTTCTACCTACTATATTCAATTCCGATGCAATATCTGTGTTTCATCATCAATATTAAGCTCCAAGGGTTACAGTAAATTCCCAGTGGTGCGTCGCAGTCTAATACTGGCCTCTCAGTAACGGCACATACACAGACTGTTTGAAGCATTCCTCCCCCTATACATATGTCGGCCTTCTGCCCACTATATTCAATCCCGATGCAATTTCTGTGTTTCATCGTCAATATGGAGCTCCAAGGGTTACAGTAATCTCCCAGTGGTGCGTCGCAGTCTAATACTGGCCTCTCAGTAACGGCACATATACAGACTGTTTGAAGCATTCCCCCCCTGGACGTAAGTCGGCCTTCTGCCTACTATATCCAATCCCGATGCAATTTCTGTGTTTCATCGTTAATATGAAGCTCCAAGGGTTACAGTAATCTCCCAGTGGTGCGTCGCAGTCTAATACTGGCCTCTCAGTAACGGCACATATACAGACTGTTTGAAGCATTCCTCCCCCTGTACATATGTCGGCCTTCTGCCCACTATATTCAATCCCGATGCAATTTCTGTGTTTCATCGTCAATATGGAGCTCCAAGGGTTACAGTAATCTCCCAGTGGTGCGTCGCAGTCTAATACTGGCCTCTCAGTAACGGCACGTATACAGACTGTTTGAAGCATTCCTCCCCCTGTACATATGTCGGCCTTCTGCCTACTATATTCAATCTCGAAGCAATTTCTGTGTTTCATCGTCAATATGAAGCTCCAAGGGTTACAGTAAATTCCCAGTGGTGCGTCGCAGTCTAATACTGGTCTCTCAGGAAAGGCACGTATACAAACTGTTTGAAGCATTCTTCCCCTGTACATATGTCGGCCTTCTGCCTACTATATTCAATTCCGATGCTATTTCTGTGTTTCATCATCAATATGAAGCTCCAAGGGTGGCAGTAAACACCCAGTGATTCGTCGCAATCTAATACTGGCCTCTCAGGTAAGGCACGTATACAGACTGTTTGAAGCATTACTCCCCTTGGACGTAAGTCGGCATTGTGCCTACTATATTCAATCTCGATGCAATTTCTCTGTGTCATCGTCAATATGAAGCTCCAAGGGTTACAGTAAACACCCAGTGGTGCGTCGCAATCTAATACTGGCCTCTCAGGAAAGGCACGTATACAGACTGTTTGAAGCATTACTCCCCCTGGACGTAAGTCGGCCTTCTGCCTACTATATTCAATCCCGATGCAATTTCTGTGTTTCATCATCAATATGAAGCTCCAAGGGTTACAGTAAACACCGAGTGGTGCGTCGCAATCTAATACTGGCCTCTCAGTAACGGCACATATACAGACTGTTTGAAGCATTGCTCCCCCTGGACGTAAGTCGGCCTTCTGGCTAGTATATTCAATTCCGATGCAATTTCTGTGTTTCATCGTCAATATGAAGCTCCAAGGGTTACAGTAAACTCCCAGTGGTGCGTCGCAGTCTAATATTGGCCTCTCAGGAAAGGCACGTATACAGACTGTTTGAAGCATTTCTCCCCCTGGACGTAAGTCGGCATTGTGCCTCCTATATTCAATCCCGATGCAATTTCTGTGTTTCATCATCAATATGAAGCTCCAAGGGTTACAGTAAACTCCCAGTGGTGCTTCGCAGTCTAATACTGGCCTCTCAGGAAAGGCACGTATACAGACTGTTTGAAGCATTGCTCCCCCTGGACGTAAGTCGGCATTGTGCCTACTATATTCAATCCCGATGCAATTTCTGTGTTTCATCGTCAATATGAAGCTCCAAGGGTTAAAGTAAACTCCCAGTGGTGCGTCGCAGGCTAATACTGGCCTCTCAGGAAAGGCACGTATACAGACTGTTTGAAGCATTGTTCCCCATGGACGTAAGTCGGCATTGAGCCTACTATATTCAATCCCGATGCAAGTTTTGTGTTTCATCGTCAATATGAAGCTCCAAGAGTTACACTAAACACCCAGTGGTGCGTCGCAATCTAATACTGGCCTCTCAGTAACGGCACATATACAGACTGTTTGAAGCATTCCTCCCCCTGGACGTAAGTCGGCCTTCTGCCTACTATATTCAATCCCGATGCAATTTCTGTGTTTCATAGTCAATATGAAGCTCCAAGGGTTACTGTAAATACCCAGTGGTGCGTCGCAATCTAATACTGGCCACTCAGTAACGGCACATATGAAGACTGTTTGAAGCAATCCTCCCCCTGGACGTAAGTCGGCCTTCTGCCTACTATATTAAATCCCGATGCATTTTCTGTGTTTCAACATCCATATGAAGCTCCAAGGGTTACAGTAAACACCCAGTGGTGCGTCGCAATCTAATACTGGCCTCCCAGGAAAGGCACGTATACAGATTGTTTGAAGCATTACTCCCCCTGGACGTAAGTCGGCCTTCTGCCTACTATATTCAATCCCGATGCAATTTCTGTGTTTCATCATCAATATGAAGCTCCAAGGGTGGCAGTAAACACCCAGTGATTCGTCGCAATCTGGCCTCACAGGTAAGGCACGTATACAGACTGTTTGAAGCATTACTCCCCCTGGACGTAAGTCGGCATTGTGCCTACTATATTCAATCTCGATGCAATTTCTGTGTGTCATCGTCAATATGAAGCTCCAAGGGTTACAGTAAACACCCAGTGGTGCGTCGCATTCTAATACTGGCCTCTCAGGAAAGGCACGTATACAGACTGTTTGAAGCATTACTCCCCCTGGACGTAAGTCGGCCTTCTGCCTACTGAATTCAATCCCGATGCAATTTCTGTGTTTCATCATCAATATGAAGCTCCAAGGGTTACAGTAAACACCGAGTGGTGCGTCGCAATCTAATACTGGCCTCTCAGTAACGGCACATATACAGACTGTTTGAAGCATTCCTCCCCCTGGACGTAAGTCGTCCTTCTGGCTACTATATTCAATTCCGATGCAATTTCTGTGTTTCATAATCAATATGAAGCTCCAAGGGTTACAGTAAACTCCCAGTGGTGCGTCGCAGTCTAATATTGGCCTCTCAGGAAAGGCACGTATACAGACTGTTTGAAGCATTGCTCCCCCTGGACGGAAGTCGGCATTGTGCCTACTAAATTCAATCCCGATGCAATTTCTGTGTTTCATCATCTATATGAAGCTCCAAGGGTTACAGTAAACTCCCAGTGGTGCTTCGCAGTCTAATACTGGCGTCTCAGGAAAGGCACGTATACAGACTGTTTGAAGCATTGCTCCCCCTGGACGTAAGTCGGCATTGTGCCTACTATATTCAATCCCGATGCAATTTCTGTGTTTCATCGTCAATATGAAGCTCCAAGGGTTACAATAAACTCCCAGTGGTGCGTCGCAGTCTAATACTGGCCTCTCAGGAAAGGCACGTATACAGACTGTTTGAAGCATTCCTACCCCTGGACGTAAGTCGGCCTTCTGCTTACTATATTCAATCCCGATGCAATTTCTGTGTTTCATAGTCAATATGGAGCTCCAAGGGTTACAGTAAACACCCAGTGGTGCGTCGCAATCTAATACTGGCCTGTCAGGAAAGGCAGGTATACAGACTGTTTGAAGCATTGCTCCCCCTGGACGTAAGTCGGCATTGTGCCTCCTATATTCAATCCCGATGCAATTTCTGTGTTTCATCGTCAATATGAAGCTCCAAGGGTTACAATAAAAACACCCAGTGGTGCGTCGCAATCTAATACTGGCCTCTCAGTAACGGCACATATACAGACTGTTGAAGCTTTGCTCCCCCTGGACGTAAATCTGCCTTCTGCCCACTATATTCAATCCCGATGCAATTTCTGTGTTTCATAGTCAATATGAAGCTCCAAGGGTTACAGTAAACTCCCAGTGGTGCTTCGCAGTCTAATACTGGCCTCTCAGGAAAGGCACGTATACAGACTGTTTGAAGCATTGCTCCCCCTGGACGTAAGACGGCATTGTGCCTACTATATTCAATCCCGATGCAATTTCTGTGTTTCATCGTCAATATGAAGCTCCAAGGGTTACAGTAAACTCCCAGTGGTGCGTCGCAGTCTAATACTGGCCTCACAGGAAAGACTCGTATACAGACTGTTTGAAGCATTCCTACCCCTGGACGTAAGTCGGCCTTCTGCCTACTATATTCAATCCCGATGCAATTTCTGTGTTTCATAGTCAATATGGAGCTCCAAGGGTTACAGTAAACACCCAGTGGTGCGTCGCAATCTAATACTGGCCTGTCAGGAAAGGCAGGTATACAGACTGTTTGAAGCATAGCTCCCCCTGGACGTAAGTCGGCATTGTGCCTCCTATATTCAATCCCGATGCAATTTCTGTGTTTCATCGTCAATATGAAGCTCCAAGGGTTACAATAAAAACACCCAGTGGTGCGTCGCAATCTAATACTGGCCTCTCAGTAACGGCACATATACAGACTGTTGAAGCATTGCTCCCCCTGGACGTAAGTCTGCCTTCTGCCCACTATATTCAATCCCGATGCAATTTCTGTGTTTCATAGGCAATATGAAGCTCCAAGGGTTACAGTAAACTCCCAGTGGTGCGTCGCAGTCTAATATTGGCCTCTCAGGAAAGGCACGTATACAGACTGTTTGAAGCATTGCTCCCCCTGGACGTAAGTCGGCATTGTGCCTACTATATTCAATCCCGATGCAATTTCTGTGTTTCATCATCAATATGAAGCTCCAAGGGTTACAGTAAACTCCCAGTGGTGCTTCGCAGTCTAATACTGGCCTCTCAGGAAAGGCACGTATACAGACTGTTTGAAGCATTGCTCCCCCTGGACGTAAGTCGGCATTGTGCCTACTATATTCAATCCCGATGCAATTTCTGTGTTTCATCGTCAATATGAAGCTCCAAGGGTTACAGTAAACTCCCAGTGGTGCGTCGCAGTCTAATACTGGCCTCTCAGAAAAGGCACGTATACAGACTGTTTGAAGCATTGTTCCCCCTGGGCGTAAGTCGGCATTGTGTCTACTATATTCAATCCTGATGCAATTTCTGTGTTTCATCATCAATATAAAGCTCCAAGGGTGGCAGTAAACACCCAGTGATTCGTCGCAATCTAATACTGGCCTCTCAGGTAAGGCACGTATACAGACTGTTTGAAGCATTACTCCCCCTGGACGTAAGTCGGCATTGTGCCTACTATATTCAATCTCGATGCAATTTCTGTGTGTCATCGTCAATATGAAGCTCCAAGGGTTACAGTAAACACCCAGTGGTGCGTCGCAATCTAATACTGGCCTCTCAGGATAGGCACGTATTCAGACTGTTTGACGCATTACTCCCCCTGGACGTAAGTCGGCCTTCTGCCTACTATATTCAATCCCGATTCAATTTCTGTATTTCATCATCAATATGAAGCTCCAAGGGTTACAGTAAACACCGAGTGGTGCGTCGCCATCTGATACTGGCCTCTCAGTAACGGCACATATACAGACGGTTTGAAGCATTCCTCCGGCTGGACGTAAGTCGGCCTTCTGGCTACTATATTAAATCCCGATGCACTTTCTGTGTTTCATCATCAATATGAAGCTCCAAGGGTTACAGTAAACACCCAGTGGTTCGTCGCAATCTAATACTGGCCTCTCAGGTAAGGCACGTATACAGACTGTTTGAAGCATTACTCCCCCTGGACGTAAGTCGGCATTGTGCCTACTATATTCAATCATATTGCAATTTCTGTGTTTCATCGTCAATATGAAGCTCCAAGGGTTACAGTAAACACCCAGTGGTGCGTCGCAATCTAATATTGGCCTCTCAGGAAAGGCACGTATACAGACTGTTTGAAGCATTACTCCCCCTGGACGTAAGTCGGCCTTCTCCCTACTATATTCAATGACGATACAATTTCTGTGTTTCATCATCAATATGAAGATCCAAGGGTGGCAGTAAACACCCAGTGATTCGACGCAATCTAATACTGGCCTCTCAGGTAAGGCACGTATACAGACTGTATGAAGCATTACTCCCCCTGGACGTAAGTCGGCATTGTGCCTACTATATTCAATCCCGATGCTATTTCTGAGTTTCATCGTCAATATGAAGCTCCAAGGGTTACAGTAAACACCCAGTGGTGCGTCGCAATCTAATACTGGAATCTCAGGACAGGCACGTTTACAACTGTATGAAGCATTGTTCCCCTTGGACGTAAATCTGCATTGTGCCTACTATATTCAATCCCGATGCAATTTCTGTGTTTTATCGTCAATATGAAGCAACAAGGGTTACAGTAAACTCCCAGTGGTGCGTCGCAGTCTAATACTGGCCTCTCATGAAAGGCACATATACAGACTGTTTGAAGCATACCTCCCCCTAGACGTAAGTCGGCCTTCTGCCTACTATATTCAATCCCGATGCAATTTCTGTGTTTCATCGTCAATATGAAGCTCCGAGGGTTACAGTAAACACCCAGTGGTGCGTCGCAATCTAATACTGGAATCTCAGGACAGGCACGTATACAACTGTATGAAGCATTGTTCCCCTTGGACGTAGGTCTGCATTGTGCCTACTATATTCAATCCCGATGCAATTTCTGTGTTTCATCGTCAATATGAAGCTCCAAGGGTTACACTAAACACCCAGTGGTGCGTCGCAATCTAATACTGGCCTCTCAGTAACGGCACATATACAGACTGTTTGAAGCATTCCGCCCCCTGGACGTAAGTCGGCCTTCTGCCTACTATATTCAATCCCGATGCAATGTCTGCGCTTCATCGTCAATATGAAGCTCCAATGGTTGCAGTAAACACCCAGCTTTGCGTCGCAATCTAATACTGGAATCTCAGGACAGGCACATATACAACTGTATGAAGCATTGTTCCCCTTGGACGTAAGTCTGCATTGTGCGTACTATATTGAATCCCGATGCAATTTCTGTGTTTTATCGTCAATATGAAGCAACAAGGTTTACAGTAAACTCCCAGTGGTGCGTCGCAGTCTAATACTGGCCTCTCATGAAAGGCACATATACAGACTGTTTGAAGCATACCTCCCCCTAGGCGTAAGTCGGCCTTCTGCCTACTATATTCAATCCCGATGCAATTTCTGTGTTTCATCGTCAATATGAAGCTCCAAGGGTTACAGTAAACACCCAGTGGTGCGTCGCAATCTAATACTGGAATCTCAGGACAGGCACGTATACAACTGTATCAAGCATTGTTCCCCTTGGACGAAGGTCTGCATTGTGCCTACTATATTCAATCCCGATGCAATTTCTGTGTTTTATCGTCAATATGAAGCAACAAGGGTTACAGTAAACACCCAGTGGTGCGTCGCAATCTAATACTGGAATCTCAGGACAGGCACGTATACAACTGTATGAAGCATTGTTCCCCTTGGACGTAAGTCTGCATTGTGCGTACTATATCGAATCCCGATGCAATTTCTGTGTTTTATCGTCAATATGAAGCAACAAGGTTTACAGTAAACTCCCAGTGGTGCGTCGCAGTCTAATACTGGCCTCTCATGAAAGGCACATATACAGACTGTTTGAAGCATACCTCCCCCTAGACGTAAGTCGGCCTTCTGCCTACTATATTCAATCCCGATGCAATGTCTGTGCTTCATCGTCAATATGAAGCTCCAAGGGTTACAGTAAACACCCAGTTTTGCGTCGCAATCTATTACTGGAATCTCAGGACAGGCACGTATACAACTGTATGAAGCATTGCTCCCCCTGTACGTAAGTCGGCATTGTGCCTACTATATTCAATCCCGATGCAATTTCTGAGTTTCATCGTCAATATGAAGCTCCAAGGGTTACAGTAAACACCCAGTGGTGCGTCGCAATCTAATACTGGAATCTCAGGACAGGCACGTATACAACTGTATGAAGCATTGTTCCCCTTGGACGTAAGGCTGCATTGTGCCTACTATATTCAATCCCGATGCAATTTCTGTGTTTTATCGTGAATATGAAGCAACAAGGGTTACAGTAAACTCCCAGTGGTGCGTCGCAGTCCAATACTGGCCTCTCATGAAAGGCACATATACAGACTGTTTGAAGCATATCTCCCCCTAGACGTAAGTCGGCATTGTGCCTACTATTTTCAATCCCGATGCAATTTCTGAGTTTCATCGTCAATATGAAGCTCCAAGGGTTACAGTAAACACCCAGTGGTGCGTCGCAATCTAATACTGGCCTCTCAGTAACGGCACATATACAGACTGTTTGAAGCATCCTCCCCCTGGACGTAAGTCGGCCTTCTGCCTACTATATTCAATCCCGATGCAATGTCTGTGCTTCATCGTCAATATGAAGCTCCAAGGGTTACAGTAAACACCCAGTTTTGCGTCGCAATCTATTACTGGAATCTCATGACAGGCACGTATACAACTGTATGAAGCATTGTTCCCCTTGGACGTAAGTCTGCATTGTGCGTACTATATTGAATCCCGATGCAATTTCTGTGTTTTATCGTCAATATGAAGCAACAAGGTTTACAGTAAACTCCCAGTGGTGCGTCGCAGTATAATACTGGCCTCTCATGAAAGGCACATATACAGACTGTTTGAAGCATACCTCCCCCTAGACGTAAGTCGGCCTTCTGCCTACTATATTCAATCCCGATGCAATTTCTGTGTTTCATCGTCAATATGAAGCTCCAAGGGTTACAGTAAACACCCAGTGGTGCGTCGCAATCTAATACTGGAATCTCAGGACAGGCACGTATACAACTTAATGAAGCATTGTTCCCCTTGGACGAAGGTCTGCATTGCGCCTACTATATTCAATCCCGATGCAATTTCTGTGTTTTATCGTCAATATGAAGCAACAAGGGTTACAGTAAACTCCCACTGGTGCGTCGCAATCTAATACTGGCCTCTCAGTAACGGCACATACACAGACTGTTTGAAGCATACCTCCCCCTAGACGTAAGTTGGCCTTCTGCCTACTATATTCAATCCCGATGCAATTTCTGTGTTTCATCGTCAATATGAAGCTCCAAGGGTTACAGTAAACACCCAGTGGTGCGTCGCAATCTAATATTGGAATCTCAGGAAAGGCACGTATACAACTAAATGAAGCATTGCTCCCCCTGGACGTAAGTCGGCATTGTGCCTACTATATTCAATCCCGATGCAATTTCTGAGTTTCATCGTCAATATGAAGCTCCAAGGGTTACAGTAAACACCCAGTGGTGCGTCGCAATCTAATACTGGCCTCTCAGGTAAGGCACGTATACAGACTGTTTGAAGCATTACTCCCCCTGGACGTAAGTCGGCATTGTGCCTACTATATTCAATCTCGATGCAATTTCTGTGTGTCATCGTCAATATGAAGCTCCAAGGGTTACAGTAAACACCCAGTGGTGCGTCGCAATCTAATACTGGCCTCTCAGGATAGGCACGTCTTCAGACTGTTTGACGCATTACTCCCCCTGGACGTAAGTCGGCCTTCTGCCTACTATATTCAATCCCGATTCAATTTCTGTATTTCATCATCAATATGAAGCTCCAAGGGTTACAGTAAACACCGAGTGGTGCGTCGCAATCTGATACTGGCCTCTCAGTAACGGCACATATACAGACGGTTTGAAGCATTCCTCCGGCTGGACGTAAGTCGGCCTTCTGGCTACTATATTAAATCCCGATGCACTTTCTGTGTTTCATCATCAATATGAAGCTCCAAGGGTTACAGTAAACACCCAGTGGTTCGTCGCAATCTAATACTGGCCTCTCAGGTAAGGCACGTATACAGACTGTTTGAAGCATTACTCCCCCTGGACGTAAGTCGGCATTGTGCCTACTATATTCAATCCCATTGCAATTTCTGTGTTTCATCGTCAATATGAAGCTCCAAGGGTTACAGTAAACACCCAGTGGTGCGTCGCAATCTAATATTGGCCTCTCAGGAAAGGCACGTATGCAGACTGTTTGAAGCATTACTCCCCGTGGACGTAAGTCGGCCTTCTCCCTACTATATTCAATGACGATACAATTTCTGTGTTTCATCATCAATATGAAGCTCCAAGGGTGGCAGTAAACACCCAGTCATTCGACGCAATCTAATACTGGCCTATCAGGTAAGGCACGTATACAGACTGTATGAAGCATTACTCCCCCTGGACGTAAGTCGGCATTGTGCCTACTATATTCAATCCCGATGCTATTTCTGAGTTTCATCGTCAATATGAAGCTCCAAGGGTTACAGTAAACACCCAGTGGTGCGTCGCAATCTAATACTGGAATCTCAGGACAGGCACGTTTACAACTGTATGAAGCATTGTTCCCCTTGGACGTAAATCTGCATTGTGCCTACTATATTCAATCCCGATGCAATTTCTGTGTTTTATAGTCAATATGAAGCAACAAGGGTTACAGTAAACTCCCAGTGGTGCGTCGCAGTCTAATACTGGCCTCTCATGAAAGGCACATATACAGACTGTTTGAAGCATACCTCCCCCTAGACGTAAGTCGGCCTTCTGCCTACTATATTCAATCCCGATGCAATTTCTGTGTTTCATCGTCAATATGAAGCTCCGAGGGTTACAGTAAACACCCAGTGGTGCGTCGCAATCTAATACTGGAATCTCAGGACAGGCACGTATACAACTGTATGAAGCATTGTTCCCCTTGGACGTAGGTCTGCATTGTGCCTACTATATTCAATCCCGATGCAATTTCTGTGTTTCATCGTCAATATGAAGCTCCAAGGGTTACAGTAAACACCCAGTGGTGCGTCGCAATCTAATACTGGCCTCTCAGTAACGGCACATATACAGACTGTTTGAAGCATTCCGCCCCCTGGACGTAAGTCGGCCTTCTGCCTACTATATTCAATCCCGATGCAATGTCTGTGCTTCATCGTCAATATGAAGCTCCAATGGTTGCAGTAAACACCCAGCTTTGCGTCGCAATCTAATACTGGAATCTCAGGACAGGCACATATACAACTGTATGAAGCATTGTTCCCCTTGGACGTAAGTCTGCATTGTGCGTACTATATTGAATCCCGATGCAATTTCTGTGTTTTATCGTCAATATGAAGCAACAAGGTTTACAGTAAACTCCCAGTGGTGCGTCGCAGTCTAATACTGGCCTCTCATGAAAGGCACATATACAGACTGTTTGAAGCATACCTCCCCCTAGGCGTAAGTCGGCCTTCTGCCTACTATATTCAATCCCGATGCAATTTCTGTGTTTCATCGTCAATATGAAGCTCCAAGGGTTACAGTAAACACCCAGTGGTGCGTCGCAATCTAATACTGGAATCTCAGGACAGGCACGTATACAACTGTATCAAGCATTGTTCCCCTTGGACGAAGGTCTGCATTGTGCCTACTATATTCAATCCCGATGCAATTTCTGTGTTTTATCGTCAATATGAAGCAACAAGGGTTACAGTAAACACCCAGTGGTGCGTCGCAATCTAATACTGGAATCTCAGGACAGGCACGTATACAACTGTATGAAGCATTGTTCCCCTTGGACGTAAGTCTGCATTGTGCGTACTATATCGAATCCCGATGCAATTTCTGTGTTTTATCGTCAATATGAAGCAACAAGGTTTACAGTAAACTCCCAGTGGTGCGTCGCAGTCTAATACTGGCCTCTCATGAAAGGCACATATACAGACTGTTTGAAGCATACCTCCCCCTAGACGTAAGTCGGCCTTCTGCCTACTATATTCAATCCCGATGCAATGTCTGTGCTTCATCGTGAATATGAAGCTCCAAGGGTTACAGTAAACACCCAGTTTTGCGTCGCAATCTATTACTGGAATCTCAGGACAGGCACGTATACAACTGTATGAAGCATTGCTCCCCCTGTACGTAAGTCGGCATTGTGCCTACTATATTCAATCCCGATGCAATTTCTGAGTTTCATCGTCAATATGAAGCTCCAAGGGTTACAGTAAACACCCAGTGGTACGTCGCAATCTAATACTGGAATCTCAGGACAGGCACGTATACAACTGTATGAAGCATTGTTCCCCTTGGACGTAAGTCTGCATTGTGCCTACTATATTCAATCCCGATGCAATTTCTGTGTTTTATCGTGAATATGAAGCAACAAGGGTTACAGTAAACTCCCAGTGGTGCGTCGCAGTCCAATACTGGCCTGTCATGAAAGGCACATATACAGACTGTTTGAAGCATATCTCCCCCTAGACGTAAGTCGGCATTGTGCCTACTATTTTCAATCCCGATGCAATTTCTGAGTTTCATCGTCAATATGAAGCTCCAAGGGTTACAGTAAACACCCAGTGGTGCGTCGCAATCTAATACTGGCCTCTCAGTAACGGCACATATACAGACTGTTTGAAGCATTCCTCCCCCTGGACGTAAGTCGGCCTTCTGCCTACTATATTCAATCCCGATGCAATGTCTGTGCTTCATCGTCAATATGAAGCTCCAAGGGTTACAGTAAACACCCAGTTTTGCGTCGCAATCTATTACTGGAATCTCAGGACAGGCACGTATCCAACTGTATGAAGCATTGTTCCCCTTGGACGTAAGTCTGCATTGTGCGTACTATATTGAATCCCGATGCAATTTCTGTGTTTTATCGACAATATGAAGCAACAAGGTTTACAGTAAACTCCCAGTGGTGCGTCGCAGTATAATACTGGCCTCTCATGAAAGGCACATATACAGACTGTTTGAAGCATACCTCCCCCTAGACGTAAGTCGGCCTTCTGCCTACTATATTCAATCCCGATGCAATTTCTGTGTTTCATCGTCAATATGAAGCTCCAAGGGTTACAGTAAACACCCAGTGGTGCGTCGCAATCTAATACTGGAATCTCAGGACAGGCACGTATACAACTGTATGAAGCATTGTTCCCCTTGGACGAAGGTCTGCATTGTGCCTACTATATTCAATCCCGATGCAATTTCTGTGTTTTATCGTCAATATGAAGCAACAAGGGTTACAGTAAACTCCCACTGGTGCGTCGCAATCTAATACTGGCCTCTCAGTAACGGCACATACACAGACTGTTTGAAGCATACCTCCCCCTAGACGTAAGTTGGCCTTCTGCCTACTATATTCAATCCCGATGCAATTTCTGTGTTTCATCGTCAATATGAAGCTCCAAGGGTTACAGTAAACACCCAGTGGTGCGTCGCAATCTAATATTGGAATCTCAGGAAAGGCACGTATACAACTAAATGAAGCATTGCTCCCCCTGGACGTAAGTCGGCATTGTGCCTACTATATTCAATCCCGATGCAATTTCTGAGTTTCATCGTCAATATGAAGCTCCAAGGGTTACAGTAAACACCCAGTGGTGCGTCGCAATCTAATACTGGAATCTCAGGACAGGCACGTATACAACTGTATGAAGCATTGTTCCCCTTGGACGTAAGTCTGCATTGTGCCTACTATATTCATTCCCGATGCAATTTCTGTGTTTTATCGTCAATATGAAGCAACAAGGGTTACAGTAAACTCCCAGTGGTGCGTCGCAGTCCAATACTGGCCTCTCATGAAAGGCACATATACAGACTGTTTGAAGCATATCTCCCCCTAGACGTAAGTCGGCCTTCTGCCTACTATATTCAATCCTGATGCAATTTCTGTGTTTCATCGTCAATATGAAGCTCCAAGGGTTACAGTAAACACCCAGTGGTGCGTCGCAATCTAATACTGGAATCTCAGAAAAGGCACGTATACAACTGCATGAAGCATTGCTCCCCCTGGACGTAAGTCGGCATTGTGCCTACTATATTCAATCCCGATGCAATTTCTGAGTTTCATCGTCAATATGAAGCTCCAAGGGTTACAGTAAACACCCAGTGGTGCGTCGCAATCTAATACTGGAATCTCAGGACAGGCACGTATACAACTGTATGAAGCATTGTTCCCCTTGGACGTAAGTCTGCATTATGCCTACTATATTCAATCCCGATGCAATTTCTGTGTTTTATCGTCAATATGAAGCAACAAGGGTTACAGTAAACTCCCAGTGGTGCGTCGCAGTCTAATACTGGCCTCTCATGAAAGGCACATATACAGACTATTTGAAGCATACCTCCCCCTAGACGTAAGTCGGCATTGTGCCTACTATATTCAATCCCGATGCAATGTCTGTGCTTCATCGTCAATATGAAGCTCCAAGGGTTACAGTAAACACCCAGTTTTGCGTCGCAATCTATTACTGGAATCTCAGGACAGGCACGTATACAACTGTATGAAGCATTGCTCCCCCTGTACGTAAGTCGGCATTGTGCCTACTATATTCAATCCCGATGCAATTTCTGAGTTTCATCGTCAATATGAAGCTCCAAGGGTTACAGTAAACACCCAGTGGTGCGTCGCAATCTAATACTGGAATCTCAGGACAGGCACGTATACAACTGTATGAAGCATTGTTCCCCTTGGACGTAAGTCTGCATTGTGCCTACTATATTCAATCCCGATGCAATTTCTGTGTTTTATCGTGAATATGAAGCAACAAGGGTTACAGTAAACTCCCAGTGGTGCGTCGTAGTCCAATACTGGCCTCTCATGAAAGGCACATATACAGACTGTTTGAAACATATCTCCCCCTAGACGTAAGTCGGCATTGTGCCTACTATATTCAATCCCGATGCAATTTCTGAGTTTCATCGTCAATATGAAGCTCCAAGGGTTACAGTAAACACCCAGTGGTGCGTCGCAATCTAATACTGGCCTCTCAGTAACGGCACATATACAGACTGTTTGAAGCATTCCTCCCCCTGGACGTAAGTTGGCCTTCTGCCTACTATATTCAATCCCGATGCAATGTCTGTGCTTCATCGTCAATATGAAGCTCCAAGGGTTACAGTAAACACCCAGTTTTGCGTCGCAATCTATTACTGGAATCTCAGGACAGGCACGTATACAACTGTATGAAGCATTGTTCCCCTTGGACGTAAGTCTGCATTGTGCGTACTATATTGAATCCCGATGCAATTTCTGTGTTTTATCGTCAATATGAAGCAACAAGGTTTACAGTAAACTCCCAGTGGTGCGTCGCAGTATAATACTGGCCTCTCATGAAAGGCACATATACAGACTGTTTGAAGCATACCTCCCCCTAGACGTAAGTCGGCCTTCTGCCTACTATATTCAATCCCGATGCAATTTCTGTGTTTCATCGTCAATATGAAGCTCCAAGGGTTACAGTAAACACCCAGTGGTGCGTCGCAATCTAATACTGGAATCTCAGGACAGGCACGTATACAACTGTATGAAGCATTGTTCCCCTTGGACGAAGGTCTGCATTGTGCCTACTATATTCAATCTCGATGCAATTTCTGTGTTTTATCGTCAAAATGAAGCAACAAGGGTTACAGTAAACTCCCACTGGTGCGTCGCAATCTAATACTGGCCTCTCAGTAACGGCACATACACAGACTGTTTGAAGCATACCTCCCCCTAGACGTAAGTTGGCCTTCTGCCTACTATATTAAATCCCGATGCAATTTCTGTGTTTCATCGTCAATATGAAGCCCCAAGGGTTACAGTAAACACCCAGTGGTGCGTCGCAATCTAATTTTGGAATCTCAGGAATGGCACGTATACAACTGTATGAAGCATTGCTCCCCCTGGACGTAAGTCGGCATTGTGCCTACTATATTCAATCCCGATGCAATTTCTGAGATTCATCGTCAATATGAAGCTCCAAGGGTTACAGTAAACACCCAGTGGTGCGTCGCAATCTAATACTGGAATCTCAGGACAGGCACGTATACAACTGTATGAAGCATTGTTCCCCTTGGACGTAAGTCTGCATTGTGCCTACTATATTCAATCCCGATGCAATTTCTGTGTTTTATCGTCAATATGAAGCAACAAGGGTTACAGTAAACTCCCAGTGGTGCGTCGCAGTCCAATACTGGCCTCTCATGAAAGGCACATATACAGACTGTTTGAAGCATATCTCCCCCTAGACGTAAGTCGGCCTTCTGCCTACTATATTCAATCCTGATGCAATTTCTGTGTTTCATCGTCAATATGAAGCTCCAAGGGTTACAGTAAACACCCAGTGGTGCGTCGCAATCTAATACTGGAATCTCAGAAAAGGCACGTATACAACTGCATGAAGCATTGCTCCCCCTGGACGTAAGTCGGCATTGTGCCTACTATATTCAATCCCGATGCAATTTCTGAGTTTCATCGTCAATATGAAGCTCCAAGGGTTACAGTAAACACCCAGTGGTGCGTCGCAATCTAATACTGGAATCTCAGGACAGGCACGTATACAACTGTATGAAGCATTGTTCCCCTTGGACGTAAGTCTGCATTATGCCTACTATATTCAATCCCGATGCAATTTCTGTGTTTTATCGTCAATATGAAGCAACAAGGGTTACAGTAAACTCCCAGTGGTGCGTCGCAGTCTAATACTGGCCTCTCATGAAAGGCACATATACAGACTATTTGAAGCATACCTCCCCCTAGACGTAAGTCGGCATTGTGCCTACTATATTCAATCCCAATGCAATTTCTGTGTTTCATCGTCAATATGAAGCTCCAAGGGTTACAGTAAACACCCAGTGGTGCGTCGCAATCTAATACTGGAATCTCAGGACAGGCACGTATACAACTGTATGAAGCATTGTTCCCCTTAAACGTAAGTCTGCATTATGCCTACTATATTCAATCCCGATGCAATTTCTGTGTTTTATAGTCAATATGAAGCAACAAGGGTTACAGTAAACTCCCAGTGGTGCGTCGCAGTCTAATACTGGCCTCTCATGAAAGGCACATTTACAGACTGTTTGAAGCATTCCTCCCCCTGGACGTAAGTCGGCCTTCTGCCTACTATATTCAATCCCGAAGCAATTTCAGTGTTTCATCGTCAATATGAAGCTCCAAGGGTTACAGTAAACACCCAGTTGTGCGTCGCAATCTAATACTGGAATCTCAGGACAGGCCCGTATACAACTGTATGAAGCATTGTTCCCGTTGGACGTAAGTCTGCATTGTGCCTACTATATTCAATCCCGATGCAATTTCTGTGTTTTTTCGTCAATATGAAGCAACAAGGGTTACAGTAAACTCCCATTAGTTCGTCGCAGTCTAATAGTGGCCTCTCATGAAAGGCACATATACAGACTGTTTGAAGCATACCTCCCTCTAGACGTAAGTCGGCCTTCTGCCTACTATATTCAATCCCGATGCAATTTCTGTGTTTCATCGTCAAAATGAAGCTCCAAGGGTTACAGTAAACACCCAGTGGTGCGTCGCAATCTAATACTGGAATCTCAGAAAAGGCACGTATACAACTGCATGAAGCATTGCTCCCCCTGGACGTAAGTCGGCATTGTGCCTACTATTTTCAATCCCGATGCAATTTCTGAGTTTCATCTTCAATATGAAGCTCCAAGGGTTACAGTAAACACCCAGTGGTGCGTCGCAATCTAATACTGGAATCTCAGGACAGGCACGTATACAACTGTATGAAGCATTGTTCCCCTTGGACGTAAGTCTGCATTGTGCCTACTATATTCAATCCCGATGCAATTTCTGTGTTTTATCGTCAATATGAAGCAACAAGGGTTACAGTAAACTCCCAGTGGTGCGTCGCAGTCCAATACTGGCCTCTCATGAAAGGCACATATACAGACTGTTTGAAGCATATCTCCCCCTAGACGTAAGTCGGCCTTCTGCCTACTATATTCAATCCTGATGCAATTTCTGTGTTTCATCGTCAATATGAAGCTCCAAGGGTTACAGTAAACACCCAGTGGTGCGTCGCCATCTAATACTGGAATCTCAGAAAAGGCACGTATACAACTGCATGAAGCATTGCTTTCCCTGGACGTAAGTCGGCATTGTGCCTACTATTTTCAATCCCGATGCAATTTCTGAGTTTCATCGTCAATATGAAGCTCCAAGGGTTACAGTAAACACCCAGTGGTGCGTCGCAATCTAATACTGGAATCTCAGGACAGGCACGTATACAACTGTATGAAGCATTGTTCCCCTTGGACGAAGGTCTGCATTGTGCCTACTATATTCAATCCCGATGCAATTTCTGTGTTTTATCGTCAATATGAAGCAACAAGGGTTACAGTAAACTCCCAGTGGTGCGTCGCAATCTAATACTGGCCTCTCAGTAACTTCACATATACAGACTGTTTGAAGCATACCTCCCCCTAGACGTAAGTTGGCCTTCTGCCTACTATATTCAATCCCGATGCAATTTCTGTGTTTCATCGTCAATATGAAGCTCCAAGGGTTACAGTAAACACCCAGTGGTGCGTCGCAATCTAATACTGGAATCTCAGGAAAGGCACGTATACAACTGTATGAAGAATTGCTCCCCCTGGACGTAAGTCGGCATTGTGCCTACTATATTCAATCCCGATGCAATTTCTGAGTTTCATCGTCAATATGAAGCTCCAAGGGTTACAGTAAACACCCAGTGGTGCGTCGCAATCTAATACTGGAATCTCAGGACAGGCACGTATACAACTGTATGAAGCATTGTTCCCCTTGGACGTAAGTCTGCATTGTGCCCACTATATTGAATCCCGATGCAATTTCTGTGTTTTATCGTCAATATGAAGCAACAAGGGTTGCAGTAAACTCCCAGTGGTGCGTCGCAGTCTAATACTGGCCTCTCATGAAAGGCACATATACAGACTGTTTGAAGCATATCTCCCCCTAGACGTCAGTCGGCCTTCTGCCTACTATATTCAATCCTGATGCAATTTCTGTGTTTCATCGTCAATATGAAGCTCCAAGGGTTACAGTAAACACCCAGTGGTGCGTCGCAATCTAATACTGGAATCTCAGGACAGGCACGTATACAACTGTATGAAGCATTGTTCCCCTTGGACGTAAGTCTGCATTGTGCCTACTATATTCAATCCCGATGCAATTTCTGTGTTTATCGTCAATATGAAGCAACAAGGGTTACAGTAAACTCCCAGTGGTGCGTCGCAGTCTAATACTGGCCTCTCATGAAAGGCACATATACAGACTATTTGAAGCATACCTCCCCCTAGACGTAAGTCGGCCTTCTGCCTACTATATTCAATCCCGATGCAATTTCTGTGTTTCATCGTCAATATGAAGCTCCAAGGGTTACAGTAAACACCCAGTGGTGCGTCGCAATCTAATACTGGAATCTCAGGACAGGCACGTATTCAACTGTATGAAGCATTGTTCCCCTTGGACGTAAGTCTGCATTGTGCCTACTATATTCAATCCCGATGCAATTTCTGTGTTTTATCGTCAATATGAAGCAACAAGGGTTACAGTAAACTCCCAGTGGTGCGTCGCAGTCTAATACTGGCCTCTCATGAAAGGCACATATACAGACTATTTGAAGCATACCTCCCCCTAGACGTAAGTCGGCCTTCTGCCTACTATATTCAATCCCGATGCAATTTCTGTGTTTCATCGTCAATATGAAGCTCCAAGGGTTACAGTAAACACCCAGTGGTGCGTCGCAATCTAATACTGGAATGTCAGGACAGGCACGTATACAACTGTATGAAGCATTGTTCCCCTTGGACGAAGGTCTGCATTGTGCCTACTATATTCAATCCCGATGCAATTTCTGTGTTTTATCGTCAATATGAGGCAACAAGGGTTACAGTAAACTCCCAGTGTGCGTCGCAATCTAATACTGGCCTCTCAGTAACGGCACATATACAGACTGTTTGAAGCATACCTCGCCCTAGACGTAAGTTGGCCTTCTGCCTACTATATTCAATCCCGATGCAATTTCTGTGTTTCATCGTCAATATGAAGCTCCAAGGGTTACAGTAAACACCCAGTGGTGCGTCGCAATCTAATACTGGAATCTCAGGAAAGGCACGTATACAACTGTATGAAGAATTGCTCCCCCTGGACGTAAGTCGGCATTGTGCCTACTATATTCAATCCCGATGCAATTTCTGAGTTTCATCGTCAATATGAAGCTCCAAGGGTTACAGTAAACACCCAGTGGTGGGTCGTAGTTTAATACTGGCCTCTCATGAAAGGCACATATACAGACTGTTTGAAGCATATCTCCCCCTGGACGTGAGTCGGTATTGTGCATACTATATTCAATCCCGATGCAAATTTCTGTGTTTCATCGTCAATATGAAGCTCCAAGGGTTACAGTAAACACCCAGTGGTGCGTCGCAATCTAATACTGGAATCTCAGGACAGGCACGTATACAGCTGTATGAAGCATTGTTCCCCTTGGACGTAAGTCTGCATTGTGCCCACTATATTCAATCCCGATGCAATTTCTGTGTTTTATCGTCAATATGAAGCAACAAGGGTTACAGTAAACTCCCAGTGGTGCGTCGTAGTTTAATACTGGCCTCTCATGAAAGGCACATATACAGACTGTTTGAAGCATATCTCCCCCTAGACGTAAGTCGGCCTTCTGCCTACTATATTCAATCCTGATGCAATTTCTGTGTTTCATCGTCAATATGAAGCTCCAAGGGTTACAGTAAACACCCAGTGGTGCGTCGCAATCTAATACTGGAATCTCAGAAAAGGCACGTATACAACTGCATGAAGCATTGCTCCCCCTGGACGTAAGTCGGCATTGTGCCTACTATTTTCAATCCCGATGCAATTTCTGAGTTTCATCGTCAATATGAAGCTCCAAGGGTTACAGTAAACACCCAGTGGTGCGTCGCAATCTAATACTGGAATCTCAGGACAGGCACGTATTCAACTGTATGAAGCATTGATCCCCTTGGACGTAAGTCTGCATTGTGCCTACTATATTCAATCCCGATGCAATTTCTGTGTTTTATCGTCAATATGAAGCAACAAGGGTTACAGTAAACTCCCAGTGGTGCGTCGCAGTCTAATACTGGCCTCTCATGAAAGGCACATTTACAGACTGTTTGAAGCATTCCTCCCCCTGGACGTAAGTCGGCCTTCTGCCTACTATATTCAATCCCGAAGCAATTTCAGTGTTTCATCGTAAATATGAAGCTCCAAGGGTTACAGTAAACACCCAGTTGTGCGTCGCAATCTAATACTTGAATCTCAGGACAGGCCCGTATACAACTGTATGAAGCATTGTTCCCCTTGGACGTAAGTCTGCATTGTGCCTACTATATTCAATCCCGATGCAATTTCTGTGTTTCATCGTCAATATGAAGCTCCAAGGGTTACAGTAAACTCCCAGTGGTGCGCCGCAATCTAATACTGGCCTCTCAGTAACGGCACATATACATGTTGTTTGAAGCATTCCTCCCCCGGTACGTAGGTCTGCCTCCGGCCTACTATATTCAATCCCGATGCAATTTCTGTGTTTCATAGTCAATATGGAGCTCCAAGGGTTACAGTAAACACCCAGTGGTGCGTCGCAATCTAATTCTGGCCTATCAGTAACGGCACATATACTGACTGTTTGAAGCATTCCTCCCCCTGGACGTAAGTCGGCCTTCTGCCTACTATATTCAATCCCGATGCAATTTCTGTGTTTCATAGTCAATATGAAGCTGAAAGGGTTACAGTAAACACCCAGTGGTGCGTCGCAATCTAATACTGGCCTCTCAGGAAAGGCACGTATACAGACTGTTTGAAGCATTGCTCCCCCTGGACGTAAGTCGGCCTTCTGCCTACTATATTCAATCCCGATGCAATCTCTGTGTTTCATAGTCAATATGGAGCTCCAAGGGTTACAGTAAACACCCAGTGGTGCGTCGCAATCTAATTCTGGCCTATCAGTAACGGCACATATACTGACTGTTTGAAGCATTCCTCCCCCTGGACGTAAGTCGGCCTTCTGCCTACTATATTCAATCCCGATGCAATTTCTGTGTTTTATCGTCAATATGAAGCAACAAGGGTTACAGTAAACTCCCAGTAGTGCGTCGCAGTCTAATACTGGGCTCTCATGAAAGGCACATATACAGACTGTTTGAAGCATACCTCCCCCTAGACGTAAGTCGGCCTTCTGTCTACTATATTCAATCCCGATGCAATTTCTGTGTTTCATCGTCAATATGAAGCTCCAAGGGTTACAGTAAACACCCAGTGGTGCGTCGCAATCTAATACTGGAATCTCAGGACAGGCACGTATACAACTATATGAAGCATTGTTCCCCTTGGACGTAAGTCTGCATTGTGCCTACTATATTCAATCCCGATGCAATTTCTGTGTTTTATCGTCAATATGAAGCAACAAGGGTTACAGTAAACTCCCAGTGGTGCGTCGCAATCTAATACTGGCCTCTCAGTAACGGCACATATACAGACTGTTTGAAGCATTCCTCCCCCTGTACGTAAGTCAGCCTTCTGCCTACTATATTCAATCCCGATGCAATTTCTGTGTTTCATCGTCAATATGAAGATCCAAGGTTTACAGTAAACTCCCAGTGGTGCGCCGCAATCTAATACTGGCCTCTCAGTAACGGCACATATACATGTTGTTTGAAGCATTCCTCCCCCTGTACGTAAGTCTGCCTCCGGCCTACTATATTCAATCGCGATGCAATTTCTGTCTTTCATAGTCAATATGAAGCTCCAAGGGTTACAGTAAACACCCAGTGGTGCGTCGCAATCTAATTCTGGCCTCTCAGTAACGGCACATATAATGACTGTTTGAAGCATTCCTCCCCATGGACGTAAGTCGGCCTTCTGCCTACTATATTCAATCCCGATGCAATTTCTGTGTTTCATAGTCAATATGAAGCTCAAAGGGTTACAGTAAACACCCAGTGGTGCGTCGCAATCTAAAACTGGCCTCTCAGGAAAGGCACGAATACAGACTGTTTGAAGCATTGCTCCACCTGGACGTAAGTCGGCCTTCTGCCTACTATATTCAGTTCCGATGCAATTTCTGTGTTTCATAGTCAATATGAAGCTCCAGGGGTTACAGTAAACACCCAGTGGTGCGTCGCAATCTAATACTGGCCTCTCAGTAACGGCACATATACAGACTGTTTGAAGCATTCCTCCCCCTGGACGGAAGTCGGCCCTCTGCTTACTATATTGTATCCCGATGCAAATTCTGTGTTTCATCGTCAATATGAAGCTCCAAGGGTTTCAGTAAACACCCACTGGTGTGTCGCAATCTAATAATGGACTCTCAGGAAATGCACGTATACAGACTGTTTGATGCATTCCTCCCACTGTACGTAAGTCGGCCTTCTGCCTACTATATTCAATCCTAATGCAATTTCTGTGTTTCATAGTCAATATGAAGCTCCAAGGGTTACAGTAAACACATAGTGGTGTGTCGCAATCTAATACTGGCCTCTCAGTAACGGCACATATACAGACTGTTTGAAGCATTCCTCCCCCTGGACGTAAGTCGGCCTTCGGCCTACTATATACAATCCCGATGCAATTTCTGTGTTTCATAGTCAATATGGAGCTCCAAGGGTTACAGTAAACAATCAGTGGTGCGTCGCAATCTAATCCTGGCCTCTCAGGAAAGGCACGTATACAGACTGTTTGAAGCATTGCTCCCCCTGGACGTAAGTCGGCATTGTGCCTCCTATATTCAATCCCGATGCAATTTCTGTGTTTCATCGTCAATATGAAGCTCCAAGGGTTACAATAAAAACACCCAGTGGTGCGTCGCAATCTAATACTGGCCTCTCAGTAACGGCACATATACAGACTGTTGAAGAATTGCTCCCCCTGGACGTAAGTCGGCCTTCTGCCTACTATATTCAATCCCGATGCAATTTCTGTGTTTCATAGTCAATATGAAGCTCCAAGGGTTACAGTAAACACCCAGTGGTGCGTTGCAATCTAATACTGGCCTCTCAGTAACGGCACATATACAGACTGTTTGAAGCATTCCTCCCCCTGGACGTAAGTCGGCCTTCTGCCTACTATATTGTATCCCGATGCAATTTCTGTGTATCATAGTCAATATGAAGCTCCAAGGGTTACAGTAAACACCCAGTGATGCGTCGCAATCTAATACTGGCCTCTCAGGAAAGGCAAGAATACAGACTGTTTGAAGCATTGCCCCCAATGGACGTAAGTCGGCCTTCTGCCTACTATATTCAATCCCGATGCAATTTCTGTGTTTCATAGTCAATATGAAGCTCCAAGGGTTACAGTAAACACCCAGTGGTGCGTCGCAATCTAATACTGGCCTTTCAGTAACGGCACATATACAGACTGTTTAAAGCATTCCTCCCCCTGGACGTAAGTCGCCCTTCTGCCTACTGTATTAAATCCCGATGCAATTTCTGTGTTTCATCGTCAATATGAAGCTCCAAGGGTTACAGTAAACACCCAGTGGTGTGTCGCAATCTAATACTGGCCTCTCAGGAAAGGCACGTATACAGACTGTTTGAAGCATTCCTCCCCCTGTACGTAAGTCGGCCTTCTGAGTATTATATTCAATCCCAATGCAATTTCTGTGTTTCACAGTCAATATGAAGCTTTAAGGGTTACAGTAAACACCCAGTGGTGTGTCGCAATCTAATACTGGCCTCTCAGTAACGGCACATATACAGACTGTTTGAAGCATTCCTCCCCCTGGACGTAAGTCGGCCTTCTGCCTACTATATTCAATCCCGATGCAATTTCTGTGTTTCATCGTCAATATGAAGCTCCAAGGGTTGCAGTAAACAGCCAGTGGTGTATCGCAATCTAATACTGGCCTCTCAGGAAAGGCACGTATACAGACTGTTTGAAGCATTCCTCCCCCTGTACGTAAGTCGGCCTTCCGAGTACTATATTCAATCCCGATGCAATTTCTGTGTTTCATAGTCAATATGAAGCTCCAAGGGTTACAGTAACACCCAGTGGTGTGTCGCAATCTAATACTGGCCTCTCAGTAACGACACATATGCAGACTGTTTGAAGCATTCCTCCCCCTGGACGTAATTCGCCTTCTGCCGACTATATTCAATCCCGATGCAATTTCTGTGTTTCATCGTCAATATGAAGCTCCAAGGGTTACAGTAAACAGCCTGTGGTGTGTCGCAAACTAATACTGGCCTCTCAGGAAAGGCACGTATACAGACTGTTTGAAGCATTCCTCCCCCTGTACGTAAGTCGGCCTTCCGAGTACTATATTCAATCCCGATGCAATTTCTGTGTTTCATATTCAATATGAAGCTCCAAGGGTTACAGTAACACCCAGTGGTCTGTCGCAATCTAATACTGGGCTCTCAGTAACGGCACATATGCAGCCTGTTTGAAGCATTCCTCCCCCAGGACGTAAGTCGGCCTTCTGCCTACTATATTCATCCCGATGCAATTTCTGTGTTTCATAGTCAATATGGAGCTCCAAGGGTAACAGTAAACACCCAGTGGTGCGTCGCAATCTAATACTGGCCTCTCAGGAAAGGCAGGTATACAGACTGTTTGAAGCATTGCTCCCCCAGGACGTTAGTCGGCATTGTGCCTACTATATTCAATCCCATTGCAATTTCTGTGTTTCATCGTCAATATGAAGCTCCAAGGGTTACAGTAAACTCCCAGTGGTGCGTCGCAGTCTAATACTGGCCTCTCAGAAAAGGCACGTATTCAGACTGTTTGAAGCATTGTTCCCCCTGGACGTAAGTCGGCATTGTGCCTACTATATTCAATCCCGATGCAATTTTTGTGTTTCATCGTCAATATGAAGCTCCATGGGTTACAGTAAACACCCAGTGGTGCGTCGCAAAATAATACTGGAATCTCTGCTTAGGCACGAATACAACTGTATGAAGCATTGCTCCCCCTGGACGTAAGTCGGCATTGTGCCTACTATATTCAATCCCGATGCAATTTCTGTGTTTCATCGTCAATATGAAGCTCCAATGGTTACAGTAAACACCCAGTGGTGCGTCGCAATCTAATACTGGCCTCTCAGGAAAGGCACGTATACAGGCAGTTCGAAGCATTGCTTCCCCTGAACGAAAGTCGGCATTGTGCCTACTATATTCAATCCCGATGCAATTTCTGTGTTTCATCGTCAATATGAAGCTCCATGGGTTACAGAAAACACCCAGTGGTGCGTCGCAATCTAATACTGGCCTCTCAGTAACGGCACATATACAGACTGTTTGAAGCATTCCTCCCCCTGGACGTAAGTCGGCCTTCTGCCTACTATATTCAATCCCGATGCAATTTCTGTGTTTCATAGTCAATATGGAGCTCCAAGGGTTACAGTAAAAACCCAGTGGTGCGTCGCAATCTAATACTGGCCTCTCAGGAAAGGTACGTATACAGACTGTTTGAAGCATTGCTCCCCCTGGACGTACGTCGGCCTTCTGCCCACTATATTCAATCCCGATGCAATTTCTGTGTTTCATACTCAATATGAAGCTCCAAGGGTTACAGTAAACACCCAGTGGTGCGTCGCAAACTAATACTGGCCTCTCAGTAATGGCACATATACAGACTGTTTGAAGCATTCCTCCCCCGGGACGAAAGTCGGCCTTCTGCCTACTATATTCAATCCCGATGCAATTTCTGTGTTTCATAGTCAATATGAAGCTCCGAGGGTTACAGTAAACACCCAGTGGTGCGTCGCAATCTAATACTGGCCTCTCAGGAAAGGCACGTATACAGACTGTTTGAAGCATTGCTCCCCCTGGACGTAAGTCGGCATTGTGCCTCCTATATTCAATCCCGATGCAATTTCTGTCTTTAATCGACAATATGAAGCTCCAAGGGTTACAATAAAAACACCCAGTGGTGCGTCGCAATCTAATACTGGCCTCTCAGTAACGGCACATATACAGACTGTTGAAGCATTGCTCCCCCTGGATGTACGTCGGCCTTCTGCCCACTATATTCAATCCCGATGCAATTTCTGTGTTTCATAGTCAATATGAAGCTCCAAGGGTTACAGTAAACACCCAGTGGTACGTCGCAATCTAATACTGGCCTCTCAGGAAAGGCAAGTATACAGACTGTTTGAAGCATTGTTCCCCCTGGACGTAAGTCGGCCTTCTGCCTACTATATTCAATCCCGATGCAATTTCTGTGTTTCAAAGTCAATATGAAGCTCCAAGGGTTACAGTAAACACCCAGTGGTGCGTCGCAATTTAATACTGGCCTATCAGTAACGGCACATATACAGACTGTTTGAAGCATTCCTCCCCCTGGACGTGAGTCGCCCTTCTGCCTACTATATTAAATCCCGATGCTATATCTGTGTTTCATCGTCAATATGAAGCTCCAAGGGTTACAGTAAATACCCAGTTCTGTGTCGCAATCTAATACTGGCCTCTCAGGAAAGGCACGTATACAGACTGTTTGAAGCATTCCTCCCCCTGGACGTAAGTCGGCTTTCTGGCTACTATATTCAATTCCGATGCAATTTCTGTGTTTCATCGTCAATATGAAGCTCCAAGGGTTACAGTAAACTCCCAGTGGTGCGTCGCAGTCTAATATTGGCCTCTCAGGAAGGGCACGTATACAGACTGTTTGAAGCATTGCTCCCCCTGGACGTAAGTCGGCATTGTGCCTACTATATTCAATCCCGATGCAATTTCTGTGTTTCATCATCAATATGAAGCTCCAAGGGTTACAGTAAACTCCCAGTGGTGCCTCGCAGTGTAATACTGGCCGCTCAGGAAAGGCACGTATACAGACTGTTTGAAGCATTGCTCCCCCTGGACGTAAGTCGGTATGTGCCTACTATATTCAATCCCGATGCAATTTCTGTGTTTCATCGTCAATATGAAGCTCCAAGGGTTACAGTAAACTCCCAGTGGTGCGTCACAGTCTAATACTGGCCTCTCAGAAAAGGCACGTATACAGACTGTTTGAAGCATTGCTCCCCCTGGGCGTAAGTCGGCAATGTGCCTACTATATTCAATCCCATTGCAAATTCTGTGTTTCATCGTGAATATGAAGCTCCAAGGGTTACAGTAAACTCCCAGTGGTGCGTCGCAGTCTAATACTGGCCTCTCAGGAAAGGCACGTATATAGACTGTTTGAAGCATTGTTCCCCCTGGACGTAAGTCGGCATTGTGCCTACTATATTCAATCCCGATGCAATTTTTGTGTTTCATTGTCAATATGAAGCTCCATGGGTTACAGTAAACACCCAGTGTTGCGTCGCAAAATAGTACTGGAATCTCTGCTTAGGCACGTATACAACTGTATGAAGCATTGCTCCCCCTGGACGTAAGTCGGCATTGTGCCTACTATATTCAATCCCGATGCAATTTCTGTGTTTCATCGTCAATATGAAGCTCCAATGGTTACAGTAAACACCCAGTGGTGCGTCGCAATCTAATACTGGCCTCTCAGGAAAGGCACGTATACAGACAGTTCGAAGCATTGCTTCCCCTGAACGAAAGTCGGCATTGATCCTACTATATTCAATCCCGATGCAATTTCTGTGTTTCATCGTCAAAATGAAGCTCCATGGGTTACAGTAAACACCCAGTGGTGCGTCGCAATCTAATACTGGAATCTCAGGAAAGGCACGTATACAACTGTATGAAGCATTGCTCCCCCTGGACGAACGTCGGCATTGTGCCTACTATATTCAATCCCGATGCAATTTCTGTCTTTCATCGTCAATATGAAGCTCCAAGGGTTACAGTAAACGCCCAGTGGTGCGTCGCAATCTAATACTGGCCTCTCAGAAAGTCACGTATGCAGACTGTTTGAAGCATTATTCCCCCTGAACGAAAGTCGGCATTGTGCCTACTATATTCAATCCCAATGCAATTTCTGTGTTTCATCGTATATATGAAGCTCCATGGGTTACAGTAAACACCCAGTGGTGCGTCGCAATCTAATGCTGGAATCTCAGGAAAGGCACGTATACAACTGTATGAAGCATTGATCCCCCTGGACGTAAGTCGGCATTGTGCCTACTATATTCAATCCCGATGCAATTTCTGTGTTTCATCGTCAATATGAAGCTCCAATGGTTACAGTAAACACCCAGTGGTGCGTCGCAATCTAATACTGGCCTCTCAGGAAAGGCACGTATACAGACAGTTCGAAGCATTGCTTCCCCTGAACGAAAGTCGGCATTGATCCAACTATATTCAATCCCGATGCAATTTCTGTGTTTCATCGTCAATATGAAGCTCCATGTGTTACAGTAAACACCCAGTGGTGCGTCGCAATCTAATACTGGAATCTCAGGAAGGGCACGTATACAACTGTATGAAGCATTGCTCCCCCTGGACGTACGTTGGCATTGTGCCTACTATATTCAATCCCGATGCAATTTCTGTCTTTCATCGTCAATATGAAGCTCCAATGGTTACAGTAAACGCCCAGTGGTGCGTCGCAATCTAATACTGGCCTCTCAGAAAGGCACGTATGCAGACTGTTTGAAGCATTATTCCCCCTGAACGAAAGTCGGCATTGTGCCTACTATATTCAATCCCAATGCAATTTCTGTGTTTCATCGTATATATGAAGCTCCATGGGTTACAGTAAACACCCAGTGGTGCGTCGCAATCTAATACTGGAATCGCAGGAAAGGCACGTATACAACTGTATGAAGCATTGCTCTCCCTGGACGTAAGTCGGCATTGTGCCTACTATATTCAATCCCGATGCAATTTCTGTGTTTCATCGTCAATATGAAGCTCCAAGGGTTACAGTAAACACCCAGTGGTGCGTCGAAATCAAATACTGGCCTCTCAGGAAAAGCACGTATACAGACTGTTTGAAGCATTGCTCCCCCTGAACGAAAGCCGGCAATGTGCCTACTATATTCAATCCCAATGCAATTTTTGTGTTTCATCTTATATATGAAGCTCCATGGGTTACAGTAAACACCCAGTGGTGCGGCGCAATCTAATACTGGCCTCTCAGTAACGGCACATATACAGACTCTTTGAAGCATTCCTCCCCTTGGACGTAAGTCGCCCTTCTGCCTACTATATTAAATCCCGATGCAAATTCTGTGTTTCATCGTCAATATGAAGCTCCAAGGGTTACAGTAAACACCCAGTGGTGTGTCGCAATCTAATACTGGCCTCTCAGGAAAGGCACGTATACAGACTGTTTGAAGCATTCCTCCCCCTGTACGTAAGTCGGCCTTCTGGCTACTCAATTCCGATGCAATTTCTGTGTTTCATCGTCAATATGAAGCTCCAAGGGTTACAGTAAACTCCCAGTGGTGCGTCGCAGTCTAATATTGGCCTCTCAGGAAAGGCACGTATACAGACTGTTTGAAGCATTGCTCCCCCTGGACGTAAGTCGGCATTGCGCCTACTATATTCAATTCCGATGCAATTTCTGTGTTTCATCATCAATATGAAGCTCAAAGGGTTACAGTAAACACCGAGTGGTGCGTCGCAATCTAATACTGGAATCTCAGGAAAGGCACGTATACAACTGTATGAAGCATTGCTCCCCTTGGACGTAAGTCGGCATTGTGCCAACTATATTCAGTCCCGATGCAATTTCTATGTTTCATCGTCAATATGAAGCTCCAAGGGTTACAGTAAACAGCCAGTGCTGCGTCGCAGTTTTATACTGGCCTCTCAGGAAAGGCTCGTATACAGACTGTTTGAAGCATTGCTCCCCCTGGACGTAAGTCGGCATTGTGCCTACTATATTCAGTACCGATGCAATTTCTATGTTTCATCGTCAATATGAAGCTCCAAGGGTTACAGTAAACTCCCAGTGGTGCTTCGCAGTCTTATACTGGCCTCTCAGGAAAGGCACGTATACAGACTGTTTGAAGCATTGCTCCCCCTGGACGTAAGTCGGCATTGTGGCTACTATATTCAATCCCGATGCAATTTTTGTGTTTCATCGTCAATATGAAGCTCCAAGGGTTACAGTAAACACCCTGTGGTGCGTCGCAAACTAATACTGGCCTCTCAGGAAAGGCACGAATACAGACTGTTTGAAGCATTCCTCCCCCTGAACGAAAGTCGGCATTGTGCCTACTATATTCAATCCCGATGCAATTTTTGTGTTTCATCGTCAATATGAAGCTCCAATGGTTACAGTACACACCCAGTGGTGCGTCGCAATCTAATACTGGCCTCTCAGGAAAGGCACGTATACAGACTGTTTGAAGCATTACTCCCCCTGAACGAAAGTCGGCATTGTGCTTACTATATTCAATCCCAATGCAATTTCTGTGTTTCATCGTATATATGAAGCTCTATGGGTTACAGTAAACACCCAATGGTGCGTCGCAATCTAATACTGGAATCTCAGGAAAGGCACGTATACAACTGTATGAAACATTGCTCCCCCTGGACGTAAGTCGGCATTGTGTGTTACTATATTCAATCCCGATGCAATTTCTGTGTTTCATCGTCAATATGAAGCTCCAAGTGTTACAGTACACACCCAGTGGTGCGTCGCAATCTAATACTGGCCTCTCAGGAAAGGCACGTATACAGACTGTTTGAAGCATTCCTCCCCCTGAACGAAAGTCGGCATTGTGCCTACTATATTCAATCCCGATGCAATTTCTGTGTTTCATCGTCAATATGAAGCTCCATGGGTTACAGTAAACACCCAGTGGTGCGTCGCAAAATAATACTGGAATCTCAGGTTAAGGACGTATACAACTGTATGAAGCATTGCTCGCCCTGGACGTAAGTCGGCATTGTGCCTACTATATTCAATCCCGATGCAATTTCTGTGTTTCATCGTCAATATGAAGCTCCAATGGTTAGAGTAAACACCCAGTGGTGCGTCGCAATCTAATACTGGCCTTTCAGGAAAGGCACGTATACAGACCGTTCGAAGCATTGCTTACCCTGAACGAAAGTCGGCATTGTGCCTACTTTATTCAATCCCGATGCAATTTCTGTGTTTCATCGTCAATATGAAGCTCCATGGGTTACAGTAAACACCCAGTGGTGCGTCGCAATCTAATACTGGCCTCTCAGTAACGGCACATATCCAACTGTATGAAGCATTGCTCCTCCTGGACGTAAGTCGGCATTGTGCCTACTATATTCAATCCCGATGCAATATCTGTGTTTCATCGTCAATATGAAGCTCCAAGGGTTACAGTAATCACCCAGTGGTGCGTCGCAATCTAATACTGGCCTCTCAGGAAAGGCACGTATACAGACTGTTTGAAGCATTACTCCCGCTGGACGAAAGTTGGCATTGTGCCTACTATATTCAATCCCAATGCAATTTCTGTGTTTCATCGTATATATGAAGCTCCATGGGTTACAGTAAACACCCAGTGGTGCGTCGCAATCTAATACTGGAATCTCAGGAAAGGCACGTATACAACTATATAAAGCATTGCTCCCCCTGGACGTAAGTCGGCATTGTGCCTACTATATTCAATCCCGATGCTATTTCTGTGTTTCATCGTCAATATGAAGCTCCAAGGGTTACAGTAAACACCCAGTAGTGCGTCTAAATCAAATACTGGCCTCTCAGGAAAGGCACGTATACAGACCGTTTGAAGCATTGCTCCAACTCGACGGAAGTCGGCATTGTGCCTACTATATTCAATCCCGATGCAATTTCTGTGTTTCATCGCCAATATGAAGCTCCATGGGTTACAGTAAACACCCAGTGGTGCGTCGTAATCTAATACTGGAATCTCAGGAAAGGCACGTATACAACTGTATGAAGCATTGCTCCCCCTGGACGTAAGCCGGCATTGTGCCTACTATATTCAATCACGATGAAATTTCTGTGTTTCATCGTCAATATGAAGCTCCAAGGGTTACAGTAAACACCCAGTGGTGCGTCGCAATCTATTACTGGCCTCTCAGGAAAGGCACGTATACAGACTGTTTGAAGCATTGCTCCCCCTGAACGAAAGTCGGCATTGTGCCTACTATATTCAATCCCGATGCAATTTCTGTGTTTCATCGGCAATATGAAGCTCCAAGTGTTACAGTAAACACCCAGTGGTGCATCGCAATCTAATACTGGCCTCTCAGGAAAGGCACGTATACAGACTGTTTGAAGCATTGCTCCCCCTGAACGAATGTCGGCATTGTGCCTACTATATTCAATCCCAATGCAATTTCTGTGTTTCATCGTCAATATGAAGCTCCTTGGGTTACAGTAAACACCCAGTGGTGCGTCGCAATCTAATGCTGGAATCTCAGGAAAGGCACGTATACAACTGTATGAAACATTGATTCCCCTGGACGTAAGTCGGCTTTGTGCCTACTATATTCAATCCCGATGCAATTTCTGTGTTTCATCGTCAATATGAAGCTGCAATGGTTACAGTAAACACCCAGTGGTGCGTCGCAATCTAATACTGGCCTCTCAGGAAAGGCACGTATACAGACAGTTCGAAGCATTGCTTCCCCTGAACGAAAGTGGGCATTGATCCTACTATATTCAATCCCGATGCAATTTCTGTGTTTCATCGTCAATATGAAGCTCCATGTGTTACAGTAAACACCCAGTGGTGCGTCGCAATCTAATACTGGAATCTCAGGAAGGGCACGAATACAACTGTATGAAGCATTGCTCCCCCTGGACGTACGTCGGAATTGTGCCTACTATATTCAATCCCGATGCAATTTCTGTCTTTCATCGTCAATATGAAGCTCCAAGGGTTACAGTAAACGCCCAGTGGTGCGTCGCAATCTAATACTGGCCTCTCAGAAAGGCACGTATGCAGACTGTTTGAAGCATTATTCCCCCTGAACGAAAGTCGGCATTGTGCCTTCTATATTCAAACCCAATGCAATTTCTGTATTTCATCGTATATATGAAGCTCCATGGGTTACAGTAAACACCCAGTGGTGCGTCGCAATCTAATACTGGAATCTCAGGAAAGGCACGTATACCACTGTATGAAGCATTGCTCCCCCTGGACGTAAGTCGGCATTGTGCCTACTATATTCAATCCCGATGCAATTTCTGTGTTTCATCGTCAATATGAAGCTCCAAGGGTTACAGTAAACACCCAGTGGTGCGTCGAATTCAAATACTGGCCTCTCAGGAAAGGCACGTATACAGACTGTTTGAAGCATTGCTCCCCCTGAACGAAAGCCGGCAATGTGCCTACTATATTCAATCACAATGCAATTTCTGTGTTTCATCTTATATATGAAGCTCCATGGGTTACAGTAAACACCCAGTGGTGTGTCGCATTCTAATACTGGCCACTCAGTAACGGCACATATACAGACTGTTTGAAGCATTCCTCCCCCTGGACGTAAGTCGGCCTTCTGCCTACTATATTCAATCCCGATGCAATTTCTGTGTTTCATAGTCAATATGGAGCTCCAAGGGTTACAGTAAACACCCAGTGGTGCGTCGCAATCTAATACTGGCCTCTCAGGAAAGGCAAGTATACAGACTGTTTGAAGCATTGTTCCCCCTGGACGTAGGTCGGCCTTCTGTCTACTATATTCAATCCCGATGCAATTACTGTGTTTCATAGTCAATATGAAGCTCCAAGGGTTACAGTAAACACCCAGTGGTGCGTCGCAATCTAATACTGGCCTCTCAGTAACGGCACATATACAGACTTTTTGAAGCATTCCTCCCCCTGGACGTAAGTCGCCCTTCTGCCTACTATATTAAATCCCGATGCAAATTCAGTGTTTCATCGTCAATATGAAGCTCCAAGGGTTACAGTAAACACCCAGTGGTGTGTCGCAATCTAATACTGGCCTCTCAGGAAAGGCACGTATACAGACTGTTTGAAGCATTCCTCCCCCTGTACGTAAGTCGGCCTTCTGGCTACTCAATTCCGATGCAATTTCTGTGTTTCATCGTCAATATGAAGCTCCAAGGGTTACAGTAAACTCCCAGTGGTGCATCGCAGTCTAATATTGGCCTCTCAGGAAAGGCACGTATACAGACTGTTTGAAGCATTGCTCCCCCTGGACGTAAGTCGGCATTGCGCCTACTATATTCAATCCCGATGCAATTTCTGTGTTTCATCATCAATATGAAGCTCGAAGGGTTACAGTAAACACCGAGTGGTGCGTCGCAATCTAATACTGGAATCTCAGGAAAGGCACGTATACAACTGTATGAAGCATTGCTCCCCTTGGACGTAAGTCGGCATTGTGCCTACTATATTCAGTCCCGATGCAATTTCTATGTTTCATCGTCAATATGAAGCTCCAAGGGTTACAGTAAACTCCCAGTGGTGCTTCGCAGTCTTATACTGGCCTCTCAGGAAAGGCACGTATACAGACTGTTTGAAGCATTGCTCCCCCTGGACGTAAGTCGGCATTGTGCCTACTATATTCAGTCCCGATGCAATTTCTATGTTTCATCGTCAATATGAAGCTCCAAGGGTTACAGTAAACTCCCAGTGGTGCTTCGCAGTCTTATACTGGCCTCTCAGGAAAGGCACGTATACAGACTGTTTGAAGCATTGCTCCCCCTGGACGTAAGTCGGCATTGTGCCTACTATATTCAATCCCGATGCAATTTCTGTGTTTCATCGTCGATATGAAGCTCCAAGGGTTACAGTAAACTCCCAGTGGTGGGTCATAGTCTAATACTGGCCTCTCAGAAAAGGCACGTATACAGACTGTTTGAAGCATTGCTCCCCCTGGGCGTAAGTCGGCATTGTGCCTACTATATTCAATCCCATTGCAATTTCTGTGTTTCATCGTCAATATGAAGCTCCAAGGGGTACAGTAAACTCCCAGTGGTGCGTCGCAGTCTAATACTGGCCTCTCAGGCAAGGCACGTATACAGACTGTTTGAAGCATTGTTCCCCTGGACGTAAGTCGGCATTGTGCCTACTTTATTCAATCCCGATGCAATTTTTGGGTTTCATCGTCAATATGAAGCTCCAAGGGTTACAGTAAACACCCTGTGGTGCGTCGCAATCTAATACTGGCCTCTCAGGAAAGGCACGTATACAGACTGTTTGAAGCATTCCTCCCCCTGAACGAAAGTCGGCATTGTGCCTACTATATTCAATCCTGATGCAATTTCTGTGTTTCATCGTCAATATGAAGCTCCATGGGTTACAGTAAACACCCAGTGGTGCGTCGCAATATAATACTGGAATCTCAGGTTAGGCACGTATAAAACTGTATGAAGCATTGCTCCCCCGGACGTAAGTCGGCATTGTGCCTACTATATTCAATCCCGATGCAATTTTTGTGTTTCATCGTCAATATGAAGCTCCAATGGTTACAGTACACACCCAGTGGTGCGTCGCAATCTAATACTGGCCTCTCAGGAAAGGCACGTATACAGACTGTTTGAAGCATTCCTCCCCCTGTACGTAAGTAGGCCTTCTGGCTACTCAATTCCGATGCAATTTCTGTGTTTCATCGTCAATATGAAGCTCCAAGGGTTACAGTAAACTCCCAGTGGTGCGTCGCAGTCTAATATTGGCCTCTCAGGAAAGGCACGTATACAGACTGTTTGAAGCATTACTCCCCCTGAACGAAAGTCGGCATTGTGCCTACTATATTCAATCCCAATGCAATTTCTGTGTTTCATCGTATATATGAAGCTCTATGGGTTACAGTAAACACCCAATGGTGCGTCGCAATCTAATACTGGAATCTCAGGAAAGGCACGTATACAACTGTATGAAACATTGCTCCCCCTGGACGTAAGTCGGCATTGTGTGTTACTATATTCAATCCCGATGCAATTTCTGTGTTTCATCGTCAATATGAAGCTCCAAGTGTTACAGTACACACCCAGTGGTGCGTCGCAATCTAATACTGGCCCCTCAGTAACGGCACGTATACATACTGTTTTAAGCATTGCTCCCCCTGGACGTAAGTCGGCATTGTGCCTACTATATTCAATCCCGATGCAATTTCTGTGTTTCATCGTCAATATGAAGCTCCATGGGTTACAGTAAACACCCAGTGGTGCGTCGCAAAATAATACTGGAATCTCAGGTTAGGCACGTATACAACTGTATGAAGCATTGCTCGCCCTGGACGTAAGTCGGCATTGTGCCTACTATATTCAATCCCGATGCAATTTCTGTGTTTCATCGTCAATATGAAGCTCCAAGGGTTACAGTAAACACCCAGTGGTGCGTCGCAATCTAATACTGGCCTCTCAGGAAAGGCACGTATACAGACTGTTTGAAGCATTACTCCCCCTGGACGAAAGTTGGCATTGTGCCTACTATATTCAATCCCAATGCAACTTCTGTGTTTCATCGTATATATGAAGCTCCATGGGTTACAGTAAACACCCAGTGGTGCGTCGCAATCTAATACTGGCCTTTCAGGAAAGGCACGTATACAGACCGTTCGAAGCATTGCTTACCCTGAACGAAAGTCGGCATTGTGCCTACTTTATTCAATCCCAATGCAATTTCTGTGTTTCATCGTCAATATGAAGCTCCATGGGTTACAGTAAACACCCAGTGGTGCGTCGCAATCTAATACTGGCCTCTCAGTAACGGCACATATCCAACTGTATGAAGCATTGCTCCTCCTGGACGTAAGTCGGCATTGTGCCTACTATATTGAATCCCGATGCAATTTCTGTGTTTCATCGTCAATATGAAGCTCCAAGGGTTACAGTAAACACCCAGTGGTGCGTCGCAATCTAATACTGGCCTCTCAGGAAAGGCACGTATACAGACTGTTTGAAGCATTACTCCCCCTGGACGAAAGTTGGCATTGTGCCTACTATATTCAATCCCAATGCAACTTCTGTGTTTCATCGTATATATGAAGCTCCATGGGTTACAGTAAACACCCAGTGGTGCATCGCAATCTAATACTGGAATCTCAGGAAAGGCACGTATACAACTATATAAAGCATTGCTCCCCCTGGACGTAAGTCGGCATTGTGCCTACTATATTCAATCCCGATGCAATTTCTGTGTTTCATCGTCAATCTGAAGCTCCAAGGGTTACAGTAAACACCCAGTGGTGCGTCTAAATCAAATACTGGCCTCTCAGGAAAGGCACGTATACAGACCGTTTGAAGCATTGCTCCCCCTCGACGGAAGTCGGCATTGTGCCTACTATATTCAATCCCGATGCGATTTCTGTGTTTCATCGTCAATATGAAACTCCATGGGTTACAGTAAACACCCAGTGGTGCGTCGTAATCTAATACTGAAATCTCAGGAAAGGCACGTATACAACTGTATGAAGCATTGCTCCCCCTGGACGTAAGCCGGCATTGTGCCTACTATATTCTATCACGATGAAATTTCTGTGTTTCATCGTCAATATGAAGCTCCAAGGGTTACAGTAAACACCCAGTGGTGCGTCGCAATCTATTACTGGCCTCTCAGGAAAGGCACGTATACAGACTGTTTGAAGCATTGCTCCACCTGAACGAAAGTCGGCATTGTGCCTACTATATTCAATCCCGATGCAATTTCTGTGTTTCATCGTCAATATGAAGCTCCAAGTGTTACAGTAAACATCCAGTGGTGCATCGCAATCTAATACTGGCCTCTCAGGAAAGGCACGTATACAGACTGTTTGAAGCATTGCTCCCCCTGAACAAATGTCGGCATTGTGCCTACTATATTCAATCCCAATGCAATTTCTGTGTTTCATCGTCAATATGAAGCTCCATGGGTAACAGTAAACACCCAGTGGTGCGTCGGAATCTAATACTGGAATCTCAGGAATGGCACATATACAACAGTACGAAGCATTGCTCCCCCTGGACGTAAGTCGGCATTGTGCCCACTATATTCAATCCCGATGCAATTTTTGTGTTTCATCGGCAATATGAAGCTCCGAGGGTTACAGTAAACGCCCAGTGGTTCGTCGCAATCAAATACTGGCCTCTCGGTAATGTCACATATACAGACTGTTTGAAGCATTACTCCCCCTGGACGTAAGTCGGCATTGTGAATACTATATTCAATCCCGATGCAATTTCTTTGTTTCATCGTCAATATGAAGCTCCAAGGGTTACAGTAAACTCCCAGTGGTGCGTCGCAATCTAATACTGGCCTCTCAGTAACGGCACATATACAGACAGTTTGAAGCATTACTCCCCCTGGGCGTAAGTCGGCATTGTGCCTACTACATTCAATCCCGATGCAATTTCTTTGTTTCATCGTCAATATGAAGCTCCAAGGGTTACAGTAAACTCCCAGTGGTGCGTCGCAGTCTAATACTGGCCTCTCAGGAAAGGCACGTATACAGACTGTTTGAAGCATTGCTCCCCGTGGACGTAAGTCGGCATTGTGCCTACTATACTCTATCCCGATGCAATTTCTGTGTTTCATAGTCAATATGAAGCTCCAAGGGTTACAGTAAACACCCAGTGGTGCGTCGCAATCTAATACTGGCCTCTCAGGAATGGCACGTATACAGACTGTTTGAAGCATAGCTCCCCCTGAACGAAAGTCGGCATTGTGCTTCCTATATTCAATCCAGATTCAATTTCTGTGTTTCATCGTCAATATGAAACTCCAAGGGTTACACTAAATTCCCAGTGGTGCGTCACAGTCTAATACTGGCCTCTCAGGAAAGGCACTTATACAGACAGTTTGAAGCATTCCTCACTCTGTACGTAAGTTGATCTTCTGCCTACTATATTCAATCCCGATGCAATTTCTGTGTTTGATACTCAATATGAAGCTCCAAGTGTTACAGTAAACTCCCAGTGGTGCGTCGCAATCTAATACTGGCCTCTCAGTATCAGCACATATACAGACTGTTTGAAGCATTTATCCCCCTGGACGTAAGTCGGCATTGTGCCTACTATATTCAATCCCGATGCAATTTCTTAGTTTCATCGTCAATATGAAGCTCCAAGGGTTACAGTAAACTCCCAAAGGTGCGTCGCAGTCTAATACTGGTCTCTCCGGAAAGGCACGTATACAGACTGTTTGAAGCATTGCTCATCCTGGACGTAAGTCGGCATTGTGCCTACTATATTCAATCCCGATGAAATTTCTGTGTTTCATAGTCAATATGAAGCTCCAAGTGTTACATTAAACACCCAGTGGTGCGTCGCAATCTAATACTGGCCTCTCAGGAACGGCACATATACAGACAGTTTGAAGCATTACTCCCCCTGTATGTGAGTCGACCTTCTGCCTACTACATTCAATCCCGATGCAATTTCTGTGTTTCATAGTCAATATGAAGCTCCAAGGGTTACAGTAAACTCCCAGTGGTGCGTCGCAATCTAATACTGGCCTCTCAGTAACGGCACATATACAGACAGTTTGAAGCATTACTCCCCCTGGGCGTAAGTCGGCATTGTGCCTACTATATTCAATCCCGATGCAATTTCTTTGTTTCATCGTCAATATGAAGCTCCAAGGGTTACAGTAAACTCCCAGTGGTGCGTCGCAGTCTAATACTGGCCTCTCAGGAAAGGCACGTATACAGACTGTTTGAAGCATTGCTCCCCCTGGACGTAAGTCGGCATTGTGCTTCCTATATTCTATCCCGATGCAATTTCTGTGTTTCATCGTCAATATGAAGCTCCAAGGGTTACAGTAAATTCCCAGTGTTGCGTCGCAGTCTAATACTGGCCTCTCAGGAAAGGCACGTATACAGACTGTTTAAAGCATTCCTCCCCCTGTATGTGAGTCGATCTTCTGCCTACTACATTCAATCCCGATGCAATTTCTGTGTTTCATAGTCAATATGAAGCTCCAAGGGTTACAGTAAACTCCCAGTGGTGCGTCGCAATCTAATACTGGCCTCTCAGTAACGGCACATATACAGACAGTTTGAAGCATTACTCCCCCTGGGCGTAGGTCGGCATTTTGCCTACTATATTCAATCCCGATGCAATTTCTTTGTTTCATCGTCAATATGAAGCTCCAAGGGTTACAGTAAACTCCCAGTGGTGCGTCGCAGTCTAATGCTGGCCTCTCAGGAAAGGCACGTATACAGACTGTTTGAAGCATTGCTCCCCGTGGACGTAAGTCGGCATTGTGCCTACTATACTCTATCCCGATGCAATTTCTGTGTTTCATAGTCAATATGAAGCTCCAAGGGTTACAGTAAACACCCAGTGGTGCGTCGCAATCTAATACTGGCCTCTCAGGAATGGCACGTATACAGACTGTTTGAAGCATAGCTCCCCCTGAACGAAAGTCGGCATTGTGCTTCCTATATTCAATCCAGATTCAATTTCTGTGTTTCATCGTCAATATGAAACTCCAAGGGTTACAGTAAATTCCCAGTGGTGCGTCACAGTCTAATACTGGCCTCTCAGGAAAGGCACTTATACAGACAGTTTGAAGCATTCCTCCCTCTGTACGTAAGTTGATCTTCTGCCTACTATATTCAATCCCGACGCAATTTCTGTGTTTGATACTCAATATGAAGCTCCAAGTGTTACAGTAAACTCCCAGTGGTGCGTCGCAATCTAATACTGGCCTCTCAGTATCGGCACATATACAGACAGTTTGAAGCATTACTCCCCCTGGGCGTAGGTCGGCATTTTGCCTACTATATTCAATCCCGATGCAATTTCTTAGTTTCATCGTCAATATGAAGCTCCAAGGGTTACAGTAAACCCCCAAAGGTGCGTCGCAGTCTAATACTGGTCTCTCCGGAAAGGCACGTATACAGACTGTTTGAAGCATTGCTCATCCTGGACGTAAGTCGGCATTGTGCCTACTATATTCAATCCCGATGAAATTTCTGTGTTTCATAGTCAATATGAAGCTCCAAGTGTTACATTAAACACCCAGTGGTGCGTCGCAATCTAATACTGGCCTCTCAGGAAAGGTACGTATACAGGCTGTTTGAAGCATTCCTCCTCCTGTACATATGTCGGCCTTCTGCCTACTATATTCAATCCCGATGCAATTTCTGTGTTTCATCGTCAATATGAAGCTCCAAGAGTTACAGTAAATTCCCAGTGGTGCGTCGCAGTCTAATACTGGCCTCTCAGGAAAGGCACGTATACAGACTGTTTGAAGCATTGCTCCCCTGTACGTAAGTCGGCCTTCTGCCTACTAAATTCAATCCTGATGCAATTTCTTTGTTTCATCGTCAATATGAAGCTCCAGGGGTTACAGTAAACTCCCAGTGGTGCGTCGCAGTCTAATACTGGCCTCTCAGCAAAGGCACGTATACTGACTGTTTGAAGCATTGCTCCCCCTGGACGTAAGTCGGCATTGTGCCTACAATATTCAATCCCGATGCAATTTCTGTGTTTCATAGTCAATATGAAGCTCCAAGGGTCACAGTAAACACCCAGTGGTGCGTCGCAATCTAACACTGGCCTCTCAGGAAAGGCACGTATACAGACTGTTTGAAGCATAGCTCCCCCTGAACGAAAGTCGGCATTGTGCTTCCTATATTCAATCCTGATGCAATTTCTGTGTTTCATCGTCAATACGAAGCTCCAAGGGTTACAGTAAATTCCCAGTGTTGCGTCGCAGTCAAATACTGGCCTCTCAGGAAAGGCACGTATACAGACTGTTTAAAGCATTCCTCTCCCCGTACGTAAGTCGTTCTTCTGCCTACTATATTCAATCCCGATGCAATTTCTGTAATTCATAGTCAATATGAAGCTCCAAGGGTTTCAGTAAACTCCCAGTGGTGCGTCGCAATCTAATACTGGCCTCTCAGTAACGGCACATATACAGACTGTTTGAAGCATTACTCCCCCTGGACGTAAGTCGGCATTGTGCCTACTATATTCAATCCCGATGAAATTTCTGTGTTTCATAGTCAATATGAAGCTCCAAGTGTTACATTAAACATCCAGTGGTGCGTCGCAATCTAATACTGGCCTCTCAGGAAAGGTACGTATACAGGCTGTTTGAAGCATTCCTCCCCCTGTACATATGTCGGCCTTCTGCCTACTATATTCAATCCCGATGCAATTTCTGTGTTTCATAGGCAATATGAAGCTCCAAGGGTTACAGTAAACACCCAGTGGTGTGTCGTAATCTAATACAGGCCTCACAGGAAAGGCACGTATACAGACTGTTTGAAGCATAGCTCCACCTGAACGAAAGACGGCATTTTGCTTCCTATATTCAATCCCGATGCAATTTCTGTGTTTCATCGTCAATATGAAGCTCCAAGGGTTACAGTAAATTCCCAGTGGTGCGTCGCAGTCTAATACTGGCCTCTCAGGAAAGGCACGTATACAGACTGTTTGAAGCATTGCTCCCCCTGTACGTAAGTCGGCCTTCTGCCTACTATATTCAATTCTGATGCAATCTTTGTTTCATCGTCAATATGAAGCTCCAGGGGTTACAGTAAACTCCCAGTGGTGCGTCGCAGTCTAATACTGGCCTCTCAGGAAAGGCACGTATACTGACTGTTTGATGCATTGCTCCCCCTGGACGTAAGTCGGCATTGTGCCTACTATATTCAATCCCGATGCAATTTCTTTGTTTCATCGTCAATATGATGCTCCAAGGGTTACAGTAAACTCTCAGTGGTGCGTCGCAGACTAATACTGGCCTCTCAGGAAAGACACGTATACAGACTGTTTGAAGAATTGCTCCCCCTGGACGTAAGTCGGCATGGTGCCTACTATATTCAATCCCGATGCAATTTCTGTGTTTCATAGTCAATATCAAGCTCCAACTGTTACAATAAACACCCAGTGGTGCGTCGCAATCTAATACTGGCCTCTCAGGAAAGGCACGTATACAGGCTGTTTGAAGCATTCCTCCCCCTGGACGTAAGTCGGCCTTCTGCCTACTACATTCAATCCAAATGCAATTTCTGTGTTTCATCGTCAATATGAAGCTCCAAGGGTTACAGTAAACACCCAGTGGTCCGTCGCAATCTAATACTGGAATCTCAGGAAAGGCACGTATACAACTGTATGAAGCATTGCTCCTCCTGGAAGTAAGTCTGAATTGTGGTTACTATATTCAATCCCGATGCAACTTCTGTGTTTCATCGTCAATATGAGGCTCCAAGGGTTACAGTAAACTCCCAGTGGTGCGTCGCAATCTAATACTGGCCTCTCAGTATGGGCACATATACAGACTGTTTGAAGCATTCCTCCCCCTGTACATATGTCGGCCTTCTGCCTACTATATTCAATCCCGATGCAATTTCTGTGTTTCATAGTCAATATAAAGCTCCAAGGGTTACAGTAAACACCCAGTGGTGTGTCGCAATCTAATACTGGCCTCTCAGGAAAGGCACGTATACAGACTGTTTGAAGCATTCCTCCCCCTGTACGTAAGTAGACCTTTTGCCTACAATATTCAATCCTGATGCAATTTCTGTGTTTCATCGTCAATATGATGCTACAAGGGTTACAGTAAATTCCCAGTGGTGCGTCGCAGTCTAATACTGGCCTCTCAGTAACGGCACATATACAGACTCTTTGAAGCATTACTCCCCCTGTACATATGTCGGCCTTCTGCCTACTATATTCAATTCTGATGCAATATCTGTGTTTCATCGTCAATATGAAGCTCCAAGGGTTACAGTAAATTCCCAGTGGTGCGTCGCAGTCTAATACTGGCCTCTCAGGAAAGGCACGTATGCAGACTGTTTGAAGCATTCCTCAACCTGGACGTAAGTCGGAATTGTGCCTACTATATTCAATCCCGATGCAATTTCTGTGTTTCATAGTCAATATGAAGCTCCAAGTGTTACATTAAACACCCAGTGGTGCGTCGCAATCTAATACTGGCCTCTCAGGAAAGGCACGTATACAGGCTGTTTGAAGCATTCCTCCTCCTGGACGTAAGTCGGCCTTCTGCCTATTATATTCAATCCCGATGCAATTTCTGTGTTTCATAGTCAATATGAAGCTCCAAGGGTTACAGTAAACACCCAGTGGTGCGTCGCAATCTAATACTGGCCTCTCAGGAAAGGCACGTATACAGACTGTGTGAAGCATTCCTCCTCCTGGACGTAAGTCGGCCTTCTGCCTATTATATTCAATCCCGATGCAATTTCTGTGTTTCATCGTCAATATGAAGCTCCAAGGGTTACAGTAAATTCCCAGTGGTGCGTCGCAGTCTAATACTGGCCTCTCAGTAACGGCACATATACAGATTGTTTGAAGCATTCCTCCCCCTGTACATATGTCGGCCTTCTGCCTACTATATTCAATTCCAATGCAATTTCTGTGTTTCATCGTCAATATGAAGCTCCAAGGGTTACAGTAAATTCCCAGTGGTGCGTCGCAGTCTAATACTGGCCTCTCAGGAAAGGCACGTATACAGACTGTTTGAAGCATTCCTCCCCCTGGACGTAAGTCGGCATTGTGCTTACTATATTCAATCCCGATGCAATATCTGTGTTTCATCGTCAATATGAATCTCCAAGGGTTACAGTAAATTCCCAGTGGTGTGTCGCAGTCTAATACTGGCCTCTCAGGAAAGGCACGTAAACAGACTGTTTGAAGCATTGCTCCCCCTGGACGTAAGTCGGAATTGTGCCTACTATATTCAATCCCGATGCAGTTTCTGTGTTTCATAGTCAATATGAAGCTCCAAGTGTTACATTAAACACCCAGTGGTGCGTCGCAATCTAATACTGGCCTCTCAGGAAAGGCACGTATACAGGCTGTTTGACGCATTCCTCCTCCTGGACGTAAGTCGGCCTTCAGCCCACTATATTCAATCCCGATGCAATTTCTGTGTTTCATCGTCAATATGAAGCTCCAAGGGTTACAGTAAATTCCCGGTGGTGCGTCGCAGTCTAATACTGGCCTCTCAGTAACGGCACATATACAGACTGTTTGAAGCATTCCTCCCCCTGTACATATGTCGGCCTTCTGCCTACTATATTCAATTCCGATGCAATTTCTGTGTTTCATAGTCAATATGAAGCTCCAAGTGTTACATTAAACACCCAGTGGTGCGTCGCAATCTAATACTGGCCTCTCAGGAATGGCACGTATACAGACTGTTTGAAGCATTCCTCCCCCTGGACGTAAGTCGGCCTTCTGAATACTATATTCAATCCCGATGCAATTTCTGTGTTTCATAGTCAATAAGAAGCTCCAAGGGTTACAGTAAACACACAGTGGTGCGTCGCAATCTAATACTGGCCTCTCAGGAATGGCACGTATACAGACTGTTTGAAGCATTCCTCTTCCTGGACGTAAGTCGGCCTTCTGCCTATTATATTCAATCCCGATGCAATTTCTGTGTTTCATCGTCAATATGAAGCTCCAAGGGTTACAGTAAATTCCCAGTGGTGCGTCGCAGTCTAATACTGGCCTCTCAGTAACGGCACAAATACAGACTGTTTGAAGCATTCCTCCCCCTGTACATATGTCGGCCTTCTGCCTACTATATTCAATTCCGATGCAATTTCTGTGTTTCATCGTCAATATGAAGCTCCAAGGGTTACAGTAAATTCCCAGTGGTGCGTCGCAGTCCAATACTGGCCTCTCAGGAAAGGCACGTATACAGACTGTTTGAAGCATTCCTCCCCCTGGACGTAAGACGGCCTTCTGCCAACTATATTCAATCCCGATGCAATTTCTGTGTTTCATAGTCAATATGAAGCTCCAAGGGTTTTAGTAAACACCCAGTGGTGCGTCGCAATCTAATACTGGCCTCTGAGTAACGGCACGTATACAGACTGTTTGAAGCATTGCTCCCCCTGGAAGTAAGTCGGAATTGTTCCTACTATATTCAATCCCGATGCAATTTCTGTGTTTCATAGTCAATATGAAGCTCCAAGTGTTACATTAAACACCCAGTGGTGCGTCGCAATCTAATACTGGCCTCTCAGGAAAGGCACGAATACAGGCTGTTTGAAGCATTCCTCCTCCTGGACGTTAGTCGCCTTCTGCCTATTATATTCAATCCCGATGCAATTTCTGTGTTTCATCGTCAATATGAAGCTCCAAGCGTTACAGTAAATTCCCAGTGGTGCGTCGTAGTCTAATACTGGCCTCTCCGTAACGGCACATATACAGACTGTTTGAAGCATTCCTCCCCCTGTACATATGTCGGCCTTCTGCCTACTATATTCAATTCCGATGCAATTTCTGTGTTTCATCTTCAATATGAAGCTCCAAGGGTTACAGTAAATTCCCAGTGGTGCGTCGCAGTCTAATACTGGCCTCTCAGGAAAGGCACGTATACAGACTGTTTGAAGCATTGCTCCCCCTGGACGTAAGTCGGCATTGTGCCTACTATATTCAATTCCGATGCAATTTCTGTGTTTCATAGTCAATATGAAGCTCCAAGTGTTACATTAAACACCTAGTGGTGCGTCGCAATCTAATACTGGCCTCTCAGGAAAGGCACGTATACAGGCTGTTTGAAGCATTCCTCCCCCTGTACATATGTCGGCCTTCTGCCTACTATATTCAATTCCGATGCAATTTCTGTGTTTCATCGTCAATATGAAGCTCCAAGGGTTACAGTAAATTCCCAGTGGTGCGTCGCAGTTTAATACTGGCCTCTCAGTAACGGCACATATACAGACTGTTTGAAGCATTCCTCCCCCTGTACATATGGCGGCCTTCTGCCTACTATATTCAATTCCGATGCAATTTCTGTGTTTCATCGTCAATATGAAGCTCCAAGGGTTACAGTAAATTCCCAGTGGTGCGTCGCAGTCTAATACTGGCCTCTCAGGAAAGGCACGTATACAAACTGTTTGAAGCATTCCTCCCCCTGGACGTAAGTCGGCCTTCTGCCTACTATATTCAATCCCGATGCAATTTCTGTGTTCCATCGTCAATATGAAGCTCCAAGGGTTACAGTAAACACCCAGTGGTGCGTCGCAATCTAATACTGGCCTTTCAGGAAAGGCACATATACAGACTGTTTGAAGCATTCCTCCCCCTGTACACATGTCCGCCTTCTGCCTACTATATTCAATCCCGATGCAATTTCTGAGTTTCATCGTCAATATGAAGCTCCAAGGGTAACAGTAAATTCCCAGTGGTGCGTTGCAGTCTAATACTGGCCTCTCAGGAAAGGCACGTATACAGACTGTTTGAAGCATTCCTCCCCCTGGACGTAAGTCGGCCTTCTGCCTACTATATTCAATCCCGATGCAATTTCTGTGTTTCATAGTCAATATGAAGCTCCAAGGGTTACAGTAAACTCCCAGTGGTGCGCCGCAATCTAATACTGGCCTCTCAGGAAAGGCACATATACAGACTGTTTGAAGCATTCCTCCTCCTGGACGTAAGTCGGCCTTCAGCCCACTATAATAAATCCCGATGCAATTTCTGTGTTTCATCGTCAAGATGAAGCTCCAAGGGTTACAGTAAACACCCAGTGGTGCGTCGCAACCTAATACTGGCCTCTCAGGAAAGGCACATATACAGACTGTTTGAAGCATTCCTCCCCCTGTACATATGTCGGCCTTCTGCCTACTATATTCAATCCCGATGCAATTTCTGTGTTTCATCGTCAATATGAAGCTCCAAGGGTTACAGTAATTTCCCAGTGGTGCGTCGCAGTCTAATACTGGCCTCTCAGGAAAGGCACGTATACAAACTGTTTGAAGCATTCCTCCCCCTGGACTTATGTCGACCTTCTGCCTACTATATTCAATCCCGATGCAATTTCTGTGTTTCATCGTCAATATGAAGCTCCAAGGGTTACAATAAATTCCCAGTGGTGCGTCGCAGTCTAATACTGGCCTCTCAGGAAAGGCACGTATACAGACTGTTTGAAGCATTCCTCCCCCTGGACGTAAGTCGGCCTTCTGCCTACTATATTCAATCCCGATGCAATTTCTGTGTTTCATAGTCAATATGAAGCTCCAAGGGTTACAGTAAACACCCAGTGGTGCGTCGCAATCTAATACTGGCCTCTCAGTAACGGCACATATACAGACTGTTTGAAGCATTCCTCCCCCGGTACATATGTCGGCCTTCTGCCTACTATATTCAATTCCGATGCAATTTCTGTGTTTCATCGTCAATATGAAGCTCCAAGGGTTACAGTAAATTCCCAGTGGTGCGTCGCAGTCTAATACTGGCCTCTCAGTAAAGGCACGTATACAGACTGTTTGAAGCATTCCTCCCCCTGGACGTAAGACGGCCTTCTGCCAACTATATTCAATCCCGATGCAATTTCTGTGTTTCATAGTCAATATGAAGCTCCAAGGGTTACAGTAAACACCCAGAGGTGCGTCGCAATCTAATACTGGCCTCTCAGGAAAGGCACGTATACAGACTGTTTGAAGCATTGCTCCCCCTGGACGTAAGTCGGAATTGTTCCTACTATATTCAATCCCGATGCAATTTCTGTGTTTCATAGTCAATATGAAGCTCCAAGTGTTACATTAAACACCCATTGGTGCGTCGCAATCTAATACTGGCCTCTCAGGAAAGGCACGTATACAGGCTGTTTGAAGCATTCCTCCTCCTGGACGTAAGTCGGCCTTCTGCCTATTATATTCAATCCCGATGCAATTTCTGTGTTTCATCGTCAATATGAAGCTCCAAGGGTTACAGTAAATTCCCAGTGGTGCGTCGCAGTCTAATACTGGCCTCTCAGTAACGGCACATATACAGACTGTTTGAAGCATTCCTCCCCCTGTACATATGTCGGCCTTCTGCCTACTATATTCAATTGCGATGCAATTTCTGTGTTTCATCTTCAATATGAAGCTCCAAGGGTTACAGTAAATTCCCAGTGGTGCGTCGCGGTCTAATACTGGCCTCTCAGGAAAGGCACGTATACAGACTGTTTGAAGCATTCCTCCCCCTGGACGTAAGTCGGCCTTCTGCCTACTATATTCAATCCCGATGCAATTTCTGTGTTTCATAGTCAATATGAAGCTCCAAGGGTTACAGTAAACACCCAGTGGTGCGTCGCAATCTAATACTGGCCTCTCAGGAAAGGCACGTATACAGACAGTTTGAAGCATTGCTCCCCCTGGACGTAAGTCGCCATTGTGCCTACTATATTCAATCCCGATGCAATTTCTGTGTTTCATAGTCAAAATGAAGCTCCAAGTGTTACATTAAACACCCAGTGGTGCGTCGCAATCTAATACTGGCCTCTCAGGAAAGGCATGTATACAGGCTGTTTGAAGCATTCCTCCCCCTGTACACATGTCCGCCTTCTGCCTACTATATTCAATCCCGATGCAATTTCTGAGATTCATCGTCAATATGAAGCTCCAAGGGTTACAGTAAATTCCCATTGGTGCGTCGCAATCTAATACTGGCCTCTCAGTAACGGCACATATACAGACTGTTTGAAGCATTCCTCCCCCTGGACGTAAGTCGGCCTTCTGCCTACTATATTCAATTCCGATGCAATTTCTGTGTTTCATCGTCAATATGAAGCTCCAAGGGTTACAGTAAATTCCCAGTGGTGCGTCGCAGTCTAATAGTGGCCTCTCAGTAACGGCACATATACAGACTGTTTGAAGCATTCCTCCCCCTGTACATATGTCGGCCTTCTGCCTACTATATTCAATTCCGATGCAATTTCTGTGTTTCATCGTCAATATGAAGCTCCAAGGGTTACAGTAAATTCCCAGTGGTGCGTTGCAGTCTAATACTGGCCTCTCTGGAAAGGCACGTATACAAACTGTTTGAAGCATTCCTCCCCCTGGACGTAAGTCGGCCTTCTGCCTACTATATTCAATCCCGATGCAATTTCTGTGTTTCATAGTCAATATGAAGCTCCAAGGGTTACAGTAAACTCCCAGTGGTGCGCCGAAATCTAATACTGGCCTCTCAGGAAAGGCACATATACAGACTGTTTGAAGCATTCCTCCCCCTGTACATATGTCGGCCTTCTGCCTACTATATTCAATCCCGATGCAATTTCTGAGTTTCATCGTCAATATGAAGCTCCAAGGGTTACAGTAATTTCCCAGTGGTGCGTCGCAGTCTAATACTGGCCTCTCAGGAAAGGCACGTATACAGACTGTTTGAAGCATTCCTCCTCCTGGACGTAAGTCGGCCTTCAGCCCACTATAATAAATCCCGATGCAATTTCTGTGTTTCATCGTCAAGATGAAGCTCCAAGGGTTACAGTAAACACCCAGTGGTGCGTCGCAACCTAATACTGGCCTCTCAGGAAAGGCACATATACAGACTGTTTGAAGCATTCCTTCCCCTGTACATATGTCGGCCTTCTGCCTACTATATTCAATCCCGATGCAATTTCTGTGTTTCATCGTCAATATGAAGCTCCAAGGGTTACAGTAATTTCCCAGTGGTGCGTCGCAGTCTAATACTGGCCTCTCAGGAAAGGCACGTATACAAACTGTTTGAAGCATTCCTCCCCCTGGACGTATGTCGGCCTTCTGCCTACTATATTCAATCCCGATGCAATTTCTGTGTTTCATCGTCAATATGAAGCTCCAAGGGTTACAATAAATTCCCAGTGGTGCGTCGCAGTCTAATACTGGCCTCTCAGGAAAGGCACGTATACAGACTGTTTGAAGCATTCCTCCCCCTGGACGTAAGTCGGCCTTCTGCCTACTATATTCAATCCCGATGCTATTTCTGTGTTTCATCGTTAATATGAAGCTCCAAGGGTTACAGTAAACTCCCAGAGGTGCGTCGCAGTCTAATACTGGCCTCTCAGTAACGGCACATATACAGACTGTTTGAAGCATTCCTCCCCCGGTACATATGTCGGCCTTCTGCCTACTATATTCAATTCCGATGCAATTTCTGTGTTTCATCGTCAATATGAAGCTCCAAGGGTTACAGTAAATTCCCAGTGGTGCGTCGCAGTCTAATACTGGCCTCTCAGTAAAGGCACGTATACAGACTGTTTGAAGCATTCCTCCCCCTGGACGTAAGACGGCCTTCTGCCAACTATATTCAATCCCGATGCAATTTCTGTGTTTCATAGTCAATATGAAGCTCCAAGGGTTACAGTAAACACCCAGTGGTGCGTCGCAATCTAATACTGGCCTCTCAGGAAACGTACGTATACAGACTGTTTGAAGCATTGCTCCCCCTGGACGTAAGTCGGAATTGTTCCTACTATATTCAATCCCGATGCAATTTCTGTGTTTCATAGTCAATATGAAGCTCCAAGTGTTACATTAAACACCCATTGGTGCGTCGCAATCTAATACTGGCCTCTCAGGAAAGGCACGTATACAGGCTGTTTGAAGCATTCCTCCTCCTGGACGTAAGTCGGCCTTCTGCCTATTATATTCAATCCCGATGCAATTTCTGTGTTTCATCGTCAATATGAAGCTCCAAGGGTTACAGTAAATTCCCAGTGGTGCGTCGCAGTCTAATACTGGCCTCTCAGTAACGGCACATATACAGACTGTTTGAAGCATTCCTCCCCCTGTACATATGTCGGCCTTCTGCCTACTATATTCAATTGCGATGCAATTTCTGTGTTTCATCTTCAATATGAAGCTCCAAGGGTTACAGTAAATTCCCAGTGGTGCGTCGCAGTCTAATACTGGCCTCTCAGGAAAGGCACGTATACAGACTGTTTGAAGCATTCCTCCCCCTGGACGTAAGTCGGCCTTCTGCCTACTATATTCAATCCCGATGCAATTTCTGTGTTTCATAGTCAATATGAAGCTCCAAGGGTTACAGTAAACACCCAGTGGTGCGTCGCAATCTAATACTGGCCTCTCAGGAAAGGCACGTATACAGACATTTTGAAGCATTGCTCCCCCTGGACGTAAGTCGGCATTGTGCCTACTATATTCAATCCCGATGCAATTTCTGTGTTTCATAGTCAATATGAAGCTCCAAGTGTTACATTAAACACCCAGTGGTGCGTCGCAATCTAATACTGGCCTCTCAGGAAAGGCACGTATACAGGCTGTTTGAAGCATTCCTCCCCCTGTACATATGTCGGCCTTCTGCCTACTATATTCAATTCCGATGCAATTTCTGTGTTTCATCGTCAATATGAAGCTCCAAGGGTTACAATAAATTCCCAGTGGTGCGTCGCAGTCTAATACTGGCCTCTCAGGAAAGGCACGTATACAGACTGTTTGAAGCATTCCTCCCCCTGGACGTAAGTCGGCCTTCTGCCTACTATATTCAATCCCGATGCTATTTCTGTGTTTCATCGTTAATATGAAGCTCCAAGGGTTACAGTAAACTCCCAGAGGTGCGTCGCAGTCTAATACTGGCCTCTCAGTAACGGCACATATACAGACTGTTTGAAGCATTCCTCCCCCGGTACATATGTCGGCCTTCTGCCTACTATATTCAATTCCGATGCAATTTCTGTGTTTCATCGTCAATATGAAGCTCCAAGGGTTACAGTAAATTCCCAGTGGTGCGTCGCAGTCTAATACTGGCCTCTCAGTAACGCCACATATACAGACTGTTTGAAGCATTCCTCCCCCTGTACATATGTCGGCCTTCTGCCTACTATATTCAATTCCGATGCAATTTCTGTGTTTCATCGTCAATATGAAGCTCCAAGGGTTACAGTAAATTCCCAGTGGTGCGTCGCAGTCTAATACTGGCCTCTCAGGAAAGGCACGTATACAAACTGTTTGAAGCATTCCTCCCCCTGGACGTAAGTCGGCCTTCTGCCTACTATATTCAATCCCGATGCAATTTCTGTGTTTCATAGTCAATATGAAGCTCCAAGTGTTACATTAAACACCCATTGGTGCGTCGCAATGTAATACTGGCCTCTCAGGAAAGGCACGTATACAGGCTGTTTGAAGCATTCCTCCTCCTGGACGTAAGTCGGCCTTCTGCCTATTATATTCAATCCCGATGCAATTTCTGTGTTTCATCGTCAATATGAAGCTCCAAGGGTTACAGTAAATTCCCAGTGGTGCGTCGCAGTCTAATACTGGCCTCTCAGTAACGGCACATATACAGACTGTTTGAAGCATTCCTCCCCCTGTACATATGTCGGCCTTCTGCCTACTATATTCAATTGCGATGCAATTTCTGTGTTTCATCTTCAATATGAAGCTCCAAGGGTTACAGTAAATTCCCAGTGGTGCGTCGCAGTCTAATACTGGCCTCTCAGGAAAGGCACGTATACAGACTGTTTGAAGCATTCCTCCCCCTGGACGTAAGTCGGCCTTCTGCCTACTATATTCAATCCCGATGCAATTTCTGTGTTTCATAGTCAATATGAAGCTCCAAGGGTTACAGTAAACACCCAGTGGTGCGTCGCAATCTAATACTGGCCTCTCAGGAAAGGCACGTATACAGACAGTTTGAAGCATTGCTCCCCCTGGACGTAAGTCGGCATTGTGCCTACTATATTCAATCCCGATGCAATTTCTGTGTTTCATAGTCAATATGAAGCTCCAAGTGTTACATTAAACACCCAGTGGTGCGTCGCAATCTAATACTGGCCTCTCAGGAAAGGCACGTATACAGGCTGTTTGAAGCATTCCTCCCCCTGTACATATGTCGGCCTTCTGCCTACTATATTCAATTCCGATGCAATCTCTGTGTTTCATCGTCAATATGAAGCTCCAAGGGTTACAGTAAATTCCCAGTGGTGCGTCGCAGTCTAATACTGGCCTCTCAGTAACGCCACATATACAGACTGTTTGAAGCATTCCTCCCCCTGTACATATGTCGGCCTTCTGCCTACTATATTCAATTCCGATGCAATTTCTGTGTTTCATCGTCAATATGAAGCTCCAAGGGTTACAGTAAATTCCCAGTGGTGCGTCGCAGTCTAATACTGGCCTCTCAGGAAAGGCACGTATACAAACTGTTTGAAGCATTCCTCCCCCTGGACGTAAGTCGGCCTTCTGCCTACTATATTCAATCCCGATGCAATTTCTGTGTTTCATAGTCAATATGAAGCTCCAAGGGTTACAGTAAACTCCCAGTGGTGCGACGCAATCTAATACTGGCCTCTCAGGAAAGGCACATATACAGACTGTTTGAAGCATTCCTCCCCCTGTACATATGTCGGCCTTCTGCCTACTATATTCAATCCCGATGCAATTTCTGAGTTTCATCGTCAATATGAAGCTCCAAGGGTTACAGTAATTTCCCTGTGGTGCGTCGCAGTCTAATACTGGCCTCTCAGGAAAGGCACGTATACAGACTGTTTGAAGCATTCCTCCTCCTGGACGTAAGTCGGCCTTCAGCCCACTATAATCAATCCCGATGCAATTTCTGTGTTTCATCGTCAAGATGAAGCTCCAAGGGTTACAGTAAACACCCAGTGGTGCGTCGCAACCTAATACTGGCCTCTCAGGAAAGGCACATATACAGACTGTTTGAAGCATTCCTCCCCCTGTACATAGGTCGGCCTTCTGCCTACTATATTCAATCCCGATGCAATTTCTGTGTTTCATCGTCAATATGAAGCTCCAAGGGTTACAGTAATTTCCCAGTGGTGCGTCGCAGTCTAATACTGGCCTCTCAGGAAAGGCACGTATACAAACTGTTTGAAGCATTCCTCCCCCTGGACGTATGTCGGCCTCCTGCCTACTATATTCAATCCCGATGCAATTTCTGTGTTTCATCGTCAATATGAAGCTCCAAGGGTTACAATAAATTCCCAGTGGTGCGTCGCAGTCTAATACTGGCCTCTCAGGAAAGGCACGTATACAGACTGTTTGAAGCATTCCTCCCCCTGGACGTAAGTCGGCCTTCTGCCTACTATATTCAATCCCGATGCAATTTCTGTGTTTCATCGTTAATATGAAGCTCCAAGGGTTACAGTAAACTCCCAGTGGTGCGTCGCAGTCTAATACTGGCCTCTCAGTAACGGCACATATACAGACTGTTTGAAGCATTCCTCCCCCGGTACATATGTCGGCCTTCTGCCTACTATATTCAATTCCGATGCAATTTCTGTGTTTCATCGTCAATATGAAGCTCCAAGGGTTACAGTAAATTCCCAGTGGTGCGTCGCAGTCTAATACTGGCCTCTCAGAAAGGCACGTATACAGACTGTTTGAAGCATTCCTCCCCCTGGACGTAAGACGGCCTTCTGCCAACTATATTCAATCCCGATGCAATTTCTGTGTTTCATCGTCAATATGAAGCTCCAAGGATTACAGTAAATTCCCAGTGGTGCGTCGCAGTCTAATACTGGCCTCTCAGTAAAGGCACGTATACAGACTGTTTGAAGCATTCCTCCCCCTGGACGTAAGACGGCCTTCTGCCAACTATATTCAATCCCGATGCAATTTCTGTGTTTCATAGTCAATATGAAGCTCCAAGTGTTACATTAAACACCCAGTGGTGCGTCGCAATCTAATACTGGCCTCTCAGGAAAGGCACGTATACAGGCTGTTTGAAGCATTCCTCCTCCTTGACGTAAGTCGGCCTTCTGCCTATTATATTCAATCCCGATGCAATTTCTGTGTTTCATCGTCAATATGAAGCTCCAAGGGTTACAGTAAATTCCCAGTGGTGCGTCGCAGTCTAATACTGGCCTCTCAGTAACGGCACATATACAGACTGTTTGAAGCATTCCTCCCCCTGTACATATGTCGGCCTTCTGCCCACTATATTCAATTGCGATGCAATTTCTGTTTTCATCTTCAATATGAAGCTCCAAGGGTTACAGTAAATTCCCAGTGGTGCGTCGCAGTCTAATACTGGCCTCTCAGGAAAGGCACGTATACAGACTGTTTGAAGCATTCCTCCCCCTGGACGTAAGTCGGCCTTCTGCCTACTATATTCAATCCCGATGCAATTTCTGTGTTTCATAGTCAATATGAAGCTCCAAGGGTTACAGTAAACACCCAGTGGTGCGTCGCAATCTAATACTGGCCTCTCAGGAAAGGCACGTATACAGACAGTTTGAAGCATTGCTCCCCCTGGACGTAAGTCGGCATTGTGCCTACTATATTCAATCCCGATGCAATTTCTGTGTTTCATCGTCAATATGAAGCTCCAAGGGTTACAGTAAATTCCCAGTGGTGCGTCGCAGTCTAATACTGGCCTCTCAGTAACGGCACATATACAGACTGTTTGAAGCATTCCTCCCCCTGTACATATGTCGGCCTTCTGCCTACTATATTCAATTCCGATGCAATTTCTGTGTTTCATCGTCAATATGAAGCTCCAAGGGTTACAGTAAATTCCCAGTGGTGCGTCGCAGTCTAATACTGGCCTCTCAGTAACGGCACATATACAGACTGTTTGAAGCATTCCTCCCCCTGTACATATGTCGGCCTTCTGCCTACTATATTCAATTCCGATGCAATTTCTGTGTTTCATCGTCAATATGAAGCTCCAAGGGTTTCAGTAAATTCCCAGTGGTGCGTCGCAGTCTAATACTGGGCTCTCAGGAAAGGCAAGTATACAAACTGTTTGAAGCATTCCTCCCCCTGTACATATGTCGGCCTTCTGCCTACTATATTCAATCCCGATGCAATTTCTGTGTTTCATCGTCAATATGAAGCTCCAAGGGTTACAGTAAATTCCCAGTGGTGCGTCGCAGTCTAATACTGGCCTCTCAGTAACGGCACATATACAGACTGTTTGAAGCATTCCTCCCCCTATACATATGTCGGCCTTCTGCCCACTATATTCAATCCCGATGCAATTTCTGTGTTTCATCGACAATATGAAGCTCCAAGGGTTACAGTAATCTCCCAGTGGTGCGTCGCAGTCTAATACTGGCCTCTCAGTAACGGCACATATACAGACTGTTTGAAGCATTCCCCCCCTGGACGTAAGTCGGCCTTCTGCCCACTATATTCAATCCCGATGCAATTTCTGTGTTTCATCGTTAATATGAAGCTCCAAGGGTTACAGTAATCTCCCAGTGGTGCGTCGCAGTCTAATACTGGCCTCTCAGTAACGGCACATATACAGACTGTTTGAAGCATTCCTCCCCCTGTACATATGTCGGCCTACTGCCTACTATATTCAATCTCGAAGCAATTTCTGTGTTTCATCGTCAATATGAAGCTCCAAGGGTTACAGTAAATTCCCAGTGGTGCGTCGCAATCTAATACTGGTCTCTCAGGAAAGGCACGTATACAAACTGTTTGAAGCATTCCTCCCCCTGTACATATGTCGGCCTTCTGCCAACTATATTCAATTCCGGTGCAATTTCTGTGTTTCATCGTCAATATGAAGCTCCAAGGGTTACAGTAAATTCCCAGTGGTGCGTCGCAGTCTAATACTGGCCTCTCAGTAACGGCACATATACAGACTGTTTGAAGCATTCCTCCCCCTATACATATGTCGGCCTTCTGCCCACTATATTCAATCCCGATGCAATTTCTGTGTTTCATCGTCAATATGAAGCTCCAAGGGTAACAGTAAACTCCCAGTGGTGCGTCGCAGTCTAATAATGGCCTCTCAGTAACGGCACATATACAGACTGTTTGAAGCATTCCTCCCCCTATACATATGTCGGCCTTCTGCCCACTATATTCAATCCCGATGCAATTTCTGTGTTTCATCGACAATATGAAGCTCCAAGGGTTACAGTAATCTCCCAGTGGTGCGTCGCAGTCTAATACTGGCCTCTCAGTAACGGCACATATACAGACTGTTTGAAGCATTCCCCCCCTGGACGTAAGTCGGCCTTCTGCCTACTATATTCAATCCCGATGCAATTTCTGTGTTTCATCGTTAACATGAAGCTCCAAGGGTTACAGTCATCTCCCAGTGGTGCGTCGCAGTCTAATACTGGCCTCTCAGTAACGGCACATATACAGACTGTTTGAAGCATTCCTCCCCCTGTACATATGTCGGCCTTCTGCCTACTATATTCAATCTCGAAGCAATTTCTGTGTTTCATCGTCAATATGAAGCTCCAAGGGTTACAGTAAATTCCCAGTGGTGCGTCGCAATCTAATACTGGTCTCTCAGGAAAGGCAGGTATACAAACTGTTTGAAGCATTCCTCCCCCTGTACTTATGTCGGCCTTCTGCCTACTATATTCAATCCCGATGCAATTTCTGTGTTTCATCGTCAATATGAAGCTCCAAGGGTTACAGTAAATTCCCAGTGGTGCGTCGCAGTCTAATACTGGCCTCTCAGTAACGGCACATATACAGACTGTTTGAAGCATTCCTCCCCCTATACATATGTCGGCCTTCTGCCCACTATATTCAATCCCGATGCAATTTCTGTGTTTCATCGTCAATATGAAGCTCCAAGGGTAACAGTAAACTCCCAGTGGTGCGTCGCAGTCTAATACTGGCATCTCAGTAACGGCACATATACAGACTGTTTGAAGCATTCCTCCCCCTGTACTTATGTCGGCCTTCTGCCTACTATATTCAATCCCGATGCAATTTCTGTGTTTCATCGTCAATATGAAGCTCCAAGGGTTACAGTAAGCACCCAGTGGTGCGTCGCAGTCTAATACTGGTCTCTCAGGAAAGGCACGTATACAGACTGTTTGAAGCATTCCTCCCCCTGTACATATGTCGGCCTTCTACCTACTATATTCAATTCCGATGCAATATCTGTGTTTCATCATCAATATTAAGCTCCAAGGGTTACAGTAAATTCCCAGTGGTGCGTCGCAGTCTAATACTGGCCTCTCAGTAACGGCACATACACAGACTGTTTGAAGCATTCCTCCCCCTATACATATGTCGGCCTTCTGCCCACTATATTCAATCCCGATGCAATTTCTGTGTTTCATCGTCAATATGGAGCTCCAAGGGTTACAGTAATCTCCCAGTGGTGCGTCGCAGTCTAATACTGGCCTCTCAGTAACGGCACATATACAGACTGTTTGAAGCATTCCCCCCCTGGACGTAAGTCGGCCTTCTGCCTACTATATCCAATCCCGATGCAATTTCTGTGTTTCATCGTTAATATGAAGCTCCAAGAGTTACAGTAATCTCCCAGTGGTGCGTCGCAGTCTAATACTGGCCTCTCAGTAACAGCACATATACAGACTGTTTGAAGCATTCCTCCCTCTGTACATATGTCGGCCTTCTGCCTACTATATTCAATCTCGAAGCAATTTCTGTGTTTCATCGTCAATATGAAGCTCCAAGGGTTACAGTAAATTCCCAGTGGTGCGTCGCAGTCTAATACTGGTCTCTCAGGAAAGGCACGTATACAAACTGTTTGAAGCATTCCTCCCCCTGTACATATGTCGGCCTTCTGCCTACTATATTCAATTCCGATGCAATTTCTGTGTTTCATCGTCAATATGAAGCTCCAAGGGTTACAGTAAATTCCCAGTGGTGCGTCGCAGTCTAATACTGGCCTCTCAGTAACGGCACATATTCAGACTGTTTGAAGCATTCCTCCCCCTGTACATATGACGGCCTTCTGCCTACTATATTCAATTCCGATGCATTTTCTGTGTTTCATCGTCAATATGAAGCTCCAAGGGTTTCAGTAAATTCCCAGTGGTGCGTCGCAGTCTAATACTGGGCTCTCAGGAAAGGCACGTATACAAACTGTTTGAAGCATTCCTCCCCCTGTACATATGTCGGCCTTCTGCCTACTATATTCAATCCCGATGCAATTTCTGTGTTTCATCGTCAATATGAAGCTCCAAGGGTTACAGTAAATTCCCAGTGGTGCGTCGCAGTCTAATACTGGCCTCTCAGTAACGGCACATATACAGACTGTTTGAAGCATTCCTCCCCCTATACATATGTCGGCCTTCTGCCCACTATATTCAATCCCGATGCAATTTCTGTGTTTCATCGTCAATATGAAGCTCCAAGGGTTACAGTAAACTCCCAGTGGTGCGTCGCAGTCTAATACTGGCCTCTCAGTAACGGCACATATACAGACTGTTTGAAGCATTCCTCCCCCTGTACTTATGTCGGCCTTCTGCCTACTATATTCAATCCCGATGCAATTTCTGTGTTTCATCGTCAATATGAAGCTCCAAGGGTTACAGTAAGCACCCAGTGGTGCGTCGCAGTCTAATACTGGTCTCTCAGGAAAGGCACGTATACAGACAGTTTGAAGCATTCCTCCCCCTGTACATATGTCGGCCTTCTGCCTACTATATTCAATTCCGATGCAATATCTGTGTTTCATCGTCAATATGAAGCTCCAAGGGTTACAGTAAATTCCCAGTGGTGCGTCGCAGTCTAATACTGGTCTCTCAGGAAAGGCACGTATACAAACTGATTGAAGCATTCCTCCCCCTGTACATATGTCGGCCTTCTGCCTACTATATTCAATTCCGATGCAATTTCTGTGTTTCATCGTCAATATGAAGCTCCAAGGGTTACAGTAAATTCCCAGTGGTGCGTCGCAGTCTAATACTGGCCTCTCAGTAACGGCACATATAAAGACTATTTGAAGCATTCCCCCCCTGGACGTAAGTCGGCCTTCTGCCCACTATATTCAATCCCGATGCAATTTCTGTGTTTCATCGTCAATATGAAGATCCAAGGGTTACAGTAAACTCCCAGTGGTGCGTCGCAGTCTAATACTGGCCTCTCAGTAACGGCACATATACAGACTGTTTGAAGCATTCCTCCCCCTGTACTTATGTCGGCCTTCTGCCTACTATATTCAATCCCGATGCAATTTCTTTGTTTCATCGTCAATATGAAGCTCCAAGGGTTACAGTAAGCACCCAGTGGTGCGTCGCAGTCTAATACTGGCCTCTCAGGAAAGGCACGTATACAGACTGTTTGAAGCATTCCTCCCCCTGGACGTAAGTCGGCCTTCTGCCTACTATATTCAATCCCGATGCAATTTCTGTGTTTCATCGTTAATATGAAGCTCCAAGGGTTACAGTAATCTCCCAGTGGTGCGTCGCAGTCTAATACTGGCCTCTCAGTAACGGCACATATACAGACTGTTTGAAGCATTCCTCCCCCTGTACATATGTCGGCCTTCTGCCTACTATATTCAATCTCGATGCAATTTCTGTGTTTCATCGTCAATATGAAGCTCCAAGGGTTACAGTAAATTCCCAGTGGTGCGTCGCAGTCTAATACTGGTCTCTCAGGAAAGGCACGTATACAAACTGTTTGAAGCATTCCTCCCCCTGTACATATGTCGGCCTTCTGCCTACTATATTCAATTCCGATGCAATTTCTGTGTTTCATCGTCAATATGAAGCTCCAAGGGTTACAGTAAATTCCCAGTGGTGCGTCGCAGTCTAATACTGGCCTCTCAGTAACGGCACATATACAGACTGTTTGAAGCATTCCTCCCCCTGTACATATGACGGCCTTCTGCCTACTATATTCAATTCCGATGCAATTTCTGTGTTTCATCGTCAATATGAAGCTCCAAGGGTTTCAGTAAATTCCCAGTGGTGCGTCGCAGTCTAATACTGGGCTCTCAGGAAAGGCACGTATACAAACTGTTTGAAGCATTCCTTTCCCTGTACATATGTCGGCCTTCTGCCTACTATATTCAATCCCGATGCAATTTCTGTGTTTCATCGTCAATATGAAGCTCCATGGGTTACAGTAAATTCCCAGTGGTGCGTCGCAGTCTAATACTGGCCTCTCAGTAACGGCACATATACAGACTGTTTGAAGCATTCCTCCCCCTATACATATGTCGGCCTTCTGCCCACTATATTCAATCCCGATGCAATTTCTGTGTTTCATCGTCAATATGAAGCTCCAAGGGTTACAGTAATCTCCCAGTGGTGCGTCGCAGTCTAATACTGGCCTCTCAGTAACGGCACATATACAGACTGTTTGAAGCATTCCCCCCCTGGACGTAAGTCGGCCTTCTGCCTACTATATTCAATCCCGATGCAATTTCTGTGTTTCATCGTTAATATGAAGCTCCAAGTGTTACAGTAATCTCCCAGTGGTGCGTCGCAGTCTAATACTGGCCTCTCAGTAACGGCACATATACAGACTGTTTGAAGCATTCCTCCCCCTGTACATATGTCGGCCTTCTGCCTACTATATTCAATCTCGAAGCAATTTCTGTGTTTCATCGTCAATATGAGGCTCCAAGGGTTACAGTAAATTCCCAGTGGTGCGTCGCAGTCTAATACTGGTCTCTCAGGAAAGGCACGTATACAAACTGTTTGAAGCATTCCTCCCCCTGTACATATGTCGGCCTTCTGCCTACTATATTCAATTCCGATGCAATTTCTGTGTTTCATCGTCAATATGAAGCTCCAAGGGTTACAGTAAATTTCCAGTGGTGCGTCGCAGTCTAATACTGGCCTCTCAGTAACGGCACATATACAGACTGTTTGAAGCATTCCTCCCCCTGTACATATGACGGCCTTCTGCCTACTATATTGAATTCCGATGCAATTTCTGTGTTTCATCGTCAAAATGAAGCTCCAAGGGTTTCGGTAAATTCCCAGTGGTGCGTCGCAGTCTAATTCTGGGCTCTCAGGAAAGGCACGTATACAAACTGTTTGAAGCATTCCTCCCCCTGTACATATGTCAGCCTTCTGCCTACTATATTCAATCCCGATGCAATTTCTGTGTTTCATCGTCAATATGAAGCTCCAAGGGTTACAGTAAATTCCCAGTGGTGCGTCGCAGTCTAATACTGGCCTCTCAGTAACGGCACATATACAGACTGTTTGAAGCATTCCTCCCCCTATACATATGTCGGCCTTCTGCCCACTATATTCAATCCCGATGCAATTTCTGTGTTTCATCGTCAATATGAAGCTCCAAGGGTTACGGTAAACTCCCAGTGGTGCGTCGCAGTCAAATACTGGCCTCTCAGTAACGGCACATATATAGACTGTTTGAAGCATTCCTCCCCCTGTACTTATGTCGGCCTTCTGCCTACTATATTCAATCCCGATGCAATTTCTGTGTTTCATCGTCAATATGAAGCTCCAAGGGTTACAGTAAGCACCCAGTGGTGCGTCGCAGTCTAATACTGGTCTCTCAGGAAAGGCACGTATACAGACTGTTTGAAGCATTCCTCCCCCTGTACATATGTCGGCCTTCTGCCTACTATATTCAATTCCGATGCAATATCTGTGTTTCATCGTCAATATGAAGCTCCAAGGGTTACAGTAAATTCCCAGTGGTGCGTCGCAGTCTAATACTGGCCTCTCTGTAACGGCACATATACAGATTGTTTGAAGCATTCCTCCCCCTGTACATATGTCGGCCTTCTGCCTACTATATTCAATTCCGATGCAATTTCTGTGTTTCATCGTCAATATGAAGCTCCAAGGGTTACAGTAAATTCCCAGTGGTGCGTGGAAGTCTAATACTGGCCTCTCAGGAAAGGCACGTATACAAACTGTTTGAAGCATTCCTCCCCCTGTACATATGTCGGCCTTCTGCCTACTATATTCAATTCCGATGCAATTTCTGTGTTTCATCGTCAATATGAAGCTCCAAGGGTTACAGTAAATTCCCAGTGGTGCGTCGCAGTCTAATACTGGCCTCTCAGTAACGGCACACATACAGACTGTTTGAAGCATTCCTCCCCCTGTACATATGTCGGCCTTCTGCCTACTATATTTAATTCCGATGCAATTTCTGTGTTTCATCGTCAATATGAAGCTCCAAGGGTTACAGGAAATTCCCAGTGGTGCGTCGAAGTCTATTACTGGCCTCTCAGGAAAGGCACGTATACAAACTGTTTGAAGCATTCCTCCCCCTGTACATATGTCGGCCTTCTGCCTACTATATTCAATCCCGATGCAATTTCTGTGTTTCATCGTCAATATGAAGCTCCAAGGGTTACAGTAATTTCCCAGTGGTGCATCGCAGTCTAATACTGGCCTCTCAGGAAAGGCACATATACAGACTGTTTGAAGCATTCCTCCTCCTGTACATATGTCGGCCTTCTGCCCACTATATTCAATCCCGATGCAATTTCTGTGTTTCATCGTCAATATGAAGCTCCAAGGGTTACAGTAAACTCCCAGTGGTGCGTCGCAGTCTAATACTGGCCTCTCAGTAACGGCACATATACAGACTGTTTGAAGCATTCCTCCCCGTGTACTTATGTCGGCCTTCTGCCTACTATATTCAATCCCGATGCAATTTCTTTGTTTCATCGTCAATATGAAGCTCCAAGGGTTACAGTAAGCACCCAGTGGTGCGTCGCAGTCTAATAGTGGCCTCTCAGGAAAGGCACGTATACAGACTGTTTGAAGCATTCCTCCCCCTGGACGTAAGTCGGCCTTCTGCCTACTATATTCAATCCCGATGCAATTTCTGTGTTTCATCGTTAATATGAAGCTCCAAGGGTTACAGTAATCTCCCAGTGGTGCGTCGCAGTCTAATACTGGCCTCTCAGTAACGACACATATACAGACTGTTTGAAGCATTCCTCCCCCTGTACATATGTCGGCCTTCTGCCTACTATATTCAATCTCGATGCAATTTCTGTGTTTCATCGTCAATATGAAGCTCCAAGGGTTACAGTAAATTCCCAGTGGTGCGTCGCAGTCTAATACTGGTCTCTCAGGAAAGGCACGTATACAAACTGTTTGAAGCATTCCTCCCCCTGTACATATGTCGGCCTTCTGCCTACTATATTCAATTCCGATGCAATTTCTGTGTTTCATCGTCAATATGAAGCTCCAAGGGTTACAGTAAATTCCCAGTGGTGCGTCGCAGTCTAATACTGGCCTCTCAGTAACGGCACATATACAGACTGTTTGAAGCATTCCTCCCCCTGTACATATGACGGCCTTCTGCCTACTATATTCAATTCCGATGCAATTTCTGTGTTTCATCGTCAATATGAAGCTCCAAGGGTTTCAGTAAATTCCCAGTGGTGCGTCGCAGTCTAATACTGGGCTCTCAGGAAAGGCACGTATACAAACCGTTTGAAGCATTCCTCCCCCTGTACATATGTCGGCCTTCTGCCTACTATATTCAATCACGATGCAATTTCTGTGTTTCATCGTCAATATGAAGCTCCATGGGTTACAGTAATTTCCCAGTGGTGCGTCGCAGTCTAATACTGGCCTCTCAGTAACGGCACATATACAGACTGTTTGAAGCATTCCTCCCCCTAAACATATGTCGGCCTTCTGCCCACTATATTCAATCCCGATGCAATTTCTGTGTTTCATCGTCAATATGAAGCTCCAAGGGTTACAGTAATCTCCCAGTGGTGCGTCGCAGTCTAATACTGGCCTCTCAGTAACGGCACATATACAGACTGTTTGAAGCATTCCCCCCCTGGACGTAAGTCGGCCTTCTGCCTACTATATTCAATCCCGATGCAATTTCTGTGTTTCATCGTTAATATGAAGCTCCACGGGTTACAGTTATCTCCCAGTGGTGCGTCGCAGTCTAATACTGGCCTCTCAGTAACGGCACATATACAGACTGTTTGAAGCATTCCTCCCCCTGTACATATGTCGGCCTTCTGCCTACTATATTCAATCTCGAAGCAATTTCTGTGTTTCATCGTCAATATGAAGCTCCAAGGGTTACAGTAAATTCCCAGTGGTGCGTCGCAGTCTAATACTGGTCTCTCAGGAAAGGCACGTATACAAACTGTTTGAAGCATTCCTCCCCCTGTACATATGTCGGCCTTCTGCCTACTATATTCAATTCCGATGCAATTTCTGTGTTTCATCGTTAATATGAAGCTCCAAGGGTTACAGTAAATTCCCAGTGGTGCGTCGCAGTCTAATACTGGCCTCTCAGTAACGGCACATATACAGACTGTTTGAAGCATTCCTCCCCCTGTACATATGACGGCCTTCTGCCTACTATATTGAATTCCGATGCAATTTCTGTGTTTCATCGTCAAAATGAAGCTCCAAGGGTTTCGGTAAATTCCCAGTGCTGCGTCGCAGTCTAATTCTGGGCTCTCAGGAAAGGCACGTATACAAACTGTTTGAAGCATTCCTCCCCCTGTACATATGTCGGCCTTCTGCCTACTATATTCAATCCCGATGCAATTTCTGTGTTTCATCGTCAATATGAAGCTCCAAGGGTTACAGTAAATTCCCAGTGGTGCGTCGCAGTCTAATACTGGCCTCTCAGTAACGGCACATATACAGACTGTTTGAAGCATTCCTCCCCCTATACATATGTCGGCCTTCTGCCCACTATACTCAATCCCGATGCAATTTCTGTGTTTCATCGTCAATTTGAAGCTCCAAGGGTTACAGTAAACTCCCAGTGGTGCGTCGCAGTCTAATACTGGCCTCTCAGTAACGGCACATATACAGACTGTTTGAAGCATTCCTCCCCCTGTACTTATGTCGGCCTTCTGCCTACTATATTCAATCCCGATGCAATTTCTGTGTTTCATCGTCAATATGAAGCTCCAAGGGTTACAGTAAGCACCCAGTGGTGCGTCGCAGTCTAATACTGGTCTCTCAGGAAAGGCACGTATACAGACTGTTTGAAGCATTCCTCCCCCTGTACATATGTCGGCCTTCTGCCTACTATATTCAATTCCGATGCAATATCTGTGTTTCATCGTCAATATGAAGCTCCAAGGGTTACAGTAAATTCCCAGTGGTGCGTCGCAGTCTAATACTGGCCTCTCTGTAACGGCACATATACAGACTGTTTGAAGCATTCCTCCCCCTCTACATATGTCGGCCTTCTGCCTACTACATTCAATTCCGATGCAATTTCTGTGTTTCATCAGCATTATGAAGCTCCAAGGGTTACAGTAAATTCCCAGTGGTGCGTCGCAGTCTAATACTGGCCTCTCAGGAAAGGCACATATACAGACTGTTTGAAGCATTCCTCCTCCTGTACATATGTCGGCCTTCTGCCTAATATATTCAATTCCGATGCAATTTCTGTGTTTCATCGTCAATATGAAGCTCCAAGGGTTACAGTAAACTCCCAGTGATGCGTCGCAGTCTAATACTGGCCTCTCACGAAAGGCACGTATACAGACTGTTTGAAGCATTCCTCCCCCTGTACACATGTCCGCCTTCTGCCTACTATATTCAACCCCGATGCAATTTCTGAGTTTCATCGTCAATATGAAGCTCCAAGGGTTACAGTAAATTCCCAGTGATGCGTCGCAATCTAATACTGGCCTCTCAGTAACGGCACATATACAGACTGTTTGAAGCATTCCTCCCCCTGTACATATGTCGGCCTTCTGCCTACTATATTCAATTCCGATGCAATTTCTGTGTTTCATCGTCAATATGAAGCTCCTAGGGTTACAGTAAATTCCCAGTGGTGCGTCGCAGTCTAATACTGGCCTCTCAGTAACGGCACATATACAGACTGTTTGAAGCATTCCTCCCCCTGTACATATGTCGGCCTTCTGCCTACTATATTCAATTCCGATGCAATTTCTGTGTTTCATCGTCAATATGAAGCTCCAAGGGTTACAGTAAATTCCCAGTGGTGCGTCGAAGTCTAATACTGGCCTCTCAGGAAAGGCACGTATACAAACTGTTTGAAGCATTCCTCCCCCTGGACGTAAGTCGGCCTTCTGCCTACTATATTCAATCCCGATGCAATTTCTGTGTTTCATAGTCAATATGAAGCTCCAAGGGTTACAGTAAACTCCCAGTGGTGCGCCGCAATCTAATACTGGCCTCTCAGGAAAGGCACATATACAGACTGTTTGAAGCATTCCTCCCCCTGTACATATGTCGGCCTTCTGCCTACTATATTCAATCCCGATGCAATTTCTGAGTTTCATCGTCAATATGAAGCTCCAAGGGTTACAGTAATTTCCCAGTGGTGCGTCGCAGTCTAATACTGGCCTCTCAGGAAAGGCACGTATACAGACTGTTTGAAGCATTCCTCCTCCTGGACGTAAGTCGGCCTTCAGCACACTATAATTAATCCCGATGCAATTTCTGTGTTTCATCGTCAAGATGAAGCTCCAAGGGCTACAGTAAACACCCAGTGGTGCGTCGCAACCAAGTACTGGCCTCTCAGGAAAGGCACATATACAGACTGTTTGAAGCATTCCTCCCCCTGTACATAGGTCGGAATTCTGCCTACTATATTCAATCCCGATGCAATTTCTGTGTTTCATCGTCAATATGAAGCTCCAAGGGTTACAGTAATTTCCCAGTGGTGCGTCGCAGTCTAATACTGGCCTCTGAGGAAAGGCACGTATACAAACTGTTTGAAGCATTCCTCCCCCTGGACGTATGTCGGCCTTCTGCCTACTATATTCAATCCCGATGCAATTTCTGTGTTTCATCGTCAATATGAAGCTCCAAGGGTTACAATAAATTCCCAGTGGTGCGTCGCAGTCTAATACTGGCCTCTCTGGAAAGGCACGTATACAGACTCTTTGAAGCATTCCTCCCCCTGGACGTAAGTCGGCCTTCTCCCTACTATATTCAATCCCGATGCAATTTCTGTGTTTCATCGTTAATATGAAGCTCCAAGGGTTACAGTAAACTCCCAGTGGTGCGTCGCAGTCTAATACTGGCCTCTCAGTAACGGCACATATACAGACTGTTTGAAGCATTACTCCCCCGGTACATATGTCGGCCTTCTGCCTACTATATTCAATTCCGATGCAATTTCTGTGTTTCATCGTCAATATGAAGCTCCAAGGGTTACAGTAAATTCCCAGTGGTGCGTCGCAGTCTAATACAGGCCTCTCAGTAAAGGCACGTATACAGACTGTTTGAAGCATTCCTCCCCCTGGACGTAAGACGGCCTTCTGCCAACTATATTCAATCCCGATGCAATTTCTGTGTTTCATAGTCAATATGAAGCTCCAAGTGTTACATTAAACACCCAGTGGTGCGTCGCAATGTAATACTGGCCTCTCAGGAAAGGCACGTATACAGGCTGTTTGAAGCATTCCTCCTCCTGGACGTAAGTCGGCCTTCTGCCTATTATATTCAATCCCGATGCAATTTCTGTGTTTCATCGTCAATATGAAGCTCCAAGGGTTACAGTAAATTCCCAGTGGTGCGTCGCAGTCTAATACTGGCCTCTCAGTAACGGCACATATACAGACTGTTTGAAGCATTCCTCCCCCTGTACATATGTCGGCCTTCTGCCTACTATATTCAATTGCGATGCAATTTCTGTTTTCATCTTCAATATGAAGCTCCAAGGGTTACAGTAAATTCCCAGTGGTGCGTCGCAGTCTAATACTGGCCACTCAGAAAAGGCACGTATACAGACTGTTTGAAGCATTCCTCCCCCTGGACGTAAGTCGGCCTTCTGCCTACTATATTCAATCCCGATGCAATTTCTGTGTTTCATAGTCAATATGAAGCTCCAAGGGTTACAGTAAACACCCAGTGGTGCGTCGCAATCTAATACTGGCCTCTCAGGAAAGGCACGTATACAGACAGTTTGAAGCATTGCTCCCCCTGGACGTAAGTCGGCATTGTGCCTACTATATTCAATCCCGATGCAATTTCTGTGTTTCATCGTCAATATGAAGCTCCAAGGGTTACAGTAAATTCCCAGTGGTGCGTCGCAGTCTAATACTGGCCTCTCAGTAACGGCACATATACAGACTGTTTGAAGCATTCCTCCCCCTGTACATATGTCGGCCTTCTGCCTACTATATTCAATTCCGATGCAATTTCTGTGTTTCATCGTCAATATGAAGCTCCAAGGGTTACAGTAAATTCCCAGTGGTGCGTCGCAGTCTAATACTGGCCTCTCAGGAAAGGCACGTATACAAACTGTTTGAAGCATTCCTCCCCCTGGACGTAAGTCGGCCTTCTGCCTACTATATTCAATCCCGATGCAATTTCTGTGTTTCATCGTCAATATGAAGCTCCAAGGGTTACAGTAAACACCCAGTGGTGCGTCGCAATCTAATACTGGCCTCTCAGGAAAGGCACATATACAGACTGTTTGAAGCATTCCTCCCCCTGTACACATGTCCGCCTTCTGCCTACTAGATTCAATCCCGATGCAATTTCTGAGTTTCATCGTCAATATGAAGCTCCAAGGGTTACAGTAAATTCCCAGTGGTGCGTCGCAATCTAATACTGTCCTCTCAGTAACGGCACATATACAGACTGTTTGAAGAATTCCTCCACCTGTACATATATCGGCCTTCTGCCTACTATATTCAATTCCGATGCAATTTCTGTGTTTCATCGTCAATATGACGCCCCAAGGGTTACAGTAAATTCCCAGTGGTGCGTCGCAGTCTAATACTGGCCTCTCAGTAACGGCACATATACAGAATGTTTGAAGCATTCCTCCCCCTGTACATATGTCGGCCTTCTGCCTACTATATTCAATTCCGATGCAATTTCTGTGTTTCATCGTCAATATGAAGCTCCAAGGGTTACAGTAAATTCCCAGTGTTGCGTCGCAGTCTAATACTGGCCTCTCAGGAAAGGCACGTATACAAACTGTTTGAAGCATTCCTCCCCTGGACGTAAGTCGGCCTTCTGCCTACTATATTCAACCCCGATGCAATTTCTGTGTTTCATAGTCAATATGAAGCTCCAAGGGTTACAGTAAACTCCCAGTGGTGCGCCGCAATCTAATACTGGCCTCTCAGGAAAGGCACATATACAGACTGTTTGAAGCATTCCTCCCCCTGTACATATGTCGGCCTTCTGCCTACTATATTCAATCCCGATGCAATTTCTGAGTTTCATCGTCAATATGAAGCTCCAAGGGTTACAGTAATTTCCCAGTGGTGCGTCGCAGTCTAATACTGGCCTCTCAGGAAAGGCACGTATACAGACTGTTTGAAGCATTCCTCCTCCTGGACGTAAGTCGGCCTTCAGCCCACTATATTCAATCCCGATGCAATTTCTGTGTTTCATCGTCAATATGAAGCTCCAAGGGTTACAGTAATTTCCCAGTGGTGCGTCGCAGTCTAATACTGGCCTCTCAGGAAAGGCACGTATACAGACTGTTTGAAGCATTCCTCCCCCTGGACGTAAGTCGGCCTTCTGCTTACTATATTCAATCCCGATGCAATTTCTGTGCTTCATCGTTAATATGAAGCTCCAAGGGTTACAGTTATCTCCCAGTGGTGCGTCGCAGTCTAATACTGGCATCTCAGTAACGGCACATATACAGACTGTTTGAAGCATTCCTCCCCCTGTACATATGTCGGCCTTCTGCCTACTATATTCAATCTCGATGCAATTTCTGTGTTTCATCGTCAATATGAAGCTCCAAGGGTTACAGTAAATTCCCAGTGGTGCGTCGCAGTATAATACTGGTCTCTCAGGAAAGGCACGTATACAAACTGTTTGTAGCATTCCTCCCCCTGTACATATGTCGGCCTTCTGCCTACTATATTCAATTCCGATGCAATTTCTGTGTTTCATCGTCAATATGAAGCTCCAAGGGTTACAGTAAATTTCCAGTGGTGCGTCGCAGTCTAATACTGGCCTCTCAGTAACGGCACATATACAGACTGTTTGAAGCATTCCTCCCCCTGTACATATGACGGCCTTCTGCCTACTATATTCAATTCCGATGCAATTTCTGTGTTTCATCGTCAATATGAAGCTCCAAGGGTTTCAGTAAATTCCCAGTGGTGCGTCGCAGTCTAATACTGGGCTCTCAGGAAAGGCACGTATACAAACTGTTTGAAGCATTCCTTCCCCTGTACATATGTCGGCCTTCTGCCTACTATATTCAATCCCGATGCAATTTCTGTGTTTCATCGTCAATATGAGGCTCCAAGGGTTACAGTAAATTCCCAGTGGTGCGTCGCAGTCTAATACTGGCCTCTCAGTAACGGCACATATACAGACTGTTTGAAGCATTCTTCCCCCTGTACATATGTCGGCCTTCTGCCCACTATATTCTATCCCGATGCAATTTCTGTGTTTCATCGTCAATATGAAGCTCTAAGGGTTACAGTAAACTCCCAGTGGTGCGTCGCAGTATAATACTGGCCTCTCAGTAACGGCACATATACAGACTGTTTGAAGCATTCCTCCCCCTGTACATATGTCGGCCTTCTGCCTACTATATTCAATCCCGATGCAATTTCTGTGTTTCATCGTCAATATGAAGCTCCAAGGGTTACAGTAAGCACCCAGTGGTGCGTCGCAGTCTAATACTGGTCTCTCAGGAAAGGCACGTATACAGACTGTTTGAAGCATTCCTCCCCCTGTACATATGTCGGCCTTCTGCCTACTATATTCAATTCCGATGCAATTTCTGTGTTTCATCGTCAATATGGAGCTCCAAGGGTTACAGTAAATTCCCAGTGGTGCGTCGCAGTCTAATACTGGCCTCTCAGTAACGGCACATATACAGACTGTTTGAAGCATTCCTCCCCCTGTACATATGTCGGGCTTGTGCCTACTATATTCAATTCCGATGCAATTTCTGTGTTTCATCGTCAATATGAAGCTCCAAGGGTTACAGTAAATTCCCAGTGGTGCGTCGAAGTCTAATACTGGCCTCTCAGGAAAGGCACGTATACAAACTGTTTGAAGCATTCCTCCCCCTGTACATATGTCGGCCTTCTGCCTACTATATTCAATCCCGATGCAATTTCTGTGTTTCATCGTCAATATGAAGCTCCAAGGGTTACAGTAATTTCCCAGTGGTGCGTCGCAGTCTAATACTGGCCTCTCAGGAAAGGCACATATACAGACTGTTTGAAGCATTCCTCCCCCTGTACATATGTCGGCATTCTGCCTAATATATTCAATTCCGATGCAATTTCTGTGTTTCATCGTCAATATGAAGCTCCAAGGGTTACAGTAAACTCCCAGTGATGCGTCGCAGTCTAATACTGGCCTCTCACGAAAGGCACGTATACAGACTGTTTGAAGCAATCCTCCCCCTGTACATATGTCGGCCTTCTGCCTACTATATTCAATTCCGATGCAATTTCTGTGTTTCATCGTCAATATGAAGCTCCAAGGGTTACAGTAAATTCCCAGTGGTGCGTCGCAGTCTAATACTGGCCTCTCAGTAACGGCACATATACAGACTGTTTGAAGCATTCCTCCCCCTGTACATATGTCGGCCTTCTGCCTACTATATTCATTTCCGATGCAATTTCTGTGTTTCATTGTCAATATGAAGCTCCAAGGGTTACAGTAAATTCCCAGTGGTGCGTCGCAGTCTAATACTGGCCTCTCAGGAAAGGCACGTATACAAACTGTTTGAAGCATTCCTCCCCCTGTACATATGTCGGCCTTCTGCCTACTATATTCAATTCCGATGCAATTTCTGTGTTTCATCGTCAATATGAAGCTCCAAGGGTTACAGTAAATTCCCAGTGGTGCGTCGCAGTCTAATACTGGCCTCTCAGTAACGGCACATATACAGACTGTTTGAAGCATTCCTCCCCCTGTACATATGTCGGCCTTCTGCCTACTATATTCATTTCCGATGCAATTTCTGTGTTTCATTGTCAATATGAAGCTCCAAGGGTTACAGTAAATTCCCAGTGGTGTGTCGCAGTCTAACACTGGCCTCTCAGGAAAGGCACGTATACAAACTGTTTGAAGCATTCCTCCCCCTGTACATATGTCGGCCTTCTGCCTACTATATTCACATCCGATGCAATTTCTGTGTTTCATCGTCAATATGAAGCTCCAAGGGTTACAGTAAATTCCCAGTGGTGCGTCGCAGTCTAATACTGGCCTCTCAGTAAAGGCACGTATACAGACTGTTTGAAGCATTCCTCCCCCTGGACGTAAGACGGCCTTCTTCCAACTATATTCAATCCCGATGCAATTTCTGTGTTTCATAGTCAATATGAAGCTCCAAGGGTTACAGTAAACACCCAGTGGTGCGTCGCAATCTAATACTGGCCTCTCAGGAAAGGCATGTATACAGACAGTTTGAAGCATTGCTCCCCCTGGACGTAAGTCGGCATTGTGCCTACTATATTCAATCATGATGCAATTTCTGTGTTTCATAGTCAATATGAAGCTCCAAGTGTTACATTAAACACCCAGTGGTGCGTCGCAATCTAATACTGGCCTCTCAGGAAAGGCACGTATACAGGCTGTTTGAAGCATTCCTCCCCCTGTACGTATGTCGGCCTTCTGCCTACTATATTCAATTCCGATGCAATTTCTGTGTTTCATCGTCAATATGAAGCTCCAAGGGTTACAGTAAATTCCCAGTGGTGCGTCGCTGTCTAATACTGGCCTCACAGTAACGGCACATATACAGACTGTTTGAAGCATTCCTCCCCCTGTACATATGTCGGCCTTCTGCCTACTATATTCAATTCCGATGCAATTTCTGTGTTTCATCGTCAATATGAAGTTCCAAGGGTTACAGTAAATTCCCAGTGGTGCGTCGCAGTCTAATACTTGCCACACAGTAACGGCACATATACAAACTGTTTGAAGCATTCCTCCCCCTGGACGTAAGGCGGCCTTCTGTTTACTATATTCAATCCCGATGCAATTTCTGTGTTTTTTCGTCAATATGAAGCTCCAAGGGTTACAGTAAACTCCCAGTGGTGCGCCGCAATCTAATACTGGCCTCTCAGGAAAGGCACATATACAGACTGTTTGAAGCATTCCTCCCCCTGTACATATGTCGGCCTTCTGCCTACTATATTCAATTCCGATGCAATTTCTGTGTTTCATCGTCAATATGAAGCTCCAAGGGTTACAGTAAATTCCCAGTGGTGCGTCGCAGTCTAATACTCGCCTCTCAGTAACGGCACATATACAGACTGTTTGAAGCATTCCTCCCCCTGTACATATGTCGGCCTTCTGCCTACTATATTCAATTCCGATGCAATTTCTGTGTTTCATCGTCAATATGAAGCTCCAAGGGTTACAGTAAATTCCCAGTGGTGCGTCGCAGTCTAATACTGGCCTCTCAGGAAAGGCACGTATACAAACTGTTTGAAGCATTCCTCCCCCTGTACATATGTCGGCCTTCTGCCTACTATATTCAATTCCGATGCAATATCTGTGTTTCATCGTCAATATGAAGCTCCAAGGGTTACAGTAAATTCCCAGTGGTGCGTCGCAGTCTAATACTGGCCTCTCAGTAAAGGCACGTATACAGACTGTTTGAAGCATTCCTCCCCCTGGACGTATGACGGCCTTCTGCCAACTATATTCAATCCCGATGCAATTTCTGTGTTTCATAGTCAATATGAAGCTCCAAGGGCTACAGTAAACACCCAGTGGTGCGTCGCAATCTAGTACTGGCCTCTCAGGAAAGGCACGTATACAGACTGTTTGAAGCATTGCTCCCCCTGGACGTAAGTCGGAATTGTTCCTACTATATTCAATCCCGATGCAATTTCTGTGTTTCATAGTCAATATGAAGCTCCAAGTGTTACATTAAACACCCAGTGGTGCGTCGCAATCTAATACTGGCCTCTCAGGAAAGGCACGTATACAGGCTGTTTGTAGCTTTCCTCCTCCTGGACGTAAGTCGGCCTTCTGCCTATTATATTCAATCCCGATGCAATTTCTGTGTTTCATCGTCAATATGAAGCTCCAAGGGTTACAGTAAATTCCCAGTGGTGCGTCGCAGTCTAATACTGGCCTCTCAGTAACGGCACATATACAGACTGTTTGAAGCATTCCTCCCCCTGTACATATGTCGGCCTTCTGCCTACTATATTCAATTGCGATGCAATTTCTGTGTTTCATCTTCAATATGAAGCTCCAAGGGTTACAGTAAATTCCCAGTGGTGCGTCGCAGTCTAATACTGGCCTCTCAGGAAAGGCACGTATACAGACTGTTTGAATCATTCCTCCCCCTGGACGTAAGTCGGCCTTCTGCCTACTATATTCAATCCCGATGCAATTTCTGTGTTTCATAGTCAATATGAAGCTCCAAGGGTTACAGTAAACACCCAGTGGTGCGTCGCAATCTAATACTGGCCTCTCAGGAAAGGCACGTATACAGACAGTTTGAAGCATTGCTCCCCCTGGACGTAAGTCAGCATTGTGCCTACTATATTCAATCCCGATGCAATTTCTGTGATTCATAGTCAATATGAAGCTCCAAGTGTTACATTAAACACCCAGTGGTGCGTCGCAATCTAATACTGGCCTCTCAGGAAAGGCACGTATACAGGCTGTTTGAAGCATTCCTCCCCCTGTACATATGTCGGCCTTCTGCCTACTATATTCAATTCCGATGCAATTTCTGTGTTACATCGTCAATATGAAGCTCCAAGGGTTACAGTAAATTCCCAGTGGTGCGTCGCAGTCTAATACTGGCCTCACAGTAACGGCACATATACAGCCTGTTTAAAGCATTCCTCCCCCTGTACATATGTCGGCCTTCTGCCTACTATATTCAATTCCGATGCAATTTCTGTGTTTCATCGTCAATATGAAGCTCCAAGGGTTACAGTAAATTCCCAGTGGTGCGTCGCAGTCTAATACTGGCCTCTCAGGAAAGGCACGTATACAAACTGTTTGAAGCATTCCTCCCCCTGGACGTAAGTCGGCCTTCTGCCTACTATATTCAATCCCGATGCAATTTCTGTGATTCATCGTCAATATGAAGCTCCAAGGGTTACAGTAAACACCCAGTGGTGCGTCGCAATCTAATACTGGCCTCTCAGGAAAGGCACATATACAGACTGTTTGAAGCATTCCTCCCCCTGTACACATGTCCGCCTTCTGCCTACTATATTCAATCCCGATGCAATTTCTGAGTTTCATCGTCAATATGAAGCTCCAAGGGTTACAGTAAATTCCCAGTGGTGCGTCGCAATCTAATACTGGCCTCTCAGTAACAGCACATATACAGACTGTTTGAAGCATTCCTCCCCCTGTACATATGTCGGCCTTCTGCCTACTATATTCAATTCCGATGGAATTTCTGTGTTTCATCGTCAATATGAAGCTCCAAGGGTTACAGTAAATTCCCAGTGGTGCGTCGCTGTCTAATACTGGCCTCTCAGTAACGGCACATATACAGACTGTTTGAAGCATTCCTCCCCCTGTACATATGTCGGCCTTCTGCCTACTATATTCAATTCCGATGCAATTTCTGTGTTTCATCGTCAATATGAAGCTCCAAGGGGTACAGTAAATTCCCAGTGGTGCGTCGCAGTCTAATACTCGCCTCTCAGGAAAGGCACGTATACAAACTGTTTGAAGCATTCTTCCCCCTGGACGTAAGTCGGCCTTCTGCCTACTATATTCAATCCCGATGCAATTTCTGTGTTTCATAGTCAATATGAAGCTCCAAGGGTTACAGTAAACTCCCAGTGGTGCGCCGCAATCTAATACTGGCCTCTCAGGAAAGGCACATATACAGACTGTTTGAAGCATTCCTCCCCCTGTACATATGTCGGCCTTCTGCCTACTATATTCAATCCCGATGCAATTTCTGAGTTTCATCGTCAATATGAAGCTCCAAGGGTTACAGTAAACTCCCAGTGGTGCGTCGCAGTCTAATACTGGCCTCTCAGGAAAGGCACGTATACAGACTGTTTGAAGCATTCCTCCTCCTGGACGTAAGTCGGCCTTCAGCCCACTATATTCAATCCCGATGCAATTTCTGTGTTTCATCGTCAATATGAAGCTCCAAGGGTTACAGTAATTTCCCAGTGGTGCGTCGCAGTCTAATACTGGCCTCTCAGGAAAGGCACGTATACAAACTGTTTGAAGCATTCCTCCCCCTGGACGTAAGTCGGCCTTCTGCCTACTATATTCAATCCCGATGCAATTTCTGTGTTTCATCGTCAATATGAAGTTCCAAGGGTTACAGTAAATTCCCAGTGGTGCGTCGCAGTCTAATACTGGCCTCTCCGGAAAGGCACGTATACAGACTGTTTGAAGCATTCCTCTCCCTGGACGTAAGTCGGCCTTCTGCCTACTATATTCAATCCCGATGCAATTTCTGTGTTTCATCGTTAATATGAAGCTCCAAGGGTTACAGTAATCTTGCAGTGGTGCGTCGCAGTCTAATGCTGGCCTCTCAGTAACGGCACATATACAGACTGTTTGAAGCATTCCTCCCCCTGTACAGATGTCGGCCTTCTGCCTACTATATTCAATCCCGATGCAATTTCTGTGTTTCATCGTCAATATGAAGCTCCAAGGGTTACAGTAATTTCCCAGTGGTGCGTCGCAGTCTAATACTGGCCTCTCAGGAAAGGCACGTATACAAACTGTTTGAAGCATTCCTCCCCCTGGACGTAAGTCGGCCTTCTGCCTACTATATTCAATCCCGATGCAATTTCTGTGTTTCATCGTCAATATGAAGCTCCAAGGGTTACAGTAAATTCCCAGTGGTGCGTCGCAGTCTAATACTGGCCTCTCAGGAAAGGCACGTATACAGACAGTTTGAAGCATTCCTCCCCCTGGACGTAAGTCGGCCTCTGCCTACTATATTCAATCCCGATGCAATTTCTGTGTTTCATCGTTAATATGAAGCTCCAAGGGTTACAGTAATCTCGCAGTGGTGCGTCGCAGTCTAATACTGGCCTCTCAGTAACGGCACATATACAGACTGTTTGAAGCATTCCTCCCCCTGTACATATGTCGGCCTTCTGCCTACTATATTCAATCCCGATGCAATTACTATGTTTCATCGTCAATATGAGGCTCCAAGGGTTACAGTAAATTCCCAGTGGTGCGTCGCAGTCTAATACTGGTCTCTCAGGAAAGGCACGTATACAAATTGTTTGAAGCATTCCTCCCCCTGTACATATGTCGGCCTTCTGCCTACTATATTCAATTCCGATGCAATTTCTGTGTTTCATCGTCAATATGAAGCTCCAAGGGTTACAGTAAATTCCCAGTGGTGCGTCGCAGTCTAATACTGGCCTCTCAGGAAAGGCACGTATACAAACTGTTTGAAGCATTCCTCCCCCTGTACATATGTCGGCCTTCTGCCTACTATATTCAATCCCGATGCAATTTCTGTGTTTCATCGTCAATATGAAGCTCCAAGGGTTACAGTAAATTCCCAGTGGTGCGTCGCAGTCTAATACTGGCCTCTCAGTAACGGCACATATACAGACTGTTTGAAGCATTCCTCCCCCTGTACATATGTCGGCCTTCTGCCTACTATATTCAATCCCGATGCAATTTCTGTGTTTCATCGTCAATATGAAGCTCCAAGGGTTACAGTAAACTCCCAGTGGTGCGTCGCAGTCTAATACTGGCCTCTCAGTAACGGCACATATACAGACTGTTTGAAGCATTCCTCCCCCTGTACATATGTCGGCCTTCTGCCTACTATATTCAATCCCGATGCAATTTCTGTGTTTCATCGTCAATATGAAGCTCCAAGGGTTACAGTAAGCACCCAGTGGTGCGTCGCAGTCTAATACTAGTCTCTCAGGAAAGGCACGTATACAGACTGTTTGAAGCATTCCTCCCCCTGTACATATGTCGGCCTTCTGCCTACTATATTCAATTCCGATGGAATATCTGTGTTTCATCGTCAATATGAAGCTCCAAGGGTTACAGTAAATTCCCAGTGGTGCGTCGCAGTCTAATACTGGCCTCTCAGTAACGGCACATATACAGACTGTTTGAAGCATTCCTCCCCCTGTACATATGTCGGCCTTCTGCCTACTATATTCAATTCCGATGCAATTTCTGTGATTCATCGTCAATATGAAGCTCCAAGGGTTACAGTAAATTCCCAGTGGTGCGTCGCAGTCTAATACTGGCCTCACAGTAACGGCACATATACAAACTGTTTGAAGCATTCCTCCCCCTGGACGTAAGTCGGCCTTCTGTTTACTATATTCAATCCCGATGCAATTTCTGTGTTTTTTCGTCAATATGAAGCTCCAAGGGTTACAGTAAACTCCCAGTGGTGCGCCGCAATCTAATACTGGCCTCTCAGGAAAGGCACATATACAGACTGTTTGAAGCATTCCTCCCCCTGTACATATGTCGGCCTTCTGCCTACTATATTCAATTCCGATGCAATTTCTGTGTTTCATCGTCAATATGAAGCTCCAAGGGTTACAGTAAATTCCCAGTGGTGCGTCGCAGTCTAATACTCGCCTCTCAGTAACGGCACATATACAGACTGTTTGAAGCATTCCTCCCCCTGTACATATGTCGGCCTTCTGCCTACTATATTCAATTCCGATGCAATTTCTGTGTTTCATCGTCAATATGAAGCTCCAAGGGTTACAGTAAATTCCCAGTGGTGCGTCGCAGTCTAATACTGGCCTCTCAGGAAAGGCACGTATACAAACTGTTTGAAGCATTCCTCCCCCTGTACATATGTCGGCCTTCTGCCTACTATATTCAATTCCGATGCAATTTCTGTGTTTCATCGTCAATATGAAGCTCCAAGGGTTACAGTAAATTCCCAGTGGTGCGTCGCAGTCTAATACTGGCCTCTCAGTAAAGGCACGTATACAGACTGTTTGAAGCATTCCTCCCCCTGGACGTAAGACGGCCTTCTGCCAACTATATTGAATCCCGATGCAATTTCTGTGTTTCATAGTCAATATGAAGCTCCAAGGGTTACAGTAAACACCCAGTGGTGCGTCGCAATCTAATACTGGCCTCTCAGGAAAGGCACGTATACAGACTGTTTGAAGCATTGCTCCCCCTGGACGTAAGTCGGAATTGTTCCTACTATATTCAATCCCGATGCAATTTCTGTGTTTCATAGTCAATATGAAGCTCCAAGTGTTACATTAAACACCCAGTGGTGCGTCGCAATCTAATACTGGCCTCTCAGGAAAGGCACGTATACATGCTGTTTGAAGCATTCCTCCTCCTGGACGTCAGTCGGCCTTCTGCCAATTATATTCAATCCCGATGCAATTTCTGTGTTTCATCGTCAATATGAAGCTCCAAGGGTTACAGTAAATTCCCAGTGGTGCGTCGCAGTCTAATACTGGCCTCTCAGTAACGGCACATATACAGACTGTTTGAAGCATTCCTCCCCCTGTACATATGTCGGCCTTCTGCCTACTATATTCAATTCCGATGCAATTTCTGTGTTTCATCTTCAATATGAAGCTCCAAGGGTTACAGTAAATTCCCAGTGGTGCGTCGCAGTCTAATACTGGCCTCTCAGGAAAGGCACGTATACAAACTGTTTGAAGCATTCCTCCCCCTGTACATATGTCGGCCTTCTGCCTACTATATTCAATCCCGATGCAATTTCTGTGTTTCATCGTCAATATGAAGCTCCAAGGGTTACAGTAAATTCCCAGTGGTGCGTCGCAGTCTAATACTGGCCTCTCAGTAACGGCACATATACAGACTGTTTGAAGCATTCCTCCCCCTGTACATATGTCGGCCTTCTGCCTACTATATTCAATCCCGATGCAATTTCTGTGTTTCATCGACAATATGAAGCTCCAAGGGTTACAGTAAACTCCCAGTGGTGCGTCGCAGTCTAATACTGGCCTCTCAGTAACGGCACATATACAGACTGTTTGAAGCATTCCTCCCCCTGTACATATGTCGGCCTTCTGCCTACTATATTCAATCCCGATGCAATTTCTGTGTTTCATCGTCAATATGAAGCTCCAAGGGTTACAGTAAGCACCCAGTGGTGCGTCGCAATCTAATACTGGCCTCTCAGGAAAGGCACGTATACAGACAGTTTGAAGCATTGCTCCCCCTGGACGTAAGTCGGCATTGTGCCTACTATATTCAATCCCGATGCAATTTCTGTGTTTCATAGTCAATATGAAGCTCCAAGTGTTACATTTAACACCCAGTGGTGCGTCGCAATCTAATACTGGCCTCTCAGGAAAGGCACGTATACAGGCTGTTTGAAGCATTCCTCCCCCTGTACATATGTCGGCCTTCTGCCTACTATATTCAATTCCGATGCAATTTCTGTGTTTCATCGTCAATATGAAGCTCCAAGGGTTACAGTAAATTCCCAGTGGTGCGTCGCAGTCTAATACTGGCCTCTCAGGAAAGGCACGTATACAAACTGTTTGAAGCATTCCTCCCCCTGGGCGTAAGTCGGCCTTCTGCCTACTATATTCAATCCCGATGCAATTTCTGTGATTCATCGTCAATATGAAGCTCCAAGGGTTACAGTAAACACCCAGTGGTGCGTCGCAATCTAATACTGGCCTCTCAGGAAAGGCACATATACAGACTGTTTGAAGCATTCCTCCCCCTGTACACATGTCCGCCTTCTGCCTACTATATTCAATCCCGATGCAATTTCTGAGTTTCATCGTCAATATGAAGCTCCAAGGGTTACAGTAAATTCCCAGTGGTGCGTCGCAATCTAATACTGGCCTCTCAGTAACGGCACATATACAGACTGTTTGAAGCATTCCTCCCCCTGTACATATGTCGGCCTTCTGCCTACTATATTCAATTCCGATGGAATATCTGTGTTTCATCGTCAATATGAAGCTCCAAGGGTTACAGTAAATTCCCAGTGGTGCGTCGCAGTCTAATACTGGCCTCTCAGTAACGGCACATATACAGACTGTTTGAAGCATTCCTCCCCCTGTACATATGTCGGCCTTCTGCCTACTATATTCAATTCCGATGCAATTTCTGTGTTTCATCGTCAATATGAAGCTCCAAGGGGTACAGTAAATTCCCAGTGGTGCGTCGCAGTCTAATACTCGCCTCTCAGGAAAGGCACGTATACAAACTGTTTGAAGCATTCCTCCCCCTGGACGTAAGTCGGCCTTCTGCCTACAATATTCAATCCCGATGCAATTCCTGTGTTTCATAGTCAATATGAAGCTTCAAGGGATACAGTAAACTCCCAGTGGTGCGCCGCAATCTAATACTGGCCTCTCAGGAAAGGCACATATACAGACTGTTTGAAGCATTCCTCCCCCTGTACATATGTCGGCCTTCTGCCCACTATATTCAATCGCGATGCAATTTCTAGGTTTCATCGTCAATATGAAGCTCCAAGGGTTACAGTAATTTCCCAGTGGTGCGTCGCAGTCTAATACTGGCTTCTCAGGATAGGCACGTATACAAACTGTTTGAAGCATTCCTCCCCCTGGACGTAAGTCGGCCTTCTGCCTACTATATTCAATCCCGATGCAATTTCTGTGTTTCATCGTCAATATGAAGCTCCAAGGTTTACAGTAAATTCCCAGTGGTGCGTCGCAGTCTAATACTGGCCTCTCAGGAAAGGCACGTATACAGACTGTTTGAAGCATTCCTCCCCCTGGACTTAAGTCGTTCTTCTGCCTACTATATTCAATCCCGATGCAATTTCTGTGTTTCATCGTTAATATGAAGCTCCAAGGGTTACAGTAATCTCGCAGTGGTGCGTCGCAGTCTAATACTGGCCTCTCAGTAACGGCACATATACAGACTGTTTGAAGCATTCCTCCCCCTGTACTTATGTCGGCCTTCTGCCTACTATATTCAATCCCGATGCAATTTCTGTGTTTCATCGTCAACATGAAGCTCCAAGGGTTACAGTATATTCCCAGTGGTGCGTCGCAGTCTAATACTGGCCTCTCAGGAAAGGCACGTATACAAACTGTTTGAAGCATTCCTCCCCCTGGACGTAAGTCGGCCTTCTGCCTACTATATTCAATCCCGATGCAATTTCTGTGTTTCATCGTCAATATGAAGCTCCAAGGGTTACAGTAAATTCCCAGTGGTGCGTCGCAGTCTAATACTGGCCTCTCAGGAAAGGCACGTATACAGACAGTTTGAAGCATTCCTCCCCCTGGACGTAAGTCGGCCTTCTGCCTACTATATTCAATCCCGATGCAATTTCTGTGTTTCATCGTTAATATGAAGCTCCATGGGTTACAGTAATCTCGCAGTGGTGCGTCGCAGTCTAATACTGGCCTCTCAGTAACGGCACATATACAGACTGTTTGAAGCATTCCTCCCCCTGTACATATGTCGGCCTTCTGCCTACTATATTCAATCCCGATGCAATTTCTATGTTTCATCGTCAATATGAAGCTCCAAGGGTTACAGTAAATTCCCAGTGGTGCGTCGCAGTCTAATACTGGTCTCTCAGGAAAGGCACGTATACAAATTGTTTGAAGCATTCCTCCCCCTGTACATATGTCGGCCTTCTGCCTTCTATATTCAATTCCGATGCAATTTCTGTGTTTCATCGTCAATATGAAGCTCCAAGGGTTACAGTAAATTCCCAGTGGTGCGTCGCAGTCTAATACTGGCCTCTCAGTAACGGCACATATACAGACTGTTTGAAGCATTCCTCCCCCTGTACATATGTCGGCCTTCTGCCTACTATATTCAATTCCGATGCAATTTCTGTGTTTCATCGTCAATATGAAGCTCCAAGGGTTACAGTAAATGCCCAGTGGTGCGTCGCAGTCTAATACTGGCCTCTCAGGAAAGGCACGTATACAAACTGTTTGAAGCATTCCTCCCCCTGTACATATGTCGGCCTTCTGCCTACTATATTCAATCCCGATGCAATTTCTGTGTTTCATCGTCAATATGAAGCTCCAAGGGTTACAGTAAATTCCCAGTGGTGCGTCGCAGTCTAATACTGGCCTCTCAGTAACGGCACATATACAGACTGTTTGAAGCATTCCTCCCCCTGTACATATGTCGGCCTTCTGCCTACTATAATCAATCCCGATGCAATTTCTGTGTTTCATCGTCAATATGAAGCTCCAAGGGTTACAGTAAACTCCCAGTGGTGCGTCGCAGTCTAATACTGGCCTCTCAGTAACGGCACATATACAGACTGTTTGAAGCATTCCTCCCCCTGTACATATGTCGGCCTTCTGCCTACTATATTCAATCCCGATGCAATTTCTGTGTTTCATCGTCAATATGAAGCTCCATGGGTTACAGTAAGCACCCAGTGGTGCGTTGCAGTCTAATACTGGTCTCTCAGGAAAGGCACGTATACAGACTGTTTGAAGCATTCCTCCCCCTGTACATATGTCGGCCTTCTGCCTACTATATTCAATTCCGATGCAATTTCTGTGTTTCATCGTCAATATGAAGCTCCAAGGGTTACAGTAAATTCCCAGTGGTGCGTCGCAGTCTAATACTGGTCTCTCAGGAAAGGCACGTATACAAACTGTTTGAAGCATTCCTCCCCCTGTACATATGTCGGCCTTCTGCCCACTATATTCAATCCCGATGCAATTTCTGTGTTTCATCGTCAATATGAAGCTCCAAGGGCTACAGTAAATTCCCAGTGGTGCGTCGCACTCTAATACTGGTCTCTCAGGAAAGGCACGTATACAAACTGTTTGAAGCATTCCTCCCCCTGTACATATGTCGGCCTTCTGCCTACTATATTCAATTCCGATGCAATTTCTGTGTTTCATCGTCAATATGAAGCTCCAAGGGTTACAGTAAACTCCCAGTGGTGCGTCGCAGTCTAATACTGGCCTCTCAGTAACGGCACATATACAGACTGTTTGAAGCATTCCTCCCCCTGTACATATGTCGGCCTTCTGCCTACTATATTCAATCCCGATGCAATTTCTGTGTTTCATCGTCAATATGAAGCTCCAAGGGTTACAGTAATTTCCCAGTGGTGCGTCGCAGTCTAATACTGGCCTCTCAGGAAAGGCACATATACAGACTGTTTGAAGCATTCCTCCCCCTGTACATATGTCGGCCTTCTGCCTAATATATTCAATTCCGATGCAATATCTGTGTTTCATCGTCAATATGAAGCTCCAAGGGTTACAGTAAACTCCCAGTGATGCGTCGCAGTCTAATACTGGCCTCTCACGAAAGGCACGTATACAAACTGTTTCAAGCATTCCTCCCCCTTTACATATGTCGGCCTTCTGCTTACTATATTCAATTCCGATGCAATTTCTGTGTTTCATCGTCAATATGAAGCTCCAAGGGTTACAGTAAATTCCCAGTGGTGCGTCGCAGTCTAATACTGGTCTCTCAGGAAAGGCACGTATACAAACTGTTTGAAGCATTCCTCCCCCTGTACATATGTCGGCCTTCTGCCTACTATATTCAATCCCGATGCAATTTCTGTGTTTCATCGTCAATATGAAGCTCCAAGGGCTACAGTAAATTCCCAGTGGTGCGTCGCACTCTAATACTGGTCTCTCAGGAAAGGCACGTATACAAACTGTTTGAAGCATTCCTCCCCCTGTACATATGTCGGCCTTCTGCCTACTATATTCAATTCCGATGCAATTTCTGTGTTTCATCGTCAATATGAAGCTCCAAGGGTTACAGTAAACTCCCAGTGGTGCGTCGCAGTCTAATACTGGCCTCTCAGTAACGGCACATATACAGACTGTTTGAAGCATTCCTCCCCCTGTACATATGTAGGCCTTCTGCCTACTATATTCAATTCCGATGCAATTTCTGTGTTTCATCGTCAATATGAAGCTCCAAGGGTTACAGTAAATTCCCAGTGGTGCGTCGCAGTCTAATACTGGCCTCTCAGTAACGGCACATATACAGACTGTTTGAAGCATTCCTCCCCCTGTACATATGTCGGCCTTCTGCCTACTATATTCAATCCAGATGCAATTTCTGTGTTTCATCGTCAGTATGAAGCTCCAAGGGTTACAGTAAATTCCCAGTGGTGCGTCGCAGTCTAATACTGGTCTCTCAGGAAAGGCACGTATACAAACTGTTTGAAGCATTCCTCCCCCTGTACATATGTCGGCCTTCTGCCTACTATATTCAATTCCGATGCAATTTCTGTGTTTCATCGTCAATATGAAGCTCCATGGGTTACAGTAAACTCCCAGTGGTGCGTCGCAGTCTAATACTGGCCTCTCAGTAACGGCACATATACAGACTGTTTGAAGCATTCCTCCCCCTGTACATATGTCGGCCTTCTGCCTACTATATTCAATTCCGATGCAATTTCTGTGTTTCATCGTCAATATGAAGCTCCAAGGGTTACAGTAAATTTCCAGTGGTGCGTCGCAATCTAATACTGGCCTCTCAGTAACGGCACATATACAGACTGTTTGAAGCATTCCTCCCCCTGTACATATGTCGGCCTTCTGCCTACTATATTCAATTCCGATGCAATTTCTGTGTTTCATCGTCAATATGATGCTCCAAGGGTTACAGTAAATTCCCAGTGGTGCGTCGCAGTCTAATACTGGCCTCTCAGGAAAGGCACGTATACAGACTGTTTGAAGCATTCCTCCTCCTGGACGTAAGACGGCCTTCATCCCACTATATTCAATCCCGATGCAATTTCTGTGTTTCATCGTCAATATGAAGCTCCAAGGGTTACAGTAAACTCCCAGTGGTGCGTCGCAGTCTAACACTGGCCGCTCAGTAACGGCACATATACAGACTGTTTGAAGCATTCCTCCCCCTGTACATATGTCGGCCTTCTGCCTACTATATTCAATTCCGATGCAATTTCTGTGTTTCATCGTCAATATGAAGCTCCAAGGGTTACAGTAAATTCCCAGTGGTGCGTCGCAGTCTAATACTGGCCTCTCAGTAACGGCACATATACAGACTGTTTGAAGCATTCCTCCCCCTGTACATATGTCGGCCTTCTGCCTACTATATTCAATCCAGATGCAATTTCTGTGTTTCATCGTCAGTATGAAGCTCCAAGGGTTACAGTAAATTCCCAGTGGTGCGTCGCAGTCTAATACTGGTCTCTCAGGAAAGGCACGTTTACAAACTGTTTGAAGCATTCCTCCCCCTGTACATATGTCGGCCTTCTGCCTACTATATTCAATCCCGATGCAATTTCTGTGTTTCATCGTCAATATGAAGCTCCAAGGGCTACAGTAAATTCCCAGTGGTGCGTCGCACTCTAATACTGGTCTCTCAAGAAAGGCACGTATACAGACTGTTTGAAGCATTCCTCCCCCTGTACATATGTCGGCCTTCTGCCTACTATATTCAATTCCGATGCAATTTCTGTGTTTCATCGTCAATATGAAGCTCCAAGGGTTACAGTAAAATCCCAGTGGTGCGTCGCAGTCTAATACTGGCCTCTCAGTAACGGCACATATACAGACTGTTTGAAGCATTCCTCCCCCTGTACATATGTCGGCCTTCTGCCTACTATATTCAATCCAGATGCAATTTCTGTGTTTCATCGTCAGTATGAAGCTCCAAGGGTTACAGTAAATTCCCAGTGGTGCGTCGCAGTCTAATACTGGTCTCTCAGGAAAGGCACGTATACAAACTGTTTGAAGCATTCCTCCCCCTGTACATATGTCGGCCTTCTGCCTACTATATTCAATTCCGATGCAATTTCTGTGTTTCATCGTCAATATGAAGCTCCAAGGGTTACAGTAAACTCCCAGTGGTGCGTCGCAGTCTAATACTGGCCTCTCAGTAACGGCACATATACAGACAGTTTGAAGCATTCCTCCCCCTGTACATATGTCGGCCTTCTGCCTACTATATTCAATTCCGATGCAATTTCTGTGTTTCATCGTCAATATGAAGCTCCAAGGGTTACAGTAAATTTCCAGTGGTGCGTCGCAATCTAATACTGGCCTCTCAGTAACGGCACATATACAGACTGTTTGAAGCATTCCTCCCCCTGTACATATGTCGGCCTTCTGCCTACTATATTCAATTCCGATGCAATTTCTGTGTTTCATCGTCAATATGATGCTCCAAGGGTTACAGTAAATTCCCAGTGGTGCGTCGCAGTCTACTACTGGCCTCTCAGGAAAGGCACGTATACAGACTGTTTGAAGCATTCCTCCTCCTGGACGTAAGACGGCCTTCAGCCCACCATATTCAATCCCGATGCAATTTCTGTGTTTCATCGTCAATATGAAGCTCCAAGGGTTACAGTAAACTCCCAGTGGTGCGTCGCAGTCTAATACTGGCCGCTCAGTAACGGCACATATACAGACTGTTTGAAGCATTCATCCCCCTGTACATATGTCGGCCTTCTGCCTACTATATTCAATCCCGATGCAATTTCTGTGTTTCATCGTCAATATGAAGCTCCAAGGGTTACAGTAAATTCCCAGTGGTGCGTCGCAGTCTAATACTGGTCTCTCAGGAAAGGCACGTATACAAGCTGTTTGAAGCATTCCTCCCCCTGTACATATGTCGGCCTTCTGCCTACTATATTCAATCCCGATGCAATTTCTGAGTTTCATCGTCAATATGAAGCTCCAAGGGTTACAGTAATTTCAATGTGGTGCGTCGCAGTCTACTACTGGCCTCTCAGGAAAGGCACGTATACAGACTGTTTGAAGCATTCCTCCTCCTGGACGTAAGACGGCCTTCAGCCCACTATATTCAATCCCGATGCAATTTCTGTGTTTCATCGTCAATATGAAGCTCCAAGGGTTACAGTAAATTCCCAGTGGTGCGTCGCAGTCTAATACTGGCCTCTCAGTAACGGCACATATACAGACTGTTTGAAGCATTCCTCCCCCTGTACATATGTCGGCCTTCTGCCTACTATATTCAATCCCGATGCAATTTCTGTGTTTCATCGTCAATATGAAGCTCCAAGGGTTACAGTAAATTCCCAGTGGTGCGTCGCAGTCTAATACTGGCCTCTCAGTAACGGCACATATACAGACTGTTCGAAGCATTCCTCCCCCTGTACATATGTCGGCCTTCTGCCTACTATATTCAATCCCGATGCAATTTCTGTGTTTCATCGTCAATATGAAGCTCCAAGGGTTACAGTAAATTCCCAGTGGTGCGTCGCAGTCTAATACTGGCCTCTCAGTAACGGCACATATACAGACTATTTGAAGCATTCCTCCCCCTGTACATATGTCGGCCTTCTGCCTACTATATTCAATCCCGATGCAATTTCTGTGTTTCATCGTCAATATGAAGCTCCAAGGGTTACAGTAAATTCCCAGTGGTGCGTCGCAGTCTAATACTGGCCTCTCAGTAACGGCACATATACAGACTATTTGAAGCATTCCTCCCCCTGTACATATGTCGGCCTTCTGCCTACTATATTCAATCCCGATGCAATTTCTGTGTTTCATCGTCAATATGAAGCTCCAAGGGTTACAGTAAATTCCCAGTGGTGCGTCGCAGTCTAATACTGGCCTCTCAGTAACGGCACATATACAGACTATTTGAAGCATTCCTCCCCCTGTACATATGTCGGCCTTCTGCCTACTATATTCAATTCCGATGCAATTTCTGTGTTTCATCGTCAATATGAAGCTCCAAGGGTTACTGTAAATTCCCAGTGGTGCGTCGCAGTCTAATACTGAACTCTCAGGAAAGGCACGTATTCAAACTGTTTGAAGCATTCCTCCCCCTGTACATATGTCGGCCTTCTGCCTACTATATTCAATCCCGATGCAATTTCTGTGTTTCATCGTCAATATGAAGCTCCAAGGGTTACAGTAAACTCCCAGTGGTGCGTCGCAGTCTAATACTGGCCTCTCAGGAAAGGCACGTATACAAACTGTTTGAAGCATTCCTCCACCTGTACATATGTCGGCCTTCTGCCTACTATATTCAGTTCCGATGCAATTTCTGTGTTTCATCATCAATATGAAGCTCCAAGGGTTACAGTAAACTCCCAGTGGTGCGTCGCAGTCTAATACTGGCCTCTCAGGAAAGGCACGTATACAGACTGTTTGAAGCATTCCTCCTCCTGGACGTAAGTCGGCCTTCAGCCCACTATATTCAATCCCGATGCAATTTCTGTGTTTCATCGTCAATATGAAGCTCCAAGGGTTACAGTAAATTCCCAGTGGTGCGTCGCAGTCTAATACTGGCCTCTCAGTAACGGCACATATACAGACTGTTTGAAGCATTAATTCCCCTGTACATATGTCGGCCTTCTGCCTACTATATTCAATTCCGATGCAATTTCTGGGTTTCATCGTCAATATGAAGCTCCAAGGGTTACAGTAAACTCCCAGTGGTGCGTCGCAGTCTAATACTGGCCTCTCAGTAACGGCACATATACAGACTGTTTGAAGCATTCCTCCCCCTGTACATATGTCGGCCTTCTGCCTACTATATTCAATCCCGATGCAATTTCTGTGTTTCATCGTCAATATGAAGCTCCAAGGGTTACAGTAAACTTCCGCTGGTGCGTCGCAGTCTAATACTGGCCTCTCAGTAACGGCACATATACAGACTATTTGAAGCATTCCTCCCCCTGTACATATGTCGGCCTTCTGCCTACTATATTCAATCCCGATGCAATTTCTGTGTTTCATCGTCAATATGAAGCTCCAAGGGTTACAGTAAATTCCCAGTGGTGCGTCGCAGTCTAATACTGGCCTCTCAGTAACGGCACATATACAGACTATTTGAAGCATTCCTCCCCCTGTACATATGTCGGCCTTCTGCCTACTATATTCAATCCCGATGCAATTTCTGTGTTTCATCGTCAATATGAAGCTCCAAGGGTTACAGTAAATTCCCAGTGGTGCGTCGCAGTCTAATACTGGCCTCTCAGTAACGGCACATATACAGACTATTTGAAGCATTCCTCCCCCTGTACATATGTCGGCCTTCTGCCTACTATATTCAATTCCGATGCAATTTCTGTGTTTCATCGTCAATATGAAGCTCCAAGGGTTACTGTAAATTCCCAGTGGTGCGTCGCAGTCTAATACTGAACTCTCAGGAAAGGCACGTATTCAAACTGTTTGAAGCATTCCTCCCCCTGTACATATGTCGGCCTTCTGCCTACTATATTCAATCCCGATGCAATTTCTGTGTTTCATCGTCAATATGAAGCTCCAAGGGTTACAGTAAACTCCCAGTGGTGCGTCGCAGTCTAATACTGGCCTCTCAGGAAAGGCACGTATACAAACTGTTTGAAGCATTCCTCCACCTGTACATATGTCGGCCTTCTGCCTACTATATTCAGTTCCGATGCAATTTCTGTGTTTCATCATCAATATGAAGCTCCAAGGGTTACAGTAAACTCCCAGTGGTGCGTCGCAGTCTAATACTGGCCTCTCAGGAAAGGCACGTATACAGACTGTTTGAAGCATTCCTCCTCCTGGACGTAAGTCGGCCTTCAGCCCACTATATTCAATCCCGATGCAATTTCTGTGTTTCATCGTCAATATGAAGCTCCAAGGGTTACAGTAAATTCCCAGTGGTGCGTCGCAGTCTAATACTGGCCTCTCAGTAACGGCACATATACAGACTGTTTGAAGCATTAATTCCCCTGTACATATGTCGGCCTTCTGCCTACTATATTCAATTCCGATGCAATTTCTGGGTTTCATCGTCAATATGAAGCTCCAAGGGTTACAGTAAACTCCCAGTGGTGCGTCGCAGTCTAATACTGGCCTCTCAGTAACGGCACATATACAGACTGTTTGAAGCATTCCTCCCCCTGTACATATGTCGGCCTTCTGCCTACTATATTCAATCCCGATGCAATTTCTGTGTTTCATCGTCAATATGAAGCTCCAAGGGTTACAGTAAACTTCCGCTGGTGCGTCGCAGTCTAATACTGGCCTCTCAGTAACGGCACATATACAGACTGTTTGAAGCATTCCTCCCCCTGTACATATGTCGGCCTTCTGCCTACTATATTCAATCCCGATGCAATTTCTGTGTTTCATCGTCAATATGAAGCTCCAAGGGTTACAGTAAGCACCCAGTGGTGCGTCGCAGTCTAATACTGGTCTCTCAGGAAATGCACGTATACAGACTGTTTGAAGCATTCCTCTTCCTGTACATATGTCGGCCTTCTGCCTACTATATTCAATTCCGATGCAATTTCTGTGTTTCATCGTCAATATGAAGCTCCAAGGGTTACAGTAAATTCCCAGTGGTGCGTCGCAGTCTAATACTGGCCTCTCAGTAACAGCACATATACAGACTGTTTGAAGCATTCCTCCCCCTGTACATATGTCGGCCTTCTGCCTACTATATTCAATTCCGATGCAATTTCTGTGTTTCATCGTCAATATGAAGCTCCAAGGGTTACAGTAAATTCCCAGTGGTGCGTCGCAGTCTAATACTGGCCTCTCAGGAAAGGCACGTATACAGACTGTTTGAAGCATTCCTCCCCCTGTACATATGTCGGCCTCCTGCCTACTATATTCAATCCCGATGCAATATCTGTGTTTCATCGTCAATATGAAGCTCCAAGGGTTACAGTAATTTCCCAGTGGTGCGTCGCAGTCTAATACTGGCCTCTCAGGAAAGGCACATATACAGACTGTTTGAAGCATTCCTCCCCCTGTACATATGTCGGCCTTCTGCCTAATATATTCAATTCCGATGCAATATCTGTGTTTCATCGTCAATATGAAGCTCCAAGGGTTACAGTAAACTCCCAGTGATGCGTCGCAGTCTAATACTGGCCTCTCACGAAAGGCACGTATACAAACTGTTTCAAGCATTCCTCCCCCTGTACATATGTCGGCCTTCTGCTAACTATATTCAATTCCGATGCAATTTCTGTGTTTCATCGTCAATATGAAGCTCCAAGGGTTACAGTAAATTCCCAGTGGTGCGTCGCAGTCTAATACTGGTCTCTCAGGAAAGGCACGTATACAAACTGTTTGAAGCATTCCTCCCCCTGTACATATGTCGGCCTTCTGCCTACTATATTCAATCCCGATGCAATTTCTGTGTTTCATCGTCAATATGAAGCTCCAAGGGCTACAGTAAATTCCCAGTGGTGCGTCGCACTCTAATACTGGTCTCTCAGGAAAGGCACGTATACAAACTGTTTGAAGCATTCCTCCCCCTGTACATATGTCGGCCTTCTGCCTACTATATTCAATTCCGATGCAATTTCTGTGTTTCATCGTCAATATGAAGCTCCAAGGGTTACAGTAAACTCCCAGTGGTGCGTCGCAGTCTAATACTGGCCTCTCAGTAACGGCACATATACAGACTGTTTGAAGCATTCCTCCCCCTGTACATATGTCGGCCTTCTGCCTACTATATTCAATTCCGATGCAATTTCTGTGTTTCATCGTCAATATGAAGCTCCAAGGGTTACAGTAAATTCCCAGTGGTGCGTCGCAGTCTAATACTGGCCTCTCAGTAACGGCACATATACAGACTGTTTGAAGCATTCCTCCCCCTGTACATATGTCGGCCTTCTGCCTACTATATTCAATTCCGATGCAATTTCTGTGTTTCATCGTCAATATGAGGCTCCAAGGGTTACAGTAAATTCCCAGTGGTGCGTCGCAGTCTAATACTGGCCTCTCAGGAAAGGCACGTATACAAACTGTTTGAAGCATTCCTCCCCCTGTACATATGTCGGCCTTCTGCCTACTATATTCAATTCCGATGCAATTTCTGTGTTTCATCGTCAATATGAAGCTCCAAGGGTTACAGTAAATTCCCAGTGGTGCGTCGCAGTCTAATACTGGTCTCTCAGGAAAGGCACATATACAAACTGTTTGAAGCATTCCTCCCCCTGTACATATGTCGGCCTTCTGCCTACTATATTCAATCCAGATGCAATTTCTGTGTTTCATCGTCAGTATGAAGCTCCAAGGGTTACAGTAAATTCCCAGTGGTGCGTCGCAGTCTAATACTGGTCTCTCAGGAAAGGCACGTATACAAACTGTTTGAAGCATTCCTCCCCCTGTACATATGTCGGCCTTCTGCCTACTATATTCAATTCCGATGCAATTTCTGTGTTTCATCGTCAATATGAAGCTCCAAGGGTTGCAGTAAACTCCCAGTGGTGCGTCGCAGTCTAATACTGGCCTCTCAGTAACGGCACATATACAGACTGTTTGAAGCATTCCTCCCCCTGTACATATGTCGGCCTTCTGCCTACTATATTCAATTCCGATGCAATTTCTGTGTTTCATCGTCAATATGAAGCTCCAAGGGTTACAGTTAATTTCCAGTGGTGCGTCGCAATCTAATACTGGCCTCTCAGTAACGGCACATATACAGACTGTTTGAAGCATTCCTCCCCCTGTACATATGTCGGCCTTCTGCCTACTATATTCAATTCCGATGCAATTTCTGTGTTTCATCGTCAATATGATGCTCCAAGGGTTACAGTAAATTCCCAGTGGTGCGTCGCAGTCTAATACTGGCCTCTCAGGAAAGTCACGTATACAAACTGTTTGAAGCATTCCTCCCCCTGTACATATGTCGGCCTTCTGCCTACTATATTCAATCCCGATGCAATTTCTGTGTTTCATCGTCAATATGAAGCTCCAAGGGTTACAGTAATTTCAAAGTGGTGCGTCGCAGTCTACTACTGGCCTCTCAGGAAAGGCACGTATACAGGCTGTTTGAAGCATTCCTCCTCCTGGACGTAAGACGGCCTTCAGCCCACTATATTCAATCCCGATGCAATTTCTGTGTTTCATCGTCAATATGAAGCTCCAAGGGTTACAGTAAACTCCCAGTGGTGCGTCGCAGTCTAATACTGGTGGCTCAGTAACGGCACATATACAGACTGTTTGAAGCATTCCTCCCCCTGTACATATGTCGGCCTTCTGCCTACTATATTCAATCCCGATGCAATTTCTGTGTTTCATCGTCAATATGAAGCTCCAAGGGTTACAGTAAATTCCCAGTGGTGCGTCGCAGTCTAATACTGGTCTCTCAGGAAAGGCACGTATACAAGCTGTTTGAAGCATTCCTCCCCCTGTACATATGTCGGCCTTCTGCCTACTATATTCAATCCCGATGCAATTTCTGAGTTTCATCGTCAATATGAAGCTCCAAGGGTTACAGTAATTTCAATGTGGTGCGTCGCAGTCTACTACTGGCCTCTCAGGAAAGGCACGTATACAGACTGTTTGAAGCATTCCTCCTCCTGGACGTAAGACGGCCTTCAGCCCACTATATTCAATCCCGATGCAATTTCTGTGTTTCATCGTCAATATGAAGCTCCAAGGGTTACAGTAAATTCCCAGTGGTGCGTCGCAGTCTAATACTGGCCTCTCAGTAACGGCACATATACAGACTATTTGAAGCATTCCTCCCCCTGTACATATGTCGGCCTTCTGCCTACTATATTCAATCCCGATGCAATTTCTGTGTTTCATCGTCAATATGAAGCTCCAAGGGTTACAGTAAATTCCCAGTGGTGCGTCGCAGTCTAATACTGGCCTCTCAGTAACGGCACATATACAGACTATTTGAAGCATTCCTCCCCCTGTACATATGTCGGCCTTCTGCCTACTATATTCAAATCCGATGCAATTTCTGTGTTTCATCGTCAATATGAAGCTCCAAGGGTTACTGTAAATTCCCAGTGGTGCGTCGCAGTCTAATACTGAACTCTCAGGAAAGGCACGTATTCAAACTGTTTGAAGCATTCCTCCCCCTGTACATATGTCGGCCTTCTGCCTACTATATTCAATCCCGATGCAATTTCTGTGTTTCATCGTCAATATGAAGCTCCAAGGGTTACAGTAAACTCCCAGTGGTGCGTCGCAGTCTAATACTGGCCTCTCAGGAAAGGCACGTATACAAACTGTTTGAAGCATTCCTCCCCCTGTACATATGTCGGCCTTCTGCCTACTATATTCAGTTCCGATGCAATTTCTGTGTTTCATCGTCAATATGAAGCTCCAAGGGTTACAGTAAACTCCCAGTGGTGCGTCGCAGTCTAATACTGGCCTCTCAGGAAAGGCACGTATACAGACTGTTTGAAGCATTCCTCCTCCTGGACGTAAGTCGGCCTTCAGCCCACTATATTCAATCCCGATGCAATTGCTGTGTTTCATCGTCAATATGAAGCTCCAAGGGTTACAGTAAATTCCCAGTGGTGCGTCGCAGTCTAATACTGGCCTCTCAGTAACGGCACATATACAGACTGTTTGAAGCATTAATTCCCCTGTACATATGTCGGCCTTCTGCCTACTATATTCAATTCCGATGCAATTTCTGTGTTTCATCGTCAATATGAAGCTCCAAGGGTTACAGTAAATTCCGAGTGGTGCGTCGCAATCTAATACTGGCCTCTCAGGAAAGGCACATATACAGACTGTTTGAAGCATTGTTCCCCTGGACGTAAGTTGGCATTGTGCCTACTATATTCAATCCCGATGCAATTTCTGTGTTTCAACGCCAATATGAAGCTCCAAGGGTTACAGTAAACTCCCAGTGGTGCGTTGCAGTCTAATTTCTGGCCTCTCAGGAAAGGCATGTGTACAACTGTTTGAAGCATTGCTCCCCCTGGACGTAAGTCGGCATTGTGCCTACTATATTCAATTCCGATGCAATTTCTGTGTTTCATCGTCAATATGAAGCTCCAAGGGTTACAGTAAACTCCCAGTGGTGCGTCGCCGTCTAATTTCTGGCCTCTCAGGAAAGGCACGTGTACAACTGTTTGAAGTTTTGCTCCCCCTGGACGTAAGTCGGCATTGTGCCTACTATATTCAATCCCGATGCAATTTCTGTGTTTCATCGTCAATATGAAGCTCCAAGGGTTACAGTAATTCCCAGTGGTGCGTCGCAATCTAATACTGGCCTCTCAGTAACGGCACATATACAGACTGTTTGAAGCATTACTCCCCCTGGATGTAAGTCGGCCTTCTGCCTACTATATTCAATCCCGATGCAATTTCTGTGTTTCATAGTCAATATGAAGCTCCAAGGGTTACAGTAAACACCCAGTGGTGCGTCGCAATCTAATACTGGAATCTCAGGAAAGGCACGTATACAACTGTATGAAGCATTGCTCCTCCTGGACGTAAGTCTGCATTGTGTTTACTATATTCAATCCCGATGCAATTTCTGTGTTTCATCGTCAATATGAAGCTCCAAGGGTTACAGTAACTCCCAGTGGTGCGTCGCAATCTAATACTGGCCTCTCAGTAACGGCACATATACAGACTGTTTGAAGCATTCCTCCCCCTGTACATATGTCGGCCTTCTGCCTACTATATTCAATCCCGATGCAATTTCTGTGTTTCATCGTCAATATGAAGCTCCAAGGGTTACAGTAACTCCCAGTGGTGCGTCGCAATCTAATACTGGCCTCTCAGTAACGGCACATATACAGACTGTTTGAAGCATTCCTCCCCCTGTACATATGTCGGCCTTCCGCCTACTATATTCAATTCCGATGCAATTTCTGTGTTTCAGCGTCAATATGAAGCTCCAAGGGTTACTGTAAATTCCCAGTGGTGCGTCGCAGTCTAATACTGAACTCTCAGGAAAGGCACGTATTCAAACAGTTTGAAGCATTCCTCCCCCTGTACATATGTCGGCCTTCTGCCTACTATATTCAATTCCGATGCAATTTCTGTGTTTCATCGTCAATATGAAGCTCCAAGGGTTACAGTAAGCACCCAGTGGTGCGTCGCAGTCTAATACTGGCCTCTCAGGAAAGGCACGTATACAAACTGTTTGAAGCATTCCTCCCCCTGAACATATGTCGGCCTTCTGCCCACTATATTCAGTTCCGATGCAATTTCTGGGTTTCATCGTCAATATGAAGCTCCAAGAGTTACAGTAAATTCCCAGTGGTGCGTCGCAGTCTAATACTGGCTTCTCAGTAACGGCACATATACAGACTATTTGAAGCATTCCTCCCCCTGTACATTTGTCGGCCTTCTGCCTACTATATTCAATTCCGATGCAATTTCTGTGTTTCATCGTCAATATGAAGCTCCAAGGGTTACTGTAAATTCCCAGTGGTGCGTCGCAGTCTAATACTGCACTCTCAGGAAAGGCACGTATTCAAACTGATTGAAGCATTCCTCCCCCTGTACATATGTCGGCCTTCTGCCTACTATATTCAATCCCGATGCAATTTCTGTGTTTCATCGTCAATATGAAGCTCCAAGGGTTACAGTAAACTCCCAGTGGTGCGTCGCAGTCTAATACTGGCCTCTCAGTAACGGCACATATACAGACTGTTTGAAGCATTCCTCCCCCTGTACATATGTCGGCATTCTGCCTACTATATTCAATTCCGATGCAATTTCTGTGTTTCATCGTCAATATGAAGCTCCAAGGGTTACTGTAAATTCCCAGTGGTGCGTCGCAGTCTAATACTGAACTCTCAGGAAAGGCACGTATTCAAACTGTTTGAAGCATTCCTCCCCCTGTACATATGTCGGCCTTCTGCCTACTATATTCAATCCCGATGCAATTTCTGTGTTTCATCGTCAATATGAAGCTCCAAGGGTTACAGTAAACTCCCAGTGGTGCGTCGCAGTCTAATACTGGCCTCTCAGGAAAGGCACGTATACAAACTGTTTGAAGCATTCCTCCCCCTGAACATATGTCGGCCTTCTGCCTACTATATTCAGTTCCGATGCAATTTCTGTGTTTCATCGTCATTATGAAGCTCCAAGGGTTACAGTAAACTCCCAGTGGTGCGTCGCAGTCTAATACTGGCCTCTCAGTAACGGCACATATACAGACTATTTGAAGCATTCCTCCCCCTGTACATTTGTCGGCCTTCTGCCAACTATATTCAATTCCGATGCAATTTCTGTGTTTCATCGTCAATATGAAGCTCCAAGGGTTACAGTAAATTCCCAGTGGTGCGTCGCAGTCTAATACTGCACTCTCAGGAAAGGCACGTATTCAAACTGATTGAAGCATTCCTCCCCCTGTACATATGTCGGCCTTCTGCCTACTATATTCAATCCCGATGCAATTTCTGTGTTTCATCGTCAATATGAAGCTCCAAGGGTTACAGTAAACTCCCAGTGGTGCGTCGCAGTCTAATACTGGCCTCTCAGTAACGGCACATATACAGACTGTTTGAAGCATTCCTCCCCCTGTACATACAGTGGCGGTCAAAATAATAGAGCCACCTGGCAAAGGTTTGGAATAAAGTGCACATTTATTACTAGACATGTTTGAACTATGATGGAAACCATTACAACCGAGTCACATTGTACTATAGTCAGTTATATCGATAACACAACACAAAATAATCAGTAATAATCAATAATATTCAAAAGAATACCAGACCACAGGGTCAAAAAAATAGAGCCAATTGAAACAAATATATTGTACTTGATCTCAGTCTTATGAAACGTACAGGAACAGTCTTTTTTGCATAGGACTGCATTAGTACTTCGTGGGGTAACCCTTATTTTTGAGGATTGCCCTGCACCTCTTACCCATAGAGTCTACTAAACGCCTGCATTCGTCACTACTGATCGCATACCAGGCTCTCTGGATTTCTTCCCACAGTTTTTCTGAAGATGTAGCTTTTGAGCGGTCGATTCTCTTGTCTAAGATCTCCCATAAGTTCTCAATGGGTGATGCGTCAGGGGACTGAGGTGGCCACTCTAATACTTCGATATTGTGCTCTTGAACAAACTGCCTTATGATCCTTGCAGTATGCTTTGGATCGTTATCGTGCTGAAATTTCCATTTCAGCGGCATTTCCTCTTCAGCATAAGGCAGCATCACATTTGCCAAGATGTCTTTGTACATTTCTGCGTTCATTATGCCGTTGATACGGTGTATTGGACCAATGCCGTACCACGAAAAACATCCCCATACCATAACACTTCCGCCACCGTATTTCACAGTTTTTAAAGTGTACTTGGGATTAAATTCCTGGTTTGGTGGGCGGCGCACATAGGCTTTTCCGTCTGAGGCAAACCTATTAAACTTGGATTCATCGGACCAAAGGATGTTCCTCCACCAAGTATTAGGTTTTTGTTCATTTCTCCGGGCAAAGGCTAACCTTTTCCGAACATTAGCTTGTGAAACATGTGGCTTCTTTCTTGCAATGCGCCCATTCAATTTTGCAGATCTCAGTCGTCTTTGAATCGTTGAGGTTGATGGTTGAACATCATGTTCGTCGCTAAACAAAATGGCTTTCAGTCGTGGTGTTGACAAAAATGGGTCTTTCTTCACTTCCCTAGTGATGAGTCTGTCTATGCGAGGAGTAGTTACACGAGGTCGCCCCCTGTTCTCCACCTGCGGCTTTGTTTGTTTTGACCGTCTCATGGCGTTCTGGACTCGTTTTCGCGAAACGTGCAAGACATTGGCTATTTTATTCATGGACATCCCACTTTTGAACATCCGGAACATTAATATACGCTCATCGTCACTGGTATGCTTTGCTCTGCCCATCTAGACGAATGTAAACAAAACCACACGTCAATTTACATACAAAACAACTGCATAAAAATCAATTTAAAGGCACATGTGTAAAGCTGCTCTATTATTTTGACCCATAAGATTCTTACCTTTATGCCTCTTGTCACACGTCTAGCTCAAACGCTTCCTTTCGGACGACTAAAGATAGCAGCAACGTCTTCCCTGATGTTGTCTACAAGGGACTGACAACACGGCACTCGTGGCGATTTCGCGTACTAATAGATATCCTAGTTCTTAATCTCGTCAATAGAGGTGGCTCTATTATTTCGACCGCCACTGTATGTCGGCATTCTGCCTACTATATTCAATCCCGATGCAATTTCTGTGTTTCATCGTCAATATGAAGCTCCAAGGGTTACAGTAAATTCCCAGTGGTGCGTCGCAGTCTAATACTGGCCTCTCAGGAAGGGCACGTATACAGACTGTTTGAAGCATTCCTCCTCCTGGACGTAAGTCGGCCTTCAGCCCACTATATTCAATCCCGATGCAATTTCTGTGTTTCATCGTCAATATGAAGCTCCAAGGGTTACAGTAAACTCCCAGTGGTGCGTCGCAGTCTAATACTGGCCTCTCAGGAAAGGCACGTATACAAACTGTTTGAAGCATTCCTCCCCCTGAACATATGTCGGCCTTCTGACTACTATATTCAGTTCCGATGCAATTTCTGTGTTTCATCGTCAATATGAAGCTCCAAGGGTTACAGTAAATTCCCAGTGGTGCGTCGCAGTCTAATACTGGCCTCTCAGTAACGGCACATATACAGACTGTTTGAAGCATTCATTCCCCTGTACATATGTCGGCCTTCTGCCTACTATTTTCAATTCCGATGCAATTTCTGTGTTTCATCGACAATATGAAGCTCCAAGGGTTACAGTAAACTCCCAGTGGTGCGTCGCAGTCTAATACTGGCCTCTCAGGAAAGGCACGTATACAAACTGTTTGAAGCATTCCTCCCCCTGAACATATGTCGGCCTTCTGCCTACTATATTCAGTTCCGATGCAATTTCTGTGTTTCATCGTCAATATGAAGCTCCAAGGGTTACAGTAAACTCCCAGTGGTAAGTCGCAGTCTAATACTGGCCTCTCAGGAAGGGCACGTATACAGACTGTTTGAAGCATTCCTCCTCCTGGACGTAAGTCGGCCTTCTGCCTACTATATTCAATTCCGATGCAATTTCAGTGTTTCATCGTCAATATGAAGCTCCAAGGGTTACTGTAAATTCCCAGTGGTGCGTCGCAGTCTAATACTGAACTCTCAGGAAAGGCACGTATTCAAACTGTTTGAAGCATTCCTCCCCCTGTACATATGTCGGCCTTCTGCCTACTATATTCAATCCCGATGCAATTTCTGTGTTTCATCGTCAATATGAAGCTCCAAGGGTTACAGTAAACTCCCAGTGGTGCGTCGCAGTCTAATACTGGCCTCTCAGGAAAGGCACGTATACAAACTGTTTGAAGCATTCCTCCCCCTGAACATATGTCGGCCTTCTGCCTACTATATTCAGTTCCGATGCAATTTCTGTGTTTCATCGTCAATATGAAGCTCCAAGGGATACAGTAAATTCCCAGTGGTGCGTCGCAGTCTAATACTGGCCTCTCAGTAACGGCACATATACAGACTGTTTGAAGCATTCATTCCCCTGTACATATGTCGGCCTTCTGCCTACTATTTTCAATTCCGATGCAATTTCTGTGTTTCATCGTCAATATGAAGCTCCAAGGGTTACAGTAAATTCCCAGTGGTGCGTCGCAGTCTAATACTGGCCTCTCAGGAAAGGCACGTATACAAACTGTTTGAAGCATTCCTCCCCCTGGACGTAAGTCGGCCTTCTGCCTACTATATTCAATCCCTATGCAATTTCTGTGTTTCATAGTCAGTATGAAGCTCCAAGGGTTACAGTAAACACCCAGTGGTGCGTCGCAATCTAATACTGGCCTCTCAGGAAAGGCACGTATACAGACTGTTTGAAGCATTGTTCCCCTGGACGTAAGTCGGCATTGTGCCTAGTATATTCAATCCCGATGCAATTTCTGTGTTTCATCGTCAATATGAAGCTCTAAGGGTTACAGTAAACTCCCAGTGGTGCGTTGCAGTCTAATTTCTGGCCTCTCAGGAAAGGCATGTGTACAACTATTTGAAGCATTGCTCCCCCTGGACGTAAGTCGGCATTGTGCCTACTATATTCAATTCCGATGCAATTTCTGTGTTTCATCGTCAATATGAAGCTCCAAGGGTTACAGTAAACTCCCAGTGGTGCGTCGCCGTCTAATTACTGGCCTCTCAGGAAAGGCACGTGTACAACTGTTTGAAGTTTTGCTCCCCCTGGACGTAAGTCGGCATTGTGCCTACTATATTCAATCCCGATGCAATTTCTGTGTTTCATCGTCAATATGAAGCTCCAAGGGTTACAGTAACTCCCAGTGGTGCGTCGCAATCTAATACTGGCCTCTCAGTAACGGCACATATACAGACTGTTTGAAGCATTACTCCCCCTGGATGTAATTCGGCCTTCTGCCTACTATATTCAATCCCGATGCAATTTCTGTGTTTCATAGTCAATATGAAGCTCCAAGGGTTACAGTAAACACCCAGTGGTGCGTCGCAATCTAATACTAGAATCTCAGGAAAGGCACGTATACAACTGTATGAAGCATTGCTCCTCCTGGACGTAAGTCTGCATTGTGTTTACTATATTCAATCCCGATGCAATTTCTGTGTTTCATCGTCAATATGAAGCTCCAAGGGTTACAGTAACTCCCAGTGGTGCGTCGCAATCTAATACTGGCCTCTCAGTAACGGCACATATACAGACTGTTTGAACCATTCCTCCCCCTGTACATATGTCGGCCTTCTGCCTACTATATTCAATTCCGATGCAATTTCTGTGTTTCATCGTCAATATGAAGCTCCAAGGGTTACAGTAAATTCCCAGTGGTGCGTCGCAGTCTAATACTGGCCTCTCAGTAACGGCACATATACAGACTGTTTGAAGCATTAATTCCCCTGTACATATGTCGGCCTTCTGCCTACTATATTCAATTCCGATGCAATTTCTGTGTTTCATCGTCAATATGAAGCTCCAAGGGTTACAGTAAATTCCCAGTGGTGCGTCGCAGTCTAATACTGGTCTCTCAGGAAAGGCACGTATACAAACTGTTTGAAGCATTCCTCCCCCTGGACGTAAGACGGCCTTCTGCCTACTATATTCAATCCCTATGCAATTTCTGTGTTTCATAGTCAATATGAAGCTCCAAGGGTTACAGTAAACACCCAGTGGTGCGTCGCAATCTAATACTGGCCTCTCAGGAAAGGCACGTATACAGACTGTTTGAAGCATTGTTCCCCTGGACGTAAGTCGGCATTGTGCCTACTATATTCAATCCCGATGCAATTTCTGTGTTTCATCGTCAATATGAAGCTCCAAGGGTTACAGTAAACTCCCAGTGGTGCGTTGCAGTCTAATTTCTGGCCTCTCAGGAAAGGCATGTGTACAACTGTTTGAAGCATTGCTCCCCCTGGACGTAAGTCGGCATTGTGCCTACTATATTCAATTCCGATGCAATTTCTGTGTTTCATCGTCAATATGAAGCTCCAAGGGTTACAGTAAACTCCCAGTGGTGCGTCGCCGTCTAATTTCTGGCCTCTCAGGAAAGGCACGTGTACAACTGTTTGAAGTTTTGCTCCCCCTGGACGTAAGTCGGCATTGTGCCTACTATATTCAATCCCTATGCAATTTCTGTGTTTCATCGTCAATATGAAGCTCCAAGGGTTACAGTAACTCCCAGTGGTGCGTCGCAATCTAATACTGGCCTCTCAGTAACGGCACATATACAGACTGTTTGAAGCATTACTCCCCCTGGATGTAAGTCGGCCTTCTGCCTACTATATTCAATCCCGATGCAATTTATGTGTGTCATAGACAATATGAAGCTCCAAGGGTTACAGTAAACACCCAGTGGTGCGTCGCAATCTAATACTGGAATCTCAGGAAAGGCACGTATACAACTGTATGAAGCATTGCTCCTCCTGGACGTAAGTCTGCATTGTGTTTACTATATTCAATCCCGATGCAATTTCTGTGTTTCATCGTCAATATGAAGCTCCAAGGGTTACAGTAACTCCCAGTGGTGCGTCGCAATCTAATACTGGCCTCTCAGTAACGGCACATATACAGACTGTTTGAAGCATTCCTCCCCCTGTACATATGTCGGCCTTCTGCCTACTATATTCAATCCCGATGCAATTTCTGTGTTTCATCGTCAATATGAAGCTCCAAGGGTTACAGTAAATTCCCAGTGGTGCGTCGCAGTCTAATACTGGCCTCTCAGTAACGGCACATATACAGACTGTTTGAAGCATTCCTCCCCCTGTACATATGTCGGCCTTCTGCCTACTATATCAATTCCGATGCAATTTCTGTGTTTCATCGTCAATATGAAGCTCCAAGGGTTACTGTAAATTCCCAGTGGTGCGTCGCAGTCTAATACTGAACTCTCAGGAAAGGCACGTATTCAAACAGTTTGAAGCATTCCTCACCCTGTACATATGTCGGCCTTCTGCCTACTATATTCAATTCCGATGCAATTTCTGTGTTTCATCGTCAATATGAAGCTCCAAGGGTTACAGTAAGCACCCAGTGGTGCGTCGCAGTCTAATACTGGCCTCTCAGGAAAGGCACGTATACAAACTGTTTGAAGCATTCCTCCCCCTGTACATATGTCGGCCTTCTGCCTACTATATTCAGTTCCGATGCAATTTCTGTGTTTCATCGTCAATATGAAGCTCCAAGTTTTACAGTAAACTCCCAGTGGTGCGTCGCAGTCTAATACTGGCCTCTCAGGAAGGGCACGTATACAGACTGTTTGAAGCATTCCTCCTCCTGGACGTAAGTCGGCCTTCAGCCCACTATATTCAATCCCGATGCAATTTCTGTGTTTCATCGTCAATATGAAGCTCCAAGGGTTACAGTAAATTCCCAGTGGTGCGTCGCAGTCTAATACTGGCCTCTCAGTAACGGCACATATACAGACTGTTTGAAGCATTCATTCCCCTGTACATATGTCGGCCTTCTGCCTACTATTTTCAATTCCGATGCAATTTCTGTGTTTCATCGTCAATATGAAGCTCCAAGGGTTACAGTAAATTCCCAGTGGTGCGTCGCAGTCTAATACTGGCCTCTCAGGAAAGGCACGTATACAAACTGTTTGAAGCATTCCTCCCCCTGGACGTAAGTCGGCCTTCTGCCTACTATATTCAATCCCTATGCAATTTCTGTGTTTCATAGTCAATATGAAGCTCCAAGGGTTACAGTAAACACCCAGTCGTGCGTAGCAATCTAATACTGGCCTCTCAGGAAAGGCACGTATACAGACTGTTTGAAGCATTGTTCCCCTGGACGTAAGTCGGCATTGTGCCTACTATATTCAATCCCGATGCAATTTCTGTGTTTCATCGTCAATATGAAGCTCCAAGGGTTACAGTAAACTCCCAGTGGTGCGTTGCAGTCTAATTTCTGGCCTCTCAGGAAAGGCATGTGTACAACTGTTTGAAGCATTGCTCCCCCTCGACGTAAGTCGGCATTGTGCCTACTATATTCAATTCCGATGCAATTTCTGTGTTTCATCGTCAATATGAAGCTCCAAGGGTTACAGTAAACTCCCAGTGGTGCGTCGCCGTCTAATTTCTGGCCTCTCAGGAAAGGCACGTGTACAACTGTTTGAAGTTTTGCTCCCCCTGGACGTAAGTCGGCATTGTGCCTACTATATTCAATCCCGATGCAATTTCTGTGTTTCATAGTCAATATGAAGCTCCAAGGGTTACAGTAACTCCCAGTGGTGCGTCGCAATCTAATACTGGCCTCTCAGTAACGGCACATATACAGACTGTTTGAAGCATTACTCCCCCTGGATGTAATTCGGCCTTCTGCCTACTATATTCAATCCCGATGCAATTTCTGTGTTTCATAGTCAATATGAAGCTCCAAGAGTTACAGTAAACACCCAGTGGTGCGTCGCAATCTAATACTGGAATCCCAGGAAAGGCACGTATACAACTGTATGAAGCATTGCTCTTCCTGGACGTAAGTCTGCATTGTGTTTACTATATTCAATCCCGATGCAATCTCTGTGTTTCATCGTCAATATGAAGCTCCAAGGGTTACAGTAACTCCCAGTGGTGCGTTGCAATCTAATACTGGCCTCTCAGTAACGGCACATATACAGACTGTTTGAAGCATTCCTCCCCCTGTACATACGTCGGCCTTCTGCCTACTATATTCAATCCCGATGCAATTTCTGTGTTTCATCGTCAATATGAAGCTCCAAGGGTTACAGTAAGCACCCAGTGGTGCGTCGCAGTCTAATACTGGTCTCTCAGGAAATGCACGTATACAGACTGTTTGAAGCATTCCTCTTCCTGTACATATGTCGGCCTTCTGCCTACTATATTCAATTCCGATGCAATTTCTGTGTTTCATCGTCAATATGAAGCTCCAAGGGTTACAGTAAATTCCCAGTGGTGCGTCGCAGTCTAATACTGGCCTCTCAGTAACGGCACATATACAGACTGTTTGAAGCATTCCTCCCCCTGTACATATGTCGGCCTTCTGCCTACTATATTCAATTCCGATGCAATTTCTGTGTTTCATCGTCAATATGAAGCTCCAAGGGTTACAGTAAATTCCCAGTGGTGCGTCGCAGTCTAATACTGGCCTCTCAGGAAAGGCACGTATACAGACTGTTTGAAGCATTCCTCCCCCTGTACATATGTCGGCCTCCTGCCTACTAAATTCAATCCCGATGCAATATCAGTGTTTCATCGTCAATATGAAGCTCCAAGGGTTACAGTAATTTCCCAGTGGTGCGTCGCAGTCTAATACTGGCCTTTCAGGAAAGGCACATATACAGACTGTTTGAAGCATTCCTCCCCCTGTACATATGTCGGCCTTCTGCCTAATATATTCAATTCCGATGCAATATCTGTGTTTCATCGTCAATATGAAGCTCCAAGGGTTACAGTAAACTCCCAGTGATGCGTCGCAGTCTAATACTGGCCTCTCACGAAAGGCACGTATACAAACTGTTTCAAGCATTCCTCCCCCTTTACATATGTCGGCCTTCTGCTTACTATATTCAATTCCGATGCAATTTCTGTGTTTCATCGTCAATATGAAGCTCCAAGGGTTACAGTAAATTACCAGTGGTGCGTCGCAGTCTAATACTGGTCTCTCAGGAAAGGCACGTATACAAACTGTTTGAAGCATTTCTCCCCCTGTACATATGTCGGCCTTCTGCCTACTATATTCAATCCCGATGCAATTTCTGTGTTTCATCGTCAATATGAACCTCCAAGGGCTACAGTAAATTCCCAGTGGTGCGTCGCACTCTAATACTGGTCTCTCAGGAAAGGCACGTATACAAACTGTTTGAAGCATTCCTCCCCCTGTACATATGTCGGCCTTCTGCCTACTATATTCAATTCCGATGCAATTTCTGTGTTTCATCGTCAATATGAAGCTCCAAGGGTTACAGTAAACTCCCAGTGGTGCGTCGCAGTCTAATACTGGCCTCTCAGTAACGGCACATATACAGACTGTTTGAAGCATTCCTCCCCCTGTACATATGTCGGCCTTCTGCCTACTATATTCAATTCCGATGCAATTTCTGTGTTTCATCGTCAATATGAAGCTCCAAGGGTTACAGTAAATTCCCAGTGGTGCGTCGCAGTCTAATACTGGCCTCTCAGTAACGGCACATATACAGGTGTTTGAAGCATTCCTCCCCCTGTACATATGACGGCCTTCTGCCTACTATATTCAATTCCGATGCAATTTCTGTGTTTCATCGTCAATATGAGGCTCAAAGGGTTACAGTAAATTCCCAGTGGTGCGTCGCAGTCTAATTCTAGCCTCTCAGGAAAGGCACGTATAAAAACTGTTTGAAGCATTCCTCCCCCTGTACATATGTCGGCCTTCTGCCTACTATATTCAATTCCGATGCAATTTCTGTGTTTCATCGTCAGTATGAAGCTCCAAGGGTTACAGTAAATTCCCAGTGGTGCGTCGCAGTCTAATACTGGTCTCTCAGGAAAGGCACATATACAAACTGTTTGAAGCATTCCTCCCCCTGTACATATGTCGGCCTTCTGCCTACTATATTCAATCCAGATGCAATTTCTGTGTTTCATCGTCAGTATGAAGCTCCAAGGGTTACAGTAAATTCCCAGTGGTGCGTCGCAGTCTAATACTGGTCTCTCAGGAAAGGCACGTATACAAACTGTTTGAAGCATTCCTCCCCCTGTACATATGTCGGCCTTCTGCCTACTATATTCAATTCCGATGCAATTTCTGTGTTTCATCGTCAATATGAAGCTCCAAGGGTTACAGTAAACTCCCAGTGGTGCGTCGCAGTCTAATACTGGCCTCTCAGTAACGGCACATATACAGACTGTTTGAAGCATTCCTCCCCCTGTACATATGTCGGCCTTCTGCCTACTATATTCAATTCCGATGCAATTTCTGTGTTTCATCGTCAATATGAAGCTCCAAGTGTTACAGTAAATTTCCAGTGGTGCGTCGCAATCTAATACTGGCCTCTCAGTAACGGCACATATACAGACTGTTTGAAGCATTCCTCCCCCTGTACATATGTCGGCCTTCTGCCTACTATATTCAATTCCGATGCAATTTCTGTGTTTCATCGTCAATATGATGCTCCAAGGGTTACAGTAAATTCCCAGTGGTGCGTCGCAGTCTAATACTGGCCTCTCAGGAAAGGCACGTATACAAACTGTTTGAAGCATTCCTCCCCCTGTACATATGTCGGCCTTCTGCCTACTATATTCAATCCCGATGCAATTTCTGAGTTTCATCGTCAATATGAAGCTCCAAGGGTTACAGTAATTTCAAAGTGGTGCGTCGCAGTCTACTACTGGCCGCTCAGGAAAGGCACGTATACAGACTGTTTGAAGCATTCCTCCTCCTGGACGTAAGACGGCCTTCAGCCCACTATATTCAATCCCGATGCAATTTCTGTGTTTCATCGTCAATATGAAGCTCCAAGGGTTACAGTAAACTCCCAGTGGTGCGTCGCAGTCTAATACTGGCCGCTCAGTAACGGCACATATACAGACCGTTTGAAGCATTCCTCCCCCTGTACATATGTCGGCCTTCTGCCTACTATATTCAATCCCGATGCAATTTCTGTGTTTCATCGTCAATATGAAGCTCCAAGGGTTACAGTAAATTCCCAGTGGTGCGTCGCAGTCTAATACTGGTCTCTCAGGAAAGGCACGTATACAAGCTGTTTGAAGCATTCCTCCCCCTGTACATATGTCGGCCTTCTGCCTACTATATTCAATCCCGATGCAATTTCTGAGTTTCATCGTCAATATGAAGCTCCAAGGGTTACAGTAATTTCAATGTGGTGCGTCGCAGTCTACTACTGGCCTATCAGGAAAGGCACGTATACAGACTGTTTGAAGCATTCCTCCTCCTGGACGTAAGACGGCCTTCAGCCCACTATATTCAATCCCGATGCAATTTCTGTGTTTCATCGTCAATATGAAGCTCCAAGGGTTACAGTAAATTCCCAGTGGTGCGTCGCAGTCTAATACTGGCCTCTCAGTAACGGCACATATACAGACTGTTTGAAGCATTCCTCCCCCTGTACATATGTCGGCCTTCTGCCTACTATATTCAATCCCGATGCAATTTCTGTGTTTCATCGTCAATATGAAGCTCCAAGGGTTACAGTAAATTCCCAGTGGTGCGTCGCAGTCTAATACTGGCCTCTCAGTAACGGCACATATACAGACTGTTCGAAGCATTCCTCCCCCTGTACATATGTCGGCCTTCTGCCTACTATATTCAGTCCCGATGCAATTTCTGTGTTTCATCGTCAATATGAAGCTCCAAGGGTTACAGTAAATTCCCAGTGGTGCGTCGAAGTCTAATACTGGCCTCTCAGTAACGGCACATATACAGACTATTTGAAGCATTCCTCCCCCTGTACATATGTCGGCCTTCTGCCTACTATATTCAATCCCGATGCAATTTCTGTGTTTCATCGTCAATATGAAGCTCGAAGGGTTACAGTAAATTCCCAGTGGTGCGTCGCAGTCTAATACTGGCCTCTCAGTAACGGCACATATACAGACTATTTGAAGCATTCCTCCCCCTGTACATATGTCGGCCTTCTGCCTACTATATTCAATCCCGATGCAATTTCTGTGTTTCATCATCAATATGAAGCTCCAAGGGTTACAGTAAATTCCCAGTGGTGCGTCGCAGTCTAATACTGGCCTCTCAGTAACGGCACATATACAGACTATTTGAAGCATTCCTCCCCCTGTACATATGTCGGCCTTCTGCCTACTATATTCAATTCCGATGCAATTTCTGTGTTTCATCGTCAATATGAAGCTCCAAGGGTTACTGTAAATTCCCAGTGGTGCGTCGCAGTCTAATACTGAACTCTCAGGAAAGGCACGTATTCAAACTGTTTGAAGCATTCCTCCCCCTGTACATATGTCGGCCTTCTGCCTACTATATTCAATCCCGATGCAATTTCTGTGTTTCATCGTCAATATGAAGCTCCAAGGGTTACAGTAAACTCCCAGTGGTGCGTCGCAGTCTAATACTGGCCTCTCAGGAAAGGCACGTATACAGACTGTTTGAAGCATTCCTCCTCCTGGACGTAAGTCGGCCTTCAGCCCACTATATTCAATCCCGATGCAATTTCTGTGTTTCATCGTCAATATGAAGCTCCAAGGGTTACAGTAAATTCCCAGTGGTGCGTCGCAGTCTAATACTGGCCTCTCAGTAACGGCACATATACAGACTATTTGAAGCATTCCTCCCCCTGTACATATGTCGGCCCTCTGCCTACTATATTCAATTCCGATGCAATTTCTGTGTTTCATCGTCAATATGAAGCTCCAAGGGTTACTGTAAATTCCCAGTGGTGCGTCGCAGTCTAATACTGAACTCTCAGGAAAGGCACGTATTCATACTGTTTGAAGCATTCCTCCCCCTGTACATATGTCGGCCTTCTGCCTACTATATTCAGTTCCGATGCAATTTCTGTGTTTCATCGTCAATATGAAGCTCCAAGGGTTACAGTAATCTCCCAGTGGTGCGTCGCAGTCTAATACTGGCCTCTCAGGAAAGGCACGTATACAGACTGTTTGAAGCATTCCTCCTCCTGGACGTAAGTCGGCCTTCAGCCCACTATATTCAATCCCGATGCAATTTCTGTGTTTCATCGTCAATATGAAGCTCCAAGGGTTACAGTAAATTCCCAGTGGTGCGTCGCAGTCTAATACTGGCCTCTCAGTAACGGCACATATACAGACTGTTTGAAGCATTAATTCCCCTGTACATATGTCGGCCTTCTGCCTACTATATTCAATTCCGATGCAATTTCTGTGTTTCATCGTCAATATGAAGCTCCAAGGGTTCCAGTAAATTCCCAGTGGTGCGTCGCAGTCTAATACTGGCCTCTCAGGAAAGGCACGTATACAAACTGTTTGAAGCATTCCTCCCCCTGGACGTAAGACGGCCTTCTGCCTACTATATTCAATCCCTATGCAATTTCTGTGTTTCATAGTCAATATGAAGCTCCAAGGGTTACAGTAAACACCCAGTGGTGCGTCGCAATCTAATACTGGCCTCTCAGGAAAGGCACGTATACAGACTGTTTGAAGCATTGTTCCCCTGGACGTAAGTCGGCATTGTGCCTACTATATTCAATCCCGATGCAATTTCTGTGTTTCATCGTCAATATGAAGCTCCAAGGGTTACAGTAAACTCCCAGTGGTGCGTTGCAGTCTAATTTCTGGCCTCTCAGGAAAGGCATGTGTACAACTGTTTGAAGCATTGCTCCCCCTGGACGTAAGTCGGCATTGTGCCTACTATATTCAATTCCGATGCAATTTCTGTGTTTCATCGTCAATATGAAGCTCCAAGGGTTACAGTAAACTCCCAGTGGTGCGTCGCCGTCTAATTTCTGGCCTCTCAGGAAAGGCACGTGTACAACTGTTTGAAGTTTTGCTCTCCCTGGACGTAAGTCGGCATTGTGCCTACTATATTCAATCCCGATGCAATTTCTGTGTTTCATCGTCAATATGAAGCTCCAAGGGTTACAGTAACTCCCAGTGCTGCGTCGCAATCTAATACTGGCCTCTCAGTAACGGCACATATACAGACTGTTTGAAGCATTACTCCCCCTGGATGTAATTCGGCCTTCTGCCTACTATATTCAATCCCGATGCAATTTCTGTGTTTCATAGTCAATATGAAGCTCCAAGGGTTACAGTAAACACCCAGTGGTGCGTCGCAATCTAATACTGGAATCTCAGGAAAGGCACGTATACAACTGTATGAAGCATTGCTCCTCCTGGACGTAAGTCTGCATTGTGTTTACTATATTCAATCCCGATGCAATTTCTGTGTTTCATCGTCAATATGAAGCTCCAAGGGTTACAGTAACTCCCAGTGGTGCGTCGCAATCTAATACTGGCCTCTCAGTAACGGCACATATACAGACTGTTTGAAGCATTCCTCCCCCTGTACATATGTCGGCCTTCTGCCTACTATATTCAATCCCGATGCAATTTCTGTGTTTCATCGTCAATATGAAGCTCCAAGGGTTACAGTAAATTCCCAGTGGTGCGTCGCAGTCTAATACTGGCCTCTCAGTAACAGCACATATACAGACTGTTTGAAGCATTCCTCCCCCTCTACATATGTCGGCCTTCTGCCTACTATATTCAATTCCGATGCAATTTCTGTGTTTCATCGTCAATATGAAGCTCCAAGGGTTACTGTAAATTCCCAGTGGTGCGTCGCAGTCTAATACTGAACTCTCAGGAAAGGCACGTATTCATACTGTTTGAAGCATTCCTCCCCCTGTACATATGTCGGCCTTCTGCCTACTATATTCAATCCCGATGCAATTTCTGTGTTTCATCGTCAATATGAAGCTCCAAGGGTTACAGTAAGCACCCAGTGGTGCGTCGCAGTGTAATACTATCCTCTCAGGAAAGGCACGTATACAAACTGTTTGAAGCATTCCTCCCCCTGTACATATGTCGGCCTTCTGCCTACTATATTCAGTTCCGATGCAATTTCTGTGTTTCATCGTCAATATGAAGCTCCAAGAGTTACAGTAAATTCCCAGTGGTGCGTCGCAGTCTAATACTGGCTTCTCAGTAACGGCACATATACAGACTATTTGAAGCATTCCTCCCCCTGTACATTTGTCGGCCTTCTGCCTACTATATTCAATTCCGATGCAATTTCTGTGTTTCATCGTCAATATGTAGCTCCAAGGGTTACTGTAAATTCCCAGCGGTGCGTCGCAGTCTAATACTGCACTCTCAGGAAAGGCACGTATTCAAACTGATTGAAGCATTCCTCCCCCTGTACATATGTCGGCCTTCTGCCTACTATATTCAATCCCGATGCAATTTCTGTGTTTCATCGTCAATATGAAGCTCCAAGGGTTACAGTAAACTCCCAGTGGTGCGTCGCAGTCTAATACTGGCCTCTCAGTAACGGCACATATACAGACTGTTTGAAGCATTCCTCCCCCTGTACATATGTCGGCCTTCTGCCTACTATATTCAATCCCGATGCAATTTCTGTGTTTCATCGTCAATATGAAGCTCCAAGGGTTACAGTAAATTCCCAGTGGTGCGTCGCAGTCTAATACTGGCCTCTCAGTAACGGCACATATACAGACTATTTGAAGCATTCCTCCCCCTGTACATATGTCGGCCTTCTGCCTACTATATTCAATTCCGATGCAATTTCTGTGTTTCATCGTCAATATGAAGCTCCAAGGGTTACTGTAAATTCCCAGTGGTGCGTCGCAGTCTAATACTGAACTCTCAGGAAAGGCACGTATTCAAACTGTTTGAAGCATTCCTCCCCCTGTACATATGTCGGCCTTCTGCCTACTATATTCAATCCCGATGCAATTTCTGTGTTTCATCGTCAATATGAAGCTCCAAGGGTTACAGTAAACTCCCAGTGGTGCGTCGCAGTCTAATACTGGCCTCTCAGGAAAGGCACGTATACAAACTGTTTGAAGCATTCCTCCCCCTGAACATATGTCGGCCTTCTGCCTACTATATTCAGTTCCGATGCAATTTCTGTGTTTCATCGTCAATATGAAGCTCCAAGGGTTACAGTAAACTCCCAGTGGTGCGTCGCAGTCTAATACTGGCCTCTCAGGAAGGGCACGTATACAGACTGTTTGAAGCATTTCTCCTCCTGGACGTAAGTCGGCCTTCAGCCCACTATATTCAATCCCGATGCAATTTCTGTGTTTCATCGTCAATATGAAGCTCCAAGGGTTACAGTAAATTCCCAGTGGTGCGTCGCAGTCTAATACTGGCCTCTCAGTAACGGCACATATACAGACTGTTTGAAGCATTCATTCCCCTGTACATATGTCGGCCTTCTGCCTACTATTTTCAATTCCGATGCAATTTCTGTGTTTCATCGTCAATATGAAGCTCCAAGGGTTACAGTAAATTCCCAGTGGTGCGTCGCAGTCTAATACTGGCCTCTCAGGAAAGGCACGTATACAAACTGTATGAAGCATTCCTCCCCCTGGACGTAAGTCGGCCTTCTGCCTACTATATTCAATCCCTATGCAATTTCTGTGTTTCATAGTCAATATGACGCTCCAAGGGTTACAGTAAACACCCAGTGGTGCGTCGCAATCTAATACTGGCCTCTCAGGAAAGGCACGTATACAGACTGTTTGAAGCATTGTTCCCCTGGACGTAAGTCGGCATTGTGCCTCCTATATTCAATCCCGATGCAATTTCTGTGTTTCATCGTCAATATGAAGCTCCAAGGGTTACAGTAAACTCCCAGTGGTGCGTTGCAGTCTAATTTCTGGCCTCTCAGGAAAGGCATGTGTACAACTGTTTGAAGCATTGCTCCCCCAGGACGTAAGTCGGCATTGTTCCTACTATATTCAATTCCGATGCAATTTCTGTGTTTCATCGTCAATATGAAGCTCCAAGGGTTACAGTAAACTCCCAGTGGTGCGTCGCCGTCTAATTTCTGGCCTCTCAGGAAAGGCACGTGTACAACTGTTTGAAGTTTTGCTCCCCCTGGACGTAAGTCGGCATTGTGCCTACTATATTCAATCCCGATGCAATTTCTGTGTTTCATCGTCAATATGAAGCTCCAAGGGTTACAGTAACTCCCAGTGGTGCGTCGCAATCTAATACTGGCCTCTCAGTAACGGCACATATACAGACTGTTTGAAGCATTACTCCCCCTGGATGTAATTCGGCCTTCTGCCTACTATATTCAATCCCGATGCAATTTCTGTGTTTCATAGTCAATATGAAGCTCCAAGGGTTACAGTAAACACCCAGTGGTGCGTCGCAATCTAATACTGGAATCACAGGAAAGGCACGTATACAACTGTATGAAGCATTGCTCCTCCTGGACGTAAGTCTGCATTGTGTTTACTATATTCAATCCCGATGCAATTTCTGTGTTTCATCGTCAATATGAAGCTCCAAGGGTTACAGTAACTCCCAGTGGTGCGTCGCAATCTAATACTGGCCTCTCAGTAACGGCACATATACAGACTGTTTGAAGCATTCCTCCCCCTGTACATATGTCGGCCTTCTGCCTACTATATTCAATTCCGATGCAATTTCTGTGTATCATCGTCAATATGAAGCTCCAAGGGTTACAGTAAACACCCAGTGATGCGTCGCAATCTAATACTGGCCTCTCAGGAAAGGCATGTATACAGACTGTTTGAAGCATTACTCCCCCTGGACGTAAGTCAACATTGTGCCTACTATATTCTATCCCGATGCAATTTCTGTGTGTCATCGTCAATATGAAGCTCCAAGGGTTACAGTAAGCACCCAGTAGTGCATCGCAATCTAATACTGGCCTCTCAGTAACGGCACATATACAGACTGTTTGAAGCATTACTCCCCCTGGACGTAAGTCGGCATTGTGCCTACTATATTCAATCCCGATGCAATTTCTTTGTTTCATCGTCAATATGAAGCTCCAAGGGTTAAAGTAAACTCCCAGTGGTGCGTCGCAGTCTAATACTGTCCTCTCAGGAAAGGCACGTATACAGACTGTTTGAAGCATTGCTCCCACTGGACGTAAGTCGGCATTGTGCCTACTATATTCAATCCCGATGCAATTTCTGTGTTTCATAGTCAATATGAAGCTCCAAGGGTTACAGTAAACACCCAGTGGTGCGTCGCAATCTAATACTGGCCTCTCAGTAACGGCACATATACAGACTGTTTGAAGCATTCCTCCCCCTGGACGTAAGTCGGCCTTCTGCCTACTATATTCAATCCCGATGCAATTTGTGTGTTTCATAGTCAATATGAAGCTCCAAGGGTTACAGTAAACACCCAGTGGTGCGTCGCAATCTAATACTGGCCTCTGAGGAAGGGGACGTATACAGACTGTTTGAGGCATTGCTCCCCCTGGGCGTAAGTCGGCATTGTGCCTCCTATATTCAATCCCGGTGAAATTTCTGTGTTTCATCGTTAATATGAAGCTCCATGGGTTACAATAAAATCACCCAGTGGTGCGTCGGAATCTAATACTGGCCTCTCAGTAACGGCACATATACAGACTGTTGAAGCATTGCTCCCCCTGGACGTAAGTCGGCCTTCTGCCTACTATATTCAATCCCGATGCAATTTCTGTGTTTCATAGTCAATATGAAGCTCCAAGGGTTACAGTAAACACCCAGTGGTGCGTCGCAATCTAATACTGGCCTCTCAGTAACGGCACATATACAGACTGTTCGAAGCATTCCTCCCCCTGGACGTAAGTCGGCCTTCTGCCTACTATATTCAATCTTGATGCAATTTCTGTGTTTCATCGTCAACATGAAGCACCAAGGGTTACAGTAAACACCCAGTGGTGCGTCGCAATCTAATACTGGACTCTCAGTAGCGGCACATATACAGACTGTTTGAAGCATTCCTCCCCCTGGATGTAAGTCTGCCTTCTGCCTACTATATTCAATCCCGATAAAATTTCTGTGTTACATCGTCAATATGAAACTCCAAGGGTTACAGTAAACACCCATTGGAGCGTCAGAGTCAAATACTGGCCTCTCAGGAAATGCACGTATACAAACTGTTTGAAGCATTCCTCCCCCTGGACGTAAGTCGGCCTTCTGCCTACTATACTGAATCCCGATGCAATTTCTGTGTTTCATAGTCAATATGAAGCTCCAAGGGTTACAGTAAACACCCAGTGGTGCGTCGCAATCTAATACTGGCCTCTCAGGAAAGGCACATATACAGACTGTTTGAAGCATTCCTCCCCCTGTACATATGTCGGCCTTCTGCCTACTATATTCAATCCCGATGCAATTTCTGTGTTTCATCGTCAACATGAAGCTCCAAGGGTTACAGTAATTTAACAGTGGCGCGTCGCAGTCTAATACTGGCCTCTCAGGAAAGGCACGTATACAGACTGTTTGAAGCATTCCTCCTCCTGGACGTAAGTCGCCCTTCAGCCCACTATATTCAATCCCGATGCAATTTCTGTGTTTCATCGTCAATAGGAAGCTCCAATGGTTACAGTAAACTCCCAGTGATGCGTCGCAATCTAATACTGGCCTCTCAGGAAAGGCACGTATACAGACTGTTTGAAGCATTACTAACCCTGGACGTAAGTCGGCATTGTGCCTACTATACTCAATCCCGATGCAATTTGTGTGTGTCATCGTCAATATGAAGCTCCAAGGGTTACAGTAAACACCCAGTGGTGTGTCGCAATCTAACACTGGCCTCTCAGGAAAGGCACGTATACAGACTGTTTGAAGCATTACTCCCCCTGGACATAAGTCCGCACTGTGCCTACTATATTCAATCCCGATGCAATTTCTGTGTTTCATCATCAATATGAAGCTCCAAGGGTTACAGTAAACACCCAGTGGTGCGTCGCAATCTAATACTGTCCTCTCAGTAACGGCATATATACAGACTGTTTGAAGCATTACTCCCCCTGGACGTAAGTCGGCATTGTGCCTACTATATTCAATCCCGATGCAATTTCTGTGTTTCATCGTCAATATGAAGCTCCAAAGGTTACAGAAAACACCCAGTGGTGCGTCGAAATCTAATGCTGGAATCTCTGGAAAGGCACGTATACAACTGTATGAAGCATTGCTCCCCCTGGACGTAAGTCGGCGTTGTGCCTACTATATTCAATCCTGAAGCAATTACTGTGTTTCATCGTCAATATGAAGCTCCAAGGGTTACAGTAACCACCCAGTGGTGCGTCGCCATCTAATCCTGGCCTCTCAGTAACGGCACATATACAGACTGTTTGAAACATTCCTCCCCCTGGACGTAAGTCGGCCTTCTGCCTACTATATTCAATTCCAATGCAACTTCTGTGTTGCATAGTCAATATGAAGCTCCAAGGGTTACAGTAAACACCCAGTGGTGCGTCGCAATCTAATACTGGCCTCTCAGTAACGGCACATATACAGACTGTTTGAAGCATTCCTCCCCCTGGACGTAAGTCGGCATTGTGCCTACTATATTCAATCCCGATGCAATTTCTGTGTTTCATCGTCAATATGAAGCTCCAAGGGTTACAGTAAATTCCCAGTGGTGCGTCGCAGTCTAATACTGGCCTCTCAGAAAAGGCACGTATACAGACTTATTGAAACATCGCTCCCCCTGGACGTAAGTCGACATTGTGCCTACTATATTCAATCACGATGCAATATCTGTGTTTCATCGTCAATATGAAGCTCCAAGGGTGGCAGTAAACACCCAGTGATGCATCGCAATCTAATACTGGCCTCTCAGGAAAGGCACGTATACAGACAATTTGAAGCATTACTCCCCCTGGACGTAAGTCGGCATTGTGCCTACTATATTCAATCCCGATGCAATTTCTGTGTTTAATCGTCAATATGAAGCTCCAAGGGTTACAGTAAACACCCAGTGTTGCGTCGCAATCTAATACTGGCCTCTCAGTAACGGCACATATACAGACTGTTTGAAGCATTCCTCCCCCTGGACGTAAGTCGGCATTGTGCCTACTATATTCAAGCCCAATGCAATTTCTGTGTTTCATCGTCAATATGAAGCTCCAAAGGTTACAGAAAACACCCAGTGGTACGTCGCAATCTAATACTGGAATCTCAGGAAAGGCACGTACACAACTGTATGAAGCATTGCTCCCCCTGGACGTAAGTCGGCATTGTGCCTACTATATTCAATCCCAATGCAATTTCTGTGTTTTATCGTCAATATGAAGCACCAAGGTTTACAGTAAATACCCTGTGGTGCGTCGCAATCTAATACTGGCCTCTAAGTAACGGCACGTATACAGACTGTTTGAAGCATTGCTCCCCCTGGACATAAGTCGGCACTGTGCCTACTATATTCAATCCCGATGCAATTTCTGTGTTTCATCGTCAATATGAAGCTCCAAGGGTTACAGTTAACTCCCAGTGGTGCGTCGCTGTCTAATACTGGCCTCTCAGGAAAGGCTCGTATACAGACTGATTGAAGCATTGCTCCCCCTGGACGTAAGACGGCATTGTGCGTACTATATTCAATCCCGATGCAATTTCTGTGTTTCATCGTCAATATGAAGCTCCAAGGGTTACAGTAATCACACAGTGGTGCGTCGCAATCTAATACTGGCCTCTCAGTAACGGCACATATACAGACTGTTTGAAACATTCCTCCCCCTGGACGTAAGTCGGCCTTCTGCCTACTATATTCAATCCCGATGCAACTTCTGCGTTGCATAGTCAATATGAAGCTCCAAGGGTTACAGTAAACACCCAGTTGTGCGTCACAATCTAATACTGGCCTCTCAGTAACCGCACATATACAGACTGTTTGAAGCATTGCTCCCCCTGGACGTAAGTCGGCCTTCTGCCTACTATATTTAATCCCGATGCAATTTCTGTGTTTAATCGTCAAAATGAAGCTCCAAGGGTGGCAGTAAACACCCAGTGATGCGTTGCAATCTAATACTGGCCTCTCAGGAGAGGCACGTATACAGACTGTTTGAAGCATTACTCCCCCTGGACGTAAGTCGGCATTATGCCAACTATATTCAATCCGGATGCAATTTCTGTGTTTCATCGTCAATATGAAGCTCCAAGGGTTACAGTAAACACCCAGTGGTGCGTCGCAATGTAATACTGGCCTCTCAGTAACGGCACATATACAGACTGTTTGATGCATTCCTCCCCCTGGACCTAAGTCGGCATTGTGCCTACTATATTCAATCCCGATGCAATTTCTGTGTTGCATAGTCAATATGAAGCTCCAAGGGTTACAGTAAACACCCAGTGGTGCGTCGCAATCTATAACTGGCCTCTCAGTAACGGCACATATACAGACTGTTTGAAGCATTCCTCCCCCTGGACGTAAGTCGGACTTCTGCCTACTATATTCACTCCCGATGCAATTTCTGTGTTTCATCGTCAATATGAAGCTCCAAGGGTTACAGTAAACACGCAGTGGTGCGTCGCAATCTAATACTGGAATCTCAGGAAAGGCATTAATACAACTGTATGAAGCATTGCTCCCCCTGGACGTAAGTCTGCATTGTGCCTACTATATTCAATCCCGATGCAATTTCTGTGTTTAATCGTCTATATGAAGCTCCAAGGGTTACAGTAAACTCCCAGTGGTGCGTCGCAATCTAATACTGGCCTCACAGTAACGGCACATATACAGACTGTTTGAAGCAATCTCCCCCCTGGTCTAAGTCGGCCTTCTGCCTACTATATTCAATCCCGATGCAATTTCTGTGTTTCATAGTCAATATGAAGCTCCAAGGGTTACAGTAAACACCCAGTGGTGTGTCGCAATCTAATACTGGCCTCTCAGGAAAGGCACGTATACAGACTGTTTGAAGCATTCCTCCCCCTGTACGTAAGTCGGCCTTCTGCCTACAATATTCAATCCCGATGCAATTTCTGTGTTTCATCGTCAATATGAAGCTCCAAGGGTTACAGTAAACACCCAGTGGTGGTCGGAATCTAATACTGGAATCTCAGGAAAGGCATGTATACAACTGTATGAAGCATTGCTCCCCCTGGACGTAAGTCTGCATTGTGCCTACTATATTCAATCCCGATGCAATTTCTGTGTTTAATCGTCAATATGAAGCTCCAAGGGTTACAGTAAACTCCCAGTAGTGCGTCGCAATCTAATACTGGCCTCACAGTAACGGCACATATACAGACTGTTTGAAGCAATCCTCCCCCTGGTCTATGTCGGCCTTCTGCCTACTATATTCAATCCCGATGCAATTTCTGTGTTTCATAGTCAATATGAAGCTCCAAGGGTTACAGTAAACACCCAGTTGTGTGTCGCAATCTAATACTGGCCTCTAAGGAAAGGCACGTATACAGACTGTTTGAAGCATTCCTCGCCCTGTTTGTATGGCGGACTTCTGCGTACAATATTCAATCCCGATGCAATATCTGTGTTTCATCGTCAATATGAAGATCCAAGGGTTACAGTAAACACCCAGTGGTGCGTCGATATCTAATACTGACCTCTCAGTAACGGCACATATACAGACTGTTTGAAGCGTTGCTCCCCCTGGACGTAAGTCGTCATTGTGCCTACTATATTCAATCCCGATGCAATTTCTGTGTTTCATCGTCAATATGAAGCTCCAAGGGTTACAGTTAACACCCAGCGATGCGTCGCAATTTAATACTGGCCTCTCAGGAAAGGCACGTATACAGACTGTTTCAAGCATTACTCCCCCTGGACGTAAGTCGGCATTGTGCCTACTATATTCAATCCCGATGCAATTTCTGTGTTTCATTGTCAATATGAAGCTCCAAGGGTTACAGTAAACACCCAGTGGTGCGTCGCAATGAAATACTGGCCTCAAAGTAACGGCACGTATACAGACTGTTTGAAGCATTGCTCCCCCTAGACGTAAGTCGGCATTGTGCCTACTATCTTCAATCCCGATGCAATTTCTGTGTTTCATCGTCAATATGAAGCTCCAAGGGAAACAGTAAACACCCAGTGGTGCGTCGCAATCTAATACTGGCCTCTCAGTAACGGCACGTATCAGACTGTTTTAAGCATTGCTCCCACTGGACGTAAGTCGGCATTGTGCCTACTATATTCAATCCCGATGCAATTTCTGTGTTTCATCGTCAATATGAAGCTCCAAGGGTTACAGTAAACACCCCGTGGTGCGTCGCAATGAAATACTTGCCTTACAGTAACGGCACGTATACAGACTGTTTGAAGCATTGCTCCCCCTGGACGTAAGTCGGCATTGTGCCTACAATATTCAATCCCGATGCAATTTCTGTGTTTCATCGTCAGTATGAGGCTCCAAGGGTTACAGTAAACTCCCAGTGGTGCGTCGCAGTCTAATACTGGCCTCTCAGGAAAGGCTCGTATACCGACTGATTGAAGCATTGCTCCCCTGGACATAAGACTGCATTGTGCGTACTATATTCAATCCTGATGCAATTTCTGTGTTTCATAGTCAATATGAAGCTCCAAGGTTTACGGTAACCACCCAGTGGTGCGTCGCAATCTAATACTGGCCTCTCAGTAACGGCACGTATACAGACTGTTTGAAACATTCCTCCCCCTGGACGTAAGTCGGCCTTCTGCCTACTATATTCAATCCCGATGCAACTTCTGTGTTGCATAGTCAATATGAAGCTCCAAGGGTTACAGTAAACACCCAGTGGTGCGTCGCAATCTAATACTGGCCTCTCAGTAACGGCACATATACAGACTGTTTGAAGCATTCCTCCCCCTGGACGTAAGTCGGCATTGTGCATACTATATTCAATCCCGATGCAATTTCTGTGTTTCATCGTCAATATGAAGCTCCAAAGGTTACAGAAAACACCCAGTGGTACGTCGCAATCTAATACTGGAAACTCAGGAAAGGCACGTATACAACTGTATGAAGCATTGCTCCCCCTGGACGTAAGTCGGCATTGTGCCTACTATATTCAATCCCAATGCAGTTTCTGTGTTTTATCGTCAATATGAAGCACCAAGGTTTACAGTAAACACCCTGTGGTGCGTCGCAATCTAATACTGGCCTCTAAGTAACGGCACGTATACAGACTGTTTGAGGCATTGCTCCCCCTGGACATAAGTCGGCACTCTGCCTACTATATTCAATCCCGATGCAATTTCTGTGTTTCATCGTCAATATGAAGCTCCAAGGGTTACAGTTAACTCCCAGTGGTGCGTCGCTGTCTAATACTGGCCTCTCAGGAAAGGCTCGTATACAGACTGATTGAAGCATTGCTCCCCCTGGACGTAAGACGGCATTGTGCGTACTATATTCAATCCCGATGCTATTTCTGTGTTTCATCGTCAATATGAAGCTCCAAGGGTTACAGTAATCACACAGTGGTGCGTCGCAATCTAACACTGGCCTCTCAGTAACGGCACATATACAGACTGTTTGAAACATTCCTCCTTCTGGACGTAAGTCGGCCTTCTGCCTACTATATTCAATCCCGATGCAACTTCTGCGTTGCATAGTCAATATGAAGCTCCAAGGGTTACAGTAAACACCCAGTTGTGCGTCGCAATCTAATACTGGCCTCTCAGTAACGGCACATATACAGACTGTTTGAAGCATTGCTCCCCCTGGACGTAAGTCGGCCTTCTGCCTACTATATTCAATCCCGATGCAATTTCTGTGTTTAATCGTCAATATGAAGCTCCAAGGGTGGCAGTAAACACCCAGTGATGCGTCGCAATCTAATACTGGCCTCTCAGGAGAGGCACGTATACAGACTGTTTGAAGATTTACTCCCCCTGGACGTAAGTCGGCATTATGCCTAGTATATTCAATCCGGATGCAATTTCTGTGTTTCATCGTCAATATGAAGCTCCAAGGGTTACAGTAAACACCCAGTGGTGCGTCGCAATGTAATACTGGCCTCTCAGTAACGGCACATATACAGACTGTTTGAAGCATTCCTCCCCCTGGACGTAAGTCGGCATTATGCCTACTATATTCAATCCCGATGCAATTTCTGTGTTGCATAGTCAATATGAAGCTCCAAGGGTTACAGTAAACACCCAGTGGTGCGTCGCAATCTAATACTGGCCTCTCAGTAACGGCACATATACAGACTGTTTGAAGCATTCCTCCCCCTGGACGTAAGTCGGACTTCTGCCTACTATATTCAATCCCGATGCAATTTCTGTGTTTCATCGTCAATATGAAGCTCCAAGGGTTACAGTAAACACCCAGTGGTGCGTCGCAACCTAATACTGGAATCTCAGGAAAGGCATGTATACAACTGTATGAAGCATTGCTCCCCCTGGACGTAAGTCTGCATTCTGCCTACTATATTCAATCCCGATGCAATTTCTGTGTTTAATCGTCAATATGAAGCTCCAAGGGTTACAGTAAACTCCCAGTGGTGCGTCGCAATCTAATACTGGCCTCACAGTAACGGCACATATACAGACTGTTTGAGGCAATCCTCCCCCTGGTCTATGTCGGCCTTCTGCCTACTATATTCAATCCCGATGCAATTTCTGTGTTTCATAGTCAATATGAAGCTCCAAGGGTTACAGTAAACACCCAGTGGTGTGTCGCAATCTAATACTGGCCTCTCAGGAAAGGCACGTATACAGACTGTTTGAAGCATTCCTCGCCCTTTTTGTAAGGCGGCCTTCTGCCTACAATATTCAATCCCGATGCAATATCTGTGTTTCATCGTCAATATGAAGATCCAAGGGTTACAGTAAACACCCAGTGGTGCGTCGAAATCTAATACTGACCTCTCAGTAACGGCACATATACAGACTGTTTGAAGCGTTGCTCCCCCTGGACGTAAGTCGTCATTGTGCCTACTATATTCAATCCCGATGCAATTTCTGTGTTTCATCGTCAATATGAAGCTCTAAGGGTTACAGTTAACACCCAGCGATGCGTCGCAATCTAATACTGGCCTCTCAGGAAATGCACGTATACAGACTGTTTCAAGCATTACTCCCCCTGGACGTAAGTCGGCATTGTGCCTACTATATTCAATCCCGATGCAATTTCTGTGTTTCATTGTCAATATGAAGCTCCAAGGGTTACAGTAAACACCCAGTGGTGCGTCGCAATGAAATACTGGCCTTACAGTAACGGCACGTATACAGACTGTTTGAAGCATTGCTCCCCCTAGACGTAAGTCGGCATTGTGCCTACTATCTTCAATCCCGATGCAATTTCTGTGTTTCATCGTCAATATGAAGCTCCAAGGGAAACAGTAAACACCCAGTGGTGCGTCGCAATCTAATACTGGCCTCTCACTAACGGCACGTATCAGACTGTTTTAAGCATTGCTCCCACTGGACGTAAGGCGGCATTGTGCCTACTATATTCAATCCCGCTTAAATTTCTGTGTTTCATCGTCAATATGAAGCTCCAAGGGTTACAGTAAACACCCCGTGGTGCGTCGCAATGAAATACTGGCCTTACAGTAACGGCACGTATACAGACTGTTTGAAGCATTGCTCCCCCTGGACGTAAGTCGGCATTGTGCCTACAATATTCAATCCCGATGCAATTTCTGTGTTTCATCGTCAGTATGAGGCTCCAAGGGTTACAGTAAACTCCCAGTGGTGCGTCGCAGTCTAATACTGGCCTCTCAGGAAAGGCTCGTATACCGACTGATTGAAGCATTGCTCCCCCTGGACATAAGACGGCATTGTGCGTACTATATTCAATCCTGATGCAATTTCTGTGTTTCATAGTCAATATGAAGCTCCAAGGTTTACAGTAACCACCCAGTGGTGCGTCGCAATCTAATACTGGGCTCTCAGTAACGGCACATATACAGACTGTTTGAAGCATTCCTCCCCCTGGACGTAAGTCGGCATTGTGCATACTATATTCAGTCACGATGCAATATCTGTGTTTCATCGTCAATATGAAGCTCCAAGGGTGGCAGTAAACACCCAGTGATGCATCGCAATCTAATACTGGCCTCTCAGGAAAGGCACGTATACAGACAATTTGAAGCATTACTCCCCCTGGACGTAAGTCGGCATTGTGCCTACTATATTCAATCCCGATGCAATTTCTGTGTTTAATCGTCAATATGAAGCTCCAAGGGTTACAGTAAACACCCAGTGTTGCGTCGCAATCTAATACTGGCCTCTCAGTAACGGCACATATACAGACTGTTTGAAGCACTCCTCCCCCTGGACGTAAGTCGGCATTGTGCCTACTATATTCAATCCCGATGCAATTTCTGTGTTTCATCGTCAATATGAAGCTCCAAAGGTTACAGAAAACACCCAGTGGTACGTCGCAATCTAATACTGGAATCTCAGGAAAGGCACGTATACAACTGTATGAAGCATTGCTCCCCCTGGACGTAAGTCGGCATTGTGCCTACTATATTCAATCCCAATGCAATTTCTGTGTTTTATCGTCAATATGAAGCACCAAGGTTTACAGTAAACACCCTGTGGTGCGTCGTAATCTAATACTGGCCTCCAAGTAACGGCACGTATACAGACTGTTTGAAGCATTGCTCCCCCTGGACATAAGTCGGCACTGTGCCTACTATATTCAATCCCGATGCAATTTCTGTGTTTAATCGTCAATATGAAGCTCAAAGGGTGGCAGTAAACACACAGTGATGCGTCGCAATCTAATACTGGCCTCTCAGGAGAGGCACGTATACAGACTGTTTGAAGCATTACTCCCCCTGGACGTAAGTCGGCATTATGCCTACTATATTCAATCCCGATGCAATTTCTGTGTTTCATCGTCAATATGAAGCTCCAAGGGTTACAGTAACCACCAAGTGGTGCGTCGCAATGTAATACTGGCCTCTCAGTAACGGCACATATACAGACTGTTTGAAGCATTCCTCCCCCTGGAGGTAAGTCGGCCTTCTGCCTACTATATTCAATCCCGATGCAACTTCCGCGTTGCATAGTCAATATGAAGCTCCAAGGGTTACAGTAAACACCCAGTTGTGCGTCGCAATCTAATACTGGCCTCTCAGTAACGGCACATATACAGACTGTTTGAAGCATTGCTCCCCCTGGACGTAAGTCGGCCTTCTGCCTACTATATTCAATCCCGATGCAATTTCTGTGTTTAATCGTCAATATGAAGCTCCAAGGGTGGCAGTAAACACCCAGTGATGCGTCGCAATCTAATACTGGCCTCTCAGGAGAGGCACGTATACAGACTGTTTGAAGCATTACTCCCCCTGGACGTAAGTCGGCATTATGCCTACTATATTCAATCCGGATGCAATTTCTGTGTATCATCGTCAATATGAAGCTCCAAGGGTTACAGTAAACACCCAGTGGTGCGTCGCAATGTAATACTGGCCTCTCAGTACCGGCACATATACAGACTGTTTGAAGCATTCCTCCCCCTGGACGTAAGTCGGCATTGTGCCTACTATATTCAATCCCGATGCAATTTCTGTGTTTCATCGTCAATATGAAGCTCCAAGGGTTACAGTAAACACCCAGTGGTGCGTCGCAATCTAATACTGGCCTCTCAGTAAAGGCACATATACAGACTGTTTGAAGCATTCCTCCCCCTGGACGTAAGTCGGACTTCTGCCTACTATATTCAATCCCGATGCAATCTCTGTGTTTCATCGTCAATATGAAGCTCCAAGGGTTACAGTAAACACCCAGTGGTGCGTCGCAATCTAATACTGGCCTCTCAGTAAAGGCACATATACAGACTGTTTGAAGCATTCCTCCCCCTGGACGTAAGTCGGACTTCTGCCTACTATATTCAATCCCGATGCAATTTCTGTGTTTCATCGTCAATATGAAGCTCCATGGGTTACAGTAAGCACCCAGTGGTGCGTTGCAGTCTAATACTGGTCTCTCAGGAAAGGCACGTATACAGACTGTTTGAACATTGCTACCTCTGGACGTAAGTCGCCATTGTGCCTACTAAATTCAATCCCGAAGCAATTTCTATGTTTCATCGTCAATATGAAGCTCCTAGGGTTACAGTAAACACCCAGTGGTGCGTCGCAATCTAATACTGGCCTCTCAGTAACGGCACGTATACACACTGTTTTAAGCATTGCTCCCACTGGACGTAAGTCGGCATTGTGCCTACTATATTCAATCCCGATGCAATTCCTGTGTTTCATCGTCAATATGAAGCTCCAAGGGTTACAGTAAACACCCAGTGGTGCGTCGAAATCTAATACAGGCCTCTCAGGAAAGGTACGTATACAGACTGTTTGAAGCATTGCTCCCCCTGGACGTAAGTCGGCATTGTGCCTACTATATTCAATCCCGATGCAATTTCAGTGTTTCATCGTCAATATGAAGCTCCAAGGGTTACAGTAAGCACCCAGTGGTGCGTCGCAATCTAATACTGGCCTCTCAGTAACGGCATGTATACAGACCGTTTGAAGCATTGCTCCCCCTGGACGTAAGTCGGCATTGTGCCAACTATATTCAATACCGATGCAATTTCTGTGTTTCATCGTCAATATGAAGCTCCAAGGGTTACAGTAAACACCCAGCGATGCGTCGCAATCTAAAACTGGCCTCTCAGGAAAGGCACCTATACAGACTGTTTGAAGCATTGCTCCCGCTGGACGTAATTCGGCATTGTGCCTACTATATTCAATATCGATGCAATTTCTGTGTTTCATCGTCAATATGAAGCTCCAAGGGTTACAGTAAACACCCAGTGGTGCGTCGCAATCTAATACTAGCCTCTCAGGAAAGGCACTATACAGACTGTTTGAAGAATTGCTCCCCCTGAATGTAAGTTGGCATTGTGCCTACTATATTCGATCCCGATGCAATTTCTGTGTTTCATCGTCTATATGAAGCTCCAAGGGTTACAGTAAACACCCAGTGGTGCGGCGCAATCTAATACTGGCCTCTCAGGAAAGGCACGTATACAGACTATTTGAAGCATTGCTCCCCCTGAACGTAAGTTGGCTTTGTGCCTACTATATTCAATCCCGATGCAATATCTGTGTTTGATCGTCAATATGAAGCTCCAAGGGTTACAGTAAACACCCAGTGGTGCGTCGCAATCTAATACTGACCTCTCAGTAACGGCACATATACAGACTGTTTGAAGCGTTGCTCCCCCTGGACGTAAGTCGTCATTGTGCCTACTATATTCAATCCCGATGCAATTTCTGTGTTTCATCGTCAATATGAAGCTCCAAGGGTTACAGTTAACACCCAGCGATGCGTCGCAATCTAATACTGGCCTCTCAGGAAAGGCACATATACAGACTGTTTGAAGCATTACTCCCCCTGGACGTAAGTCGCCATTGTGCCTACTATATTCAATCCCGATGCAATTTCTGTGTTTCATTGTCAATATGAAGCTCCAAGGGTTACAGTAAACTCCCAGTGGTGCGTCGCAATGAAATACTGGCCTTACAGTAACGGCACGTATACAGACTGTTTGAAGCATTGCTCCCCCTGGACGTAAGTCGGCATTGTGCCTACTATATTCAATCCCGATGCAATTTCTGTGTTTCAATGTCAATATGAAGCTCCAAGGGTTACAGTAAACACCCAGTGGTGCGTCGCAATCTAATACTGGCCTCTCAGGAAAGGCACGTATACAGACTGTTTGAAGCATTGCTCCCCCTGAACATAAGTTGGCATTGTGCCTACTATATTCAATCCCGATGCAATTTCTGTGTTTCATTGTCACTATGAAGCTCCAAGGGAAACAGTAAACACCCAGCGGTGCGTCGCAATCTAATACTGGCCTCTCAGTATCGGCACGTATACAGACTGTTTGAAGCATTGCTCCCCCTGGACGTAAGTCGGCATTGTGCCTACTATATTCAATCCTGATGCAACTTCTGTGTTTCATCGTCAATATGAAGCTCCAAGGGAAACAGTAAACACCCAGTGGTGCGTCGCAATCTAATACTGGCCTCTCAGTAACGGCACGTATACAGACTGTTTGAAGCATTGCTCCCCCTGGACGTAAGTCGGCATTGTGCCTACTATATTCAATCCCGATGCAATTTCTTTGTTTCATCGTCAATATGAGGCTCCTAGGGTTACAGTAAACACCCAGTGGTACGTCGCAATCTAATACTGGCCTCTCAGTAACGGTACGTATACAGACTGTTTGAAGAATTGCTCCCCCTGGACGTAAGTCGGCATTCTGCCTACTATATTCAATCCCGATGCAATTTCTGTGTTTCATCGTCAATATGAAGCTCCAAGGGAAACAGTAAACACCCAGTGGTGCGTCGCAATCTAATACTGGCCTCTCAGTAACGGCACGTATACAGACTGTTTGAAGCATTGCTCCCCCTGAACGTAAGTCGGCATTGTGCCTACTATATTCAATCCCGATGCAATTTCTTTGTTTCATCGTCAATATGAGGCTCCTAGGGTTACAGTAAACACCCAGTGGTACGTCGCAATCTAATACTGGCCTCTCAGTAACGGTACGTATACAGACTGTTTGAAGAATTGCTCCCCCTGGACGTAAGTCGGCATTCTGCCTACTATATTCAATCCCGATGCAATTTCTCTGTTTCATCGTCAATATGAAGCTCCAAGGGTTACAGTGAACACCCAGTGTTGCGTCGCAATCTAATACTAACCTCTCAGTAACGGAGCATATACAGACTGTTTGAAGCAATACTCCCACTGGACGTAAGTCGGCATTGTGCCTACAATTTTCAATCCCGATGCAATTTCTATGTTTCATCGTAAATATGAAGCTCCAAGGGTTACAGTAAACACCCAGTGGTGCGTCGCAATCTAATACTGGCCTCTTAATAACGCCACGTATACAGAGTGTTTGAAGCATTGCTCCCCATGGACGTGGGTCGGCATTGTGCCTACTATATTCAATCCCGATGCAATTTCTGCGTTTCATGGTCAATATGAAGCTCCAAGGGTTACAGTAAACACCCAGTGGTGCGTCGCAATCTAATACTGGCCTCTCAGTAACGGCAAGTATACAGATTGTTTGAAGCATTGCTCCCCCTGGACGTAAGTCGGCATTGTGCCAACTGTATTCAATCCCGATGCAATTTCTGTGTTTCATCGTCAATATGAAGCTCCAAGGGTTACAGTAAACACCCAGTGGTGCGTCGCAATCTAATACTGGCCTCTCAGTAACAGCACGTATACAGACTGTTTGAAGAATTGCTCCCCCTGGACGTAAGTCGGCATTGTTTCTACTATAATCAATCCCGATGCAATTTCTGTGTTTCATCGTCAATTTGAAGCTCCAAGGGTTACAGTATACACCCAGTGGTGCGTCGCAATCTAATACTGGCCTCTCAGTAACCTCACGTATACAGACTGTTTTAAGCATTGCTCCCCCTGGACGTAGGTCTGCATTGTGAATACTATATTCAATCCAGATGCAATTTCTGTGTTTCAACATCAATATGATGCTCCAAGGGTTACAGTAAACACCCACTGGTTCGTCGCAATCTAACACTGGCCTTTCAGTAACGCCACGTATACAGACTGTTTGAAGCATTGCTCCCCCTGGACGTAAGTCGGTATTGTGCCTACTATATTCAATCCCGATGCAATTTCTGTGTTTCATGGTCAGTATGAAGATCCAAGGGTTACAGTAAACACCCAGTGGTGCGTCGCAATCTAATACTGGCCTCTCAGTAACGGCACGTATACAGACTGTTTGAAGCATTGCCCCCCCTGGACGTAAGTCGGCATTGTGCCAACTATATTCAATCTCGATGCAATTTCTGTGTTTCATCGTCAATATGAAGCTCCAAGGGTTACAGTAAACACCCAGTGGTGCGTCGCAATCTAATACTGGCCTCTCAGTAACGGCACGTATACAGACCGTTTGAAGCATTGCTCCCCCTGGACGTAAGTCGGCATTGTGCCTACTATATTCAATCCCGTTGCAATTTCTGTGTTTCATCGTCAATATGAAGCTCCAAGGGTTACAGTAAACACCCAGTGGTGCGTCGCAATCTAATACTGGCCTCTCAGTAACCTCACGTATACAGACTGTTTTAAGCATTGCTCCCCCTGGAGGTAGGTCTGCATTGTGCCTACTATATTCAATCCAGATGCAATTTCTGTGTTTCATCGTCAATATGAAGCTCCAAGGGTTACAGTAAACACCCACTGGTTCGTCGCAATCTAACACTGGCCTCTCAGTAACGGCACGTATACAGACTGTTTGAAGCATTGCTCCCCCTGGACGTAAGTCGGTATTGTGCCTACTATATTCAATCCCGATGCAATTTCTGTGTTTCATCGTCAATATGAAGCTCCAAGGAATACAGTGAACACCCAGTGGTGCGTCGCAATCTAATACTAACCTCTCAGTAACGGAGCATATACAGACTGTTTGAAGCATTACTCCCACTGGACGTAAGTCGGCATTGTGCCAACAATATTCAATCCCGATGCAATTTCTGTGTTTCATCGTCAATATGAAGCTCCAAGGGTTACAGTAAACACCCAGTGGTGCGTCGCAATCTAATACTGGCCTCTTAATAACGGCACGTATACAGAGTGTTTGAAGCATTGCTCCCCCTGGACGTAAGTTGGAATTGTGCCTACTATATTCAATCCCGATGCAATTTCTGTGTTTCATGGTCAATATGAAGCTCCAAGGGTTACAGTAAACACCCAGTGGTGCGTCGCAATCTAATACTGGCCTCTCAGTAACGGCACGTATACAGACTGTTTGAAGCATTGCTCCCCCTGGACGTAAGTCGGCATTCTGCCTACTATATTCAATCCCGATGCAATTTCTGTGTTTCATCGTCAATATGAAGCTCCAAGGGTTACAGTAAACACCCAGTGGTGCGTCGCAATCTAATACTGGCCTCTCAGTAACGGCACGTATACAGACTGTTTAAAGCATTGCTCCCCCTGGACGTAAGTCGGCATTGTGCCTACAATATTCAATCCCGATGCAATTTCTGTGTTTCATCGTCAATATGAAGCTCCAAGGGTTACAGTAAACACCCACTGGTTCGTCGCAATCTAACACTGGCCTCTCAGTAACGGCACGTGTACAGACTGTTTGAAGCATTGCTCCCCCTGGACGTAAGTCGGTATTGTGCCTACTATATTCAATCCAGATGCAATTTCTGTGTTTCATCGTCAATATGAAGCTCCAAGGGTTACAATAAACACCCAGTGGTGCGTCGCAATCTAATACTGGCCTCTCAGTAACGGCACATATACAGACTGTTTGAGGCATTGCTCCCCCTGGAAGTGAGTCGGCATTGTGCCTACTATATTCAATCCCGAAGCAATCTCTGTGTTTCATCGTCAATATGAAGCTCCAAGGGTTACAGTAAACACCCAGTGGTGCGTCGCAATCTAATACTGGCGTCTCAGTAACGGCACGTATACAGACTACTTGAATCATTGCTCCCCCTGGACGTAAGTCGGCATTGTGCCTACTATATTCAATACCGATGCAATTTCTGTGTTTCATCGTCAATATGAAGCTCCAAGGGTTACAGTAAACACCCAGTGGTGCGTCGCAATCTAATACTTGCCTCTAAGTAACGGCACGTATACAGACTGTTTGAAGCATTGCTCCCCCTGGACGTGAATCGGCATTGTGCCTACTATATTCAATCCTGATGCAATTTCTGTGTTTCATCGTCAATATGAAGTTCCAAGTGTTACAGTAAACACCCAATGGTGCGTCGCAATCTAATACTGGCCTCTCAGTAACGGCACGTATACAGATTGTTGAAGCATTGCTCCCCCTGGACGTAAGTTGGCATTGTGCCTACTATATTCAATCCCAATGCAATTTCTGTGTTTCATCGCCAATATGAAGTTCCAAGGGTTACAGTAAACACCCAGTGGTGCGTCGCAATCTAATACTGGCCTCTCAGTAACGGCACGTATACAGACTGTTCGAAGCATTGCTCCCCCTGGACGTAAGTCGGCATTGTGCCAACTCTATTCAATCCCGATGCAATTTCTGTGTTTCATCGTCAATATGAAGCTCCAAGGGTTACAGTAAACACCCAGTGGTTCGTCGCAATCTAATACTGGCCTCTCAGTAACGGCACGTATACAGACTGTTGAAGCATTGCTCCCCCTTGACGTAAGTCGGCATTGTGCCTACTATATTGTATCCCGATGCAATTTCTGTCTTTCTTCGTCAATATCAAGCTCCAAGGGTTACAGTAAACACCCAATGGTGCGTCGCAATCTAATAGTGGCCTCTCAGTAACGGCACGTATACAGACTGTTTGAAGCATTGCTCCCCCTGGACGTGAGTCGGCATTGTGCCTACTATACTCAATCCCGATGCAATTTCTGTGTTTAATCGTCAATATGAAGCTCCAAGGATTACAGTAAACACCCAGTGGTGCGTCGCAATCTACTACTGGCCTCTCAGTAACGGCACATATACAGACTGTTTGAAGCATTACTCCCCCTGGACGTAAGTCGGCATTGTGCCTACTATATTCAATCCCGATGCAATTTCTGTGTTTCATCGTCCATATGAAGCTCCAGGTGAAACAGTAAACACCCAGTGGTGCGTCGCAATCTAATACTGGCCTCTCAGGAGAGGCACCTATTGAGACTGTTTGAAACATTGCTACCCCTGGACGTAAGTCGGCATTGTGCCTACTATATTCAATCCCGATGCAATTTCTGTGTTTCATCGTCAATATGAAGCTCCAAGGGTTACAGTAAACACCCAGTGGTGCGTCGCAATCTAATACTGGCCTCTTAGTAACGGCACGTATACAGACAGTTTGAAGCATTCCTCCCACTGGACGTATGTCGGCATTGTGCCTACTCTTTTCAATCCCGCTGCAATTTCTGTGTTTCATCGTCAATATGAAGCTCCAAGGGTTACAGTAAACACCCAGTGGTGCGTCGCATCTAATACTGGCCTCTCAGTAACGGCACGTATACAGACTGTTTGAAGCATTGCTCCCCCTGGACGTGAGTAGGCATTGTGCCTACTATAATCATTATAATCATTCCCGATGCAATTTCTGTGTTTCATCGTCAATATGAAGCTCCAAGGGTTACAGTAAACACCCAGTGGTGCGTCGCAATCTAATACTGGCCTCTCAGTAACGGCACGTATACAGACTGTTTGAGGCATTGCTCCCCCTGGCCGTAAGTCGGCATTGTGCCGACTATGTTCAATCCCGATGCAATTTCTGTGTTTCATCGTGAATATGAAGCTCCAAGGGTTACAGTAAACACCCAGTGGTGCGTCGCAATCTAATACTGGCCTCTCAGTAACGGCACGTATACAGACTGTTTGAAGCATTGCTCCCCCTGGACGTAATTCGCCATGTGACTGCTATATTCAATCCCGATGCAATTTCTGTGTTTCATCGTCAATATGAAGCTCCAAGGGATACAGTAAACACCCAGAGGTTCGTCGCAATCTAACACTGGCCTCTCAGTAACGGCACGTATGCAGAATGTTTGAAGAATTGCTCCCCATGGACGTAAGTCGGCATTGTGCCTACTATTTTCAATCCCGATGCAATTTCTGTGTTTCATCGTCAATATGAAGCTCCATGGGTTACAGTAAACACCCAGTGGTGCGTCGCAATGTAATACCGGCCACTCAGTAACGGCACGTATACAGATTGTTTGAAGCATTGCTCCCCCTGCAAGTAAGTCGGCATTGTGCCCACTATAATCAATCAAGATGCAATTTCTGTGTTTCATCGTCAATATGAAGCTCCAAGGGTTACAGTAAACACCCAGTGGTGCATCGCAAACTAATACTGGCCTCTCAGTAATGGCACGTATACAGACTGTTTGAAGCATTGCTCGCCCTGGACGTAAGTCGGCGTTGTGCAAACTATATTCAATCCCGATGCAATTTCTGTGTTTCATCGTCAATATGAAGCTCCAAGGGTTACAGTAAACACCCAGTGGTGCGTCGCAGTCTAATACTGACCTCTCAGTAACGCCACATATACAGACTGTTTGAAGCATTACTCCCACTGGACGTAAGTCGGCATTGTGCCAACTATATTCAATCCCGATGCAATTTCTGTGTTTCATCGTCAATATGAAGCTCCAAGGGATACAGTAAACACCCAGTGGTTCGTCGCAATCTAACACTGGCCTCTCAGTAACGGCACATATACAGACTGTTTGAAGCATTGCTCCCTCTGGACGTAAGTCGGCATTGTGCCAACTATATTCAATCCCGATGCAATTTCTGTGTTTTATCGTCACTATGAAACTCCAAGGGTTACAGTAAACACCCAGTGGTGCGTCGCAATCTAATACTGGCCTCTCAGTAACGGCACGTATACAGACTGTTTGAAGCATTGCTCCCCCTGGACGTAATTCGCCATGTGACTGCTATATTCAATCCCGATGCAATTTCTGTGTTTCATCGTCAATATGAAGCTCCAAGGGATACAGTAAACACCCAGAGGTTCGTCGCAATCTAACACTGGCCTCTCAGTAACGGCACGTATGCAGAATGTTTGAAGCATTGCTCCCCCTGGACGTAAGTCGGCATTGTGCCAACTATATTCAATCCCGATGCAATTTCTGTCTTTCATCGTTAATATGAAGCTCAAAGGGTTACAGTAAACACCTAGTGGTGCGTCGCAATCTAATACTGGCCTCTCAGTAACGGCACGTATACAGACTGTTTCAAGCATTGCTCCCCCTGGACGTAAGTCGGCGTTGTGCCAACTATATTCAATTCCGATGCAATTTCTGTGTTTCATCGTCAATATGAAGCTCCAAGGGTTACAGTAAACACCCAGTGGTGCGTCGCAATCTAATACTGGCCTCTCAGTAACGGCACGTATACAGACTGTTTGAAGAATTGCTCCCCCTGGACGTAAGTCGGCTTCGTGCCTACTATTTTCAATCCCGATGCAACTTCTGTGTTTCATCGTCAATATGAAGCTCCATGGGTTACAGTAAACACCCAGTGGTGCGTCGTAATGTAATACCGGCCTCTCAGTAACGGCACGTATACAGACTGTTTTAAGCATTGCTCCCTCTAGACGTAAGTCGGCATTGTGCCTACTATATTCAATCCCGATTAAATTTCTGTGTTTCATCGTCAATATGTAGCTCCAAGGGTTACAGTAAACACCCAGTGGTGTGTCGCAATCTAATACTGGCCTCTCGGTAACGGCAAGTATACAGACTGTTTGAAGCATTGCTCCCCCTGGAAGTAAGTCGGCATTGTGCCCACTAAATTCAATCAAGATGCAATTTCTGTGTTTCATCGTCAATATGAAGCTCCAAGGGTTACAGTAAACACCCAGTGGTGCGTCGCAATCTAATACTGGCCTCTCAGTAACGGCTCGTATACAGACTGTTTGAAGCATTGCTCGCCCTGGACGTAAGTCGGCGTTGTGCAAACTATATTCACTCCCGATGCAATTTCTGTGTTTCATCGTCAGTATGAAGTTCCAAGGGTTACAGTAAACACCCAGTGGTGCGTCGCAATCTAATACTGGCCCCTCAGTAACGGCACGTATACAGACTGTTTGAAGCATTGCTCCCTCTGGACGTAAGTCGGCATTGTGCCTACTATATTCAATCCCGATGCAATTTCTGTGTTTCATCGTCAATATGAAGCTCCAGGGGTTACAGTAAACACCCAGTGGTGCGTCGCAATCTAATACTGGTCTCTTAGTAACGGCACGTATACAGACAGTTTGAAGCTTTCCTCCCCCTGGACGTATGTCGGCATTGTGCCTACTATTTTCAATCCCGATGCAATTTCTGTGTTTCATCGTCAATATGAAGCTCCAAGGGTTACAGTAAACACCCAGTGGTGCGTCGCAATCTAATACTGGCCTCTCAGTAACGGCACGTATACAGACTGTTTGAAGCATTGCTCCCCCTGGACGTGAGTAGGCATTGTGTCTACTATAATCATTATAATCGTTCCCGATGCAATTTCTGTGTTTCATCGTCAATATGAAGCTAAAAGGGTTACAGTAAACACCCAGTGGTGCGTCGCAATCTAATACAAGCCTCTCAGTAACGCCACGTATACAGACTGTTTCAGGCATTGCTCCCCCTGGACGTAAGTCGTCATTGTGCCAACTATATTCAATCCCGATGCAATTTCTGTGTTTCATCGTCAATATGAAGCTCCAAGGGTTACAGTAAACACCCAGTGGTGCTTCGCAATCTAATACTGGCCTCTCAGTAACGGCACGTATACAGACAGTTTGAAGCATTGCTCGCCCTGGACGTAAGTCGGCGTTGTGCAAACTATATTCAATCCCGATGCAATTTCTGTGTTTCATCGTCAATATGAAGCTCCAAGGGTTACAGTAAACACCCAGTGGTGCGTCGCAGTCTAATACTGACCTCTCAGTAACGGCACATATACAGACTGTTTGAAGCATTACTCCCACTGGACGTATGTCGGCATTGTGCCAACTATATTCAATCCCGATGCAATTTCTGTGTTTCATCGTCAATATGAAGCTCCAAGGGTTACAGTAAACACCCAGTGGTTCGTCGCAATCTAATACTGGCCTCTCAGTAACGGCACGTATACAGACTGTTGAAGCATTGCTCCCCCTTGACGTAAGTCGGCATTGTGCCTACTATATTGTATCCCGATGCAATTTCTGTCTTTCTTCGTCAATATCAAGCTCCAAGGGTTACAGTAAACACCCAATGGTGCGTCGCAATCTAATAGTGGCCTCTCAGTAACGGCACGTATACAGACTGTTTGAAGCATTGCTCCCCCTGGACGTGAGTCGGCATTGTGCCTACTATATTCAATCCCGATGCAATTTCTGTGTTTAATCGTCAATATGAAGCTCCAAGGATTACAGTAAACACCCAGTGGTGCGTCGCAATCTACTACTGGCCTCTCAGTAACGGCACATATACAGACTGTTTGAAGCATTACTCCCCCTGGACGAAAGTCGGCATTGTGCCTACTATATTCAATCCCGATGCAATTTCTGTGTTTCATCGTCAATATGAAGCTCCAGGTGAAACAGTAAACACCCAGTGGTGCGTCGCAATCTAATACTGGCCTCTCAGGAGAGGCACCTATTGAGACTGTTTGAAACATTGCTACCCCTGGACGTAAGTCGGCATTGTGCCTACTATATTCAATCCCGATGCAATTTCTGTGTTTCATCGTCAATATGAAGCTCCAAGGGTTACAGTAAACACCCAGTGGTGCGTCGCAATCTAATACTGGCCTCTTAGTAACGGCACGTATACAGACAGTTTGAAGCTTTCCTCCCCCTGGACGTATGTCGGCATTGTGCCTACTCTTTTCAATCCCGCTGCAATTTCTGTGTTTCATCGTCAATATGAAGCTCCAAGGGTTACAGTAAACACCCAGTGGTGCGTCGCATCTAATACTGGCCTCTCAGTAACGGCACGTATACAGACTGTTTGAAGCATTGCTCCCCCTGGACGTGAGTAGGCATTGTGCCTACTATAATCATTATAATCATTCCCGATGCAATTTCTGTGTTTCATCGTCAATATGAAGCTCCAAGGGTTACAGTAAACACCCAGCGGTGCGTCGCAATCTAATACTGGCCTCTCAGTAACGGCACGTATACAGACTGTTTGAGGCATTGCTCCCCCTGGCCGTAAGTCGGCATTGTGCCGACTATGTTCAATCCCGATGCAATTTCTGTGTTTCATCGTGAATATGAAGCTCCAAGGGTTACAGTAAACACCCAGTGGTGCGTCGCAATCTAATACTGGCCTCTCAGTAACGGCACGTATACAGACTGTTTAAAGCATTGCTCCCCCTGGACGTAAGTCGGCATTGTGCCTACTATATTCAATCCCGATGCAATTTCTGTGTTTCATCGTCAATATGAAGCTCCGAGGGTTACAGTAAACACCCAGTGGTGCGTCGCAATCTAATACTGGCCTCTCAGTAGCGGCACGCATACAGACTGTTTGAAGCATTGCTCCCCCTGGATGTAAGTCGGCATTGTGCCAACTGTATTCAATCCCGATGCAATTTCTGTGTTTTATCGTCACTATGAAACTCCAAGGGTTACAGTAAACACCCAGTGGTGCGTCGCAATCTAATACTGGCCTCTCAGTAACGGCACGTATACAGACTGTTTGAAGCATTGCTCCCCTTGGACGTAATTCGCCATGTGACTGCTATATTCAATCCCGATGCAATTTCTGTGTTTCATCGTCAATATGAAGCTCCAAGGGATACAGTAAACACCCAGTGGTTCGTCGCAATCTAACACTGGCCTCTCAGTAACGGCACGTATGCAGAATGTTTGAAGAATTGCTCCCCATGGACGTAAGTCGGCATTGTGCCTACTATTTTCAATCCCGATGCAATTTTTGTGTTTCATCGTCAATATGAAGCTCCATGGGTTACAGTAAACACCCAGTGGTGCGTCGCAATGTAATACCGGCCACTCAGTAACGGCACGTATACAGATTGTTTGAAGCGTTGCTCCCCCTGCAAGTAAGTCGGCATTGTGCCCACTATAATCAATCAAGATGCAATTTCTGTGTTTCATCGTCAATATGAAGCTCCAAGGGTTACAGTAAACACCCAGTGGTGCGTCGCAAACTAATACTGGCCTCTCAGTAATGGCACGTATACAGACTGTTTGAAGCATTGCTCGCCCTGGACGTAAGTCGGCGTTGTGCAAACTATATTCAATCCCGATGCAATTTCTGTGTTTCATCGTCAATATGAAGCTCCAAGGGTTACAGTAAACACCCAGTGGTGCGTCGCAGTCTAATACTGACCTCTCAGTAACGGCACATATACAGACTGTTTGAAGCATTACTCCCACTGGACGTAAGTCGGCATTGTGCCAACTATATTCAATCCCGATGCAATTTCTGTGTTTCATCGTCAATATGAAGCTCCAAGGGATACAGTAAACACCCAGTGGTTCGTCGCAATCTAACACTGGCCTCTCAGTAACGGCACATATACAGACTGTTTGAAGCATTGCTCCCTCTGGACGTAAGTCGGCATTGTGCCTACTATATTCAATCCCGATGCAATTTCTGTGTTTCATCGTCAATATGAAGCTCCAGGGGTTACAGTAAACACCCAGTGGTGCGTCGCAATCTAATACTGGCCTCTCAGTAACGGCACGTATACAGACTGTTTGAAGAATTGCTCCCCCTGGACGTAAGTCGGCTTCGTGCCTACTATTTTCAATCCCGATGAAACTTCTGTGTTTCATCGTCAATATGAAGCTCCATGGGTTACAGTAAACACCCAGTGGTGCGTCGCAATGTAATACCGGCCTCTCAGTAACGGCACGTATACAGACTGTTTTAAGCATTGCTCCCTCTAGACGTAAGTCGGCATTGTGCCTACTATATTCAATCCCGATTAAATTTCTGTGTTTCATCGTCAATATGTAGCTCCAAGGGTTACAGTAAACACCCAGTGGTATGTCGCAATCTAATACTGGCCTCTCGGTAACGGCAAGTATACAGACTGTTTGAAGCATTGCTCCCCCTGGAAGTAAGTCGGCATTGTGCCCACTAAATTCAATCAAGATGCAATTTCTGTGTTTCATCGTCAATGTGAAGCTCCAAGGGTTACAGTAAACACCCAGTGGTGCGTCGCAATCTAATACTGGCCTCTCAGTAACGGCTCGTATACAGACTGTTTGAAGCATTGCTCGCCCTGGACGTAAGTCGGCGTTGTGCAAACTATATTCACTCCCGATGCAATTTCTGTGTTTCATCGTCAGTATGAAGTTCCAAGGGTTACAGTAAACACCCAGTGGTGCGTCGCAATCTAATACTGGCCCCTCAGTAACGGCACGTATACAGACTGTTTGAAGCATTGCTCCCTCTGGACGTAAGTCGGCATTGTGCCTACTATATTCAATCCCGATGCAATTTCTGTGTTTCATCGTCAATATGAAGCTCCAGGGGTTACAGTAAACACCCAGTGGTGCGTCGCAATCTAATACTGGTCTCTCAGTAACGGCACGTATACAGACAGTTTGAAGCTTTCCTCCCCCTTGACGTATGTCGGCATTGTGCCTACTATTTTCAATCCCGATGCAATTTCTGTGTTTCATCGTCAATATGAAGCTCCAAGGGTTACAGTAAACACCCAGTGGTGCGTCGCAATCTAATACTGGCCTCTCAGTAACGGCACGTATACAGACTGTTTGAAGCATTGCTCCCCCTGGACGTGAGTAGGCATTGTGCCTACTATAATCATTATAATCGTTCCCGATGCAATTTCTGTGTTTCATCGTCAATATGAAGCTCCATGGGTTACAGTAAACACCCAGTGGTGCGTCGCAATCTAATACAAGCCTCTCAGTAACGGCACGTATACAGACTGTTTGAGGCATTGCTCCCCCTGGACGTAAGTCGTCATTGTGCCAACTATATTCAATCCCGATGCAATTTCTGTGTTTCATCGTCAATATGAAGCTCCAAGGGTTACAGTAAAGACCCAGTGGTGCGTCGCAATCTTATACTGGCCTCTCAGTAACGGCACGTATACAGACTGTTTGAAGCATTGCTCGCCCTGGACGTAAGTCGGCGTTGTGCAAACTATATTCAATCCCGATGCAATTTCTGTGTTTCATCGTCAATATGAAGCTCCAAGGGTTACAGTAAACACCCAGTGGTGCGTCGCAGTCTAATACTGACCTCTCAGTAACGGCACATATACAGACTGTTTGAAGCATTACTCCCACTGGACGTATGTCGGCATTGTGCCAACTATATTCAATCCCGATGCAATTTCTGTGTTTCATCGTCAATATGAAGCTCCAAGGGATACAGTAAACACCCAGTGGTTCGTCGCAATCTAACACTGGCCTCTCAGTAACGGCACGTATACAGACTGTTTGAAGCATTGCTCCCCCTGGACTTAAGTCGCCATGTGACTGCTATATTCAATCCCGATGCAATTTCTGTGTTTCATCGTCAATATGAAGCTCCAAGGGATACAGTAAACACCCAGTGGTTCGTCGCAATCTAACACTGGCCTCTCAGTAACGGCACGTATACAGACTGTTTTAAGCATTGCTCCCTCTGGACGTAAGTCGGCATTGTGCCTACTATATTCAATCCCGATTAATTTTCTGTGTTTCATCGTCAATATGAAGCTCCAAGGGTTACAGTAAACACCCAGTGGTGCGTCGCAATCTAATACTGGCCTCTCAGTAACGGCACGCATACAGACTGTTTGAAGCATTGCTCCCCCTGGATGTAAGTCGGCATTGTGCCAACTATATTCAATCCCGATGCAATTTCTGTCTTTCATCGTTAATATGAAGCTCAAAGGGTTACAGTAAACACCTAGTGGTGCGTCGCAATCTAATACTGGCCTCTCAGTAACGGCACGTATACAGACTGTTTCAAGCATTGCTCCCCCTGGACGTAAGTCGGCGTTGTGCCAACTATATTAATTCCGATGCAATTTCTGTGTTTCATCGTCAATATGAAGCTCCAAGGGTTACAGTAAACACCCAGTGGTGCGTCGCAATCTAATACTGGCCTCTCAGTAACGGCACGTATACAGACTGTTTGAAGAATTGCTCCCCCTGGACGTAAGTCGGCTTTGTGCCTACTATTTTCAATCCCGATGCAACTTCTGTGTTTCATCGTCAATATGAAGCTCCATGGGTTACAGTAAACACCCAGTGGTGCGTCGCAATGTAATACCGGCCTCTCAGTAACGGCACGTATACAGACTGTTTTAAGCATTGCTCCCTCTGGACGTAAGTCGGCATTGTGCCTACTATATTGAATCCCGGTTAAATTTCTGTGTTTCATCGTCAATATGAAGCTCCAAGGGTTACAGTAAACACCCAGTGGTGCGTCGCAATCTAATACTGGCCTCTCAGTAACGGCAAGTATACAGACTGTTTGAAGCATTGCTCCCCCTGGAAGTAAGTCGGCATTGTGCCCACTAAATTCAATCAAGATGCAATTTCTGTGTTTCATCGTCAATATGAAGCCCCAAGGGTTACAGTAAACACCCAGTGGTGCGTCGCAATCTAATACTGGCCTCTCAGTAACGGCTCGTATACAGACTGTTTGAAGCATTGCTCGCCCTGGACGTAAGTCGGCGTTGTGCAAACTATATTCACTCCCGATGCAATTTCTGTGTTTCATCGTCAGTATGAAGTTCCAAGGGTTACAGTAAACACCCAGTGGTGCGTCGCAATCAAATACTGGCCCCTCAGTAACGGCACGTATACAGACTGTTTGAAGCATTGCTCCCTCTGGACGTAAGTCGGCATTGTGCCTACTATATTCAATCCCGATGCAATTTCTGTGTTTCATCGTCAATATGAAGCTCCAGGGGTTACAGTAAACACCCAGTGGTGCGTCGCAATCTAATACTGGTCTCTCAGTAACGGCACGTATACAGACAGTTTGAAGCTTTCCTCCCCCTGGACGTAAGTCGGCATTGTGCCTACTATTTTCAATCCCGCTGCAATTTCTGTGTTTCATCGTCAATATGAAGCTCCAAGGGTTACAGTAAACACCCAGTGGTGCGTCGCAATCTAATACTGGCCTCTCAGTAACGGCACGTATACAGACTGTTTGAAGCATTGCTCGCACTGGACGTAAGTCGGCGTTGTGCAAACTATATTCACTCCCTATGCAATTTCTGTGTTTCATCGTCAATATGAAGCCCCAAGGGTTACAGTAAACACCCAGTGGTGCGTCGCAATCTAATACTGGCCTCTCAGTAACGGCACGCATACAGACTGTTTGAAGCATTGCTCCCCCTGGATGTAAGTCGGCATTGTGCCAACTGTATTCAATCCCGATGCAATTTCTGTGTTTTATCGTCAATATGAAACTCCAAGGGTTACAGTAAACACCCAGTGGTGCATCGCAATCTAATACTGGCCTCTCAGTAACGGCACGTATACAGACTGTTTGAAGCATTGCTCCCCCTGGACGTAAGTCGCCATGTGACTGCTATATTCAATCCCGATGCAATTTCTGTGTTTCATCGTCAATATGAAGCTCCAGGGGTTACAGTAAACACCCAGTGGTGCGTCGCAATCTAATACTGACCTCTCAGTAACGGCACATATACAGACTGTTTGAAGCATTACTCCCACTGGACGTAAGTCGGCATTGTGCCAACAATATTCAATCCCGATGCAATTTCTGTGTTTCATCGTCAATATGTAGTTCCAAGGGTTACAGTAAACACCCAGTGGTGCGTCGCAATCTAATACTGGCCTCTCAGTAACGGCACGTATACAGAATGTTTGAAGAATTGCTAACCCTGGACGTAAGTCGGCATTGTGCCTACTATTTTAAATCCCGATGCAATTTCTGTGTTTCATCGTCAATATGAAGCTGCATGGGTTACAGTAAACACCCAGTGGTGCGTCGCAATGTAATACCGGCCTCTCAGTAACGGCACGTATACAGACTGTTTTAAGCATTGCTCCCTCTGGACGTAAGTCGGCATTGTGCCTACTATATTCAATCCCGATTAAATTTCTGTGTTTCATCGTCAATATGAAGCCCCAAGGGTTACAGTAAACACCCAGTGGTGGGTCGCAATCTAATACTGGCCTCTCAGTAACGGCACGTATACAGACTGTTTGAAGCATTGCTCGCCCTGGACGTAAGTCGGCGTTGTGCAGACTATATTCACTCCCGATGCAATTTCTGTGTTTCATCGTCAATATGAAGCTCCAAGGGTTACAGTAAACACCCTGTGGTGCGTCGCAATCTAATACTGGCCTCTCAGTAACGGCACGCATACAGACTGTTTGAAGCATTGCTCCCCCTGGATGTAAGTCGGCATTGTGCCAACTGTATTCAATCCCGATGCAATTTCTGTGTTTTATGGTCAATATGAAACTCCAAGGGTTACAGTAAACACCCAGTGGTGCGTCGCAATCTAATACTGGCCTCTCAGTAACGGCACGTATACAGACTGTTTGAAGCATTGCTCCCCCTGGACGTAAGTCTCCATGTGACTGCTATATTCAATCCCGATGCAATTTCTGTGTTTCATCGTCAATATGAAGCTCCAGGGGTTACAGTAAACACCCAGTGGTGCGTCGCAATCTAATACTGACCTCTCAGTAACGGCACATATACAGACTGTTTGAAGCATTACTCCCACTGGACGTAAGTCGGCATTGTGCCAACTATATTCAATCCCGATGCAATTTCTGTGTTTCATCGTCAATATGTAGTTACAAGGGTTACAGTAAACACCCAGTGGTGCGTCGCAATTTAATACTGGCCTCTCAGTAACGGCACGTATACAGAATGTTTGAAGAATTGCTCCCCCTGGACGTAAGTCGGCATTGTGCCTACTATTTTCAATCCCGATGCAATTTCTGTGTTTCATCGTCAATATGAAGCTGCATGGGTTACAGCAAACACCCAGTGGTGCGTCGCAATGTAATACCGGCCTCTCAGTAACGGCACGTATTCGGACTGTTTTAAGCATTGCTCCCTCTGGACGTAAGTCGGCATTGTGCCTACTATATTCAATCCCGATTAAATTTCTGTGTTTCATCGTCAATATGAAGCTCCAAGGGTTACAGTAAACACCCAGTGGTGCGTCGCAATCTAATACTGGCCTCTCAGTAACGGCACGTATACAGACTGTTTGAAGCATTGCTCCCCCTGGAAGTAAGTCGGCATTGTGCCCACTATATTCAATCAAGATGCAATTTCTGTGTTTCATCGTCAATATGAAGCTCCAAGGGTTACAGAAAACACCCAGTGGTGCGTCGCAATCTAATACTGGCCTCTCAGTAACGGCACGTTAACAGACTGTTTGAAGCATTGCTCCCCCTGGACGTAAGTCGCCATGTGACTGCTATATTCAATCCCGATGCAATTTCTGTGTTTCATCGTCAATATAAAGCTCCTAGGGATACAGTAAACACCCAGTGGTTCGTCGCAAACTAACACTGGCCTCTCAGTAACGACACGTATTCAGAATGTTTGAAGCATTGCTCCCCCTGGACGTAAGTCGGCATTGTGCCAACTATATTCAATCCCGATGCAATTTCTGTCTTTCATCGTTAATATGAAGCTCAAAGGGTTACAGTAAACACCTAGTGGTGCGTCGCAATCTAATACTGGCCTCTCAGTAACGGCACGTATACAGACTGTTTCAAGCATTGCTCCCCCTGGACGTAAGTCGGCGTTGTGCCAACTATATTCAATTCCGATGCAATTTCTGTGTTTCATCGTCAATATGAAGCTCCAAGCGTTACAGTAAACACTCAGTGGTGCGTCGCAATCTAATACTGGCCTCTCAGTAACGGCAGGTATACAGACTGTTTGAAGAATTGCTCCCCCTGGACCTAAGTCGGCATTGTGCCTACTATTTTCAATCCCGATGCAACATCTGTGTTTCATCGTCAATATGAAGCTCCATGGGTTACAGTAAACACCCAGTGGTGCGTCGCAATGTAATACCGGCCTCTCAGTAACGGCTCGTATACACACTGTTTTAAGCATTGCTCCCTCTGGACGTAAGTCGGCATGGTGCCTACTATATTCAATCCCGATTAAACTTCTGTGTTTCATCGTCAATATGAAGCTCCAAGGGTTACAGTAAACACCCAGTGGTGCGTCACAGTCTAATACTGACCTCTCAGTAACGGCACATATACAGACTGTTTGAAGCATTACTCCCACTGGACGTAAGTCGGCATTGTGCCAACTGTATTCAATCCCGATGCAATTTCTGTGTTTCATCGTCAATATGAAGTTCCAAGGAATACAGTAAAAACCCAGTGGTGCGTCGCAATCTAATACTGGCCTCTCAGGAGAGGCACCTATAGAGACTGTTTGAAACATTGCTACCCCTGGACGTAAGTCGGCATTGTGCCTACTATATTCAATCCCGATGCAATTTCTGTGTTTCATCGTCAATATGAAGCTCCAAGGGTTACAGTAAACACCCAGTGGTGCGTCGCAATCTAATACTGGTCTCTCAGTAACGGCACGTATACAGACAGTTTGAAGCTTTCCTCCCCCTGGACGTATGTCGGCATTGTGCCTACTATTTTCAATCCCGCTGCAATTTCTGTGTTTCATCGTCAACATGAAGCTCCAAGGGTTACAGTAAACACCCAGTGGTGCGTCGCAATCTAATACTGGCCTCTCAGCAACGGCACGTATACAGACTGTTTGAAGCATTGCTCCCTCTGGACGTGAGTAGGCATTGTGCCTACTATAATCATTATAATCATTCCCGATGCAATTTCTGTGTTTCATCGTCAATATGAAGCTCCAAGGGTTACAGTAAACACCCAGTGGTGCGTCGCAATCTAATACAGGCCTCTCAGTAACGGCACGTATACAGACTGTTTGAGGCATTGCTCCCCCTGGACGTAAGTCGTCATTGTGCCAACTATATTCAATCCCGATGCAATTTCTGTGTTTGATCGTCAATATGAAGCTCCAAGGGTTACAGTAAACACCCAGTGGTGCGTCGCAATCTAATACTGGCCTTTCAGTAACGGCACGTATACAGACTGTTTGAAGCATTGCTCGCCCTGGACGTAAGTCGGCGTTGTGCAAACTATATTCAATCCCGATGCAATTTCTGTGTTTCATCGTCAATATGTAGTTACAAGGGTTACAGTAAACACCCAGTGGTTCGTCGCAATCTAACACTGGCCTCTCAGTAACGGTACGTATACAGACTGTTTGAAGCATTGCTCCCCCTGGACGTAAGTCGCCATGTGACTGCTATATTCAATCCCGATGCAATTTCTGTGTTTCATCGTCAATATGAAGCTCCAAGGGATACAGTAAACACCCAGTGGTTCGTCGTAATCTAATACTGGCCTCTCAGTAACGGCCGTATACAGAGTGTTTGAAGAATTGCTCCCCCTGGACGTAAGTCGGCATTGTGCCTACTATTTTCAATCCCGATGCAATATCTGCGTTTCATCGTCAATATGAAGCTCCATGGGTTACAGTAAACACCCAGTGGTGCGTCGCCATGTAATACCGGCCTCTCAGTAACGGCACGCATACAGACTGTTTTAAGCATTGCTCCCTCTGGACGTAAGTCGGCATTGTGCCTACTATATTCAATCCCGATTAAATTTCTGTGTTTCATCGTCAATATTAAGCTCCAAGGGTTACAGTAAACACCCAGTGGTGCGTCGCAATCTAATACTGGCCTCTCAGTAACGGCACGTATACAGACTGTTTGAAGCATTGCTCCCCCTGGAAGTAAGTCGGCATTGTGCCCACTATATTCAATCAAGATGCAACTTCTGTGTTTCATCGTCAATATGAAGCTCCAAGGGTTACAGTAAACACCCAGTGGTGCGTCGCAATCTAATACTGGCCTCTCAGTAACGGCACGTACACAGACTGTTTGAAGCATTGCTCGCCCTGGACGTAAGTCGGCGTTGTGCAAACTATATTCAATCCCGATGCAATTTCTGTGTTTCATCGTCAATATGAAGCTCCAAGTGTTACAGTAAACACCCAGTGGTGCGTCGCAATCTAATACTGACCTCTCAGTAACGGCACATATACAGATTGTTTGAAGCATTACTCCCACTGGACGTAAGTCGGCATTGTGCCAACTATATTCAATCCCGATGCAATTTCTGTGTTTCATCGTCAATATGTAGTTCCAAGGGTTACAGTAAACACCCAGTGGTGCGTCGCAATCTAATACTGGCCCCTCAGTAACGGCACGTATACAGACTGTTTAAAGCATTGCTCCCTCTGGACGTAAGTCGGCATTGTGCGTACTATATTCAATCCCGATGCAATTTCTGTGTTTCATCGTCAATATGAAGCTCCAAGGGTTACAGTAAACACCCAGTGGTGCGTCGCAATCTAATACTGGCCTCTCAGTAACGGCACGCACACAGATTGTATGAAGCATTGCTCCCCCTGGACGTAATTTGGCATTGTGCCAACTATATTCAATCCCGATGCAATTTCTGTGTTTCATCGTCAATATGAAGCTCCAAGGGTTACAGTAAACACCCAGTGGTGCGTCGCAATCTAATACTGGCCACTCAGTAACGGCACGTATACAGACTGTTTGAAGCATTGCTCCCCCTGGACGTAAGCCGCCATGTGACTGCTATATTCAATCCCGATGCAATTTCTGTGTTTCATCGTCAATATGTAGTTCCAAGGGTTACAGTAAACACCCAGTGGTGCGTCGCAATCTAATACTGGCCTCTCAGTAACGGCACGTATACAGACTGTTTCAAGCATTGCTCCCCCTGGACGTAAGACGGCGTTGTGCCAACTATATTCAATTCCGATGCAATTTCTGTGTTTCATCGTCAATATGAAGCTCCAAGCGTTACAGTAAACACCCAGTGGTGCGTCGCAATCTAATAATAGCCTCTCAGTAACGGCATGTATACAGACTGTTTGAAGAATTGCTCCCCCTGGACGTAAGTCGGCATTGTGCCTACTATTTTCTATCCCGATGCAACTTCTGTGTTTCATCGTCAATATGAAGCTCCATGGGTTACAGTAAACACCCAGTGGTGCGTCGCAATGTAATACCGGCCTCTCAGTAACGGCACGTATACAGACTGTTTTAAGCATTGCTCCCTCTGGACGTAAGCCGGCATTGTGCCTACTATATTCAATCCCGATTAATTTTCTGTGTTTCATCGTCAATATGAAGCTCCAAGGGTTACAGTAAACACCCAGTGGTGCGTCACAGTCTAATACTGACCTCTCAGTAACGGCACATATACAGACTGTTTGAAGCAGTACTCCCACTGGACGTAAGTCGGCATTGTGACAACTACATTCAATCCCGATGCAATTTCTGTGTTTCATCGTCAATATGAAGCTCCAAGGGTTACAGTAAACACCCAGTGGTGCGTCGCAATCTAATACTGGCCTCTCAGTAACGGCACGCATACAGACTGTTTGAAGCATTGCTCCCCCTGGATGTAAGTCGGCATTGTGCCAACTGTATTCAATCCCGATGCAATTTCTGTCTTTTATCGTCAATATGAAACTCCAAGGTTTACAGTAAACACCCAGTGGCGCGTCGCAATCAATACTGGCCTCTCAGTAACGGCACGTATTCAGACTGTTTGAAGCATTGCTCCCCCTGGACGTAAGTCGCCATGTGACTGCTATATTCAATCCCGATGCTATTTCTGTGTTTCATCGTCAATATGAAGCTCCAAGGGACACAGTAAACACCCAGTGTTTCGTCGCAATCTAACACTGGCCTCTCAGTAACGGCACGTATACAGAATGTTTGAAGAATTGCTCCCCCTGGACCTAAGTCGGCATTGTGCCTACTATTTTCAATCCCGATGCAATTTCTGTGTTTCATCGTCAATATGAAGCTCCATGGGTTACAGTAAGCACCCAGTGGTGCGTCGCAATGTAATACCGGCCTCTCAGTAACGGCACGTATACAGACTGTTTTAAGCATTGCTCCCTCTGGACGTAAGTCGGCATTGTGCCTACTATATTCAATCCCGATTAAATTTCTGTGTTTCATCGTCAATATGAAGCTCCAAGGGTTACAGTAAACACCCAGAGGTGCGTCGCAATCTAATACTGGCCTCTCAGTAACGGCACGTATACAGACTGTTTGAAGCATTGCTCCCCCTGGAAGTAAGTGGGCATTGTGCCCACTATATTCAATCAAGATGCAATTTCTGTGTTTCATCGTCAATATGAAGCTCCAAGGGTTACAGTAAACACCCAGTGGTGCGTCGCAATCTAATACTGGCCTCTCAGTAACGGCACGTATACAGACTGTTTGAAGCATTGCTCGCCCTGGACGTAAGGCGGTGTTGTGCAAACTATATTCAATCCCGATGCAATTTCTGTGTTTCATCGTCAATATGAAGCTCCAAGGGTTACAGTAAACACCCAGTGGTGCGTCGCAGTCTAATACTGACCTCTCAGTAACGGCACATATACAGACTGTTTGAAGCATTACTCCCACTGGACGTAAGTCGGCATTGTGCCAACTATATTCAATCCCGATGCAATTTCTGTGTTTCATCGTCAATATGAAGCTCCAAGGGATACAGTAAACACCCAGAGGTTCGTCGCAATCTAGCACTGGCCTCTCAGTAACGGCACGTATACAGACTGTTTGAAGCATTGCTCCCCCTGGACGTAAGTCGCCATGTGACTGCTATATTCAATCCCGATGCAATTTCTGTGTTTCATCGTCAATATGAAGCTCCAAGGGATACAGTAAACACCCAGTGGTTCGTCGCAATCTAACACTGGCCTCTCAGTAACGGCACGTATACAGAATGTTTGAAGAATTGCTCCCCCTGGACGTAAGTCGGCATTGTGCCTACTATTTTCAATCCCGATGCAATTTCTGTGTTTCATCGTCAATATGAAGCTCCATGGGTTACACTAAACACCCAGTGGTGCGTCGCAATGTAATACCGGCCTCTCAGTAACGGCACGTATACAGACTGTTTTAAGCATTGCTCCCTCTGGACGTAAGTCGGCATTGTGCCTACTATATTCAATCCCGATTAAATTTCTGTGTTTCATCGTCAATATGAAGCTCCAAGGGTTACAGTAAACACCCAGTGGTGCGTCGCAATCTAATACTGGCCTCTCAGTAACGGCACGTATACAGACTGTTTGAAGCATTGCTCCCCCTGGAAGTAAGTCGGCATTGTGCCCACTATATTCAATCAAGATGCAATTTCTGTGTTTCATCGTCAATATGAAGCTCCAAGGGTTACAGTAAACACCCAGTGGTGCGTCGCAATCTAATACTGGCCTCTCAGTAACGGCACGTATACAGACTGTTTGAAGCATTGCTCCCCCTGGATGTAAGTCGGCATTGTGCTAACTGTATTCAATCCCGATGCAATTTCTGTGTTTTATCGTCAATATGAAACTCCAAGGGTTACAGTAAACACACAGTGGTGCGTCGCAATCTAATACTGGCCTCTCAGTAACGGCACGTATACAGACTGTTTGAAGCATTGCTACCCTGGACGTAAGCCGCCATGTGACTGCTATATTCAATCCCGATGCAATTTCTGTGTTTCATCGTCAATATGAAGCTCCAAGGGATACAGTAAACACCCAGTGGTTCGTCGCAATCTAACACTGGCCTCTCAGTAACGGCACGTATACAGAATGTTTGAAGCATTGTTCCCCCTGGACGTAAGTCGGCATTGTGCCAACTATATTCAATCCCGATGCAATTTCTGTCTTTCGTCGTTAATATGAAGCTCAAAGGGTTACAGTAGACACCTAGTGGTGCGACGCAATCTAATACTGGCCTCTCAGTAACGGCACGTATACAGACTGTTTCAAGCATTGCTCCCCCTGGACGTAAGTCGGCGTTGTGCCAACTATATTCAATTCCGATGCAATTTCTGTGTTTCATCGTCAATATGAAGCTCCAAGGGTTACAGTAAACACCCAGTGGTGCGTCGCAATCTAATACTGGCCTCTCAGTAACGGCATGTATACAGACTGTTTGAAGAATTGCTCCCTCTGGACGTAAGTCGGCATTGTGCCTACTATTTTCAATCCCGATGCAACTTCTGTGTTTCATCGTCAATATGAAGCTCCATGGGTTACAGTAAACACCCAGTGGTGCGTCGCAATGTAATACCGGCCTCTCAGTAACGGCACGTATACAGAATGTTTTAAGCATTGCTCCCTCTGGACGTAAGCCGGCATTGTGCCTACTATATTCAATCCCGATTAAATTTCTGTGTTTCATCGTCAATATGAAGCTCCAAGGGTTACAGTAAACACCCAGTGGTGCGTCACAGTCTAATACTGACCTCTCAGTAACGGCACATATACAGACTGTTTGAAGCAGTACTCGCACTGGACGTAAGTCGGCATTGTGCCTACTATATTCAATCCCGATGCAATTTCTGTGTTTCATCGTCAATATGAAGCTCCAAGGGTTACAGTAAACACCCAGTGGTGCGTCGCAATCTAATACTGGCCTCTCAGTAACGCCACGTATACAGACTGTTTTAAGCATTGCTCCCCCTGGACGTAAGTCATCATTGTGCCTCCTATATTCAATCCCGATGCAATTTCTGTGTTTCATCGTCAATATGAAGCTCCGAGGGTTACAGAAAACACCCAGTGGTGCGTCGCAATCTAATACTGGCCTCTCAGTAACGGCACGCATACAGACTGTTTGAAGCATTGCTCCCCCTGGACGTAAGTCGGCATTGTGCCAACTGTATTCAATCCCGATGCAATTTCTGTGTTTTATCGTCAATATGAAACTCCAAGGTTTACAGTAAACACCCAGTGGTGCGTCGCAATCAATACTGGCCTCTCAGTAACGGCACGTATTCAGACTGTTTGAAGCATTGCTCCCCTGGACGTAAGTCGGCATTATGCCTACTGTTTTCAATCCCGATGCAATTTCTGTGTTTCATCGTCAATATGAAGCTCCATGGGTTACAGTAAACACCCAGTGGTGCGTCGCAATGTAATACCGGCCTCTCAGTAACGGCACGTATACAGACCGTTTTAAGCATTGCTCCCTCTGGACGTAAGTCGGCATTGTGGCTACTATATTCAATCCCGATTAAATTTCTGTGTTTCATCGTCAATATGAAGCTCCAAGGGTTACAGTAAACACCCAGAGGTGCGTCGCAATCTAATACTGGCCTCTCAGTAACGGCACGTATACAGACTGTTTGAAGCATTGCTCCCCCTGGAAGTAAGTCGGCATTGTGCCCACTATATTCAATCAAGATGCAATTTGTGTGTTTCATCGTCAATATGAAGCTCCAAGGGTTACAGTAAACACCCAGTGGTGCGTCGCAATCTAATACTGGTCTCTCAGTAACGGCACGTATACAGACTGTTTGAAGCATTGCTCGCCCTGGACGTAAGTCGGCGTTGTGCAAACTATATTCAATCCCGATGCAATTTCTGTGTTTCATCGTCAATATGAAGCTCCAAGGGTTACAGTAAACACCCAGTGGTGCGTCGCAGTCTAATACTGACCTCTCAGTAACGGCACATATACAGACTGTTTGAAGCATTACTCCCACTGGACGTAAGTCGGCATTGTGCCAACTATATTCAATCCCGATGCAATTTCTGTGTTTCATCGTCAATATGAAGCTCCAAGGGATACAGTAAACACCCAGTGGTTCGTCGCAATCTAACACTGGCCTCTCAGTAACGGCACGTAGACAGACTGTTTGAAGCATTGCTCCCCCTGGACGTAAGTCGCCATGTGACTGCTATATTCAATCCCGATGCAATTTCTGTGTTTCATCGTCAATATGAAGCTCCAAGGGATACAGTAAACACCCAGTGGTTCGTCGCAATCTAACACTGGCCTCTCGGTAACGGCACGCATACAGACTGTTTGAAGCATTGCTCCCCCTGGATGTAAGTCGGCATTGTGCTAACTGTATTCAATCCCGATGCAATTTCTGTGTTTTATCGTCAATATGAAACTCCAAGGGTTACAGTAAACACCCAGTGGTGCGTCGCAATCTAATACTGGCCTCTCAGGAACGGCACGTATACAGACTGTTTGAAGCATTGCTCCCCTTGGACGTAAGCCGCCATGTGACTGCTATATTCAATCCCGATGCAATTTCTGTGTTTCATCGTCAATATGAAGCTCCAAGGGATACAGTAAACACCCAGTGGTTCGTCGCAATCTAACACTGGCCTCTCAGTAACGGCACGTATACAGAATGTTTAAAGCATTGCTCCCCCTGGACGTAAGTCGGCATTGTGCAATCCCGATGCAATTTCTGTCTTTCTTCGTTAATATGAATCTCAAAGGGTTACAGTAAACACCTAGTGGTGCGACGCAATCTAATACTGGCCTCTCAGTAATGGCACGTATACAGACTGTTTCAAGCATTGCTCCCCTGGACGTAAGTCGGCGTTGTGCCAACTATATTCAATTCCGATGAAATTTCTGTGTTTCATCGTCAATATGAAGCTCCAAGGGTTACAGTAAACACCCAGTGGTGCGTTGCAATCTAATACTGGCCTCTCAGTAACGGCATGTATTCAGACTATTTGAAGAATTGCTCCCCCTGGACGTAAGTCGGCATTGTGCCTACTATTTTCAATCCCGATGCAACTTCTGTGTTTCATCGTCAATATGAAGCTCCATGGGTTACAGTAAACACCCAGTGGTGCGTCGCAATGTAATACCGGCCTCTCAGTAACGGCACGTATACAGACTGTTTTAAGCATTGCTCCCTCTGGACGTAAGCCGGCATTGTGCCACTATATTCAATCCCGATTAAATTTCTGTGTTTCATCGTCAATATGAAGTTCCAAGGGTTACAGTAAACACCCAGTGGTGCGTCACAGTCTAATACTGGCCTCTCAGTAACGGCACATATTCAGACTGTTTGAAGCATTGCTCCCCCTGGACGTAAGTCGCCATGTGACTGCTATATTCAATCCCGATGCAATTTCTGTGTTTCATCGTCAATATGAAGCTCCAAGGGTTACAGTAAACTCCCAGTGGTGCGTCGCAATGTAACACTAGCCTCTTTGTAACGGCACGTATAGACACTGTTTGAAGCATTCCTCGCCCTGGACGTAAGTCGGCATTGTGCCTACTATATTCAATCAAGATGCAATTTCTGTGTTTCATCGTCAATATGAAGCTCCAAGGGTTACAGTAAACACCCAGTGGTGCGTCGCAATCTAATACTGGCCTCTCAGTAACGGCACGTATACAGACTGTTTGAAGCATTGCTCGCCCTGGACGTAAGCCGGCGTTGTGCAAACTATATTCAATCCCGATGCAATTTCTGTGTTTCATCGTCAATATGAAGCTCCAAGGGTTACAGTAAACACCCAGTGGTGCGTCGCAATCTAATACTGACCTCTCAGTAACGGCACATATACAGACTGTTTGAAGCATTACTCCCACTGGACGTAAGTCGGCATTGTGCCAACTATATTCAATCCCGATGCAATTTCTGTGTTTCATCGTCAATATGAAGCTCCAAGGGATACAGTAAACACCCAGTGGTTCGTCGCAATCTAGCACTGGCCTCTCAGTAACGGCACGTATACAGACTGTTTGAAGCATTGCTCCCCCTGGACGTAAGTCGCCATGTGACTGCTATATTTAATCCCGATGCAATTTCTGTGTTTCATCGTCAATATGAAGCTCCAAGGGATACAGTAAACACCCAGTGGTTCGTCGCAATCTAACACTGGCCTCTCAGTAACGGCACGTATACAGAATGTTTGAAGAATTGCTCCCCCTGGACGTAAGTCGGCATTGTGCCTACTATTTTCAATCCCGATGCAATTTCTGTGTTTCATCGTCAATATGAAGCTCCATGGGTTACACTAAACACCCAGTGGTGCGTCGCAATGTAATACCGGCCTCTCAGTAACGGCACGTATACAGACTGTTTTAAGCATTGCTCCCTCTGGACGTAAGTCGGCATTGTGCCTACTATATTCAATCCCGATTAAATTTCTGTGTTTCATCGTCAATATGAAGCTCCAAGGGTTACAGTAAACACCCAGTGGTGCGTCGCAATCTAATACTGGCCTCTCAGTAACGGCACGTATACAGACTGTTTGAAGCATTGCTCCCCCTGGAAGTAAGTCGGCATTGTGCCCACTATATTCAATCAAGATGCAATTTCTGTGTTTCATCGTCAATATGAAGCTCCAAGGGTTACAGTGAACACCCAGTGGTGCGTCGCAATCTAATACTGGCCTCTCAGTAACGGCACGTATACAGACTGTTTGAAGCATTGCTCCCCCTGGATGTAAGTCGGCATTGTGCTAACTGTATTCAATCCCGATGCAATTTCTGTGTTTTATCGTCAATATGAAACTCCAAGGGTTACAGTAAACACCCAGTGGTGCGTCGCAATCTAATACTGGCCTCTCAGTAACGGCACGTATACAGACTGTTTGAAGCATTGCTCCCCCTGGACGTAAGCCGCCATGTGACTGCTATATTCAATCCCGGTGCAATTTCTGTGTTTCATCGTCAATATGATGCTCCAAGGGATACAGTAAACACGCAGTGGTTCGTCGCAATCTAACACTGGCCTCTCAGTAACGGCACGTATACAGAATGTTTGAAGCATTGTTCCCCCAGGACGTAAGTCGGCATTGTGCGAACTATATTCAATCCCGATGCAATTTCTGTGTTTCATCGTTAATATGAAGCTCAAAGGGTTACAGTAAACACCTAGTGGTGCGACGCAATCTAATACTGGCCTCTCAGTAACGGCACGTATACAGACTGTTTCAAGCATTGCTCCCCCTGGACGTAAGTCGGCGTTGTGCCAACTATATTCAATTCCGATGCAATTTCTGTGTTTCATCGTCAATATGAAGCTCCAAGGGTTACAGTAAACACCCAGTGGTGCGTCGCAATCTAATACTGGCCTCTCAGTAACGGCATGTATACAGACTGTTTGAAGAATTGCTCCCCCTGGACGTAAGTCGGCATTGTGCCTACTATTTTCAATCCCGATGCAACTTCTGTGTTTCATCGTCAATATGAAGCTCCATGGGTTACAGTAAACACCCAGTGGTGCGTCGCAATGTAATACCGGCCTCTCAGTAACGGCACGTATACAGACTGTTTTAAGCATTGCTCCCTCTGGACGTAAGCCGGCATTGTGCCTACTATATTCAATCCCGATTAAATTTCTGTGTTTCATCGTCAATATGAAGCTCCAAGGGTTACAGTAAACACCCAGTGGTGCGTCACAGTCTAATACTGACCTCTCAGTAACGGCACATATACAGACTGTTTGAAGCAGTACTCCCACTGGACGTAAGTCGGCATTGTGCCAACTATATTCAATCCCGATGCAATTTCTGTGTTTCATCGTCAATATGAAGCTCCAAGGGTTACAGTAAACACCCAGTGGTGCGTCGCAATCTAATACTGGCCTCTCAGTAACGGCACGCATACAGACTGTTTGAAGCATTGCTCCCCCTGGATGTAAGTCGGCATTGTGCCAACTGTATTCAATCCCGATGCAATTTCTGTGTTTTATCGTCAAAATGAAACTCCAAGGTTTACAGTAAACACCCAGTGGTGCGTCGCAATCAATACTGGCCTCTCAGTAACGGCACGTATTCAGACTGTTTGAAGCATTGCTCCCCTGGACGTAAGTCGCCATGTGACTGCTATATTCAATCCCGATGCAATTTCTATGTTTGATCGTCAATATGAAGCTCCAAGGGTTACAGTAAACACCCAGTGATGCGCCGCAATCTAATACTGGCCTCTCAGTAACGGCACGTATACAGAATGTTTGAAGAATTGCTCCCCCTGGACGTAAGTCGGCATTATGCCTACTGTTTTCAATCCCGATGCAATTTCTGTGTTTCATCGTCAATATGAAGCTCCATGGGTTACAGTAAACACCCAGTGGTGCGTCGCAATGTAATACCGGCCTCTCAGTAACGGCACGTATACAGACTGTTTTAAGCATTGCTCCCTCTGGACGTACGTCGGCATTGTGCCTACTATATTCAATCCCGATTAAATTTCTGTGTTTCATCGTCAATATGAAGCTCCAAGGGTTACAGTAAACACCCAGAGGTGCGTCGCAATCTAATACTGGCCTCTCAGTAACGGCACGTATACAGACTGTTTGAAGCATTGCTCCCCCTGGAAGTAAGTCGGCATTGTGCCCACTATATTCAATCAAGATGCAATTTGTGTGTTTCATCGTCAATATGAAGCTCCAAGGGTTACAGTAAACACCCAGTGGTGCGTCGCAATCTAATACTGGCCTCTCGGTAACGGCACGTATACAGACTGTTTGAAGCATTGCTCGCCCTGGACGTAAGTCGGCGTTGTGCAAACTATATTCAATCCCGATGCAATTTCTGTGTTTCATCGTCAATATGAAGCTCCAAGGGTTACAGTAAACACCCAGTGGTGCGTCGCAGTCTAATACTGACCTCTCAGTAACGGCACATATACAGACTGTTTGAAGCATTACTCCCACTGGACGTAAGTCGGCATTGTGCCAAATATATTCAATCCCGATGCAATTTCTGTGTTTCATCGTCAATATGAAGCTCCAAGGGATACAGTAAACACCCAGTGGTTCGTCGCAATCTAACACTGGCCTCTCAGTAATGGCACGTATACAGACTGTTTGAAGCATTGCTCCCCCTGGACGTAAGTCGCCATGTGACTGCTATATTCAATCCCGATGCAATTTCTGTGTTTCATCGTCAATATGAAGCTCCAAGGGATACAGTAAACACCCAGTGGTTCGTCGCAATCTAACACTGGCCTCTCAGTAACGGCACGTATACAGAATGTTTAAAGAATTGCTCCCCCTGGACGTAAGTCGGCATTGTGCCTACTATTTTCAATCCCGATGCAATTTCTGTGTTTCATCGTCAATATGAAGCTCCATGGGTTACAGTAAACACCAAGTGGTGCGTCGCAATGTAATACCGGCCTCTCAGTAACGGCACGTATACAGACTGTTTTAAGCACTGCTCCCTCTGGACGTAAGTCGGCATTGTGCCTACTATATTCAATCCCGATTAAATTTCTGTGTTTCATCGTCAATATGAAGCTCCAAGGGTTACAGTAAACACCCAGTGGTGCGTCGCAATCTAATACTGGCCTCTCAGTAACGGAACGTATACAGACTGTTTGAAGCATTGATCCCCCTGGAAGTAAGTCGGCATTGTGCCCACTATATTCAATCAAGATGCAATTTCTGTGTTTCATCGTCAATATGAAGCTCCAAGGGTTACAGTAAACACCCAGTGGTGCGTCGCAATCTAATACTGGCCTCTCAGTAACGGCACGTATACAGACTGTTTGAAGCATTGCTCGCCCTGGACGTAAGTCGGCGTTGTGCAAACTATTTTCAATCCCGATGCAATTTCTGTGTTTCATCGTCAATATGAAGCTCCAAGGGTTACAGTAAACACCCAGTGGTGCGTCGCAATCTAATACTGGCCCCTCAGTAACGGCACGTATACAGACTGTTTGAAGCATTGCTCCCTCTGGACGTAAGTCGGCATTGTGCCTACTATATTCAATCCAGATGCAATTTCTGTGTTTCATCGTCAATATGAAGCTCCAAGGGTTACAGTAAACACCCAGTGGTGCGTCGCAATCTGATACTGTCCTCTCAGTAACGGCACGCACACAGATTGTATGAAGCATTGCTCCCCCTGGACGTAATTTGGCATTGTGCCAACTATATTCAATCCCGATGCAATTTCTGTGTTTCATCGTCAATATGAAGCTCCAAGGGTTACAGTAAACACCCAGTGGTGCGTCGCAATCTAATACTGGCCTCTCAGTACGGCACGCATACAGACTGTTTGAAGCATTGCTCCCCCTGGATATAAGTCGGCATTGTGCTAACTGTATTCAATCCCGATGCAATTTCTGTGTTTTATCGTCAATATGAAACTCCAAGGGTTACAGTAAACACCCAGTGGTGCGTCGCAATCTAATACTGGCCTCTCAGTAACGGCACGTATACAGACTGTTTGAAGCATTGCTCCCCCTGGACGTAAGCCGCCATGTGACTGCTATATTCAATCCCGATGCAATTTCTGTGTTTCATCGTCAATATGAAGCTCCAAGGGATACAGTAAACACCCAGTGGTTCGTCGCAATCTAACACTGGCCTCTCAGTAACGGCACGTATACAGAATGTTTGAAGCATTGCTCCCCCTGGACGTAAGTCGGCATTGTGCCAACTATATTCAATCCCGATGCAATTTCTGTCTTTCATCGTTAATATGAAGCTCAAAGGGTTACAGTAAACACCTAGTGGTGCGACGCAATCTAATACTGGCCTCTCAGTAACGGCACGTATACAGACTGTTTCAAGCATTGCTCCCCCTGGACGTAAGTCGGCGTTGTGATAACTATATTCAATTCCGATGCAATTTCTGTGTTTCATCGTCAATATGAAGCTCCAAGGGTTACAGTAAACACCCAGTGGTGCGTCGCAATCTAATACTGGCCTCTCAGTAACGGCATGTATACAGACTGTTTGAAGAATTGCTCCCCCTGGACGTAAATCGGCATTGTGCCTACTATTTTCAATCCCGATGCAACCTCTGTGTTTCATCGTCAATATGAAGCTCCATGGGTTACAGTAAACACCCAGTGGTGCGTCGCAATGTAATACCGGCCTCTCAGTGACGGCACGTATACAGACTGTTTTAAGCATTGCTCCCTCTGGACGTAAGCCGGCATTGTGCCTACTATATTCAATCCCGATTAAATTTCTGTGTTTCATCGTCAATATGAGGCTCCAAGGGTTACAGTAAACACCCAGTGGTGCGTCACAGTCTAATACTGACCTCTCAGTAACGGCACATATACGGACTGTTTGAAGCAGTACTCCCACTGGACGTAAGTCGGCATTGTGCCAACTATATTCAATCCCGATGCAATTTCTGTGTTTCATCGTCAATATGAAGTTCCAAGGGTTAGAGTAAACACCCAGTGGCGCGTCGCAATCTAATACTGGCCTCTTAGTAACGGCACGTATACAGACTGTTTGAAGCATTGCTCCACCTGGACGTAAGTTGGCATTGTAACTACTATATTCAATCCCGATGCAATTTCTGTGTTTCGTGGTCAATATGAAGTTCCAAGGGTTACAGTAAACACCCAGTGGTGCGGCGCAATCTAATACTGGCCCCTCAGTAACGGCACGTATACAGACTGTTTGAAGCATTGCACCCTCTGGACGTAAGTCGGCATTGTGCCTACTATATTCAATCCCGATGCAATTTCTGTGTTTCATCGTCAATATGAAGCTCCAAAGGTTACAGTAAACACCCACTGATTCGTCGCAATCTAACACTGGCCTCTCAGTAACGGCACGTATACAGACTGTTTGAAGCATTGCTCCCCCTGGACGTAAGTCGGCATTGTGCCAACAATATTAAATCCCGATGCAATTTCTGTGTTTCATCGTCAATATGAAGCTCCAAGGGTTACAGTAAACACCCAGTGATGCGTCGCAATCTAATACTGGCCTCTCAGTAACGGCACGTATACAGACTGTTTCAAGCATTGCTCCCCCTGGACGTGAGTCGGCATTGTGCCTACTATATTCAGTCCCGATGCAATTTCTGTGTTTCGTGGTCAATATGAAGTTCCAAGGGTTACAGTAAACACCCAGTGGTGCGGCGCAATCTAATACTGGCCCCTCAGTAACGGCACGTATACAGACTGTTTGAAGCATTGCTCCCTCTGGACGTAAGTCGGCATTGTGCCTACTATATTCAGTCCCGATGCAATTTCTGTGTTTCGTGGTCAATATTAAGTTCCAAGGGTTACAGTAAACCTCCAGTGGTGCGGCGCAATCTAATACTGGCCCCTCAGTAACGGCACGTATACAGACTGTTTGAAGCATTGCTCCCTCTGGACGTAAGTCGGCATTGTGCCTACTATATTCAATCCCGATGCAATTTCTGTGTTTCATCGTCAATATGAAGCTCCAAAGGTTACAGTAAACACCCACTGATTCGTCGCAATCTAACACTGGCCTCTCAGTAACGGCACGTATACAGACTGTTTGAAGCATTGCTCCCCCTGGACGTAAGTCGGCATTGTGCCAACAATATTAAATCCCGATGCAATTTCTGTGTTTCATCGTCAATATGAAGCTCCAAGGGTTACAGTAAACACCCAGTGATGCGTCGCAATCTAATACTGGCCTCTCAGTAACGGCACGTATACAGACTGTTTGAAGCATTGCTCCCCCTGGACGTGAGTCGGCATTGTGCCTACTATATTCAGTCCCGATGCAATTTCTGTGTTTCGTGGTCAATATGAAGTTCCAAGGGTTACAGTAAACACCCAGTGGTGCGGCGCAATCTAATACTGGCCCCTCAGTAACGGCACGTATACAGACTGTTTGAAGCATTGCTCCCTCTGGACGTAAGTCGGCATTGTGCCTACTATATTCAGTCCCGATGCAATTTCTGTGTTTCGTGGTCAATATTAAGTTCCAAGGGTTACAGTAAACCTCCAGTGGTGCGGCGCAATCTAATACTGGCCCCTCAGTAACGGCACGTATACAGACTGTTTGAAGCATTGCTCCCTCTGGACGTAAGTCGGCATTGTGCCTACTATATTTAATCCCGATGTAATTTCTGTGTTTCATCGTCAATATGAAGCTCCAAGGGTTACAGTAAACACCCACTGATTCGTCGCAATCTAACACTGGCCTCTCAGTAACGGCACGTATACAGACTGTTTGAAGCATTGCTCCCCCTGGACGTAGGTCGGCATTGTGCCAACAATATTACATCCCGATGCAATCTCTGTGTTTCATCGTCATTATGAAGCTCCAAGGGTTACAGTAAACACCCAGTGGTGCGTCGCAATCTAATACTGGCCTCTCAGTAACGGCACGTATACAGACTGTTTGAAGCATTCCTCCCCCTGGACGTAAGTCGGCATTGTGCCAACTATATTCAAACCCCGAGCAATTTCTGTGTTTCATCGTCAATATGAAGCTCCAAGTGTTACAGTAAACACCCAGTGGTGCGTCGCAATCTAATACTGGACTCTCAGTAGCGGCACGTATACTGACTGTTTGAAGAATAGCTCCCCCTGGACGTAAGTCGGCATTATACCTACTATATTCAATCCCGATGCAATTTCTGTGTTTCATCGTCAATATGAAGCTCCAAGGGTTACAGTGAACACCCAGTGGTGCGTCGCAATTTAATACTAACCTCTCAGTAACGGAGCATATACAGACTGTTTGAAGCATTACTCCCACTGGACGTAAGTCGGCATTGTGCCTACTATATTCAATCCCGATGCAATTTCTGTGTTTCATCGTCAATATGAAGCTCCAAGGGTTACAGTAAACACCCAGTGGTGCGTCGCAATCTAATACTGGCCTCTTAGTAACGGCACGTATACACTCTGTATGAAGCATTGCTCCCCCTGGACGTAAGTTGGAATTGTGCCTACTATATTCAATCCCGATGCAATTTCTGTGTTTCATCGTCAATATGAAGCTCCAAGGGTTACAGTAAACACCCAGTGGTGCGTCGCAATCTAATACTGGCCTCTCAGTACGGCACGCATACAGACTGTTTGAAGCATTGCTCCCCCTGGATATAAGTCGGCATTGTGCTAACTGTATTCAATCCCGATGCAATTTCTGTGTTTTATCGTCAATATGAAACTCCAAGGGTTACAGTAAACACCCAGTGGTGCGTCGCAATCTAATACTGGCCTCTCAGTAACGGCACGTATACAGAATGTTTAAAGAATTGCTCCCCCTGGACGTAAGTCGGCATTGTGCCTACTATTTTCAATCCCGATGCAATTTCTGTGTTTCATCGTCAATATGAAGCTCCATGGGTTACAGTAAACACCAAGTGGTGCGTCGCAATGTAATACCGGCCTCTCAGTAACGGCACGTATACAGACTGTTTTAAGCACTGCTCCCTCTGGACGTAAGTCGGCATTGTGCCTACTATATTCAATCCCGATTAAATTTCTGTGTTTCATCGTCAATATGAAGCTCCAAGGGTTACAGTAAACACCCAGTGGTGCGTCGCAATCTAATACTGGCCTCTCAGTAACGGAACGTATACAGACTGTTTGAAGCATTGATCCCCCTGGAAGTAAGTCGGCATTGTGCCCACTATATTCAATCAAGATGCAATTTCTGTGTTTCATCGTCAATATGAAGCTCCAAGGGTTACAGTAAACACCCAGTGGTGCGTCGCAATCTAATACTGGCCTCTCAGTAACGGCACGTATACAGACTGTTTGAAGCATTGCTCGCCCTGGACGTAAGTCGGCGTTGTGCAAACTATTTTCAATCCCGATGCAATTTCTGTGTTTCATCGTCAATATGAAGCTCCAAGGGTTACAGTAAACACTGAGTGGTGCGTCGCAATCTAATACTGGCCCCTCAGTAACGGCACGTATACAGACTGTTTGAAGCATTGCTCCCTCTGGACGTAAGTCGGCATTGTGCCTACTATATTCAATCCAGATGCAATTTCTGTGTTTCATCGTCAATATGAAGCTCCAAGGGTTACAGTAAACACCCAGTGGTGCGTCGCAATCTGATACTGTCCTCACAGTAACGGCACGCACACAGATTGTATGAAGCATTGCTCCCCCTGGACGTAATTTGGCATTGTGCCAACTATATTCAATCCCGATGCAATTTCTGTGTTTCATCGTCAATATGAAGCTCCAAGGGTTACAGTAAACACCCAGTGGTGCGTCGCAATCTAATACTGGCCTCTCAGTACGGCACGCATACAGACTGTTTGAAGCATTGCTCCCCCTGGATATAAGTCGGCATTGTGCTAACTGTATTCAATCCCGATGCAATTTCTGTGTTTTATCGTCAATATGAAACTCCAAGGGTTACAGTAAACACCCAGTGGTGCGTCGCAATCTAATACTGGCCTCTCAGTAACGGCACGTATACAGACTGTTTGAAGCATTGCTCCCCCTGGACGTAAGCCGCCATGTGACTGCTATATTCAATCCCGATGCAATTTCTGTGTTTCATCGTCAATATAAAGCTCCAAGGGATACAGTAAACACCCAGTGGTTCGTCGCAATCTAACACTGGCCTCTCAGTAACGGCACGTATACTGAATGTTTGAAGCATTGCTCCCCCTGGACGTAAGTCGGCATTGTGCCAAGTATATTCAATCCCGATGCAATTTCTGTCTTTCATCGTTAATATGAAGCTCAAAGGGTTACAGTAAACACCTAGTGGTGCGACGCAATCTAATACTGGCCTCTCAGTAACGGCACGTATACAGACTGTTTCAAGCATTGCTCCCCCTGGACGTAAGTCGGCGTTGTGATAACTATATTCAATTCCGATGCTATTTCTGTGTTTCATCGTCAATATGAAGCTCCAAGGGTTACAGTAAACACCCAGTGGTGCGTCGCAATCTAATACTGGCCTCTCAGTAACGGCATGTATACAGACTGTTTGAAGAATTGCTCCCCCTGGACGTAAATCGGCATTGTGCCTACAATTTTCAATCCCGATGCAACCTCTGTGTTTCATCGTCAATATGAAGCTCCATGGGTTACAGTAAACACCCAGTGGTGCGTCGCAATGTAATACCGGCCTCTCAGTGACGGCACGTATACAGACTGTTTTAAGCATTGCTCCCTCTGGACGTAAGCCGGCATTGTGCCTACTATATTCAATCCCGATTAAATTTCTGTGTTTCATCGTCAATATGAAGCTCCAAGGGTTACAGTAAACACCCAGTGGTGCGTCACAGTCTAATACTGACCTCTCAGTAACGGCACATATACGGACTGTTTGAAGCAGTACTCCCACTGGACGTAAGTCGGCATTGTGCCAACTATATTCAATCCCGATGCAATTTCTGTGTTTCATCGTCAATATGAAGTTCCAAGGGTTAGAGTAAACACCCAGTGGCGCGTCGCAATCTAATACTGGCCTCTTAGTAACGGCACGTATACAGACTGTTTGAAGCATTGCTCCACCTGGACGTAAGTTGGCATTGTAACTACTATATTCAATCCCGATGCAATTTCTGTGTTTCGTGGTCAATATGAAGTTCCAAGGGTTACAGTAAACACCCAGTGGTGCGGCGCAATCAAATACTGGCCCCTCAGTAACGGCACGTATACAGACTGTTTGAAGCATTGCACCCTCTGGACGTAAGTCGGCATTGTGCCTACTATATTCAATCCCGATGCAATTTCTGTGTTTCATCGTCAATATGAAGCTCCAAAGGTTACAGTAAACACCCACTGATTCGTCGCAATCTAACACTGGCCTCTCAGTAACGGCACGTATACAGACTGTTTGAAGCATTGCTCCCCCTGGACGTAAGTCGGCATTGTGCCAACAATATTAAATCCCGATGCAATTTCTGTGTTTCATCGTCAATATGAAGCTCCAAGGGTTACAGTAAACACCCAGTGATGCGTCGCAATCTAATACTGGCCTCTCAGTAACGGCACGTATACAGACTGTTTCAAGCATTGCTCCCCCTGGACGTGAGTCGGCATTGTGCCTACTATATTCAGTCCCGATGCAATTTCTGTGTTTCGTGGTCAATATGAAGTTCCAAGGGTTACAGTAAACACCCAGTGGTGCGGCGCAATCTAATACTGGCCCCTCAGTAACGGCACGTATACAGACTGTTTGAAGCATTGCTCCCTCTGGACGTAAGTCGGCATTGTGCCTACTATATTCAGTCCCGATGCAATTTCTGTGTTTCGTGGTCAATATTAAGTTCCAAGGGTTACAGTAAACCTCCAGTGGTGCGGCGCAATCTAATACTGGCCCCTCAGTAACGGCACGTATACAGACTGTTTGAAGCATTGCTCCCTCTGGACGTAAGTCGGCATTGTGCCTACTATATTCAATCCCGATGCAATTTCTGTGTTTCATCGTCAATATGAAGCTCCAAAGGTTACAGTAAACACCCACTGATTCGTCGCAATCTAACACTGGCCTCTCAGTAACGGCACGTATACAGACTGTTTGAAGCATTGCTCCCCCTGGACGTAAGTCGGCATTGTGCCAACAATATTAAATCCCGATGCAATATCTGTGTTTCATCGTCAATATGAAGCTCCAAGGGTTACAGTAAACACCCAGTGATGCGTCGCAATCTAATACTGGCCTCTCAGTAACGGCACGTATACAGACTGTTTTAAGCATTGCTCCCCCTGGACGTGAGTCGGCATTGTGCCTACTATATTCAGTCCCGATGCAATTTCTGTGTTTCGTGGTCAATATGAAGTTCCAAGGGTTACAGTAAACACCCAGTGGTGCGGCGCAATCTAATACTGGCCCCTCAGTAACGGCACGTATACAGACTGTTTGAAGCATTGCTCCCTCTGGACGTAAGTCGGCATTGTGCCTACTATATTCAGTCCCGATGCAATTTCTGTGTTTCGTGGTCAATATTAAGTTCCAAGGGTTACAGTAAACCTCCAGTGGTGCGGCGCAATCTAATACTGGCCCCTCAGTAACGGCACGTATACAGACTGTTTGAAGCATTGCTCCCTCTGGACGTAAGTCGGCATTGTGCCTACTATATTTAATCCCGATGTAATTTCTGTGTTTCATCGTCAATATGAAGCTCCAAGGGTTACAGTAAACACCCACTGATTCGTCGCAATCTAACACTGGCCTCTCAGTAACGGCACGTATACAGACTGTTTGAAGCATTGCTCCCCCTGGACGTAAGTCGGCATTGTGCAAACAATATTAAATCCCGATGCAATCTCTGTGTTTCATCGTCAATATGAAGCTCCAAGGGTTACAGTAAACACCCAGTGGTGCGTCGCAATCTAATACTGGCCTCTCAGTAACGGCACGTATACAGACTGTTTGAAGCATTCCTCCCCCTGGACGTAAGTCGGCATTGTGCCAACTATATTCAAACCCCGAGCAATTTCTGTGTTTCATCGTCAATATGAAGCTCCAAGTGTTACAGTAAACACCCAGTGGTGCGTCGCAATCTAATACTGGACTCTCAGTAACGGCACGTATACTGACTGTTTGAAGAATAGCTCCCCCTGGACGTAAGTCGGCATTCTACCTACTATATTCAATCCCGATGCAATTTCTGTGTTTCATCGTCAATATGAAGCTCCAAGGGTTACAGTGAACACCCAGTGGTGCGTCGCAATTTAATACTAACCTCTCAGTAACGGAGCATATACAGACTGTTTGAAGCATTACTCCCACTGGACGTAAGTCGGCATTGTGCCTACTATATTCAATCCCGATGCAATTTCTGTGTATCATCGTCAATATGAAGCTCCAAGGGTTACAGTAAACACCCAGTGGTGCGTCGCAATCTAATACTGGCCTCTTAGTAACGGCACGTATACACTCTGTATGAAGCATTGCTCCCCCTGGACGTAAGTTGGAATTGTGCCTACTATATTCAATCCCGATGCAATTTCTGTGTTTCATCGTCAATATGAAGCTCCAAGGGTTACAGTAAACACCCAGTGGTGCGTCGCAATCTAATACTGGCCTCTCAGTAACGGCACGTATACAGACTGTTTGAAGCATTGCTCCCCCTGGACGTAAGTCGGCATTGTGCCAACTATATTCAATCCCGATGCAATTTCTGTGTTTCATCGTCAATATGAAGCTCCAAGGGTTACAGTAAACACCCAGTGGTGCGTCGCAATCTAATACTGGCCTCTCAGTAACGGCACGTATACAGACTGTTTGAAGCATTGCTCCCCCTGGACGTAGGTCTGCATTGTGCCTACTATATTCAATCCAGATGCAATTTCTGTGTTTCATCGACAATATGATGCTCCAAGGGTTACAGTAAACACCCACTGGTTCGTCGCAATCTAACACTGGCCTCTCAGTAACGGCACGTATACAGACTGTTTGAAGCATTGCTCCCCCTGGACGTAAGTCGGTATTGTGCCTACTATATTCAATCCCGATGCAATTTCTGTGTTTCATCGTCAATATGAAGCTCCAAGGGTTACAGTAAACACCCTGTGGTGCGTCGCAATCTAATACTGGCCTCTCAGTAACGGCACGTATACAGACAGATATAAGCATTGCTCCCCCTAGACGTAAGTCGGCATTGTGCCTACTATATTCAATCCCGATTAAATTTGTGTGTTTTATCGTCAATATGAAGCTCCAAGGGTTACAGTAATCACCCAGTGGTGCGTCGCAATCTAATACTGACCTCTCAGTAACGGTACATATACAGACTGCTTGAAGCATTACTCCCACTGGACGTAAGTCGGCATTGTGATTACTATATTCAATCCCGATGCAATTTCTGTGTTTCATCGTCAATATGAAGTTCCAAGGGTTACAGTAAACACCCAGTGGTGTGTCGCAATCCGATACTGGCCTCTTAGTAACGGCACGTATACAGACTGTTTGAAGCATTGCTCCCCCTGGACGTAAGTTGGCATTGTGCCTACTATAATCAATCCCGATGCAATTTCTGTGTTTCATGGTCAATATGAAGCTCCAAGGGTTACACTAAACACCCAGTGGTGCGTCGCAATTTAATACTTGCCTCTCAGTAACGGCACGCATACAGACTGTTTGAAGCTATGTTCCCTCTAAACGCAAGTCGTCATTTTGCCTACTATTTTCAATCCCGATGCAATTTCTGTGTTTCATCGTCAATATGAAGTTCCAAGGGTTACAGTAAACACCCAGTGGTGCGTCGCAATCTAATACTGGCCTCTCAGTAACGGCACGTATACAGACTGTTGAAGCATTGCTCCCCCTGGACGTATGTTGGCATTGTGCCAACTATATTCAATCCCAATGCACTTTCTGTGTTTCATCGTCAATATGAAGTTCCAAAGGTTACAGTAAACACCCAGTGGTGCGTCGCAATCTAATACTGGCCTCTCAGTAACGGCACGTATACAGACTGTTTGAAGCATTGCTCCCCCTGGACGTAAGTCGGCATTGTGCCAACTATCTTCAATCCCGATGAAATTTCTGTGTTTCATCGTCAATATGAAGCTCCAAGGGTTACAGTAAACACCCATTGGGTCGTCGCAATCTAATACTGGCCTCCCAGTAACGGCACGTATACAGACTGTTTGAAGCATTGCTCCCCCTTGACGTAAGTCGGCATTGTGCCTACTATATTCAATCCCGATGTAATTTCTGTGTTTCATCGTCAATATGAAGCTCCAAAGGTTACAGTAAACAACCAGTGGTGCGTCGCAATCTAATACTGCCATCTCAGTAGCGGCACATATACAGAATGTTTGAAGCATTACTCCCACTGGACGTAAGTGGGCATTGTGCCAACTATATTTAATCCCGAAGCAATTTCTGTGTTTCATCGTCAATATGAAGCTCCAAGGGTTACAGTAAACACCCAGTGGTGCGTGAAATCTAATACTGGCCTCTCAGTAACGGCACGTATACAGACTGTTTGAAGCATTGCTCCCCCTGGACGTAAGTCGGCATTGTGCCAACTATATTCAATCCCGATGCAATATCTGTGTTTCATCGTCAATATGAAGCTCCAAGGGTTACAGTAAACACCCAGTGGTGTGTCGCAATCTAATACTGGCCGCTCAGAAACGGCACGTATACAGACTGTTTTAAGAATTGCTCCCCTTGGAAGTAAGTCGGCATTGTGCCTACTATATTCAATCCCGATGCAATTTCTGTGTTTCATCGTCAATATGAAGCGAAAAGGTTTACTGTAAACACACAGTGGTGAGGCGCAATCTAATACTGGCCTCTCAGTAACGGCACGTAAACAGACTGTTTGAAGCATTGCTCCCACTGGACGTAAGTCGGCATTGTGCCAACTATTTTCAATCCTGATGCAATTTCTGTGTTTTATCGTCAATATGAAGCTCCAAGAGTTACAGTAACAACCCAGTGGTGCGTCGCAATCTAATACTGGCCTCTCAGTAACGGCACGTATACAGAATGTTTGAAGCATTGCTCACCCTGGACGTAAGTCGGCATTGTGACTACGATATTGAATCCCGATGCAATTTCTGTGTTTCATCGTCAATATGAAGTCCAAGGGTTACAGTAAACACCCAGTGGTGCGTCGCCATCTAATACTGTCCTCTCAGTAACGGCACGTATACAGACTGTTTGAAGCATTGCTCCCCCTGGACGTAAGTCGGCATTGTGCCTACTATATTCAATCCCGATGCAATTTCTGTGTTTCATCGTCAATATGAAGCTCCAAGGGTTACAGTAAACACCGACTGGGGCATCGCAATCTAATGCTGGCCTCTCAGTAACGGCACGTATACAGACTGTTTGAAGCACCCCTGGACGTGAGTCGGCATTGTGCCTACTGTATTCAATCCCGAAGCAATTTCTGTGTTTCATCGTCAATATGAAGCTCCAAGGGTTACAGTAAACACCCAGTGGTGCGTCGCAATCTAATACTGGCCTCTCAGTAACGGCACGTATACGGACTGTTGAAGCATTGATCCCCATGGACGTAAGTTGGCATTGTGCCAACTATATTCAATCCCAATCCAATTTCTCTGTTTCATCGTCAATATGTAGCTCCAAGGGTTACAGTAAACACCCAGTGGGTCGTCCCAATCTAATACTGGCCTCTCAGTAACGGCACGTATACAGACTGTTTGAAGCACTGCTCCCCCTGGACGTGAGTCGGCATTGTGCCTACTGTATTCAATCCCGAAGCAATTTCTGTGTTTCATCGTCAATATGAAGCTTCAAGGGTTACAGTAAACACCCAGTGGTGCGTCGCAATCTAATACTGGCCTCTCAGTAACGGCACGTATACAGACTGTTTGAAGCATTGCTCCCCCTGGACGTGAGTCGGCATTGTGCCTACTGTATTCAATCCCGAAGCAATTTCTGTGTTTCATCGTCAATATGAAGCTCCAAGGGTTACAGTAAACACCCAGTGGTGCGTCGCAATCTAATACTGGCCTCTCAGTAACGGCACGTATACAGACTGTTTGAAGCATTGCTCCCCCTGGACGTGAGTCGGCATTGTGCCTACTGTATTCAATCCCGAAGTAATTTCTGTGTTTCATCGTCAATATGTTGCTCCAAGGGTTACAGTAAACACCCAGTGGTGCGTCGCAAACTAATACTGGCCTCTCAGTAACGGCACGTATACAGATTGTTTTAAGCATTGCTCCCCCTGGACGTAAATCGGCATTGTGCCTACTATATTCAATCCCGATGCAATTTCTGTGTTTCATCGTCAATATGAAGCTCCAAGGGTTACAGTAAACACCCAGTTGTGCGTCGCGATCTAATACTGACATCTCAGTAACGGCACATATACAGACTGTTTGAAGCATTACTCCCACTGGACGTAAGTGGTCATTCTGCCAACTATATTCAATCCCGAAGCAATTTCTGTGTTTCATCGTCAATATGAAGTTCCAAGGGTTACAGTAAACACCCAGTGGTGCGTGCAATCTAAAACTGGCCTCTCAGTAACGGCACGTATACGGACTGTTTGCAGCATTGCTCCCCCTGGACGTAAGTCGGCATTGTGTCAACTATATTCAATCCCGATGCAATTTCTGTGTTTCATCGTCAATATGAAGCTCCAAGGGTTACAGTAAACACCCAGTGGTGTGTCGCAATCTAATACTGGCCGCTCAGAAACGGCACGTATACAGACTGTTTTACGCATTGCTCCCCCTTGAAGTAAGTCGGCATTGTGCCTACTATATTCAATCCCGATGCAATTTCTGTGTTTCGTCGTCAATATGCAGCGCCAAGGGTTACAGTAAACACACAGTGGTGCGTCGCAATCTAATACTGGCCTCTCAGTAACGGCACGCAAACAGACTGTTTGAAGCATTGCTCCCGCCGGATGTAAGTCGGCATTGTGCCTACTATATTCAATCCCGATGCAATTTCTGTGTTTCATCGTCAATAAGAAGCTCCAAGAGTTACAGTAAACACCCAGTGGTGCGTTGCAATCTAATACTGGCCTCTCAGTAACGGCACGTATACAGACTGTTTGAAGCATTGCTCACCCTGGACGTAAGCCGGCATTGTGCCTACTATATTCAATCCCGATGCAATTTCTGTGTTTCATCGTCAATATGAAGCTCCAGGGGTTACAGTAAACACCCAGTGGTGCGTCGCAATCTAATACTGGCCTCTCAGTAGCGGCACGTATACAGACTGTTTGAAGCATTGCTCCCCCCTGGACGTAAGTCGGCATTGTGCCTACAATATTCAATCCAGATGCAATTTCTGTATTTCATCGTCAATATGAAGCTCCAAGGGTTACAGTAAACACCCAGTGGTGCGTCGCAAACTAATACTGGCCTCTCAGTAACGGCACTATACAGACTGTTTGAAGCATTGCTCCCCCTGGACGTAAGTCGGCATTGTGCCTACTATATTCAATCCCGATTAAATTTCTGTGTTTCATCGTCAATATGAATTTCCAAGGGTTACAGTAAACTCCCTGTGGTGCATCGCAATCTAATACTGGCCTCTTAGTAACGGCACGAATACAGACTGTTTGAAGCATTGCTCGCTGTGGCCGTAAGTCGGCATTGTGCCTACTATATTCAGTCCCGATGCAATTTCTGTGTTTCATCGTCAATATGAAGCTCCAAGAGTTACAGTAAACACCCAGTGGTGCGTTGCAATCTAATACTGGCCTCTCAGTAACGGCACGTATACAGACTGTTTGAAGCATTGCTCACCCTGGACGTACGCCGGCATTGTGCCTACTATATTCAATCCCGATGCAATTTCTGTGTTTCATCGTCAATATGAAGCTCCAAGGGTTACAGTAAACACCCAGTGGTGCGTCGCAATCTAATACTGGCCTCTCAGTAACGGCACGTATACATACTGTTTTAAGCATTGCTCCCTCTGAACGTAAGTCGGCATTGTGCCTACTATATTCAGTCCCGATGCAATTTCTGTGTTTCATCGTCAATATGAAGCTCCAAGGGTTACAGTAAACACCCAGTGGTGCGTCGCAATCTAATACTGGCCTCTCAGTAACGGCACGTATACATACTGTTTTAAGCATTGCTCCCCCTGAACGTAAGTCGGCATTGTGCCTACTATATTCAGTCCCGATGCAATTTCTGTGTTTCATCGTCAATATGAAGCTCCAAGGGTTACAGTAAACACCCAGTGGTGCGTCGCAATCTAATACTGGCCTCTCAGTAAAGGCACGTATACATACTGTTTTACGCATTGCTCCCCCTGAACGTAAGTCGGCATTGTGCCTACTATATTCAGTCCCGATGCAATTTCTGTGTTTCATCGTCAATATGAAGCTCCAAGGGTTACAGTAAACACCCAGTGGTGCGTCGCAATCTAATACTGGCCTCTCAGTAACGGCACGTATACAGACTGTTTGAAGCATTGCTCCCCCTGAACGTAAGTCGGCATTGTGCCTACTATATTCAATCCCAATGCAATTTCTGTGTTTCATCGTCAATATGAAGCTCCAAGGGTTACAGTAAACACCCAGTGATGCGTCGCAATCTAATACTGGCCTCTCAGTAACGGCACGTATACAGACTGTTTGAATCATTGCTCCCCCTGGACGTAAGTCGGCATTGTGCCTACTATATTCAATCCCGATTAAATTTCTGTGTTTCATCGCCAATATGAAGCTCCTAGGGTTACAGTAAACACCCAGTGGTGCGTCGCAATCTAATACTAGCCTCTCAGGAAAGGCAGGTATACAGACTGTTTGAAGCATTGCTCCCCCTGGACGTAAGTCGGCATTGTGCCTACTATATTAAATCCCGATGCAATTTCTGTGTTTCATCGTCAATATGAAGCTCCTAGGGTTACAGTAAACACCCAGTGGTGCGTCGCAATCTAATACTGGCCTCTCATTAACGGCACGAATACAGTCTGTTTGAAGCATTGCTCCCCCTGGACGTGAGTCGGCTTTGTGCCTACTATATTCAATCCCGATGCAATTTCTGTGTTTCATCGTCAATATGAAGCTCCAAGGGTTACAGTAAACACCCAGTGGTGCGTCGCAATCTAATACTGGCCTCTCAGTAACGGCACGTCTACAGACTGTTGAAGCATTGCTCCCCCTGGACGTAAGTTGGCATTGTGCCAACTATATTCAATCCCAATGCAATTTCTGTGTTTCATCGTCAATATGAAGCGCCAAGGGTTACAGTAAACACCCAGTGGTGCGTCGCAATCTAATACTGGCCTCTCAGTAACGGCACGTATACAGACTGTTTTAAGCATTGCTCTCCCTGGACGTGTGTCGGCATTGTGCCTACTATACTGAATCCCGATGCATTTTCTGTGTTTCATCGTCAATATGAAGCTCCAAGGGTTACAGTAAACACCCAGTGGTGCGTCGCAATCTAATACTGACATCTCAGTAACGGCACATATACAGACTGTTTGAAGCATTACTCCCACTGGACGTAAGTGGTCATTGTGCCAACTATATTCAATCCCGAAGCAATTTCTGTGTTTCATCGTCAATATGAAGCTCCAAGGGTTACAGTAAACACCCAGTGGTGCGTCGCAATCTAATACTGGCCTCTCAGTAACGGCACGTATACAGACTGTTTGAAGCATTGCTCCCCCTGGACGTGAGTCGGCATTGTGCCTACTGTATTCAATCCCGAAGTAATTTCTGTGTTTCATCGTCAATATGTTGCTCCAAGGGTTACAGTAAACACCCAGTGGTGCGTCGCAAACTAATACTGGCCTCTCAGTAACGGCACGTATACAGATTGTTTTAAGCATTGCTCCCCCTGGACGTAAATCGGCATTGTGCCTACTATATTCAATCCCGATGCAATTTCTGTGTTTCATCGTCAATATGAAGCTCCAAGGGTTACAGTAAACACCCAGTTGTGCGTCGCGATCTAATACTGACATCTCAGTAACGGCACATATACAGACTGTTTGAAGCATTACTCCCACTGGACGTAAGTGGTCATTCTGCCAACTATATTCAATCCCGAAGCAATTTCTGTGTTTCATCGTCAATATGAAGTTCCAAGGGTTACAGTAAACACCCAGTGGTGCGTGCAATCTAAAACTGGCCTCTCAGTAACGGCACGTATACGGACTGTTTGCAGCATTGCTCTTCCTGGACGTAAGTCGGCATTGTGTCAACTATATTCAATCCCGATGCAATTTCTGTGTTTCATCGTCAATATGAAGCTCCAAGGGTTACAGTAAACACCCAGTGGTGTGTCGCAATCTAATACTGGCCGCTCAGAAACGGCACGTATACAGACTGTTTTACGCATTGCTCCGCCTTGAAGTAAGTCGGCATTGTGCCTACTATATTCAATCCCGATGCAATTTCTGTGTTTCGTCGTCAATATGCAGCGCCAAGGGTTACAGTAAACACACAGTGGTGCGTCGCAATCTAATACTGGCCTCTCAGTAACGGCACGCAAACAGACTGTTTGAAGCATTGCTCCCGCCGGATGTAAGTCGGCATTGTGCCTACTATATTCAATCCCGATGCAATTTCTGTGTTTCATCGTCAATAAGAAGCTCCAAGAGTTACAGTAAACACCCAGTGGTGCGTTGCAATCTAATACTGGCCTCTCAGTAACTTCACGTATACAGACTGTTTGAAGCATTGCTCACCCTGGACGTAAGCCGGCATTGTGCCTACTATATTCAATCCCGATGCAATTTCTGTGTTTCATCGTCAATATGAAGCTCCAGGGGTTACAGTAAACACCCAGTGGTGCGTCGCAATCTAATACTGGCCTCTCAGTAGCGGCACGTATACAGACTGTTTGAAGCATTGCTCCCCCCTGGACGTAAGTCTGCATTGTGCCTACAATATTCAATCCAGATGCAATATCTGTATTTCATCGTCAATATGAAGCTCCAAGGGTAACAGTAAACACCCAGTGGTGCGTCGCAAACTAATACTGGCCTCTCAGTAACGGCACGTATACAGACTGTTTGAAGCATTGCTCCCCCTGGACGTAAGTCGGCATTGTGCCTACTATATTCAATCCCGATTAAATTTCTGTGTTTCATCGTCAATATGAATTTCCAAGGGTTACAGTAAACTCCCTGTGGTGCATCGCAATCTAATACTGGCCTCTTAGTAACGGCACGAATACAGACTGTTTGAAGCATTGCTCGCTGTGGCCGTAAGTCGGCATTGTGCCTACTATATTCAGTCCCGATGCAATTTCTGTGTTTCATCGTCAATATGAAGCTCCAAGGGTTACAGTAAACACCCAGTGGTGCGTCGCAATCTAATACTGGCCTCTCAGTAAAGGCACGTATACATACTGTTTTACGCATTGCTCCCCCTGAACGTAAGTCGGCATTGTGCCTACTATATTCAGTCCCGATGCAATTTCTGTGTTTCATCGTCAATATGAAGCTCCAAGGGTTACAGTAAACACCCAGTGGTGCGTCGCAATCTAATACTGGCCTCTCAGTAACGGCACGTATACAGACTGTTTGAAGCATTGCTCCCCCTGAACGTAAGTCGGCATTGTGCCTACTATATTCAATCCCAATGCAATTTCTGTGTTTCATCGTCAATATGAAGCTCCAAGGGTTACAGTAAACACCCAGTGATGCGTCGCAATCTAATACTGGCCTCTCAGTAACGGCACGTATACAGACTGTTTGAATCATTGCTCCCCCTGGACGTAAGTCGGCATTGTGCCTACTATATTCAATCCCGATTAAATTTCTGTGTTTCATCGCCAATATGAAGCTCCTAGGGTTACAGTAAACACCCAGTGGTGCGTCGCAATCTAATACTAGCCTCTCAGGAAAGGCAGGTATACAGACTGTTTGAAGCATTGCTCCCCCTGGACGTAAGTCGGCATTGTGCCTACTATATTAAATCCCGATGCAATTTCTGTGTTTCATCGTCAATATGAAGCTCCTAGGGTTACAGTAAACACCCAGTGGTGCGTCGCAATCTAATACTGGCCTCTCATTAACGGCACGAATACAGTCTGTTTGAAGCATTGCTCCCCCTGGACGTGAGTCGGCTTTGTGCCTACTATATTCAATCCCGATGCAATTTCTGTGTTTCATCGTCAATATGAAGCTCCAAGGGTTACAGTAAACACCCAGTGGTGCGTCGCAATCTAATACTGGCCTCTCAGTAACGGCACGTCTACAGACTGTTGAAGCATTGCTCCCCCTGGACGTAAGTTGGCATTGTGCCAACTATATTCAATCCCAATGCAATTTCTGTGTTTCATCGTCAATATGAAGCTCCAAGGGTTACAGTAAACACCCAGTGGTGCGTCGCAATCTAATACTGGCCTCTCAGTAACGGCACGTATACAGACTGTTTTAAGCATTGCTCTCCCTGGACGTGTTTCGGCATTGTGCCTACTATACTGAATCCCGATGCATTTTCTGTGTTTCATCGTCAATATGAAGCTCCAAGGGTTACAGTAAACACCCAGTGGTGCGTCGCAATCTAATACTGACATCTCAGTAACGGCACATATACAGACTGTTTGAAGCATTACTCCCACTGGACGTAAGTGGTCATTGTGCCAACTATATTCAATCCCGAAGCAATTTCTGTGTTTCATCGTCAATATGAAGCTCCAAGGGTTACAGTACACCCAGTGCTGCGTCGCAATCTAATACTGGCCTCTCAGTAACGGCACGTATACAGACTGTTTGAAGCATTGCTCCCCCTGGACGTAAGTCGGCATTGTGCCTACTATATTCAATCCCGATGCAATTTCTGTGTTTCATCGTCAATATGAAGCTCCAAGGGTTACAGTAAACACCCAGTGGTGCGTCGCAATCTAATACTGGCCTCTCAGTAACGGCACGTATACAGACTGTTTGAAGCATTGCTCCCCCTGGACGTAAGTCGGCATTGTGCCTACAATATTCAATCCCGATGCAATTTCTGTGTTTCATCGTCAATATGAAACTCCAAGGCTTACAGTAAACACCCAGTGGTGCGTCGCAATCTAATACTGGCCTCTCAGTAACGGCACGTATACATACTGTTTTAAGCATTGCTCCCCCTGAACGTAAGTCGGCATTGTGCCTACTATATTCAGTCCCGATGCAATTTCTGCGTTTCATCCTCAATATGAAGCTCAAAGGGTTACAGTAAACACCCAGTGGTGCGTCGCAATCTAATACTGGCCTCTCAGTAACGGCACGTATACAGACTGTTTGAAGCATTGCTCCCCCTGAACGTAAGTCGGCATTGTGCCTACTATATTCAATCCCGATGCAATTTCTGTGTTTCATCGTCAATATGAAGCTCCAAGGGTTACAGTAAACACCCAGTGGTGCGTCGCAATCTAATACTGGCCTCTCAGTAACGGCACGTATACATACTGTTTTAAGCATTGCTCCCCCTGAACGTAAGTCGGCATTGTGCCTACTATATTCAATCCCGATGCAATTTCTGTGTTTCATCGTCAATATGAAGCTCCAAGGGTTACAGTAAACACCCAGTGGTGCGTCGCAATCTAATACTGGCCTCTCAGTAACGGCACGTATACAGACTGTTTGAAGCATTTCTCCACCTGAACGTAAGTCGGCATTGTGCCTACTATATTCAATCCCGATGCAATTTCTGTGTTTCATCGTCAATATGAAGCTCCAAGGGTTACAGTAAACACCCAGTGGTGCGTCGCAATCTAATACTGGCCTCTCAGTAATGGCACGTATACATACTGTTTTAAGCATTGCTCCCCCTGAACGTAAGTCGGCATTGTGCCTACTATATTCAATCCCGATGCAATTTCTGTGTTTCATCGTCAATATGAAGCTCCAAGGGTTACAGTAAACACCCAGTGGTGCGTCGCAATCTAATACTGGCCTCTCAGTAACGGCACGTATACAGACTGTTTGAAGCATTGCTCCCCCTGAACGTAAGTCGGCATTGTGCCTACTATATTCAATCCCGATGCAATTTCTGTGTTTAAACGTCAATATGAAGTTCCAAGGGTTACAGTAAACACCCAGTGGTGCGTCGCAATCTAATACTGGCCTCTCAGTAACGGCACGTATACATACTGTTTTAAGCATTGCTCCCCCTGAACGTAAGTCGGCATTGTGCCTACTATATTCAATCCCGATGCAATTTCTGTGTTTCATCGTCAATATGAAGCTCCAAGGGTTACAGTAAACACCCAGTGGTGCGTCGCAATCTAATACTGGCCTCTCAGTAACGGCACGTATACAGACTGTTTGAAGCATTGCTCCCCCTGAACGTAAGTCGGCATTGTGCCTACTATATTCAATCCCGATGCAATTTCTGTGTTTCATCGCCAATATGAAGCTCCAACAGTTACAGTAAACACCCAGTGGTGCGTCGCAATCGAATACTGGCCTCTCAGTAACGGCACGTATACATACTGTTTTAAGCATTGCTCCCCCTGAACGTAAGTCGGCATTGTGCCTACTATATTCAGTCCCGATGCAATTTCTGTGTTTCATCTTCAATATGAAGCTCCAAGGGTTACAGTAAACACCCAGTGGTGCGTCGCAATCTAATACTGGCCTCTCAGTAACGGCACGTATACAGACTGTTTGAAGCATTGCTCCCCCTGAACGTAAGTCGGCATTGTGCCTACTATATTCAATCCCGATGCAATTTCTGTGTTTCATCGTCAATATGAAGCTCCAATGGTTACAGTAAACACCCAGTGGTGCGTCGCAATCTAATACTGGCCTCTCAGTAACGGCACGTATACAGACTGTTTGAAGCATTGCTCCCCCTGAACGTAAGTCGGCATTGTGCCTACTATATTCAATCCCGATGCAATTTCTGTGTTTCGTCGTCAATATGAAGTTCCAAGGGTTACAGTAAACACCCAATGGTGCGTCGCAATCTAATACTGGCCTCTCAGTAACGGCACGTATACATACTGTTTTAAGCATTGCTCCCCCTGAACGTAAGTCGGCATTGTGCCTACTATATTCAATCCCGATGCAATTTCTGTGTTTCATCGTCAATATGAAGCTCCAAGGGTTACAGTAAACACCCAGTGGTGCGTCGCAATCTAATACTGGCCTCTCAGTAACGGCACGTATACAGACTGTTTGAATCATTGCTCCCCCTGGACGTAAGTCGGCATTGTGCCTACTATATTCAATCCCGATTAAATTTCTGTGTTTCATCGCCAATATGAAGCTCCTAGGGTTACAGTAAACACCCAGTGGTGCGTCGCAATCTAATACTAGCCTCTCAGGAAAGGCAGGTATACAGACTGTTTGAAGCATTGCTCCCCCTGGACGTAAGTCGGCATTGTGCCTACTATATTAAATCCCGATGCAATTTCTGTGTTTCATCGTCAATATGAAGCTCCTAGGGTTACAGTAAACACCCAGTGGTGCGTCGCAATCTAATACTGGCCTCTCATTAACGGCACGAATACAGTCTGTTTGAAGCATTGCTCCCCCTGGACGTGAGTCGGCTTTGTGCCTACTATATTCAATCCCGATGCAATTTCTGTGTTTCATCGTCAATATGAAGCTCCAAGGGTTACAGTAAACACCCAGTGGTGCGTCGCAATCTAATACTGGCCTCTCAGTAACGGCACGTCTACAGACTGTTGAAGCATTGCTCCCCCTGGACGTAAGTTGGCATTGTGCCAACTATATTCAATCCCAATGCAATTTCTGTGTTTCATCGTCAATATGAAGCTCCAAGGGTTACAGTAAACACCCAGTGGTGCGTCGCAATCTAATACTGGCCTCTCAGTAACGGCACGTATACAGACTGTTTTAAGCATTGCTCTCCCTGGACGTGTTTCGGCATTGTGCCTACTATACTGAATCCCGATGCATTTTCTGTGTTTCATCGTCAATATGAAGCTCCAAGGGTTACAGTAAACACCCAGTGGTGCGTCGCAATCTAATACTGACATCTCAGTAACGGCACATATACAGACTGTTTGAAGCATTACTCCCACTGGACGTAAGTGGTCATTGTGCCAACTATATTCAATCCCGAAGCAATTTCTGTGTTTCATCGTCAATATGAAGCTCCAAGGGTTACAGTACACCCAGTGCTGCGTCGCAATCTAATACTGGCCTCTCAGTAACGGCACGTATACAGACTGTTTGAAGCATTGCTCCCCCTGGACGTAAGTCGGCATTGTGCCTACTATATTCAATCCCGATGCAATTTCTGTGTTTCATCGTCAATATGAAGCTCCAAGGGTTACAGTAAACACCCAGTGGTGCGTCGCAATCTAATACTGGCCTCTCAGTAACGGCACGTATACAGACTGTTTGAAGCATTGCTCCCCCTGGACGTAAGTCGGCATTGTGCCTACAATATTCAATCCCGATGCAATTTCTGTGTTTCATCGTCAATATGAAACTCCAAGGCTTACAGTAAACACCCAGTGGTGCGTCGCAATCTAATACTGGCCTCTCAGTAACGGCACGTATACATACTGTTTTAAGCATTGCTCCCCCTGAACGTAAGTCGGCATTGTGCCTACTATATTCAGTCCCGATGCAATTTCTGCGTTTCATCCTCAATATGAAGCTCAAAGGGTTACAGTAAACACCCAGTGGTGCGTCGCAATCTAATACTGGCCTCTCAGTAACGGCACGTATACAGACTGTTTGAAGCATTGCTCCCCCTGAACGTAAGTCGGCATTGTGCCTACTATATTCAATCCCGATGCAATTTCTGTGTTTCATCGTCAATATGAAGCTCCAAGGGTTACAGTAAACACCCAGTGGTGCGTCGCAATCTAATACTGGCCTCTCAGTAACGGCACGTATACATACTGTTTTAAGCATTGCTCCCCCTGAACGTAAGTCGGCATTGTGCCTACTATATTCAATCCCGATGCAATTTCTGTGTTTCATCGTCAATATGAAGCTCCAAGGGTTACAGTAAACACCCAGTGGTGCGTCGCAATCTAATACTGGCCTCTCAGTAACGGCACGTATACAGACTGTTTGAAGCATTTCTCCACCTGAACGTAAGTCGGCATTGTGCCTACTATATTCAATCCCGATGCAATTTCTGTGTTTCATCGTCAATATGAAGCTCCAAGGGTTACAGTAAACACCCAGTGGTGCGTCGCAATCTAATACTGGCCTCTCAGTAATGGCACGTATACATACTGTTTTAAGCATTGCTCCCCCTGAACGTAAGTCGGCATTGTGCCTACTATATTCAATCCCGATGCAATTTCTGTGTTTCATCGTCAATATGAAGCTCCAAGGGTTACAGTAAACACCCAGTGGTGCGTCGCAATCTAATACTGGCCTCTCAGTAACGGCACGTATACAGACTGTTTGAAGCATTGCTCCCCCTGAACGTAAGTCGGCATTGTGCCTACTATATTCAATCCCGATGCAATTTCTGTGTTTAAACGTCAATATGAAGTTCCAAGGGTTACAGTAAACACCCAGTGGTGCGTCGCAATCTAATACTGGCCTCTCAGTAACGGCACGTATACATACTGTTTTAAGCATTGCTCCCCCTGAACGTAAGTCGGCATTGTGCCTACTATATTCAATCCCGATGCAATTTCTGTGTTTCATCGTCAATATGAAGCACCAAGGGTTACAGTAAACACCCAGTGGTGCGTCGCAATCTAATACTGGCCTCTCAGTAACGGCACGTATACAGACTGTTTGAAGCATTGCTCCCCCTGAACGTAAGTCGGCATTGTGCCTACTATATTCAATCCCGATGCAATTTCTGTGTTTCATCGCCAATATGAAGCTCCAACAGTTACAGTAAACACCCAGTGGTGCGTCGCAATCGAATACTGGCCTCTCAGTAACGGCACGTATACATACTGTTTTAAGCATTGCTCCCCCTGAACGTAAGTCGGCATTGTGCCTACTATATTCAGTCCCGATGCAATTTCTGTGTTTCATCTTCAATATGAAGCTCCAAGGGTTACAGTAAACACCCAGTGGTGCGTCGCAATCTAATACTGGCCTCTCAGTAACGGCACGTATACAGACTGTTTGAAGCATTGCTCCCCCTGAACGTAAGTCGGCATTGTGCCTACTATATTCAATCCCGATGCAATTTCTGTGTTTCATCGTCAATATGAAGCTCCAATGGTTACAGTAAACACCCAGTGGTGCGTCGCAATCTAATACTGGCCTCTCAGTAACGGCACGTATACAGACTGTTTGAAGCATTGCTCCCCCTGAACGTAAGTCGGCATTGTGCCTACTATATTCAATCCCGATGCAATTTCTGTGTTTCGTCGTCAATATGAAGTTCCAAGGGTTACAGTAAACACCCAATGGTGCGTCGCAATCTAATACTGGCCTCTCAGTAACGGCACGTATACATACTGTTTTAAGCATTGCTCCCCCTGAACGTAAGTCGGCATTGTGCCTACTATATTCAATCCCGATGCAATTTCTGTGTTTCATCGTCAATATGAAGCTCCAAGGGTTACAGTAAACACCCAGTGGTGCGTCGCAATCTAATACTGGCCTCTCAGTAACGGCACGTATACAGACTGTTTGAAGCATTGCTCCCCCTGGACGTAAGTCGGCATTGTGCCTACTATATTAAATCCCGATGCAATTTCTGTGTTTCATCGTCAATATGAAGCTCCTAGGGTTACAGTAAACACCCAGTGGTGCGTCGCAATCTAATACTGGCCTCTCATTAACGGCACGAATACAGTCTGTTTGAAGCATTGCTCCCCCTGGACGTGAGTCGGCTTTGTGCCTACTATATTCAATCCCGATGCAATTTCTGTGTTTCATCGTCAATATGAAGCTCCAAGGGTTACAGTAAACACCCAGTGGTGCGTCGCAATCTAATACTGGCCTCTCAGTAACGGCACGTCTACAGACTGTTGAAGCATTGCTCCCCCTGGACGTAAGTAGGCATTGTGCCAACTATATTCAATCCCAATGCAATTTCTGTGTTTCATCGTCAATATGAAGCTCCAAGGGTTACAGTAAACACCCAGTGGTGCGTCGCAATCTAATACTGGCCTCTCAGTAACGGCACGTATACAGACTGTTTTAAGCATTGCTCCCCCTGGACGTGTGTCGGCATTGTGCCTACTATACTGAATCCCGATGCATTTTCTGTGTTTCATCGTCAATATGAAGCTCCAAGGGTTACAGTAAACACCCAGTGGTGCGTCGCAATCTAATACTGACATCTCAGTAACGGCACATATACAGACTGTTTGAAGCATTACTCCCACTGGACGTAAGTGGTCATTGTGCCAACTATATTCAATCCCGAAGCAATTTCTGTGTTTCATCGTCAATATGAAGCTCCAAGGGTTACAGTACACCCAGTGCTGCGTCGCAATCTAATACTGGCCTCTCAGTAACGGCACGTATACAGACTGTTTGAAGCATTGCTCCCCCTGGACGTAAGTCGGCATTGTGCCTACTATATTCAATCCCGATGCAATTTCTGTGTTGCATCGTCAATATGAAGCTCCAAGGGTTACAGTAAACACCCAGTGGTGCGTCGCAATCTAATACTGGCCTCTCAGTAACGGCACGTATACAGACTGTTTGAAGCATTGCTCCCCCTGGACGTAAGTCGGCATTGTGCCTACAATATTCAATCCCGATGCAATTTCTGTGTTTCATCGTCAATATGAAACTCCAAGGCTTACAGTAAACACCCAGTGGTGCGTCGCAATCTAATACTGGCCTCTCAGTAACGGCACGTATACATACTGTTTTAAGCATTGCTCCCCCTGAACGTAAGTCGGCATTGTGCCTACTATATTCAGTCCCGATGCAATTTCTGCGTTTCATCCTCAATATGAAGCTCAAAGGGTTACAGTAAACACCCAGTGGTGCGTCGCAATCTAATACTGGCCTCTCAGTAACGGCACGTATACAGACTGTTTGAAGCATTGCTCCCCCTGAACGTAAGTCGGCATTGTGCCTACTATATTCAATCCCGATGCAATTTCTGTGTTTCATCGTCAATATGAAGCTCCAAGGGTTACAGTAAACACCCAGTGGTGCGTCGCAATCTAATACTGGCCTCTCAGTAACGGCACGTATACATACTGTTTTAAGCATTGCTCCCCCTGAACGTAAGTCGGCATTGTGCCTACTATATTCAATCCCGATGCAATTTCTGTGTTTCATCGTCAATATGAAGCTCCAAGGGTTACAGTAAACACCCAGTGGTGCGTCGCAATCTAATACTGGCCTCTCAGTAACGGCACGTATACAGACTGTTTGAAGCATTTCTCCACCTGAACGTAAGTCGGCATTGTGCCTACTATATTCAATCCCGATGCAATTTCTGTGTTTCATCGTCAATATGAAGCTCCAAGGGTTACAGTAAACACCCAGTGGTGCGTCGCAATCTAATACTGGCCTCTCAGTAATGGCACGTATACATACTGTTTTAAGCATTGCTCCCCCTGAACGTAAGTCGGCATTGTGCCTACTATATTCAATCCCGATGCAATTTCTGTGTTTCATCGTCAATATGAAGCTCCAAGGGTTACAGTAAACACCCAGTGGTGCGTCGCAATCTAATACTGGCCTCTCAGTAACGGCACGTATACAGACTGTTTGAAGCATTGCTCCCCCTGGACGTGAGTCGGCTTTGTGCCTACTATATTCAATCCCGATGCAATTTCTGTGTTTCATCGTCAATATGAAGCTCCAAGGGTTACAGTAAACACCCAGTGGTGCGTCGCAATCTAATACTGGCCTCTCAGTAACGGCACGTCTACAGACTGTTGAAGCATTGCTCCCCCTGGACGTAAGTAGGCATTGTGCCAACTATATTCAATCCCAATGCAATTTCTGTGTTTCATCGTCAATATGAAGCTCCAAGGGTTACAGTAAACACCCAGTGGTGCGTCGCAATCTAATACTGGCCTCTCAGTAACGGCACGTATACAGACTGTTTTAAGCATTGCTCCCCCTGGACGTGTGTCGGCATTGTGCCTACTATACTGAATCCCGATGCATTTTCTGTGTTTCATCGTCAATATGAAGCTCCAAGGGTTACAGTAAACACCCAGTGGTGCGTCGCAATCTAATACTGACATCTCAGTAACGGCACATATACAGACTGTTTGAAGCATTACTCCCACTGGACGTAAGTGGTCATTGTGCCAACTATATTCAATCCCGAAGCAATTTCTGTGTTTCATCGTCAATATGAAGCTCCAAGGGTTACAGTACACCCAGTGCTGCGTCGCAATCTAATACTGGCCTCTCAGTAACGGCACGTATACAGACTGTTTGAAGCATTGCTCCCCCTGGACGTAAGTCGGCATTGTGCCTACTATATTCAATCCCGATGCAATTTCTGTGTTGCATCGTCAATATGAAGCTCCAAGGGTTACAGTAAACACCCAGTGGTGCGTCGCAATCTAATACTGGCCTCTCAGTAACGGCACGTATACAGACTGTTTGAAGCATTGCTCCCCCTGGACGTAAGTCGGCATTGTGCCTACAATATTCAATCCCGATGCAATTTCTGTGTTTCATCGTCAATATGAAACTCCAAGGCTTACAGTAAACACCCAGTGGTGCGTCGCAATCTAATACTGGCCTCTCAGTAACGGCACGTATACATACTGTTTTAAGCATTGCTCCCCCTGAACGTAAGTCGGCATTGTGCCTACTATATTCAGTCCCGATGCAATTTCTGCGTTTCATCCTCAATATGAAGCTCAAAGGGTTACAGTAAACACCCAGTGGTGCGTCGCAATCTAATACTGGCCTCTCAGTAACGGCACGTATACAGACTGTTTGAAGCATTGCTCCCCCTGAACGTAAGTCGGCATTGTGCCTACTATATTCAATCCCGATGCAATTTCTGTGTTTCATCGTCAATATGAAGCTCCAAGGGTTACAGTAAACACCCAGTGGTGCGTCGCAATCTAATACTGGCCTCTCAGTAACGGCACGTATACATACTGTTTTAAGCATTGCTCCCCCTGAACGTAAGTCGGCATTGTGCCTACTATATTCAATCCCGATGCAATTTCTGTGTTTCATCGTCAATATGAAGCTCCAAGGGTTACAGTAAACACCCAGTGGTGCGTCGCAATCTAATACTGGCCTCTCAGTAACGGCACGTATACAGACTGTTTGAAGCATTTCTCCACCTGAACGTAAGTCGGCATTGTGCCTACTATATTCAATCCCGATGCAATTTCTGTGTTTCATCGTCAATATGAAGCTCCAAGGGTTACAGTAAACACCCAGTGGTGCGTCGCAATCTAATACTGGCCTCTCAGTAATGGCACGTATACATACTGTTTTAAGCATTGCTCCCCCTGAACGTAAGTCGGCATTGTGCCTACTATATTCAATCCCGATGCAATTTCTGTGTTTCATCGTCAATATGAAGCTCCAAGGGTTACAGTAAACACCCAGTGGTGCGTCGCAATCTAATACTGGCCTCTCAGTAACGGCACGTATACAGACTGTTTGAAGCATTGCTCCCCCTGAACGTAAGTCGGCATTGTGCCTACTATATTCAATCCCGATGCAATTTCTGTGTTTAAACGTCAATATGAAGTTCCAAGGGTTACAGTAAACACCCAGTGGTGCGTCGCAATCTAATACTGGCCTCTCAGTAACGGCACGTATACATACTGTTTTAAGCATTGCTCCCCCTGAACGTAAGTCGGCATTGTGCCTACTATATTCAATCCCGATGCAATTTCTGTGTTTCATCGTCAATATGAAGCTCCAAGGGTTACAGTAAACACCCAGTGGTGCGTCGCAATCTAATACTGGCCTCTCAGTAACGGCACGTATACAGACTGTTTGAAGCATTGCTCCCCCTGAACGTAAGTCGGCATTGTGCCTACTATATTCAATCCCGATGCAATTTCTGTGTTTCATCGCCAATATGAAGCTCCAACAGTTACAGTAAACACCCAGTGGTGCGTCGCAATCGAATACTGGCCTCTCAGTAACGGCACGTATACATACTGTTTTAAGCATTGCTCCCCCTGAACGTAAGTCGGCATTGTGCCTACTATATTCAGTCCCGATGCAATTTCTGTGTTTCATCTTCAATATGAAGCTCCAAGGGTTACAGTAAACACCCAGTGGTGCGTCGCAATCTAATACTGGCCTCTCAGTAACGGCACGTATACAGACTGTTTGAAGCATTGCTCCCCCTGAACGTAAGTCGGCATTGTGCCTACTATATTCAATCCCGATGCAATTTCTGTGTTTCATCGTCAATATGAAGCTCCAATGGTTACAGTAAACACCCAGTGGTGCGTCGCAATCTAATACTGGCCTCTCAGTAACGGCACGTATACAGACTGTTTGAAGCATTGCTCCCCCTGAACGTAAGTCGGCATTGTGCCTACTATATTCAATCCCGATGCAATTTCTGTGTTTCGTCGTCAATATGAAGTTCCAAGGGTTACAGTAAACACCCAATGGTGCGTCGCAATCTAATACTGGCCTCTCAGTAACGGCACGTATACATACTGTTTTAAGCATTGCTCCCCCTGAACGTAAGTCGGCATTGTGCCTACTATATTCAATCCCGATGCAATTTCTGTGTTTCATCGTCAATATGAAGCTCCAAGGGTTACAGTAAACACCCAGTGGTGCGTCGCAATCTAATACTGGCCTCTCAGTAACAGCACGTATACAGACTGTTTGAAGCATTGCTCCCCCTGAACGTAAGTCGGCATTGTGCCTACTATATTCAATCCCGATGCAATTTCTGTGTTTAATCGTCAATATGAAGTTCCAAGGGTTACAGTAAACACCCAGTGGTGCGTCGCAATCTAATACTGGCCTCTCAGTAACGGCACGTATACATACTGTTTTAAGCATTGCTCCCCCTGAACGTAAGTCGGCATTGTGCCTACAATGCTCAATCCCGATGCAATTTCTGTGTTTCATCGTCAATATGAAGCTCCAAGGGTTACAGTAAACACCCAGTGGTGCGTCGCAATCTAATACTGGCCTCTCAGTAACGGCACGTATACAGACTGTTTGAAGCATTGCTCCCCCTGAACGTAAGTCGGCATTGTGCCTACTATATTCAATCCCGATGCAATTTCTGTGTTTCATCGCCAATATGAAGCTCTAACAGTTACAGTAAACACCCAGTGGTGCGTCGCAATCGAATACTGGCCTCTCAGTAACGGCACGTATACATACTGTTTTAAGCATTGCTCCCCCTGAACGTAAGTCGGCATTGTGCCTACTATATTCAGTCCCGATGCAATTTCTGTGTTTCATCTTCAATATGAAGCTCCAAGGGTTACAGTAAACACCCAGTGGTGCGTCGCAATCTAATACTGGCCTCTCAGTAACGGCACGTATACAGACTGTTTGAAGCATTGCTCCCCCTGAACGTAAGTCGGCATTGTGCCTACTATATTCAATCCCGATGCAATTTCTGTGTTTCATCGTCAATATGAAGTTCCAAGGGTTACAGTAAACACCCAGTGGTGCGTCGCAATCTAATACTGGCCTCTCAGTAACGGCACGTATACATACTGTTTTAAGCATTGCTCCCCCTGAACGTAAGTAGGCATTGTGCCTACTGTATTCAATCCCGATGCAATTTATGTGTTTCATCGTCAATATGAAGATCCAAGGGTTACAGTAAACACCCAGTGGTGCGTCGCAATCTAATACTGGCCTCTCAGTAACGGCACGTATACAGACTGTTTGAAGCATTGCTCCCCCTGGACGTGAGTCGGCATTGTGCCTACTATATTCAATCCCGATGCAATTTCTGTGTTTCATCGTCAATATGAAGCTCCAAGGGTTACAGTAAACACCCAGTTGTGCGTCGCGACCTAATACTGACATCTCAGTAACGGCACATATACAGACTGTTTGAAGCATTACTCCCACTGGACGTAAGTGGTCATTCTGCCAACTATATTCAATCCCGAAGCAATTTCTGTGTTTCATCGTCAATATGAAGTTCCAAGGGTTACAGTAAACACCCAGTGGTGCGTGCAATCTAAAACTGGCCTCTCAGTAACGGCACGTATACGGACTGTTTGCAGCATTGCTCCCCCTGGACGTAAGTCGGCATTGTGCCTACTATATTCAATCCCGATGCAATTTCTGTGTTTCGTCGTCAATATGAAGCGCCAAGGGTTACAGTAAACACACAGTGGTGCGTCGCAATCTAATACTGGCCTCTCAGTAACGGCACGCAAACAGACTGTTTGAAGCATTGCTCCCGCCGGATGTAAGTCGGCATTGTGCCTACTATATTCAATCCCGATGCAATTTCTGTGTTTCATCGTCAATATGAAGCTCCAAGAGTTACAGTAAACACCCAGTGGTGCGTTGCAATCTAATACTGGCCTCTCAGTAACGGCACGTATACAGACTGTTTGAAGCATTGCTCACCCTGGACGTACGCCGGCATTGTGCCTACTATATTCAATCCCGATGCAATTTCTGTGTTTCATCGTCAATATGAAGCTCCAAGGGTTACAGTAAACACCCAGTGGTGCGTCGCAATCTAATACTGGCCTCTCAGTAACGGCACGTATACATACTGTTTTAAGCATTGCTCCCCCTGAACTTAAGTCGGCATTGTGCCTACTATATTCAGTCCCGATGCAATTTCTGTGTTTCATCGTCAATATGAAGCTCCAAGGGTTACAGTAAACACCCAGTGGTGCGTCGCAATCTAATACTGGCCTCTCAGTAACGGCACGTATACATACTGTTTTAAGCATTGCTCCCCCTGAACGTAAGTCGGCATTGTGCCTACTATATTCAGTCCCGATGCAATTTCTGTGTTTCATCGTCAATATGAAGCTCCAAGGGTTACAGTAAACACCCAGTGGTGCGTCGCAATCTAATACTGGCCTCTCAGTAACGGCACGTATACATACTGTTTTAAGCATTGCTCCCCCTGAACGTAAGTCGGCATTGTGCCTACTATATTCAGTCCCGATGCAATTTCTGTGTTTCATCGTCAATATGAAGCTCCAAGGGTTACAGTAAACACCCAGTGGTGCGTCGCAATCTAATACTGGCCTCTCAGTAACGGCACGTATACAGACTGTTTGAAGCAATGCTCCCCCCTGGACGTAAGTCGGCATTGTGCCTACAATATTCAATCCCGATGCAATTTCTGTGTTTCATCGTCAATATGAAGCTCCAAGGGTTACAGTAAACACCCAGTGGTGCGTCGCAATCTAATACTGGCCTCTCAGTAACGGCACGTATACAGACTGTTTGAAGCATTGCTCCCCCTGGACGTAAGTCGGCATTGTGCCTACTATATTCAATCCCGATTAAATTTCTGTGTTTCATCGTCAATATGAAGTTCCAAGGGTTACAGTAAACTCCCTGTGGTGCATCGCAATCTAATACTGGCCTCTTAGTAACGGCACGTATACAGACTGTTTGAAGCATTGCTCGCTGTGGCCGTAAGTCGGCATTGTGCCTACTATATTCAGTCCGGATGCAATTTCTGTGTTTCATCGTCAATATGAAGCTCCATGGGTTACAGTAAACACCCAGTGGTGCGTCGCAATCTAATACTGGCCTCTCAGTAACGGCACGTATACATACTGTTTTAAGCATTGCTCCCCCTGGACGTGTGTCGGCATTGTGCCTACTATATTGAATCCCGAAGCATTTTCTGTGTTTCATCGTCAATATGAAGCTCCAAGGGTTACAGTAAACACCCAGTGGTGCGTCGCAATCTAATACTGACATCTCAGTAACGGCACATATACAGACTGTTTGAAGCATTACTCCCACTGGACGTAAGTGGTCACTGTGCCAACTATATTCAATCCCGAAGCAATTTCTGTGTTTCATCGTCAATATGAAGCTCCAAGGGTTACAGTAAACACCCAGTGGTGCGTGCAATCTAATACTGGCCTCTCAGTAACGGCACGTATACAGACTGTTTGAAGCATTGCTCCCCCTGGACGTAAGTCGGCATTGTGCCAACTATATTCAATCCTGATGCAATTTCTGTGTTTCATCGTCAATATGAACCTCCAAGGGTTACAGTACACCCAGTGGTGCGTCGCAATCTAATACTGGCCTCTCAGTAACGGCACGTATACAGACTGTTTGAAGCATTGCTCCCCCTGGACGTAAGTCGGCATTGTGCCTACTATATTCAATCCCGATGCAATTTCTGTGTTTCATCGTCAATATGAAGCTCCAAGGGTTACAGTAAACTTCCAGTGGTGCGTCGCAATCTAATACTGGCCTCTCAGTAACGGCACGTATACAGACTGTTTGAAGCATTGCTCCCCCTGGATGTAAGTCGGCATTGTGCCTACTATATTCAATCCCGATGCAATTTCTGTGTTTCATCGTCAATATGAAGCTCCAATGGTTACAGTAAACACCCAGTGGTGCGTCGCAATCTAATACTGGCCTCTCAGTAACGGCACGTATACAGACTGTTTGAAGCATTGCTCCCCCTGAACGTAAGTCGGCATTGTGCCTACTATATTCAATCCCGATGCAATTTCTGTGTTTCGTCGTCAATATGAAGTTCCAAGGGTTACAGTAAACACCCAATGGTGCGTCGCAATCTAATACTGGCCTCTCAGTAACGGCACGTATACATACTGTTTTAAGCATTGCTCCCCCTGAACGTAAGTCGGCATTGTGCCTACTATATTCAATCCCGATGCAATTTCTGTGTTTCATCGTCAATATGAAGCTCCAAGGGTTACAGTAAACACCCAGTGGTGCGTCGCAATCTAATACTGGCCTCTCAGTAACGGCACGTATACAGACTGTTTGAAGCATTGCTCCCCCTGAACGTAAGTCGGCATTGTGCCTACTATATTCAATCCCGATGCAATTTCTGTGTTTAATCGTCAATATGAAGTTCCAAGGGTTACAGTAAACACCCAGTGGTGCGTCGCAATCTAATACTGGCCTCTCAGTAACGGCACGTATACATACTGTTTTAAGCATTGCTCCCCCTGAACGTAAGTCGGCATTGTGCCTACAATGCTCAATCCCGATGCAATTTCTGTGTTTCATCGTCAATATGAAGCTCCAAGGGTTACAGTAAACACCCAGTGGTGCGTCGCAATCTAATACTGGCCTCTCAGTAACGGCACGTATACAGACTGTTTGAAGCATTGCTCCCCCTGAACGTAAGTCGGCATTGTGCCTACTATATTCAATCCCGATGCAATTTCTGTGTTTCATCGCCAATATGAAGCTCTAACAGTTACAGTAAACACCCAGTGGTGCGTCGCAATCGAATACTGGCCTCTCAGTAACGGCACGTATACATACTGTTTTAAGCATTGCTCCCCCTGAACGTAAGTCGGCATTGTGCCTACTATATTCAGTCCCGATGCAATTTCTGTGTTTCATCTTCAATATGAAGCTCCAAGGGTTACAGTAAACACCCAGTGGTGCGTCGCAATCTAATACTGGCCTCTCAGTAACGGCACGTATACAGACTGTTTGAAGCATTGCTCCCCCTGAACGTAAGTCGGCATTGTGCCTACTATATTCAATCCCGATGCAATTTCTGTGTTTCATCGTCAATATGAAGTTCCAAGGGTTACAGTAAACACCCAGTGGTGCGTCGCAATCTAATACTGGCCTCTCAGTAACGGCACGTATACATACTGTTTTAAGCATTGCTCCCCCTGAACGTAAGTCGGCATTGTGCCTACTGTATTCAATCCCGAAGCAATTTATGTGTTTCATCGTCAATATGAAGATCCAAGGGTTACAGTAAACACCCAGTGGTGCGTCGCAATCTAATACTGGCCTCTCAGTAACGGCACGTATACAGACTGTTTGAAGCATTGCTCCCCCTGGACGTGAGTCGGCATTGTGCCTACTATATTCAATCCCGATGCAATTTCTGTGTTTCATCGTCAATATGAAGCTCCAAGGGTTACAGTAAACACCCAGTTGTGCGTCGCGACCTAATACTGACATCTCAGTAACGGCACATATACAGACTGTTTGAAGCATTACTCCCACTGGACGTAAGTGGTCATTCTGCCAACTATATTCAATCCCGAAGCAATTTCTGTGTTTCATCGTCAATATGAAGTTCCAAGGGTTACAGTAAACACCCAGTGGTGCGTGCAATCTAAAACTGGCCTCTCAGTAACGGCACGTATACGGACTGTTTGCAGCATTGCTCCCCCTGGACGTAAGTCGGCATTGTGCCTACTATATTCAATCCCGATGCAATTTCTGTGTTTCGTCGTCAATATGAAGCGCCAAGGGTTACAGTAAACACACAGTGGTGCGTCGCAATCTAATACTGGCCTCTCAGTAACGGCACGCAAACAGACTGTTTGAAGCATTGCTCCCGCCGGATGTAAGTCGGCATTGTGCCTACTATATTCAATCCCGATGCAATTTCTGTGTTTCATCGTCAATATGAAGCTCCAAGAGTTACAGTAAACACCCAGTGGTGCGTTGCAATCTAATACTGGCCTCTCAGTAACGGCACGTATACAGACTGTTTGAAGCATTGCTCACCCTGGACGTACGCCGGCATTGTGCCTACTATATTCAATCCCGATGCAATTTCTGTGTTTCATCGTCAATATGAAGCTCCAAGGGTTACAGTAAACACCCAGTGGTGCGTCGCAATCTAATACTGGCCTCTCAGTAACGGCACGTATACATACTGTTTTAAGCATTGCTCCCCCTGAACGTAAGTCAGCATTGTGCCTACTAAATTCAGTCCCGATGCAATTTCTGTGTTTCATCGTCAATATGAAGCTCCAAGGGTTACAGTAAACACCCAGTGGTGCGTCGCAATCTAATACTGGCCTCTCAGTAACGGCACGTATACAGACTGTTTGAAGCAATGCTCCCCCCTGGACGTAAGTCGGCATTGTGCCTACAATATTCAATCCCGATGCAATTTCTGTGTTTCATCGTCAATATGAAGCTCCAAGGGTTACAGTAAACACCCAGTGGTGCGTCGCAATCTAATACTGGCCTCTCAGTAACGGCACGTATACAGACTGTTTGAAGCATTGCTCCCCCTGGACGTAAGTCGGCATTGTGCCTACTATATTCAATCCCGATTAAATTTCTGTGTTTCATCGTCAATATGAAGTTCCAAGGGTTACAGTAAACTCCCTGTGGTGCATCGCAATCTAATACTGGCCTCTTAGTAACGGCACGTATACAGACTGTTTGAAGCATTGCTCGCTGTGGCCGTAAGTCGGCATTGTGCCTACTATATTCAGTCCGGATGCAATTTCTGTGTTTCATCGTCAATATGAAGCTCCATGGGTTACAGTAAACACCCAGTGGTGCGTCGCAATCTAATACTGGCCTCTCAGTAACGGCACGTGTACATACTGTTTTAAGCATTGCTCCCCCTGGACGTGTGTCGGCATTGTGCCTACTATATTGAATCCCGAAGCATTTTCTGTGTTTCATCGTCAATATGAAGCTCCAAGGGTTACAGTAAACACCCAGTGGTGCGTCGCAATCTAATACTGACATCTCAGTAACGGCACATATACAGACTGTTTGAAGCATTACTCCCACTGGACGTAAGTGGTCACTGTGCCAACTATATTCAATCCCGAAGCAATTTCTGTGTTTCATCGTCAATATGAAGCTCCAAGGGTTACAGTAAACACCCAGTGGTGCGTGCAATCTAATACTGGCCTCTCAGTAACGGCACGTATACAGACTGTTTGAAGCATTGCTCCCCCTGGACGTAAGTCGGCATTGTGCCAACTATATTCAATCCTGATGCAATTTCTGTGTTTCATCGTCAATATGAACCTCCAAGGGTTACAGTACACCCAGTGGTGCGTCGCAATCTAATACTGGCCTCTCAGTAACGGCACGTATACAGACTGTTTGAAGCATTGCTCCCCCTGGACGTAAGTCGGCATTGTGCCTACTATATTCAATCCCGATGCAATTTCTGTGTTTCAACGTCAATATGAAGCTCCAAGGGTTACAGTAAACTTCCAGTGGTGCGTCGCAATCTAATACTGGCCTCTCAGTAACGGCACGTATACAGACTGTTTGAAGCATTGCTCCCCCTGGATGTAAGTCGGCATTGTGCCTACAATATTCAATCCCGATGCAATTTCTGTGTTTCATCGTCAATATGAAGCTCCAAGGCTTACAGTAAACACCCAGTGGTGCGTCGCAATCTAATACTGGCCTCTCAGTAACGGCACGTATACATACTGTTTTAAGCATTGCTCCCCCTGAACGTTAGTCGGCATTGTGCCTACTATATTCAGTCCCGATGCAATTTCTGTGTTTCATCTTCAATATGAAGCTCAAAGGGTTACAGTAAACACCCAGTGGTGTGTCGCAATCTAATACTGGCCTCTCAGTAACGGCACGTATACAGACTGTTTGAAGCATTGCTCCCCCTGAACGTAAGTCGGCATTGTGCCTACTATATTCAATCCCGATGCAATTTCTTTGTTTCATCGTCAATATGAAGCTCCAAGGGTTACAGTAAACACCCAGTGGTGCGTCGCAATCTAATACTGGCCTCTCAGTAACGGCACGTATACAGACTGTTTGAAGCATTGCTCCCCCTGAACGTAAGTCGGCATTGTGCCTACTATATTCAATCCCGATGCAATTTCTGTGTTTCATCGTCAATATGAAGCTCCATGGGTTACAGTAAACACCCAGTGGTGCGTCGCAAGCTAATACTGGCCTCTCAGTAACGGCACGTATACAGACTGTTTGAAGCATTGCTCCCCGTGAACGTAAGTCGGCATTGTGCCTACTATATTCAATCCCGATGCAATTTCTGTGTTTCATCGTCAATATGAAGCTCCAAGGGTTACAGTAAACACCCAGTGGTGCGTCGCAATCTAATACTGGCCTCTCAGTAACGGCACGTATACAGACTGTTTGAAGCATTGCTCCCCCTGAACGTAAGTCGGCATTGTGCCTACTATATTCAATCCCGATGCAATTTCTGTGTTTCATCGTCAATATGAAGTTCCAAGGGTTACAGTAAACACCCAGTGGTGCGTCGCAATCTAATACTGGCCTCTCAGTAACGGCACGTATACATACTGTTTTAAGCATTGCTCCCCCTGAACGTAAGTCGGCATTGTGCCTACTATATTCAATCCCGATGCAATTTCTGTGTTTCATCGTCAATATGAAGCTCCAAGTGTTACAGTAAACACCCAGTGGTGCGTCGCAATCTAATACTGGCCTCTCAGTAACGGCACGTATACAGACTGTTTGAAGCATTGCTCCCCCTGAACGTAAGTCGGCATTGTGCCTACTATATTCAATCCCGATGCAATTTCTGTGCTTCATCGCCAATATGAAGCTCCAAGGGTTACAGTAAACACCCAGTGGTGCGTCGCAATCTAATACTGGCCTCTCAGTAATGGCACGTATACATACTGTTTTAAGCATTGCTCCCCCTGAACGTAAGTCGGCATTGTGCCTACTATATTCAGTCCCGATGCAATTTCTGTGTTTCATCTTCAATATGAAGCTCCAAGGGTTACAGTAAACACCCAGTGGTGCGTCGCAATCTAATACTGGCCTCTCAGTAACGGCACGTATACAGACTGTTTGAAGCATTGCTCCCCCTGAACGTAAGTCGGCATTGTGCCTACTAAATTCAATCCCGATGCAATTTCTGTGTTTCATCGTCAATATGAAGCTCCAAGGGTTACAGTAAACACCCAGTGGTGCGTCGCAATCTAATACTGGCCTCTCAGTAACGGCACGTATACAGACTGTTTGAAGCATTGCTCCCCCTGAACGTAAGTCGGCATTGTGCCTACTATATTCAATCCCGATGCAATTTCTGTGTTTCATCGTCAATATGAAGTTCCAAGGGTTACAGTAAACACCCAGTGGTGCGTCGCAATCTAATACTGGCCTCTCAGTAACGGCACGTATACATACTGTTTTAAGCATTGCTCCCCCTGAACGTAAGTCGGCATTGTGCCTACTATATTCAATCCCGATGCAATTTCTGTGTTTCATCGTCAATATGAAGCTCCAAGGGTTACAGTAAACACCCAGTGGTGCGTCGCAATCTAATACTGGCCTCTCAGTAACGGCACGTATACAGACTGTTTGAAGCATTGCTCCCCCTGAACGTAAGTCGGCATTGTGCCTACTATATTCAGTCCCGATGCAATTTCTGTGTTTCATCGTCAATATGAAGCTCCAAGGGTTACAGTAAACACCCAGTGGTGCGTCTCAATCTAATACTGGCCTCTCAGTAACGGCACGTATACATACTGTTTTAAGCATTGCTCCCCCTGAACGTAAGTCGGCATTGTGCCTACTATATTCAGTCCCGATGCAATTTCTGTGTTTCATCTTCATTATGAAGCTCCAAGGGTTACAGTAAACACCCAGTGGTGCGTCGCAATCTAATACTGGCCTCTCAGGAAAGGCACGTATACAGACTGTTTAAAGCATTGCTCCCCCTGGACGTAAGTCGGCATTGTGCCTACTATGTTCAATCCCGATGCAATTTCTGTGTTTCATCGTCAATATGAAGCTCCTAGGGTTACAGTAAACACCCAGTGGTGCGTCGCAATCTAATACTGGCCTCTCAGTAACGGCACGAATACAGTCTGTTTGAAGCATTGCTCCCCCTGGACGTGAGTCGGCATTGTGCCTACTATATTCAATCCCGATGCAATTTCTGTGTTTCATCGTCAATATGAAGCTCCAAGGGTTACAGTAAACACCCAGTGGTGCGTCGCAATCTAATACTGGCCTCTCAGTAACGGCACTTCTACAGACTGTTGAAGCATTGCTCCCCCTGGACGTAAGTTGGCATTGTGCCAACTATATTCAATCCCAATGCAATTTCTGTGTTTCTTCGTCAATATGAAGCTCCAAGCGTTACAGTAAACACCCAGTGGTGCGTCGCAATCTAATACTGGCCTCTCAGTAACGGCACGTATACAGACTGTTTTAAGCATTGCTCCCCCTGGACGTAAGTCGGCATTGTGCCTACTATATTCAATCCCGATGCAATTTCTGTGTTTCATCGTCAATATGAAGCTCCAAGAGTTACAGTAAACACCCAGTGGTGCGTCGCAATCTAATACTGACATCTCAGTAACGGCACATATACAGACTGTTTGAAGCATTACTCCCACTGGACGTAAGTGGGCATTGTGCCAACTATTTTCAATCCTGAAGCAATTTCTGTGTTTCATCGTCAATATGAAGTTCCAAGGGTTACAGTAAACACCCAGTGGTGCGTGCAATCTAATACTGGCCTCTCAGTAACGGCACGTATACAGACTGTTTGAAGCATTTCTCCCCCTGGACGTAAGTCGGCATTGTGCCAACTATATTCAATCCTGATGCAATTTCTGTGTTTCATCGTCGATATGAGGCTCCAAGGGTTACAGTAAACACCCAGTGGTGTGTCGCAATCTAATACTGGCCGCTCAGAAACGGCACGTATACTGACTGTTTGAAGCATTGCTCCCCCTGGACGTAAGTCGGCATTGTGCCTACTATATTCAATCCCGATGCAATTTCTGTGTTTCATCGTCAATATGAAGCTCCTAGGGTTACAGTAAACACCAAGTGGTGCGTCACAATCTAATACTGGCCTCTCAGTAACGGCACGTATACAGATTGTTTGAAGCATTGCTCCTCCTGGACGTAATTCGGCATTGTGCCATCTATATTCAATCCTGATGCAATTTCTGTGTTTCATCGTCAATATGAACCTCCAAGGGTTACAGTAAACACCCTGTGGTGTGTCGCAATCTAATACTGGCCTCTCAGTAACGGCACGTATACAGAATGTTTGATGCATTGCTCCCCCTGGACGTAAGTCGGCATTGTGCCTACAATATTCAATCCCGATGGAATTTCTGTGTTTCATCGTCAATATGAAGCTCCAAGGGTTACAGTAAACACACAGTGGTGCGTCGTAATCTACTACTGGCCTCTCAGTAACGGCACGTATACAGACTGTTTGAAGCATTGCTCCCCCTGGACGTAAGTCGGCATTGTGCCTACTATATTCAATCCCGATGCAATTTCTGTGTTTCGTCGTCAATTTGAAGCTCCTAGGGTTACAGTAAACACCCAGTGGTTCGTCGCAATCTAATACAGGCCTCTCAGTAACGGCACGAATTCAGTCTGTTTGAAGCATTGCTCCCCCTGGACGTGAGTCGGCATTGTGCCTACTATGTTCAATCCCGATGCAATTTCTGTGTTTCGTCGTCAATATGAAGCTCCTAGGGTTACAGTAAACACCCAGTGGTGCGTCGCAATCTAATACTGGCCTCTCAGTAACGGCACGAATACTGTCTGTTTGAAGCATTGCTCCCCCTGAACGTAAGTCGGCATTGTGCCTACTATGTTCAATCCCGATGCAATTTCTGTGTTTCATCGTCAATATGAAGCTCCAAGGGTTACAGTAAACACCCAGTGATGCGTCGCAATCTAATACTGGCCTCTCAGTAACGGCACGTATACAGACTGTTTGAAGCATTGCTCCCCCTGAACGTAAGTCGGCATTGTGCCTACTATATTCAATCCCGATGCAATTTCTGTGTTTCATCGTCAATATGAAGCTCCAAGGGTTACAGTAAACACCCAGTGGTGCGTCGCAATCTAATACTGGCCTCTCAGTAACGGCACGAATACTGTCTGTTTGAAGCATTGCTCCCCCTGAACGTAAGTCGGCATTGTGCCTACTATATTCAATCCCGATGCAATTTCTGTATTTCATCGTCAATATGAAGCTCCAAAGGTTACAGTAATCACCCAGTGGTGCGTCGCAATCTAATACTGGCCTCTCAGTAACGGCACGTATACAGACTGTTTGAAGCATTGCTACCCCTGACCGTAAGTCGGCATTGTGCCTACTATATTCTATCCCGATGCAATTTCTGTGTTTCATCGTCAATATGAAGCTCCAAGGGTTACAGTAAACACCCAGTGATGCGTCGCAATCTAATACTGGCCTCTCAGTAACGGCACGTATACAGACTGTTTGAAGTATTGCTCCCCCTGGCCGTAAGTCGGCATTGTGCCTACTATATTCAATCCCGATGCAATTTCTGTGTTTCATCGTCAATATGAAGCTCCAAGAGTTACAGTAAACACCCAGTGGTGCGTCGCAATCTAATACTGACATCTCAGTAACGGCACATATACAGACTGTTTGAAGCATTACTCCCACTGGACGTAAGTGGGCATTGTGCCAACTATTTTCAATCCCGAAGCAATTTCTGTGTTTCATCGTCAATATGAAGTTCCAAGGGTTACAGTAAACACCCAGTGGTGCGTGCAATCTAATACTGGCCTCTCAGTAACGGCACGTATACAGACTGTTTGAAGCATTTCTCCCCCTGGACGTAAGTCGGCATTGTGCCAACTATATTCAATCCTGATGCAATTTCTGTGTTTCATCGTCGATATGAAGCTCCAAGGGTTACAGTAAACACCCAGTGGTGTGTCGCAATCTAATACTGGCCGCTCAGAAACGGCACGTATACTGACTGTTTGAAGCATTGCTCCCCCTGGACGTAAGTCGGCATTGTGCCTACTATATTCAATCCCGATGCAATTTCTGTGTTTCATCGTCAATATGAAGCTCCTAGGGTTACAGTAAACACCAAGTGGTGCGTCACAATCTAATACTGGCCTCTCAGTAACGGCACGTATACAGACTGTTTGAAGCATTGCTCCTCCTGGACGTAATTCGGCATTGTGCCATCTATATTCAATCCTGATGCAATTTCTGTGTTTCATCGTCAATATGAACCTCCAAGGGTTACAGTAAACACCCTGTGGTGTGTCGCAATCTAATACTGGCCTCTCAGTAACGGCACGTATACAGAATGTTTGATGCATTGCTCCCCCTGGACGTAAGTCGGCATTGTGCCTACAATATTCAATCCCGATGCAATTTCTGTGTTTCATCGTCAATATGAAGCTCCAAGGGTTACAGTAAACACACAGTGGTGCGTCGTAATCTACTACTGGCCTCTCAGTAACGGCACGTATACAGACTGTTTGAAGCATTGCTCCCCCTGGACGTAAGTCGGCATTGTGCCTACTATATTCAATCCCGATGCAATTTCTGTGTTTCGTCGTCAATTTGAAGCTCCTAGGGTTACAGTAAACACCCAGTGGTTCGTCGCAATCTAATACTGGCCTCTCAGTAACGGCACGAATTCAGTCTGTTTGAAGCATTGCTCCCCCTGGACGTGAGTCGGCATTGTGCCTACTATGTTCAATCCCGATGCAATTTCTGTGTTTCGTCGTCAATATGAAGCTCCTAGGGTTACAGTAAACACCCAGTGGTGCGTCGCAATCTAATACTGGCCTCTCAGTAACGGCACGAATACTGTCTGTTTGAAGCATTGCTCCCCCTGAACGTAAGTCGGCATTGTGCCTACTATGTTCAATCCCGATGCAATTTCTGTGTTTCATCGTCAATATGAAGCTCCAAGGGTTACAGTAAACACCCAGTGATGCGTCGCAATCTAATACTGGCCTCTCAGTAACGGCACGTATACAGACTGTTTGAAGCATTGCTCCCCCTGAACGTAAGTCGGCATTGTGCCTACTATATTCAATCCCGATGCAATTTCTGTGTTTCATCGTCAATATGAAGCTCCAAGGGTTACAGTAAACACCCAGTGGTGCGTCGCAATCTAATACTGGCCTCTCAGTAACGGCACGTATACAGACTGTTTTAAGCATTGCTCCCCCTGGACGTAAGTCGGCATTGTGCCTACTATATTCAATCCCGATGCAATTTCTGTATTTCATCGTCAATATGAAGCTCCAAAGGTTACAGTAATCACCCAGTGGTGCGTCGCAATCTAATACTGGCCTCTCAGTAACGGCACGTATACAGACTGTTTGAAGCATTGCTGCCCCTGACCGTAAGTCGGCATTGTGCCTACTATATTCAATCCCGATGCAATTTCTGTGTTTCATCGTCAATATGAAGCTCCAAGGGTTACAGTAAACACCCAGTGATGCGTCGCAATCTAATACTGGCCTCTCAGTAACGGCACGTATACAGACTGTTTGAAGTATTGCTCCCCCTGGCCGTAAGTCGGCATTGTGCCTACCATATTCAATCCCGATTAAATTTCTGTGTTTCATCGCCAATATGAAGCTCCTAGGGTTACAGTAAACACCCAGTGGTGCGTCGCAATCTAATACTGGCCTCTCAGGAAAGGCACGTATACAGACTGTTTGAAGCATTGCTCCCCCTGGACGTAAGTCGGCCTTGTGCCTACTATATTCAATCCCGATGCAATTTGTGTGTTTCATCGTCAATATGAAGCTCCTAGGGTTACAGTAAACACCCAGTGGTGCGTCGCAATCTAATACTGGCCTCTCAGTAACGGCACGAATACAGTCTGTTTGAAGCATTGCTCCCCCTGGACGTGAGTCGGCATTGTGCCTACTATATTCAATCCCGTTGCAATTTCTGTGTTTCATCGTCAATATGAAGCCCCAAGGGTTACAGTAAACACCCAGTGGTGCGTCGCAATCTAATACTGGCCTCTCAGTAACGGCACGTCTACAGACTGTTGAAGCATTGCTCCCCCTGGACGTAAGTTGGCATTGTGCCAACTATATTCAATCCCAATGCAATTTCTGTGTTTCTTCGTTAATATGAAGCTCCAGGCGTTACAGTAAACACCCAGTGGTGCGTCGCAATCTAATATTGGCCTCTCAGTAACGGCACGTATACAGACTGTTTTAAGCATTGCTCCCCCTGGACGTAAGTCGGCATTGTGCCTACTATATTCAATCCCGATGCAATTTCTGTGTTTCATCGTCAATATGAAGCTCCAAGGGTTACAGTAAACACCCAGTGGTGCGTCGCAATCTAATACTGACATCTCAGTAACGGCACATATACAGACTGTTTGAAGCATTACTCTCACTGGACGTAAGTGGGCATTGTGTCAACTATTTTCAATCCCGAAGCAATTTCTGTGTTTCATCGTCAATATGAAGCTCCAAGGGTTACAGTAAACACCCAGTGGTGCGTGCAATCTAATACTGGCCTCTCAGTAACGGCACGAATACAGACTGTTTGAAGCATTTCTCCCCCTGGACGTAAGTCGGCATTGTGCCAACTATATTCAATCCTGATGCAATTTCTGTGTTTCATCGTCGATATGAAGCTCCAAGGGTTACAGTAAACACCCAGTGGTGTGTCGCAATCTAATACTGGCCGCTCAGAAACGGCACGTATACAGACTGTTTGAAGCATTGCTCCCCCTGGACGTAAGTCGGCATTGTGCCTACTATATTCAATCCCGATGCAATTTCTGTGTTTCATCGTCAATATGAAGCTCCTAGGGTTACAGTAAACACCAAGTGGTGCGTCACAATCTAATACTGGCCTCTCAGTAACGGCACGTATACAGACTGTTTGAAGCATTGCTCCCCCTGGACGTAATTCGGCATTGTGCCATCTATATTCAATCCTGATGCAATTTCTGTGTTTCATCGTCAATATGAACCTCCAAGGGTTACAGTAAACACTCAGTGGTGTGTCGCAATCTAATACTGGCCTCTCAGTAACGGCACGTATACAGAATGTTTGATGCATTGCTCCCCCTGGACGTAAGTCGGCATTGTGCCTACAATATTCAATCCCGATGCAATTTCTGTGTTTCATCGTCAATATGAAGCTCCAAGGGTTACAGTAAACACCCAGTGGTGCGTCGCAATCTAATACTGGCCTCTCAGTAACGGCACGTATACAGACTGTTTGAAGCATTGCTCCCCCTGGACGTAAGTCGGCATTGTGCCTACTATATTCAATCCCGATTAAATTTCTGTCTTTCATCGTCAATATGAAGTTCCAAGGGTTACAGTAAACACCCTGTGGTGCATCGCAATCTAATACTGGCCTCTTAGTAACGGCACGTATACAGACTGTTTGAAGCATTGCTCGCTGTGGCCGTAAGTCGGCATTGTGCCTACTATATTCAGTCCCGATGCAATTTCTGTGTTTCATCGTCAATATGAAGCTCCAAGGGTTACAGTAAACACCCAGTGGTGCGTCGCAATCTAATACTGGCCTCTCAGTAACGGCACGTATACAGACTGTTTGAAGCATTGCTCCCCCTGAACGTAAGTCGGCATTGTGCCTACTATATTCATTCCCGATGCAATTTCTGTGTTTCATCGTCAATATGAAGCTCCACGGGTTACAGTAAACACCCAGTGGTGCGTCGCAATCTAATACTGGCCTCTCAGTAACGGCACGTATACATACTGTTTTAAGCATTGCTCCCCCTGAACGTAGGTCGGCATTGTGCCTTCTATATTCAGTCCCGATGCAATTTCTGTGTTTCATCGTCAATATGAAGCTCCAAGGGTTACAGTAAACACCCAGTGGTGCGTCGCAATCTAATACTGGCCTCTCAGTAACGGCACGTATACAGATTGTTTGAAGCATTGCTCCCCCTGAACGTAAGTCGGCATTGTGCCTACTATGTTCATTCCCGATGCAATTTCTGTGTTTCATCGTCAATATGAAGCTCCAAGGGTTACAGTAAACACCCAGTGATACGTCGCAATCTAATACTGGCCTCTCAGTAACGGCACGTATACAGACTGTTTGAAGCATTGCTCCCCCTGGACGTAAGTCGGCATTGTGCCTACCATATTCAATCCCGATTAAATTTCTGTGTTTCATCGCCAAAATGAAGCTCCTAGGGTTACAGTAAACACCCAGTGGTGCGTCGCAATCTAATACTGGCCTCTCAGGAAAGGCACGTATACAGACTGTTTGAAGCATTGCTCCCCCTGGACGTAAGTCGGCATTCTGCCTACTATATTCAATCCTGATGTAATTTCTGTGTTTCGTCGTCAATTTGAAGCTCCTAGGGTTACAGTAAACACCCAGTGGTTCGTCGCAATCTAATACTGGCCTCTCAGTAACGGCACGAATTCAGTCTGTTTGAAGCATTGCTCCCCCTGGACGTGAGTCGTCATTGTTCCTACTATGTTCAATCCCGATGCAATTTCTGTGTTTCGTCGTCAATATGAAGCTCCTAGGGTTACAGTAAACACCCAGTGGTGCGTCGCAATCTAATACTGGCCTCTCAGTAAAGGCACGAATACTGTCTGTTTGAAGCATTGCTCCCCCTGAACGTAAGTCGGCATTGTGCCTACTATGTTCAATCCCGATGCAATTTCTGTGTTTCATCGTCAATATGAAGCTCCAAGGGTTACAGTAAACACCCAGTGATGCGTCGCAATCTAATACTGGCCTCTCAGTAACGGCACGTATACAGACTGTTTGAAGCATTGCTCCCCCTGAACGTAAGTCGGCATTGTGCCTACTATATTCAATCACGATGCAATTTCTGTGTTTCATCGTCAATATGAAGCTCCAAGGGTTACAGTAAACACCCAGTGATGCGTCGCAGTCTAATACTGGCCTCTCAGTAACGGCACGTATACAGACTGTTTGAAGTATTGCTCCCCCTGGACGTAAGTCGGCATTGTGCCTACCATATTCAATCCCGATTAAATTTCTGTGTTTCATCGCCAATATGAAGCTCCTAGGGTTACAGTAAACACCCAGTGGTGCGTCGCAATCTAATACTGGCCTCTCAGGAAAGGCACGTATACAGACTGTTTGAAACATTGCTCCCCCTGGACGTAAGTCGGCCTTGTGCCTACTATATTCAATCCCGATGCAATTTCTGTGTTTCATCGTCAATATGAAGCTCCTATGGTTACAGTAAACACCCAGTGGTGCGTCGCAATCTAATACTGGCCTCTCAGTAACGGCACGAATACAGTCTGTTTGAAGCAGTGCTCCCCCTGGACGTGAGTCGGCATTGTGCCTACTATATTCAATCCCGTTGCAATTTCTGTGTTTCATCGTCAATATGAAGCTCCAAGGGTTACAGTAAACACCCAGTGCTGCGTCGCAATCTAATACTGGCCTCTCAGTAACGGCACGTCTACAGACTGTTGAAGCATTGCTCCCCCTGGACGTAAGTTGGCATTGTGCCAACTATATTCAATCCCAATGCAATTTCTGTGTTTCTTCGTCAATATGAAGCTCCAGGCGTTACAGTAAACACCCAGTGGTGCGTCGCAATCTAATATTGGCCTCTCAGTAACGGCACGTATACAGACTGTTTTAAGCATTGCTCCCCCTGGACGTAAGTCGGCATTGTGCCTACTATATTCAATCACGATGCAATTTCTGTGTTTCATCGTCAATATGAAGCTCCAAGGGTTACAGTAAACACCCAGTGCTGCGTCGCAATCTAATACTGGCCTCTCAGTAACGGCACGTCTACAGACTGTTGAAGCATTGCTCCCCCTGGACGTAAGTTGGCATTGTGCCTACTATATTCAATCCCGATGCAATTTCTGTGCTTCATCGCCAATATGAAGCTCCAAGGGTTACAGTAAACACCCAGTGGTGCGTCGCAATCTAATACTGGCCTCTCAGTAATGGCACGTATACATACTGTTTTAAGCATTGCTCCCCCTGAACGTAAGTCGGCATTGTGCCTACTATATTCAATCACGATGCAATTTCTGTGTTTCATCGTCAATATGAAGCTCCAAGGGTTACAGTAAACACCCAGTGATGCGTCGCAATCTAATACTGGCCTCTCAGTAACGGCACGTATACAGACTGTTTGAAGTATTGCTCCCCCTGGACGTAAGTCGGCATTGTGCCTACCATATTCAATCCCGATTAAATTTCTGTGTTTCATCGCCAATATGAAGCTCCTAGGGTTACAGTAAACACCCAGTGGTGCGTCGCAATCTAATACTGGCCTCTCAGGAAAGGCACGTATACAGACTGTTTGAAACATTGCTCCCCCTGGACGTAAGTCGGCCTTGTGCCTACTATATTCAATCCCGATGCAATTTCTGTGTTTCATCGTCAATATGAAGCTCCTATGGTTACAGTAAACACCCAGTGGTGCGTCGCAATCTAATACTGGCCTCTCAGTAACGGCACGAATACAGTCTGTTTGAAGCAGTGCTCCCCCTGGACGTGAGTCGGCATTGTGCCTACTATATTCAATCCCGTTGCAATTTCTGTGTTTCATCGTCAATATGAAGCTCCAAGGGTTACAGTAAACACCCAGTGCTGCGTCGCAATCTAATACTGGCCTCTCAGTAACGGCACGTCTACAGACTGTTGAAGCATTGCTCCCCCTGGACGTAAGTTGGCATTGTGCCAACTATATTCAATCCCAATGCAATTTCTGTGTTTCTTCGTCAATATGAAGCTCCAGGCGTTACAGTAAACACCCAGTGGTGCGTCGCAATCTAATATTGGCCTCTCAGTAACGGCACGTATACAGACTGTTTTAAGCATTGCTCCCCCTGGACGTAAGTCGGCATTGTGCCTACTATATTCAATCCCGATGCAATTTCTGTGTTTCATCGTCAATATGAAGCTCCAAGGGTTACAGTAAACACCCAGTGGTGCGTCGCAATCTAATACTGACATCTCAGTAACGGCACATATACAGACTGTTTGAAGCATTACTCTCACTGGACGTAAGTGGGCATTGTGCCAACTATTTTCAATCCCGAAGCAATTTCTGTGTTTCATCGTCAATATGAAGCTCCAAGGGTTACAGTAAACTCCCAGTGGTGCGTGCAATCTAATACTGGCCTCTCAGTAACGGCACGTATACAGACTGTTTGAAGCATTTCTCCACCTGGACGTAAGTCGGCATTGTGCCAACTATATTCAATCCTGATGCAATTTCTGTGTTTCATCGTCGATATGAAGCTCCAAGGGTTACAGTAAACACCCAGTGGTGTGTCGCAATCTAATACTGGCCGCTCAGAAACGGCACGTATACAGACTGTTTGAAGCATTGCTCCCCCTGGACGTAAGTCGGCATTGTGCCTACTATATTCAATCCCGATGCAATTTCTGTGTTTCATCGTCAATATGAAGCTCCTAGGGTTACAGTAAACACCAAGTGGTGCGTCACAATCTAATACTGGCCTCTCAGTAACGGCACGTATACAGACTGTTTGAAGCATTGCTCCCCCTGGACGTAATTCGGCATTGTGCCATCTATATTCAATCCTGATGCAATTTCTGTGTTTCATCGTCAATATGAACCTCCAAGGGTTACAGTAAACACCCAGTGGTGTGTCGCAATCTAATACTGGCCTCTCAGTAACGGCACGTATACAGAATGTTTGATGCATTGCTCCCCCTGGACGTAAGTCGGCATTGTGCCTACAATATTCAATCCCGATGCAATTTCTGTGTTTCATCGTCAATATGAAGCTCCAAGGGTTACAGTAAACACCCAGTGGTGCGTCGCAATCTAAAACTGGCCCCTCAGTAACGGCACGTATACAGACTGTTTGAAGCATTGCTCCCCCTGGACGTAAGTCGGCATTGTGCCTACTATATTCAATCCCGATTAAATTTCTGTCTTTCATCGTCAATATGAAGTTCCAAGGGTTACAGTAAACACCCTGTGGTGCATCGCAATCTAATACCGGCCTCTTAGTAACGGCACGTATACAGACTGTTTGAAGCATTGCTCGCTGTCGCCGTAAGTCGGCATTGTGCCTACTATATTCAGTCCCGATACAATTTCTGTGTTTCATCGTCAATATGAAGCTCCAAGGGTTACAGTAAACACCCAGTGGTGCGTCGCAATCTAATACTGGCCTCTCAGTAACGGCACGTATACATACTGTTTTAAGCATTGCTCCCCCTGAACGTAGGTCGGCATTGTGCCTTCTATATTCAGTCCCGATGCAATTTCTGTGTTTCATCGTCAATATGAAGCTCCAAGGGTTACAGTAAACACCCAGTGGTGCGTCGCAATCTAATACTGGCCTCTCAGTAACGGCACGTATACAGATTGTTTGAAGCATTTCTCCCCCTGAACGTAAGTCGGCATTGTGCCTACTATGTTCATTCCCGATGCAATTTCTGTGTTTCATCGTCAATATGAAGCTCCAAGGGTTACAGTAAACACCCAGTGATACGTCGCAATCTAATACTGGCCTCTCAGTAACGGCACGTATACAGACTTTTTGAAGCATTGCTCCCCCTGGACGTAAGTCGGCATTGTGCCTACCATATTCAATCCCGATTAAATTTCTGTGTTTCATCGCCAAAATGAAGCTCCTAGGGTTACAGTAAACACCCAGTGGTGCGTCGCAATCTAATACTGGCCTCTCAGGAAAGGCACGTATACAGACTGTTTGAAGCATTGCTCCCCCTGGACGTAAGTCGGCATTCTGCCTACTATATTCAATCCCGATGTAATTTCTGTGTTTCGTCGTCAATTTGAAGCTCCTAGGGTTACAGTAAACACCCAGTGGTTCGTCGCAATCTAATACTGGCCTCTCAGTAACGGCACGAATTCAGTCTGTTTGAAGCATTGCTCCCCCTGGACGTGAGTCGGCATTGTGCCTACTATGTTCAATCCCGATGCAATTTCTGTGTTTCGTCGTCAATATGAAGCTCCTAGGGTTACAGTAAACACCCAGTGGTGCGTCGCAATCTAATACTGGCCTCTCAGTAACGGCACGAATACTGTCTGTTTGAAGCATTGCTCCCCCTGAACGTAAGTCGGCATTGTGCCTACTATGTTCAATCCCGATGCAATTTCTGTGTTTCATCGTCAATATGAAGCTCCAAGGGTTACAGTAAACACCCAGTGATGCGTCGCAATCTAATACTGGCCTCTCAGTAACGGCACGTATACAGACTGTTTGAAGCATTGCTCCCCCTGAACGTAAGTCGGCATTGTGCCTACTATATTCAATCCCGATGCAATTTCTGTGTTTCATCGTCAATATGAAGCTCCAAGAGTTACAGTAAACACCCAGTGGTGCGTCGCAATCTAATACTGGCCTCTCAGTAACGGCACGTATACAGACTGTTTGAAGCATTGCTCCCCCTGAACGTAAGTCGGCATTGTGCCTACTATATTCAATCCCGATGCAATTTCTGTGTTTCATCGTCAATATGCAGCTCCAAGGGTTACAGTAAACACCCAGTGGTGCGTCGCAATCTAATTCTGGCCTCTCAGTAACGGCACGTATACAGACTGTTTGAAGCATTGCTCCCCCTGAAGGTAAGTCGGCATTGTGCCAACTATATTCAAACCCGATGCAATTTCTGTGTTTCATCGTTAATATGAAGCTCCAAGGGTTACAGTAAACACCCAGTGGTGCGTCGAAATCTAATACTGACCTCTCACTAACGGCACGTATACATACTGTTTTAAGCATTGCTCCCCCTGGACGTAAGTCGGCATTGTGCCTACAATATTCAATCCCGATGCAATTTCTGTGTTTCATCGTCAATATGAAGCTCCAAGGGTTACAGTAAACACCCAGTGGTGCGTGCAATCTAATACTGGCCTCTCAGTAACGGCACGTATACAGACTGTTTGAAGCATTTCTCCCCCTGGACGTAAGTCGGCATTGTGCCAACTATATTCAATCCTGATGCAATTTCTGTGTTTCATCGTCGATATGAAGCTCCAAGGGTTACAGTAAACACCCAGTGGTGTGTCGCAATCTAATACTGGCCGCTCAGAAACGGCACGTATACTGACTGTTTGAAGCATTGCTCCCCCTGGACGTAAGTCGGCATTGTGCCTACTATATTCAATCCCGATGCAATTTCTGTGTTTCATCGTCAATATGAAGCTCCTAGGGTTACAGTAAACACCAAGTGGTGCGTCACAATCTAATACTGGCCTCTCAGTAACGGCACGTATACAGACTGTTTGAAGCATTGCTCCCCCTGGACGTAAGTCGGCATTGTGCCATCTATATTCAATCCTGATGCAATTTCTGTGTTTCATCGTCAATACGAACCTCCAAGGGTTACAGTAAACACCCTGTGGTGTGTCGCAATCTAATACTGGCCTCTCAGTAACGGCACGTATACAGAATGTTTGATGCATTGCTCCCCCTGGACGTAAGTCGGCATTGTGCCTACAATATTCAATCCCGATGCAATTTCTGTGTTTCATCGTCAATATGAAGCTCCAAGGGTTACAGTAAACACACAGTGGTGCGTCGTAATCTACTACTGGCCTCTCAGTAACGGCACGTATACAGACTGTTTGAAGCATTGCTCCCCCTGGACGTAAGTCGGCATTGCGCCTACCATATTCAATCCCGATTAAATTTCTGTGTTTCATCGCCAATATGAAGCTCCTAGGGTTACAGTAAACACCCATTGGTGCGTCGCAATCTAATACTGGCCTCTCAGGAAAGGCACGTATACAGACTGTTTGAAGCATTGCTCCCCCTGGACGTAAGTCGGCATTGTGCCTACTATATTCAATCCCGATGCAATTTCTGTGTTTCGTCGTCAATTTGAAGCTCCTAGGGTTACAGTAAACACCCAGTGGTTCGTCGCAATCTAATACTGGCCTCTCAGTAACGGCACGAATTCAGTCTGTTTGAAGCATTGCTCCCCCTGGACGTGAGTCGGCATTGTGCCTACTATGTTCAATCCCGATGCAATTTCTGTGTTTCGTCGTCAATATGAAGCTCCTAGGGTTACAGTAAACACCCAGTGGTGCGTCGCAATCTAATACTGGCCTCTCAGTAACGGCACGAATACTGTCTGTTTGAAGCATTGCTCCCCCTGAACGTAAGTCGGCATTGTGCCTACTATGTTCAATCCCGATGCAATTTCTGTGTTTCATCGTCAATATGAAGCTCCAAGGGTTACAGTAAACACCCAGTGATGCGTCGCAATCTAATACTGGCCTCTCAGTAACGGCACGTATACAGACTGTTTGAAGCATTGCTCCCCCTGAACGTAAGTCGGCATTGTGCCTACTATATTCAATCCCGATGCAATTTCTGTGTTTCATCGTCAATATGAAGCTCCAAGGGTTACAGTAAACACCCAGTGGTGCGTCGCAATCTAATACTGGCCTCTCAGTAACGGCACGTATACAGACTGTTTGAAGCATTGCTCCCCCTGACCGTAAGTCGGCATTGTGCCTACTATATTCAATCCCGATGCAATTTCTGTGTTTCATCGTCAATATGAAGCTCCAAGGGTTACAGTAAACACCCAGTGATGCGTCGCAATCTAATACTGGCCTCTCAGTAACGGCACGTATACAGACTGTTTGAAGTATTGCTCCCCCTGGACGTAAGTCGGCATTGTGCCTACCATATTCAATCCCGATTAAATTTCTGTGTTTCATCGTCAATATGAAGCTCCTAGGGTTACAGTAAACACCCAGTGGTGCGTCGCAATCTAATACTGGCCTCTCAGGAAAGGCACGTATACAGACTGTTTGAAGCATTGCTCCCCCTGGACGTAAGTCGGCCTTGTGCCTACTATATTCAATCCCGATGCAATTTCTGTGTTTCATCGTCAATATGAAGCTCCTAGGGTTACAGTAAACACCCAGTGGTGCGTCGCAATCTAATACTGGCCTCTCAGTAACGGCACGAATACAGTCTGTTTGAAGCATTGCTCCCCCTGGACGTGAGTCGGCATTGTGCCTACTATATTCAATCCCGTTGCAATTTCTGTGTTTCATCGTCAATATGAAGCTCCAAGGGTTACAGTAAACACCCAGTGGTGCGTCGCAATCTAATACTGGCCTCTCAGTAACGGCACGTCTACAGACTGTTGAAGCATTGCTCCCCCTGGACGTAAGTTGGCATTGTGCCAACTATATTCAATCCCAATGCAATTTCTGTGTTTCTTCGTCAATATGAAGCTCCAGGCGTTACAGTAAACACCCAGTGGTGCGTCGCAATCTAATATTGGCCTCTCAGTAACGGCACGTATACAGACTGTTTTAAGCATTGCTCCCCCTGGACGTAAGTCGGCATTGTGCCTACTATATTCAATCCCGATGCAATTTCTGTGTTTCATCGTCAATATGAAGCTCCAAGGGTTACAGTAAACACCCAGTGGTGCGTCGCAATCTAATACTGACATCTCAGTAACGGCACATATACAGACTGTTTGAAGCATTACTCTCACTGGACGTAAGTGGGCATTGTGCCAACTATTTTCAATCCCGAAGCAATTTCTGTGTTTCATCGTCAATATGAAGCTCCAAGGGTTACAGTAAACACCCAGTGGTGCGTGCAATCTAATACTGGCCTCTCAGTAACGGCACGTATACAGACTGTTTGAAGCATTGCTCGCTGTGGCCGTAAGTCGGCATTAAGCCTACTATATTCAGTCCCGATGCAATTTCTGTGTTTCATCGTCAATATGAAGCTCCAAGGGTTACAGTAAACACCCAGTGGTGCGTCGCAATCTAATACTGGCCTCTCAGTAACGGCACGTATACATACTGTTTTAAGCATTGCTCCCCCTGAACGTAGGTCGGCATTGTGCCTTCTATATTCAGTCCCGATGCAATTTCTGTGTTTCATCGTCAATATGAAGCTCCAAGGGTTACAGTAAACACCCAGTGGTGCGTCGCAATCTAATACTGGCCTCTCAGTAACGGCACGTATACAGATTGTTTGAAGCATTGCTCCCCCTGAACGTAAGTCGGCATTGTGCCTACTATGTTCATTCCCGATGCAATTTCTGTGTTTCATCGTCAATATGAAGCTCCAAGGGTTACAGTAAACACCCAGTGATACGTCGCAATCTAATACTGGCCTCTCAGTAACGGCACGTATACAGACTGTTTGAAGCATTGCTCCCCCTGGACGTAAGTCGGCATTGTGCCTACCATATTCAATCCCGATTAAATTTCTGTGTTTCATCGCCAAAGTGAAGCTCCTAGGGTTACAGTAAACACCCAGTGGTGCGTCGCAATCTAATACTGGCCTCTCAGGAAAGGCACGTATACAGACTGTTTGAAGCATTGCTCCCCCTGGACGTAAGTCGGCATTCTGCCTACTATATTCAATCCCGATGTAATTTCTGTGTTTCGTCGTCAATTTGAAGCTCCTAGGGTTACAGTAAACACCCAGTGGTTCGTCGCAATCTAATACTGGCCTCTCAGTAACGGCACGAATTCAGTCTGTTTGAAGCATTGCTCCCCCTGGACGTGAGTCGGCATTGTGCCTACTATGTTCAATCCCGATGCAATTTCTGTGTTTCGTCGTCAATATGAAGCTCCTAGGGTTACAGTAAACACCCAGTGGTGCGTCGCAATCTAATACTGGCCTCTCAGTAACGGCACGAATACTGTCTGTTTGAAGCATTGCTCCACCTGAACGTAAGTCGGCATTGTGCCTACTATGTTCAATCCCGATGCAATTTCTGTGTTTCATCGTCAATATGAAGCTCCAAGGGTTACAGTAAACACCCAGAGATGCGTCGCAATCTAATACTGGCCTCTCAGTAACGGCACGTATACAGACTGTTTGAAGCATTGCTCCCCCTGAACGTAAGTCGGCATTGTGCCTACTATATTCAATCCCGATGCAATTTCTGTGTTTCATCGTCAATATGAAGCTCCAAGGGTTACAGTAAACACCCAGTGGTGCGTCGCAATCTAATACTGGCCTCTCAGTAACGGCACGTATACAGACTGTTTGAAGCATTGCTCCCCCTGAACGTAAGTCGGCATTGTGCCTACTATATTCAATCCCGATGCAATTTCTGTGTTTCATCGTCAATATGCTGCTCCAAGGGTTACAGTAAACACCCAGTGGTGCGTCGCAATCTAATACTGGCCTCTCAGTAACGGCACGTATACAGACTGTTTGAAGCATTGCTCCCCCTGAAGGTAAGTCGGCATTGTGCCAACTATATTCAAACCCGATGCAATTTCTGTGTTTCATCGTTAATATGAAGCTCCAAGGGTTACAGTAAACACCCAGTGGTGCGTCGCAATCTAATACTGGCCTCTCACTAACGGCACGTATACATACTGTTTTAAGCATTGCTCCCCCTGGACGTAAGTCGGCATTGTGCCTACAATATTCAATCCCGATGCAATTTCTGTGTTTCATCGTCAATATGAAGCTCCAAGGGTTACCGTAAACACCCAGTGGTGCGTCGCAATCTAATACTGGCCTCTCAGTAACGGCACGTATACAGACTGTTTGAAGCATTGCTCCCCCTGACCGTAAGTCGGCATTGTGCCTACTATATTCAATCCCGATGCAATTTCTGTGTTTCATCGTCAATATGAAGCTCCAAGGGTTACAGTAAACACCCAGTGATGCGTCGCAATCTAATACTGGCCTCTCAGTAACGGCACGTATACAGACTGTTTGAAGTATTGCTCCCCCTGGACGTAAGTCGGCATTGTGCCTACCATATTCAATCCCGATTAAATTTCTGTGTTTCATCGCCAATATGAAGCTCCTAGGGTTACAGTAAACACCCAGTGGTGCGTCGCAATCTAATACTGGCCTCTCAGGAAAGGCACGTATACAGACTGTTTGAAGCATTGCTCCCCCTGGACGTAAGTCGGCATTGTGCCTACTATATTCAATCCCGATGCAATTTCTGTGTTTCATCGTCAATATGAAGCTCCTAGGGTTACAGTAAACACCCAGTGGTGCGTCGCAATCTAATACTGGCCTCTCAGTAACGGCACGAATACAGTCTGTTTGAAGCATTGCTCCCCCTGGACGTGAGTCGGCATTGTGCCTACTATATTCAATCCCGATGCAATTTCTGTGTTTTATCGTCAATATGAAGCTCCAAGGGTTACAGTAAACACCCAGTGGTGCGTCGCAATCTAATACTGGCCTCTCAGTAACGGCACGTCTACAGACTGTTGAAGCATTGCTCCCCCTGGACGTAAGTTGCCATTGTGCCAACTATATTCAATCCCAATGCAATTTCTGTGTTTCTTCGTCAATATGAAGCTCCAAGCGTTACAGTAAACACCCAGTGGTGCGTCGCAATCTAATACTGGCCTCTCAGTAACGGCACGTATACAGACTGTTTTAAGCATTGCTCCCCCTGGACGTAAGTCGGCATTGTGCCTACTATATTCAATCCCGATGCAATTTCTGTGTTTCATCGTCAATATGAAGCTCCAAGGGTTACAGTAAACACCCAGTGGTGCGTCGCAATCTAATACTGACATCTCAGTAACGGCACATATACAGACTGTTTGAAGCATTACTCTCACTGGACGTAAGTGGGCATTGTGCCAACTATTTTCAATCCCGAAGCAATTTCTGTGTTTCATCGTCAATATGAAGCTCCAAGGGTTACAGTAAACACCCAGTGGTGCGTGCAATCTAATACTGGCCTCTCAGTAACGGCACGTATACAGACTGTTTGAAGCATTGCTCGCTGTGGCCGTAAGTCGGCATTAAGCCTACTATATTCAGTCCCGATGCAATTTCTGTGTTTCATCGTCAATATGAAGCTCCAAGGGTTACAGTAAACACCCAGTGGTGCGTCGCAATCTAATACTGGCCTCTCAGTAACGGCACGTATACATACTGTTTTAAGCATTGCTCCCCCTGAACGTAGGTCGGCATTGTGCCTTCTATATTCAGTCCCGATGCAATTTCTGTGTTTCATCGTCAATATGAAGCTCCAAGGGTTACAGTAAACACCCAGTGGTGCGTCGCAATCTAATACTGGCCTCTCAGTAACGGCACGTATACAGATTGTTTGAAGCATTGCTCCCCCTGAACGTAAGTCGGCATTGTGCCTACTATGTTCATTCCCGATGCAATTTCTGTGTTTCATCGTCAATATGAAGCTCCAAGGGTTACAGTAAACACCCAGTGATACGTCGCAATCTAATACTGGCCTCTCAGTAACGGCACGTATACAGACTGTTTGAAGCATTGCTCCCCCTGGACGTAAGTCGGCATTGTGCCTACCATATTCAATCCCGATTAAATTTCTGTGTTTCATCGCCAAAGTGAAGCTCCTAGGGTTACAGTAAACACCCAGTGGTGCGTCGCAATCTAATACTGGCCTCTCAGGAAAGGCACGTATACAGACTGTTTGAAGCATTGCTCCCCCTGGACGTAAGTCGGCATTCTGCCTACTATATTCAATCCCGATGTAATTTCTGTGTTTCGTCGTCAATTTGAAGCTCCTAGGGTTACAGTAAACACCCAGTGGTTCGTCGCAATCTAATACTGGCCTCTCAGTAACGGCACGAATTCAGTCTGTTTGAAGCATTGCTCCCCCTGGACGTGAGTCGGCATTGTGCCTACTATGTTCAATCCCGATGCAATTTCTGTGTTTCGTCGTCAATATGAAGCTCCTAGGGTTACAGTAAACACCCAGTGGTGCGTCGCAATCTAATACTGGCCTCTCAGTAACGGCACGAATACTGTCTGTTTGAAGCATTGCTCCACCTGAACGTAAGTCGGCATTGTGCCTACTATGTTCAATCCCGATGCAATTTCTGTGTTTCATCGTCAATATGAAGCTCCAAGGGTTACAGTAAACACCCAGTGATGCGTCGCAATCTAATACTGGCCTCTCAGTAACGGCACGTATACAGACTGTTTGAAGCATTGCTCCCCCTGAACGTAAGTCGGCATTGTGCCTACTATATTCAATCCCGATGCAATTTCTGTGTTTCATCGTCAATATGAAGCTCCAAGGGTTACAGTAAACACCCAGTGGTGCGTCGCAATCTAATACTGGCCTCTCAGTAACGGCACGTATACAGACTGTTTGAAGCATTGCTCCCCCTGAACGTAAGTCGGCATTGTGCCTACTATATTCAATCCCGATGCAATTTCTGTGTTTCATCGTCAATATGCAGCTCCAAGGGTTACAGTAAACACCCAGTGGTGCGTCGCAATCTAATACTGGCCTCTCAGTAACGGCACGTATACAGACTGTTTGAAGCATTGCTCCCCCTGAAGGTAAGTCGGCATTGTGCCAACTATATTCAAACCCGATGCAATTTCTGTGTTTCATCGTTAATATGAAGCTCCAAGGGTTACAGTAAACACCCAGTGGTGCGTCGCAATCTAATACTGGCCTCTCACTAACGGCACGTATACATACTGTTTTAAGCATTGCTCCCCCTGGACGTAAGTCGGCATTGTGCCTACAATATTCAATCCCGATGCAATTTCTGTGTTTCATCGTCAATATGAAGCTCCAAGGGTTACAGTAAACACCCAGTGGTGCGTCGCAATCTAATACTGGCCTCTCAGTAACGGCACGTATACAGACTGTTTGAAGCATTGCTCCCCCTGACCGTAAGTCGGCATTGTGCCTACTATATTCAATCCCGATGCAATTTCTGTGTTTCATCGTCAATATGAAGCTCCAAGGGTTACAGTAAACACCCAGTGATGCGTCGCAATCTACTACTGGCCTCTCAGTAACGGCACGTATACAGACTGTTTGAAGTATTGCTCCCCCTGGACGTAAGTCGGCATTGTGCCTACCATATTCAATCCCGATTAAATTTCTGTGTTTCATCGCCAATATGAAGCTCCTAGGGTTACAGTAAACACCCAGTGGTGCGTCGCAATCTAATACTGGCCTCTCAGGAAAGGCACGTATACAGACTGTTTGAAGCATTGCTCCCCCTGGACGTAAGTCGGCATTGTGCCTACTATATTCAATCCCGATGCAATTTCTGTGTTTCATCGTCAATATGAAGCTCCTAGGGTTACAGTAAACACCCAGTGGTGCGTCGCAATCTAATACTGGCCTCTCAGTAACGGCACGAATACAGTCTGTTTGAAGCATTGCTCCCCCTGGACGTGAGTCGGCATTGTGCCTACTATATTCAATCCCGATGCAATTTCTGTGTTTTATCGTCAATATGAAGCTCCAAGGGTTACAGTAAACACCCAGTGGTGCGTCGCAATCTAATACTGGCCTCTCAGTAACGGCACGTCTACAGACTGTTGAAGCATTGCTCCCCCTGGACGTAAGTTGCCATTGTGCCAACTATATTCAATCCCAATGCAATTTCTGTGTTTGTTCGTCAATATGAAGCTCCAAGCGTTACAGTAAACACCCAGTGGTGCGTCGCAATCTAATACTGGCCTCTCAGTAACGGCACGTATACAGACTGTTTTAAGCATTGCTCCCCCTGGACGTAAGTCGGCATTGTGCCTACTATATTCAATCCCGATGCAATTTCTGTGTTTCATCGTCAATATGAAGCTCCAAGGGTTACAGTAAACACCCAGTGGTGCGTCGCAATCTAATACTGACATCTCAGTAACGGCACATATACAGACTGTTTGAAGCATTACTCTCACTGGACGTAAGTGGGCATTGTGCCAACTATTTTCAATCCCGAAGCAATTTCTGTGTTTCATCGTCAATATGAAGCTCCAAGGGTTACAGTAAACACCCAGTGGTGCGTGCAATCTAATACTGGCCTCTCAGTAACGGCACGTATACCGACTGTTTGAAGCATTTCTCCCCCTGGACGTAAGTCGGCATTGTGCCAACTATATTCAATCCTGATGCAATTTCTGTGTTTCATCGTCGATATGAAGCTCCAAGGGTTACAGTAAACACCCAGTGGTGTGTCGCAATCTAATACTGGCCGCTCAGAAACGGCACGTATACAGACTGTTTGAAGCATTGCTCCCCCTGGACGTAATTCGGCATTGTGCCATTTATATTCAATCCTGATGCAATTTCTGTGTTTCATCGTCAATATGAACCTCCAAGGGTTACAGTAAACACCCAGTGGTGTGTCGCAATCTAATACTGGCCTCTCAGTAACGGCACGTATACAGAATGTTTGATGCATTGCTCCCCCTGGACGTAAGTCGGCATTGTGCCTACAATATTCAATCCCGATGCAATTTCTGTGTTTCATCGGCAATATGAAGCTCCAAGGGTTACAGTAAACACCCAGTGGTGCGTCGCAATCTAATACTGGCCTCTCAGTAACGGCACGTATACAGACTGTTTGAAGCATTGCTCCCCCTGGACGTAAGTCGGCATTGTGCCTACTATATTCAATCCCGATTAAATTTCTGTGTTTCATCGTCAATATGAAGCTCCAAGCGTTACAGTAAACACCCAGTGGTGCGTCGCAATCTAATACTGGCCTCTCAGTAACGGCACGTATACAGACTGTTTTAAGCATTGCTCCCCCTGGACGTAAGTCGGCATTGTGCCTACTATATTCAATCCCGATGCAATTTCTGTGTTTCATCGTCAATATGAAGCTCCAAGGGTTACAGTAAACACCCAGTGGTGCGTCGCAATCTAATACTGACATCTCAGTAACGGCACATATACAGACTGTTTGAAGCATTACTCTCACTGGACGTAAGTGGGCATTGTGCCAACTATTTTCAATCCCGAAGCAATTTCTGTGTTTCATCGTCAATATGAAGCTCCAAGGGTTACAGTAAACACCCAGTGGTGCGTGCAATCTAATACTGGCCTCTCAGTAACGGCACGTATACCGACTGTTTGAAGCATTTCTCCCCCTGGACGTAAGTCGGCATTGTGCCAACTATATTCAATCCTGATGCAATTTCTGTGTTTCATCGTCGATATGAAGCTCCAAGGGTTACAGTAAACACCCAGTGGTGTGTCGCAATCTAATACTGGCCGCTCAGAAACGGCACGTATACAGACTGTTTGAAGCATTGCTCCCCCTGCACGTAAGTCGGCATTGTGCCTACTATATTCAATCCCGATGCAATTTCTGTGTTTCATCGTCAATATGAAGCTCCTAGGGTTACAGTAAACACCAAGTGGTGCGTCACAATCTAATACTGGCCTCTCAGTAACGGCACGTATACAGACTGTTTGAAGCATTGCTCCCCCTGGACGTAATTCGGCATTGTGCCATCTATATTCAATCCTGATGCAATTTCTGTGTTTCATCGTCAATATGAACCTCCAAGGGTTACAGTAAACACCCAGTGGTGTGTCGCAATCTAATACTGGCCTCTCAGTAACGGCACGTATACAGAATGTTTGATGCATTGCTCCCCCTGGACGTAAGTCGGCATTGTGCCTACAATATTCAATCCCGATGCAATTTCTGTGTTTCATCGGCAATATGAAGCTCCAAGGGTTACAGTAAACACCCAGTGGTGCGTCGCAATCTAATACTGGCCTCTCAGTAACGGCACGTATACAGACTGTTTGAAGCATTGCTCCCCCTGGACGTAAGTCGGCATTGTGCCTACTATATTCAATCCCGATTAAATTTCTGTGTTTCATCGTCAATATGAAGTTCCAAGGGTTACAGTAAACACCCTGTGGTGCATCGCAATATAATACTGGCCACTTAGTAACGGCACGTATACAGACTGTTTGAAGCATTGCTCGCTGTGGCCGTAAGTCGACATTGTGCCTACTATATTCAGTCCCGATGCAATTTCTGTGTTTCATCGTCAATATGAAGCTCCAAGGGTTACAGTAAACACCCAGTGGTGCGTCGCAATCTAATACTGGCCTCTCAGTAACGGCACGTATACATACTGTTTGAAGCATTGCTCCCCCTGAACGTAAGTCGGCATTGTGCCTACTATATTCAGTCCCGATGCAATTTCTGTGTTTCATCGTCAATATGAAGCTCCAAGGGTTACAGTAAACACCCAGTGGTGCGTCGCAATCTAATACTGGCCTCTCAGTAACGGCACGTATACAGTTTGTTTGAAGCATTGCTCCCCCTGAACGTAAGTCGGCATTGTGCCTACTATGTTCATTCCCGATGCAATTTCTGTGTTTCATCGTCAATATGAAGCTCCAAGGGTTACAGTAAACACCCAGTGATGCGTCGCAATCTAATACTGGCCTGTCAGTAACGGCACGTATACAGACTGTTTGAAGCATTGCTCCCCCTGGACGTAAGTCGGCATTGTGCCTACCATATTCAATCCCGATTAAATTTCTGTGTTTCATCGCCAATATGAAGCTCCTAGGGTTACAGTAAACACCCAGTGGTGCGTCGCAATCTAATACTGGCCTCTCAGGAAAGGCACGTATACAGACTGTTTGAAGCATTGCTCCCCCTGGACGTAAGTCGGCATTGTGCCTACTATATTCAATCCCGATGCAATTTCTGTGTTACGTCGTCAATTTGAAGCTCCTAGGGTTACAGTAAACACCCAGTGGTTCGTCGCAATCTAATACTGGCCTCTCAGTAACGGCACGAATTCAGTCTGTTTGAATCATTGCTCCCCCTGGACGTGAGTCGGCATTGTGCCTACTATGTTCAATCCCGATGCAATTTCTGTGTTCCGTCGTCAATATGAAGCTCCTAGGGTTACAGTAAACACCCAGTGGTGCGTCGCAATCTAATACTGGCCTCTCAGTAACGGCACGAATACTGTCTGTTTGAAGCATTGCTCCCCCTGAACGTAAGTCGGCATTGTGCCTACTATGTTCAATCCCGATGCAATTTCTGTGTTTCATCGTCAATATGAAGCTCCAAGGGTTACAGTAAACACCCAGTGATGCGTCGCAATCTAATACTGGCCTCTCAGTAACGGCACGAATACAGTCTGTTTGAAGCATTGCTCCCCCTGGACGTGAGTCGGCATTGTGCCTACTATATTCAATCCCGATGCAATTTCTGTGTTTCATCGTCAATATGAAGCTCCAAGGGTTACAGTGAACACCCAGTGGTGCGTCGCAATCTAATACTGGCCTCTCAGTAACGGCACGTCTACAGACTGTTGAAGCATTGCTCCCCCTGGACGTAAGTTGGCATTGTGCCAACTATATTCAATCCCAATGCAATTTCTGTGTTTCATCGTCAATATGAACCTCCTAGGGTTACAGTAAACACCCAGTGGTGCGTCGCAATCTAATACTGGCCTCTCAGTAACGGCACGTATACAGACTGTTTTAAGCATTGCTCCCCCTGGACGTAAGTCGGCATTGTGCCTACTATTTTCAATCCCGATGCAATTTCTGTGTTTCATCGTCCATATGAAGCTCCAAGGGTTACAGTATACACCCAGTGGTGCGTCGCAATCTAATACTGACATCTCAGTAACGGCACATATACAGACTGTTTGAAGCATTACTCCGACTATACGTAAGTGGGCATTATGCCAACTATATTCAATTCCGAAGCAATTTCTGTGTTTCATCGTCAATATGAAGCTCCAAGGGTTACAGTAAACACCCAGTGGTGCGTCGCAATCTAATACTGGCCTCTCAGTAACGGCACGTATACTGACTGTTTGAAGCATTGCTCCCCCTGGACGTAAGTCGGCATTGTGCCTACTATATTCAATCCCGATTAAATTTCTGTGTTTCACCGTCAATATGAAGTTCCAAGGGTTACAGTAAACACCCTGTGGTGCATCGCAATCTAATACTGGCCTCTTAGTAACGGCACGTATACAGACTGTTTGAAGCATTGCTCGCTGTGGACGAAAGTCGGCATTGTGCCTACTATATTCAGTAACGATGCAATTGCTGTGTTTCATCGTCAATATGAAGCTCCAAGGGTTAAAGTAAACACCCAGTGGTGCGTCGCAATCTAATACTGGCCTCTCAGTAACGGCACGTATACATACTGTTTTAAGCATTGCTCCCCCTGAACGTAAAACGGCATTGTGCCTACTATATTAAGTCCCGATGCAATTTCTGTGTTTCATCGTCAATATGAAGCTCCAAGGGTTACAGTAAACACCCAGTGGAGCGTTGCAATCTAATACTGGCCTCCCAGTAACGGCACGTATACAGATTGTTTGAAGCATTGTTCAACCTGAACGTAAGTCGGCATTGTGCCTACTGTATTCAATCCCGATGCAATTTCTGTGTTTCATCGTCAATATGAAGCTAAAAGGGTTACAGTAAACACCCAGTGATGCGTCGCAATCTAATACTGGCCTCTCAGTAACGGCACGTATACAGACTGTTTGAAGCATTGCTCCCCCTGGACGTAAGTCGGCATTGTGCCTACCATATTCAATCCCGATTAAATTTCCTCGTTTCATCGCCAATATTAAGCTCCTAGGGTTACAGTAAACACCCAGTGGTGCGTCGCAATCTAATACTGACCTCTCAGGAAAGGCACGTATACAGACTGTTTGAAGCATTGCTCCCCCTGGGCGTAAGTCGGCATTGTGCCTACTATATTCAATCCCGATGCAATTTCTGTGTTTCATCGTCAATATGAAGCTCCAAGGGTTACAGTAAACACCCAGTGGTGCGTCGCAATGTAACACTAGCCTCTTTGTAACGGCACGTATAGACACTGTTTGAAGCATTCCTCCCCCTGGACGTAAGTCGGCATTGTGCCTACTATTTTCAATCCCGATGCAATTTCTGTGTTTCATCGTCAATATGAAGCTCCAAGGGTTACAGTAAACACCCAGTGGTGCGTCGCAATCTAATACTGGCCTCTCAGTAACGGCACGTAAACATACTGTTTTAAGCATTGCTCCCCCTGAACGTAAAACGGCATTGTGCCTACTATATTAAGTCCCGATGCAATTTCTGTGTTTCATCGTCAATATGAAGCTCCAAGGGTTACAGTAAACACCCAGTGGAGCGTCGCAATCTAATACTGGCCTCTCAGTAACGGCTCGTATACAGATTGTTTGAAGCATTGTTCCCCCTGAACGTAAGTCGGCATTGTGCCTACTGTATTCAATCCCGATGCAATTTCTGTGTTTCATCGTCAATATGAAGCTAAAAGGGTTACAGTAAACACCCAGTGATGCGTCGCAATCTAATATTGGCCTCTCAGTAACGGCACGTATACAGACTGTTTGAAGCATTGCTCCCCCTGGACGTAAGTCGGCATTGTGCCTACCATAGTCAATCCCGATTAAATTTCCTCGTTTCATCGCCAATATTAAGCTCCTAGGGTTACAGTAAACACCCAGTGGTGCGTCGCAATCTAATACTGACCTCTCAGGAAAGGCACGTATACAGACTGTTTGAAGCATTGTTCCCCCTGAACGTAAGTCGGCATTGTGCCTACTGTATTCAATCCCGATGCAATTTCTGTGTTTCATCGTCAATATGAAGCTCCAAGGGTTACAGTAAACACACAGTGGTGCGTCGTAATCTACTACTGGCCTCTCAGTAACGGCACGTATACAGACTGTTTGAAGCATTGCTCCCCCTGGACGTAAGTCGGCATTGTGCCTACCATATTCAATCCCGATTAAATTTCTGTGTTTCATCGCCAATATGAAGCTCCTAGGGTTACAGTAAACACCCATTGGTGCGTTGCAATCTAATACTGGCCTCTCAGGAAAGGCACGTATACAGACTGTTTGAAGCATTGCTCCCCCTGGACGTAAGTCGGCATTGTGCCTACTATATTCAATCCCGATGCAATTTCTGTGTTTCATCGTCAATATGAAGCTCCAAGGGTTACAGTAAACACCCAGTGATGCGTCGCAATCTAATACTGGCCTCTCAGTAACGGCACGTATACAGACTGTTTGAAGTATTGCTCCCCCTGGACGTAAGTCGGCATTGTGCCTACCATATTCAATCCCGATTAAATTTCTGTGTTTCATCGCCAATATGAAGCTCCTAGGGTTACAGTAAACACCCAGTGGTGCGTCGCAATCTAATACTGGCCTCTCAGGAAAGGCACGTATACAGACTGTTTGAAGCATTGCTCCCCCTGGACGTAAGTCGGCATTGTGCCTACTATATTCAATCCCGATGCAATTTCTGTGTTTCATCGTCAATATGAAGCTCCTAGGGTTACAGTAAACACCCAGTGGTGCGTCGCAATCTAATACTGGCCTCTCAGTAACGGCACGAATACAGTCTGTTTGAAGCATTGCTCCCCCTGGACGTGAGTCGGCATTGTGCCTACTATATTCAATCCCGATGCAATTTCTGTGTTTCATCGTCAATATGAAGCTCCAAGGGTTACAGTAAACACCCAGTGGTGCGTCGCAATCTAATACTGGCCTCTCAGTAACGGCACGTCTACAGACTGTTGAAGCATTGCTCCCCCTGGACGTAAGTTGCCATTGTGCCAACTATATTCAATCCCAATGCAATTTCTGTGTTTCTTCGTCAATATGAAGCTCCAAGCGTTACAGTAAACACCCAGTGGTGCGTCGCAATCTAATACTGGCCTCTCAGTAACGGCACGTATACAGACTGTTTTAAGCATTGCTCCCCCTGGACGTAAGTCGGCATTGTGCCTACTATATTCAATCCCGATGCAATTTCTGTGTTTCATCGTCAATATGAAGCTCCAAGGGTTACAGTAAACACCCAGTGGTGCGTCGCAATCTAATACTGACATCTCAGTAACGGCACATATACAGACTGTTTGAAGCATTACTCTCACTGGACGTAAGTGGGCATTGTGCCAACTATTTTCAATCCCGAAGCAATTTCTGTGTTTCATCGTCAATATGAAGCTCCAAGGGTTACAGTAAACACCCAGTGGTGCGTGCAATCTAATACTGGCCTCTCAGTAACGGCACGTATACCGACTGTTTGAAGCATTTCTCCCCCTGGACGTAAGTCGGCATTGTGCCAACTATATTCAATCCTGATGCAATTTCTGTGTTTCATCGTCGATATGAAGCTCCAAGGGTTACAGTAAACACCCAGTGGTGTGTCGCAATCTAATACTGGCCGCTCAGAAACGGCACGTATACAGACTGTTTGAAGCATTGCTCCCCCTGGACGTAAGTCGGCATTGTGCCTACTATATTCAATCCCGATGCAATTTCTGTGTTTCATCGTCAATATGAAGCTCCTAGGGTTACAGTAAACACCAAGTGGTGCGTCACAATCTAATACTGGCCTCTCAGTAACGGCACGTATACAGACTGTTTGAAGCATTGCTCCCCCTGGACGTAATTCGGCATTGTGCCATCTATATTCAATCCTGATGCAATTTCTGTGTTTCATCGTCAATATGAACCTCCAAATGTTACAGTAAACACCCAGTGGTGTGTCGCAATCTAATACTGGCCTCTCAGTAACGGCACGTATACAGAATGTTTGATGCATTGCTCCCCCTGGACGTAAGTCGGCATTGTGCCTACAATATTCAATCCCGATGCAATTTCTGTGTTTCATCGGCAATATGAAGCTCCAAGGGTTACAGTAAACACCCAGTGGTGCGTCGCAATCTAATACTGGCCTCTCAGTAACGGCACGTATACAGACTGTTTGAAGCATTGCTCCCCCTGGACGTAAGTCGGCATTGTGCCTACTATATTCAATCCCGATTAAATTTCTGTGTTTCATCGTCAATATGAAGTTCCAAGGGTTACAGTAAACACCCTGTGGTGCATCGCAATCTAATACTGGCCTCTTAGTAACGGCACGTATACAGACTGTTTGAAGCATTGCTCGCTGTGGCCGTAAGTCGACATTGTGCCTACTATATTCAGTCCCGATGCAATTTCTGTGTTTCATCGTCAATATGAAGCTCCAAGGGTTACAGTAAACACCCAGAGGTGCGTCGCAATCTAATACTGGCCTCTCAGTAACGGCACGTATACATACTGTTTTAAGCATTGCTCCCCCTGAACGTAAGTCGGCATTGTGCCTACTATATTCAGTCCCGATGCAATTTCTGTGTTTCATCGTCAATATGAAGCTCCAAGGGTTACAGTAAACACCCAGTGGTGCGTCGCAATCTAATACTGGCCTCTCAGTAACGGCACGTATACAGATTGTTTGAAGCATTGCTCCCCCTGAACGTAAGTCGGCATTGTGCCTACTATGTTCATTCCCGATGCAATTTCTGTGTTTCATCGTCAATATGAAGCTCCAAGGGTTACAGTAAACACCCAGTGATGCGTCGCAATCTAATACTGGCCTCTCAGTAACGGCACGTATACAGACTGTTTGAAGCATTGCTCCCCCTGGACGTAAGTCGGCATTGTGCCTACCATATTCAATCCCGATTAAATTTCTGTGTTTCATCGCCAATATGAAGCTCCTAGGGTTACAGTAAACACCCAGTGGTGCGTCGCAATCTAATACTGGCCTCTCAGGATAGGCACGTATACAGACTGTTTGAAGCATTGCTCCCCCTGGACGTAAGTCGGCATTGTGCCTACTATATTCAATCCCGATGCAATTTCTGTGTTTCGTCGTCAATTTGAAGCTCCTAGGGTTACAGTAAACACCCAGTGGTTCGTCGCAATCTAATACTGGCCTCTCAGTAACGGCACGAATGCAGTCTGTTTGAAGCATTGCTCCCCCTGGACGTGAGTCGGCATTGTGCCTACTATGTTCAATCCCGATGCAATTTCTGTGTTCCGTCGTCAATATGAAGCTCCTAGGGTTACAGTAAACACCCAGTGGTGCGTCGCAATCTAATACTGGCCTCTCAGTAACGGCACGAATACTGTCTGTTTGAAGCATTGCTCCCCCTGAACGTAAGTCGGCATTGTGCCTACTATGTTCAATCCCGATGCAATTTCTGTGTTTCATCGTCAATATGAAGCTCCAAGGGTTACAGTAAACACCCAGTGATGCGTCGCAATCTAATACTGGCCTCTCAGTAACGGCACGAATACAGTCTGTTTGAAGCATTGCTCCCCCTGGACGTGAATCGGCATTGTGCCTACTATATTCAATCCCGATGCAATTTCTGTGTTTCATCGTCAATATGAAGCTCCAAGGGTTACAGTGAACACCCAGTGGTGCGTCGCAATCTAATACTGGCCTCTCAGTAACGGCACGTCTACAGACTGTTGAAGCATTGCTCCCCCTGGACGTAAGTTGGCATTGTGCCAACTATATTCAATCCCAATGCAATTTCTGTGTTTCATCGTCAATATGAAGCTCCTAGGGTTACAGTAAACACCCAGTGGTGCGTCGCAATCTAATACTGGCCTCTCAGTAAGGGCACGTATACAGACTGTTTTAAGCATTGCTCCCCCTGGACGTAAGTCGGCATTGTGCCTACTATATTCAATCCCGATGCAATTTCTGTGTTTCATCGTCCATATGAAGCTCCAAGGGTTACAGTATACACCCAGTGGTGCGTCGCAATCTAATACTGACATCTCAGTAACGGCACATATACAGACTGTTTGAAGCATTACTCCGACTATACGTAAGTGGGCATTATGCCAACTATATTCAATTCCGAAGCAATTTCTGTGTTTCATCGTCAATATGAAGCTCCAAGGGTTACAGTAAACACCCAGTGGTGCGTCGCAATCTAATACTGGCCTCTCAGTAACGGCACATATACAGACTGTTTGAAGCATTGCTCCCCCTGGACATAAGTCGGCATTGTGCCTACTATATTCAATCCCGATTAAATTTCTGTGTTTCACCGTCAATATGAAGTTCCAAGGGTTACAGTAAACACCCTGTGGTGCATCGCAATCTAATACTGGCCTCTTAGTATCGGCACGTATACAGACTGTTTGAAGCATTGCTCGCTGTAGACGTAAGACGGCATTGTGCCTACTATATTCAGTAACGATGCAATTGCTGTGTTTCATCGTCAATATGAAGCTCCAAGGGTTAAAGTAAACACCCAGTGGTGCGTCGCAATCTAATACTGGCCTCTCAGTAACGGCACGTATACATACTGTTTTAAGCATTGCTCCCCCTGAACGTAAAACGGCATTGTGCCTACTATATTAAGTCCCGATGCAATTTCTGTGTTTCATCGTCAATATGAAGCTCCAAGGGTTACAGTAAACACCCAGTGGAGCGTTGCAATCTGATACTGGCCTCCCAGTAACGGCACGTATACAGATTGTTTGAAGCATTGTTCAACCTGAACGTAAGTCGGCATTGTGCCTACTGTATTCAATCCCGATGCAATTTCTGTGTTTCATCGTCAATATGAAGCTAAAAGAGTTACAGTAAACACCCAGTGATGCGTCGCAATCTAATACTGGCCTCTCAGTAACGGCACGTATGCAGACTGTTTGAAGCATTGCTCCCCCTGGACGTAAGTCGGCATTGTGCCTACCATATTCAATCCCGATTAAATTTCCTCGTTTCATCGCCAATATTAAGCTCCTAGGGTTACAGTAAACACCCAGTGGTGCGTCGCAATCTAATACTGACCTCTCAGGAAAGGCACGTATACAGACTGTTTGAAGCATTACTCCCCCTGGGCGTAAGTCGGCATTGTGCCTACTATATTCAATCCCGATGCAATTTCTGTGTTTCATCGTCAATATGAAGCTCCTGCGGTTACAGTAAACACCCAGTGGTGCGTCGCAATCTAATACTGGCCTCTCAGTAACGGCACGAATACAGTCTGTTTGAAGCATTGCTCCCCCTGGACGTGGGTCGGCATTGTGCCTACTATATTCAATCCCGATGCAATTTCTGTGTTTCATCGTCAATATGAAGCTCCAAGGGTTACAGTAAACACCCAGTGGAGCGTCGCAATGTAACACTAGCCTCTTTGTAACGGCACGTATAGACACTGTTTGAAGCATTCCTCCCCCTGGACGTAAGTCGGCATTGTGCCTACTATTTTCAATCCCGATGCAATTTCTGTGTTTCATCGTCAATATGAAGCTCCAAGGGTTACAGTAAACACCCAGTGGTGCGTCGCAATCTAATACTGGCCTCTCAGTAACGGCACGTATACATACTGTTTTAAGCATTGCTCCCCCTGAACGTAAAACGGCATTGTGCCTACTATATTAAGTCCCGATGCAATTTCTGTGTTTCATCGTCAATATGAAGCTCCAAGGGTTACAGTAAACACCCAGTGGAGCGTCGCAATCTAATACTGGCCTCTCAGTAACGGCTCGTATACAGATTGTTTGAAGCATTGTTCCCCCTGAACGTAAGTCGACATTGTGCCTACTGTATTCAATCCCGATGCAATTTCTGTGTTTCATCGTCAATATGAAGCTAAAAGGGTTACAGTAAACACCCAGTGATGCGTCGCAATCTAATATTGGCCTCTCAGTAACGGCACGTATACAGACTGTTTGAAGCATTGCTCCCCCTGGACGTAAGTCGGCATTGTGCCTACCATAGTCAATCCCGATTAAATTTCCTCGTTTCATCGCCAATATTAAGCTCCTAGGGTTACAGTAAACACCCAGTAGTGCGTCGCAATCTAATACTGACCTCTCAGGAAAGGCACGTATACAGACTGTTTGAAGCATTGTTCCCCCTGAACGTAAGTCGGCATTGTGCCTACTGTATTCAATCCCGATGCAATTTCTGTGTTTCATCGTCAATATGAAGCTCCAAGGGTTACAGTAAACACACAGTGGTGCGTCGCAATCTACTACTGGCCTCTCAGTAACGGCACGTATACAGACTGTTTGAAGCATTGCTCCCCCTGGACGTAAGTCGGCATTGTGCCTACCATATTCAATCCCGATTAAATTTCTGTGTTTCATCGCCAATATGAAGCTCCTAGGGTTACAGTAAACACCCAGTGGTGCGTCGCAATCTAATACTGGCCTCTCAGGAAAGGCACGTATACAGACTGTTTGAAGCATTGCTCCCCCTGGACGTAAGTCGGCCTTGTGCCTACTATATTCAATCCCGATGCAATTTCTGTGTTTCATCGTCAATATGAAGCTCCTAGGGTTACAGTAAACACCCAGTGGTGCGTCGCAATCTAATACTGGCCTCTCAGTAACGGCACGAATACAGTCTGTTTGAAGCATTGCTCCCCCTGGACGTGAGTCGGCATTGTGCCTACTATATTCAATCCCGATGCAATTTCTGTGTTTCATCGTCAATATGAAGCTCCAAGGGTTACAGTAAACACCCAGTGGTGCGTCGCAATCTAATACTGGCCTCTCAGTAACGGCACGTCTACAGACTGTTGAAGCATTGCTCCCCCTGGACGTAAGTTGGCATTGTGCCAACTATATTCAATCCCAATGCAATTTCTGTGTTTCTTCGTCAATATGAAGCTCCAAGCGTTACAGTAAACACCCAGTGGTGCGTCGCAATCTAATATTGGCCTCTCAGTAACGGCACGTATACAGACTGTTTTAAGCATTGCTCCCCCTGGACGTAAGTCGGCATTGTGCCTACTATATTCAATCCCGATGCAATTTCTGTGTTTCATCGTCAATATGAAGCTCCAAGGGTTACAGTAAACACCCAGTGGTGCGTCGCAATCTAATACTGACATCTCAGTAACGGCACATATACAGACTGTTTGAAGCATTACTCTCACTGGACGTAAGTGGGCATTGTGCCAACTATTTTCAATCCCGAAGCAATTTCTGTGTTTCATCGTCAATATGAAGCTCCAAGGGTTACAGTAAACACCCAGTGGTGCGTGCAATCTAATACTGGCCTCTCAGTAAAGGCACGTATACAGACTGTTTGAAGCATTTCTCCCCCTGGACGTAAGTCGGCATTGTGCCAACTATATTCAATCCTGATGCAATTTCTGTGTTTCATCGTCGATATGAAGCTCCAAGGGTTACAGTAAACACCCAGTGGTGTGTCGCAATCTAATACTGGCCGCTCAGAAACGGCACGTATACAGACTGTTTGAAGCATTGCTCCCCCTGGACGTAAGTCGGCATTGTGCCTACTATATTCAATCCCGATGCAATTTCTGTGTTTCATCGTCAATATGAAGCTCCTAGGGTTACAGTAAACACCAAGTGGTGCGTCACAATCTAATACTGGCCTCTCAGTAACGGCACGTATACAGACTGTTTGAAGCATTGCTCCCCCTGGACGTAATTCGGCATTGTGCCATCTATATTCAATCCTGATGCAATTTCTGTGTTTCATCGTCAATATGAACCTCCAAGGGTTACAGTAAACACCCAGTGGTGTGTCCCAATCTAATACTGGCCTCTCAGTAACGGCACGTATTCAGAATGTTTGATGCATTGCTCCCCCTGGACGTAAGTCGGCATTGTGCCTACAATATTCAATCCCGATGCAATTTCTGTGTTTCATCGTCAATATGAAGCTCCAAGGGTTACAGTAAACACCCAGTGGTGCGTCGCAATCTAATACTGGCCTCTCAGTAACGGCACGTATACAGACTGTTTGAAGCATTGCTCCCCCTGGACGTAAGTCGGCATTGTGCCTACTATATTCAATCCCGATTAAATTTCTGTGTTTCATCGTCAATATGAAGCTCCAAGGGTTACAGTAAACACCCTGTGGTGCATCGCAATCTAATACTGGCCTCTTAGTAACGGCACGTATACAGACTGTTTGAAGCATTGCTCGCTGTGGCCGTAAGTCGGCATTGTGCCTACTATATTCAGTCCCGATGCAATTTCTGTGTTTCATCGTCAATATGAAGCTCCAAGGGTTACAGTAAACACCCAGTGGTGCGTCGCAATCTAATACTGGCCTCTCAGTAACGGCACGTATACATTCTGTTTTAAGCATTGCTCCCCCTGAACGTAAGTCGGCATTGTGCCTACTATATTCAGTCCCGATGCAATTTCTGTGTTTCATCGTCAATATGAAGCTCCAAGGGTTACAGTAAACACCCAGTGGTGCGTCGCAATCTGATACTGGCCTCTCAGTAACGGCACGTATACAGATTGTTTGAAGCATTGCTCCCCCTGAACGTAAGTCGGCATTGTGCCTACTATGTTCATTCCCGATGCAATTTCTGTGTTTCATCGTCAATATGAAGCTCCAAGGGTTACAGTAAACACCCAGTGATACGTCGCAATCTAATACTGGCCTCTCAGTAACGGCACGTATACAGACTGTTTGAAGCATTGCTCCCCCTGGACGTAAGTCGTCATTGTGCCTACCATATTCAATCCCGATTAAATTTCTGTGTTTCATCGCCAAAGTGAAGCTCCTAGGGTTACAGTAAACACCCAGCAGTGCGTCGCAATCTAATACTGGCCTCTCAGGAAAGGCACGTATACAGACTGTTTGAAGCATTGCTCCCCCTGGACGTAAGTCGGCATTCTGCCTTTTATATTCAATCCCGATGTAATTTCTGTGTTTCGTCGTCAATTTGAAGCTCCTAGGGTTACAGTAAACACCCAGTGATACGTCGCAATCTAATACTGGCCTCTCAGTAACGGCACGAATTCAGTCTGTTTGAAGCATTGCTCCCCCTGGACGTGAGTCGGCATTGTGCCTACTATGTTCAATCCCGATGCAATTTCTGTGTTTCGTCGTCAATATGAAGCTCCTAGGGTTACAGTAAACACCCAGTGGTGCGTCGCAATCTAATACTGGCCTCTCAGTAACGGCACGAATACTGTCTGTTTGAAGCATTGCTCCCCCTGAACGTAAGTCGGCATTGTGCCTACTATGTTCAATCCCGATGCAATTTCTGTGTTTCATCGTCAATATGAAGCTCCAAGGGTTACAGTAAACACCCAGTGGTGCGTCGCAATCTAATACTGGCCTCTCAGTAACGGCACGTATACAGACTGTTTGAAGCATTGCTCCCCCTGAACGTAAGTCGGCATTGTGCCTACTATATTCAATCCCGATGCAATTTCTGTGTTTCATCGTTAATATGAAGCTCCAAGGGTTACAGTAAACACCCAGTGGTGCGTCGCAATCTAATACTGGCCTCTCACTAACGGCACGTATACATACTGTTTTAAGCATTGCTCCCCCTGGACGTAAGTCGGCATTGTGCCTACAATATTCAATCCCGATGCAATTTCTGTGTTTCATCGTCAATATGAAGCTCCAAGGGTTACAGTAAACACCCAGTGGTGCGTCGCAATCTAATACTGGCCTCTCAGTAACGGCACGTATACAGACTGTTTGAAGCATTGCTCCCCCTGACCGTAAGTCGGCATTGTGCCTACTATATTCAATCCCGATGCAATTTCTGTGTTTCATCGTCAATATGAAGCTCCAAGGGTTACAGTAAACACCCAGTGATGCGTCGCAATCTAATACTGGCCTCTCAGTAACGGCACGTACACAGACTGTTTGAAGTATTGCTCCCCCTGGACGTAAGTCGGCATTGTGCCTACCATATTCAATCCCGATTAAATTTCTGTGTTTCATCGCCAATATGAAGCTCCTAGGGTTACAGTAAACACCCAGTGGTGCGTCGCAATCTAATACTGGCCTCTCAGGAAAGGCACGTATACAGACTGTTTGAAGCATTGCTCACCCTGGACGTAAGTCGGCATTGTGCCTACTATATTCAATCCCGATGCAATTTCTGTGTTTCATCGTCAATATGAAGCTCCTAGGGTTACAGTAAACACCCAGTAGTGCGTCGCAATCTAATACTGGCCTTTCAGTAACGGCACGAATACAGTCTGTTTGAAGCATTGCTCCCCCTGGACGTGAGTCGGCATTGTGCCTACTATATTCAATCCCGATGCAATTTCTGTGTTTCATCGTCAATATGAAGCTCCAAGGGTTACAGTAAACACCCAGTGGTGCGTCGCAATCTAATACTGGCCTCTCAGTAACGGCACGTCTACAGACTGTTGAAGCATTGCTCCCCCTGGACGTAAGTCGGCATTGTGCCTACTATATTCAATCCCGATGCAATTTCTGTGTTTCATCGTCAATATGAAGCTCCTAGGGTTACAGTAAACACCAAGTGGTGCGTCACAATCTAATACTGGCCTCTCAGTAACGGCACGTATACAGACTGTTTGAAGCATTGCTCCCCCTGGACGTAATTCGGCATTGTGCCATCTATAATCAATCCTGATGCAATTTCTGTGTTTCATCGTCAATATGAACCTCCAAGGGTTACAGTAAACACCCAGTGGTGTGTCGCAATATAATACTGGCCTCTCAGTAACGGCACGTATACAGAATGTTTGATGCATTGCTCCCCCTGGACGTAAGTCGGCATTGTGCCTACAATATTCAATCCCGATGCAATTTCTGTGTTTCATCGGCAATATGAAGCTCCAAGGGTTACAGTAAACACCCAGTGGTGCGTCGCAATCTAATACTGGCCTCTCAGTAACGGCACGTATACAGACTGTTTGAAGCATTGCTCCCCCTGGACGTAAGTCGGCATTGTGCCTACTATATTCAATCCCGATTAAATTTCTGTGTTTCATCGTCAATATGAAGTTCCAAGGGTTACAGTAAACACCCTGTGGTGCATCGCAATCTAATACTGGCCTCTTAGTAACGGCACGTATACAGACTGTTTGAAGCATTGCTCGCTGTGGCCGTAAGTCGACATTGTGCCTACTATATTCAGTCCCGATGCAATTTCTGTGTTTCATCGTCAATATGAAGCTCCAAGGGTTACAGTAAACACCCAGTGGTGCGTCGCAATCTAATACTGGCCTCTCAGTAACGGCACGTATACATACTGTTTTAAGCATTGCTCCCCCTGAACGTAAGTCGGCATTGTGCCTACTATATTCAGTCCCGATGCAATTTCTGTGTTTCATCGTCAATATGAAGCTCCAAGGGTTACAGTAAACACCCAGTGGTGCGTCGCAATCTAATACTGGCCTCTCAGTAACGGCACGTATACAGATTGTTTGAAGCATTGCTCCCCCTGAACGTAAGTCGGCATTGTGCCTACTATGTTCATTCCCGATGCAATTTCTGTGTTTCATCGTCAATATGAAGCTCCAAGGGTTACAGTAAACACCCAGTGATGCGTCGCAATCTAATACTGGCCTCTCAGTAACGGCACGTATACAGACTGTTTGAAGCATTGCTCCCCCTGGACGTAAGTCGGCATTGTGCCTACCATATTCAATCCCGATTAAATTTCTGTGTTTCATCGCCAATATGAAGCTCCTAGGGTTACAGTAAACACCCAGTGGTGCGTCGCAATCTAATACTGGCCTCTCAGGAAAGGCACGTATACAGACTGTTTGAAGCATTGCTCCCCCTGGACGTAAGTCGGCATTGTGCCTACTATATTCAATCCCGATGCAATTTCTGTGTTTCGTCGTCAATTTGAAGCTCCTAGGGTTACAGTAAACACCCAGTGGTTCGTCGCAATCTAATACTGGCCTCTCAGTAACGGCACGAATTCAGTCTGTTTGAAGCATTGCTCCCCCTGGACGTGAGTCGGCATTGTGCCTACTATGTTCAATCCCGATGCAATTTCTGTGTTCCGTCGTCAATATGAAGCTCCTAGGGTTACAGTAAACACCCAGTGGTGCGTCGCAATCTAATACTGGCCTCTCAGTAACGGCACGAATACTGTCTGTTTGAAGCATTGCTCCCCCTGAACGTAAGTCGGCATTGTGCCTACTATGTTCAATCCCGATGCAATTTCTGTGTTTCATCGTCAATATGAAGCTCCAAGGGTTACAGTAAACACCCAGTGATGCGTCGCAATCTAATACTGGCCTCTCAGTAACGGCACGAATACAGTCTGTTTGAAGCATTGCTCCCCCTGGACGTGAGTCGGCATTGTGCCTACTATATTCAATCCCGATGCAATTTCTGTGTTTCATCGTCAATATGAAGCTCCAAGGGTTACAGTGAACACCCAGTGGTGCGTCGCAATCTAATACTGGCCTCTCAGTAACGGCACGTCTACAGACTGTTGAAGCATTGCTCCCCCTGGACGTAAGTTGGCATTGTGCCAACTATATTCAATCCCAATGCAATTTCTGTGTTTCATCGTCAATATGAACCTCCAAGGGTTACAGTAAACACCCAGTGGTGCGTCGCAGTCTAATACTGGCCTCTCAGTAACGGCATGTATACAGACTGTTTTAAGCATTGCTCCCCCTGGACGTAAGTCGGCATTGTGCCTACTATATTCAATCCCGATGCAATTTCTGTGTTTCATCGTCCATATGAAGCTCCAAGGGTTACAGTATACACCCAGTGGTGTGTCGCAATCTAATACTGACATCTCAGTAACGGCACATATACAGACTGTTTGAAGCATTACTCCGACTATACGTAAGTGGGCATTATGCCAACTATATTCAATCCCGATTAAATTTCTGTGTTTCACCGTCAATATGAAGTTCCAAGGGTTACAGTAAACACCCTGTGGTGCATCGCAATCTAATACTGGCCTCTTAGTAACGGCACGTATACAGACTGTTTGAAGCATTGCTCGCTGTGGACGTAAGTCGGCATTGTGCCTACTATATTCAGTAACGATGCAATTGCTGTGTTTCATCGTCAATATGAAGCTCCAAGGGTTAAAGTAAACACCCAGTGGTGCGTCGCAATCTAATACTGGCCTCTCAGTAACGGCACGTATACATACTGTTTTAAGCATTGCTCCCCCTGAACGTAAAACGGCATTGTGCCTACTATATTAAGTCCCGATGCAATTTCTGTGTTTCATCGTCAATATGAAGCTCCAAGGGTTACAGTAAACACCCAGTGGAGCGTCGCAATCTAATACTGGCCTCTCAGTAACGGCACGTATACAGACTGTTTGAAGCATTGCTCCCTCTGGACGTAAGTCGGCATTGTGCCTACCATATTCAATCCCGATTAAATTTCCTCGTTTCATCGCCAATATTAAGCTCCTAGGGTTACAGTAAACACCCAGTGGTGCGTCGCAATCTAATACTGACCTCTCAGGAAAGGCACGTATACAGACTGTTTGAAGCATTGCTCCCCCTGGGCGTAAGTCGGCATTGTGCCTACTATATTCAATCCCGATGCAATTTCTGTGTTTCATCGTCAATATGAAGCTCCTACGGTTACAGTAAACACCCAGTGGTGCGTCGCAATCTAATACTGGCCTCTTAGTAACGGCACGTATACAGACTGTTTGAAGCATTGCTCCCCCTGGACGTAAGTCGGCATTGTGCCTACTATTTTCAATCCCGATGCAATTTCTGTGTTTCATCGTCAATATGAAGCTCCAGGGTTACAGTAAACACCCAGTGGTGCGTCGCAATCTAATACTAGCCTTTCAGGAAAGGCACGTATATAGACTGTTTGAAGCATTGCTCCCCCTGGACGTAAGTCGGCATTGTAACTACTATATTCAAACACGATGCAATTTCTGTGTTTCATCGTCTATATGAAGCTCGAAATGTTACAGTAAACACTCAGTGGTGCGTCGCAATCTAATACTGGCCTCTCAGTAACGGCACGTATACAGATTGTTTGAAGCATTGCTCCCCCTGAACGTAAGTCGGCATTGTGCCTACTATGTTCATTCCCGATGCAATTTCTGTGTTTCATCGTCAATATGAAGCTCCAAGGGTTACAGTAAACACCCAGTGATGCGTCGCAATCTAATACTGGCCTCTCAGTAACGGCACGTATACAGACTGTTTGAAGCATTGCTCCCCCTGGACGTAAGTCGGCATTGTGCCTACCATATTCAATCCCGATTAAATTTCTGTGTTTCATCGCCAATATGAAGCTCCTAGGGTTACAGTAAACACCCAGTGGTGCGTCGCAATCTAATACTGGCCTCTCAGGAAAGGCACGTATACAGACTGTTTGAAGCATTGCTCCCCCTGGACGTAAGTCGGCATTGTGCCTACTATATTCAATCCCGATGCAATTTCTGTGTTTCGTCGTCAATTTGAAGCTCCTAGGGTTACAGTAAACACCCAGTGGTTCGTCGCAATCTAATACTGGCCTCTCAGTAACGGCACGAATTCAGTCTGTTTGAAGCATTGCTCCCCCTGGACGTGAGTCGGCATTGTGCCTACTATGTTCAATCCCGATGCAATTTCTGTGTTCCGTCGTCAATATGAAGCTCCTAGGGTTACAGTAAACACCCAGTGGTGCGTCGCAATCTAATACTGGCCTCTCAGTAACGGCACGAATACTGTCTGTTTGAAGCATTGCTCCCCCTGAACGTAAGTCGGCATTGTGCCTACTATGTTCAATCCCGATGCAATTTCTGTGTTTCATCGTCAATATGAAGCTCCAAGGGTTACAGTAAACACCCAGTGATGCGTCGCAATCTAATACTGGCCTCTCAGTAACGGCACGAATACAGTCTGTTTGAAGCATTGCTCCCCCTGGACGTGAGTCGGCATTGTGCCTACTATATTCAATCCCGATGCAATTTCTGTGTTTCATCGTCAATATGAAGCTCCAAGGGTTACAGTGAACACCCAGTGGTGCGTCGCAATCTAATACTGGCCTCTCAGTAACGGCACGTCTACAGACTGTTGAAGCATTGCTCCCCCTGGACGTAAGTTGGCATTGTGCCAACTATATTCAATCCCAATGCAATTTCTGTGTTTCATCGTCAATATGAACCTCCAAGGGTTACAGTAAACACCCAGTGGTGCGTCGCAATCTAATACTGGCCTCTCAGTAACGGCATGTATACAGACTGTTTTAAGCATTGCTCCCCCTGGACGTAAGTCGGCATTGTGCCTACTATATTCAATCCCGATGCAATTTCTGTGTTTCATCGTCCATATGAAGCTCCAAGGGTTACAGTATACACCCAGTGGTGTGTCGCAATCTAATACTGACATCTCAGTAACGGCACATATACAGACTGTTTGAAGCATTACTCCGACTATACGTAAGTGGGCATTATGCCAACTATATTCAATCCCGATTAAATTTCTGTGTTTCACCGTCAATATGAAGTTCCAAGGGTTACAGTAAACACCCTGTGGTGCATCGCAATCTAATACTGGCCTCTTAGTAACGGCACGTATACAGACTGTTTGAAGCATTGCTCGCTGTGGACGTAAGTCGGCATTGTGCCTACTATATTCAGTAACGATGCAATTGCTGTGTTTCATCGTCAATATGAAGCTCCAAGGGTTAAAGTAAACACCCAGTGGTGCGTCGCAATCTAATACTGGCCTCTCAGTAACGGCACGTATACATACTGTTTTAAGCATTGCTCCCCCTGAACGTAAAACGGCATTGTGCCTACTATATTAAGTCCCGATGCAATTTCTGTGTTTCATCGCCAATATTAAGCTCCTAGGGTTACAGTAAACACCCAGTGGTGCGTCGCAATCTAATACTGACCTCTCAGGAAAGGCACGTATACAGACTGTTTGAAGCATTGCTCCCCCTGGGCGTAAGTCGGCATTGTGCCTACTATATTCAATCCCGATGCAATTTCTGTGTTTCATCGTCAATATGAAGCTCCTACGGTTACAGTAAACACCCAGTGGTGCGTCGCAATCTAATACTGGCCTCTTAGTAACGGCACGTATACAGACTGTTTGAAGCATTGCTCCCCCTGGACGTAAGTCGGCATTGTGCCTACTATTTTCAATCCCGATGCAATTTCTGTGTTTCATCGTCAATATGAAGCTCCAGGGTTACAGTAAACACCCAGTGGTGCGTCGCAATCTAATACTAGCCTTTCAGGAAAGGCACGTATATAGACTGTTTGAAGCATTGCTCCCCCTGGACGTAAGTCGGCATTGTAACTACTATATTCAAACACGATGCAATTTCTGTGTTTCATCGTCTATATGAAGCTCGAAATGTTACAGTAAACACTCAGTGGTGCGTCGCAATCTAATACTGGCCTCTCAGTAACGGCACGTATACAGACTGTTTGAAGCATTGCTCCCCCTGGACGTAAGTCGGCATTGTGCCTACTATATTCAGTCCCGATTAAATTTCTGTGTTTCACCGTCAATATGAAGTTCCAAGGGTTACAGTAAACACCCTGTGGTGCATCGCAATCTAATACTGGCCTCTTAGTAACGGCACGTATAGAGTCTGTTTGAAGCATTGCTCGCTGTGGCCGTAAGTCGGCATTGTGCCTACTATATTCAGTAACGATGCAATTTCTGTGTTTCATCGTCAATATGAAGCTCCAAGGGTTACAGTAAACACCCAGTGGTGCGTCGCAATCTAATACTGGCCTCTCAGTAACGGCACGTATACATACTGTTTTAAGCATTGCTCCCCCTGAACGTAAAACGGCATTGTGCCTACTATATTAAGTCCCGATGCAATTTCTGTGTTTCATCGTCAATATGAAGCTCCAAGGGTTACAGTAAACACCCAGTGGAGCGTCGCAATCTAATACTGGCCTCTCAGTAACGGCTCGTATACAGATTGTTTGAAGCATTGTTCCCCCTGAACGTAAGTCGGCATTGTGCCTACTGTATTCAATCGCGATGCAATTTCTGTGTTTCATCGTCAATATGAAGCTAAAAGGGTTACAGTAAACACCCAGTGATACGTCGCAATCTAATATTGGCCTCTCAGTAACGGCACGTATACAGACTGTTTGAAGCATTGCTCCCCCTGGACGTAAGTCGGCATTGTGCCTACCATAGTCAATCCCGATTAAATTTCCTCGTTTCATCGCCAATATTAAGCTCCTAGGGTTACAGTAAACACCCAGTGGTGCGTCGCAATCTAATACTGACCTCTCAGGAAAGGCACGTATACAGACTGTTTGAAGCATTGCTCCTCCTGGGCGTAAGTCGGCATTGTGCCCACTATATTCAATCCCGATGCAATTTCTGTGTTTCATCGTCAATATGAAGCTCCTAGGGTTACAGTAAACACCCAGTGGTGCGTCGCAATCTAATACTGGCCTCTCAGTAACGGCACGATTACAGTCTGTTTGAAGCATTGCTCCCCCTGGACGTGGGTCGGCATTGTGCCTACTATATTCAATCCCGATGCAATTTCTTTGTTTCATCGTCAATATGAAGCTCCAAGGGTTACAGTAAACACCCAGTGGTGCGTCGCAATCTAATACTGGCCTCTCAGTAACGGTACGTCTACAGACTGTTGAAGCATTGCTCCCCCTGGACGTAAGTTGGCATTGTGCCAACTATATTCAATCCCATTGCAATTTCTGTGTTTCATCGTCAATATGAAGCTCCAAGGGTTACAGTAAACACCCATAGGTGCGTCGCAATCTAATACTGGCCTCTCAGTAACGGCACGTATACTGACTGTTTTAAGCATTGCTCCCCCTGGACGTAGGTCGGCATTGTGCCTACTATATTCAATCCCGATGCAATTTCTGTGTTTCATCGTCAATATGAAGCTCCAAGGGTTACAGTAAACACCCAGTGGTGCGTCGCAATCTAACACTAGCCTCTTTGTAACGGCACATATAGAGACTGTTTGAAGCATTCCTCCCCCTGGACGTAAGTCGGCATTGTGCCTACTATTTTCAATCATGATGCAATTTCTGTGTTTCATCGTCAATATGAAGCTTTAGGGTTACAGTAAACACCCAGTGGTGCGTCGCAATCTAATACTAGCCTCTCAGGAAAGGCACGTATACAGACTGTTTGTAGCATTGCTCCCCCTGGACGTAAGTCGGCATTGTAACTACTATATTCAAACACGATGCAATTTCTGTGTTTCATCGTCAATATGAAGCTCCAAGGGTTACAGTAAACACCCAGTGGTGCGTCGCAATCTTATACTGGCCTCTCAGTAACGGCACGTATACAGACTGTTTGAAGCATTCCTCCCCCTGGACGTAAGTCGGCATTGTGCCTACTATATTCAATCCCGATGCAATTTCTGTGTTTCGTCGTCAATATAAAGCTCCTAGGGTTACAGTAAACACCCAGTGGTGCGTCGCAATCTAATACTGGCCTCTCAGTAACGGCACGAATACAGTCTGTTTGAAGCATTGCTCCCCCTGGACGTAAATCGGCATTGTGCCTACTATATTCAATCCCGATGCAATTTCTGTGTTTCATCGTCAATATGAAGCTCCAAGGGTTACAGTAAACACCCAGTGGTGCGTCGCAATCTAATACTGACATCTCAGTAACGGCACATATACAGACTGTTTGAAGCATTACTCCCACTGGACGTAAGTGGGCATTGTGCCAACTATATTCAGTCGCGAAGCAAATTCTGTGTTTCATCGTCAATATGAAGCTCCAAGGGTTACAGTAAACACCCAGTGGTGCGTCGCAATCTAATACTGGCCTCTCAGTAACGGCACGTCTACAGACTGTTGAAGCATTGCTCCCCTTGGACGTAAGTTGGCATTGTGCCAACTATATTAAATCCCAATGCAATTTCTGTGTTTCATCGTCAATATGAAGCTCCAAGGGTTACAGTAAACACCCAGTGGTGCGTCGCAATCTAATACTGGCCTCTCAGTAACGGCACGTATACAGACTGTTTTAAGCATTGCTACCCCTGGACGTAAGTCGGCATTGTGCCTACTATATTCAATCCCGATGCAATTTCTGTGTTTCATCGTCAATATGAAGCTCCAAGGGTTACAGTAAACACCCAGTGGTGCGTCGCAATCTAATACTGGCCTCTCAGTAACGGCACGAATACTGTCTGTTTGGAGCATTGCTCCCCCTGGACGTGTGTCGGCATTGTGCCAACTATATTCAATTCCGAAGCAATTTCTGTGTTTCATCGTCAATATGAAGCTCCAAGGGTTACAGTAAACACCCAGTGGTGCGTGCAATCTAATACTGGCCTCTCAGTAACGGCACGTATACAGACTGTTTGAAGCATTGCTCCCCCTGGACGTAAGTCGGCATTGTGCCAACTATATCCAATCCTGATGCAATTTCTGTGTTTCATCGTCAATATGAAGCTCCAAGGGTTACAGTAAACACCCAGTGGTGTGTCGCAATCTATTACTGGCCGCTCAGAAACGGCACATCTACAGACTGTTGAAGCATTGCTACCCCTGGACTTAAGTTGGCATTGTGCCAACTATATTCAATCCCAATGCAATTTCTGTGTTTCATCGTCAATATGAAGCTCCAAGGGTTACAGTAAACACCCAGTGGTGCGTCGCAATCTAATACTGGCCTCTCAGTAACGGCACGTATACATACTGTTTTAATCATTGCTCCCCCTGGACGTAAGTCGGCATTGTGCCTACAATATTCAATCCCGATGCAATTTCTGTGTTTCATCGTCAATATGAAGCTCCAAGGGTTACAGTAAACACCCAGTGCTGCGTCGCAATCTAATACTGGCCTCTCAGTAACGGCACGTATACAGACTGTTTGAAGCATTGCTCCCCCTGGACGTAAGTCGGCATTGTGCCTACTATATTCAATCCCGATTAAATTTCTGTGTTTCACCGTCAATATGAAGTTCCAAGGGTTACAGTAAACACCCTGTGGTGCATCGCAATCTAATACTGGCCTCTTAGTAACGGCACGTATACAGACTGTTTGAAGCATTGCTCGCTGTGGCCGTAAGTCGGCATTGTGCCTACTATATTCAGTAACGATGCAATTTCTGTGTTTCATCGTCAATATGAAGCTCCAAGGGTTACAGTAAACACCCAGTGGTGCGTCGCAATCTAATACTGGCCTCTCAGTAACGGCACGTATACATACTGTTTTAAGCATTGCTCCCCCTGAACGTAAGTCGGCATTGTGCCTACTATATTCAGTCCCGATGCAATTTCTGTGTTTCATCGTCAATATGAAGGTCCAAGGGTTACAGTAAACACCCAGTGGTGCGTCGCAATCTAATACTTGCCTCTCAGTAACGGCACGTATACAGATTGTTTGAAGCATTGCTCCCCCTGAACGTAAGTCGGCATTGGGCCTACTGTATTCAATACCGATGCAATTTCTGTGTTTCATCGTCAATATGAAGCTAAAAGGGTTACAGTAAACACCCAGTGATGCGTCGCAATCTAATACTGGCCTCTCAGTAACGGCACGTATGCAGACTGTTTGAAGCATTGCTCCCCCTGGACGTAAGTCGGCATTGTGCCTACCATATTCAATCCCGATTAAATTTCTGTGTTTCATCGCCAATATGAAGCTCCTAGGGTTACAGTAAACACCCAGTGGTGCGTCGCAATCTAATACTGACCTCTCAGGAAAGGCACGTATACAGACTGTTTGAAGCATTGCTCCCCCTGGACGTATGTCGGCATTGTGCCTACTATATTCAATCCCGATGCAAATTCTGTGTTTCATCGTCAATATGAAGCTCCAAGGGTTACAGTAAACACCCAGTGGTGCGTCGCAATCTAATACTGGCCTCTCAGTAACGGCACGACTACAGACTGTTGAAGCATTGCTCCTCCTGGACGTAAGTTGGCATTGTGCCAACTATATTCAATCCCAATGCAATTTCTGTGTTTCATCGTCAATATGAAGCTCCAAGGGTTACAGTAAACACTCAGTGGTGCGTCGCAATCTAATACTGGCCCCTCAGTAACGGCACGTATACAGACTGTTTTAAGCATTGCTCCCCCTGGACGTAAGTCGGCATTGTGCCTACTATATTCAATCCCGATGCAATTTCTGTGTTTCATCGTCAATATGAAGCTCCAAGGGTTACAGTAAACACCCAGTGGTGCGTCGCAATCTAATACTGACATCTCAGTAACGGCACATATACAGCCTGTTTGAGCATTACTCCCACTGGACGTATGTTTGCATTGTGCCAACTATATTCAATCCCGAAGCAATTTCTGTGTTTCATCGTCAATATGAAGCTCCAAGGGTTACAGTAAACACCCAGTGGTGCGTGCAATCTAATACTGGCCTCTCAGTAACGGCACGTATACAGACTGTTTGAAGCATTGCTCCCCCTGGACGTAAGTCGGAATTGTGCCAACTATATTCAATCCTGATGCAATTTCTGTGTTTCATCGTCAATATGAAACTCCAAGGGTTACAGTAAACACCCAGTGGTGCGTCGCAATCTAATACTGGCCTCTCAGTAACGGCACGTATACAGACTGTTTGAAGCATTGCTCCCCCTGGACGTAAGTCGGCATTGTGCCTACAATATTCAATCCCGATGCAATTTCTGTGTTTCATCGTCAATATGAAGCTCCAAGGGTTACAGTAAACACCCAGTGGTGCGTCGCAATCTAATACTGGCCTCTCAGTAACGGCACGTATACAGACTGTTTGAAGCATTGCTCCCCTGGACGTAAGTCGGCATTGTGCCGTCTATATTCAATCCCGATTAAATTTCTGTGTTTCACCGTCAATATGAAGTCCCAAGGGTTACAGTAAACACCCTGTGGTGCATCGCAATAAAATACTGGCCTCTCAGTAACGGCACGTATACAGACTGTTTGAAGCATTGCTCCCCCTGGACGTAAGTCGGCATTGTGCCAACTATATTCAATCCTGATGCAATTTCTGTGTTTCATCGTCAATATGAAACTCCAATGGTTACAGTAAACACCCAGTGGTGCGTCGCAATCTAATACTGGCCTCTCAGTAACGGCACGTATACAGACTGTTTGAAGCATTGCTCCCCCTGGACGTAAGTCGGCATTGTGCCTACAATATTCAATTCCGAAGCAATTTCTGTGTTTCATCGTCAATATGAAGCTCCAAGGGTTACAGTAAACACCCAGTGGTGCGTGCAATCTAATACTGGCCTCTCAGTAACGGCACGTATACAGACTGTTTGAAGCATTGCTCCCCCTGGACGTAAGTCGGCATTGTGCCAACTATATCCAATCCTGATGCAATTTCTGTGTTTCATCGTCAATATGAAGCTCCAAGGGTTACAGTAAACACCCAGTGGTGTGTCGCAATCTATTACTGGCCGCTCAGAAACGGCACATCTACAGACTGTTGAAGCATTGCTACCCCTGGACTTAAGTTGGCATTGTGCCAACTATATTCAATCCCAATGCAATTTCTGTGTTTCATCGTCAATATGAAGCTCCAAGGGTTACAGTAAACACCCAGTGGTGCGTCGCAATCTAATACTGGCCTCTCAGTAACGGCACGTATACATACTGTTTTAATCATTGCTCCCCCTGGACGTAAGTCGGCATTGTGCCTACAATATTCAATCCCGATGCAATTTCTGTGTTTCATCGTCAATATGAAGCTCCAAGGGTTACAGTAAACACCCAGTGCTGCGTCGCAATCTAATACTGGCCTCTCAGTAACGGCACGTATACAGACTGTTTGAAGCATTGCTCCCCCTGGACGTAAGTCGGCATTGTGCCTACTATATTCAATCCCGATTAAATTTCTGTGTTTCACCGTCAATATGAAGTTCCAAGGGTTACAGTAAACACCCTGTGGTGCATCGCAATCTAATACTGGCCTCTTAGTAACGGCACGTATACAGACTGTTTGAAGCATTGCTCGCTGTGGCCGTAAGTCGGCATTGTGCCTACTATATTCAGTAACGATGCAATTTCTGTGTTTCATCGTCAATATGAAGCTCCAAGGGTTACAGTAAACACCCAGTGGTGCGTCGCAATCTAATACTGGCCTCTCAGTAACGGCACGTATACATACTGTTTTAAGCATTGCTCCCCCTGAACGTAAGTCGGCATTGTGCCTACTATATTCAGTCCCGATGCAATTTCTGTGTTTCATCGTCAATATGAAGGTCCAAGGGTTACAGTAAACACCCAGTGGTGCGTCGCAATCTAATACTTGCCTCTCAGTAACGGCACGTATACAGATTGTTTGAAGCATTGCTCCCCCTGAACGTAAGTCGGCATTGGGCCTACTGTATTCAATACCGATTCAATTTCTGTGTTTCATCGTCAATATGAAGCTAAAAGGGTTACAGTAAACACCCAGTGATGCGTCGCAATCTAATACTGGCCTCTCAGTAACGGCACGTATGCAGACTGTTTGAAGCATTGCTCCCCCTGGACGTAAGTCGGCATTGTGCCTACCATATTCAATCCCGATTAAATTTCTGTGTTTCATCGCCAATATGAAGCTCCTAGGGTTACAGTAAACACCCAGTGGTGCGTCGCAATCTAATACTGACCTCTCAGGAAAGGCACGTATACAGACTGTTTGAAGCATTGCTCCCCCTGGACGTATGTCGGCATTGTGCCTACTATATTCAATCCCGATGCAAATTCTGTGTTTCATCGTCAATATGAAGCTCCAAGGGTTACAGTAAACACCCAGTGGTGCGTCGCAATCTAATACTGGCCTCTCAGTAACGGCACGACTACAGACTGTTGAAGCATTGCTCCTCCTGGACGTAAGTTGGCATTGTGCCAACTATATTCAATCCCAATGCAATTTCTGTGTTTCATCGTCAATATGAAGCTCCAAGGGTTACAGTAAACACTCAGTGGTGCGTCGCAATCTAATACTGGCCCCTCAGTAACGGCACGTATACAGACTGTTTTAAGCATTGCTCCCCCTGGACGTAAGTCGGCATTGTGCCTACTATATTCAATCCCGATGCAATTTCTGTGTTTCATCGTCAATATGAAGCTCCAAGGGTTACAGTAAACACCCAGTGGTGCGTCGCAATCTAATACTGACATCTCAGTAACGGCACATATACAGCCTGTTTGAGCATTACTCCCACTGGACGTATGTTTGCATTGTGCCAACTATATTCAATCCCGAAGCAATTTCTGTGTTTCATCGTCAATATGAAGCTCCAAGGGTTACAGTAAACTCCCAGTGGTGCGTGCAATCTAATACTGGCCTCTCAGTAACGGCACGTATACAGACTGTTTGAAGCATTGCTCCCCCTGGACGTAAGTCGGCATTGTGCCAACTATATTCAATCCTGATGCAATTTCTGTGTTTCATCGTCAATATGAAACTCCAAGGGTTACAGTAAACACCCAGTGGTGCGTCGCAATCTAATACTGGCCTCTCAGTAACGGCACGTATACAGACTGTTTGAAGCATTGCTCCCCCTGGACGTAAGTCGGCATTGTGCCTACAATATTCAATCCCGATGCAATTCCTGTGTTTCATCGTCAATATGAAGCTCCAAGGGTTACAGTAAACACCCAGTGGTGCGTCGCAATCTAATACTGGCCTCTCAGTAACGGCACGTATACAGACTGTTTGAAGCATTGCTCCCCTGGACGTAAGTCGGCATTGTGCCGTCTATATTCAATCCCGATTAAATTTCTGTGTTTCACCGTCAATATGAAGTCCCAAGGGTTACAGTAAACACCCTGTGGTGCATCGCAATAAAATACTGGCCTCTTAGTAACGGAACGTATACAGTCTGTTTGAAGCATTGCTCCCCTGGACGTAAGCCGGCATTGTGCCTACCATATTCAATCCCGATTAAATTTCTGTGTTTCATCGCCAATATGAAGCTCCTAGGGTTACAGTAAACACCCAGTGGTGCGTCGAAATCTAATACTGGCCTCTCAGGAAAGGCACGTATACAGACTGTTTGAAGCATTGCTCCCCCTGGACGTAAGTCGGCATTGTGCCTACTATATTCAATCCCGATGCAATTTCTGTGTTTCATCGTCAGTATGAAGCTCCTAGGGTTACAGTAAACACCCAGTGGTGCGTCGCAATCTACTACTTGCCTCTCAGTAACGGCACGTATACAGACTGTTTGAAGCATTGCTCCCCCTGGACGTAAGTCGGCATTGTGCCTACTATATTCAATCCCGATGCAATTTCTGTGTTTCATCGTCAATATGAAGCTCCTAGGGTTACAGTAAACACCCAGTGGTGCGTCGCAATCTAATACTGGCCTCTCAGTAACGGCACGTATACAGACTGTTTGAAGCATTGCTCCCCCTGGACGTAAGTCGGCATTGTGCCAACTATATTCAATCCCGATGCAATTTCTGTGTTATATCGTCAATATGAACTTCCAAGGGTTACAGTAAACACCCAGTGGTGCGTCGCAATCTAATACTGGCCTCTCAGTACAGGCACGTATACAGACTGTTTGAAGCATTGCTCCCCCTGGACGTAAGTCGGCATTGTGCCTACAATATTCAATCCCGATGCAATTTCTGTGTTTCATCGTCAATATGAAGCTCCAAGGGTTACAGTAAACACCCAGTGCTGCGTCGCAATCTAATACTGGCCTCTCAGTAACGGCACGTATACAGACTGTTTGAAGCATTGCTCCCCCTGGACGTAAGTCGGCATTGTGCCTACTATATTCAATCCCGATTAAATTTCTGTGTTTCACCGTCAATATGAAGTTCCAAGGGTTACAGTAAACACCCTGTGGTGCATCGCAATCTAATACTGGCCTCTTAGTAACGGCACGTATACAGACTGTTTGAAGCATTGCTCGCTGTGGCCGTAAGTCGGCATTGTGCCTACTATATTCAGTAACGATGCAATTTCTGTGTTTCATCGTCAATATGAAGCTCCAAGGGTTACAGTAAACACCCAGTGGTGCGTCGCAATCTAATACTGGCCTCTCAGTAACGGCACGTATACATACTGTTTTAAGCATTGCTCCCCCTGAACGTAAGTCGGCATTGTGCCTACTATATTCAGTCCCGATGCAATTTCTGTGTTTCATCGTCAATATGAAGGTCCAAGGGTTACAGTAAACACCCAGTGGTGCGTCGCAATCTAATACTTGCCTCTCAGTAACGGCACGTATACAGATTGTTTGAAGCATTGCTCCCCCTGAACGTAAGTCGGCATTGGGCCTACTGTATTCAATACCGATTCAATTTCTGTGTTTCATCGTCAATATGAAGCTAAAAGGGTTACAGTAAACACCCAGTGATGCGTCGCAATCTAATACTGGCCTCTCAGTAACGGCACGTATGCAGACTGTTTGAAGCATTGCTCCCCCTGGACGTAAGTCGGCATTGTGCCTACCATATTCAATCCCGATTAAATTTCTGTGTTTCATCGCCAATATGAAGCTCCTAGGGTTACAGTAAACACCCAGTGGTGCGTCGCAATCTAATACTGACCTCTCAGGAAAGGCACGTATACAGACTGTTTGAAGCATTGCTCCCCCTGGACGTATGTCGGCATTGTGCCTACTATATTCAATCCCGATGCAAATTCTGTGTTTCATCGTCAATATGAAGCTCCAAGGGTTACAGTAAACACCCAGTGGTGCGTCGCAATCTAATACTGGCCTCTCAGTAACGGCACGACTACAGACTGTTGAAGCATTGCTCCTCCTGGACGTAAGTTGGCATTGTGCCAACTATATTCAATCCCAATGCAATTTCTGTGTTTCATCGTCAATATGAAGCTCCAAGGGTTACAGTAAACACTCAGTGGTGCGTCGCAATCTAATACTGGCCCCTCAGTAACGGCACGTATACAGACTGTTTTAAGCATTGCTCCCCCTGGACGTAAGTCGGCATTGTGCCTACTATATTCAATCCCGATGCAATTTCTGTGTTTCATCGTCAATATGAAGCTCCAAGGGTTACAGTAAACACCCAGTGGTGCGTCGCAATCTAATACTGACATCTCAGTAACGGCACATATACAGCCTGTTTGAGCATTACTCCCACTGGACGTATGTTTGCATTGTGCCAACTATATTCAATCCCGAAGCAATTTCTGTGTTTCATCGTCAATATGAAGCTCCAAGGGTTACAGTAAACTCCCAGTGGTGCGTGCAATCTAATACTGGCCTCTCAGTAACGGCACGTATACAGACTGTTTGAAGCATTGCTCCCCCTGGACGTAAGTCGGCATTGTGCCAACTATATTCAATCCTGATGCAATTTCTGTGTTTCATCGTCAATATGAAACTCCAAGGGTTACAGTAAACACCCAGTGGTGCGTCGCAATCTAATACTGGCCTCTCAGTAACGGCACGTATACAGACTGTTTGAAGCATTGCTCCCCCTGGACGTAAGTCGGCATTGTGCCTACAATATTCAATCCCGATGCAATTCCTGTGTTTCATCGTCAATATGAAGCTCCAAGGGTTACAGTAAACACCCAGTGGTGCGTCGCAATCTAATACTGGCCTCTCAGTAACGGCACGTATACAGACTGTTTGAAGCATTGCTCCCCTGGACGTAAGTCGGCATTGTGCCGTCTATATTCAATCCCGATTAAATTTCTGTGTTTCACCGTCAATATGAAGTCCCAAGGGTTACAGTAAACACCCTGTGGTGCATCGCAATAAAATACTGGCCTCTTAGTAACGGAACGTATACAGTCTGTTTGAAGCATTGCTCCCCTGGACGTAAGCCGGCATTGTGCCTACCATATTCAATCCCGATTAAATTTCTGTGTTTCATCGCCAATATGAAGCTCCTAGGGTTACAGTAAACACCCAGTGGTGCGTCGAAATCTAATACTGGCCTCTCAGGAAAGGCACGTATACAGACTGTTTGAAGCATTGCTCCCCCTGGACGTAAGTCGGCATTGTGCCTACTATATTCAATCCCGATGCAATTTCTGTGTTTCATCGTCAGTATGAAGCTCCTAGGGTTACAGTAAACACCCAGTGGTGCGTCGCAATCTACTACTTGCCTCTCAGTAACGGCACGTATACAGACTGTTTGAAGCATTGCTCCCCCTGGACGTAAGTCGGCATTGTGCCTACTATATTCAATCCCGATGCAATTTCTGTGTTTCATCGTCAATATGAAGCTCCTAGGGTTACAGTAAACACCCAGTGGTGCGTCGCAATCTAATACTGGCCTCTCAGTAACGGCACGTATACAGACTGTTTGAAGCATTGCTCCCCCTGGACGTAAGTCGGCATTGTGCCAACTATATTCAATCCCGATGCAATTTCTGTGTTATATCGTCAATATGAACTTCCAAGGGTTACAGTAAACACCCAGTGGTGCGTCGCAATCTAATACTGGCCTCTCAGTACAGGCACGTATACAGACTGTTTGAAGCATTGCTCCCCCTGGACGTAAGTCGGCATTGTGCCTACAATATTCAATCCCGATGCAATTTCTGTGTTTCATCGTCAATATAAAGCCCCAAGGGTTACAGTAAACACCCAGTGGTGCGTCGCAATCTAATACTGGCCTCTCAGTAACGGCACGTATACAGACTGTTTGAAGCATTGCTCCCCCTGGACGTAAGTCGGCATTGTGCCTACTATATTCAATCCCGATTAAATTTCTGTGTTTCATCGTCAATATGAAGTTCCAAGGGTTACAGTAAACTCCCTGTGGTGCATCGCAATCTAATACTGGCCTCTTAGTAACGGCACGTATACAGACTGTTTGAAGCATTGCTCCCCCTGGACGTAAGTCGGCATTGTGCCTACTATATTCAATCCCGATGCAATTTCTGTGTTTCATCGTCAATATGAAGCTCCAAGGGTTACAGTAAACACCCAGTGGTGCGCGCAATCTAATACTGGCCTCTCAGTAACGGCACATACACAGACTGTTTGAAGCGTTACTCCCCCTGGACGTAAGTCGGCATTGTGCCAACTATATTCAATCCTGATGCAATTTCTGTGTTTCATCGTCAATATGAAGCTCCAAGGGTTACAGTAAACACCCAGTGGTGTGTCGCAATCTAATACTGGCCGCTCAGAAACGGCACAAATACAGACTGTTTTAAGCATTGCTCCCCCTGGACGTAAGTCGGCATTGTGCCTACTGTATTCAATCCCGATGCAATTTCTGTGTTTCATCGTCAATATGAAGCGTCAAGGGTTACAGTAAACACCAAGTGGTGCGTCACAATCTAATACTGGCCTCTCAGTAACGGCACGTATACAGACTGTTTGAAGCATTGCTCCCGCTGGACGTAAGTCGGCATTGTGCCAACTATATTCAATCCCGATGCTATTTCTGTGTTTCATCGTCAATATGAAGCTCCAAGAGTTACAGTAAAAACCCAGTGGTGCGTTGCAATCTAATACTGGCCTCTCAGTAACGGCACGTATACAGACTGTTTGAAGCATTGCTCACCCTGGACGTAAGTCGGCATTGTGCCTACTATATTCAATCCCGATGCAATTTCTGTGTTTCATCGTCAATATGAAGCTCCAAGGGTTACAGTAAACACCCTGTGGTTCGTCGCAATCTAATACTGGCCTCTCAGTAACGGCACGTATACAGACTGTTTGAAGCATTGCTCCCCCTGGACGTAAGTCGGCATTGTGCCTAATATATTCATATCCCGATGCAAGTTCTGTGTTTCATCGTCAATATGAAGCTCCAAGGGTTACAGTAAATACCCAGTGGTGCGTCGCAATCTAATACTGGCCTCTCAGTAACGGCACGTATACAGACTGTTTGAAGCATTGCTCCCCCTGGACGTAAGTCGGCATTGTGCCTACTATATTCAATCCCGATCTAATATCTGTGTTTCATCGTCTATATGAAGCTCCAAGGGTTACGGTAAACACCCAGTGGTGCTTCGCAATCTAATACTGACTTCTCAGTAACGGCACATATACAGGCTGTTTGAAGCATTACTCCCACAGGACGTAAGTCGGCATTGTGCCTACTATATTCAATCCCGATGCAATTTCTGTGTTTCATTGTCAATATGAATTTCCAAAAGTTACAGTAAACACCCTGTGGTGCGCCGCAATCTAATACTGGCCTCTTAGTAACGGCACGTATACAGAATGTTTGAAGCATTGCTCCCCCTGGACGTAAGTCGGCATTGGGCCTACTGTATTCAATCCCGATGCAATTTCTGTGTTTCATCGTCAATATGAAGCTAAAAGGGTTACAGTAAACACCCAGTGGTGCGTCGCAATCTAATACTGGCCTCTCAGTAACGGCACGTATACAGACTGTTTGAAGCATTGCTCCCCCTGGACGTAAGTCGGCATTGTGCCAACTATATTCAATCCCGATGCAATTTCTGTGTTATATCGTCAATATGAAGCTCCAAGGGTTACAGTAAACACCCAGTGGTGCGTCGCAAACTAATACTGGCCTCTCAGTAACGGCACGTATACAGACTGTTTGAAGCATTGCTCCCCCTGGACGTAAGTCGGCATTGTGCCTACAATATTCAATCCCGATGCAATTTCTGTGTTTCATCGTCAATATAAAGCCCCAAGGGTTACAGTAAACACCCAGTGGTGCGTCGCAATCTAATACTGGCCTCTCAGTAACGGCACGTATACAGACTGTTTGAAGCATTGCTCCCCCTGTACGTAAGTCGGCATTGTGCCTACTATATTCAATCCCGATTAAATTTCTGTGTTTCATCGTCAATATGAAGTTCCAAGGGTTACAGTAAACACCCTGTGGTGCGCCGCAATCTAATACTGGCCTCTTAGTAACGGCACGTATACAGAATGTTTGAAGCATTGCTCCCCCTGGACGTAAGTCGGCATTGGGCCTACTGTATTCAATCCCGATGCAATTTCTGTGTTTCATCGTCAATATGAAGCTAAAAGGGTTACAGTAAACACCCAGTGGTGCGTCGCAATCTAATACTGGCCTCTCAGTAACGGCACGTATACAGACTGTTTGAAGCATTGCTCCCCCTGGACGTAAGTCGGCATTGTGCCAACTATATTCAATCCCGATGCAATTTCTGTGTTATATCGTCAATATGAAGCTCCAAGGGTTACAGTAAACACCCAGTGGTGCGTCGCAAACTAATACTGGCCTCTCAGTAACGGCACGTATACAGACTGTTTGAAGCATTGCTCCCCCTGGACGTAAGTCGGCATTGTGCCTACAATATTCAATCCCGATGCAATTTCTGTGTTTCATCGTCAATATAAAGCCCCAAGGGTTACAGTAAACACCCAGTGGTGCGTCGCAATCTAATACTGGCCTCTCAGTAACGGCACGTATACAGACTGTTTGAAGCATTGCTCCCCCTGTACGTAAGTCGGCATTGTGCCTACTATATTCAATCCCGATTAAATTTCTGTGTTTCATCGTCAATATGAAGTTCCAAGGGTTACAGTAAACTCCCTGTGGTGCATCGCAATCTAATACTGGCCTCTTAGTAACGGCACGTATACAGACTGTTTGAAGCATTGCTCCCCCTGGCCGTAAGTCGGCATTGTGCCTACTATATTCAATCCCGATGCAATTTCTGTGTTTCATCGTCAATATGAAGACCCAAGGGTTACAGTAAACACACAGTGGTGCGTCGCAATCTAATACTGGCCTCTCAGTAACGGCACGTATACATACTGTTTTAAGCATTGCTCCCCCTGAACGTAAGTCGGCATTGTGCCTACTATATTCAGTCCCGATGCAATTTCTGTGTTTCATCTTCAATATGAAGCTCCAAGGGTTACAGTAAACACCCAGTGGTGCGTCGCAATCTAATACTTGCCTCTCAGTAACGGCACGTATACTGACAGATTGAAGCATTGCTCCCCCTGAACGTAAGTCGGCATTGGGCCTACTGTATTCAATCCCGATGCAATTTCTGTGTTTCATCGTCAATATGAAGCTAAAAGGGTTACAGTAAACACCCAGTGATGCGTCGCAATCTAATACTGGCCTCTCAGTAACGGCACGTATACAGACTGTTTGAAGCATTGCTCCCCCTGGACGTAAGTCGGCATTGTGCCTACCATATTCAATCCCGATTAAATTTCTGTGTTTCATCGCCAATATGAAGCTCCTAGGGTTACAGTAAACACCCAGTGGTGCGTCGCAATCTAATACTGACCTCTCAGGAAAGGCACGTATACAGACTGTTTGAAGCATTGCTTCCCCTGGACGTATGTCGGCATTGTGCCTACTATATTCAATCCCGATGCAATTTCTGTGTTTCATCGTCAATATGAAGCTCCTAGGGTTACAGTAAACACCCAGTGGTGCGTCGCAATCTAATACTGGCCTCTCAGTAACGGCACGAATACAGTCTGTTTGAAGCATTGCTCCCCGTGGACGTGAGTCTGCATTGTGCCTACTATATTCAATCCCGATGCAAATTCTGTGTTTCATCGTCAATATGAAGCTCCAAGGGTTACAGTAAACACCCAGTGGTGCGTCGCAATCTAATACTGGCCTCTCAGTAACGGCACGACTACAGACTGTTGAAGCATTGCTCCCCCTGGACGTAAGTCGGCATTGTGCCTACTATATTCAATCCCGATCTAATATCTGTGTTTCATCGTCTATATGAAGCTCCAAGGGTTACGGTAAACACCCAGTGGTGCTTCGCAATCTAATACTGACTTCTCAGTAACGGCACATATACAGGCTGTTTGAAGCATTACTCCCACAGGACGTAAGTCGGCATTGTGCCTACTATATTCAATCCCGATGCAATTTCTGTGTTTCATTGTCAATATGAATTTCCAAAAGTTACAGTAAACACCCTGTGGTGCGCCGCAATCTAATACTGGCCTCTTAGTGACGGCACGTATACAGAATGTTTGAAGCATTGCTCCCCCTGGACGTAAGTCGGCATTGGGCCTACTGTATTCAATCCCGATGCAATTTCTGTGTTTCATCGTCAATATGAAGCTAAAAGGGTTACAGTAAACACCCAGTGGTGCGTCGCAATCTAATACTGGCCTCTCAGTAACGGCACGTATACAGACTGTTTGAAGCATTGCTCCCCCTGGACGTAAGTCGGCATTGTGCCAACTATATTCAATCCCGATGCAATTTCTGTGTTATATCGTCAATATGAAGCTCCAAGGGTTACAGTAAACACCCAGTGGTGCGTCGCAAACTAATACTGGCCTCTCAGTAACGGCACGTATACAGACTGTTTGAAGCATTGCTCCCCCTGGACGTAAGTCGGCATTGTGCCTACAATATTCAATCCCGATGCAATTTCTGTGTTTCATCGTCAATATAAAGCCCCAAGGGTTACAGTAAACACCCAGTGGTGCGTCGCAATCTAATACTGGCCTCTCAGTAACGGCACGTATACAGACTGTTTGAAGCATTGCTCCCCCTGTACGTAAGTCGGCATTGTGCCTACTATATTCAATCCCGATTAAATTTCTGTGTTTCATCGTCAATATGAAGTTCCAAGGGTTACAGTAAACTCCCTGTGGTGCATCGCAATCTAATACTGGCCTCTTAGTAACGGCACGTATACAGACTGTTTGAAGCATTGCTCCCCCTGGCCGTAAGTCGGCATTGTGCCTACTATATTCAATCCCGATGCAATTTCTGTGTTTCATCGTCAATATGAAGCTCCAAGGGTTACAGTAAACACACAGTGGTGCGTCGCAATCTAATACTGGCCTCTCAGTAACGGCACGTATACATACTGTTTTAAGCATTGCTCCCCCTGAACGTAAGTCGGCATTGTGCCTACTATATTCAGTCCCGATGCAATTTCTGTGTTTCATCTTCAATATGAAGCTCCAAGGGTTACAGTAAACACCCAGTGGTGCGTCGCAATCTAATACTTGCCTCTCAGTAACGGCACGTATACTGACAGATTGAAGCATTGCTCCCCCTGAACGTAAGTCGGCATTGGGCCTACTGTATTCAATCCCGATGCAATTTCTGTGTTTCATCGTCAATATGAAGCTAAAAGGGTTACAGTAAACACCCAGTGATGCGTCGCAATCTAATACTGGCCTCTCAGTAACGGCACGTATACAGACTGTTTGAAGCATTGCTCCCCCTGGACGTAAGTCGGCATTGTGCCTACCATATTCAATCCCGATTAAATTTCTGTGTTTCATCGCCAATATGAAGCTCCTAGGGTTACAGTAAACACCCAGTGGTGCGTCGCAATCTAATACTGACCTCTCAGGAAAGGCACGTATACAGACTGTTTGAAGCATTGCTCCCCCTGGACGTATGTCGGCATTGTGCCTACTATATTCAATCCCGATGCAATTTCTGTGTTTCATCGTCAATATGAAGCTCCTAGGGTTACAGTAAACACCCAGTGGTGCGTCGCAATCTAATACTGGCCTCTCAGTAACGGCACGAATACAGTCTGTTTGAAGCATTGCTCCCCGTGGACGTGAGTCTGCATTGTGCCTACTATATTCAATCCCGATGCAAATTCTGTGTTTCATCGTCAATATGAAGCTCCAAGGGTTACAGTAAACACCCAGTGGTGCGTCGCAATCTAATACTGGCCTCTCAGTAACGGCACGACTACAGACTGTTGAAGCATTGCTCCCCCTGGACGTAAGTTGGCATTGTGCCAACTATATTCAATCCCAATGCAATTTCTGTGTTTCATCGTCAATATGAAGCTCCAAGGGTTACAGTAAACACTCAGTGGTGCGTCGCAATCTAATACTGGCCCCTCAGTAACGGCACGTATACAGACTGTTTTAAGCATTGCTCCCCCTGGACGTAAGTCGGCATTGTGCCTACTATATTCAATCCCGATGCAATTTCTGTGTTTCATCGTCAATATGAAGCTCCAAGGGTTACAGTAAACACCCAGTGGTGCGTCGCAATCTAATACTGACATCTCAGTAACGGCACATATACAGCCTGTTTGAGCATTACTCCCACTGGACGTATGTGGGCATTGTGCCAACTATATTCAATCCCGAAGCAATTTCTGTGTTTCATCGTCAATATGAAGCTCCAAGGGTTACAGTAAACACCCAGTGGTGCGTGCAATCTAATACTGGCCTCTCAGTAACGGCACGTATACAGACTGTTTGAAGCATTGCTCCCCCTGGACGTAAGTCGGCATTGTGCCAACTATATTCAATCCTGATGCAATTTCTGTGTTTCATCGTCAATATGAAACTCCAAGGGTTACAGTAAACACCCAGTGGTGCGTCGCAATCTAATACTGGCCTCTCAGTAACGGCACGTATACAGACTGTTTGAAGCATTGCTCCCCCTGGACGTAAGTCAGCATTGTGCCTACAATATTCAATCCCGATGCAATTTCTGTGTTTCATCGTCAATATGAAGCTCCAAGGGTTACAGTAAACACCCAGTGGTGCGTCGCAATCTAATACTTGCCTCTCAGTAACGGCACGTATACAGATTGTTTGAAGCATTGCTCCCCCTGAACGTAAGTCGGCATTGGGCCTACTGTATTCAATCCCGATGCAATTTCTGTGTTTCATCGTCAATATGAAGCTAAAAGGGTTACAGTAAACACCCAGTGATGCGTCGCAATCTAATACTGGCCTCTCAGTAACGGCACGTATACAGACTGTTTGAAGCATTGCTCCCCCTGGACGTAAGTCGGCATTGTGCCTACCATATTCAATCCCGATTAAATTTCTGTGTTTCATCGCCAATATGAAGCTCCTAGGGTTACAGTAAACACCCAGTGGTGCCTCGCAATCTAATACTGACCTCTCAGGAAAGGCACGTATACAGACTGTTTGAAGCATTGCTCCCCCTGGACGTATGTCGGCATTGTGCCTACTATATTCAATCCCGATGCAATTTCTGTGTTTCATCGTCAATATGAAGCTCCTAGGGTTACAGTAAACACCCAGTGGTGCGTCGCAATCTAATACTGGCCTCTCAGTAACGGCACGAATACAGTCTGTTTGAAGCATTGCTCCCCCTGGACGTGAGTCTGCATTGTGCCTACTATATTCAATCCCGATGCAAATTCTGTGTTTCATCGTCAATATGAAGCTCCAAGGGTTACAGTAAACACCCAGTGGTGCGTCGCAATCTAATACTGGCCTCTCAGTAACGGCACGACTACAGACTGTTGAAGCATTGCTCCCCCTGGACGTAAGTTGGCATTGTGCCAACTATGTTCAATCCCAATGCAATTTCTGTGTTTCATCGTCAATATGAAGCTCCAAGGGTTACAGTAAACACTCAGTGGTGCGTCGCAATCTAATACTGGCCCCTCAGTAACGGCACGTATACAGACTGTTTTAAGCATTGCTCCCCCTGGACGTAAGTCGGCATTGTGCCTACTATATTCAATCCCGATGCAATTTCTGTGTTTCATCGTCAATATGAAGCTCCAAGGGTTACAGTAAACACCCAGTGGTGCGTCGCAATCTAATACTGACATCTCAGTAACGGCACATATACAGCCTGTTTGAGCATTACTCCCACTGGACGTATGTGGGCATTGTGGCAACTATATTCAATCCCGAAGCAATTTCTGTGTTTCATCGTCAATATGAAGCTCCAAGGGTTACAGTAAACACCCAGTGGTTCAAATGGCTCTGAGCACTATGGGACGCAACTGCTGAGGTCATTAGTCCCCTAGAACTTAGAACTAGTTAAACCTAACTAACCTAAGGACATCACAAACATCCATGCCCGAGGCAGGATTCGAACCTGCGACCGTAGCGGTCTTGCGGTTCCAGACTGCAGCGCCTTTAACCCCACGGCCACTTCGGCCGGCTAAACACCCAGTGGTGCGTGCAATCTAATACTGGCCTCTCAGTAACGGCACGTATACAGACTGTTTGAAGCATTGCTCCCCCTGGACGTAAGTCGGCATTGTGCCAACTATATTCAATCCTGATGCAATTTCTGTGTTTCATCGTCAATATGAAACTCCAAGGGTTACAGTAAACACCCAGTGGTGCGTCGCAATCTAATACTGGCCTCTCAGTAACGGCACGTATACAGACTGTTTGAAGCATTGCTCCCCCTGGACGTAAGTCGGCATTGTGCCTACAATATTCAATCCCGATGCAATTTCTGTGTTTCATCGTCAATATGAAGCTCCAAGGGTTACAGTAAACACCCAGTGGTGCGTCGCAATCTAATACTGGCCTCTCAGTAACGGCACGTATACAGACTGTTTGAAGCATTGCTCCCCTGGACGTAAGTCGGCATTGTGCCGTCTATATTCAATCCCGATTAAATTTCTGTGTTTCACCGTCAATATGAAGTTCCAAGGGTTACAGTAACCACCCTGTGGTGCATCGCAATCTAATACTGGCCTCTTAGTAACGGAACGTATACAGTCTGTTTGAAGCATTGCTCCCCTGGACGTAAGCCGGCATTGTGCCTACCATATTCAATCCCGATTAAATTTCTGTGTTTCATCGCCAATATGAAGCTCCTAGGGTTACAGTAAACACCCAGTGGTGCGTCGAAATCTAATACTGGCCTCTCAGGAAAGGCACGTATACAGACTGTTTGAAGCATTGCTCCCCCTGGACGTAAGTCGGCATTGTGCCTACTATATTCAATCCCGATGCAATTTCTGTGTTTCATCGTCAGTATGAAGCTCCTAGGGTTACAGTAAACACCCAGTGGTGCGTCGCAATCTACTACTGGCCTCTCAGTAACGGCACGTATACAGACGGTTTGAAGCATTGCTCCCCCTGGACGTAAGTCGGCATTGTGCCTACTATATTCAATCCCGATCCAATTTCTGTGTTTCATCGTCAATATGAAGCTCCTAGGGTTACAGTAAACACCCAGTGGTGCGTCGCAATCTAATACTGGCCTCTCAGTAACGGCACGTATACAGACTGTTTGAAGCATTGCTCCCCCTGGACGTAAGTCGGCATTGTGCCAACTATATTCAATCCCGATGCAATTTCTGTGTTATATCGTCAATATGAACTTCCAAGGGTTACAGTAAACACCCAGTGGTGCGTCGCAATCTAATACTGGCCTCTCAGTAACGGCACGTATACAGACTGTTTGAAGCATTGCTCCCCCTGGACGTAAGTCGGCATTGTGCCTACAATATTAAATCCCGATGCAATTTCTGTGTTTCATCGTCAATATAAAGCCCCAAGGGTTACAGTAAACACCCAGTGGTGCGTCGCAATCTAATACTGGCCTCTCAGTAACGGCACGTATACAGACTGTTTGAAGCATTGCTCCCCCTGGACGTAAGTCGGCATTGTGCCTACTATATTCAATCCCGATTAAATTTCTGTGTTTCATCGTCAATATGAAGTTCCAAGGGTTACAGTAAACTCCCTGTGGTGCATCGCAATCTAATACTGGCCTCTTAGTAACGGCACGTATACAGACTGTTTGAAGCATTGCTCCCCCTGGACGTAAGTCGGCATTGTGCCTACTATATTCAATCCCGATGCAATTTCTGTGTTTCATCGTCAATATGAAGCTCCAAGGGTTACAGTAAACACCCAGTGGTGCGCGCAATCTAATACTGGCCTCTCAGTAACGGCACATACACAGACTGTTTGAAGCGTTACTCCCCCTGGACGTAAGTCGCATTGTGCCAACTATATTCAATCCTGATGCAATTTCTGTGTTTCATCGTCAATATGAAGCTCCAAGGGTTACAGTAAACACCCAGTGGTGTGTCGCAATCTAATACTGGCCGCTCAGAAACGGCACATATACAGACTGTTTTAAGCATTGCTCCCCCTGGACGTAAGTCGGCATTGTGCCTACTGTATTCAATCCCGATGCAATTTCTGTGTTTCATCGTCAATATGAAGCGTCAAGGGTTACAGTAAACACCAAGTGGTGCATCACAATCTAATACTGGCCTCTCAGTAACGGCACGTATACAGACTGTTTGAAGCATTGCTCCCGCTGGACGTAAGTCGGCATTGTGCCAACTATATTCAATCCCGATGCTATTTCTGTGTTTCATCGTCAATATGAAGCTCCAAGAGTTACAGTAAAAACCCAGTGGTGCGTTGCAATCTAATACTGGCCTCTCAGTAACGGCACGTATACAGACTGTTTGAAGCATTGCTCACCCTGGACGTAAGTCGGCATTGTGCCTACTATATTCAATCCCGATGCAATTTCTGTGTTTCATCGTCAATATGAAGCTCCAAGGGTTACAGTAAACACCCTGTGGTTCGTCGCAATCTAATACTGGCCTCTCAGTAACGGCACGTATACAGACTGTTTGAAGCATTGCTCCCCCTGGACGTAAGTCGGCATTGTGCCTAATATATTCATATCCCGATGCAAGTTCTGTGTTTCATCGTCAATATGAAGCTCCAAGGGTTACAGTAAATACCCAGTGGTGCGTCGCAATCTAATACTGGCCTCTCAGTAACGGCACGTATACAGACTGTTTGAAGCATTGCTCCCCCTGGACGTAAGTCGGCATTGTGCCTACTATATTCAATCCCGATCTAATTTCTGTGTTTCATCGTCTATATGAAGCTCCAAGGGTTACAGTAAACACCCAGTGGTGCTTCGCAATCTAATACTGACTTCTCAGTAACGGCACATATACAGACTGTTTGAAGCATTACTCCCACAGGACGTAAGTCGGCATTGTGCCTACTATATTCAATCCCGATGCAATTTCTGTGTTTCATTGTCAACATGAATTTCCAAAGGTTACAGTAAACACCCTGTGGTGCGCCGCAATCTAATACTGGCCTCTTAGTAACGGCACGTATACAGAATGTTTGAAGCATTGCTCCCCCTGGACGTAAGTCGGCATTGTGCCTACTATATTCAATCCCGATCCAATTTCTGTGTTTCATCGTCTATATGAAGCTCCAAGGGTTACAGTAAACACCCTGTGGTGCGTCGCAATCTAATACTGGCCTCTCAGTAACGGCACGTATTCAGACTGTTTGAAGCATTGCTCCCCCTGGACGTAAGTCGGCATTGTGCCTAATATATTCATATCCCGATGCAATTTCTGTGTTTCATCGTCAATATGAAGCTCCAAGGGTTACAGTAAACACCCAGTGGTGCGTCGCAATCTAATACTGGCGTCTCAGTAACGGCACGTATACAGACTGTTTGAAGCATTGCTCCCCCTGGACGTAAGTCGGCATTGTGCCAACTATATTCAATCCCGATGCAATTTCTGTGTTTCATCGTCAATATGAAGCTCCAAGGGTTACAGTAAACACCCAGTGGTGCGTCGCAATCTAATACTGGTCTCTCAGTAACGGCACGTATACAGACTGTTTGAAGCATTGCTCCCCCTGGATGTAAGTCGGCATTGTGACTACTATATTCAATCTTGATGTAATTGCTGTGTTTCATCGTCAATATGAAGTTCCAAGGGTTACAGTAAACACCCAGTGGTGCGTCGCAATCTAACACTAGCCTCTTTGTAACGGCACGTATACAGATTGTTTGAAGCATTGCTCCCCCTGTACGTAAATCGGCACTGTGCCTACTATTTTCAATCCCGATGCAATTTCTGTGTTTCATCGTCAATATGAAGCTCCAGGGTTACAGTAAACTCCCAGTGGTGCGTCGCAATGTAAAACTAGCCTCTCAGGAAAGGCACGTATGCAGACTGTTTGAAGCATTGCTCCCCCTGGACGTAAGTCGGCATTGTAACTACTATATTCAATCCCGATGCAATTTCTGTGTTTCATCGTCAATATGAAGTTCCAAGGGTTACAGTAAACACCCAGTGGTGCGTCGCAATCTAATACTGGCCTCTGAGGAAAGGCACGTATTCAGACTGTTTGAAGCATTGCTCCCCCTGAAAGTAAGTCGGCATTGTGCCTACTATATTCAATCCCGATGCAATTTCTGTGTTTCATCGTCAATATGAAGCTCCAAGGGTTACCGTAAACACCCAGTGGTGCGTCGCAATCTAATACTGGCCTCTCAGTAACGGCACGTATACAGACTGTTTGAAGCATTTCTCCCCCTGGACGTAAGTCGGCATTGTGCCAACCATATTCAATCCCGATGCAATTTCTGTGTTTCATCGTCAATACGAAGCTCCAAGAGATACAGTAAACACCCAGTGGTGCGTCGCAATCTAATACTGGCCTCTCAGTAACGGCACGTATACAGACTGTTTGAGGCATTGCTCCCCGTGGACGTAAGTCGGCATTGTGCCTACTATATTCAATCCCAATGATATTTTTGTGTTTCATCGTCAATATGAAGCTCCAAGGGTTACAGTAAACACCCTGTAGTGCGTCACAATCTAATACTGGCCTCTCAGTAACGGCACGTATACAGAGTGTTTGAAGCATTGTTCCCCTGGATGTAACTCGGCTTTGTGCCAACTATGTTTAATCCCAATGCAATTTCTGTGTTTCATCGTCAATATGACGCTCCAAGGGTTACAGTAAACACCCAGTGGTGCGTCGCAATCTAATACTGGCCTCTCAGTAACGGCACGTATACTGACAGATTGAAGCATTGCTCCCCCTGGACGTAAGTCGGCATTGTGCCTACTATATTCAATCCCGATGCAATTTCTGTGTTTCATCGTCAATATGAAGCTCCAAGGGTTACAGTAAACACCCTGTGGTTCGTCGCAATCTAATACTGGCCTCTCAGTAACGGCACGTATACAGACTGTTTGAAGCATTGCTCCCCCTGGACGTAAGTCGGCATTGTGCCTAATATATTCATATCCCGATGCAAGTTCTGTGTTTCATCGTCAATATGAAGCTCCAAGGGTTACAGTAAATACCCAGTGGTGCGTCGCAATCTAATACTGGCCTCTCAGTAACGGCACGTATACAGACGGTTTGAAGCATTGCTCCCCCTGGACGTAAGTCGGCATTGTGCCTACTATATTCAATCCCGATCTAATTTCTGTGTTTCATCGTCTATATGAAGCTCCAAGGGTTACAGTAAACACCCAGTGGTGCTTCGCAATCTTATACTGACTTCTCAGTAACGGCACATATACAGACTGTTTGAAGCATTACACCCACAGGACGTAAGTCGGCATTGTGCCTACTATATTCAATCCCGATGCAATTTCTGTGTTTCATTGTCAATATGAATTTCCAAAAGTTACAGTAAACACCCTGTGGTGCGCCGCAATCTAGTACTGGCCTCTTAGTAACGGCACGTATACAGAATGTTTGAAGCATTGCTCCCCCTGGACGTAAGTCGGCATTGTGCCTACTATATTCAATCCCGATCCAATTTCTGTGTTTCATCGTCTATATGAAGCTCCAAGGGTTACAGTAAACACCCACTGGTGCGTCGCAATCTAATACTGACCTCTCAGTAACGGCACATATACAGACTGTTTGAAGCATTACTCCCACAGGACGTAAGTCGGCATTGTGCCTACTATATTCAATCCCGATGCAATTTCAGTGTTTCATTGTCAATATGAATTTCCAAAAGTTACAGTAAACACCCTGTGGTGCGTCGCAATCTAATACTGGCCTCTCAGTAACGGCACGTATACAGACTGTTTGAAGCATTGCTCCCCCTGGACGTAAGTCGGCATTGTGCCTAATATATTCATATCCCGATGCAATTTCTGTGTTTCATCGTCAATATGAAGCTCCAAGGGTTACAGTAAACACCCAGTGGTGCGTCGCAATCTAATACTGGCGTCCCAGAAACGGCACGTATACAGACTGTTTGAAGCATTGCTCCCCCTGGACGTAAGTCGGCATTGTGCCAACTATATTCAATCCCGATGCAATTTCTGTGTTTCATCGTCAATATGAAGCTCCAAGGGTTACAGTAAACACCCAGTGGTGCGTCGCAATCTAATACTGGTCTCTCAGTAACGGCACGTATACAGACTGTTTGAAGCATTGCTCCTCCTGGATGTAAGTCGGCATTGTGTCTACTATATTCAATCTTGATGCAATTGCTGTGTTTCATCGTCAATATGAAGTTCCAAGGGTTACAGTAAACACCCAGTGGTGCGTCGCAATCTAACACTAGCCTCTTTGTAACGGCACGTATACAGATTGTTTGAAGCATTGCTCCCCCTGTACGTAAATCGGCATTGTGCCTACTATTTTCAATCCCGATGCAATTTCTGTGTTTCATCGTCAATATGAAGCTCCAGGGTTACAGTAAACTCCCAGTGGTGCGTCGCAATGTAATACTAGCCTCTCAGGAAAGGCACGTATGCAGACTGTTTGAAGCATTGCTCCCCCTGGACGTAAGTCGGCATTGTAACTACTATATTCAATCCCGATGCAATTTCTGTGTTTCATCGTCAATATGAAGTTCCAAGGGTTACAGTAAACACCCAGTGGTGCGTCGCAATCTAATACTGGCCTCTGAGGAAAGGCACGTATTCAGACTGTTTGAAGCATTGCTCCCCCTGGACGTAAGTCGGCATTGTGCCTACTATATTCAATCCCGATGCAATTTCTGTGTTTCATCGTCAATATGAAGCTCCAAGGGTTACCGTAAACACCCAGTGGTGCGTCGCAATCTAATACTGGCCTCTCAGTAACGGGACGTATACAGACTGTTTGAAGCAATTCTCCCCCTGGACGTAAGTCGGCATTGTGCCTACTATATTCAATCCCGATGCAATTTCTGTGTTTCATCGTCAATACGAAGCTCCAAGAGTTACAGTAAACACCCAGTGGTGCGTCGCAATCTAATACTGGCCTCTCAGTAACGGCACGTATACAGACTGTTTGAGGCATTGCTCCCCGTGGACGTAAGTCGGCATTGTGCCTACTATATTCAATCCCAATGATATTTTTGTGTTTCATCGTCGATATGAAGCTCCAAGGGTTACAGTAAACACCCTGTGGTGCGTCACAATCTAATACTGGCCTCTCAGTAACGGCACGTATACAGAGTGTTTGAAGCATTGTTCCCCTGGATGTAACTCGGCTTTGTGCCAACTATGTTTAATCCCAATGCAATTTCTGTGTTTCATCGTCAATATGACGCTCCAAGGGTTACAGTAAACACCCAGTGGTGCGTCGCAATCTAATACTGGCCTCTCAGTAACGGCACGTATACTGACAGATTGAAGCATTGCTCCCCCTGGACGTAAGTCGGCATTGTGCCAACTATACTCAATCCCGATGCAATTTCTGTGTTTCATCGTCAATATGAATCTCCAAGGGTTACAGTAAACACCCAGTGGTGCGTCGCAATCTAATACTGGCCTCTCAGTAACGGCACGTATACAGACTGTTTGAAGCATTCCTCCCCCTGGACGTAAGTCGGCATTGTGCCTACTATATTCAATGCCGATGCAATTTCTGTGTTTCACCGTCAATATGAAACTCCAAGGGTTACAGTAAACACCCAGTGGTGCGTCGCAATCTAATACTGACCTCTCAGTAACGGCACATATACAGACTGTTTGATGCATTACTCCCACTGGACGTAAGTCGGCATTGTGCCTACTATATTCAATCCCGATGCATTATCTGTGTTTCATCGTCAATATGAAGTTCCAAGGGTTAGAGTAAACACCCTGTGGTGCGTCGCAATGTAATACTGGCCTCTTAGTAACGGCACGTATACAGACTGTTTGAAGCATTGCTCCCCGTGGACGTAAGTCGGCATTGTGCCTACTATATTCAGTCCCGATGCAATTTCTGTGTTTCATCGTCAATATGAAGCTCCAAGTGTTACAGTAAACACACAGTGGTGCGTCGCAATCTAATACTGGCCTCTCAGTATCGGCACGTCTACAGACTGTTGAAGCATTGCTTCCCCTGGACATAAGTTGGCATTGTGCCAACTATATTCAATCCCAATGCAATTTCTGTGTTTCATCGTCAATATGAAGCTCCAAGAGTTACAGTAAACACCCAGTGGTGCGTCGCAATCTAATACTGGCCTCTCAGTAACGGCACGTATACAGACTGTTGAAGCATTGCTTCCCCTGGACATAAGTTGGCATTGTGCCAACTATATTCAATCCCAATGCAATTTCTGTGTTTCATCGTCAATATGAAGCTCCAAGAGTTACAGTAAACACCCAGTGGTGCGTCGCAATCTAATACTGGCCTCTCAGTAACGGCACGTATACAGACTGTTTGAAGCATTGCTCCCCGTGGACGTAAGTCGGCATTGTGCCTACTATATTCAATCCCGATGCAATTTCTGTGTTTCATCGTCAATATGAAGTTCCAAGGGTTACAGTAAACACCCAGTGGTGCGTCGCAATCTAATACTGACATCTCAGTAACGGCACATATACAGACTGATTGAAGCATTACTCCCACTGGACGTAAGTGGGCATTGTGCCAACTATATTCAATCCCGAAGCAATTTCTGTGTTTCATCGTCAATATGAAGCTCCAAGGGTTACAGTAAACACCCAGTGGTGCGTCGCAATCTAATACTGGCCTCTCAGTAACGGCACGTATACAGACTGTTTGAAGCATTGCTCCCCCAGAACGTAAGTCGGCATTGTGCCTACTATATTCAATCCCGATGCGATTTCTGCGTTTCATCGTCAATATGAAGCTCCAAGGGTTACAGTAAACACCCAGTGGTGCGTTGCAATCTAATAGTGGCCTCTCAGTAACGGCACGTAAACAGACTGTTTGAAGCATTGCTCACCCTGGACGTAAGTCGGCATTGTGCCCATTTTATTCAATCCCGATGCAATTTCTGTGTTTCATCGTCAATATGAAGCTCCAAGGGTTACAGTAAACACCCAGTGGTGCGTCGCAATCTAATACTGGCCTCTCAGTAACGGCACGTACACAGACTGCTTGAAGCATTGCTCCCCCTGGACGTAAGTCGGCATTGTGCCAACTATATTCAATCCCGATCCAATTTCTGTGTTTCATCGTCAATATGAAGCTCCAAGGATTACAGTAAACACCCAGTGGTGCGTCGCAATCTAACACTGGTCTCTCAGTAACGGCACGTATACAGACTGTTTGAAGCATTGCTCCCCCTGGACGTAAGTCGGCATTGTGTCTACTATATTCAATCCTGATGCAATATCTGTGTTTTATCGTCAATATGAAGTTCGAAGGGTTACGGCAAACACCCAGTGGTGCGTCGCAATCTAACACTAGCCTCTTTGTAACGGCACGTATAGAGCCTGTTTGAAGCATTCCTTCCCCTGGACGTAAGTCGGCATTGTGCCTACTATTTTCAATCCCGATGCAATTTCTGTGTTTCATCGTCAATATGAAGCTCCAGGGTTACAGTAAACACCCAGTGGTGCGTCGCAATCTAATACTAGCCTCTCAGGAAAGGCACGTATAAAGACTGTTTGAAGCATTGCTCCCCCTGGACGTAAGTCGGCTTTGTGCCTACTATATTCAATCTCGGTGCAATTTCTGTGTTTCATCGTCAATATGAAGCTCCAAGGGTTACCGTAAACACCCAGTGGTGCGTCGCAATCTAATACTGGCCTCTCAGTAACGGCACGTATACAGACTGTTTGAAGCATTCCTCCCCCTGGACGTAAGTCGCCATTGTGCCTACTGTATTCAATCCCGATTAAATTTCTGTGTTTCATCGCCAATATGAAGCTCCTAGGGTTACAGTAAACACCCAGTGGTGCGTCGCAATCTAATACTGGCCTCTCAGTAACGGCACGTATACAGACTGTTTGAAGCATTGCTCCCCCCTGGACGTAAGTCGGCATTGTGCCAACTATATTCAATCCCGATGCAATTTCTGTGTTTCATCGTCAATATGAAGCTCCAAGGGTTACAGTAAACACCCAGTGGTGTGTCGCAATCTAATACTGGCCGCTCAGAAACGGCACGTATACAGACTAGTTTAAGCATTGCTCCCCCTGGACATAAGTCGGCATTGAGCCTACTATATTCAATCCCGATGCAATTTCTGTGTTTCATCGTCAATATTAAGCGTCAAGGGTTACAGTAAACACCCAGTGGTGCGTCGCAATCTAATACTGGCCTCTCAGTAACGGCACGTATACAGACTGTTTGAAGCATTCCTCCCCCTGGACGTAAGTCGGCATTGTGCCTACTATATTCAATCCCGATTAAATTTCTGTGTTTCATCGCCAATATGAAGCTCCTAGGGTTACAGTAAACACCCAGTGGTGCGTCGCAATCTAATACTGGCCTCTCTGTAACGGCACGTATACAGACTGTTTGAAGCATTGCTCCCCCCTGGACGTAAGTCGGCATTGTGCCAACTATATTCAATCCCGATGCAATTTCTGTGTTTCATCGTCAATATGAAGCTCCAAGAGTTACAGTAAACACCCAGTGGTGCGTTGCAATCTAATACTGGCCTCTCAGTAACGGCACGTATACAGACTGTTTGAAGCATTGCTCACCCTGGACGTAAGTCGGCATTGTGCCCACTATATTCAATCCCGATGCAATTTCTGTGTTTCATCGTCAATATGAAGCTCCAAGGGTTACAGTAAACACCCTGTGGTTCGTCGCAATCTAATACTGGCCTCTCTGTAACGGCACGTATACAGGCTGTTTGAAGCATTGCTCCCCCTGGACGTAAGTCGGCATTGTGCCTAATATATTCATATCCCGATGCAAGTTCTGTGTTTCATCGTCAATATGAAGCTCCAAGGGTTACAGTAAACACCCAGTGGTGCGTCGCAATCTAATACTGGCCTCTCAGTAACGGCACGTACACAGACTGTTTGAAGCATTGCTCCCCCTGGACGTAAGTCGGCATTGTGCCAACTATATTCAATCCCGATGCAATTTCTGTGTTTCATCGTCAATATGAAGCTCCAAGGGTTACAGTAAACACCCAGTGGTGCGTCGCAATCTAATACTGACCTCTCAGTAACGGCACATATACAGACTGTTTGAAGCATTACTCCCACTGGACGTAAGTCGGCATTGTGCCTACTATATTCAATCCCGATGCAATTTCTGTGTTTCAACGTCAATATGAAGCTCCAAGGGTTACAGTAAACACCCAGTGGTGTGTCGCAATCTAATACTGGCCTCTCAGTAACGGCACGTATACTGACTGTTTGAAGCATTGCTCCCCCAGAACGTAAGTCGGCATTGTGCCTACTATATTCAATCCCGATGCAATTTCTGTGTTTCGTCGTCAATTTGAAGATCCAAGGGTTACAGTAAACACCCAGTGATGCGTCGCAATCTAATACTGGCTTCTCAGTAACGGCACGTATACAGACTGTTTGAAGCATTGCTCCTTCTGGACGTAAGTCGGCATTGTGCCTACTATATTCAATCCCGATTAAATTTCTGTGTTTCATCGCCAATATGAAGCTCCTAGGGTTACAGTAAACACCCAGTTGTGCGTCGCAATCTAATACTGGCCTCTCAGTAACGGCACGTATACAGACTGTTTGAAGCATTGCTCCCCCTGGACGTAAGTCGGCATTGTGCCAACTATATTCAATCCTGATGCAATTTCTGTGTTTCATCGTCAATATGCAGCTCCAAGGGTTACAGTAAACACCCAGTGGTGCGTCGCAATCTAATACTGGCCTCTCAGGAAAGGCACATATACAGACTGTTTGAAGCATTGCTCCCCCTGGACGTAAGTCGGCTTTGTGCCTACTATATTCAATCTCGGTGCAATTTCTGTGTTTCATCGTCAATATGAAGCTCCAAGGGTTACCGTAAACACCCAGTGGTGCGTCGCAATCTAATACTGGCCTCTCAGTAACGGCACGTATACAGACTGTTTGAAGCATTGCTCCCCTTGGAAGTGAGTCGGTATTGTGCCTACTATATTCAATCCCGATGCAATTTCTGTGTTTCATCGTCAATATGAAGCTCCAAGGGTTACAGTAAACACCCAGTGGTGCGTCGCAATCTAATACTGGCCTCTCAGTAACGGCACGTATACAGACTGTTTGAAGCATTGCTCCCCCTGGACGTAAGTCGGCATTGTGCCTACTATATTCAATCCCGATGCAATTTCTGTGTTTCATCGTCAATATGAAGCTCCAAGAGTTACAGTAAACACCCAGTGGTGCGTCGCAATCTAATACTGGCCTCTCAGTAACGGCACGTATACAGAGTGTTTGAAGCATTGCTCCCCCTGGACGTAAGTCGGCATTGTGCCTACTATATTCAATCCCGATGCAATTTTTGTGTTTCATCGTCAATATGAAGCTCCAAGGGTTACAGTAAACACCCAGTGGTGCGTCGCAATCTAATACTGGCCTCTCAGTAACGGCACGTATACAGAGTGTTTGAAGCATTGCTCCCCCTGGACGTAAGTCGTCTCTGTGCCAACTATATTTAATCCCAATGCAATTTCTGTGTTTCATCGTCAATATGAAGCTCCAAGGGTTACAGTAAACACCCAGTGGTGCGTCGCAATCTATTACTGGCCTCTCAGTAACGGCACTTATACTGACATTTTGAAGCATTGCTCCCCCTGGACGTAAGTCGGCATTGTGCCAACTATATTCTATCCCGATGCAGTTTCTGTGTTTCATCGTCAATATGAAGCTCCAAGGGTTACAGTAAACACCCAGTGGTGCGTCGCAATCTAATACTGGCCTCTCAGTAACGGCACGTATACAGACTGTTTGAAGCATTGCTCCTCTTGGAAGTGAGTCGGCAATGTACCTACTATATTCAATCCCGATTCAATTTCTGTGTTTCATCGTCAATATGAAGCTCCAAGGGTTACAGTAACACCCAGTGGTGCGTCGCAATCTAGTACTGACCTCTCAGTAACGGCACATATACAGACTGTTTGAAGCATTACTCCCAATGGACGTAAGTCGGCATTGTGCCTACTATATTCAATCCCGATGCAATTTCTGTGCTTCATCGTCAATATGAAGTTCCAAGGGTTTCAGTAAACACCCTGTGGTGCGTCGCAATCTAATACTGGCCACTTAGTAACGGCACGTATACAGACTGTTTGAAGCATTGCTCCCCGTGGACGTAAGTCGGCATTGTGCCTTCTATATTCAGTCCCGATGCAATTTCTGTGTTTCATCGTCAATATGAAGCTCCAAGGGTTACAGTAAACACCCAGTGGTGCGTCGCAATCTCATACTGGCCTCTCAGGACAGGCACGTATACAGACTGTTTGAAGCATTCCTCCCCCTGGACGTAAGTCGGCATTGTACCTACTATATTCAATCCCGATGCAATTTCTGTGTTTCATCGTCAATATGAAGATCCAAGGGTTACAGTAAACACCCAGTGGTGCGTCGCAATCTAATACTGACCTCTCAGTAACGGCACATATACAGACTGTTTGAAGCATTGCTCCCCCTGGACGTAAGTCGGCATTGTGCCTACTATATTCAATCCCGATGATATTTCTGTGTTTCATCGTCAATATGATGTTCCAAGGGTTACTGTAAACACCCAGTGGGTCGTCGCAATCTAATACTGGCCTCGTAGTAACGGCACGTATATAGACTGAAGCATTGCTCCCCGTGGACGTAAGTCGGCATTGTGCCTACTATATTCAGTCCCGATGCAATTACTGTGTTTCATCGTCAATATGAAGCTCCAAGGGTTACAGTAAACACCCAGTGGTGCGTCGCAATCTAATACTGGCCTCTCAGTAACGGCACGTATACAGACTGTTTGAAGCATTGCTCCCCCTGGACGTAAGTCGGCATTGTGCCTACTATATTCAATCCCGATGCAATTTATGTGTTTCATCGTCAATATGAAGCTCCAAGGGTTACAGTAAACACCCAGTGGTGCGTCGCAATCTAATACTGGCCTCTCAGTAACGGCACGTATACAGACTGTTTGAAGCATTGCTCCCCCTGCAATTTCTGTGTTTCATCGTCAATATGAAGCTCCAAGGGTTACAGTAAACACCTAGTGGTGCGTCGCAATCTAATACTGGCCTCTCAGTAACGGCACGTATACAGACTGTTTGAAGCATTGCTCCCCCTGGACGTAAGTCGGCATTGTGCCTACTATATTCAATCCCGATGCAATTTATGTGTTTCATCGTCAATATGAAGCTCCAAGGGTTACAGTAAACACCCAGTGGTGCGTCGCAATCTAATACTGGCCTCTCAGTAGCGGCACATTTACAGACTGTTTGAAGCATTGCTCCCCCTGGACGTAAGTCGGCATTGTGCCAACTATATTCAATCCCGATGCAATTTCTGTGTTTCATCGTCAATATGAAGCTCCAAGGGTTACAGTAAACACCCAGTGGTGCGTCGCAATCTCATACTGGCCTCTCAGGACAGGCACGTATACAGACTGTTTGAAGCATTGCTCCCCCTGGACGTAAGTCGGCATTGTGCCTACTATATTCAATCCCGATGCAATTTCTGTGTTTCATCGTCAATATGAAGTTCAAAAGGGTTACAGTAAACACCCAGTGGTGCGTCGCAATCTAATACTGGCCTCTCAGTAACGGCACGTAAACAGACTGTTTGAAGCATTGCTCCCCCTGGACGTAAGTCGGCATTGTGCCTACTATATTCAATCCCGATGCAATTTCTGTGTTTCATCGTCAATATGAAGCTCCAAGGGTTACAGTAAACACCCAGTGGTGCGTCGCAATCTCATACTGGCCTCTCAGGACAGGCACGTATACAGACTGTTTGAACCATTCCTCCCCCTGGACGTAAGTCGGCATTGTGCCTACTATATTCAATCCCGATGCAATTTCTGTGTTTCATCGTCAATATGAAGCTCCAAGGGTTACAGTAAACACCCAGTGGTGCGTCGCAAGCTAATACTGGCCTCTCAGTAACGGCACGTATACAGACTGTTTGAAGCATTGCTCCCCCTGGACGTAAGTCGGCATTGTGCCTACTATATTCAATCCAGATGCAATTTCTGTGTTTCATCGTCAAAATGAAGCTCCAAGGGTTACAGTAAACACCCAGTGGTGCGTCGCAATCTAATACTGGCCTCTCAGTAACGGCACGTATACACACTGTTTGAAGCATTGCTCCCCCTGGACGTAAGTCGGCATTGTGCCTACTATATTCAATCCCGATGCAATTTCTGTGTTTCATCGCCATATGAAGCTCCAAGGGTTACAGTAAACACCTAGTGGTGCGTCGCAATCTAATACTGGCCTCTCACTAACGGCACGTATACAGACTGTTTGAAGCATTGCTCCCCCTGGACGTAAGTCGGCATTGTGCCTACTATATTCAATCCCGATGCAATTTCTGTGTTTCATCGTCAATATGAAGTTCCAAGGGTTACAGTAAACACCCAGTGGTGTGTCGCAATCTAATACTGGCCTCTCAGTAACGGCACGTATACAGACTGTTTGAAGCATTCCTCCCCCTGGACGTAAGTCGGCATTGTGCCTACTATATTCAATCCCGATGCAATTTCTGTGTTTCATCGTCAATATGAAGATCCAAGGGTTACAGTAAACACCCAGTGGTGCGTCGCAATCTAATACTGACCTCTCCGGAACGGCACATATACAGACTGTTTGAAGCATTGCTCCCCCTGGACGTAAGTCGGCATTGTGCCTACTATATTCAATCCCGATGCAATTTCTGTGTTTCATCGTCAATATGATGTTCCAAGGGTTACAGTAAACACCCAGTGGGTCGTCGCAATCTAATACTGGCCTCGTAGTAACGGCACGTATACAGACTGAAGCATTGCTCCCCGTGGACGTAAGTCGGCATGGTGCCTACTATATTCAGTCCCGATGCAATTTCTGTGTTTCATCGTCAATATGAGGCTCCAAGGGTTACAGTAAAAACCCAGTGGTGCGTCGCAATCTAATACTGGCCTCTCAGTAACGGCACGTATACAGACTGTTTGAAGCATTGCTCCCCCTGGACGTAAGTCGGCATTGTGCCTACTATATTCAATCCCGATGCAATTTCTGTGTTTCATCGTCAATATGAAGCTCCAAGGGTTACAGTAAACACCCAGTGGTGCGTCGCAATCTAACACTGGTCTCTCAGTAACGGCACGTATACAGACTGTTTGAAGCATTGCTCCCCCTGGACGTAAGTCGGCATTGTGTCTACTATATTCAATCCTGATGCAATTTCTGTGTTTCATCGTCAATATGAAGTTCCAAGGGTTACGGCAAACACCCAGTGGTGCGTCGCAATCTAACACTAGCCTTTTTGTAACGGCACGTATAGAGACTGTTTGAAGCATTCCTCCCCCTGGACGTAAGTCGGCATTGTGCCCACTATTTTCAATCCCGATGCAATTTCTGTGTTTCATCGTCAATATGAAGCTCCAGGGTTACAGTAAACACCCAGTGGTGCGTCGCAATCTAATACTAGCCTCTCAGGAAAGGCACGTATACAGACTGTTTGAAGCATTGCTCCCCCTGGACGTAAGTCGGCATTGTAACTACTATATTCAAACACGATGCAATTTCTGTGTTTCATCGTCAATATGAAGCTCCAAGGGTTACAGTAAACACCCAGTGGTGCGTCGCAATCTAATACTGGCCTCTCAGGAAAGGCACATATACAGACTGTTTGAAGCATTACTCCCACTGGACGTAAGTCGGCATTGTGCCTACTATATTCAATCCCGATGCAATTTCTGTGTTTCAACGTCAATATGAAGCTCCAAGGGTTACAGAAAACACCCAGTGGTGTGTCGCAATCTAATACTGGCCTCTCAGTAACGGCACGTATACAGACTGTTTGAAGCATTGCTCCCCCAGAACGTAAGTCGGCATTGTGCCTACTATATTCAATCCCGATGCAATTTCTGTGTTTCGTCGTCAATATGAAGATCCAAGGGTTACAGTAAACACCCAGTGATGCGTCGCAATATAATACTGGCCTCTCAGTAACGGCACGTATACAGACTGTTTGAAGCATTGCTCCCCCTGGACGTAAGTCGGCATTGTGCCAACTATATTCAATCCTGATGCAATTTCTGTGTTTCATCGTCAATATGCAGCTCCAAGGGTTACAGTAAACACCCAGTGGTGCGTCGCAATCTAATACTTGCCTCTCAGGAAAGGCACATATACAGACTGTTTGAAGCATTGCTCCCCCTGGACGTAAGTCGGCTTTGTGCCTACTATATTCAATCTCGGTGCAATTTCTGTGTTTCATCGTCAATATGAAGCTCCAAGGGTTACCGTAAACACCCAGTGGTGCGTCGCAATCTAATACTGGCCTCTCAGTAACGGCACGTATACAGACTGTTTGAAGCATTGCTCCCCTTGGAAGTGAGTCGGTATTGTGCCTACTATATTCAATCCCGATGCAATTTCTGTGTTTCATCGTCAATATGAAGCTCCAAGGGTTACAGTAAACACCCAGTGGTGCGTCGCAATCTAATACTGGCCTCTCAGTAACGGCACGTATACAGACTGTTTGAAGCATTGCTCCCCCTGGACGTAAGTCGGCATTGTGCCTACTATATTCAATCCCGATGCAATGTCTGTGTTTTATCGTCAATATTAATTTCCAAGGGTTACATTAAACACCCAGTGGTGCGTCGCAATCAAATACTGGCCTCTCAGGAAAGGCACGTATACAGACTGTTTTAAGCATTGCTCCCCCTGGACGTAAGTCGGCATTGTGCCTACTATATACAGTCCCGATGCAATTTCTGTGTTTCATCGTCAATATGAAGCTCCAAGCGTTACAGTAAACACCCAGTGGTGCGTCGCAATCTAATACTGGCCTCTCAGTAACGGCACGTATACAGACTGTTTGAAGCATTGCTCCCCCTGGACGTAAGTCGGCATTGTGCCTACTATATTCAATCCCGATGCAATTTCTGTGTTTCATCGTCAATATGAAGCTCCAAGAGTTACAGTAAACACCCAGTGGTGCGTCGCAATCTAATACTGGCCTCTCAGTAACGGCACGTATACAGACTGTTTGAAGCATTGCTCCCCCTGGACGTAAGTCGGCATTGTGCCTACTATATTCAATCCCGATGCAATATTTGTGTTTCATCGTCAATATGAAGCTCCAAGGGTTACTGTAAACACCCAGTGGTGCGTCGCAATCTAATACTGGCCTCTCAGTAACGGCACGTATACAGAGTGTTTGAAGCATTGCTCCCCCTGGACGTAAGTCGGCTTTGTGCCAACTATATTTAATCCCAATGCAATTTCTGTGTTTCATCGTCAATATGAAGCTCCAAGGGTTACAGTAAACACCCAGTGGTGCGTCGCAATCTAATACTGGCCTCTCAGTAACGGCACGTATACAGACTGTTTGAAGCATTGCTCCTCTTGGAAGTGAGTCTGCAATGTACCTACTATATTCAATCCCGATTCAATTTCTGTGTTTCATCGTCAATATGATGTTCCAAGGGTTACAGTAAACACCCAGTGGGTCGTCGCAATCTAATACTGGCCTCGTAGTAACGGCACGAATACAGACTGAAGCATTGCTCCCCGTGGACGTAAGTCGGCATTGTGCCTACTATATTCAGTCCCGATGCAATTTCTGTGATTCATCGTCAATATGAAGCTCCAAGGGTTACAGTAAACACCCAGTGGTGCGTCGCAATCTCATACTGGCCTCTCAGGACAGGCACATATACAGACTGTTTGAAGCATTCCTCCCCCTGGACGTAAGTCGGCATTGTGCCTACTATATTCAATCCCAATGCAATTTCTGTGTTTCATCGTCAATATGAAGCTCCAAGGGTTACAGTAAACACCCAGTGGTGCGTCGCAATCTCATACTGGCCTCTCAGGACAGGCACATATACAGACTGTTTGAAGCATTGCTCCCCCTGGACGTAAGTCGGCATTGTGCCTACTATATTGAATCCCGATGCAATTTCTGTGTTTCATCGTCAATATGAAGCTCCAAGGGTTACAGTAAACACCCAGTGGTGCGTCGCAATCTCATACTGGCCTCTCAGGACAGGCACATATACAGACTGTTTGAAGCATTACTCCCCCTGGACGTAAGTCGGCATTGTGCCTACTATATTCAATCCCGATGCAATTTCTGTGTTTCATCGTCAATATGAAGCTCCAAGGGTTGCAGTAAACACCCAGTGGTGCGTCGCAATCTAATACTGGCCTCTCAGTAACGGCACGTATACAGACTGTTTGAAGCATTGCTCCCCCTGGACGTAAGTCGGCATTGTGTCTACTAAATTCAATCGCGATGCAATTTCTGTGTTTCATCGTCAATATGAAGCTCCAAGGGTTACAGTAAACACCTAGTGGTGCGTCGCAATCTAATACTGGCCTCTCAGTAACGGCACGTATACAGACTGTTTGAAGCATTGCTCCCCCTGGACGTAAGTCGGCATTGTGCCTACTATATTCAATCCCGATGCAATTTCTGTGTTTCATCGTCAATATGAAGTTCCAAGGGTTACAGTAAACACCCAGTGGTGCGTCGCAATCTAATACTGGCCTCTCAGTAACGGCACGTATACAGACTGTTTGAAGCATTGCTCCCCCTGGACGTAAGTCTGCATTGTGCCTACTATATTCAATCCCGATGTAATTTCTGTGTTTCATCGTCAATATGAAGCTCCAAGGGTTACAGTAAACACCCAGTGGTGCGTCGCAATCTCATACTGGCCTCTCAGGACAGGCACATATACAGACTGTTTGAAGCATTGCTCCCCCTGGACGTAAGTCGGCATTGTGCCTACTATATTCAATCCCGATGCAATTTCTGTGTTTCATCGTCAATATGAAGCTCCAAGGGTTACAGTAAACACCCAGTGGTGCGTCGCAATCTCATACTGGCCTCTCAGGACAGGCACGTATACAGACTGTTTGAAGCATTGCTCCCCCTGGACGTAAGTCGGCATTGTGCCTACTATATTCAATCCCGATGTAATTTCTGTGTTTCATCGTCAATATGAAGCTCCAAGGGTTACAGTAAACACCCAGTGGTGCGTCGCAATCTCATACTGGCCTCTCAGGACAGGCACATATACAGACTGTTTGAAGCATTGCTCCCCCTGGACGTAAGTCGGCATTGTGCCTACTATATTCAATCCCGATGCAATTTCTGTGTTTCATCGTCAATATGAAGCTCCAAGGGTTACAGTAAACACCCAGTGGTGCGTCGCAATCTGATACTGGCCTCTCAGTAACGGCACATATACAGACTGTTTGAAGCATTCCTCCCCCTGGACGTAAGTCGGCATTGTGCCTACTATATTCAATCCAGATGCAATTTCTGTGTTTCATCGTCAATATGAAGCTCCAAGGGTTACAGTAAACACCCAGTGGTGCGTCGCAATCTCATACTGGCCTCTCAGGACAGGCACATATACAGACTGTTTGAAGCATTCCTCCCCCTGGACGTAAGTCGGCATTGTGCCTACTGTATTCAATCCCGATGGAATTTCTGTGTTTCATCGTCAATATGAAGATCCTAGGGTTACAGTAAACACCCAGTGTTGCGTCGCAATCTAATACTGGCCTCTCAGTAACGGCACATATACAGACTGTTTGAAGCATTGCTCCCCCTGGACGTAAGTCGGCATTGTGCCAACTATATTCAATCCCGATGCAATTTCTGTGTTTCATCGTCAATATGAAGCTCCAAGGGTTACAGTAAACACCCAGTGGTGCGTCGCAATCTCATACTGGCCTCTCAGGACAGGCACGTATACAGACTGTTTGAAGCATTGCTCCCCCTGGACGTAAGTCGGCATTGTGCCTACTATATTCAATCCCGATGCAATTTCTGTGTTTCATCGTCAATATGAAGCTCCAAGGGTTACAGTAAACACCCAGTGGTGCGTCGCAATCTCATACTGACCTCTCAGGACAGGCACATATACAGACTGTTTGAAGCATTCCTCCCCCTGGACGTAAGTCGGCATTGTGCCTACTGTATTCAATCCCGATGCAATTTCTGTGTTTCATCGTCAATATGAAGATCCTAGGGTTACAGTAAACACCCAGTGTTGCGTCGCAATCTAATACTGGCCTCTCAGTAACGGCACATATACAGACTGTTTGAAGCATTGCTCCCCCTGGACGTAAGTCGGCATTGTGCCTACTATATTCAATCCCGATTCAATTTCTGTGTTTCATCGTCAATATGAAGTTCCAAGGGTTACAGTAAACACCCAGTGGTGCGTCGCAATCTAATACTGGCCTCTCAGTAACGGCACGTATACAGACTGTTTGAAGCATTGCTCCCCCTGGACGTAAGTCAGCATTGTGCCTACTATATTCAATCCCGATGTAATTTCTGTGTTTCATCGTCAATATGAAGCTCCAAGGGTTACAGTAAACACCCAGTGGTGCGTCGCAATCTCATACTGGCCTCTCAGAACAGGCACATATACAGACTGTTTGAAGCATTGCTCCCCCTGGACGTAAGTCGGCATTGTGCCTACTATATTCAATCCCGATGCAATTTCTGTGTTTCATCGTCAATATGAAGCTCCAAGGGTTACAGTAAACACCCAGTGGTGCGTCGCAATCTCATACTGGCCTCTCAGGACAGGCACATATACAGACTGTTTGAAGCATTCCTCCCCCTGGACGTAAGTCGGCATTGTGCCTACTGTATTCAATCCCGATGCAATTTCTGTGTTTCATCGTCAATATGAAGATCCTAGGGTTACAGTAAACACCCAGTGTTGCGTCGCAATCTAATACTGGCCTCTCAGTAACGGCACATATACAGACTGTTTGAAGCATTGCTCCCCCTGGACGTAAGTCGGCATTGTGCCAACTATATTCAATCCCGATGCAATTTCTGTGTTTCATCGTCAATATGAAGCTCCAAGGGTTACAGTAAACACCCAGTGGTGCGTCGCAATCTCATACTGGCCTCTCAGGACAGGCACGTATACAGACTGTTTGAAGCATTGCTCCCCCTGGACGTAAGTCGGCATTGTGCCTACTATATTCAATCCCGATGCAATTTCTGTGTTTCATCGTCAATATGAAGCTCCAAGGGTTACAGTAAACACCCAGTGGTGCGTCGCAATCTCATACTGGCCTCTCAGGACAGGCACGTATACAGACTGTTTGAAGCATTGCTCCCCCTGGACGTAAGTCGGCATTGTGCCTACTATACTCAATCCCGATGCAATTTCTGTGTTTCATCGTCAATATGAAGATCCAAGGGTTACAGTAAACACCCAGTGGTGCGTCGCAATCTAATACTGGCCTCTCAGTAACGGCACGTATACAGACTGTTTGAAGCATTGCTCCCCCTGGACGTAAGTCGGCATTGTGCCTACTATATTCAATCCCGATGCAATTTCTGTGTTTCATCGTCAATATGAAGCTCCAAGGGTTACAGTAAACACCCAGTGGTGCGTCGCAATCTAATACTGGCCTCTCAGTAACGGCACGTATACAGACTGTTTGAAGCATTGCTCCCCCTGGACGTAAGTCGGCATTGTGCCTACTATATTCAATCCCGATGCAATTTCTGTGTTTCATCGTCAATATGATGTTCCAAGGGTTACAGTAAACACCCAGTGGGTCGTCGCAATCTAATACTGGCCTCGTAGTAACGGCACGTATACAGACTGAAGCATTGCTCCCCGTGGACGTAAGTCGGCGTTGTGCCTACTATATTCAGTCCCGATGCAATTTCTGTGTTTCATCGTCAATATGAAGCTCCAAGGGTTACAGTAAAAACCCAGTGGTGCGTCGCAATCTAATACTGGCCTCTCAGTAACGGCACGTATACAGACTGTTTGAAGCATTGCTCCCCCTGGACGTAAGTCGGCATTGTGCCTACTATATTCAATCCCGATGCAATTTCTGTGTTTCATCGTCAATATGAAGCTCCAAGGGTTACAGTAAACAACCAGTGGTGCGTCGCAATCTAATACTGGCGTCTCAGTAACGGCACGTATACAGACTGTTTGAAGCATTGCTCCCCCTGGACGTAAGTCGGCATTGTGCCTACTATATTCAATCCCGATGCAATTTCTGTGTTTCATCGTCAATATGAAGTTCCAAGGGTTACAGTAAACACCCAGTGGTGCGTCGCAATCTAATACTGGCCTCTCAGTAACGGCACGTATACAGACTGTTTGAAGCACTGCTCCCCCTGGACGTAAGTCGGCATTGTGCCTACTATATTCAATCCCGATGCAATTTCTGTGTTTCATCGTCAATATGAAGCTCCAAGGGTTACAGTAAACACCCAGTGGTGCGTCGCAATCTCATACTGGCCTCTCAGGACAGGCACGTATACAGACTGTTTGAAGCATTCCTCCCCCTGGACGTAAGTCGGCATTGTGCCTACTATATTCAATCCCGATGCAATTTCTGTGTTTCATCGTCAATATGAAGCTCCAAGGGTTACAGTAAACACCCAGTGGTGCGTCGCAATCTAATACTGGCCTCTCAGTAACGGCACGTATGCAGACTGTTTGAAGCATTGCTCCCCCTGGACGTAAGTCGTCATTGTACCTACTATATTCAATCCAGATGCAATTTCTGTGTTTCATCGTCAATATGAAGCTCCAAGGGTTACAGTAAACACCCAGTGGTGCGTCGCAATCTAATACTGGCCTCTCAGTAACGGCACGTATACAGACTGTTTGAAGCATTGCTCCCCCTGGACGTAAGTCGGCATTGTGCCTACTATATTCAATCCCGATGCTATTTCTGTGTTTCATCGTCAATATGAAGCTCCAAGGGTTACAGTAAACAACTAGTGGTGCGTAGCAATCTAATACTGGCCTCTCAGTAACGGCACGTATACAGACTGTTTGAAGCATTGCTCCCCCTGGACGTAAGTCGGCATTGTGCCTACTATATTCAATCCCGATGCAATTTCTGTGTTTCATCGTCAATATGAAGTTCCAAGGGTTACAGTAAACACCCAGTGGTGCGTCGCAATCTAATACTGGCCTCTCAGTAACGGCACGTATACAGACTGTTTGAAGCATTGCTCCCCCTGGACGTAAGTCGGCATTGTGCCTACTATATTCAATCCCGATGCAATTTCTGTGTTTCATCGTCAATATGAAGCTCCAAGGGTTACAGTAAACACCCAGTGGTGCGTCGCAATCTCATACTGGCCTCTCAGGACAGGCATGTATACAGACTGTTTGAAGCATTCCTCCCCCTGGACGTAAGTCGGCATTGTGCCTACTATATTCAATCCCGATGCAATTTCTGTGTTTCATCGTCAATATGAAGATCCAAGGGTTACAGTAAACACCCAGTGGTGCGTCGCAATCTAATACTGACCTCTCAGGAACGGCACATATACAGACTGTTTGAAGCATTGCTCCCCCTGGACGTAAGTCGGCATTGTGCCTACTATATTCAATCCCGATGCAATTTCTGTGTTTCATCGTCAATATGATGTTCCAAGGGTTACAGTAAACACCCAGTGGGTCGTCGCAATCTAATACTGGCCTCGTAGTAACGGCACGTATACAGACTGAAGCATTGCTCCCCGTGGACGTAAGTCGGCATTGTGCCTACTATATTCAGTCCCGATGCAATTTCTGTGTTTCATCGTCAATATGAAGCTCCAAGGGTTACAGTAAACACCCAGTGGTGCGTCGCAATCTAATACTGGCCTCTCAGTAACGGCACGTATACAGACTGTTTGAAGCATTGCTCCCCCTGGACGTGAGTCGGCATTGTGCCTACTATATTCAATCCCGATGCAATTTCTGTGTTTCATCGTCAATATGAAGCTCCAAGGGTTACAGTAAACACCCAGTGGTGCGTCGCAATCTAATACTGGCCTCTCAGTAACGGAACGTATACAGACTGTTTGAAGCATTGCTCCCCCTGGACGTAAGTCGGCATTGTGCCTACTATATTCAATCCCGATGCAATTTCTGTGTTTCATCGTCAATATGAAGCTCCAAGGGTTACAGTAAACACCTAGTGGTGCGTCGCAATCTAATACTGGCCTCTCAGTAACGGCACCTATACAGACTGTTTGAAGCATTGCTCCCCCTGGACGTAAGTCGGCATTGTGCCTACTATATTCAATCCCGATGCAATTTCTGTGTTTCATCGTCAATATGAAGCTCCAAGGGTTACAGTAAACACCCAGTGGTGCGTCGCAATCTTATACTGACCTCTCAGTAACGGCACGTATACAGACTGTTTGAAGCATTGCTCCCCCTGGACGTAAGTCGGCATTGTGCCTACTACATTCAATCCCGATGCAATTTCTGTGTTTCATCGTCAATATGAAGCTCCAAGGGTTACAGTAAGCACCCGGTGGTGCGTCGCCATCTAATACTGGCCTCTCTGTAACGGCACGTGTACAGAGTGTTTGAAGCATTGCTCCCCCTGGACGTAAGTCGGCTTTGTGCCAATACATTTAATCCCAATGCAATTTCTGTGTTTCATCGTCAATATGAAGCTCCAAGGGTTACAGTAAACACCCAGTGGTGCGTCGCAATCTAATACTGGCCTCTCAGTAACGGCACGTATACAGACTGTTTGAAGCTTTGCTCCCCCTGGACGTAAGTCGACATTGTGCCTACTATATTCAATCCCGAAGCAATTTCTCTGTTTCATCGTCAATATGAAGCTACAGGGGTTACAGTAAACACCCAGTGGTGCGTGCAATCTAATACATGCCTCTCAGTAACGGCACGTATACAGACTGTTTGAAGCTTTGCCCCCATGGACGTAAGTCGGCATTGTGCCAACTATATTCAATCCCGACGCAATTTCTGTGTTTCTTCGTCAATATGTAGCTCCAAGGGTTACAGTAAACACCCAGTGGTGCGTCGCAATCTAATACTGGCCTCTCAGTAACGGCACGTATATATACTGTTCGAAGCATTGCTCCCCCTGGACGTAAGTCGGCATTGTGCCTACTATATTCAATCCCGATGCAATTTCTGTGTTTCATCGTCAATATGAAGATCCAAGGGTTACAGTAAACACCCAGTGGTGCGTCGCAATCTAATACTGACCTCTCAGGAACAGCACATATACAGACTGTTTGAAGCATTGCTCCCCCTGGACGTAAGTCGGCATTGTGCCTACTATATTCAATCCCGATGCAATTTCTGTGTTTCATCGTCAATATGATGTTCCAAGGGTTACAGTAAACACCCAGTGGGTCGTCGCAATCTAATACTGGCCTCGTAGTAACGGCACGTATACAGACTGAAGCATTGCTCCCCGTGGACGTAAGTCGGCATTGTGCCTACTATATTCAGTCCCGATGCAATTTCTGTGTTTCATCGTCAATATGAAGCTCCAAGGGTTACAGTAAACACCCAGTGGTGCGTCGCAATCTAATACTGGCCTCTCAGTAACGGCACGTATACAGACTGTTTGAAGCATTGCTCCCCCTGGACGTAAGTCGGCATTGTGCCTACTATATTCAATCCCGATGCAATTTCTGTGTTTCATCGTCAATATGAAGCTGTAAGGGTTACAGTAAACACCCAGTGGTGCGTCGCAATCTAATACTGGCCTCTCAGTAACGGCACGTATACAGACTGTTTGAAGCATTGCTCCCCCTGGACGTAAGTCGGCATTGTGCCTACTATATTCAATCCCGATGCAATTTCTGTGTTTCATCGTCAATATGAAGCTCCAAGGGTTACAGTAAACACCTAGTGGTGCGTCGCAATCTAATACTGGCCTCTCAGTAACGGCACGTATACAGACTGTTTGAAGCATTGCTCCCCCTGGACGTAAGTCGGCATTGTGCCTACTATATTCATTCCCGATGCAATTTCTGTGTTTCATCGTCAATATGAAGCTCCAAGGATTACAGTAAACACCCAGTGGTGCGTCGCAATCTAATACTGACCTCTCAGTAACGGCACATATACAGAATGTCTAAAGCATTACTCCAACTGGACGTAAGTGGGCTTTGTGCCAACTATATTCAATCCCGAAGCAATTTCTGTGTTTCATCGTCAATATGAAGCTCCAAGGGTTACAGTAAACACCCAGTGGTGCGTCGCAATCTAATACTTGCCTCTCAGTAACGGCACGTATACATACTGTTTTAAGCATTGCTCCCCCTGAACGTAATACGGCATTGTGCCCACTATATTCAATCACGATGCAATTTCTGTGTTTCATCGTCAATATGAAGCTCCAAGGGTTACAGTAAGCACCCAACGGTGCGTCGCAATCTAATACTGGCCTCTCAGTAACGGCACGTATACAGACTGTTTGAAGCATTGCTCCCCCTGGACGTAAGTCGGCATTGTGCCTACTATATTCAATCCCGATGCAATTTCTGTGTTTCATCGTCAATATGAAGCTCCAAGGGTTACAGTAAGCACCCGGGGGTGCGTCGCCATCTAATACTGGCCTCTCAGTAACGGCACGTGTACAGAGTGTTTGAAGCATTGCTCCCCATGGACGTAAGTCGGCTTTGTGCCAATACATTTAATCCCAATGCAATTTCTGTGTTTCATCGTCAATATGAAGCTCCAAGGGTTACAGTATACACCCAGTGGTGCGTCGCAATCTAATACTGGCCTCTCAGTAACGGCACGTATACAGACTGTTTGAAGCTTTGCTCCCCCTGGACGCAAGTCGACATTGTGCCTACTATATTCAATCCCGAAGCAATTTCTCTGTTTCATCGTCAATATGAAGCTACAGGGGTTACAGTAAACACCCAGTGGTGCGTGCAATCTAATACATGCCTCTCAGTAACGGCACGTATACAGACTGTTTGAAGCTTTGCCCCCATGGACGTAAGTCGGCATTGTGCCAACTATATTCAATCCCGACGCAATTTCTGTGTTTCTTCGTCAATTTGTAGCTCCAAGGGTTACAGTAAACACCCAGTGGTGCGTCGCAATCTAATACTATCCTCTCAGTAACGGCACGTATATATACTGTTCGAAGCATTGCTCCCCCTGGACGTAAGTCGGCATTGTGCCTACTATATTCAATCCCGATGCAATTTCTGTGTTTCATCGTCAATATGAAGCTCCAAGGGTTACAGCAAACACCCAGTGGTGCGTCGCAATCTAATACTGGCCTCTCAGTAACGGCACGTATACATACTGTTCGAAGCATTGCTCCCCCTGGACGTAAGTCGGCATTTTGCCTACTATATTCAATCCCGATGCAATTTCTGTGTTTCATCGTCAATATGAAGCTCCAAGGGTTACAGTAAACACCCAGTGGTGCGTCGCAATCTAATACTGGCCTCTCAGTAACGGCACGTACACTGACAGTTTGAAGCATTGCTCCCCCTGGACGTAAGTCGGCATTGTGCCAACTATATTCAATCCCGATGCAATTTCTGTGTTTCATCGTCAATATGAAGCTCCAAGGGTTACAGTAAACACCCAGTGGTGCGTCGCAATCTAATACTGGAATCTCAGTAACGGAACGTATACAGACTGTTTGAAGCATTGCTCCCCCTGGACGTAAGTCGGCATTGTGCCAACTATATTCAATCCCGATGCAATTTCTGTGTTTCATCTTCAATATGAAGCTCCAAGGGTTACAGTAAACACCCAGTGGTGCGTCGCAATCTAATACTGGCCTCTCAGTAACGGCACGTACACTGACAGTTTGAAGCATTGCTCCCCCTGGACGTAAGTCGGCATTGTGCCAACTATATTCAATCCCGATGCAATTTCTGTGTTTCATCGTCAATATGAAGCTCCAAGGGTTACAGTAAACACCCAGTGGTGCGTCGCAATCTAATACTGGCCTCTCAGTAACGGAACGTATACAGACTGTTTGAAGCATTGCTCCCCCTCTACGTAAGTCGGCATTGTGCCAACTATATTCAATCCCGATGCAATTTCTGTGTTTCATCGTCAATATGAAGCTCCAAGGGTTACAGTAAACACCCAGTGGTGCGTCGCAATTAAATACTGGCCTCTCAGTAACGGCACGTATACAGACTGTTTGAAGCATTGCTCCCCCTGGACGTAAGTCGGCATTGTGCCTACTATATTCAATCCCGATGCAATTTCTGTGTTTCATTGTCAATATGAAGCTCCAAGGGTTACAGTAAACACCCAGTGGTGCGTCGCAATCTAATACTGGCCTCTCACTAACGGCACGTATACAGACTATTTGAAGCGTTCCTTCCCCTGGACGTAAGTCGGCATTGTGCCTACTATATTCAATCCCGATGCAATTTCTGTGTTTCATCGTCAATATGAAGTTCCAAGGGATACAGTAAACACCCTGTGGTGCGTCGCAATCTAATACTGGCCACTTAGTAACGGCACGTATACAGATTGTTTGAAGCATTGCTCCCCGTGGACGTAAGTCGGCATTGTGCCTACTATATTCAGTCCCGATGCAATTTCTGTGTTTCATCGTCAACATGAATCTCCAAGGGTTACGGTAAACACCCAGTGGTGCGTCGCAATCTAATACTGGCCTCTCAGGACAGGCACGTATACAGACTGTTTGAAGCATTCCTCCCCCTGGACGTAAGTCGGCATTGTGCCTACTATATTCAATCCCGATGCAATTTCTGTGTTTCATCGTCAATATGAAGCTCCAAGGGCTACAGTAAACACCTAGTGGTGCGTCGCAATCTAATACTGGCCTCTCAGTAACGGCACGTATACAGACTGTTTGAAGCATTGTTCCCCTTGGAAGTGAGTCGGCATTGTGCCTACTATATTCAATCCCGATGCAATTTCTGTGTTTCATCGTCAATATGAAGCTCCAAGGGCTACAGTAAACACCTAGTGGTGCGTCGCAATCTAATACTGACCTCTCAGTAACGGCGCATATATAGACTGTTTGAAGCATTACTCCCAATGGACGTCAGTCGGCATTGTGCCTACCATATTCAATCCGGATGCAATTTCTGTGTTTCATCGTCAATATGAAGCTCCAAGGCTTACAGTAAACATCCAGTGGTGCCTCGCAATCTAATACTGGCCTCTCAGTAACGGCACGTATACAGAGTGTTTGAAGCATTGCTCCTCCTGGACGTAAGTCGGCTTTGTGCCAACTATATTGAATCCCAATGCAATTTCTGTGTTTCATCGCCAATATGAAGCTCCAAGGGTTACAGTAAACACCCAGTGGTGCGTCGCAATCTAATACTTGCCTCTCAGTAACGGCACGTATACAGACTGTTTGAAGAATTACTCCCACTGGACGTAAGTCGGCATTGTTCCTACTATATTCAATCCAGATGCAATTTCTGTGTTTCATCGTCAATATGAAGTTCCAAGGGTTACAGTAAACACCCTGTGGTGCGTCACAATCTAATACTGGCCGCTTAGGAACGGCACGTATACAGACTGTTTGAAGCATTGCTCCCCGTTGACGTAAGTCGGCATTGTGCCTACTATATTCAGTCCCAATGCAATTTCTGTATTTTATCGTCAATATGAAGCTCCAAGGGTTACAGTAAACACCCAGTGGTGCGTCGCAATCTAATACTGGCCTCTCAGTAGCGGCACGTATACAGACTGTTTGAAGCATTGCTCCCCTTGGAAGTGAGTCGGCATTGTGCCTACTATATTCAATCCCGATGCAATTTCTGTGTTTCATCGTCAATATGAAGCTCCAAGGGCTACAGTAAACACCCAGTGGTGCGTCGCAATCTAATACTGACCTCTCAGTAACGGCACATATATAGACTGTTTGAAGCATTACTCCCAATGGACGTAAGTCGGCATTGTGCCTACTATATTCAATCCGGATGCAATTTCTGTGTTTCATCGTCAATATGAAGCTCCAAGTGTTACAGTAAACATCCAGTGGTGCGTCGCAATCTAATACTGGCCTCTCAGTAACGGCACGTATACAGAGTGTTTGAAGCATTGCTCCCCCTGGACGTAAGTCGGCTTTGTGCCAACTATATTTAATCCCAATGCAATTTCTGTGTTTCATCGTCAATATGAAGCTCCAAGGGTTACAGTAAACACCCAGTGGTGCGTGGCAATGTAAAACTTGCCTCTCAGTAACGGCACGTATACTGACAGTTTGAAGCATTGTTCCCCCTGGACGTAAGTCGGCATTGTGCCTACTATATTCAATCCCGATGCAATTTCTGTGTTTCATCGTCAATATGATGTTCCAAGGGTTACAGTAAACACCCAGTGGGTCGTCGCAATCTAATACTGGCCTCGTAGTAACGGCACGAATACAGACTGAAGCATTGCTCCCCGTGGACGTAAGTCGGCATTGTGCCTACTATATTCAGTCCCGATGCAATTTCTGTGATTCATCGTCAATATGAAGCTCCAAGGGTAACAGTAAACACCCAGTGGTGCGTCGCAATCTAATACTGGCCTCTCAGTAACGGCACGTATACAGACTGTTTGAAGCATTGCTCCCCCTGGACGTAAGTCGGCATTGTGCCTACTATATTCAATCCCGATGCAATTTCTGTGTTTCATCGTCAATATGAAGCTCCAAGGGTTACAGTAAACACCCAGTGGTGCGTCGCAATCTAATACTGGCCTCTCAGTAACGGCACGTATACAGACTGTTTGAAGCATTGCTCCCCCTGGACGTAAGTCGGCATTGTGCCTACTATATTCAATCCCGATGCAATTTCTGTGTTTCATCGTCAATATGAAGCTCCAAGGGTTACAGTAAACACCCAGTGGTGCGTCGCAATCTAATACTGGCCTCTCAGTAACGGCACGTATACAGACTGTTTGAAGCATTGCTCCCCTGGACGTAAGTCGGCATTGTGCCTACTATATTCAATCCCGATGCAATTTCTGTGTTTCATCGTCAATATGAAGCTCCAAGGGTTACAGTAAACACCCAGTGGTGCGTCGCAATCTAATACTGACCTCTCAGTATCGGCACATATACAGAATGTTTAAAGCATTACTCCCACTGGACGTAAGTGGGCTTTGTGCCAACTATATTCAATCCCGAAGCAATTTCTGTGTTTCATCGTCAATATGAATCTCCAAGGGTTACAGTAAACACCCAGTGGTGCGCGCCATCTAATACTTGCCTCTCAGTAACGGCACCTATACATCCTGTTTTAAGAATTGCTCCCCCTGAACGTAAGACGGCATTGTGCCTACTATATTCAATCCCGATGCAATTTCTGTGTTTCATCGTCAATATGAAGCTCCAAGGGTTACAGTAAACACCCAGTGGTACGTCGCAATCTAAAACTGACCTCTCAGTAACGGCACAGGTACAGACTGTTTGAAGCATTACTCCCATTGGACGTTAGTGGGCATTGTGCCAACTATATTCAATCCCGAAGCAATTTCTGTGTTTCATCGTCAATATGAAGCTCCACGGGTTACAGTAAACACCCAGTGGTGCGTGCAATCTATTACATGCCTCTCAGTAACGGCACGTATACAGACTGTTTGAAGCATTTCCCCCATGGACGTAAGTCGGCGTTGTGCCAACTATATTCAATCCCGATGCAATTTCTGTGTTTCATCGTCAATATGTAGCTCCAAGGGTTACAGTAAACACCCAGTGGTGCGTCGCAATCTAATACTGGCCTCTCAGTAACGGCACGTATACAGGCAGTTTGAAGCATTGCTCCCCGTGGACGTAAGTCGGCATTGTGCCTACTATATTCAATCCCGATGCAATTTCTGTGTTTCATCTTCAATATGAAGCTCCAAGGGTTACAGTAAACACCCAGTGGTGCCTCGCAATCTAATACTGACCTCTCAGTAACGGCACATATACAGACTGTTTGAAGCATTACTCCCACTGGACGTAAGTCGGCATTGTGCCTACTATATTCAATCCCGATGCAATTTCTGTGTTTCATCGTCAATATGAAGTTCCAAGGGTTACAGTAAACCCCCTGTGTTGCGTCGCAATTTAATACTGGCCTCTTAGTAACGGCACATATACAGGCAGTTTGAAGCATTGTTCCCCGTGGACGTAAGTCGGCATTGTGCGTACTATATTCAATCCCGATGCAATTTCTGTGTTTCATCGTCAATATGAAGCTCCAAGGGTTACAGTAAACACCCAGTGGTGCGTCGCAATTAAATACTGGCCTCTCAGTAACGGCACGTATACAGACTGTTTGAAGCATTGCTCCCCCTGGACGTAAGTCGGCATTGTGCCTACTATATTCAATCCCGATGCAATTTCTGTGTTTCATCGTCAATATGAAGCTCCAAGGGTTACAGTAAACACCCAGTGGTGCGTCGCAATCTAATACTGGCCTCTCAGTAACGGCACGTATACAGACTATTTGAAGCATTCCTTCCCCTGGACGTAAGTCGGCATTGTGCCTACCATATTCAATCCCTATGCAATTTCTGTGATTCATCGTCAATATGAAGCTCCAAGGGTTACAGTAAACACCCAGTGGTTCGTCGCAATCTAATACTGACCTCTCAGTAACGGCACATATACAGACTGTTTGAAGCATTACTCCCACTGGACGTAAGTCGGCATTGTGCCTACTATATTCAATCCCGATGCAATTTCTGTGTTTCATCGTCAATATGAAGTTCCAAGGGGTACAGTAAACACCCTGTGGTGCGTCGGAATCTAATACTGGGCTCTCAGGAAAGGCACGTATACAGAGTGTTTGAAGCATTGTTCCCCTGGACGTAGGTCGGCTTTGTGCCAACTATATTTAATCCCAATGCAATTTCTGTGTTTCATCGTCAATATGAAGCTCCAAGGGTTACAGTAAACACCCAGTGGTGCGTCGCAATCTAATACTTGCCTCTCAGTATCGGCACGTATACTGACTGTTTGAAGCATTGCTCCCCCTGGACGTAAGTCGGCATTGTGCCTACTATATTCAATCCCGATGCAATTTCTGTGTTTCATCGTCAATATGATGTTCCAAGGGTTACAGTAAACACCCAGTGGGTCGTCGCAATCTAATACTGGCCTCGTAGTAACGGCACGTATACAGACTGAAGCATTGCTCCCCGTTGACGTAAGTCGGCATTGTGCCTACTATATTCAGTCCCGATGCAATTTCTGTGTTTCATCGTCAATATGAAGCTCCAAGGGTTACAGTAAACACCCAGTGGTGCGTCGCAATCTAATACTGGCCTCTCAGTAACGGCACGTATACAGACTGTTTGAAGCATTGCTCCCCCTGGACGTAAGTCGGCATTGTGCCTACTATATTCAATCCCGATGCAATTTCTGTGTTTCATCGTCAATATGAAGCTCCAAGGGTTACAGTAAACACCCAGTGGTGCGTCGCAATCTAATACTGGCCTCTCAGTAACGGCACGTATACAGACTGTTTGAAGCATTGCTCCCCCTGGACGTAAGTCGGCATTGTGCCTACTATATTCAATCCCGATGCAATTTCTGTGTTTCATCGTCAATATGAAGCTCCAAGGGTTACAGTAAACACCCAGTGGTGCGTCGCAATCTAATACTGGCCTCTCAGTAACGGCACGTATACAGACTGTTTGAAGCATTGCTCCCCTGGACGTAAGTCGGCATTGTGCCTACTATATTCAATCCCGATGCAATTTCTGTGTTTCATCGTCAATATGAAGCTCCAAGGGTTACAGTAAACACCCAGTGGTGCGTCGCAATCTAATACTGACCTCTCAGTAACGGCACATATACAGAATGTTTAAAGCATCACTCCCACTGGACGTAAGTGGGCTTTGTGCCAACTATATTCAATCCCGAAGCAATTTCTGTGTTTCATCGTCAATATGAAGCTCCAAGGGTTACAGTAAACACCCAGTGGTGCGTTGCAATCTAATACTTGCCTCTCAGTAACGGCACCTATACATCCTGTTTTAAGCATTGCTCCCCCTGAACGTAAGACGGCATTGTGCCTACTATATTCAATCCCAATGCAATTTCTGTGTTTCATCGTCAATATGAAGCTCCAAGGGTTACAGTAAACACACAGTGGTGCGTCGCAATCTAATACTGGCCTTTCAGTAACGACACGTATACAGACTGTTTGAAGCATTGCTCCCCCTGGACGTAAGTCGGCATTGTGCCTACTATATTCAATCCCGATGCAATTTCTGTGTTTCATCGTCAATATGAAGCTCCAAGGGTTACAGTAAACACCCAGCGGTGCGTCGCAATCTAATACTGGCCTCTCAGTAACGGCACGTATACAGAGTGTTTGAAGCATTGCTCCCCCTGGACGTAAGTCGGCTTTGTGCCAACTACATTTAATCCCAATGCAATTTCTGTGTTTCATCGTCAATATGAAGCTCCAAGGGTTACAGTAAACACCCAGTGGTGCGTCGCAATCTAACACTGGCCTCTCAGTAACGGCACGTATACAGACTGTTTGAAGCTTTGCTCCCCCTGGACGTAAGTCGGCATTGTGCCTACTATATTCAATCCCGATGCAATTTCTGTGTTTCATCGTCAATATGAAGCTCCAAGGGTTACAGTAAACACCCAGTGGTACGTCGCAATCTAAAACTGACCTCTCAGTAACGGCACATATACAGACTGTTTGTAGCATTACTCCCATTGGACGTTAGTGGGCATTGTGCCAACTATATTCAATCCCGAAGCAATTTCTGTGTTTCATCGTCAATATGAAGCTCCACGGGTTACAGTAAACACCCAGTGGTGCGTGCAATCTAATACATGCCTCTCAGTAACGGCACGTATACAGACTGTTTGAAGCATTGCCCCCAAGGACGTAAGTCGGCATTGTGCCAACTATATTCAATCCCGATGCAATTTCTGTGTTTTATCGTCAATATGTAGCTCCAAGGGTTACAGTAAACACCCAGTGGTGCGTCGTAATCTAATACTGGCCTCTCAGTAACGGCACGTATACATACTGTTCGAAGCATTGCTCCCCCTGGACGTAAGTCGGCATTGTGCCTACTATATTCATTCCCGATGCAATTTCTGTGTTTCATCGTCAATTTGAATCTCCAAGGGTTACAGTAAACACCCAGTAGTGCGTCGCAATCTAATACTGGCCTCTCAGTAACGGCACGTATACTGACAGTTTGAAGCATTGCTCCCCCTGGACGTAAGTCGGCATTGTGCCTACTATATTCAGTCCCGATCCAATTTCTGTGTTTCATCTTCAATATGAAGCTCCAAGGGTTACAGTAAACACCCAGTGGTGCGTCACAATCTAGTACTGACCTCTCAGTAATGGCACATATACAGACTGTTTGAAGCATTACTCCCACTGGACGTAAGTCGGCATTGTGCCTACTATATTCAATCCCGATGCTATTTCTGTGTTTCATCGTCAATATGAAGTTCCAAGGTTTACAGTAAACACCCAGTGGTGCGTCGCAATCTAATACTGGCCTCTTAGTAACGGCACGTATACAGGCAGTTTGAAGCATTGCTCCCCGTGGACGTAAGTCGGCATTGTGCCTACTATATTCAATCCCGATGCAATTTCTGTGTTTCATCGTCAATATGAAGCTCCAAGGGTTACAGTAAACACCCAGTGGTGCGTCGCAATTAAATACTGGCCTCTCAGTAACGGCACGTATACAGACTGTTTGAAGCATTACTCCCAATGGACGTAAGTCGGCATTGTGCCTACTATATTCAATCCCGATGCAATTTCTGTGTTTCATCGTCAATATGAAGCTCCAAGTGTTACAGTAAACATCCAGTGGTGCGTCGCAATCTAATACTGGCTTCTCAGTAACGGCACGTATACAGAGTGTTTGAAGCATTGCTCCCCTGGACGTAAGTCGGCTTTGTGCCAACTATATTTAATCCCAATGCAATTTCTGTGTTTCATCGTCAGTATGAAGCTCCAAGGGTTACAGTAAACACCCAGTGGTGCGTCGCAATCTAATACTTGCCTCTCAGTACCGGCACGTATACTGACAGTTTGAAGCATTGCTCCCCCTGGACGTAAGTCGGCATTGTGCCTACTATATTCAATCCCGATGCAATTTCTGTGTTTCATCGTCAATATGATGTTCCAAGGGTTACAGTAAACACCCAGTGGGTCGTCGCAATCTAATACTGGCCTCGTAGTAACGGCACGTATACAGACTGAAGCATTGCTCATCGTGGACGTAAGTCGGCATTGTGCCTACTATATTCAGTCCCGATGCAATTTCTGTGTTTCATCGTCAATATGAAGCTCCAAGGGTTACAGGAAACACCCAGTGGTGCGTCGCAATCTAATACTGGCCTCTCAGTAACGGCACGTATACAGACTGTTTGAAGCATTGCTCCCCCTGGACGTAAGTCGGCATTGTGCCTACTATATTCAATCCCGATGCAATTTCTGTGTTTCATCGTCAATATGAAGCTCCAAGGGTTACAGTAAACACCCAGTGGTGCGTCGCAATCTAATACTGGCCTCTCAGTAACGGCACGTATACAGACTGTTTGAAGCATTGCTCCCCTGGACGTAAGTCGGCATTGTGCCTACTATATTCAATCCCGATGCAATTTCTGTGTTTCATCGTCAATATGAAGCTCCAAGGGTTACAGTAAACACCCAGTGGTGCGTCGCAATCTAATACTGACCTCTCAGTAACGGCACATATACAGAATGTTTAAAGCATTACTCCCACTGGACGTAAGTGGGCTTTGTGCCAACTATATTCAATCCCGAAGCAATTTCTGTGTTTCATCGTCAATATGAAGCTCCAAGGGTTACAGTAAACACCCAGTGGTGCGTTGCAATCTAATACTTGCCTCTCAGTAACGGCACCTATACATCCTGTTTTAAGCATTGCTCCCCCTGGACGTAAGACGGCATTGTGCCTACTATATTCAATCCCGATGCAATTTCTGTGTTTCATCGTCAATATGAAGCTCCAAGGGTTACAGTAAACACACAGTGGTGCGTCGCAATCTAATACTGGCCTTTCAGTAACGGCACGTATACAGACTCTTTGAAGCATTGCTCCCCCTGGACGTAAGTCGGCATTGTGCCTACTATATTCAATCCCGATGCAATTTCTGTGTTTCATCGTCAATATGAAGCTCCAAGGGTTGCAGTAAACACCCAGCGGTGCGTCGCAATCTAATACTGGCCTCTCAGTAACGGCACGTATACAGAGTGTTTGAAGCATTGCTCCCCCTGGACGTAAGTCGGCTTTGTGCCAACTACATTTAAGCCCAATGCAATTTCTGTGTTTCATCGTCAATATGAAGCTCCAAGGGTTACAGTAAACACCCAGTGGTGCGTCGCAATCTAACACTGGCCTCTCAGTAACGGCACGTATACAGACTGTTTGAAGCTTTGCTCCCCCTGGACGTAAGTCGGCATTGTGCCTACTATATTCAATCCCGATGCAATTTCTGTGTTTCATCGTCAATATGAAGCTCCAAGGGTTACAGTAAACACCCAGTGGTACGTCACAATCTAAAACTGACCTCTCAGTAACGGCACAGGTACAGACTGTTTGAAGCATTAGTCCCATTGGACGTTAGTGGGCATTGTGCCAACTATATTCAATCCCGAAGCAATTTCTGTGTTTCATCGTCAATATGAAGCTCCACGGGTTACAGTAAACACCCAGTGGTGCGTGCAATCTAATACATGCCTCTCAGTAACGGCACGTATACAGACTGTTTGAAGCATTGCCCCCATGGACGTAAGTCGGCATTGTGCCAACTATATTCAATCCCGATGCAATTTCTGTGTTTCATCGTCAATATGTAGCTCCAAGGGTTACAGTAAACACCCAGTGGTGCGTCGTAATCTAATACTGGCCTCTCAGTAGCGGCACGTATACATACTGTTCGAAGCATTGATCCCCCTGGACGTAAGTCGGCATTGTGCCTACTATATTCATTCCCGATGCAATTTCTGTGTTTCATAGTCAATATGAAGCTCCAGGGGTTACAGTAAACACCCAGTGGTGCGTGCAATATAATACTGGCCTCTCAGTAACGGCACGTATACAGACTGTTTGAAGCATTGCACCCCCTTGACGTAAGTCGGCATTGTGCCAACTATATTCAATCCCGATGCAATTTCTGTGTTTCATCGTCAATATGTAGCTCCAAGGGTTACAGTAAACACCCAGTGGTGCGTCGTAATCTAATACTGGCCTCTCAGTAACGGCACGTATACATACTGTTCGAAGCATTGCTCCCCCTGGACGTAAGTCGGCATTGTGCCTACTATATTCAATCCCGAAGCAATTTCTGTGTTTCATCGTCAATATGAAGTTCCAAGGTTTACAGTAAACACCCAGTGGTGCGTCGCAATCTAATACTGGCCTCTTAGTAACGGCACGTATACAGGCAGTTTGAAGCATTGCTCCCCGTGGACGTAAGTCGGCATTGTGCCTACTATATTCAATCCCGATGCAATTTCTGTGTTTCATCGTCAATATGAAGCTCCAAGGGTTACAGTAAACACCCAGTGGTGCGTCGCAATTAAATACTGGCCTCTCAGTAACGGCACGTATACAGACTGTTTGAAGCATTGCTCCCCCTGGACGTAAGTCGGCATTGTGCCTACAATATTCAATCCCGATGCAATTTCTGTGTTTCATCGTCAATATGAAGCTCCAGGGGTTACAGTAAACACCCAGTGGTGCGTCGCAATCTAATACTGACCTCTCAGTAACGGCACATATACAGATTGTCTGAAGCATTACTCCCAATGGACGTAAGTCGGCATTGTGCCTACTATATTCAGTCCCGATGCAATTTCTGTGTTTCATCGTCAATATGAAGCTCCAAGGGTTACAGGAAACACCCAGTGGTGCGTCGCAATCTAATACTGGCCTCTCAGTAACGGCACGTATACAGACTGTTTGAAGCATTGCTCCCCCTGGACGTAAGTCGGCATTGTGCCTACTATATTCAATCCCGATGCAATTTCTGTGTTTCATCGTCAATATGAAGCTCCAAGGGTTACAGTAAACACCCAGTGGTGCGTCGCAATCTAATACTGGCCTCTCAGTAACGGCACGTATACAGACTGTCTGAAGCATTGCTCCCCTGGACGTAAGTCGGCATTGTGCCTACTATATTTAATCCCGATGCAATTTCTGTGTTTCATCGTCAATATGAAGCTCCAAGGGTTACAGTAAACACCCAGTGGTGCGTCGCAATCTAATACTGACCTCTCAGTAACGGCACATATACAGAATGTTTAAAGCATTACTCCCACTGGACGTAAGTGGGCTTTGTGCCAACTATATTCAATCCCGAAGCAATTTCTGTGTTTCATCGTCAATATGAAGCTCCAAGGGTTACAGTAAACACCCAGTGGTGCGTTGCAATCTAATACTTGCCTCTCAGTAACGGCACCTATACATCCTGTTTTAAGCATTGCTCCCCCTGAACGTAAGACGGCATTGTGCCTACTATATTCAATCCCGATGCAATTTCTGTGTTTCATCGTCAATATGAAGCTCCAAGGGTTACAGTAAACACACAGTGGTGCGTCGCAATCTAATACTGGCCTTTCAGTAACGGCACGTATACAGACTGTTTGAAGCATTGCTCCCCCTGGACGTAAGTCGGCATTGTGCCTACTATATTGAATCCCGATGCAATTTCTGTGTTTCATCGTCAATATGAAGCTCCAAGGGTTACAGTAAACACCCAGCGGTGCGTCGCAATCTAATACTGGCCTCTCAGTAACGGCACGTATACAGAGTGTTTGAAGCATTGCTCCCCCTGGACGTAAGTCGGCTTTGTGCCAACTACATTTAATCCCAATGCAATTTCTGTGTTTCATCGTCAATATGAAGCTCCAAGGGTTACAGTAAACACCCAGTGGTGCGTCGCAATCTAACACTGGCCTCTCAGTAACGGCACGTATACAGACTGTTTGAAGCTTTGCTCCCCCTGGACGTAAGTCGGCATTGTGCCTACTATATTCAATCCCGATGCAATTTCTGTGTTTCATCGTCAATATGAAGCTCCAAGGGTTACAGTAAACACCCAGTGGTACGTCACAATCTAAAACTGACCTCTCAGTAACGGCACAGGTACAGACTGTTTGAAGCATTAGTCCCGTTGGACGTTAGTGGGCATTGTGCCAACTATATTCAATCCCGAAGTAATTTCTGTGTTTCATCGTCAATATGAAGCTCCACGGGTTACAGTAAACACCCAGTGGTGCGTGCAATCTAATACATGCCTCTCAGTAACGGCACGTATACAGACTGTTTGAAGCATTGCCCCCATGGACGTAAGTCGGCATTGTGCCAACTATATTCAATCCCGATGCAATTTCTGTGTTTCATCGTCAATATGTAGCTCCAAGGGTTACAGTAAACACCCAGTGGTGCGTCGTAATCTAATACTGGCCTCTCAGTAACGGCACGTATACATACTGTTCGAAGCATTGCTCCCCCTGCACGTAAGTCGGCATTGTGCCTACTATATTCATTCCCGATGCAATTTCTGTGTTTCATCGTCAATATGAAGCTCCAAGGGTTACAGTAAACACCCAGTGGTGTGTCGCAATCTAATACTGGCCTCTCAGTAACGGCACGTATACAGACTGTTTGAAGCATTACTCCCACTGGACGTAAGTCGGCATTGTTCCTACTATATTCAATCCAGATGCAATTTCTGTGTTTCATCGTCAATATGAAGTCCTAAGGTTTACAGTAAACACCCAGTGGTGCGTCGCAATCTAATACTGGCCTCTTAGTAACGGCACGTATACAGGCAGTTTGAAGCATTGCTCCCCGTGGACGTAAGTCGGCATTGTGCCTACTATATTCAATCCCGATGCAATTTCTGTGTTTCATCGTCAATATGAAGCTCCAAGGGTTACAGTAAACACCCAGTGGTGCGTCGCAATTAAATACTGGCCTCTCAGTAACGGCACGTATACAGACTGTTTGAAGCATTGCTCCCCCTGGACGTAAGTCGGCATTGTGCCTACTATATTCAATCACGATGCAATTTCTGTGTTTCATCGTCAATATGATGTTCCAAGGGTTACAGTAAACACCCAGTGGTGCGTCGCAATCTAATACTGGCGTCTTAGTAACGGCACGTATACAGACTGCTTGAAGCATTGCTCGCCGTGGACGTAAGTTGGCATTGTGCCTACTATATTCAGTCCCGATGCAATTTCTGTGTTTCATCGTCAATATGAAGCTCCAAGGGTTACAGTAAACACCCAGTGGTGCGTCGCATTCTAATACTGGCCTCTCAGTAACGGTACGTATACAGACTGTTTGAAGCATTGCTCCCCCTGGAAGTAAGTCGGCATTGTGCCCACTATATTCAATCAAGATGCAATTTCTGTGTTTCATCGTCAATATGAAGCTCCAAGAGTTACAGTAAACACCCAGTGGTGCGTCGCAATCTAATACTGGCCTCTCAGTAACGGCACGTATACAGACTGTTTGAAGCATTGCTCCCTCTGGACGTAAGTTGGCATTGTGCCTACTATATTCAATGCCGATGCAATTTCTGTGTTTCATCGTCAATATGAAGCTCCAAGAGTTATAGTAAACACCCAGTGGTGCGTCGCAATCTAATACTGGCCTCTCAGTAACGGCACGTATACAGACTGTTTGAAGCATTGCTCCCCCTGGACGTAAGTCGGCATATTGCCTACTATATTCAATCCCGATGCAATTTCTGTGTCTCATCGTAAATATGAAGCTCCAAGGGTTACAGTAAACACCCTGTGGTGCGTCGCAATCTAATACTGGCCTCTTAGTAACGGTACGTATACAGACTGTTTGAAGCATTGCTCCCCGTGGACGTAAGTCGGCATTGTGCCTACCATATTCAATCCCGATGCAATTTCTGTGTTTCATCGTCAATATGAAGCTCCAAGGGTTACAGTAAGCACCCAGTGGTGCGTCGCAATTAAATACTGGCCTCTCAGTAACGGCACGTATACACACTGTTTGAAGCATTGCTCCCCCTGGACGTAAGTTGGCATTGTGCCTACTATATTCAATCCCGATGCAATTTCTGTGTTTCATCGTCAATATGAAGCTCCAAGGGTTACAGTAAACACCCAGTGGTGCGTCGCAATCTAATACTGACCTCTCAGTAACAGCACATATACAGACTGTTTGAAGCATTACTCCCAATGGACGTAAGTCGGCATTGTGCCTACTATATTCAATCCCGATGCAATTTCTGTGTTTCATCGTCAATATGAAGTTCCAAGGGTTACAGTAAACACCCTGTGGTGCGTCGCAATCTAATACTGGCCTCTTAGTAACGGCACGTATACAGACTGTTTGAAGCATTGCTCCCCGTGGACGTAAGTCGGCATTGAGCCTACTATATTCAGTCCCGATGCAATTTCTGTGTTTCATCGTCAATATGAAGCTCCAAGGGTTACAGTAAACACCCAGTGGTAAGTCGCAATCTAATACTGGCCTCTCAGTAACGGCACGTATACAGACTGTTTGAAGCATTGCTCCCCTTGGAAGTGAGTCGGCATTGTGCCTACTATATTCAATCCCGATGCAATTTCTGTTTTTCATCGTCAATATGAAGCTCCAAGGGTTACAGTAAACACACAGTGGTGCGTCGCAATCTGCTCCCACTGGACGTAAGTCGGCATTGTGCCTACTATATTCAATCCCGATGCAATTTCTGTGTCTCATCGTCAATATGAAGCTCCAAGGGTTACAGTAAACACCCAGTGGTGCGTCGCAATCTAATACTGGCCTCTCAGTAACGGCACGTATACAGACTGTTTGAAGCATTGCTCCCCCTGGACGTAAGTAGGCATTGTGCCTACTATATTCAATCCCGATGCAATTTCTGTGTTTCATCATCAATATGAAGCTCCAAGAGTTACAGTAAACACCCAGTGGTGCGTCGCAATCTAATACTGGCCTCTCAGTAACGGCACGTATACAGACTGTTTGAAGCATTGCTCCCTCTGGACGTAAATTGGCATTGTGCCTACTATATTCAATGCCGATGCAATTTCTGTGTTTCATCGTCAATATGAAGCTCCAAGAGTTATAGTAAACACCCAGTGGTGCGTCGCAATCTAATACTGGCCTCTCAGTAACGGCACGTATACAGACTGTTTGAAGCATTGCTCCCCCTGGACGTAAGTCGGCATATTGCCTACTATATTCAATCCCGATGCAATTTCTGTGTCTCATCGTAAATATGAAGCTCCAAGGGTTACAGTAAACACCCTGTGGTGCGTCGCAATCTAATACTGGCCTCTTAGTAACGGTACGTATACAGACTGTTTGAAGCATTGCTCCCCGTGGACGTAAGTCGGCATTGTGCCTACCATATTCAATCCCGATGCAATTTCTGTGTTTCATCGTCAATATGAAGCTCCAAGGGTTACAGTAAGCACCCAGTGGTGCGTCGCAATTAAATACTGGCCTCTCAGTAACGGCACGTATACACACTGTTTGAAGCATTGCTCCCCCTGGACGTAAGTTGGCATTGTGCCTACTATATTCAATCCCGATGCAATTTCTGTGTTTCATCGTCAATATGAAGCTCCAAGGGTTACAGTAAACACCCAGTGGTGCGTCGCAATCTAATACTGACCTCTCAGTAACAGCACATATACAGACTGTTTGAAGCATTACTCCCAATGGACGTAAGTCGGCATTGTGCCTACTATATTCAATCCCGATGCAATTTCTGTGTTTCATCGTCAATATGAAGTTCCAAGGGTTACAGTAAACACCCTGTGGTGCGTCGCAATCTAATACTGGCCTCTTAGTAACGGCACGTATACAGACTGTTTGAAGCATTGCTCCCCGTGGACGTAAGTCGGCATTGAGCCTACTATATTCAGTCCCGATGCAATTTCTGTGTTTCATCGTCAATATGAAGCTCCAAGGGTTACAGTAAACACCCAGTGGTAAGTCGCAATCTAATACTGGCCTCTCAGTAACGGCACGTATACAGACTGTTTGAAGCATTGCTCCCCTTGGAAGTGAGTCGGCATTGTGCCTACTATATTCAATCCCGATGCAATTTCTGTGTTTCATCGTCAATATGAAGCTCCAAGGGTTACAGTAAACACACAGTGGTGCGTCGCAATCTGCTCCCACTGGACGTAAGTCGGCATTGTGCCTACTATATTCAATCCCGATGCAATTTCTGTGTCTCATCGTCAATATGAAGCTCCAAGGGTTACAGTAAACACCCAGTGGAGCGTCACAATCTAATGCTGGCCTCTCAGTAACGAAACGTATACAGACTGTTTGAAGCATTGCTCCCCATGGACGTGGGTTGGCATTGTGCCTACTATATTCAATGCCGATGCAATTTCTGTGTTTCATCGTCAATATGAAGCTCCAAGAGTTACAGTAAACACTCAGTGGTGCGTCGCAATCTAATACTGGTTTCTCAGTAACGGCACGTATACAGACTGTTTGAAGCATTGCTCCCCCTGGACGTATGTCGGCATTGTGCCTACTATATTCAATCCCGATGCAATTTCTGTGTTTCATCGTCAATAGGAAGCTCCAAGGGTTACAGTAAACACCCAGTGGTGCGTCGCAATCTAATACTGGCCTCTCAGTAACGGCACGTATACAGACTGTTTGAAGCATTGCTCCCCCTGGACGTAAGTCGGCATTGTGCCAACTATATTCAATCTCGATGCAATTTCTGTGTTTCATCGTCAATATGAAGCTCCAAGGGTTACAGTATACACCCAGTGGTGCGTCGCAATCTAATACTGGCCTCTCAGTAACGGCACGTATACAGACTGTTTGAAGCATTGCTCCCCTTGGAAGTGAGTCGGCATTGTGCCTACTATATTCAATCCCGATGCAATTTCTGTGTTTCATCGTCAATATGAAGCTCCAAGGGTTACAGTAAACACCCAGTGGTGCGTCGCAATCTAATACTGGCCTCTCAGTAACGGCACGTATACAGACTGTTTGAAGCATTGCTCCCCCTGGACGTAAGTCGTCATTGTGCCTACTATATTCAATCCCGATGCAATTTCTGTGTTTCATTGTCAATATGAAGTTCCAAGGGTTACAGTAAACACCCAGTGGAGCGTCACAATCTAATGCTGGCCTCTCAGTAACGGCACACATACAGACTGTTTGAAGCATTGCTCTCCCTGGACGTAAGTCGGCATTGTGCCTACTATATTCAATCCCGATGCAATTTCTGTGTTTCATCGTCAATATGAAGCTCCAAGGGTTACAGTAAACACCCAGTGCTGCGTCGCAATCTACTACTGGCCTCTCAGTAACGGCACGTATACAGACTGTTTGAAGCATTGCTCCCCATGGACGTGGGTCGGCATTGTGCCTACTATATTCAATGCCGATGCAATTTCTGTGTTTCATCGTCAATATGAAGCTCCAAGAGTTACAGTAAACACCCAGTGGTGCGTCGCAATCTAATACTGGCCTCTCAGTAACGGCACGTATACAGACTGTTTGAAGCATTGCTCCCCCTGGACGTAAGTCGGCATTGTGCCTACTATATTCAATCCCGATGCAATTTCTGTGTTTCATCGTCAATATGAAGCTCCAAGGGTTACAGTAAACACCCAGTGGTGCGTCGCAATCTAATACTGGCCTCTCAGTAACGGCACGTATACAGACTGTTTGAAGCATTGCTCCCCCTGGACGTAAGTCGGCTTTGTGCCAACTATATTTAATCTCAATGCAATTTCTGTGTTTCATCGTCAATATGAAGCTCCAAGGGTTACAGTAAACACCCAGTGGTGCGTCGCAATCTAATACTGGCCTCTCAGTAACGGCACGTATACAGCCTGTTTGAAGCATTGCTCCCCGTTGACGTAAGTTGTCATTGTGCCTACTATATTCAGTCCCGATGCAATTTCTGTGTTTCATCGTCAATATGAAGCTCCAAGGGTTACAGTAAACACCCAGTGCTGCGTCGCAATCTAATACTGGCCTCTCAGTAACGGCACGTATACAGACTGTTTGAAGCATTGCTCCCCCTGGACGTAAGTCGGCATTGTGCCAACTATATTCAATCTCGATGCAATTTCTGTGTTTCATCGTCAATATGAAGCTCCAAGGGATACAGTAAACACCCAGTGGTGCGTCGCAATCTAATACTGGCCTCTCAGTAACGGCACGTATACAGACTGTTTGAAGCATTGCTCCCCGTTGACGTAAGTCGGCATTCTGCGTACTATATTCAGTCCCGATGCAATTTCTGTGTTTCATCGTCAATATGAAGCTCCAAGGGTTACAGTAAACACCCAGTGCTGCGTCGCAATCTAATACTGGCCTCTCAGTAACGGCACGTATACAGAGTGTTTAAGGAATTGCTCCCCCTGGACGTAAGTCGGCTTTGTGCCAACTATATTTAATCCCAATGCAATTTCTGTGTTTCATCGTCAATATGAAGCTCCAAGGGTTACAGTAAACACCCAGTGCTGCGTCGCAATCTAATACTGGCCTCTCAGTAACGGCACGTATACAGACTGTTTGAAGCATTGCTCCCCCTGGACGAAAGTCGGCATTGTGCCAACTATATTCAATCTCGATGCAATTTCTGTGTTTCATCGTCAATATGAAGCTCCAAGGGTTACAGTAAACACCCAGTGGTGCGTCGCAATCTAATACTGGCCTCTCAGTAACGGCACGTATACAGACTGTTTGAAGCATTGCTCCCCTTGGACGTAAGTCGGCATTGTGCCTACTATATTCAATCCCGATGCAATTTCTGTGTTTCATCGTCAATATGAAGATCCAAGGGTTACAGTAAACACCCAGTGGTGCGTCGCAATCTAATACTGGCCTCTCAGTAACGGCACGTATACAGACTGTTTGAAGCATTGCTCCCCCTGGACGTAAGTCGGCATTGTGCCAACTATATTCAATCTCGATGCAATTTCTGTGTTTTGTCGTCAATATGAAGCTCCAAGGGTTACAGTAAACACCCAGTGGTGCGTCGCAATCTAATACTGGCCTCTCAGTAACGGCACGTATACAGACTGTTTGAAGCATTGCTCCCCTTGGAAGTGAGTCGGCATTGTGCCTACTATATTCAATCCCGATGCAATTTCTGTGTTTCATCGTCAATATGAAGCTCCAAGGGTTACAGTAATCACCCAGTGGTGCGTCGCAATCTAATACTGGCCTCTCAGTAACGGCACGTATACAGACTGTTTGAAGCATTGCTCCCCCTGGACGTAAGTCGGCATTGTGCCTACTATATTCAATCCCGATGCAATTTCTGTGTTTCATCGTCAATATGAAGTTCCAAGGGTTACAGTAAACACCCAGTGGAGCGTCACAATCTAATGCTGGCCTCTCAGTAACGGCACATATACAGACTGTTTGAAGCATTGCTCCCCCTGGACGTAAGTCGGCATTGTGCCTACTATATTCAATCCCGATGCAATTTCTGTGTTTCATCGTCAATATGAAGCTCCAAGGGTTACAGTGAACACCCAGTGGTGCGTCGCAATCTAATACTGGCCTCTCAGTAACGGCACGTATACAGACTGTTTGAAGCATTGCTCCCCATGGACGTGGGTCGGCATTGTGCCTACTATATTCAATGCCGATGCAATTTCTGTGTTTCATCGTCAATATGAAGCTCCAAGAGTTACAGTAAACACCCAGTGGTGCGTCGCAATCTAATACTGGCCTCTCAGTAACGGCACGTATACAGACTGTTTGAAGCATTTCTCCCCCTGGACGTAAGTCGGCATTGTGCCTACTATATTCAATCCCGATGCAATTTCTGTGTTTCATCGTCAATATGAAGCTCCAAGGGTTACAGTAAACACCAAGTGGTGCGTCGCAATCTAATACTGGCCTCTCAGTAACGGCACGTATACAGAGTGTTTGAAGCATTGCTCCCCCTGGACGTAAGTCGGCTTTGTGCCAACTATATTTAATCCCAATGCAATTTCTGTGTTTCATCGTCAATATGAAGCTCCAAGGGTTACAGTAAACACCCAGTGGTGCGTCGCAATCTAATACTGGCCTCTCAGTAACGGCACGTATACGGACTGTGTGAAGCATTGCTCCCCTTGGAAGTGAGTCGGCATTGTGCCTACTATATTCAATCCCGATGCAATTTCTGTGTTTCATCGTCAATGTGAAGCTCCAAGGGTTACAGTAAACAACCAGTGGTGCGTCGCAATCTAATACTGGCCTCTCAGTAACGGCACGTATACAGACTGTTTGAAGCATTGCTCCCCCTGGACGTAAGTCGGCATTGTGCCTACTATATTCAATCCCGATGCAATTTCTGTGTTTCATCGTCAATATGAAGTTCCAAGGGTTACAGTAAACACCCAGTGGAGCGTCACTATCTAATGCTGGCCTCTCAGTAACGGCACATACACAGTCTGTTTGAAGCATTGCTCCCCCTGGACGTAAGTCGGCATTGTGCCTACTATATTCAATCCCGATGCAATTTCTGTGTTTCATCGTCAATATGAAGCTCCAAGGGTTACAGTAAACACCCAGTGGTGCGTCGCAATCTAATACTGGCCTCTCAGTAACGGCACGTATACAGACTGTTTGAAGCATTGCTCCCCATGGACGTGGGTCGGCATTGTGCCTACTATATTCAATGCCGATGCAATTTCTGTGTTTCATCGTCAATATGAAGCTCCAAGAGTTACAGTAAACACCCAGTGGTGCGTCGCAATCTAATACTGGCCTCTCAGTAACGGCACGTATACAGACTGTTTGAAGCATTGCTCCCCCTGGACGTAAGTCGGCATTGTGCCTACTATATTCAATCCCGATGCAATTTCTGTGTTTCATCGTCAATATGAAGCTCCAAGGGTTACAGTAAACACCCAGTGGTGCGTCGCAATCTAATACTGGCCTCTCAGTAACGGCACGTATACAGAGTGTTTGTAGCATTGCTCCCCCTGGACGTAAGTCGGCTATGTGCCAACTATATTTAATCCCAATGCAATTTCTGTGTTTCATCGTCAATATGAAGCTCCAAGGGTTACAGTAAACACCCAGTGGTGCGTCGCAATCTAATACTTGCCTCTCAGTAACGGCACGTATAGAGACTGTTTGAAGCATTGCTCCCCGTTGACGTAAGTCGGCATTGTGCCAACTATATTCAATCTCGATGCAATTTCTGTGTTTCATCGTCAATATGAAGCTCCAAGGGTTACAGTAAACACCCAGTGGTGCGTCGCAATCTAATACTGGCCTCTCAGTAACGGCACGTATGCAGACTGTTTGAAGCATTGCTCCCCCTGGACGTAAGTCGGCATTGAGCCAACTATATTCAATCTCGATGCAATTTCTGTGTTACATCGTCAATATGAAGCTCCAAGGGTTACAGTAAACACCCAGTGGTGCGTCGCAATCTAATACTGGCCTCTCAGTAACGGCACGTATACAGACTGTTTGAAGCATTGCCCCCTTGGAAGTGAGTCGGCATTGTGCCTACTATATTCAATCCCGATGCAATTTCTGTGTTTCATCGTCAATATGAAGCTCCAAGGGTTACAGTAAACACCCAGTGGTGCGTCGCAATCTAATACTGGCCTCTCAGTAACGGCACGTATACAGACTGTTTGAAGCATTGCTCCCCCTGGACGTAAGTCGGCATTGTGCCTACTATATTCAATCCCGATGCAATTTCTGTGTTTCATCGTCAATATGATGTTCCAAGGGTTACAGTAAACACCCAGTGGAGCGTCACAATCTAATGCTGGCCTCTCAGTAACGGCACATATACAGACAGTTTGAAGCATTGCTCCCCCTGGACGTAAGTCGGCATTGTGCCTACTATATTCAATCCCGATGCAATTTCTGTGTTTCATCGTCAATATGAAGCTCCAAGGTTTACAGTAAACACCCAGTGGTGCGTCGCAATCTAATACTGGCCTCTCAGTAACGGCACGTATACAGACTGTTTGAAGCATTGCTCCCCTTGGACGTGGGTCGGCATTGTGCCCACTATATTCAATGCCGATGCAATTTCTGTGTTTCATCGTCAATATGAAGCTCCAAGAGTTACAGTAAACACCCAGTGGTGCGTCGCAATCTAATACTGGCCTCTCAGTAACGGCACGTATACAGACTGTTTGAAGCATTGCTCGCCATGGACGAGGGTCGGCATTGTGCCTACTATATTCAGTCCCGATGCAATTTCTGTGTTTCATCGTCAATATGAAGCTCCAAGGGTTACAGTAAACACCCAGTGGTGCGTCGCTATCTAATACTGGCCTCTCAGTAACGGCACGTATACAGACTGTTTGAAGCATTGCTCCCCCTGGACGTAAGTCGGCATTGTGCCAACTATATTCGATCTCGATGCAATTTCTGTGTTTCATCGTCAATATGAAGCTCCAAGGGTTACAGTAAACACCCAGTGGTGCGTCGCAATCTAATACTGGCCTCTCAGTAACGGCACGTATACAGACTGTTTGAAGCATTGCTCCCCCTGGACGTAAGTCGGCATTGTGCCTACTATATTCAATCCCGATGCAATTTCTGTGTTTCATCGTCAATATGAAGCTCCAAGGGTTACAGTAAACACCCAGTGGTGCGTGCAATCTAATACTGGCCTCTCAGTAACGGCACGTATACAGACTGTTTGAAGCATTGCTCCCCATGGACGTGGGTCGGCATTGTGCCTACTATATTCAGTCCCGATGCAATTTCTGTGTTTCATCGTCAATATGAAGCTCCAAGGGTTACAGTAAACACTCAGTGGTGCGTCGCAATCTCTTACTGACCTCTCAGTAACGGCACATATACAGTCTGTTTGAAGCATTACTCCCACTGGACGTAAGTGGGCTTTGTGCCAACTATATTCAATCCCGAAGCAATTTCTGTGTTTCATCGTCAATATGAAGCTCCAAGGGTTACAGTAAACACCCAGTGGTGCGTCGCAATCTAATACTGGCCTCTCAGTAACGGCACGTATACAGACTGTTTGAAGCATTGCTCCCCATGGACGTGGGTCGGCATTGTGCCTACTATATTCAGTCCCGATGCAATTTCTGTGTTTCATCGTCAATATGAAGCTCCAAGGGTTACAGTAAACACCCAGTGGTGCGTCGCAATCTAATACTGGCCTCTCAGTAACGGCACGTATACAGACTGTTTGAAGCATTGCTCCCCCTGGACGTAAGTCGGAATTGTGCCAACTATATTCAATCTCGATGCAATTTCTGTGTTTCATCGTCAATATGAAGCTCCAAGGGTTACAGTAAACACCCAGTAGTGCGTCGCAATCTAATACTGGCCTCTCAGTAACGGCACGTATACAGACTGTTTGAAGCATTGCTCCCCCTGGACGTAAGTCGGTATTGTGCCTACTATATTCAATCCCGATGCAATTTCTGTGTTTCATCGTCAATATGAAGTTCCAAGAGTTACAGTAAACACTCAGTGGTGCGTCGCAATCTAATACTGACCTCTCAGTAACGGCACATATACAGACTGTTTGAAGCATTACTCCCTCTGGACGTAAGTGGGCTTTGTGCCAACTATATTCAATCCCGATGCAATTTCTGTGTTTCATCGACAATATGAAGCTCCAAGGGTTACAGTAAACACCCAGTGGTGCTTCGCAATCTAATACTGGCCTCTCAGTAACGGCACGTATACAGACTGTTTGAAGCATTGCTCCCCCTGGACGTAAGTCGGCATTGTGCCAACTATATTCAATCTCGATGCAATTTCTGTGTTTCATCGTCAATATGAAGCTCCAAGGGTTACAGTAAACACCCAGTGGTGCGTCGCAATCTAATACTGGCCTCTCAGTAACGGCACGTATACAGACAGTTTGAAGCATTGCTCCCCCTGGACGTAAGTCGGAATTGTGCCAACTATATTCAATCTCGATGCAATTTCTGTGTTTCATCGTCAATATGAAGCTCCAAGGGTTACAGTAAACACCCAGTAGTGCGTCGCAATCTAATACTGGCTTCTCAGTAACGGCACGTATACAGACTGTTTGAAGCATTGCTCCCCCTGGACGTAAGTCGGTATTGTGCCTACTATGTTCAATCCCGATGCAATTTCTGTGTTTCATCGTCAATATGAAGTTCCAAGGGTTACAGTAAACACTCAGTGGTGCGTCGCAATCTAATACTGACCTCTCAGTAACGGCACATATACAGACTGTTTGAAGCATTACTCCCACTGGACGTAAGTGGGCTTTGTGCCAACTATATTCAATCCCGATGCAATTTCTGTGTTTCATCGTCAATATGAAGCTCCAAGGGTTACAGTAAACACCCAGTGGTGCTTCGCAATCTAATACTGGCCTCTCAGTAACGGCACGTATACAGACTGTTTGAAGCATTGCTCCCCCTGGACGTAAGTCGGCATTGTGCCACCTATATTCAATCCCGATGCAATTTCTGTGTTTCATCGTCAATATGAAGCTCCAAGGGTTACAGTAAACACCCAGTGGTGCGTCGCAATCTAATACTGGCCTCTCAGTAACGGCACGTATACTGACAGTTTGAAGCATTGCTCCCCCTGGGCGTAAGTCGGCATTGTAACTACTATATTCAATCCCGATGCAGTTTCTGTATTTCATCGTCAATATGAAGCTCCAAGGGTTACAGTAAACACCCAGTGGTGCGTCGCAATCTAATACTGACCTCACAGTAACGGCACATATACCGACTGTTTGAAGCATTACTCCCACTGGACGTAAGTCGGCATTGTGCCTACTATATTCAATCCCGATGCAATTTCTGTGTTTCATCGTCAATATGATGTTCCAAGGGTTACAGTAAACACCCAGTGGTGCGTCGCAATCCAATACTGGCCTCTTAGTAACGGCACGTATACAGACTGTTTGAAGCATTGCTCCCCGTGGACGTAAGTCGGCATTGTGCCTACTATATTCAGTCCCGATGCAATTTCTGTGTTTCATCGTCAATATGAAGCTCCAAGGGTTACAGTAAACACCTAGTGGTGCGTCGCAATCTAATACTGGCCTCTCAGTAACGGCACGTATACAGACTGTTTGAAGCATTGCTCCCCCTGGACGTAAGTCGGCATTGTGCCAACAATATTCAATCCCGATGCAATTTCTGTGTTTCATCGTCAATATGAAGCTCCAAGGGTTACACTGAACACCCAGTGGTGCGTCGCAATCTAATACTGGCCTCTCAGTAACGGCACGTATACAGACTGTTTGAAGCAATGCTCCCCCTGGACGTAAGTCGGCATTGTGCCTACTATATTCAATCCCGATGCAATTTCTGTGTTTCATCGTCAATATGAAGTTCCAAGGGTTACAGTAAACACTCAGTGGTGCGTCGCAATCTAATACTGACCTCTCAGTAACGGCACATATACAGACTGTTTGAAGCATTACTCCCACTGGACGTAAGTGGGCTTTGTGCCAACTATATTCAATCCCGAAGCAATTTCTGTGTTTCATCGTCAATATGAAGCTCCAAGGGTTACAGTAAACCCCCAGTGGTGCGTGCAATCTAATACTGGCCACTCAGTAACGGCACGTATACAGACTGTTTGAAGCATTGCTCCCCCTGGACGTAAGTCGGCATTGTGCCTACTATATTCAATCCCGATGCAATTTCTGTGTTTCATCGTCAATATGTAGCTCCAAGGGTTACAGTAAACACCCAGTAGTGCGTCGCAATCTAATACTGGCCTCTCAGTAACGGCACGTATACTGACAGTTTGAAACATTGCTCCCCCTGGGCGTAAGTCGGCATTGTGCGAACTATATTCAATCCCGATGCAATGTCTGTGTTTCATCGTCAATATGAAGCTCCAAGGGTTACAGTAAACACCCTGTGGTGCGTCGCAATCTAATACTCTCCTCTCAGTAACGGCACGTATACAGACTGTTTGAAGCATTGCTCCTCCTGGACGTAAGTCGGCATTGTGCCTACTATATTCAATCCCGATGCAATTTCTGTGTTTCATCGTCAATATGAAGCTCCAAGGGTTACAGTAAACACCCAGTGGTACGTCGCAATCTAAAACTGACCTCTCAGTAACGGCACATATGCAGACTGTTTGAAGCATTACTCTCACTGGACGTAAGTGGGCATTGTGCCAACTATATTCAATCCCGAAGCAATTTCTGTGTTTCATCGTCAATATAAAGCTCCAGGGGTTACAGTAAACACCCAGTGGTGCGTCGCAATCTAATACTGGCCTCTCAGTAGCGGCACGTATTCATACTGTTTTAAGCATGGCTCCCTCTGGACGTAAGTCGGCATTGTGCCTACTATATTTAATCCCGATGCAATTTCTGTGTTTCATCGTCAATATGAAGCTCCAAGGGTTACAGTAAACACCCAGCGGTGCTTCGCAATCTAATACTGGCCTCTCAGTAACGGCACGTATACAGACTGTTTGAAGCATTGCTCCCCCTGGACGTAAGTCGGCATTGAGCCACCTATATTTAATTCGCATGCAATTTCTGTGTTTCATCGTCAATATGAAGCTCCAAGGGTTACAGTAAACACCCAGTGGTGCGTCGCAATCTAATACTGGCCTCTCGGTAACGGCACGTATACAGACTGTTTGAAGCATTGCTCCCCCTGGACGTAAGTCGGCATTGTGCCTACTATATTCAATCCCGATGCAGTTTCTGTGTTTCATCGTCAATATGAAGCTCCAAGGGTTACAGTAAACACCCAATGGTGCATCGCAATCTAATACTGGCCTCTCAGCAACGGCACGTATACAGACTATTTGAAGCATTGCTCCCCCTGGACGTAAGTCGGCATTGTGCCTACTATATTCAATCCCGAAGCAATTTCTGTGTTTCATCGTCAATATGAAGCTCCAAGGGTTACAGTAAACACCCAGTGGTGCGTCGCAATGTAATACTGGCCTCTCAGTAACGGCACGTATACAGACTGTTTGAAGTATTGCTCCCCCTGGACGTAAGTCGGCTTTGTGCCAACTATATTCAATCGCAATGCAATTTCTGTGTTTCATCTTCAATATGAAGCTCCAAGGGTTACAGTAATCACCCAGTGGTGCGTCGCAATCTAATACTGGCCTTTCAGTAACGGCACGTATACTGACAGTTTGTAGCATTGCTCCCCCTGGACGTAAGTCGGCATTGTGCCAACTATATTCAATCCCGATGCAATTTCTGTGTTTCATCGTCAATATGAAGCTCCAAGGGTTACAGTAAACACCAAGTGGTGCGTCGCAATCTAATACTGACCTCTCAGTAACGGCCCATATACAGACTGTTTGAAGCATTACTCCCACTTGACGTAAGTGGGCATTGTGCCAACTATATTCAATCCCGATGCAATTTCTGTGTTCATCGTCAATATGAAGCTCCAAGGGTTACAGTAAACACTCAGTGGTGCGTCGCAATCTAATAATGTCCTCTCAGTAACGGCACATATACAGACTGTTTGAAGCATTACTCCCACTGGACGTAAGTCGGCATTGTGCCAACTATATTCAATCCCGATGCAATTTCTGTGTTTCATCGTCAATATGAAGCTCCAAGGGTTACAGTAAACACCCAGTGGTGTGTCGCAATCTAATACTGGCCTCTCAGTAACGGCACGTATACAGACTGTTTGAAGTATTGCTCCCCCTGGACGTAAGTCGGCTTTGTGCCAATTATATCCAATCGCAATGCAATTTCTGTGTTTCATCGTCAATATGAAGCTCCAAGGGTTACAGTAAACACCCAGTGGTGCGTCGCAATCTAGTACTGGACTCTCAGTAACGGCACGTAAACAGACTGTTTGAAGCATTGCTCCCCCTGGACGTAAGTCGGCATTGTGCCTACTATATTCAATCCCGATGCAATTTCTGTGTTTCATCTTCAATATGAAGCTCCAAGGGTTACAGTAATCACCCAGTGGTGCGTCGCAATCTAATACTGGCCTCTCAGTAACGGCACGTATACTGACAGTTTGTAGCATTGCTCCCCCTGGACGTAAGTCGGCATTGTGCCAACTATATTCAATCCCGATGCAATTTCTGTGTTTCATCGTCAATATGAAGCTCCAAGGGTTACAGTAAACACCAAGTGGTGCGTCGCAATCTAATACTGACCTCTCAGTAACGGCACATATACAGACTGTTTGAAGCATTACTCCCACTTGACGTAAGTGGGCATTGTGCCAACTATATTCAATCCCGAAGCAATTTCTGTGTTTCATCGTCAATATGAAGCTCCAGGGGTTTCAGTAAACACCCAATGGTGCGTGCAATCTAATACTGGCCTCTCAGTAACGGCACGTATACAGACTAATTGTTGCATTGCCCCCCATTGACGTAAGTCGGCATTGTGCCAACTATATTCAATCCCGATGCAATTTCTGTGTTTCAGCGTCAATATGTAGCTCCAAGGGTTACAGTAAACACCCAGTGGTGCGTCGCAATGTAATACTGGCCTCTCAGTAACGGCACGTATACATACAATTCGAAGCATTGCTCCCCCTGGACGTAAGTCGGCATTGTGCCTACTATATTCAATCCCGATGCAATTTCTGTGTTTCATCGTCAAAATGAGAGCCCAAGGGTTACAGTAAACACCCAGTGGCGCGTCCTCATCTAATACTGGCCTCTCAGGAAAGACACGTATACAGACTGTTTGAAGCCATACTCCCCCTGGACGTAAGTCGGCATTGTGCCTACTATATTCAATCCCGATGCAATTTCTGTGTTTAATCGTCAATATCATTCTCCAAGGGTTACAGTAAACACCCAGTGGTGAGTCGCAATCTAATACTGACCTCTCAGGAAAGGCACGTATTCAGACTGTTTGAAGCATTACTCCCCCTGGATGTAAGTCGGCATTGTGCCTACTATATTCAATCCCGATGCAATTTCTGTGTTTCATGGTCAATATGAAGCTGCAAGGGTTACAGTAAACACCCAGTGGTGCGTCGCAATCTAATTCTGGCGTCACAGTAACGGCACGTATACAGACTGTTTGAAGCATTGCTCCCCCTGGACGTAAGTCGGCATTGTGCCTACTATATTCAATCCCGATGCAATTTCTGTGTTTCATCTTCAATATGAAGCTCCAAGGGTTACAGTAATCACCCAGTGGTGCGTCGCAATCTAATACTGGCCTCTCAGTAACGGCACGTATACTGACAGTTTGTAGCATTGCTCCCCCTGGACGTAAGTCGGCATTGTGCCAACTATATTCAATCCCGATGCAATTTCTGTGTTTCATCGTCAATATGAAGCTCCAAGGGTTACAGTAAACACCAAGTGGTGCGTCGCAATCTAATACTGACCTCTCAGTAACGGCACATATACAGACTGTTTGAAGCATTACTCCCACTTGACGTAAGTGGGCATTGTGCCAACTATATTCAATCCCGAAGCAATTTCTGTGTTTCATCGTCAATATGAAGCTCCAGGGGTTTCAGTAAACACCCAATGGTGCGTGCAATCTAATACTGGCCTCTCAGTAACGGCACGTATACAGACTAATTGTTGCATTGCCCCCCATTGACGTAAGTCGGCATTGTGCCAACTATATTCAATCCCGATGCAATTTCTGTGTTTCAGCGTCAATATGTAGCTCCAAGGGTTACAGTAAACACCCAGTGGTGCGTCGCAATGTAATACTGGCCTCTCAGTAACGGCACGTATACATACAATTCGAAGCATTGCTCCCCCTGGACGTAAGTCGGCATTGTGCCTACTATATTCAATCCCGATGCAATTTCTGTGTTTCATCGTCAAAATGAGAGCCCAAGGGTTACAGTAAACACCCAGTGGCGCGTCCTCATCTAATACTGGCCTCTCAGGAAAGACACGTATACAGACTGTTTGAAGCCATACTCCCCCTGGACGTAAGTCGGCATTGTGCCTACTATATTCAATCCCGATGCAATTTCTGTGTTTAATCGTCAATATCATTCTCCAAGGGTTACAGTAAACACCCAGTGGTGAGTCGCAATCTAATACTGACCTCTCAGGAAAGGCACGTATTCAGACTGTTTGAAGCATTACTCCCCCTGGACGTAAGTCGGCATTGTGCCTACTATATTCAATCCCGATGCAATTTCTGTGTTTCATGGTCAATATGAAGCTGCAAGGGTTACAGTAAACACCCAGTGGTGCGTCGCAATCTAATTCTGGCGTCACAGTAACGGCACGTATACAGACTGTTTGAAGAATTGCTCCCCCTGGACGGAAGTGGGCATTGTGACTACTATATTCAATCCCGATGCAATATCTGTGTTTCATCGTCAATATGAAGCTCCAAGGGTTACAGTAAACACCCAGTGGTGCGTCGCATTCTAATACTGGCCTCTCAGTAACGGCACATATACAGACTGTTTGAACAGTGCTCCCTCTGGACGTAAGTCGACATTGTGCAACTATATTCAATCCCGATGCAATTTCCGTGTTTCATCGTCAATATGAAGCTCCAAGGGTTACAGTAAACACCCAGTGGTGCGACGCAATCTAATACTGGCCTCTCAGGACAGGCAAGTATACAGACTGTTTGAAGCATTGTTCCCCCTTGAAGTAAGTCGGCATTGTGCCAACTATATTCAATCCCGATGCAATTTCTGTGTTTTATCGTCAATATTAAGTTCCAAGGGTTACAGTAAACACCCAGTGGTGCGTCGCAATCTAATACTGGCCCCTCAGGAAAGGCACGTATACAGACTGTTTGAAGCATTGCTCCCCCTGGACGTAAGTCGGCATTGTAACTACTATATTCAATCCTTATGCAATTTCTGTGTTTCATCGTCAATATGAAGCGCCAAGGGTTACAGTAAACACCCAGTGGTGCGTCGCAATCTAATACTGGCCTCTCAGGAAAGGCACGTATACAGACTGTTTGAAGCATTGCTCCCCCTGGACGTAAGTCGGCATTGTGCCTACTATATTCAATCCCGATGCAATTTCTGTGTTTGATCGTCAATATTAAGTTCCAAGGGTTACAGGAAACACCAAGTGGTGCGTCGCAATCTAATACTGGCCCCTCAGGAAAGGCACGTATACAGACTGTTTGAAGCATTGCTCCCCCTGGACGTAAGTTGGCATTTTAACTACTATATTCAACCCCAATGCAATTTCTGTGTTTCATCGTCAATATGAAGCGCCAAGGGTAACAGTAAACACCCAGTGGTGCGTCGCAATCTAATACTGGCCTCTCAGGAAAGGCACGTATACAGACTGTTTGAAGCATTGCTCCCCCTGGACGTAAGTCGGCATTGTGCTTACTATATGCAATCCCAATGCAATTTCTGTGTTTCAAAGTCAATATGAAGCTCCAAGGGTTACAGTAAACACCCAGTGGCGCGTCGTCATCTAATACTGGCCTCTCAGGAAAGGCACGTATACAGACTGTTTGAAGCATTACTCCTCCTCGACGTAAGTCGGCATTGTGCCTACTATATTCAATCCCGATGCAATTTCTGTGTTTCATGGTCAATATGACCTCCAAGGGTTACAGTAAACACCCAGTGGTGCGTCGCAATCTAATACTGGCGTCACAGTAACGGCACGTATACAGACTGTTTGAAGAATTGCTCCCCCTGGACGTAAGTCGGCATTGTGACTACTATATTCAATCCCGATGCAATTTCTGTGTTTCATCGTCAATATGAAGCTCCAAGGGTTACAGTAAACACCCAGTGGTGCGTGGCAATCTAATACTGGCCTCTCAGTAACGGCACATATACAGACTGTTTGAAGCATTACTCCCCCTGGATGTAAGTCGGCATTGCGCCAACTATATTCAATCCCGATGCAATTTCTGTGTTTCATCGTCAATATGAAGCTCCTAGGGTTACAGTAAACACCCAGCGGTGCGTCGCCATCTAATACTGGCCTCTCAGTAACGGCACGTATACAGACTGTTTCAAGCATTGCTCCCCTTGGACGTAAGTCGGCATTGTGCCAACTATATTCAATCCCGATGCAATTTCTGTGTTTCATCGTCAATATGAAGCTCCAAGGGTTATAGTAAACACCCAGTGGTGCGTCGCAATCTAATACTGGCCTCTCAGTAACGGCACGTATACAGACTGTTTGAAGCAATGCTCCCCCTGGACGTAAGTGGGCCTTGTGCCTACTATATTCAATCTCGATTAAATTTCTGTGTTTCATCGTCAATATGAAGCTCTAAGGGTTACAGTAAACACCCAGTGGTGAGTCGCAATCTAATACTGACCTCTCAGTAACGGCACATATACAGGCTGTTTGAAGCATTACTCCCACTGGACGTAAGTCGGCATTGTGCCTACTATATTCAATCCCGATGCAATTTCTGTGTTTTATCGTCAATATTAAGTTCCAAGGGTTACAGTAAACACCCAGTGGTGCGTCGCAATCTAATACTGGCCTCTCAGGAAAGGCACGTATACAGATTGTTTGAAGCATTGCTCCCCCTGGACGTAAGTCGGCATTGTGCCTACTATATTCAATCCCGATGCAATTTCTGTGTTTCATCGTCAATATGAAGCTCCAAGGTTTACAGTAAACAACCAGTGGTGCGTCGCAATCTAATACTGGCCTCTTTGTAACGGCACGTATACAGACTGTTTGAAGCATTGCTCCCCCTGGACGTAAATCGGCATTGTGCCTACTATATTCAATCCCGATGCAATTTCTGTGTTTCATCGTCAATACGAAGCTCCAAGGTTTACAGTAAACACCCAGTGGTGCGTCGCAATCTAATACTAGTCTCTCAGGAAAGGCACGTATACAGATTGTTTGAAGCATTGCTCCCCCTGGACGTAAGTCGGCATTGTAACTACTATATTCAATCCCGATGCAATTTCTGTGTTTCATCGTCAATATGAAGCGCCAAGGGTTACAGTAAACACCCAGTGGTGCGTCGCAATCTAATACTGGCCTCTAAGGATAGGCACGTATACAGACTCTTTGAAGCATTGCTCCCCCTGGACGTAAGTCGGCATTGTGCCTACTATATTCAATCCCGATGGAATTTCTGTGTTTAATCGTCAATATGAAGCTCCAAGGGTTACAGTAAACACCCAGAGGCGCGTCCTCATCAAATACGGGCCTCTTAGGAAAGGCACGTATACAGACTTTTTGAAGCATTACTATCCCTGGACGTAAGTCGGCATTGTGCCTACTATATTCAATCCCGATGCAATTTCTGTGTTTAATCGTCAATATGAAGCTCCAAGGGTTACAGTAAACACCCAGTGGTGCGTCGCAATCTAATACTGACCTCTCAAGAAAGGCACGTATTCAGACTGTTTGAAGCATTACTCCCCCTGGACGTAAGTCGGCATTGTGCCTACTATATTCAATCCTGATGCAATTTCTGTGTTTCATGGTCAATATGAAGCTGCAAAGGTTACAGTAAACACCCAGTGGTGTGTCGCAATCTAATACTGGCCTCACAGTAACGGCACGTATACAGACTGTTTGAAGAATTGCTCCCCCTGGACATAAGTCGGCATTGTGACTAATATATTGAATCCCAATGCAATTTCCGTGTTTCAACGTCAATATGAAGCTCCATGGGTTACAGTAAACAACCAGTGGTGCGTCGCAATCTAATACTGGCCTCTCAGTAACGGCACATAAACAGACAGGTTGAAGCATTACTCCCCCTGGACGTAAGTCGGCATTGTGCCTACTATATTCAATCCCGATGCAATTTCTGTGTTTCATCGTCAATATGAAGCTCCAATGGTTACAGTAAACACCCAGCGGTGCGTCGCAATCCAATACTGGCCTCTCAGTAACGGCACGTATACAGACTGTTTGAAGCATTGCTCCCCCTGGACGTAAGTCGGCATTGTGCCAACTATATTCAATCCCGATGCAATTTCTGTGTTTCATCGTCAATATGAAGCTCCAAGGGTTACAGTAAACACCCAGTGGTGCGTCGCAATCTAATTCTGGCCTCTCAGTAACGGCACGTAAACAGACTGTTTGAAGCATTGCTCCCCCTGGACGTAAGTCGGCATTGTGCCTACTATATTCAATCCCGTTGCAATTTCTGTGTTTCATCTTCAATATGAAGCTCCAAGGGTTACAGTAAACACCCAGTGGTGCTTCGCAATCTAATACTGGCCTCTCAGTAACGGCACGTAGACTGACGGTTTGAAGCATTGCTCCCCCTGGACGTAAGTCGGCATTGTGCCAACTATATTCAATCCCGATGCAATTTCTGTGTTTCATCGTCAATATGAAGCTCCAAGGGTTACAGTAAACACCCAGTGGTGCGTCGCAATCTAATACTGGTCTCTCAGTAACGGCACGTATACAGACTGTTTGAAGCATTGCTCCCCCTGGACGTAAGTCGGCATTGTGCCTACTATATTCAATCCCGAAGCAATTTCTGTGTTTCATCGTCAATATGAAGCTCCAGGGGTTACAGTAAACACCCAGTGGTGCGTGCAATCTAATACTGGCCTCTCAGTAACGGCACGTATACAGACTGTTTGAAGCATTGCACCCCCTTGACGTAAGTCGCCATTGTGCCTACTATATTCAATCCCGAAGCAATTTCTGTCTTTCATCGTCAATATGAAGCTCCAAGGGTTACAGTAAACACCCAGTGGTGCGTCGTAATCTAATACTGGCCTCTCAGTAACGGCACGTATACAGACTGTTTGAAGCATTGCTCCCCCTGGACGTTAGTCGGCATTGTGCCTCCTATATTCAATCCCGAAGCAATTTCTGTGTTTCATCGTCAATATGAAGCTCCAGGGGTTAGAGTAAACACTAAGTGGTGCATGCAATCTAATACTGGCCTCTCAGTAACAGCACGTATACAGACTGTTTGAAGCATTGCACCCCCTTGACGTTAGTCGGATTTGTGCCAACTATTTTCAATCCCGATGCAATTTCTGTGTTTCATCGTCAATATGTAGCTCCATGGGTTACACTAATACCCAGTGGTGCTTCGCAATGTAATACTGGCCTCTCAGTAACGGCACGTATACATAGTGTTCGAAGCATTGCTCCCCCTGGACGTAAGTCGGCATTGTGCCTACTATATTCAATCCCGAAGCAATTTCTGTGTTTCATCGTCAATATGAAGCTCCAAGGGTTACAGTAAACACCCAGTGGTGCGTCGTAATCTAATACTGGCCTCTCAAAAACGGCACGTATACAGACTGTTTGAAGCATTGCTCCTCCTGGACGTAAGTCGGCATTGTGCCAACTATATTTAATCCCGATGCAATTTCTGTGTTTCATCGTCAATATGAAGCTCCAAGGGTTACAGTAAACACCCAGTGGCGCGTCGTCATCTAATACTGGCCTCTCAGTAACGGCACATATACAGACTGTTTGAACCATTACTCCCACTGGACGTCAGTCGGCATTGTGCCTACTATATTCAATCCCGATGCAATTTCTGTGTTTTATCGTCAATATTAAGTTCCAAGGGTTACAGTAAACACCCAGTGGTGTGTCGCAATCTAATACTGGCCTCTCAGGAAAGGCACGTATACAGACTGAAGCATTGCTCCTCCTGGACGTAAATCGGCATTGTGCCTACTGTATTTAATCCCGATGCAATTTCTGTGTTTCATCGTCAATATGAAGCTCCAAGGGTTACAGTAAACAACCAGTGGTGCGTCGCCATCTAATACTGGCCTCTTTGTAACGGCACGTATACAGACTGTTTGAAGCATTGCTCCCCCTGGACGTAAATCGGCATTGTGCCTACTATATTCAATCCCGATGCAATTTCTGTGTTTCATCGTCAATACGAAGCTCCAAGGTTTACAGTAAACACCCAGTGGTGCGTCGCAATCTAATACTAGTCTCTCAGGAAAGGCACGTATACAGATTGTTTGAAGCATTGCTATCCCTGGACGTAAGTCGGCATTGTAACTACTATATTCAATCCCGATGCAATTTCTGTGTTTCATCGTCAATATGAAGCGCCAAGGGTTACAGTAAACACCCAGTCTACATACTGTTCGAAGCAATGCTCCCCCTGGACGTAAGTCGGCATTGTGCCTACTATATTCAATCCCGATGCAATTTCTGTGTTTCATCGTCAATATGAAGCTCCAAGGGTTACAGTAAACACCCAGTGGTGCGTCGTAATCTAATACTGGCCTCTCAAAAACGGCACGTATACAGACTGTTTGAAGCATTGCTCCTCCTGGACGTAAGTCGGCATTGTGCCAACTATATTTAATCCCGATGCAATTTCTGTGTTTCATCGTCAATATGAAGCTCCAAGGGTTACAGTAAACACCCAGTGGCGCGTCGTCATCTAATACTGGCCTCTCAGTAACGGCACATATACAGACAGTTTGAAGCATTACTCCCACTGGACGTCAGTCGGCATTGTGCCTACTATATTCAATCCCGATGCAATTTCTGTGTTTTATCGTCAATATTAAGTTCCAAGGGTTACAGTAAACACCCAGTGGTGTGTCGCAATCTAATACTGGCCTCTCAGGAAAGGCACGTATACAGACTGTTTGAAGCATTGCTCCTCCTGGACGTAAATCGGCATTGTGCCTACTGTATTTAATCCCGATGCAATTTCTGTGTTTCATCGTCAATATGAAGCTCCAAGGTTTACAGTAAACAACCAGTGGTGCGTCGCAATCAAATACTGGCCTCTTTGTAACGGCACGTATACAGACTGTTTGAAGCATTGCTCCCCCTGGACGTAAATCGGCATTGTGCCTACTATATTCAATCCCGATGCAATTTCAGTGTTTCATCGTCAATACGAAGCTCCAAGGTTTACAGTAAACACCCAGAGGTGCGTCGCAATCTAATACTAGTCTCTCAGGAAAGGCACGTATACAGATTGTTTGAAGCATTGCTATCCCTGGACGTAAGTCGGCATTGGAACTACTATATTCAATCCCGATGCAATTTCTGTGTTTCATCGTCAATATGAAGCGCCAAGGGTTACAGTAAACACCCAGTCTACATACTGTTCGAAGCAATGCTCCCCCTGGACGTAAGTCGGCATTGTGCCTACTATATTCAATCCCGAAGCAATATCTGTGTTTCATCGTCAATATGAAGCTCCAAGGGTTACAGTAAACACCCAGTGGTGCGTCGTAATCTAATACTGGCCTCTCAAAAACGGCACGTATACAGACTGTTTGAAGCATTGCTCCTCCTGGACGTAAGTCGGCATTGTGCCTACTATATTCAATCCCGATGCAATTTCTGTGTTTCATCGTCAATATGAAGCTCCAAGGGTTACAGTAAACACCCAGTGGCGCGTCGTCATCTAATACTGGCCTCTCAGGAAAGGCACGTATACAGACTGTTTGAAGCATTACTCCCCCTGGACGTAAGTCGGCATTGTGCCGACTATATTCAATCCCGATGCAATTTCTGTGTTTCATCGTCAATATGAAGCTCCAAGGGTAACAGTAAATACCCAGTGGTGCGTCGCAATCTAATACTGGCGTCACAGTAACGGCACGTATACAGACTGTTAGAAGAATTGCTCCCCCTGGACGTAAGTCGGCATTGTGACTACTATATTCAATCCCGATGCAATTTCTGTGTTTCATCGTCAATATGAAGCTCCAAGGGTTACAGTAAACACCCAGTGGTGCGTCGCAATCTAATACTGGCCTCTTTGTAACGGCACGTATACAGACTGTTTGAAGCATTGCTCCCCCTGGACGTAAATCGACATTGTGCCTACTATATTAAATCCCGATGCAATTTCTGTGTTTCATCGTCAATACGAAGCTCCAAGGTTTACAGTAAACACCCAGTGGTGCGTCGCAATCCAATACTAGTCTCTCAGGAAAGGCACGTATACAGATTGTTTGAAGCATTGCTATCCCTGGACGTAAGTCGGCATTGTGACTACTATATTCAATCCCGATGCAATTTCTGTGTTTCATCGTCAATATGAAGCTCCAAGGGTTACAGTAAACACCCAGTGGTGCGTCGCAATCTAATACTGGCCTCTCAGTAACGGCACATATACAGACTGTTTGAACAGTGCTCCCTCTGGACGTAAGTCGGCATTGTGCCTACTACATTCAATCCCGATGCAATTTCTGTGTTTCATCGTCAATATGAAGCTCCATGGGTTACAGTAAACACCCAGTGGTGCGTCGCTATCTAATACTGGCCTCTCAGTAACGGCACATATACAGACTGTTTGAAGCATTACTCTTCCTGGATGTAAGTCGGCATTGCGCCAACTATATTCAATCCCGATGCAATTTCTGTGTTTCATCGTCAATATGAAGCTCCAGCGGTGCGTCGCAATCTAATACTGGCCTCTCAGTAACGGCACGTGTACAGACTGTTTCAAGCATTGCTCCCCCTGGACGTAAGTCGGCATTGTGCCAACTATATTCAATCCCGATGCAATTTCTGTGTTTCATCGTCAATATGAAGCTCCAAGGGTTACAGTAAACACCCAGTGGTGCGGCGCAATATAATACTGACCTCTCAGTAACGGCACATATACAGACTGTTTGAAGCATTACTCCCACTGGACGTCAGTCGGCATTGTGCCTACTATATTCAATCCCGATGCAATTTCTGTGTTTTATCGTCAATATTAAGTTCCAAGGGTTACAGTAAACACCCAGTGGTGCGTCGCAATCTAATACTGGCCTCTCAGGAAAGGCACGTATACAGACTGTTTGAAGCATTGCTCCTCCTGGACGTAAATCGGCATTGTGCCTACTGTATTTAATCCCGATGCAATTTCTGTGTTTCATCGTCAATATGAAGCTCCAAGGGTTACAGTAAACAACCAGTGGTGCGTCGCAATCTAATACTGGCCTCTTTGTAACGGCACGTATACAGACTGTTTGAAGCATTGCTCCCCCTGGACGTAAATCGACATTGTGCCTACTATATTAAATCCCGATGCAATTTCTGTGTTTCATCGTCAATACGAAGCTCCAAGGTTTACAGTAAACACCCAGTGGTGCGTCGCAATCGAATACTAGTCTCTCAGGAAAGGCACGTATACAGATTGTTTGAAGCATTGCTATCCCTGGACGTAAGTCGGCATTGTAACTACCATATTCAATCCCGATGCAATTTCTGTGTTTCATCGTCAATATGAAGCGCCAAGGGTTACAGTAAACACCCAGTGGTGCGTCGCAATCTAATACTGGCCTCTCAGGATAGGCACGTATACAGACTGTTTGAAGCATTTCTCCCCCTGGACGTAAGTCGGCATTGTGCCTACTATATTCAATCCCGATGCAATTTCTGTGTTTCATCGTCAATACGAAGCTCCAAGGTTTACAGTAAACACCCAGTGGTGCGTCGCAATCTAAAACTGACCTCTCAAGAAAGGCACGTATTCAGACTGTTTGAAGCATTACTCCCCCTGGATGTAAGTCGGCATTGTGCCTTCTATATTCAATCCTGATGCAATTTCTGTGTTTCATGGTCAATATGAGGCTCCAAGAGTTACAGTAAACACCCAGGGGTGTGTCGCAATCTACTACTGGCCTCACAGTAACGGCACGTATACTGACTGTTTGAAGAATTGCTCCCCCTGGACATAAGTCGGCATTGTGCGTACTACATTCAATCCCTATGCAATTTCTGTGTTTCATCGTCAATATGAAGCTCCAAAGGTTACAGTAAACACCCAGTGGTGCGTCGCAATCTAATACTGGCCTCTCAGTAACGGCACATATACAGACTGTTTGAAGCATTACTCCCCCTGGACGTAAGTCGGCATTGTGCCTACTATATTCAATCCCGATGCAATTTCTGTGTTTCATCGTCAATATGAAGCTCCAAGGGTTACAGTAAACACCCAGCGGTGCGTCGCAATCCAATACTGGCCTCTCAGTAACGGCACGTATACAGACTGTTTGAAGCATTGCTCCCCCTGGACCTAAGTCGGCATTGTGCCGACTATATTCAATCCCGATGCAATTTCTGAGTTTCATCGTCAATATGAAGCTCCAAGGGTTACAGTAAACACCCAGTGGTGCGTCGCAATCTAATACTGGCCTCTCAGTAACGGCACGTATACAGACTGTTTGAAGTATTGCTCCCCCTGGACGTAAGTCGGCTTTGTGCCAACTATATTCAATCCCAATGCAATTTCTGTGTTTCATCGTCAATACGAAGCTCCAAGGTTTACAGTAAACACCCAGTGGTGCGTCGCAATCTAATACTAGTCTCTCAGGAAAGGCCCGTATACAGATTATTTGAAGCATTGCTCCCCCTGGACGTAAGTCGGCATTGTAACTACTATATTCAATTCCGATGCAATTTCTGTGTTTCATCGTCAATATGAAGCGCCAAGGGTTACATTAAACACCCAGTGGTGCGTCGCAATCTAATACTGGCCTCTCAGGATAGGCACGTATACAGACTGTTTGAAGCATTACTCCCCCTGGACGTAAGTCGGCATTGTGCCTACTATATTCAATCCCGGTGCAATTTCTGTGTTTAATCGTCAATATGAAGTTCCAAGGGTTACAGTAAACACCCAGTGGCGCGTCGCCGTCAAATACTGGCCTCTCAGGAAAGGCACGTATACAAACTTTTTGATGCATTACTCCCCCTGGACGTAAGTCGGCATTGTGCCTACTATATTCAATCCCGATGCAATTTCTGTGTTTAATCGTCAATATGGAGCTCCAAGGGTTACAGTAAACACCCAGTGGTGCGTCGCAATCTAATACTGACCTCTCAAGAAAGGCACGTATTCAGACTGTTTGAAGCATTACTCCCCCTGGACGTAAGTCGGCATTGTGCCTACTATATTCAATCCTGATGCAATTTTCGTGCTTCATGGTCAATATGAAGCTCCAAGGGTTACAGTAATCACCCAGTGGTGTGTCGCAATCTAATACTGGCCTCACAGTAACGGCACGTATACTGACTGTTTGAAGAATTGCTCCCCCTGGACATAAGTCGGCATTGTGACTACTATATTGAATCCCGATGCAATTTCTGTGTTTCATCGTCAATATGAAGCTCCAAGGGTTACAGTAAACACCCAGTGGTGCGTCGCAATCTAATACTGGCCTCTCAGTAACGGCACATATACAGACTGTTTGAACAGTGCTCCCTATGGACGTAAGTCGGCATTGTGCCTACTACATTCAATCCCGATGCAATTTCTGTGTTTCATCGTCAATATGAAGCTCCATGGGTTACAGTAAACACCCAGTGGTGCGTCGCTATCTAATACTGGCCTCTCAGTAACGGCACATATACAGACTGTTTGAAGCATTACTCTTCCTGGATGTAAGTCGGCATTGCGCCAACTATATTCAATCCCGATGCAATTTCTGTGTTTCATCGTCAATATGAAGCTCCAGCGGTGCGTCGCAATCTAATACTGGCCTCTCAGTAACGGCACGTGTACAGACTGTTTCAAGCATTGCTCCCCCTGGACGTAAGTCGGCATTGTGCCAACTACATTCAATCCCGATGCAATTTCTGTGTTTCATCGTCAATATGAAGCTCCAAGGGTTACAGTAAACACCCAGTGGTGCGGCGCAATATAATACTGACCTCTCAGTAACGGCACATATACAGACTGTTTGAAGCATTACTCCCACTGGACGTCAGTCGGCATTGTGCCTACTATATTCAATCCCGATGCAATTTCTGTGTTTTATCGTCAATATTATGTTCCAAGGGTTACAGTAAACACCCAGTGGTGCGTCGCAATCTAATACTGGCCTCTCAGGAAAGGCACGTATACAGACTGTTTGAAGCATTGCTCCTCCTGGACGTAAATCGGCATTGTGCCTACTGTATTTAATCCCGATGCAATTTCTGTGTTTCATCGTCAATATGAAGCTCCAAGGGTTACAGTAAACAACCAGTGGTGCGTCGCAATCTAATACTGGCCTCTTTGTAACGGCACGTATACAGACTGTTTGAAGCATTGCTCCCCCTGGACGTAAATCGACATTGTGCCTACTATATTAAATCCCGATGCAATTTCTGTGTTTCATCGTCAATACGAAGCTCCAAGGTTTACAGTAAACACCCAGTGGTGCGTCGCAATCCAATACTAGTCTCTCAGGAAAGGCACGTATACAGATTGTTTGAAGCATTGCTATCCCTGGACGTAAGTCGGCATTGTAACTACCATATTCAATCCCGATGCAATTTCTGTGTTTCATCGTCAATATGAAGCGCCAAGGGTTACAGTAAACACCCAGTGGTGCGTCGCAATCTAATACTGGCCTCTCAGGATAGGCACGTATACAGACTGTTTGAAGCATTTCTCCCCCTGGACGTAAGTCGGCATTGTGCCTACTATATTCAATCCCGATGCAATTTCTGTGTTTCATCGTCAATACGAAGCTCCAAGGTTTACAGTAAACACCCAGTGGTGCGTCGCAATCTAAAACTGACCTCTCAAGAAAGGCACGTATTCAGACTGTTTGAAGCATTACTCCCCCTGGACGTAAGTCGGCATTGTGCCTTCTATATTCAATCCTGATGCAATTTCTGTGGTTCATGGTCAATATGAGGCTCCAAGAGTTACAGTAAACACCCAGGGGTGTGTCGCAATCTACTACTGGCCTCACAGTAACGGCACGTATACTGACTGTTTGAAGAATTGCTCCCCCTGGACATAAGTCGGCATTGTGCGTACTACATTCAATCCCTATGCAATTTCTGTGTTTCATCGTCAATATGAAGCTCCAAAGGTTACAGTAAACACCCAGTGGTGCGTCGCAATCTAATACTGGCCTCTCAGTAACGGCACATATACAGACTGTTTGAAGCATTACTCCCCCTGGACGTAAGTCGGCATTGTGCCTACTATATTCAATCCCGATGCAATTTCTGTGTTTCATCGTCAATATGAAGCTCCAAGGGTTACAGTAAACACCCAGCGGTGCGTCGCAATCCAATACTGGCCTCTCAGTAACGGCACGTATACAGACTGTTTGAAGCATTGCTCCCCCTGGACCTAAGTCGGCATTGTGCCGACTATATTCAATCCCGATGCAATTTCTGAGTTTCATCGTCAATATGAAGCTCCAAGGGTTACAGTAAACACCCAGTGGTGCGTCGCAATCTAATACTGGCCTCTCAGTAACGGCACGTATACAGACTGTTTGAAGTATTGCTCCCCCTGGACGTAAGTCGGCTTTGTGCCAACTATATTCAATCCCAATGCAATTTCTGTGTTTCATCGTCAATACGAAGCTCCAAGGTTTACAGTAAACACCCAGTGGTGCGTCGCAATCTAATACTAGTCTCTCAGGAAAGGCCCGTATACAGATTATTTGAAGCATTGCTCCCCCTGGACGTAAGTCGGCATTGTAACTACTATATTCAATTCCGATGCAATTTCTGTGTTTCATCGTCAATATGAAGCGCCAAGGGTTACATTAAACACCCAGTGGTGCGTCGCAATCTAATACTGGCCTCTCAGGATAGGCACGTATACAGACTGTTTGAAGCATTACTCCCCCTGGACGTAAGTCGGCATTGTGCCTACTATATTCAATCCCGGTGCAATTTCTGTGTTTAATCGTCAATATGAAGTTCCAAGGGTTACAGTAAACACCCAGTGGCGCGTCGCCGTCAAATACTGGCCTCTCAGGAAAGGCACGTATACAAACTTTTTGATGCATTACTCCCCCTGGACGTAAGTCGGCATTGTGCCTACTATATTCAATCCCGATGCAATTTCTGTGTTTAATCGTCAATATGGAGCTCCAAGGGTTACAGTAAACACCCAGTGGTGCGTCGCAATCTAATACTGACCTCTCAAGAAAGGCACGTATTCAGACTGTTTGAAGCATTACTCCCCCTGGACGTAAGTCGGCATTGTGCCTACTATATTCAATCCTGATGCAATTTTCGTGCTTCATGGTCAATATGAAGCTCCAAGGGTTACAGTAATCACCCAGTGGTGTGTCGCAATCTAATACTGGCCTCACAGTAACGGCACGTATACTGACTGTTTGAAGAATTGCTCCCCCTGGACATAAGTCGGCATTGTGACTACTATATTGAATCCCGATGCAATTTCTGTGTTTCATCGTCAATATGAAGCTCCAAGGGTTACAGTAAACACCCAGTGGTGTGTCGCAATCTAATACTGGCCTCACAGTAACGGCACGTATACTGACTGTTTGAAGAATTGCTCCCCCTGGACATAAGTCGGCATTGTGACTACTATATTGAATCCCGATGCAATTTCTGTGTTTCATCGTCAATATGAAGCTCCAAGGGTGACAGTAAACACCCAGTGGTGCGTCGCAATCTAATACTGGCCTCTCAGTAACGGCACGTATACAGACTGTTTGAAGTATTGCTCCTCCTGGACGTAAGTCGGCTTTGTGCCAACTATATTCAATCCCGATGCAATTTCTGTGTTTCATCGTCAATATGAAGCTCCAAGGGTTACAGTAAACACCCAGTGGTGCGTCGCAATCTAGTACTGGACTCTCAGTAACGGCACGTAAACAGACTGTTTGAAGCATTGCTCCCCCTGGACGTAAGTTGGCATTGTGCCTACTACATTCAATCCCGTTGCAATTTCTGTGTTTCATCTTCAATATGAAGCTCCAAGGGTTACAGTAAACACCCAGTGGTGCGTCGCAATCAAATACTGGCCTCTCAGTAACGGCAGGTATACTGACGGTTTGAAGCATTGCTCCCCCTGGACGTAAGTCGGCATTGTGCCAACTATATTCAATCCCGATGCAATTTCTGTGTTTCATCGTCAATATGAAGCTCCAAGGGTTACAGTAAACACCCAGTGGTGCGTCGCAATCTAATACTGGCCTCTCAGTAACGGCACGTATACAGACTGTTTGAAGCATTGCTCCCCCTGGACGTAAGTCGGCATTGTGCCTACTATATTCAATCCCGAAGCAATTTCTGTGTTTCATCGTCAATATGAAGCTCCAGTGGTTACAGTAATCACCCAGTGGTGCGTGCAATCTAATACTGGCCTCCCAGTAACGGCACGTATACAGACTGTTTGAAGCATTGCACCCCCTTGACGTAAGTCGGCATTGTGCCTACTATATTCAATCCCGAAGCAATTTCTGTGTTTCATGGTCAATATGAAGCTCCAAGGGTTACAGTAAACACCCAGTGGTGCGTCGTAATCTAATACTGGCCTCTCAGTAACGGCACGTATAGAGACTGTTTGAAGCATTGCTCCCCCTGGACGTAAGTCAGCATTGTGCCTCCTATATTCAATCCCGAAGCAATTTCTGGTTACAACGTCAATATGAAGCTCCAGGGGTTACAGTAAACACCCAGTGGTGCGTGCAATCTAATACTGGCCTCTCAGTAACGGCACGTATACAGACTGTTTGAAGCATTGCACCCCCTTGACGTAAGTCGGCATTGTGCCAACTATATTCAATCCCGATGCAATTTCTGTGTTTCATCGTCAATATGTAGCTCCAAGGGTTACAGTAAACACCCAGTGGTGCTTCGCAATGTAATACTGGCCTCTCAGTAACGGCACGTATTCATACGTTTCGAAGCATTGCTCCCCCTGGACGTAAGTCTGCATTGTGCCTACTATATTCAATCCCGATGCAATTTCTGTGTTTCATCGTCAATATGAGGCTCCAAGGGTTACAGTAAACACCCAGTGGTGCGTCGCAATCTAATACTGGCCTCTCAGTAACGGCGCGTATACAGACTGTTTGAAGCATTGCTCCCCCTGGACGTAAGTCGGCATTGTGCCTACTATATTCAATCCCGAAGCAATTTCTGTGTTTCATCGTCAATATGAAGCTCCAGGGGTTACAGTAAACACCCAGTGGTGCGTGCAATCTAATACTGGCCTCTCAGTAACGGCACGTATACAGACTGTTTGAAGCATTGCACCCCCTTGACGTAAGTCGGCATTGTGCCAACTATATTCAATCCCGATGCAATTTCTGTGATTCATCGTCAATATGTAGCTCCAAGGGTTACAGTAAACACCCAGTGGTGCGTCGCAATGTAATACTGGCCTCTCAGTAACGGCACGTATACATCCTGTTCGAAGCATTGCTCCCCCTGGACGTAAGTCTGCATTGTGCCTACTATATTCAATCCCGAAGCAATTTCTGTGTTTCATCGTCAATATGAAGCTCCAAGGGTTACAGTAAACACCCAGTTGTGCGTCGTAATCTAATACTTGCCTCTCAGTAACGGCACGTATACAGACTGTTTGAAGCATTGCTCCTCCTGGACGTAAGTCGGCAGTGTGCCAACTGTATTTAATCCCGATGCAATTTTTGTGTTTCATCGTCAATATGAAGCTCCAAGAGTTACAGTAAACACCCAGTGGTGCGTCGCAATCTAATACTGGCCTCTCAGTAACGGAACGTATAGAGACTCTTTGAAGCATTGCTCCCTCTGGACGTAAGTCGGCATTGTGCCAACTGTATTCAATCCTGATGCAATTTCTGTGTTTCATCGTCAATATGAAGCTCCAAGGGTTACAGTAAACACCCAGTGGTGCGTCGCAATCTAATACTGGCCTCTCAGTAACGGCACGTATACAGGATGTTTGAAGCAATGCTCCCCCTGCACGTAAGTGGGCATTGTGCCTACTATATTCAATCCCGATGCAATTTCTGTGTTTTATCGTCAAAATTAAGTTCCAAGGGTTACAGTAAACACCCAGTGGCGCGTCGTCATCTAATACTGGCCTCTCAGGAAAGGCACGTATACAGACTGTTTGAAGCATTACTCCCCCTGGACGTAAGTCGGCATTGTGCCTACTATATTCAATCCCGATGCAATTTCTGTGTTTAATCGTCAATATGAATCTCCAAGGGTTACAGTAAACACCCAGTGGTGCGTCGCAATCTAATACTGACCTCACAGGAAAGCACGTATTCAGACTGTTTGAAGCATTACTCACCCTGGACGTAAGTCGGCATTGTGCCTACTATATTCAATCCCGATCCAATTTCTGTGTTTCATGGTCAATATGAAGCTCCAAGAGTTACAGTAAACACCCAGTGGTGCGTCGCATCCTAATACTGGCGTCACAGTAACGGCACGTATACAGACTGTTTGAAGAATTGCTCCCCCTGGACGTAAGTCGGCATTGTGACTACTATATTCAATCCCAAAGCAATTTCTGTGTTTCATCGTCAATATGAAGCTCCAAGCGTTACAGTAAACACCCAGTGGTGCGTCGCAATCTAATACTGGCCTCTCAGTAACGGCACATATACAGACTGTTTGAACAGTGCTCCCTCTGGACGTAAGTCGGCATTGTGCCTACTACATTCAATCCCGATGCAATTTCTGTGTTTCATCGTCAATATGAAGCTCCAAGGGTTACAGTAAACACCCAGTGGTGGGTCGCAATCTAATACTGGCCTCTCAGTAACGGCACATATACAGACTGTTTGAAGCATTACTCCCCCTGGATGTAAGTCGGCATTGTGCCAACTATATTCAATCCCGATGCAATTTCTGTGTTTCATCGTCAATATGAAGCTCCAATGGTTACAGTAAACACCCAGCGGTGCGTAGCAATCTAATACTGGCCTCTCACTAACGGCACGTATACAGACTGTTTGAAGCATTGCTCCCCCTGGAGGTAAGTCGGCATTGTGCCAACTATATTCAATCCCGATGCAATTTCTGTGTTTCATCGTCAATATGAAGCTCCAAGGGTTACAGTAAACACCCAGTGGTGCGTCGCAATCTAATACTGGCCTCTCAGGAAAGGCACGTATACAGATTGTTTGAAGCATTGCTCCCCCTTGAAGTAAGTCGGCATTGTGCTACCTATGTTCAATCCCTATGCAATTTCTGTGTTTCATCGTCAATATGAAGCTCCAAGGGTTACAGTAAACACCCAGTGGTGGGTCGCAATCTAATACTGGCCTCTCTGTAACGGCACGTATACAGAATGTTTGAAGCATTGCTCCCCGTGGACGTAAGTCGGCATTGTGCCTACTATATTCAATCCCGATGCAATTTCTGTGTTTCATCGTCAATATGTAGCTCCAAGGGTTACAGTAAACACCCAGTGGTGCGTCGCAATCTAATACTGGCCTCTCAGGATAGGCACGTATACAGACTGTTTGAAGCATTGCTCCCCCTGGACGTAAGTCGGCATTGTGCCTACTATATTCAATCCCGATGCAATTTCTGTGTTTTATCGTCAATATTAAGTTCCAAGGGTTACAGTAAACACCCAGTGGTGCGTCGCAATCTAATACTGGATCCTCAGGAAGGGCACGTATACAGACTGTTTGAAGCATTGCTCCCCCTGGACGTAAGTCGGCATTGTAACTACTATATTCAATCCCGATGCAATTTCTGTGTTTCATCGTCAATATGAAGCGCCAAGGGTTACAGTAAACACCCAGTGGTGCGTCGCAATCTAATACTGGCCTCTCAGGAAAGGCACGTATACAGACTATTTGAAGCTTTGCTCCCCCTGGACGTAAGTCGGCATTGTGCCTACTATTTTCAATCCCGATGCAATTTCTGTGTTTCATCGTCAATATTAAGTTCCAAGGGTTACAGTAAACCTCAAGTGGTGCGTCGAAATCTAATACTGGCCCCTCAGGAAAGGCACGTATACAGACTGTTTGAAGCATTGCTCCCCCTGGACGTAAGTCGTCATTGTAACTACTATATTCAATCCCGAAGCAATTTCTGTGTTTCATCGTCAATATGAAGCGTCAAGGGTTACAGTAAACACCCAGTGGTGCGTCGTAATCTAATACTGGCCTCTCAGTAACGGCACGTATACACACTGTTTGAAGCATTGCTCCCCGTGGACGTAAGTCGGCATTGTGCCTACTATATTCAATCCCGATGCAATTTCTGTGTTTCATCGTCAATATGTAGCTCCAAGGGTTACAGTAAACACCCAGTGGTGCGTCGCAATCTAATACTGGTCTCTCAGTAACGGCACGTATACAGACTGTTTGAAGCATTGCTACCCCTGGACGTAAGTCGGCATTGTGCCTACTATATTCAATCCCGATGCAATTTCTGTGTTTTATCGTCAATATTAAGTTCCAAGGGTTACAGTAAACACCCAGTGGTGCGTCGCAATCTAATACTAGCCCCTCAGCAAAGGCACGTATACAGACTGTTTGAAGCATTGCTCCCCCTGTACGTAAGTCGGCATTGTAACTACTATATTCAATCCCGATGCAATTTCTGTGTTTCATCGTCAATATGAAGCGCCAAGGGTTACAGTAAACACCCAGTGGTGCGTCACAATCTAATACTGGCCTCTCAGGAAAGGCACGTATACAGACTGTTTGAAGCATTGCTCCCCCTGGACGTAAGTCGGCATTGTGCCTACTATATTCAATCCCGATGCAATTTCTGTGTTTCATCGTCAATATTAAGTTCCAAGGGTTACAGTAAACACCAAGTGGTGCGTCGCAATCTAATACTGGCCCCTCAGGAAAGGCACGTATACAGACTGTTTGAAGCATTGCTCCCCCTGGACGTAAGTCGGCATTGTAACTACTATATTCAATCCCGATGCAATTTCTGTGTTTCATCGTCAATATGAAGCGCCAAGGGTTACAGTAAACAACCAGTGGTGCGTCGCAATCTAATACTGGCCTTTCAGGAAAGGCACGTATACAGACTGTTTGAAGCATTGCTCCCCCTGGACGTAAGTCGGCATTGTGCCTACTACATTCAATCCCGATGCAATTTCTGTGTTTCATCGTCAATATGAAGCGCCAAGGGTTACAGTAAACACCCAGTGGTGCGTCGCAATCTAATACTGGCCTCTCAGGAAAGGCACGTATACAGACTGTTTGAAGCATTGCTCCCCATGGACGTACGTCGGCATTGTCCCTACTATATTCAATCCCGATGCAATTTCTGCGTTTCATCGTCAATATGAAGCTCCAAGGGTTACAGTAAACACCCAGTGGCGCGTCGTCATCTAATATTGGCCTCTCAGGAAAGGCACGTATACAGACTGTTTGAAGCATTACTCCCCGTGGACGTAAGTCGGCATTGTGCCTACTATATTCAATCCCGAAGCAATTTCTGTGTTTCATCGTCAATATGAAGCTCCAAGGGTTACAGTAAACACCCTGTTGTGCGTCGTAATTTAATACTTGCCTCTCAGTAACGGCACGTATACAGACTGTTTGAAGCATTGATCCTCCTGGACGTAAGTCGGCAGTGTGCCAACTATATTTAATCCCGATGCAATTTTTGTGTTTCATCGTCAATATGAAGCTCCAAGAGTTACAGTAAACACCCAGTGGTGCGTCGCAATCTAAAACTGGCCTCTCAGTAACGGCACGTATACAGACTGTTTGAAGCATTGCTCCCCGTGGACGTAAGTCGCCATTGTGCCTACTATATTCAATCCTGATGCAATTTCTGTGTTTCATCGTCAATATGAGGCTCCAAGGTTTACAGTAAACGCCCAGTGGTGCGTCGCAATGTAATACTGGCCTCTCAGTAACGGCACGTATACATATTTTTTTAAGCATTGCTCCCCTTGGACGTAAGTCGGCATTGTGCCTACTATATTCAATACCGATGCAATATCTGTGTTTCATCGTCAATATGAAGCTCCAAGGGTTACAGTAAACACCCAGTGGTGCGTCGCAATCTAATACTGGCCTCTCAGTAACGGCACGTATACAGGATGTTTGAAGCAATGCTCCCCCTGCACGTAAGTGGGCATTGTGCCTACTATATTCAATCCCGATTAAATTTCTGTGTTTCTTCGTCAATATTAAGTTCCAAGGGTTACAGTAAACACCCAGTGGTGCGTCGCAATCTAATACTGGCCTCTCAGGAAAGGCACGTATACAGACTGTTTGAAGCATTGCTCCCCCTGGACGTAAGTCGGCATTGTGCCTACTATATTCAATCCCGATGCAATTTCTGTGTTTCATCGTCAATATGAAGCTCCAAGGGTTACAGTAAACACCCAGTGGTGCGTCGCAATCTAATACTAGCCTCTCAGGAAAGGCACGTATACAGACTGTTTGAAGCATTGCTCCCCTTGGACGTAAGTCGGCATTGTAACTACTATATTCAATCCCGATGCAATTTCTGTGTTTCATCGTCAATATGAAGCGCCAAGGGTTACAGTAAACACCCAGTGGTGCGTCGCAATCTAATACTGGCCCCTCAGGAAAGGCACGTATACAGACTCTTTGAAGCATTGCTCCCCCTGGACGTAAGTCGGCATTGTGCCTACTATATTCAATCCCGATGCAATTTCTGAGTTTCATCGTCAATATGAATCTCCAAGGGTTACAGTAAACACCCAGTGGCGCGTCGTCATCTAATACTGGCCTCTCAGGAAAGGCACGTATACAGACTGTTTGAAGCATTACTCCCCCTGGACGTAAGTCGGCATTATGCCTACTATATTCAATCCCGATGCAATTTCTGTGTTTAATCGTCAATATGAATCTCCAAGGGTTACAGTAAACACCCAGTGGTGCGTCGCAATCTAATACTGACCTCACAGGAAAGGCACGTATTCAGACTGTTTGAAGCATTACTCCCCCTGGACGTAAGTCGGCATTGTGCCTACTATATTCAATCCCGATGCAATATCTGTGTTTCATGGTCAATATGAAGCTCCAAGGGTTACAGTAAACACCCAGTGGTGCGTCGCAATCTAATACTGGCGTCACAGTAACGGCACGTATACAGACTGTTTGAAGAATTGCTCCCCCTGGACGTAAGTCGGCATTGTGACTACTATATTCAATCCCAAAGCAATTTCTGTGTTTCATCGTCAATATGAAGCTCCAAGCGTTACAGTAAACACCCAGTGGTGCGTCGCAATCTAATACTGGCCTCTCAGTAACGGCACATATACAGACTGTTTGAACAGTGCTCCCTCTGGACGTAAGTCGGCATTGTGCCTACTACATTCAATCCCGATGCAATTTCTGTGTTTCATCGTCAATATGAAGCTCCAAGGGTTACAGTAAACACCCAGAGGTGCGTCGCAATCTAATACTGGCCTCTCAGTAACGGCACATATACAGACTGTTTGAAGCATTACTCCCCCTGGATGTAAGTCGGCATTGTGCCAGCTATATTCAATCCCGATGCAATGTCTGTGTTTCATCGTCAATATGAAGCTCCAAGGGTTACAGTAAACACCCAGCGGTGCGTAGCAATCTAATACTGGCCTCTCACTAACGGCACGTATACAGACTGTTTGAAGCATTGCTCCCCCTGGACGTAAGTCGGCATTGTGCCAACTATATTCAATCCCGATGCAATTTCTGTGTTTCATCGTCAATATGAAGCTCCAAGGGTTACAGTAAACACCCAGTGGTGCGTCGCAATCTAATACTGGCCTCTCAGGAAAGGCACGTATACAGACTGTTTGAAGCATTGCTCCCCCTTGAAGTAAGTCGGCATTGTGCTACCTATGTTCAATCCCGATGCAATTTCTGTGATTCATCGTCAATATGAAGCTCCAAGGGTTACAGTAAACACCCAGTGGTGGGTCGCAATCTAATACTGGCTTCTCAGTAACGGCACGTATACAGACTGTTTGAAGCATTGCTCCCCGTGGACGTAAGTCGGCATTGTGCCTACTATATTCAATCCCGATGCAATTTCTGTGTTTCATCGTCAATATGAAGCGCCAAGGGTTACAGTAAACACCCAGTGGTGCGTCGCAATCTAATACTAGCCTCTCAGGAAAGGCACGTATACAGACTGTTTGAAGCATTGCTCCCCTTGGACGTAAGTCGGCATTGTAACTACTATATTCAATCCCGATGCAATTTCTGTGTTTCATCGTCAATATGAAGCGCCAAGGGTTACAGTAAACACCCAGTGGTGCGTTGCAATCTAATACTGGCCTCTCAGGAAAGGCACGTATACAGACTCTTTGAAGCATTGCTCCCCCTGGACGTAAGTCGGCATTGTGCCTACTATATTCAATCCCGATGCAATTTCTGAGTTTCATCGTCAATATGAATCTCCAAGGGTTACAGTAAACACCCAGTGGCGCGTCGTCATCTAATACTGGCCTCTCAGGAAAGGCACGTATACAGACTGTTTGAAGCATTACTTCCCCTGGACGTAAGTCGGCATTGTGCCTACTATATTCAATCCCGATGCAATTTCTGTGTTTAATCGTCAATATGAATCTCCAAGGGTTACAGTAAACACCCAGTGGTGCGTCGCAATCTAATACTGACCTCACAGGAAAGGCACGTATTCAGTCTGTTTGAAGCATTACTCCCACTGGACGTAAGTCGGCATTGTGCCTACTATATTCAATCCCGATGCAATTTCTGTGTTTCATGGTCAATATGAAGCTCCAAGGGTTACAGTAAACACCCAGTGGTGCGTCGCATCCTAATACTGGCGTCACAGTAACGGCACGTATACAGACTGTTTGAAGAATTGCTCCCCCTGGACGTAAGTCGGCATTCTGCCTACTATATTCAATCCCGATGCAATTTCTGTGTTTCATCGTCAATATTAAGTTCCAAGGGTTACAGTAAACACCAAGTGGTGCGTCGAAATCTAATACTGGCCCCTCAGGAAAGGCACGTATACAGATTGTTTGAAGCATTGCTCCCCCTGGACGTAAGTCGTCATTGTAACTACTATATTCAATCCCGAAGCAATTTCTGTGTTTCATCGTCAATATGAAGCGCCAAGGGTTACAGTAAACACCTAGTGGTGCGTCGTAATCTAATACTGGCCTCTCAGTAACGGCACGTATACACACTGTTTGAAGCATTGCTCCCCGTGGAGGTAAGTCGGCATTGTGCCTACTATATTCAATCCCGATGCAATTTCTGTGTTTCATCGTCAATATGAAGCTCCAAGGGTTACAGTAAACACCCAGAGGTGCGTCGCAATCTAATACTGGCCTCTCAGTAACGGTACATATACAGACTGTTTGAAGCATTACTCCCCCTGGATGTAAGTCGGCATTGTGCCAACTATATTCAATCCCGATGCAATTTCTGTGTTTCATCGTCAATATGAAGCTCCAAGGGTTACAGTAAACACCCAGCGGTGCGTAGCAATCTAATACTGGCCTCTCACTAACGGCACGTATACAGACTGTTTGAAGCATTGCTCCCCCTGGACGTAAGTCGGCATTGTGCCAACTATATTCAATCCCGATGCAATTTCTGTGTTTCATCGTCAATATGAAGCTCCAAGGGTTACAGTAAACACCCAGTGGTGCGTCGCAATCTAATACTGGCCTCTCAGGAAAGGCACGTATACAGACTGTTTGAAGCATTGCTCCCCCTTGAAGTAAGTCGGCATTGTGCTACCTATGTTCAATCCCGATGCAATTTCTGTGTTTCATCGTCAATATGAAGCTCCAAGAGTTACAGTAAACACCCAGTGGTGGGTCGCAATCTAATACTGGCTTCTCAGTAACGGCACGTATACAGACTGTTTGAAGCATTGCTCCCCGTGGACGTAAGTCGGCATTGTGCCTACTATATTCAATCCCGATGCAATTTCTGTGTTTCATCGTCAATATGTAGCTCCAAGGGTTACAGTAAACACCCAGTGGTGCGTCGCAATCTAATACTGGCCTCTCAGGATAGGCACGTATACAGACTGTTTGAAGCATTGCTCCTCCTGGACGTAAGTCGGCATTGTGCCTACTATATTCAATCCCGATGCAATTTCTGTGTTTCATCGTCAATATTAAGTTCCAAGGGTTACAGTAAACACCAAGTGGTGCGTCGAAATCTAATACTGGCCCCTCAGGAAAGGCACGTATACAGATTGTTTGAAGCATTGCTCCCCCTGGACGTAAGTCGTCATTGTAACTACTATATTCAATCCCGATGCAATTTCTGTGTTTCATCGTCAATATGAAGCGCCAAGGGTTACAGTAAACACCCAGTGGTGCGTCACAATCTAATACTGGCCTCTCAGGAAAGGCACGTATACAGACTGTTTGAAGCATTGCTCCCCCTGGACGTAAGTCGGCATTGTCCCTACTATATTCAATCCCGATGCAATTTCTGTGTTTCATCGTCAATATTAAGTTCCAAGGGTTACAGTAAACACCAAGTGGTGCGTCGCAAACTAATACTGGCCCCTCAGGAAAGGCACGTATACAGACTGTTTGAAGCATTGCTCCCCCTGGACGTAAGTCGGCATTGTAACTACTATATTCAATCCCGATGCAATTTCTGTGTTTCATCGTCAATATGAAGCGCCAAGGGTTACAGTAAACAACCAGTGGTGCGTCGCAATCTAATACTGGCCTTTCAGGAAAGGCACGTATACAGACTGTTTGAAGCATTGCTCCCCCTGGACGTAAGTCGGCATTGTGCCTACTACATTCAATCCCGATGCAATTTCTGTGTTTCATCGTCAATATGAAGCGCCAAGGGTTACAGTAAACACCCAGTGGTGCGTCGCAATCTAATACTGGCCTCTCAGGAAAGGCACGTATACAGACTGTTTGAAGCATTGCTCCCCCTGGACGTAAGTCGGCATTGTGCCTACTATATTCAATCCCGATGCAATTTCTGTGTTTCATCGTCTATATTAAGTTCCAAGGGTTACAGTAAACACCAAGTGGTGCGTCGCAAACTAATACTGGCCCCTCAGGAAAGGCACGTATACAGACTGTTTGAAGCATTACTCCCCGTGGACGTAAGTCGGCATTGTGCCTACTATATTCAATCCCGATGCAATATCTGTGTTTCATCGTCAATAGGAAGCTCCAAGGGTTACAGTAAACACCCAGTGGTGCGTCGCAATCTAATACTGGCGTCACAGTAACGGCACGTATACAGACTATTTGAAGAAATGCTCCCCCTGGACGTAAGTCGGCATTGTGACTACTATATTCAATCCCGATGCAATTTCTGTGTTTCATCGTCAATATGATGCTCCAAGGGTTACAGTAAACACCCAGTGGTGCGTCGCAATCTAATACTGGCCTCTCAGTAACGGCACATATACAGACTGTTTGAACAGTGCTCCCTCTGGACGTAAGTCGGCATTGTGAAAAACTATATTCAATCCCGATGCAATTTCTGTGTTTCACCGTCAATATGAAGCTCCAAGGGTTATAGTAAACAACCAATGGTGCGTCGCAATCTAATACTAGCCTCTCAGGAAAGGCACGTATACAGACTGTTTGAAGCATTGCTCCCCCTGGACGTAAGTCGGCATTGTAACTACTATATTCAATCCCGATGCAATTTCTGTGTTTCATCGTCAATATGAAGCGCCAAGGGTTACAGTAAACACCCAGTGGTGCGTCGCAATCTAATACTGGCCTCTCAGGAAAGGCACGTATACAGACTCTTTGAAGCATTGCTCCCCCTGGACGTAAGTCGGCATTGTGCCTACTATATTCAATCCCGATGCAATTTCTGAGTTTCATCGTCAATATGAATCTCCAAGGGTTACAGTAAACACCCAGTGGCGCGTCGTCATCTAATACAGGCCTCTCAGGAAAGGCCCGTATACAGACTGTTTGAAGCATTACTCCCCCTGGACGTAAGTCGGCATTGTGCCTACTATATTCAATCCCGATGCAATTTCTGTGTTTAATCGTCAATATGAACCTCCAAGGGTTACAGTAAACACCCAGTGGTGCGTCGCAATCTAATACTGACCACACAGGAAAGGCACGTATTCAGACTGTTTGAAGCATTACTCCCCCTGGACGTAAGCCGGCATTGTGCCTACTATATTCAATCCCGATGCAATTTCTGTGCTTCATGGTCAATATGAAGCTCCAAGGGTTACAGTAAACACCCAGTGGTGCGTCGCAATCTAATACTGGCGTCTCAGTAACGGCACGTATACAGACTGTTTGAAGAATTGCTCCCCCTGGACGTAAGTCGGCATTGTGACTACTATATTCAATCCCAAAGCATTTTCTGTGTTTCATCGTCAATATGAAGCTCCAAGCGTTACAGTAAACACCCAGTGGTGAGTCGCAATCTAATACTGGCCTCTCAGTAACGGCACATATACAGACTGTTTGAACAGTGCTCCCTCTGGACGTAAGTCGGCATTGTGCCTACTACATTCAATCCCGATGCAATTTCTGTGTTTCATCGTCAATATGAAGCTCCAAGGGTTACAGTAAACACCCAGTGGTGCGTCGCAATCTAATACTGGCCTCTTTGTAACGGCACATATACAGACTGTTTGAAGCATTACTCCCCCTGGATGTAAGTCGGCATTGTGCCAACTTTATTCAATCCCGATGCAATTTCTGTGTTTCATCGTCAATATGAAGCTCCAAGGGTTACAGTAAACACCCAGCGGTGCGTAGCAATCTAATACTGGCCTCTCACTAACGGCACGTATACAGACTGTTTGAAGCATTGCTCCCCCTGGACGTAAGTTGGCATTGTGCCAACTATATTCAATCCCGATGCAATTTCTGTGTTTCATCGTCAATATGAATCTCCAAGGGTTACAGTAAACACCCAGTGGTGCGTCGCAATCTAATACTGGCCTCTCAGGAAAGGCATGTATACAGACTGTTTGAAGCATTGCTCCCCCTTGAAGTAAGTCGGCATTGTGCTACCTATGTTCAATCCCGATGCAATTTCTGTGTTTCATCGTCAATATGAAGCTCCAAGGGTTACAGTAAACACCCAGTGGTGGGTCGCAATCTAATACTGGCCTCTCAGTAACGGCACGTATACAGACTGTTTGAAGCATTGCTCCCCGTGGACGTAAGTCGGCATTGTGCCTACTATATTCAATCCCGATGCAATTTCTGTGTTTCATCGTCAATATGTAGCTCCAAGGGTTACAGTAAACACCCAGTGGTGCGTCGCAATCTAATACTGGCCTCTCAGGATAGGCACGTATACAGACTGTTTGAAGCATTGCTCCCCCTGGAGGTAAGTCGGCATTGTGCCTACTATATTCAATCCCGATGCAATTTCTGTGTTTTATCGTCAATATTAAGTTCCAAGGGTTACAGTAAACACCCAGTGGTGCGTCGCAATCTAATACTGGATCCTCAGGAAGGGCACGAATACAGACTGTTTGAAGCATTGCTCCCCTGGACGTAAGTCGGCATTGTAACTACTATATTCAATCCCGATGCAATTTCTGTGTTTCATCGTCAATATGAAACGCCAAGGGTTACAGTAAACACCCAGTGGTGCGTCGCAATCTAATACTGGCCTCTCAGGAAAGGCACGTATACAGACTGTTTGAAGCTTTGCTCCCCCTTGACGTAAGTCGGCATTGTGCCTACTATTTTCAATCCCGATGCAATTTCTGTGTTTCATCGTCAATATTAAGTTCCAAGGGTTACAGTAAACACCAAGTGGTGCGTCGAAATCTAATACTGGCCCCTCAGGAAAGGCACGTATACAGACTGTTTGAAGCATTGCTCCCCCTGGACGTAAGTCGTCATTGTAACTACTATATTCAATCCCGATGCAATTTCTGTGTTTAATCGTCAATATGAATCTCCAAGGGTTACAGTAAACACCCAGTGGTGCGTCGCAATCTAATACTGACCTCACAGGAAAGGCACGTATTCAGTCTGTTTGAAGCATTAGTCCCCCTGGACGTAAGTCGGCATTGTGCCTACTATATTCAATCCCGATGCAATTTCTGTGTTTCATGGTCAATATGAAGCTCCAAGGGTTACAGTAAACACCCAGTGGTGCGTCGCATCCTAATACTGGCGTCACAGTAACGGCACGTATACAGACTGTTTGAAGAATTGCTCCCCCTGGACGTAAGTCGGCATTGTGACTACTATATTCAATCCCAAAGCAATTTCTGTGTTTCATGGTCAATGTGAAGCTCCAAGCGTTACAGTAAACACCCAGTGGTGCGTCGCAATCTAATACTGGCCTCTCAGTAACGGCACATATACAGACTGTTTGAACAGTGCTCCCTCTGGACGTAAGTCGGCATTGTGCCTACTACATTCAATCCCGATGCAATTTCTGTGTTTCATCGTCAATATGAAGCTCCAAGGGTTACAGTAAACACCCAGAGGTGCGTCGCAATCTAATACTGGCCTCTCAGTAACGGCACATATACAGACTGTTTGAAGCATTACTCCCCCTGGATGTAAGTCGGCATTGTGCCAACTATATTCAATCCCGATGCAATTTCTGTGTTTCATCGTCAATATGAAGCTCCAAGGGTTACAGTAAACACCCAGCGGTGCGTAGCAATCTAATACTGGCCTCTCACTAACGGCACGTATACAGACTGTTTGAAGCATTGCTCCCCCTGGACGTAAGTCGGCATTGTGCCAACTATATTCAATCCCGATGCAATTTCTGTGTTTCATCGTCAATATGAAGCTCCAAGGGTTACAGTAAACACCCAGTGGTGCGTCGCAATCTAATACTGGCCTCTCAGGAAAGGCACGTATACAGACTGTTTGAAGCATTGCTCCCCCTTGAAGTAAGTCGGCATTGTGCTACCTATGTTCAATCCCGATGCAATTTCTGTGTTTCATCGTCAATATGAAGCTCCAAGGGTTACAGTAAACACCCAGTGGTGGGTCGCAATCTAATACTGGCTTCTCAGTAACGGCACGTATACAGACTGTTTGAAGCATTGCTCCCCGTGGACGTAAGTCGGCATTGTGCCTACTATATTCAATCCCGATGCAATTTCTGTGTTTCATCGTCAATATGTAGCTCCAAGGGTTACAGTAAACATCCAGTGGTGCGTCGCAATCTAATACTGGCCTCTCAGGATAGGCACGTATACAGACTGTTTGAAGCATTGCTCCTCCTGGACGTAAGTCGGCATTGTGCCTACTATATTCAATCCCGATGCAATTTCTGTGTTTCATCGTCAATATTAAGTTCCAAGGGTTACAGTAAACACCAAGTGGTGCGTCGAAATCTAATACTGGCCCCTCAGGAAAGGCACGTATACAGATTGTTTGAAGCATTGCTCCCCCTGGCCGTAAGTCGTCATTGTAACTACTATATTCAATCCCGAAGCAATTTCTGTGTTTCATCGTCAATATGAAGCGCCAAGGGTTACAGTAAACACCTAGTGGTGCGTCGTAATCTAATACTGGCCTCTCAGTAACGGCACGTATACACACTGTTTGAAGCATTGCTCCCCGTGGAGGTAAGTCGGCATTGTGCCTACTATATTCAATCCCGATGCAATTTCTGTGTTTCATCGTCAATATGTAGCTCCAAGGGTTACAGTAAACACCCAGTGGTGCGTCGCAATCTAATACTGGTCTCTCAGTAACGGCACGTATACAGACTGTTTGAAGCATTGCTCCCCCTGGACGTAAGTCGGCATTGTGCCTACTATATTCAATCCAGATACTATTTCTGTGTTTTATCGTCAATATTAAGTTCCAAGGGTTACAGTAAACACCCAGTGGTGCGTCGCAATCTAATACTAGCCCCTCAGAAAAGGCACGTATACAGACTGTTTGAAGCATTGCTCCCCCTGTACGTAAGTCGGCATTGTAACTACTATAATCAATCCCGATGCAATTTCTGTGTTTCATCGTCAATATGAAGCGCCAAGGGTTACAGTAAACACCCAGTGGTGCGTCACAATCTAATACTGGCCTCTCAGGAAAGGCACGTATACAGACTGTTTGAAGCATTGCTCCCCCTGGACGTAAGTCGGCATTGTGCCTACTATATTCAATCCCGATGCAATTTCTGTGTTTCATCGTCAATATTAAGTTCCAAGGGTTACAGTAAACACCAAGTGGTGCGTCGCAATCTAATACTGGCCCCTCAGGAAAGGCACGTATACAGACTGTTTGAAGCATTGCTCCCCCTGGACGTAAGTCGGCATTGTAACTACTATATTCAATCCCGATGCAATTTCTGTGTTTCATCGTCAATATGAAGAACCAAGGGTTACAGTAAACAACCAGTGGTGCGTCGCAATCTAATACTGGCCTTTCAGGAAAGGCACGTATACAGACTGTTTGAAGCATTGCTCCCCCTGGACGTAAGTCGGCATTGTGCCTACTACATTCAATCCCGATGCAATTTCTGTGTTTCATCGTCAATATGAAGCGCCAAGGGTTACAGTAAACACCCAGTGGTGCGTCGCAATCTAATACTGGCCTCTCAGGAAAGGCACGTATACAGACTGTTTGAAGCATTGCTCCCCCTGGACGTAAGTCGGCATTGTCCCTACTATATTCAATCCCGATGCAATTTCTGTGTTTCATCGTCAATAAGAAGCTCCAAGGGTTACAGTAAACACCCAGTGGCGCGTCGTCATCTAATATTGGCCTCTCAGGAAAGGCACGTATACAGACTGTTTGAAGCATTACTCCCCGTGGACGTAAGTCGGCATTGTGCCTACTATATTCAATCCCGATGCAATTTCTGTGTTTCATCGTCAATTGGAAGCTCCAAGGGTTACAGTAAACACCCAGTGGTGCGTCGCAATCTAATACTGGCGTCACAGTAACGGCACGTATACAGACTAATTGAAGAAATGCTCCCCCTGGACGTAAGTCGGCATTGTGACTACTATATTCAATCCCGATGCAATTTCTGTGTTTCATCGTCAATATGATGCTCCAAGGGTTACAGTAAACACCCAGTGGTGCGTCGCAATCTAATACTGGCCTCTCAGTAACGGCACATATACAGACTGTTTGAACAGTGCTCCCTCTGGACGTAAGTCGGCATTGTGAAAAACTATATTCAATCCCGATGCAATTTCTGTGTTTCACCGTCAATATGAGGCTCCAAGGGTTATAGTAAACAACCAATGGTGCGTCGCAATCTAATACTAGCCTCTCAGGAAAGGCACGTATACAGACTGTTTGAAGCATTGCTCCCCCTGGACGTAAGTCGGCATTGTAACTACTATATTCAATCCCGATGCAATTTCTGTGTTTCATCGTCAATATGAAGCGCCAAGGGTTACAGTAAACACCCAGTCGTGCGTCGCAATCTAATACTGGCCTCTCAGGAAAGGCACGTATACAGACTCTTTGAAGCATTGCTCCCCCTGGACGTAAGTCGGCATTGTGCCTACTATATTCAATCCCGATGCAATTTCTGAGTTTCATCGTCAATATGAATCTCCAAGGGTTACAGTAAACACCCAGTGGCGCGTCGTCATCTAATACAGGCCTCTCAGGAAAGGCCCGTATACAGACTGTTTGAAGCATTACTCCCCCTGGACGTAAGTCGGCATTGTGCCTACTATATTCAATCCCGATGCAATTTCTGTGTTTAATCGTCAATATGAATCTCCAAGGGTTACAGTAAACACCCAGTGGTGCGTCGCAATCTAATACTGACCTCACAGGAAAGGCACGTATTCAGACTGTTTGAAGCATTACTCCCCCTGGACGTAAGTCGGCATTGTGCCTACTATATTCAATCCCGATGCAATTTCTGTGCTTCATGGTCAATATGAAGCTCCAAGGGTTACAGTAAACACCCAGTGGTGCGTCGCAATCTAATACTGGCGTCTCAGTAACGGCACGTATACAGACTGTTTGAAGAATTGCTCCCCCTGGACGTAAGTCGGCATTGTGACTACTATATTCAATCCCAAAGCATTTTCTGTGTTTCATCGTCAATATGAAGCTCCAAGCGTTACAGTAAACACCCAGTGGTGCGTCGAAATCTAATACTGGCCTCTCAGTAACGGCACATATACAGACTGTTTGAACAGTGCTCCCTCTGGACGTAAGTCGGCATTGTGCCTACTACATTCAATCCCGATGCAATTTCTGTGTTTCATCGTCAATATGAAGCTCCAAGGGTTACAGTAAACACCCAGTGGTGCGTCGCAATCTAATACTGGCCTCTTTGTAACGGCACATATACAGACTGTTTGAAGCATTACTCCCCCTGGATGTAAGTCGGCATTGTGCCAACTTTATTCAATCCCGATGCAATTTCTGTGTTTCATCGTCAATATGAAGCTCCAAGGGTTACAGTAAACACCCAGCGGTGCGTAGCAATCTAATACTGGCCTCTCACTAACGGCACGTATACAGACTGTTTGAAGCATTGCTCCCCCTGGACGTGAGTTGGCATTGTGCCAACTATATTCAATCCCGATGCAATTTCTGTGTTTCATCGTCAATATGAATCTCCAAGGGTTACAGTAAACACCCAGTGGTGCGTCGCAATCTAATACTGGCCTCTCAGGAAAGGCATGTATACAGACTGTTTGAAGCATTGCTCCCCCTTGAAGTAAGTCGGCATTGTGCTACCTATGTTCAATCCCGATGCAATTTCTGTGTTTCATCGTCAATATGAAGCTCCAAGGGTTACAGTAAACACCCAGTGGTGGGTCGCAATCTAATACTGGCCTCTCAGTAACGGCACGTATACAGACTGTTTGAAGCATTGCTCCCCGTGGACGTAAGTCGGCATTGTGCCTACTATATTCAAACCCGATGCAATTTCTGTGTTTCATCGTCAATATGTAGCTCCAAGGGTTACAGTAAACACCCAGTGGTGCGTCGCAATCTAATACTGGCCTCTCAGGATAGGCACGTATACAGACTGTTTGAAGCATTGCTCCCCCTGGACGTAAGTCGGCATTGTGCCTACTATATTCAATCCCGATGCAATTTCTGTGTTTTATCGTCAATATTAAGTTCCAAGGGTTACAGTAAACACCCAGTGGTGCGTCGCAATCTAATACTGGATCCTCAGGAAGGGCACGAATACAGACTGTTTGAAGCATTGCTCCCCTGGACGTAAGTCGGCATTGTAACTACTATATTCAATCCCGATGCAATTTCTGTGCTTCATCGTCAATATGAAGCGCCAAGGGTTACAGTAAACACCCAGTGGTGCGTCGCAATCTAATACTGGCCTCTCAGGAAAGGCACGTATACAGACTGTTTGAAGCTTTGCTCCCCCTTGACGTAAGTCGGCATTGTGCCTACTATTTTCAATCCCGATGCAATTTCTGTGTTTCATCGTCAATATTAAGTTCCAAGGGTTACAGTAAACACCAAGTGGTGCGTCGAAATCTAATACTGGCCTCTCAGGAAAGGCACGTATACAGACTGTTTGAAGCATTGCTCCCCCTGGACGTAAGTCGGCATTGTGCCTACTATATTCAATCCCGATGCAATTTCTGTGTTTCATCGTCAATATGAAGCGCCAAGGGTTACAGTAAACAACCAGTGGTGCGTCGCAATCTAATACTGGCCTTTCAGGAAAGGCACGTATACAGACTGTTTGAAGCATTGCTCCCCCTGGACGTAAGTCGGCATTGTGCCTACTACATTCAATCCCGATGCAATTTCTGTGTTTCATCGTCAATATGAAGCGCCAAGGGTTACAGTAAACTCCCAGTGGTGCGTCGCAATCTAATACTGGCCTCTCAGGAAAGGCACGTATACAGACAGTTTGAAGCATTGCTCCCCCTGGACGTAAGTCGGCATTGTCCCTACTATATTCAATCCCGATGCAATTTCTGTGTTTCATCGTCAATATGAAGCTCCAAGGGTTACAGTAAACACCCAGTGGCGCGTTGTCATCTAATATTGGCCTCTCAGGAAAGGCACGTTTACAGACTGTTTGAAGCATTACTCCCCGTGGACGTAAGTCGGCATTGTGCCTACTATATTCAATCCCGATGCAATTTCTGTTTTTCATCGTCAATATGAAGCTCCAAGGGTTTCAGTAAACACCCAGTGGTGCGTCGCAATCTAATACTGGCGTCACAGTAACGGCCCGTATACAGACTATTTGAAGAATTGCTCCCCCTGGACGTAAGTCGGCATTGTGACTACTATATTTATCCCGATGCAATTTCTGTGTTTCATCGTCAATATGATGCTCCAAGGGTTACAGTAAACACCCAGTGGTGCGTCGCAATCTAATACTGGCCTCTCAGTAACGGCACGTACACAGACTGTTTGAAGCATTGCTCCCCGTGGACGTAAGTCGGCATTGTGCCTACTATATTCAATCCCGATGCAATTTCTGTGTTTCATCGTCAATATGAAGCGCCAAGGGTTACAGTAAACACCCAGTGGTGCGTCGCAATCTAATACTGGCCTCTCAGGAAAGGCACGTATACAGACTGTTTGAAGCTTTGCTCCCCCTTGACGTAAGTCGGCATTGTGCCTACTATTTTCAATCCCGATGCAATTTCTGTGTTTCATCGTCAATATTAAGTTCCAAGGGTTACAGTAAACACCAAGTGGTGCGTCGAAATCTAATACTGGCCTCTCAGGAAAGGCACGTATACAGACTGTTTGAAGCATTGCACCCCCTGGACGTAAGTCGGCATTGTGCCTACTATATTCAATCCCGATGCAATTTCTGTGTTTCATCGTCAATATGAAGCGCCAAGGGTTACAGTAAACAACCAGTGGTGCGTCGCAATCTAATACTGGCCTTTCAGGAAAGGCACGTATACAGACTGTTTGAAGCATTGCTCCCCCTGGACGTAAGTCGGCATTGTGCCTACTACATTCAATCCCGATGCAATTTCTGTGTTTCATCGTCAATATGAAGCGCCAAGGGTTACAGTAAACTCCCAGTGGTGCGTCGCAATCTAATACTGGCCTCTCAGGAAAGGCACGTATACAGACAGTTTGAAGCATTGCTCCCCCTGGACGTAAGTCGGCATTGTCCCTACTATATTCAATCCCGATGCAATTTCTGTGTTTCATCGTCAATATGAAGCTCCAAGGGTTACAGTAAACACCCAGTGGCGCGTTGTCATCTAATATTGGCCTCTCAGGAAAGGCACGTTTACAGACTGTTTGAAGCATTACTCCCCGTGGACGTAAGTCGGCATTGTGCCTACTATATTCAATCCCGATGCAATTTCTGTTTTTCATCGTCAATATGAAGCTCCAAGGGTTTCAGTAAACACCCAGTGGTGCGTCGCAATCTAATACTGGCGTCACAGTAACGGCCCGTATACAGACTATTTGAAGAATTGCTCCCCCTGGACGTAAGTCGGCATTGTGACTACTATATTCAATCCCGATGCAATTTCTGTGTTTCATCGTCAATATGATGCTCCAAGGGTTACAGTAAACACCCAGTGGTGCGTCGCAATCTAATACTGGCCTCTCAGTAACGGCACGTACACAGACTGTTTGAAGCATTGCTCCCCGTGGACGTAAGTCGGCATTGTGCCTACTATATTCAATCCCGATGCAATTTCTGTGTTTCATCGTCAATATGTAGCTTCAAGGGTTACAGTAAACTTCCAGTGGTGCGTCGCAATCTAATACTGGTCTCTCAGTACCGGCACGTAAACAGACTGTTTGAAGCATTGCTCCCCATGGACGTAAGTCGGCATTGTGCCTACTATATTCAATCCCGATGCTATTTCTGTGTTTTATCGTCAATATGAAGCTCCAAGGGTTACAGTAAACACCCAGTGGTGCGTCGCAATCTAATACTGGCCCCTCAGGAAAGGCACGTATACAGACTGTTTGAAGCATTGCTCCCCCTGGACGTAAGTCGGAATTGTAACTACTAAATTAGATCCCGATGCAATTTCTGTGTTTCATCGTCAATATGAAGCTCCAAGGGTTACAGTAAACACCCAGTGGTGCGTCGCAATCTAATACTGGCCTCTCAGTAACGGCACGTATACAGACTGTTTGAAGCATTGCTCCCCGTGGACGTAAGTCGGCATTAAGCCTTCTATATTCAATCCCGATGCAATTTCTGTGTTTCATCGTCAATATGTAGCTCCAAGGGTTACAGTAAACACCCAGTGGTGCGTCGCAATCTAATACTGGTCTCTCAGTAACGGCACGTATACAGACTGTTTGAAGCATTGCTCCCCCTGGACGTAAGTCGGCATTGTGCCTACTATATTCAATCCCGATGCAATTTCTGTGTTTTATCGTCAATATTAAGTTCCAAGGGTTACAGTAAACACCCAGTGGTGCGTCGCAATCTAATACTGGCCCCTCAGGAAAGGCACGTATACAGACTGTTTGAAGCATAGCTCCTCCTGGACGTAAGTCGGCATTGTAACTACTATATTCAATCCCGATGCAATTTCTGTGTTTCATCGTCAATTTGAAGCGCCAAGGGTTACAGTAAACACCCAGTGGTGCGTCGCAATCTAATACTGGCCTCTCAGGAAAGGCACGTATACAGACTGTTTGAAGCATTGCTCCCCCTGGACGTAAGTCGGCATAGTACCTACTATATTCAATCCCGATGCAATTTCTGTGTTTCATCGTCAATATTAAGTTCCAAGGGTTACAGTAAACACCAAGTGGTGCGTCGAAATCTAATACTGGCCCCTCAGGAAAGGCACGTATACAGACTGTTTGAAGCATTGCTCCCTCTGGACGTGAGTCGGCATTGTGCCTACTATAGTCAATCCCGATGCAATTTCTGCGTTTCATCGTCAATATGAAGCGCCAAGGGTTACAGTAAACACCCAGTGGTGCGTCGCAATCTAATACTGGCCTCTCAGGAAAGGCACGTATACAGACTGTTTGAAGCATTGCTCCCCCTGGTCGTAAGTCGGCATTGTCCCTACTATATTCAATCCCGGTTCAATTTCTATGTTTCATCGTCAATATGAAGCTCCAAGGGTTACAGTAAACACCCAGTGGCGCGTCGTCATCTAATATTGGCCTCTCAGGAAAGGCACGTATACAGACTGTTTGAAGCATTACTCCCCCTGGACGTAAGTCGGCATTGTGCCTGCTATATTCAATCCCGATGCAATTTCTGTGTTTCATCGTCAATATGAAGCTCCAAGGGTTACAGTAAACACCCAGTGGCGCGTCGTCATCTAATACTGGCCTCTCAGGAAAGGCACGTATACAGACTGTTTGAAGCATTACTCCCCCTGGACGTAAGTCGGCATTGTGCCTACTATATTCAATCCCGATGCAATTTCTGTGTTTCATGGTCAATATGAAGCTCCAAGGGTTACAGTAAACACCCAGTGGTGCGTCGCAATCTAATACTGGCGTCACAGTAACGGCACGTATACAGACTGTTTGAGGAATTGGTCCCCCTGGACGTAAGTCGGCATTGTGACTACTATATTCAATCCCGATGCAATTTCTGTGTTTCATCGTCAATATGAAGCTCCAAGGGTTACAGTAAACACCCAGTGGTGCGACGCAATCTAATACTGGCCTCTCAGTAACGGCACATATACAGACAGTTTGAACAGTGCTCCCTCTGGACGTAAGTCGGCATTGTGCCTACTACATTCAATCCCGATGCAATTTCTGTGTTTCATCGTCAATATGAAGCTCCAAGGGTTACAGTAAGCACCCAGTGGTGCGTCGCAATCTAATACTGGCCTCTCAGTAACGGCACGTACACAGACTGTTTGAAGCATTGCTCCCCGTGGACGTAAGTCGGCATTGTGCCTACTATATTCAATCCCGATGCAATGTCTGTGTTTCATCGTCAATATGTAGCTTCAAGGGTTATAGTAAACACCCAGTGGCGCGTCGCAATCTAATACTGGTCTCTCAGTAACGGCACGTATACAGACTGTTTGAAGCATTGCTCCCCCTGGACGTAAGTCGGCATTGTGCCTACTATATTCAATCCCGACGCAATTTCTGTGTTTTATCGTCAATATTAAGTTCCAAGGGTTACAGTAAACACCCAGTGGTGCGTCGCAATCTAATACTGGCCCCTCAGGAAAGGCACGTATACAGACTGTTTGAAGCATTGCTCCCCCTGGACGTAAGTCGGCATTGTAACTACTAAATTCAAACCCGATGCAATTTCTGTGTTTCATCGTCAATATGAAGCGCCAAGGGTTACAGTAAACACCCAGTGGTGCGTCGCAATCTAATACTGGCCTCTCAGGAAAGGCACGTATACAGACTGTTTGAAGCATTGCTCCCCCTGGACGTAAGTCGGCATTGTGCCTACTATACTCAATCCCGATGCAATTTCTGTGTTTCATCGTCAATATTAAGTTCGAAGGGTTACAGTAATCACCAAGGGGTGCGTCGCAATCTAATACTGGCCCCTCAGGAAAGGCACGTATACAGACTGTTTGAAGCATTGCTCCCCCTGGAGGTAAGTCGGCATTGTGCCTACTACATTCAATCCCGATGCAATTTCTGTGTTTCATCGTCAATATGAAGCTCCAAGGGTTACAGTAAACACCCAGTGGTGCGTCGCAATCTAATACTGGCCTCTCAGTAACGGCACATATACAGACTGTTTGAAGCATTACTCCCCCTGGGTGTATGTCGGCATTGCGCCAACTATATTCAATCCCGATGCAATTTCTGTGTTTCTTCGTCAATATGAAGCTCCAAGGGTTACAGTAAACACCCAGCGGTGCGTCGCAATCTAATACTGGCCTCTCAGTAACGGCACGTATACAGACTGTTTGAAGCAATGCTCCCCCTGGACGTAAGTCGGCAGTGTGCCAACTATATTCAATCCCGATGCAATTTCTGTGTTTCAGCGTCAATATGAAGCTCCAAGGGTTATAGTAAACACCCAGTGGTGCGTCGCAATCTAATACTGGCCTCTCAGGGAAGGCACGTATACAGACTGTTTGAAGCATTGCTCCCCCTTGAAGTAAGTCGGTATTGTGTCAACTATATTCAATCCCGATGCAATTTCTGTGTTTCTTCGTCTATATGAAGCTCCAAGGGTTACAGTAAACACCCAGTGGTGCGTCGCAATCTAATACTGGCCCCTCAGTAACGGCACGTACACAGACTGTTTGAAGCATTGCTCCCCGTGGACGTAAGTCGGCATTGTGCCTACTATATTCAATCCCGATGCAATTTCTGTGTTTCATCGTCAATATGTAGCTCCACGGGTTACAGCAAACACCCAGTGGTGCGTCGCAATCTAATACTGGTCTCTCAGTAACGGCACGTATACAGACTGTAAGAAGCATTGCTCCCCCTTGACGTAAGTCGGCATTGTGCCTACTATATTCAATCCCGATGCAATTTCTGTGTTTTATCGTCAATATTAAGTTCCAAGGGTTACAGTAAACACCCAGTGGTGCGTCGCAATTTAATACTGGCCCCTCAGGAAAGGCACGTATACAGACTGTCTGAAGCATTGCTCCCCCTGGACCTAAGTCGGCATTGTAACTACTAAATTCAATCCCGATGCAATTTCTGTGTTTCATCGTCAATATGAAGCGCCAAGGGTTACAGTAAACACCCAGTGGTGCGTCGCAATCTAATACTGGCCTCTCATGAAAGGCACGTATACAGATTGTTTGAAGCATTGCTCCCATTGGACGTAAGTCGGCATTGTGCCTACTATATTCAATCCCGATGCAATTTCTGTGTTTCATCGTCAATATGAAGCTCCAAGGGTTAAAGTAAACACCCAGTGGTGCGTCGCAATCTAATACTGGCCTCTCAAGAAAGGCACGTATACAGATTGTTTGAAGCATTGCTCCCCCTGGACGTAAATCGGCATTGTGCCTACTATATTTAACCCCGATGCAATTTCTGTGTTTCATCGTCAATATGAAGCTCCAAGGGTTACAGTAAACACCCAGTGGTGCGTTTCAATCTAATACTGGCCTCTTTGTAACGGCACGTATACAGACTGTTTGAAGCATAGCTCCCCCTAGACGTAAATCGGCATTGTGCCTACTATATTCAATTCCGATGCAATTTCTGTGTTTCATCGTCAATATGAAGCTCCAAGGGTTACAGTAAACACCCAGTGGTGCGTCGCAATCTAATACTGGCCTCTCAGGAAAGGCACGTATACAGACTGTTTGAAGCATTGCTCCCCATGGACGTAAGTCGGCATTGTGCCTACTATATTCAATCCCGATGCAATTTCTGTGTTTCATCGTCAATATGAAGCTCCAAGGGTTACAGTAAACACCCAGTGGTGCGTCGCAATCTAATACTGGCCTCTCAGGAAAGGCACGTATACAGATTGTTTGAAGTATTGCTCCCCCTGGACGTAAATCGGCATTGTGCCTACTATATATATTCCCGATGCAATTTCTGTGTTTCATCGTCAATATGAAGCTCCAAGGGTTACAGTAAACACCCAGCGGTGCGTCGCAATCTAATACTGGCCTCTCAGTAACGGCACGTATACAGACTTTTTGAAGCATTGCTCCCCCTGGACGTAAGTCGGCATTGTGCCTACTATATTCAATCCCGATGCAATTTCTGTGTTTCATCGTCAATATGAAGCTCCAAGGGTTACAGTAAACACCCAGTGGTGCGTCGCAATCTAATACTAGCCACTCAGGAAAGGCACGTATACAGACTGTTTGAAGCATTGCTCCCCCTGGACGTAAGTCGGCATTGTGCCTACTATATTCAATCCCGATGCAATTTCTGTGTTTCATCGTCAATATTAAGTTCCAAGGGTTACAGTAATCACCAAGTGGTGCGTCGCAATCTAATACTGGCCCCTCAGGAAAGGCACGTATACAGACTGTTTGAAGCATTGCTCCCCCTGGACGTAAGTCGGCATTGTAACTACTATATTCAATCCCGATGCAATTTCTGTGTTTCATCGTCAATATGAAGCGCCAAGGGTAACAGTAAACACCCAGTGGTGCGTCGCAATCTAATACTGGCCTCTCAGGAAAGGCACGTATACAGACTGTTTGAAGCATTGCTCCCCCTGGACGTAAGTCGGCATTGTGCCTACTATATTCAATCCCAATGCAATTTCTGTGTTTCATCGTCAATATGAAGCTCCAAGGGTTACAGTAAACACCCAGCGGCGCGTCGTCATCTAATACTGGCCTCTCAGGAAAGGCACGTATACAGACTGTTTGAAGCATTACTCCCCCTGGACGTAAGTCGGCATTGTGCCTACTAAATTCAATCCCGATGCAATTTCTGTGTTTCATGGTCAATATGAAGCTCCAAGGGTTACAGTAAACACCCAGTGGTGCGTCGCAATCTAATACTGGCGTCACAGTAACGTCACGTATACAGACTGTTTGAGGAATTGCTCCCCCTGGACGTAAGTCGGCATTGTGACTACTATATTCAATCCCGATGCAATTTCTGTGTTTCATCGTCAATATGAAGCTCCAAGGGTTAGACTAAACACCCAGTGGTGCGTCGCAATCTAATACTGGCCTCTCAGTAACGGCACATACACACACAGTTTGAACAGTGCTCCCTCTGGACGTAAGTCGGCATTGTGCCTACTACATTCAATCCCGATGCAAATTCTGTGTTTCATCGTCAATATGAAGCTCCAAGGGTTACAGTAAACACCCAGTGGTGCGTCGCAATCTAATACTGGCCTCTCAGTAACGGCACATATTCAGACTGTTTGAAGCATTACTCCCCCTGGATGTATGTCGGCATTGCGCCAACTATATTCAATCTCGATGCAATTTCTGTGTTTCATCGTCATTATGAAGCTCCAAGGGTTACAGTAAACACCCAGCGGTGCGTCGCAATCTAATACTGGCCTCTCAGTAACGGCACGTATACAGACTGTTTGAAGCATTGCTCCCCCTGGACGTAAGTCGGCATTATGCCAACTATATTCAATCCCGATGCAATTTCTGTGTTTCATCGTCAATATGAAGCTCCAAGGGTTATAGTAAACACCCAGTGGTTCGTCGCAATCTAATACTGGCCTCTCAGGAAAGGCACGTATACAGATTGTTTGAAGCATTGCTCCCCCTTGAAGTAAGTCGGTATTGTGCCAACTATATTCAATCCCGATGCAATTTCTGTGTTTCTTCGTCAATATGAAGCTCCAAGGGTTACAGTAAACACCCAGTGGTGCGTCGCAATCTAATACTGGCCCCTCAGTAACGGCACGTACACAGACTGTTTGAAGCATTGCTCCCCGTGGACGTAAGTCGGCATTGTGCCTACTATATTCAATCCCGATGCAATTTCTGTGTTTCATCGTCAATATGTAGCTCCACGGGTTACAGTAAACACCCAGAGGTGCGTCGCAATCTAATACTGGTCTCTCAGTAACGGCACGTATACAGACTGTATGAAGCATTGCTCCCCCTTGACGTAAGTCGGCATTGTGCCTACTATATTCAATCGCGATGCAATTTCTGTGTTTTATCGTCAATATTAAGTTCCAAGGGTTACAGTAAACACCCAGTGGTGCGTCGCAATCTAATACTGGCCCCTCAGGAAAGGCACGTATACAGACTGTCTGAAGCATTGCTCCCCCTGGACCTAAGTCGGCATTGTAACTACTAAATTCAATCCCGATGCAATTTCTGTGTTTCATCGTCAATATGAAGCGCCAAGGGTTACAGTAAACACCCAGTGGTGGGTCGCAATCTAATACTGGCCTCTCATGAAAGGCACGTATACAGATTGTTTGAAGCATTGCTCCCATTGGACGTAAGTCGGCATTGTGCCTACTATATTCAATCCCGATGCAATTTCTGTGTTTCATCGCCAATATGAAGCTCCAAGGGTTACAGTAAACACCCAGTGCTGCGTCGCAATCTAATACTGGCCTCTCAGGAAAGGCACGTATACAGATTGTTTGAAGCATTGCTCCCCCTGGACGTAAATCGGCATTGTGCCTACTATATTTAACCCCGATGCAATTTCTGTGTTTCATCGTCAATATGAAGCTCCAAGGGTTACAGTAAACACCCAGTGGTGCGTTGCAATCTAATACTGGCCTCTTTGTAACGGCACGTATACAGACTGTTTGAAGCATTGCTCCCCCTAGACGTAAATCGGCATTGTGCCTACTATATTCAATTCCGATGCAATTTCTGTGTTTCATCGTCAATATGAAGCTCCAAGGGTTACAGTAAACACCCAGTGGTGCGTCGCAATCTAATACTGGCCTCTCAGGAAAGGCACGTATACAGACTGTTTGAAGCATTGCTCCCCATGGACGTAAGTCGGCATTGTGCCTACTATATTCAATCCCGATGCAATTTCTGTTTTTCATCGTCAATATGAAGCTCCAAGGGTTACAGTAAACACCCAGTGGTGCGTCGCAATCTAATACTGGCCTCTCAGGAAAGGCACGTATACAGATTGTTTGAAGTATTGCTCCCCCTTGACGTAAATCGGCATTGTGCCTACTATATTTAATCCCGATGCAATTTCTGTGTTTCATCGTCAATATGAAGCTCCAAGGGTTACAGTAAACACCCAGTGGTGCGTCGCAATCTAATACTGGCCTCTCAGGAAAGGCACGTATACAGATTGTTTGAAGCATTGCTCCCCCTGGACGTAAATCGGCATTGTGCCTACTATATTTAATCCAGATGTAATTTCTGTGTTTCATCGTCAATATGAAGCTCCAAGGGTTACAGTAAACACCCAGCGGTGCGTCGGAATCTAATACTGGCCTCTCAGTAACGGCACGTATACAGACTGTTTGAAGCATTGCTCCCCCTGGACGTAAGTCGGCATTGTGCCAACTATATTCAATCCCGATGCAATTTCTGTGTTTCATCGTCAATATGAAGCTCCAAGGGTTACAGTAAACACCCAGTGGTCCGTCGCAATCTAATACTGGCCTCTCAGGAAAGGCACGTATATAGACTGTTTGAAGCATTGCTCCCCCTGGACGTAAGTCGGCATTGTGCCTACTATATTCAATCCCGATGCAATTTCTGTGTTTCATCGTCAATATTAAGTTCCAAGGGTTACAGTAAACACCAAGTGGTGCGTCGCAATCTAATACTGGCCCCTCTGGAAAGGCACGTATACAGACCGTTTGAAGCATTGCTCCCCCTGGACGTAAGTCGGCATGTGCCTACTATATTCAATCTCGATGCAATTTCTGTGTTTCATCGTCAATATGAAGCGCCAAGGGTTACAGTAAACACCCAGTGGTGCGTCGCAATCTAATACTGGCCTTTCAGGAAAGGCACGTATACAGACTGTTTGAAGCATTGCTCCCGCCGGACGTAAGTCGGCATTGTGCCTACTATATTCAATCCCGATGCAATTTCTGTGTTTCATCGTCAATATGAAGCTCCAAGGGTTACAGTAAACACCCAGTGGCGCGTCGTCATCTAATACTGGCCTTTCAGGAAAGGCACGTATACAGACTGTTTGAAGCATTACTCCCCCTGGACGTAAGTCGGCATTGTGCCTACTATATTCAATCCCGATGCTATTTCTGTGTTTCATGGTCAATATGAAGCTCCAAGGGTTACAGTAATCACCCAGTGGTGCGTCGCAATCTAATACTGGCCTCTCAGTAACGGCACATATACAGACAGTTTCAACAGTGCTCCCTCTGGACGTAAGTCGGCATTGTGCCTACTACATTCAATCCCGATGCAATTTCTGTGTTTCATCGTCAATATGAAGCTCCAAGGGTTACAGTAAACACCCAGTGGTGCGTCGCAATCTAATACTGGCCTCTCAGTAACGGCACATATACAGACTGTTTGAAGCATTACTCCCCCTGGATGTAAGTCGGCATTGCGCCAACTATATTCAATCCCGATGCAATTTCTGTGTTTCATCGTCAATATGAAGCTCCAAGGGTTACAGTAACACCCAGCGGTGCGTCGCAATCTAATACTGGCCTCTCAGTAACGGCACGTATACAGACTGTTTGAAGCATTGCTCCCCCTGGACGTAAGTCGGCATTGTGCCAACTATATTCAATCCCGATGCAATTTCTGTGTTTCATCGTCAATATGAAGCTCCAAGGGTTATAGTAAACACCCAGTGGTGCGTCGCAATCTAATACTGGCCTCTCAGGAAAGGCACGTATACAGACTGTTTGAAGCATTGCTCCCCCTTGAAGTAAGTCGGCATTGTGCCAACTATATTCAATCCCGATGCAATTTCTGTGTTTCATCGTTAATATGTAGCTCCAAGGGTTACAGTAAACACCCAGTGGTGCGTCGCAATCTAATACTGGTCTCTCAGTAACGGCACGTATACAGACTGTATGAAGCATTGCTACCTCTGGACGTAAGTCGGCATTGTGCCTACTATATTCAATCCCGATGCAATTTCTGTGTTTTATCGTCAATATTAAGTTCCAAGGGTTACAGTAAACACCCAGTGGTGCGTCGCAATCTAATACTGGCCCCTCAGGAAAGGCACGTATACAGACTGTCTGAAGCATTGCTCCTCCTGGACCTAAGTCGGCATTGTAACTACTAAATTCAATCCCGATGCAATTTCTGTGTTTCATCGTCAATATGAAGCGCCAAGGTTTACAGTAAATACCCAGTGGTGCGTCGCAATCAAATACTGGCCTCTCAGGAAAGGCACGTATACAGACTGTTTGAAGCATTGCTCCCCCTGGACGTAAGTCGCCATTGTGCCTACTATATTCAATCCCGATGCAATTTCTGTGCTTCATCGTCAATATGAAGCTCCAGGGGTTACAGTAAACACCCAGTGGCGCGTCGTCATCTAATACTGGCCTCTCAGGAAAGGCACGTATACAGACTGTTTGAAGCATTACTCCCCCTGGACGTAAGTCGGCATTGTGCCTACTATATTCAATCCCGATGCAATTACTGTGTTTAATCGTCAATATGAAGCTCCAAGGGTTACAGTAAACACCCAGTGGTGCGACGCAATCTAATACTGGCCTCTTTGTAACGGCACTTATACAGACTGTTTGAAGCATTGCTCCCCCTGCACGTAAATCGGCATTGTGACTACTATATTCAATCCCGATGCAATTTCTGTGTTTCATCGTCAATATGAAGCGCTAAGGGTTACAGTAAACACCCAGTGGTGGGTCGCAGTCTAATACTGGCCTCTCATGAAAGGCACGTATACAGATTGTTTGAAGCATTGCTCCCATTGGACGTAAGTCGGCATTGTGCCTACTATATTCAATCCCGATGCAATTTCTGTGTTTCATCGTCAATATGAAGCTGCAAGGGTTACAGTAAACACCCAGTGCTGCGTCGCAATCTAATACTGGCCTCTCAGGAAAGGCACGTATACAGATTGTTTGAAGCATTGCTCCCCCTGGACGTAAATCGGCATTGTGCCTACTATATTTAACCCCGATGCAATTTCTGTGTTTCATCGTCAATATGAAGCTCCAAGGGTTACAGTAAACACCCAGTGGTGCGTTGCAATCTAATACTGGCCTCTTTGTAACGGCACGTATACAGACTGTTTGAAGCATTGCTCCCCCTAGACGTAAATCGGCATTGTGCCTACTATATTCAATTCCGATGCAATTTCTGTGTTTCATCGTCAATATGAAGCTCCAAGGGTTACAGTAAACACCCAGTGGTGCGTCGCAATCTAATACTGGCCTCTCAGGAAAGGCACGTATACAGACTGTTTGAAGCATTGCTCCCCATGGACGTAAGTCGGCATTGTGCCTACTATATTCAATCCCGATGCAATTTCTGTTTTTCATCGTCATTATGAAGCTCCAAGGGTTACAGTAAACACCCAATTGTGCGTCGCAATCTAATACTGGCCTCTCAGGAAAGGCACGTATACAGATTGTTTGAAGTATTGCTCCCCCTGGACGTAAATCGGCATTGTGCCTACTATATTTAATCCCGATGCAATTTCTGTGTTTCATCGTCAATATGAAGCTCCAAGGGTTACAGTAAATACCCAGTGGTGCGTCGCAATCTAATACTGGCCTCTCAGGAAAGGCACGTATACAGATTGTTTGAAGCATTGCTCCCCCTGGACGTAAATCGGCATTGTGCCTACTATATTTAATCCCGATGCAATTTCTGTGTTTCATCGTCTATATGAAGCTCTAAGGGTTACAGTAAACACCCAGCGGTGCGTCGGAATCTAATACTGGCCTCTCAGTAACGGCACGTATACAGACTGTTTGAAGCATTGCTCCCCCTGGACGTAAGTCGGCATTGTGCCAACTATATTCAATCCCGATGCAATTTCTGTGTTTCATCGTCAATATGAAGCTCCAAGGGTTACAGTAAACACCCAGTGGTGCGTCGCAATCTAATACTGGCCTCTCAGGAAAGGCACGTATACAGACTGTTTGAAGCATTGATCCCCCTGGACGTAAGTCGGCATTGTGCCTACTATATTCAATCCCGATGCAATTTCTGTGTTTCATCGTCAATATTAAGTTCCAAGGGTTACAGTAAACACCAAGTGGTGCGTCGCAATCTAATACTGGCCCCTCTGGAAAGGCACGTATACAGACTGTTTGAAGCATTGCTCCCCCTGGACGTAAGTCGGCATGTGCCTACTATATTCAATCTCGATGCAATTTCTGTGTTTCATCGTCAATATGAAGCGCCAAGGGTTACAGTAAGCAACCAGTGGTGCGTCGCAATCTAATACTGGCCTTTCAGGAAAGGCACGTATACAGACTGTTTGAAGCATTGCTCCCGCCGGACGTAAGTCGGCATTGTGCCTACTATATTCAATCCCGATGCAATTTCTGTGTTTCATCGTCAATATGAAGCTCCAAGGGTTACAGTAAACACCCAGTGGCGCGTCGTCATCTAATACTGGCCTCTCAGGAAAGGCACGTATACAGACTGTTTGAAGCATTACTCCCCCTGGACGTAAGTCGGCATTGTGCCTACTGTATTCAATCCCGATGCAATTTCTGTGTTTCATGGTCAATATGAAGCTCCAAGGGTTACAGTAATCACCCAGTGGTGCGTCGCAATCTAATACTGGCCTCTCAGTAAGTGCACATATACAGACAGTTTCAACAGTGCTCCCTCTGGACGTAAGTCGGCATTGTGCCTACTACATTCAATCCCGATGCAATTTCTGTGTTTCATCGTCAATATGAAGCCCCAAGGGTTACAGTAAACACCCAGTGGTGCGTCGCAATCTAATACTGGCCTCTCAGTAACGGCACATATACAGACTGTTTGAAGCATTACTCCCCCTGGATGTAAGTCGGCATTGCGCCTACTATATTCAATCCCGATGCAATTTCGGTGTTTCATCGTCAATATGAAGCTCCAAGGGTTACAGTAACACCCAGCGGTGCGTCGCAATCTAATACTGGCCTCTCAGTAACGGCACGTATACAGACTGTTTGAAGCATTGCTCCCCCTGGACGTAAGTCGGCATTGTGCCAACTATATTCAATCCCGATGCAATTTCTGTGTTTCATCGTCAATATGAAGCTCCAAGGGTTATAGTAAACACCCAGTGGTGCGTCGCAATCTAATACTGGCCTCTCAGGAACGGCACGTATACAGACTGTTTGAAGCATTGCTCCCCCTTGAAGTAAGTCGGCATTGTGCCAACTATATTCAATCCCGATGCAATTTCTGTGTTTCATCGTTAATATGTAGCTCCAAGGGTTACAGTAAACACCCAGTGGTGCGTCGCAATCTAATACTGGTCTCTCAGTAACGGCACGTATACAGACTGTATGAAGCATTGCTCCCTCTGGACGTAAGTCGGCATTGTGCCTACTATATTCAATCCCGATGCAATTTCTGTGTTTTATCGTCAATATTAAGTTCCAAGGGTTACAGTAAACACCCAGTGGTGCGTCGCAATCTAATACTGGCCCCTCAGGAAAGGCACGTATACAGACTGTCTGAAGCATTGCTCCTCCTGGACCTAAGTCGGCATTGTAACTACTAAATTCAATCCCGATGCAATTTCTGTGTTTCATCGTCAATATGAAGCGCCAAGGTTTACAGTAAATACCCAGTGGTGCGTCGCAATCAAATACTGGCCTCTCAGGAAAGGCACGTATACAGACTGTTTGAAGCATTGCTCCCCCTGGACGTAAGTCGGCATTGTGCCTACTATATTCAATCCCGATGCAATTTCTGTGCTTCATCGTCAATATGAAGCTCCAGGGGTTACAGTAAACACCCAGTGGCGCGTCGTCATCTAATACTGGCCTCTCAGGAAAGGCACGTATACAGACTGTTTGAAGCATTACTCCCCCTGGACGTAAGTCGGCATTGTGCCTACTATATTCAATCCCGATGCAATTTCTGTGTTTAATCGTCAATATGAAGCTCCAAGGGTTACAGTAAAAACCCAGTGGTGCGTCGCAATCTAATACTGGCCTCTTTGTAACGGCACGTATACAGACTGTTTGAAGCATTGCTCCCCCTGCACGTAAATCGGCATTGTGACTACTATATTCAATCCCGATGCAATTTCTGTGTTTCATCGTCAATATGAAGCTCCAAGGGTTACAGTAAACACCCAGTGGTGCGTCGCAATCTAATACTAGCCTCTCAGGAAAGGCACGTATACAAATTGTTTGAAGCATTGCTCCCCATGAACGTAAATCGGCATTGTGCCTACTATATTTAATCCCGATGCAATTTCTGTGTATCATCGTCAATATGAAGCTCCAAGGGTTACAGTAAACACCCAGTGGTGCGTCGCAATCTAATACTGGCCTCTTTGTAACGGCACGTATACAGACTGTTTGAAGCATTGTTCCCCCTAGACGTAAATCGGCATTGTGCCTACTATATTCAATTCCGATGCCATTTCTGTGTTTCATCGTCAATATGAAGCTCCAAGGGTTACAGTAAACACCCAGTGGTGCGTCGCAATCTAATACTAGCCTCTCAGGAAAGGCACGTATACAGACTGTTTGAAGCATTGCTCCCCCTGGACGTAAGTCGGCATTGTAACTACTATTTTCAATCCCCATACAATTTCTGTGTTTCATCGTCAATATGAAGCGCCAAGGGTTACAGTAAATACCCATTGGTGCGTCGCAATCTAATACTGGCCTCTCAGGAAAGGCTCGTATACAGACTGTTTGAGGCATTGCTCCCCCTGGACGTAAGTCGGCATTGTGCCTACTATATTCAATCCCGATGCAATTTCTGTGTTTCATCGTCAATATGAAGCCTCAAGGGTTACAGTAAACACCCAGTGGCGTGTCGTCATCGAATACTGGCCTCTCAGGAAAGGCACGTATACAGACTGTTTCATGCATTGCTCCCCCTGGACGTAAGTCGGCATTGTGCCACCTATATTCAATCCCGATGCAATTTCTGTGTTTCATCGTCAATATGAAGCTTCAAGGGTTACAGTAATTACCCAGTGGTGCTTCGCAATCTAATACTGGCCTCTCAGGAAAGGCACGTATACAGACTGTTTGAAACATTGCTCCCCCTTGAAGTAAGTCGGCATTGTGCCAATTATATTCAATCCCGATGCAATTTTTGTGTTTCATCGTCAATATGAAGCTCCAAGGGTTACAGTAAACACCCAGTAGTGCGTCGCAATCTAATACTGGCCCCTCAGTAACGGCACGTATACAGACTGTTTGAAGCATTGCTCCCCCTGGACGTAAGTCGGCATTGTGCCTACTATTTTCAATCCCGATGCAATTTCTGTGTTTAATCGTCAATATGTAGCTCCAAGGGTTACAGTAAACACACAGTGGTGCGTCGCAATCTAATACTGGTCTCTCAGTAACGGCACGTATACAGACTGTTTGAAGAATTGCTCCCCCTGGACGTAAGTCGGCATTGTGCCTACTATATTCAATCCCGATGCAATTTCTGTGTTTCATCGTCAATATGAATCTCCAAGGGTTACAGTAAACACCCAGTGGTGCGTCGCAATCTAATACTGGCCTCTCAGGAGAGGCACGTATACAGACTGTTTGAAGCATTGCTCCCCCTGGACGTAAGTCGGCATTGTGCCTACTATATTCAATCCCGATGCAATTTCTGTGTTTCATCGTCAATATGAAGCTCCAAGGCTTACAGTAAACACCCAGTGGTGCGTCGCAATCTAATACTGGCGTCTCAGGAAAGGCACGTATACAGATTGTTTCAAGCATTGCTCCCCCTGGACGTAAGTCGGCATTGTAACTACTAAATTCAATCCCGATGCAATTACTGTGTTTCATCGTCAATATGAAGCGCCAAGGGTTACAGTAAACACCCAGGGGTGCGTCGCAATCTAATTCTGGCCTCTCAGGAAAGGCACGTATACAGACTGTTTGAAGCATTGCTCCCCCTGGACGTAAGTCGGCATTGTGCCTACTATATTCAATCCCGATGCAATTTCTGTGTTTCATCGTCAATATGAAGCTCCAAGGGTTACAATAAACACCCAGTGGTGCGTCGCAATCTAATACTGGCCTCTCAGGAAAGGCACGTATACTGATTGTTTGAAGCATTGCTCCCCATGAACGTAAATCGGCATTGTGCCTACTATATTTAATCCCGATGCAATTTCTGTATTTCATCGTCAATATGAAGCTCCAAGGGTTACAGTAAACACCCAGTGGTGCGTCGCAATCTATTACTGACCTTTCGGTAACGACATGTATACAGACTGTTTTAAGCATTGCTCCCCCTGGACGTAAGTCGACATTGTGCCAACTATATTCAATCCCGATGCAATTCCTCTGTTTCATCGTCAATATGAAGCTCCAAGGGTTACAGTAAACACCCAGTGGTGCGTCGCAATCTAATACTGGCCTCTCAGTAACGGCTTGTATACAGACTGTTTGAAGCATTGCTCCCCCTTGAAGTAAGTCGGCATTGTGCCTACTATATTCTATCCCGATGCAATTTCTGTGTTTCATCGTCAATATGTAGCTCCACGGGTTACAGTAAACACCCAGTGGTGCGTCGCAATCTAATACTGGTCTCTCAGTAACGTCACGTATACAGACTGTATGAAGCATTGCTCCCCCTTGACGTAAGTCGGCATTGTGCCTACTATATTCAATCGCGATGAAATTTCTGTGTTTTATCGTCAATATTAAGTTCCAAGGGTTACAGTAAACACCCAGTTGTGCGTCGCAATCTAATGCTGGCCCCTCAGGAAAGGCACGTATACAGACTGTCTGAAGCATTGCTCCCCCTGGACCTAAGTCGGCATTGTAACTACTAAATTCAATCCCGATGCAATTTCTGTGTTTCATCGTCAATATGAAGCGCCAAGGGTTACAGTAAACACCCAGTGGTGCGTCGCAATCTAATACTGGCCTCTCATAAGAGGCACGTATACAGATTGTTTGAAGCATTGCTCCCATTGGACGTAAGTCGGCATTGTGCCTACTATATTCAATCCCGATGCAATTTCTGTGTTTCATCGTCAATATGAAGCTCCAAGGGTTACAGTAAACACCCAGTGGTGCGTCGCAATCTAATACTGGCCTCTCAGGAAAGGCACGTATACAGATTGTTTGAAGCATTGCTCCCCCTGGACGTAAATCGGCATTGTGCCTACTATATTTGACCCCGATGCAATTTCTGTGTTTCATCGTGAATATGAAGCTCCAAGGGTTACAGTAAACACCCAGTGGTGCGTTGCAATCTAATACTGGCCTCTTTGTAACGGCACGTATACAGACTGTTTGAAGCATTGCTCCCCCTAGACGTAAATCGGCATTGTGCCTACTATATTCAATTCCGATGCAATTTCTGTGTTTCATCGTCAATATGAAGCTCCAAGGGTTACAGTAAACACCCATTGGTGCGTCGCAAACTAATACTGGACTCTTTGTAACGGCACGTATACAGACTGTTAGAAGCATTGCTCCCCCTGGACGTAAATCGGCATTGTGCCTACTATATTCAATCCCGATGCAATTTCTGTGTTTGATCGTCTATATGAAGCTCCAAGGTTTACAGTAAACACCCATTGGCGCGTCGTCATCTAATACTGGCCTCTCAGGAAAGGCACGTATACAGACTGTTTGAAGCATTACTCCCCCTGGACGTAAGTCAGCATAGTGCCCACTATATTCAATCCCGATGCAATTTCTGTGTTTCATGGTCAATATGAAGCTCCATAGGTTACAGTAAACACCCAGTGGTGCGTCGCAATCTATACTGGCCTCACAGGAACGGCACGTATACAGACTGTTTGAAGAATTGCTCCCCCTGGACGTAAGTCGGCATTGTGGCTACTATATTCAATGCCGATGCAATTTCTGTGTTTCATCGTCAATATGAAGCTCCAAGGGTTACAGTAAACACCCAGTGGTGCGTCGCAATCTAATACTGGCCTCACAGTAACGGCACGTATACAGACTGTTTGAAAAATTGCTCCCCCTGGACGTAAGTCGGCATTGTGACTACTATATTCAATCCCGATGCAATTTCTGTGTTTCATCGTCAATATGAAGCTCCAAGGGTTACAGTAAACACCCAGTGGTGCGTCGCAATCTAAAACTGGCCTCTCAGTAACGGCACGTATACAGACTGTTTGAAGCATTGCTCCCCGTGGACGTAAGTCACCATTGTGCCTACTATATTCAATCCCGATGCAATTTCTGTGTTTCATCGTCAATATGAAGCTCCAAGGTTTACAGTAAACGCCCAGTGGTGCGTCGCAATCTAATACTGGCCTCTCAGTAACGGCACGTATACATATTTTTTAAAGCATTGCTCCCCTTGGACGTAAGTCGGCATTGTGCCTACTATATTCAATCCCGATGCAATTTCTGTGTTTCATCATCAATATGAAGCTCCAAGGGTTACAGTAAACACCCAGTGGTGCGTCGCAATCTAATACTGACCTCTCAGGATAGGCACGTATTCAGACAGTTTGAAGCATTACTCCCCCTGGACGTAAGTCGGCATTGTGCCTACTATATTCAATCCCGATGCAATTTCTGTGTTTCATGGTCAATATGAAGCTCCAAGGGTTACAGTAAACACCCAGTGGTGCGTCGCAATCTAATACTGGCCTCACAGTAACGGCACGTATACAGACTGTATAAGAATTGTTCCCCCTGGACGTAAGTCGGCATTGTGACAACTATATTCAATCCCGATGCAATTTCTGTGTTTCATCGTCAATATGAAGCTCCAAGGGTTACAGTAAACACCCAGTGCTGCGTCGCAATCTAATACTGGCCTCTCAGGAAAGGCACGTATACAGATTGTTTGAAGCATTGCTCCCCCTGGACGTAAATCAGCATTGTGCCTACTATATTTAACCCCGATGCAATTTCTGTGTTTCATCGTCAATATGAAGCTCCAAGGGTTACAGTAAACACCCAGTGGTGCGTTGCAATCTAATACTGGCCTCTTTGTAACGGCCCGTATACAGACTGTTTGAAGCATTGCTCCCCCTGGACGTAAATCGGCATTGTGCCTACTATATTCAATTCCGATGCAATTTCTGTGTTTCATCGTCAATATGAAGCTCCAAGGGTTACAGTAAACACCCAGTGGTGCGTCGCAATCTAATACTGGCCTCTCAGGAAAGGCACGTATACAGATTGTTTGAAGCATTGCTCCCCTGGACGTAAATCGGCATTGTGCCTACTATAATTAATCCCGATGCAATTTCTGTGTTTCATCGTCAATATGAAGCTCCAAGGGTTACAGTAAACACCCAGCGGTGCGTTGGAATCTAATACTGGCCTCTCAGTAACGGCACGTATACAGACTGTTTGAAGCATTGCTCCCCCTGGACGTAAGTCGGCATTGTGCCAACTATATTCAATCCCGATGCAATTTCTGTGTTTCATCGTCAATATGAAGCTCCAAGGGTTACAGTAAACACCCAGTGGTGCGTCGCAATCTAATACTGGCCTCTCAGGAAAGGCACGTATACAGACTGTTTGAAGCATTGCTCCCCCTGGACGTAAGTCGGCATTGTGCCTACTATATTCAATCCCGATGCAATTTCTGTGTTTCATCGTCAATATTAAGTTCCAAGGGTTACAGTAAACACCAAGTGGTGCGTCGCAATCTAATACTGGCCCCTCTGGAAAGGCACGTATACAGACTGTTTGAAGCATTGCTCCCCCTGGACGTAAGTCGGCATGTGCCTACTATATTCAATCTCGATGCAATTTCTGTGTTTCATCGTCAATATGAAGCGCCAAGGGTTACAGTAAACACCCAGTGGTGCGTCGCAATCTAATACTGGCCTTTCAGGAAAGGCACGTATACAGACTGTTTGAAGCATTGCTCCCGCCGGACGTAAGTCGGCATTGTGCCTACTATATTCAATCCCGATGCAATTTCTGTGTTTCATCGTCAATATGAAGCTCCAAGGGTTACAGTAAACACCCAGTGGCGCGTCGTCATCTAATACTGGCCTCTCAGGAAAGGCACGTATACAGACTGTTTGAAGCATTACACCCCCTGGACGTAAGTCGGCATTGTGCCTACTATATTCAATCCCGATGCAATTTCTGTGTTTCATGGTCAATATGAAGCTCCAAGGGTTACAGTAATCACCCAGTGGTGCGTCGCAATCTAATACTGGCCTCTCAGTAACGGCACATATACAGACAGTTTCAACAGTGCTCCCTCTGGACGTAAGTCGGCATTGTGCCTACTACATTCAATCCCGATGCAATTTCTGTGTTTCATCGTCAATATGAAGCTCCAAGGGTTACAGTAAACACCCAGTGGTGCGTCGCAATCTAATACTGGCCTCTCAGTAACGGCACATATACAGACTGTTTGAAGCATTACTCCCCCTGGATGTAAGTCGGCATTGCGCCAACTATATTCAATCCCGATGCAATTTCTGTGTTTCATCGTCAATATGAAGCTCCAAGGGTTACAGTAACACCCAGCGGTGCGTCGCAATCTAATACTGGCCTCTCAGTAACGGCACGTATACAGACTGTTTGAAGCATTGCTCCCCCTGGACGTAAGTCGGCATTGTGCCAACTATATTCAATCCCGATGCAATTTCTGTGTTTCATCGTCAATATGAAGCTCCAAGGGTTATAGTAAACACCCAGTGGTGCGTCGCAATCTAATACTGGCCTCTCAGGAAAGGCACGTATACAGACTGTTTGAAGCATTGCTCCCCCTTGAAGTAAGTCGGCATTGTGCCAACTATATTCAATCCCGATGCAATTTCTGTGTTTCATCGTTAATATGTAGCTCCAAGGGTTACAGTAAACACCCAGTGGTGCGTCGCAATCTAATACTGGTCTCTCAGTAACGGCACGTATACAGACTGTATGAAGCATTGCTCCCTCTGGACGTAAGTCGGCATTGTGCCTACTATATTCAATCCCGATGCAATTTCTGTGTTTTATCGTCAATATTAAGTTCCAAGGGTTACAGTAAACACCCAGTGGTGCGTCGCAATCTAATACTGGCCCCTCAGGAAAGGCACGTATACAGACTGTCTGAAGCATTGCTCCTCCTGGACCTAAGTCGGCATTGTAACTACTAAATTCAATCCCGATGCAATTTCTGTGTTTCATCGTCAATATGAAGCGCCAAGGTTTACAGTAAATACCCAGTGGTGCGTCGCAATCTAATACTGGCCTCTCAGGAAAGGCACGTATACAGACTGTTTGAAGCATTGCTCCCCCTGGACGTAAGTCGGCATTGTGCCTACTATATTCAATCCCGATGCAATTTCTGTGCTTCATCGCCAATATGAAGCTCCAGGGGTTACAGTAAACACCCAGTGGCGCGTCGTCATCTAATACTGGCCTCTCAGGAAAGGCACGTATACAGACTGTTTGAAGCATTACTCCCCCTGGACGTAAGTCGGCATTGTGCCTACTATATTCAATCCCGATGCAATTTCTGTGTTTAATCGTCAATATGAAGCTCCAAGGGTTACAGTAAACACCCAGTGGTGCGTCGCAATCTAATACTGGCCTCTTTGTAACGGCACGTATACAGACTGTTTGAAGCATTGCTCCCCCTGCACGTAAATCGGCATTGTGACTACTATATTCAATCCCGATGCAATTTCTGTGTTTCATCGTCAATATGAAGCTCCAAGGGTTACAGTAAACACACAGTGGTGCGTCGCAATCTAATACTAGCCTCTCAGGAAAGGCACGTATACAGATTGTTTGAAGCATTGCTCCCCATGAACGTAAATCGGCATTGTGCCTACTATATTTAATCCCGATGCAATTTCTGTGTTTCATCGTCAATATGAAGCTCCAAGGGTTACAGTAAACACCCAGTGGTGCGTCGCAATCTAATACTGGCCTCTTTGTAACGGCACGTATACAGACTGTTTGAAGCATTGTTCCCCCTAGACGTAAATCGGCATTGTGCCTACTATATTCAATTCCGATTCCATTTCTGTGTTTCATCGTCAATATGAAGCTCCAAGGGTTACAGTAAACACCCAGTGGTGCGTCGCAATCTAATACTAGCCTCTCAGGAAAGGCACGTATACAGACTGTTTGAAGCATTGCTCCCCCTGGACGTAAGTCGGCATTGTAACTACTATTTTCAATCCCCATACAATTTCTGTGTTTCATCGTCAATATGAAGCGCCAAGGGTTACAGTAAATACCCATTGGTGCGTCGCAATCTAATACTGGACTCTCAGGAAAGGCACGTATACAGACTGTTTGAGGCATTGCTCCCCCTGGACGTAAGTCGGCATTGTGCCTACTATATTCAATCCCGATGCAATTTCTGTGTTTCATCGTCAATATGAAGCTCCAAGGGTTACAGTAAACACCCAGTGGCGTGTCGTCATCGAATACTGGCCTCTCAGGAAAGGCACGTATACAGACTGTTTGAAGCATTACTCCCCCTGGACGTAAGTCGGCATTGTGCCTTTTATATTCAATCCCGATGCAATTTCTGTGTTTCATCGTCAATATGAAGCTCCAAGGGTTATAGTAAACACCCAGTGGTGCGTCGCTATCTAATACTAGCCTCTCAGGAAAGGCACGTATCCAGACTGTTTGAAGCATTGCTCCCCCTTGAAGTAAGTCGGCATTGTGCCAACTATATTCAATCCCGATGCAATTTCTGTTTTTCATCGTTAATATGTAGCTCCAAGGGTTACAGTAAACACCCAGTGGTGCGTCGCAATCTAATACTGGCCTCTCAGTAACGGCACGTATACAGACTGTTTGATGCATTGCTCCCCCTGGACGTAAGTCGGCATTGTGCCACCTATATTCAATCCCGATGCAATTTCTGTGTTTCATCGTCAATATGAAGCTCCAAGGGTTACAGTAATTACCCAGTGGTGCTTCGCAATCTAATACTGGCCTTTCAGGAAAGGCACGTATACAGACTGTTTGAAACATTGCTCCCCCTTGAAGTAAGTCGGCATTGTGCCAATTATATTCAATCCCGATGCAATTTTTGTGTTTCATCGTCAATATGAAGCTCCAAGGGTTACAGTAAACACCCAGTAGTGCGTCGCAATCTAATACTGGCCCCTCAGTAACGGCACGTATACAGACTGTTTGAAGCATTGCTCCCCCTGGACGTAAGTCGGCATTGTGCCTACTATATTCAATCCCGATGCAATTTCTGTGTTTCATCGTCAATATTAAGTTCCAAGGGTTACAGTAAACACCAAGTGGTGCGTCGCAATCTAATACTGGTCTCTCAGTAACGGCACGTGTACAGACTGTTTGAAGCATTGCTCCCCCTGGACGTAAGTCGGAATTGTGCCTACTATATTCAATCCCGATGCAATTTCTGTGTTTCATCGTCAATATGAAGCTCCAAGGGTTACAGTAAACACCCAGTGGTGCGTCGCAATCTAATTCTGGCCTCTCAGGAGAGGCACGTATACAGACTGTTTGAAGCATTGCTCCCCCTGGACGTAAGTCGGCATTGTGCCTACTATATTCAATCCCGATGCAATTTCTGTGTTTCATCATCAATATGAAGCTCCAAGGGTTACAGTAAACACCCAGTGGTGCGTCGCAATCTAATACTGGCGTCTCAGGAAAGGCACGTATACAGATTGTTTCAAGCATTGCTCCCCCTGGACGTAAGTCGGCATTGTAACTACTAAATTCAATCCCGATGCAATTACTGTGTTTCATCGTCAATATGAAGCGCCAAGGGTTACAGTAAACATCCAGGGGTGCGTCGCAATCTAATTCTGGCCTCTCAGGAAAGGCACGTATACAGACTGTTTGAAGCATTGCTCCCCCTGGACGTAAGTCGGCATTGTGCCTACTATATTCAATCCCGATGCAATTTCTGTGTTTCATCGTCAATATGAAGCTCCAAGGGTTACAATAAACACCTAGTGGTGCGTCGCAATCTAATACTGGCCTCTCGGGAAAGGCACGTATACAGATTGTTTGAAGCATTTCTCCCCATGAACGTAAATCGGCATTGTGCCTACTATATTTAATCCCGATGCAATTTCTGTATTTCATCGTCAATATGAAGCTCCAAGGGTTACAGTAAACACCCAGTGGTGCGTCGCAATCTAATACTGCCCTTTCGGTAACGGCATGTATACAGACTGTTTTAAGCATTGCTCCCCCTGGACGTAAGTCGGCATTGTGCCAACTATATTCAATCCCGATGCAATTCCTCTGTTTCATCGTCAATATGAAGCTCCAAGGGTTACAGTAAACACCCAGTGGTGCGTCGCAATCTAATACTGGCCTCTCAGTAACGGCTTGTATACAGACTGTTTGAAGCATTGCTCCCCCTGGACGTAAGTCAGCATTGTGCCAACTATATTCAAACCGATGAAATTTCTGTGTTTCATCGTCAACATGAAGCTCCAAGGGTTACAGTAAACACCCAGTGGTGCGTCGCAATCTAATACTGGCCTCTCAGTAACGGCACGTATACAGACTGTTTGAAGCATTGCTCCCCCTGGACGTAAGTCGGCATTGTGCCTACTATATTCAATCCCGATGCAATTTCTGTGTTTCATCGTCAATATGAAGCTACAAGGGTTACAGTAAACACCCAGTGGTGCGTCGCAATCTAATACTGACCTCTCAGTAACGGCAAATATACAAACTGTTTGAAACATTATTCCCACTGGACGTAAGTCGGCATTGTGCCTACTATATTCAATCCCAATGCAATTTCTGTGTTTCATCGTCAATATGAAGCTCGAAGGGTTACAGTAAATACCCAGTGGTACGTCGCAGTCTAATACTGGCCTCTCAGGAAAGGCACGTATACAGACTGTTTGAAGCATTGCTCCCCCTGGACGTAAGTCGGCATTGTGCCTACTATATTCAATCCCGATGCAATTTCTGTGTTTCATCGTCAATATGAAGCTCCGAGGGTTACAATGAACACCCAGTGGTGCGTCGCAATCTAATACTGGCCTCTCAGGAAAGGCACGTATACAGATTTTTTGAAGCATTGCTCCCCCTGGACGTAAGTCGGCATTGTAACTACTATATTCAATCCCCATGCAATTTCTGTGTTTCATCGTCAATATGGAGCGCCAAGGGTTACAGTAAACACCCAGTGGTGCGTCGCAAACTAATACTGGCCTCTCAGGAAAGGCACGTATACAGACTGTTTGAAGCATTACTCCCTCTGGACGTAAGTCGGCATTGTGCCTACTATATTCAATCCCGATGCAATTTCTGTGTTTAATCGTCAATATGAAGCTCCATGGGTTACAGTAAACACCCAGTGGTGCGTCGCAATCTAATACTGGGCCCTCAGTAACGGCACGTACACAGACTGTTTGAAGCATTGCTCCCCCTTGAAGTAAGTCGGCATTGTGCCTACTATATTCAATCCCGATGCAATTTCTGTGTTTCATCGTCAATATGTAGCTCCACGGGTTACAGTAAACACCCAGTGGTGCGTCGCAATCTAATACTGGTCTCTCAGTAACGGCACGTATACAGACTGTATGAAGCATTGCTCCCCCTGGACGTAAATCGGCATTGTGCCTACTATATTTGACCCCGATGCAATTTCTGTGTTTCATCGTGAATATGAAGCTCCAAGGGTTACAGTAAACACCCAGTGGTGCGTTGCAATCTAATACTGGCATCTTTGTAACGGCACGTATACAGACTGTTTGAAGCATTGCTCCCCCTAGACGTAAATCGGCATTGTGCCTACTATATTCAATTCCGATGCAATTTCTGTGTTTCATCGTCAATATGAAGCTCCAAGGGTTACAGTAAACACCCATTGGTGCGTCGCAAACTAATACTGGACTCTTTGTAACGGCACGTATACAGACTGTTAGAAGCATTGCTCCCCCTGGACGTAAATCGGCATTGTGCCTACTATATTCAATCCCGATGCAATTTCTCTGTTTGATCGTCTATATGAAGCTCCAAGGTTTACAGTAAACACCCATTGGCGCGTCGTCATGTAATACTGGCCTCTCAGGAAAGGCACGTATACAGACTGTTTGAAGCATTACTCCCCCTGGACGTAAGTCGGCATAGTGCCTACTATATTCAATCCCGATGCAATTTCTGTGTTTCATGGTCAATATGAAGCTCCATTGGTTACAGTAAACACCCAGTGGTGCGTCGCAATCCAATACTGGCCTCACAGGAACGGCACGTATACAGACTGTTTGAAGAATTGCTCCCCCTGGACGTAAGTCGGCATTGTGACTACTATATTCAATCCCGATGCAATTTCTGTGTTTCATCGTCAATATGAAGCTCCAAGGGTTACAGTAAACACCCAGTGGTGCGTCGCAATCTAATACTGGCCTCACAGTAACGGCACGTATACAGACTGTTTGAAAAATTGCTCCCCCTGGACGTAAGTCGGCATTGTGACTACTATATTCAATCCCGATGCAATTTCTGTGTTTCATCGTCAATATGAAGCTCCAAGGGTTACAGTAAACACCCAGTGGTGCGTCGCAATCTAAAACTGGCCTCTCAGTAACGGCACGTATACAGACTGTTTGAAGCATTGCTCCCCGTGGACGTAAGTCGCCATTGTGCCTACTATATTCAATCCCGATGCAATTTCTGTGTTTCATCGTCCATATGAAGCTCCAAGGTTTACAGTAAACGCCCAGTGGTGCGTCGCAATCTAATACTGGCCTCTCAGTAACGGCACGTATACAGACTGTTTGAAGCATTGCTCCCCGTGGATGTACGTCGGCATTGTGCCTACTGTATTCAATCCCGATGCAATTTCTGTCTTTCATCGTCAATATGAAGCTCCAAGGGTTACAGTAAACACCCATTGGCGCGTCGTCATCTAATACTGGCCTCTCAGGAAAGGCACGTATACAGGCTGTTTGAAGCATTACTCCCCCTGGACGTAAGTCGGCATTGTGCCTACTATATTCAATCCCGATGCAATTTCTGTGTTTAATAGTCAATATGAAGCTCCAAGGGTTACAGTAAACTTCCAGTGGCGCGTCGCAATCTAATACTGACCTCTCAGGAAAGGCACTTATTCAGACTGTTTGAAGCATTACTCCCCCTGGACGTAAGTCGGCATAGTGCCTACTATATTCAATCCCGATGCAATTTCTGTGTTTCATCGTCAATATGAAGCTCCATAGGTTACAGTAAACACCCAGTGGTGCGTCGCAATCTAATACTGGCCTCACAGTAACGGCACGTATACAGACTGTTTGAAGAATTGCTCCCCCTGGACGTAAGTCGGCATTGTGACTACTATATTCAATCCCGATGCAATTTCTGTCTTTCATCGGCAATATGAAGCTCCAAGGGTTACAGTAAAAACCCAGTGGTGCGTCGCAATCTAATACTGGAATCACAGTAACTGCACGTATACAGACTGTTTGAAGAATTGCTCCCCCTGGCCGTAAGTCGGCATTGTGTCTACTATATTCAATCCCGATGCAATTTCTGTGTTTCATTGTCAATATGAAGCTCCAAGGGTTACAGTAAACACCCAGTGGTGCGTCGCAATCTAAAACTGGCCTCTCAGTAACGGCACGTATACAGACTGTTTGAAGCATTGCTCCCCGTGGACGTAAGTCGCCATTGTGCCTACTATATTCAATCCCGATGCAATTTCTGTGTTTCATCGTCAATATGAGGCTCCAAGGTTTACAGTAAACGCCCAGTGGTGCGTCGCAATGTAATACTGGCCTCTCAGTAACGGCACGTATACATATTTTTTTAAGCATTGCTCCCCTTGGACGTAAGTCGGCATTGTGCCTACTATATTCAATCCCGATGCAATATCTGTGTTTCATCGTCAATATGAAGCTCCAAGGGTTACAGTAAACACCCAGTGGTGCGTCGCAATCTAATACTGACCTCTCAGGAAAGGCACATATTCAGACAGTTTGAAGCATTACTCCCCCTGGACGTAAGTCGGCATTGTGCCTACTATATTCAATCCCGATGCAATTTCTGTGTTTCATCGTCAATATGAAGCTCCAAGGGTTATAGTAAACACCCAGTGGTGCGTCGCTATCTAATACTAGCCTCTCAGGAAAGGCACGTATCCAGACTGTTTGAAGCATTGCTCCCCCTTGAAGTAAGTCGGCATTGTGCCAACTATATTCAATCCCGATGCAATTTCTGTTTTTCATCGTTAATATGTAGCTCCAAGGGTTACAGTAAACACCCAGTGGTGCGTCGCAATCTAATACTGGCCTCTCAGTAACGGCACGTATACAGACTGTTTGATGCATTGCTCCCCCTGGACGTAAGTCGGCATTGTGCCACCTATATTCAATCCCGATGCAATTTCTGTGTTTCATCGTCAATATGAAGCTCCAAGGGTTACAGTAATTACCCAGTGGTGCTTCGCAATCTAATACTGGCCTTTCAGGAAAGGCACGTATACAGACTGTTTGAAACATTGCTCCCCCTTGAAGTAAGTCGGCATTGTGCCAATTATATTCAATCCCGATGCAATTTTTGTGTTTCATCGTCAATATGAAGCTCCAAGGGTTACAGTAAACACCCAGTAGTGCGTCGCAATCTAATACTGGCCCCTCAGTAACGGCACGTATACAGACTGTTTGAAGCATTGCTCCCCCTGGACGTAAGTCGGCATTGTGCCTACTATTTTCAATCCCGATGCAATTTCTGTGTTTAATCGTCAATATGTAGCTCCAAGGGTTACAGTAAACACCCAGTGGTGCGTCGTAATCTAATACTGGTCTCTCAGTAACGGCACGTGTACAGACTGTTTGAAGCATTGCTCCCCCTGGACGTAAGTCGGCATTGTGCCTACTATATTCAATCCCGATGCAATTTCTGTGTTTCATCGTCAATATGAAGCTCCAAGGGTTACAGTAAACACCCAGTGGTGCGTCGCAATCTAATTCTGGCCTCTCAGGAGAGGCACGTATACAGACTGTTTGAAGCATTGCTCCCCCTGGACGTAAGTCGGCATTGTGCCTACTATATTCAATCCCGATGCAATTTCTGTGTTTCATCATCAATATGAAGCTCCAAGGGTTACAGTAAACACCCAGTGGTGCGTCGCAATCTAATACTGGCGTCTCAGGAAAGGCACGTATACAGATTGTTTCAAGCATTGCTCCCCCTGGACGTAAGTCGGCATTGTAACTACTAAATTCAATCCCGATGCAATTACTGTGTTTCATCGTCAATATGAAGCGCCAAGGGTTACAGTAAACACCCAGGGGTGCGTCGCAATCTAATTCTGGCCTCTCAGGAAAGGCACGTATACAGACTGTTTGAAGCATTGCTCCCCCTGGACGTAAGTCGGCATTGTGCCTACTATATTCAATCCCGATGCAATTTCTGTGTTTCATCGTCAATATGAAGCTCCAAGGGTTACAATAAACACCTAGTGGTGCGTCGCAATCTAATACTGGCCTCTCGGGAAAGGCACGTATACAGATTGTTTGAAGCATTTCTCCCCATGAACGTAAATCGGCATTGTGCCTACTATATTTAATCCCGATGCAATTTCTGTATTTCATCGTCAATATGAAGCTCCAAGGGTTACAGTAAACACCCAGTGGTGCGTCGCAATCTAATACTGCCCTTTCGGTAACGGCATGTATACAGACTGTTTTAAGCATTGCTCCCCCTGGACGTAAGTCGGCATTGTGCCAACTATATTCAATCCCGATGCAATTCCTCTGTTTCATCGTCAATATGAAGCTCCAAGGGTTACAGTAAACACCCAGTGGTGCGTCGCAATCTAATACTGGCCTCTCAGTAACGGCTTGTATACAGACTGTTTGAAGCATTGCTCCCCCTGGACGTAAGTCAGCATTGTGCCAACTATATTCAAACCGATGAAATTTCTGTGTTTCATCGTCAACATGAAGCTCCAAGGGTTACAGTAAACACCCAGTGGTGCGTCGCAATCTAATGCTGGCCTCTCAGTAACGGCACGTATACAGACTGTTTGAAGCATTGCTCCCCCTGGACGTAAGTCGGCATTGTGCCTACTATATTCAATCCCGATGCAATTTCTGTGTTTCATCGTCAATATGAAGCTACAAGGGTTACAGTAAACACCCAGTGGTGCGTCGCAATCTAATACTGACCTCTCAGTAACGGCAAATATACAAACTGTTTGAAACATTATTCCCACTGGACGTAAGTCGGCATTGTGCCTACTATATTCAATCCCAATGCAATTTCTGTGTTTCATCGTCAATATGAAGCTCGAAGGGTTACAGTAAATACCCAGTGGTACGTCGCAATCTAATACTGGCCTCTCAGGAAAGGCACGTATACAGACTGTTTGAAGCATTGCTCCCCCTGGACGTAAGTCGGCATTGTGCCTACTATATTCAATCCCGATGCAATTTCTGTGTTTCATCGTCAATATGAAGCTCCGAGGGTTACAATGAACACCCAGTGGTGCGTCGCAATCTAATACTGGCCTCTCAGGAAAGGCACGTATACAGATTTTTTGAAGCATTGCTCCCCCTGGACGTAAGTTTGCATTGTAACTACTATATTCAATCCCCATGCAATTTCTGTGTTTCATCGTCAATATGGAGTGCCAAGGGTTACAGTAAACACCCAGTGGTGCGTCGCAATCTAATACTGGCCTCTCAGGAAAGGCACGTATACAGACTGTTTGAAGCATTACTCCCTCTGGACGTAAGTCGGCATTGTGCCTACTATATTCAATCCCGATGCAATTTCTGTGTTTAATCGTCAATATGAAGCTCCATGGGTTACAGTAAACACCCAGTGGTGCGTCGCAATCTAATACTGGGCCCTCAGTAACGGCACGTACACAGACTGTTTGAAGCATTGCTCCCCCTTGAAGTAAGTCGGCATTGTGCCTACTATATTCAATCCCGATGCAATTTCTGTGTTTCATCGTCAATATGTAGCTCCACGGGTTACAGTAAACACCCAGTGGTGCGTCGCAATCTAATACTGGTCTCTCAGTAACGGCACGTATACAGACTGTATGAAGCATTGCTCCCCCTGGACGTAAATCGGCATTGTGCCTACTATATTTGACCCCGATGCAATTTCTGTGTTTCATCGTGAATATGAAGCTCCAAGGGTTACAGTAAACACCCAGTGGTGCGTTGCAATCTAATACTGGCATCTTTGTAACGGCACGTATACAGACTGTTTGAAGCATTGCTCCCCCTAGACGTAAATCGGCATTGTGCCTACTATATTCAATTCCGATGCAATTTCTGTGTTTCATCGTCAATATGAAGCTCCAAGGGTTACAGTAAACACCCATTGGTGCGTCGCAAACTAATACTGGACTCTTTGTAACGGCACGTATACAGACTGTTAGAAGCATTGCTCCCCCTGGACGTAAATCGGCATTGTGCCTACTATATTCAATCCCGATGCAATTTCTCTGTTTGATCGTCTATATGAAGCTCCAAGGTTTACAGTAAACACCCATTGGCGCGTCGTCATGTAATACTGGCCTCTCAGGAAAGGCACGTATACAGACTGTTTGAAGCATTACTCCCCCTGGACGTAAGTCGGCATAGTGCCTACTATATTCAATCCCGATGCAATTTCTGTGTTTCATGGTCAATATGAAGCTCCATTGGTTACAGTAAACACCCAGTGGTGCGTCGCAATCCAATACTGGCCTCACAGGAACGGCACGTATACAGACTGTTTGAAGAATTGCTCCCCCTGGACGTAAGTCGGCATTGTGACTACTATATTCAATCCCGATGCAATTTCTGTGTTTCATCGTCAATATGAAGCTCCAAGGGTTACAGTAAACACCCAGTGGTGCGTCGCAATCTAATACTGGCCTCACAGTAACGGCACGTATACAGACTGTTTGAAAAATTGCTCCCCCTGGACGTAAGTCGGCATTGTGACTACTATATTCAATCCCGATGCAATTTCTGTGTTTCATCGTCAATATGAAGCTCCAAGGGTTACAGTAAACACCCAGTGGTGCGTCGCAATCTAAAACTGGCCTCTCAGTAACGGCACGTATACAGACTGTTTGAAGCATTGCTCCCCGTGGACGTAAGTCGCCATTGTGCCTACTATATTCAATCCCGATGCAATTTCTGTGTTTCATCGTCCATATGAAGCTCCAAGGTTTACAGTAAACGCCCAGTGGTGCGTCGCAATCTAATACTGGCCTCTCAGTAACGGCACGTATACAGACTGTTTGAAGCATTGCTCCCCGTGGATGTACGTCGGCATTGTGCCTACTGTATTCAATCCCGATGCAATTTCTGTCTTTCATCGTCAATATGAAGCTCCAAGGGATACAGTAAACACCCATTGGCGCGTCGTCATCTAATACTGGCCTCTCAGGAAAGGCACGTATACAGGCTGTTTGAAGCATTACTCCCCCTGGACGTAAGTCGGCATTGTGCCTACTATATTCAATCCCGATGCAATTTCTGTGTTTAATAGTCAATATGAAGCTCCAAGGGTTACAGTAAACTTCCAGTGGCGCGTCGCAATCTAATACTGACCTCTCAGGAAAGGCACTTATTCAGACTGTTTGAAGCATTACTCCCCCTGGACGTAAGTCGGCATAGTGCCTACTATATTCAATCCCGATGCAATTTCTGTGTTTCATCGTCAATATGAAGCTCCATAGGTTACAGTAAACACCCAGTGGTGCGTCGCAATCTAATACTGGCCTCACAGTAACGGCACGTATACAGACTGTTTGAAGAATTGCTCCCCCTGGACGTAAGTCGGCATTGTGACTACTATATTCAATCCCGATGCAATTTCTGTCTTTCATCGGCAATATGAAGCTCCAAGGGTTACAGTAAAAACCCAGTGGTGCGTCGCAATCTAATACTGGAATCACAGTAACTGCACGTATACAGACTGTTTGAAGAATTGCTCCCCCTGGCCGTAAGTCGGCATTGTGTCTACTATATTCAATCCCGATGCAATTTCTGTGTTTCATTGTCAATATGAAGCTCCAAGGGTTACAGTAAACACCCAGTGGTGCGTCGCAATCTAAAACTGGCCTCTCAGTAACGGCACGTATACAGACTGTTTGAAGCATTGCTCCCCGTGGACGTAAGTCGCCATTGTGCCTACTATATTCAATCCCGATGCAATTTCTGTGTTTCATCGTCAATATGAGGCTCCAAGGTTTACAGTAAACTCCCAGTGGTGCGTCGCAATGTAATACTGGCCTCTCAGTAACGGCACGTATACATATTTTTTTAAGCATTGCTCCCCTTGGACGTAAGTTGGCATTGTGCCTACTATATTCAATCCCGATGCAATATCTGTGTTTCATCGTCAATATGAAGCTCCAAGGGTTACAGTAAACACCCAGTGGTGCGTCGCAATCTAATACTGACCTCTCAGGAAAGGCACATATTCAGACAGTTTGAAGCATTACTCCCCCTGGACGTAAGTCGGCATTGTGCCTACTATATTCAATCCCGATGCAATTTCTGTGTTTCATGGTCAATATGAAGCTCCAAGGGTTACAGTAAACACCCAGTGGTGCGTCGCAATCTAATACTGGCCTCACAGTAACGGCACGTATACAGACTGTTTGAAGAATTGCTCCCCCTGGACGTAAGTCGGCATTGTGACTACTATATTCAATCCCGATGCAATTTCTGTGTTTCATCGTCAATATGAAGCTCCAAGGGTTACAGTAAACACCCAGTGGTGCGTCGCAATCTAATACTGGCCTCTCAGTAACGGCACGTATACAGACTGTTTGAAGCATTGCTCCCCATGGACGTACGTCGGCATTGTGCCTACTATATACAATCCCGATGCAATTTCTGTCTTTCATCGTCAATATGAAGCTCCAAGGGTTACAGTAATCACCAGTGGTGCGTCGCAATGTAATACTGGCCTCTCAGTAACGGCACATATACAGACTGTTTGAAGCATTACTCCCCCTGGATGTAAGTCGGCATTGCGCCAACTATATTCAATCCCGATGCAATTTCTGTGTTTCATCGTCAATATGAAGCTCCAAGGGTTACAGTAAACACCCAGTGGTGCGTCGCAATCTAATACTGGCCTCTCAGTAACGGCACATATACAGGTAGTTTCAACAGTGCTCCCTCTGGACGTAAGTCGGCATTGTGCCTACTACATTCAATCCCGATGCAATTTCTGTGTTTCATCGTCAATATGAAGCTCCAAGGGTTACAGTAAACACCCAGTGGTGCGTCGCAATCTAATACTGGCCTCTCAGTAACGGCACATATACAGACTGTTTGAAGCATTACTCCCCCTGGATGTAAGTCGGCATTGCGCCAACTATATTCAATCCCGATGCAATTTCTGTGTTTTATCGTCTCGTCAATATGAAGCTCCAAGGGTTACAGTAACACCCAGCGGTGCGTCGCAATCTAATACTGGCCTCTCAGTAACGGCACGTATACAGACTATTTGAAGCAATGCTCCCCCTTGAAGTAAGTCGGCATTGTGCCAACTATATTCAATCCCGATGCAATTTCTGTGTTTCATCGTTAATATGTAGCTCCAAGGGTTACAGTAAACACCCAGTGGTGCGTCGCAATCTAATACTGGTCTCTCAGTAGCGGCACGTATACAGACTGTCTGAAGCATTGCTCCTCCTGGACCTAAGTCGGCATTGTAACTACTAAATTCAATCCCGATGCAATTTCTGTGTTTCATCGTCAATATGAAGCGCCAAGGGTTACACTAAATACCCAGTGGTGCGTCGCAATCTAATACTGGCCTCTCAGGAAAGGCACGTAAACAGACTGTTTGAAGCATTGCTCCCCCTGGACGTAAGTCGGCATTGTGCCTACTATATTCAATCCCGATGCAATTTCTGTGCTTCATCGTCAATATGAAGCTCCAGGGGTTACAGTAAACACCCAGTGGCGCGTCGTCATCTAATACTGGCCTCTCAGGAAAGGCACGTATACAGACTGTTTGAAGCATTACTCCCCCTGGACGTAAGTCGGCATTGTGCCTACTATATTCAATCCCGATGCAATTTCTGTGTTTAATCGTCAATATGAAGCTCCAAGGGTTACAGTAAACACCCAGTGGTGCGTCGCAATCTAATACTGGCCTCTTTGTAACGGCACGTATACAGACTGTTTGAAGCATTGCTCCCCCTGCACGTAAATCGGCATTGTGCCTACTATATTCAATCCCGATGCAATTTCTGTGTTTCATCGTCAATATGAAGCTCCAAGGGTTACAGTAAACACCCAGTGGTGCGTCGCAAACTAATACTAGCCTCTCAGGAAAGGCACGTATACAGACTGTTTGAAGCATTGCTCCCCCTGGACGTAATTCGGCATTGTAACTACTATATTCAATCCCCATGCAATTTCTGTGTTTCATCGTCAATATGAAGCGCCAAGGGTTACAGTAAACACCCAGTGGTGCGTCGCAATCTAATACTGGCCTCTCAGGAAAGGCACGTATACAGACTGTTTGAAGCATTACTCCTCCTGGACGTAAGTCGGCATTGTGCGTACTATATTCAATCCCGATGCAATTTCTGTGTTTAATCGTCAATATGAAGCTCCAAGGGTTACAGTAAACACCCAGTGGTGCGTCGCAATCTAATACTGGCCTCTCAGTAACGGCACATATACAGACTGTTTGAAGCATTACTCCCCCTGGATGTAAGTCGGCATTGCGCCAACTATATTCAATCCCGATGCAATTTCTGTGTTTCATCGTCAATATGAAGCTCCAAGGGTTACAGTAACACCCAGCGGTGCGTCGCAATCTAATACTGGCCTCTCAGTAACGGCACGTATACAGACTGTTTGAAGCATTGCTCCCCCTGGACGTAAGTCGGCATTGTGCCAACTATATTCAATCCCGATGCAATTTCTGTGTCTCATCGTCAATATGAAGCTCCGAGGGTTGTAGTAAACACCCAGTGGTGCGTCACAATCTAATACTGGCCTCTCAGGAAAGGCACGTATCCAGACTGTTTGAAGCATTGCTCACCCTTGAAGTAAGTCGGCATTGTGCCAACTATATTCAATCCCGATGCAATTTCTGTGTTTCATCGTTAATATGTAGCTCCAAGGGTTACAGTAAACACCCAGTGGTGCGTCGCAATCTAATTCTGGCCTCTCAGTAACGGCACGTATACAGACTGTTTGATGCATTGCTCCCCCTGGACGTAAGTCGGCATTGTGCCACCTATATTCAATCCCGATGCAATTTCTGTGTTTCATCGTCAATATGAAGCTCCAAGGGTTACAGTATTTACCCAGTGGTGCTTCGCAATCTAATACAGGCCTCTCAGGAAAGGCACGTATACAGACTGTTTGAAACATTGCTCCCCCTTGAAGTAAGTCGGCATTGTGCCAAATATATTCAATCCCGATGCAATTTTTGTGTTTCATCGTCAATATGAAGCTCCAAGGGTTACAGTAAACACCCAGTAGTGCGTCGCAATCTAAAACTGGCCCCTCAGTAACGGCACGTATACAGACTGTTTGAAGCATTGCTCCCCCTGGACGTAAGTCGGCATTGTGCCTACTATTTTCAATCCCGATGCAATTTCTGTGTTTAATCGTCAATATGTAGCTCCAAGGGTTACAGTAAACACCCAGTGGTGCGTCGCAATCTAATACTGGTCTCTCAGTAACGGCACGTATACAGACTGTTTGAAGCATTGCTCCCCCTGGACGTAAGTCGGCATTGTGCCTACTATATTCAATCCCGATGCAATTTCTGTGTTTTATCGTCAATATTAAGTTCCAAGGGTTACAGTAAACACCCAGTGGTGCGTCGCAATCTAATACTGGCCTCTCAGGAAAGGCACGTATACAGACTGTTTGAAGCATTGCTCCCCCTGGACGTAAGTCGGCATTGTGCCTACTATATTCAATCCCGATGCAATTTCTGTGTTTCATCGTCAATATGAAGCTCCAAGGGTTACAGTAAACACCCAGTGGTGCGTCGCAATGTAATACTGGCCTCTCAGGAAAGGCACGTATACAGATTGTTTCAAGCATTGCTCCCCCTGGACGTAAGTCGGCATTGTGCCTACTATATTCAATCCCGATGCAATTTCTGTGTTTTATCGTCAATATTAAGTTCCAAGGGTTACAGTAAACACCCAGGGGTGCGTCGCAATCTAATACTGGCCCCTCAGGAAAGGCACGTATACAGACTGTTTGAAGCATTGCTCCCCCTGGACGTAAGTCGGCATTGTAACTACTAAATTCTATCCCGATGCAATTACTGTGTTTCATCGTCAATATGAAGCGCCAAGGGTTACAGTAAACACCCAGTGGTGCGTCGCAATCTAATTCTGGCCTCTCAGGAAAGGCACGTATACAGACTGTTTGAAGCATTGCTCCCCCTGGACGTAAGTCGGCATTGTGCCTACTATATTCAATCCCGATGCAATTTCTGTGTTTCATCGTCAATATGAAGCTCCAAGGGTTACAGTAAACACCCAGTGGTGCGTCGCAATCTAATACTGGCCTCTTTGTAACGGCACGTATACAGACTGTTTGAAGCATTGCTCCCCCTAGACGTAAATCGGCATTGTGCCTACTATATTCAATTCCGATGCAATTTCTGTGTTTCATCGTCAATATGAAGCTCCAAGGGTTACAGTAAACACCCAGTGGTGCGTCGCAATGTAATACTAGCCTCTCAGGAAAGGCACGTATACAGACTGTTTGAAGCATTGCTCCACCTGGACGTAGGTCGGCATTGTAACTACTATTTTCAATCCCCATACAATTTCTGTGTTTCATCGTCAATATGAAGCGCCAAGGGTTACAGTAAACACCCAGTGGTGCGTCGCATTCTAATACTGGCCTCTTTGTAACGGCAGGTATACAGACTGTTTCAAGCATTGCTCCCCCTGGACGTAAATCTTCATTGTGCCTACTATATTCAATCCCAATGCAATTTCTGTGTTTCATCGTCAATATGAAGCTCCAAGGGTTACAGTAAACACCCAGTGGTGCGTCGCAATCTAATACTAGCCTGTCAGGAAAGGCACGTATACAGATTTTTTGAAGCATTGCTCCCCCTGGACGTAAGTCGGCATTGTAACTACTATATTCAATCCCCATGCAATTTCTGTGTTTCATCGTCAATATGGAGCGCCAAGGGTTACAGTAAACACCCAGTGGTGCGTCGCAATCTAATACTGGCCTCTCAGGAAAGGCACGTATACGGACTGTTTGAAGCATTACTCCCTCTGGACGTAAGTCGGCATTGTGCATCTTATATTCAATTCCGATGCAATTTCTGTGTTTAATCGTCAATATGAAGCACCAAGGGTTACAGTAAACACCCAGTGGTGCGTCGCAATCTAATACTGGCCCCTCAGTAACGGCACGTATACAGACTGTATGAAGCATTGCTCCCCCTTGACGTAAGTCGGCATTGCGCCTACTATATTCAATCGCGATGCAATTTCTGTGTTTTATCGTCAATATTAAGTTCCAAGGGTTACAGTAAACACCCAGTGGTGCGTCGCAATCTAATACTGGCCCCTCAGGAAAGGCACGTATACAGACTGTCTGAAGCATTGCTCCCCCTGGTCCTAAGTCGGCATTGTAACTACTAAATTCAATCCCGATGCAATTTCTGTGTTTCATCGTCAATATGAAGCGCCAAGGGTTACAGTAAACACCCAGTGGTGCGTCGCAATCTAATACTGGCCTCTCATGAAAGGCACGTATACAGATTGTTTGAAGCATTGCTCCCATTGGACGTAAGTCGGCATTGTGCCTACTATATTCAATCCCGATGCAATTTCTGTGTTTCATCGTCAATATGAAGCTCCAAGGGTTACAGTAAACACCCAGTGGTGCGTCGCAATCTAATACTGGCCTCTCAGGAAAGGCACGTATACAGATTGTTTGAAGCATTGCTCCCCCTGGACGTAAATCGGCATTGTGCCTACTATATTTAACCCCGATGCAATTTCTGTGTTTCATCGTCAATATGAAGCTCCAAGGGTTATAGTAAACACCCAGTGGTGCGTTGCAATCTAATACTGGCCTCTTTGTAACGGCAAGTATACAGACTGTTTGAAGCATTGCTCCCCCTAGACGTAAATCGGCATAGTGCCTACTATATTCAATTCCGATGCAATTTCTGTGTTTCATCGTCAATATGAAGCTCCAAGGGTTACAGTAAACACCCATTGGTGCGTCGCAATCTAATACTGGACTCTTTGTAACGGCACGTATACAGACTGTTAGAAACATTGCTCCCCCTGGACGTAAATCGGCATTGTGCCTACTATATTCAATCCCGATGCAATTTCTGTGTTTGATCGTCTATATGAAGCTCCAAGGTTTACAGTAAACACCCATTGGCGCGTCGTCATCTAATACTGGCCTCTCAGGAAAGGCACGTATACAGGCTGTTTGAAGCATTACTCCCCCTGGACATAAGTCGGCATTGTGCCTACTATATTCAATCCCAATGCAATTTCTGTGTTTAATCGTCAATATGAAGCTCCAAGGGTTACAGTAAACTTCCAGAGGTGCGTCGCAATCTAATACTGACCTCTCAGGAAAGGCACGTATTCAGACTGTTTGAAGCATTACTCCCCCTGGACGTAAGTCGGCATAGTGCCTACTATATTCAATCCCGATGCAATTTCTGTGTTTCATGGTCAATATGAAGCTCCATAGGTTACAGTAAACACCCAGTGCTGCGTCGCAATCTAATACTGGCCTCACAGTAAGGGCACGAATACAGACTGTTTGAAGAATTGCTCCCCGTGGACGTAAGTCGGCATTGTGGCTACTATTTTCAATCCCGATGCAATTTCGGTGTTTCATCGTCAATATGAAGCTCCAAGGGTTACAGTAAACACCCAGTGGTGCGTCGCAATCTAATACTGGCCTCACAGTAACGGCACGTATACAGACTGTTTGAAGAATTGCTCCCCCTGGACGTAAGTCGGCATTGTGACTACTATATTCAATCCCGATGCAATTTCTGTGTTTCATCGTCAATATGAAGCTCCAAGGGTTACAGTAAACACCCAGTGGTGCGTCGAAATCTAATACTGGCCTCTCAGGAAAGGCACGTATACAGATTGTTTGAAGCATTGCTCGCCCTGGACGTAAATCGGCATTGTGCCTACTATATTTAATCCCGATGCAATTTCTGTGTTTCATCGTCAATATGAAGTTCCAAGGGTTACAGTTAACACCCAGTGGTGCGTCGCAATCTAATACTGGCCTCTTTGTAACGGCACGTATACAGACTGTTAGAAGCATTGCTCCCCCTGGACGTAAATCGGCATTGTGCCTACTATATTCAATCCCGATGCAATTTCTGTGTTTCATCGTCTATATGAAGCTCCAAGGGTTACAGTAAACTTCCAGTGGCGCGTCGCAATCTAATACTGACCTCTCAGGAAAGGCACGTATTCAGACTGTTTGAAGCATTACTCCCCCTGGATGTAAGTCGGCATAGTGCCTACTATATTCAATCCCGATGCAATTTCTGTGTTTCATGGTCAATATGAAGCTCCATAGGTTACAGTAAACACCCAGTGGTGCGTCGCAATCTAATACTGGCCTCACAGTAACGGCACGTAAACAGACTGTTTGAAGAATTGCTCCCCCTGGACGTAAGTCGGCATTGTGACTACTATATTCAATCCCGATGCAATTTCTGTGTTTCATCGTCAATATGAAGCTCCAAGGGTTACAGTAAACACCCAGTGGTGCGTCGCAATCTAATACTGGCCTCACAGTAACTGCACGTATACAGACTGTTTGAAGAATTGCTCCCCCTGGCCGTAAGTCGGCATTGTGCCAACTATATTCAATCCCTATGCAATTTCTGTGTTTCATCGTCAATATGAAGCTCCAAGGGTTACAGTAAACACCCAGTGGTGCGTCGCAATCTAAAACTGGCCTCTCAGTAACGGCACGTATACATATTTTTTAAAGCATTGCTCCCCTTGGACGTAAGTCGGCATTGTGCCTACTATATTCAATCCCGATGCAATTTCTGTGTTTCATCGTCAATATGAAGCTCCAAGGGTTCAGTAAACACCCAGTGGTGCGTCGCAATCTAATACTGACCTCTCAGGAAAGGCACGTATTCAGGCAGTTTGAAGCATTACTCCCCCTGGACGTAAGTCGGCATTGTGCCTACTATATTCAATCCCGATGCAATTTCTGTGTTTCATGGTCAATATGAAGCTCCAAGGGTTACAGTAAACACCCAGTGGTGCGTCGCAATCTAATACTGGCCTCACAGTAACGGCACGTATACAGACTGTTTGAAGAATTGCTCCCCCTGGACGTAAGTCGGCATTGTGACTACTATATTCAATCCCGATGCAATTTCTGTGTTTCATCGTCAATATGAAGCTCCAAGGGTTACAGTAAACACCCAGTGGTGCGTCGCAATCTAATACTGGCCTCTCAGTAACGGCACGTATACAGACTGTTTGAGGCATTGCTCCCCATGGACGTACGTCGGCATTGTGCCTACTATATTCAATCCCGATGCAATTTCTGTCTTTCATCGTCAATATGAAGCTCCAAGGGTTACAGTAAACACCCAGTGGTGCGTCGCAATGTAATACTGGCCTCTCAGTAACGGCACGTATACAGACTGTTTAAAGCATTGCTCCCCTTGGACGTAAGTCAGCATTGTGCCTACTATATTCAATCCCGATGCAATTTCTGTGTTTCATCGTCAATATGAAGCTCCAAGGGTTACAGTAAACAAACAGTGGTGCGTCGCAATCTAATACTGACCTCTCAGGAAAGGCACGTATAGACACTGTTTGAAGCATTGCTCCCCCTGGACGTAAGTCGGCATTGTGCCTACTATATTCAATCTCGATGCAATTTCTGTGTGTTCATCGTCAATATGTAGCTCCAAGGGTTACAGTAAACACCCAGTGGTGCGTCGCAATCTAATACAGGTCTCTCAGTAACGGCACGTATACAGACTGTTTGAAGCATTGCTCCCCCTGGACGTAAGTCGGCATTGTGCCTACTATATTCAATCCCGATGCAATTTCTGTGTTTTATCGTCAATATTAAGTTCCAAGGGTTACAGTAAACACCCAGTGGTGCGTCGCAATCAAATACTGGGCTCTCAGGAAAGGCACGTATACAGACTGTTTGAAGCATTGCTCCCCCTGGACGTAAGTCGGCATTGTGCCTACTATATACAATCCCGATGCAATTTCTGTGTTTCATCGTCAATATGAAGCTCCAAGGGTTACAGTAAACACCCAGTGGTGCGTCGCTATCTAATACTGGCCTCTCAAGAAAGGCACGTATACAGATTGTTTGAAGCATTGCTCGCCCTGGACGTAAATCGGCATTGTGCCTACTATATTTAATCCCGATGCAATTTCTGTGTTTCATCGTCAATATGAAGCTCCGAGCGTTACAGTAAACACCCAGTGGTGCGTCGTAATCTAATACTAGCCTCTCAGGAAAGGCACGTATACAGACTGTTTGAAGCATTGCTCCTCCTGGACGTAATTCGGCATTGTGCCTACTATATTCAATCCCGATGCAACTTCTGTGTTTCATCGTCAAATTGAAGAGCCAAGGGTTACAGTAAACACCCAGTGGTGCGTCGCAATCTAATACTGGCCTCTCAGGAAAGGCACGTATATAGACTGTTTGAAGCATTGCTCCCCCTGGACGTAAGTCGGCATTGTGCCTACTATATTCAATCCCGATGCAATTTCTGTGTTTCATCGTCTATATGAAGCTCCAAGGTTTACAGTAAACACCCAGTGGCGCGTCGTCATCTAATACTGGCCTCTCAGGAAAGGCACGTATACAGACTGTTTGAAGCATTACTCCCCCTGGACGTAAGTCGGAATTGTGCCTACTATATTCAATCCCGATGCAATTTCTGTGTTTAATCGTCAATATGAAGCTCTAAGGGTTACAGTAAACACCCAGTGGTGCGTCGCAATCTAATAATGACCTCTCAGGAAAGGCACGTATTCAGACTGTTTGAAGCATTACTCCCCCTGGACGTAAGTCGGCATTGTGCCTACTATATTCAATCCCGATGCAATTTCTGTGTTTCGTGGTCAATATGAAGCTCCAAGGGTTACAGTAAACACCCAGTGGTGCGTCGCAATCTAATACTCGCCTCACAGTAACGGCACTTATACAGACTGTTTGAAGAATTGCTCCCCCTGGACGTAAGTCGGCATTGTGACTACTATATTCAATCCCGATGCAATTTCTGTGTTTCATCGTCAATATGAAGCTCCAAGGGTTACAGTAAACACCCAGTGGTGCGTCGCAATCTAATACTGGCCTCTCAGTAACGGCACGTATACAGACTGTTTGAAGCATTGCTCCCCGTGGACGTACGTCGGCATTGTGCCTACTATATTCAATCCCGATGCAATTTCTGTCTTTCATCGTCAATATGAAGCTCCAAGGGTTACAGTAAACTTCCAGAGGTGCGTCGCAATCTAATACTGACCTCTCAGGAAAGGCACGTATTCAGACTGTTTGAAGCATTACTCCCCCTGGACGTAAGTCGGCATAGTGCCTACTATATTCAATCCCGATGCAATTTCTGTGTTTCATGGTCAATATGAAGCTCCATAGGTTACAGTAAACACCCAGTGCTGCGTCGCAATCTAATACTGGCCTCACAGTAAGGGCACGAATACAGACTGTTTGAAGAATTGCTCCCCGTGGACGTAAGTCGGCATTGTGGCTACTATTTTCAATCCCGATGCAATTTCGGTGTTTCATCGTCAATATGAAGCTCCAAGGGTTACAGTAAACACCCAGTGGTGCGTCGCAATCTAATACTGGCCTCACAGTAACGGCACGTATACAGACTGTTTGAAGAATTGCTCCCCCTGGACGTAAGTCGGCATTGTGACTACTATATTCAATCCCGATGCAATTTCTGTGTTTCATCGTCAATATGAAGCTCCAAGGGTTACAGTAAACACCCAGTGGTGCGTCGAAATCTAATACTGGCCTCTCAGGAAAGGCACGTATACAGATTGTTTGAAGCATTGCTCGCCCTGGACGTAAATCGGCATTGTGCCTACTATATTTAATCCCGATGCAATTTCTGTGTTTCATCGTCAATATGAAGTTCCAAGGGTTACAGTTAACACCCAGTGGTGCGTCGCAATCTAATACTGGCCTCTTTGTAACGGCACGTATACAGACTGTTAGAAGCATTGCTCCCCCTGGACGTAAATCGGCATTGTGCCTACTATATTCAATCCCGATGCAATTTCTGTGTTTCATCGTCTATATGAAGCTCCAAGGGTTACAGTAAACTTCCAGTGGCGCGTCGCAATCTAATACTGACCTCTCAGGAAAGGCACGTATTCAGACTGTTTGAAGCATTACTCCCCCTGGATGTAAGTCGGCATAGTGCCTACTATATTCAATCCCGATGCAATTTCTGTGTTTCATGGTCAATATGAAGCTCCATAGGTTACAGTAAACACCCAGTGGTGCGTCGCAATCTAATACTGGCCTCACAGTAACGGCACGTAAACAGACTGTTTGAAGAATTGCTCCCCCTGGACGTAAGTCGGCATTGTGACTACTATATTCAATCCCGATGCAATTTCTGTGTTTCATCGTCAATATGAAGCTCCAAGGGTTACAGTAAACACCCAGTGGTGCGTCGCAATCTAATACTGGCCTCACAGTAACTGCACGTATACAGACTGTTTGAAGAATTGCTCCCCCTGGCCGTAAGTCGGCATTGTGCCAACTATATTCAATCCCTATGCAATTTCTGTGTTTCATCGTCAATATGAAGCTCCAAGGGTTACAGTAAACACCCAGTGGTGCGTCGCAATCTAAAACTGGCCTCTCAGTAACGGCACGTATACATATTTTTTAAAGCATTGCTCCCCTTGGACGTAAGTCGGCATTGTGCCTACTATATTCAATCCCGATGCAATTTCTGTGTTTCATCGTCAATATGAAGCTCCAAGGGTTCAGTAAACACCCAGTGGTGCGTCGCAATCTAATACTGACCTCTCAGGAAAGGCACGTATTCAGGCAGTTTGAAGCATTACTCCCCCTGGACGTAAGTCGGCATTGTGCCTACTATATTCAATCCCGATGCAATTTCTGTGTTTCATGGTCAATATGAAGCTCCAAGGGTTACAGTAAACACCCAGTGGTGCGTCGCAATCTAATACTGGCCTCACAGTAACGGCACGTATACAGACTGTTTGAAGAATTGCTCCCCCTGGACGTAAGTCGGCATTGTGACTACTATATTCAATCCCGATGCAATTTCTGTGTTTCATCGTCAATATGAAGCTCCAAGGGTTACAGTAAACACCCAGTGGTGCGTCGCAATCTAATACTGGCCTCTCAGTAACGGCACGTATACAGACTGTTTGAGGCATTGCTCCCCATGGACGTACGTCGGCATTGTGCCTACTATATTCAATCCCGATGCAATTTCTGTCTTTCATCGTCAATATGAAGCTCCAAGGGTTACAGTAAACACCCAGTGGTGCGTCGCAATGTAATACTGGCCTCTCAGTAACGGCACGTATACAGACTGTTTAAAGCATTGCTCCCCTTGGACGTAAGTCAGCATTGTGCCTACTATATTCAATCCCGATGCAATTTCTGTGTTTCATCGTCAATATGAAGCTCCAAGGGTTACAGTAAACAAACAGTGGTGCGTCGCAATCTAATACTGACCTCTCAGGAAAGGCACGTATAGACACTGTTTGAAGCATTGCTCCCCCTGGACGTAAGTCGGCATTGTGCCTACTATATTCAATCTCGATGCAATTTCTGTGTGTTCATCGTCAATATGTAGCTCCAAGGGTTACAGTAAACACCCAGTGGTGCGTCGCAATCTAATACAGGTCTCTCAGTAACGGCACGTATACAGACTGTTTGAAGCATTGCTCCCCCTGGACGTAAGTCGGCATTGTGCCTACTATATTCAATCCCGATGCAATTTCTGTGTTTTATCGTCAATATTAAGTTCCAAGGGTTACAGTAAACACCCAGTGGTGCGTCGCAATCAAATACTGGGCTCTCAGGAAAGGCACGTATACAGACTGTTTGAAGCATTGCTCCCCCTGGACGTAAGTCGGCATTGTGCCTACTATATACAATCCCGATGCAATTTCTGTGTTTCATCGTCAATATGAAGCTCCAAGGGTTACAGTAAACACCCAGTGGTGCGTCGCTATCTAATACTGGCCTCTCAAGAAAGGCACGTATACAGATTGTTTGAAGCATTGCTCGCCCTGGACGTAAATCGGCATTGTGCCTACTATATTTAATCCCAATGCAATTTCTGTGTTTCATCGTCAATATGAAGCTCCGAGCGTTACAGTAAACACCCAGTGGTGCGTCGTAATCTAATACTAGCCTCTCAGGAAAGGCACGTATACAGACTGTTTGAAGCATTGCTCCTCCTGGACGTAATTCGGCATTGTGCCTACTATATTCAATCCCGATGCAACTTCTGTGTTTCATCGTCAAATTGAAGAGCCAAGGGTTACAGTAAACACCCAGTGGTGCGTCGCAATCTAATACTGGCCTCTCAGGAAAGGCACGTATATAGACTGTTTGAAGCATTGCTCCCCCTGGACGTAAGTCGGCATTGTGCCTACTATATTCAATCCCGATGCAATTTCTGTGTTTCATCGTCTATATGAAGCTCCAAGGTTTACAGTAAACACCCAGTGGCGCGTCGTCATCTAATACTGGCCTCTCAGGAAAGGCACGTATACAGACTGTTTGAAGCATTACTCCCCCTGGACGTAAGTCGGAATTGTGCCTACTATATTCAATCCCGATGCAATTTCTGTGTTTAATCGTCAATATGAAGCTCTAAGGGTTACAGTAAACACCCAGTGGTGCGTCGCAATCTAATAATGACCTCTCAGGAAAGGCACGTATTCAGACTGTTTGAAGCATTACTCCCCCTGGACGTAAGTCGGCATTGTGCCTACTATATTCAATCCCGATGCAATTTCTGTGTTTCGTGGTCAATATGAAGCTCCAAGGGTTACAGTAAACACCCAGTGGTGCGTCGCAATCTAATACTCGCCTCACAGTAACGGCACTTATACAGACTGTTTGAAGAATTGCTCCCCCTGGACGTAAGTCGGCATTGTGACTACTATATTCAATCCCGATGCAATTTCTGTGTTTCATCGTCAATATGAAGCTCCAAGGGTTACAGTAAACACCCAGTGGTGCGTCGCAATCTAATACTGGCCTCTCAGTAACGGCACGTATACAGACTGTTTGAAGCATTGCTCCCCGTGGACGTACGTCGGCATTGTGCCTACTATATTCAATCCCGATGCAATTTCTGTCTTTCATCGTCAATATGAAGCTCCAAGGGTTACAGTAAACACCCAGTGGTGCGTCGCAATGTAATACTGGCCTCTCAGTAACGGCACGTATACAGACTGTTTAAAGCATTGCTCCCCTTGGACGTAAGTCAGCATTGTGCCTACTATATTCAATCCCGATGCAATTTCTGTGTTTCATCGTCAATATGAAGCTCCAAGGGTTACAGTAAACAAACAGTGGTGCGTCGCAATCTAATACTGACCTCTCAGGAAAGTCACGTATAGAGACTGTTTGAAGCATTGCTCCCCCTGGATGTAAGTCGGCATTGTGCCTACTATATTCAATCCCGATGCAATTTCTGTGTTTCATCGTCAATATGTAGCTCCAAGGGTTACAGTAAACACCCAGTGGTGCGTCCCAATCTAATACTGGTCTCTCAGTAACGGCACGTATACAGACTGTTTGAAGCATTGCTCCCCCTGGACGTAAGTCGGCATTGTGCCTACTATATTCAATCCCGATGCAATTTCTGTGTTTAATCGTCAATATTATGTTCCAAGGGTTACAGTAAACACCCAGTGGTGCGTCGCAATCAAATACTGGCCTCTCAGGAAAGGCACGTATACAGACTGTTTGAAGCATTGCTCCCCCTGGACGTAAGTCGGCATTGTGCCTACTATATACAATCCCGATGCAATTTCTGTGTTTCATCGTCAATATGAAGCTCCAAGGGTTACAGTAAACACCCAGTGGTGCGTCGCTATCTAATACTGGCCTCTCAAGAAAGGCACGTATACAGATTGTTTGAAGCATTGCTCGCCCTGGACGTAAATCGGCATTGTGCCTACTATATTTAATCCCGATGCAATTTCTGTGTTTCATCGTCAATATGAAGCTCCAAGCGTTACAGTAAACACCCAGTGGTGCGTCGCAATCTAATACTAGCCTCTCAGGAAAATCACGTATACAGACTGTTTGAAGCATTGCTCCTCCTGGACGTAATTCGGCATTGTAACTACTATATTCAATCCCGATGCAATTTCTGTGTTTCATCGTCAAATTGAAGCGCCAAGGGTTACAGTAAACACCCAGTGGTGCGTCGCAATCTAATACTGGCCTCTCAGGAAAGGCACGTATATAGACTGTTTGAAGCATTGCTCCCCCTGGACGTAAGTCGGCATTGTGCCTACTATATTCAATCCCGATGCAATTTCTGTGTTTCATCGTCTATATGAAGCTCCAAGGTTTACAGTAAACACCCAGTGGCGCGTCGTCATCTAATACTGGCCTCTCAGGAAAGGCACGTATACAGACTGTTTGAAGCATTACTCCCCCTGGACGTAAGTCGGCATTGTGCCTACTATATTCAATCCCGATGCAATTTCTGTGTTTAATCGTCAATATGAAGCTCTAGGGGTTACAGTAAACACCCAGTGGTGCGTCGCAATCTAATACTGACCTCTCAGGAAAGGCACGTATTCAGACTGTTTGAAGCATTACTCCCCCTGGACGTAAGTCGGCATTGTGCCTACTATATTCGATCCCGATGCAATTTCTGTGTTTCGTGGTCAATATGAAGCTCCAAGGTTTACAGTAAACACCCAGTGGCGCGTCGTCATCTAATACTGGCCTCTCAGGAAAGGCACGTATACAGACTGTTTGAAGCATTACTCCCCCTGGAAGTAAGTCGGAATTGTGCCTACTATATTCAATCCCGATGCAATTTCTGTGTTTAATCGTCAATATGAAGCTCTAAGGGTTACAGTAAACACCCAGTGGTGCGTCGCAATCTAATAATGACCTCTCAGGAAAGGCACGTATTCAGACTGTTTGAAGCATTACTCCCCCTGGACGTAAGTCGGCATTGTGCCTACTATATTCAATCCCGATGCAATTTCTGTGTTTCGTGGTCAATATGAAGCTCCAAGGGTTACAGTAAACACCCAGTGGTGCGTCGCAATCTAATACTCGCCTCACAGTAACGGCACTTATACAGACTGTTTGAAGAATTGCTCCCCCTGGACGTAAGTCGGCATTGTGACTACTATATTCAATCCCGATGCAATTTCTGTGTTTCATCGTCAATATGAAGCTCCAAGGGTTACAGTAAACACCCAGTGGTGCGTCGCAATCTAATACTGGCCTCTCAGTAACGGCACGTATACAGACTGTTTGAAGCATTGCTCCCCGTGGACGTACGTCGGCATTGTGCCTACTATATTCAATCCCGATGCAATTTCTGTCTTTCATCGTCAATATGAAGCTCCAAGGGTTACAGTAAACACCCAGTGGTGCGTCGCAATGTAATACTGGCCTCTCAGTAACGGCACGTATACAGACTGTTTAAAGCATTGCTCCCCTTGGACGTAAGTCAGCATTGTGCCTACTATATTCAATCCCGATGCAATTTCTGTGTTTCATCGTCAATATGAAGCTCCAAGGGTTACAGTAAACAAACAGTGGTGCGTCGCAATCTAATACTGACCTCTCAGGAAAGTCACGTATAGAGACTGTTTGAAGCATTGCTCCCCCTGGATGTAAGTCGGCATTGTGCCTACTATATTCAATCCCGATGCAATTTCTGTGTTTCATCGTCAATATGTAGCTCCAAGGGTTACAGTAAACACCCAGTGGTGCGTCCCAATCTAATACTGGTCTCTCAGTAACGGCACGTATACAGACTGTTTGAAGCATTGCTCCCCCTGGACGTAAGTCGGCATTGTGCCTACTATATTCAATCCCGATGCAATTTCTGTGTTTAATCGTCAATATTAAGTTCCAAGGGTTACAGTAAACACCCAGTGGTGCGTCGCAATCAAATACTGGCCTCTCAGGAAAGGCACGTATACAGACTGTTTGAAGCATTGCTCCCCCTGGACGTAAGTCGGCATTGTGCCTACTATATACAATCCCGATGCAATTTCTGTGTTTCATCGTCAATATGAAGCTCCAAGGGTTACAGTAAACACCCAGTGGTGCGTCGCTATCTAATACTGGCCTCTCAAGAAAGGCACGTATACAGATTGTTTGAAGCATTGCTCGCCCTGGACGTAAATCGGCATTGTGCCTACTATATTTAATCCCGATGCAATTTCTGTGTTTCATCGTCAATATGAAGCTCCAAGCGTTACAGTAAACACCCAGTGGTGCGTCGCAATCTAATACTAGCCTCTCAGGAAAATCACGTATACAGACTGTTTGAAGCATTGCTCCTCCTGGACGTAATTCGGCATTGTAACTACTATATTCAATCCCGATGCAATTTCTGTGTTTCATCGTCAAATTGAAGCGCCAAGGGTTACAGTAAACACCCAGTGGTGCGTCGCAATCTAATACTGGCCTCTCAGGAAAGGCACGTATATAGACTGTTTGAAGCATTGCTCCCCCTGGACGTAAGTCGGCATTGTGCCTAGTATATTCAATCCCGATGCAATTTCTGTGTTTCATCGTCTATATGAAGCTCCAAGGTTTACAGTAAACACCCAGTGGCGCGTCGTCATCTAATACTGGCCTCTCAGGAAAGGCACGTATACAGACTGTTTGAAGCATTAATCCCCCTGGACGTAAGTCGGCATTGTGCCTACTATATTCAATCCCGATGCAATTTCTGTGTTTAATCGTCAATATGAAGCTCTAGGGGTTACAGTAAACACCCAGTGGTGCGTCGCAATCTAATACTGACCTCTCAGGAAAGGCACGTATTCAGACTGTTTGAAGCATTACTCCCCCTGGACGTAAGTCGGCATTGTGCCTACTATATTCGATCCCGATGCAATTTCTGTGTTTCGTGGTCAATATGAAGCTCCAAGGGTTACAGTAAACACCCAGTGGTGCGTCGCAATCTAATACTGGCCTCACAGTAACGGCACTTATACAGACTGTTTGAAGAATTGCTCCCCCTGCCCGTAAGTCGGCATTGTGACTACTATATTCAATCCCGATACAATTTCTGTGTTTCATCGTCAATATGAAGCTCCAAGGGTTACAGTAAACACCCAGTGGTTCGTCGCAATCTAATACTGGCCTCTCAGTAACGGCACGTATACAGACTGTTTGAAGCATTGCTCCCCGTGGACGTAAGTCGGCATTGTGCCTACTATATTCAGTCCCGATGCAATTTCTGTGTTTCATCGTCAATATGAAGCTCCAAGGGTTACAGTAAACACCCAGTGGTGCGTCGCAATCTAATACTGACCTCTCAGGAAAGGCACGTATAGAGACTGTTACAAGCATTGCTCCCCCTGGACGTAAGTCGGCATTGTGCCTACTATATTCAATCCCGATGCAATTTCTGTGTTTCATGGTCAATATGAACTCCAAGGGTCACAGTAAACACCCAGTGGTGCGTCGCAATCTAATACTGGCCTCACAGTAACGGCACTTATACAGACTGTTTGAAGAATTGCTCGCCCTGGACGTAAGTCGGCATTGTGACTACTATATTCAATCCCGATGCAATTTCTGTGTTTCATCGTCAATATGAAGCTCCAAGGGTTACAGTACACACCCAGTGGTGCGTCGCAATCTAATACTGGCCTCTCAGTAACGGCACGTATACAGACTGTTTGAAGCATTGCTCCCCGTGGACGTAAATCGGCATTGTGCATACTATATTCAATCCCGATGCAATTTCTGTGTTTTATCGTCAATATGAGGCTCCAAGGTTTACAGTAAACGCCCAGTGGTGCGTCGCAAACTAATACTGCTCTCTCAGTAACGGCACGTATACATATTGTTTAAAGCATTGCTCCCCTTGGACGTAAGTCGGAATTGTGCCTACTATATTCAATCCCGATGCAATTTCTGTTTTTCATCGTCAATATGAAGCTCCAAGGGTTACAGTAAACACCCAGTGGTGCGTCGCAATCTAATGCTGACCTCTCAGGAAAGGCATCTATACAGACTGTTTGAAGCATTACTCCCCCTGGACGTAAGTCGGCATTGTGACTACTATATTCAATCCCGATGCAATTTCTGTGTTTCATCGTCAATATGAAGCTCCAAGGCTTACAGTACACACCCAGTGGTGCGTCGCAATCTAATACTGGCCTCTCAGTTACGGCACGTATACAGACTGTATGAAGCATTGCTCCCCGTGGACGTACGTCGGCATTGTGCCTACTATATTCAATCCCGATGCAATTTCTGTCTTTCATCGTCAATATGAAGCTCCAAGGGTTACAGTAAACACCCAGTGGTGCGTCGCAATGTAATACTGGCCTCTCAGTAACGGCACGTATACAGACTGTTTGAAGCATTGCTCCCCGTGGACGTACGTCGGCATTGTGCCTACTATATCCAATCCCGATGCAATTTCTGTGTTTCATCGTCAATATGGAGCTCCAAGGGTTACAGTAAACACCCAGTGGTGCGTCGCAATCTAATACTGGCCTCTCAGGAAAGGCACGTATACAGATTGTTTGAAGCATTGCTCGCCCTGGACGTAAATCGGCATTGTGCCTACTATATTTAATCCCGATGCAATTTCTGTGTTTCATCGTCAATATGAAGCTCCAAGGGTTACAGTAAACACCCAGTGGTGCGTCGCAATCTAATACTGGCTTCTTTGTAACGGCACGTATACAGACTGTTAGAAGCATTGCTCCCCCTGGACGTAAATCGGCATTGATCCTACTATATTCAATCCCGATGCAATTTCTGTGTTTCATCGTCAATATGGAGCTCCAAGGGTTACAGTAAACACCCAGTGGTGCGTCGCAATCTAATACTGGCCTCTCAGGAAAGGCACGTATACAGATTGTTTGAAGCATTGCTCGCCCTGGACGTAAATCGGCATTGTGCCTACTATATTTAATCCCGATGCAATTTCTGTGTTTCATCGTCAATATGAAGCTCCAAGGGTTACAGTAAACACCCAGTGGTGCGTCGCAATGTAATACTGGCCTCTCAGTAACGGCACGTATACAGACTGTTTGAAGCATTGCTCCCCGTGGACGAACGTCGGCATTGTGCCTACTATATCCAATCCCGATGCAATTTCTGTGTTTCATCGTCAATATGGAGCTCCAAGGGTTACAGTAAACACCCAGTGGTGCGTCGCAATCTAATACTGGCCTCTCAGGAAAGGCACGTATACAGATTGTTTGAAGCATTACTCCCCCTGGACGTAAGTCGGCATTGTGCCTACAATATTCAATCCCGATGCAATTTCTGTGTTTAATCGTCAATATGAAGCTCCAAGGGTTACAGTAAACTTCCAGTGGTGCGTCGCAATCTAATACTGACCTCTCAGGAAAGGCACGTATTAAGACTGTTTGAAGCATTACTCCCCCTGGACGTAAGTCGGCATAGTGCCTACTATATTCAATCCCGATGCAATTTCTGTGTTTCATGGTCAATATGAAGCTCCATAGGTTACAGTAAACACCCAGTGGTGCGTCGCAATCTAATACTGGCCTCACAGTAACGGCACGTATACAGACTGTTTGAAGAATTGCTCCCCCTGGACGTAAGTCGGCATTGTGACCACTATATTCAATCCCGATGCAATTTCTGTGTTTCATCGTCAATATGAAGCTCCAAGGGTTACAGTAAACACCCAGTGGTGCGTCGCAATCTAATACTGGCCTCACAGTAACGGCACGTATACAGACTGTTTGAAGAATTGCTCCCCCTGGACGTAAGTCGGAATTGTGACTACTATATTCAATCCCGATGCAATTTCTGTGTTTCATCGTCAATATGAAGCTCCAAGGGTTACAGTAAACACCCAGTGGAGCGTCGCAATCTAAAACTGGCCTCTCAGTAACGGCACGTATACAGACTGTTTGAAGCATTGCTCCCTGTGGACGTAAGTCGCCATTGTGCCTACTATATTCAATCCCGATGCAATTTCTGTGTTTCATCGTCAATATGAAGCTCCAAGGTTTACAGTAAACGCCCAGTGGTGCGTCGCAATCTAATACTGGCCTCTCAGTAACGGCACGTATACATATTTTTTAAAGCATTGCTCCCCTTGGACGTAAGTCGGCATTGTGCCTACTATATTCAATCCCTATGCAATTTCTGTGTTTCATGGTCAATACGAAGCTCCAAGGGTTACAGTAAACACCCAATGGTGCGTCGCAATCTAATACTGGCCTCTTTGTAACGGCACGTATACAGACTGTTAGAAGCATTGCTCCCCCTGGACGTAAATCGGCATTGTGCCTACTATATTCAATCCCGATGCAATTTCTGTGTTTCATCGTCAATATGGAGCTCCAAGGGTTACAGTAAACACCCAGTGGTGCGTCGCAATCTAATACTGGCCTCTCAGGAAAGGCACGTATACAGATTGTTTGAAGCATTGCTCGCCCTGGACGTAAATCGGCATTGTGCCTACTATATTTAATCCCGATGCAATTTCTGTGTTTCATCGTCAATATGAAGCTCCAAGGGTTACAGTAAACACCCAGTGGTGCGTCGCAATGTAATACTGGCCTCTCAGTAACGGCACGTATACAGACTGTTTGAAGCATTGCTCCCCGTGGACGTACGTCGGCATTGTGCCTACTATATCCAATCCCGATGCAATTTCTGTGTTTCATCGTCAATATGGAGCTCCAAGGGTTACAGTAAACACCCAGTGGTGCGTCGCAATCTAATACTGGCCTCTCAGGAAAGGCACGTATACAGATTGTTTGAAGCATTACTCCCCCTGGACGTAAGTCGGCATTGTGCCTACTATATTCAATCCCGATGCAATTTCTGTGTTTAATCGTCAATATGAAGCTCCAAGGGTTACAGTAAACTTCCAGTGGTGCGTCGCAATCTAATACTGACCTCTCAGGAAAGGCACGTATTCAGACTGTTTGAAGCATTACTCCCCCTGGACGTAAGTCGGCATAGTGCCTACTATATTCAATCCCGATGCAATTTCTGTGTTTCATGGTCAATATGAAGCTCCATAGGTTACAGTAAACACCCAGTGGTGCGTCGCAATCTAATACTGGCCTCACAGTAACGGCACGTATACAGACTGTTTGAAGAATTGCTCCCCCTGGACGTAAGTCGGCATTGTGACTACTATATTCAATCCCGATGCAATTTCTGTGTTTCATCGTCAATATGAAGCTCCAAGGGTTACAGTAAACACCCAGTGGTGCGTCGCAATCTAATACTGGCCTCACAGTAACGGCACGTATACAGACTGTTTGAAGAATTGCTCCCCCTGGACGTAAGTCGGCATTGTGACTACTATATTCAATCCCGATGCAATTTCTGTGTTTCATCGTCAATATGAAGCTCCAAGGGTTACAGTAAACACCCAGTGGAGCGTCGCAATCTAAAACTGGCCTCTCAGTAATGGCACGTATACAGACTGTTTGAAGCATTGCTCCCTGTGGACGTAAGTCGCCATTGTGCCTACTATATTCAATCCCGATGCAATTTCTGTGTTTCATCGTCAATATGAAGCTCCAAGGTTTACACTAAACGCCCAGTGGTGCGTCGCAATCTAATACTGGCCTCTCAGTAACGGCACGTATACATATTTTTTAAAGCATTGCTCCCCTTGGACGTAAGTCGGCATTGTGCCTACTATATTCAATCCCTATGCAATTTCTGTGTTTCATGGTCAATATGAAGCTCCAAGGGTTACAGTAAACACCCAGTGGTGCTTCGCAATCTAATACTGGCCTCACAGTAACGGCACGTATACAGACTGTTTGAAGAATTGCTCCCCCTGGACGTAAGTCGGCATTGTGACTACTATATTCAATCCCGATGCAATTTCTGTGTTTCATCGTCAATATGAAGCTCCAAGGGTTACAGTAAACACCCAGTGGTGCGTCGCAATCTAATACTGACCTCTCAGGAAAGGCACGTATAGAGACTGTTTGAAGCATTGCTCCCCCTGGACGTAAGTCGGCATTGTGCCTACTATATACAATCCCGATGCAATTTCTGTGTTTCATCGTCAATATGAAGCTCCAAGGGTTACAGTAAACACCCAGTGGTGCGTCGCTATCTAATACTGGCCTCTCAAGAAAGGCACGTATACAGATTGTTTGAAGCATTGCTCGCCCTGGACGTAAATCGGCATTGTGCCTACTATATTTAATACCGATGCAATTTCTGTGTTTCATCGTCAATATGAAGCTCCAAGCGTTACAGTAAACACCCAGTGGTGCGTCGCAATCTAATACTAGCCTCTCAGGAAAGGCACGTATACAGACTGTTTGAAGCATTGCTCCTCCTGGACGTAATTCGGCATTGTAACTACTATATTCAATCTCGATCAACTTCTGTGTTTCATTGTCAAATTGAAGCGCCAAGGGTTACAGTAAACACCCAGTGGTGCGTCGCAATCTAATACTGGCCTCTCAGGAAAGGTACGCATATAGACTGTTTGAAGCATTGCTCCCCCTGGACGTAAGTCGGCATTGTGCCTACTATATTCAATCCCGATGCAATTTCTGTGTTTCATCGTCTATATGAAGCTCCAAGGTTTACAGTAAACAGCCAGTGGCGCGTCGTCATCTAATACTGGCCTCTCAGGAAAGGCACGTATACAGACTGTTTGAAGCATTACTCCCCCTGGACGTAAGTCGGCATTGTGCCTACTATATTCAATCCCCATGCAATTTCTGTGTTTAATCGTCAATATGAAGCTCTATGGGTTACAGTAAACACTCAGTGGTGCGTCGCAATCTAATACTGGCCTCTCAGTAACGGCACGTCTACAGACTGTTTGAAGCATTGCTCCCCGTGGACGTACGTCGGCATTGTGCCTACTATATTCAATCCCGATGCAATTTCTGTGTTTCATCGACAATATGAAGCTCCAAGGGTTACAGTAAACACCCAGTGGTGCGTCGCAATGTAATACTGGCCTCTCAGTAACGGCACGTATACAGACTGTTTGAAGCATTGCTCCCCGTGGACGTAAGTCAGCATTGTGCCTACTATATTCAATCCCGATGCAATTTCTGTGTTTCATCGTCAATATGTAGCTCCAAGGGTTACAGTAAACACCCAGTGGTGCGTCCCAATCTAATACTGGTCTCTCAGTAACGGCACGTATTCAGACTGTTTGAAGCATTGCTCCCCCTGGACGTAAGTCGGAATTGTGCCTACTATATACAATCCCGATGCAAGTTCTGTGTTTTATCGTCAATATTAAGTTCCAAGGGTTACAGTAAACACCCAGTGGTGCGTCGCAAACAAATACTGGCCACTCAGGAAAGGCACGTATACAGACTGTTTGAAGCATTGCTCCCCCTGGGCGTAAGTCGGCATTGTGCCTACTATATACAATCCCGATGCAATTTCTGTGTTTCATCGTCAATATGAAGCTCCAAGGGTTACAGTAAACACCCAGTGGTGCGTCGCTATCTAATACTGGCCTCTCAAGAAAGGCACGTATAAAGATTGTTTGAAGCATTGCTCGCCCTGGACGTAAATCGGCATTGTGCCTACTATATTTAATCCCGATGCAATTTCTGTGTTTCATCGTCAATATGAAGCTCCAAGCGTTACAGTAAACACCCAGTGGTGCGTCGCAATCTAATACTAGCCTCTCAGGAAAGGCACGTATACAGACTGTTTGAAGCATTGCTCCTCCTGGACGTAATTCGGCATTGTAACTACTATATTCAATCCCGATGCAATTTCTGTGTTTCATCGTCAAATTGAAGCGCCAAGGGTTACAGTAAACACCCAGTGGTGCGTCGCAATCTAATACTGGCCTCTCAGGAAAGGCACGTATATAGACTGTTTGAGGCTTTGCTTCCCCTGGACGTAAGTCGGCATTGTGCCTACTATATTCAATCCCGATGCAATTTCTGTGTTTCATCGTTTATGAAGCTCCAAGGTTTACAGTAAACACCCAGTGGCGCGTCGTCATCTAATACTGGCCTCTCAGGAAAGGCACGTATACAGACTGTTTGAAGCATTACTCCCCCTGGACGTAAGTCGGCATTGTGCCTACTATATTCAATCCCGATGCAATTTCTGTGTTTAATCGTCAATATGAAGCTCTAAGGGTTACAGTAAACACCCAGTGGTGCGTCGCAATCTAATACTGACCTCTCAGGAAAGGCACGTATTCAGACTGTTTGAAGCATTACTCCCCCTGGACGTAAGTCGGCATTGTGCCTACTATATTCAATCCCGATGCAATATCTGTGTTTCGTGGTCAATATGAAGCTCCAAGGGTTACAGTAAACAGTTAGTGGTGCGTCGCAATCTAATACTCGCCTCACAGTAACGGCACTTATTCAGACTGTTTGAAGAATTGCTCCCCCTGGACGTAAGTCGGCATTGTGACTACTATATTTAATCCCGATGCAATTTCTGTGTTTCATCGTCAATATGAAGCTCCAAGGGTTACAGTAAACACCCAGTGGTGCGACGCAATCTAATACTGGCCTCTCAGTAACGGCACGTATACAGACTGTTTGAAGCATTGCTCCCCGTGGACGTAAGTCGGCATTGTGCCTACTATATTCAGTCCCGATGCAATTTCTGTGTTTCATCGTCAATATGAAGCTCCAAGGGTTACAGTAAACACCCAGTGGTGCGTCGCAATCTAATACTGACCTCTCAGTAACGGCACGTATACAGACTGTTTAAAGCTTTGCTCCCCTTGGACGTAAGTCGGCATTGTGCCTGCTATATTCAATCCCGATGCAATTTCTGTGTTTCATCGTCAATATGAAGCTCCAAGGGTTACAGTAAACACCCAGTGGTGCGTCGCAATCTAATACTGACCTCTCAGGAAAGGCACGTATAGAGACTGTTTCAAGCATTGCTCCCCCTGGACGTAAGTCGGCATTGTGCCTACTATATTCAATCCCGATGCAAATTCTGTGTTTCATGGTCAATATGAAGCTCCAAGGGTTACAGTAAACACCCAGTGGTGCGTCGCAATCTAATACTCGCCTCTCAGTAACGGCACGTATACAGACTGTTTGAAGCATTGCTCCCCGTGGACGTAAGTCGGCATTGTGCCTACTATATTCAATCCCGATGCAATTTCTGTGTTTCATCGTCAATATGAGGCTCCAAGGTTTACAGTAAACACCCAGTGGTGCGTCGCAAACTAATACTGGCCTCTCAGTAACGGCACGTATACATATTGTTTAAAGCATTGCTCCCCTTTGACGTAAGTCGGAATTGTGCCTACTATATTCAATCCCGATGCAATTTCTGTTTTTCATCGTCAATATGAAGCTCCAAGGGTTACAGTAAACTCCCAGTGGTGCGTCGCAATCTAATACTGACCTCTCAGGAAAGGCACGTATTCAGACTGTTTGAAGCATTACTCCCCCTGGACGTAAGTCGGCATTGTGCCTACTATATTCAATCCCGATGCAATTTCTGTGTTTCATGGGCAATATGAAGCTCCAAGGGTTACAGTAAACACCCAGTGGTGCGTCGCAATCTAATACTGGCCTCACAGTAACGGCACGTATACAGACTGTTTGAAGAATTGCTCCCCCTGGACGTAAGTCGGCATTGTGACTACTATATTCAATCCCAATGCAATTTCTGTGTTTCATCGTCAATATGAAGCTCCAAGGGTTACAGTAAACACCCAGTGGTGCGTCGCAATCTAATACTGGCCTGTCAGTAACGGCACGTATACAGACTGTTTGAAGCATTGCTCCCCGTGGACGTAAGACGGCATTGTGCCTACTATATTCAATCCCGATGCAATTTCTGTGTTTCATCGTCAATATGAGGCTCCAAGGGTTACAGTAAACACCCAGTCGTGCGGCGCAATCTAATACTGGCCTCTCAGTAAAGGCACGTATACAGACTGTTCAAAGCATTGCTCCCTTGGACGTAAGTCGGCATTGTGCCTACTATATTCAATCCCGATGCAATTTCTGTGTTTCATCGTCAATATGATGCTCCAAGGGTTACAGTAAACACCCAGTGGTGCGTCGCAATCTAATACTGACCTCTCAGTAACTGCACATATACAGACTGTTTGAAGCATTACTCCCACTGGACATAAGTCGGCATTGTGACTACTATATTCAATCCCGATGCACTTTCTGTGTTTCATCGTCAATATGAAGCTCCAAGGATTACAGTAAACACCCAGTGGTGCGTCGCAATCTAATACTGACCTCTCAGGAAGGACACGTATAGAGACAGTTTGAAGCATTGCTCCCCCTGGACGTAAGTCGGCATTGTGCCTACTATATTCAATCCCGATGCAATTTCTGTGTTTCATCGTCAATATGAAGCTCCAAGGGTTACAGTAAACCCCCAGTGGTGGGTCGCAATCTAATACTGGCCTCTCAGGAAAGGCACGTATACAGACTGTTTAAAGCATTGCTCCACATGGACGTAAGTCGTGCATTGTAACTACTATATTCAATCCCCATGCAATTTCTGTGTTTCATCGTCAATATGAAGCGCCAAGGGTTACAGTAAACACCCATTGGTGCGTCGCAATCTAATACTGGCCTCTCAGGAAAGGCACGTATACAGACTGTTTGAATCATTGCTCCCCCTGGACGTAAGTCGGCATTGTGCCTACTATATTCAATCCCGATGCAATTTCTGTGTTTCATCGTCAATATGAAGCCCCAAGGGTTACAGTAAACACCCAGTGGCGCGTCGTCGTCTAATACTGGCCTCTCAGGAAAGGCACGTATACAGACTGTTTGAATCATTACTCCCCCTGGACGTAAGTCGGCATTGTGCCTACTATATTCAATCCCGATGCAATTTCTGTGTTTAATCGTCAATATGAAGCTCCAAGGGTTACAGTAAACACCCAGTGGTGCGTCGCAATCTAATACTGACCTCTCAGGAAATGCACATATTCAGACTGTTTGAAGCATTACTCCCCCTGGACGTAAGTCGGCATTGTGCCTACTATATTCAATCCCGATGCAATTTCTGTGTTTCATGGTCAATATGAAGCTCCAAGGGTTACAGTAAACACCCAGTGGTGCGTCGCAATCTAATACTTGCGTCACAGTAACGGCACGTATACAGACTGTTTGAAGAATTGCTCCCCCTGGACGTAGGTCGGCATTGTGACTACTATATTCAATCCCGATGCAATTTCTGTGTTTCATCGTCAATATGAAGCTCCAAGGGTTACAGTAAACACCCAGTGGTGCGTCGCAATCTAATACTGGCCTCTCAGTAACGGCACATATACAGACTGTTTGAACATTACTCCCTCTGGACGTAAGTCGGCATTGTGCCTACTACATTCAATCCCGATGCAATTTCTGTGTTTCATCGTCAATATGAAGCTCCAAGGGTTACAGTAAACACCCAGTGGTGCGTCGCAATCTAATACTGGCCTCTCAGTAACGGCACATATACAGAATGTTTGAAGCATTACTCCCCCTGGATGTAAGTCGGCATTGTGCCAACTGTATTCAATCCCGATGCAATTTCAGTGTTTCATCGTCAATATGAAGCTCCAAGCGTTACAGTAAACACCCAGTGGTGCGTCGCAATCTAATACTGGCCTCTCAGGAAAGGCACGTATATAGACTGTTTGAAGCATTGCTCCCCCGGACGTAAGTCGGCATTGTGCCTACTATATTCAATCCCGATGCAATTTCTGTGTTTCATGGTCAATATGTAGCTCCAATGGTTACAGTAAACACCCAGTGGTGCGACGCAATCTAATACTGGCCTCACAGTAACGGCACGTATGCAGACTGTTTGAAGCATTGCTCCCCGTGGACGTAAGTCGGCATTGTGCCTACTATATTCAATCCCGATGCAATTTCTGTGTTTCATCGTCAATATGAAGCTCCAAGGGTAACAGTAAACACCCAGTGGTGCGTCGCCATCTAATACTGGCCTCTCAGTAACGGCACGTATACATATTGTTTAAAGCATTGCTCCCCTTGGACGTAAGTCGGCATTGTGCCTACTATATTCAATCCCGATGCAATTTCTGTGTTTCATCGTCATTATGAAGCTCCAAGGGTTACAGTAAACACCCAGTGGTACGTCGCAATCTAACACTGACCTCTCAGGAAAAGCACGTATTCAGACTGTTTGAAGCATTACTCCCCCTGGACGTAAGTCGGCATTGTGCCTACTATATTCAATCCCGATGCAATTCCTGTGTTTCATGGTCAATATGAAGCTCCAAGGGTTACAGTAAACACCCAGTGGTGCGTCGCAATCTAATACTGGCCTCACAGTAACGGCACGTATACAGACTGTTTGAAGAATTGCTCCCCCTGGACGTAAGTCGGCATTGTGACTACTATATTCAATCCCGATGCAATTCCTGTGTTTCATCGTCAATATCAAGCTCCAAGGGTTACAGTAAACACCCAGTGGTGCGTCGCAATCTAATACTGACCTCTCAGGAAAGGCACGTATAGAGACTGTTTCAAGCATTGCTCCCCCTGGACGTAAGTCGGCATTGTGCCTACTATATTCAATCCCGATGCAAATTCTGTGTTTCATGGTCAATATGAAGCTCCAAGGGTTACAGTAAACACCCAGTGGTGCGTCGCAATCTAATACTCGCCTCTCAGTAACGGCACGTATACAGACTGTTTGAAGCATTGCTCCCCGTGGACGTAAGTCGGCATTGTGCCTACTATATTCAATCCCGATGCAATTTCTGTGATTCATCGTCAATATGAGGCTCCAAGGTTTACAGTAAACGCCCAGTGGTGCGTCGCAAACTAATACTGGCCTCTCAGTAACGGCACGTATACATATTGTTTAAAGCATTGCTCCCCTTGGACGTAAGTCGGAATTGTGCCTACTATATTCAATCCCGATGCAATTTCTGTTTTTCATCGTCAATATGAAGCTCCAAGGGTTACAGTAAACACCCAGTGGTGCGTCGCAATCTAATACTGACCTCTCAGGGAAGGCACGTATTCAGACTGTTTGAAGCATTACTCCCCCTGGACGTAAGTCGGCATTGTGCCTACTATATTCAATCCCGATGCAATTTCTGTGTTTCATGGTCAATATGAAGCTCCAAGGGTTACAGTAAACACCCAGTGGTGCGTCGCAATCTAATACTGGCCTCACAGTAACGGCACGTATACAGACTGTTTGAAGAATTGCTCCCCCTGGTCGTATATCGGCATTGTGACTACTATATTCAATCCCGATGCAATTTCTGTGTTTCATCGTCAATATGAAGCTCCAAGGGTTACAGTAAACACCCAGTGGTGCGTCGCAATCTAATACTGGCCTGTCAGTAACGGCACGTATACAGACTGTTTGAAGCATTGCTCCCCGTGGACGTAAGACGGCATTGTGCCTACTATATTCAATCCCGATGCAATTTCTGTGTTTCATCGTCAATATGAGGCTCCAAGGGTTACAGTAAACACCCAGTCGTGCGGCGCAATCTAATACTGGCCTCTCAGTAAAGGCACGTATACAGACTGTTCAAAGCATTGCTCCCCTTGGACGTAAGTCGGCATTGTGCCTACTATATTCAATCCCGATGCAATTTCTGTGTTTCATCGTCAATATGATGCTCCAAGGGTTACAGTAAACACCCAGTGGTGCGTCGCAATCTAATACTGACCTCTCAGTAACTGCACATATACAGACTGTTTGAAGCATTACTCCCACTGGACATAAGTCGGCATTGTGACTACTATATTCAATCCCGATGCACTTTCTGTGTTTCATCGTCAATATGAAGCTCCAAGGATTACAGTAAACACCCAGTGTTGCGTCGCAATCTAATACTGACCTCTCAGGAAAGGCACGTATAGAGACAGTTTGAAGCATTGCACCCCCTGGACGTAAGTCGGCATTGTGCCTACTATATTCAATCCCGATGCAATTTCTGTGTTTCATCGTCAATATGAAGCTCCAAGGGTTACAGTAAACCCCCAGTGGTGGGTCGCAATCTAATATTAGCCTCTCAGGAAAGGCACGTATACAGACTGTTTAAAGCATTGCTCCACATGGACGTAAGTCGTGCATTGTAACTACTATATTCAATCCCCATGCAATTTCTGTGTTTCATCGTCAATATGAAGCGCCAAGGGTTACAGTAAACACCCAGTGGTGCGTCGCAATCTAATACTGGCCTCTCAGGAAAGGCACGTATACAGACTGTTTGAAGCATTGCTCCCCCTGGACGTAAGTCGGCATTGTGCCTACTATATTCAATCCCGATGCAATTTCTGTGTTTCATCGTCAATATGAAGCCCCAAGGGTTACAGTAAACACCCAGTGGCGCGTCGTCGTCTAATACTGGCCTCTCAGGAAAGGCACGTATACAGACTGTTTGAATCATTACTCCCCCTGGACGTAAGTCGGCATTGTGCCTACTATATTCAATCCCGATGCAATTTCTGTGTTTCATGGTCAATATGAAGCTCCAAGGGTTACAGTAAACACCCAGTGGTGCGTCGCAATCTAATACTTGCGTCACAGTAACGGCACGTATACAGACTGTTTGAAGAATTGCTCCCCCTGGACGTAGGTCGGCATTGTGACTACTATATTCAATCCCGATGCAATTTCTGTGTTTCATCGTCAATATGAAACTCCAAGGGTTACAGTAAACACCCAGTGGTGCGTCGCAATCTAATACTGGCCTCTCAGTAACGGCACATATACAGACTGTTTGAACATTACTCCCTCTGGACGTAAGTCGGCATTGTGCCTACTACATTCAATCCCGATGCAATTTCTGTGTTTCATCGTCAATATGAAGCTCCAAGGGTTACAGTAAACACCCAGTGGTGCGTCGCAATCTAATACTGGCCTCTCAGTACGGCACATATACAGACTGTTTGAAGCATTACTCCCCCTGGATGTAAGTCGGCATTGTGCCAACTGTATTCAATCCCGATGCAATTTCAGTGTTTCATCGTCAATATGAAGTTCCAAGCGTTACAGTAAACACCCAGTGGTGCGTCGCAATCTAATACTGGCCTCTCAGGAAAGGCACGTATATAGACTGTTTGAAGCATTGCTCCCCCTGGACGTAAGTCGGCATTGTGCCTACTATATTCAATCCCGATGCAATTTCTGTGTTTCATGGTCAATATGTAGCTCCAAGGGTTACAGTAAACACCCAGTGGTGCGACGCAATCTAATACTGGCCTCACAGTAACGGCACGTATGCAGACTGTTTGAAGCATTGCTCCCCGTGGACGTAAGTCGGCATTGTGCCTACTATATTCAATCCCGATGCAATTTCTGTGTTTCATCGTCAATATGAAGCTCCAAGGGTAACAGTAAACACCCAGTGGTGCGTCGCCATCTAATACTGGCCTCTCAGTAACGGCACGTATACATATTGTTTAAAGCATTGCTCCCCTTGGACGTAAGTCGGCATTGTGCCTACTATATTCAATCCCGATGCAATTTCTGTGTTTCATCGTCAATATGAAGCTCCAAGGGTTACAGTAAACACCCAGTGGTACGTCGCAATCTAACACTGACCTCTCAGGAAAAGCACGTATTCAGACTGTTTGAAGCATTACTCCCCCTGGACGTAAGTCGGCATTGTGCCTACTATATTCAATCCCGATGCAATTTCTGTGTTTAATCGTCAATATTAAGCTCCACGGGTTACAGTAAACACCCAGTGGTGCGTCGCAATCTAATACTGACCTCTCAGGAAAGGCACGTATTCAGACTGTTTGAAGCATTACTCCCCCTGGACGTAAGTCGGCATTGTGCCTACTATATTCAATCCCGATGCAATTTCTGTGTTTCATGGTCAATATGTAGCTCCAAGGGTTACAGTAAACACCCAGTGGTGCGTCGCAATCTAATACTAGCCTCTCAGGAAAGGCACGTATACAGACTGTTTAAAGCATTGCTCCCCCTGGACGTAAGTCGGCATTGTAACTACTATATTCAATCCCCATGCAATTTCTGTGTTTCATCGTCAATATGAAGCGCCAAGGGTTACATTAAACACCCAGTGGTGCGTCGCAATCTAATACTGGCCTCTCAGGAAAGGCACGTATACAGACTGTTTGAAGCATTGCTCCCCCTGGACGTAAGTCGGCATTGTGCCTACTATATTCAATCCCGATGCAATTTCTGTGTTTCATCGTCAATATGAAGCTCCAAGGATTACAGTAAACACCCAGTGGCGCGTCGTCATCTAATACTGGCCTCTCAGGAAAGGCACGTATACAGACTGTTTGAAGCATTACTCCCCCTGGACGTATGTCGGCATTGTGCCTACTATATTCAATCCCGATGCAATTTCTGTGTTTAATCGTCAATATGAAGCTCCACGGGTTACAGTAAACACCCAGTGGTGCGTCGCAATCTAATACTGACCTCTCAGGAAAGGCACGAATTCAGACTGTTTGAAGCATTACTCCCCCTGGACGTAAGTCGGCATTGTGCCTACTATATTCAATCCCGATGCAATTTCTGTGTTTCATGGTCAATATGTAGCTCCAAGGGTTACAGTAAACACCCAGTGGTGCGTCGCAATCTAATACTGGCCTCTCAGTAACGGCACGTATGCAGACTGTTTGAAGCATTGCTCCCCGTGGACGTAAGTCGGCATTGTGCATACTATATTCAATCCCGATGCAATTTCTGTGTTTCATCGTCAATATGAAGCTCCAAGGGTAACAGTAAACACCCAGTGGTGCGTCGCCATCTAATACTGGACTCTCAGTAACGGCACGTATACATATTGTTTAAAGCATTGCTCCCCTTGGACGTAAGTCGGCATTGTGCCTACTATATTCAATCCCGATGCAATTTCTGTGTTTCATCGTCAATATGAAGCTCCAAGGGTTACAGTAAACACCCAGTGGTACGTCGCAATCTAACACTGACCTCTCAGGAAAAGCACGTATTCAGACTGTTTGAAGCATTACTCCCCCTGGACGTAAGTCGGCATTGTGCCTACTATATTCAATCCCGATGCAATTCCTGTGTTTCATGGTCAATATGAAGCTCCAAGGGTTACAGTAAACACCCAGTGGTGCGTCGCAATCAAATACTGGCCTCACAGTAACGGCACGTATACAGACTGTTTGAAGAATTGCTCCCCCTGGACGTAAGTCGGCATTGTGACTACTATATTCAATCCCGACGCAATTTCTGTGTTTCATCGTCAAAATGAAGCTCCAAGGGTTACAGTAAACACCCAGTGGTGCGTCGCAATCTAATACTGGCCTCTCAGAAACGGCACGTATACAGACTGTTTGAAGCTTTGCTCCCCGTGGACGTAAGTCGGCATTGTGCCTACTACATTCAATCCCGATGCAATTTCTGTGTTTCATCGTCAATATGAAGCTCCAAGGGTTACAGTAAACACCCAGTGGTGCGTCGCAATCTAATACTAGCCTCTCAGGAAAGGCACGTATACAGACTGTTTAAAGCATTGCTCCCCCTGGACGTAAGTCGGCATTGTAACTACTATATTCAATCCCCATGCAATTTCTGTGTTTCATCGTCAATATGAAGCGCCAAGGGTTACATTAAACACCCAGTGGTGCGTCGCAATCTAATACTGGCCTCTCAGGAAAGGCACGTATACAGACTGTTTGAAGCATTGCTCCCCCTGGACGTAAGTCGGCATTGTGCCTACTATATTCAATCCCGATGCAATTTCTGTGTTTCATCGTCAATATGAAGCTCCAAGGGTTACAGTAAACACCCAGTGGCGCGTCGTCATCTAATACTGGCCTCTCAGGAAAGGCACGTATACAGACTGTTTGAAGCATTACTCCCACTGGACGTATGTCGGCATTGTGCCTACTATATTCAATCCCGATGCAATTTCTGTGTTTAATCGTCAATATGAAGCTCCACGGGTTACAGTAAACACCCAGTGGTGCGTCGCAATCTAATACTGACCTCTCAGGAAATGCACGTATTCAGACTGTTTGAAGCATTACTCCCCCTGGACGTAAGTCGGCATTGTGCCTACTATATTCAATCCCGATGCAATTTCTGTGTTTCATGGTCAATATGTAGCTCCAAGGGTTACAGTAAACACCCAGTGGTGCGTCGCAATCTAATACTGGCCTCTCAGGAAATGCACGTATTCAGACTGTTTGAAGCATTACTCCCCCTGGACGTAAGTCGGCATTGTGCCTACTATATTCAATCCCGATGCAATTTCTGTGTTTCATCGTCAATATGAAGCTCCAAGGGTTACAGTAAACACCCAGTGGCGCGTCGTCGTCTAATACTGGCCTCTCAGGAAAGGCACGTATACAGACTGTTTGAATCATTACTCCCCCTGGACGTAAGTCGGCATTGTGCCTACTATATTCAATCCCGATGCAATTTCTGTGTTTAATCGTCAATATGAAGCTCCAAGGGTTACAGTAAACACCCAGTGGTGCGTCGCAATCTAATACTGACCTCTCAGGAAAGGCACATATTCAGACTGTTTGAAGCATTACTCCCCCTGGACGTAAGTCGGCATTGTGCCTACTATATTCAATCCCGATGCAATTTCTGTGTTTCATGGTCAATATGAAGCTCCAAGGGTTACAGTAAACACCCAGTGGTGCGTCGCAATCTAATACTTGCGTCACAGTAACGGCACGTATACGGACTGTTGGAAGAATTGCTCCCCCTGGACGTAGGTCGGCATTGTGACTACTATATTCAATCCCGATGCAATTTCTGTGTTTCATCGTCAATATGAAGCTCCAAGGGTTACAGTAAACACCCAGTGGTGCGTCGCAATCTAATACTGGCCTCTCAGTAACGGCACATATACAGACTGTTTGAACATTACTCCCTCTGGACGTAAGTCGGCATTGTGCCTACTACATTCAATCCCGATGCAATTTCTGTGTTTCATCGTCAATATGAAGCTCCAAGGGTTACAGTAAACACCCAGTGGTGCGTCGCAATCTAATACTGGCCTCTCAGTAACGGCACATATAGAGACTGTTTGATGCATTACTCCCCCTGGATGTAAGTCGGCATTGTGCCAACTGTATTCAATCCCGATGCAATTTCAGTGTTTCATCGTCAATATGAAGTTCCAAGCGTTACAGTAAACACCCAGTGGTGCGTCGCAATCTAATACTGGCCTCTCAGGAAAGGCATGTATATAGACTGTTTGAAGCATTGCTCCCCCTGGACGTAAGTCGGCATTGTGCCTACTATATTCAATCAGGATGCAATTTCTGTGTTTCATGGTCAATATGTAGCTCCAAGGGTTACAGTAAACACCCAGTGGTGCGACGCAATCTAATACTGGCCTCTCAGTAACGGCACGTATGCAGACTGTTTGAAGCATTGCTCCCCGTGGACGTAAGTCGGCATTGTGCCTACTATATTCAATCCCGATGCAATTTCTGTGTTTCATCGTCAATATGAAGCTCCAAGGGTAACAGTAAACACCCAGTGGTGCGTCGCCATCTAATACTGGCCTCTCAGTAACGGCACGTATACATATTGTTTAAAGCATTGCTCCCCTTGGACGTAAGTCGGCATTGTGCCTACTATATTCAATCCCGATGCAATTTCTGTGTTTCATCGTCAATATGAAGCTCCAAGGGTTACAGTAAACACCCAGTGGTACGTCGCAATCTAACACTGACCTCTCAGGAAAAGCACGTATTCAGACTGTATGAGGCATTACTCCCCCTGGACGTAAGTCGGCATTGTGCCTACTATATTCAATCCCGATGCAATTCCTGTGTTTCATGGTCAATATGAAGCTCCAAGGGTTACAGTAAGCACCCAGTGGTGCGTCGCAATCTAATACTGGCCTCACAGTAAGGGCACGTATACAGACTGTTTGAAGAATTGCTCCCCCTGGACGTAAGTCGGCATTGTGACTACTATATTCAATCCCGATGCAATTCCTGTGTTTCATCGTCAATATCAAGCTCCAAGGGTTACAGTAAACACCCAGTGGTGCGTCGCAATCTAATACTGGCCTCTCAGTAACGGCACGTATACAGACTGTTTAAAGCTTTGCTCCCCTTGGACGTAAGTCGGCATTGTGCCTACTATATTCAATCCCGATGCAATTTCTGTGTTTCATCGTAAATATGAATCTCCAAGGGTTACAGTAAACACCCAGTGGCGCGTCGTCATCTAATACTGGCCTCTCAGGAAAGGCACGTATACAGACTGTTTGAAGCATTACTCCCCCTGGACGTAAGTCGGCATTGTGCCTACTATATTCAATCCCGATGCAATTTCTGTGTTTAATCGTCAATATGAAGCTCCACGGGTTACAGTAAACACCCAGTGGTGCGTCGCAATCTAATACTGACCTTTCAGGAAAGGCACGTATTCAGACTGTTTGAAGCATTACTCCCCCTGGACGTAAGTCGGCATTGTGCCTACTATATTCAATCCCGATGCAATTACTGTGTTTCATCGTCAATATGTAGCTCCAAGGGTTACAGTAAACACCCAGTGGTGCGTCGCAATCTAATACTGGCCTCTCAGTAACGGCACGTATATAGACTGTTTGAAGCATTGCTCCCCGTGGACGTAAGTCGGCATTGTGCCTACTATATTCAATCCCGATGCAATTTCTGTGTTTCATCGTCAATATGAAGCTCCAAGGGTTACAGTAAACACCCAGTGGTGCGTCGCAATCTAATACTGACCTCTCAGGAAGGCACGTATAGAGACTGTTTCAAGCATTGCTCCCCCTGGACGTAAGTCGGCATTGTGCCTACTATATTCAATCCCGATCCTATTTCTGTGTTTCATGGTCAATATGAAGCTCCTAGGGTTACAGTAAACACCCAGTGGTGCGTCGCAATCTAATACTGGCCTCACAGTAACGGCACTTATACAGACTGTTTGAAGAATTGCTCGCCCTGGCCGTAAGTCGGCATTGTGACTACTATATTCAATCCCGATGCAATTTCTGTGTTTCATGGTCAATATGAAGCTCCAAGGGTTACAGTAAACACCCAGTGGTGCGTCGCAATCTAATACTGGCCTTTCAGTAACGGCACGTATATAGACTGTTTGAAGCATTGCTCCCCCTGGACGTAAGTCGGCATTGTGCCTACTATATTCAATCCCGATGCAATTTCTGTGTTGAATCGTCAATATGAAGCTCCAAGGGTTACAGTAAACACCCAGTGGTGCGTCGCAATCTAATACTGACCTCTCAGGAAAGGCACATATTCAGACTGTTTGAAGCATTACTCCCCCTGGACGTAAGTCGGCATTGTGCCTACTATATTCAATCCCGATGCAATTTCTGTGTTTCATGGTCAATATGAAGCTCCAAGGGTTACAGTAAACACCCAGTGGTGCGTCGCAATCTAATACTTGCGTCACAGTAACGGCACGTATACAGACTGTTTGAAGAATTGCTCCCCCTGGACGTAGGTCGGCATTGTGACTACTATATTCAATCCCGATGCAATTTCTGTGTTTCATCGTCAATATGAAGCTCCAAGGGTTACAGTAAACACCCAGTGGTGCGTCGCAATCTAATACTGGCCTCTCAGTAACGGCACATATACAGACTGTTTGAAGCATTACTCCCCCTGGATGTAAGTCTGCATTGTGCCAACTGTATTCAATCCCGATGCAATTTCAGTGTTTCATCGTCAATATGAAGCTCCAAGCGTTACAGTAAACACCCAGTGGTGCGTCGCAATCTAATACTGGCCTCTCAGGAAAGGCACGTATATAGACTGTTTGAAACATTGCTCCCCCTGGACGTAAGTCGGCATTGTGCCTACTATATTCAATCCCGATGCAATTTCTGAGTTTTATCGTCAATATGTAGCTCCAAGAGTTACAGTAAACACCCAGTGGTGCGACGCAATCTAATACTGGCCTCTCAGTATCGGCACGTATGCAGACTGTTTGAAGCATTGCTCCCCGTGGACGTAAGTCGGCATTGTGCCTACTATATTCAATCCCGATGCAATTTCTGTGTTTCATCGTCAATATGAAGCTCCAAGGGTAACAGTAAACACCCAGTGGTGCGTCGCCATCTAATACTGGCCTCTCAGTAACGGCACGTATACATATTGTTTAAAGCATTGCTCCCCTTGGACGTAAGTCGGCATTGTGCCTACTATATTCAATCCCGATGCAATTTCTGTGTTTCATCGTCAATATGAAGCTCCAAGGGTTACAGTAAACACCCAGTGGTACGTCGCAATCTAACACTGACCTCTCAGGAAAAGCACGTATTCAGACTGTTTGAAGCATTACTCCCCCTGGACGTAAGTCGGCATTGTGCCTACTATATTCAATCCCGATGCAATTCCTGTGTTTCATGGTCAATATGAAGCTCCAAGGGTTACAGTAAACACCCAGTGGTGCGTCGCAATCTAATCCTGGCCTCACAGTAACGGCACGTATACAGACTGTTTGAAGAATTGCTCCCCCTGGACGAAAGTCGGCATTGTGACTACTATATTCAATCCCGATGCAATTCCTGTGTTTCATCGTCAATATCAAGCTCCAAGGTTTACAGTAAACACCCAGTGGTGCGTCGCAATCTAATACTGGCCTCTCAGTAACGGCACGTATACAGACTGTTTAAAGCTTTGCTCCCCTTGGACGTAAGTCGGCATTGTGCCTACTATATTCAATCCCGATGCAATTTCTGTGTTTCATCGTAAATATGAAGCTCCAAGGGTTACAGTAAACACCCAGTGGTGCGTCGCTATCTAATACTGGCCTCTCAGTAACGGCACGTATACAGACTGTTTGAAGCATTGCTCCCCCTGGATGTAAGTCGGCATTGTGCCAACTGTATTCAATCCCGATGCAATTTCAGTGTTTCATCGTCAATATGAAGTTCCAAGCGTTACAGTAAACACCCAGTGGTGCGTCGCAATCTAATACTGGCCTCTCAGGAAAGGCACGTATATAGACTGTTTGAAGCATTGCTCCCCCTGGACGTAAGTCGGCATTGTGCCTACTATATTCAATCCCGATGCAATTTCTGTGTTTCATGGTCAATATGTAGCTCCAAGGGTTACAGTAAACACCCAGTGGTGCGACGCAATCTAATACTGGCCTCACAGTAACGGCACGTATGCAGACTGTTTGAAGCATTGCTCCCCGTGGACGTAAGTCGGCATTGTGCCTACTATATTCAATCCCGATGCAATTTCTGTGTTTCATCGTCAATATGAAGCTCCAAGGGTAACAGTAAACACCCAGTGGTGCGTCGCCATCTAATACTGGCCTCTCAGTAACGGCACGTATACATATTGTTTAAAGCATTGCTCCCCTTGGACGTAAGTCGGCATTGTGCCTACTATATTCAATCCCGATGCAATTTCTGTGTTTCATCGTCAATATGAAGCTCCAAGGGTTACAGTAAACACCCAGTGGTACGTCGCAATCTAACACTGACCTCTCAGGAAAAGCACGTATTCAGACTGTTTGAAGCATTACTCCCCCTGGACGTAAGTCGGCATTGTGCCTACTATATTCAATCCCGATGCAATTTCTGTGTTTAATCGTCAATATTAAGCTCCACGGGTTACAGTAAACACCCAGTGGTGCGTCGCAATCTAATACTGACCTCTCAGGAAAGGCACGTATTCAGACTGTTTGAAGCATTACTCCCCCTGGACGTAAGTCGGCATTGTGCCTACTATATTCAATCCCGATGCAATTTCTGTGTTTCATGGTCAATATGTAGCTCCAAGGGTTACAGTAAACACCCAGTGGTGCGTCGCAATCTAATACTAGCCTCTCAGGAAAGGCACGTATACAGACTGTTTAAAGCATTGCTCCCCCTGGACGTAAGTCGGCATTGTAACTACTATATTCAATCCCCATGCAATTTCTGTGTTTCATCGTCAATATGAAGCGCCAAGGGTTACATTAAACACCCAGTGGTGCGTCGCAATCTAATACTGGCCTCTCAGGAAAGGCACGTATACAGACTGTTTGAAGCATTGCTCCCCCTGGACGTAAGTCGGCATTGTGCCTACTATATTCAATCCCGATGCAATTTCTGTGTTTCATCGTCAATATGAAGCTCCAAGGATTACAGTAAACACCCAGTGGCGCGTCGTCATCTAATACTGGCCTCTCAGGAAAGGCACGTATACAGACTGTTTGAAGCATTACTCCCCCTGGACGTATGTCGGCATTGTGCCTACTATATTCAATCCCGATGCAATTTCTGTGTTTAATCGTCAATATGAAGCTCCACGGGTTACAGTAAACACCCAGTGGTGCGTCGCAATCTAATACTGACCTCTCAGGAAAGGCACGAATTCAGACTGTTTGAAGCATTACTCCCCCTGGACGTAAGTCGGCATTGTGCCTACTATATTCAATCCCGATGCAATTTCTGTGTTTCATGGTCAATATGTAGCTCCAAGGGTTACAGTAAACACCCAGTGGTGCGTCGCAATCTAATACTGGCCTCTCAGTAACGGCACGTATGCAGACTGTTTGAAGCATTGCTCCCCGTGGACGTAAGTCGGCATTGTGCATACTATATTCAATCCCGATGCAATTTCTGTGTTTCATCGTCAATATGAAGCTCCAAGGGTAACAGTAAACACCCAGTGGTGCGTCGCCATCTAATACTGGACTCTCAGTAACGGCACGTATACATATTGTTTAAAGCATTGCTCCCCTTGGACGTAAGTCGGCATTGTGCCTACTATATTCAATCCCGATGCAATTTCTGTGTTTCATCGTCAATATGAAGCTCCAAGGGTTACAGTAAACACCCAGTGGTACGTCGCAATCTAACACTGACCTCTCAGGAAAAGCACGTATTCAGACTGTTTGAAGCATTACTCCCCCTGGACGTAAGTCGGCATTGTGCCTACTATATTCAATCCCGATGCAATTCCTGTGTTTCATGGTCAATATGAAGCTCCAAGGGTTACAGTAAACACCCAGTGGTGCGTCGCAATCAAATACTGGCCTCACAGTAACGGCACGTATACAGACTGTTTGAAGAATTGCTCCCCCTGGACGTAAGTCGGCATTGTGACTACTATATTCAATCCCGACGCAATTTCTGTGTTTCATCGTCAAAATGAAGCTCCAAGGGTTACAGTAAACACCCAGTGGTGCGTCGCAATCTAATACTGGCCTCTCAGAAACGGCACGTATACAGACTGTTTGAAGCTTTGCTCCCCGTGGACGTAAGTCGGCATTGTGCCTACTACATTCAATCCCGATGCAATTTCTGTGTTTCATCGTCAATATGAAGCTCCAAGGGTTACAGTAAACACCCAGTGGTGCGTCGCAATCTAATACTAGCCTCTCAGGAAAGGCACGTATACAGACTGTTTAAAGCATTGCTCCCCCTGGACGTAAGTCGGCATTGTAACTACTATATTCAATCCCCATGCAATTTCTGTGTTTCATCGTCAATATGAAGCGCCAAGGGTTACATTAAACACCCAGTGGTGCGTCGCAATCTAATACTGGCCTCTCAGGAAAGGCACGTATACAGACTGTTTGAAGCATTGCTCCCCCTGGACGTAAGTCGGCATTGTGCCTACTATATTCAATCCCGATGCAATTTCTGTGTTTCATCGTCAATATGAAGCTCCAAGGGTTACAGTAAACACCCAGTGGCGCGTCGTCATCTAATACTGGCCTCTCAGGAAAGGCACGTATACAGACTGTTTGAAGCATTACTCCCACTGGACGTATGTCGGCATTGTGCCTACTATATTCAATCCCGATGCAATTTCTGTGTTTAATCGTCAATATGAAGCTCCACGGGTTACAGTAAACACCCAGTGGTGCGTCGCAATCTAATACTGACCTCTCAGGAAATGCACGTATTCAGACTGTTTGAAGCATTACTCCCCCTGGACGTAAGTCGGCATTGTGCCTACTATATTCAATCCCGATGCAATTTCTGTGTTTCATGGTCAATATGTAGCTCCAAGGGTTACAGTAAACACCCAGTGGTGCGTCGCAATCTAATACTGGCCTCTCAGGAAATGCACGTATTCAGACTGTTTGAAGCATTACTCCCCCTGGACGTAAGTCGGCATTGTGCCTACTATATTCAATCCCGATGCAATTTCTGTGTTTCATCGTCAATATGAAGCTCCAAGGGTTACAGTAAACACCCAGTGGCGCGTCGTCGTCTAATACTGGCCTCTCAGGAAAGGCACGTATACAGACTGTTTGAATCATTACTCCCCCTGGACGTAAGTCGGCATTGTGCCTACTATATTCAATCCCGATGCAATTTCTGTGTTTAATCGTCAATATGAAGCTCCAAGGGTTACAGTAAACACCCAGTGGTGCGTCGCAATCTAATACTGACCTCTCAGGAAAGGCACATATTCAGACTGTTTGAAGCATTACTCCCCCTGGACGTAAGTCGGCATTGTGCCTACTATATTCAATCCCGATGCAATTTCTGTGTTTCATGGTCAATATGAAGCTCCAAGGGTTACAGTAAACACCCAGTGGTGCGTCGCAATCTAATACTTGCGTCACAGTAACGGCACGTATACAGACTGTTGGAAGAATTGCTCCCCCTGGACGTAGGTCGGCATTGTGACTACTATATTCAATCCCGATGCAATTTCTGTGTTTCATCGTCAATATGAAGCTCCAAGGGTTACAGTAAACACCCAGTGGTGCGTCGCAATCTAATACTGGCCTCTCAGTAACGGCACATATACAGACTGTTTGAACATTACTCCCTCTGGACGTAAGTCGGCATTGTGCCTACTACATTCAATCCCGATGCAATTTCTGTGTTTCATCGTCAATATGAAGCTCCAAGGGTTACAGTAAACACCCAGTGGTGCGTCGCAATCTAATACTGGCCTCTCAGTAACGGCACATATAGAGACTGTTTGATGCATTACTCCCCCTGGATGTAAGTCGGCATTGTGCCAACTGTATTCAATCCCGATGCAATTTCAGTGTTTCATCGTCAATATGAAGTTCCAAGCGTTACAGTAAACACCCAGTGGTGCGTCGCAATCTAATACTGGCCTCTCAGGAAAGGCATGTATATAGACTGTTTGAAGCATTGCTCCCCCTGGACGTAAGTCGGCATTGTGCCTACTATATTCAATCAGGATGCAATTTCTGTGTTTCATGGTCAATATGTAGCTCCAAGGGTTACAGTAAACACCCAGTGGTGCGACGCAATCTAATACTGGCCTCTCAGTAACGGCACGTATGCAGACTGTTTGAAGCATTGCTCCCCGTGGACGTAAGTCGGCATTGTGCCTACTATATTCAATCCCGATGCAATTTCTGTGTTTCATCGTCAATATGAAGCTCCAAGGGTAACAGTAAACACCCAGTGGTGCGTCGCCATCTAATACTGGCCTCTCAGTAACGGCACGTATACATATTGTTTAAAGCATTGCTCCCCTTGGACGTAAGTCGGCATTGTGCCTACTATATTCAATCCCGATGCAATTTCTGTGTTTCATCGTCAATATGAAGCTCCAAGGGTTACAGTAAACACCCAGTGGTACGTCGCAATCTAACACTGACCTCTCAGGAAAAGCACGTATTCAGACTGTATGAGGCATTACTCCCCCTGGACGTAAGTCGGCATTGTGCCTACTATATTCAATCCCGATGCAATTCCTGTGTTTCATGGTCAATATGAAGCTCCAAGGGTTACAGTAAGCACCCAGTGGTGCGTCGCAATCTAATACTGGCCTCACAGTAAGGGCACGTATACAGACTGTTTGAAGAATTGCTCCCCCTGGACGTAAGTCGGCATTGTGACTACTATATTCAATCCCGATGCTATTCCTGTGTTTCATCGTCAATATCAAGCTCCAAGGGTTACAGTAAACACCCAGTGGTGCGTCGCAATCTAATACTGGCCTCTCAGTAACGGCACGTATACAGACTGTTTAAAGCTTTGCTCCCCTTGGACGTAAGTCGGCATTGTGCCTACTATATTCAATCCCGATGCAATTTCTGTGTTTCATCGTAAATATGAAGCTCCAAGGGTTACAGTAAACACCCAGTGGCGCGTCGTCATCTAATACTGGCCTCTCAGGAAAGGCACGTATACAGACTGTTTGAAGCATTACTCCCCCTGGACGTAAGTCGGCATTGTGCCTACTATATTCAATCCCGATGCAATTTCTGTGTTTAATCGTCAATATGAAGCTCCACGGGTTACAGTAAACACCCAGTGGTGCGTCGCAATCTAATACTGACCTTTCAGGAAAGGCACGTATTCAGACTGTTTGAAGCATTACTCCCCCTGGACGTAAGTCGGCATTGTGCCTACTATATTCAATCCCGATGCAATTACTGTGTTTCATCGTCAATATGTAGCTCCAAGGGTTACAGTAAACACCCAGTGGTGCGTCGCAATCTAATACTGGCCTCTCAGTAACGGCACGTATATAGACTGTTTGAAGCATTGCTCCCCGTGGACGTAAGTCGGCATTGTGCCTACTATATTCAATCCCGATGCAATTTCTGTGTTTCATCGTCAATATGAAGCTCCAAGGGTTACAGTAAACACCCAGTGGTGCGTCGCAATCTAATACTGACCTCTCAGGAAGGCACGTATAGAGACTGTTTCAAGCATTGCTCCCCCTGGACGTAAGTCGGCATTGTGCCTACTATATTCAATCCCGATCCTATTTCTGTGTTTCATGGTCAATATGAAGCTCCTAGGGTTACAGTAAACACCCAGTGGTGCGTCGCAATCTAATACTGGCCTCACAGTAACGGCACTTATACAGACTGTTTGAAGAATTGCTCGCCCTGGCCGTAAGTCGGCATTGTGACTACTATATTCAATCCCGATGCAATTTCTGTGTTTCATGGTCAATATGAAGCTCCAAGGGTTACAGTAAACACCCAGTGGTGCGTCGCAATCTAATACTGGCCTTTCAGTAACGGCACGTATATAGACTGTTTGAAGCATTGCTCCCCCTGGACGTAAGTCGGCATTGTGCCTACTATATTCAATCCCGATGCAATTTCTGTGTTGAATCGTCAATATGAAGCTCCAAGGGTTACAGTAAACACCCAGTGGTGCGTCGCAATCTAATACTGACCTCTCAGGAAAGGCACATATTCAGACTGTTTGAAGCATTACTCCCCCTGGACGTAAGTCGGCATTGTGCCTACTATATTCAATCCCGATGCAATTTCTGTGTTTCATGGTCAATATGAAGCTCCAAGGGTTACAGTAAACACCCAGTGGTGCGTCGCAATCTAATACTTGCGTCACAGTAACGGCACGTATACAGACTGTTTGAAGAATTGCTCCCCCTGGACGTAGGTCGGCATTGTGACTACTATATTCAATCCCGATGCAATTTCTGTGTTTCATCGTCAATATGAAGCTCCAAGGGTTACAGTAAACACCCAGTGGTGCGTCGCAATCTAATACTGGCCTCTCAGTAACGGCACATATACAGACTGTTTGAAGCATTACTCCCCCTGGATGTAAGTCGGCATTGTGCCAACTGTATTCAATCCCGATGCAATTTCAGTGTTTCATCGTCAATATGAAGCTCCAAGCGTTACAGTAAACACCCAGTGGTGCGTCGCAATCTAATACTGGCCTCTCAGGAAAGGCACGTATATAGACTGTTTGAAACATTGCTCCCCCTGGACGTAAGTCGGCATTGTGCCTACTATATTCAATCCCGATGCAATTTCTGAGTTTTATCGTCAATATGTAGCTCCAAGAGTTACAGTAAACACCCAGTGGTGCGACGCAATCTAATACTGGCCTCTCAGTATCGGCACGTATGCAGACTGTTTGAAGCATTGCTCCCCGTGGACGTAAGTCGGCATTGTGCCTACTATATTCAATCCCGATGCAATTTCTGTGTTTCATCGTCAATATGAAGCTCCAAGGGTAACAGTAAACACCCAGTGGTGCGTCGCCATCTAATACTGGCCTCTCAGTAACGGCACGTATACATATTGTTTAAAGCATTGCTCCCCTTGGACGTAAGTCGGCATTGTGCCTACTATATTCAATCCCGATGCAATTTCTGTGTTTCATCGTCAATATGAAGCTCCAAGGGTTACAGTAAACACCCAGTGGTACGTCGCAATCTAACACTGACCTCTCAGGAAAAGCACGTATTCAGACTGTTTGAAGCATTACTCCCCCTGGACGTAAGTCGGCATTGTGCCTACTATATTCAATCCCGATGCAATTCCTGTGTTTCATGGTCAATATGAAGCTCCAAGGGTTACAGTAAACACCCAGTGGTGCGTCGCAATCTAATCCTGGCCTCACAGTAACGGCACGTATACAGACTGTTTGAAGAATTGCTCCCCCTGGACGAAAGTCGGCATTGTGACTACTATATTCAATCCCGATGCAATTCCTGTGTTTCATCGTCAATATCAAGCTCCAAGGTTTACAGTAAACACCCAGTGGTGCGTCGCAATCTAATACTGGCCTCTCAGTAACGGCACGTATACAGACTGTTTAAAGCTTTGCTCCCCTTGGACGTAAGTCGGCATTGTGCCTACTATATTCAATCCCGATGCAATTTCTGTGTTTCATCGTAAATATGAAGCTCCAAGGGTTACAGTAAACACCCAGTGGTGCGTCGCTATCTAATACTGGCCTCTCAGTAACGGCACGTATACAGACTGTTTGAAGCATTGCTCCCCGTGGACGTAAGTCGGCATTGTGCCTACTATATTCAATCCCGATACAATTTCTGTGTTTCATCGTCAATATGAAGCTCCAAGGGTTACAGTAAACACCCAGTGGTGCGTCGCAATCTAATACTAGCCTCTCAGGAAAGGCACGTATACAGACTGTTTAAAGCATTGCTCCCCCTGGACGTAAGTCGGCATTGTAACTACTATATTCAATCCCCATGCAATTTCTGTGTTTCATCGTCAATATGAAGCGCCAAGGGTTACATTAAACACCCAGTGGTGCGTCGCAATCTAATACTGGCCTCTCAGGAAAGGCACGTATACAGACTGTTTGAAGCATTGCTCCCCCTGGACGTAAGTCGGCATTGTGCCTACTATATTCAATCCCGATGCAATTTCTGTGTTTCATCGTCAATATGAAGCTCCAAGGGTTACAGTAAACACCCAGTGGCGCGTCGTCATCTAATACTGGCCTCTCAGGAAAGGCACGTATACAGACTGTTAGAAGCATTACTCCCCCTGGACGTAAGTCGGCATTGTGCCTACTATATTCAATCCCGATGCAATTTCTGTGTTTAATCGTCAATATGAAGCTCCACGGGTTACAGTAAACACCCAGTGGTGCGACGCAATCTAATACTGGCCTCTCAGTATCGGCACGTATGCAGACTGTTTGAAGCATTGCTCCCCGTGGACGTAAGTCGGCATTGTGCCTACTATATTCAATCCCGATGCAATTTCTGTGTTTCATCGTCAATATGAAGCTCCAAGGGTAACAGTAAACACCCAGTGGTGCGTCGCCATCTAATACTGGCCTCTCAGTAACGGCACGTATACATATTGTTTAAAGCATTGCTCCCCTTGGACGTAAGTCGGCATTGTGCCTACTATATTCAATCCCGATGCAATTTCTGTGTTTCATCGTCAATATGAAGCTCCAAGGGTTACAGTAAACACCCAGTGGTACGTCGCAATCTAACACTGACCTCTCAGGAAAAGCACGTATTCAGACTGTTTGAAGCATTACTCCCCCTGGACGTAAGTCGGCATTGTGCCTACTATATTCAATCCCGATGCAATTCCTGTGTTTCATGGTCAATATGAAGCTCCAAGGGTTACAGTAAACACCCAGTGGTGCGTCGCAATCTAATCCTGGCCTCACAGTAACGGCACGTATACAGACTGTTTGAAGAATTGCTCCCCCTGGACGTAAGTCGGCATTGTGACTACTATATTCAATCCCGATGCAATTCCTGTGTTTCATCGTCAATATCAAGCTCCAAGGTTTACAGTAAACACCCAGTGGTGCGTCGCAATCTAATACTGGCCTCTCAGTAACGGCACGTATACAGACTGTTTAAAGCTTTGCTCCCCTTGGACGTAAGTCGGCATTGTGCCTACTATATTCAATCCCGATGCAATTTCTGTGTTTCATCGTAAATATGAAGCTCCAAGGGTTACAGTAAACACCCAGTGGTGCGTCGCTATCTAATACTGGCCTCTCAGTAACGGCACGTATACAGACTGTTTGAAGCATTGCTCCCCGTGGACGTAAGTCGGCATTGTGCCTACTATATTCAATCCCGATACAATTTCTGTGTTTCATCGTCAATATGAAGCTCCAAGGGTTACAGTAAACACCCAGTGGTGCGTCGCAATCTAATACTAGCCTCTCAGGAAAGGCACGTATACAGACTGTTTAAAGCATTGCTCCCCCTGGACGTAAGTCGGCATTGTAACTACTATATTCAATCCCCATGCAATTTCTGTGTTTCATCGTCAATATGAAGCGCCAAGGGTTACATTAAACACCCAGTGGTGCGTCGCAATCTAATACTGGCCTCTCAGGAAAGGCACGTATACAGACTGTTTGATGCATTGCTCCCCCTGGACGTAAGTCGGCATTGTGCCTACTATATTCAATCCCGATGCAATTTCTGTGTTTCATCGTCAATATGAAGCTCCAAGGGTTACAGTAAACACCCAGTGGCGCGTCGTCATCTAATACTGGCCTCTCAGGAAGGCACGTATAGAGACTGTTTCAAGCATTGCTCCCCCTGGACGTAAGTCGGCATTGTGCCTACTATATTCAATCCCGATGCAATTTCTGTGTTTCATCGTCTATATGAAGCTCCAAGGTTTACAGTAAACACCCAGTGGCGCGTCGTCATCTAATACTGGCCTCTCAGGAAAGGCACGTATACAGACTGTTGAAGCATTACTCCCCCTGGACGTAAGTCGGCATTGTGCCTACTATATTCAATCCCGATGCAATTTCTGTGTTTCATGGTCAATATGTAGCTCCAAGGGTTACAGTAAACACCCAGTGGTGCGTCGCAATCTAATACTGGCCTCTCAGTAACGGCACGTATGCAGACTGTTTGAAGCATTGCTCCCCGTGGACGTAAGTCGGCATTGTGCCTACTATATTCAATCCCGATGCAATTTCTGTGTTTCATCGTCAATATGAAGCTCCAAGGGTTACAGTAAACACCCAGTGGTGCGTCGCAATCTAATACTAGCCTCTCAGGAAAGGCACGTATACACACTGGTTAAAGCATTGCTCCCCCTGGACGTAAGTCGGCATTGTAACTACTATATTCAATCCCCATGCAATTTCTGTGTTTCATCGTCAATATGAAGCGCCAAGGGTTACATTAAACACCCAGTGGTGCGTCGCAATCTAATACTGGCCTCTCAGGAAAGGCACGTATACAGACTGTTTGAAGCATTGCTCCCCCTGGACGTAAGTCGGCATTGTGCCTACTATATTCAATCCCGATGCAATTTCTGTGTTTCATCGTCAATATGAAGCTCCAAGGGTTACAGTAAACACCCAGTGGCGCGTCGTCATCTAATACTGGCCTCTCAGGAAAGGCACGAATACAGACTGTTTGAAGCATTACTCCCACTGGACGTATGTCGGCATTGTGCCTACTATATTCAATCCCGATGCAATTTCTGTGTTTAATCGTCAATATGAAGCTCCACGGGTTACAGTAAACACCCAGTGGTGCGTCGCAATCTAATACTGACCTCACAGGAAATGCACGTATTCAGACTGTTTGAAGCATTACTCCCCCTGGACGTAAGTCGGCATTGTGCCTACTATATTCAATCCCGATGCAATTTCTGTGTTTCATGGTCAATATGTAGCTCCAAGGGTTACAGTAAACACCCAGTGGTGCGTCGCAATCTAATACTGGTCTCTCAGTAACGGCACGTATATAGACTGTTTGAAGCATTGCTCCCCGTGGACGTAAGTCGGCATTGTGCCTACTATATTCAATCCCGATGCAATTTCTGTGTTTCATCGTCAATATGAAGCTCCAAGGGTTACAGTAAACACCCAGTGGTGCGTCGCAATCTAATACTGACCTCTCAGGAAAGGCACGTATAGAGACTGTTTCAAGCATTGCTCCCCCTGGACGTAAGTCGGCCATGTGCCTACTATATTCAATCCCGATGCAATTTCTGTATTTCATGGTCAATATGAAGCTCCTAGGGTTACAGTAAACACCCAGTGGTGCGTCGCAATCTAATACTGGCCTCACAGTAACGGCACGTATACAGACTGTTTGAAGAATTTCTCGCCCTGGACGTAAGTCGGCATTGTGACTACTATATTCAATCCCGATGCAATTTCTGTGTTTCATGGTCAATATGAAGCTCCAAGGGTTACAGTAAACACCCAGTGGTGCGTCGCAATCTAATACTGGCCTCTCAGTAACGGCACGTATACAGACTGTTTGAAGCATTGCTCCCCGTGGACGTAAGTCGGCATTGTGCCTACTATATTCAATCCCGATGCAATTTCTGTGTTTCATGGTCAATATGAAGCTCCAAGGGTTACAGTAAACACCCAGTGGTGCGTCGCAATCTAATACTGACCTCTCAGGAAAGGCACGTATTCAGACTGTTTGAAGCATTACTCCCCCTGGACGTAAGTCGGCATTGTGCCTACTATATTCAATCCCGATGCAATTTCTGTGTTTCATGGTCAATATGAAGCTCCAAGGGTTACAGTAAACACCCAGTGGTGCGTCGCAATCTAATACTGGCCTCACAGTAACGGCACGTATACAGACAGTTTGAAGAATTGCTCCCCCTGGACGTAAGTCGGCATTGTGACTACTATATTCAATCCCGATGCTATTTCTGTGTTTCATCGTCAATATGAAGTTCCAAGGGTTACAGTAAACACCCAGTGGTGCGTCGCAATCTAATACTGGCCTTTCAGTAACGGCACGTATACAGACTGTTTGAAGCTTTGCTCCCCGTGGACGTAAGTCGGCATTGTGCCTACTATATTCAATCCCGATGCAATTTCTGTGTTTCATCGTCAATATGAAGCTCCAAGGGTTACAGTAAACACCCAGTGGTGCGGCGCAATCTAATATTGGCCTCTCAGTAAAGGCACGTATACAGACTGTTCAAAGCATTGCTCCCCGTGGACGTAAGTCGGCATTGTGCCTACTATATTCAATCCCGATGCAATTTCTGTGTTTCATCGTCAATATGATGCTCCAAGGGTTACAGTAAACACCCAGTGGTGCGTCGCAATCTAATACTGACCTCTCAGTAACTGCACATATACAGACTGTTTGAAGCATTACTCCCACTGGACATAAGTCGGCATTGTGACTACTATATTCAATCCCGATGCAATTTCTGTGTTTCATCGTCAATATGAAGCTCCAAGGGTTACAGTAAACACCCCGTGGTGGGTCGCAATCTAATACTAGCCTCTCAGGAAAGGCACGTATACAGGCTGTTTAAAGCATTGCTCCCCGTGGACGTAAGTCGGCATTGTGCCTACTATATTCAATCCCGATGCAATTTCTGTGTTTCATCGTCAATATGGAGCTCCAAGGGTTACAGTAAACACCCAGTGGTGCGTCGCAATCTAATACTGACCTCTCGGGAAGGCACGTATAGAGACTGTTTCAAGCATTGCTCCCCCTGGACGTAAGTCGGCATTGTGCCTACTATTTTCAATCCCGATGCAATTTCTGTGTTTCATGGTCAATATGAAGCTCCTAGGGTTACAGTAAACACCCAGTGGTGCGTCGCAATCTAATACTGGCCTCTCAGTAACGGCTCGTATATAGACTGTTTGAAGCATTGCTCCCCGTGGACGTAAGTCGGCATTGTGCCTACTATATTCAATCCCGATGCAATTTCTGTGTTTCATCGTCAATATGAAGCTCCAAGGGTTACAGTAAACACCCAGTGGTGCGTCGCAATCTAATACTGACCTCTCAGGAAAGGCACGTATAGAGACTGTTTCAAGCATTGCTCCCCCTGGACGTAAGTCGGCCATGTGCCTACTATATTCAATCCCGATGCAATTTCTGTATTTCATGGTCAATATGAAGCTCCTAGGGTTACAGTAAACACCCAGTGGTGCGTCGCAATCTAATACTGGCCTCACAGCAACGGCACTTAAACAGACTGTTTGAAGAATTGCTCGCCCTGGACGTAAGTCGGCATTGTGACTACTATATTCAATCCCGATGCAATTTCTGTGTTTCATGGTCAATATGAAGCTCCAAGGGTTACAGTAAACACCCAGTGGTGCGTCGCAATCTAATACTGGCCTCTCAGTAACGGCACGTATACAGACTGTTTGAAGCATTGCTCCCCGTGGACGTAAGTCGGCATTGTGCCTACTATATTCAATCCCGATGCAATTTCTGTGTTTCATCGTCAATACGAAGCACCAAGGTTTACAGTAAACACCCAGTGGTGCGTCGTAAACTAATACTGGTCTCTCAGTAACGGCACGTATACATATTGTTTAAAGCATTGCTCCCCTTGGACGTAAGTCGGCATTGTGCCTACTATATTCAATCCCGATGCAATTTCTGTTTTTCATCATCAATATGTAGCTCCAAGGGTTACAGTAAACACCCAGTGGTGCGTCGCAATCTAATACTGACCTCTCAGGAAAGGCACGTATTCAGACTGTTTGAAGCATTACTCCCCCTGGACGAAAGTCGGCATTGTGCCTACTATATTCAATCCCGATGCAATTTCTGTGTTTCATCGTTAATATGAAGCTCCAAGGGTTACAGTAAACACCCAGTGGTGCGTCGCAATCTAATACTGGCCTCACAGTAACGGCACGTATACAGAGAGTTTGAAGAATTGCTCCCCCTGGACGTAAGTCGGCATTGTGACTACTATATTCAATCCCGATGCTATTTCTGTGTTTCATCGTCAATATGAAGTTCCAAGGGTTACAGTAAACACCCAGTGGTGGGTCGCAATCTAATACTGGCCTTTCAGTAACGGCACGTATACAGACTGTTTGAAGCTTTGCTCCCCCTGGACGTAAGTCGGCATTGTGCCTACTATATTCAATCCCGATGCAATTTCTGTGTTTCATCGTCAATTTGATGCTCCAAGGGTTACAGTAACCACCCAGTGGTGCGTCGCAATCTAATACTGACCTCTCAGTAACTGCACATATACAGACTGTTTGAAGCATTACTCCCACTGGACATAAGTCGGCATTGTGACTACTATATTCAATCCCGATGCAATTTCTGTGTTTCATCGTCAATATGAAGCTCCAAGGGTTACAGTAAACACCCCGTGGTGGGTCGCAATCTAATACTAGCCTCTCAGGAAAGGCACGTATACAGACTGTTTAAAGCATTGCTCCACCTGGGCGTAAGTCGTGCATTGTAACTACTATATTCAATCCCCATGCAATTTCTGTGTTTCATCGTCAATATGAAGCGCCAAGGGTTACAGTAAACACCCAGTGGTGCGTCGCAATCTAATACTGGCCTCTCAGGAAAGGCACGTATACAGACTGTTTGAAGCATTGCTCCCCCTGGACGTAAGTCGGCATTGTGCCTACTATATTCAATCCCGATGCAATTTCTGTGTTTCATGGTCAATATGTAGCTCCAAGGGTTACAGTAAACACCCAGTGGTGCGTCGCAATCTAATACTGGCCTCTCAGTAACGGCACGTATATAGACTGTTTGAAGCATTGCTCCCCGTGGACGTAAGTCAGCATTGTGCCTACTATATTCAATCCCGATGCAATTTCTGTGTTTCATCGTCAATATGGAGCTCCAAGGGTTACAGTAAACACCCAGTGGTGCGTCGCAATCTAATACTGACCTCTCAGGAAGGCACATATAGAGACTGTTTCAAGCATTGCTCCCCCTGGACGTAAGTCGGCATTGTGCCTACTATTTTCAATCCCGATGCAATTTCTGTGTTTCATGGTCAATATGAAGCTCCTAGGGTTACAGTAAACACCCAGTGGTGCGTCGCAATCTAATACTGGCCTCACAGTAACGGCACTTATACAGACTGTTTGAAGAATTTCTCGCCCTGGCCGTAAGTCGGCATTGTGACTACTATATTCAATCCCGATGCAATTTCTGTGTTTCATGGTCAATATGAAGCTCCAAGGGTTACAGTAAACACCCAGTGGTGCGTCGCAATCTAATACTGGCCTCTCAGTAACGGCACGTATATAGACTGTTTGAAGCATTGGTCCCCCTGGACGTAAGACGGCATTGTGCCTACTATATTCAATCCCGATGCAATTTCTGTGTTTCATCGTCTATATGAAGCTCCAAGGTTTACAGTAAACACCCAGTGGCGCGTCGTCATCTAATACTGGCCTCTCAGGAAAGGCACGTATACAGACTGTTGAAGCATTACTCCCCCTGGACGTAAGTCGGCATTGTGCCTACTATATTCAATCCCGATGCAATTTCTGTGTTTCATGGTCAATATGTAGCTCCAAGGGTTACAGTAAACACCCAGTGGTGCGTCGCAATCTAATACTGGCCTCTCAGTAACGGCACGTATGCAGACTGTTTGAAGCATTGCTCCCCGTGGACGTAAGTCGGCATTGTGCCTAGTATATTCAATCCCGATGCAATTTCTGTGTTTCATCGTCAATATGAAGCTCCAAGGGTAACAGTAAACACCCAGTGGTGCGTCGCCATCTATTACTGGACTCTCAGTAACGGCACGTATACATATTGTTTAAAGCATTGCTCCCCTTGGACGTAAGTCGGCATTGTGCCTACTATATTCAATCCCGATGCAATTTCTGTGTTTCATCGTCAATATGAAGCTCCAAGGGTTACAGTAAACACCCAGTGGTACGTCGCAATCTAACACTGACCTCTCAGGAAAAGCACGTATTCAGACTGTTTGAAGCATTACTCCCCCTGGACGTAAGTCGGCATTGTGCCTACTATGTTCAATCCCGATGCAATTCCTGTGTTTCATGGTCAATATGAAGCTCCAAGGGTTACAGTAAACACCCAGTGGTGCGTCGCAATCTAATACTGGCCTCACAGTAACGGCACGTATACGGACTGTTTGAAGAATTGCTCCCCCTGGACGTAAGTCGGCATTGTGACTACTATATTCAATCCCGATGCAATTTCTGTGTTTCATCGTCAAAATGAAGCTCCAAGGGTTACAGTAAACACCCAGTGGTGCGTCGCAATCTAATACTGGCCTCTCAGTAACGGCACGTATACAGACTGTTTGAAGCTTTGCTCCCCGTGGACGTAAGTCGGCATTGTGCCTACTATATTCAATCCCGATGCAATTTCTGTGTTTCATCGTCAATATGAAGCTCCAAGGGTTACAGCAAACACCCAGTGGTGCGTCGCAATCTAATACTAGCCTCTCAGGAAAGGCACGTATACAGACTGTTTAAAGCATTGTTCCCCCTGGACGTAAGTCGGCATTGTAACTACTATATTCAATCCCCATGCAATTTCTGTGTTTCATCGTCAATATGAAGCGCCAAGGGTTACATTAAACACCCAGTGGTGCGTCGCAATCTAATACTGGCCTCTCAGGAAAGGCACGTATAGAGACTGTTTGAAGCATTGCTCCCCCTGGACGTAAGTCGGCATTGTGCCTACTATATTCAATCCCGATGCAATTTCTGTGTTTCATCGTCAATATGAAGCTCCAAGGGTTACAGTAAACACCCAGTGGCGCGTCGTCATCTAATACTGGCCTCTCAGGAAAGGCACGTATACAGACTGTTTGAAGCATTACTCCCACTGGACGTATGTCGGCATTGTGCCTACTATATTCAATCCCGATGCAATTTCTGTGTTTAATCGTCAATATGAAGCTCCACGGGTTACAGTAAACACCCAGTGGTGCGTCGCAATCTAATACTGACTTCACAGGAAATGCACGTATTCAGACTGTTTGAAGCATTACTCCCCCTGGACGTAAGTCGGCATTGTGCCTACTATATTCAATCCCGATGCAATTTCTGTGTTTCATGGTCAATATGTAGCTCCAAGGGTTACCGTAAACACCCAGTGGTGCGTCGCAATCTAATACTGGCCTCTCAGTAACGGCACGTATATAGACTGTTTGAAGCATTGCTCCCCGTGGACGTATGTCGGCATTGTGCCTACTATATTCAATCCCGATGCAATTTCTGTGTTTCATCGTCAATATGAAGCTCCAAGGGTTACAGTAAACACCCAGTGGTGCGTCGCAATCTAATACTGACCTCTCAGGAAAGGCACGTATAGAGTCTGTTTCAAGCATTGCTCCCCCTGGACGTAAGTCGGCCATGTGCCTACTATATTCAATCCCGATGCAATTTCTGTATTTCATGGTCAATATGAAGCTCCTAGGGTTACAGTAAACACCCAGTGGTGCGTCGCAATCTAATGCTGGCCTCACAGTAACGGCACTTATACAGACTGTTTGAAGAATTGCTCGCACTGGACGTAAGTCGGCATTGTGACTACTATATTCAATCCCGATGCAATTTCTGTGTTTCATGGTCAATATGAAGCTCCAAGGGTTACAGTAAACACCCAGTGGTGCGTCGCAATCTAATACTGGCCTCTCAGTAACGGCACGTATACAGACTGTTTGAAGCATTGCTCCCCGTGGACGTAAGTCGGCATTGTGTCTACTATATTCAATCCCGATGCAATTTCTGTGTTTCATCGTCAATACGAAGCACCAAGGTTTACAGTAAACACCCAGTGGTGCGTCGCAATCTAATACTGGTCTCTCAGTAACGGCACGTATACATATTGTTTAAAGCATTGCTCCCCTTGGACGTAAGTCGGCATTGTGCCTACTATATTCAATCCCGATGCAATTTCTGTTTTTCATCATCAATATGTAGCTCCAAGGGTTACAGTAAACACCCAGTGGTGCGTCGCAATCTAATACTGACCTCTCAGGAAAGGCACGTATTCAGACTGTTTGAAGCATTACTCCCCCTGGACGTAAGTCGGCATTGTGCCTACTATATTCAATCCCGATGCAATTTCTGTGTTTCATGGTCAATATGAAGCTCCAAGGGTTACAGTAAACACCCAGTGGTGCGTCGCAATCTAATACTGGCCTCACAGTAACGGCACGTATACAGACAGTTTGAAGAATTGCTCCCCCTGGACGTAAGTCGACATTGTGACTACTATATTCAATCCCGATGCTATTTCTGTGTTTCATCGTCAATATGAAGTTCCACGGGTTACAGTAAACACCCAGTGGTGCGTCGCAATCTAATACTGGCCTGTCAGTAACGGCACGTATACAGACTGTTTGAAGCTTTGCTCCCCGTGGACGTAAGTCGGCATTGTGCCTACTATATTCAATCCCGATGCAATTTCTGTGTTTCATCGTCAATATGAAGCTCCAAGGGTTACAGTAAACACCCAGTGGTGCGGCGCAATCTAATATTGGCCTCTCAGTAAAGGCACGTATACAGACTGTTCAAAGCATTGCTCCCCTTGGACGTAAGTCGGCATTGTGCCTACTATATTCAATCCCGATGCAATTTCTGTGTTTCATCGTCAATATGATGCTCCAAGGGTTACAGTATACACCCAGTGGTGCGTCGCAATCTAATACTGACCTCTCAGTAACTGCACATATACAGACTGTTTGAAGCATTACTCCCACTGGACATAAGTCGGCATTGTGACTACTATATTCAATCCCGATGCAATTTCTGTGTTTCATCGTCAATATGAAGCTCCAAGGGTTACAGTAAACACCCAGTGGTGCGTCGCAATCTAATACTGACCTCTCAGGAAAGGCACGTATCGAGACTGTTTGAAGCATTGCTCCCCCTGGACGTAAGTCGGCATTGTGCCTACTATATTCAATCCCGATGCAATTTCTGTGTTTCATCGTCAATATGAAACTCCAAGGGTTACAGTAAACACCCCGTGGTGGGTCGCAATCTAATACTAGCCTCTCAGGAAAGGCACGTATACAGACTGTTTAAAGCATTGCTCCACCTGGGCGTAAGTCGTGCATTGTAACTACTATATTCAATCCCCATGCAATTTCTGTGTTTCATCGTCAATATGAAGCGCCAAGGGTTACAGTAAACACCCAGTGGTGCGTCGCAATCTAATACTGGCCTCTCAGGAAAGGCACGTATACAGACTGTTTGAAGCATTGCTCCCCCTGGACGTAAGTCGGCATTGTGCCTACTATATTCAATCCCGATGCAATTTCTGTGTTTCATCGTCAATATGAAGCTCCAAGGGTTACAGTAAACACCCAGTGGCGCGTCGTCATCTAATACTGACTTCTCAGGAAAGGCACATATTCAGTCTGTTTGAAGCATTACTCCCCCTGGACGTAAGTCGGCATTGTGCCTACTATATTCAATCCCGATGCAATTTCTGTGTTTCATGGTCAATATGAAGCTCCAAGGGTTACAGTAAACACCCAGTGGTGCGTCGCAATCTAATACTTGCGTCACAGTAACGGCACGTATACAGACTGTTTGAAGAATTGCTCCCCCTGGACGTAGGTCGGCATTGTGACTACTACATTCAATCCCGATGCAATTTCTGTGTTTCATCGTCAATATGAAGCTCCAAGGGTTACAGTAAACACCCAGTGGTGCGTCGCAATCTAATACTGGCCTCTCGGTAACGGCACATATACAGACTGTTTGAACATTACTCCCTCTGGACGTAAGTCGGCATTGTGCCTACTACATTCAATCCCGATGCAATTTCTGTGTTTCATCGTCAATATGAAGCTCCAAGGGTTACAGTAAACACCCAGTCGTGCGTCGCAATCTACTACTGGCCTCTCAGTAACGGCACATATACAGACTGTTTGAAGCATTACTCCCCCTGGATGTAAGTAGGCATTGTGCCAACTGTATTCAATCCCGATGCAATTTCTGTGTTTCATCGTCAATATGAAGCTCCAAGGGTTACAGTAAACACCCAGCGGTGCGTCGCAATCTAATACTGGCCTCTCAGTGACGGCACGTATATAGAATGTTTGAAGCATTGCTCCCCCTGGACGTAAGTCGGCATTGAGACTACTATATTCAATCCCGATGCAATTTCTGTGTTTCATCGTCAATATGAAGCTCCAAGGGTTACAGTAATTACCCAGTGGTGCGACGCAATCTAATACTGGCCTCTAAGGAAAGGCACGTATACAGACTGTTTGAAGCATTGCTCGCCCTTGAAGTAAGTCGGCATTGTGCCAATTATATTCAATCCCGATGCAATTTCTGTGTTCCATCGTCAATATGAAGCTCTAAGGGTTACAGTAAACACCCAGTGGTGCGTCGCAATCTAATACTGGCCTCTCAGTAACGGCACGTATACAGACTGTTTGAAGCATTGCTCCCAGTGGACGTAAGTCGGCATTGTGCCTACTATATTCAATCCCGATGCAATTTCTGTGTTTTATCGTCAATTTTAAGTTCCAAGGGTTACAGTAAACACCCAGTGGTGCGTCGCAATCAAATACTGGCCTCTCAGGAAAGGCACGTATACAGACTGTTTGAAGCATTGCTCCCCCTGGACGTAAGTCGGCATTGTGCCTACTATATTCAATCCCGATTCAATTTCTGTGTTTCATCGTCAACATGAAGCTCCAAGGGTTACAGTAAACACCCAGTGGTGCGTCGCAATCTAATACTGGCCTCTCAGTAACGGCACGTATACAGACTGTTTGAAGCATTGCTCCCAGTTGACTTAAGTCGGCATTGTGCCTACTATATTCAATCCCGATGCAATTTCTGTGTTTCATCGTCAATATGTAGCTCCAAGGGTTACAGTAAACACCCAGTGGTGCGTCGCAATCTAATACTGGTGTCTCAGTAACGGCACGTATACAGACTGTTTGAAGCATTGCTCCCCCTGGACGTAAGTCGGCATTGTGCCTACTATATTCAATCCCGATGCAGTTTCTGTGTTTTATCGTCAATATTAAGTTCCAAGGGTTACAGTGAACACCCAGTGGTGCGTCGCAATCAAATACTGGCCTCTCAGGAAAGGCACGTATACAGACTGTTTGAAGCATTGCTCCCCATGGACGTAAGTCGGCATTGTGCCTACTATATTCAATCCCGTTTCAATTTCTGTGTTTCATCGTCAACATGAAGCTCCAAGGGTTACAGTAAACACCCAGTGGTGCGTCGCAATCTAATACTGGCCTCCTTGTAACGGCACGTATACACACTGTTTGAACATTGCTCCCCCTGGACGTAAATCGGCAATGTGCCTACTATATTCAATCCCGATGCAATTTCTGTGTTTCATCGTCAATATGAAGCTCCAAGCGTTACAGTAAACACCCAGTATTGCGTCGCAATCTAATACTGGCCTCTCAGGAAAGGCCCGTTTATAGACTGTCTGAAGCATTGCTCCCCCTGGACGTAAGTCGGCATTGTGCCTACTATATTCAATCCCGATGCAATTTCTGTGTTTCATCGTCAATATGAAGCTCCAAGGGTTACAGTAAACACCCAGTGGTGCGTCGCAATCTCATACTGGCCTCTCAGTAACGGCACGTATACGTATTGTTTAAAGCATTGCTCCCCTTGGACGTAAGTCGGCATTGTGCCTACTATATTCAATCCAGATGCAATTTCTGTGTTTCATCGTCAATATGAAGCTCCAAGGGTTACAGTAAACACCCAGTGGTGCGTCGCAATCTAACACTGACCTCTCAGGAAAAGCACGTATTCAGACTGTTTGAAGCATTACTCCCCCTGGACGTAAGTCGGCATTGTGCCTACAATATTCAATCCCGATGCAATTCCTGAGTTTCATGGTCAATATGAAGCTCCAAGGGTTACAGTAAACACCCAGTGGTGCGTCGCAATCTAATACTGGCCTCACAGTAACGGCACGTATACAGACTGTTTGAAGAATTGCTCCCCCTGGACGTAAGTCGGCATTGTGACTACTATATTCAATCCCGATGCAATTTCTGTGTTTCATCGTCAATATGAAGCTCCAAGGGTTACAGTAAACACCCAGTGGTGCGTCGCAATCTAATACTGGCCTCTCAGTAACGGCACGTATACAGACTGTTTGAAGCATTGCTCCCCGTGGACGTAAGTCGGCATTGTGCCTACTATATTCTATCCCGATGCAATTTCTGTGTTTCATCGTCAATATGAAGCTCCAAGGGTTACAGTAAACACCCAGTGGTGCGTCGCAATCTAATACTGTCCTCTCAGTAACGGCACGTATACAGACTGTTTAAAGCATTGCTCCTCTTGGACGTAAGTCGGCATTGTGCCTACTATATTCAATCCCGATGCAATTTCTGTGTTTCATTGTCAATATGAAGCTCCAAGGGTTACAGTAAACACCCAGTGGTGCGTCGCAATCTAATACTGGCCTCTCAGTAACGGCACGTATACAGACTGTTTGAAGCATTGCTCCCCGTGGACGTTAGTCGTCATTGTGCCTACTATATTCAATCCCGATACAATTTCTGTGTTTCATCGTCAATATGAAGCTCCAAGGGTTACAGTAAACACCCAGTGGTGCGTCGCAATCTAATACTAGCCTCTCAGGAAAGGCACGTATACAGACGGTTTAAAGCATTGCTCCCTCTGGACGTAAGTCGGCATTGTAACTACTATATTCAATCCCGATGCAATTTCTGTGTTTCATCGTCAATATGAAGCGCCAAGGGTTACATTAAAGACCCAGTGGTGCGTCGCAATCTAATACTGGCCTCTCAGGAAAGGCACGTATACAGACTGTTTGAAGCATTGCTCCCACTGGACGTAAGTCGGCATTGTGCCTACTATATTCAATTCCGATGCAACTTCTGTTTGTCATCGTCAATATGAAGCTCCAAGGGTTACAGTAAACACCCAGTGGCGCCTCGTCATCTAATACTGGCCTCTCAGGAAAGGCACGTATACAGACTGTTTGAAGCATTACTCCCCCTGGACGTAAGTCGGCATTGTGCCTACTATATTCAATCCCGATGCAATTTCTTTGTTTCATCGTCAATATGAAGCTCCAAGGGTTACAGTAAACACCCCGTGGTGGGTCGCAATCTAATACTAGCCTCTCAGGAAAGGCACGTATACAGACTGTTTAAAGCATTGCTCCACCTGGACGTAAGTCGTGCATTGTAACTACTATATTCAATCCCCATGCAATTTCTGTGTTTCATCGTCAATATGAAGCGCCAAGGGTTACAGTAAACACCCAGTGGTGCGTCGCAATCTAATACTGGCCTCTCAGGAAAGGCACGTATACAGACTGTTTGAAGCATTGCTCCCCCTGGACGTAAGTCGGCATTGTGCCTACAATATTCAATCCCGATGCAATTTCTGTGTTTCATCGTCAATATGAAGCTCCAAGGGTTACAGTAAACACCCAGTGGCGCGTCGTCATCTAATACTGACTTCTCAGGAAAGGCACATATTCAGACTGTTTGAAGCATTACTCCCCCTGGACGTAAGTCGGCATTGTGCCTACTATATTCAATCCCGATGCAATTTCTGTGTTTCATGGTCAATATGAAGCTCCAAGGGTTACAGTAAACACCCAGTGGTGCGTCGCAATCTAATACTTGCGTCACAGCAACGGCACGTATTCAGACTGTTTGAAGAATTGCTCCCCCTGGCCGTAGGTCGGCATTGTGACTACTACATTCAATCCCGATGCAATTTCTGTGTTTCATCGTCAATATGAAGCTCCAAGGGTTACAGTAAACACCCTGGTGCGTCGCAATCTAATACTGGCCTCTCGGTAACGGCACATATACAGACTGTTTGAACATTACTCCCTCTGGACGTAAGTCGGCATTGTGCCTACTACATTCAATCCCGATGCAATTTCTGTGTTTCATCGTCAATATGAAGCTCCAAGGGTTACAGTAAACACCCAGTGGTGCGTCGCAATCTAGTACTGGCCTCTCAGTAACGGCACATATACAGACTGTTTGAAGCATTACTCCCCCTGGATGTAAGTAGGCATTGTGCCAACTGTATTCAATCCCGATGCAATTTCTGTGTTTCATCGTCAATATGAAGCTCCAAGGGTTACAGTAAACCCCCAGCGGTGCGTCGCAATCTAATACTGGCCTCTCAGTGACGGCACGTATATAGAATGTTTGAAGCATTGCTCCCCCTGGACGTAAGTCGGCATTGAGACTACTATATTCAATCCCGATGCAATTTCTGTGTTTCATCGTCAATATGAAGCTCCAAGGGTTACAGTAATTACCCAGTGGTGCGACGCAATCTAATACTGGCCTCTAAGGAAAGGCACGTATACAGACTGTTTGAAGCATTGCTCCCCCTTGAAGTAAGTCGGCATTGTGCCAATTATATTCAATCCCGATGCAATTTCTGAGTTCCATCGTCAATATGAAGCTCCAAGGGTTACAGTAAACACCCAGTGGTGCGTCGCAATCTAATACTGGCCTCTCAGTAACGGCACGTATACAGACTGTTTGAAGCATTGCTCCCAGTGGACGTAAGTCGGCATTGTGCCTACTATATTCAATCCCGATGCAATTTCTGTGTTTTATCGTCAATTTTAAGTTCCAAGGGTTACAGTAAACACCCAGTGGTGCGTCGCAATCAAATACTGGCCTCTCAGGAAAGGCACGTATACAGATTGTTTGAAGCAATGCTCCCCCTGGACGTAAGTCGGCATTGTACCTACTATATTCAATCCCGATTCAATTTCTGTGTTTCATCGTCAACATGAAGCTCCAAGGGTTACAGTAAACACCCAGTGGTGCGTCGCAGTCTAATACTGGCCTCTCAGTAACGGCACGTATACAGACTGTTTGAAGCATTGCTCCCAGTTGACGTAAGTCGGCATTGTGCCTACTATATTCAATCCCGATGCAATTTCTGTGTTTCATCGTCAATATGTAGCTCCAAGGGTTACAGTAAACACCCAGTGGTGCGTCGCATTCTAATACTGGTCTCTCAGTAACGGCACGTATACAGACTGTTTGAAGCATTGCTCCCCCTGGACGTAAGTCGGCATTGTGCCTACTATATTCAATCCCGATGCAATTTCTGTGTTTTATCGTCAATATTAAGTTCCAAGGGTTACAGTAAACACCCAGTGGTGCGTCGCAATCAAATACTGGCCTCTCAGGAAAGGCACGTATACAGACTGTTTGAAGCATTGCTCCCCATGGACGTAAGTCGGCATTGTGCCTACTATATTCAATCCCGATTCAATTTCTGTGTTTCATCGTCAACATGAAGCTCCAAGGGTTACAGTAAACACCCAGTGGTGCGTCGCAATCTAATACTGGCCTCTTTGTAACGGCACGTATACAGACTGTTTGAACATTGCTCCCGCTGGACGTAAATCGGCATTGTGCCTACTATATTCAATCCTGATGCAATTTCTGTGTTTCATCGTCAATATGAAGCTCCAAGCGTTACAGTAAACACCCAGTATTGCGTCGCAATCTAATACTGGCCTCTCAGGAAAGGCCCGTATATAGACTGTCTGAAGCATTGCTCCCCCTGGACGTAAGTCGGCATTGTGCCTACTATAATCAATCCCGATGCAATTTCTGTGTTTCATCGTCAATATGAAGCTCCAAGGGTTACAGTAAACACCCAGTGGTGCGTCGCAATCTAATACTGGCCTCTCAGTAACGGCACGTATACGTATTGTTTAAAGCATTGCTCCCCTTGGACGTAAGTCGGCATTGTGCCTACTATATTCAATCCCGATGCAATTTCTGTGTTTCATCGTCAATATGAAGCTCCAAGGGTTACAGTAAACACCCAGTGGTGCGTCGCAATCTAACACTGACCTCTCAGGAAAAGCACGTATTCAGACTGTTTGAAGCATTACTCCCCCTGGACGTAAGTCGGCATTGTGCCTACTATATTCAATCCCGATGCAATTCCTGTGTTTCATGGTCAATATGAAGCTCCAAGGGTTACAGTAAACACCCAGTGGTGCGTCGCAATCTAATACTGGCCTCTCAGTGACGGCACGTATACAGATTGTTTAAAGCATTGCTCCTCTTGGACGTAAGTCGGCATTGTGCCCACTATATTCAATCCCGATGCAATTTCTGTGTTTCATCGTCAATATGAAGCTCCAAGGGTTACAGTAAACACCCAGTGGTGCGTCGCAATCTAATACTGACCTCTCAGTAACGGCACGTATACATATTGTTTAAAGAATTGCTCCCCCCCCCCCTTGGACGTTAGTCGGCATTGTGCCTACTATATTCAATTCCGATGCAATTTCTGTGTTTCATCGTCAATATGAAGCTCCAAGGGTTACAGTAAACACCCAGTGGTGCGTCGCAATCTAACACTGACCTCTCAGGAAAAGCACGTATTCAGACTGTTTGAAGCATTACTCCCCCTGGACGTAAGTCGGCATTGTGCCTACTATATTCAATCCCGATGCAATTCCTGTGTTTCATGGTCAATATGAAGCTCCAAGGGTTCCAGTAAACACCCAGTGGTGCGTCGCAATCTAATACTGGCCTCACAGTAACGGCACGTATACAGACTGTTTGAAGAATTGCTCCCCCTGGACGTAAGTCGGCATTGTGACTACTATATTCAATCCCGATGCAATTTCTGTGTTTCATCGTCAATATGAAGCTCCAAGGGTTACAGTAAACACCCAGTGGTGCGTCGCAATCTAATACTGGCCTCTCAGTAACGGCACGTATACAGACTGTTTGAAGCATTGCTCCCCGTGGACGTAAGTCGGCATTGTGCCTACTATATTCAATCCCGATGCAATTTCTGTGTTTCATCGTCAATATGAAGCTCCAAGGGTTACAGTAAACACCCAGTGGTGCGTCGCAATCTAATACTGGCCTCTCAGTAACGGCACGTATACAGACTGTTTAAAGCATTGCTCCCCTTGGACGTAAGTCGGCATTGTGCCTACTATATTCAATCCCGATGCAATTTCTGTGTTTCATCGTCAATATGAAGCTCCAAGGGTTACAGTAAACACCCAGTGGTGCGTCGCAATCTAATACTGGCCTCTCAGTAACGGCACGTATACAGTCTGTTTGAAGCATTGCTCCCCGTGGACGTAAGTCGGCATTGTGCCTACTATATTCAATCCCGATACAATTTCTGTGTTTCATCGTCAATATGAAGCCCCAAGGGTTACAGTAAACACCCAGTGGTGCGTCGCAATCTAATACTAGCCTCTCAGGAAAGGCACGTATACAGACTGTTTAAAGCTTTGCTCCCTTTGGACGTAAGTCGGCATTGTAACTACTATATTCAATCCCCATGCAATTTCTGTGTTTCATCGTCAATATGAAGCGCCAAGTGTTACAGTAAACACCCAGTGGTGCGTCGCAATCTAATACTGGCCTCTCAGGAAAGGCACGCATTCAGACTGTTTGAAGCATTGCTCCCCCTGGACGTAAGTCGGCATTGTGCCTACTATATTCAATCCTTATGCAATTTCTGTGTTTCATCGTCAATATGAAGCTCCAAGGGTTACAGTAAACACCCAGTGGCGCGTCGTCATCTAATACTGGCCTCTCAGGAAAGGCACGTATACAGACTGTTTGAATCATTACTCCCCCTGGACGTAAGTCGGCATTGTGCCTACTATATTCAATCCCGATGAAAATTCTGTGTTTAATCGTCAATATGAAGCTCCAAGGGTTACAGTAAACACCCAGTGGTGCGTTGCAATCTAATACTGACCTCTCAGGAAAGGCACGTATTCAGACTGTTTGAAGCATTACTCCCCCTGGACGTAAGTCGGCATTGTGCCTACTATATTCAATCCCGATGCAATTTCTGTGTTTCATGGTCAATGTGAAGCTCCAAGGGTTACAGTAAACACCCAGTGGTGCGTCGCAATCTAATACTTGCGTCACAGTAACGGCACGTATACAGACTGTTTGAAGAATTGCTCCCCCTGGACGTAAGTCGGCATTGTGACTACTATATTCAATCCCGATGCAATTTCTGTGTTTCATCGTCAATATGAAGCTCCAAGGGTTACAGTAAACACCCAGTGGTGCGTCGCAATCTAATACTGGCCTCTCAGTAACGGCACATATACAGACTGTTTGAAGCATTACTCCCCCTGGATGTAAGTCGGCATTGTGCCAACTGTATTCAATCCCGATGCAATTTCTGTGTTTCATCGTCAATATGAAGCTCCAAGGGTTACAGTAAACACCCAGTAGTGCGTCGCAATCTAATGCTGGCCTCTCAGTAACGGCACGTATACAGACTGTTTAAAGCATTGCTCCCCTTGGACGTAAGTCGGCATTGTGCCTACTATATTCAATCCCGATGCAATTTCTGTGTTTCATCGTCAATTTGAAGCTCCAAGGGTTACAGTAAACACCCAGTGGTGCGTCGCGTCGCAATCTAATACTGGCCTCTCAGTAACGGCACGTATACAGACTGTTTGAAGCATTACTCCCCCTGGATGTAAGTCGGCATTGTGCCAACTGTATTCAATCCCGATGCAATTTCTGTGTTTAATCGTCAATACGAAGCTCCAAGGGTTACAGTAAACTTCCAGTAGTGCGTCGCAATCTAATACTAGCCTCTCAGGAAAGGTACGTATACAGACTGTTTAAAGCATTGCTCCCCCTGGACGTAAGTCGGCATTGTAACTACTATATTCAATCACCATGCAATTTCTGTGTTTCATCCTCAATAGAAGCGCCAATGGTTACAGTAAACACCCAGTGGTGCGTCGCAATCTAATACTGGCCTCTCAGGAAAGGCACGTATACAGACTGTTTGAAGCATTGCTCCCCCTGGACGTAAGTCGGCATTGTGCCTAATATATTCAATCCCGATGCAATTCCTGTGTTTCATCGTCAATATGAAGCTCCAAGGGTTACAGTAAACACCCAGTGGCGCGTCGTCATCTAATACTGGCCTCTTAGGAAAGGCACGTATACAGACTGTTTGAATCATTACTCCCCCTGGACATAAGTCGGCATTGTGCCTACTATATTCAATCCCGATGCAATTTCTGTGTTTAATCGTCAATACGAAGCTCCAAGGGTTACAGTAAACACCCAGTGGTGCGTCGCAATCTAATACTGACCTCTCAGGAAAGGCACGTATTCGGACTGTTTGAACCATTACTCCCCCTGGACGTAAGTCGGCATTGTGGCTACTATATTCAATCCCGATGCAATTTCTGTGTTTCATCGTCAATATGAAGCTCCAAGGGTTACAGTAAACACCCAGTGGTGCGTCGCAATCTAATACTTGCGTCACAGTAACGGCACGTATACAGACTGTTTGAAGAATTGCTCCCCCTGGTCGTAAGTCGGCATTGTGACTACTATATTCAATCGCGATGCAATTTCTGTGTTTCATCGTCAATATGAAGCTCCAAGGGTTACAGTAAACACCCAGTGGTGCGTCGCAATTTAATACTGGCCTCTCAGTAACGGCACATATACAGACTGTTTGAAGCATTACTCACCCTGGATGTAAGTCGGCATTGTGCCAACTGTATTCAATCCCGATGCAATTTCTGTGTTTCATAGTCAATATGAAGCTCCAAGTGTTGCAGTAAACACCCAGCGGTGCGTCGCAATCTAATACTGGCCTCTCAGTAACGGCACGTATACAGACTGTTTGAAGCATTGCTCCCCCTGGACGTAAGTCGGCATTGTGCCTACTATATTCAATCCCGATGCAATTTCTGTGTTTCATCGTCAATATGAAGCTCCGAGGGTTACAGTAATTACCCAGTGGTGCGTCGCAATCTAATACTGGCCTCTCAGGAAAGGCACGTATACAGAATGTTTGAAGCATTGCTCCCCCTTGAAGTAAGTCGGCATTGTGCCAATTATATTCAATCCCGATGCAATTTCTGTGTTTCATCGTCAATATGAAGCTCCAAGGGTTACAGTAAACACCCAGTGGTGCGTCGCAATCTAATACTGGCCTCTCAGTAACGGCACGTATACAGACTGTTTGAAGCATTGCTCCCCATGGACGTAAGTCGGCATTGTGCCTACTATATTCAATCCCGATGCAATTTCTGTGTTTCATCGTCAATATGTAGCTCCAAGGGTTACAGTAAACACCCAGTGGTGCGTCGCAATCTAATACTGGTCTCTCAGTAACGGCACGTATACAGACTGTTTGAAGCATTGCTCCCCCTGGACGTAAGTCGGCATTGTGCCTACTATATTCAATCCCGATGCGATTTCTGTGTTTTATCGTCAATATTAAGTTCCAAGGGTTACAGTAAACACCCAGTGGTGCGTCGCAATCAAATACTGGCCTCTCAGGAAAGGCACGTATACAGACTCTTTGAAGCATTGCATCCCCTGGACGTAAGTCGGCATTGTGCCTACTATATTCAATCCCGATGCAATTTCGGTGTTTTATCGTCAATATGAAGCTCCAAGGGTTACAGTAAACACCCAGTGGTGCGTCGCAATCTGATACTGGCCTCTTTGTAACGGCACGTATACAGACTGTTTGAACATTGCTCCCCCTGGACGTAAATCGGCATTGTGCCTACTATATTCAATCCCGATGCAGTTTCTGTGTTTCATCGTCAATATGAAGCTCCAAGCGTTACAGTAAACACCCAGTGGTGCGTCGCAATCTAATACTGACCTCTCAGGAAAGGCACGTATTCAGACTGTTTGAAGCATTACTCCCCCTGGACGTAAGTCGGCATTGTGCCTACTATATTCAATCCCGATGCAATTTCTGTGTTTCATGGTCAATATGAAGCTCCAAGGGTTACAGTAAACACCCAGTGGTGCGTCGCAATCTAATACTGACCTCTCAGGAAAGGCACGTATAGAGACTGTTTCAAGCATTGCTCCCGCTGGACGTAAGTCGGCATTGTGCCTACTATATTCAATCCCGATGCAATTTCTGTGTTTCATGGTCAATATGAAGCTCCAAGGGTTACAGTAAACACCCAGTGGTGCGTCGCAATCTAATACTGGCCTCACAGTAACGGCACGTATACAGGCTGTTTGAAGAATGGCTCCTCCTGGACGTAAGTCGGCATTGTGACTACTATATTCATACCCGATGCAATTTCTGTGTTTCATCGTCAATATGAAGCTCCAAGGGTTACAGTAAACACCCAGTGGTGCGTCGCAATCTAATACTGGCCTCTCAGTAACAAAACGTATACAGACTGTTTGAAGCATTGCTCCCCGTGGACGTAAGTCGGCATTGTGACTACTATATTCAATCCCGATGCAATTTCTGTGTTTCATCGTCAATATGAAGCTCCAAGGGTTACAGTAAACACCCAGTGGTGCGTCGCAATCTAATACTGGCCTCGCAGTAACGGCACGTATACAGACAGTTTGAAGCATTGCTCCCCGTGGACGTAAGTCGGCATTGTGCCTACTATATTCAATCCCGGTGCAATTTCTGTGTTTCATCGTCAATATGAAGCTCCAAGGGTTACAGTAAACACCCAGTGGTGCGTCGCAATCTAATACTGGCCCCTCTTTAACGGCACGTATACAGACTGTTTGAAGCATTGCTCCCCCTGGACGTGAGTCGGCATTGTGCCTACTATATTCAATCCCGATGCAATTTCTGAGTTTTATCGTCAATATGAAGCTCCAAGGGTTACAGTAAACACCCAGTGGTGCGTCGCAATCTATTACTGGCCTTTCAGTAACGGCACGTATACAGACTGTTTGAAGCATTGCTCCCCCTGGACGTAAGTCGGCATTGTGCTAACTATATTCAATCCCGATGCAATTTCAGTGTTTCATCGTCAATATGAAGCTCCAAGGGTTACAGTAAACACCCAGTGGTGCGTCGCAATCTAATACTGGCCTCTCAGTAACGGCACGTATACAGACTGTTTGAAGCATTGCTTCCCCTGGACGTGAGTCGGCATTGTGCCCACTATATTCAATCCCGATGCAATTTCGGTGTTTCATCGTCAATATGAAGCTCCAAGGGTTACAGTAAACACCCAGTGGTGCGTCGCAATCTAATACTGGCCTCTCAGTAACGGTACGTATACAGACTGTTTGAAGCATTGCTCCAATTGGACGTAAGTTGGCATTGTGCCAACTATATTCATTCCCGATGCGATTTCTGTGTTTCATCGTCAATATGAAGCTCCAAGGGTTACAGTAAACACCCAGTTGTGCGTCGCAATCTAATACTGGCCTCTCAGTAACGGCACGTATACAGACTGTTTGAAGCATTGCTCCCCCTGGACGTGAGTCGGCATTGTGCCTACTATATTCAATCCCGATGCAATTTCTGTGTTTCATTGTCAATATGAAGCTCCAAGGGTTACAGTAAACTCCCACTGGTGCGTCGCAATCTAATACTGGCCTCTCAGTAACGGCACGTATACAGACTGTTTGAAGCATTGCTCCCCCTGGACGTAAGTTGGCATTGTGCCAACTATATTCAATCCCGATGCAATTTCTGTGTTTCATCGTCAATATGAAGCTCCAAGGGTTACAGTAAACACCCAGTTGTGCGTCGCAATCTAATACTGGCCTCTCAGTAACGGCACGTATACAGACTGTTTGAAGCATTGCTCCCCCTGGACGTGAGTCGGCATTGTGCCTACTAAATTCAATCCCAATGCAATTTCTGTGTTTCATCGTCAATATGAAGCTCCAAGGGTTACAGTAAACACCCAGTGGTGCGTCGCAATCTAATACTGGCCTCTCAGTAACGGCTCGTATACAGACTGTTTGAAGCATTGCTTCCCCTGGACGTGAGTCGGCATTGTGCCCATTATATTCAATCCCGATGCAATTTCGGTGTTTCATCGTCAATATGAAGCTCCAAGGGTTACAGTAAACACCCAGTGGTGCGTCGCAATCTAACACTGGCCTCTCAGTAACGGTACGTATACAGACTGTTGAAGCATTGCTCCAATTGGACGTAAGTTGGCATTGTGCCAACTATATTCATTCCCGATGCAATTTCTGTGTTTCATCGTCAATATGAAGCTCCAAGGGTTACAGTAAACACCCAGTTGTGCGTCGCAATCTAATACGGGCCTCTCAGTAACGGCACGTATACAGACTGTTTGAAGCATTGCTCCCCCTGGACGTGAGTCGGCATTGTGCCTACTATATTCAATCCCGATGCAATTTCTGTGTTTCATTGTCAATATGAAGCTCCAAGTGTTACTGTAAACACCCAGTGGTGCGTCGCAATCTAATACTGGCCTCACAGTAACGGCACGTATACAGGCTGTTTGAAGAATTGCTCCTCCTGGACGTAAGTCGGCATTGTGACTACTATATTCATACCCGATGCAATTTCTGTGTTTCATCGTCAATATGAAGCTCCAAGGGTTACAGTAAACACCCAGTGGTGCGTCGCAATCTAATACTGGCCTCTCAGTAACAAAACGTATACAGACTGTTTGAAGCATTGCTCCCCGTGGACGTAAGTCGGCATTGTGACTACTATATTCAATCCCGATGCAATTTCTGTGTTTCATCGTCAATATGAAGCTCCAAGGGTTACAGTAAACACCCAGTGGTGCGTCGCAATCTAATACTGGCCTCGCAGTAACGGCACGTATACAGACAGTTTGAAGCATTGCTCCCCGTGGACGTAAGTCGGCATTGTGCCTACTATATTCAATCCCGATGCAATTTCTGTGTTTCATCGTCAATATGAAGCTCCAAGGGTTACAGTAAACACCCAGTGGTGCGTCGCAATCTAATACTGGCCCCTCTTTAACGGCACGTATACAGACTGTTTGAAGCATTGCTTCCCCTGGACGTGAGTCGGCATTGTGCCCACTATATTCAATCCCGATGCAATTTCGGAGTTTCATCGTCAATATGAAGCTCCAAGGGTTACAGTAAACACCCAGTGGTGCGTCGCAATCTAATACTGGCCTCTCAGTAACGGTACGTATACAGACTGTTTGAAGCATTGCTCCAATTGGACGTAAGTTGGCATTGTGCCAACTATATTCATTCCCGATGCGATTTCTGTGTTTCATCGTCAATATGAAGCTCCAAGGGTTACAGTAAACACCCAGTTGTGCGTCGCAATCTAATACTGGCCTCTCAGTAACGGCACGTATACAGACTGTTTGAAGCATTGCTCCCCCTGGACGTGAGTCGGCATTGTGCCTACTATATTCAATCCCGATGCAATTTCTGTGTTTCATTGTCAATATGAAGCTCCAAGGGTTACAGTAAACTCCCACTGGTGCGTCGCAATCTAATACTGGCCTCTCAGTAACGGCACGTATACAGACTGTTTGAAGCATTGCTCCCCCTGGACGTAAGTTGGCATTGTGCCAACTATATTCAATCCCGATGCAATTTCTGTGTTTCATCGTCAATATGAAGCTCCAAGGGTTACAGTAAACACCCAGTTGTGCGTCGCAATCTAATACTGGCCTCTCAGTAACGGCACGTATACAGACTGTTTGAAGCATTGCTCCCCCTGGACGTGAGTCGGCATTGTGCCTACTAAATTCAATCCCGATGCAATTTCTGAGTTTTATCGTCAATATGAAGCTCCAAGGGTTACAGTAAACACCCAGTGGTGCGTCGCAATCTATTACTGGCCTTTCAGTAACGGCACGTATACAGACTGTTTGAAGCATTGCTCCCCCTGGACGTAAGTCGGCATTGTGCTAACTATATTCAATCCCGATGCAATTTCAGTGTTTCATCGTCAATATGAAGCTCCAAGGGTTACAGTAAACACCCAGTGGTGCGTCGCAATCTAATACTGGCCTCTCAGTAACGGCACGTATACAGACTGTTTGAAGCATTGCTTCCCCTGGACGTGAGTCGGCATTGTGCCCACTATATTCAATCCCGATGCAATTTCGGTGTTTCATCGTCAATATGAAGCTCCAAGGGTTACAGTAAACACCCAGTGGTGCGTCGCAATCTAATACTGGCCTCTCAGTAACGGTACGTATACAGACTGTTTGAAGCATTGCTCCAATTGGACGTAAGTTGGCATTGTGCCAACTATATTCATTCCCGATGCGATTTCTGTGTTTCATCGTCAATATGAAGCTCCAAGGGTTACAGTAAACACCCAGTTGTGCGTCGCAATCTAATACTGGCCTCTCAGTAACGGCACGTATACAGACTGTTTGAAGCATTGCTCCCCCTGGACGTGAGTCGGCATTGTGCCTACTATATTCAATCCCGATGCAATTTCTGTGTTTCATTGTCAATATGAAGCTCCAAGGGTTACAGTAAACTCCCACTGGTGCGTCGCAATCTAATACTGGCCTCTCAGTAACGGCACGTATACAGACTGTTTGAAGCATTGCTCCCCCTGGACGTAAGTTGGCATTGTGCCAACTATATTCAATCCCGATGCAATTTCTGTGTTTCATCGTCAATATGAAGCTCCAAGGGTTACAGTAAACACCCAGTTGTGCGTCGCAATCTAATACTGGCCTCTCAGTAACGGCACGTATACAGACTGTTTGAAGCATTGCTCCCCCTGGACGTGAGTCGGCATTGTGCCTACTAAATTCAATCCCAATGCAATTTCTGTGTTTCATCGTCAATATGAAGCTCCAAGGGTTACAGTAAACACCCAGTGGTGCGTCGCAATCTAATACTGGCCTCTCAGTAACGGCTCGTATACAGACTGTTTGAAGCATTGCTTCCCCTGGACGTGAGTCGGCATTGTGCCCATTATATTCAATCCCGATGCAATTTCGGTGTTTCATCGTCAATATGAAGCTCCAAGGGTTACAGTAAACACCCAGTGGTGCGTCGCAATCTAACACTGGCCTCTCAGTAACGGTACGTATACAGACTGTTGAAGCATTGCTCCAATTGGACGTAAGTTGGCATTGTGCCAACTATATTCATTCCCGATGCAATTTCTGTGTTTCATCGTCAATATGAAGCTCCAAGGGTTACAGTAAACATCCAGTTGTGCGTCGCAATCTAATACGGGCCTCTCAGTAACGGCACGTATACAGACTGTTTGAAGCATTGCTCCCCCTGGACGTGAGTCGGCATTGTGCCTACTATATTCAATCCCGATGCAATTTCTGTGTTTCATTGTCAATATGAAGCTCCAAGTGTTACTGTAAACACCCAGTGGTGCGTCGCAATCTAATACTGGCCTCACAGTAACGGCACGTATACAGGCTGTTTGAAGAATTGCTCCTCCTGGACGTAAGTCGGCATTGTGACTACTATATTCATACCCGATGCAATTTCTGTGTTTCATCGTCAATATGAAGCTCCAAGGGTTACAGTAAACACCCAGTGGTGCGTCGCAATCTAATACTGGCCTCTCAGTAACAAAACGTATACAGACTGTTTGAAGCATTGCTCCCCGTGGACGTAAGTCGGCATTGTGACTACTATATTCAATCCCGATGCAATTTCTGTGTTTCATCGTCAATATGAAGCTCCAAGGGTTACAGTAAACACCCAGTGGTGCGTCGCAATCTAATACTGGCCTCGCAGTAACGGCACGTATACAGACAGTTTGAAGCATTGCTCCCCGTGGACGTAAGTCGGCATTGTGCCTACTATATTCAATCCCGATGCAATTTCTGTGTTTCATCGTCAATATGAAGCTCCAAGGGTTACAGTAAACACCCAGTGGTGCGTCGCAATCTAATACTGGCCCCTCTTTAACGGCACGTATACAGACTGTTTGAAGCATTGCTCCCCCTGGACGTGAGTCGGCATTGTGCCTACTATATTCAATCCCGATGCAATTTCTGAGTTTTATCGTCAATATGAAGCTCCAAGGGTTACAGTAAACACCCAGTGGTGCGTCGCAATCTATTACTGGCCTTTCAGTAACGGCACGTATACAGACTGTTTGAAGCATTGCTCCCCCTGGACGTAAGTCGGCATTGTGCTAACTATATTCAATCCCGATGCAATTTCAGTGTTTCATCGTCAATATGAAGCTCCAAGGGTTACAGTAAACACCCAGTGGTGCGTCGCAATCTAATACTGGCCTCTCAGTAACGGCACGTATACAGACTGTTTGAAGCATTGCTTCCCCTGGACGTGAGTCGGCATTGTGCCCACTATATTCAATCCCGATGCAATTTCGGTGTTTCATCGTCAATATGAAGCTCCAAGGGTTACAGTAAACACCCAGTGGTGCGTCGCAATCTAATACTGGCCTCTCAGTAACGGTACGTATACAGACTGTTTGAAGCATTGCTCCAATTGGACGTAAGTTGGCATTGTGCCAACTATATTCATTCCCGATGCGATTTCTGTGTTTCATCGTCAATATGAAGCTCCAAGGGTTACAGTAAACACCCAGTTGTGCGTCGCAATCTAATACTGGCCTCTCAGTAACGGCACGTATACAGACTGTTTGAAGCATTGCTCCCCCTGGACGTGAGTCGGCATTGTGCCTACTATATTCAATCCCGATGCAATTTCTGTGTTTCATTGTCAATATGAAGCTCCAAGGGTTACAGTAAACTCCCACTGGTGCGTCGCAATCTAATACTGGCCTCTCAGTAACGGCACGTATACAGACTGTTTGAAGCATTGCTCCCCCTGGACGTAAGTTGGCATTGTGCCAACTATATTCAATCCCGATGCAATTTCTGTGTTTCATCGTCAATATGAAGCTCCAAGGGTTACAGTAAACACCCAGTTGTGCGTCGCAATCTAATACTGGCCTCTCAGTAACGGCACGTATACAGACTGTTTGAAGCATTGCTCCCCCTGGACGTGAGTCGGCATTGTGCCTACTAAATTCAATCCCAATGCAATTTCTGTGTTTCATCGTCAATATGAAGCTCCAAGGGTTACAGTAAACACCCAGTGGTGCGTCGCAATCTAATACTGGCCTCTCAGTAACGGCTCGTATACAGACTGTTTGAAGCATTGCTTCCCCTGGACGTGAGTCGGCATTGTGCCCATTATATTCAATCCCGATGCAATTTCGGTGTTTCATCGTCAATATGAAGCTCCAAGGGTTACAGTAAACACCCAGTGGTGCGTCGCAATCTAACACTGGCCTCTCAGTAACGGTACGTATACAGACTGTTGAAGCATTGCTCCAATTGGACGTAAGTTGGCATTGTGCCAACTATATTCATTCCCGATGCAATTTCTGTGTTTCATCGTCAATATGAAGCTCCAAGGGTTACAGTAAACACCCAGTTGTGCGTCGCAATCTAATACTGGCCTCTCAGTAACGGCACGTATACAGACTGTTTGAAGCATTGCTCCCCCTGGACGTGAGTCGGCATTGTGCCTACTATATTCAATCCCGATGCAATTTCTGTGTTTCATTGTCAATATGAAGCTCCAAGTGTTACTGTAAACACCCAGTGGTGCGTCGCAATCTAATACTGGCCTCTCAGGAAAGGCACGTATACAGACTGTTTGAAGCATTGCTCCCCCTGGACGTCAGTCGGCATTGTGCCTACTATATTCAATCCCGATGCAATTTCTGTGTTTCATCGTCAATATGAAGCTCCAAGGGTTACAGTAAACACCCAGTGGTGCGTCGCAATCTAATACTGGCCTCTCAGGAAAGGCACGTATACAGATTATTTGAAGCATTGCTCCCCCTGGACGTAAATCGGCATTGTGCCTACTATATTTAATCCCGATGCAATTTCTGTGTTTCATCGTCAATATGAAGCTCCAAGGGTTACAGTAAACACCCAGCGGTGCGTCGCAATCTAATACTGGCCTCTCAGTAACGGCACGTATACAGACTGTTTGAAGCATTGCTCCCCCTGGACGTAAGTCGGCATTGTGCCAACTATATTCAATCCCGATGCAATTTCTGTGTTTCATCGTCAATATGAAGCTCCAAGGGTTACAGTAAACACCCAGTTGTGCGTCGCAATCTAATACTGGCCTCTCAGTAACGGCACGTATACAGACTGTTTGAAGCATTGCTCCCCCTGGACGTAAGTCGGCATTGTGCCTACTAAATTCAATCCCAATGCAATTTCTGTGTTTCATCGTCAATATGAAGCTCCATGGGTTACAGTAAACACCCAGTGGTGCGTCGCAATCTAATACTGGCCTCTCAGTAACGGTACGTATACAGACTGTTTTAAGCATTGATCCCCCTGGACGTAAGTCGGCATTGTGCCTACTATGTTCAATCCCGATGCAATTTCTGTATTTCATCGTCAATATGAAGCTCCAAGGGTTACACTAAACACCCAGTGGTGCGTCGCAATCTAATACTGACCTCTCAGTAACGGCACATATACAGACTGTTTGAAGCATTACTCCCACTGGACGTAAGTCGGCATTGTGCCTACAATATTCAATCCCGATTAAAATTCTGTGTTTCATCGTCAATATGAAGCTCCAAGGGTTACAGTAAACACCCAGTGGTGCGTTGCAATCTAATACTGGCCTCTCAGTAACGGCACGTATACAGACTGTTTGTAGCATTCCTCCCCCTGGACGTAAGTCGGCATTGTGCCTACTATTTTCAGTCCCGATGAGATTTCTGTGATTCATCGTCAATATGAAGCTCCAAGGGTTACAGTAAACACCCAGTGGTGCGTCGCAATGTAATACTGGCCTCTCAGTAACGGCACGTATACAGACTGTTTTAAGCATTGCTCCCCCTGGCCGTAAGTCAGGATTGTGCCTACAATATTCAATCCCGATTAAATTTCTGTGTTTCATTGTTAATATGAAGCTCCAAGGGTTACAGTAAACACCCAGTGGTGCGTCGCAATCTAATACTGACCTCTCAGTAACAGCACATATACAGAATCTTTGAAGCATTGCTCCCCCTGGACGTAAGTCGGCATTGTGCCTACTATATTCAATCCCGATGCAATTTCTGTGTTTCATCGTCAATATGAAGCTCCAAGGGTTACTGTAAACACCCAGTGGTGCGTCGCAATCTAATGGCCTCTCAGGAAAGGCACGTATACAGACTAAATGAAGCATTACTCCCCCTATACGTAAGTCGGCATTGTGCCTACTATATTCAATCCCGATGCAATTACTGTGTTTAATCGTCAATATGAAGCTCCATATTGACTGTGTTTAATCGTCAATATGAAGCTCCACCCCCCATGAACCATGGACCTTGCCGCTGGTGGGGAGGCTTGCGTGCCTCAGCGATACAGATGGCCGTACCGTAGGTGCAACCACAACGGAGGGGTAGCTGTTGAGAGGCCAGACAAACATGTGGTTCCTGGAGAGGGGCAGCAGCCTTTTCAGTAGTTGCAGGGGCAACAGTCTGGATGATTGACTGATCTGGCCTTGTAACATTAACCAAAACGGCCTTGCTGTGCTGGTACTGCGAACGGCTGAAAGCAAGGGGAAACTACAGCCGTAATTTTTCCCGAGGACATGCAGCTCTACTGTATGATTAAATGATGATGGCGTCCTCTTGGGTAAAATATTCCGGAGGTAAAATAGTCCCCCATTCGGATCTCCGGGCGGGGACTACTCAGGAGGACATCGTTATCAGGAGAAAGAAAACTGGCGTTCTATGGATCGGAGCGTGGAATGTCAGATCCCTTAATCGGGCAGGTAGGTTAGAAAATTTAGAAAGGGAAATGGATAGGTTAAAGTTAGATATAGTGGGAATTAGTGAAGTTCGGTGGCAGGAGGAACAAGACTTTTGGTCGGGTGATTACAGGGTTATAAATACAAAATCAAATAGGGGTAATGCAGGAGTAGGTTTAATAATGAATAAAAAATAGGAGTGCGGGTTAGCTATTACAAACAGCATAGTGAACGCATTATTGTGGCCAAGATAGACACAAAGCCCATGCCTACTACAGTAGTACAAGTTTATATGCCAACTACCTCTGCAGATGATGAAGAAATAGATGAAATGTATGACGAGATAAAAGAAATTATTCAGGTAGTGAAAGGAGACGAAAATTTAATAGTCATGGGTGACTGGAATTCATCAGTAGGAAAAGGGAGAGAAGGAAACATAGTAGGTGAATATGGATTGGGGGGAAGGAATGAAAGAGGAAGCCGCCTTGTAGAATTTTGCACAGAGCATAACTTAATCATAGCCAACACTTGGTTCAAGAGTCATAAAAGAAGGTTGTATACCTGGAAGAATCCTGGAGATACTAGTAGGTATCAGATAGATTATATAACGGTAAGACAGAGATTTAGGAACCAGGTTTTAAATTGTAAGACATTTCCTGGGGCAGATGTGGATTCTGACCACAATCTATTGGTTATGAACTGCAGACTGAAACTGAAGAAACTGCAAAAAGGTGGGAATTTAAGGAGATGGGACCTGGATAAACTGAAAGAACCAGAGGAGGGAACAATTGACAGGAATGGGGGAAAGAAATACAGTAGAAGAAGAATGGGTAGCTCTGAGGGATGAAGTAGTGAAGGCAGCAGAGGATCAAGTAGGTAAAAAGACGAGGGCTAATAGAAATCCTTGGGTAACAGAAGAAATATTGAATTTAATTGATGAAAGGAGAAAATACAAAAATGCAGTAAATGAAGCAGGCAAAAAGGAATACAGACGTCTCAAAAATGATATCGACAGGAAGTGCAAAATGGCTAAGCAGGGATGGCTAGAGGACAAATGTAAGGATGTAGAGGCTTGTCTCACTAGGGGTAAGATAGATACTGCCTACAGGAAAATTAAAGAGACCTTTGGAGAGAAGAGAACCACTTGTATGAATATCAAGAGCTCAGATGGCAACCCAGTTCTAAGCAAAGAAGGGAAGGCAGAAAGGTGGAAGGAGTATATAGAGGGTTTATACAAGGGCGATGTACTTGAGGACAATTTTATGGAAATGGAAGAGGATGTAGATGAAGACGAAATGGGAGATAAGATACTGCGTGAAGAGTTTGACAGAGCACTGAAAGACCTGAGTCGAAACAAGGCCCCGGGAGTAGACAACATTCCATTTGAACTACTGATGGCCTCGGGAGAGCCAGTCATGACAAAACTCTACCATCTGGTGAGCACGATGTATGAGACAGGCGAAATACCCTCAGACTTCAAGAAGAATATAATAATTCCAATCCCAAAGAAAGCAGGTGTTGACAGATGTGAAAATTACCGAACTATCAGTTTAATAAGTCACAGCTGCAAAATACTAACGCGAATTCTTTACAGACGAATGGAAAAACTGGTAGAAGCCGACCTCGGGGAAGATCAGTTTGGATTCCGTAGAAATGTTGGAACACGTGAGGCAATACTGACCTTACGACTTATCTTAGAAGAAAGATTAAGAAAAGGCAAACCTACGTTTCTAGCATTTGTAGACTTAGAGAAAGCTTTTGACAATGTTAACTGGAATACTCTCTTTCAAATTCTGAAGGTGGCAGGGGTAAAATACAGGGAACGAAAGACTATTTACAGTTTGTACAGAAACCAGATGGCAGAGGGGCATGAAAGGGAAGCAGTGGTTGGGAAAGGAGTAAGACAGAGTTGTAGCCTCTCCCCGATGTTATTCAATCTGTATATTGAGCAAGCAGTAAAGGAAACAAAAGAAAAATTTGGAGTAGGTATTAAAATTCATGGAGAAGAAGTAAAAACTTTGAGGTTCGCCGATGACATTGTAATTCTGTCAGAGACAGCAAAGGACTTGGAAGAGCAGTTGAACGGAATGGACAGTGTCTTGAAAGGAGGATATAAGATGAACATCAACAAAAGCAAAACGAGGATAATGGAATGTAGTCAAATTAAGTCAGGTGATGCTGAGGGAATTAGATTAGGAAAAGAGACACATAAAGTAGTAAAGGAGTTTTGCTATTTAGGGAGTAAAATAACCGATGATGGTCGAAGTAGAGAGGACATAAAATGTAGACTGGCAATGGCAAGGAAAGCGTTTCTCAAGAAGAGGAATTTGTTAACATCGAGTATAGATTTAAGTGTCAGGAAGTCGTTTCTGAAAGTATTTGTATGGAGTGTAGCCATGTATGGAAGTGAAACATGGACGATAACTAGTTTGGACAAGAAGTGAATAGAAGCTTTCGAAATGTGGTGCTACAGAAGAATGCTGAAGATAAGGTGGGTAGATCACGTGACTAATGAGGAGGTATTGAATAGACTTGGGGAGAAGAGAAGTTTGTGGCACAACTTGACTAGAAGAAGGGATCGGTTGGTAGGACATGTTTTGAGGCATCAAGGGATCACAAATTTAGCATTGGAGGGCAGTGTGCAGGGTAAAAATCGTAGACGGAGACCAAGAGATGAATACACTAAGCAGATTCAGAAGGATGTAGGTTGCAGTAGATACTGGGAGATGAAGAAGCTTGCACAGGATAGAGTAAAATGAAGAGCTGCATCAAACCAGTCTCAGGACTGAAGACCACAACAACAACAACATGAAGCTCCATTGGTTACAGTACACACCCAGTGGTGCGTCGCAATCTAATACTGATCTCTCAGGACAGGCACGTATTCAGACTGTTTGAAGCATTACTCCCTTTGGACGTAAGTCGGCATTGTGCCTACTATATTCAATCCCGATGCAATTTCTGTGTTTCATCGTCAATATGAAGCTCCAAGGGTTACAGTAAACACCCAGTGGTGCGTCGCAATCTAATACTGGCCTCTCAGTAACGGCACGTATACAGACTGTTTGAAGCATTACTCCCTTTGGACGTAAGTCGGCATTGTGCCTACTATATTCAATCCCGATGCAATTTCTGTGTTTCATCGTCAATATGAAGCTCCAAGGGAAACAGTAAACACCCAGTGGTGAGTCGCAATCTAATACTGGCCTCTCAGTGACGGCACGTATACAGATTGTTTGAAGCATTGCTCCCTGTGGACGTAAGTCGGCGTTATGCCTCCTATATTCAATCCTGATGCAATTTCTGTGTTTCATCGTCAATATGAAGCTCCAAGGGTTACAGTAAACACCCAGTGGTGCGTCGCAACCTAATACTGGCCTCTCAGTAACGGCACGTATACAGACTGTTTAAAGCATTGCTCCCCCTGGACGTAAGTCGGCATTGTGCCTACTATATTCAATCCCGATGCAATTTCTGTGTTTCATCGTCAATATGAAGCTCCAATGGTTACAGTAAACACCCAGTGGTGCGTCGCAATCTAATACTGGCCTCTCAGGAAAGGCACGTATAGAGACTGTTTGAAGCATTGCTCCCCCTGGACGTAAGTCGCCATTGTGCCTACTATATTCAATCCCGATGCAATTTCTGTGTTTCATCGTCAATATGAAGCTCCAAGGGTTACAGTAAACACCCAGTGGTGCGTCGCAATCTAATACTGGCCTCTCAGTAACGGCACGTATACAGACTGTTTGAAGCATTGCTTCCCCTGGACGTGAGTCGGCATTGTGCCTACTATATTCAATCCCGATGCAATTTCTGTGTTTCATCGTCAATATGAAGCTCCAAGGGTTACAGTAAACACCCAGTGGTGCGTCGCAATCTAATTCTGGCCTCTCAGTAACGTTACGTATACAGACTGTTTGAAGCATTGCTCCGCTTGGACGTAAGTTGGCATTCTGCCAACTATATTCAATCCAGATCCAATTTCTGTGTTTAATCGTCAATATGAAGCTCCAAGGGTTACAGTAAACACCCAGTTGTGCGTCGCAATCTAATACTGGCCTCTCAGTAACGGCACGTACACAGACTGTTTGAAGCATTGCTCCCCCTGGACGTGAGTCGGCATTGTGCCTACTATATTCAATCCCGATGCAATTTCTGTGTTTCATCGTCAATATGAAGCTCCAAGGGTTACAGTAAACACACAGTGGTGCGTCGCAATCTAATACTGGCCTCTCAGGAAAGGCACGTATACAGACTAAATGAAGCATTACTCCCCCTATACGTAAAACGGCATTGTGCCTACTATATTCAATCCCGATGCAATTACTGTGTTTAATCGCCGATATGAAGCTCCAAGGGTTACAGTAAACACCCAGTGGTGCGTCGCAATCTAATACTGATCTCTCAGGACAGGCACGTATTCAAACAGTTTGAAGCATTACTCCCCCTGGACGCAAGTCGGCATTGTGCCTACTATATTCAATCCCGATGCAATTTCTGTGTTTCATCGTCAACATGAAGCTCCAAGGGTTACAGTAAACACCCAGTGGTGCGTCGCAATCTAATACTGGCCTCTCAGTAACGGCACGTATACAGACTGTTTGAAGCATTACTCCCTTTGGACGTAAGTCGGCATTGTGCCTACTATATTCAATCCCGATGCAATTTCTCTGTTTCATCGTCAATATGAAGCTCCAAGGGTTACAGTAAACACCCAGCGGTGCGTCGCAATCTAATACTGGCCTCTCAGGAAAGGCACGTATACAGACTGTTTGAAGCATTGCTCCCCCTGGACGTATGTCGGCATTGTGCCAACTATATTCAATCCCGATCCAATTTCTGTGTTTCATCGTCAATATGAAGCTCCAAGGGTTACAGTAAACACCCAGTGGTGCGTCGCAATCTAATACTGGCCTCTCAGTAACGGTACGTATACAGACTGTTTGAAGCATTGCTCCCCTTGGACGTAAGTTGGCATTGTGCCTACTATATTCAATCCCGATGCAATTTCTGTGTTTAATCGTCAATATGAAGTTCCAAGGGTTACAGTAAACACCCAGTTCCTCGTCGCAATCTAATACTGGCCTCTCAGTAACGGCACGTATACAGACTGTTTGAAGCATTGCTCCTTCTGGACGTGAGTCGGCATTGTCCCTACTATATTCAATCCCGATGCAATTTCTGTGTGTCATCGTCAATATGAAGCTCCAAGGGTTACAGTAAACTTCCACTGGTGCGTCGCAATCTAATACTGGCCTCTCAGTAACGGCACGTATACAGACTGTTTGAAGCATTGCTCCCCCTGGACGTAAGTTGGCATTGTGCCAACTATATTCAATCCCGATGCAATTTCTGTGTTTCATCGTCAATATGAGGCTCCAAGCGTTACAGTAAACACCCAGTGGTGCGTCGCAATCTAATACTGGCCTCTTAGTAACGGAACGTATACAGACTGTTTGAAGCATTGCTCCCCCTGGACGTATGTCGGCATTGTGCACACTATATTCAATCCCGATGCAATTTCTGTGTTCCATCGTCAAAATGAAGCTCCAAGGGTTACAGTAAACACCCAGTGGTGCGTCGAAATCTAATACTGGCCTCTCAGTAACGGCACGTATACAGACTGTTTGAGGCATTGCTCCCCCTGGACGTAAGTCGGCATTGTGCCTACTATATTCAATCCCGATGCAATTTCTGTGTTTCATTGTCAATATGAAGCTCCAAGGGTTACAGTAAACACCCAGTGGTGCGTCGCAATCTCATACTGACCTCTCAGTAACGGCACATATACAGACTGTTTGAAGCATTACTCCCACTGGACGTATGTCGGCATTGTGCCTACTATATTCAATCCTGATGCAATTTCTGTGTTTCATCGTCAATATATAGTTCCAAGGGTTACAGTAAACACCCAGTGGTGCGTCGCAATCTAATACTGGCCTCTCAGTAACGGCACGTATACAGACTGTTTGAAGCATTCCTCCCCCTGGACGTAAGTCGGCATTGTGCCAACTATATTCAACCCCGAGCAATTTCTGTGTTTCATCATCAATATGAAGCTCCAAGGGTTACAGCAAACACCCAGTGGTGCGTCGCAATCTAATACTGGCCTCTCAGTAACGGCACGTATACAGACTGTTTGAAGCATTGCTCCCCCTGGACGTAAGTCGGCATTGTGCAAACTATATTCAATCCCGATGCTATTTCTGTGTTTCATCGTCAATATGAAGCTCCAATGGTTACAGTAAACACCCTGTGGTGCGTCGCAATCTAATACTGGCCTCTTAGTAACGGCACGTATACAGACTGTTTGAAGCATTGATCCCCGTGGACGTAAGTCGGCATTGTGCCTACTATATTCAGTCCCGATGCAATTTATGTGTTTCATCGTCAATATGAAGCTCCAAGGGTTACAGTAGACACCCAGTGGTGCGTCGCAATGTAATACTGGCCTCTCAGTAACGGCACGTATACAGACTGTTTTAAGCATTGCTCCCCCTGGCCGTAAGTCGGGATTGTGCCTACAATATTCAATCCCGATTAAATTTCTGTGTTTCATTGTTAATATGAAGCTCCAAGGGTTACAGTAAACACCCAGTGGTGCGTCGCAATCTAATACTGACCTCTCAGTAACAGCACATATACAGACTCTTTGAAGCATTGCTTCCACTGGACGTAAGTCGGCATTGTGCCTACTATATTCAATCCCGATGCAATTTCTGTGTTTCACCGTTAATATGAAGTTCCAAGGGTTACAGTAAACACCCAGTGGTGCGTCGCTATCTAATACTGGCCTCTCAGGAAAGGCACGTATAGAGACTGTTTGAAGCATTGCTCCCCCTGGACGTAAATCGGAATTGTGCCTACTATATTCAATCCCGATGCAATTTCTGTGTTTCATCGTCAATATGAAGCTCAAAGGGTTACAGTAAACACCCAGTGGTGCGTCGCAATCTAATACTGGCCTCTCAGTAACGGCACGTATACAGACTGTTTGAAGCATTGCTCCCCCTGGACGTGATTCGGCATTGTGCCTACTATATTCAATCCCGATGCAATTTCTGTGTTTCATCGTCAATATGAAGCTGCAAGGGTTACAGTAAACACCAAGTGGTGCGTCGCAATCTAATACTGGCCTTTCAGTAACGGCACGTATACAGACTGTTTGAAGCATTGCTCCCCCTGGACGTAAATCGGAATTGTGCCTACTATATTCAATCCCGATGCAATTTCTGTGTTTCAGCGTCAATATGAAGTTCCAAGGGTTACAGTAAACACCCAGTGGTGCGTCGCTATCTAATACTGGCCTCTCAGGAAAGGCACGTATAGAGACTGTTTAAGCATTGCTCCCCCTGGACGTAAATCGGAATTGTGCCTACTATATTCAATCCCGATGTAATTTCTGTGTTCCATCGTCAATATGAAGCTCCAAGGGTTACAGTAAACACCCAGTGGTGCGTCGCAATCTAATACTGGCCTTTCAGTAACGGCACGTATACAGACTGTTTGAAGCATTGCTCCCCCTGGACGTGATTCGGCATTGTGCCTACTATATTCAATCCCGATGCAATTTCTGTGTTTCATCGTCAATATGAAGCTGCAAGGGTTACAGTAAACACCAAGTGGTGCGTCGCAATCTAATACTGGCCTTTCAGTAACGGCACGTATACAGACTGTTTGAAGCATTGCTCCCCCTGGACGTAAATCGGAATTGTGCCTACTATATTCAATCCCGATGCAATTTCTGTGTTTCAGCGTCAATATGAAGTTCCAAGGGTTACAGTAAACACCCAGTGGTGCGTCGCTATCTAATACTGGCCTCTCAGGAAAGGCACGTATAGAGACTGTTTGAAGCATTGCTCCCCCTGGACGTAAATCGGAATTGTGCGTACTATATTCAATCCCGATGCAATTTCTGTGTTTCAGCGTCAATATGAAGTTCCAAGGGTTACAGTAAACACCCAGTGGTGCGTCGCTATCTAATACTGGCCTCTCAGGAAAGGCACGTATAGAGACTGTTTGAAGCATTGCTCCCCCTGGACGTAAATCGGAATTGTGCCTACTATATTCAATCCCGATGCAATTTCTGTGTTTCATCGTCAATATGAAGCTCCAAGGGTTACAGTAAACACCCAGTGTTGCGTCGCAATCTAATACTGGCCTCTCTTTAACGGCACGTATACAGACTGTTTGAAGCATTGCTCCCCCTGGACGTAAGTCGGCATTGTGCCAACTATATTCAATCCCGATGCAATTTCTGTGTTTCATCGTCAATATGAAGCTCCAAGGGTTACAATAAACACCCAGTGGTGCGTCGCAATCTAATACTGGCCTCTCAGTAACGGCACGTATACAGACTGTTTGAGGCATTGCTCCCCCTGGACGTAAGTCGGCATTGTGCCTACTATTTTCAATCCCGATGCAATTTCTGTGTTTCATCGTCAATATGAAGCTCCAAGGGTTACAGTAAACACCCTGTGGTGCGTCGCAATCTAATACTGGCTTCTTAGTAACGGCACGTATACAGACTGTTTGAAGCATTGCTCCCCCTGGACGTAAGTCGCCATTGTGCTTACTATATTCAATCCCGATGCAATTTCTGTGTTTCATCGTCAATATGAAGCTCCAAGGGTTACAGTAAACACACTATGGTGCGTCGCAATATAATACTGACCTCTCAGTAACGGCACGTATACAGACTGTTTTAAGCATTGCTCCCCCTGGTCGTAAGTCGACTTTGTGCGAACTATATTCAATCCCGATGCAATTTCTGTGTTTCATCGTCAATATGAAGCTCCAAGGGTTACAGGAAACACCCAGTGGTGCGTCGCAATCTAATACTGGCCTCTCAGTAACGGCACGTATACAGACTGTTTGAAGCATTCCTCCCACTGGACGTAAGTCGGCATTGTGCCAACTATATTCAACCCCGAGCAATTTCAGTGTTTCATCGTCAATATGAAGCTCCAAGGGTTACAACAAACACCCAGTGGTGCGTCGCAATCTAATACTGGCCTCTCAGTAACTGCACGTATACAGACTGTTTGAAGCATTGCTCCCCCTGGACGTAAGTCGGCATTGTGCCAACTATATTCAATCCCGATGCTATTTCTGTGTTTCATCGTCAATATGAAGCTCCAATGGTTACAGTAAACACCCAGTGGTGCGTCGCAATCTAATACTGGCCTCTCAGTAACGGCACGTATACAGACTGAAGCATTGCTCCCCCTGGACGTAAGTCGGCATTGTGCCAACTATATTCAACCCCGAGCAATTTCTGTGTTTCATCGTCAATATGAAGCTCCAAGGGTTACAGCAAACACCCAGTGGTGCGTCGCAATCTAATACTGGCCTCTCAGTAACGGCACGTATACAGACTGTTTTAAGCATTGCTCCCCCTGGACGTAAGTCGCCATTGTGCCTACTATATTCAATCCCGATGCAATTTCCGTGTTTCATCGTCAATATGAAGCTCCAAGGGTTACAGTAAACACACTATGGTGCGTCGCAATATAATACTGGCCTCTCAGTAACGGCACGTATACAGACTGTTTTAAGCATTGCTCCCCCTGGTCGTAAGTCGACTTTGTGCGAACTATATTCAATCCCGATGCAATTTCTGTGTTTCATCGTCAATATGAAGCTCCAAGGGTTACAGGAAACACCCAGTGGTGCGTCGCAATCTAATACTGGCCTCTCAGTAACGGCACGTATACAGACTGTTTGAAGCATTCCTCCCCCTGGACGTAAGTCGGCATTGTGCCTACAATATTCAATCCCGATTAAAATTCTGCGTTTCATCGTCAATATGAAGCTCCAAGGGTTACAGTAAACACCCAGTGGTGCGTTGCAATCTAATACTGGCCTCTCAGTAACGGCACGTATACAGACTGTTTGTAGCATTCCTCCCCCTGGACGTAAGTCGGCATTGTGCCTACTATTTTCAGTCCCGATGAGATTTCTGTGTTTCATCGTCAATATGAAGCTCCAAGGGTTACAGTAAACACCCAGTGGTGCGTCGCAATGTAATACTGGCCTCTCAGTAACGGCACGTATACAGACTGTTTTAAGCATTGCTCCCCCTGGCCGTAAGTCAGGATTGTGCCTACAATATTCAATCCCGATTAAATTTCTGTGTTTCATTGTTAATATGAAGCTCCAATGGTTGCAGTAAACACACAGTGGTGCGTCGCAATCTAATACTGACCTCTCAGTAACAGCACATATACAGAATCTTTGAAGCATTGCTTCCACTGGACGTAAGTCGGCATTGTGCCTACTATATTCAATCCCGATGCTATTTCTGTGTTTCATCGTCAATATGAAGCTGCAAGGGTTACAGTAAACACCAAGTGGTGCGTCGCAATCTAATACTGGCCTTTCAGTAACGGCACGTATACAGACTGTTTGAAGCATTGCTCCCCCTGGACCTGATTCGGCATTGTGCCTACTATATTCAATCCCGATGCAATTTCTGTGTTTCATCGTCAATATGAAGCTGCAAGGGTTACAGTAAACACCAAGTGGTGCGTCGCAATCTAATACTGGCCTTTCAGTAACGGCACGTATACAGACTGTTTGAAGCATTGCTCCCCCTGGACGTAAATCGGAATTGTGCCTACTATATTCAATCCCGATGCAATTTCTGTGTTTCAGCGTCAATATGAAGTTCCAAGGGTTACAGTAAACACCCAGTGGTGCGTCGCTATCTAATACTGGCCTCTCAGGAAAGGCACGTATAGAGACTGTTTGAAGCATTGCTCCCCCTGGACGTAAATCGGAATTGTGCCTACTATATTCAATCCCGATGCAATTTCTGTGTTTCAGCGTCAATATGAAGTTCCAAGGGTTACAGTAAACACCCAGTGGTGCGTCGCTATCTAATACTGGCCTCTCAGGAAAGGCACGTATAGAGACTGTTTGAAGCATTGCTCCCCCTGGACGTAAATCGGAATTGTGCCTACTATATTCAATCCCGATGCAATTTCTGTGTTTCATCGTCAATATGAAGCTCCAAGGGTTACAGTAAACACCCAGTGTTGCGTCGCAATCTAATACTGGCCTCTCTTTAACGGCACGTATACAGACTGTTTGAAGCATTGCTCCCCCTGGACGTAAGTCGGCATTGTGCCAACTATATTCAATCCCGATGCAATTTCTGTGTTTCATCGTCAATATGAAGCTCCAAGGGTTACAATAAACACCCAGTGGTGCGTCGCAATCTAATACTGGCCTCTCAGTAACGGCACGTATACAGACTGTTTGAGGCATTGCTCCCCCTGGACGTAAGTCGGCATTGTGCCTACTATTTTCAATCCCGATGCAATTTCTGTGTTTCATCGTCAATATGAAGCTCCAAGGGTTACAGTAAACACCCTGCGGTGCGTCGCAATCTAATACTGGCTTCTTAGTAACGGCACGTATACAGACTGTTTGAAGCATTGCTCCCCCTGGACGTAAGTCGCCATTGTGCTTACTATATTCAATCCCGATGCAATTTCTGTGTTTCATCGTCAATATGAAGCTCCAAGGGTTACAGTAAACACACTATGGTGCGTCGCAATATAATACTGGCCTCTCAGTAACGGCACGTATACAGACTGTTTTAAGCATTGCTCCCCCTGGTCGTAAGTCGACTTTGTGCGAACTATATTCAATCCCGATGCAATTTCTGTGTTTCATCGTCAATATGAAGCTCCAAGGGTTACAGGAAACACCCAGTGGTGCGTCGCAATCTAATACTGGCCTCTCAGTAACGGCACGTATACAGACTGTTTGAAGCATTCCTCCCACTGGACGTAAGTCGGCATTGTGCCAACTATATTCAACCCCGAGCAATTTCAGTGTTTCATCGTCAATATGAAGCTCCAAGGGTTACAACAAACACCCAGTGGTGCGTCGCAATCTAATACTGGCCTCTCAGTAACTGCACGTATACAGACTGTTTGAAGCATTGCTCCCCCTGGACGTAAGTCGGCATTGTGCCAACTATATTCAATCCCGATGCTATTTCTGTGTTTCATCGTCAATATGAAGCTCCAATGGTTACAGTAAACACCCAGTGGTGCGTCGCAATCTAATACTGGCCTCTCAGTAACGGCACGTATACAGACTGAAGCATTGCTCCCCCTGGACGTAAGTCGGCATTGTGCCAACTATATTCAACCCCGAGCAATTTCTGTGTTTCATCGTCAATATGAAGCTCCAAGGGTTACAGCAAACACCCAGTGGTGCGTCGCAATCTAATACTGGCCTCTCAGTAACGGCACGTATACAGACTGTTTTAAGCATTGCTCCCCCTGGACGTAAGTCGCCATTGTGCCTACTATATTCAATCCCGATGCAATTTCCGTGTTTCATCGTCAATATGAAGCTCCAAGGGTTACAGTAAACACCCAGTGGTGCGTCGCAATCTAATACTGGCCTCTCAGTAACGGCACGTATACAGACTGAAGCATTGCTCCCCCTGGACGTAAGTCGGCATTGTGCCAACTATATTCAACCCCGAGCAATTTCTGTGTTTCATCGTCAATATGAAGCTCCAAGGGTTACAACAAACACCCAGTGGTGCGTCGCAATCTAATACTGGCCTCTTAGTAACTGCACGTATACAGACTGTTTGAAGCATTGCTCCCCCTGGACGTAAGTCGGCATTGTGCCAACTATATTCAATCCCGATGCTATTTCTGTGTTTCATCGTCAATATGAAGCTCCAATGGTTACAGTAAACACCCAGTGGTGCGTCGCAATCTAATACTGGCCTCTCAGTAACGGCACGTATACAGACTGAAGCATTGCTCCCCCTGGACGTAAGTCGGCATTGTGCCAACTATATTCAACCCCGAGCAATTTCTGTGTTTCATCGTCAATATGAAGCTCCAAGGGTTACAGCAAACACCCAGTGGTGCGTCGCAATCTAATACTGGCCTCTCAGTAACGGCACGTATACAGACTGTTTTAAGCATTGCTCCCCCTGGACGTAAGTCGCCATTGTGCCTACTATATTCAATCCCGATGCAATTTCCGTGTTTCATCGTCAATATGAAGCTCCAAGGGTTACAGTAAACACACTATGGTGCGTCGCAATATAATACTGGCCTCTCAGTAACGGCACGTATACAGACTGTTTTAAGCATTGCTCCCCCTGGTCGTAAGTCGACTTTGTGCGAACTATATTCAATCCCGATGCAATTTCTGTGTTTCATCGTCAATATGAAGCTCCAAGGGTTACAGTAAACACCCAGTGGTGCGTTGCAATCTAATACTGGCCTCTCAGTAACGGCACGTATACAGACTGTTTGTAGCATTCCTCCCCCTGGACGTAAGTCGGCATTGTGCCTACTATTTTCAGTCCCGATGAGATTTCTGTGTTTCATCGTCAATATGAAGCTCCAAGGGTTACAGTAAACACCCAGTGGTGCGTCGCAATGTAATACTGGCCTCTCAGTAACGGCACGTATACAGACTGTTTTAAGCATTGCTCCCCCTGGCCGTAAGTCAGGATTGTGCCTACAATATTCAATCCCGATTAAATTTCTGTGTTTCATTGTTAATATGAAGCTCCAATGGTTGCAGTAAACACACAGTGGTGCGTCGCAATCTAATACTGACCTCTCAGTAACAGCACATATACAGAATCTTTGAAGCATTGCTTCCACTGGACGTAAGTCGGCATTGTGCCTACTATATTCAATCCCGATGCAATTTCTGTGTTTCATCGTCAATATGAAGTTCCAAGGGTTACAGTAAACACCCAGTGGTGCGTCGCAATCTAATACTGGCCTCTCAGGAAAGGCACGTAATGAGACTGTTTGAAGCATTGCTCCCCCTGGCCGTAAATCGGAATTGTGCCCACTATATTCAATCCCGATGCAGTTTCTGTGTTTCATCGTCAATATGAAGCTCCAAGGGTTACAGTAAACACCCAGTGGTGCGTCGCAATCTAAAACTGGCCTCTCTTTAACGGCACGTATACAGACTGTTTGAAGCATTGCTCCCCCTGGACGTGAGTCGGCATTGTGCCTACTATATTCAATCCCGATGCAATTTCTGTGTTTCATCGTCAATATGAAGCTGCAAGGGTTACAGTAAACACCAAGTGGTGCGTCGCAATCTAATACTGGCCTTTCAGTAACGGCACGTATACAGACTGTTTGAAGCATTGCTCCCCCTGGACGTAAGTCGGCATTGTGCCAACCATATTCAATCCCGATGCAATTTCTGTGTTTCATCGTCAATATGAAGCTCCAAGGGTTACAATAAACATCCAGTGGTGCGTCGCAATCTAATACTGGCCTCACAGTAACGGCATGTATACAGACAGTTTGAAGCATTGCTCCCCCTGGACGTAAGTCGGCATTGTGCCAACTATATTCAGTCCCGATGCAATTTCTGTGTTTCATCGTCAATATGAAGCTCCAAGGGTTACAGTAAGCACCCAGTGGTGCGTCGCAATCTAATACTGGCCTCTCAGTAACGGCACGTATACAGACTGTTTGAAGCATTGCTCCCCCTGGACGTAAAACGTCATTGTGCCTACTATTTTCAATCCCGATGCAATTTCTGTGTTTCATCGTCAATATGAAGCTCCAAGGGTTACAGTAAACACCCTGTGGTGCGCCGCAATCTAATACTGGCCTCTTAGTAACGGCACGTATACAGACTGTTTGAAGCATTGCTCCCCGTGGACGTAAGTCGGCATTGTGCCTACTATATTCAATCCCGATGCAATTTCTGTGTTTCATCATCAATATTAAGCTCCAAGGGTTACAGTAAACACCCAGTTGTGCGTCGCAATCTAATACTGGCCTCTCAGGAAAGGCACGTATACAGACTGTTTGAAGGATTGCTCCCCCTGAACGTAAGTTGGCATTGTGCCTACTATATTCAATCCCGATGCAATTTCTGTGTTTCATCGTCAATATGAAGCTCCAAGGGAAACAGTAAACACCCAGTGGTGCGTCGCAATCTAATACTGGCCTCTCAGTAACGGCACGTATAGCGACTGTTTGAAGCATTGCTCTCCGTGGACGTAAGTCGGCATTGTGCCTACTATATTCAATCCCGATGCAATTTCTGTGTTTCATCGTCAATATGAAGCTCCAAGGGCTACAGTAAACACCCAGTGGTGCGTCGCAATCTAATACTGGCCTCTCAGTAACGGCACGTATACAGGCTGTTTAAAGCATTGCTCCCCTTGGACGTAAGTCGGCATTGTGCCTACTATTTTCAATCCCGATGCAATTTCTGTGTTTCATCGTCAATATGAAGCTCCAAGGGTTACAGTAAACACCCAGTGGTGCGTCGCAATCTAAAACTGACCTCTCAGTAACTGCACATATACAGACTGTTTGAAGCATTACTCCCACTGGACATAAGTCTGCATTGTGCCTACTATATTCAATCCCGATGCAATTTCTATGTTTCATCGTCATTATGAAGTTCCAAGCGTTACAGTAAACACCCATTGGTGCGTCGCAATCTAATACTGGCCTCTCAGGAAAGGCACGTATACAGATTAATTGAAGCATTACTCCCTTGGGACGTAAGTCGGCGTTGTGCCTACTATATTCAATCCCGATGCAATTACTGTGTTTAATCGTCAATATGAAGCTCCAAGTGTTACAGTTAACACCCAGTGGTGCGTCGCAATCTAATATTGGCCTCTCAGGAAAGACACGTATACAGACTGTTTGAAGCATTGCTCCCCCTGGACGTAAGTCGGCATTGTGCCTACTATATTCCATCCCGATGCAATTTCTGAGTTTCATCGTCAATATGAAGCTCCAAGGGTTACAGTAAACACCCAGTGGTTCGTCGCAATCTAATACTGGCCTCTCAGGAAAGGCACGTATACAGACTAAATGAAGCATTACTCCCCCTGTATGTAAGTCGGCATTGTGCCTACTATATTCAATCCCGATGCAATTACTGTGTTTAATCGTCAATATGAAGCTCCAAGGGTTACAGTAAACACCCAGTGGTGCGTCGCAATCTAATACTGACCTCTCAGGAAAGGCACGTATTCAGACTGTTTGAAGCATTACTCCCCCTGGACGTAAGTCGGCATTGTGCCTACTATATACAATCCCGATGCAATTTCTGTGTTTCATCGTCATTATGAAGCTCCAAGGGTTACAGTAAACACCCAGTGGGGCGTCGCAATCTAATACAGGACTCTCAGCAACGGCACGTATACTGCTGTTTGAAGCATGGGCCCCCTGGACGTAAGTCGGCATTGTGCCTACTATATTCAATCCCGATGCAATTTCTGTGTTTCAGCGTCAATATGAAGTTCCAAGGGTTACAGTAAATACCCAGTGGTGCGTCGCTATCTAATACTGGCCTCTCTGGAAAGGCACGTATAGAGACTGTTTGAAGCATTGCTCCCCCTGGACTTAAATCGGAATTGTGCCTACTATATTCAATCCCGATGCAATTTCTGTGTTTCATCGTCAATATGAAGCTCCAAGGTTTACAGTAAACACCCAGTGGTGCGTCGCAATCTAATACTGGCCTTTCAGTAACGGCACGTATACAGACTGTTTGAAGCATTGCTCCCCCTGGACGTAAATCGGAATTGTGCCTACTATATTCAATCCCGATGCAATTTCTGTGTTTCAGCGTCAATATGAAGTTCCAAGGGTTACAGTAAACACCCAGTGGTGCGTCGCTATCTAATACTGGCCTCTCAGGAAAGGCACGTATAGAGACTGTTTGAAGCATTGCTCCCCCTGGACGTAAATCGGAATTGTGCCTACTATATTCAATCCCGATGCAATTTCTGTGTTTCATCGTCAATATGAAGCTCCAAGGGTTACAGTAAACACCCAGTGTTGCGTCGCAATCTAATACTGGCCTCTCTTTAACGGCACGTATACAGACTGTTTGAAGCATTGCTCCCCCTGGACGTAAGTCGGCATTGTGCCAACTATATTCAATCCCGATGCAATTTCTGTGTTTCATCGTCAATATGAAGCTCCAAGGGTTACAATAAACACCCAGTGGTGCGTCGCAATCTAATACTGGCCTCTCAGTAACGGCACGTATACAGACTGTTTGAAGCATTGCTCCCCCTGGACGTAAGTCGGCATTGTGCCTACTATTTTCAATCCCGATGCAATTTCTGTGTTTCATCGTCAATATGAAGCTCCAAGGGTTACAGTAAACACCCAGTGTTGCGTCGCAATCTAATACTGGCCTCTCTTTAACGGCACGTATACAGACTGTTTGAAGCATTGCTCCCCCTGGACGTAAGTCGGCATTGTGCCAACTATATTCAATCCCGATGCAATTTCTGTGTTTCATCGTCAATATGAAGCTCCAAGGGTTACAATAAACACCCAGTGGTGCGTCGCAATATAATACTGGCCTCTCAGTAACGGCACATATACACTCTGTTTTAAGCATTGCTCCCCCTGGTCGTAAGTCGACTTTGTGCGAACTATATTCAATCCCGATGCAATTTCTGTGTTTCATCGTCAATATGAAGCTCCAAGGGTTACAGGAAACACCCAGTGGTGCGTCGCAATCTAATACTGGCCTCTCAGTAACGGCACGTATACAGACTGTTTGAAGCATTCCTCCCCCTGGACGTAAGTCGGCATTGTGCCAACTATATTCAACCCCGAGCAATTTCTGTGTTTCATCGTCAATATGAAGCTCCAAGGGTTACAACAAACACCCAGTGGTGCGTCGCAATCTAATACTGGCCTCTCAGTAACGGCACGTATACAGACTGTTTGAAGCATTGCTCCCCCTGGACGTAAGTCGGCATTGTGCCAACTATATTCAATCCCGATGCAATTTCTGTGTTTCATCGTCAATATGAAGCTCCAATGGTTACAGTAAACACCCAGTGGTGCGTCGCAATCTAATACTGGCCTCTCAGTAACGGCACGTATACAGACTGTTTGAAGCATTGCTCCCCCTGGACGTAAGTCGGCATTGTCCCAACTATATTCAACCCCGAGCAATTTCTGTGTTTCATCGTCAATATGAAGCTCCAAGGGTTACAGCAAACACCCAGTGGTGCGTCGCAATCTAATACTGGCCTCTCAGTAACGGCACGTATACAGACTGTTTTAAGCATTGCTCCCCCTGGACGGAAGTCGCCATTGTGCCTACTATATTCAATCCCGATGCAATTTCTGTGTTTCATCGTCAATATGAAGCTCCAAGGGTTACAGTAAACACACTATGGTGCGTCGCAATATAATACTGGCCTCTCAGTAACGGCACGTATACAGACTGTTTTAAGCATTGCTCCCCCTGGTCGTAAGTCGACTTTGTGCGAACTATATTCAATCCCGATGCAATTTCTGTGTTTCATCGTCAATATGAAGCTCCAAGGGTTACAGGAAACACCCAGTGGTGCGTCGCAATCTAATACTGGCCTCTCAGTAACGGCACGTATACAGACTGTTTGAAGCATTCCTCCCCCTGGACGTAAGTCGGCATTGTGCCAACTATATTCAACCCCGAGCAATTTCAGTGTTTCATCGTCAATATGAAGCTCCAAGGGTTACAGTAGACTCCCAGTGGTGCGTCGCAATCTAATACTGGCCTCTCAGTAACGGCACGTATACAGACTGTTTTAAGCATTGCTCCCACTGGACGTAAGTCGGCATTGTGCCTACAATATTCAATCCCGATTAAAATTCTGTGTTTCATCGTCAATATGAAGCTCCAAGGGTTACAGTAAACACCCAGTGGTGCGTTGCAATCTAATACTGGCCTCTCAGTAACGGCACGTATACGGACTGTTTGTAGCATTCCTCCCCCTGGACGTAAGTCGGCATTGTGCCTACTATTTTCAGTCCCGATGAGATTTCTGTGATTCATCGTCAATATGAAGCTCCAAGGGTTACAGTAAACACCCAGTGGTGCGTCGCAATGTAATACTGGCCTCTCAGTAACGGCACGTATACAGACTGTTTTAAGCATTGCTCCCCCTGGCCGTAAGTCAGGATTGTGCCTACAATATTCAATCCCGATTAATTTTCTGTGTTTCATTGTTAATATGAAGCTCCAAGGGTTACAGTAAACACCCAGTGCTGCGTCGCAATCTAATACTGACCTCTCAGTAACAGCACATATACAGAATATTTGAAGCATTGCTTCCACTGGACGTAAGTCGGCATTGTGCCTACTATATTCAATCCCGATGCAATTTCTGTGTTTCATCGTCAATATGAAGTTCCAAGGGTTACAGTAAACACCCAGTTGTGCGTCGCTATCTAATACTGGCCTCTCAGGAAAGGCACGTAATGAGACTGTTTGAAGCATTGCTCCCCCTGGACGTAAATCGGAATTGTGCCCACTATATTCAATCCCGATGCAATTTCTGTGTTTCATCGTCAATATGAAGCTCCAAGGGTTACAGTAAACACTCAGTGGTGCGTCGCAATCTAATACTGGCCTCTCTTTAACGGCACGTATACAGACTGTTTGAAGCATTGCTCCCCCTGGACGTGAGTCGGCATTGTGCCTACTATATTCAATCCCGATGCAATTTCTGTGTTTCATCGTCAATATGAAGCTGCAAGGGTTACAGTAAACACCAAGTGGTGCGTCGCAATCTAATACTGGCCTTTCAGTAACGGCACGTATACAGACTGTTTGAAGCATTGCTCCCCCTGGACGTAAGTCGGCATTGTGCCAACTATATTCAATCCCGATGCAATTTCTGTGTTTCATCGTCAATATGAAGCTCCAAGGGTTACAATAAACACCCAGTGGTGCGTCGCAATCTAATACTGGCCTCACAGTAACGGCATGTATACAGACTGTTTGAAGCATTTCTCCCCCTGGACGTAAGTCGGCATTGTGCCAACTATTTTCAAACCGATGCAATTTCTGTGTTTCATCGTCAATATAAAGCTCCAAGGGTTACAGTAAACAGCCAGTGGTGCCTCGCAATCTAATGCTGGCCTCTCAGTAAAGGCACGTATACAGACTGTTTGAAGCATTGCTCCCCCTGGACGTAAGTCGGCATTGTGCCAACTATATTCAGTCCCGATGAAATTTCTGTGTTTCATCGTCAATATGAAGCTCCAAGGGTTACAGTAAGCACCCATTGCTCCCCCTGGACGTAAAACGGCATTGTGCCTACTATTTTCAATCCCGATGCAATTTCAGTGTTTCATCGTCAATATGAAGCTCCAAGGGTTACAGTAAACACCCTGTGGTGCGTCGCAATCTAATACTGGCCTCTTAGTAACGGCACGTATACAGACTGTTTGAAGCATTGCTCCCCGTGGACGTAAGTCGGCATTGTGCCTACTATATTCAATCCCGATGCAATTTCTGTGTTTCATCATCAATATTAAGCTCCAAGGGTTACAGTAAACACCCAGTGGTGCGTCGCAATCTAATACTGGCCTCTCAGGAAAGGCACGTATACAGACTGTTTGAAGGATTGCTCCCCCTGAACGTAAGTTGGCATTGTGCCTACTATATTCAATCCCGATGCAATTTCTGTGTTTCATCGTCAATATGAAGCTCCAAGGGAAACAGTAAACACCCAGTGGTGCGTCGCAATCTAATACTGGCCTCTCAGTAACGGCACGTATAGCGACTGTTTGAAGCATTGCTCCCCGTGGACGTAAGTCGGCATTGTGCCTACTATATTCTATCCCGATGCAATTTCTGTGTTTCATCGTCAATATGAAGCTCCAAGGGCTACAGTAAACACCCATTGGTGCGTCGCAATCTAATACTGGCCTCTCAGTAACGGCACGTATACAGGCTGTTTAAAGCGTTGCTCCCCTTGGACGTAAGTCGGCATTGTGGCTACTATATTCAATCCCGATGCAATTTCTGTGTTTCATCGTCAATATGAAGCTCCAAGGGTTACAGTAAACACCCAGTGGTGCGTCGCAATCTAAAACTGACCTCTCAGTAACTGCACATATACAGACTGTTTGAAGCATTACTCCCACTGGACATAAGTCTGCATTGTGCCTACTATATTCAATCCCGATGCAATTTCTGTGTTTCATCGTCAATATGAAGCTCCAAGTGTTACAGTTAACACCCAGTGGTGCGTCGCAATCTAATATTGGCCTCTCAGGAAAGACACGTATACAGACTGTTTGAAGCATTGCTCCCCCTGGACGTAAGTCGGCATTGTGCCTACTATATTCCATCCCGATGCAATTTCTGAGTTTCATCGTCAATATGAAGCTCCAAGGGTTACAGTAAACACCCAGTGGTTCGTCGCAATCTAATACTGGCCTCTCAGGAAAGGCACGTATACAGACTAAATGAAGCATTACTCCCCACTGTATGTAAGTCGGCATTGTGCCTACTATATTCAATCCCGATGCAATTACTGTGTTTAATCGTCAATATGAAGCTCCAAGGGTTACAGTAAACACCCAGTGGTGCGTCGCAATCTAATACTGACCTCTCAGGAAAGACACGTATTCAGACTGTTTGAAGCATTACTCCCCCTGGACGTAAGTCGGCATTGTGCCTACTATATACAATCCCGATGCAATTTCTGTGTTTCATCGTCATTATGAAGCTCCAAGGGTTACAGTAAACACCCAGTGGGGCGTCGCAATCTAATACTGGCCTCTCAGTAACGGCACGTATACAGACTGTTTGAAGCATTGCTCCCCCTGGACGTATGTCGGCATTGTGCCAACTATATTCAATCCCGATGCAATTTCTGTGTTTCATCGTCAATATGAAGCTCCAACGGTTACAGTAAACACCCAGTGGAGCGTCGAAATCTAATACTGGCCCCTCAGGAAAGGCACGTATACAGACTGTTTGAAGCATTGCTCCCCCTGAACGTAAGTTGGCATTGTGCCTACTATATTCAATCCCGATGCAATTTCTGTGTTTCGTCGTCAATATGAAGCTCCAAGGGTTACAGTAAACACCCAGTGGTGCGTCGCAATCTAGTACTGGCCTCTCAGGAAAGGCACGTATAGAGACTGTTTGAACCATTGCTCCCCCTGGACGTAAGTCGGCATTGTGCCTACTATATTCAATACAGATGCAATTTCTGTGTTTCATCGTCAATATGAAGCTCCAAGGGTTACAGTAAACACCCAGTGGTGCGTCGCAATCTAATACTGGCCTCTCAGGAAAGGAACGTATACAGACTAAATGAAGCATTACTCCCCCTACACGTAAGTCGGCATTGTGCCTACTATATTCAATCCCGATGCAATTACTGTGTTTAATCGTCAATATGAAGCTCCAAGGGTTACAGTAAACACCCAGTGGTGCGTCGTAATCTAATACTGACCTCTCAGGAAAGGCACGTATTCAGACTGTTTGAATCATTTCTCCCCCTGGAAGTAATCGGCATTGTGCCTACTATATTCAATCCCGATGCAATTTCTTAGTTTCATCGTCAATATGAAGCTCCAATGGTTACAGTAAACACCCAGTGGTGCGTCGCTATCTAATACTGACCTCTCATTAACTGCACATATACAGACTGTTTGAAGCATTACTCCCACTGGACATAAGTCGGCATTGTGCCTACTATATTCAATCCCGATGCAATTTCTGTGTTTCATCGTCAATATGAAGTTCCAAGGGTTACAGTAAACACCCAGTGGTGCGTCTCAATCTGATACTCGCCTCTTAGTAACGGCACGTATACAGACTGTTTGAAGCATTGCTCCCCCTGGACGTGAGTCGGCATTGTGCCTACTATATTCAATCCCGATGCAATTTGTGTGTTTCATCGTCAATATGAAGCTCCAAGGGTTACAGTAAACTTCCACTGGTGCGTCGCAATCTAATACTGGCCTCTCAGTAACGGCCCGTATACAGACTGTTTGAAGCATTGCTCCCCCTGGACGTAAGTTGGCATTGTGCCAACTATATTCAATCCCGATGCAATTTCTGTTTTTCATCGTCAATATGAAGCTCCAAGGGTTACAGTAAACACCCAGTTGTGCGTCGCAATCTAATACTGGCCTCTCAGTAACGGCATGTATACAGACTGTCTGAACCATTGCTCCCCCTAGACGTAAGTCGGCATTGTGCCTACTAAATTCAATCCCGATGCAATTTCTGTGTTTCATCGTCAATATGAAGCTCCAAGGGTTACAGTAAACACCCAGTGGTGCGTCGCAATCTAATACTGGCTTCTCAGGAAAGGCACGTATAGAGACTGTTTGAAGCATTGCTCCCCCTGGACGTAAGTCGGCATTGTGCCTACTATATTCAATCCCGATGCAATTTCTGTGTTTCATCGTCAATACGAAGCTCCAAGGGTTACAGTAAACACACAGTGGTGCGTCGCAATCTAATACTGGCCTCTCAGGAAAGGCACGTATACAGACTAAATGAAGCATTACTCCCCCTATACGTAAGTCGGCATTGTGCCTACTATATTCAATCCCGATGCAATTACTGTGTTTAATCGTCAATATGAAGCTCCAAGGGTTACAGTAAACACCCAGTGGTGCGTCGTAATCTAATACTGACCTCTCAGGAAAGGCACGTATTCAGACTGTTTGAATCATTACTCCCCCTGGACGTAAGTCGGCCTTGTGGCTTCTATATTCAATCCCGATGCAATTTCTGTGTTTCATCGTCAATATGAAGCTCCAATGGTTACAGTAAACACCCAGTGATGCGTCGCAATCTAATACTGACCTCTCAGTAACTGCACATATACAGACTGTATGAAGCATTACTCCCACTGGACATAAGTCGGGATTGTGCCTACTATATTCAATCCCGATGCAATTTCTGTGTTTCATCGTCAATATGAAGTTCCAAGGGTTACAGTAAACACCCAGTGGTGCGTCGCAATCTGATACTCCCCTCTTAGTAACGGCACGTATACAGACTGTTTGAAGCATTGCTCCCCTGGACGTGAGTCGGCATTGTGCCTACTATATTCAATCCCGATGCAATTTCTGTGTTTCATCGTCAATATGAAGCTCCAAGGGTTACAGTAAACTCCCACTGGTGCGTCGCAATCTAATACTGGCCTCTCAGTAACGGCATGTATACAGACTGTTTGAAGCATTGCTCCCCCTGGACGTAAGTCGGCATTGTGCCAACTATATTCAATCCCGATGCAATTTCTGTTTTTCATCGTCAATATGAAGCTCCAAGGGTTACAGTAAACACCCAGTTGTGCGTCGCAATCTAGTACTGGCCTCTCAGTAACGGCATGTATACAGACTGTCAGAAGCATTGCTCCCCCTGGACGTAAGTCGGCATTGCGCCTACTAAATTCAATCCCGATGTAATTTCAGTGTTTCATCGTCAATATGAAACTATAAGGGGTACAGTAAACACCCAGTGGTGCGTCGCAATCTAATACTGGCCTCTCAGTAACGGCACGTATACAGACTGTTTTAAGCATTGCTCCTCCTGGACGTAAGTAGGCATTGTGCCTACTATATTCAATCCCGATGCAATTTCTGTGTTTCATCGTCATTATGAAGCTCCAAGGGTTACAGTAAACACCCAGTGTCGCGTCGCAATCTAATACTGACCTCTCAGTAACGGCACATATACAGACTGTTTGAAGCATTACTCCCACTGGACGTAAGTCGGCATTGTGCCTACTATATTCAATCCCGATGCAATTTCTGTGTTACATCGTCAATATGAAGTTCCAAGCGTTACAGTAAACACCCAGTGGTGCGTCGCAATCTAATACTGGCCTCTCAGGAAAGGCACGTATACAGACTAATTGAAGCATTACTCCCTTTGGACGTAAGTCGGCATTGTGCCTACTATATTCAATCCCGATGCAATTACTGTGTTTAATCGTCAATATGAAGCTCCAACGGTTACAGTAAACACCCAGTGGTGCGTCGCAATCTAATACTGACCTCTCAGGAAAGGCACGTATTCAGACTGTTTGAAGCATTACTCCCCCTGGACGTAAGTCGGCATTGTGCCTACTAAATTCAATCCCGATGCAATTTCTGTGTTTCATCGTCAATATGAAGCTCCAAGGGTTACAGTAAACACCCAGCGGTACGTCGCAATCTAATACTGGCCTCTCAGGAAAGGCACGTATACAGACTGTTTGAAGCATTGCTCCCCCTGGACGTAAGTCGGCATTGTGCCAACTATATTCAATCCCGATGCAGTTTCTGTGTTTCATCGTCAATATGAAGCTCCATGGGTTACAGTAAACACCCAGTGGTGCGTCGCAATCTAATACCGGCTTCTCAGTAACGGCACGTATACAGACTGTTTGAAGCATTACTCCTCTTGGACGTAAGTCGGCATTGTGCCTACTATATTCAATCCCGATGCAATTTCTGTTTTTCATCGTCAATATGAAGCTCCAATGGTTACAGTAAACACCCAGTTGTGCGTCGCAATCTAATACTGGCCTCTCAGTAACGGCATGTATACAGACTGTCTGAAGCATTGCTCCCCCTGGACGTAAGTCGGCAATGTGCCTACTAAATTCAATCCCGTTGTAATTTCAGTGTTTCATCGTCAATATGAAGCTCCAAGGGGTACAGTGAACACCCAGTGGTGCGTCGCAATCTAATACTGGCATCTCAGTAACGGCACGTATACAGACTGTTTTAAGCATTGCTCCCCCTGGACGTAAGTAGGCATTGTGCCTACTATATTCAATCCCGATGCAATTTCTGTGTTTCATCGTCATTATGAAGCTCCAAGGGTTACAGTAAACACCCAGTGTCGCGTCGCAATCTAATACTGACCTCTCAGTAACGGCACATATACAGACTGTTTGAAGCATTACTCCCACTGGACGTAAGTCGGCATTGTGCCAACTATATTCAATCCCGATGCAATTACTGTGTTACATCTTCAATATGAAGTTCCAAGCGTTACAGTAAACACCCAGTGGTGCGTCGCAATCTAATACTGGCTTCTCAGGAAAGGCACGTATACAGACTAATTGAAGCATTACTCCCTTTGGATGTAAGTCGGCATTGTGCCTACTATATTCAATCCCGATGCAATTACTGTGTTTAATCGTCAATATGAAGCTCCAACGGTTACAGTAAACACCCAGTGGTGCGTCGCAATCTAATACTGACCTCTCAGGAAAGGCACGTATTCAGACTGTTTGAAGCATTACTCCCCCTGGACGTAAGTCGGCATTGTGCCTACTATATTCAATCCCGATGCAATTTCTGTGTTTCATCGTCAATATGAAGCTCCAAGGGTTACAGTAAACACTCAGCGGTACGTCTCAATCTAATACTTGCCTCTCAGGAAAGGCACGTATACAGACTGTTTGAAGCATTGCTCCCCCTAAACGTAAGTCGGCATTGTGCCAACTATATTCAATCCCGATGCAGTTTCTGTGTTTCATCGTCAATATGAAGCTCCATGGGTTACAGTAAACACCCAGTGGTGCGTCGCAATCTAATACTGGCCTCTCAGTAACGGCACGTATACAGACTGTTTGAAGCATGACTCCTCTTGGACGTAAGTCGGCATTGTGCCTACTATATTCAATCCCGATGCAATTTCTGTGTTTCATCGTCAATATGAAGCTCCAAGGGTTACAGTAAACACCCAGCGGTGCGTCGCAATCTAATACTGGCCTCTCAGTAACGGCACGTATGCAGACTGTTTGTAGCATTGCTCCCCCTGGACGTAAGTCGGCATTGTGCCAACTATATTCAATCCCGATGCAATTTCTGTGTTTCATCGTCAATATGAAGCTCCAACGGTTACAGTAAACACCCATTGGTGCGTCGCAATCTAATACTGGCCTCTCAGGAAAGGCACGTATACAGACTGTTTGAAGCATTGCTCCCCCTGAACGTAAGTTGGCATTGTGCCTACTATATTCAATCCCAATGCAATTTCTGTGTTTCATCGTCAATATGAAGCTCCAAGGGAAACAGTAAACTCCCAGTGGTGTGTCGCAATCTAATACAGGCCTCTCAGTAACGGCACGTATACAGACTGTTTAAAGCATTGCTCCCCCTGGACGTAAGTCGGCATTGTGCCTACTAAATTCAATGCCGATGCAATTTCTGTGTTCATCGTCAATATGAAGCTCCAAGGGTTACAGTAAACACCCAGTGGTGCGTCGCAATCTAATACTGGCCTCTCAGGAAAGGCACGTATACAGACTAATTGAAGCATTACTCCCTTTGGATGTAAGTCCGCATTGTGCCTACTATATTCAATCCCGATGCAATTACTGTGTTTAATCGTCAATATGAAGCTCCAACGGTTACAGTAAACACCCAGTGGTGCGTCGCAATCTAATACTTGCCTCTCAGGAAAGGCACGTATACAGACTGTTTGAAGCAATGCTCCCCCTGGACGTAAGTCGGCATTGTGCCAACTATATTCAATCCCGATGCAGTTTCTGTGTTTCATCGTCAATATGAAGCTCCATGGGTTACAGTAAACACCCAGTGGTGCGTCGCAATCTAATACTGGCCTCTCAGTAACGGCACGTATACAGACTGTTTGAAGCATTACTCCTCTTGGACGTAAGTCGGCATTGTGCCTACTATATTCAATCCCGATGCAATTTCTGTGTTTCATCGTCAATATGAAGCTCCAAGGGTTACAGTAAACACCCAGCGGTGCGTCGCAATCTAATACTGGCCTCTCAGTAACGGCACGTATGCAGACTGTTTGTAGCATTGCGCCCCTGGACGTAAGTCGGCATTGTGCCAACTATATTCAATCCCGATGCAATTTCTGTGTTTCATCGTCAATATGAAGCTCCAACGGTTACAGTAAACACCCATTGGTGCGTCGCAATCTAATACTGGCCTCTCAGGAAAGGCACGTATACAGACTGTTTGAAGCATTGCTCCCCCTGAACGTAAGTTGGCTTTGTGCCTACTATATTCAATCCCGATGCAATTTCTGTGTTTCATCGTCAATATGAAGCTCCAAGGGAAACAGTAAACTCCCAGTGGTGCGTCGCAATCTAATACAGGCCTCTCAGTAACGGCACGTATACAGACTGTTTAAAGCATTGCTCCCCCTGGACGTAAGTCGGCATTGTGCCTACTATATTCAATGCCGATGCAATTTCTGTGTTCATCGTCAATATGAAGCTCCAAGGGTTACAGTAAACACCCAGTGGTGCGTCGCAATCTAATACTGGCCTCTCAGGAAAGGCACGTATAGAGACTGTTTGAAGCATTTCTCCCCCTGGACGTAAGTCGCCATTGTGCCACCTATATTCAATCCCGATGCAATTTCTGTTTCATCGTCAATATGAAGCTCCAAGGGTTACAGTAATTACCCAGTGGTGCGTCGCAATCTAGTACTGGCCTCTCTTTAACGGCACGTATACAGACTGTTTGAAGCATTGCTCCCCCTGGACGTGAGTCGGCATTGAGCCTACTATATTCAATCCCGATGCAATTTCTGTGTTTCATCGTCAATATGAAGCTCCAAGGGTTACAGTAAACACCCAGTGGTGCGTCGCAATCTAATACTGGCCTTTCAGTAACGGCACGTATACAGACTGTTTGAAGCATTGCTCCCCCTGGACATAAGTCGGCATTGTCCCTAGAATATTCAATCCCGATTAAAATTCTGTGTTTCATCGTCAATATGAAGCTCCAAGGGTTACAGTAAACACCCAGTGGTGCGTTGCAATCTAATACTGGCCTCTCAGTAACGGCACGTATACAGACTGTTTGTAGCATTCCTCCCCCTGGACGTAAGTCGGCATTGTGCCTACTATTTTCAGTCCCGATGAGATTTCTGTGTTTCATCGTCAATATGAAGCTCCAAGGGTTACAGTAAACACCCAGTGGTGCGTCGCAATCTAATACTGGCCTCTCAGTAACAAAACGTATACAGACTGTTTGAAGCATTGCTCCCCCTGGCCGTAAGTCAGGATTGTGCCTACAATATTCAATCCCGATTAAATTTCTGTGTTTCATTGTTAATATGAAGCTCCAATGGTTGCAGTAAACACCCAGTGGTGCGTCGCAATCTAATACTGACCTCTCAGTAACAGCACATATACAGAATCTTTGAAGCATTGCTTCCACTGGACGTAAGTCGGCATTGTGCCTACTATATTCAATCCCGATGCAATTTCTGTGTTTCATCGTCAATATGAAGTTCCAAGGGTTACAGTAAACACCCAGTGGTGCGTCGCAATCTAATACTGGCCTCTCAGGAAAGGCACGTAATGAGACTGTTTGAAGCATTGCTCCCCCTGGACGTAAATCGGAATTGTGCCCACTATATTCAATCCCGATGCAATTTCTGTGTTTCATCGTCAATATGAAGCTCCAAGGGTTACAGTAAACACCCAGTGGTGCGTCGCAATCTAAAACTGGCCTCTCTTTAACGGCACGTATACAGACTGTTTGAAGCATTGCTCCCCCTGGACGTGAGTCGGCATTGTGCCTACTATATTCAATCCCGATGCAATTTCTGTGTTTCATCGTCAATATGAAGCTGCAAGGGTTACAGTAAACACCAAGTGGTGCGTCGCAATCTAATACTGGCCTTTCAGTAACGGCACGTATACAGACTGTTTGAAGCATTGCTCCCCCTGGACGTAAGTCGGCATTGTGCCAACTATATTCAATCCCGATGCAATTTCTGTGTTTGATCGTCAATATGAAGCTCCAAGGGTTACAATAAACACCCAGTGGTGCGTCGCAATCTAATACTGACCTCACAGTAACGGCATGTATACAGACTGTTTGAAGCATTTCTTCCCCTGGACGTAAGTCGGCATTGTGCCAACTATATTCAAACCGATGCAATTTCTGTGTTTCATCGTCAATATGAAGCTCCAAGGGTTACAGTAAACAGCCAGTGGTGCCTCGCAATCTAATGCTGGCCTCGCAGTAAAGGCACGTATACAGACTGTTTGAAGCATTGCTCCCCCTGGACGTAAGTCGGCATTGTGCCAACTATATTCAGTCCCGATGCAATTTCTGTGTTTCATCGTCAATATGAAGCTCCAAGGGTTACAGTAAGCACCCAGTGGTGCGTCGCAATCTAATACTGGCCTCTCAGTAACGGCACGTATACAGACTGTTTGAAGCATTGCTCCCCCTGGACGTAAAACGTCATTGTGCCTACTATTTTCAATCCCGATGCAATTTCTGTGTTTCCTCGTCAATATGAAGCTCCAAGGGTTACAGTAAACACCCTGTGGTGCGTCGCAATCTAATACTGGCCTCTTAGTAACGGCACGTATACAGACTGTTTGAAGCATTGCTCCCCGTGGACGTAAGTCGGCATTGTGCCTACTATATTCAATCCCGATGCAATTTCTGTGTTTCATCATCAATATTAAGCTCCAAGGGTTACAGTAAACACCCAGTGTCGCGTCGCAATCTAATACTGACCTCTCAGTAACGGCACATATACAGACTGTTTGAAGCATTACTCCCACTGGACGTAAGTCGGCATTGTGCCAACTATATTCAATCCCGATGCAATTACTGTGTTACATCTTCAATATGAAGTTCCAAGCGTTACAGTAAACACCCAGTGGTGCGTCGCAATCTAATACTGGCTTCTCAGGAAAGGCACGTATACAGACTAATTGAAGCATTACTCCCTTTGGATGTAAGTCGGCATTGTGCCTACTATATTCAATCCCGATGCAATTACTGTGTTTAATCGTCAATATGAAGCTCCAACGGTTACAGTAAACACCCAGTGGTGCGTCGCAATCTAATACTGACCTCTCAGGAAAGGCACGTATTCAGACTGTTTGAAGCATTACTCCCCCTGGACGTAAGTCGGCATTGTGCCTACTATATTCAATCCCGATGCAATTTCTGTGTTTCATCGTCAATATGAAGCTCCAAGGGTTACAGTAAACACTCAGCGGTACGTCTCAATCTAATACTTGCCTCTCAGGAAAGGCACGTATACAGACTGTTTGAAGCATTGCTCCCCCTAAACGTAAGTCGGCATTGTGCCAACTATATTCAATCCCGATGCAGTTTCTGTGTTTCATCGTCAATATGAAGCTCCATGGGTTACAGTAAACACCCAGTGGTGCGTCGCAATCTAATACTGGCCTCTCAGTAACGGCACGTATACAGACTGTTTGAAGCATGACTCCTCTTGGACGTAAGTCGGCATTGTGCCTACTATATTCAATCCCGATGCAATTTCTGTGTTTCATCGTCAATATGAAGCTCCAAGGGTTACAGTAAACACCCAGCGGTGCGTCGCAATCTAATACTGGCCTCTCAGTAACGGCACGTATGCAGACTGTTTGTAGCATTGCTCCCCCTGGACGTAAGTCGGCATTGTGCCAACTATATTCAATCCCGATGCAATTTCTGTGTTTCATCGTCAATATGAAGCTCCAACGGTTACAGTAAACACCCATTGGTGCGTCGCAATCTAATACTGGCCTCTCAGGAAAGGCACGTATACAGACTGTTTGAAGCATTGCTCCCCCTGAACGTAAGTTGGCATTGTGCCTACTATATTCAATCCCAATGCAATTTCTGTGTTTCATCGTCAATATGAAGCTCCAAGGGAAACAGTAAACTCCCAGTGGTGTGTCGCAATCTAATACAGGCCTCTCAGTAACGGCACGTATACAGACTGTTTAAAGCATTGCTCCCCCTGGACGTAAGTCGGCATTGTGCCTACTAAATTCAATGCCGATGCAATTTCTGTGTTCATCGTCAATATGAAGCTCCAAGGGTTACAGTAAACACCCAGTGGTGCGTCGCAATCTAATACTGGCCTCTCAGGAAAGGCACGTATACAGACTAATTGAAGCATTACTCCCTTTGGATGTAAGTCCGCATTGTGCCTACTATATTCAATCCCGATGCAATTACTGTGTTTAATCGTCAATATGAAGCTCCAACGGTTACAGTAAACACCCAGTGGTGCGTCGCAATCTAATACTTGCCTCTCAGGAAAGGCACGTATACAGACTGTTTGAAGCAATGCTCCCCCTGGACGTAAGTCGGCATTGTGCCAACTATATTCAATCCCGATGCAGTTTCTGTGTTTCATCGTCAATATGAAGCTCCATGGGTTACAGTAAACACCCAGTGGTGCGTCGCAATCTAATACTGGCCTCTCAGTAACGGCACGTATACAGACTGTTTGAAGCATTACTCCTCTTGGACGTAAGTCGGCATTGTGCCTACTATATTCAATCCCGATGCAATTTCTGTGTTTCATCGTCAATATGAAGCTCCAAGGGTTACAGTAAACACCCAGCGGTGCGTCGCAATCTAATACTGGCCTCTCAGTAACGGCACGTATGCAGACTGTTTGTAGCATTGCGCCCCTGGACGTAAGTCGGCATTGTGCCAACTATATTCAATCCCGATGCAATTTCTGTGTTTCATCGTCAATATGAAGCTCCAACGGTTACAGTAAACACCCATTGGTGCGTCGCAATCTAATACTGGCCTCTCAGGAAAGGCACGTATACAGACTGTTTGAAGCATTGCTCCCCCTGAACGTAAGTTGGCTTTGTGCCTACTATATTCAATCCCGATGCAATTTCTGTGTTTCATCGTCAATATGAAGCTCCAAGGGAAACAGTAAACTCCCAGTGGTGCGTCGCAATCTAATACAGGCCTCTCAGTAACGGCACGTATACAGACTGTTTAAAGCATTGCTCCCCCTGGACGTAAGTCGGCATTGTGCCTACTATATTCAATGCCGATGCAATTTCTGTGTTCATCGTCAATATGAAGCTCCAAGGGTTACAGTAAACACCCAGTGGTGCGTCGCAATCTAATACTGGCCTCTCAGGAAAGGCACGTATAGAGACTGTTTGAAGCATTTCTCCCCCTGGACGTAAGTCGCCATTGTGCCACCTATATTCAATCCCGATGCAATTTCTGTTTCATCGTCAATATGAAGCTCCAAGGGTTACAGTAATTACCCAGTGGTGCGTCGCAATCTAGTACTGGCCTCTCTTTAACGGCACGTATACAGACTGTTTGAAGCATTGCTCCCCCTGGACGTGAGTCGGCATTGAGCCTACTATATTCAATCCCGATGCAATTTCTGTGTTTCATCGTCAATATGAAGCTCCAAGGGTTACAGTAAACACCCAGTGGTGCGTCGCAATCTAATACTGGCCTTTCAGTAACGGCACGTATACAGACTGTTTGAAGCATTGCTCCCCCTGGACATAAGTCGGCATTGTCCCTAGAATATTCAATCCCGATTAAAATTCTGTGTTTCATCGTCAATATGAAGCTCCAAGGGTTACAGTAAACACCCAGTGGTGCGTTGCAATCTAATACTGGCCTCTCAGTAACGGCACGTATACAGACTGTTTGTAGCATTCCTCCCCCTGGACGTAAGTCGGCATTGTGCCTACTATTTTCAGTCCCGATGAGATTTCTGTGTTTCATCGTCAATATGAAGCTCCAAGGGTTACAGTAAACACCCAGTGGTGCGTCGCAATGTAATACTGGCCTCTCAGTAACGGCACGTATACAGACTGTTTTAAGCATTGCTCCCCCTGGCCGTAAGTCAGGATTGTGCCTACAATATTCAATCCCGATTAAATTTCTGTGTTTCATTGTTAATATGAAGCTCCAATGGTTGCAGTAAACACCCAGTGGTGCGTCGCAATCTAATACTGACCTCTCAGTAACAGCACATATACAGAATCTTTGAAGCATTGCTTCCACTGGACGTAAGTCGGCATTGTGCCTACTATATTCAATCCCGATGCAATTTCTGTGTTTCATCGTCAATATGAAGTTCCAAGGGTTACAGTAAACACCCAGTGGTGCGTCGCAATCTAATACTGGCCTCTCAGGAAAGGCACGTAATGAGACTGTTTGAAGCATTGCTCCCCCTGGACGTAAATCGGAATTGTGCCCACTATATTCAATCCCGATGCAATTTCTGTGTTTCATCGTCAATATGAAGCTCCAAGGGTTACAGTAAACACCCAGTGGTGCGTCGCAATCTAAAACTGGCCTCTCTTTAACGGCACGTATACAGACTGTTTGAAGCATTGCTCCCCCTGGACGTGAGTCGGCATTGTGCCTACTATATTCAATCCCGATGCAATTTCTGTGTTTCATCGTCAATATGAAGCTGCAAGGGTTACAGTAAACACCAAGTGGTGCGTCGCAATCTAATACTGGCCTTTCAGTAACGGCACGTATACAGACTGTTTGAAGCATTGCTCCCCCTGGACGTAAGTCGGCATTGTGCCAACTATATTCAATCCCGATGCAATTTCTGTGTTTGATCGTCAATATGAAGCTCCAAGGGTTACAATAAACACCCAGTGGTGCGTCGCAATCTAATACTGACCTCACAGTAACGGCATGTATACAGACTGTTTGAAGCATTTCTTCCCCTGGACGTAAGTCGGCATTGTGCCAACTATATTCAAACCGATGCAATTTCTGTGTTTCATCGTCAATATGAAGCTCCAAGGGTTACAGTAAACAGCCAGTGGTGCCTCGCAATCTAATGCTGGCCTCGCAGTAAAGGCACGTATACAGACTGTTTGAAGCATTGCTCCCCCTGGACGTAAGTCGGCATTGTGCCAACTATATTCAGTCCCGATGCAATTTCTGTGTTTCATCGTCAATATGAAGCTCCAAGGGTTACAGTAAGCACCCAGTGGTGCGTCGCAATCTAATACTGGCCTCTCAGTAACGGCACGTATACAGACTGTTTGAAGCATTGCTCCCCCTGGACGTAAAACGTCATTGTGCCTACTATTTTCAATCCCGATGCAATTTCTGTGTTTCCTCGTCAATATGAAGCTCCAAGGGTTACAGTAAACACCCTGTGGTGCGTCGCAATCTAATACTGGCCTCTTAGTAACGGCACGTATACAGACTGTTTGAAGCATTGCTCCCCGTGGACGTAAGTCGGCATTGTGCCTACTATATTCAATCCCGATGCAATTTCTGTGTTTCATCATCAATATTAAGCTCCAAGGGTTACAGTAAACACCCAGTGGTGCGTCGCAATCTAATACTGGCCTCTCAGGAAAGGCACGTATACAGACTGTTTGAAGGATTGCTCCCCCTGAACGTAAGTTGGCATTGTGCCTACTATATTCAATCCCGATGCAATTTCTGTGTTTCATCGTCAATATGAAGCTCCAAGGGAAACAGTAAACACCCAGTGGTGCGTCGCAATCTAATACTGGCCTCTCAGTAACGGCACGTATAGCGACTGTTTGAAGCATTGCTCCCCGTGGACGTAAGTCGGCATTGTGCCTACTATATTCAATCCCGATGCAATTTCTGTGTTTCATCGTCAATATGAAGCTCCAAGGGCTACAGTAAACACCCAGTGGTGCGTCGCAATCTAATACTGGCCTCTCAGTAACGGCACGTATACAGGCTGTTTAAAGCATTGCTCCCCTTGGACGTACGTCGGCATTGTGCCTACTATATTCAATCCCGATGCAATTTCTGTGTTTCATCGTCAATATGAAGCTCCAAGGGTTACAATAAACACCCAGTGGTGCGTCGCAATCTAATACTGGCCTCTCAGTAACGGCACGTATACAGACTGTTTGAAGCATTGCTCCCCCTGGACGTAAGTCGGCATTGTGCCTACTATTTTCAATCCCGATGCAATTTCTGTGTTTCATCGTCAATATGAAGCTCCAAGGGTTACAGTAAACACCCAGTGGTGCGTCGCAATCTAATACTGGCCTCTTAGTAACGGCACGTATACAGACTGTTTGAAGCATTGCTCCCCCTGGACGTAAGTCGCCATTGTGCTTACTATATTCAATCCCAATGCAATTTCTGTGTTTCATCGTCAATATGAAGCTCCAAGGGTTACAGTAAACACACTATGGTGCGTCGCAATATAATACTGGCCTCTCAGTAACGGCACATATACAGACTGTTTTAAGCATTGCTCCCCCTGGTCGTAAGTCGACTTTGTGCGAACTATATTCAATCCCGATGCAATTTCTGTGTTTCATCGTCAATATGAAGCTCCAAGGGTTACAGGAAACACCCAGTGGTGCGTCGCAATCTAATACTGGCCTCTCAGTAACGGCACGTATACAGACTGTTTGAAGCATTCCTCCCCCTGGACGTAAGTCGGCATTGTGCCAACTATATTCAACCCCGAGCAATTTCTGTGTTTCATCGTCAATATGAAGCTCCAAGGGTTACAGCAAACACCCAGTGGTGCGTCGCAATCTAATACTGGCCTCTCAGTAACGGCACGAATACAGACTGTTTGAAGCATTGCTCCCCCTGGACGTAAGTCGGCATTGTGCCAACTATATTCAATCCCGATGCTATTTCTGTGTTTCATCGTCAATATGAAGCTCCAATGGTTACAGTAAACACCCAGTGGTGCGTCGCAATCTAATACTGGCCTCTCAGTAACGGCACGTATACAGACTGTTTGAAGCATTGCTCCCCCTGGACGTAAGTCGGCATATTGCCAACTATATTCAACCCCGAGCAATTTCTGTGTTTCATCGTCAATATGAAGCTCCAAGGGTTACAGCAAACACCCAGTGGTGCGTCGCAATCTAATACTGGCCTCTCAGTAACGGCACGTATACAGACTGTTTTAAGCATTGCTCCCCCTGGACGTAAGTCGCCATTGTGCCTACTATATTCAATCCCGATGCAATATCTGTGTTTCATCGTCAATATGAAGCTCCAAGGGTTACAGTAAACACACTATGGTGCGTCGCAATATAATACTGGCCTCTCAGTAACGGCACGTATACAGACTGTTTTAAGCATTGCTCCCCCTGGTCGTAAGTCGACTTTGTGCGAACTATATTCAATCCCGATGCAATTTCTGTGTTTCATCGTCAATATGAAGCTCCAAGGGTTACAGGGAACACCCAGTGGTGCGTCGCAATCTAATACTGGCCTCTCAGTAACGGCACGTATACAGACTGTTTGAAGCATTCCTCCCCCTGGACGTAAGTCGGCATTGTGCCAACTATATTCAACCCCGAGCAATTTCTGTGTTTCATCGTCAATATGAAGCTCCAAGGGTTACAGTAGACTCCCAGTGGTGCGTCGCAATCTAATACTGGCCTCTCAGTAACGGCACGTATACAGACTGTTTTAAGCATTGCTCCCACTGGACGTAAGTCGGCATTGTGCCTACAATATTCAATCCCGATTAAAATTCTGTGTTTCATCGTCAATATGAAGCTCCAAGGGTTACAGTAAACACCCAGTGGTGCGTTGCAATCTAATACTGGCCTCTCAGTAACGGCACGTATACAGACTGTTTGTAGCATTCCTCCCCCTGGACGTAAGTCGGCATTGTGCCTACTATTTTCAGTCCCGATGAGATTTCTGTGATTCATCGTCAATATGAAGCTCCAAGGGTTACAGTAAACACCCAGTGGTGCGTCGCAATGTAATACTGGCCTCTCAGTAACGGCACGTATACAGACTGTTTTAAGCATTGCTCCCCCTGGCCGTAAGTCAGGATTGTGCCTACAATATTCAATCCCGATTAATTTTCTGTGTTTCATTGTTAATATGAAGCTCCAAGGGTTACAGTAAACACCCAGTGGTGCGTCGCAATCTAATACTGACCTCTCAGTAACAGCACATATACAGAATATTTGAAGCATTGCTTCCACTGGACGTAAGTCGGCATTGTGCCTACTATATTCAATCCCGATGCAATTTCTGTGTTTCATCGTCAATATGAAGTTCCAAGGGTTACAGTAAACACCCAGTTGTGCGTCGCTATCTAATACTGGCCTCTCAGGAAAGGCACGTAATGAGACTGTTTGAAGCATTGCTCCCCCTGGACGTAAATCGGAATTGTGCCCACTATATTCAATCCCGATGCAATTTCTGTGTTTCATCGTCAATATGAAGCTCCAAGGGTTACAGTAAACACCCAGTGGTGCGTCGCAATCTAATACTGGCCTCTCTTTAACGGCACGTATACAGACTGTTTGAAGCATTGCTCCCCCTGGACGTGAGTCGGAATTGTGCCTACTATATTCAATCCCGATGCAATTTCTGTGTTTCATCGTCAATATGAAGCTGCAAGGGTTACAACAAACACCCAGTGGTGCGTCGCAATCTAATACTGGCCTCACAGTAACGGCATGTATACAGACTGTTTGAAGCATTTCTCCCCCTGGACGTAAGTCGGCATTGTGCCAACTATATTCAGTCCCGATGCAATTTCTGTGTTTCATCGTCAATATGAAGCTCCAAGGGTTACAGTAAGCACCCATTGCTCCCCCTGGACGTAAAACGGCATTGTGCCTACTATTTTCAATCCCGATGCAATTTCTGTGTTTCATCGTCAATATGAAGCTCCAAGGGTTACAGTAAACACCCTGTGGTGCGTCGCAATCTAATACTGGCCTCTTAGTAACGGCACGTATACAGACTGTTTGAAGCATTACTCCCCCTGGACGTAAGTCGGCATTGTGCCTACTATATACAATCCCGATGCAATTTCTGTGTTTCATCGTCATTATGAAGCTCCAAGGGTTACAGTAAACACCCAGTGGGGCGTCGCAATCTAATACTGGCCTCTCAGGAAAGGCACGTATACAGACTGTTTGAAGGATTGCTCCCCCTGAGCGTAAGTTGGCATTGTGCCTACTATATTCAATCCAGATGCAATTTCTGTGTTTCATCGTCATTATGAAGCTCCAGGGGTTACAGTAAACACCCAGTGGTGCGTCGCAATCTAAAACTGACCTCTCAGTAACTGCACATATACAGACTGTTTGAAGCATTACTCCCACTGGACATAAGTCTGCATTGTGCCTACTATATTCAATCCCGATGCAATTTCTATGTTTCATCGTCAATATGAAGTTCCAAGCGTTACAGTAAACACCCATTGGTGCGTCGCAATTTAATACTGGCCTCTCAGGAAAGGCACGTATACAGATTAATTGAAGCATTACTCCCTTGGGACGTAAGTCGGCGTTGTGCCTACTATATTCAATCCCGATGCAATTACTGTGTTTAATCGTCAATATGAAGCTCCAAGGGTTACAGTAAACACCCAGTGGTTCGTCGCAATCTAATACTGGCCTCTCAGGAAAGGCACGTATACAGACTAAATGAAGCATTACTCCCCCTGTATGTAAGTCGGCATTGTGCCTACTATATTCAATCCCGATGCAATTACTGTGTTTAATCGTCAATATGAAGCTCCAAGGGTTACAGTAAACACCCAGTGGTGCGTCGCAATCTAATACTGACCTCTCAGGAAAGGCACGTATTCAGACTGTTTGAAGCATTACTCCCCCTGGACGTAAGTCGGCATTGTGCCTACTATATACAATCCCGATGCAATTTCTGTGTTTCATCGTCATTATGAAGCTCCAAGGGTTACAGTAAACACCCAGTGGGGCGTCGCAATCTAATACAGGACTCTCAGCAACGGCACGTATACTGCTGTTTGAAGCATTGGTCCCCCTGGACGTAAGTCGGCATTGTGCCTACTATATTCTATCCCGATGCAATTTCTGTGTTTCAGCGTCAATATGAAGTTCCAAGGGTTACAGTAAACACCCAGTGGTGCGTCGCTATCTAATACTGGCCTCTCTGGAAAGGCACGTATAGAGACTGTTTGAAGCATTGCTACCCCTGGACGTAAATCAGAATTGTGCCTACTATATTCAATCCCGATGCAATTTCTGTGTTTCATCGTCAATATGAAGCTCCAAGGGTTACAGTAAACACCCAGTGGTGCGTCGCAATCTAATACTGGCCTTTCAGTAACGGCACGTATACAGACTGTTTGAAGCATTGCTCCCCCTGGACGTAAATCGGAATTGTGCCTACTATATTCAATCCCGATGCAATTTCTGTGTTTCAGCGTCAATATGAAGTTCCAAGGGTTACAGTAAACACCCAGTGGTGCGTCGCTATCTAATACTGGCCTCTCAGGAAAGGCACGTATAGAGACTGTTTGAAGCATTGCTCCCCCTGGACGTAAATCGGAATTGTGCCTACTATATTCAATCCCGATGCAATTTCTGTGTTTCATCGTCAATATGAAGCTCCAAGGGTTACAGTAAACACCCAGTGTTGCGTCGCAATCTAATACTGGCCTCTCTTTAACGGCACGTATACAGACTGTTTGAAGCATTGCTCCACCTGGACGTAAGTCGGCATTGTGCCAACTATATTCAATCCCGATGCAATTTCTGTGTTTCATCGTCAATATGAAGCTCCAAGGGTTACAATAAACACCCAGTGGTGCGTCGCAATCTAATACTGGCCTCTCAGTAACGGCACGTATACAGACTGTTTGAAGCATTGCTCCCCCTGGACGTAAGTCGGCATTGTGCCTACAATTTTCAATCCCGATGCAATTTCTGTGTTTCATCGTCAATATGAAGCTCCAAGGGTTACAGTAAACACCCTGTGGTGCGTCGCAATCTAATACTGGCCTCTTAGTAACGGCACGTATACAGACTGTTTGAAGCATTGCTCCCCCTGGACGTAAGTCGCCATTGTGCTTACTATATTCAATCCCGATGCAATTTCTGTGTTTCATCGTCAATATGAAGCTCCAAGGGTTACAGTAAACACACTATGGTGCGTCGCAATATAATACTGGCCTCTCAGTAACGGCACATATACAGACTGTTTTAAGCATTGCTCCCCCTGGTCGTAAGTCGACTTTGTGCGAACTACATTCAATCCCGATGCAATTTCTGTGTTTCATCGTCAATATGAAGCTCCAAGGGTTACAGGAAACACCCAGTGGTGCGTCGCAATCTAATACTGGCCTCTCAGTAACGGCACGTATACAGACTGTTTGAAGCATTCCTCCCCCTGGACGTAAGTCGGCATTGTGCCAACTATATTCAACCCCGAGCAATTTCTGTGTTTCATCGTCAATATGAAGCTCCAAGGGTTACAGCAAACACCCAGTGGTGCGTCGCAATCTAATACTGGCCTCTCAGTAACGGCACGTATACAGACTGTTTGAAGCATTGCTCCCCCTGGACGTAAGTCGGCATTGTGCCAACTATATTCAATCCCGATGCTATTTCTGTGTTTCATCGTCAATATGAAGCTCCAATGGTTACAGTAAACACCCAGTGGTGCGTCGCAATCTAATACTGGCCTCTCAGTAACGGCACGTATACAGACTGTTTGAAGCATTGCTCCCCCTGGACGTAAGTCGGCATTGTGCCAACTATATTCAACCCCGAGCAATTTCTGTGTTTCATCGTCAATATGAAGCTCCAAGGGTTACAGCAAACACCCAGTGGTGCGTCGCAATCTAATACTGTTCTCTCAGTAACGGCACGTATACAGACTGTTTTAAGCATTGCTCCCCCTGGACGTAAGTCGCCATTGTGCCTACTATATTCAATCCCGATGCAATATCTGTGTTTCATCGTCAATATGAAGCTCCAAGGGTTACAGTAAACACACTATGGTGCGTCGCAATATAATACTGGCCTCTCAGTAACGGCACGTATACAGACTGTTTTAAGCATTGCTCTCCCTGGTCGTAAGTCGACTTTGTGCGAACTATATTCAATCCCGATGCAATTTCTGTGTTTCATCGTCAATATGAAGCTCCAAGGGTTACAGGGAACACCCAGTGGTGCGTCGCAATCTAATACTGGCCTTTCAGTAACGGCACGTATACAGACTGTTTGAAGCATTCCTCCCCCTGGACGTAAGTCGGCATTGTGCCAACTATATTCAACCCCGAGCAATTTCTTTGTTTCATCGTCAATATAAAGCTCCAAGGGTTACAGTAGACTCCCAGTGGTGCGTCGCAATCTAAAAATGGCCTCTCAGTAACGGCACGTATACAGACTGTTTTAAGCATTGCTCCCACTGGACGTAAGTCGGCATAGTGTCTACAATATTCAATCCCGATTAAAATTCTGTGTTTCATCGTCAATATGAAGCTCCAAGGGTTACAGTAAACACCCAGTGGTGCGTTGCAATCTAATACTGGCCTCTCAGTAACGGCACGTATACAGACTGTTTGTAGCATTCCTCCCCCTGGACGTAAGTCGGCATTGTGCCTACTATTTTCAGTCCCGATGAGATTTCTGTGATTCATCGTCAATATGAAGCTCCAAGGGTTACAGTAAACACCCAGTGGTGCGTCGCAATGTAATACTGGCCTCTCAGTAACGGCACGTATACAGACTGTTTTAAGCATTGCTCCCCCTGGCCGTAAGTCAGGATTGTGCCTACAATATTCAATCCCGATTAATTTTCTGTGTTTCATTGTTAATATGAAGCTCCAAGGGTTACAGTAAACACCCAGTGGTGCGTCGCAATCTAATACTGACCTCTCAGTAACAGCACATATACAGAATATTTGAAGCATTGCTTCCACTGGACGTAAGTCGGCATTGTGCCTACTATATTCAATCCCGATGCAATTTCTGTGTTTCATCGTCAATATGAAGTTCCAAGGGTTACAGTAAACACCCAGTTGTGCGTCGCTATCTAATACTGGCCTCTCAGGAAAGGCACGTAATGAGACTGTTTGAAGCATTGCTTCCCCTGGACGTAAATCGAAATTGTGCCCACTATATTCAATCCCGATGCAATTTCTGTGTTTCATCGTCAATATGAAGCTCCAAGGGTTACAGTAAACACCCAGTGGTGCGTCGCAATCTAATACTGGCCTCTCTTTAACGGCACGTATACAGACTGTTTGAAGCATTGCTCCCCCTGGTCGTGAGTCGGCATTGTGCCTACTATATTCAATCCCGATGCAATTTCTGTGTTTCATCGTCAATATGAAGCTGCAAGGGTTACAGTAAACACCAAGTGGTGCGTCGCAATCTAATACTGGCCTTTCAGTAACGGCACGTATACAGACTGTTTGAAGCATTGCTCCCCCTGGACGTAAGTCGACATTGTGCCAACTATATTCAATCCCGATGCAATTTCTGTGTTTCATCGTCAATATGAAGCTCCAAGGGTTACAATAAACACCAAGTGGTGCGTCGCAATCTAATACTGGCCTCACAGTAACGGCATGTATACAGACTGTTTGAAGCATTTCTCCCCCTGGACGTAAGTAGGCATTGTGCCAACTATATTCAAACCGATGCAATTTCTGTGTTTCATCGTCAATATGAAGCTCCAAGGGTTACAGTAAACAGCCAGTGGTGCCTCGCAATCTAATGCTGGCCTCTCAGTAAAGGCACGTATACAGACTGTTTGAAGCATTGCTCCCCCTGGACGTAAGTTGGCATTGTGCCAACTATATTCAGTCCCGATGCAATTTCTGTGTTTCATCGTCAATATGAAGCTCCAAGGGTTACAGTAAGCACCCATTGCTCCCCCAGGACGTAAAACGGCATTGTGCCTACTATTTTCAATCCCGATGCAATTTCTGTGTTTCATCGTCAATATGAAGCTCCAAGGGTTACAGTAAACACCCTGTGGTGCGTCGCAATCTAATACTGGCCTCTTAGTAACGGCACGTATACAGACTGTTTGAAGCATTGCTCCCCGTGGACGTAAGTCGGCATTGTGCCTACTATATTCAATCCCGATGCAATTTCTGTGTTTCATCATCAATATAAAGCTCCAAGGGTTACAGTAAACACCCAGTGGTGCGTCGCAATCTAATACTGGCCTCTCAGGAAAGGCACGTATACAGACTGTTTGAAGGATTGCTCCCCCTGAACGTAAGTTGGCATTGTGCCTACTATATTCAATCCCGATGCAATTTCTGTGTTTCATCGTCAATATGAAGCTCCAAGGGAAACAGTAAACACCCAGTGGTGCGTCGCAATCTAATACTGGCCTCTCAGTAACGGCACGTATAGCGACTGTTTGAAGCATTGCTCCCCGTGGACGTAAGTCGGCATTGTGCCTACTATATTCAATCCCGATGCAATTTCTGTGTTTCATCGTCAATATGAAGCTCCAAGGGCTACTGTAAACACCCATTGGTGCGTCGCAATCTAATACTGGCCTCTCAGTAACGGCACGTATACAGGCTGTTTAAAGCATTGCTCCCCTTGGACGTAAGTCGGCATTGTGCCTACTATATTCAATCCCGATGCAATTTCTGTGTTTCATCGTCAATATGAAGCTCCAAGGGTTACAGTAAACACCCAGTGGTGCGTCGCAATCTAAAACTGACCTCTCAGTAACTGCACATATACAGACTGTTTGAAGCATTACTCCCACTGGACATAAGTCTGCATTGTGCCTACTATACTCAATCCCGATGCAATTTCTGTGTTTCATCGTCAATATGAAGTTCCAAGCGTTACAGTAAACACCCATTGGTGCGTCGCAATCTAATACTGGCCTCTCAGGAAAGGCACGCATACAGATTAATTGAAGCATTACTCCCTTGGGACGTAAGTCGGCGTTGTGCCTACTATATTCAATCCCGATGCAATTACTGTGTTTAATCGTCAATATGAAGCTCCAAGTGTTACAGTTAACACCCAGTGGTGCGTCGCAATCTAATATTGGCCTCTCAGGAAAGACACGTATACAGACTGTTTGAAGCATTGCTCCCCCTGGACGTAAGTCGGCATTGTGCCTACTATATTCCATCCCGATGCAATTTCTGAGTTTCATCGTCAATATGAAGCTCCAAGGGTTACAGTAAACACCCAGTGGTTCGTCGCAATCTAATACTGGCCTCTCAGGAAAGGCACGTATACAGACTAAATGAAGCATTACTCCCCACTGTATGTAAGTCGGCATTGTGCCTACTATATTCAATCCCGATGCAATTACTGTGTTTAATCGTCAATATGAAGCTCCAAGGGTTACAGTAAACACCCAGTGGTGCGTCGCAATCTAATACTGACCTCTCAGGAAAGGCACGTATTCAGACTGTTTGAAGCATTACTCCCCCTGGACGTAAGTCGGCATTGTGCCTACTATATACAATCCCGATGCAATTTCTGTGTTTCATCGTCATTATGAAGCTCCAAGGGTTACTGTAAACACCCAGTGGGGCGTCGCAATCTAATACTGGCCTCTCAGTAACGGCACGTATACAGACTGTTTGAAGCATTGCTCCCCCTGGACGTATGTCGGCATTGTGCCAACTATATTCAATCCCGATGCAATTTCTGTGTTTCATCGTCAATATGAAGCTCCAACGGTTACAGTAAACACCCAGTGGTGCGTCGAAATCTAATACTGGCCCCTCAGGAAAGGCACGTATACAGACTGTTTGAAGCATTGCTCCCCCTGAACGTAAGTTGGCATTGTGCCTACTATATTCAATCCCGATGCAATTTCTGTGTTTCATCGTCAATATGAAGCTCCAAGGGAAACAGTAAGCACCCAGTGGTGCGTCGCAATCTAATACCGGCCTCTCAGTAACGGCACGTATACAGACTGTTTAAAGCATTGCTCCCCCTGGTTGTAAGTCGGCATTGTGCCTACTATATTCAATCCCGATGCAATTTCTGTGTTTCGTCGTCAATATGAAGCTCCAAGGGTTACAGTAAACACCCAGTGGTGCGTCGCAATCTAGTACTGGCCTCTCAGGAAAGGCACGTATAGAGACTGTTTGAACCATTGCTCCCCCTGGACGTAAGTCGGCATTGTGCCTACTATATTCAATACAGATGCAATTTCTGTGTGTCATCGTCAATATGAAGCTCCAAGGGTTACAGTAAACACCCAGTGGTGCGTCGCAATCTAATACTGGCCTCTCAGGAAAGGCACGTATACAGACTAAATGAAGCATTACTCCCCCTATACGTAAGTCGGCATTGTGCCTACTATATTCAATCCCGATGCAATTACTGTGTTTAATCGTCAATATGAAGCTCCAAGGGTTACAGTAAACACCCAGTGGTGCGTCGTAATCTAATACTGACCTCTCAGGAAAGGCACGTATTCAGACTGTTTGAATCATTTCTCCCCCTGGACGTAATCGGCATTGTGCCTACTATATTCAATCCCGATGCAATTTCTTAGTTTCATCGTCAATATGAAGCTCCAATGGTTACAGTAAACACCCAGTGGTGCGTCGCTATCTAATACTGACCTCTCAGTAACTGCACATATACAGACTGTTTGAAGCATTACTCCCACTGGACATAAGTCGGCATTGTGCCTACTATATTCAATCCCGATGCAATTTCTGTGTTTCATCGTCAATATGAAGTTCCAAGGGTTACAGTAAACACCCAGTGGTGCGTCTCAATCTGATACTCGCCTCTTAGTAACGGCACGTATACAGACTGTTTGAAGCATTGCTCCCCCTGGACGTGAGTCGGCATTGTGCCTACTATATTCAATCCCGATGCAATTTGTGTGTTTCATCGTCATTATGAAGCTCCAAGGGTTACAGTAAACTTCCACTGGTGCGTCGCAATCTAATACTGGCCTCTCAGTAACGGCCCGTATACAGACTGTTTGAAGCATTGCTCCCCCTGGACGTAAGTTGGCATTGTGCCAACTATATTCAATCCCGATGCAATTTCTGTTTTTCATCGTCAATATGAAGCTCCAAGGGTTACAGTAAACACCCAGTTGTGCGTCGCAATCTAATACTGGCCTCTCAGTAACGGCATGTATACAGACTGTCTGAACCATTGCTCCCCCTAGACGTAAGTCGGCATTGTGCCTACTAAATTCAATCCCGATGCAATTTCTGTGTTTCATCGTCAATATGAAGCTCCAAGGGTTACAGTAAACACCCAGTGGTGCGTCGCAATCTAATACTGGCTTCTCAGGAAAGGCACGTATAGAGACTGTTTGAAGCATTGCTCCCCCTGGACGTAAGTCGGCATTGTGCCTACTATATTCAATCCCGATGCAATTTCTGTGTTTCATCGTCAATACGAAGCTCCAAGGGTTACAGTAAACACACAGTGGTGCGTCGCAATCTAATACTGGCCTCTCAGGAAAGGCACGTATACAGACTAAATGAAGCATTACTCCCCCTATACGTAAGTCGGCATTGTGCCTACTATATTCAATCCCGATGCAATTACTGTGTTTAATCGTCAATATGAAGCTCCAAGGGTTACAGTAAACACCCAGTGGTGCGTCGTAATCTAATACTGACCTCTCATGAAAGGCACGTATTCAGACTGTTTGAATCATTACTCCCCCTGGACGTAAGTCGGCCTTGTGCCTACTATATTCAATCCCGATGCAATTTCTGTGTTTCATCGTCAATATGAAGCTCCAATGGTTACAGTAAACACCCAGTGGTGCGTCGCAATCTAATACTGACCTCTCAGTAACTGCACATATACGGACTGTTTGAAGCATTACTCCCACTGGACATAAGTCGGCATTGTGCCTACTATATTCAATCCCGATGCAATTTCTGTGTTTCATCGTCAATATGAAGTTCCAAGGGTTACAGTAAACACCCAGTGGTGCGTCGCAATCTGATACTCCCCTCTTAGTAACGGCACGTATAGAGACTGTTTGAAGCATTGCTCCCCTGGACGTGAGTCGGCATTGTGCCTACTATATTCATTCCCGATGCAATTTCTGTGTTTCATCGTCAATATGAAGCTCCAAGGGTTACAGTAAACTCCCACTGGTGCGTCGCAATCTAATACTGGCCTCTCAGTAACGGCATGTATACAGACTGTTTGAAGCATTGCTCCCCCTGGACGTAAGTCGGCATTGTGCCAACTATATTCAATCCCGATGCAATTTCTGTTTTTCATCGTCAATATGAAGCTCCAAGGGTTACAGTAAACACCCAGTTGTGCGTCGCAATCTAATACTGGCCTCTCAGTAACGGCATGTATACAGACTGTCAGAAGCATTGCTCCACCTGGACGTAAGTCGGCATTGTGCCTACTAAATTCAATCCCGATGTAATTTCAGTGTTTCATCGTCAATATGAAACTATAAGGGGTACAGTAAACACCCAGTGGTGCGTCGCAATCTAATACTGGCCTCTCAGTAACGGCACGTATACAGACTGTTTTAAGCATTGCTCCCCCTGGACGTAAGTAGGCATTGTGCCTACTATATTCAATCCCGATGCAATTTCTGTGTTTCATCGTCATTATGAAGCTCCAAGGGTTACAGTAAACACCCAGTGTCGCGTCGCAATCTAATACTGACCTCTCAGTAACGGCACATATACAGACTGTTTGAAGCATTACTCCCACTGGACGTAAGTCGGCATTGTGCCTACTATATTCAATCCCGATGCAATTTCTGTGTTACATCGTCAATATGAAGTTCCAAGCGTTACAGTAAACACCCAGTGGTGCGTCGCAATCTAATACTGGCCTCTCAGGAAAGGCACGTATACAGACTAATTGAAGCATTACTCCCTTTGGACGTAAGTCGGCATTGTGCCTACTATATTCAATCCCGATGCAATTACTGTGTTTAATCGTCAATATGAAGCTCCAACGGTTACAGGAAACACCCAGTGGTGCGTCGCAATCTAATACTGACCTCTCAGGAAAGGCACGTATTCAGACTGTTTGAAGCATTACTCCCCCTGGACGTAAGTCGGCATTGTGCCTACTATATTCAATCCCGATGCAATTTCTGTGTTTCATCGTCAATATGAAGCTCCAAGGGTTACAGTAAACACCCAGCGGTACGTCGCAATCTAATACTGGCCTCTCAGGAAAGGCACGTATACAGACTGTTTGAAGCATTGCTCCCCCTGGACGTAAGTCGGCATTGTGCCAACTATATTCAATCCCGATGCAGTTTCTGTGTTTCATCGTCAATATGAAGCTCCATGGGTTACAGTAAACACCCAGTGGTGCGTCGCAATCTAATACTGGCTTCTCAGTAACGGCACGTATACAGACTGTTTGAAGCATTACTCCTCTTGGACGTAAGTCGGCATTGTGCCTACTATATTCAATCCCGATGCAATTTCTGTTTTTCATCGTCAATATGAAGCTCCAATGGTTACAGTAAACACCCAGTTGTGCGTCGCAATCTAATACTGGCCTCTCAGTAACGGCATGTATACAGACTGTCTGAAGCATTGCTCCCCCTGGACGTAAGTCGGCAATGTGCCTACTAAATTCAATCCCGTTGTAATTTCAGTGTTTCATCGTCAATATGAAGCTCCAAGGGGTACAGTAAACACCCAGTGGTGCGTCGCAATCTAATACTGGCCTCTCAGTAACGGCACGTATACAGACTGTTTTAAGCATTGCTCCCCCTGGACGTAAGTAGGCATTGTGCCTACTATATTCAATCCCGATGCAATTTCTGTGTTTCATCGTCATTATGAAGCTCCAAGGGTTACAGTAAACACCCAGTGTCGCGTCGCAATCTAATACTGACCTCTCAGTAACGGCACATATACAGACTGTTTGAAGCATTACTCCCACTGGACGTAAGTCGGCATTGTGCCTACTATATTCAATCCCGATGCAATTACTGTGTTACATCTTCAATATGAAGTTCCAAGCGTTACAGTAAACACCCAGTGGTGCGTCGCAATCTAATACTGGCTTCTCAGGAAAGGCACGTATACAGACTAATTGAAGCGTTACTCCCTTTGGATGTAAGTCGGCATTGTGCCTACTATATTCAATCCCGATGCAATTACTGTGTTTAATCGTCAATATGAAGCTCCAACGGTTACAGTAAACACCCAGTGGTGCGTCGCAATCTAATACTGACCTCTCAGGAAAGGCACGTATTCAGACTGTTTGAAGCATTACTCCCCCTGGACGTAAGTCGGCATTGTGCCTACTATATTCAATCCCGATGCAATTTCTGTGTTTCATCGTCAATATGAAGCTCCAAGGGTTACAGTAAACACTCAGCGGTACGTCTCAATCTAATACTTGCCTCTCAGGAAAGGCACGTATACAGACTGTTTGAAGCATTGCTCCCCCTGGACGTAAGTCGGCATTGTGCCAACTATATTCAATCCCGATGCAGTTTCTGTGTTTCATCGTCAATATGAAGCTCCATGGGTTACAGTAAACACCCAGTGGTGCGTCGCAATCTAATACTGGCCTCTCAGTAACGGCACGTATACAGACTGTTTGAAGCATTACTCCTCTTGGACGTAAGTCGGCATTGTGCCTACTATATTCAATCCCGATGCAATTTCTGTGTTTCATCGTCAATATGAAGCTCCAAGGGTTACAGTAAACACCCAGCGGTGCGTCGCAATCTAATACTGGCCTCTCAGTAACGGCACGTATGCAGACTGTTTGTAGCATTGCTCCCCCTGGACGTAAGTCGGCATTGTGCCAACTATATTCAATCCCGATGCAATTTCTGTGTTTCATCGTCAATATGAAGCTCCAACGGTTACAGTAAACACCCATTGGTGCGTCGCAATCTAATACTGGCCTCTCAGGAAAGGCACGTATACAGACTGTTTGAAGCATTGCTCCCCCTGAACGTAAGTTGGCATTGTGCCTACTATATTCAATCCCAATGCAATTTCTGTGTTTCATCGTCAATATGAAGCTCCAAGGGAAACAGTAAACTCCCAGTGGTGTGTCGCAATCTAATACAGGCCTCTCAGTAACGGCACGTATACAGACTGTTTAAAGCATTGCTCCCCCTGGACGTAAGTCGGCATTGTGCCTACTATATTCAATGCCGATGCAATTTCTGTGTTCATCGTCAATATGAAGCTCCAAGGGTTACAGTAAACACCCAGTGGTGCGTCGCAATCTAATACTGGCCTCTCAGGAAAGGCACGTATAGAGACTGTTTGAAGCATTTCTCCCCCTGGACGTAAGTCGGCATTGTGCCACCTATATTCAAACCCGATGCAATTTCTGTGTTTCATCGTCATTATGAAGCTCCAAGGGTTACAGTAAACACCCAGTGTCGCGTCGCAATCTAATACTGACCTCTCAGTAACGGCACATATACAGACTGTTTGAAGCATTACTCCCACTGGACGTAAGTCGGCATTGTGCCTACTATATTCAATCCCGATGCAATTTCTGTGTTACATCGTCAATATGAAGTTCCAAGCGTTACAGTAAACACCCAGTGGTGCGTCGCAATCTAATACTGGCCTCTCAGGAAAGGCACGTATACAGACTAATTGAAGCATTACTCCCTTTGGATGTAAGTCGGCATTGTGCCTACTATATTCAATCCCGATGCAATTACTGTGTTTAATCGTCAATATGAAGCTCCAACGGTTACAGTAAACACCCAGTGGTGCGTCGCAATCTAATACTTGCCTCTCAGGATAGGCACGTATACAGACTGTTTGAAGCATTGCTCCCCCTGGACGTAAGTCGGCATTGTGCCAACTATATTCAATCCCGATGCAGTTTCTGTGTTTCATCGTCAATATGAAGCTCCATGGGTTACAGTAAACACCCAGTGGTGCGTCGCAATCTAATACTGGCCTCTCAGTAACGGCACGTATACAGACTGTTTGAAGCATTACTCCTCTTGGACGTAAGTCGGCATTGTGCCTACTATATTCAATCCCGATGCAATTTCTGTGTTTCATCGTCAATATGAAGCTCCAAGGGTTACAGTAAACACCCAGCGGTGCGTCGCAATCTAATACTGGCCTCTCAGTAACGGCACGTATGCAGACTGTTTGTAGCATTGCTCCCCCTGGACGTAAGTCGGCATTGTGCCAACTATATTCAATCCCGATGCAATTTCTGTGTTTCATCGTCAATATGAAGCTCCAACGGTTACAGTAAACACCCATTGGTGCGTCGCAATCAAATACTGGCCTCTCAGGAAAGGCACGTATACAGACTGTTTGAAGCATTGCTCCCCCTGAACGTAAGTTGGCATTGTGCCTACTATATTCAATCCCGATGCAATTTCTGTGTTTCATCGTCAATATGAAGCTCCAAGGGAAACAGTAAACTCCCAGTGGTGCGTCGCAATCTAATACAGGCCTCTCAGTAACGGCACGTATACAGACTGTTTAAAGCATTGCTCCCCCTGGACGTAAGTCGGCATTGTGCCTCCTATATTCAATGCCGATGCAATTTCTGTGTTCATCGTCAATATGAAGCTCCAAGGGTTACAGTAAACACCCAGTGGTGCGTCGCAATCTAATACTGGCCTCTCAGGAAAGGCACGTATAGAGACTGTTTGAAGCATTTCTCCCCCTGGACGTAAGTCGGCATTGTGCCACCTATATTCAATCCCGATGCAATTTCTGTTTCATCGTCAATATGAAGCTCCAAGGGTTACAGTAATTACCCAGTGGTGCGTCGCAATCTAGTACTGGCCTCTCTTTAACGGCACGTATACAGACTGTTTGAAGCATTGCTCCCCCTGGACGTGAGTCGGCATTGAGCCTACTATATTCAATCCCGATACAATTTCTGTGTTTCATCGTCAATATGAAGCTCCAAGGGTTACAGTAAACACCCAGTGGTGCGTCGCAATCTAATACTGGCCTTTCAGTAACGGCACGTATACAGACTGTTTGAAGCATTGCTCCCCCTGGACATAAGTCGGCATTGTTCCAACTATATTCAATCCCGATGCAATTTCTGTGTTTCATCGTCAATATGAAGCTCCAAGGGTTACAGTAAACAACCAGTGGTGCGTCGCAATCTAATACAGACCTCTCAGTAACGGCACATATACAGACTGTTTGAAGCATTACTCCCACTGGACGTAATATAAAGGCACATTTGCATGCCGAGCGTGAGTTTCCTCGGAAACGCGAAATATTAATTAAATAAATAATCAGTGACAAATAAATAAAGCCTATGGCCCACAACTGCAGCGCTGTGTCGCTGATAAAACAAAAGCACAATTACGTTACTCTTATGTTTGATTAAGAAAGGGGTGAGCTCTGGTAGAAGTGGTGCGAGAAGCACGTATTTTATTCTATTGTCTGGCACACCGCCATATTTCATGTTATAGAAGAATACTGCGAGTTGCAACCAGACTAGGCACTCGATTCTGTAAAGAATTTATATTTATAAAAGTAAGTAGGATTATGAACTGTAGGTTTATTCATTGAATATATCTGATTTAACTAACTGTGTAACTTTTTTATGTTTAGTAGACAATCACTTCTGTACGACGTATTGGCATGGCTGGCAAATTATTGAAATATTGAGATTTAGATTATGAGTCCGCACCTACCGCAGCAGTCTTTGGAAACGATTTAATTACGAAGTCCGATTATTTCAGTTTTATTTCACGGTCAACTACGAGTAACATTGCCTTTACGAGAAAGCCATTGTCAAGCGTCTGATACCGAATAATTAAACGTCCACGTTCCAGATAAGCAAATATTAATTACAATTACAATCACAATCACCATCATACAGATAGAAAAATTAATATTTAAATAATATTTTTTATTTCATTTATTTTATATTGGCGACCGTGACAGGACTTTGTTCAGTTTGTCATTTGTTACATTGTTCTCTTTGTTTCATGTGAAAAATCAACTTTCTGGACCTGGACGTGAATGTATGAGAGATAACAAAAAAATCTGAAGATATTTTCCAATTCTAAAATTTTGCGGGAAGACGCAATGAAACTTCCAGCAAAATAAGGTAAGACGCAGCATCTTTGCATTAGCAGGCTTGACCAGACGTATAATTCAGTGTATTAGCTTTTCAGTAGATTCTGTAGTGTTTCTTTCGTGCATAACAGTTTTCAGTGATAAATTTCATTCTCAGTACTTTTCCTTAAACAATAACGTATGCAACAATACCAATACACGAGTGTACAATATGGCCGACTTCTGTACGATACGTAGTAACATGGACAGCAGCCATTACCAATAATCTCAAATTCAGTTTATATTTTTAAATTAACAGACAGCCATTGTTGCTACGAGCGATTCATGCTCAACTGCATTTTATTTTAAAATCAGTGTCAAATATTTTCTTGAAACATATATCACGTGTGGCGTGGTAATAACTAGAAATCAATACGCAAAAATGGAACAGCAAAGACGTACTATTCAGACGCAATCCGACTCGGACGAGAGACAAATGTTAGAAAATGACTTTACGACAGCAACCGGTAGTGACGATTTATCAAACATTGACGCAAGTGTTGACGGAAATTTTGGCAATAGGCCGTCCACTACAAAAATTTCAAAGTCTCAGTCAGAGCCCATGTTGATGCATGACGTCACGTCTAATGAAGCGACGGGGGCACAGACCTTGCAAACAGTAAACATTGCCGACATGTTACAAATGCTAATGAAACAAAACGCAGAAAATATGGCATACATAAGGAAACAGAACGCCGAAAACATGGCAACCTTACAGACACAAAATGACGCAATTAAATCTGACCTCATAGCACTCAAGACAGGTAATGACACTTTATGTAAACGTGTGGAACTTATAGACGCCACACTGACCAAACAGATGATTGAACTCAGTACTAAATTTTCCCAGCTTAATACGAGACAACAAAAGACTACAACTGACGTAGCACTTTTACAGACACAAGTAAAAAACCTTAATGTCACGTGTGAAGTTCTTACTGAACAAATTCAAACATATCCTTCAGTACATGACAACCTTGAAAAACGAATTACTGACGTACAGAATAAATTTGACAATGTTGAACAACACCTGACTGACATCTTACAATCTGATGCCACAGCTCATTTCCAAAATATTAATAAAGGATTTCATGATTGGGTAGTGAACAAAGACAAACATTTTGATAGATGCTTACGTGAAAATTTACCAACAATTGTGCACGACTCCGTAGCGCAATACATTACTAATAACAAACAGCTGATCAGTGACGCAGTACAATCCGTCACTGCACCCATGAGACAATTCACCGATCGACCACAGTCTGAATGTAACGAAAATATCAGTCAAAATGCACAGTTCAGGAACCAATATACATTCGAGTCTGACACACACATACCGCACACGACAAACACACAAGAACAAAACACACCACGACTACAACACATACCACGATGTGCAAACACAAACACAAGCTATTATCATGGTAAACCACAGCAACATTATCGTAATTACTCGCCAGCTGAACATACCTGTAATTACAGTGGAATAAATCCATATCACAATGCGAAGGAAGAAGAAAGCTTAATGAAACACAGGCAATTTCAGATTTTTATCCCAGAAAAACGAACCATTCATCCGGTGATTTTTCTTAAATCTTTTAGTAATGCATTTCCACGCACTTGGAGTGACCGGAAAAAGATTTCATATATTGTCGGATACATCCAAGGCGATGCAGCTGTCTGGGCATACAGTCAAGCTGACGTATGTACCACGTACAGTGAGTTTGAGCGTGCTTTTCTGAACAAATTCTGGTCGCAATCCGTCCAGGAGCGACTCAGAAGACAAATTTTAGAACCTGAAACTTTTAACAGTAAAAATGGCAACTTACGCAGATATTTTGAAAAATACTTGAACATTGGACACTTTTTAGACGAACCAGTCGCAACGCGTGATATACTCCGTGCGTTGAAGGCCAAATTGCCTTTCAACATTAAAGAAAAACTCCTACATATCCCGGATGACGATTCAGATTATTTTTTAACAGCCTTAGATTCGGTTGACATGTTACTTGAAGATCAGCGCTTCGCGCGGCAAAACAGCAGCCACAATGTTTACACTAGTGGTATGCAAAACATGCAGGCTTGCCAACTCAATTCTGGCGCGCCCACAGTTGGATACGCGGTACAGCAAAAGCAGCAAACTCACATGCCGTCTCAATACGAAAGTCAAAATCAACACGCGTATTCCAATACAAACAATAGTAACAACAGTAATAACACTTCATGCGGCAATCCATACAAAAGGCACCGCGGTAATAACTACAACGGTAACAACGGATAGAAAGGCAACAACAAACACACAAACAGAAATAGAAATAATAATAACTACGAGCCAAGACAGCATCAAGGTTGGACTCGTAACGATCAGTACTTTCATTCAAACTCTGCTTTACCACAGCAGCCACCAGGACAAAATTGGAGCATACCTTACGACCGACAGGTAAGTTATAATGCGCAACAGCAACAACAACCGTAAAAGTTTGGAGATCATAATAGGCAATATCCGAATGTGAATATAATAGAAATGACACCTGATGCACAACCTCAATCTGTGTCAGTACCTAGTACAAATGCTAATCCAACAAACTAGAAACAGTCACTTCTATGCCCCAGGTCGTGGCTGAAGAATTCTTGGGGGGCGACTTCAATGTTAATCAGTTATTTCATACCACACTTGAACAACAGAATAATGATATGCCGAATAATTCTAAACAAAAATTACCTGTTTTATTTATAAGATACAACTACAATAACAATATATCAGATGAACTTTTACAAGACAGTACACAATGTCGTTCAAACACAAATGAAATTGTTTTAGCATCTACTACTGGTGTAGTAGGTGGGATTCCAACTACTATTATCCTAGATACAGGTGCAGCTGTGAGCGTTTTGTCTTTTAATTTCTATAAAAAAATGTGTGAATTGGAACCTGTGCCTGAGTTTCCTGCCCAAAACTGTAAAATAACTACTGCACTAGGTAATAAGTCATGTAGGGTTACGAAGCAAGTTTTTGTAAACGTTAAAATAGGTAATGGAACCGTACAATGGCCATTCCTGGTTGTACAAAACCTTGTGACTAATTGCATATTAGGAATAGATATTATGAGCGAGAAGGACTCTATTATAGACTTCTCAAAAGGTAAATGTATTTTAAATGATAAAGGCAGTGTAATTATTATTGATTTGGACAGGAGAACTCTAAAGCATGACAAACACTGTACAGGGTACAAGGTTCAGTTAGTACTTGACAATGACATTCAAGATACGCAAACACACTCATCTGACACAGAGATAATGGACTTGAAAACATTGCTAGATCATAAGATAAGTGAAGCTACAGCTCTCAGTGTACATGAACGTATAAAACTACAGGAAGTGTTATCCAAATATTTACAAGTTTTTACCAAACGATTAGGTGTTATCAACACGTATGTATACAAGATTGAAGTTAAGCCTCACAAGATCTTCTACCACAAGACATATAACGTACCGTTATCTCAACGACCTGCTGTGTGGCAAGAATTAAAACAAATGTTAGACTGGAAGGTCATTGAACCATCCACCTCACCTTATTGTAGTCCTCTACTTGTTGTCAAAAAATCAAATGGAAGCATTAGGTTAGTGTTAGACACACGAGCAATTAATGAAATAATTTTACCGGTTCACACAAAACCCGAAAATTTAGAAGAGCAATTACAGAAATTTCTAGATGCAAAATATTTTTCCACAATAGATCTCGCTAATTCGTTTTGGCAGGTGGGTATCACTCCTGATTCACGGAAATATACTGCATTTATGTTCGGGGGGCGAACCTATCAGTTTTGTGTTCTACCCTTCGGACTGGTTGTCAGCTCTGGGGTATTCATTACAGCCCTGGATACCGTGCTTGGCGACGATTTAGTTGAGACAGTCACACACTATGTAGATGATATACTGATAGCTACACAGTCTTGGAAGGAACACGTTGGCACACTTCAAAGAATTTTAGAAAAATACGCACACCGAGATCTTAGAGCATTTCATGCTGAATAATGTCAAAGTCATACCCATCAAAATATTGCTAAGCAACTCGAAAAACTCTGTTGTTACAACACAGATAATAAGTAGTGTAGAAATTTTCATTTCAGCGGTTCCAGAGTCGCAGTTGAAGGCAGAAGAACTCTTCTTTCAGCGCGCGCCACCACCTGGAAGACGGAATATCAAAATAAAATTATGATTACGTAGCAGTGAATGATATATTAATTTTTCACGGAACATTTGTTATTGTAGGTACCACTGACTTGGTATGACACCTGACGAACCGACAGACGTCATCTGTGAAGCGATCTTTTACTTTGAGAAATAGATTAGACGCACATCTCTCAACACGAAAAGCATCTATCAGTAGTCAAGGCCACACAGACACTCTACACACACGCACAAAACGCGAGGAATCGAACATTTTTTCTCTCTTACTATTTTGAATATTTATTGAGTAGTGAAAACGCCTGGTCTTGCCTACTGATGTAATGAATGTTGTGTCTAACCTATCTTAATTTCAGATGACATCACGTGACACAATGTAATAACCTATAGCTATGTAATGATGATGCAAACATGTTTATGTGCAACTGTATTATGTTTATGCTAAGAAAATATGTGACGTGTGTATGTATAATTACTTATTTTTTTAACTGATGTATCATGTAACTGTTACTATGTAAAAAATTTGAACAAAACGAGTGCCAAAAAGACATTGCATAGTGAACCTCTGTTCACGGACATTAACGAACATTACTAACTCTGCAACTACGCAGAAACCTATGTGAAAGAAACGGTTAATGCCATTCATTATGCAGCGTATCTATGTAAACGCGATGAATGATTTCTTTGATTAATAACTACGAACATTTAGGTGAGCTATATTCAGCAAAAAACTGAAAATTTGAAGTGCATAATTCGTGCATCGTCTAGTGACATTACTACAGTACCTAACTTCAAGATGTTAACTGGATTAAATGGACACATAGTGCCTGTCCAGAAAACAACACGACGGGTGGAAGAATTTTGGTTGGAACTTCAGGGAATGAAATGTTCTCGAAATGTGACGGACACTCTTACCTGGACTGTCCAATGATCGACGCCAGCTATGTGCCGTCCGAGGTTCTGCAACCAAGCTTCCACGGAATGTAAAAAACGAACTGCACGTGGACCAATTACTCGACGGGTCACGTCTGATCTGTAATATGCAGTGCTTTTAGTCACAACGAACTGCATCACAACGACTATAATGGAAATGGGAAATGGACACGCTTATGTATTAATCACGTTGTTATACAACGATGTTACTGTGATCAAAAAAACTTTACCACGACGATACTAACCTGTAAAAAATTATTGTGCAGCAGATGAATATGAACTGTAATAACGACACGATGTGTATAGGTCAACGCACCTGAAACATACGGACATTTTTCTTTGAAGTATTTCAAAACAATACTATGTAACTAAGAACATTCAACAATCTAAGTTGTATTGTGTTATAACAAATATTGTAAATTTAAAACTAAGTTACCTGTCATAGAATGTAGTCTTCATATGTAATCTTGGTTGAATATTTTCTTTGTGCAACGACTGAGAAACGCGCGCACACGAACAATATGAACTGCAATACTGTGCCGCGTGATCTAACTGTACGATATAACGGCAGTGCCGGAGTCACACAGACGCTTCTGCGCATGCACGCACTCTATCTGCCAACATAAGAACTTTTATGGCGCACCCGCGTCATTCAAATTTTGTATATAATGTGGATAATGTGTATAATGTAGGTCATGTAAATAGTTGTAGATAACTTAGATTTTCTTGTGCCTTTGGGTGAATTGCTCGCCTGCAGGTGTATCCTTTCGCCTCGCAATTCAGGGGGCAATATAAAGGCACATTTGCATGCCGACCGTGAGTTTCCTCGGAAACGCGAAATATTAATTAAATAAATAATCAGTGACAAATAAATAAAGCCTATGGCACACAACTGCAGCGCTGTGTCGCTGATAAAACAAAAGCACAATTACGTTACTCTTATGTTTGATTAAGAACGGGGTGAGCTCTGGTAGAAGTGGTGCGAGAAGCACGTATTTTATTCTATTGTCTGGCACACCGCCATATTTCATGTTATAGAAGAATACTGCGAGTTGCAACCAGACTAGGCACTCGATTCTGTAAAGAATTTATATTTATAAAAGTAAGTAGGATTATGAACTGTAGGTTTATTCATTGAATATATCTGATTTAACTAACTGCGTAACTTTTTTATGTTTAGTAGACAATCACCTCTGTACGACGTATTGGCATGGCTGGCAAATTATTGAAATATTGAGATTTAGATTATGAGTCCGCACCTACCACAGCAGTCTTTGGAAACAATTTAATTACGAAGAGCGATTATTTCAGTTTTATTTCACGGTCATCTACGAGTAACATTGCCTTTACGAGAAAGCCATTGTCAAGCGTCTGATACCGAATAATTAAACGTCCACGTTCCAGATAAGCAAATATTAATTACAATTACAATCACAATCACCATCATACAGATAGAAAAATTAATATTTGAATAATATTTTTTATTTTATTTATTTTATAGTAAGTCGGCATTGTGCCTACTATATTCAATCGCGATGCAATTGCTGTGTTTCATCATCAATATGAAGCTCCAAGGGTTACAGTAAACACCCAGTGGTGCGTCGCAATCTAATACTGGCCTCTCAGGAAAGGCACGTATACAGACTAAATGAAGCTTTACTCCCCCTATACGTAAGTCGGCATTGTGCCTACTATATTCAATCCCGATGCAATTACTGTGGAAGAAGAGGAAGATATTAGTGTTTAACGTCCCGTCGACAACGAGGTCATTAGAGACGGAGCGCAAGCTCGGGTGAGGGAAGGATGGGGAAGGAAATCGGCCGTGCCCTTTCAAAGGAACCATCCCAGCATTTGCCTGAAGCGATTTAGGGAAATCACGGAAAACCTAAATCAGGATGGCCGGAGACGGGATTGAACCGTCGTCCTCCCGAATGCGAGTCCAGTGTGCTAACCACTGCGCCACCTCGCTCGGTCGTGTGTGTGTGTATGCAATTACTGTGTTTAATCGTCAATATGAAGCTCCAAGGGTTACAGTAAACACCCAGTGGTGCGTCGCAATCTAATACTGACCTCTCAGGAAAGGCACATATTCAGACTGTTTGAAGCATTACTCCCCCTGGACGTAAGTCGACATTGTGCCTACTATATTCAATCCCGATGCAATTTCTGTGTTTCATCGTCAATATGAAGCTCCAAGGGTTACAGTAAACACCCAGCGGTGCGTCGGAATCTAATACTGTCCTCCCAGGAAAGGCAAGTATACAGACTGTTTGAAGCATTGCTCCCCCTGGACGTAAGTCGGCATTGTGCCAACTATATTCAATCCCGATGCAGTTTCTGTGTTTCATCGTCAATATGAAGCTCCGTGGGTTACAGTATACACAAAGTGGTGCGTCGCAATCTAATACTGGCCTCTCAGTAACGGCACGTATTCAAACTGTTTGAAGCATTGCTCCCCCTGGACGTGAGTCGGCATTGTGCCTACTATATTCAATCCCGATGCAATTTCTGTGTTTCATCGTCAATATGAAGCTCCAAGGGTTACAGTAAACACCCACTGGTGCGTCGCAATCTAATACTGGCCTCTCAGTAACGGCACGTATACAGACCGTTTGAAGCATTGCTCCCCCTGGACGTAAGTTGGCATTGTGCCTACTATATTCAATCCCGATACAATTTCTGTGTTTCATCGTCAATATGAAGCTCCAAGGGTTACAGTAAAAACCCAGTGGTGCGTCGCAATCTAATACTGGCCTCTCAGGAAAGGCACGTATACAGACTGTTTGAAGCATTGCTCCCCCTGAACGTAAGTTGGCATTGTGCCTACTATATTCAATCCCGATGCAATTTCTGTGTTTCATCGTCAATATGAAGCTCCAAGGGAAACAGTAAACACCAAGTGGTGCGTCGCAATCTAATACTGGCCTCTCAGTAACGGCACGAATACAGACTGTTTAAAGCATTGCTCCCCCTGGACGTAAGTCAGCATTGTGCCTACTATATTCAATCCCGATGCAATTTCTGTGTTTCATCGTCAATATGAAGCTCAAAGGGTTACAGTAAACACCCAGTGCTGCGTCGCAATCTAATACCTGCCTCTCAGTAACGGCACGTATACAGACTGAAGCATTGCTCCCCCTGGACGTAAGTCGGCATTGTGCCAACTATATTCAATACCAGGTCAATTTCTGTGTTTCATCATCAATATGAAGCTCCAAGGGTTACAGTAAACACCCAGTGGTGCGTCGCAATCTAATACTGGCCTCTCAGGAAAGGCACGTATACAGACTGTTTGAAGCATTGCTCCCCCTGAACGTAAGTTGGCATTGTGCCTACTATATTCAATCCCGATGCAATTTCTGTGTTTCATCGTCAATATGAAGCTCCAAGGGAAACAGTAAACACCCAGTGGTGCGTCGCAATCTAATACTGGCCTCTCAGTAACGGCACGAATACAGACTGTTTAAAGCATTGCTCCCCCTGGACGTAAGTCAGCATTGTGCCTACTATATTCAATCCCGATGCAATTTCTGTGTTTCTTCGTCAATATGAAGCTCCAAGGGTTACAGTAAACAACCAGTGGTGCGACGCAATCTAATACTGGCCTTTCAGTAACGGAACGTATACAGACTGTTTGAAGCATTGCTCCCCCTGGACGTAAGTCGGCATTGTTCCAACTATATTCAATCCCAGGTCAATTTCTGTGTTTCATCATCAATATGAAGCTCCAAGGGTTACAGTAAACACCCAGTGCTGCGTCGCAATCTAATACTGGCCTCTCAGTAACGGCACGTATACAGACTGTTTGAAGCATTGCTGCCCCTGGACGAGAGTCGGCATTGTGCCTACTATATTCAATCCCGATGCAATTTCTGTGTTTCATCTTCAATATGAAGCTCCAAGGGTTACAGTAAACACCCACTGGTGCGTCGCAATCTAATACTGGCCTCTCAGTAACGGCACGTATACAGACTGTTTGAAGCATTGCTCCACCTGGACGTAAGTTGGCATTGTGCCAACTATATTCAATCCCGATACAATTTCTGTGTTTCATCGTCAATATGAAGCTCCAAGGGTTACAGTAAACACCCAGTTGTGCGTCGCAATCTAATACTGGCCTCTCGGTAACGGCACGTATACAGATTGTTTGAAGCATTGCTCTCCTGGACGTAAGTCGGCATTGTGCCTACTGTATTCAATCCCGATGCAATTTCTGTGTTTCATCGTCAATATGAAGCTCCAAGGGTTACACTAAACATCCAGTGGTGCGTCGCAATCTAATACTGGCCTCTCAGTAACGGTACGTATACAGACTGTTTGAAGCATTGCTCCCCCTGGACGTAAGTCGGCATTGTGCCTACTATATTCAATCCCGATGCAATTTCTGTGTTTCATCGTCAATATGAAGCTCCAAGGGTTACAGTAAACACCCAGTGGTGCATCGCAATCTAATAGTAGCCTCTCAGTAACGGCACGTATACAGACTGTTTGAAGCATTGTTCCCCTGGACGTAAGTCGGCATTGTGCCTACGATATTCAATCCCGATGCACTTTCTGTGCTTCATCGTCAATATGAAGCTCCAAGGGATACAGTAAACACCCAGTGGTGCGTCGCAATCTAATACTGGCCTCTCAGTAACGGCACGTATACAGACTGTTTTAAGCATTGCTCCCCCTGGACGTAAGTCGACTTTGTGCCAACTATATTCAATCCCGATGCAATTTCTGTGTTTCATCGTCAATATGAAGCTGCAAGGGTTACAGTAACACACAGTGGTTCGTCGCAATCTAACACTGGCCTCTCAGTAACGGCACGCATACCGACTGTTTGAAGCATTGCTCCACCTGGACGTAAGTCGGTATTGTGCCTACTATATTCAATCCCGATGCAATTTCTGTGTTTCATCGTCAATATGAAGCTCCAAGGGTTACAGCAAACACCCAGTGGTGCGTCGCAATCTAATACTGGCCTCTCAGTAACGGCACGTATACAGACTGTTTGAAGCATTGCTCCCCCTGGACGTAAGTCGGCATTGTGCCTACTATATTCAATCCCGATGCAATTTCTGTGTTTCATCTTCAATATGAAGCTCCAAGGGTTACAGTAAACACCCACTGGTGCGTCGCAATCTAATACTGGCCTCTCAGTAACGGCACGTATACAGACTGTTTGAAGCATTGCTCCACCTGGACATAAGTTGGCATTGTGCCAACTATATTCAATCCCGATACAATTTCTGTGTTTCATCGTCAATATGAAGCTCCAAGGGTTACAGTAAACACCCAGTTGTGCGTCGCAATCTAATACTGGCCTCTCGGTAACGGCACGTATACAGATTGTTTGAAGCATTGCTCTCCTGGACGTAAGTCGGCATTGTGCCTACTATATTCAGTCCCGATGCAATTTCTGTGTTTCATCGTCAATATGAAGCTCCAAGGGTTACAGTAAACATCCAGTGGTGCGTCGCAATCTAATACTGGCCTCTCAGTAACGGTACGTATAAAGACTGTTTGAAGCATTGCTCCCCCTGGACGTAAGTCGGCATTGTGCCTACTATATTCAATGCCGATGCAATTTCTGTGTTTCATCGTCAATATGAAGCTCCAAGGGTTACAGTAAACACCCAGTGGTGCGTCGCAATCAAATACTGACCTCTCAGTAACGGCACATATACAGACTGTTTGAAGCATTACTCCCACTGGACGTAAGTAGGCATTGTGCCTACTATATTCAATCCCGATGCAATTTCTGTGTTTCATCGTCAATATGAAGCTCCAAGGGTTACAGTAAACACCCAGTGGTGCATCGCAATCTAGTACTAGCCTCTCAGTAACGGCACGTATACAGACTGTTTGAAGCATTGTTCCCCTGGACGTAAGTCGGCATTGTGCCTACGATATTCAATCCCGATGCACTTTCTGTGTTTCATCGTCAATATGAAGCTCCAAGGGATACAGTAAACACCCAGTGGTGCGTCGCAATCTAATACTGGCCTCTCACTAACGGCACGTATACAGACTGTTTTAAGCATTGCTCCCCCTGTACGTAAGTCAACTTTGTGCCAACTATATTCAATCCCGATGCAATTTCTGTGTTTCATCGTCAATATGAAGCTCCAAGGGTTACAGTAACACACGGTGGTTCGTCGCAATCTAACACTGGCCTCTCAGTAACGGCACGCATACCGACTGTTTGAAGCATTGCTCCACCTGGACGTAAGTCGGCATTGTGCCTACTATATTCAATCCCGATGCAATTTCTGTGTTTCATCGTCAATATGAAGCTCCAAGGGTTACAGCAAACACCCAGTGGTGCGTCGCAATCTAATACTGGCCTCTCAGTAACGGCACGTATACAGACTGTTTGAAGCATTGCTCCCCCTGGACGTAAGTCGGCATTGTGCCAACTGTATTCAATCCCGATGCTATTTCTGTGTTTCATCGTCAATATGAAGCTCCAAGGGTTACAGTAAACACCCAGTGGTGCGTCGCAATCTAATACTGGCCTCTTAGTAACGGCACGTATACAGACTGTTTGAAGCATTGCTCCCCCTGGACGTAAGTCGGCATTGTGCCAACTATATTCAATCCCGATGCAATTTCTGTGTTTCATGGTCAATATGAAGTTCCAAGGGTTACAGTAAACACCCAGTGGTGCGTTGCAATCTAATACTTGCCTCTCAGTAACGGTACGCATACAGACTGTTTGAAGCATTGCTCCCCCTGGCCGTAAGTCGGCATTGTGCCAACTATATTCAATCCTGATGCAATTTCTGTGTTTCATCGTCAATATGAAGCTCCAAGGGTTACAGTAAACACCCAGTGGTGCGTCGCAATCTAATACTAGGCTCTCAGGAAAGGCACGTTTACAGACTGTTTGAAGAATTGCTCCCCCTGGACGTAAGTCGGCATTGTGCCTACTATATTCAATCCCGATGCAATTTCTGTATTTCATGGTCAATATGAGGCTCCAAAGGTTACAGTAAACACCCAGTGGTGCGTCGCAATCTAATACTTGCCTCTCAGTAACGGCACGCATACAGACTGTTTGAAGCATTGCTCCCCCTGGACGTAAGTCGGCATTGAGCCAACTATATTCAATCCCGATGCAATTTCTGTGTTTCATCGTCAATATGAAGCTCCAAGGGTTACAGTAAACACCCAGTGGTGCGTCGCAATCTAATACTGGCCTCTCAGTAACGGCACTTATACAGACTGTTTGAAGCATTGCTCCCCCTGGACGTAAGTCGGCATTGTGCCTACTATATTCAATCCCGATGCAATTTCTGTGTTTCATCGTCAATATGAAGCTCCACGGGTTACAGTAAACACCCAGTGCTGCGTCGCAACCTAATACTGGCCTCTCAGTAACGGCACGTATACAGACTGTTTTATGCATTGATCCCCCTGGACGTAAGATGGCATTGTGCCTACTATATTCAATCCCGATTGCAATTTCTGTGTTTCAAAATCAATATGAAGCTCCAAGGGTTACAGTAAACACCCAGTGGTGCGTCGCAATCTAATACTGGCCTCTCAGTAACGGCACGTATACAGACTGTTTGAAGCATTCCTCCCACTGGACGTAAGTCGGCATTGTGCCAACTATATTCAACCCCGAGCAATTTCTGTGTTTCATCGTCAATATGAAGCTCCAAGGGTTACAGTAAACACCCGGTGGTGCGTCGCAATCTAATACTGGCCTCTCCTTAACGGCACGTATACAGACTGTTTGAAGCATTGCTCCCCCTGGACGTAAGTCGGCATTGTGCCTACTATATTCAATCCCGATGCAATTTTTGTGTTTAATGGTCAATATGAAGCTCCAAGGGTTACAGTAAACACCCAGTGGTTCGTCGCAATCCAATACTGGGCTCTCAGGAAAGGCACGTATATAGACTGTTTGAAGCATTGCTCCCCCTGGACGTAAGTCGGCATTGTGCCTACTATATTCAATCTCGATGCAATTTCTGTGTTTCATCGTCAATATGAAGCTCCAAGGGTTACAGTAAACACCCAGTGATGCGTCGCAATCTAATACTGGCCTTTCAGTGACGGCATGTATACAGACTGTTGAAGCATTGCTCCCCCTGGACGTAAGTTGGCATTGTGCCAAATATATTCAATCCCGTTGCAATTTCAGTGTGTCATCGTCAATATGAAGCTCCAAGGGTTACAGTAAACACCCAGTGGTGCATCGCAATCTAATACTGGCCTCTCAGTAACGGCACGTATACAGACTGTTTGAAGCATTGCTCCCCCTGGACGTAAGTCGGCACTGTGCCTACTATATTCAATCCCGATAGAATTTCTGTGTTTCATCGTCAATATGAAGCTCCAAGGGTTACAGTAAACACCCAGTGGTTCGTCGCAATCTAATACTGGCCTCTCAGTATCGGCACGTTACAGACTGTTTGAAGCATTCCTCCCCCTGGACGTAAGTCGGCATTGTGCCTACTATATTCAATCCCGATGCAATTTCTGTGTTTCATCGTCAATATGAAGTTCCAAGGGTTACAGTAAACACCCAGTGGTGCGTCGCAATCTAATACTGACCTCTCAGTAACGGCACATGTACAGACTGTTTGAAGCATTACTCCCACTGGACGTAAGTCGGCATTGTGCCTACTATATTCAATCCCGAAGCAATATCTGTGTTTCATCGTCAATATGAAGTTCCAAGGGTTACAGTAAACACCCAGTGGTGCGTCGCAATCTAATACTGGCCTCTTAGTAACGGCACGTATACAGACTGTTTGAAGCATTGATCCCCCTGGACGTAAGCTGGCATTGTGCCTACTATATTCAATCCCGATGCAATTTCTGTGTTTCATCGTCAATATGAAGCTCCAAGGGTTACAGTAAATACCCAGTGCTGCGTCGCAATCTAATACTGGCCTCTCAGTAACGGCACAAATACCGACTGTTTGATGCATTGCTCCCCCTGGACGTAAGTTGGCATTGTGCCAACTATATTCAATCGCGATGCAATTTCTGTGTTTCATGGTCAATATGAAGCTCCAAGGGTTACAGTAAACACCCACTGCTGCGTCGCAATCTAATACCTGCCTCTCAGTAACGGCACGTATACAGACTGTTTGAAGCATTGCTCCCCCTGGACGTAAGTCGGCATTGTGCCTACTATATTCAATCCCGATGCAATTTCTGTGTTTCATCGTCAATATGAAGCTCCAAGGGTTACAGTAAACACCCAGTGGTGCGTCGCAATCTAATACAGGCCTCTCAGTATCGGCACGTTACAGACTGTTTGAAGCATTCCTCCCCCTGGACGTAAGTCGGCATTGTGCCTACTATATTCAATCCCGATGCAATTTCTGGGTTTCATCGTCAATATGATTTTCCAAGGGTTACAGTAAACACCCTGTGCTGCGTCGCAATCTAATACTAGCCTCTTAGTAACGACACGTATACAGACTGTTTGAAGCATTGCTCCCCGTGGACGTAAGTCGGCATTGTGCCTACTATATTCAATCCCGATGCAATTTCTGTGTTTCATCGTCAATATGAAGCTCCAAGGGTTACAGTAAACACCCAGTGGTGCGTCGCAATGTAATACATGCCTCTCAGTAACGGCACGTATACAGACTGTTTGAAGCATTGCTCCCCCTGGACGTAAGTCGGCATTGTGCCTACTATATTCAATCCCGATGCAAATTCTGTGTTTCATCGTCAATATGAAGCTCCAAGGGTTACAGTAAACACCCAGTGGTGCGTCGCAATCCAATACTGGGCTCTCAGGAAAGGCACGTATACAGATTGTTTGAAGCGTTGCTCCCCCTGGACGTAAGTCGGCATTGTGCCTACTATATTCAATCCCGATGCAATTTCTGTGTTTCATCGTCAATATGAAGCTCCAAGGGTTACAGTAAACACCCAGTGGTGCGTCGCAATCTAATACAGGCCTCTCAGTATCGGCACGTTACAGACTGTTTGAAGCATTCCTCCCCCTGGACGTAAGTCGGCATTGTGCCTACTATATTCAATCCCGATGCAATTTCTGGGTTTCATCGTCAATATGATTTCCCAAGGGTTACATTAAGCACCCTGTGCTGCGTCGCAATCTAATACTAGCCTCTTAGTAACGACACGTATACAGACTGTTTGAAGCATTGCTCCCCGTGGACGTAAGTCGGCATTGTGCCTACTATATTCAATCCCGATGCAATTTCTGTGTTTCATCGTCAATATGAAGCTCCAAGGGTTACAGTAAACACCCAGTGGTGCGTCGCAATGTAATACATGCCTCTCAGTAACGGCACGTATACAGACTGTTTGAAGCATTGCTCCCCCTGGACGTAAGCTGGCATTGTGCCTACTATATTCAATCCCGATGCAATTTCTGTGTTTCATCGTCAATATGAAGCTCCAAGGGTTACAGTAAACACCCAGTGCTGCGTCGCAATCTAATACTGGCCTCTCAGTAACGGCACAAATACCGACTGTTTGATGCATTGCTCCCCCTGGACGTAAGTTGGCATTGTGCCAACTATATTCAATCCCGATGCAATTTCTGTGTTTCATGGTCAATATGAAGCTCCAAGGGTTACAGTAAACACCCACTGCTGCGTCGCAATCTAATACCTGCCTCTCAGTAACGGCACGTATACAGACTGTTTGAAGCATTGCTCCCCCTGGACGTAAGTCGGCATTGTGCCTACTATATTCAATCCCGATGCAATTACTGTGTTTCATCGTCAATATGAGGCTCCAAGGGTTACAGTAAACACCCAGTGGTGCGTCGCAATCTAATACAGGCCTCTCAGTATCGGCACGTTACAGACTGTTTGAAGCATTCCTCCCCCTGGACGTAAGTCGGCATTGTGCCTACTATATTCAATCCCGATGCAATTTCTGGGTTTCATCGTCAATATGATTTTCCAAGGGTTACAGTAAACACCCTGTGCTGCGTCGCAATCTAATACTAGCCTCTTAGTAACGACACGTATACAGACTGTTTGAAGCATTGCTCCCCGTGGACGTAAGTCGGCATTGTGCCTACTATATTCAATCCCGATGCAATTTCTGTGTTTCATCGTCAATATGAAGCTCCAAGGGTTACAGTAAACACCCAGTGGTGCGTCGCAATGTAATACATGCCTCTCAGTAACGGCACGTATACAGACTGTTTGAAGCATTGCTCCCCCTGGACGTAAGTCGGCATTGTGCCTACTATATTCAATCCCGATGCAAATTCTGTGTTTCATCGTCAATATGAAGCTCCAAGGGTTACAGTAAACACCCAGTGGTGCGTCGCAATCCAATACTGGGCTCTCAGGAAAGGCACGTATACAGATTGTTTGAAGCATTGCTCCCCCTGGACGTAAGTCGGCATTGTGCCTACTATATTCAATCCCGATGCAATTTCTGTGTTTCATCGTCAATATGAAGCTCCAAGGGTTACAGTAAACACCCAGTGGTGCGTCGCAATGTAATACATGCCTCTCAGTAACGGCACGTATACAGACTGTTTGAAGTATTGCTCCCCCTGGAATTAAGTCGGCATTGTGCCTACTATATTCAATCCCGATGCAATTTCTGTGTTTCATCGTCAATATGAAGCTCTAAGGGTTACAGTAAACACCCAGTGGTGCGTCGCAATCTAATACTGGCCTCTCAGTAACGGACAGACTGTTTGAAGTATTGCTCCCCCTGGACGTAAGTCTTCATTGTGCCAACTATATTCAATCCCGATGCAATTTCTGTGTTTCATCGTCAATATGAAGCTCCAAGGGTTACAGTAAACACCAAGTGGTGCGTCGCAATCTAATACTGGCCTCTTACTAACGGCACGTATACAGACTGTTTGAAGCATTGCTCCCCCTGGACGTAAGTTGGCATTGTGCCTACTATATTCAATCCCGATGCAATTTCTGTGTTTCATCGTCAATATGAAGCTCCAAGGGTTACAGTAAACACCCAGTGCTGCGTCGCAATCTAATACCTGCCTCTCAGTAACGGCACGTATACCGACCGTTTGAAGCATTGCTCCCCCTGGACGTAAGTCGGCATTGTGCCTACTATATTCAATCCCGATGCAAATTCTGTGTTTCATCGTCAATATGAAGCTCCAAGGGTTACAGTAAACACCCAGTGGTTCGTCGCAATGTAATACTGGCCTCTCATAATCGGCACGTTACAGACTGTTTGAAGCATTCCTCCCCCTGGACGTAAGTCGGCATTGTGCCTACTATATTCAATCCCGATGCAATGTCTGTGTTTCATCGTCAATATGAAGTTCCAAGGGTTACAGTAAACACCCAGTGGTTCGTCGCAATCTAATACTGGCCTCTCAGTATCGGCACGTTACAGACTGTTTGAAGCATTCCTCCCCCTGGACGTAAGTCGGCATTGTGCCTACTATATTCAATCCCGATGCAATTTCTGTGTTTCATCGTCAATATGAAGTTCCAAGGTATACAGTAAACACCCAGTGGTGCGTCGCAATCTAATACTGACCTCTCAGTAACGGCACATATACAGACTGTTTGAAGCATTACTCCCACTGGACGTAAGTCGGCATTGTGCCTACTATATTCAATCCCGAAGCAATTTCTGTGTTTCATCGTCAATATGAAGTTCCAAGGGTTACAGTAAACACCCAGTGGTGCGTCGCAATCTAATACTGGCCTCTTAGTAACGGCACGTATACAGACTGTTTGAAGCATTGATCCCCCTGGACGTAAGCTGGCATTGTGCCTACTATATTCAATCCCGATGCAATTTCTGTGTTTCATCGTCAATATGAAGCTCCAAGGGTTACAGTAAACACCCAGTGCTGCGTCGCAATCTAATACTGGGCTCTCAGTAACGGCACAAATACCGACTGTTTGAAGCATTGCTCCCCCTGGACGTAAGTCGGCATTGTGCCAACTATATTCAATACCGATGCAATTTCTGTGTTTCATCGTCAATATGAAGCTCCAAGGGTTACAGTAAACACCCAGTGGTGCGTCGCAATCTAATACTGGCCTCTTACTAACGGCACGTATACAGACTGTTTGAAGAATTGCTCCCCCTGGACGTAAGTTGGCATTGTGCCTACTATATTCAATCCCGATGCAATTTCTGTGTTTCATGGTCAATATGAAGCTCCAAGGGTTACAGTAAACACCCAGTGCTGCGTCGCAATCTAATACCTGCCTCTCAGTAACGGCACGTATACCGACCGTTTGAAGCATTGCTCCCCCTGCACGTAAGACGGCATTGTGCCAACTATGTTCAATCCCGATGCAATTTCTGTGTTTCATCGTCAATATGAAGCTCCAAGGGTTACAGTAAACACCCAGTGGTGCGTCGCAATCTAATACAGGCCTCTCAGTATCGGCACGTTACAGACTGTTTGAAGCATTCCTCCCCCTGGACGTAAGTCGGCATTGTGCCTACTATATTCAATCCCGATGCAATTTCTGTGTTTCATCGTCAATATGAAGCTCCAAGGGTTACAGTAAACACCCAGTGGTGCGTCGCAATGTAATACATGCCTCTCAGTAACGGCACGTATACAGACTGTTTGAGGCATTGCTCCCCCTGGACGTAAGTCGGCATTGTGCCTACTATATTCAATCCCGATGCAATTTCTGTGTTTCATCGTCAATATGAAGCTCCAAGGGTTACAGTAAACACCCAGTGGTGCGTCGCAATCTAATACAGGCCTCTCAGTATCGACACGTTACAGACTGTTTGAAGCATTCCTCCCCCTGGACGTAAGTCGGCATTGTGCCTACTATATTCAATCCCGATGCAATTTCTGTGTTTCATCGTCAATATGATTTTCCAAGGGTTACAGTAAACACCCTGTGCTGCGTCGCAATCTAATACTGGATTCTTAGTAACGGCACGTATACAGATTGTTTGAAGCATTGCTCCCCGTGGACGTAAGTCGGCATTGTGCCTACTATATTCAATCCCGATGCAATTTCTGTGTTTCATCGTCAATATGAAGCTCCAAGGGTTACAGTAAACACCCAGTGGTGCGTCGCAATGTAATACATGCCTCTCAGTAACGGCACGTATACAGACTGTTTGAAGCATTGCTCCCCCTGGACGTAAGTCGGCATTGCGCCTACCATATTCAATCCCGATGCAAATTCTGTGTTTCATCGTCAATATGAAGCTCCAAGGGTTACATTAAACACCCAGTGGTGCGTCGCAATCCAATACTGGGCTCTCAGGAAAGGCACGTATACAGACTGTTTGAAGCATTGCTCCCCCTGGACGTAAGTCGGCATTGTGCCTACTATATTCAATCCCGATGCAGTTTCTGTGTTTCATCGTCAATATGAAGCTCCAAGGGTTACTGTAAACACCCAGTGGTGCGTCGCAATCTAATACTGGCCTCTCAGTAACGGCACGTATACAGACTGTTTGAAGCATTGCTCCCCCTGGAATTAAGTCGGCATTGTGCCTACTATATTCAATCCCGATGCAATTTCTGTGTTTCATCGTCAATATGAAGCTCCAAGGGTTACAGTAAACACCCAGTGGTGCGTCGCAATCTAATACTGGCCTCTCAGTAACGGACAGACTGTTTGAAGTATTGCTCCCCCTGGACGTAAGTCGGCATTGTGCCAACTATATTCAATCCCGATGAAATTTCTGTGTTTTATCGTCAATATGAAGTTCCAAGGGTTACAGTAAACACCCAGTGGTGCGTCGCAATCTAATACTGGCCTCTTACTAACGGCACGTATACAGACTGTTTGAAGCATTGCTCCCCCTGGACGTAAGTTGGCATTGTGCCTACTATATTCAATCCCGATGCAATTTCTGTGTTTCATCGTCAATATGAAGCTCCAAGGGTTACAGTAAACACCCAGTGCTGCGTCGCAATCTAATACCTGCCTCTCAGTAACGGCACGTATACCGACCGTTTGAAGCATTGCTCCCCCTGGACGTAAGTCGGCATTGTGCCAACTATATTCAATCCCGATGCAATTTCTGTGTTTCATCGTCAATATGAAGCTCCAAGGGTTACAGTAAACACCCAGTGGAGCATCGCAATCTAATACTGGCCTCTCAGTAACGGCACGTATACAGACTGTTTGAAGCATTGCTCCCCCTGGACGTAAGTCGGCATTGTGCCTACTATATTCAATCCCGATGCAATTTCTGTGTTTCATCGTCAATATGAAGCTCCTAGGGTTACAGTAAACACTCAGTGGTGCGTCGCAATCTAATACTGGCCTCTCAGTATCGGCACGTTACAGACTGTTTGAAGCATTCCTCCCCCTGGACGTAAGTCGGCATTGTGCCTACTATATTCAATCCCGATGCAATTTCTGTGTTTCATCGTCAATATGAAGCTCCAAGGGTTACACTAAACACCCTGTGCTGCGTCGCAATCTAATACTGGCCTCTTAGTAACGGCACGTATACAGACTGTTTGAAGCATTGCTCCCCGTGGACGTAAGTCGGCATTGTGCCTACTATATTCAATCCCGATGCAATTTCTGTGTTTCATCGTCAATATGAAGCTCCAAGGGTTACAGTAAACACCCAGTGGTGCGTCGCAATGTAATACATGCCTCTCAGTAACGGCACGTATACAGACTGTTTGAAGCATTGCTCCCCCTGGACGTAAGTCGGCATTCTGCCTACTATATTCAATCCCGATGCAATTTCTGTGTTTCATCGTCAATATGAAGCTCCAAGGGTTACAGTAAACACCCAGTGCTGCGTCGCAATCTAATACTGGCCTCTCAGTAACGGCACAAATACCGACTGTTTGAAGCATTGCTCCCCCTGGACGTAAGTCGGCATTGTGCCAACTATATTCAATCCCGATGCAATTTCTGTGTTTCATCGTCAATATGAAGCTCCAAGGGTTACAGTAAACACCCAGTGGTGCGTCGCAATCTAATACTGGCCTCTCAGTAACGGCACGTATACCGACTGTTTGAAGCATTGCTCCCCCTGGACGTAAGTCGGCATTGTGCCTACTATATTCAATCCCGATGCAATTGCTGTGTTTCATCGTCAATATGAAGCTCCAAGGGTTACAGTAAACACCCAGTGGTGCGTCGCAATCTAATACTGGCCTCTTACTAACGGCACGTATACAGATTGTTTGAAGCATTGCTCCCCCTGGACGTAAGTTGGCATTGTGCCTACTATATTCAATCCCGATGCAATTTCTGTGTTTCATCGTCAATATGAAGCTCCAAGGGTTACAGTAAACACCCAGTGCTGCGTCGCAATCTAATACAGGCCTCTCAGTATCGGCACGTTACAGACTGTTTGAAGCATTCCTCCCCCTGGACGTAAGTCGGCATTGTGCCTACTATATTCAATCCCGATGCAATTTCTGTGTTTCATCGTCAATATGAAGCTCCAAGGGTTACAGTAAACACCCAGTGGTGCGTCGCAATGTAATACATGCCTCTCAGTAACGGCACGTATACAGACTGTTTGAAGCATTGCTCCCCCTGGACGTAAGTCGGCATTGTGCCTACTATATTCAATCCCGATGCAATTTCTGTGTTTCATCGTCAATATGAAGCTCCAAGGGTTACAGTAAACACCCAGTGGTGCGTCGCAATCTAATACAGGCCTCTCAGTATCGGCACGTTACAGACTGTTTGAAGCATTCCTCCCCCTGGACGTAAGTCGGCATTGTGCCTACTATATTCAATCCCGATGCAATTTCTGTGTTTCATCGTCAATATGATTTTCCAAGGGTTACAGTAAACACCCTGTGCTGCGTCGCAATCTAATACTGGCCTCTTAGTAACGGCACGTATACAGACTGTTTGAAGCATTGCTCCCCGTGGACGTAAGTCGGCATTGTGCCTACTATATTCAATCCCGATGCAATTTCTGTGTTTCATCGTCAATATGAAGCTCCAAGGGTTACAGTAAACACCCAGTGGTGCGTCGCAATGTAATACATGCCTCTCAGTAACGGCACGTATACAGACTGTTTGAAGCATTGCTCCCCCTGGACGTAAGTCGGCATTGTGCCTACTATATTCAATCCCGATGCAAATTCTGTGTTTCATCGTCAATATGAAGCTCCAAGGGTTACAGTAAACACCCAGTGGTGCGTCGCAATCCAATACTGGGCTCTCAGGAAAGGCACGTATACAGACTGTTTGAAGCATTGCTCCCCCTGGACGTAAGTCGGCATTGTGCCTACTATATTCAATCCCGATGCAATTTCTGTGTTTCATCGTCAATATGAAGCTCCAAGGGTTACTGTAAACACCCAGTGGTGCGTCGCAATCTAATACTGGCCTCTCAGTAACGGCACGTATACAGACTGTTTGAAGCATTGCTCCCCCTGGAATTAAGTCGGCATTGTGCCTACTATATTCAATCCCGATGCAATTTCTGTGTTTCATCGTCAATATGAAGCTCCAAGGGTTACAGTAAACACCCAGTGGTGCGTCGCAATCTAATACTGGCCTCTCAGTAACGGACAGACTGTTTGAAGTATTGCTCCCCCTGGACGTAAGTCGGCATTGTGCCAACTATATTCAATCCCGATGCAATTTCTGTGTTTTATCGTCAATATGAAGTTCCAAGGGTTACAGTAAACACCCAGTGGTGCGTCGCAATCTAATACTGGCCTCTTACTAACGGCACGTATACAGACTGTTTGAAGCATTGCTCCCCCTGGACGTAAGTTGGCATTGTGCCTACTATATTCAATCCCGATGCAATTTCTGTGTTTCATCGTCAATATGAAGCTCCAAGGGTTACAGTAAACACCCAGTGCTGCGTCGCAATCTAATACCTGCCTCTCAGTAACGGCACGTATACCGACCGTTTGAAGCATTGCTCCCCCTGGACGTAAGTCGGCATTGTGCCAACTATATTCAATCCCGATGCAATTTCTGTGTTTCATCGTCAATATGAAGCTCCAAGGGTTACAGTAAACACCCAGTGGAGCATCGCAATCTAATACTGGCCTCTCAGTAACGGCACGTATACAGACTGTTTGAAGCATTGCTCCCCCTGGACGTAAGTCGGCATTGTGCCTACTATATTCAATCCCGATGCAATTTCTGTGTTTCATCGTCAATATGAAGCTCCAAGGGTTACAGTAAACACTCAGTGGTGCGTCGCAATCTAATACTGGCCTCTCAGTATCGGCACGTTACAGACTGTTTGAAGCATTCCTCCCCCTGGACGTAAGTCGGCATTGTGCCTACTATATTCAATCCCGATGCAATTTCTGTGTTTCATCGTCAATATGAAGCTCCAAGGGTTACACTAAACACCCTGTGCTGCGTCGCAATCTAATACTGGCCTCTTAGTAACGGCACGTATACAGACTGTTTGAAGCATTGCTCCCCGTGGACGTAAGTCGGCATTGTGCCTACTATATTCAATCCCGATGCAATTTCTGTGTTTCATCGTCAATATGAAGCTCCAAGGGTTACAGTAAACACCCAGTGGTGCGTCGCAATGTAATACATGCCTCTCAGTAACGGCACGTATACAGACTGTTTGAAGCATTGCTCCCCCTGGACGTAAGTCGGCATTGTGCCTACTATATTCAATCCCGATGCAATTTCTGTGTTTCATCGTCAATATGAAGCTCCAAGGGTTACAGTAAACACCCAGTGGTGCGTCGCAATCCAATACTGGGCTCTCAGGAAAGGCACGTATACAGACTGTTTGAAGCATTGCTCCCCCTGGACGTAAGTCGGCATTGTGCCTACTATATTCAATCCCGATGCAATTTCTGTGTTTCATCGTCAATATGAAGCTCCAAGGGTTACAGTAAACACCCAGTGGTGCGTCGCAATCTAATACTGGCCTCTCAGTAACGGCACGTATACAGACTGTTTGAAGCATTGCTCCACCTGGAATTAAGTCGGCATTGTGCCTACTATATTCAATCCCGATGCAATTTCTGTGTTTCATCGTCAATATGAAGCTCCAAGGGTTACAGTAAACACCCAGTGGTGCGTCGCAATCGAATACTGGCCTCTCAGTAACAGACAGACTGTTTGAAGTATTGCTCCCCCTGGACGTAAGTCGGCATTGTGCCTACTATATTCAATCCCGATGCAATTTCTGTGTTTCATCGTAAATATGCAGCTCCAAGGGTTACAGTAAACACCCAGTAGTGCGTCGCAATCTAATACTGGCCTCTCAGTAACGGCACATACACAGAATGTTTGAAGCATTGCTCCCCCTGGACGTGAGTCGGCATTGTGCCTACTATATTCAATCCCGATGTAATTTCTGTGTTTCATCGTCAATATGATGCTCCAAGGGTTACAGTAAACACCCAGTGGTGCGTCGCAATCTAATACTGGCCTTTCAGTAACGGCACGTATAAAGACTGTTGAAGATTTGCTCCCCATGGACGTAAGTTGGCATTGTGCCAAATATATTCAATCCCGATGCAATTTCTGTATTTCATCGTCAATTTGAAGCTCCAAGGGTTACAGTAAACACCCAGTGGTGCGTCGCAATCTAATACTGACTTCTCAGTAACGGCACATATACAGACTCTTTGAAGCATTACTCCCACTGGACGTAAGTCGGCATTGTGCCTACTATATTCAATCCCGATGCAATTTCTGTGTTTCATCGTCAATATGAAGTTCCAAGGGTTACAGTAAACACCCGGTGGTGCGACGCAATATAATACTGGCCTCTTAGTAACGGCACGTATACAGACTGTTTGAAGCATTGCTCCCCCTGGACGTAAGTTGGCATTGTGCCTACTATATTCAATCCCGATGCAATTTCTGTGTTTCATCGTCAATATGAAGCTCCAAGGGTTACAGTAAACACCCAGTGGTGCGTCGCAATCTAATACTGATTTCTCAGTAACGGCACGTATACAGACTGTTTGAAGCATTGCTCCCCCTGGACGTAAGTCGGCATTGTGCCTACTATTTTCAGTCCCGATGCAATTTATGTGTTTCATCGTCAATAAGAAGCTCCAAGGGTTACAGTAAACACCCAGTGGTGCGTCGCAATCTAATACTGATTTCTCAGTAACGGCACATATATAGACTGTTTGAAGCATTACTCCCAGTGGACGTAAGTCAGCATTGTGTCTACTATATTCAATCCCGATGCAATATCTGTGTCACATCGTCAATATGAAGCTACAAGGGTTACAGTAAACACCCAGTGGTGCGTCGCAATCTAATACTTGCCTCTCAGTAACGGCACGTATACAGACTATTTGAAGCATTGCTCCCCCTGGACGTAAGCCGGCATTGTGCCTACTATATTCAATCCCGATGCAATTTCTGTGTTTCATCGTCAATATGAAGCTCCAAGGGTTACAGTAAACACCCAGTGGTTCGTCGCAATCCAATACTGGGCTCTCAGGAGAGGCACGTATACAGACTGTTTGAAGCATTGCTCCCCCTGGACGTAAGTCGGCATTGTGCCTACTATATTCAATCCCGATGCAATTTCTGTGTTTCATCGTCAATATGAAGCTCCAAGGGTTACAGTAAACACCAAGTGGTGCGTCGCAATCTAATACTGGCCTCTCAGTAACGGCACGTATACAGACTGTTTGAAGCATTGCTCCCCCTGGAATTAAGTCGGCTTTGTGCCTACTATATTCAATCCCGATGCAATTTGTGTGTTTCATCGTCAATATGAAGCTCCAAGGGTTACAGTAAACACCCAGTGGTGCGTCGCAATCTAATACTGGCCTCTCAGTAACGGACAGACTGTTTGAAGTATTGCTCCCCTGGACGTAAGTCGGCATTGTGCCTACTATATTCAATCCCGATGCAATTTCTGTGTTTCATCGTAAATATGCAGCTCCAAGGGTTACAGTAAACACTCAGTGGTGCGTCGCAATCGAATACTGGCCTCTCAGTAACGGCACATATACAGAATGTTTGAAGCTTTGCTCCTCCTGGAAGTGAGTCGGCATTGTGCCTACTATATTCAATCCCGATGTAAGTTCTGTGTTTCATCGTCAATATGATGCTCCATGGGTTACAGTAAACACCCAGTGATGCGTCACAATCTAATACTGGCCTTTCAGTAACGGCACGTATAAAGACTGTTGAAGCATTGCTCCCCCTGGACGTAAGTTGGCATTGTGCCAAATATATTCAATCCCGATTCAATTTCCGTGTGTCATCGTCAATATGAAGCTCCAAGGGTTACAGTAAACACCCAGTGGTGCATCGCAATCTAATACTGGCCTCTCAGTAACGGCACGTATACAGACTCTTTGAAGCATTGCTCCCCCTGGACGTAAGTCGGCATTGTGCCTACTATATTCAATCCCGATGCAATTTCTGTGTTTCACCGTCAATATGAAGCTCCAAGGGTTACAGTAAACACCCAGTGGTGCGTCGCAATCTAATACTGGGCTCTCAGGAAAGGCACGTATACAGACTGTTTGAAGCATTGCTCCCCCTGGACGTAAGTCGGCATTGTGCCTACTATTTTCAATCCCGATGCAATTTCTGTGTTTCATCGTCAATATGAAGCACCAAGGGTTACAGTAAACACCCAGTGGTGCGTCGCAATCTAATACTGACCTCTCAGTAACGGCACATATACAGACTGTTTTAAGCATTACTCCCACTGGACGTAAGTCGGCATTGTGCCTACTATATTCAATCCCGATGCAATTTCTGTGTTTCATCGTCAATATGATGCTCCAAGGGTTACAGTAAACACCCAGTGGTGCGTCGCAATCTAATACTGACCTCTCAGTAACGGCACATATACAGACTGTTTGAAGCATTACTCCCACTGGACGTAAGTCGGCATTGTGCCTACTATATTCAATCCCGATGCAATTTCTGTGTTTCATAGTCAATATGAAGTTCCAAGGGTTACAGCAAACACCCAGTGGTGCGTCGCAATCTAATACTGGCCTCTTAGTAACGGCACGTATACAGACTGTTTGAAGCATTGCTCCCCCTGGACGTAAGTTGGCATTGTGCCTACTATATTCAATCCCGATGCAATTTCTGTGTTCCATCGTCAATATGAAGCTCCAAGGGTTACAGTAAACACCCAGTGCTGCGTCGCAATCTAATACTGGCCTCTCAGTAACGGCACGTATACCGACTGTTTGAAGCATTGCTCCCCCTCGACGTAAGTCGGCATTGTGCCAACTATATTCAATCCCGATGCAATTTCTGTGTTTCATCGTCAATATGAAGCTCCAAGGGTTACAGTAAACACCCAGTGGTGCGTCGCAATCTAATACTGGCCTCTTACTAACGGCACGTATACAGATTGTTTGAAGCATTGCTCCCCTGGACGTAAGTTGGCATTGTGCCTACTATATTCAATCCCGATGCAATTTCTGTGTTTCATCGTCAATATGAAGCTCCAAGGGTTACAGTAAACACCCAGTGCTGCGTCGCAATCTAATACCTGCCTCTCAGTAACGGCACGTATACCGACCGTTTAAAGCATTGCTCCCCCGGGACGTAAGTCGGCATTGTGCCAACTATATTCAATCCCAATGCAATTTCTGTGTTTCATCGTCAATATGAAGCTCCAAGGGTTACAGTAAACACCCAGTGGTGCGTCGCAATCTAATACTGACCTCTCAGTAACAGCACATATACAGACTGTTTGAAGCATTACTCCCACTGGACGTAAGTCGGCATTGTACCTACTATATTCAATCCCGATGCAATTTCTGTGTTTCATCGTCAATATGAAGTTCCAAAGGTTACAGTAAACACCCAGTGGTGCGTCGCAATCTAATACTGGCCTCTTAGTAACGGCACGAATACAGACTGATTGAAGCATTGCTCCCCCTGGACGTAAGTCGGCATTGTGCCAACTATATTCAATCCCGATGCAATTTCTGTGTTTCATAGTAAATATGAAGTTCAAAGGGTTACAGTAAACACCCAGTGGTGCGTCGCAATCTAATACTGGCCTCTTAGTAACGGCACATATACAGACTGTTTGAAGCATTGCTCCCCCTGGACGTAAGCTGGGATTGTGCCTACTATATTCAATCCCGATGCAATTTCTGTGTTTCATCGTCAATATGAAGCTCCAAGGGTTACAGTAAACACCCAGTGCTGCGTCGCAATCTAATACTGGCCTCTCAGTAACGGCACGTATACCGACTGTTTGAAGCATTGCTCCCCCTGGACGTAAGTCGGCATTGTGCCAACTATATTCAATCCCGATGCAATTGCTGTGTTTCATCGTCAATATGAAGCTCCAAGGGTTACAGTAAACACCCAGTGGTGCGTCGCAATCTAATACTGGCCTCTTACTAACGGCACGTATACAGATTGTTTGAAGCATTGCTCCCCCTGGACGTAAGTTGGCATTGTGCCTACTATATTCAATCCCGATGCAATTTCTGTGTTTCATCGTCAATATGAAGCTCCAAGGGTTACAGTAAACACCCAGTGCTGCGTCGCAATCTAATACCTGCCTCTCAGTAACGGCACGTATACCGACCGTTTAAAGCATTGCTCCCCCTGGACGTAAGTCGGCATTGTGCCAACTATATTCAATCCCGATGCAATTTCTGTGTTTCATCGTCAATATGAAGCTCCAAGGGTTACAGTAAACACCCAGTGGTGCATCGCAATCTAATATTGGCCTCTCAGTAACGGCACGTATACAGACTGTTTGAAGCATTGCTCCCCCTGGACGTAAGTCGGCATTGTGCCTACTATATTCAATCCCGATGCAATTTCTGTGTTTCATCGTCAATATGAAGCTCCAAGGGTTACAGTAAACACCCAGTGGTGCGTCGCAATCTAATACTGGCCTCTCAGTATCGGCACGTTACAGACTGTTTGAAGCATTCCTCCCCCTGGACGTAAGTCGGCATTGTGCCTACTATATTCAATCCCGATGCAATTTCTGTGTTTCATCGTCAATATGATTTTCCAAGGGTTACAGCAAACACCCTGTGCTGCGTCGCAATCTAATACTGGCCTCTTAGTAACGGCACATATACAGACTGTTTGAAGCATTGCTCCCCGTGGACGTAAGTCGGCATTGTGCCTACTATATTCAATCCCGATGCAATTTCTGTGTTTCATCGTCAATATGAAGCTCAAAGGGTTACAGTAAACACCCAGTGGTGCGTCGCATAGTAATACATGCGTCTCAGTAACGGCACGTATACAGACTGTTTGAAGCATTGCTCCCCCTGGACGTAAGTCGGCATTGTGCCTACTATATTCAATCCCGATGCAATTTCTGTGTTTCATCGTCAGTATGAAGCTCCAAGGGTTACAGTAAACACCGAGTGGTGCGTCGCAATCCAATACTGGGCACTCAGGAAAGGCACGTATACAGACTGTTTGAAGCATTGCTCCCCCTGGACGTAAGTCGGCATTGTGCCTACTATATTCAATCCCGATGCAATTTCTGTGTTTCATCGTCAATATGAAGCTCCAAGGGTTACAGTAAACACCCAGTGGTGCGTCGCAATCTAATACTGGCCTCTCAGTAACGGCACGTATACAGACTGTTTAAAGCATTGCTCCCCCTGGAATTAAGTCGGCATTGTGCCTACTATATTCAATCCCGATGCAATTTCTGTGTTTCATCGTCAATATGAAGCTCCAAGGGTTACAGTAAACACCCAGTGGTGCGTCGCAATCTAATACTGGCCTCTCAGTAACGGCACATACACAGAATGTTTGAAGCATTGCTCCCCCTGTACGTGAGTCGGCATTGTGCCTACTAAATTCAATCCCGATGTAATTTCTGTGTTTCATCGTCAATATGATGCTCCAAGGGTTACAGTAAACACCCAGTGGTGCGTCGCAATCTAATACTGGCCTTTCAGTAACGGCACGTATAAAGACTGTTGATGCATTGCTCCCCCTGGACGTAAGTTGGCATTGTGCCAAATATATTCAATCCCGATGCAATTTCTGTGTTTCATCGTCAATTTGAAGCTCCAAGCGTTACAGTAAACACCCAGTGGTGCGTCGCAATCTAATACTGACTTCTCAGTGACGGCACATATACAGACTCTTTGAAGCATTACTCCCACTGGACGTAAGTCGGCATTGTGCCTACTATATTCAATCCCGATTCAATTTCTGTGTTTCATCGTCAATAAGAAGTTCCAAGGGTTACAGTAAACACCCGGTGGTGCGACGCAATATAATACTGGCCTCTTAGTAACGGCACGTATACAGACTGTTTGAAGCATTGCTCCCCCTGGACGTAAGTTGGCATTGTGCCTACTATATTCAATCCCGATGCAATTTCTGTGTTTCATGGTCAATATGAAGCTCCAAGGGTTACAGTAAACACCCAGTGCTGCGTCGCAATCTAATACTGGCCTCTCAGTAACGGCACGTATACCGACTGTTTGAAGCATTGCTCCCCCTGCACGTAAGTCGGCATTGTGCCAACTATATTCAATCCCGATGCAATTTCTGTGTTTCATCGTCAATATGAAGCTCCAAGGGTTACAGTAAACACCCAGTGGTGCGTCGCAATCTAATACTGGCCTCTTACTAACGGCACGTATACAGATTGTTTGAAGCATTGCTCCCCCTGGACGTAAGTTGGCATTGTGCCTACTATATTCAATCCCGATGCAATTTCTGTGTTTCAACGTCAATATGAAGCTCCAAGGGTTACAGTAAACACCCAGTGCTGCGTCGCAATCTAATACCTGCCTCTCAGTAACGGCACGTATACCGACCGTTTAAAGCATTGCTCCCCCTGGACGTAAGTCGGCATTGTGCCAACTATATTCAATCCCGATGCAATTTCTGTGTTTCATCGTCAATATGAAGCTCCAAGGGTTACAGTAAACACCCAGTGGTGCATCGCAATCTAATACTGGCCTCTCAGTAACGGCACGTATACAGACTGTTTGAAGCATTGCTCCCCCTGGACGTAAGTCGGCATTGTGCCTACTATATTCAATCCCGATGCAATTTCTGTGTTTCATCGTCAATATGAAGCTCCAAGGGTTACAGTAAACACCCAGTGGTGCGTCGCAATCTAATACTGGCCTCTCAGTAACGGCACGTATACAGACTGTTTGAAGCATTGCTCCCCCTGGACGTAAGTCGGCATTGTGCCTACTATATTCAATCCCGATGCAATTTCTGTGTTTCATCGTCAATATGATTTTCCAAGGGTTACAGCAAACACCCTGTGCTGCGTCGCAATCTAATACTGGCCTCTTAGTAACGGCACACATACAGACTGTTTGAAGCATTGCTCCCCGTGGACGTAAGTCGGCATTGTGCCTACTATATTCAATCCCGATGCAATTTCTGTGTTTCATCGTCAATATGAAGCTCCAAGGGTTACAGTAAACACCCAGTGGTGCGTCGCATAGTAATACATGCCTCTCAGTAACGGCACGTATACAGACTGTTTGAAGCATTGCTCCCCCTGGACGTAAGTCGGCATTGTGCCTACTATATTCAATCCCGATGCAATTTCTGTGTTTCATCGTCAGTATGAAGCTCCAAGGGTTACAGTAAACACCGAGTGGTGCGTCGCAATCCAATACTGGGCACTCAGGAAAGGCACGTATACAGACTGTTTGAAGCATTGCTCCCCCTGGACGTAAGTCGGCATTGTGCCTACTATATTCAATCCCGATGCAATTTCTGTGTTTCATCGTCAATATGAAGCTCCAAGGGTTACAGTAAACACCCAGTGGTGCGTCGCAATCTAATACTGGCCTCTCAGTAACGGCACGTATACAGACTGTTTGAAGCATTGCTCCCCCTGGAATTAAGTCGGCATTGTGCCTACTATATTCAATCCCGATGCAATTTCTGTGTTTCATCGTCAATATGAAGCTCCAAGGGTTACAGTAAACACCCAGTGGTGTGTCGCAATCTAATACTGGCCTCTCAGTAACGGACAGACTGTTTGAAGTATTGCTCCCCCTGGACGTAAGTCGGCATTGTGCCTACTATATTCAATACCGATGCTATTTCTGTGTTTCATCGTAAATATGCAGCTCCAAGGGTTACAGTAAACACCCAGTAGTGCGTCGCAATTTAATACTGGCCTCTCAGTAACGGCACATACACAGATTGTTTGAAGCATTGCTCCCCCTGTACGCGAGTCGGCATTGTGCCTACTAAATTCAATCCCGATGTAATTTCTGTGTTTCATCGACAATATGATGCTCCAAGGGTTACAGTAAACACCCAGTGGTGCGTCGCAATCTAATACTGGCCTTTCAGTAACGGCACGTATAAAGACTGTTGAAGCATTGCTCCCCCTGGACGTAAGTTGGCATTGTGCCAAATATATTCAATCCCGATGCAATTTCTGTGTTTCATCGTCAATTTGAAGCTCCAAGCGTTACAGTAAACACCCAGTGGTGCGTCGCAATCTAATACTGACTTCTCAGTAACGGCACATATACAGACTCTTTGAAGCATTACTCCCACTGGACGTAAGTCGGCATTGTGCCTACTATATTCAATCCCGATTCAATTTCTGTGTTTCATCGTCAATATGAAGTTCCAAGGGTTACAGTAAACACCCGGTGGTGCGACGCAATATAATACTGGCCTCTTAGTAACGGCACGTATACAGACTGTTTGAAGCATTGCTCCCCCTGGACGTAAGTTGGCATTGTGCCTACTATATTCAATCCCGATGCAATTTCTGTGTTTCATGGTCAATATGAAGCTCCAAGGGTTACAGTAAACACCCAGTGGTGCGTCGCAATCTAATACTTGCCTCTCAGTAACGGCACGCATACAGACAGTTTGAAGCATTGCTCCCCCTGGACGTAAGTCGGCATTGTGCCAACTATTTTCAATCCCAATGCTATTTCTGTGTTTCATCGTCAATATGACGCTCCAAGGGTTACAGTAAACACCCAGTGGTGCGTCGCAATCTAATACTGGCCTCTCAGTAACGGCACGTATACAGACTGTTTGAAGCATTCCTCCCCCTGGACGTTAGTCGGCATTGTGCCTACTATATTCAATCCGGATTAAATTTCTGTGTTTCATCGTCAATATGAAGCTCCAAGGGTTACAGTAAACACCCAGTGGTGCGTCGCAATCTAATACTGACCTCTCAGTAACAGCACATATACAGACTGTTTGAAGCATTACTCCCACTGGACGTAAGTCGGCATTGTACCTACTATATTCAATCCCGATGCAATTTCTGCTTTTCATCGTCAATATGAAGTTCCAAAGGTTACAGTAAACACCCAGTGGTGCGTCGCAATCTAATACTGGCCTCTTAGTAACGGCACGAATACAGACTGATTGAAGCATTGCTCCCCCTGGACGTAAGTCGGCATTGTGCCTACTATATTCAATCCTGATGCAATTTCTGTGTTTCGTCGTCAATATGAAGCTCCAAGGGTTACAGTGAACACCCAGTGGTGCGTCGCAATCTAATACTGGCCTCTCAGTAACGGCACGTATACAGACTGTTTGAAGCATTCCTCCCCCTTGACGTTAGTCGGCATTGTGCCTACTATATTCAATCCGGATTAAATTTCTGTGTTTCATCGTCAATATGAAGCTCCAAGGGTTACAGTAAACACCCAGTGGTGCGTCGCAATCTAATACTGACCTCTCAGTAACAGCACATATACAGACTGTTTGAAGCATTACTCCCACTGGACGTAAGTCGGCATTGTACCTACTATATTCAATCCCGATGCATTTCTGCTTTTCATCGTCAATATGAAGTTCCAAAGGTTACAGTAAACACCCAGTGGTGCGTCGCAATCTAATACTGGCCTCTTAGTAACGGCACGAATACAGACTGATTGAAGCATAGCTCCCCCTGGACGTAAGTCGGCATTGTGCCTACTATATTCAATCCTGATGCAATTTCTGTGTTCCGTCGTCAATATGAAGCTCCAAGGGTTACAGTAAACACCCAGTGCTGCGTCGCAATCTAATACTGGCCTCTCAGTAACGGCACGTATTTCGACTGTTTGAAGCATTGCACCCCCTGGACGTAAGTCGGCATTGTGCCAACTATATTCAATCCCGATGCAATTTCTGTGTTTCATCGTCAATATGAAGCTCCAAGGGTTACAGTAAACACCCAGTGGTGCGTCGCAATCTAATACTGGCCTCTTAGTAACGGCACGTATACAGACTGTTTGAAGCATTGCTCCCCCTGGACGTAAGTTGGCATTGTGCCTACTATATTCAATCCCGATGCAATTTCTGTGTTTCATCGTCAATATGAAGCTCCAAGGGTTACAGTAAACACCCAGTGGTGCGTCGCAATCTAATACTTGCCTCTCAGTAACGGCACGTATACAGACTATTTGAAGCATTGCTCCCCCTGGACGTAAGTCAGCATTGTGCCAACTATATTCAATCCCGATGCAATTTCTGTGTTTCATCGTCAATATGAAGCTCCAAGGGTTACAGTAAACACCCAGTGGTTCGCCGCAATCCAATACTGGGCTCTCAGGAAAGGCACGTATACAGACTGTTTGAAGCATTGCTCCCCCTGGACGTAAGTCGGCATTGTGCCTACTATATTCAATCCCGATGCAATTTCTGTGTTTCATCGTCAATATGAAGCTCCAATGGTTACAGTAAACACCAAGTGGTGCGTCGCAATCTAATACTGGCCTCTCAGTAACGGCACGTATACAGACTGTTTGAAGCATTGCTCCCCTTGGAATTAAGTCGGCATTGTGCCTACTATATTCAATCCCGATGCAATTTCTGTCTTTCATCGTAAATATGCAGCTCCAAGGGTTACAGTAAACACTCAGTGGTGTGTCGCAATCGAATACTGGCCTCTCAGTAACGGCACATATACAGAATGTTTGAAGCATTGCTCCCCCTGGACGTGAGTCGGCATTGTGCCTACTATACTCAATCCCGATGTAAGTTCTGTGTTTCATCGTCAATATGATGCTCCAAGGGTTACAGTAAACACCCAGTGATGCGTCGCAATCTAATACTGGCCTTTCAGTAACGGCACGTATAAAGCCTGTTGAAGCATTGCTCCCCCTGGACGTAAGTTGGCATTGTGCCAAATATATTCAATTCCGATGCAATTTCCATGTGTCATCGTCAATATGAAGCTCCAAGGGTTACAGTAAACACCCAGTGGTGCATCGCAATCTAATACTGGCCTCTCAGTAACGGCACGTATACAGACTGTTTGAAGCATTGCTCCCCCTGGACGTAAGTCGGCATTGTGCCTACTATATTCAATCCCGATGCAATTTCTGTGTTACATCGTCAATATGAAGCTCCAAGGGTTACAGTAAACACCCAGTGGTGCGTCGCAATCTAATACTGGGCTCTCAGGAAAGGCACGTATACAGACTGTTTGAAGCATTGCTCCCCCTGGACGTAAGTCGGCATTGTGCCTACTATATTCAATCCCGATGCAATTTCTGTGTTTCATCGTCAATATGAAGCACCAAGGGTTACAGTAAACACCCAGTGGTGCGTCGCAATCTAATACTGACCTCTCAGTAACGGCACATATACAGACTGTTTTAAGCATTACTCCCACTGGACGTAAGTCGGCATTGTGCCTACTATATTCAATCCCGATGCAATTTCTGTGTTTCATCGTCAATATGAAGTTCCAAGGGTTACAGTAAACACCCAGTGGTGCGTCGCAATCTAATACTGACCTCTCAGTAACGGCACATATACAGACTGTTTGAAGCATTACTCCCACTGGACGTGAGTCGGCATTGTGCCTACTATATTCAATCCCGATGCAATTTCTGTGTTTCATAGTCAATATGAAGTTCCAAGGGTTACAGTAAACACCCAGTGGTGCGTCGCAATCTAATACTGGCCTCTTAGTAACGGCACATATACAGACTGTTTGAAGCATTGCTCCCCCTGGACGTAAGCTGGCATTGTGCCTACTATATTCAATCCCGATGCAATTTCTGTGTTTCATCGTCAATATGAAGCTCCAAGGGTTACAGTAAACACCCAGTGCTGCGTCGCAATCTAATACTGGCCTCTCAGTAACGGCACGTATACCGACTGTTTGAAGCATTGCTCCCCCTGGACGTAAGTCGGCATTGTGCCAACTATATTCAATCCCGATGCAATTTCTGTGTTTCATCGTCAATATGAAGCTCCAAGGGTTACAGTAAACACCCAGTGGTGCGTCGCAATCTAATACTGGCCTCTTACTAACGGCACGTATACAGACTGTTTGAAGCATTGCTACCCCTGGACGTAAGTTGGCATTGTGCCTACTATATTCAATCCCGATGCAATTTCCGTGTTTCATCGTCAATATGAAGCTCCAAGGGTTACAGTAAACACCCAGTGCTGCGTCGCAATCTAATACCTGCCTCTCAGTAACGGCACGTATACCGACCGTTTAAAGCATTGCTCCCCCTGGACGTAAGTCGGTATTGTGCCAACTATATTCAATCCCGATGCAATTTCTGTGTTTCATCGTCAATATGAAGCTCCAAGGGTTTCAGTAAACACCCAGTGTTGCATCGCAATCTAATACTGGCCTCTCAGTAACGGCACGTATACAGACTGTTTGAAGCATTGCTCCCCCTGGACGTAAGTCGGCATTGTGCCTACTATATTCAATCCCGATGCAATTTCTGTGTTTCATCGTCAATATGAAGCTCCAAGGGTTACAGTAAACACCCAGTGGTGCGTCGCAATCTAATACTGGCCTCTCAGTATCGGCACGTTACAGACTGTTTGAAGCATTCCTCCCCCTGGACGTAAGTCGGCATTGTGCCTACTATATTCAATCCCGATGCAATTTCTGTGTTTCATGGTCAATATGAAGCTCCAAGGGTTACAGTAAACACCCAGTGGTGCGTCGCAATCTAATACTTGCCTCTCAGTAACGGCACGCATACAGACAGTTTGAAGCATTGCTCCCCCTGGACGTAAGTCGGCATTGTGCCAACTATTTTCAATCCCGATGCTATTTCTGTGTTTCATCGTCAATATGACGCTCCAAGGGTTACAGTAAACACCCAGTGGTGCGTCGCAATCTAATACTGGCCTCTCAGTAACGGCACGTATACAGACTGTTTGAAGCATTCCTCCCCCTGGACGTAAGTCGGCATTGTGCCTACTATATTCAATCCCGATGCAATTTCTGTGTTTCATCGTCAATATGAAGCTACAAGGGTTACAGTAAACACCCAGTGGTGCGTCGCAATCCAATACTGGGCTCTCAGGAAAGGCACGTATACAGACTGTTTGAAGCATTGCTCCCCCTGGACGTAAGTCGGCATTGTGCCTACTATATTCAATCCCGATGCAATTTCTGTGTTTCATCGTCATTATGAAGCTCCAAGGGTTACAGTAAACACCCAGTGGTGCGTCGCAATCTAATACTGGCCTCTCAGTAACGGCACGTATACAGACTGTTTGAAGCATTGCTCCCCCTGGAATTAAGTCGGCATTGTGCCTACTATATTCAATCCCGATGCAATTTCTGTGTTTCATCGTCAATATGAAGCTCCAAGGGTTACAGTAAACACCCAGTGGTGCGTCGCAATCTAATACTGGCCTCTCAGTAACGGACAGACTGTTTGAAGTATTGTTCCCCCTGGACGTAAGTCGGCATTGTGCCTACTATATTCAATCCCGATGCAATTTCTGTGTTTCATCGTAAATATGCAGCTCCAAGGGTTACAGTAAACACCCAGTAGTGCGTCGCAATCTAATACTGGCCTCTCAGTAACGGCACATACACAGAATGTTTGAAGCATCGCTCCCCCTGTACGTGAGTCGGCATTGTGCCTACTATATTCAATCCCGATGTAATTTCTGTGTTTCATCGTCAATATGATGCTCCAAGGGTTACAGTAAACACCCAGTGGTGCGTCGCAATCTAATACTGGCCTTTCAGTAACGGCACGTATAAAGACTGTTGAAGCATTGCTCCCCCTGGTCGTAAGTTGGCATTGTGCCAAATATATTCAATCCCGATGCAATTTCTGTGTTTCATCGTCAATTTGAAGCTCCAAGGGTTACAGTAAACACCCAGTGGTGCGTCGCAATCTAATACTGACTTCTCAGTAACGGCACATATACAGACTCTTTGAAGCATTACTCCCACTGGACGTAAGTCGGCATTGTGCCTACTATATTCAATCCCGATTCAATTTCTGTGTTTCATCGTCAATATGAAGTTCCAAGGGTTACAGTAAACACCCGGTGGTGCGGCGCAATATAATACTGGCCTCTTAGTAACGGCACGTATACAGACTGTTTGAAGCATTGCTCCCCCTGGACGTAAGTTTGCATTGTGTCTACTATATTCAATCCCGATGCAATTTCTGTGTTTCATGGTCAATATGAAGCTCCAAGGGTTACAGTAAACACCCAGTGGTGCGTCGCAATCTAATACTTGCCTCTCAGTAACGGCACGCATACAGACAGTTTGAAGCATTGCTCCCCCTGGACGTAAGTCGGCATTGTGCCAACTATTTTCAATCCCGATGCTATTTCTGTGTTTCATCGTCAATATGACGCTCCAAGGGTTACAGTAAACACCCAGTGGTGCGTCGCAATCTAATACTGGCCTCTCAGTAACGGCACGTATACAGACTGTTTGAAGCATTCCTCCCCCTGGACGTAAGTCGGCATTGTGCCTACTATATTCAATCCGGATTAAATTTCTGTGTTTCATCGTCAATATGAAGCTCCAAGGGTTACAGTAAACACCCAGTGGTGCGTCGCAATCTAATACTGACCTCTCAGTAACAGCACATATACAGACTGTTTGAAGCATTACACCCACTGGACGTAAGTCGGCATTGTACCTACTATATTCAATCCCGATGCAATTTCTGTGTTTCATCGTCAATATGAAGTTCCAAAGGTTACAGTAAACACCCAGTGGTGCGTCGCAATCTAATACTGGCCTCTTAGTAACGGCACGAATACAGACTGTTTGAAGCATTGCTCCCCCTGGACGTAAGACGGCATTGTGCCAACTATATTCAATCCTGATGCAATTTCTGTGTTTCATCGTCAATATGAAGTTCCAAGGGTTACAGTAAACACCCATTGGTGCGTCGTAATCTAATACTGACCTCTCAGTAACGGCACATACAGACTGTTTGAAGCATTACTCCCACTGGACGTAAGTCGGCATTGTGCCAACTATATTCAATCCCGATGCAATTTCTGTGTTTCATCGTCAATATGAAGCTCCAAGGGTTACAGTAAACACCCAGTGGTGCGTCGCAATCTAATACTGGCCTCTTAGTAACGGCACGTATACAGACTGTTTGAAGCATTGCTCCCCCTGGACGTAAGTTGGCATTGTGCCTACTATATTCAATCCCGATGCAATTTCTGTGTTTCATCGTCAATATGAAGCTCCAAGGGTTACAGTAAACACCCAGTGCTGCGTCGCAATCTAATACCTGCCTCTCAGCAACGGCACGTATACCGACCGTTTGAAGCATTGCTCCCCCTGGACGTAAGTCGGCATTGTGCCAACTATATTCAATCCCAATGCAATTTCTGTGTTTCATCGTCAATATGAAGCTCCAAGGGTTACAGTAAACACCCAGTGGTGCATCGCAATCTAATACTGGCCTCTCAGTAACGGCACGTATACAGACTGTTTGAAGCATTGCTCCCCCTGGACGTAAGTCGGCATTGTGCCTACTATATTCAATCCCGATGCAATTTCTGTGTTTCATCGTCAATATGAAGCTCCAAGGGTTACAGTAAACAACCAGTGGTGCGTCGCAATCTAATACTGGCCTCTCAGTATCGGCACGTTACAGACTGTTTGAAGCATTCCTCCCCCTGGACGTAAGTTGGCATTGTGCCAACTATATTCAACCCCGAGCAATTTCTGTGTTTCATCGTCAATATGACGCTCCAAGGGTTACAGCAAACACCCAGTGGTGCGTCGCAATCTAATACTGGCCTCTCAGTAACGGCACGTATACAGACTGTTTGAAGCATTGCTCCCCCTGGACGTAAGTCGGCATTGTGCCAAATATATTCAATCCCGATGCTATTTCTGTGTTTCATCGTCAAAATGAAGCTCCAAGGGTTACAGTAAACACCCAGTGGTGCGTCGCAATCTAATACTGGCCTCTCAGTAACGGTACGTATACAGACTGTTTGAACCATTGCTCTCCCTGGACGTAAGTCGGCATTGTGCCAACTATTTTCAATCCCGATGCTATTTTTTTGTTTCATCGTAAATATGACGCTCCAAGGGTTACAGTAAACACCCAGTGGTGCGTCGCAACTTAATACTGGCCTCTCAGAAACGGCACGTATACAGACTGTTTGAAGCATTCCTCCCCCTGGACGTAAGTCGGCATTGTGCCAACTACATTCAACCCCGAGCAATTTCTGTGTTTCATCGTCAATATGAAACTCCAAGGCTTACAGTAAACACCAAGTGGTGCATCGTAATCTAATACTGGCCTCTCAGTAACGGCACGTATACAGACTGTTTGAAGCATTGCTCCCGCTGGACGTAAGTCGGCATTGTGCCTACTATATTCAATCCGGATTAAAGTTCTGTGTTTCATCGTCAATATGAAGCTCCAAGGGTTACAGTAAACACCCAGTGGTGCATCGCAATCTAATACTGGCCTCTCAGTAACGGCACGTATACAGACTGTTTGAAGCATTGCTCCCCCTGGACGTAAGTCGGCATTGTGCCTACTATATTCAATCCCGATGCAATTTCTGTGTTTCATCGTCAATATGAAGCTCCAAGGGTTACAGTAAACACCCAGTGGTGCGTCGCAATCTAATACTGGCGTCTCAGTATCGGCACGTTACAGACTGTTTGAAGCATTCCTCCCCCTGGACGTAAGTTGGCATTGTGCCAACTATATTCAACCCCGAGCAATTTCTGTGTTTCATCGTCAATGTGAAGCTCCAAGGGTTACAGCAAACACCCAGTGGTGCGTCGCAATCTAATACTGGCCTCTCAGTAACGGTACGTGTACAGACTGTTTGAAGCATTGCTCCCCCTGGACGTAAGTCGGCATTGTGCCAAATATATTCAATCCCGATGCAATTTCTGTGTTTCATCGTCAAAATAAAGCTCCAAGGGTTACAGTAAACACCCAGTGGTGCGTAGCAATCTAATACTGGCCTCTCAGTAACGGCACGTATACAGACTGTTTGAAGCATTGCTCCCCGTGGACGTAAGTCAGCATTGTGCCTACTATATTCAGTCCCGATGCAATTTCTGTGTTTCATCGTCAATATGAAGCTCCAAGGGTTACAGTAAACACCCAGTGGTGCGTCGCAATCTAATACTGGCCTCTCAGTAACGGTACGTATACAGACTGTTTGAAGCATTGCTCCCCCTGGACGTAAGTCAGCATTGTGCCTACTATATTCAATCCCGATGCAATTTCTGTGATTCATCGTCAATATGAAGCTCCAAGGGTTACAGTAAACACCCAGTGGTGCGTTGCAATCTAATACTGGCCTCTCAGTGACGGCACGTATACAGACTGTTTGAAGCATTGCTCCCCCTGGACGTAAGTCGGCATTGTGCATACTATTTTCAGTCCCGATGCAATTTCCGTGTTTCATCGTCGATATGAAGCTCCACGGGTTACAGTAAACATCCAGTGGTGCGTCGCAATGTAATACTGGCCTCTCAGCAACGGCACGTATACAGACTGTTTTAAGCATTGCTCCCCCTGGACGTAAGTCGGCATTGTGCCTACAATATTCAATCCCGATTAAATTTCTGTGTTTCATCGTCAATATGAAGCTCCAAGGGTTACAGTAAACACCCAGTGGTACGTCGCAATCTAATACTGACCTCTCAGTAACAGCACATATACAGACTGTTTGAAGCATTACTCCCACTGGACGTAAGTCGACATTGTGCCTACTATATTAAATCCCGATGCATTTTCTCTGTTTCATCGTCAATATGAAGTTCCAAAGGTTACAGTAAACACCCAGTGGTGCGTCGCAATCTAATACTGGCCTCTTAGTAAAGGCACGTATACAGATTGTTTGAAGCATTGCTCCCCCTGGACGTAAGTTGGCATTGTGCCTACTGTATACAATCCCGATGCAATTTCTGTGTTTCATGGTCAATATAAATCTCCAAGGGTTACAGTAAACACCCAGTGGTGCGTCGCAGTCTAATACTGGCCTCTCAGTAACGGTACGTATACAGACTGTTTGAAGCATTGCTCCCCCTGGACGTAAGTCGGCATTGTGCCTACTATATTCAATCCCGATGCAATTTCTGTGTTTCATCGTCAATAGGAAGCTCCAAGGGTTACAGTAATCACCCAGTGGTGCGTCGCAATCTAATACTAACCTCTCAGTAACGGCCCATATACAGACTGTTTTAAGCATTACTCCCACTGGACGAAAGTCGGCATTGTACCTACTATATTCAATCCCGATGCAATTTCTGTATTCATCGTCAATATTAAGTTCCAAGGGTTACAGTAAACACCCAGTGGTGCGTCGCAATCTAATACTGGCCTCTCAGTAACGGCACGTATACAGACTGTTTGAAGCATTCCTCCCCCTGGACGTAAGTTGGCATTGTGTCTACTATATTCAATCCCGATGCAATTTCTGTGTTTCATCGTCAATATGAAGCTCCAAGGGTTACAGTAAACACCCAGTGGTGCGTCGCAATCTAATACTGGCCTCTTAGTAACGGCACGTATACAGATTGTTTGAAGCATTGCTCCCCCTGGACGTAAGTTGGCATTGTGCCTACTATATACAATCCCGATGCAATTTCTGGATTTCATGGTCAATATAAATCTCCAAGGGTTACAGTAAGCACCCAGTGGTGCGTCGCAATCTAATACTGGGCTCTCAGTAACGGTACGCATACAGACTGTTTGAAGCATTGCTCCCCCTGGACGTAAGTCGGCATTGTGCCAACTATATTCAATCCTGATGCAATTTCTGTGTTTCATCGTCAATATGAAGCTCCAAGGGTTACAGTAAACACCCAGTGGTGCGTCGCAATCTAATACTGGGCTCTCAGGAAAGGCACGTATACAGACTGTTTGAAGCATTGCTCCCCCTGGACGTAAGTCGGCATTGTGCCTACTATATTCATTCCCGATGCAATTTCTGTGTTTCATCGTCAATATGAAGCTCCAAGGGTTACAGTAATCACCCAGTGGTGCGTCGCAATCTAATACTAACCTCTCAGTAACGGCCCATATACAGACTGTTTTAAGCATTACTCCCACTGGACGAAAGTCGGCATTGTACCTACTATATTCAATCCCGATGCAATTTCTGTATTCATCGTCAATATTAAGTTCCAAGGGTTACAGTAAACACCCAGTGGTGCGTCGCAATCTAATACTGGCCTCTCAGTAACGGCACGTATACAGACTGTTTGAAGCATTCCTCCCCCTGGACGTAAGTTGGCATTGTGTCTACTATATTCAATCCCGATGCAATTTCTGTGTTTCATCGTCAATATGAAGCTCCAAGGGTTACAGTAGACACCCAGTGGTGCGTCGCAATCTAATACTGGCCTCTTAGTAACGGCACGTATACAGACTGTTTGAAGCATTGCTCCCCCTGGACGTAAGTTGGCATTGTGCCAACTATATTCAATCCCGATGCAATTTCTGTGTTCATGGTCAATATGAAGCTCCAAGGGTTACAGTAAACACCCAGTGGTGCGTCGCAATCTAATACTTGCCTCTCAGTAACGGTACGCATACAGACTGTTTGAAGCATTGCTCCCCCTGGACGTAAGTCGGCATTGTGCCAGCTATATTCAATCCTGATGCAATTTCTGTGTTTCATCGTCAATATGAAGCTCCAAGGGTTACAGTAAACACCCAGTGGTGCGTCGCAATTTAATACTCGGCTCTCAGGAAAGGCACGTATACAGACTGTTTGAAGCATTGCTCCCTCTGGGCGTAAGTCGGCATTGTGCCTACTATATACAATCCCGATGCAATTTCTCTGTTTCTTGGTCAATATGAAGCTCCAAGGGTTACAGTAAACACCCAGTGGTGCGTCGCAATCTAATACTTGCCTCTCAGTAACGGCACGTATACAGACTGTTTGTAGCATTGCTCCCCCTGGACGTAAGTCGGCATTGTGCCTACTATATTCAATAACGATGCAATTTCTGTGTTTCATCGTCAATATGAAGCTCCAAGGGTTACAGTAAACGCCCAGTGGTGCGTCGCAATCTAATACTGGCCTCTCAGTAACGGCACGTATACAGACTGTTTTATGCATTGATCCCCCTGGACGTAAGTCTTCATTGTGCCTACCATATTCAATCCCGATGCAGTTCCTGTGTTTCATCGTCAATATGAAGCTCCAAGGGTTACAGTAAACACCCACTGGTTCGTCGCAATCTAACACTGGCCTCTCAGTAACGGCACGTATACAGACTGTTTGAAGCATTGCTCCCCCTGGACGTATGTTGGCATTTTGCCTACTATATTCAATTCCGATGCAATTTCTGTGTTTCAAAATCAATATGAAGCTCCAAGGGTTACAGTAAACACCCAGTGGTGCGTCGCAATCTAATACTGGCCTCTCAGTAACGGCACGTATACAGACTGTTTGAAGCATTGCTCCCCCTGGACGTAAGTCGGCATTGTGCCTACTATTTTCAGTCCCGATGCAATTTCTGTGTTTCATCGTCAATATGAAGCTCCAAGGGTTACAGTAAACACCCAGTGGTGCGTCGCAATGTAATACTGGCCTCTCAGTAACAGCACGTATACTGACTGTTTTAAGCATTGCTCCCCCTGGACGTAAGTCGGCATTGTGCCTACAACATTCAATCCCGATTAAATTTCTGTGTTTCATCGTCAATATGAAGCTACAAGGGTTACAGTAAACACCCAGTGGTACGTCGCTATCTAATACTGACCTCTCACTAACAGCACATATACAGACTGTTTGAAGCATTACTCCCACTGGACGTAAGTCGGCATTGTGCCTACTATATACAATCCCGATGTAATATCTGTGTTTCATGGTCAATATGAAGCTCCAAGGGTTACAGTAAACACCCAGTGGTGCGTCGCAATCTAATACTGGGCTCTCAGGAAAGGCACGTATACAGACTGTTTGAAGCATTGCTCCCCCTGGAGGTAAGTCGGCATTGTGCCTACTATATTCTATCCCGATGCAATTTCTGTGTTTCATCGTCAACATGAAGCTCCAAGGGTTACAGTAACCACCCAGTGGTGCGTCGCAATCTAATACTGGCCTCTCAGTAACGGCACGTATACAGACTGTTTGAAGCATTGCTCCCCCTGGACGTAAGTCGGCATTGTGCCTACTATATTCAATCCCGATGCAATTTCTGTGTTCATGGTCAATATGAAGCTCCAAGGGTTACAGTAAACACCCAGTGGTGCGTCGCAATCTAATACTTGCCTCTCAGTAACGGTACGCATACAGACTGTTTGAAGCATTGCTCCCCCTGGACGTAAGTCGGCATTGTGCCAGCTATATTCAATCCTGATGCAATTTCTGTGTTTCATCGTCAATATGAAGCTCCAAGGGTTACAGTAAACACCCAGTGGTGCGTCGCAATTTAATACTCGGCTCTCAGGAAAGGCACGTATACAGACTGTTTGAAGCATTGCTCCCTCTGGGCGTAAGTCGGCATTGTGCCTACTATATACAATCCCGATGCAATTTCTCTGTTTCTTGGTCAATATGAAGCTCCAAGGGTTACAGTAAACACCCAGTGGTGCGTCGCAATCTAATACTTGCCTCTCAGTAACGGCACATATACAGACTGTTTGTAGCATTGCTCCCCCTGGACGTAAGTCGGCATTGTGCCTACTATATTCAATAACGATGCAATTTCTGTGTTTCATCGTCAATATGAAGCTCCAAGGGTTACAGTAAACGCCCAGTGGTGCGTCGCAATCTAATACTGGCCTCTCAGTAACGGCACGTATACAGACTGTTTTATGCATTGATCCCCCTGGACGTAAGACTTCATTGTGCCTACCATATTCAATCCCGATGCAGTTCCTGTGTTTCATCGTCAATATGAAGCTCCAAGGGTTACAGTAAACACCCACTGGTTCGTCGCAATCTAACACTGGCCTCTCAGTAACGGCACGTATACAGACTGTTTGAAGCATTGCTCCCCCTGGACGTATGTTGGCATTTTGCCTACTATATTCAATTCCGATGCAATTTCTGTGTTTCAAAATCAATATGAAGCTCCAAGGGTTACAGTAAACACCCAGTGGTGCGTCGCAATCTAATACTGGCCTCTCAGTAACGGCACGTATACAGACTGTTTGAAGCATTCCTCCCCCTGGACGTAAGTTGGCATTGTGCCAACTATATTCAACCCCGAGCAATTTCTGAGTTTCATCGTCAATATGAAGCTCCAAGGGTTACAGCAAACACCCAGTGGTGCGTCGCAATCTAATACTGGCCTCTCAGTAACGGCACGTATACAGACTGTTTGAAGCATTGCTCCCCCTGGACGTAGGTCGGCATTGTGCCAAATATATTCAATCCCGATGCAATTTCTGTGATTCATAGTCAATATGAAGCTCCAAGGGTTACAGTAAACACCCGGTGGTGCGTTGCAATCTAATACTTGCCTCTCAGTAACGGCACGTATACAGACTGTTTGAAGCATTGCTCCCCCTGGACGTAAGTCGGCATTGTGCCAACTATATTCAATCCCGATGCAATTTCTGTGTTTCATCGTCAATATGAAGCTCCAAGGGTTACAGTAAACAGCCAGTGGTGCGTCGCAATCTAATACTGGCCCCTCAGTAACGGCACGTATACAGACTGTTTGAAGCATTGCTCCGCCTGGACGTAAGTCGGCATTGTGCATACTATTTTCAGTCCCGATGCAATTACTGTGTTTCATCGTCAATATGAAGCTCCAAGGGTTACAGTAAACATCCAGTGGTGCGACACAATGTAATACTGGCCTCTCAGTAACGGCACGTATACAGACTGTTTTAAGCATTGCTCCCCCTGGACGTAAGTCGGCATTGTGCCTACAATATTCAATCCCGATTAAATTTCTGTGTTTAATCGTCAATATGAAGCTCCAAGGGTTACAGTAAACACCCAGTGGTACGTCGCAATCTAATACTGACCTCTCAGTAACAGCACATATACAGACTGTTTGAAGCATTACTCCCACTGGACGTAAGTCGACATTGTGCCTACTATATTCAATCCCGATGCAATTTTTCTGTTTCATCGTCAATATGAAGTTCCAAAGGTTACAGTAAAATCCCAGTGGTGCGTCGCAATCTAATACTGGCCTCTTAGTAACGGCACGTATACAGATTGTTTGAAGCATTGCTCCCCCTGGACGTAAGTTGGCATTGTGCCTACTATATACAATCCCGATGCAATTTCTGTGTTTCATGGTCAATATGAAGCTCCAAGGGTTACAGTAAGCACCCAGTGGTGCGTCGCAATCTAATACTTGCCTCTCAGTAACGGTACGCATACAGACTGTTTGAAGCATTGCTCCCCCTGGACGTAAGTCCGCATTGTGCCAACTATATTCAATCCTGATGCAATTTCTGTGTTTCATCGTCAATATGAAGCTCCAAGGGTTACAGTAAACACCCAGTGGTGCGTCGCAATCTAATACTGGCCTCTCAGTAACGGCACGTATACAGACTGTTTTAAGCATTGCTCCCACTGGACGTAAGTCGGCATTGTGCCTACTTTATCCAATCCCGATGCAATTTCTGTGTTTCATCGTCAATTTGAAGCTCCAAGGGTTACAGTAAACACTCAGTGGTGCGTCGCAATCTAATACTAACCTCTCAGTATCGGCCCATATACCGACTGTTTGAAGCATTACTCCCACTGGACGAAAGTCGGCATTGTACCTACTATATTCAATCCCGATGCAATTTCTGTGTTTCATCGTCAATATGAAGCTCCAAGGGTTACAGTAAACACCCAGTGGTGCGTCGCAATCTAATACTGGCCTCTCAGTAACGGCACGTATACAGACTGTTTGAAGCATTGCTCCCCCTGGAAATAAGTCGGCATTGTGCCAAATATATTCAATCCCGATGCTATTTCTGTGTTTCATCGTCAATATGAAGCTCCAAGGGTTACAGTAAACACCCAGTGGTGCGTCGCAATCTAATACTGGCCTCTCAGTAACGGCACGTATACAGACTGTTTGAAGCATTGCTCCCCCTGGACGTAAGTCGGCATTGTGCCTACTATTTTCAGTCCCGATGCAATTTCTGTGTTTCATCGTCAATATGAAGCTCCAAGGGTTACAGTAAACACCCAGTGGTGCGTCGCAATGTAATACTGGCCTCTCAGTAACAGCACGTATACTGACTGTTTTAAGCATTGCTCCCCCTGGACGTAAGTCGGCATTGTGCCTACAACATTCAATCCCGATTAAATTTCTGTGTTTCATCGTCAATATGAAGCTACAAGGGTTACAGTAAACACCCAGTGGTACGTCGCTATCTAATACTGACCTCTCACTAACAGCACATATACAGACTGTTTGAAGCATTACTCCCACTGGACGTAAGTCGGCATTGTGCCTACTATATACAATCCCGATGTAATATCTGTGTTTCATGGTCAATATGAAGCTCCAAGGGTTACAGTAAACACCCAGTGGTGCGTCGCAATCTAATACTGGGCTCTCAGGAAAGGCACGTATACAGACTGTTTGAAGCATTGCTCCCCCTGGAGGTAAGTCGGCATTGTGCCTACTATATTCTATCCCGATGCAATTTCTGTGTTTCATCGTCAACATGAAGCTCCAAGGGTTACAGTAACCACCCAGTGGTGCGTCGCAATCTAATACTGGCCTCTCAGTAACGGCACGTATACAGACTGTTTGAAGCATTGCTCCCCCTGGACGTAAGTCGGCATTGTGCCTACTATATTCAATCCCGATCCAATTTCTGTGTATCATCGTCAATATGAAGCTCCAAGGGTTACAGTAAACACCCAGTGGTGCGTCGCAATCTAATACTGGCCTCTCAGTAACGGCACGTGTACAGACTGTTTGAAGCATTCCTCCCCCTGGACGTAAGTTAGCATTGTGCCTACTATATTCAATCCCTATGCTATTTCTGTGTTTCATGGTCAATATGAAGCTCCAAGGGTTACAGTAAACACCCAGCGGTGCGTCGCAATCTAACACCTGCCCCTCAGTTACGGCACGCATACAGACTGTTTGAAGCATTGCTCCCCCTGGACATAAGTCGGCATTGTGCCAACTATATTCAATCCCGACACAATTTCTGTGTTTCATCGTCAATATGAAGCTCCAATGATTACAGTAAACACCCAGTAGTGCGTCGCAATCTAATACTGGCCTCTCAGTAACGGCACGTATACAGACTGTTTGAAGCATTGCTCCCCCTGGACGTAAGTCGGCATTGTGCCTACTATTTTCAGTCCCGATGCAATTTCTGTGTTTCATCGTCAATATGAAGCTCCAAGGGTTACAGTAAACACCCAGTGGTGCGTCGCAATCTAATACTGGCCTCTCAGTAACTGCACGTATACAGACTGTTTTAAGAATTGCTCCCCCTGGACGTAAGTCGGCATTGTGCCTACAATATTCAATCCCGATTAAATTTCTGTGTTTCATCGTCAATATGAAGCTACAAGGGTTACAGTAAACACCCAGTGGTACGTCGCTATCTAATACTGACCTCTCAGTAACAGCACATATACAGACTGTTTGAAGCATTACTCCCACTGGACGTAAGTCGGCATTGTGCCTACTATATTCAATCCCGATGCAATTTCTGTGTTTCATCGTCAATATGAAGCTCCAAGGGTTACAGTAGGCACCCAGTGGTGCGTCGCAATCTAATACTGGCCTCTCAGTAACGGGCAGACTGTTTGAAGTATTGCTCCCCCTGGACGTAAGTCGGCATTGTGCCTACTATATTCAATCCCGATGCAATTTCTGTGTTTCATCGTAAATATGAAGCTCCAAGGGTTACAGTAAACACCCAGTGTTGCGTCGCAATCTAATACTGGCCTCTCAGAAACGGCACATATACAGACTGTTTGAAGCATTGCTCCCCCTGGACGTGAGTCGGCATTGTGCCTACTATATTCAATCCCGATGCAATTTCTGTGTTTCATCGTAAATATGAAGCTCCAAGGGTTACAGTAAACACCCAGTGTTGCGTCGCAATCTATTACTGGCCTCTTAGTATCGGCACGTATACAGATTGTTTGAAGCATTGCTCCCCCTGGACGTAAGTTGGCATTGTGCCTACTATATACAATCCCGATGCAATTTCTGTGTTTCATGGTCAATATAAATCTCCAAGGGTTACAGTAAGCACCCAGTGGTGCGTCGCAATCTAATACTGGGCTCTCAGTAACGGTACGCATACAGACTGTTTGAAGCATTGCTCCCCCTGGACGTAAGTCGGCATTGTGCCAACTATATTCAATCCTGATGCAATTTCTGTGTTTCATCGTCAATATGAAGCTCCAAGGGTTACAGTTAACACCCAGTGGTGCGTCGCAATCTAATACTGGGCTCTCAGGAAAGGCACGTATACAGACTGTTTGAAGCATTGCTCCCCCTGGACGTAAGTCGGCATTGTGCCTACTATATTCAATCCCGATGCAATTTCTGTGTTTCATCGTCAATATGAAGCTCCAAGGGTTACAGTAAACACCCAGTGGTGCGTCGCAATCTAATACTAACCTCTCAGTAACGGCCCATATACAGACTGTTTTAAGCATTACTCCCACTGGACGAAAGTCGGCATTGTACCTACTATATTCAATCCCGATGCAATTTCTGTATTCATCGTCAATATTAAGTTCCAAGGGTTACAGTAAACAACCAGTGGTGCGTCGCAATCTAATACTGGCCTCTCAGTAACGGCACGTATACAGACTGTTTGAAGCATTCCTCCCCCTGGACGTAAGTTGGCATTGTGCCAACTATATTCAACCCCGAGCAATTTCTGAGTTTCATCGTCAATATGAAGCTCCAAGGGTTACAGCAAACACCCAGTGGTGCGTCGCAATCTAATACTGGCCTCTTAGTAACGGCACGTATACAGACTGTTTGAAGCATTGCTCCCCCTGGACGTAGGTCGGCATTGTGCCAAATATATTCAATCCCGATGCAATTTCTGTGATTCATAGTCAATATGAAGCTCCAAGGGTTACAGTAAACACCCGGTGGTGCGTTGCAATCTAATACTTGCCTCTCAGTAACGGCACGTATACAGACTGTTTGAAGCATTGCTCCCCCTGGACGTAAGTCGGCATTGTGCCAACTATATTCAATCCCGATGCAATTTCTGTGTTTCATCGTCAATATGAAGCTCCAAGGGTTACAGTAAACAGCCAGTGGTGCGTCGCAATCTAATACTGGCCCCTCAGTAACGGCACGTATACAGACTGTTTGAAGCATTGCTCCGCCTGGACGTAAGTCGGCGTTGTGCATACTATTTTCAGTCCCGATGCAATTACTGTGTTTCATCGTCAATATGAAGCTCCAAGGGTTACAGTAAACATCCAGTGGTGCGACACAATGTAATACTGGCCTCTCAGTAACGGCACGTATACAGACTGTTTTAAGCATTGCTCCCCCTGGACGTAAGTCGGCATTGTGCCTACAATATTCAATCCCGATTAAATTTCTGTGTTTAATCGTCAATATGAAGCTCCAAGGGTTACAGTAAACACCCAGTGGTACGTCGCAATCTAATACTGACCTCTCAGTAACAGCACATATACAGACTGTTTGAAGCATTACTCCCACTGGACGTAAGTCTTCATTGTGCCTACCATATTCAATCCCGATGCAGTTCCTGTGTTTCATCGTCAATATGAAGCTCCAAGGGTTACAGTAAACACCCACTGGTTCGTCGCAATCTAACACTGGCCTCTCAGTAACGGCACGTATACAGACTGTTTGAAGCATTGCTCCCCCTGGACGTAAGTTGGCATTTTGCCTACTATATTCAATTATGATGCAATTTCTGTGTTTCAAAATCAATATGAAGCTCCAAGGGTTACAGTAAACACCCAGTGGTGCGTCGCAATCTAATACTGGCCACTCAGTAACGGCACGTATACAGACTGTTTGAAGCATTCCTCCCCCTGGACGTAAGTTGGCATTGTGCCAACTATATTCAACCCCGAGCAATTTCTGAGTTTCATCGTCAATATGAAGCTCCAAGGGTTACAGCAAACACCCAGTGGTGCGTCGCAATCTAATACTGGCCTCTCAGTAACGGCACGTATACAGACTGTTTGAAGCATTGCTCCCCCTGGACGTAAGTCGGCATTGTGCCAAATAAATTCAATCCCGATACAATTTCTGTGATTCATCGTCAATATGAAGCTCCAAGGGTTACAGTAAACACCCGGTGGTGCGTTGCAATCTAATACTTGCCTCTCAGTAACGGCACGTATACAGACTGTTTGAAGCATTGCTCCCCCTGGACGTAAGTCGGCATTGTGCCAACTATATTCAATCCCGATGCAATTTCTGTGTTTCATCGTAAATATGAAGCTCCAAGGGTTACAGTAAACACCCAGTGTTGCGTCGCAATCTAATACTGGCCTCTCAGAAACGGCACATATACAGACTGTTTGAAGCATTGCTCCCCCTGGACGTGAGTCGGCATTGTGCCTACTATATTCAATCCCGATGCAATTTCTGTGTTTCATCGTAAATATGAAGCTCCAAGGGTTACAGTAAACACCCAGTGTTGCGTCGCAATCTATTACTGGCCTCTTAGTATCGGCACGTATACAGATTGTTTGAAGCATTGCTCCCCCTGGACGTAAGTTGGCATTGTGCCTACTATATACAATCCCGATGCAATTTCTGTGTTTCATGGTCAATATAAATCTCCAAGGGTTACAGTAAGCACCCAGTGGTGCGTCGCAATCTAATACTGGGCTCTCAGTAACGGTACGCATACAGACTGTTTGAAGCATTGCTCCCCCTGGACGTAAGTCGGCATTGTGCCAACTATATTCAATCCTGATGCAATTTCTGTGTTTCATCGTCAATATGAAGCTCCAAGGGTTACAGTTAACACCCAGTGGTGCGTCGCAATCTAATACTGGGCTCTCAGGAAAGGCACGTATACAGACTGTTTGAAGCATTGCTCCCCCTGGACGTAAGTCGGCATTGTGCCTACTATATTCAATCCCGATGCAATTTCTGTGTTTCATCGTCAATATGAAGCTGCAAGGGTTACAGTAAACACCCAGTGGTGCGTCGCAATCTAATACTAACCTCTCAGTAACGGCCCATATACAGACTGTTTTAAGCATTACTCCCACTGGACGAAAGTCGGCATTGTACCTACTATATTCAATCCCGATGCAATTTCTGTATTCATCGTCAATATTAAGTTCCAAGGGTTACAGTAAACAACCAGTGGTGCGTCGCAATCTAATACTGGCCTCTCAGTAACGGCACGTATACAGACTGTTTGAAGCATTCCTCCCCCTGGACGTAAGTTGGCATTGTGCCAACTATATTCAACCCCGAGCAATTTCTGAGTTTCATCGTCAATATGAAGCTCCAAGGGTTACAGCAAACACCCAGTGGTGCGTCGCAATCTAATACTGGCCTCTCAGTAACGGCACGTATACAGACTGTTTGAAGCATTGCTCCCCCTGGACGTAGGTCGGCATTGTGCCAAATATATTCAATCCCGATGCAATTTCTGTGATTCATAGTCAATATGAAGCTCCAAGGGTTACAGTAAACACCCGGTGGTGCGTTGCAATCTAATACTTGCCTCTCAGTAACGGCACGTATACAGACTGTTTGAAGCATTGCTCCCCCTGGACGTAAGTCGGCATTGTGCCAACTATATTCAATCCCGATGCAATTTCTGTGTTTCATCGTCAATATGAAGCTCCAAGGGTTACAGTAAACAGCCAGTGGTGCGTCGCAATCTAATACTGGCCCCTCAGTAACGGCACGTATACAGACTGTTTGAAGCATTGCTCCGCCTGGACGTAAGTCGGCATTGTGCATACTATTTTCAGTCCCGATGCAATTACTGTGTTTCATCGTCAATATGAAGCTCCAAGGGTTACAGTAAACATCCAGTGGTGCGACACAATGTAATACTGGCCTCTCAGTAACGGCACGTATACAGACTGTTTTAAGCATTGCTCCCCCTGGACGTAAGTCGGCATTGTGCCTACAATATTCAATCCCGATTAAATTTCTGTGTTTAATCGTCAATATGAAGCTCCAAGGGTTACAGTAAACACCCAGTGGTACGTCGCAATCTAATACTGACCTCTCAGTAACAGCACATATACAGACTGTTTGAAGCATTACTCCCACTGGACGTAAGTCTTCATTGTGCCTACCATATTCAATCCCGATGCAGTTCCTGTGTTTCATCGTCAATATGAAGCTCCAAGGGTTACAGTAAACACCCACTGGTTCGTCGCAATCTAACACTGGCCTCTCAGTAACGGCACGTATACAGACTGTTTGAAGCATTGCTCCCCCTGGACGTAAGTTGGCATTTTGCCTACTATATTCAATTATGATGCAATTTCTGTGTTTCAAAATCAATATGAAGCTCCAAGGGTTACAGTAAACACCCAGTGGTGCGTCGCAATCTAATACTGGCCACTCAGTAACGGCACGTATACAGACTGTTTGAAGCATTCCTCCCCCTGGACGTAAGTTGGCATTGTGCCAACTATATTCAACCCCGAGCAATTTCTGAGTTTCATCGTCAATATGAAGCTCCAAGGGTTACAGCAAACACCCAGTGGTGCGTCGCAATCTAATACTGGCCTCTCAGTAACGGCACGTATACAGACTGTTTGAAGCATTGCTCCCCCTGGACGTAAGTCGGCATTGTGCCAAATAAATTCAATCCCGATACAATTTCTGTGATTCATCGTCAATATGAAGCTCCAAGGGTTACAGTAAACACCCGGTGGTGCGTTGCAATCTAATACTTGCCTCTCAGTAACGGCACGTATACAGACTGTTTGAAGCATTGCTCCCCCTGGACGTAAGTCGGCATTGTGCCAACTATATTCAATCCCGATGCAATTTCTGTGTTTCATCGTCAATATGAAGCTCCAAGGGTTACAGTAAACAGCCAGTGGTGCGTCGCAATCTAATACTGGCCCCTCAGTAACGGCACGTATACAGACTGTTTGAAGCATTGCTCCGCCTGGACGTAAGTCGGCATTGTGCATACTATTTTCAGTCCCGATGCAATTTCTGTGTTTCATCGTCAATATGAAGCTCCAAGGGTTACAGTAAACATCCAGTGGTGCGACGCAATGTAATACTGGCCTCTCAGTAACGGCACGTATACAGACTGTTTTAAGAATTGCTCCCCCTGGACGTAAGTCGGCATTGTGCCTACAATATTCAATCCCGATTAAATTTCTGTGTTTCATCGTCAATATGAAGCTCCAAGGGTTACAGTAAACACCCAGTGGTACGTCGCAATCTAATACTGACCTCTCAGTAACAGCACATATACAGACTGTTTGAAGCATTACTCCCACTGGACGTAAGTCGACATTGTGCCTACTATATTCAATCCCGATGCAATTTTTCTGTTTCATCGTCAATATGAAGTTCCAAAGGTTACAGTAAAATCCCAGTCGTGCGTCGCAATCTAATACTGGCCTCTTAGTAACGGCACGTATACAGATTGTTTGAAGCATTGCTCCCCCTGGACGTAAGTTGGCATTGTGCCTACTATATACAATCCCGATGCAATTTCTGTGTTTCATGGTCAATATGAAGCTCCAAGGGTTACAGTAAGCACCCAGTGGTGCGTCGCAATCTAATACTTGCCTCTCAGTAACGGTACGCATACAGACTGTTTGAAGCATTGCTCCCCCTGGACGTAAGTCCGCATTGTGCCAACTATATTCAATCCTGATGCAATTTCTGTGTTTCATCGTCAATATGAAGCTCCAAGGGTTACAGTAAACACCCAGTGGTGCGTCGCAATCTAATACTGGGCTCTCAGGAAAGGCACGTATACAGACTGTTTGAAGCATTGCTCCCCCTGGACGTAAGTCGGCATTGTGCCTACTATATTCAATCCCGATGCAATTTCTGTGTTTCATTGTCAATATGAAGCTCCAAGGGTTACAGTAAACACCCAGTGGTGCGTCGCAATCTAATACTGGCCTCTCAGTAACGGCACGTATACAGACTGATTTAAGCATTGCTCCCCCTGGACGTAAGTCGGCATTGTGCCTACTTTATCCAATCCCGATGCAATTTCTGTGTTTCATCGTCAATTTGAAGCTCCAAGGGTTACAGTAAACACTCAGTGGTGTGTCGCAATCTAATACTAACCTCTCAGTATCGGCCCATATACCGACTGTTTGAAGCATTACTCCCACTGGACGAAAGTCGGCATTGTACCTACTATTTTCAATCCCGATGCAATATCTGTGTTTCATCGTCAATATGAAGCTCCAAGGGTTACAGTAAACACCCAGTGGTGCGTCGCAATCTAATACTGGCCTCTCAGTAACGGCACGTATACAGACTGTTTGAAGCATTGCTCCCCCTGGAAATAAGTCGGCATTGTGCCAAATATATTCAATCCCGATGCTATTTCTGTGTTTCATCGTCAATATGAAGCTCCAAGGGTTACAGTAAACACCCAGTGGTGCGTCGCAATCTAATACTGGCCTCTCAGTAACGGCACGTATACAGACTGTTTGAAGCATTGCTCCCCCTGGACGTAAGTCGGCATTGTGCCTACTATTTTCAGTCCCGATGCAATTTCTGTGTTTCATCGTCAATATGAAGCTCCAAGGGTTACAGTAAACACCCAGTGGTGCGTCGCAATGTAATACTGGCCTCTCAGTAACAGCACGTATATTGACTGTTTTAAGCATTGCTCCCCCTGGACGTAAGTCGGCATTGTGCCTACAATATTCAATCCCGATTAAATATCTGTGTTTCATCGTCAATATGAAGCTACAAGGGTTACAGTAAACACCCAGTGGTACGTCGCTATCTAATACTGACCTCTCACTAACAGCACATATACAGACTGTTTGAAGCATTACTCCCACTGGACGTAAGTCGGCATTGTGCCTACTATATACAATCCCGATGCAATTTCTGTGTTTCATGGTCAATATGAAGCTCCAAGGGTTACAGTAAACACCCAGTGGTGCGTCGCAATCTAATACTGGGCTCTCAGGAAAGGCACGTATACAGACTGTTTGAAGCATTGCTCCCCCTGGAGGTAAGTCGGCATTGTGCCTACTATATTCTATCCCGATGCAATTTCTGTGTTTCATCGTCAACATGAAGCTCCAAGGGTTACAGTAACCACCCAGTGGTGCGTCGCAATCTAATACTGGCCTCTCAGTAACGGCACGTATACAGACTGTTTGAAGCATTGCACCCCCTGGACGTAAGTCGGCATTGTGCCTACTATATTCAATCCCGATGCAATTTCTGTGTATCATCGTCAATATGAAGCTCCAAGGGTTACAGTAAACACCCAGTGGTGCGTCGCAATCTAATACTGGCCTCTCAGTAACGGCACGTGTACAGACTGTTTGAAGCATTCCTCCCCCTGGACGTAAGTTAGCATTGTGCCTACTATATTCAATCCCTATGCTATTTCTGTGTTTCATGGTCAATATGAAGCTCCAAGGGTTACAGTAAACACCCAGCGGTGCGTCGCAATCTAACACTTGCCTCTCAGTTACGGCACGCATACAGACTGTTTGAAGCATTGCTCCCCCTGGACATAAGTCGGCATTGTGCTAACTATATTCAATCCCGACACAATTTCTGTGTTTCATCGTCAATATGAAGCTCCAAGGGTTACAGTAAACACCCAGTAGTGCGTCGCAATCTAATACTGGCCTCTCAGTATCGGCACGTATACAGACTGTTTGAAGCATTGCTCCCCCTGGACGTAAGTCGGCATTGTGACTACTATTTTCAGTCCCGATGCAATTTCTGTGTTTCATCGTCAATATGAAGCTCCAAGGGTTACAGTAAACACCCAGTGGTGCGTCGCAATCTAATACTGGCCTCTCAGTAACTGCACGTATACAGACTGTTTTAAGAATTGCTCCCCCTGGACGTAAGTCGGCATTGTGCCTACAATATTCAATCCCGATTAAATTTCTGTGTTTCATCGTCAATATGAAGCTACAAGGGTTACAGTAAACACCCAGTGGTACGTCGCTATCTAATACTGACCTCTCAGTAACAGCACATATACAGACTGTTTGAAGCATTACTCCCACTGGACGTAAGTCGGCATTGTGCCTACTATATTCAATCCCGATGCAATTTCTGTGTTTCATCGTCAATATGAAGCTCCAAGGGTTACAGTAGGCACCCAGTGGTGCGTCGCAATCTAATACTGGCCTCTCAGTAACGGACAGACTGTTAGAAGTATTGCTCCCCCTGGACGTAAGTCGGCATTGTGCCTACTATATTCAATCCCGATGCAATTTCTGTGTTTCATCGTAAATATGAAGCTCCAAGGGTTACAGTAAACACCCAGTGGTGCGTCGCAATGTAATACTGGCCTCTCAGTAACAGCACGTATACTGACTGTTTTAAGCATTGCTCCCCCTGGACGTAAGTCTTCATTGTGCCTACAATATTCAATCCCGATTAAATTTCTGTGTTTCATCGTCAATATGAAGCTACAAGGGTTACAGTAAACACCCAGTGGTACGTCGCTATCTAATACTGACCTCTCACTAACAGCACATATACAGACTGTTTGAAGCATTACTCCCACTGGACGTAAGTCGGCATTGTGCCTACTATATACAATCCCGATGCAATTTCTGTGTTTCATGGTCAATATGAAGCTCCAAGGGTTACAGTAAACACCCAGTGGTGCGTCGCATTCTAATACTGGGCTCTCAGGAAAGGCACGTATACAGACTGTTTGAAGCATTGCTCCCCCTGGAGGTAAGTCGGCATTGTGCCTACTATATTCTATCCCGATGCAATTTCTGTGTTTCATCGTCAACATGAAGCTTCAAGGGTTACAGTAACCACCCAGTGGTGCGTCGCAATCTAATACTGGCCTCTCAGTAACGGCACGTATACAGACTGTTTGAAGCATTGCTCCCCCTGGACGTAAGTCGGCATTGTGCCTACTATATTCAATCCCGATGCAATTTCTGTGTATCATCGTCAATATGAAGCTCCAAGGGTTACAGTAAACACCCAGTGGTGCGTCGCAATCTAATACTGGCCTCTCAGTAACGGCACGTGTACAGAATGTTTGAAGCATTCCTCCCCCTGGACGTAAGTTAGCATTGTGCCTACTATATTCAATCCCTATGCTATTTCTGTGTTTCATGGTCAATATGAAGCTCCAAGGGTTACAGTAAACACCCAGCGGTGCGTCGCAATCTAACACTTGCCTCTCAGTTACGGCACGCATACAGACTGTTTGAAGCATTGCTCCCCCTGGACATAAGTCGGCATTGTGCCAACTATATTCAATCCCGACACAATTTCTGTGTTTCATCGTCAATATGAAGCTCCAAGGGTTACAGTAAACACCCAGTAGTGCGTCGCAATCTAATACTGGCCTCTCAGTATCGGCACGTATACAGACTGTTTGAAGCATTGCTCCCCCTGGACGTAAGTCGGCATTGTGCCTACTATTTTCAGTCCCGATGCAATTTCTGTGTTTCATCGTCAATATGAAGCTCCAAGGGTTACAGTAAACACCCAGTGGTGCGTCGCAATCTAATACTGGCCTCTCAGTAACTGCACGTATACAGACTGTTTTAAGAATTGCTCCCCCTGGACGTAAGTCGGCATTGTGCCTACAATATTCAATCCCGATTAAATTTCTGTGTTTCATCGTCAATATGAAGCTACAAGGGTTACAGTAAACACCCAGTGGTACGTCGCTATCTAATACTGACCTCTCAGTAAAAGCACATATACAGACTGTTTGAAGCATTACTCCCACTGGACGTAAGTCGGCATTGTGCCTACTATATTCAATCCCGATGCAATTTCTGTGTTTCATCGTCAATATGAAGCTCCAAGGGTTACAGTAGGCACCCAGTGGTGCGTCGCAATCTAATACTGGCCTCTCAGTAACGGACAGACTGTTAGAAGTATTGCTCCCCCTGGACGTAAGTCGGCATTGTGCCTACTATATTCAATCCCGATGCAATTTCTGTGTTTCATCGTAAATATGAAGCTCCAAGGGTTACAGTAAACACCCAGTGTTGCGTCGCAATCCAATACTGGCCTCTCAGTAACGGCACATATACAGACTGTTTGAAGCATTGCTCCCCCTGGACGTGAGTCGGCATTGTGCCTACTATATTCAATCCCGTTGCAATTTCTGTGTTTCATCGTAAATATGAAGCTCCAAGGGTTACAGTAAACACCCAGTGTTGCGTCGCAATCTAATACTGGCCTCTCAGTAACGGCACATATACAGACTGTTTGAAGCATTGCTCCCCTTGGACGTGAGTCGGCATTGTGCCTACTATATTCAATCCCGATGCAATTTCTGTGTTTCATCGTCAATTTGAAGCTCCAAGGTTTACAGTAAACACCCAGTGGTGCGTCGCAATCTAATACTGACTTCTCAGTAACGGCACATATACAGACTCTTTGAAGCATTACTCCCACTGGACGTAAGTCGGCATTGTGCCTACTATATTCAATCCCGATGCAATTTCTGTGTTTCATCGTCAATATGAAGTTCCAAGGGTTACAGTAAACACCCAGTGGTGCGACGCAATATAATACTGGCCTCTTAGTAACGGCACGTATACAGACTGTTTGAAGCATTGCTCCCCCTGGACGTAAGTTGGCATTGTGCCTACCATATTCAATCCCGATGCAATTTCTGTGTTTCACGGTCAATATGAAGCTCCAAGTGTTACAGTAAACACCCAGCGGTGCGTCGCAATCTAATACTGGCCTCTCAGTAACGGCACGTATACAGACTGTTTTATGCATTGATCTTCCTGGACGTAAGTCTTCATTGTGCCTACTATATTCAATCCCGATTCAGTTTCTGTGTTTCATCGTAAATATGAAGCTCCAAGGGTTACAGTAAACACCCACGGGTTCGTCGCAATCTAACACTGGCCTCTCAGTAACGGCACGTATAAGACTGTTTGAAGCATTGCTCCCCCTGGACGTAAGTTGCCATTGTGCCTACTATATTACATCCCGATGCAATTTCTGTGTTTCAAAATCAATATGAAGCTCCAAGAGTTACAGTAAACACCCAGTGGTGCGTCGCAATCTAATACTGGACTCTCAGTAACGGCACGTATACAGATTGTTTGAAGCATTCCTCCCCCTGGACGTAAGTCGGCATTGTGCCAACTATACTCAACCCCGAGCAATTTCTGTGTTTCATCGTCAATATGAAGCTCCAAGGGTTACAGTAAACACCCAGTGGTGCGTCGCAATCTAATACTGGCCTCTCAGTAACGGCACGTATACAGACTGTTTGTAGCATTCCTCCCCCTGGACGTAAGTCGGCATTGTGCCAACTATATTCAACCCCAAACAATTTCTGTGTTTCATCGTCAATATGAAGCTCCAAGGGTTACAGTAAACACCCAGTGGTGCGTCGCAATCTAATACTGGCCACTCAGTAACGGCACGTATACAGACTGTTTGAAGCATTGCTCCCCCTGGACGTAAGTCGGCATTGTGCCTACTATATTCAATCCCGATGCAATTTCTGTGTTTCATGGTCAATATGAAGCTGCAAGGGCTACAGTAAACACCCAGTGGTGCGTCGCAATCTAATACTTGCCTCTCAGTAACGGCACGTATACAGACTGTTTGAAGCATTGCTCCCCCAGGACGTAAGTCGGCATTGTGCCAACTATATTCAATCCCGATGCAATTTCTGTGTTTCATCGTCAATATGAAGCTCCAAGGGTTACAGTAAACACCCAGTGGTGCGTCGCAATCCAATACTGGGCTCTCAGGAAAGGCACGTATACAGACTGTTTGAAGCATTGCTCCCCCTGGACGTAAGTCGGCATTGTGCCTACTATATTCAATCCCGATGCAATTTCTGTGTTTCATCGTCAATATGAAGCTCCAAGGGTTACAGTAGACACCCAGTGGTGCGTCGCAATCTAATACTGGCCTCTCAGTAACGGCACGTATACAGACTGTTTGAAGCATTGCTCCCCCTGGAAGTAAGTCGGCATTGTGCCTACTATATCCAATCCCGATGCAATTTCTGTGTTTCATCGTCAATATGAAGCTCCAAGGGTTACAGTAAACACCCAGTGGTGCGTCGCATTCTAATACTGGTGTCTCAGTAACGGACAGACTGTTTGAGGTATTGCTCCCCCTCGACGTAAGTCGGCATTGTGCCTATTATATTCAATCCCGATGCAATTTCTGTGTTTCATCGTCAATATGAAGCTCCAAGTGTTACAGTAAACACCCAGTGGTGCGTCGCAATCTAATACTGGCCTCTCAGTAACGGCACATATACAGACTGTTTGAAGCATTGCTCCCCCTGGACGTGAGTCGGCATTGTGCCTACTATATTCAATCCCGATGCAATTTCTGTGTTTCATCGTCAAAATGATGCTCCAAGGGTTACAGTAAACACCCAGTGGTGCGTCGCAATCTAATACTGGCCTCTCAGTAACGGCACGTATAAAGACTGTTGAAGCATTGCTCCCCCTGGACGTAAGATGGCATTGTGCCTACTATATTCAATCCTGATGCAATTTCTGTGTTTCATAGTCAACATGAAGCTCCAAGGGTTACAGTAAACACCCAGTGGTGCGTCGCAATGTAATACTGGCCTCTCAGTAACGGCACGTATAACGACTGTTGAAGCATTGCTCCCCCTGGACGTAAGTTTGCATTGTGCCAAATATATTCAATCCCGATGCAATTTCTGTGATTCATGGTCAATATGAAGCTCCAAGGGTTACAGTAAACACCCAGTGGTGCGTCGCAATCTAATACTTGCCTCTCAGTAACGGCACCCATACAGACTGTTTGAAGCATTGCGCCCCCTGGACGTAAGTCGGCATTGTGACAACTATATTCAATCCCGATGCAATTTCTGTGTTTCATAGTCAAAATGAAGCTCCAAGGGTTACAGTAAACACCCAGTGGTGCGTCGCAATCTAATACTGGCCTCCCAGTAACGGCACGTATACAGACTGTTTGAAGCATTGCTCCCCCTGTACGTAAGTCGGCATTGTGCCTACTATATTCAATCCCGATGCAATTTCTGTGTTTCATCGTCAATATGAAGCTCCAAGGGTTACAGTAAACACCCAGTGGTGCGTCGCAATCTAATACTGGCCTCTCAGTAACGGCACGTATACAGACTGTTTGAAGCATTGCTCCCCCTGGACGTAAGTCGGCATTGTGCCTACTATATTCAATCCCGATGCAATTTCTGTGTTTCATCGTCAATATGAAGCTCCAAGGGTTACAGTAAACTCCCAGTGGTGCGTCGCAATCTACTACTGGCCTCTCAGTAACGGCACGTATACAGACTGTTTGAAGCATTGCTCCCCCTGGACATAAGTCGGCATTGTGCCAACTATATTCAATCCCGATGCAATTTTTGTGTTTCATCGTCAATATGAAGCTCCAAGGGTTACAGTAGACACCCAGTGGTGCGTCGCAATCTAATACTGGCCTCTCAGTAACGGCACGTATACAGACTGTTTGAAGCATTGCTCCCCCTGGAAGTAAGTCGGCATTGTGCCTACTATATTCAATCCCGATGCAATTTCTGTGTTTCATCGTCAATATGAAGCTCCAAGGGTTACAGTAAACACCCAGTGGTGCGTCGCATTCTAATACTGGCCTCTCAGTAACGGACAGACTGTTTGAGGTATTGCTCCCCCTCGACGTAAGTCGGCATTGTGCCTACTATATTCAATCCCGATGCAATTTCTGTGTTTCATCGTCAATATGAAGCTCCAAGGGTTACAGTAAACACCCAGTGGTGCGTCGCAATCTAATACTGGCCTCTCATTAACGGCACATATACAGACTGTTTGAAGCATTGCTCCCCCTGGACGTGAGTCGGCATTGTGCCTACTATATTCAATCCCGATGCAATTTCTGTGTTTCATCGTCAAAATGATGCTCCAAGGGTTACACTAAACACCCAGTGGTGCGTCGCAATCTAATACTGGCCTCTCAGTAACGGCACGTATAAAGACTGTTGAAGCATTGCTCCCCCTGGACGTAAGTTGGCATTGTGCTAAATATATTCAATCCCGATGAAATTTCTGTGTTTCATAGTCAATATGAAGCTCCAAGGGTTACAGTAAACACCCAGTGGTGCGTCGCAATCTAATACTTGCCTCTCAGTAACGGCACGCATACAGACTGTTTGAAACATTGCTCCCCCTGGACGTAAGTCGGCATTGTGCCTACTATATCCTATCCCGATGCAATTTCTGTGTTTCATCGTCAACATGAAGCACCAAGGGTTACTGTTAACACCCAGTGGTGCGTCGCAATCTAATACTGGCACCCAGTAACGGCACGTATACAGACTGTTTGAAGCAATGCTCCCCCTGTACGTAAGTCGGCATTGTGCCTACTATATTCAATCCCGATGCAATTTCTGTGTTTCATCGTCAATATGAAGCTCCAAGGGTTACAGTAAACACCCAGTGGTGCGTCGCAATCTAATACTGGCCTCTCAGTAACGGCACGTATACAGACTGTTTTAAGCATGGCCCCCCCTGGACGTAAGTCGGCTTTGTGCCTACTATATTCAGTCCCTGTGTTTCATCATCAATATGAAGCTCCAAGGGTTACAGTAAACACCCACTGGTTCGTCGCAATCTAACACTGGCCTCTCAGTAACGGCACGTATACAGACTGTTTGAAGCATTGCTCCCCCTGGACTTAAGTCGGCATTATGCCAACTATATTCAATCCCGATGCTATTTCTGTGTTTCATCGTCAATATGAAGCTCCAAGGGTTACAGTAAACACCCAGTGGTGCGTCGCAATCTAATACTGGCCTCTCAGTAACGGCACGTATACAGACTGTTTGAAGCATTCCTCCCCCTGGACGTAAGTCGGCATTGTGCCAACTATATTCAACCCCGAGCAATTTCTGTGTTTCATCGTCAATATGAAGCTCCAAGGGTTACAGTAAACACCCAGTGGTGCATCGCAATCTAATACTGGCCTCTCAGTAACGGCACGTATACAGACTGTTTGAAGCATTGCTCCCCCTGGACGTAAGTCGGCATTGTGCCTACTATATTCAATCCTGATTAAATTTCTGTGTTTCATCGTCAATATGAAGCTCCAAGGGTTACAGTAAACACCCAGTGGTGCGTCGCAATTTAATACTGGCCTCTCAGTAACGGACAGACTGTTTTAGGTATTGCTCCCCCTCGACGTAAGTCGGCATTGTGCCTACTATATTCAATCCCGATGCAATTTCTGTGTTTCATCGTCAATATGAAGCTCCAAGGGTTACAGTAAACACCCAGTGGTGCGTCCCAATCTAATACTGGCCTCTCATTAACGGCACATATACAGACTGTTTGAAGCATTGCTCCCCCTGGACGTGAGTCGGCATTGTGCCTACTATATTCAATCCCGATGCAATTTCTGTGTTTCATCGTCAAAATGATGCTCCAAGGGTTACAGTAAACACCCAGTGGTGCGTCGCAATCTAATACTGGCCTCTCAGTAACGGCACGTATAAAGACTGTTGAAGCATTGCTCCCCCTGGACGTAAGTTGGCATTGTGCCAAATATATTCAATCCCGATGAAATTTCTGTGTTTCATGGTCAATATGACGCTCCAAGGGTTACAGTAAACACCCAGTGGTGGGTCGCAATCTAATACTTGCCTCTCAGTAACGGCACGCATACAGACTGTTTGAAACATTGCTCCCCCTGGACGTAAGTCGGCATTGTGCCTACTATATCCTATCCCAATGCAATTTCTGTGTTTCATCGTCAACATGAAGCACCAAGGGTTACAGTTAACACCCAGTGGTGCGTCGCAATCTAATACTGGCACCCTGTAACGGCACGTATACAGACTGTTTGAAGCAATGCTCCCCCTGTACGTAAGTCGGCATTGTGCCTACTATATTCAATCCCGATGCAATTTCTGTGTTTCATCGCCAATATGAAGCTCCAAGGGTTACAGTAAACACCCAGTGGTGTGTCGCAATCTAATACTGGCCTCTCAGTAACGGCACGTATACAGACTGTTTTAAGCATTGCTCCCCCTGGACGTAAGTCGGCATTGTGCCTACTATATTCAGTCCCTGTGTTTCATCGTCAATGTGAAGCTCCAAGGGTTACAGTAAACACCCAGTGGTGCGTCGCAATCTAATACTTGCCTCTCAGTAACGCCACGTATACAGATTGTTTGAAGCATTCCTCCCCCTGGACGTAAGTCGGCATTGTGCCAACTATATTCAACCCCGAGCAATTTCTGTGTTTCATCGTCGATATGATGCTCCAAGGGTTACAGTAAACACCCAGTGGTGCGTCGTAATCTAATACTGAACTATCAGTAACGGCACATATACCGACTGTTTGAAGCATTACTCCCACTGGACGTTTGTCGGCATTGTGCCTACTATATTCAATCCCGATGCAATTTCTGTGTGTCGTCGTCAATATAAAGTTCCAAGGGTTACAGTAAACACCGAGTGGTGCGTCGCAATCTGATAATGGGCTCTTAGTAACGGCACGTATACAGACTGTTTGAAGCATTGCTTCCCCTGGACGTAAGTTGGCATTGTGCCTACTATATTCAATCCCGATGCAATTTCTGTGTTTCATGGTCAATATGAAGCTCCAAGGGTTACAGTAAACACCTAGTGGTGCGTCGCAATCTAATACTTGCCTCTCAGTAACGGCACGCATACAGACTGTTTGAAGCATTGCTCCCCATGGACGTAAGTCGGCATTGTGCCAACTATATTCAATCCCGATGCAATTTCTGTGTTTCATCGTCAATATGAAGCTCCAAGGGTTACAGTAAACACCCAGTGGTGCGTCGAAATCCAATACTGGGCTCTCAGGAAACGCACGTATACAGACTGTTTGAAGCATTGCTCCCCCTGGACGTAAGTCGGCATTGTGCCTACTATATTCAATCCCGATGCAATTTCTGTGTTTCATCGTCAATTTGAAGCTCCAAGGGTTACAGTAAACAGCCAGTGGTGCATCGCAATCTAATACTGGCCTCTCAGTAACGGCACGTATACAGACTGTTTGAAGCATTGCTCCCCCTGGACGTAAATCGGCATTGTGCCTGCTATATTCATTCGCGATGCAATTGCTGTGTTTCATTGTCAGTATGAAGCTCCAAGGGTTACAGCAAACACCCAGTGGTGCGTCGCAATCTAATACTGGCCTCTCAGTAACGGCACGTATACAGACTGTTTGAAGCATTGCTCCCCCTGGACATAAGTCGGCATTGTGCCAACTATATTCAATCCCGATGCAATTTTTGTGTTTCATCGTCAATATGAAGCTCCAAGGGTTACAGTAAACACCCAGTGGTGCGTCGCAATCCAATACTGGGCTCTCAGGAAAGGCACGTATACAGACTGTTTGAAGCATTGCTCCCCCTGGACGTAAGTCGGCATTGTGCCTACTATATTCAATCCCGATGCAATTTCTGTGTTTCATCGTCAATATGAAGCTCCAAGGGTTACAGTAGACACCCAGTGGTGCGTCGCAATCTAATACTGGCCTCTCAGTAACGGCACGTATACAGACTGTTTGAAGCATTGCTCCCCCTGGAAGTAAGTCGGCATTGTGCCTACTATATTCAATCCCGATGCAATTTCTGTGTTTCATCGTCAATATGAAGCTCCAAGTGTTACAGTAAACACCCAGTGGTGCGTCGCATTCTAATACTGGACTCTCAGTAACGGACAGACTGTTTGAGGTATTGCTCCCCCTCGACGTAAGTCGGCATTGTGCCTACTATATTCAATCCCGATGCAATTTCTGTGTTTCATCGTCAATATGAAGCTCCAAGGGTTACAGTAAACACCCAGTGGTGCGTCGCAATCTAATACTGGCCTCTCATTAACGGCACATATACAGACTGTTTGAAGCATTGCTCCCCCTGGACGTGAGTCGGCATTGTGCCTACTATATTCAATCCCGATGCAATTTCTGTGTTTCATCGTCAAAATGATGCTCCAAGGCTTACAGTAAACACCCAGTGGTGCGTCGCAATCTAATACTGGCCTCTCAGTAACGGCACGTATAAAGACTGTTGAAGCATTGCTCCCCCTGGACGTAAGTTGGCATTGTGCCAAATATATTCAACCCCGATGAAATTTCTGTGTTTCATGGTCAATATGAAGCTCCAAGGGTTACAGTAAACACCCAGCGGTGCGTCGCAATCTAATACTTGCCTCTCAGTAACGGCACGCATACAGACTGTTTGAAACATTGCTCCCCCTGGACGTAAGTCGGCATTGTGCCTACTATATCCTATCCCGATGCAATTTCTGTGTTTCATCGTCAACATGAAGCACCAAGGGTTACAGTTAACACCCAGTGGTGCGTCGCAATCTAATACTGGCACCCAGTAACGGCACGTATACAGACTGTTTGAAGAAATGCTCCCCCTGTACGTAAGTCGGCATTGTGCCTACTATATTCAATCCCGATGCAATTTCTGTGTTTCATCGTCAATATGAAGCTCCAAGGGTTACAGTAAACACCCAGTGGTGCGTCGCAATCTAATACTGGCCTCTCAGTAACGGCACGTATACAGACTGTTTTAAGCATTGCTCCCCCTGGACGTAAGTCGGCTTTGTGCCTACTATATTCAGTCCCTGTGTTTCATCATCAATATGAAGCTCCAAGGGTTACAGTAAACACCCACTGGTTCGTCGCAATCTAACACTGGCCTCTCAGTAACGGCACGTATACAGACTGTTTGAAGCATTGCTCCCCCTGGACTTAAGTCGGCATTGTGCCAACTATATTGAATCCCGATGCTATTTCTGTGTTTCATCGTCAATATGAAGCTCCAAGGGTTACAGTAAACACCCAGTGGTGCGTCGCAATCTAATACTGGCCTCTCAGTAACGGCACGTATACAGACTGTTTGAAGCATTCCTCCCCCTGGACGTAAGTCGGCATTGTGCCAACTATATTCAACCCCGAGCAATTTCTGTGTTTCATCGTCAATATGAAGCTCCAAGGGTTACAGTAAACACCCAGTGGTGCATCGCAATCTAATACTGGCCTCTCAGTAACGGCACGTATACAGACTGTTTGAAGCATTGCTGCCCCTGGACGTAAGTCGGCATTGTGCCTACTATATTCAATCCCGATTAAATTTCTGTGTTTCATCGTCAATATGAAGCTCCAAGGGTTACAGTAAACACCCAGTGGTGCGTCGCAATCTAATACTGGCCTCTCAGTAACGGACAGACTGTTTTAGGTATTGCTCCCCCTCGACGTAAGTCGGCATTGTGCCTACTATATTCAATCCCGATGCAATTTCTGTGTTTCATCGTCAATATGAAGCTCCAAGGGTTACAGTAAACACCCAGTGGTGCGTCGCAATCTAATACTGGCCTATCATTAACGGCACATATACAGACTGTTTGAAGCATTGCTCCCCCTGGACGTGAGTCGGCATTGTGCCTACTATATTCAATCCCGATGCAATTTCTGTGTTTCATCGTCAAAATGATGCTCCAAGGGTTACAGTAAACACCCAGTGGTTCGTCGCAATCTAATACTGGCCTCTCAGTAACGGCACGTATAAAGACTGTTGAAGCATTGCTCCCCCTGGACGTAAGTTGGCATTGTGCCAAATATATTCAATCCCGATGAAATTTCTGTGTTTCATGGTCAATATGACGCTCCAAGGGTTACAGTAAACACCCAGTGGTGCGTCGCAATCTAATACTTGCCTCTCAGTAACGGCACGCATACAGACTGTTTGAAACATTGCTCCCCCTGGACGTAAGTCGGCATTGTGCCTACTATATCCTATCCCGATGCAATTTCTGTGTTTCATCGTCAACATGAAGCACCAAGGGTTACAGTTAACACCCAGTGGTGCGTCGCAATCTAATACTGGCACCCAGTAACGGCACGTATACAGACTGTTTGAAGCAATGCTCCCCCTGTACGTAAGTCGGCATTGTGCCCACTATATTCAATCCCGATGCAATTTCTGTGTTTCATCGTCAATATGAAGCTCCAAGGGTTACAGTAAACACCCAGTGGTGTGTCGCAATCTAATACTGGCCTCTCAGTAACGGCACGTATACAGACTGTTTTAAGCATTGCTCCCCCTGGACGTAAGTCGGCATTGTGCCTACTATATTCAGTCCCTGTGTTTCATCGTCAATATGAAGCTCCAAGGGTTACAGTAAACACCCACTGGTTCGTCGCAATCTAACACTGGCCTCTCAGTAACGGCACGTATACAGACTGTTTGAAGCATTGCTCCCCCTGGACTTAAGTCGGCATTGTGCCAACTATATTCAATCCCGATGCTATTTCTGTGTTTCATCGTCAATATGAAGCTCCAAGGGTTACAGTAAACACCCAGTGGTGCGTCGCAATCTAATACTTGCCTCTCAGTAACGGCACGTATAGAGACTGTTTGAAGCATTCCTCCCCCTGGACGTAAGTCGGCATTGTGCCAACTATATTCAACCCCGAGCAATTTCTGTGTTTCATCGTCAATATGAAGCTCCAAGGGTTACAGTAAACACCCAGTGGTGCATCGCAATCTAATACTGGCCTCTCAGTAACGGCACGTATACAGACTGTTTGAAGCATTGCTCCCCCTGGACGTAAGTCGGCATTGTGCCTACTATATTCAATCCCGATTAAATTTCTGTGTTTCATCGTCAATATGAAGCTCCAAGGGTTACAGTAAACACCCAGTGGTGTGTCGTAATCTAATACTGACCTATCAGTAACGGCACATATACCGACTGTTTGAAGCATTACTCCCACTGGACGTTTGTCGGCATTGTGCCTACTATATTCAATCCCGATGCATTTTCTGTGTGTCGTCGTCAATATAAAGTTCCAAGGGTTACAGTAAACACCGAGTGGTGCGTCGCAATCTGATAATGGGCTCTTAGTAACGGCACGTATACAGACTGTTTGAAGCATTGCTTCCCCTGGACGTAAGTTGGCATTGTGCCTACTATATTCAATCCCGATGCAATTTCTGTGTTTCATGGTCAATATGAAGCTCCAAGGGTTACAGTAAACACCCAGTGGTGCGTCGCAATCTAATACTTGCCTCTCAGTAACGGCACGCATACAGACTGTTTGAAGCATTGCTCCCCCTGGACGTAAATCGGCATTGTGGCTGCTATATTCAATCGCGATGCAATTGCTGTGTTTCATTGTCAGTATGAAGCTCCAAGGGTTACAGCAAACACCCAGTGGTGCATCGCAATCTAATACTGGCCTCTCAGTAACGGCACGTATACAGACTGTTTGAAGCATTGCTCCCCCTGGACGTAAATCGGCATTGTGGCTGCTATATTCAATCGCGATGCAATTGCTGTGTTTCATTGTCAGTATGAAGCTCCAAGGGTTACAGCAAACACCCAGTGGTGCATCGCAATCTAATACTGGCCTCTCAGTAACGGCACGTATACAGACTGTTTGAAGCATTGCTCCCCCTGGACGTGAGTCAGCATTGTGCCTACTATATTCAATCCCGATGCAATTTCTGTGTTTCATCGTCAATATGAAGCTCCAAGGGTTACAGTAAACACCCAGTGGTTCGTCGCAATCTAATACATACCTTTCAGTAACGGCATGTATACAGACTGTTTGAAGCATTGCTCCCCCTGGACGTAAGTCGGCATTGTGCCAACTATATTCAATCCCGATGCAATTTCATCGTCAATATGAAGCTCCAAGGGTTACAGTAAACACCCAGTGGTGCGTCGCAATCTAATACTGGCCTCTCAGTAACGGCATGTATACAGACTGTTTGAAGCATTGCTCCCCCTGGACGTAAGTCGGCACTGTGCCAACTATATTCAAACCGATGCAATTTCTGTGCATCATCGTCAATATGAAGCTCCAAGGGTTACAGTAAACACCCAGTGGTGCGTCGCAATCTACTACTGGCCTCTCAGTAACAGCACGTATACAGACTGTTTGAAGCATTGCTCCCCCTGGACGTAAGTTTGCATTGTGCCTACTATATTCAATCCCGATGCAATTTCTGTGTTTCATGGTCAATATGAAGCTCCAAGGGTTACAGTAAACACCCAGTGGTGCGTCGCAATCTAATACTGGCCTCTCAGTAACGGCACGCATACAGACTGTTTGAAGCATTGCTCCCCCTGGACGTAAGTCGGCATTGTGCCTACTATATTCAATCCCGATGCAATTTCTGTGTTTCATCGTCAATATGAAGCTCCAAGGGTTATGGTAAACACCCAGTGGTGCGTCGCAACCTAATACTGGCCTCTCGGTAATGGCACGTATACAGACTATTTGAAGCATTGCTCCCCCTGGACGTAAGTCGGCATTGTGCCTACTATATTCAATCCCGATGCAATTTCTGTGTTATATCGTCAATATGAAGCTCCAAGGGTTGCAGTAAACACACTGTGGTGCTTCGCAATCTAATACTGGCCTCTCAGTAACGGCACGTATACAGACTGTTTTAAGCATTGCTCCCCCTGGACGTAAGTCGGCATTGTGCCAACTATATTCAGTCCCGATGCAATTTCTGTGTTTCATCGTCAATATGAAGCTCCAAGGTTTACAGTAAACACCCAGTGGTTCGTCGCAATCTAACACTGGCCGCTCAGTAACGGCACGTATACAGACTGTGTGAAGCATTGCTCCCCCTGGACGTAAGTCGGCATTGTGCCTACTATATTAAATCCCCATGCAATTTCTGTGTTTCATCGTCAATATGAAGCTCCAAGGGTTACAGTAAACACCCAGTGGTGCGTCGCAATCTAATACTGGCCTCTCAGTAACGGCACGTATACAGACTGTTTGAAGCATTGCTCCCACTGGACGTATGTCGGCATTGTGCCTACTATATTCAATCCCGATGCAATTTCTGTGTGTCGTCGTCAATATAAAGTTCCAAGGGTTACAGTAAACACCCAGTGGTGCGTCGCAATCTGATAATGGTCTCTTAGTAACGGCACGTATACAGACTGTTTGAAGCATTGCTTCCCCTGGACGTAAGTTTGCATTGTGCCTACTATATTCAATCCCGATGCAATTTCTGTGTTTCATGGTCAATATGAAGCTCCAAGTGTTACAGTAAACACCCAGTGGTGCGTCGCAATCTAATACTTGCCTCTCAGTAACGACACGCATACAGACTGTTTCTAGCATTGCTCCCCCTGGACGTAAGTTGGCATTGTGCCAACTATATTCAATCCCTATGCAATTTCTGTGTTTCATCGTCAATATGAAGCTCCAAGGGTTAAAGGATATACCCAGTGGTGCGTCGAAATCCAATACTGGGCTCTCAGAAACGGCACGTATACTGCTATTTGAAGCATTGCTCCCCCTGGACGTAAGTCGGCATTGTGCCTACTATATTCAATCCCGATGCAATTCCTGTGTTTCATCGTCAATTTGAAGCTCCAAGGGTTACAGTAAACACCCAGTGGTGCGTCGCAATCTAATACTGGCCTCTCAGTAACGGCACGTATACAGACTCTTTGAAGCATTGCTCCCCCTGGACGTGAGTCAGCATTGTGCCTACTATATTCAATCCCGATGCAATTTCTGTGTTTCATCGTTAATATGAATCTCCAAGGGTTACAGTAAACACCCAGTGGTTCGTCGCAATCTAATACATACCTTTCAGTAACGGCATGTATACAGACTGTTTGAAGCATTGCTCCCCCTCGACGTAAGTCGGCATTGTGCCAACTATATTCAATCCCGATGCAATTTCATCGTCAATATGAAGCTCCAAGGGTTACAGTAATCACCCAGTGGTGCGTCGCAATCTAATACTGGCCTCTCAGTAACGGCACGTATACAGACTGTTGAAGCATTGCTCCCCCTGGACGTAAGTTGGCATTGTGCCAAATATATTCAATCCCGATGAAATTTCTGTGTTTCATGGTCAATATGACGCTCCAAGGGTTACAGTAAACACCCAGTGGTGCATCGCAATCTAATACTTGCCTCTCAGTAACGGCACGCATACAGACTGTTTGAAACATTGCTCCCCCTGTACGTAAGTCGGCATTGTGCCCACTATATTCAATCCCGATGCAATTTCTGTGTTTCATCGTCAATATGAAGCTCCAAGGGTTACAGTAAACACCCAGTGGTGTGTCGCAATCTAATACTGGCCTCTCAGTAACGGCACGTATACAGACTGTTTGAAGCATTGCTCCCCCTGGACTTAAGTCGGCATTGTGCCAACTATATTCAATCCCGATGCTATTTCTGTGTTTCATCGTCAATATGAAGCTCCAAGGGTTACAGTAAACACCCAGTGGTGTGTCGCAATCTAATACTGGCCTCTCAGTAACGGCACGTATACAGACTGTTTTAAGCATTGCTCCCCCTGGACGTAAGTCGGCATTGTGCCTACTATATTCAGTCCCTGTGTTTCATAGTCAATATGAAGCTCCAAGGGTTACAGTAAACACCCACTGGTTCGTCGCAATCTAACACTGGCCTCTCAGTAACGGCACGTATACAGACTGTTTGAAGCATTGCTCCCCCTGGACTTAAGTCGGCATTGTGCCAACTATATTCAATCCCGATGCTATTTCTGTGTTTCATCGTCAATATGAAGCTCCAAGGGTTACAGTAAACACCCAGTGGTGCGTCGCAATCTAATACTTGCCTCTCAGTAACGGCACGTATACAGACTGTTTGAAGCATTCCTCCCCCTGGACGTAAGTCGGCATTGTGCCAACTATATTCAACCCCGAGCAATTTCTGTGTTTCATCGTCAATATGAAGCTCCAAGGGTTACAGTAAACACCCAGTGGTGCATCGCAATCTAATACTGGCCTCTCAGTAACGGCACGTATACAGACTGTTTGAAGCATTGTTCCCCCTGGACGTAAGTCGGCATTGTGCCTACTATATTCAATCCCGATTAAATTTCTGTGTTTCATCGTCAATATGAAGCTCCAAGGGTTACAGTAAACACCCAGTGGTGCGTCGTAATCTAATACTGACCTATCAGTAACGGCACATATACCGACTGTTTGAAGCATTACTCCCACTGGACGTTTGTCGGCATTGTGCCTACTATATTCAATCCCGATGCGTTTTCTGTGTGTCGTCGTCAATATAAAGTTCCAAGGGTTACAGTAAACACCGAGTGGTGCGTCGCAATCTGATAATGGGCTCTTAGTAACGGCACGTATACAGACTGTTTGAAGCATTGCTTCCCCTGGACGTAAGTTGGCATTGTGCCTACTATATTCAATCCCGATGCAATTTCTGTGTTTCATGGTCAATATGAAGCTCCAAGGGTTACAGTAAACACCCAGTGGTGCGTCGCAATCTAATACTTGCCTCTCAGTAACGGCACGCATACAGACTGTTTGAAGCATTGCTCCCCATGGACGTAAGTCGGCATTGTGCCAACTATATTCAATCCCGATGCAATTTCTGTGTTTCATCGTCAATATGAAGCTCCAAGGGTTAAAGGATATACCCAGTGGTGCGTCGAAATCCAATACTGGGCTCTCAGGAAACGCACGTATACAGACTGTTTGAAGCATTGCTCCCCCTGGAAGTAAGTCGGCATTGTGCCTACTATATTCAATCCCGATGCAATTTCTGTGTTTCATCGTCAATTTGAAGCTCCAAGGGTTACAGTAAACAGCCAGTGGTGCATCGCAATCTAATTCTGGCCTCTCAGTAACGGCACGTATACAGACTGTTTGAAGCATTGCTCCCCCTGGACGTAAATCGGCATTGTGCCTGCTATATTCAATCGCGATGCAATTGCTGTGTTTCATTGTCAGTATGAAGCTCCAAGGGTTACAGCAAACACCCAGTGGTGCATCGCAATCTAATACTGGCCTCTCAGTAACGGCACGTATACAGACTGTTTGAAGCATTGCTCCCCCTGGACGTGAGTCAGCATTGTGCCTACTATATTCAATCCCGATGCAATTTCTGTGTTTCATCGTCAATATGAAGCTGCAAGGGTTACAGTAAACACCCAGTGGTTCGTCGCAATCTAATACATACCTTTCAGTAACGGCATGTATACAGACTGTTTGAAGCATTGCTCCCCCTGGACGTAAGTCGGCATTGTGCCAACTATATTCAATCCCGATGCAATTTCATCGTCAATATGAAGCTCCAAGGGTTACAGTAAACACCCAGTGGTGCGTCGCAATCTAATACTGGCCTCTCAGTAACGGCATGTATACAGACTGTTTGAAGCATTGCTCCCCCTGGACGTAAGTCGGCACTGTGCCAACTATATTCAAACCGATGCAATTTCTGTGCATCATCGTCAATATGAAGCTCCAAGGGTTACAGTAAACACCCAGTGGTGCGTCGCAATCTACTACTGGCCTCTCAGTAACAGCACGTATACAGACTGTTTGAAGCATTGCTCCCCCTGGACGTAAGTTTGCATTGTGCCTACTATATTCAATCCCGATGCAATTTCTGTGTTTCATGGTCAATATGAAGCTCCAAGGGTTACAGTAAACACCCAGTGGTGCGTCGCAATCTAATACTGGCCTCTCAGTAACGGCACGCATACAGACTGTTTGAAGCATTGCTCCACCTGGACGTAAGTCGGCATTGTGCCTACTATATTCAATCCCGATGCAATTTCTGTGTTTCATCGTCAATATGAAGCTCCAAGGGTTATGGTAAAAACCCAGTGGTGCGTCGCAACCTAATACTGGCCTCTCGGTAATGGCACGTATACAGACTATTTGAAGCATTGCTCCCCCTGGACGTAAGTCGGCATTGTGCCTACTATATTCAATCCCGATGCAATTTCTGTGTTATATCGTCAATATGAAGCTCCAAGGGTTGCAGTAAACACACTGTGGTGCTTCGCAATCTAATACTGGCCTCTCAGTAACGGCACGTATACAGACTGTTTTAAGCATTGCTCCCCCTGGACGTAAGTCGGCATTGTGCCAACTATATTCAGTCCCGATGCAATTTCTGTGTTTCATCGTCAATATGAAGCTCCAAGGTTTACAGTAAACACCCAGTGGTTCGTCGCAATCTAACACTGGCCGCTCAGTAACGGCACGTATACAGACTGTGTGAAGCATTGCTTCCCCTGGACGTAAGTTTGCATTGTGCCTACTATATTCAATCCCGATGCAATTTCTGTGTTTCATGGTCAATATGAAGCTCCAAGTGTTACAGTAAACACCCAGTGGTGCGTCGCAATCTAATACTTGCCTCTCAGTAACGACACGCATACAGACTGTTTCTAGCATTGCTCCCCCTGGACGTAAGTTGGCATTGTGCCAACTATATTCAATCCCGATGCAATTTCTGTGTTTCATCGTCAATATGAAGCTCCAAGGGTTAAAGGATATACCCAGTGGTGCGTCGAAATCCAATACTGGTCTCTCAGAAACGGCACGTATACTGCTGTTTGAAGCATTGCTCCCCCTGGACGTAAGTCGGCATTGTGCCTACTATATTCAATCCCGATGCAATTTCTGTGTTTCATCGTCAATTTGAAGCTCCAAGGGTTACAGTAAACACCCAGTGGTGCGTCGCAATCTAATACTGGCCTCTCAGTAACGGCACGTATACAGACTGTTTGAAGCATTGCTCCCCCTGGACGTGAGTCAGCATTGTGCCTACTATATTCAATCCCGATGCAATTTCTGTGTTTCATCGTTAATATGAATCTCCAAGGGTTACAGTAAACACCCAGTGGATCGTCGCAATCTAATACATACCTTTCAGTAACGGCATGTATACAGACTGTTTGAAGCATTGCTCCCCCTCGACGTAAGTCGGCATTGTGCCAACTATATTCAATCCCGATGCAATTTCATCGTCAATATGAAGCTCCAAGGGTTACAGTAAACACCCAGTGGTGCGTCGCAATCTAATACTGGCCTCTCAGTAACGGCACGTATTTAGACTGTGTGAAGCATTGCTCCCCCTGGACGTAAGTCGGCATTGTGCCTACTATATTCAATCCCCATGCAATTTCTGTGTTTCATCGTCAATATGAAGCTCCAAGGGTTACAGTAAACACCCAGTGGTGCGTCGCAATCTAATACTGGCCTCTCAGTAACGGAACGCATACAGACTGTTTGAAGCATTGCTCCCCCTGGACGTAAAACGGCACTGTGCCAACTATATTCAAACCGATGCAATTTCTGTGCTTCATCGTCAATATGAAGCTCCAAGGGTTACAGTAAACACCCAGTGGTGCGTCGCAATCTACTACTGGCCTCTCAGTAACGGAACGCATACAGACTGTTTGAAGCATTGCTCCCCCTGGACGTAAGTCGGCATTGTGCCTACTATATTCAATCCCGATGCAATTTCTGTGTTTCATCGTCAATATGAAGCTCCAAGGGTTACGGTAAAAACCCAGTGGTGCGTCGCAAACTAATACTGGCTCTCGGTAATGGCACGTATACAGACTATTTGAAGCATTGCTCCCCCTGGACGTAAGTCGGCATTGTGCCTACTATATTCAATCCCGATGCAATTTCTGTGTTTCATCGTCAATATGAAGCTCCAAGGGTTGCAGTAAACACACTGTGGTCCGTCGCAATCTAATACTGGCCTCTCAGTAACGGCACGTATACAGACTGTTTTAAGCATTGCTCCCCCTGGACGTAAGTCGGCATTGTGCCAACTATATTCAGTCCCGATGCAATTTGTGTGTTTCATCGTCAATATGAAGCTCCAAGGGTTACAGTAAACACCCAGTGGTTCGTCGCAATCTAACACTGGCCTATCAGTAACGGCACGTATACAGACTTTGTGAAGCATTGCTGCCCCTGGACGTAAGTCGGCATTGTGCCTACTATATTCAATCCCGATGCAATTTCTGTGTTTCATCGTCAATATGAAGCTGCAAGGGTTACAGTAAACACCCAGTGGTGCGTCGCAATGTAATACTGGTCGCTCAGTAACGGCACGTATACAGACTGTTTGAAGCATTGCTCCCCCTGGACGTGAGTCAGCATTGTGCCTACTATATTCAATCCCGATGCAATTTCTGTGTTTCATCGTTAATATGAATCTCCAAGGGTTACAGTAAACACCCAGTGGTTCGTCGCAATCTAATACATACCTTTCAGTAACGGCATGTATACAGACTGTTTGAAGCATTGCTCCCCCTCGACGTAAGTCGGCATTGTGCCAACTATATTCAATCCCGATGCAATTTCATCGTCAATATGAAGCTCCAAGGGTTACAGTAAACACCCAGTGGTGCGTCGCAATCTAATACTGGCCTCTCAGTAACAGCATGTATACAGACTGTTTGAAGCATTGCTCCCCCTGGAAGTAAGTCGGCACTGTGCCAACTATATTCAAACCGATGCAATTTCTGTGCTTCATCGTCAATATGAAGCTCCAAGGGTTACAGTAAACACCCAGTGGTGCGTCGCAATCTACTACTGGCCTCTCAGTAACGGAACGCATACAGACTGTTTGAAGCATTGCTCCCCCTGGACTTAAGTCGGCATTGTGCCAACTATATTCAATCCCGATGCAATCACTGTGTTTCATCGTCAGTATGTAGTTCCAAGGGTTACAGTAAACACCCTGTGGTGCGTCGCAATCTAATACTGGCCTCTTAGTAACAGCACGTATACAGATTGTTTGAAGCATTGCTCCCCGTGAACGTAAGTCGTCTTTGTACCTACTATATTCAGTCCCGATGCAATTTCTGTGTTTCATCGTCAATATGAAGCTCCAAGGGTTACAGTAAACACCCAGTGGTGCGTCGCAATCTAATACTGGCCTCTCAGTAACTGCACGTATACAGACTGTTTGAAGCATTCCTCCCCCTGGACGTAAGTCGGCATTGTGCCTACTATATTCAATCCCGATGCAATTTCTGTGTTTCATCGTCAATATGAAGCTCCAAGGGTTACAGAAAACACCCAGTGGTTCGTCGCAATCTAATACTGACCTCTCAGTAACGGCACATATACAGACTGTTTGAAGCATTACTCCCACTGGACGTAAGTCATCTTTGTGCCTACTATATTCAATCCCGATGCAATTTCTGTGTTTCATCGTCAATATGAAGTTCCAAGGGTTACAGTAAACACCCAGTGGTGCGTCGCAATCTAATACTGGCCTCTTAGTAACGGCACGTATACAGACTGTTTGAAGCATTGCTCCCCCTGGACGTAAGTTGGCATTGTGCCTACTATATCAATCCCGATGCAATTTCTGTGTTTCATGGTCAATATGAAGCTCCAAGGGTTACAGTAAACACCCAGTGGTGCGTCGCAATCTAATACTGGCCTGTCAGTAACGACACGCATACAGACTGTTTGAAGCATTGCTCCCCCTGGACGTAAGTCGGCATTGTGCCAACTATATTCAATCCCGACGCAATTTCTGTGTTTCATCGTCAATATGAAGCTCCAAGGGTTACGGTAAACACCCAGTGGTGCGTCGCAATCTAATACTGGCCTCTCAGTAACGGCACGTATACTGACTGTTTGAAGCATTGCTCCCCCTGGACGTAAGTCGGCATTGTGCCTACTATATTCAATCCCGATCCAATTTCTGTGTTTCATCGTCAATATGACGTTCCAAGGGTTACAGTAAACACACTGTGGTGCAACGCAATCTAATACCGGCCTCTCAGTAACGGCACGTATACAGACTGTTTTAAGCATTGCTCCCCCTGGACGTAAGTCGGCATTGTGCCAACTATATTCAATCCCGATGCAATTTCTGTGTTTCATCGTCAATATGAAGCTCCAAGGGTTACAGTAAACACCCAGTGGTGCGTCGCAATCTAATACTGGCCTCTCAGTAACGGCACGTATACAGACAGTTTGAAGCATTCCTCCCCCTGGACGTAAGTCGGCATTGTGCCAACTATATTCAATCCCGATGCTATTTCTGTGTTTCATCGTCAATATGAAGCTCCAAGGGTTACAGTAAACACCCAGTGGTGCGTCGCAATCTAATACTGGCCTCTCAGTAACGGCACGTATACAGACTGTTTGAAGCATTGCTCCCCCTGGACGTAAGTCGGCATTGTGGCAACTATATTCAACCCCGAGCAATTTGTGTGTTTTATCGTCAATATGAAGCTCCAAGGGTTACAGTAAACACCCAGTGGTGCATCGCAATCTAATACTGGCCTCTCAGTAACGGCACGTATGCAGACTGTTTGAAGCATTGCTCCCCCTGGACGTAAGTCGGCATTGTGCCTACTATATTCAATCCCGATTAAATTTCTTAGTTTCATCGTCAATATGAAGCTCCAAGGGTTACAGTAAACACCCAGTGGTGCGTCGTAATCTAATACTGACCTATCAGTAACGGCACATATACCGACTGTTTGAAGCATTACTCCCACTGGACGTATGTCGGCATTGTGCCTACTATATTCAATCCCGATGCAATTTCTGTGTGTCGTCGTCAATATAAAGTTACAACGGTTACAGTAAACACCCAGTGGTGCGTCGCAATCTGATAATGGGCTCTTATTAACGGCACGTATACAGACTGTTTGAAGCATTGCTTCCCCTGGACGTAAGATGGCATTGTGCCTACTATATTCAATCCCGATGCAATTTCTGTGTTTCATGGTCAATATGAAGCTCCAAGGGTTATAGTAAACACCCAGTGGTGCATCGCAATCTAATACTTGCCTCTCAGTAACGGCACGCATACAGACTGTTTGAAGCATTGCTCCCCCTGGACGTAAGTCGGCATTGTGCCAACTATATTCAATCCCGTGGCAATTTCTGTGTTTCATCGTCAATATGAAGCTCCAAGGGTTACAGTAAACACCCAGTGGTGCGTCGAAATCCAATACTGGGCTCTCAGGAAACGCACGTATACAGACTGTTTGAAGCATTGCTCCCCCTGGGCATAATTCGGCATTGTGCCTACTATATTCAATCCCGATGCAATTTCTGTGTTTCATCTTCAATTTGAAGCTCCAAGGGTTACAGTAAACAGCCAGTGGTGCGTCGCAATCTAATACTGGCATCTCAGTAACGGCACGTATACAGACTGTTTGAAGCATTGCTCCCCCTGGACGTAAATCGGCTTTGTGCCTCCTATATTCAATCGCGATGCAATTTCTGTGTTTCATTGTCAATATGAAGCTCCAAGGGTTACAGTAAACACCCAGTGGTGCGTCGCAATCTAATACTGGCCTCTCAGTAACGGCACGTATACAGACTGTTTGAAGCATTGCTCCCCCTGGACGTGAGTCAGCATTGTGCCTACTATATCAATCCCGATGCAATTTCTGTGTTTCATCGTCAATATGAAGCTCCAAGGGTTACAGTAAACACCCAGTGGTTCGTCGCAATCTAATACATACCTTTCAGTAACGGCATGTATACAGACTGTTTGAAGCATTGCTCCCCCTGGACGTAAGTCGGCATTGTGCCAACTATATTCAATCCCGATGCAATTTCATCGTCAATATGAAGCTCCAAGGGTTACAGTAAACACCCAGTGGTGCATCGCAATCTAATACTGGCCTCTCAGTAAAGGCATGTATACAGACTGTTTGAAGCATTGCTCCCCCTGGACGTAAGTCGGCACTGTGCCAACTATATTCAAACCGATGCAATTTCTGTGCTTCATCGTCAATATGAAGCTCCAAGGGTTACATAAACACCCAGTGGTGCGTCGCAATCTACTACTGGCCTCTCAGTAACAGCACGTATACAGACTGTTTGAAGCATTGCTCCCCCTGGACGTAAGTTCGCATTGTGCGTACTATATTCAATCCCGATGCAATTTCTGTGTTTCATGGTCAATATGAAGCTCCAAGGGTTACAGTAAACACCCAGTGGTGCGTCGCAATCTAATACTGGCCTCTCAGTACCGGCACGCATACAGACTGTTTGAAGCATTGCTCCCCCTGGACGTAAGTCGGCATTGTGCCTACTATATTCAATCCCGATGCAATTTCTGTGTTTCATCGTCAATATGAAGCTCCAAGGGTTACGGTAAAAACCCAGTGGTGCGTCGCAACCTAATACTGGCCTCTCAGTAATGGCACGTATACAGACTATTTGAAGCATTGCTCCCCCTGGACGTAAGTCGGCATTGTACCTACTATATTCAATCCCGATGCAATTTCTGTGTTTCATCGTCAATATGAAGCTCCAAGGGTTGCAGTAAACACACTGTGGTGCGTCGCAATCTAATACTGGCCTCTCAGTAACGGCACGTATACAGACTGTTTTAAGCATTGCTCCCCCTGGACGTAAGTCGGCATTGTGCCAACTATATTCAGTCCCGATGCAATTTCTGTGTTTCATCGTCAATATGAAGCTCCAAGGGTTACAGTAAACACCCAGTGGTGCGTCGCAATCTAATACTGGCCTCTCAGTAACGGCACGTGTACAGACTGTTTGAAGCATTGCTCCCACTGGACGTATGTCGGCATTGTACCTACTATATTCAATCCCGATGCAATTTCTGTGTGTCGTCGTCAATATGAAGCTCCAAGGGTTACAGTAAACACCCAGTGGTGCATCGCAATCTAATACTGGCCTCTCAGTAACGGCACGTATACAGACTGTTTGAAGCATTGCTCCCCCTGGACGTAAGTCGGCATTGTGCCTACTATATTCAATCCCGATTAAATTTCTGTGTTTCATCGTCAATATGAAGCTCCAAGGGTTACAGTAAACACCCAGTGGTGCGTCGTAATCTAATACTGACCTATCGGTAACGGCACATATACCGACTGTTTGAAGCATTACTCCCACTGGACGTATGTCGGCATTGTGCCTACTATATTCAATCCCGATGCAATTTCTGTGTGTCGTCGTCAATATAAAGTTCCAAGGGTTACAGTAAACACCCAGTGGTGCGTCGCAATCTAATACTGGCCTCTCAGTAACGGCACGTATACAGACTGTTTGAAGCATTGCTCCCCCTGGACGTAAGTCGGCATTGTGCCTACTATATTCAATCCCGATGCAATTTCTGTTTTTCATGGTCAATATGAAGCTCCAAGGGTTACAGTAAACACCCAGTGGTGCGTCGCAATCTAATACTTGCCTCTCAGTAACGGCACGCATACAGACTGTTTGAAGCATTGCTCCCCCTGGACGTAAGTCGGCATTGTGCCAACTATATCCAATCCCGATGCAATTTCTGTGTTTCATCGTCAATATGAAGCTCCAAGGGTTAAAGGATATACCCAGCGGTGCGTCGAAATCCAATACTGGGCTCTCAGGAAACGTACGTATACAGACTGTTTTAAGCATTGCTCCCCCTGGACGTAAGTCGGCATTGTGCCAACTATATTCAGTCCCGATGCAATTTCTGTGTTTCATCGTCAATATGAAGCTCCAAGGTTTACAGTAAACACCCAGTGGTTCGTCGCAATCTAACACTGGCCGCTCAGTAACGGCACGTATACAGACTGTGTGAAGCATTGCTCCCCCTGGACGTAAGTCGGCATTGTGCCTATAATATTCAATCCCCATGCAATTTCTGTGTTTCATCGTCAATATGAAGCTCCAAGGGTTACAGTAAACACCCAGTGGTGCGTCGCAATCTAATACTGGCCTCTCAGTAACGGCACGTATACAGACTGTTTGAAGCATTGCTCCCACTGGACGTATGTCGGCATTGTGCCTACTATATTCAATCCCGATGCAATTTCTGTGTGTCGTCGTCAATATAAAGTTCCAAGGGTTACAGTAAACACCCAGTGGTGCGTCGCAATCTGATAATGGTCTCTTAGTAACGGCACGCATACAGACTGTTTGAAGCATTGCTTCCCCTGGACGTAAGTTTGCATTGTGCCTACTATATTCAATCCCGATGCAATTTCTGTGTTTCATGGTCAATATGAAGCTCCAAGTGTTACAGTAAACACCCAGTGGTGCGTCGCAATCTAATACTTGCCTCTCAGTAACGACACGCATACAGACTGTTTCTAGCATTGCTCCCCCTGGACGTAAGTTGGCATTGTGCCAACTATATTCAATCCCGATGCAATTTCTGTGTTTCATCGTCAATATGAAGCTCCAAGGGTTAAAGGATATACCCAGTGGTGCGTCGAAATCCAATACTGGGCTCTCAGAAACGGCACGTATACTGCTGTTTGAAGCATTGCTCCCCCTGGACGTAAGTCGGCATTGTGCCTACTATATTCAATCCCGATGCAATTTCTGTGTTTCATCGTCAATTTGAAGCTCCAAGGGTTACAGTAAACACCCAGTGGTGCGTCGCAATCTAATACTGGCCTCTCAGTAACGGCACGTATACAGACTGTTTGAAGCATTGCTCCCCCTGGACGTGAGTCAGCATTGTGCCTACTATATTCAATCCCGATGCAATTTCTGTGTTTCATCGTTAATATGAATCTCCAAGGGTTACAGTAAACACCCAGTGGTTCGTCGCAATCTAATACATACCTTTCAGTAACGGCATGTATACAGACTGTTTGAAGCATTGCTCCCCCTCGACGTAAGTCGGCATTGTGCCAACTATATTCAATCCCGATGCAATTTCATCGTCAATATGAAGCTCCAAGGGTTACAGTAAACACCCAGTGGTGCGTCGCAATCTAATACTGGCCTCTCAGTAACGGCACGTATACAGACTGTGTGAAGCATTGCTCCCCCTGGACGTAAGTCGGCATTGTGCCTACTATATTCAATCCCCATGCAATTTCTGTGTTTCATCGTCAATATGAAGCTCCAAGGGTTACAGTAAACACCCAGTGGTGCGTCGCAATCTAATACTGGCCTCTCAGTAACGGAACGCATACAGACTGTTTGAAGCATTGCTCCCCCTGGACGTAAGTCGGCACTGTGCCAACTATATTCAAACCGATGCAATTTCTGTGCTTCATCGTCAATATGAAGCTCCAAGGGTTACAGTAAACACCCAGTGGTGCGTCGCAATCTACTACTGGCCTCTCAGTAACGGAACGCATACAGACTGTTTGAAGCATTGCTCCCCCTGGACGTAAGTCGGCATTGTGCCTACTATATTCAATCCCGATGCAATTTCTGTGTTTCATCGTCAATATGAAGCTCCAAGGGTTACGGTAAAAACCCAGTGGTGCGTCGCAACCTAATACTGGCTCTCGGTAATGGCACGTATACAGACTATTTGAAGCATTGCTCCCCCTGGACGTAAGTCGGCATTGTGCCTACTATATTCAATCCCGATGCAATTTCTGTGTTTCATCGTCAATATGAAGCTCCAAGGGTTGCAGTAAACACACTGTGGTCCGTCGCAATCTAATACTGGCCTCTCAGTAACGGCACGTATACAGACTGTTTTAAGCATTGCTCCCCCTGGACGTAAGTCGGCATTGTGCCAACTATATTCAGTCCCGATGCAATTTGTGTGTTTCATCGTCAATATGAAGCTCCAAGGGTTACAGTAAACACCCAGTGGTTCGTCGCAATCTAACACTGGCCTCTCAGTAACGGCACGTATACAGACTTTGTGAAGCATTGCTGCCCCTGGACGTAAGTCGGCATTGTGCCTACTATATTCAATCCCGATGCAATTTCTGTGTTTCATCGTCAATATGAAGCTGCAAGGGTTACAGTAAACACCCAGTGGTGCGTCGCAATGTAATACTGGCCTCTCAGTAACGGCACATATACAGACTGTTTGAAGCATTGCTCCCCCTGGACGTGAGTCAGCATTGTGCCTACTATATTCAATCCCGATGCAATTTCTGTGTTTCATCGTTAATATGAATCTCCAAGGGTTACAGTAAACACCCAGTGGTTCGTCGCAATCTAATACATACCTTTCAGTAACGGCATGTATACAGACTGTTTGAAGCATTGCTCCCCCTGGACGTAAGTCGGCATTGTGCCAACTATATTCAATCCCGATGCAATTTCATCGTCAATATGAAGCTCCAAGGGTTACAGTAAACACCCAGTGGTGCGTCGCAATCTAATACTGGCCTCTCAGCAACGGCATGTATACAGACTGTTTGAAGCATTGCTCCCCCTGGAAGTAAGTCGGCACTGTGCCAACTATATTCAAACCGATGCAATTTCTGTGCTTCATCGTCAATATGAAGCTCCAAGGGTTACAGTAAACACCCAGTGGTGCGTCGCAATCTACTACTGGCCTCTCAGTAACGGAACGCATACAGACTGTTTGAAGCATTGCTCCCCCTGGACGTAAGTCGGCATTGTGCCAACTATATTCAATCCCGATGCAATCACTGTGTTTCATCGTCAGTATGTAGTTCCAAGGGTTACAGTAAACACCCTGTGGTGCGTCGCAATCTAATACTGGCCTCTTAGTAACAGCACGTATACAGATTGTTTGAAGCATTGCTCCCCGTGAACGTAAGTCGTCTTTGTGCCTACTATATTCAGTCCCGATGCAATTTATGTGTTTCATCGTCAATATGAAGCTCCAAGGGTTACAGTAAACACCCAGTGGTGCGTCGCAATCTAATACTGGCCTCTCAGTAACTGCACGTATACAGACTGTTTGAAGCATTCCTCCCCCTGGACGTAAGTCGGCATTGTGCCTACTATATTCAATCCCGATGTAATTTCTGTGTTTCATCGTCAATATGAAGCTCCAAGGGTTACAGAAAACACCCAGTGGTTCGTCGCAATCTAATACTGACCTCTCAGTAACGGCACATATACAGACTGTTTGAAGCATTACTCCCACTGGACGTAAGTCATCTTTGTGCCTACTATATTCAATCCCGATGCAATTTCTGTGTTTCATCGTCAATATGAAGTTCCAAGGGTTACAGTAAACACCCAGTGGTGCGTCGCAATCTAATACTGGCCTCTTAGTAACGGCACGTATACAGACTGTTTGAAGCATTGCTCCCCCTGGACGTAAGTTGGCATTGTGCCTACTATATCAATCCCGATGCAATTTCTGTGTTTCATGGTCAATATGAAGCTCCAAGGGTTACAGTAAACACCCAGTGGTGCGTCGCAATCTAATACTGGCCTGTCAGTAACGACACGCATACAGACTGTTTGAAGCATTGCTCCCCCTGGACGTAAGTCGGCATTGTGCCAACTATATTCAATCCCGACGCAATTTCTGTGTTTCATCGTCAATATGAAGCTCCAAGGGTTACGGTAAACACCCAGTGGTGCGTCGCAATCTAATACTGGCCTCTCAGTAACGGCACGTATACTGACTGTTTGAAGCATTGCTCCCCCTGGACGTAAGTCGGCATTGTGCCTACTATATTCAATCCCGATCCAATTTCTGTGTTTCATCGTCAATATGACGTTCCAAGGGTTACAGTAAACACACTGTGGTGCAACGCAATCTAATACCGGCCTCTCAGTAACGGCACGTATACAGACTGTTTTAAGCATTGCTCCCCCTGGACGTAAGTCGGCATTGTGCCAACTATATTCAATCCTGATGCAATTTCTGTGTTTCATCGTCAATATGAAGCTCCAAAGGTTACAGTAAACACCCAGTGGTGCGTCGCAATCAAATACTGGCCTCTCAGTAACGGCACGTATACAGACTGTTTGAAGCATTGCTCCCCCTGGACGTAAGTCGGCATTGTGCCAACTATATTCAATCCCGATGCTATTTCTGTGTTTCATCGTCAATATGAAGCTCCAAGGGTTACAGTAAACACCCAGTGGTGCGTCGCAATCTAATACTGGCCTCTCAGTAACGGCACGTATACAGACTGTTTGAAGCATTGCTCCCCCTGGACGTAAGTCGGCATTGTGGCAACTATATTCAACCCCGAGCAATTTCTGTGTTTTATCGTCAATATGAAGCTCCAAGGGTTACAGTAAACACCCAGTGGTGCATCGCAATCTAATACTGGCCTCTCAGTAACGGCACGTATGCAGACTGTTTGAAGCATTGCTCCCCCTGGACGTAAGTCGGCATTGTGCCTACTATATTCAATCCCGATTAAATTTCTTAGTTTCATCGTCAATATGAAGCTCCAAGGGTTACAGTAAACACCCAGTGGTGCGTCGTAATCTAATACTGACCTATCAGTAACGGCACATATACCGACTGTTTGAAGCATTACTCCCACTGGACGTATGTCGGCATTGTGCCTACTATATTCAATCCCGATGCAATTTCTGTGTGTCGTCGTCAATATAAAGTTACAACGGTTACAGTAAACACCCAGTGGTGCGTCGCAATCTGATAATGGGCTCTTATTAACGGCACGTATACAGACTGTTTGAAGCATTACTTCCCCTGGACGTAAGATGGCATTGTGCCTACTATATTCAATCCCGATGCAATTTCTGTGTTTCATGGTCAATATGAAGCTCCAAGGGTTATAGTAAACACCCAGTGGTGCGTCGCAATCTAATACTGACCTCTCAGTAACGGCACATATACAGACTGTTTGAAGCATTACTCCCACTGGACGTAAGTCATCTTTGTGCCTACTATATTCAATCCCGATGCAATTTCTGTGTTTCATCGTCAATATGAAGTTCCAAGGGTTACAGTAAACACCCAGTGGTGCGTCGCAATCTAATACTGGCCTCTTAGTAACGGCACGTATACAGACTGTTTGAAGCATTGCTCCCCGTGAACGTAAGTCGTCTTTGTGCCTACTATATTCAGTCCCGATGCAATTTCTGTGTTTCATCGTCAATATGAAGCTCCAAGGGTTACAGTAAACACCCAGTGGTGCGTCGCAATCTAATACTGGCCTCTCAGTAACTGCACGTATACAGACTGTTTGAAGCATTCCTCCCCCTGGACGTAAGTCGGCATTGTGCCTACTATATTCAATCCCGATGCAATTTCTGTGTTTCATCGTCAATATGAAGCTCCAAGGGTTACAGAAAACACCCAGTGGTTCGTCGCAATCTAATACTGACCTCTCAGTAACGGCACATATACAGACTGTTTGAAGCATTACTCCCACTGGACGTAAGTCATCTTTGTGCCTACTATATTCAATCCCGATGCAATTTCTGTGTTTCATCGTCAATATGAAGTTCCAAGGGTTACAGTAAACACCCAGTGGTGCGTCGCAATCTAATACTGGCCTCTTAGTAACGGCACGTATACAGACTGTTTGAAGCATTGCTCCCCCTGGACGTAAGTTGGCATTGTGCCTACTATATCAATCCCGATGCAATTTCTGTGTTTCATGGTCAATATGAAGCTCCAAGGGTTACAGTAAACACCCAGTGGTGCGTCGCAATCTAATACTGGCCTGTCAGTAACGACACGCATACAGACTGTTTGAAGCATTGCTCCCCCTGGACGTAAGTCGGCATTGTGCCAACTATATTCAATCCCGACGCAATTTCTGTGTTTCATCGTCAATATGAAGCTCCAAGGGTTACGGTAAACACCCAGTGGTGCGTCGCAATCTAATACTGGCCTCTCAGTAACGGCACGTATACTGACTGTTTGAAGCATTGCTCCCCCTGGACGTAAGTCGGCATTGTGCCTACTATATTCAATCCCGATCCAATTTCTGTGTTTCATCGTCAATATGACGTTCCAAGGGTTACAGTAAACACACTGTGGTGCAACGCAATCTAATACCGGCCTCTCAGTAACGGCACGTATACAGACTGTTTTAAGCATTGCTCCCCCTGGACGTAAGTCGGCATTGTGCCAACTATATTCAATCCTGATGCAATTTCTGTGTTTCATCGTCAATATGAAGCTCCAAAGGTTACAGTAAACACCCAGTGGTGCGTCGCAATCAAATACTGGCCTCTCAGTAACGGCACGTATACAGACTGTTTGAAGCATTGCTCCCCCTGGACGTAAGTCGGCATTGTGCCAACTATATTCAATCCCGATGCTATTTCTGTGTTTCATCGTCAATATGAAGCTCCAAGGGTTACAGTAAACACCCAGTGGTGCGTCGCAATCTAATACTGGCCTCTCAGTAACGGCACGTATACAGACTGTTTGAAGCATTGCTCCCCCTGGACGTAAGTCGGCATTGTGGCAACTATATTCAACCCCGAGCAATTTCTGTGTTTTATCGTCAATATGAAGCTCCAAGGGTTACAGTAAACACCCAGTGGTGCATCGCAATCTAATACTGGCCTCTCAGTAACGGCACGTATGCAGACTGTTTGAAGCATTGCTCCCCCTGGACGTAAGTCGGCATTGTGCCTACTATATTCAATCCCGATTAAATTTCTTAGTTTCATCGTCAATATGAAGCTCCAAGGGTTACAGTAAACACCCAGTGGTGCGTCGTAATCTAATACTGACCTATCAGTAACGGCACATATACCGACTGTTTGAAGCATTACTCCCACTGGACGTATGTCGGCATTGTGCCTAATATATTCAATCCCGATGCAATTTCTGTGTGTCGTCGTCAATATAAAGTTACAACGGTTACAGTAAACACCCAGTGGTGCGTCGCAATCTGATAATGGGCTCTTATTAACGGCACGTATACAGACTGTTTGAAGCATTACTTCCCCTGGACGTAAGATGGCATTGTGCCTACTATATTCAATCCCGATGCAATTTCTGTGTTTCATGGTCAATATGAAGCTCCAAGGGTTATAGTAAACACCCAGTGGTGCGTCGCAATCTAATACTTGCCTCTCAATAACGGCACGCATACAGACTGTTTGAAGCATTGCTCCCCCTGGACGTAAGTCGGCATTGTGCCAACTATATTCAATCCCGATGCAATTTCTGTGTTTCATCGTCAATATGAAGCTCCAAGGGTTACAGTAAACACCCAGTGGTGCGTCGAAATCCAATACTGGGCTCTCAGGAAACGCACGTATACAGACTGTTTGAAGCATTGCTCCCCCTGGCCGTAAGTCGGCATTGTGCCTACTATATTCAATCCCGATGCAATATCTGTGTTTCATCTTCAATTTGAAGCTCCAAGGGTTACAGTAAAGAGCCAGTGGTGCGTCGCAATCTAATACTGGCCTCTCAGTAACGGCACGTATACAGACTGTTTGAAGCATTGCTCCCCCTGGACGTAAATCGGCTTTGTGCCTCCTATATTCAATCGCGATGCAATTTCTGTGTTTCATTGTCAATATGAAGCTCCAAGGGTTACAGTAAACACCCAGTGGTGCGTCGCAATCTAATACTGGCCTCTCAGTAACGGCACGTATACAGACTGTTTGAAGCATTGCTCCCCCTGGACGTGAGTCAGCATTGTGCCTACTATATCAATCCCGATGCAATTTCTGTGTTTCATCGTCAATATGAAGCTCCAAGGGTTACAGTAAACACCCAGTGGTTCGTCGCAATCTAATACATACCTTTCAGTAACGGCATGTATACAGACTGTTTGAAGCATTGCTCCCCCTGGACGTAAGTCGGCATTGTGCCAACTATATTCAATCCCGATGCAATTTCATCGTCAATATGAAGCTCCAAGGGTTACAGTAAACACCCAGTGGTGCATCGCAATCTAATACTGGCTTCTCAGTAAAGGCATGTATACAGACTGTTTGAAGCATTGCTCCCCCTGGACGTAAGTCGGCACTGTGCCAACTATATTCAAACCGATGCAATTTCTGTGCTTCATCGTCAATATGAAGCTCCAAGGGTTACATAAACACCCAGTGGTGCGTCGCAATCTACTACTGGCCTCTCAGTAACAGCACGTATACAGACTGTTTGAAGCATTGCTCCCCCTGGACGTAAGTTCGCATTGTGCGTACTATATTCAATCCCGATGCAATTTCTGTGTTTCATGGTCAATATGAAGCTCCAAGGGTTACAGTAAACACCCAGTGGTGCGTCGCAATCTAATACTGGCCTCTCAGTAACGGCACGCATACAGACTGTTTGAAGCATTGCTCCCCCTGGACGTAAGTCGGCATTGTGCCTACTATATTCAATCCCGATGCAATTTCTGTGTTTCATCGTCAATATGAAGCTCCAAGGGTTACGGTAAAAACCCAGTGGTGCGTCGCAACCTAATACTGGCCTCTCAGTAATGGCACGTATACAGACTATTTGAAGCATTGCTCCCCCTGGACGTAAGTCGGCATTGTACCTACTATATTCAATCCCGATGCAATTTCTGTGTTTCATCGTCAATATGAAGCTCCAAGGGTTGCAGTAAACACACTGTGGTGCGTCGCAATCTAATACTGGCCTCTCAGTAACGGCACGTATACAGACTGTTTTAAGCATTGCTCCCCCTGGACGTAAGTCGGCATTGTGCCAACTATATTCAGTCCCGATGCAATTTCTGTGTTTCATCGTCAATATGAAGCTCCAAGGGTTACAGTAAACACCCAGTGGTGCGTCGCAATCTAATACTGGCCTCTCAGTAACGGCACGTGTACAGACTGTTTGAAGCATTGCTCCCACTGGACGTATGTCGGCATTGTACCTACTATATTCAATCCCGATGCAATTTCTGTGTGTCGTCGTCAATATGAAGCTCCAAGGGTTACAGTAAACACCCAGTGGTGCATCGCAATCTAATACTGGCCTCTCAGTAACGGCACGTATACAGACTGTTTGAAGCATTGCTCCCCCTGGACGTAAGTCGGCATTGTGCCTACTATATTCAATCCCGATTAAATTTCTGTGTTTCATCGTCAATATGAAGCTCCAAGGGTTACAGTAAACACCCAGTGGTGCGTCGTAATCTAATACTGACCTATCGGTAACGGCACATATACCGACTGTTTGAAGCATTACTCCCACTGGACGTATGTCGGCATTGTGCCTACTATATTCAATCCCGATGCAATTTCTGTGTGTCGTCGTCAATATAAAGTTCCAAGGGTTACAGTAAACACCCAGTGGTGCGTCGCAATCTAATACTGGCCTCTCAGTAACGGCACGTATACAGACTGTTTGAAGCATTGCTCCCCCTGGACGTAAGTCGGCATTGTGCCTACTATATTCAATCCCGATGCAATTTCTGTTTTTCATGGTCAATATGAAGCTCCAAGGGTTACAGTAAACACCCAGTGGTGCGTCGCAATCTAATACTTGCCTCTCAGTAACGGCACGCATACAGACTGTTTGAAGCATTGCTCCCCCTGGACGTAAGTCGGCATTGTGCCAACTATATCCAATCCCGATGCAATTTCTGTGTTTCATCGTCAGTATGAAGCTCCAAGAGTTAAAGGATATACCCAGTGGTGCGTCGAAATCCAATACTGGGCTCTCAGGAAACGTACGTATACAGACTGTTTGAAGCATTGCTCCCCCTGGACGTAAGTCGGCATTGTGCCTACTATATTCAATCCCGATGCAATTTCTGTGTTTCATCGTCAATTTGAAGCTCCAAGGGTTACAGTAAACAGCCAGTGGTGCGTCGCAATCTAATACTGGCCTCTCAGTAACGGCACTTATACAGACTGTTTGAAGCATTGCTCCCCCTGGACGTAAATCGGCATTGTGCCTCCTATATTCAATCGCGATGCAATTTCTGTGTTTCATTGTCAATATGAAGCTCCAAGGGTTACAGTAAACACCCAGTGGTGCGTCGCAATCTAATACTGGCCTCTCAGTAACGGCACGTATACAGACTGTTTGAAGCATTGCTCCCCCTGGACGTGAGTCGGCATTGTGCCAACTATATTCAATCCCGATGCAATTTCATCGTCAATATGAAGCTCCAAGGGTTACAGTAAACACCCAGTGGTGCATCGCAATCTAATACTGGCCTCTCGGTAACGGCATGTATACAGACTGTTTGAAGCATTGCTCCCCCTGGACGTAAGTCGGCACTGTGCCAACTATATTCAAACCGATGCAATTTCTGTGCTTCATCGTCAATATGAAGCTCCAAGGGATACAGTAAACACCCAGTGGTGCGTCGCAATCTACTACTGGCCTCTCAGTAACAGCACGTATACAGACTGTTTGAAGCATTGCTCCCCCTGGACTTAAGTTCGCATTGTGCCTACTATATTCAATCCCGATGCAACTTCTGTGTTTCATGGTCAATATGAAGCTCCAAGGGTTACAGTAAACACCCAGTGGTGCGTCGCAATCTAATACTGGCCTCTCAGTAACGGCACGCATACAGACTGTTTGAAGCATTGCTCCCCCTGGACGTAAGTCGGCATTGTGCCTACTATATTCAATCCCGATGCAATTTCTGTGTTTCATCGTCAATATGAAGCTCCAAGGGTTTCGGTAAAAACCCAGTGGTGCGTCGCAACCTAATACTGGCCTCTCGGTAATGGCACGTATACAGACTGTTTTAAGCATTGCTCCCCCTGGACGTAAGTCGGCATTGTGCCAACAATATTCAGTCCCGATGCAATTTCTGTGTTTCATCGTCAATATGAAGCTCCAAGGGTTACAGTAAACACCCAGTGGTTCGTTGCAATCTAACACTGGCCTCTCAGTAACGGCACGTATACAGACTGTGTGAAACATTGCTCCCCCTGGGCGTAAGTCGGCATTGTGCCTACTATATTCAATCCCGATGCAATTTCTGTGTTTCATCGTCAATATGAAGCTCCAAGGGTTTCAGTAAACACCCACTGGTGCGTCGCAATCTAATACTGGCCTCTCAGTAACGGCACGTGTACAGACTGTTTGAAGCATTGCTCCCACTGGACGTATGTCGGCATTGTGCCTACTATACTCAATCCCGATGCAATTTCTGTGTGTCGTCGTCAATATAAAGTTCCAAGGGTTACAGTAAACACCCAGTGGTGCGTCGCAATCTGATAATGGGCTCTTAGTAACGGCACGTATACAGACTGTTTGAAGCATTGCTTCCCCTGGACGTAAGTTGGCATTGTGCATACTAAATTCAATCCCGATGCAATTTCTGTGTTTCATGGTCAATATGAAGCTCCAAGGGTTACAGTAAACACCCAGTGGTGCGTCGCAATCTAATACTTGCCTCTCAGTAACGGCACGCATACAGACTGTTTGAAGCATTGCTCCCCCTGGACGTAAGTCGGCATTGTGCCAACTATATTCAATCCCGATGCAATTTCTGTGTTTCATCGTCAATATGAAGCTCCAAGGGTTAAAGGATATACCCAGTTGTGCGTCGAAATCCAATACTGGGCTCTCAGGAAACGCACGTATACAGACTGTTTGAAGCATTGCTCCCCCTGGACGTAAGTCGGCATTGTGCCTACTATATTCAATCCCGATGCAATTTCTGTGTTTCATCGTCAATTTGAAGCTCCAAGGGTTACAGTAAACAGCCAGTGGTGCGTCGCAATCTAATACTGGCCTCTCAGTAACGGCACGTATACAGACTGTTTGAAGCATTGCTCCCCCTGGACGTAAATCGGTATTGTGCCTACTATATTCAATCCCGATGCAATTTCTGTGTTTCATCGTCAATATGAAGCTCCAAGGGTTACAGTAAACACCCAGTGGTGCGTCGCAATCTAATACTGGCCTCTCAGTAACGGCACGTATACAGACTGTTTTAGGCATTGCTCCCCCTGGACGTAAGTCGGCATTGTGCCAACTATATTCAGTCCCGATGCAATTTCTGTGTTTCATCGTCAATATGAAGCTCCAAGGGTTACAGTAAACACCCAGTGGTGCATCGTAATCTAATACTGGCCTCTCAGTAACGGCACGTATACAGACTGTGTGAAGCATTGCTCCCCCTGGACGTAAGTCGGCATTGTGCCTACTATATTCAATCCCGATGCAATTTCTGTGTTTCATCGTCAATATGAAGCTCCAAGGGTTACAGTAAACACCCAGTGGTGCGTCGCAATCTAATACTGGCCTCTCAGTAACGGCACGTATACAGACTGTTTGAAGCATTTCTCCCCCTGGACGTAAGTCGGCATTGTGCCAACTATATTCAATCCCGATGCAATCACTGTGTTTCATCGTCAATATGAAGTTCCAAGGGTTACAGTAAACACCCTGTGGTGCGTCGCAATCTAATACTGGCCTCTTAGTAAAAGCACGTATACAGATTGTATGAAGCATTGCTCCCCGTGAAAGTAAGTCGGCTTTGTGCCTACAATATTCAGTCCCGATGCAATTCTGTGTTTCATCGTCAATATGAAGCTCCAAGGGTTACAGTAAACACCCAGTGGTGCGTCGCAATCTAATACTGGCATCTCAGTAACGGCACGTATACAGACTGTTTTAGGCATTGCTCCCACTGTACGTAAGTCGGCTTTGTGTCAACTATATTCAATCCCGATACAATTTATGTGTTTCATCGTCAATATGAAGCTCCAAGGGTTACAGTAAACACCCAGTGGTGCGTCGCAATCTAATACTGGCCTCTCAGTAACTGCACGTATACAGACTGTTTGAAGCATTGCTCCCCCTGGACGTAAGTCGGCATTGTGCCTACTATATTCAATCCCGATGCAATTTCTGTGTTTCATCGTCATTATGAAGCTCCAAGGGTTACAGAAAACACCCAGTGGTTCGTCGCAATCTAATACTGACCTCTCAGTAACGGCACATATACAGACTGTTTGAAGCATTACTCCCACTGGACGTAAGTCATCATTGTGCCTACTATATTCAATCCCGATGCAATTTCTGTGTTTCATCGTCAATATGAAGTTCCAAGGGTTACAGTAAACACCCAGTGGTGCGTCGCAATCTAATACTGGCCTCTTAGTAACGGCACATATACAGACTGTTTGAAGCATTGCTCCCCCTGGACGTAAGTTGGCATTGTGCCTGCTATATCAATTCCGATGCAATTTCTGTGTTTCATGTTCAATATGAAGCTCCAAGGGTTACAGTAAACACTCAGTGGTGCGTCGCAATCTAATACTGGCCTCTCAGTAATGACACGCATACAGACTGTTTGAAGCATAGCTCCCCCTGGACGTAAGTCGGCATTGTGCCAACTATATTCAATCCCGATGCAATTTCTGTGTTTCATCGTCAATATGAAGTTCCAAGGGTTACAGTAAACACCCAGTTGTGCGTCGCAATCTACTACTGACCTCTCAGTAACAGCACGTATACAGACTGTTTGAAGCATTGCTCCCCCTGGACGTAAGTTCGCATTGTGCCTGCTATATACAATCCCGATGCAATTTCTGTGTTTCATGGTCAATATGAAGCTCCAAGGGTTACAGTAAACACCCAGTGGTGCGTCGCAATCTAATACTGGCCTCTCAGTAACGGAACGCATACAGACTGTTTGAAGCATTGCTCCCCCTGGACGTAAGTCGGCATTGTGCCTACTATATTCAATCCCGATGCAATTTCTGTGTTTCATCGTCAATATGAAGCTCCAAGGGTTACAGTAAACACACTGTGGTGCGTCGCAATCTAATACTGGCCTCTCAGTAACGGCACGTATACAGACTGTTTTAGGCATTGCTCCCCCTGGACGTAAGTCGGCATTGTACCAACTATATTCAGTCCCGATGCAATTTCTGTGTTTCATCGTCAATATGAAGCTCCAAGGGTTACAGTAAACACCCAGTGGTTCGTCGCAATCTAACACTGGCCTCTCAGTAACGGCACGTATACAGACTGTGTGAAGCATTGCTCCCCCTGGACGTAAGTCGGCATTGTGCCTACTATATTCAATCCCGATGCAATTCCTGTGTTTCATCGTCAATATGAATCTCCAAGGGTTGCAGTAAACACACTGTGGTGCGTCGCAATCTAATACTGGCCTCTCAGTAACGGCACGTATACAGACTGTTTTAGGCATTGCTCCCCCTGGACGTAAGTCGGCATTGTGCCAACTATATTCAGTCCCGATGCAATTTATGTGTTTCATCGTCAATATGAAGCTCCAAGGGTTACAGTAAACACCCAGTGGTGCGTCGCAATCTAATACTGGCCTCTCAGTAACTGCACGTATACAGACTGTTTGAAGCATTGCTCCCCCTGGACGTAAGTCGGCATTGTGCCTACTATATTCAATCCCGATGCAATTTCTGTGTTTCATCGTCATTATGAAGCTCCAAGGGTTACAGAAAACACCCAGTGGTTCGTCGCAATCTAATACTGACCTCTCAGTAACGGCACATATTCAGACTGTTTGAAGCATTACTCCCACTGGACGTAAGTCATCATTGTGCCTACTATATTCAATCCCGATGCAATTTCTGTGTTTCATCGTCAATATGAAGTTCCAAGGGTTACAGTAAACACCCAGTGGTGCGTCGCAATCTAATACTGGCCTCTTAGTAACGGCACGTATACAGACTGTTTGAAGCAATGCTCCCCCTGGACGTAAGTTGGCATTGTGCCTACTATATCAATTCCGATGCAATTTCTGTGTTTCATGTTCAATATGAAGCTCCAAGGGTTACAGTAAACACCCAGTGGTGCGTCGCAATCTAATACTGGCCTCTTAGTAACGGCACGTATACAGACTGTTTGAAGCAATGCTCCCCCTGGACGTAAGTTGGCATTGTGCCTACTATATCAATCCCGATGCAATTTCTGTGTTTCATCGTCAATATGAAGTTCCAAGGGTTACAGTAAACACCCAGTGGTGCGTCGCAATCTAATACTGGCCTCTCAGTAACGGCACGTATACGGACTGTGTGAAGCATTGTTCCCCCTGGACGTAAGTCGGCATTGTGCCTACTATATTCAATCCCGATGCAATTTCTGTGTTTCATCGTCAATATGAAGCTCCAAGGGTTACAGTAAACACCCAGTGGTGCGTCGCAATCTAATACTGGCCTCTCAGTAACGGCACGTGTACAGACTGTTTGAAGCATTGCTCCCACTGGACGTATGTCGGCATTGTGCCTACTATATTCAATCCCGATGCAATTTCTGTGTGTCGTCGTCAATATAAAGTTCCAAGGGTTACAGTAAACTACCCAGTGGTGCGTCGCAATCTGATAATGGGCTCTTAGTAACGGCACGTATACAGACTGTTTGAAGCATTGCTTCCCCTGGACGTAAGTTGGCATTGTGCCTACTAAATTCAATCCCGATGCAATTTCTGTGTTTCATCGTCAATATGAAGCTCCAAGGGTTACAGTAAACACCCAGTGGTGCGTCGCAATCTAATACTGGCCTCTCAGTAACGGCACGTATACAGACTGTTTGAAGCATTTCTCCCCCTGGACGTAAGTCGGCATTGTGCCAACTATATTCAATCCCGATGCAATCACTGTGTTTCATCGTCAATATGAAGTTCCAAGGGTTACAGTAAACACCCTGTGGTGCGTCGCAATCTAATACTGGCCTCTTAGTAAAAGCACGTATACAGATTGTATGAAGCATTGCTCCCCGTGAAAGTAAGTCGGCTTTGTGCCTACAATATTCAGTCCCGATGCAATTCTGTGTTTCATCGTCAATATGAAGCTCCAAGGGTTACAGTAAACACCCAGTGGTGCGTCGCAATCTAATACTGGCATCTCAGTAACGGCACGTATACAGACTGTTTTAGGCATTGCTCCCACTGTACGAAAGTCGGCTTTGTGCCAACTATATTCAATCCCGATACAATTTATGTGTTTCATCGTCAATATGAAGCTCCAAGGGTTACAGTAAACACCCAGTGGTGCGTCGCAATCTAATACTGGCCTCTCAGTAACTGCACGTATACAGACTGTTTGAAGCATTGCTCCCCCTGGACGTAAGTCGGCATTGTGCCTACTATATTCAATCCCGATGCAATTTCTGTGTTTCATCGTCATTATGAAGCTCCAAGGGTTACAGAAAACACCCAGTGGTTCGTCGCAATCTAATACTGACCTCTCAGTAACGGCACATATACAGACTGTTTGAAGCATTACTCCCACTGGACGTAAGTCATCATTGTGCCTACTATATTCAATCCCGATGCAATTTCTGTGTTTCATCGTCAATATGAAGTTCCAAGGGTTACAGTAAACACCCAGTGGTGCGTCGCAATCTAATACTGGCCTCTTAGTAACGGCACATATACAGACTGTTTGAAGCATTGCTCCCCCTGGACGTAAGTTGGCATTGTGCCTGCTATATCAATTCCGATGCAATTTCTGTGTTTCATGTTCAATATGAAGCTCCAAGGGTTACAGTAAACACTCAGTGGTGCGTCGCAATCTAATACTGGCCTCTCAGTAATGACACGCATACAGACTGTTTGAAGCATAGCTCCCCCTGGACGTAAGTCGGCATTGTGCCAACTATATTCAATCCCGATGCAATTCCTGTGTTTCATCGTCAATATGAAGTTCCAAGGGTTACAGTAAACACCCAGTGGTGCGTCGCAATCTACTACTGACCTCTCAGTAACAGCACGTATACAGACTGTTTGAAGCATTGCTCCCCCTGGACGTAAGTTCGCATTGTGCCTGCTATATACAATCCCGATGCAATTTCTGTGTTTCATGGTCAATATGAAGCTCCAAGGGTTACAGTAAACACCCAGTGGTGCGTCGCAATCTAATACTGGCCTCTCAGTAACGGAACGCATACAGACTGTTTGAAGCATTGCTCCCCCTGGACGTAAGTCGGCATTGTGCCTACTATATTCAATCCCGATGCAATTTCTGTGTTTCATCGTCAATATGAAGCTCCAAGGGTTACAGTAAACACACTGTGGTGCGTCGCAATCTAATACTGGCCTCTCAGTAACGGCACGTATACAGACTGTTTTAGGCATTGCTCCCCCTGGACGTAAGTCGGCATTGTGCCAACTATATTCAGTCCCGATGCAATTTATGTGTTTCATCGTCAATATGAAGCTCCAAGGGTTACAGTAAACACCCAGTGGTGCGTCGCAATCTAATACTGGCCTCTCAGTAACTGCACGTATACAGACTGTTTGAAGCATTGCTCCCCCTGGACGTAAGTCGGCATTGTGCCTACTATATTCAATCCCGATGCAATTTCTGTGTTTCATCGTCATTATGAAGCTCCAAGGGTTACAGAAAACACCCAGTGGTTCGTCGCAATCTAATACTGACCTCTCAGTAACGGCACATATTCAGACTGTTTGAAGCATTACTCCCACTGGACGTAAGTCATCATTGTGCCTACTATATTCAATCCCGATGCAATTTCTGTGTTTCATCGTCAATATGAAGTTCCAAGGGTTACAGTAAACACCCAGTGGTGCGTCGCAATCTAATACTGGCCCCTTAGTAACGGCACGTATACAGACTGTTTGAAGCAATGCTCCCCCTGGACGTAAGTTGGCATTGTGCCTACTATATCAATTCCGATGCAATTTCTGTGTTTCATGTTCAATATGAAGCTCCAAGGGTTACAGTAAACACCCAGTGGTGCGTCGCAATCTAATACTGGCCTCTTAGTAACGGCACGTATACAGACTGTTTGAAGCAATGCTCCCCCTGGACGTAAGTTGGCATTGTGCCTACTATATCAATCCCGATGCAATTTCTGTGTTTCATCGTCAATATGAAGTTCCAAGGGTTACAGTAAACACCCAGTGGTGCGTCGCAATCTAATACTGGCCTCTCAGTAACGGCACGTATACGGACTGTGTGAAGCATTGTTCCCCCTGGACGTAAGTCGGCATTGTGCCTACTATATTCAATCCCGATGCAATTTCTGTGTTTCATCGTCAATATGAAGCTCCAAGGGTTACAGTAAACACCCAGTGGTGCGTCGCAATCTAATACTGGCCTCTCAGTAACGGCACGTGTACAGACTGTTTGAAGCATTGCTCCCACTGGACGTATGTCGGCATTGTGCCTACTATATTCAATCCCGATGCAATTTCTGTGTGTCGTCGTCAATATAAAGTTCCAAGGGTTACAGTAAATACCCAGTGGTGCGTCGCAATCTGATAATGGGCTCTTAGTAACGGCACGTATACAGACTGTTTGAAGCATTGCTTCCCCTGGACGTAAGTTGGCATTGTGCCTACTAAATTCAATCCCGATGCAATTTCTGTGTTTCATGGTCAATATGAAGCTCCAAGGGTTACAGTAAACACCCAGTGGTGCGTCGCAATCTAATACTTGCCTCTCAGTAACGGCACGCATACAGACTGTTTGAAGCATTGCTCCCCCTGGACGTAAGTCGGCATTGTGCCAACTAAATTCAATCCCGATGCAATTTCTGTGTTTCATCGTCAATATGAAGCTCCAAGGGTTAAAGGATATACCCAGTGGTGCGTCGAAATCCAATACTGGGCTCTCAGGAAACGCACGTATGCAGACTGTTTGAAGCATTGCTCCCCCTGGACGTAAGTCGGCATTGTGCCTACTATATTCAATCCCGATGCAATTGCTATGTTTCATCGTCAATTTGAAGCTCCAAGGGTTACAGTAAACAGCCAGTGGTGCGTCGCAATCTAATACTGGCCTCTCAGTAATGGCACGTATACAGACTGTTTGAAGCATTGCTCCCCCTGGATGTAAATCGGCATTGTGCCTACTATATTCAATCGCGATGCAATTTCTGTGTTTCACTGTCAATATAAAGCTCCAAGGGTTACAGTAAACACCCAGTGGTGCGTCGCAATCTAATACTGGCCTCTCAGTAACGGCACGTATACAGACAGTTTGAAGCATTGCTCCCCCTTTACGTGAGTCAGCATTGTGCCTACTATATTCAATCCCGATGCAATTTCTGTGTCTCATCGTCAATATGAAGCTCCAAGGGTTACAGTAAACACCCAGTGGTTCGTCGCAATCTAATACATACCTTTCAGTAACTGCATGTATACAGACTGTTTGAAGCATTGCTCCCCCTGGACGTAAGTCGGCATTGTGCCAACTATATTCAATCCCGATGCAATTTCATCGTCAATATGAAGCTCCAAGGGTTACAGTAAACACCCAGTGGTGCGTCGCAATCTAATACTGGCCTCTCAGTAACGGCACGTATACAGACTGTTTGAAGCATTGCTCCCCCTGGACGTAAGTCGGCATTGTGCCAACTATATTCAATCCCGATGCAATCACTGTGTTTCATCGTCAATATGAAGTTCCAAGGTTTACAGTAAACACCCTGTGGTGCGTCGCAATCTAATACTGGCCTCTTAGTAAAAGCACGTATACAGATTGTTTGAAGCATTGCTCCCCAGGACCTTAGTCGGCTTTGTGCCTACTATATTCAGTCCCGATGCAATTCTGTGTTTCATCGTCAATATGAAGCCCCAAGGGTTACAGTAAACACCCAGTGGTGCATCGCAATCTAATACTGGCATCTCAGTAACGGCACGTATACAGACTGTTTGAAGCATTGCTTTCCCTGGACGTAAGTCGGCATTGTGCCATCTATATTCAATCCCGATGCAATTTCTGTGTTTCATCGTCAATATGAAGCGCCAAGTGTTACAGTAAACACCCAGTGGTGCATTGCAATCTAATACTGGTCTCTCAGTAACGGCACGTATACAGAATGTTTGAAGCTTTGCTCACCCTGGACGTAAGTCGGCATTGTGCCTACTATATTCAATCCCGATGCAATTTCTGTGTTTCATCGTCAATATGAAGCTCCAAGGGTTACAGTAAACACCCAGTGGTGCGTCGCAATCCTATACTGGCCTCTCAGTAACGGCACGTATACAGACTGTTTGAAGCCTTGCTCTCCTGTACGTAAGTCGGCTTTGTGCAACTATATTCAATCCCGATACAATTTATGTGCTTCATCGTCAATATGAAGCTCCAAGGGTTACAGTAAACACCCAGTGGTGCGTCGCAATCTAATACTGGCCTCTCAGTAACTGCACGTATACAGACTGTTTGAAGCATTGCTACCCCTGGACGTAAGTCGGCATTGTGCCTACTATATTCAATCCCGATGCAATTTCTGTGTTTCATCGTCAATATGAAGCTCCAAGGGTTACAGAAAACACCCAGTGGTTCGTCGCAATCTAATACTGACCTCTCAGTAACGGCACATATACAGACAGTTTGAAGCATTACTCCCACTGGACGTAAGTCATCATTGTGCCCACTATATTCAATCCCGATGCAATTTCTGTGTTTCATCGTCAATATGAAGTTCCAAGGGTTACAGTAAACACCCAGTGGTGCGTCGCAATCTAATACTGGCCTCTTAGTAACGGCACGTATACAGACTGTTTGAAGCATTGCTCCCCCTGGACGTAAGTTGGCGTTGTGCCTACTATATCAATTCCGATGCAATTTCTGTGTTTCATGGTCAATATGAAGCTCCAAGGGTTACAGTAAACACTCAGTGGTGCGTCGCAATCTAATACTGGCCTCTCAGTAACGACACGCATACAGACTGTTTGAAGCATAGCTCCCCCTGGACGTAAGTCGGCATTGTGCCTACGATATTTAATTCCGATGCAATTTCTGTGTTTCATCGTCAATATGAAGCTCCAAGGGTTACGGTAAACACCCAGTGGTGCGTCGCAATCTAATACTGGCCTGTCAGTAACGGCACGTATACAGACAGTTTGAAGCATTGCTCCCCCTGGACGTAAGTCGGCATTGTGCCTACTATATTCAATCCCGATGCAATTTCTGTGTTTCATCGTCAATATGACGCTCCAAGGGTTACAGTAAACACACTGTGGTGCAACGCAATCTAATACCGGCCTCTCAGTAACGGCACGTATACAGACTGTTTTAAGCATTGCTCCCCCTGGACGTAAGTCGGCATTGTGCCAACTATATTCAATCCCGATGCAATTTCTGTGTTTCATCGTCAATATGAAGCTCCAAGGGTTACAGTAAACACCCAGAGGTTCGTCGCAATGTAACACTGGCCTCTCAGTAACGGCACGTATACAGACTGTTTGAAGCATTGCTCCCCCTGGACGTAAGTCGGCATTGTGCCTACTATATTCAGTCCCGATGCAATTCTGTGTTTCATCGTCAACATGAAGCTCCAAGGGTTACAGTAAACACCCAGTGGTGCGTCGCAATCTAATACTGGCCTCTCAGTAACGGCACGTATACAGACAGTTTGAAGCATTGCTCCCCCTGGAAATACTCGGCATTGTGCCTACTATATTCAATCCCGATGAAATTTCTGTTTTTCATCGTCAATATGAAGCTCCAAGAGTTAAAGTAAACACCCAGTGGTGCGTCGCAATCTAATACTGGCCTCTCAGTAACGGCACGTATACAGACTGTTTGAAGCATTGCTCCCCCTGGACGTAAGTCGGCTTTGTGCCACCTATATTCAATCCCGATACAATTTCTGTGTTACATCGTCAATATGAAGCTCCAAGGGTGACAGTAAACACCCAGTGGTTCGTCGCAATCTAATACTGGCCTCTCAGTAACTGCACGTATACAGACTGTTTGAAACATTGCTCCCCCTGGACGTAAGTCGGCATTGTGCCTACTATAATCAATCCCGATGCAATTTCTGTGTTTCATCGTCAATATGAAGTTCCAAGGGTTACAGTAAACACCCAGTGGTTCGTCGCAATCTAATACTTGCCTCTCAGTAACGGCACGTATACAGACTGTTTGAAGCATTGCTCCCCTGGGACGTAGGTCTGCATTGTGCCTACTATAATCAATGCCGATGCAATTTCTGTGTTTCATCGTCAATATGAAGCTCCAAGGGTTACAGTAAACACCCAGTGGTGCATCGCAATCTAATTCTGGCCTCTCAGTAACGGCACGTAAACAGACTGATTGAAGCATTGCTCCCCCTGGACGTAAGTCGGCATCGTGCCTACTATATTCAATCCCGATGCAATATCTGTGTTTCATCGTCAATATGAAGCTCCAAGGGTTACAGTAAACACCCAGTGGTGCGTCGCAATCTAATACTGACCTTTCAGTAACGGCACGTATACGGACTGTTTGAAGCATTGCTCCCCCTGGACGTAAGTCGGCATTGAGCCAACTATATTCAATCCCGATGCAATTTCTCTGTTCCAACGTCAATATGAAGCTCCAAGGGTTACAGTAAACACCCAGTGGTGCGTCGCAATCTAATACTGGCGTCTCAGTAACGGCATGTATACAGACTGTTTGAAGCATTGCTCCCCCTGGACGTAAGTCAGCATTGTGCCAACTATATTCAAACCGATGAAATTTCTGTGTTTCATGGTCAATATGAAGCTCCAAGGGTTACAGTAAACACCCAGTGGTGCGTCGCAATCTAATACTGGCCTCTAAGTAACGGCACGTATACAGACTGTTTGAAGCATTGCTCCCCCTGGACGTAAGTCGGCATTGTGCCTACTATATTCAATCCCGATGCAATTTCTGTGTTTCATCGTCAATATGAAGCTCCAAGGGTTACAGTAAATGCCCAGTGGTGCGTCGCAATCTAATACTGACCTCTCAGTAACGGCAAATATACAAACTGTTTGAACCATTACTCTTACTGGACGTAAGTCGGCATTGTGACTACTATATTCAATCCCGATGCAATTTCTGTGTTTCATCGTCAATATGAAGCTCCAAGGGTTACAGTAAACACCCAGTGGTGCGTCGCAATCTAATACTGGCCTCTTAGTAACGGCACGTATACAGACTGTTTGAAGCATTGCTCCCCCTGGACGTAAGTTGGCGTTGTGCCTACTACATCAATTCCGATGCAATTTCTGTGTTTCATGGTCAATATGAAGCTCCAAGGGTTACAGTAAACACTCAGTGGTGCGTCGCAATCTAATACTGGCCTCTCAGTAACGACACGCATACAGACTGTTTGAAGCATAGCTCCCCCTGGACGTAAGTCGGCATTGTGCCTACGATATTCAATTCCGATGCAATTTCTGTGTTTCATCGTCAATATGAAGCTCCAAGGGTTACGGTAAACACCCAGTGGTGCGTCGCAATCTAATACTGGCCTCTCAGTAACGGCACGTATACAGACAGTTTGAAGCATTGCTCCCCCTGGACGTAAGTCGGCATTGTGCCTACTATATTCAATCCCGATGCAATTTCTGTGTTTCATCGTCAATATGACGCTCCAAGGGTTACAGTAAACACACTGTGGTGCAACGCAATCTAATACCGGCCTCTCAGTAACGGCACGTATACAGACTGTTTTAAGCATTGCTCCCCCTGGACGTAAGTCGGCATTGTGCCAACTATATTCAATCCCGATGCAATTTCTGTGTTTCATCGTCAATATGAAGCTCCAAGGGTTACAGTAAACACCCAGAGGTTCGTCGCAATCTAACACTGGCCTCTCAGTAACGGCACGTATACAGACTGTTTGAAGCATTGCTCCCCCTGGACGTAAGTCGGCATTGTGCCTACTATATTCAGTCCCGATGCAATTCTGTGTTTCATCGTCAACATGAAGCTCCAAGGGTTACAGTAAACACCCAGTGGTGCGTCGCAATCTAATACTGGCCTCTCAGTAACGGCACGTATACAGACTGTTTGAAGCATTGCTCCCCCTGGACGTAACTCGGCATTGTGCCTACTATATTCAATCCCGATGAAATTTCTGTTTTTCATCGTCAATATGAAGCTCCAAGGGTGACAGTAAACACCCAGTGGTTCGTCGCAATCTAATACTGGCCTCTCAGTAACTGCACGTATACAGACTGTTTGAAACATTGCTCCCCCTGGACGTAAGTCGGCATTGTGCCTACTATAATCAATCCCGATGCAATTTCTGTGTTTCATCGTCAATATGAAGTTCCAAGGGTTACAGTAAACACCCAGTGGTTCGTCGCAATCTAATACTTGCCTCTCAGTAACGGCACGTATACAGACTGTTTGAAGCATTGCTCCCCTGGGACGTAGGTCTGCATTGTGCCTACTATAATCAATGCCGATGCAATTTCTGTGTTTCATCGTCAATATGAAGCTCCAAGGGTTACAGTAAACACCCAGTGGTGCATCGCAATCTAATTCTGGCCTCTCAGTAACGGCACGTATACAGACTGATTGAAGCATTGCTCCCCCTGGACGTAAGTCGGCATCGTGCCTACTATATTCAATCCCGATGCAATATCTGTGTTTCATCGTCAATATGAAGCTCCAAGGGTTACAGTAAACACCCAGTGGTGCGTCGCAATCTAATACTGACCTTTCAGTAACGGCACGTATACGGACTGTTTGAAGCATTGCTCCCCCTGGACGTAAGTCGGCATTGAGCCAACTATATTCAATCCCGATGCAATTTCTCTGTTCCAACGTCAATATGAAGCTCCAAGGGTTACAGTAAACACCCAGTGGTGCGTCGCAATCTAATACTGGCGTCTCAGTAACGGCATGTATACAGACTGTTTGAAGCATTGCTCCCCCTGGACGTAAGTCAGCATTGTGCCAACTATATTCAAACCGATGAAATTTCTGTGTTTCATGGTCAATATGAAGCTCCAAGGGTTACAGTAAACACCCAGTGGTGCGTCGCAATCTAATACTGGCCTCTAAGTAACGGCACGTATACAGACTGTTTGAAGCATTGCTCCCCCTGGACGTAAGTCGGCATTGTGCCTACTATATTCAATCCCGATGCAATTTCTGTGTTTCATCGTCAATATGAAGCTCCAAGGGTTACAGTAAATGCCCAGTGGTGCGTCGCAATCTAATACTGACCTCTCAGTAACGGCAAATATACAAACTGTTTGAACCATTACTCTTACTGGACGTAAGTCGGCATTGTGACTACTATATTCACTCCCGATGCAATTTCTGTGTTTCATCGTCAATATGAAGCTCCAAGGGTTACAGTAAACACCCAGTGGTGCGTCGCATTCTAATACTGACCTTTCAGTAACGGCACGTATACAGACTGTTTGAAGCATTGCTCCCCCTGGACGTAAGTTGGCATTGTGCCTACTATTTTCAATCCCGATGCAATTTCTGTGTTTCATCGTCAATATGAAGTTCCAAGGGATACAGTAAACACCCAGTGGTTCGTCGCAATCTAATACTTGCCTCTCAGTAACGGCACGTATACAGACTGTTTGAAGCATTGCTCCCCTTGGACGTAGGTCGGCATTGTGCCTACTATATTCAATCCCGATGCAATTTCTGTGTTTCATCGTCAACATGAAGCTCCAAGGGTTACAGTAAACACCCAGTGGTGCGTCGCAATCTAATACTGGCCTCTCAGTAACGGCACGTATACAGATTGTTTGAAGCATTGCTCCCCCTGGACGTAAGTCGGCATTGTGCGTACTATATTCAATCCCGATGCAATTTCTGTGTTTCGTCGTCAATATGAAGCTCTAAGGGTTACAGTAAACACCCAGTGGTGCGTCGAAATCTAATACTGACCTCACAGTAAGGGCAAATATACAAACTGTTTGAAGCATTACTCCCACTGGACGTAAGTCGGCATTGTGCCTACTATATTCAATCCCGATGCAATTTCTGTGTTTCATCGTCAATATGAAGCTCCAAGGGTTACAGTAAACACCCAGTGGTGCGTCGCAATCTAATACTGACCTTTCGGTAACGGCATGTATAGAGACTGTTTTAAGCATTGCTCCCCCTGGACGTAAGTCGGCATTGTGCCAACTATATTCAATCCCGATGCAATATCTGTGTTTCATCGTCAATATGAAGCTCCAAGGGTTACAGTAAACACCCAGTGGTGCGTCGCAATCTAATACTGACCTTTCAGTAACGGCACGTATACGGACTGTTTGAAGCATTGCTCCCCCTGGACGTAAGTCGGCATTGAGCCAACTATATTCAATCCCGATGCAATTTCTCTGTTCCAACGTCAATATGAAGCTCCAAGGGTTACAGTAAACACCCAGTGGTGCGTCGCAATCTAATACTGGCGTCTCAGTAACGGCATGTATACAGACTGTTTGAAGCATTGCTCCCCCTGGACGTAAGTCAGCATTGTGCCAACTATATTCAAACCGATGAAATTTCTGTGTTTCATGGTCAATATGAAGCTCCAAGGGTTACAGTAAACACCCAGTGGTGCGTCGCAATCTAATACTGGCCTCTAAGTAACGGCACGTATACAGACTGTTTGAAGCATTGCTCCCCCTGGACGTAAGTCGGCATTGTGCCTACTATATTCAATCCCGATGCAATTTCTGTGTTTCATCGTCAATATGAAGCTCCAAGGGTTACAGTAAATGCCCAGTGGTGCGTCGCAATCTAATACTGACCTCTCAGTAACGGCAAATATACAAACTGTTTGAACCATTACTCTTACTGGACGTAAGTCGGCATTGTGACTACTATATTCAATCCCGATGCAATTTCTGTGTTTCATCGTCAATATGAAGCTCCAAGGGTTACAGTAAACACCCAGTGGTGCGTCGCAATCTAATACTGGCCTCTTAGTAACGGCACGTATACAGACTGTTTGAAGCATTGCTCCCCCTGGACGTAAGTTGGCGTTGTGCCTACTATATCAATTCCGATGCAATTTCTGTGTTTCATGGTCAATATGAAGCTCCAAGGGTTACAGTAAACACTCAGTGGTGCGTCGCAATCTAATACTGGCCTCTCAGTAACGACACGCATACAGACTGTTTGAAGCATAGCTCCCCCTGGACGTAAGTCGGCATTGTGCCTACGATATTCAATTCCGATGCAATTTCTGTGTTTCATCGTCAATATGAAGCTCCAAGGGTTACGGTAAACACCCAGTGGTGCGTCGCAATCTAATACTGGCCTCTCAGTAACGGCACGTATACAGACAGTTTGAAGCATTGCTCCCCCTGGACGTAAGTCGGCATTGTGCCTACTATATTCAATCCCGATGCAATTTCTGTGTTTCATCGTCAATATGACGCTCCAAGGGTTACAGTAAACACACTGTGGTGCAACGCAATCTAATACCGGCCTCTCAGTAACGGCACGTATACAGACTGTTTTAAGCATTGCTCCCCCTGGACGTAAGTCGGCATTGTGCCAACTATATTCAATCCCGATGCAATTTCTGTGTTTCATCGTCAATATGAAGCTCCAAGGGTTACAGTAAACACCCAGAGGTTCGTCGCAATCTAACACTGGCCTCTCAGTAACGGCACGTATACAGACTGTTTGAAGCATTGCTCCCCCTGGACGTAAGTCGGCATTGTGCCTACTATATTCAGTCCCGATGCAATTCTGTGTTTCATCGTCAACATGAAGCTCCAAGGGTTACAGTAAACACCCAGTGGTGCGTCGCAATCTAATACTGGCCTCTCAGTAACGGCACGTATACAGACTGTTTGAAGCATTGCTCCCCCTGGACGTAACTCGGCATTGTGCCTACTATATTCAATCCCGATGAAATTTCTGTTTTTCATCGTCAATATGAAGCTCCAAGGGTGACAGTAAACACCCAGTGGTTCGTCGCAATCTAATACTGGCCTCTCAGTAACTGCACGTATACAGACTGTTTGAAACATTGCTCCCCCTGGACGTAAGTCGGCATTGTGCCTACTATAATCAATCCCGATGCAATTTCTGTGTTTCATCGTCAATATGAAGTTCCAAGGGTTACAGTAAACACCCAGTGGTTCGTCGCAATCTAATACTTGCCTCTCAGTAACGGCACGTATACAGACTGTTTGAAGCATTGCTCCCCTGGGACGTAGGTCTGCATTGTGCCTACTATAATCAATGCCGATGCAATTTCTGTGTTTCATCGTCAATATGAAGCTCCAAGGGTTACAGTAAACACCCAGTGGTGCATCGCAATCTAATTCTGGCCTCTCAGTAACGGCACGTATACAGACTGATTGAAGCATTGCTCCCCCTGGACGTAAGTCGGCATCGTGCCTACTATATTCAATCCCGATGCAATATCTGTGTTTCATCGTCAATATGAAGCTCCAAGGGTTACAGTAAACACCCAGTGGTGCGTCGCAATCTAATACTGACCTTTCAGTAACGGCACGTATACGGACTGTTTGAAGCATTGCTCCCCCTGGACGTAAGTCGGCATTGAGCCAACTATATTCAATCCCGATGCAATTTCTCTGTTCCAACGTCAATATGAAGCTCCAAGGGTTACAGTAAACACCCAGTGGTGCGTCGCAATCTAATACTGGCGTCTCAGTAACGGCATGTATACAGACTGTTTGAAGCATTGCTCCCCCTGGACGTAAGTCAGCATTGTGCCAACTATATTCAAACCGATGAAATTTCTGTGTTTCATGGTCAATATGAAGCTCCAAGGGTTACAGTAAACACCCAGTGGTGCGTCGCAATCTAATACTGGCCTCTAAGTAACGGCACGTATACAGACTGTTTGAAGCATTGCTCCCCCTGGACGTAAGTCGGCATTGTGCCTACTATATTCAATCCCGATGCAATTTCTGTGTTTCATCGTCAATATGAAGCTCCAAGGGTTACAGTAAATGCCCAGTGGTGCGTCGCAATCTAATACTGACCTCTCAGTAACGGCAAATATACAAACTGTTTGAACCATTACTCTTACTGGACGTAAGTCGGCATTGTGACTACTATATTCACTCCCGATGCAATTTCTGTGTTTCATCGTCAATATGAAGCTCCAAGGGTTACAGTAAACACCCAGTGGTGCGTCGCATTCTAATACTGACCTTTCAGTAACGGCACGTATACAGACTGTTTGAAGCATTGCTCCCCCTGGACGTAAGTTGGCATTGTGCCTACTATTTTCAATCCCGATGCAATTTCTGTGTTTCATCGTCAATATGAAGTTCCAAGGGATACAGTAAACACCCAGTGGTTCGTCGCAATCTAATACTTGCCTCTCAGTAACGGCACGTATACAGACTGTTTGAAGCATTGCTCCCCTTGGACGTAGGTCGGCATTGTGCCTACTATATTCAATCCCGATGCAATTTCTGTGTTTCATCGTCAACATGAAGCTCCAAGGGTTACAGTAAACACCCAGTGGTGCGTCGCAATCTAATACTGGCCTCTCAGTAACGGCACGTATACAGATTGTTTGAAGCATTGCTCCCCCTGGACGTAAGTCGGCATTGTGCGTACTATATTCAATCCCGATGCAATTTCTGTGTTTCGTCGTCAATATGAAGCTCTAAGGGTTACAGTAAACACCCAGTGGTGCGTCGAAATCTAATACTGACCTCACAGTAAGGGCAAATATACAAACTGTTTGAAGCATTACTCCCACTGGACGTAAGTCGGCATTGTGCCTACTATATTCAATCCCGATGCAATTTCTGTGTTTCATCGTCAATATGAAGCTCCAAGGGTTACAGTAAACACCCAGTGGTGCGTCGCAATCTAATACTGACCTTTCGGTAACGGCATGTATAGAGACTGTTTTAAGCATTGCTCCCCCTGGACGTAAGTCGGCATTGTGCCAACTATATTCAATCCCGATGCAATTCCTCTGTTTCATCGTCAATATGAAGCTCCAAGGGTTACAGTAAACACCCAGTGGTGCGTCGCAATCTAATACTGGCCTCTCAGTAACGGCTTGTATACAGACTGTTTGAAGCATTGCTCCCCCTGGACGTAAGTCAGCATTGTGTCAACTATATTCAAACCGATGAAATTTCTGTGTTTCATCGTCAACATGAAGCTCCAAGGGTTACAGTAAACACCCAGTGGTGCGTCGCAATCTAATACTGGCCTCTCAGTAACGGCACGTATTCAGACTGTTTGAAGCATTGCTCCCCCTGGACGTAAGTCGGCATTGTGCCTACTATATTCAATCCCGATGCAATTTCTGTGTTTCATCGTCAATATGAAGCTACAAGGGTTACAGTAAACACCCAGTGGTGCGTCGCAATCTAATACTGACCTCTCAGTAACGGCAAATATACAAACTGTTTGAAACATTATACCCACTGGACGTAAGTCGGCATTGTGCCTACTATATTCAATCCCAATGCAATTTCTGTGTTTCATCGTCAATATGAAGCTCGAAGGGTTACAGTAAATACCCAGTGGTGCGTCGCAATCTAATACTGGCCTCTCAGGAAAGGCACGTATACAGACTGTTTGAAGCATTGCTCCCACTGGACGTAAGTCTGCATTGTGCCTACTATTTTCAATCCCGATGCAATTTCTGTGTTTCATCGTCAATATGAAACTCCAAGGGTTACAGTAAACACCCAGTGGTGCGTCGCAATCTAATACTGGCCGCTCAGTAACGGCACGTATACAGACTGTTTGAAGCATTGCTCCCCGTGGACGTAAGTCGGCATTGTGCCTACTTTATTCAATCCCGATGCAATTTCTGTGTTTCATCGTCAATATGAAGCTCCAAGGGTTACAGTAAACACACAGTGGTGCGTCGCAATCTAATACTGGCCTCTCAGTAACGGCACGTATACCGACTGTTTGAAGCATTGCTCCCCCTGGACGTAAGTCGGCATTGTGCCTACTATATTCAATTCCGATGCAATTTCTGTTTTTCATCGTCAATATGAAGCTCCAAGGGTTACAGTAAATATCCACTGGTTCATCGCAATCTAACACTGGCCTCTCAGTAACGGCACATATACAGACTGTTTGAAGCATTGCTCCCCCTGGACGTAAGTCTGCATTGTGCCTACTAAATTCAGTCCCCATGCAATTTCTGTGTTTCATCGTCAATATGAAGCTCCGAGGGTTACAGTAAACACCCAGTGGTGCGTCGCAATCTAATACTGGCCTCTCAGGAAAGGCACATATACAGACTGTTTGAAGCATTGCTCCCCCTGTACGTAAGTCGGCATTGTGCCTACTATAATCAATCCCCATGCAATTTCTGTGTTTCATCGTCAATATGAAGCTCCAAGGGTTACAGTAAACACCCAGTGGTGCGTCGCAATCTAATACTGGCCTCTTAGAAACGACACGTATACAGACTGTTTGAAGCATTGCTCCCCCTGGACGTAAGTTGGCATTGTGCCTACTATGTTCAATCCCGATGCAATTTCTGTGTTTCATCGTCAATATGAAGCTCCAAGGGTTACAGTAAACACCCAGTGGTGCGTCGCAATGTAATACTGGCCTCTCAGTAACGGCACGCATACAGACTGTTTGAAGCATTGCTCCCCCTTGAATTAAGTCGGCATTGTGCCAACTATATTCAATCCCGATGCAATTTCTGTGTTTCATCGTCAATATGAAGCTCCAAGTGTTACAGTAAACACCCAGTGGTGCGTCGCAATCTAATACTGGCCTTTTAGTAACGGCACGTATACAGACTGTTTGAAGCATTGCTCCCTCTGGACTTAAGTCGGCATTGTGCCTACTATTTTCAATCCCGATGCAATTTCTGTGTTTCATCGTCAATATGAAGCTCCAAGGGTTACAGTAAACACCCAGTGGTACGTCGCAATCAAATACTGGCCTCTTAGTAACGGCACGTATACAGACTGTTTGAAGCATTGCTCCTCCTGGACGCAAGTCGGCATCGTGCCTACTATATTCAATCCCGATGCAATATCTGTGTTTCATCGTCAATATGAAGCTCCAAGGGTTACAGTAAACACCCAGTGGTGCGTCGCAATCTAATACTGACCTTTCAGTAACGGCACGTATACGGACTGTTTGAAGCATTGCTCCCCCTGGACGTAAGTCGGCATTGAGCCAACTATATTCAATCCCGATGCAATTTCTCTGTTCCAACGTCAATATGAAGCTCCAAGGGTTACAGTAAACACCCAGCGGTGCGTCGCAATCTAATACTGCCGTCTCAGTAACGGCATGTATACAGACTGTTTGAAGCATTGCTCCCCCTGGACGTAAGTCAGCATTGTGCCAACTATATTCAATCCCGATGCAATTTCTCTGTTCCAACGTCAATATGAAGCTCCAAGGGTTACAGTAAACACCCAGCGGTGCGTCGCAATCTAATACTGCCGTCTCAGTAACGGCATGTATACAGACTGTTTGAAGCATTGCTCCCCCTGGACGTAAGTCAGCATTGTGCCATCTATATTCAAACCGATGAAATTTCTGTGTTTCATCGTCAATATGAAGCTCTAAGGGTTACAGTAAACTTCCAGTGGTGCGTCGCAATCTAATACTGACCTCTCAGTAAGGGCAAATATACAAACTGTTTGAAGCATTACTCCCACTGGACGTAAGTCGGCATTGTGCCTACTATATTCAATCCCAATGCAATTTCTGTGTTTCATCGTCAATATGAAGCTCCAAGGGTTACAGTAAACACCCAGTGGTGCGTCGCAATCTAATACTGACCTTTCGGTAACGGCATGTAGACAGACTGTTTTAAGCATTGCTCCCCCTGGACGTAAGACGGCATTGTGCCAACTATATTCAATCCCGATGCAATTCCTCTGTTTCATCGTCAATATGAAGCTCCAAGGGTTACAGTAAACACCCAGTGGTTCGTCGCAATCTAATACTTGCCTCTCAGTAACGGCACGTATACAGACTGTTTGAAGCATTGCTCCCCTTGGACGTAGGTCGGCATTGTGCCTACTATATTCAATCCCGATGCAATTTCTGTGTTTCAACGTAAATATGAAGCTCCAAGGGTTACAGTAAACACCCAGTGGTGCGTCGAAATCTAACACTGGCCTCTCAGAAACGGCACGTATACAGACTGTTTGAAGCATTGCTCCCCCTGGACGTCAGTCGGCATTGTGCCAACTATATTCAATCCCGATTCAAATTCTCTGTTTCATCGTCAATATGAAGCTCCAAGGGTTACAGTAAACACCCAGTGGTGCGTCGCAATCTAATACAGGCCTCTCAGTAACGGCATGTATACAGACTGTTTGAAGCATTGCACCCCCTGGACGTAAGTCAGCATTGTGCCAACTATATTCAAACCGATGAAATTTCTGTGTTTCATCGACAATATGAAGCTCCAAGGGTTACCGTAAACACCCAGTGGTGCGTCGCAATCTAATACTGGCCTCTCAGTAACGGCACATATACAGATTGTTTGAAGCATTGCTCCCCCTGGACGTAAGTCGGCATTGTGCGTACTATATTCAATCCCGATGCAATTTCTGTGTTTCGTCGTCAATATGAAGCTCTAAGGGTTACAGTAAACACCCAGTGGTGCGTCGAAATCTAATACTGACCTCACAGTAAGGGCAAATATACAAACTGTTTGAAGCATTACTCCCACTGGACGTAAGTCGGCATTGTGCCTACTATATTCAATCCCGATGCAATTTCTGTGTTTCATCGTCAATATGAAGCTCCAAGGGTTACAGTAAACACCCAGTGGTGCGTCGCAATCTAATACTGACCCTTCGGTAACGGCATGTATACAGACTGTTTTAAGCATTGCTCCCCCTGGACGTAAGTCGGCATTGTGCCAACTATATTCAATCCCGATGCAATTCCTCTGTTTCATCGTCAATATGAAGCTCCAAGGGTTACAGTAAACACCCAGTGGTGCGTCGCAATCTAATACTGGCCTCTCAGTAACGGCTTGTATACAGACTGTTTGAAGCATTGCTCCCCCTGGACGTAAGTCAGCATTGTGTCAACTATATTCAAACCGATGAAATTTCTGTGTTTCATCGTCAACATGAAGCTCCAAGGGTTACAGTAAACACCCAGTGGTGCGTCGCAATCTAATGCTGGCCTCTCAGTAACGGCACGTATACAGACTGTTTGAAGCATTGCTCCCCCTGGACGTAAGTCGGCATTGTGCCTACTATATTCAATCCCGATGCAATTTCTGTGTTTCATCGTCAATATGAAGCTACAAGGGTTACAGTAAACACCCAGTGGTGCGTCGCAATCTAATACTGACCTCTCAGTAACGGCAAATATACAAACTGTTTGAAACCTTTTTCCCACTGGACGTAAGTCGGCATTGTGCCTACTATATACAATCCCAATGCAATTTCTGTGTTTCATCGTCAATATGAAGCTCGAAGGGTTACAGTAAATACCCAGTGGTGCGTCGCAATCTAATACTGGCCTCTCAGGAAAGGCACGTATACAGACTGTTTGAAGCATTGCTCCCACTGGACGTAAGTCTGCATTGTGCCTACTATTTTCAATCCCGATGCAATTTCTGTGTTTCATCGTCAATATGAAACTCCAAGGGTTACAGTAAACACCCAGTGGTGCGTCGCAATCTAATACTGGCCGCTCAGTAACGGCACGTATACAGACTGTTTGAAGCATTGCTCCCCGTGGACGTAAGTCGGCATTGTGCCTACTTTATTCAATCCCGATGCAATTTCTGTGTTTCATCGTCAATATGAAGCTCCAAGGGTTACAGTAAACACACAGTGGTGCGTCGCAATCTAATACTGGCCTCTCAGTAACGGCACGTATACCGACTGTTTGAAGCATTGCTCCCCCTGGACGTAAGTCGGCATTGTGCCTACTATATTCAATTCCGATGCAATTTCTGTTTTTCATCGTCAATATGAAGCTCCAAGGGTTACAGTAAATATCCACTGGTTCATCGCAATCTAACACTGGCCTCTCAGTAACGGCACATATACAGACTGTTTGAAGCATTGCTCCCCCTGGACGTAAGTCTGCATTGTGCCTACTAAATTCAGTCCCCATGCAATATCTGTGTTTCATCGTCAATATGAAGCTCCGAGGGTTACAGTAAACACCCAGTGGTGCGTCGCAATCTAATACTGGCCTCTCAGGAAAGGCACATATACAGACTGTTTGAAGCATTGCTCCCCCTGTACGTAAGTCGGCATTGTGCCTACTATAATCAATCCCCATGCAATTTCTGTGTTTCAACGTCAATATGAAGCTCCAAGGGTTACAGTAAACACCCAGTGGTGCGTCGCAATCTAATACTGGCCTCTTAGAAACGACACGTATACAGACTGTTTGAAGCATTGCTCCCCCTGGACGTAAGTTGGCATTGTGCCTACTATGTTCAATCCCGATGCAATTTCTGTGTTTCATCGTCAATATGAAGCTCCAAGGGTTACAGTAAACACCCAGTGGTGCGTCGCAATGTAATACTGGCCTCTCAGTAACGGCACGCATACAGACTGTTTGAAGCATTGCTCCCCCTTGAATTAAGTCGGCATTGTGCCAACTATATTCAATCCCGATGCAATTTCTGTGTTTCATCGTCAATATGAAGCTCCAAGTGTTACAGTAAACACCCAGTGGTGCGTCGCAATCTAATACTGGCCTTTTAGTAACGGCACGTATACAGACTGTTTGAAGCATTGCTCCCTCTGGACTTAAGTCGGCATTGTGCCTACTATTTTCAATCCCGATGCAATTTCTGTGTTTCATCGTCAATATGAAGCTCCAAGGGTTACAGTAAACACCCAGTGGTACGTCGCAATCTAATACCGGCCTCTTAGTAACGGCACGTATACAGACTGCTTGAAGCATTGCTCCTCCTGGACGCAAGTCGGCATCGTGCCTACTATATTCAATCCCGATGCAATATCTGTGTTTCATCGTCAATATGAAGCTCCAAGGGTTACAGTAAACACCCAGTGGTGCGTCGCAATCTAATACTGGCCTCTCAGCAACGGCACGTATACTGCTGTTTGAAGCATTGCTCCCCCTGGACGTAAGTCGGCATTGAGCCAACTATATTCAATCCCGGTGCAATTTCTCTGTTCCAACGTCATTATGAAGCTCCAAGGGTTACAGTAAACACCCAGTGGTGCGTCGCAATCTAATACTGGCGTCTCAGTAACGGCATGTATACAGACTGTTTGAAGCATTGCTCCCCCTGGACGTAAGTCAGCATTGTGCCAACTATATTCAAACCGATGAAATTTCTGTGTTTCATCGTCAATATGAAGCTCCAAGGGTTACAGTAAACACCCAGTGGTGCGTCGCAATCTAATACTGGCCTCTCAGTAACGGCACGTATACAGATTGTTTGAAGCATTGCTCCCCCTGGACGTAAGTCGGCATTGTGCGTACTATATTCAATCCCGATGCAATTTCTGTGTTTCGTCGTCAATATGAAGCTCTAAGGGTTACAGTAAACACCCAGTGGTGCGTCGCAATCTAATACTGACCTCTCAGTAAGGGCAAATATACAAACTGTTTGAAGCATTACTCACACTGGACGTAAGTCGGCATTGTGCCTACTATATTCAATCCCGATGCAATTTCTGTGTTTCATCGTCAATATGAAGCTCCAAGGGTTACAGTAAACACCCAGTGGTGCGTCGCAATCTAATACTGACCTTTCGGTAACGGCATGTATACAGACTGTTTTAAGCATTGCTCCCCCTGGACGTAAGTCGGCATTGTGCCAACTATATTCAATCCCGATGCAATTCCTCTGTTTCATCGTCAATATGAAGCTCCAAGGGTTACAGTAAACACCCAGTGGTGCGTCGCAATCTAATACTGGCCTCTCAGTAACGGCTTGTATACAGACTGTTTGAAGCATTGCTCCCCCTGGACGTAAGTCAGCATTGTGCCAACTATATTCAAACCGATGAAATTTCTGTGTTTCATCGTCAACATGAAGCTCCAAGGGTTACAGTAAACACCCAGTGGTGCGTCGCAATCTAATACTGGCCTCTCAGTAACGGCACGTATACAGACTGTTTGAAGCATTGCTCCCCCTGGACGTAAGTCGGCATTGTGCCTACTATATTCAATCCCGATGCAATTTCTGTGTTTCATCGTCAATATGAAGCTACAAGGGTTACAGTAAACACCGAGTGGTGCGTCGCAATCTAATACTGACCTCTCAGTAACGGCAAATATACAAACTGTTTGAAACATTGTTCCCACTGGACGTAAGTCGGCATTGTGCCTACTATATTCAATCCCAATGCAATTTCTGTGTTTCATCGTCAATATGAAGCTCGAAGGGTTACAGTAAATACCCAGTGGTGCGTCGCAATCTAATACTGGCCTCTCAGGAAAGGCACGTATACAGACTGTTTGAAGCATTGCTCCCACTGGACGTAAGTCTGCATTGTGCCTACTATTTTCAATCCCGATGCAATTTCTGTGTTTCATCGTCAATATGAGACTCCAAGGGTTACAGTAAACACCCAGTGGTGCGTCGCAATCTAATACTGGCCGCTCAGTAACGGCACGTATACAGACTGTTTGAAGCATTGCTCCCCGTGGACGTAAGTCGGCATTGTGCCTACTTTATTCAATCCCGATGCAATTTCTGTGTTTCATCGTCAATATGAAGCTCCAAGGGTTACAGTAAAAAAACAGTGGTGCGTCGCAATCTAATACTGGCCTCTCAGTAACGGCACGTATACCGAATGTTTGAAGCATTGCTCCCCCTGGACGTAAGTCGGCATTGTGCCTACTATATTCAATTCCGATGCAATTTCTGTTTTTCATCGTCAATATGAAGCTCCAAGGGTTACAGTAAATATCCACTGGTTCATCGCAATCTAACACTGGCCTCTCAGTAACGGCACATATACAGACTGTTTGAAGCATTGCTCCCCCTGGACGTAAGTCTGCATTGTGCCTACTATTTTCAATCCCGATGCAATTTCTGTGTTTCATCGTCAATATGAAGCTCCAAGGGTTACAGTAAACACCCAGTGGTACGTCGCAATCAAATACTGGCCTCTTAGAAACGACACGTATACAGACTGTTTGAAGCATTGCTCCCCCTGGACGTAAGTTGGCATTGTGCCTACTATGTTCAATCCCGATACAATTTCTGTGTTTCATCGTCAATATGAAGCTCCAAGGGTTACAGTAAACACCCAGTGGTGCGTCGCAATGTAATACTGGCCTCTCAGTAACGGCACGCATACACACTGTTTGAAGCATTGCTCCCCCTTGAATTAAGTCGGCATTGTGCCAACTATATTCAATCCCGATGCAATTTCTGTGTTTCATCGTCAATATGAAGCTCCAAGTGTTACAGTAAACACCCAGTGCTGCGTCGCAATCTAATACTGGCCCTTTAGTAACGGCACGTATACAGACTGTTTGAAGCATTGCTCCCTCTGGACTTAAGTCGGCATTGTGCCTACTATTTTCAATCCCGATGCAATTTCTGTGTTTCATCTTCAATATGAAGCTCCAAGGGTTACAGTAAACACCCAGTGGTACGTCGCAATCAAATACTGGCCTCTTAGTAACGGCACGTATACAGACTGTTTGAAGCATTGCTCCTCCTGGACGCAAGTTGGAATTGTGCCTACTATATTCAATCCCGATGCAATTTCTGTGTTTCGTGGTCAATATGAAGCTCCAAGGGTTACAGTAAACACCCAGTGGTGCGTCGCAATGTAATACTGGACTCTCAGTAACGGCACGCATACAGGCTGTTTGAAGCATTGCTCCCCCTTGAAGTAAGTCGGCATTGTGCCAACTATATTCAATCCCGATGCAATTTCTGTGTTTCATCGTCAATATGAAGCTCCAAGAGTTACAGTAAACACCCAGTGGTGCGTCGCAATCTAATACTGGCCGCTCAGTAACGGCACGTATACAGACTGTTCGAAGCATTGCTCCCCGTGGACGTAAGTCGGCATTGTGCCTACTATATTCAATCCCGATGCAATTTCTGTGTTTCATCGTCAATATGAAGCTCCAAGGGTTACAGTAAACACACAGTGGTGCGTCGCAATCTAATACTGGCCTCTCAGTAACGGCACGTATACCGACTGTTTGAAGCATTGGTCCCCCTGGACGTAAGTCGGCATTGTGCCTACTATATTCAATTCCGATGCAATTTCTGTGTTTCATCGTCAATATGAAGCTCCAAGGGTTACAGTAAATACCCACTGGTTCGTCGCAATCTGACACTGGCCTCTCAGTAACGGCACGTATACAGACTGTTTGAAGCATTGCTCCCCCTGGACGTAAGTCTGCATTGTGCCTACTATATTCAATCCCGATGCAATTTCTGTGTTTCATTGTCAATATGAAGCTCCAAGGGTTACAGAAAACACCCAGTGGTGCGTCGCAATCTAATACTGGCCTCTCAGTAACAGCACATATACAGACTGTTTGAAGCATTGCTCCCCGTGGACGTAAGTCGGCATTGTGCCTACTATATTCAATCCCGATGCAATTTCTGTGTTTCATCGTCAATATGAAGCTCCAAGGGTTACAGTAAACACCCAGTGGTGCGTCGCAATCTAATACTGGCCTCTCAGGAAAGGCACGTATACAGACTGTTTGAAGAATTATTCCCACTGGACGTAAGTCGGCATTGTGCCTACTATTTTCAATCCCGATGCAATTTCTGTGTTTCATCGTCAATATGAAGCTCCAAGGGTTACAGTAAACACCCAGTGGTGCATCGCAATCTAATACTGGCCTCTCAGTAACGGCACGTATACAGACTGTTTTAAGCATTGCTCCCCCTGGACGTAAGTCGGCATTGTGCCTACTAAATTCAGTCCCCATGCAATTTCTGTGTTTCATCGTCAATATGAAGCTCCGAGGGTTACAGTAAACACCCAGTGGTGCGTCGCAATCTAATACTGGCCTCTCAGGAAAGGCACATATACAGACTGTTTGAAGCATTGCTCCCCCTGTACGTAAGTCGGCATTGTGCCTACTATAATCAATCCCCATGCAATTTCTGTGTTTCATCGTCAATATGAAGCTCCAAGGGTTACAGTAAACACCCAGTGGTGCGGCGCAATCTAATACTGGCCGCTCAGTAACGGCACGTATACAGACTGTTTGAAGCATTGCTCCCCGTGGACGTAAGTCGGCATTGTGCCTACTATATTCAATCCCGATGCAATTTCTGTGTTTCATCGTCAATATGAAGCTCCAAGGGTTACAGTAAACACACAGTGGTGCGTCGCAATCTAATACTGGCCTCTCAGTAACGGCACGTATACCGACTGTTTGAAGCATTGCTCCCCCTGGACGTAAGTCGGCATTGTGCCTACTATATTCAATTCCGATGCAATTTCTGTGTTTCATCGTCAAAATGAAGCTCCAAGGGTTACAGTAAATTTCCACTGGTTCGTCGCAATCTAACACTGGCCTCTCAGTAACGGCACGTATACAGACTGTTTGAAGCATTGCTCCCCCTGGACGTAAGTCTGCATTGTGCCTACTATATTAAATCCCGATGCAATTTCTGTGTTTCATCGTCAATATGAAGCTCCACGGGTTACAGTAAACACCCAGTGGTGCGTCGCAATCTAATACTGGCCTCTCAGTAACAGCACATATACAGACTGTTTGAAGCATTGCTCCCCCTGGACGTAAGTCGGCACTGTGCCTACTATATCCAATCCCGATGCCATTTTTGTGTTTCAGCGTCAATATGAAGCTCCAAGGGTTACAGTAAACACCCAGTGGTGCGTCGCAATCTAATACTGGCCTCTCAGTAACGGCACGTATACAGACTGTTTGAAGCATTGCTCCCCCTGGACGTAAGTCGGCATTGTGCCAACTATTTTCAATCCCGATGCAATTTCTGTGTTTCATCGTCAATATGAAGCTCCAAGGGTTACAGTAAACACCCAGTGGTACGTCGCAATCAAATACTGGCCTCTTTGTAACGGTACGTATACAGACTGTTTGAAGCATTGCTCCTCCTGGACGTAAGTTGGCATTGTGCCTACTATATTCAATCCCGATGCAATTTCTGTGTTTCGTGGTCAATATGAAGCTCCAAGGGTTACAGTAAACACCCAGTGGTGCGTCGCAATGTAATACTGGACTCTCAGTAACGGCACGCATACAGGCTGTTTGGAGCATTGCTCCCCCTTGAAGTAAGTTGGCATTGTGCCAACTATATTCAATCCCGATGCAATTTCTGTGTTTCTTCGTCATTATGAAGCTCCAAGGGTTACAGTAAACACCCAGTGGTGCGTCGCAATCTAATACTGGCCGCTCAGTAACGGCACGTATACAGACTGTTTGAAGCATTGCTCCCCGTGCACGTAAGTCGGCATTGTGCCTACTATATTCAATCCCGATGCAATTTCTGTGTTTCATCGTCAATATGATGCTCCAAGGGTTACCGTAAACACCCAGTGGTGCGTCGCAATCTAATACTGGCCTCTTAGTAACGGTACGTATACAGACTGTTTGAAGCATTGCTCCCCCTGGACGTAAGTCGGCACTGTGCCTACTATATCCAATCCCGATGCCATTTTTGTGTTTCATCGTCAATATGAAGCTCCAAGGGCTACAGTAAACACCCAGTGGTGCGTCGCAATCTAATACTGGCCTCTCAGTAACGGCACGTATACAGACTGTTTGAAGCATTGCTCCCCCTGGACGTAAGTCGGCATTGTGCCAACTATTTTCAATCCCGATGCAATTTCTGTGTTTCTTCGTCAATATGAAGCTCCAAGGGTTACAGTAAACACCCAGTGGTGCGTCGCAATCTAATACTGGCCGCTCAGTAACGGCACGTATACAGACTGTTTGAAGCATTGCTCCCCGTGCACGTAAGTCGGCAATGTGCCTACTATATTCAATCCCGATGCAATTTCTGTGTTTCATCGTCAATATGAAGCTCCAAGGGTTACAGTAAACACCCAGTGGTGCGTCGCAATCTAATACTGGCCTCTCAGTAACGGCACGTATACCGACTGTTTGAAGCATTGCTCCCCCTGGACGTAAGTCGGCATTGTGCCTACTATATTCAATCCCGTTGCAATTTCTGTGTCTCATCGTCAATATGAAGCTCCAAGGGTTACAGCAAACACCCAGTGGTGCGTCGCAATCTAATACTGGCCTCTCAGTAACAGCACGTATACAGACTGTTTGAAGCATTGCTCCCCCTGGACGTAAGTCGGCTTTGTGCCTACTATATTCAATCCCGATGCAATTTCTGTGTTTCATCATCAATATGAAGCTCCAAGGGTTACAGTAAATACCCACTGGTTCGTCGCAATCTAACACTGGCCTCTCAGTAACGGCACGTATACAGACTGTTTGAAGCATTGCTCCCCCTATACGTAAGTCGGCATTGTGCCTACTATATTCAATCCCGATGCAATTTCTGTGTTTCATCGTCAATACGAAGCTCCAAGGGTTACAGTAAACACCCAGTGGTGCGTCGCAATCTAATACTGGCCTCTCAGTAACAGCACGTATACAGACTGTTTGAAGCATTGCTCCCCCTGGACGTAAGTCGGCATTATGCCTACTATATTCAATCCCGATGCAATTTCTGTGTTTCATCGTCAATATGAAGCTCCAAGGGTCACAGTAAACACCCAGTGGTGCATCGCAATCCAATACTGGCCTCTCAGGAACGACACGTATACTGCTGTTTGAAGCATTGCTCTCCCTGGACGTAAGACGGCATTGTGCCAACTATATTCCATCCCGATGCAATATCTGTGTTTCATCGTCAATATGAAGCTCCAAGGGTTACAGTAAACACCCAGTGGTGCGTCGCAATCTAATACTAACCTCTCACTAACGGCACGTATGCAGACGGTTTGAAGCATTGCTCCCCCTGGACGTAAGTCGGCATTGTGCCTACTATATTCAATCCCGATGTAATTTCTGTGTTTCATGGTCAATATGAAGCTCCAAGGGTTACAGTAAACATCCAGTGGTGCGTCGCAATCTAATACTGGCCTCTCAGTAACGGCACGCATACAGACTGTTTGAAGCATTGCTCCCCCTGGACGTAAGTCGGCATTGTGCCAACTATATTCAATCCCGATGCAATTTCTGTGTTTCATCGTCAATATGAAGCTCCAAGGGTTACGGTAAACACCCAGTGGTGCGTCGCAATCTAATACTGGCCTCTCAGTAAAGGCACGTATACAGACTGTTTGAAGCATTGCTCCCCCTGGGCGTAAGTCTGCATTGTGCCTACTATATTCAATCCCGATGCAATTTCTGTGTTTCATCGTCAATATGAAGCTCCAAGGGTTACAGTAAACACCCAGTGGTGCGTCGCAATCTAATACTGGCCTCTCAGTAACAGCACATATACAGACTGTTTGAAGCATTGCTCCCCCTGGACGTAAGTCGGCATTGTGCCTACTATATTCAATCCCGATGCAATTTCTGTGTTTCATCGTCAATATGAAGCTCCAAGGGTTACAGTAAACACCCAGTGGTGCGTCGCAATCTAATACTGGCCTCTCAGTAACGGCACGTATACAGACTGTTTGAAGCATTGCTCCCCCTGGACGTAAGTCGGCATTGTGCCTACTATTTTCAATCCCGATGCAATTTCTGTGTTTCATCGTCAATATGAAGCTCCAAGGGTTACAGTAAACTCCCACTGGTACGTCGCAATCAAATACTGGCCTCTTAGTAACGGCACGTATACAGACTGTTTGAAGCATTGCTCCTCCTGGACGTAAGTTGGCATTGTGCCTACTATATTCAATCCCGATGCAATTTCTGTGTTTCGTGGTCAATATGAAGCTCCAAGGGTTACAGTAAACACCCAGTGGTGCGTCGCAATGTAATACTAGACTCTCAGTAACGGCACGCATACAGGCTGTTTGGAGCATTGCCCCCCCTTGAAGTAAGTCGGCATTGTGCCAACTATATTCAATCCCGATGCAATTTCTGTGTTTCTTCGTCATTATGAAGCTCCAAGGGTTACAGTAAACACCCAGTGGTGCGTCGCAATCTAATACTGGCCGCTCAGTAACGGCACGTATACAGACTGTTTGAAGCATTGCTCCCCGTGCACGTAAGTCGGCATTGTGCCTACTATATTCAATCCCGATGCAATTTCTGTGTTTCATCGTCAATATGAAGCTCCAAGGGTTACAGTAAACACCCAGTGGTGCGTCGCAATCTAATACTGGCCTCTCAGTAACAGCACGAATACAGACTGTTTGAAGCATTGCTCCCCCTGGACGTAAGTCGGCATTGTGCCTACTATATTCAATCCCGATGCAATTTCTGTGTTTCATCGTCAATATGAAGCTCCAAGGGTTACGTAATTACCCACTGGTTCGTCGCAAATTAACACTGGCCTCTCAGTAACGGCACGTATACAGACTGTTTGAAGCATTGCTCCCCCTGGACGTAAGTCGGCATTGTGCCTACTTTATTCAATCCCGATGCAATTTCTGTGTCTCATCGTCAATATGAAGATCCAAGGGTTACAGTAAACACCCAGTGGTGCGTCGCAATCTAATACTGGCCTCTCAGTAACGGCAGGTATACAGACTGTTTGAAGCATTGCTCCCCCTGGACGTAAGTCGGCATTGTGCCTACTATTTTCAATCCCAATGCAATTTCTGTGTTTCATCGTCAATATGAAGCTCCAAGGGTTACAGTAAACTCCCACTGGTACGTCGCAATCAAATACTGGCCTCTTAGTAACGGCACGTATACAGACTGTTTGAAGCATTGCTCCTCCTGGACGTAAGTTGGCATTGTGCCTACTATATTCAATCCCGATGCAATTTCTGTGTTTCGTGGTCAATATGAAGCTCCAAGGGTTACAGTAAACACCCAGTGGTGCGTCGCAATGTAATACTAGACTCTCAGTAACGGCACGCATACAGGCTGTTTGGAGCATTGCCCCCCCTTGAAGTAAGTCGGCATTGTGCCAACTATATTCAATCCCGATGCAATTTCTGTGTTTCTTCGTCATTATGAAGCTCCAAGGGTTACAGTAAACACCCAGTGGTGCGTCGCAATCTAATACTGGCCGCTCAGTAACGGCACGTATACAGACTGTTTGAAGCATTGCTCCCCGTGCACGTAAGTCGGCATTGTGCCTACTATATTCAATCCCGATGCAATTTCTGTGTTTCATCGTCAATATGAAGCTCCAAGGGTTACAGTAAACACCCAGTGGTGCGTCGCAATCTAATACTGGCCTCTCAGTAACGGCACGAATACAGACTGTTTGAAGCATTGCTCCCCCTCGACGTAAGTCGGCATTGTGACTACTATATTCAATCCCGATGCAATTTCTGTGTTTCATCGTCAATATGAAGCTCCAAGGGTTACGTAATTACCCACTGGTTCGTCGCAAATTAACACTGGCCTCTCAGTAACGGCACGTATACAGACTGTTTGAAGCATTGCTCCCCCTGGACGTAAGTCGGCATTGTGCCTACTTTATTCAATCCCGATGCAATTTCTGTGTTTCATCGTCAATATGAAGATCCAAGGGTTACAGTAAACACCCAGTGGTGCGTCGCAATCTAATACTGGCCTCTCAGTAACAGCACGTATACAGACTGTTTGAAGCATTGCTCCCCCTGGACGTAAGTCGGCATTGTGCCTACTATATTCAATCCCGATGCAATTTCTGTGTTTCATCGTCAATATGAAGCTCCAAGGGTCACAGTAAACACCCAGTGGTGCATCGCAATCCAATTCTGGCCTCTCAGGAACGACACGTATACTGCTGTTTGAAGCATTGCTCTCCCTGGACGTAAGACGGCATTGTGCCAACTATATTCCATCCCGATGCAATTTGTTTTTCATCGTCAATATTTAGCTCCAAGGGTTACAGTAAACACCCAGTGGTGCGTCGCAATCTAATACTGGCCTCTCAGTAAAGGCACGTATACAGACTGTTTGAAGCATTGCTCCCCCTGGACGTAAGTCGGCATTCTGCCTCCTATTTTCAATCCCGATGCAATTTCTGTGTTTCATCGTCAATATGAAGCTCCAAGGGTTACGGTAAACACCCAGTGGTGCGTCGCAATCTAATACTAGCCTCTCAGTAACGGCACGCATACAGACTGTTTGAAGCATTGCTCCCCCTGGACGTAAGTCGGCATTGTGCCAACTATATTCAATCCCGATGCAATTTCTGTGTTTCATCGTCAATATGAAGCTCCAAGGGTTACGGTAAACACCCAGTGGTGCGTCGCAATCTAATACTGGCCTCTCAGTAAAGGCACGTATACAGACTGTTTGAAGCATTGCTCCCCCTGGACGTAAGTCTGCATTGTGCCTACTATATTCAATCCCGATGCAATTTCTGTGTTTCATCGTCAATATGAAGCTCCAAGGGTTACGGTAAACACCCAGTGGTGCGTCGCAATCTAATACTGGCCTCTCAGTAACAGCACATATACAGACTGTTTGAAGCATTGCTCCCCCTGGACGTAAGTCGGCATTGTGCCTACTATATTCAATCCCGATGCAATTTTTGTGTTTCATCGTCAATATGAACCTCCAAGGGTTACAGTAAACACCCAGTGGTGCGTCGCAATCTAATACTGGCCTCTCAGTAACGGCACGTATACAGACTGTTTGAAGCATTGCTCCCCCTGGACGTAAGTCGGCATTGTGCCTACTATTTTCAATCCCGGTGCAATTTCTGTGTTTCATCGTCAATATGAAGCTCCAAGGGTTACAGTAAACTCCCAGTGGTACGTCGCAATCAAATACTGGCCTCTTAGTAACGGCACGTATACAGACTGTTTGAAGCATTGCTCCTCCTGGACGTAAGTTGGCATTGTGCCTACTATATTCAATCCCGATGCAATTTCTGTGTTTCGTGGTCAATATGAAGCTCCAAGGGTTACAGTAAACACCCAGTGGTGCGTCGCAATGTAATACTGGACTCTCAGTAACGGCACGCATACAGGCTGTTTGGAGCATTGCCCCCCCTTGAAGTAAGTCGGCATTGTGCCAACTATATTCAATCCCGATGCAATTTCTGTGTTTCTTCGTCATTATGAAGCTCCAAGAGTTACAGTAAACACCCAGTGGTGCGTCGCAATCTAATACTGGCCGCTCAGTAACGGCACGTATACAGACTGTTTGAAGCATTGCTCCCCGTGCACGTAAGTCGGCATTGTGCCTACTATATTCAATCCCGATGCAATTTCTGTGTTTCATCGTCAATATGAAGCTCCAAGGGTTACAGTAAACACCCAGTGGTGCGTCGCAATCTAATACTGGCCTCTCAGTAACGGCACGTATACCGACTGTTTGAAGCATTGCTCCCCGTGCACGTAAGTCGGCATTGTGCCTACTATATTCAATCCCGATGCAATTTCTGTGTCTCATCGTCAATATGAATCTCCAAGGGTTACAGCAAACACCCAGTGGTGCGTCGCAATCTAATACTGGCCTCTCAGTAACAGCACGAATACAGACTGTTTGAAGCATTGCTCCCCCTGGACGTAAGTCGGCATTGTGCCTACTATATTCAATCCCGATGCAATTTCTGTGTTTCATCGTCAATATGAAGCTCCAAGGGTTACGTAATTACCCACTGGTTCGTCGCAATCTAACACTGGCCTCTCAGGAACGACACGTATACTGCTGTTTGAAGCATTGCTCTCCCTGGACGTAAGTCGCCATTGTGCCAACTATATTCCATCCCGATGCAATTTATGTTTTTCATCGTCAATATGAAGCTCCAAGGGTTACAGTAAACACCCAGTGGTGCGTCGCAATCTAATACTGGCCTCTCAGTAAAGGCACGTATACAGACTGTTTGAAGCATTGCTCCCCCTGGACGTAAGTCGGCATTCTGCCTCCTATTTTCAATCCCGATGCAATTTCTGTGTTTCATCGTCAATATGAAGCTCCAAGGGTTACAGTAAACACCCAGTGAAGCGTCGCAATGTAATACTGGCCTCTCACTAACGGAACGTATACAGACGGTTTGAAGCATTGCTCCCCCTGGACGTAAGTCGGCATTGTGCCTACTATATTCAATCCCGATGTAATTTCTGTGTTTCATGGTCAATATGAAGCTCCAAGGGTTACAGTAAACATCCAGTGGTGCGTCGCAATCTAATACTGGCCTCTCAGTAACGGCACGCATACAGACTGTTTGAAGCATTGCTCCCCCTGGACGAAAGTCGGCATTGTGCCAAATATATTCAATCCCGATTCTATTTCTGTGTTTCATCGTCAATATGAAGCTCCAAGGGTTACGGTAAACACCCAGTGGTGCGTCGCAATCTAATACTGGCCTCTCAGTAAAGGCACGTATACAGACTGTTTGAAGCATTGCTCCCCCTGGACGTAAGTCGGCATTCTGCCTCCTATTTTCAATCCCGATGCAATTTCTGTGTTTCATCGTCAATATGAAGCTCCAAGGGTTACGGTAAACACCCAGTGGTGCGTCGCAATCTAATACTAGCCTCTCAGTAACGGCACGCATACAGACTGTTTGAAGCATTGCTCCCCCTGGACGTAAGTCGGCATTGTGCCAACTATATTCAATCCCGATGCAATTTCTGTGTTTCATCGTCAATATGAAGCTCCAAGGGTTACGGTAAACACCCAGTGGTGCGTCGCAATCTAATACTGGCCTCTCAGTAAAGGCACGTATACAGACTGTTTGAAGCATTGCTCCCCCTGGACGTAAGTCTGCATTGTGCCTACTATATTCAATCCCGATGCAATTTCTGTGTTTCATCGTCAATATGAAGCTCCAAGGGTTACGGTAAATACCCAGTGGTGCGTCGCAATCTAATACTGGCCTCTCAGTAACAGCACATATACAGACTGTTTGAAGCATTGCTCCCCCTGGACGTAAGTCGGCATTGTGCCTACTATATTCAATCCCGATGCAATTTTTGTGTTTCATCGTCAATATGAACCTCCAAGGGTTACAGTAAACACCCAGTGGTGCGTCGCAATCTAATACTGGCCTCTCAGTAACGGCACGTATACAGACTGTTTGAAGCATTGCTCCCCCTGGACGTAAGTCGGCATTGTGCCTACTATTTTCAATCCCGATGCAATTTCTGTGTTTCATCGTCAATATGAAGCTCCAAGGGTTACAGTAAACTCCCAGTGGTACGTCGCAATCAAATACTGGCCTCTTAGTAACGGCACGTATACAGACTGTTTGAAGCATTGCTCCTCCTGGACGTAAGTTGGCATTGTGCCTACTATATTCAATCCCGATGCAATTTCTGTGTTTCGTGGTCAATATGAAGCTCCAAGGGTTACAGTAAACACCCAGTGGTGCGTCGCAATCTAATACTGGACTCTCAGTAACGGCACGCATACAGGCTGTTTGGAGCATTGCCCCCCCTTGAAGTAAGTCGGCATTGTGCCAACTATATTCAATCCCGATGCAATTTCTGTGTTTCTTCGTCATTATGAAGCTCCAAGAGTTACAGTAAACACCCAGTGGTCCGTCGCAATCTAATACTGGCCGCTCAGTAACGGCACGTATACAGACTGTTTGAAGCATTGCTCCCCGTGCACGTAAGTCGGCATTGTGCCTACTATATTCAATCCCGATGCAATTTCTGTGTTTCATCGTCAATATGAAGCTCCAAGGGTTACAGTAAACACCCAGTGGTGCGTCGCAATCTAATACTGGCCTCTCAGTAACGGCACGTATACCGACTGTTTGAAGCATTGTTCCCCATGCACGTAAGTCGGCATTGTGCCTACTATATTCAATCCCGATGCAATTTCTGTGTCTCATCGTCAATATGAATCTCCAAGGGTTACAGCAAACACCCAGTGGTGCGTCGCAATCTAATACTGGCCTCTCAGTAACAGCACGAATACAGACTGTTTGAAGCATTGCTCCCCCTGGACGTAAGTCGGCATTGTGCCTACTATATTCAATCCCGATGCAATTTCTGTGTTTCATCGTCAATATGAAGCTCCAAGGGTTACGTAATTACCCACTGGTTCGTCGCAATCTAACACTGGCCTCTCAGGAACGACACGTATACTGCTGTTTGAAGCATTGCTCTCCCTGGACGTAAGTCGCCATTGTGCCAACTATATTCCATCCCGATGCCATTTATGTTTTTCATCGTCAATATGAAGCTCCAAGGGTTACAGTAAACACCCAGTGGTGCGTCGCAATCTAATACTGGCCTCTCAGTAAAGGCACGTATACAGACTGTTTGAAGCATTGCTCCCCCTGGACGTAAGTCGGCATTCTGCCTCCTATTTTCAATCCCGATGCAATTTCTGTGTTTCATCGTCAATATGAAGCTCCAAGGGTTACAGTAAACACCCAGTGAAGCGTCGCAATGTAATACTGGCCTCTCACTAACGGAACGTATACAGACGGTTTGAAGCATTGCTCCCCCTGGACGTAAGTCGGCATTGTGCCTACTATATTCAATCCCGATGTAATTTCTGTGTTTCATGGTCAATATGAAGCTCTAAGGGTTACAGTAAACATCCAGTGGTGCGTCGCAATCTAATACTGGCCTCTCAGTAACGGCACGCATACAGACTGTTTGAAGCATTGCTCCCCCTGGACGAAAGTCGGCATTGTGCCAACTATATTCAATCCCGATGCAATTTCTTTGTTTCATCGTCAATATGAAGCTCCAAGGGTTACGGTAAACACCCAGTGGTGCGTCGCAATCTAATACTGGCCTCTCAGTAAAGGCACGTATACAGACTGTTTGAAGCATTGCTCCCCCTGGACGTAAGTCTGCATTGTGCCTACTATATTCAATCCCGATGCAATTTTTGTGTTTCATCGTCAATATGAAGCTCCAAGGGTTACAGTAAACACCCAGTGGTGCGTCGCAATCTAATACTGGCCTTTCAGTAACGGCACGTATACAGACTGTTTGAAGCATTGCTCCCCCTGTACGTAAGTCGGCATTGTGCCTACTATTTTCAATCCCGATGCAATTTCTGTGTTTCATCGTCAATATGAAGCTCCAAGGGTTACAGTAAACACCCAGTGGTACGTCGCAATCAAATACTGGCCTCTTAGTAACGGCACGTATACAGAATGTTTGAAGCATTGCTCCTCCTGGACGTAAGTTGGCATTGTGCCTACTATATTCAATCCCGTTGTAATTTCTGTGTTTCATGGACAATATGAAGCTCCAAGGGTTACAGTAAACACCCAGTGGTGCGTCGCAATCTAATACTGGCCTCTCAGTAACGGCACGTATACCGACTGTTTGAAGCATTGCTCCCCCTGGACGTAAGTCTGCATTGTGCCTACTATATTCAATCCCGATGCAATTTCTGTGTTTCATCGTCAATATGAAGCTCCAAGGGTTACAGTAAACACCCAGTGGTGCGTCGCAATCTAATACTGGCCTCTCAGTAACAGCACATATACAGACTGTTTGAAGCATTGCTCCCTTTGGACGTAAGTCGGCATTGTGCCTACTATATCCAATCCCGATGCAATTTTTGTGTTTCATCGTCAATATGAAGCTCCAAGGGTTACAGTAAACACCCAGTGGTGCGTCGCAATCTAATACTGGCCTCTCAGTAATGGCACGTATACAGACTGTTTGAAGCATTGCTCCCCCTGGACGTAAGTCGGCATTGTGCCTACTATTTTCAATCCCGATGCAATTTCTGTGTTTCATCGTCAATATGAAGCTCCAAGGGTTACAGTAAACACCCTGTCGTACGTCGCAATCACATACTGGCCTCTTAGTAACGGTACGTATACAGACTGTTTGAAGCATTGCTCCTCCTGGACGTAAGTTGTTATTGTGCCTACTATATTCAATCCCGATGCAATTTCTGTGTTTCGTGGTCAATATGAAGCTCCAAGGGTTACAGTAAACACCCAGTGGTGCGTCGCAATGTAATACTGGACTCTCAGTAACGGCACGCATACAGGCAGTTTGGAGCATTGCTCCCCCTTGAACTAAGTCGGCATTGTGCCAACTATATTCAATCCCGATGCAATTTCTGTGTTTCTTCGTCAATATGAAGCTCCAAGGGTTACAGTAAACACCCAGTGGTGCGTCGCAATCTAATACTGGCCGCTCAGTAACGGCACGTATACAGACTGTTTGAAGCATTGCTCCCCGTGCACGTAAGTCGGCATTGTGCCTACTATATTCAATCCGGATGCAATTTCTGTGTTTCATGGTCAATATGAAGCTCCAAGGGTTCTAGTAAACATCCAGTGGTGCGTCGCAATCTAATACTAGCCTCTCAGTAACGGCACGCATACAGACTGTTTGAAGCATTGCTCCCCCTGGACGTAAGTCGGCATTGTGCCAACTATATTCAATCCCGATGCAATTTCTGTGTTTCATCGTCAATATGAAGCTCCAAGGGTTACTGTAAACACCCAGTGGTGCGTCGCAATCTAATACTGGCCTCTCAGTAAAGGCACGTATACAGACTGTTTGAAGCATTGCTCCCCCTGGACGTAAGTCTGCATTGTGCCTACTATATTCAATCCCGATGCAATTTCTGTGCTTCATCGTCAATATGAAGCTCCAAGGGTTACAGTACACACCCAGTGGTGCGTCGCAATCTAATACTGGCCTCTCAGTAACAGCACATATACAGACTGTTTGAAGCATTGCTCCCCCTGGACGTAATCCGGCATTGTGCCTACTATATTCAATCCCGATGCAATTTTTGTGTTTCATCGTCAATATGAACCTCCAAGGGTTACAGTAAACACCCAGTGGTGCGTCGCAATCTAATACTGGCCTCTCAGTAACGGCACGTATACAGACTGTTTGAAGCATTGCTCCCCCTGGACGTAAGTCGGCATTGTGCCTACTATTTTCAATCCCGATGCAATTTCTGTGTTTCATCGTCAATATGAAGCTCCAAGGGTTACAGTAAACTCCCAGTGGTACGTCGCAATCAAATACTGGCCTCTTAGTAACGGCACGTATACAGAATGTTTGAAGCATTGCTCCTCCTGGACGTAAGTTGGCATTGTGCCTACTATATTCAATCCCGTTGTAATTTCTGTGTTTCATGGACAATATGAAGCTCCAAGGGTTACAGTAAACACCCAGTGGTGCGTCGCAATCTAATACTGGCCTCTCAGTAACGGCACGTATACCGACTGTTTGAAGCTTTGCTCCCCCTGGACGTAAGTCGGCATTGTGCCTACTATATTCAATTGCGATGCAATTTCTGTGTTTCATCGTCAATATGAAGCTCCAAGGGTTACAGTAAACACCCAGTGGTGCGTCGCAATGTAATACTGGACTCTCAGTAACGGCACGCATACAGGCTGTTTGGAGCATTGCTCCCCCTTGAAGTATGTCGGCATTGTGCCAACTATATTCAATCCCGATGCAATTTCTGTGTTTCTTCGTCAATATGAAGCTCCAAGGGTTACAGTAAACACCCAGTGGTGCGTCGCAATCTAATACTGGCTGCTCAGTAACGGCACGTATACAGACTGTTTGAAGCATTGCTCCCCGTGCACGTAAGTCGGCATTGTGCCTACTATATTCAATCCCGATGCAATTTCTGTGTTTCATCGTCAATATGAAGCTCCAAGGGTTACAGTAAACACCCAGTGGTGCGTCGCAATCTAATACTGGCCTCTCAGTAACGGCACGTATACCGACTGTTTGAAGCATTGCTCCCCCTGGACGTAAGTCGGCATTGTGCCTACTATATTCAATCCCGATGAAATTTCTGTGTTTCATCGTCAATATGAAGCTCCAAGGGTTACAGTATATACCCACTGGTTCGTCGCAATCTAACACTGGCCTCTCAGTAACGGCACGTATACAGACTGTTTGAAGCATTGCTCCCCCTGGACGTAAGTTGGCATTGTGCCTACTATATTCAATCCCGATGCAATTTCTGTGTTTCATCGTCAATATGAAGCTCCAAGGGTCACAGTAAACACCCAGTGGTGCATCGCAATCCAATACTGGCCTCTCAGGAACGACACGTATACTGCTGTTTGAAGCATTGCTCTCCCTGGACGTAAGACGGCATTGTGCCAACTATATTCCATCCCGATGCAATTTATGTTTTTCATCGTCAATATGTAGCTCCAAGGGTTACAGTAAACACCCAGTGGCGCGCGGCAATCTAATACTGGCCTCTCAGTAAAGGCACGTATACAGACTGTTTGAAGCATTGCTCCCCCTGGACATAAGTCGGCATTCTGCCTCCTATTTTCAATCCCGATGCAATTTCTGTGTTTCATCGTCAATATGAAGCTCCAAGGGTTACAGTAAACACCCAGTTGTGCGTCGCAATGTAATACTGGCCTCTCACTAACGGCACGTATACAGACGGTTTGAAGCATTGCTCCCCCTGGACGTAAGTCGGCATTGTGCCTACTATATTCAATCCCGATGTAATTTCTGTGTTTCATGGTCAATATGAAGCTCCAAGGGTTACAGTAAACATCCAGTGGTGCGTCGCAATCTAATACTGGCCTCTCAGTAACGGCACGCATACAGACTGTTTGAAGCATTGCTCCCCCTTGACGTAAGTCGGCATTGTGCCAACTATATTCAATCCCGATGCAATTTCTGTGTTTCATCGTCAATATGAAGCTCCAAGGGTTACGGTAAACACCCAGTGGTGCGTCGCAATCTAATACTGGCCTCTCAGTAAAGGCACGTATACAGACTGTTTGAAGCATTGCTCCTCCTGGACGTAAGTTGGCATTGTGCCTACTATATTCAATCCCGTTGCAATTTCTGTGTTTCATGGACAATATGAAGCTCCAAGGGTTACAGTAAACACCCAGTGGTGCGTCGCAATCTAATACTGGCCTCTCAGTAACGGCAATATACCGACTGTTTGAAGCATTGTTCCCCCTGGACGTAAGTCGGCATTGTGCCTACTATATTCAATTCCGATGCAATTTCTATGTTTCATCGTCAAAATGAAGCTCCAAGGGTTACAGTAAATTTCCACTGGTTCGTCGCAATCTAACACTGGCCTCTCAGTAACGGCACGTATACAGACTGTTTGAAGCATTGCTCCCCCTGGACGTAAGTCTGCATTGTGCCTACTATATTCAATCCCGATGCAATTTCTGTGTTATCGTCAATATGAAGCTCCAAGGGTTACAGTAAACACCCAGTGGTGCGTCGCAATCTAATACTGGCCTCAGTAACAGCACGCATACAGACTGTTTGAAGCATTGCTCCCCCTGGACGTAAGTCGGCATTGTGCCTACTATATTCAATCCCGATGCAATTTCTGTGTTTCATCGTCAATATGAATCTCCAAGGGTTACAGTAAATACCCAGTGGTTCGTCGCAATCTAACACTGGCCTCTCAGTAACGGCACGTATACAGACTGTTTGAAGCATTGCTCCCCCTGGACGTAAGTCGGCATTGTGCCTACTATATTCAATCCCGATGCAATTTCTGTGTTTCATCGTCAATATGAATCTCCAAGGGTTACAGTAAACACCCAGTGGTGCGTCTCAATCTAATACTGGCCTCTCAGTAACAGCACGTATACAGACTGTTTGAAGCATTGCTCCCCCTGGACGTAAGTCGGCATTGTGCCTACTATATTCAATCCCGATGCAATTTCTGTGTTTCATCGTCAATATGAAGCTCCAAGGGTCACAGTAAACACCCAGTGGTGCATCGCAATCCAATTCTGGCCTCTCAGGAACGACACGTATACTGCTGTTTGAAGCATTGCTCTCCCTGGACGTAAGACGGCATTGTGCCAACTATATTCCATCCCGATGCAATTTGTTTTTCATCGTCAATATTTAGCTCCAAGGGTTACAGTAAACACCCAGTGGTGCGTCGCAATCTAATACTGGCCTCTCAGTAAAGGCACGTATACAGACTGTTTGAAGCATTGCTCCCCCTGGACGTAAGTCGGCATTCTGCCTCCTATTTTCAATCCCGATGCAATTTCTGTGTTTCATCGTCAATATGAAGCTCCAAGGGTTACGGTAAACACCCAGTGGTGCGTCGCAATCTAATACTAGCCTCTCAGTAACGGCACGCATACAGACTGTTTGAAGCATTGCTCCCCCTGGACGTAAGTCGGCATTGTGCCAACTATATTCAATCCCGATGCAATTTCTGTGTTTCATCGTCAATATGAAGCTCCAAGGGTTACGGTAAACACCCAGTGGTGCGTCGCAATCTAATACTGGCCTCTCAGTAAAGGCACGTATACAGACTGTTTGAAGCATTGCTCCCCCTGGACGTAAGTCTGCATTGTGCCTACTATATTCAATCCCGATGCAATTTCTGTGTTTCATCGTCAATATGAAGCTCCAAGGGTTACGGTAAACACCCAGTGGTGCGTCGCAATCTAATACTGGCCTCTCAGTAACAGCACATATACAGACTGTTTGAAGCATTGCTCCCCCTGGACGTAAGTCGGCATTGTGCCTACTATATTCAATCCCGATGCAATTTTTGTGTTTCATCGTCAATATGAACCTCCAAGGGTTACAGTAAACACCCAGTGGTGCGTCGCAATCTAATACTGGCCTCTCAGTAACGGCACGTATACAGACTGTTTGAAGCATTGCTCCCCCTGGACGTAAGTCGGCATTGTGCCTACTATTTTCAATCCCGGTGCAATTTCTGTGTTTCATCGTCAATATGAAGCTCCAAGGGTTACAGTAAACTCCCAGTGGTACGTCGCAATCAAATACTGGCCTCTTAGTAACGGCACGTATACAGACTGTTTGAAGCATTGCTCCTCCTGGACGTAAGTTGGCATTGTGCCTACTATATTCAATCCCGATGCAATTTCTGTGTTTCGTGGTCAATATGAAGCTCCAAGGGTTACAGTAAACACCCAGTGGTGCGTCGCAATGTAATACTGGACTCTCAGTAACGGCACGCATACAGGCTGTTTGGAGCATTGCCCCCCCTTGAAGTAAGTCGGCATTGTGCCAACTATATTCAATCCCGATGCAATTTCTGTGTTTCTTCGTCATTATGAAGCTCCAAGAGTTACAGTAAACACCCAGTGGTGCGTCGCAATCTAATACTGGCCGCTCAGTAACGGCACGTATACAGACTGTTTGAAGCATTGCTCCCCGTGCACGTAAGTCGGCATTGTGCCTACTATATTCAATCCCGATGCAATTTCTGTGTTTCATCGTCAATATGAAGCTCCAAGGGTTACAGTAAACACCCAGTGGTGCGTCGCAATCTAATACTGGCCTCTCAGTAACGGCACGTATACCGACTGTTTGAAGCATTGCTCCCCGTGCACGTAAGTCGGCATTGTGCCTACTATATTCAATCCCGATGCAATTTCTGTGTCTCATCGTCAATATGAATCTCCAAGGGTTACAGCAAACACCCAGTGGTGCGTCGCAATCTAATACTGGCCTCTCAGTAACAGCACGAATACAGACTGTTTGAAGCATTGCTCCCCCTGGACGTAAGTCGGCATTGTGCCTACTATATTCAATCCCGATGCAATTTCTGTGTTTCATCGTCAATATGAAGCTCCAAGGGTTACGTAATTACCCACTGGTTCGTCGCAATCTAACACTGGCCTCTCAGGAACGACACGTATACTGCTGTTTGAAGCATTGCTCTCCCTGGACGTAAGTCGCCATTGTGCCAACTATATTCCATCCCGATGCAATTTATGTTTTTCATCGTCAATATGAAGCTCCAAGGGTTACAGTAAACACCCAGTGGTGCGTCGCAATCTAATACTGGCCTCTCAGTAAAGGCACGTATACAGACTGTTTGAAGCATTGCTCCCCCTGGACGTAAGTCGGCATTCTGCCTCCTATTTTCAATCCCGATGCAATTTCTGTGTTTCATCGTCAATATGAAGCTCCAAGGGTTACAGTAAACACCCAGTGAAGCGTCGCAATGTAATACTGGCCTCTCACTAACGGAACGTATACAGACGGTTTGAAGCATTGCTCCCCCTGGACGTAAGTCGGCATTGTGCCTACTATATTCAATCCCGATGTAATTTCTGTGTTTCATGGTCAATATGAAGCTCCAAGGGTTACAGTAAACATCCAGTGGTGCGTCGCAATCTAATACTGGCCTCTCAGTAACGGCACGCATACAGACTGTTTGAAGCATTGCTCCCCCTGGACGAAAGTCGGCATTGTGCCAAATATATTCAATCCCGATTCTATTTCTGTGTTTCATCGTCAATATGAAGCTCCAAGGGTTACGGTAAACACCCAGTGGTGCGTCGCAATCTAATACTGGCCTCTCAGTAAAGGCACGTATACAGACTGTTTGAAGCATTGCTCCCCCTGGACGTAAGTCGGCATTCTGCCTCCTATTTTCAATCCCGATGCAATTTCTGTGTTTCATCGTCAATATGAAGCTCCAAGGGTTACGGTAAACACCCAGTGGTGCGTCGCAATCTAATACTAGCCTCTCAGTAACGGCACGCATACAGACTGTTTGAAGCATTGCTCCCCCTGGACGTAAGTCGGCATTGTGCCAACTATATTCAATCCCGATGCAATTTCTGTGTTTCATCGTCAATATGAAGCTCCAAGGGTTACGGTAAACACCCAGTGGTGCGTCGCAATCTAATACTGGCCTCTCAGTAAAGGCACGTATACAGACTGTTTGAAGCATTGCTCCCCCTGGACGTAAGTCTGCATTGTGCCTACTATATTCAATCCCGATGCAATTTCTGTGTTTCATCGTCAATATGAAGCTCCAAGGGTTACGGTAAACACCCAGTGGTGCGTCGCAATCTAATACTGGCCTCTCAGTAACAGCACATATACAGACTGTTTGAAGCATTGCTCCCCCTGGACGTAAGTCGGCATTGTGCCTACTATATTCAATCCCGATGCAATTTTTGTGTTTCATCGTCAATATGAACCTCCAAGGGTTACAGTAAACACCCAGTGGTGCGTCGCAATCTAATACTGGCCTCTCAGTAACGGCACGTATACAGACTGTTTGAAGCATTGCTCCCCCTGGACGTAAGTCGGCATTGTGCCTACTATTTTCAATCCCGATGCAATTTCTGTGTTTCATCGTCAATATGAAGCTCCAAGGGTTACAGTAAACTCCCAGTGGTACGTCGCAATCAAATACTGGCCTCTTAGTAACGGCACGTATACAGACTGTTTGAAGCATTGCTCCTCCTGGACGTAAGTTGGCATTGTGCCTACTATATTCAATCCCGATGCAATTTCTGTGTTTCGTGGTCAATATGAAGCTCCAAGGGTTACAGTAAACACCCAGTGGTGCGTCGCAATCTAATACTGGACTCTCAGTAACGGCACGCATACAGGCTGTTTGGAGCATTGCCCCCCCTTGAAGTAAGTCGGCATTGTGCCAACTATATTCAATCCCGATGCAATTTCTGTGTTTCTTCGTCATTATGAAGCTCCAAGAGTTACAGTAAACACCCAGTGGTCCGTCGCAATCTAATACTGGCCGCTCAGTAACGGCACGTATACAGACTGTTTGAAGCATTGCTCCCCGTGCACGTAAGTCGGCATTGTGCCTACTATATTCAATCCCGATGCAATTTCTGTGTTTCATCGTCAATATGAAGCTCCAAGGGTTACAGTAAACACCCAGTGGTGCGTCGCAATCTAATACTGGCCTCTCAGTAACGGCACGTATACCGACTGTTTGAAGCATTGTTCCCCATGCACGTAAGTCGGCATTGTGCCTACTATATTCAATCCCGATGCAATTTCTGTGTCTCATCGTCAATATGAATCTCCAAGGGTTACAGCAAACACCCAGTGGTGCGTCGCAATCTAATACTGGCCTCTCAGTAACAGCACGAATACAGACTGTTTGAAGCATTGCTCCCCCTGGACGTAAGTCGGCATTGTGCCTACTATATTCAATCCCGATGCAATTTCTGTGTTTCATCGTCAATATGAAGCTCCAAGGGTTACGTAATTACCCACTGGTTCGTCGCAATCTAACACTGGCCTCTCAGGAACGACACGTATACTGCTGTTTGAAGCATTGCTCTCCCTGGACGTAAGTCGCCATTGTGCCAACTATATTCCATCCCGATGCCATTTATGTTTTTCATCGTCAATATGAAGCTCCAAGGGTTACAGTAAACACCCAGTGGTGCGTCGCAATCTAATACTGGCCTCTCAGTAAAGGCACGTATACAGACTGTTTGAAGCATTGCTCCCCCTGGACGTAAGTCGGCATTCTGCCTCCTATTTTCAATCCCGATGCAATTTCTGTGTTTCATCGTCAATATGAAGCTCCAAGGGTTACAGTAAACACCCAGTGAAGCGTCGCAATGTAATACTGGCCTCTCACTAACGGAACGTATACAGACGGTTTGAAGCATTGCTCCCCCTGGACGTAAGTCGGCATTGTGCCTACTATATTCAATCCCGATGTAATTTCTGTGTTTCATGGTCAATATGAAGCTCTAAGGGTTACAGTAAACATCCAGTGGTGCGTCGCAATCTAATACTGGCCTCTCAGTAACGGCACGCATACAGACTGTTTGAAGCATTGCTCCCCCTGGACGAAAGTCGGCATTGTGCCAACTATATTCAATCCCGATGCAATTTCTTTGTTTCATCGTCAATATGAAGCTCCAAGGGTTACGGTAAACACCCAGTGGTGCGTCGCAATCTAATACTGGCCTCTCAGTAAAGGCACGTATACAGACTGTTTGAAGCATTGCTCCCCCTGGACGTAAGTCTGCATTGTGCCTACTATATTCAATCCCGATGCAATTTTTGTGTTTCATCGTCAATATGAAGCTCCAAGGGTTACAGTAAACACCCAGTGGTGCGTCGCAATCTAATACTGGCCTTTCAGTAACGGCACGTATACAGACTGTTTGAAGCATTGCTCCCCCTGTACGTAAGTCGGCATTGTGCCTACTATTTTCAATCCCGATGCAATTTCTGTGTTTCATCGTCAATATGAAGCTCCAAGGGTTACAGTAAACACCCAGTGGTACGTCGCAATCAAATACTGGCCTCTTAGTAACGGCACGTATACAGAATGTTTGAAGCATTGCTCCTCCTGGACGTAAGTTGGCATTGTGCCTACTATATTCAATCCCGTTGTAATTTCTGTGTTTCATGGACAATATGAAGCTCCAAGGGTTACAGTAAACACCCAGTGGTGCGTCGCAATCTAATACTGGCCTCTCAGTAACGGCACGTATACCGACTGTTTGAAGCATTGCTCCCCCTGGACGTAAGTCTGCATTGTGCCTACTATATTCAATCCCGATGCAATTTCTGTGTTTCATCGTCAATATGAAGCTCCAAGGGTTACAGTAAACACCCAGTGGTGCGTCGCAATCTAATACTGGCCTCTCAGTAACAGCACATATACAGACTGTTTGAAGCATTGCTCCCTTTGGACGTAAGTCGGCATTGTGCCTACTATATCCAATCCCGATGCAATTTTTGTGTTTCATCGTCAATATGAAGCTCCAAGGGTTACAGTAAACACCCAGTGGTGCGTCGCAATCTAATACTGGCCTCTCAGTAATGGCACGTATACAGACTGTTTGAAGCATTGCTCCCCCTGGACGTAAGTCGGCATTGTGCCTACTATTTTCAATCCCGATGCAATTTCTGTGTTTCATCGTCAATATGAAGCTCCAAGGGTTACAGTAAACACCCTGTCGTACGTCGCAATCACATACTGGCCTCTTAGTAACGGTACGTATACAGACTGTTTGAAGCATTGCTCCTCCTGGACGTAAGTTGTTATTGTGCCTACTATATTCAATCCCGATGCAATTTCTGTGTTTCGTGGTCAATATGAAGCTCCAAGGGTTACAGTAAACACCCAGTGGTGCGTCGCAATGTAATACTGGACTCTCAGTAACGGCACGCATACAGGCAGTTTGGAGCATTGCTCCCCCTTGAACTAAGTCGGCATTGTGCCAACTATATTCAATCCCGATGCAATTTCTGTGTTTCTTCGTCAATATGAAGCTCCAAGGGTTACAGTAAACACCCAGTGGTGCGTCGCAATCTAATACTGGCCGCTCAGTAACGGCACGTATACAGACTGTTTGAAGCATTGCTCCCCGTGCACGTAAGTCGGCATTGTGCCTACTATATTCAATCCGGATGCAATTTCTGTGTTTCATGGTCAATATGAAGCTCCAAGGGTTCTAGTAAACATCCAGTGGTGCGTCGCAATCTAATACTAGCCTCTCAGTAACGGCACGCATACAGACTGTTTGAAGCATTGCTCCCCCTGGACGTAAGTCGGCATTGTGCCAACTATATTCAATCCCGATGCAATTTCTGTGTTTCATCGTCAATATGAAGCTCCAAGGGTTACTGTAAACACCCAGTGGTGCGTCGCAATCTAATACTGGCCTCTCAGTAAAGGCACGTATACAGACTGTTTGAAGCATTGCTCCCCCTGGACGTAAGTCTGCATTGTGCCTACTATATTCAATCCCGATGCAATTTCTGTGCTTCATCGTCAATATGAAGCTCCAAGGGTTACAGTACACACCCAGTGGTGCGTCGCAATCTAATACTGGCCTCTCAGTAACAGCACATATACAGACTGTTTGAAGCATTGCTCCCCCTGGACGTAATCCGGCATTGTGCCTACTATATTCAATCCCGATGCAATTTTTGTGTTTCATCGTCAATATGAACCTCCAAGGGTTACAGTAAACACCCAGTGGTGCGTCGCAATCTAATACTGGCCTCTCAGTAACGGCACGTATACAGACTGTTTGAAGCATTGCTCCCCCTGGACGTAAGTCGGCATTGTGCCTACTATTTTCAATCCCGATGCAATTTCTGTGTTTCATCGTCAATATGAAGCTCCAAGGGTTACAGTAAACTCCCAGTGGTACGTCGCAATCAAATACTGGCCTCTTAGTAACGGCACGTATACAGAATGTTTGAAGCATTGCTCCTCCTGGACGTAAGTTGGCATTGTGCCTACTATATTCAATCCCGTTGTAATTTCTGTGTTTCATGGACAATATGAAGCTCCAAGGGTTACAGTAAACACCCAGTGGTGCGTCGCAATCTAATACTGGCCTCTCAGTAACGGCACGTATACCGACTGTTTGAAGCTTTGCTCCCCCTGGACGTAAGTCGGCATTGTGCCTACTATATTCAATTGCGATGCAATTTCTGTGTTTCATCGTCAATATGAAGCTCCAAGGGTTACAGTAAACACCCAGTGGTGCGTCGCAATGTAATACTGGACTCTCAGTAACGGCACGCATACAGGCTGTTTGGAGCATTGCTCCCCCTTGAAGTATGTCGGCATTGTGCCAACTATATTCAATCCCGATGCAATTTCTGTGTTTCTTCGTCAATATGAAGCTCCAAGGGTTACAGTAAACACCCAGTGGTGCGTCGCAATCTAATACTGGCTGCTCAGTAACGGCACGTATACAGACTGTTTGAAGCATTGCTCCCCGTGCACGTAAGTCGGCATTGTGCCTACTATATTCAATCCCGATGCAATTTCTGTGTTTCATCGTCAATATGAAGCTCCAAGGGTTACAGTAAACACCCAGTGGTGCGTCGCAATCTAATACTGGCCTCTCAGTAACGGCACGTATACCGACTGTTTGAAGCATTGCTCCCCCTGGACGTAAGTCGGCATTGTGCCTACTATATTCAATCCCGATGAAATTTCTGTGTTTCATCGTCAATATGAAGCTCCAAGGGTTACAGTATATACCCACTGGTTCGTCGCAATCTAACACTGGCCTCTCAGTAACGGCACGTATACAGACTGTTTGAAGCATTGCTCCCCCTGGACGTAAGTTGGCATTGTGCCTACTATATTCAATCCCGATGCAATTTCTGTGTTTCATCGTCAATATGAAGCTCCAAGGGTCACAGTAAACACCCAGTGGTGCATCGCAATCCAATACTGGCCTCTCAGGAACGACACGTATACTGCTGTTTGAAGCATTGCTCTCCCTGGACGTAAGACGGCATTGTGCCAACTATATTCCATCCCGATGCAATTTATGTTTTTCATCGTCAATATGTAGCTCCAAGGGTTACAGTAAACACCCAGTGGCGCGCGGCAATCTAATACTGGCCTCTCAGTAAAGGCACGTATACAGACTGTTTGAAGCATTGCTCCCCCTGGACATAAGTCGGCATTCTGCCTCCTATTTTCAATCCCGATGCAATTTCTGTGTTTCATCGTCAATATGAAGCTCCAAGGGTTACAGTAAACACCCAGTTGTGCGTCGCAATGTAATACTGGCCTCTCACTAACGGCACGTATACAGACGGTTTGAAGCATTGCTCCCCCTGGACGTAAGTCGGCATTGTGCCTACTATATTCAATCCCGATGTAATTTCTGTGTTTCATGGTCAATATGAAGCTCCAAGGGTTACAGTAAACATCCAGTGGTGCGTCGCAATCTAATACTGGCCTCTCAGTAACGGCACGCATACAGACTGTTTGAAGCATTGCTCCCCCTTGACGTAAGTCGGCATTGTGCCAACTATATTCAATCCCGATGCAATTTCTGTGTTTCATCGTCAATATGAAGCTCCAAGGGTTACGGTAAACACCCAGTGGTGCGTCGCAATCTAATACTGGCCTCTCAGTAAAGGCACGTATACAGACTGTTTGAAGCATTGCTCCTCCTGGACGTAAGTTGGCATTGTGCCTACTATATTCAATCCCGTTGCAATTTCTGTGTTTCATGGACAATATGAAGCTCCAAGGGTTACAGTAAACACCCAGTGGTGCGTCGCAATCTAATACTGGCCTCTCAGTAACGGCAATATACCGACTGTTTGAAGCATTGTTCCCCCTGGACGTAAGTCGGCATTGTGCCTACTATATTCAATTCCGATGCAATTTCTATGTTTCATCGTCAAAATGAAGCTCCAAGGGTTACAGTAAATTTCCACTGGTTCGTCGCAATCTAACACTGGCCTCTCAGTAACGGCACGTATACAGACTGTTTGAAGCATTGCTCCCCCTGGACGTAAGTCTGCATTGTGCCTACTATATTCAATCCCGATGCAATTTCTGTGTTATCGTCAATATGAAGCTCCAAGGGTTACAGTAAACACCCAGTGGTGCGTCGCAATCTAATACTGGCCTCAGTAACAGCACGCATACAGACTGTTTGAAGCATTGCTCCCCCTGGACGTAAGTCGGCATTGTGCCTACTATATTCAATCCCGATGCAATTTCTGTGTTTCATCGTCAATATGAATCTCCAAGGGTTACAGTAAATACCCAGTGGTTCGTCGCAATCTAACACTGGCCTCTCAGTAACGGCACGTATACAGACTGTTTGAAGCATTGCTCCCCCTGGACGTAAGTCGGCATTGTGCCTACTATATTCAATCCCGATGCAATTTCTGTGTTTCATCGTCAATATGAAGATCCAAGGGTTACAGTAAACACCCAGTGGTGCGTCTCAATCTAATACTGGCCTCTCAGTAACAGCACGTATACAGACTGTTTGAAGCATTGCTCCCCCTGGACGTAAGTCGGCATTGTGCCTACTATATTCAATCCCGATGCAATTTCTGTGTTTCATCGTCAATATGAAGCTCCAAGGGTCACAGTAAACACCCAGTGGTGCATCGCAATCCAATACTGGCCTCTCAGGAACGACACGTATACTGCTGTTTGAAGCATTGCTCTCCCTGGACGTAAGACGGCATTGTGCCAACTATATTCCATCCCGATGCAATTTATGTTTTTCATCGTCAATATGTAGCTCCAAGGGTTACAGTAAACACCCAGTGGTGCGCGGCAATCTAATACTGGCCTCTCAGTAAAGGCACGTATACAGACTGTTTGAAGCATTGCTCCCCCTGGACGTAAGTCGGCATTCTGCCTCCTATTTTCAATCCCGATGCAATTTCTGTGTTTCATCGTCAATATGAAGCTCCAAGGGTTACAGTAAACACCCAGTGGTGCGTCGCAATGTAATACTGGCCTCTCACTAACGGCACGTATACAGACGGTTTGAAGCATTGCTCCCCCTGGACGTAAGTCGGCATTGTGCCTACTATATTCAATCCCGATGTAATTTCTGTGTTTCATGGTCAATATGAAGCTCCAAGGGTTACAGTAAACATCCAGTGGTGCGTCGCAATCTAATACTGGCCTCTCAGTAACGGCACGCATACAGACTGTTTGAAGCATTGCTCCCCCTGGACGTAAGTCGGCATTGTGCCAACTATATTCAATCCCGATGCAATTTCTGTGTTTCATCGTCAATATGAAGCTCCAAGGGTTACGGTAAACACCCAGTGGTGCGTCGCAATCTAATACTGGCCTCTCAGTAAAGGCACGTATACAGACTGTTTGAAGCATTGCTCCTCCTGGACGTAAGTTGGCATTGTGCCTACTATATTCAATCCCGTTGCAATTTCTGTGTTTCATGGACAATATGAAGCTCCAAGGGTTACAGTAAACACCCAGTGGTGCGTCGCAATCTAATACTGGCCTCTCAGTAACGGCACGTATACCGACTGTTTGAAGCTTTGCTCCCCCTGGACGTAAGTCGGCATTGTGCCTACTATATTCAATTCCGATGCAATTTCTATGTTTCATCGTCAAAATGAAGCTCCAAGGGTTACAGTAAATTTCCACTGGTTCGTCGCAATCTAACACTGGCCTCTCAGTAACGGCACGTATACAGACTGTTTGAAGCATTGCTCCCCCTGGACGTAAGTCTGCATTGTGCCTACTATATTCAATCCCGATGCAATTTCTGTGTTATCGTCAATATGAAGCTCCAAGGGTTACAGTAAACACCCAGTGGTGCGTCACAATCTAATACTGGCCTCAGTAACAGCACGTATACAGACTGTTTGAAGCATTGCTCCCCCTGGACGTAAGTCGGCATTGTGCCTACTATATTCAATCCCGATGCAATTTCTGTGTTTCATCGTCAATATGAATCTCCAAGGGTTACAGTAAATACCCAGTGGTTCGTCGCAATCTAACACTGGCCTCTCAGTAACGGCACGTATACAGACTGTTTGAAGCATTGCTCCCCCTGGACGTAAGTCGGCATTGTGCCTACTATATTCAATCCCGATGCAATTTCTGTGTTTCATCGTCAATATGAAGATCCAAGGGTTACAGTAAACACCCAGTGGTGCGTCTCAATCTAATACTGGCCTCTCAGTAACAGCACGTATACAGACTGTTTGAAGCATTGCTCCCCCTGGACGTAAGTCGGCATTGTGCCTACTATATTCAATCCCGATGCAATTTCTGTGTTTCATCGTCAATATGAAGCTCCAAGGGTCACAGTAAACACCCAGTGGTGCATCGCAATCCAATACTGGCCTCTCAGGAACGACACGTATACTGCTGTTTGAAGCATTGCTCTCCCTGGACGTAAGACGGCATTGTGCCAACTATATTCTATCCCGATGCAATTTATGTTTTTCATCGTCAATATGTAGCTCCAAGGGTTACAATAAACACCCAGTGGTGCGTCGCAATCTAATACTGGCCTCTCAGTAAAGGCACGTATACAGACTGTTTGAAGCATTGCTCCCCCTGGACGTAAGTCGGCATTCTGCCTCCTATTTTCAATCCCGATGCAATTTCTGTGTTTCATCGTTAATATGAAGCTCCAAGGGTTACAGTAAACACCCAGTGGTGCGTCGCAATGTAATACTGGCCTCTCACTAACGGCACGTATACAGACGGTTTGAAGCATTACTCCCCCTGGACGTAAGTCGGCATTGTGCCTACTATATTCAATCCCGATGTAATTTCTGTGTTTCATGGTCAATATGAAGCTCCAAGGGTTACAGTAAACATCCAGTGGTGCGTCGCAATCTAATACTGGCCTCTCAGTAACGGCACGCATACAGACAGTTTGAAGCATTGCTCCCCCTTGACGTAAGTCGGCATTGTGCCAACTATATTCAATCCCGATGCAATTTCTGTGTTTCATCGTCAATATGAAGCTCCAAGGGTTACGGTAAACACCCAGTGGTGCGTCGCAATCTAATACTGGGCTCTCAGTAACGGCACGTATACAGACTGTTTGAAGCATTGCTCCCCCTGGACGTAAGTCTGCATTGTGCCTACTATCTTCAATCCCGATGCAATTTCTGTGTTTCATCGTCAATATGAAGCTCCAAGGGTTACAGTAAACAACCAGTGGTGCGTCGCAATCTAATACTGGCCTCTCAGTAACAGCACATATACAGACTGTTTGAAGCATTGCTCCCCCTGGACGTAAGTCTGCATTGTGCCTACTATATTCAATCCCGATGCAATTTTTGTGTTTCATCGTCAATATGAACCTCCAAGGGTTACAGTAAACACCCAGTGGTGCGTCGCAATCTAATACTGGCCTCTCAGTAACGGCACGTATACAGACTGTTTGAAGCATTGCTCCCCCTGGACGTAAGTCGGCATTGTGCCTACTATTTTCAATCCCGATGCAATTTCTGTGTTTCATCGTCAATATGAAGCTCCAAGGGTTACAGTAAACTCCCAGTGGTACGTCGCAATCAAATACTGGCCTCTTAGTAACGGCACGTATACAGACTGTTTGAAGCATTGCTCCTCCTGGACGTAAGTTGGCATTGTGCCTACTATATTCAATCCCGATGCAATTTCTGTGTTTCGTGTCAATATGAAGCTCCAAGGGTTACAGTAAACACCCAGTGGTGCGTCGCAATGTAATACTGGACTCTCAGTAACGGCACGCATACAGGCTGTTTGGAGCATTGCCCCCCCTTGATGTAAGTCGGCATTGTGCCAACTATATTCAATCCCGATGCAATTTCTGTGTTTCTTCGTCATTATGAAGCACCAAGGGTTACAGTAAACACCCAGTGGTGCGTCGCAATCTAATACTGGCCGCTCAGTAACGGCACGTATACAGACTGTTTGAAGCATTGCTCCCCGTGCACGTAAGTCGGCATTGCGCCTACTATATTCAATCCCGATGCAATTTCTGTGTTTCATCGTCAATATGAAGCTCCAAGGGTTACAGTAAACACCCAGTGGTGCGTCGCAATCTAATACTGGCCTCTCAGTAACGGCAAGTATACCGACTGTTTGAAGCATTGCTCCCCCTGGACGTAAGTCGGCATTGTGCCTACTATATTCAATCCCTATGCAATTTCTTGTCTCATCGTCAATATGAAGCTCCAAGGGTTACAGCAAACACCCAGTGGTGCGTCGCAATCTAATACTGGCCTCTCAGTAACAGCACGAATACAGACTGTTTGAAGCATTGCTCCCCCTGGACGTAAGTCGGCATTGTGCCTACTATATTCAATCCCGATGCAATTTCTGTGTTTCATCGTCAATATGAAGCTCCAAGGGTTACGTAATTACCCACTGGTTCGTCGCAATCTAACACTGGCCTCTCAGTAGCGGCACGTATACAGACTGTTTGAAGCATTGCTCCCCCTGGACGTAAGTCGGCATTGTGCCTACTTTATTCAATCCCGATGCAATTTCTGTGTTTCATCGTCAATATGAAGCTCCAAGGGTTACAGTAAACACCCAGTGGTGCGTCGCAATCTAATACTGGCCTCTCAGTAACAGCACGTATACAGACTGTTTGAAGCATTGCTCCCCCTGGACGTAAGTCGGCATTGTGCCTACTATATTCAATCCCGATGCAATTTCTGTGTTTCATCGTCAATATGAAGCTCCAAGGGTCACAGTAAACACCCAGTGGTGCATCGCAAACCAACACTGGCCTCTCAGGAACGACACGTATACTGCTGTTTGAAGCATTGCTCTCCCTGGACGTAAGTCGGCATTGTAACAACTATATTCCATCCCGATGCAATTTATGTTTTTCATCGTCAATATGAGGCTCCAAGGGTTACAGTAAACACCCAGTGGTGCGTCGCAATCTAATACTGGCCTCTCAGTAAAGGCACGTATACAGACTGTTTGAAGCATTGCTCCCCCTGGACGTAAGTCGGCATTCTGACTCCTATTTTCAATCCCGATGCAATTTCTGTGTTTCATCGTCAATATGAAGCTCCAAGGGTTACAGTAAACACCCAGTGAAGCGTCGCAATGTAATACTGGCCTCTCACTAACGGCACGTATACAGACGGTTTGAAGCATTACTCCCCCTGGACGTAAGTCGGCATTGTGCCTACTATATTCAATCCCGATGTAATTTCTGTGTTTCATGGCCAATATGAAGCTCCAAGGGTTACAGTAAACATCCAGGGGTGCGTCGCAATCTAATACTGGCCTCTCAGTAACGGCACGCATACAGACTGTTTGAAGCATTGCTCCCCCTGGACGTAAGTCGGCATTGTGCTAACTATATTCAATCCCGATGCAATTTCTGTGTTTCATCGTCAATATGAAGCTCCAAGGGTTACGGTAAACACCCAGTGGTGCGTCGCAATCTAATACTGGGCTCTCAGTAACGGCACGTATACAGACTGTTTGAAGCATTGCTCCCCCTGGACGTAAGTCTGCGTTGTGCCTACTATCTTCAATCCCGATGCAATTTCTGTGTTTCATCGTCAATATGAAGCTCCAAGGGTTACAGTAAACAACCAGTGGTGCGTCGCAATCTAATACTGGCCTCTCAGTAACAGCACATATACAGACTGTTTGAAGCATTGCTCCCCCTGGACGTAAGTCTGCATTGTGCCTACTATATTCAATCCCGATGCAATTTTTGTGTTTCATCGTCAATATGAACCTCCAAGGGTTACAGTAAACACCCAGTGGTGCGTCGCAATCTAATACTGGCCTCTCAGTAACGGCACGTATACAGACTGTTTGAAGCATTGCTCCCCCTGGACGTAAGTCGGCATTGTGCCTACTATTTTCAATCCCGATGCAATTTCTGTGTTTCATCGTCAATATGAAGCTCCAAGGGTTACAGTAAACTCCCAGTGGTACGTCGCAATCAAATACTGGCCTCTTAGTAACGGCACGTATACAGACTGTTTGAAGCATTGCTCCTCCTGGACGTAAGTTGGCATTGTGCCTACTATATTCAATCCCGATGCAATTTCTGTGTTTCGTGGTCAATATGAAGCTCCAAGGGTTACAGTAAACACCCAGTGGTGCGTCGCAATGTGATACTGGACTCTCAGTAACGGCACGCATACAGGCTGTTTGGAGCATTGCCCCCCCTTGAAGTAAGTCGGCATTGTGCCAACTATATTCAATCCCGATGCAATTTCTGTGTTTCTTCGTCATTATGAAGCACCAAGGGTTACAGTAAACACCCAGTGGTGCGTCGCAATCTAATACAGGCCGCTCAGTAATGGCACGTATACAGACTGTTTGAAGCATTGCTCCCCGTGCACGTAAGTCGGCATTGTGCCTACTATATTCAATCCCGATGCAATTTCTGTGTTTCATCGTCAATATGAAGCTCCAAGGGTTACAGTAAACACCCAGTGGTGCGTCGCAATCTAATACTGGCCTCTCAGTAACGGCAAGTATACCGACTGTTTGAAGCATTGCTCCCCCTGGACGTAAGTCGGCATTGTGCCTACTATATTCAATCCCTATGCAATTTCTGTGTCTCATCGTCAATATGAAGCTCCAAGGGTTACAGCAAACACCCAGTGGTGCGTCGCAATCTAATACTGGCCTCTCAGTAACAGCACGAATACAGACTGTCTGAAGCATTGCTCCCCCTGGACGTAAGTCGGCATTGTGCCTACTATATTCAATCCCGATGCAATTTCTGTGTTACATCGTCAATATGAAGCTCCAAGGGTTACGTAATTACCCACTGGTTCGTCGCAATCTAACACTGGCCTCTCAGTAGCGGCACGTATACAGACTGTTTGAAGCATTGCTCCCCCTGGACGTAAGTCGGCATTGTGCCTACTTTATTCAATCCCGATGCAATTTCTGTGTTTCATCGTCAATATGAAGCTCCAAGGGTTACAGTAAACACCCAGTGGTGCGTCGCAATCTAATACTGGCCTCTCAGTAACAGCACGTATACAGACTGTTTGAAGCATTGCTCCCCCTGGACGTAAGTCGGCATTGTGCCTACTATATTCAATCCCGATGCAATTTCTGTGTTTCATCGTCAATATGAAGCTCCAAGGGTCACAGTAAACACCCAGTGGTGCATCGCAAACCAACACTGGCCTCTCAGGAACGACACGTATACTGCTGTTTGAAGCATTGCTCTCCCTGGACGTAAGTCGGCATTGTAACAACTATATTCCATCCCGATGCAATTTATGTTTTTCATCGTCAATATGAAGCTCCAAGGGTTACAGTAAACACCCAGTGGTGCGTCGCAATCTAATACTGGCCTCTCAGTAAAGGCACGTATACAGACTGTTTGAAGCATTGCTCCCCCTGGACGTAAGTCGGCATTCTGACTCCTATTTTCAATCCCGATGCAATTTCTGTGTTTCGTCGTCAATATGAAGCTCCAAGGGTTACAGTAAACACCCAGTGAAGCGTCGCAATGTAATACTGGCCTCTCACTAACGGCACGTATACAGACGGTTTGAAGCATTGCTCCCCCTGGACGTAAGTCGGCATTGTGCCTACTATATTCAATCCCGATGTAATTTCTGTGTTTCATGGTCAATATGAAGCTCCAAGGGTTACAGTAAACATCCAGTGGTGCGTCGCAATCTAATACTGGCCTCTCAGTAACGGCACGCATACAGACTGTTTGAAGCATTGTTCCCCCTGGACGTAAGTCGGCATTGTGCCAACTATATTCAATCCCGATGCAATTTCTGTGTTTCATCGTCAATATGAAGCTCCAAGGGTTACGGTAAACACCCAGTGGTGCGTCGCAATCTAATACTGGCCTCTCAGTAAAGGCACGTATACAGACTGTTTGAAGCATTGCTCCCCCTGGACGTAAGTCTGCATTGTGCCTACTATATTCAATCCTGATGCAATTTCTGTGTTTCATCGTCAACATGAAGCTCCAAGGGTTACAGTAAACACCCAGTGGTGCGTCGCAATCTAATACTGGCCTCTCAGTAACAGCACATATACAGACTGTTTGAAGCATTGCTCCCCCTGGACGTAAGTCGGCATTGTGCCTACTATATTCAATCCCGATGCAATTTTTGTGTTTCATCGTCAATATGAAGCTCCAAGGGTTACAGTAAACACCCAGTGGTGCGTCGCAATCTAATACTGGCCTCTCAGTAACGGCACGTATACAGACTGTTTGAAGCATTGCTCCCCCTGGACGTAAGTCGGCATTGTGCCTACTATTTTAAATCCCGATGCAATTTCTGTGTTTCATCGTCAATATGAAGCTCCAAGGGTTACAGTAAACACCCAGTGGTACGTCGCAATCAAATACTGGCCTCTTAGTAACGGCACGTATACAGACTGTTTGAAGCATTGCTCCTCCTGGACGTAAGTTGGCATTGTGCCTACTATATTCAATCCCGATGCAATTTCTGTGTTTCGTGGTCAATATGAAGCTCCAAGGGTTACAGTAAACACCCAGTGGTGCGTCGCAATGTAATACTGGACTCTCAGTAACGGCACGCATACAGGCTGTTTGGAGCATTGCTCCCCCTTGAAGTAAGTCGGCCTTGTGCCAACTATATTCAATCCCGATGCAATTTCTGTGTTTCTTCGTCAATATGGAGCTCCAAGGGTTACAGTAAACACCCAGTGGTGCGTCGCAATCTAATACTGGCCGCTCAGTAACGGCACGTATACAGACTGTTTGAAGCATTGCTCCCCGTGCACGTAAGTCGGCATTGTGCCTACTATATTCAATCCCGATGCAATTTCTGTGTTTCATCGTCAATATGAAGCTCCAAGGGTTACAGTAAACACCCAGTGGTGCGTCGCAATCTAATACTGGCCTCTCAGTAACGGCACGTATACCGACTGTTTGAAGCATTGCTCCCCCTCGACGTAAGTCGGCATTGTGCCTACTATATTCAATCCCGAAGCAATTTCTGTGTCTCATCGTCAATATGAAGCTCCAAGGGTTACGGTAAACACCCAGTGGTGCGTCGCAATCTAATACTGGCCTCTCAGTAAAGGCACGTATACAGACTGTTTGAAACATTGCTCCCCCTGGACGTAAGTCGGCATTGTGCCTACTATATTCAATCCCGATGCAATTTATGTGTTTCATCGTCAATATGAAGCTCCAAGGGTTACAGTAAACACCCAGTGGTGCGTCGCAATCTAATACTGGCCTCTCAGTAACGGCACGTATTCCGACTGTTTGAAGCATTGCTCCCCCTGGACGTAAGTCGGCATTGTGCCTACTATATTCAATCCCAATTCAATTTCTGTGTTTTATCGTCAATATAAAGCTCCAAGGGTTACAGTAAACACCCACTGGTTCGTCGCAATCTAACACTGGCCTCTCAGTAACGGCACGTATACAGACTGTTTGAAGCATTGTTCCCCCTGGACGTAAGTCGGCATTGTGCCTACTATATTTAATCCCGATGCAATTTCTGTGTTTCATCGTCAATATGAAGCTCCAAGGGTTACAGTAAACACCCAGTGGTGCGTCGCAATCTAATACTGGCCTCTCAGTAACGGCACGTATACAGACTGTTTGAAGCATTGCTCCCCCTGGACGTAGGTCGGCATTGTGCCAACTATATTCAACCCCAAGCAATTTCTGTGTTTCATTGTCAATATGAAGCTCCAAGGGTTACATTAAACACACTGTGGTGCGTCGCAATCTAATACTGGCCTCTCAGTAACGGCACGTATACAGACAGTTTGAAGCACTGCTCCCCCTGGACGTAAGTCGGCATTGTGCGTACTATATTCAATCCCGATGCAATTTCTGTGTTTCATCGTCAATATGAAGCTCTAAGGGTTACAGTAAACACCCAGTGGTGCGTCGCAATCTATTACTGGCCTCTCAGTAACGGCACGTATACAGACTGTTTGAAGCATGAACCCCCGTGAACGTAACTCGGCATTGTGCCTACTATATTCAATCCCGATGCAATTTCTGTGTTTCATCGTCAATATGAAGCTCCAAGGGTTACAGTAAACACCCAGTGGTGCGTCGCAATCTAATACTGGCCTCTTAGTAACGGTACGTATACAGACTGTTTGAAGCATGGACCCTGGTGAACGTAACTCGGCATTGTGCCTACTATATTCAATCCCGATGCAATTTCTGTGTTTCATGGTCAATATGAAGCTCCAAGGGTTACAGTTAACACCCAGTGGTGCGTCGCAATCTAATACTGGCCTCTCAGTAACGGCACGCATACAGACTTTTTGAAGCATTGCTCCCCCTGGACATAAGTCGGCATTGTGCCAACTATATTCAATCCCGATGCAATTTCTGTGTTTCATCGTCAATATGAAGCTCCAAAAGTTACGGTAAACACCCAGTTGTGCGTCGCAATCTAATACTGGCCTCTCAGTAACGGCACGTATACAGACTGTTTGAAGCATTGCTCCCCCTGGAACCAAGTCGGCATTGTGCCAACTATATTCAATTCCGATGCAATTTCTGTGTTTCATCGTCAATATGAAGCTCCAAGGGTTACAGTAAACACCCAGTGGTTCGTCGCAATCTAACACTGGCCTCTCAGTAACGGCACGTATACAGACTGTTTGAAGCATTGCTCTCCCTGGACGTAAGTCGGCATTGTGCCGACTATATTCAATCCCGATGCAATTTCTGTGTTTCATCGTCAATATGAAGCTCCAAGGGTTACAGTAAACACCCAGTGGTGCGTCGCAATCTAATACTGGCCTCTAAGTAACGGCACGTATACAGACTATTTGAAGCATTGCTCCTCCTGGACGTAAGTCGGCATTGTGCCAACTATATTCTATCCCGATGCAATTTCTGTGTTTCATCGTCAATATGAAGCTCCAAGAGTTACAGTAAACACCCAGTGGTGCGTCGCAATCTAATACTGGCCTCTCAGTAACGGCACGTATACGGACTCTTTGAAGCTTTGCTCCCCGTAAACGTAAGTCGGCATTGTGCCTACTATATCCTATCCCGATGCAATTTCTGTGTTTCATCGTCAATATGAAGCTCCAAGGGTTACAGTAAACACACTGTGGTGCGTCGCAATCTAATACTGGCCTCCCAGTAACGGCACGTATACAGACTGTTTGTAGCATTGCTCCCCCTGGACGTAAGTCGGCATTGTGCCAACTATATTCTATCCCGATGCAATTTCTGTGTTTCATCGTCAATATGAAGCTCCAAGGGTTACAGTAAACACCCAGTGGTGCGTCGCAATCTAATACTGGCTTCTCAGCAACGGCACGTATACTGCTGTTTGAAGCATTGCTCCCCCTGGACGTAAGTCGGTATTGTGCCAACTATATTCAATCCCGATGCAATTTCTGTGTTTCATCGTCAATATGAAGGTACAAGGGTTAACGTAAACACCCAGTGGTTCGCCGCAATCTAACACTGGCCTCTCAGTAACGGCACGTATACAGACTGTTTGAAGCACTGCTCCCCCTGGACGTAAGTCGGCATTGTGCGTACTATATTCAATCCCGATGCAATTTCTGTGTTTCATCGTCAATATGAAGCTCTAAGGGTTACAGTAAACACCCAGTGGTGCGTCGCAATCTATTACTGGCCTCTCAGTAACGGCACGTATACAGACTGTTTGAAGCATTGCTCCCCCTGGACCTAAGTCGGCATTGTGCCAACTATATTCAATTCCGATGCAATTTCTGTGTTTCATCGTCAGTATGAAGCTCCAAGGGTTACAGTAAACACCCAGTGGTGCGTCGCAATCTAATACTGGCCTCTAAGTAACGGCACGTATACAGACTGTTTGAAGCATTGCTCCTCCTGGACATAAGTCGGCATTGTGCCAACTATATTCTATCCCGATGCAATTTCTGTGTTTCATCGTCAATATGAAGCTGCAAGAGTTACAGTAAACACCCAGTGGTGCGTCGCAATCTAAAACTGGCCTCTCAGTAACGGCACGTATACGGACTCTTTGAAGCTTTGCTCCCCGTAAACGTAAGTCGGCATTGTGCCTACTATATCCTATCCCGATGCAATTTCTGTGTTTCATCTTCAATATGAAGCTCCAAGGGTTACAGTAAACACCCTGTGGTGCGTCGCAATCTAATACTGGCCTCCCAGTAACGGCACGTATACAGACTGTTTGTAGCATTGCTCCCCCTGGACGTAAGTCGGCATTGTGCCAACTATATTCTATCCCGATGCAATATCTGTGTTTCATCGTCAATATGAAGCTCCAAGGGTTACAGTAAACACCCAGTGGTGCGTCGCAATCTAATACTGGCTTCTCAGCAACGGCACGTATACTGCTGTTTGAAGCATTGCTCCCCCTGGACGTAAGTCGGTATTGTGCCAACTATATTCAATCCCGATGCAATTTCTGTGTTTCATCGTCAATATGAAGGTCCAAGGGTTAACGTAAACACCCAGTGGTTCGCCGCAATCTAACACTGGCCTCTCAGTAACGGCACGTATACAGACTGTTTGAAGCACTGCTCCCCCCGGACGTAAGTCGGCATTGTGCGTACTATATTCAATCCCGATGCAATTTCTGTGTTTCATCGTCAATATGAAGCTCTAAGGGTTACAGTAAACACCCAGTGGTGCGTCGCAATCTATTACTGGCCTCTCAGTAACGGCACGTATACAGACTGTTTGAAGCATGAACCCCCGTGAACGTAACTCGGCATTGTGCCTACTATATTCAATCCCGATGCAATTTCTGTGTTTCATCGTCAATATGAAGCTCCAAGGGTTACAGTAAACACCCAGTGGTGCGTCGCAATCTAATACTGGCCTCTTAGTAACGGTACGTATACAGACTGTTTGAAGCATGGACCCCCGTGAACGTAACTCGGCATTGTGCCAACTATATTCAATCCCGATGCAATTTCTGTGTTTCATCGTCAATATGAAGCTCCAAAGGTTACGGTAAACACCCAGTTGTGCGTCGCAATCTAATACTGGCCTCTCAGTAACGGCACGTATACAGACTGTTTGAAGCATTGCTCCCCCTGGACCTAAGTCGGCATTGTGCCAACTATATTCAATTCCGATGCAATTTCTGTGTTTCATCGTCAATATGAAGCTCCAAGGGTTACAGTAAACACCCAGTGGTTCGTCGCAATCTAACACTGGCCTCTCAGTAACGGCACGTGTACAGACTGTTTGAAGCATTGCCCTCCCTGGACGTAAGTCGGCATTGTGCCGACTATATTCAATCCCGAAGCAATTTCTGTGTTTCATCGTCAATATGAAGCTCCAAGGGTTACAGTAAACACCCTGTGGTGCGTCGCAAGCTAATACTGGCCTCTTAGTAACGGCACGTATACAGACTGTTTGAAGCATTGCTCGCCGTAAAATTAAGTCGGCATTGTGCCTACTATATTCAGTCCCGATGCAATTTCTGTGCTTCATCGTCAATATGAAGCGCCAAGGGTTGCAGTAAACACGCAGTGGTGCGTCGCAATCTAATCCTGGCCTCTCAGCAACGGCACGTATACTGCTGTTTGAAGCATGGCTCCCCCTGGACGTAAGTCGGCATTGTGCCTACTATATTCTATCCCGATGCAATATCAGTGTTTCATCGTCAATATGAAGCTCCAAGGGTTACAGTAAACACCCAGTGGTGCGTCGCAATCTAATACTGGCCTCTCAGCAACGGCACGTATACTGCTGTTTGAAGCATTGCTCCCCCTGGACGTAAGTCGGCATTGTGCCAACTATATTCTATCCCGATGCAATTTCTGTGTTTCATCGTCAATATGTAGTTCCAAGGATTACAGTAAACACACTGTGGTGCGTCGCAATCTAATACTGGCCTCTCAGCAACGGCACGTATACTGCTGTTTGAAGCATTGCTCCCCCTGGACGTAAGTCGGCATTGTGCCAACTATATTCTATCCCGATGCAATTTCTGTGTTTCATCGTCAATATGAAGCTCCACGGGTTACAGTAAACACCCAGTGGTGCGTCGTAATCTAATACTGGCCTCTCGGTAACGCCACGTATACTGCTGTTTGAAGCATTGCTCCCCCTGGACGTAATTTGGCATTGTGCCTACTATATTCTATCCCGATGCAATTTCTGCGTTTCATCGTCTATATGAAGCTCCAAGGATTACAGTAAACAGCCAGTGGTGCGTCGCAATCTAATACTGGCCTCTCAGCAAAGGCACGTATACTGCTGTTTGAAGCATTGCTCCCCCTGGACGTAAGTCGGCATTGTGCCTACTATATTCTATCCCTATGCAATTTCTGTGTTTCATCGTCTATATGAAGCTCCAAGGGTTACAGTAAACACCCAGTGGTCCGTCGCAATCTAATACTGGCCTCTCAGCAACGGCACGTATACTGCTGTTTGAAGCATTGCTCCCCCTGGACGTAAGTCGGCATTGTGCCAACTATATTCTATTCCAATGCAATTTCTGTGTTTCATCGTCAATATGAAGCTCCAAGGGTTACAGTAAACACCCAGTGGTGCGTCGCAATCTAATACTGGCCTCTCAGCAACGGCACGTATACTGCTGTTTGAAGCTTTGCTCCCCCTGGACGTAAGTCGGCATTGTGCCAACTATATTCTATTCCGATGCAATTTCTGTGTTTCATCGTCAATATGAAGCTCCAAGGGTTACAGTAAACACACTGTGGTGCGTCGCAATCTAATACTGGCCCCTCAGTAACGGCACGTATACTGCTGTTTGAAGCATTGCTCCCCCTGGACGTAAGTCGGCATTGTGCCAACTAGATTCTATCCCGATGCAATTTCTGTGTTTCATCGTCAATATGAAGTTCCAAGGATTACAGTAAACACCCAGTGGTGCGTCGCAATCTAATACTGGCCTCTCAGCAACGGCACGTATACTGCTGTTTGAAGCATTGCTCCCCCTGGACGTAAGTCGGCATTGTGCCAACTATATTCTATCCCGATGCAATTTCTGTGTTTCATCGTCAATATGAAGCTCCACGGGTTACAGTAAACACCCAGTGGTGCGTCGCAATCTAATACTGGCCTCTCAGCAACGGCACGTATACTGCTGTTTGAAGCATTGCTCCCCCTGGACGTAATTTGGCATTGTGCCTACTATATTCTATCCCGATGCAATTTCTGCGTTTCATCGTCTATATGAAGCTCCAAGGATTACAGTAAACAGCCAGTGGTGCGTCGCAATCTAATACTGGCCCCTCAGCAAATGCACGTATACTGCTGTTAGAAGCATTGCTCCCCCTGGACGTAAGTCGGCATTGTGCCTACTATATTCTATCCCTATGCAATTTCTGTGTTTCATCGTCTATATGAAGCTCCAAGGGTTACAGTAAACACCCAGTGGTCCGTCGCAATCTAATACTGGCCACTCAGCAACGGCACGTATACTGCTGTTTGAAGCATTGCTCCCCCTGGACGTAAGTCGGCATTGTGCCAACTATATTCTATTCCGATGCAATTTCTGTGTTTCATCGTCAACATGAAGCTCCAAGGGTTACAGTAAACACACTGTGGTGCGTCGCAATCTAATACTGGCCTCTCGGTAACGCCACGTATACTGCTGTTTGAAGCATTGCTCCCCCTGAACGTAAGTCGGCATTGTGCCAACTATATTCTATCCCGATGCAATTTCTGTGTTTCTTCGTCAATATGAAGTTCCAAGGATTACAGTAAACACCCAGTGGTGCGTCGCAATCTAATACTGTCCTCTCAGCAACGGCACGTATACTGCTGTTTGAAGCATTGCTCCCCCTGGACGTAAGTAAGCATTGTGCCAACTATATTCTACCCCGATGCAATTTCTGTGTTTCATCGTCAATATGAAGCTCCAAGGGTTACAGTAAACACACTGTGGTGCGTCGCAATCTAATACTGGCCTCTCGGTAACGCCACGTATACTGCTGTTTGAAGCATTGCTCCCCCTGGACGTAAGTCGGCATTGTGCCTACTATATTCTATCCCGATGCAATTTCTGTGCTTCATCGTCAATATGAAGCTCCAAGGGTTACAGTAAACACCCAGTGGTGCGTCGCAATCTAATACTGGCCTCTCAGCAACGGCACGTATACTGCTGTTTGAAGCATTGCTCCCCCTGGACGTAAGTCGGCATTGTGCAAACTATATTCTATCCCGATGCAATTTCTGTGTTTCATCGTCAATATGAAGCTCCAAGGGTTTCAGTAAACACACTGTGGTGCGTCGCAATCTAATACTGGCCTCTCAGCAACGGCACGTATACTGCTGTTTGAAGCGTTGCTCCCCCTGGACGTAAGTCGGCATTGTGCCTACTATATTCTATCCCGATGCAATTTCTGTGTTTCATCGTCAATATGAAGCTCCAAGGGTTACAGTAAACACCCAGTGGTGCATCGCAATCTAATACTGGCCTCTCAGCAACGGCACGTATACTGCTGTTTGAAGCATTGCTCCCCCTGGACGTAATTCGGCATTGTGCCAACTATATTCTATCCCGATGCAATTTCTGTGTTTCATCGTCAATATGAAGCTCCATGGGTTACAGTAAACACACTGTGGTGCGTCGCAATCTAATACTGGCCTCTCAGCAACGGCACGCATACTGCTGTTTGAAGCATTGCTCCCCCTGGACGTAAGTCGGCATTGTGCCAAGTATATTCTATCCCGATGCAATTTCTGTGTTTTATCGTCAATATGAAGCTCCACGGGTTACAGTAAACACCCAGTGGTGCGTCGCAATCTAATACTGGCCTCTCAGAAACGGCACGTATACTGCTGTTTGAAGCATTGCTCCCCCTGGACGTAAGTCGGCATTGTGCCAACTATATTCTATTCCGATGCAATTTCTGTGTTTCATCGTCAATATGAAGCTCCAAGGGTTACAGTAAACACCCAGTGGTGCGTCGCAATCTAATACTGGCCTCTCAGCAACGGCACGTTTACTGCTGTTTGAAGCATTGCTCCCCCTGGACGTAAGTCGGCATTGTGCCTACTATATTCTATCCCGATGAAATTTCTGTGTTTCATCGTCAATATGAAGCTCCAAGGGTTACAGTAAACACCCAGTGGTGCGTCGATCTAATACTGGCCTCTCAGCAACGGCCCGTATACTGTTGTTTGAAGCATTGCTCCCCCTGGACGTAAGTCGTCATTGTGCCAACTATATTCTATCCCGATGCAATTTCTGTGTTTCATCGTCAATATGAAGCTCCAAGGATTACAGTAAACACCCAGTGGTGCCTCGCAATCTAATACTGGACTCTCAGTAACGGCACGTATACTGCTGTTTGAAACATTGCTCCCCCTGGACGTAAGTCGGCATTGTGCCTACTATATTATATCCCGATGAAATTTCTGTGTTTCATCGTCAATATGAAGCTCCAAGGGTTACAGTAAACACCCATAGCTGCGTCGCAATCTAATACTGGCCTCTCAGCAACGGCACATATACTGCTGTTTGAAGCATTGCTCCCCCTGGATGTAAGTCGGCATTGTGCCTACTATATTCTATCCCGATGCAATTTCTGTGTTTCATCGTCAATATGAAGCTCCAAGGGTTACAGTAAACTCCCAGTGGTGCGTCGCAATCTAATACTGGCCTCACAGTAACGGCACGTATACTGCTGTTTGAATCATTGCTCCCCCTGGACGTAAGTCGGCATTGTGCCAACTATATTCTATCCCGATGCAATTTCTGTGTTTCATCGTCAATATGAAGCTCCAAGGGTTACAGTAAACACACTGTGGTGCGTCGCAATCTAATACTGGCCCTTCAGTAACGGCACGTATACTGCTGTTTGAAGCATTGCTCCCCCTGGACGTAAGTCGGCTTTGTGCAAACTATATTCTATCCCGATGCAATTTCTGTGTTTCATCCTCAATATGAAGCTCCAAGGGTTACAGTAAACACACTGTGGTGCGTCGCAATCTAATACTGGCCTCTCAGTAACGGCACGTATACTGCTGTTTGAAGCATTGCTCCCCCTGGACGTAAGTCGGCATTGTGCCTACTATATTCTATCCCATTGCAATTTCTCTGTTTCATCGTCAATATGAAGCTCCAAGGATTACAGTAAACACCCAGTGGTGCGTCGATCTAATACTGGCCTCTCAGCAACGGCACGTAAACTGTTGTTTGAATCATTGCTCCCCCTGGACGTAAGTCGCCATTGTGCCAACTATATTCTATCCCGATGCAATTTCTGTGTTTCATCGTCAATATGAAGCTCCAAGGATTACAGTAAACACCCAGTGGTGCGTCGCAATCTAATACTGGCCTGTCAGTAACGGCACGTATACTGCTGTTTGAAAAATTGCTCCCCCTGGACGTAAGTCGGCATTTTGCCAACTATATTGTATCCCGATGCAATTTCTGTGTTTCATCGTCAATATGAAGCTCCAAGGGTTACAGTATGCACCCAGTGCTGCGTCGCAATCTAATACTGGCATCTCAGCAACGGCACATATACTGCTGTTTGGAGCATTGCTCCCCCTGGACGTAAGTCGGCATTGTGCCTACTATATTCTATCCCGATGCAATTTCTGTGTTTCATCGTCAATATGAAGCTCCAAGGGTTACAGTAAACACCCAGTGGTGCGTCGCAATCTAATACTGGCCTCACAGTAACGGCACGTATACTGCTGTTTGAATCATTGCTCCCCCTGGACGTAAGTCGGCATTGTGCCAACTATATTCTATCCCGATACAATTTCTCTGTTTCATCGTCAATATGAAGCTCCAAGGGTTACAGTAAACACACTGTGGTGCGTCGCAATCTAATACTGGCCTCTCAGTAACGGCACGTATACTGCTGTTTGAAGCATTGCTCCCCCTGGACGTAAGTCGGCATTGTGCCTACTATATTCTATCCCGATGCAATTTCTGTGTTTCATCGTCAATATGAAGCTCCAAGAGTTACAGTAAACACCCAGTGGTGCGTCGCAATTTAATACTGGCCTCTCAGCAACGGCACGTATACTGCTGTTTGAAGCATTGCTCACCCTGGACGTAAGTCGGCATTGTGCCTACTATATTCTATCCCTATGCAATTTCTGTGTTTCATCGCCTATATGAAGCTCCAAGGGTTACAGTAAACACCCAGTGGTGCGTCGCAATCTAATACTGGCCTCTCAGCAACGGCACGTATACTGCTGTTTGAAGCATTGCTCCCCCTGGACGTAAGTCGGCATTGTGCCTACTATATTCTATTCCAAAGCAATTTCTGTGTTTCATCGTCAATATGAAGCTCCAAGGGTTACAGTAAACACACTGTGGTGCGTCGCAATCTAATACTGGCCTCTCGGTAACGCCACGTATACTGCTGTTTGAAGCATTGCTCCCCCTGGACGTAAGTCGGCATTGTGCCTACTATATTCTATCCCGATGCAATTTCTGTGATTCATCGTCAATATGAAGCTCCAAGTGTTACAGTAAACACCCAGTGGTGCGTCGCAATCTAATACTGGCCTCTCAGCAACGGCACGTATACTGCTGTTTCAAGCTTTGCTCCCCCTGGACGTAAGTCGGCATTGTGCCTACTATATTCTATCCTGATGCAATTTCTGTGTTTCATCGTCAATATGATGCTCCAAGGGTTACAGTAAACACCCAGTGGTGCGTCGCAATCTAATACTGGCCTCTCAGCAACGGCACGTATACTGCTGTTTGAAGCATTGCTCCCCCTGGACGTAAGTCGGCATTGTGCCTACTATATTCTATCCCGATGCAATTTCTGTGTTTCATCGTCAATATGAAGCTCCAAGGGTTACAGTAAACACCCAGTGGTGCGTCGCAATCTAATACTGGCCTCTCAGTAACGGCACGTATACTGCTGTTTGAAGCATTGCTCCCCCTGGACGTAAGTCGGCATTGTGCCAACTATATTCTATCCCGATACAATTTCTCTGTTTCATCGTCAATATGAAGCTCCAAGGGTTACAGTAAACACACTGTGGTGCGTCGCAATCTAATACTGGCCTCTCAGTAACGGCACGTATACTGCTGTTTGAAGCATTGCTCCCCCTGGACGTAAGTCGGCATTGTGCCTACTATATTCTATCCCGATGCAATTTCTGTGTTTCATCGTCAATATGAAGCTCCAAGAGTTACAGTAAACACCCAGTGGTGCGTCGCAATTTAATACTGGCCTCTCATCAACGGCACGTATACTGCTGTTTGAAGCATTGCTCACCCTGGACGTAAGTCGGCATTGTGCCTACTATATTCTATCCCTATGCAATTTCTGTGTTTCATCGCCTATATGAAGCTCCAAGGGTTACAGTAAACACCCAGTGGTGCGTCGCAATCTAATACTGGCCTCTCAGCAACGGCACGTATACTGCTGTTTGAAGCATTGCTCCCCCTGGACGTAAGTCGGCATTGTGCCTACTATATTCTATTCCAAAGCAATTTCTGTGTTTCATCGTCAATATGAAGCTCCAAGGGTTACAGTAAACACACTGTGGTGCGTCGCAATCTAATACTGGCCTCTCGGTAACGCCACGTATACTGCTGTTTGAAGCATTGCTCCCCCTGGACGTAAGTCGGCATTGTGCCTACTATATTCTATCCCGATGCAATTTCTGTGTTTCATCGTCAATATGAAGCTCCAAGGGTTACAGTAAACACCCAGTGGTGCGTCGCAATCTAATACTGACCTCTCAGCAACGGCACGTATACTGCTGTTTCAAGCTTTGCTCCCCCTGGACGTAAGTCGGCATTGTGCCTACTATATTCTATCCCGATGCAATTTCTGTGTTTCATCGTCAATATGAAGCTCCAAGGGTTACAGTAAACACCCAGTGGTGCGTCGCAATCTAATACTGGCCTCTCAGCAACGGCACGTATACTGCTGTTTGAAACATTGCTCCCCCTGGACGTAAGTCGGCATTGTGCCTTCTATATTCTATCCCGATGCAATTTCTGTGTTTCATCGTCAATATGAAGCTCCAAGGGTTACAGTAAACACCCAGTGGTGCGTCGCAATCTAATACTGGCCTCTCAGTAACGGCACGTATACTGCTGTTTGAAGCATTGCTCCCCCTGGACGTAAGTCGGCATTGTGCCTACTATATTCTATCCCGATGCAATTTCTGTGTTTCATCGTCAATATGAAGCTCCAAGGGTTACAGTAAACACCCAGTGGTGCGTCGCAATCTAATACTGGCCTCTCAGCAACGGCACGTATACTGCTGTTTGAAGCATTGCTCCCCCTGGACGTAAGTCGGCATTGTGCCTACTATATTCTATCCCGATGCAATTTCTGTGTTTCATCGTCAATATGAAGCTCCAAGGGTTACAGTAAACACCCAGTGGTGCGTCGCAATCTAATACTGGCCTCTCAGCAACGGTACATATACTGCTGTTTGAAACATTGCTCCCCCTGGACGTAAGTCGGCATTGTGCCTACTATACTCTATCCCGATGCAATTTCTGTGTTTCATCGTCAATATGAAGTTCCAAGGGTTACAGTAAACACCCAGTGGTGCGTCGCAATCTAATACTGGCCTCTCAGCAACAGCACGTATACTGCTGTTTGAAGCATTGCTCTCCCTGGACGTAAGTCGGCATTGTGCCAACTATATTCTATCCCGGTGCAATTTCTGTGTTTCATCGTCAATATGAAGCTCCAAGTGTTACAGTAAACACACTGTGGTGCGTCGCTAACTAATACTGGCCTCTCAGTAACGGCACGTATACTGCTGTTTGAAGCATTGCTCCCCCTGGACGTAAGTCGGCATTGTGCCTACTATATTCTATCCCGATGCAATTTCTGTGTTTCATCGTCAATATGTAGCTCCAAGGGTTACAGTAAACACCCAGTGGTGCGTCGCAATCTAATACTGGCCTCTCAGCAACGGCACGTATACTGCTGTTTGAAGCATTGCTCCCCCTGGACGTAAGTCGGCATTGTGCCAACTATATTCTATCCCGATGCAATTTCTGTGTTTCATCGTCAATATGAAGCTCCAAGGGTAACAGTAAACACCCAGTGGTGCGTCGCAATCTAATACTGGCCTCTCAGCAACGGCACGTATACTGCTGTTTGAAGCATTGCTCCCCCTGGACGTAAGTCGGCATTGTGCCTACTATATTCTATCCCGATGCAATTTCTGTGTTTCATCGTCAATTTGAAGCTCCAAGGGTTACAGTAAACACACTGTGGTGCGTCGCAATCTAATACTGGCCTCTCAGTAACGGCACGTATACTGCTGTTTGAAGCATTGCTGCCCCTGGACGTAAGTCGGCATTGTGCCCACTATCTTCTATCCCGATGCAATTTCTGTGTTTCATCGTCAATATGAAGCTCCAAGGGTTACAGTAAACACCCTGTGGTGCGTCGCAATCTTATACTGGCCTCTCAGCAACGGCATGTATACTGCTGTTTGAAGCATTGCTCCCCCTGGACGTAAGTCGGCATTGTGCCTACTATATTCTATCCCATTGCAATTTCTCTGTTTCATCGTCAATATGAAGCTCCAAGGATTACAGTAAACACCCAGTGGTGCGTCGATCTAATACTGGCCTCTCAGCAACGGCACGTAAACTGTTGTTTGAAGCATTGCTCCCCCTGGACGTAAGTCGGCATTGTGCCAACTATATTCTATCCCGATGCAATTTCTGTGTTTCATCGTCAATATGAAGCTCCAAGGATTACAGTAAGCACCCAGTGTGCGTCGCAATCTAATACTGGCCTCACAGTAACGGCACGTATACTGCTGTTTGAATCATTGCTCCCCCTGGACGTAAGTCGGCATTGTGCCAACTATATTCTATCCCGATACAATTTCTCTGTTTCATCGTCAATATGAAGCTCCAAGGGTTACAGTAAACACACTGTGGTACGTCGCAATCTAATACTGGCCTCTCAGTAACGGCACGTATACTGCTGTTTGAAGCATTGCTCCCCCTGGACGTAAGTCGGCATTGTGCCTACTATATTCTATCCCGATGCAATTTCTGTGTTTCATCGTCAATATGAAGCTCCAAGAGTTACAGTAAACACCCAGTGGTGCGTCGCAATTTAATACTGGCCTCTCTGCAACGGCACGTATACTGCTGTTTGATGCATTGCTCACCCTGGACGTAAGTCGGCATTGTGCCTACTATATTCTATCCCTATGCAATTTCTGTGTTTCATCGCCTATATGAAGCTCCAAGGGTTACAGTAAACACCCAGTGGTGCGTCGCAATCTAATACTGGCCTCTCAGCAACGGCACGTATACTGCTGTTTGAAGCATTGCTCCCCCTGGACGTAAGTCGGCATTGTGCCTACTATATTCTATCCCGATGCAATTTCTGTGTTTCATCGTCAATATGAAGCTCCAAGGGTTACAGTAAACACCCAGTGGTGCGTCGCAATCTAATACTGGCCTCTCAGTAACGGCACGTATCCTGCTGTTTGAAGCATTGCTCCCCCTGGACGTAAGTCGGCATTGTGCCTACTATATTCTATCCCGATGCAATTTCTGTGTTTCATCGTCAATATGAAGCTCCAAGGGTTACAGTAAACACCCAGTGGTGCGTCGCAATCTAATACTGGCCTCTCAGCAACGGCACGTATACTGCTGTTTGAAGCATTGCTCCCCCTGGACGTAAGTCGGCATTGTGCCTACTATATTCTATCCCGATGCAATTTCTGTGTTTCATCGTCAATATGAAGCTCCAAGGGTTACAGTAAACACCCAGTGGTGCGTCGCAATCTAATACTGGCCTCTCAGCAACGGCACATATACTGCTGTTTGAAGCATTGCTCCCCCTGCACGTAAGTCGGCATTGTGCCTACTATATTCTATCCCGATGCAATTTCTGTGTTTCATCGTCAATATGAAGTTCCAAGGGTTACAGTAAACACCCAGTGGTGCGTCGCAATCTAATACTGGCCTCTCAGCAACAGCACGTATCCTGCTGTTTGAAGCATTGCTCTCCCTGGACGTAAGTCGGCATTGTGCCAACTATATTCTATCCCGGTGCAATTTCTGTGTTTCATCGTCAATATGAAGCTCCAAGTGTTACAGTAAACACACTGTGGTGCGTCGCTAACTAATACTGGCCTCTCAGTAACGGCACGTATACTGCTGTTTGAAGCATTGCTCCCCCTGGACGTAAGTCGGCATTGTGCCTACTATATTCTATCCCGATGCAATTTCTGTGTTTCATCGTCAATATGTAGCTCCAAGGGTTACAGTAAACACCCAGTGGTGCGTCGCAATCTAATACTGGCCTCTCAGCAACGGCACGTATACTGCTGTTTGAAGCATTGCTCCCCCTGGACGTAAGTCGGCATTGTGCCTACTATATTCTATCCCTATGCAATTTCTGTGTTTCATCGTCAATATGAAGCTCCAAGGGTTACAGTAAACACCCAGTGGTCCGTCGCAATCTAATACTGGCCTCTCAGCAACGGCACGTATGCTGCTGTTTGAAGCATTGTTCCCCCTGGACGTAAGTCGGCATTGTGCCAACTATATTCTATCCCGATGCAATTTCTGTGTTTCATCGTCAATATGAAGCTCCAAGGGTTACAGTAAACACACTGTGGTGCGTCGCAATCTAATACTGGCCTCTCAGTAACGGCACGTATACTGCTGTTTGAAGCATTGCTCCCCCTGGACGTAAGTCGGCATTGTGCCTACTATATTCTATCCCGATGCAATTTCTGTGTTTCATCGTCAATATGTAGCTCCAAGGGTTACAGTAAACACCCAGTGGTGCGTCGCAATCTAATACTGGCCTCTCAGCAACGGCACGTATACTGCTGTTTGAAGCATTGCTCCCCCTGGACGTAAGTCGGCATTGTGCCTACTATATTCTATCCCTATGCAATTTCTGTGTTTCATCGTCAATATGAAGCTCCAAGGGTTACAGTAAACACCCAGTGGTGCGTCGCAATCTAATACTGGCCTCTCAGCAACGGCACGTATACTGCTGTTTGAAGCATTGCTCCCCCTGGACGTAAGTCGGCATTGTGACAACTATATTCTATCCCGATGCAATTTCTGTGTTTCATCGTCAATATGAAGCTCCAAGGGTTACAGTAAACACCAAGTGGTGCGTCGCAATCTAATACTGGCCTCTCAGTAACGGCACGTATACAGACTGTTTGTAGCATTGCTCCCCCTGGACGTATGTCGGCATTGTGCCAACTATATTCTATCCCGATGCAATTTCTGTGTTTCATCGTCAATATGAAGCTCCAAGGGTTACAGTAAACACCCAGTGGTGCGTCGCAATCTAATACTGGCCTCTCAGCAACCTCACGTATACTGCTGTTTGAAGCATTGCTCCCCCTGGACGTAAGTCGGCATTGTGCCAACTATATTCTATCCCGATGCAATTTCTGTGTTTCATCGTCAATATGAAGCTCCAAGAGTTACAGTAAACACACTGTGGTGCGTCGCAATCTAATACTGGCCTCTCAGTAACGGCACGTATACTGCTGTTTGAAGCATTGCTCCCCCTGGACGTAAGTCGGCATTGTGCCTACCATATTCTATCCCGATGCAATTTCTGTGTTTCATCGTCAATATAAAGCACCAAGGGTTACAGTAAACACCCATTGGTGCGTCCCAATCTAATACTGGCCTCTCAGCAACGGCACGTATACTGCTGTTTGAAGCATTGCCCCCCCTGTACGTAAATCGGCATTGTGCCAACTATATTCTATCCTGATGCAATTTCTGTGTTTCATCGTCAATATGAAGCTCCAAGGGTTACAGTAAACACCCAGTGGTGCGTCGCAATCTAATACTGGCCTCTCAGCAACGGCACGTATACTGCTGTTTGAAGCATTGCTCCCCCTGGACGTAAGTCGGCATTGTGCCAACTATATTCTATCCCGATGCAATTTCTTTGTTTCATCGTCAATATGAAGCTCCAAGGGTTACAGTAAACACACTGTGGTGCGTCGCAATCTAATACTGGCCTCTCAGCAACGGCACGTATACTGCTGTTTTAAGCATTGCCCCCCTGGACGTAAGTCGGCATTGTGCCTACTATATTCTATCCCGATGCAATTACTGTGTTTCATCGTCATTATGAAGCTCCAAGGGTTACAGTAAACACCCAGTGGTGCGTCGCAATCGAATACTGGCCTCTCAGCAACGGCACGTGTACTGCTGTTTGAAGCATTGCTCCCCCTGGACGTAAGTCGGCGTTGTGCCTACTATATTCTATCCCGATGCAATTTCTGTGTTTCATCGTCAATATGAAGCTCCAAGGGTTACAGTAAACACCCAGTGGTGCGTCGCAATCTAATACTGGCCTCTCAGCAACGGCACGTATACTGCTGTTTGAAGCATTGCTCCCCCTGGACGTAAGTCGGCATTGTGCCTACTACATTCTATCCCGATGCAATTTCTGTGTTTCATCGTCAATATGAAGCTCCAAGGAATACAGTAAACTCCCAGTAGTGCGTCGCAATCTAATACTGGCCTCTCAGCAACGGCACGTATACAGCTGTTTGAAGCATTGCTCCCCCTGGACGTAAGTCGGCATTGTACCTACTATATTCTATCCCGATGCATTTTCTGTGTTTCATCGTCAATATGAAGCTCCAAGGATTACAGTAAACACCCAGTGGTGCGTCGCAATCTAATACTGGCCTCTCAGCAACGGCACGTATACTGCTGTTTGAAGCATTGCTCCCCCTGGACGTAAGTCGGCATTGTGCCTACTATATTCTATCCCGATGCTATTTCTGTGTTTCATCGTCAATATGAAGCTCTAAGGGTTACAGTAAACACCCAGTGGTGCGTCGCAATCTAATACTGGCCTGTCAGCAACGGCACGTATACTGCTGTTTGAAGCATTGCTCCCCCTGGACGTAAGTCGGCATTGTGCCAACTATATTCTATCCCGATGCAATTTCTGTGTTTCATCGTCAATATGAAGCTCCAAGGGTTACAGTAAACACCCAGTGGTGCGTCGCAATCTAATACTGGCCTCTCAGCAACGGCACGTATACTGCTGTTTGAAGCATTGCTCTCCCTGGACGTAAGTCGGCATTGTGCCTACTATATTCTATCCCGATGCAATTTCTGTGTTTCATCGTCAATATGAAGCTCCAAGGGTTAGAGTAAGCACACTGTGGTGCGTCGCAATCTAATACTGGCCTCTCAGTAACGGCACGTATACTGCTGTTTGAAGCATTGCTCCCCCTGGACGTAACTCGTCATTGTGCCTACTATATTCTATCCCGATGCAATTTCTGTGCTTCATCGTCAATATGTAGCTCCAAGGGTTACAGTAAACACCCAGTGGTGCGTCACAATCTAATACTGGCCTCTCAGCAACGGCACGTATATTGCTGTTTGAAGCATTGCACCCCCTGGACGTAAGTCGGCATTGTGCCTACTATATTCTATCCCGATGCAATTTCTGTGTTTCATCGTCAATATGAAGCTCCAAGGGTTACAGTAAACACCCAGTGGTGCGACGCAATTTAATACTGGCCTCTCAGCAACGGCACGTATACTGCTGTTTGAAGCATTGCTCCCCCTGGACGTAAGTCGGCATTGTGCCAACTATATTCTATCCCGATGCAATTTCTGTGTTTCATCGTCAATATGAATCTCCAAGGGTTACAGTAAACACCCAGTGGTGCGTCGCAATCTAATACTGGCCTCTCAGCAACGGCACGTATACTGCTGTTTGAAGCATTGCTCCCCCTGGACGTAAGTCGGCATTGTGCCAACTATATTCTATCCCGATGCAATTTCTGTGTTTCATCGTCAATATGAAGCTCCAAGGGTTACCGTAAACACCCAGTGGTGCGTCGCAATCTAATACTGGCCTCTCAGCAACGGCACGTATACTGCTGTTTGAAGCATTGCTCCCCCTGGACGTAAGTCGGCATTGTGCCAACTATATTCTATCCCGATGCAATTTCTGTGTTTCACCGTCAATATGAAGCTCCAAGGGTTACAGTAAACACCCAGTGGTGCGTCGCAATCTAATACTGGCCTCTCAGCAACGGCACGTATACTGCTGTTTGAAGCATTGCTCTCCCTGGACGTAAGTCGGCATTGTGACTACTATATTCTATCCCGATGCAATTTCTGTGTTTCATCGTCAATATGAAGCTCCAAGGGTTAGAGTAAGCACACTGTGGTGCGTCGCAATCTAATACTGGCCTCTCAGTAACGGCACTTACACTGCTGTTTGAAGCATTGCTCCCCCTGGACGTAACTCGTCATTGTGCCTACTATATTCTATCCCGATGCAATTTCTGTGCTTCATCGTCAATATGTAGCTCCAAGGGTTACAGTAAACACCCAGTGGTGCGTCACAATCTAATACTGGCCTCTCAGCAACGGCACGTATATTGCTGTTTGAAGCATTGCACCCCCTGGACGTAAGTCGGCATTGTGCCTACTATATTCTATCCCGATGCAATTTCTGTGTTTCATCGTCAATATGAAGCTCCAAGGGTTACAGTAAACACCCAGTGGTGCGACGCAATTTAATACTGGCCACTCAGCAACGGCACGTATACTGCTGTTTGAAGCATTGCTCCCCCTGGACGTAAGTCGGCATTGTGCCAACTATATTCTATCCCGATGCAATTTCTGTGTTTCATCGTCAATATGAATCTCCAAGGGTTACAGTAAACACCCAGTGGTGCGTCGCAATCTAATACTGGCCTCTCAGCAACGGTACGTATACTGCTGTTTGAAGCATTGCTCCCCCTGGACGTAAGTCGGCATTGTGCCAACTATATTCTATCCCGATGCAATTTCTGTGTTTCATCGTCAATATGAAGCTCCAAGGGTTACCGTAAACACCCAGTGGTGCGTCGCAATCTAATACTGGCCTCTCAGCAACGGCACGTATACTGCTGTTTGAAGCATTGCTCCCCCTGGACGTAAGTCGGCATTGTGCCTACTATATTCTATCCCGATGCAATTTCTGTGTTTCATCGTCAATATGAAGCTCCAAGGGTTACAGTAAACACCCAGTGGTGCGTCGCTATCTAATACTGGCCTCTCAGTAACGGCACGTATACTGCTGTTTGAAGCATTGCTCCCCCTGGACGTAAGTCGGCATTGTGCCAACTATATTCCATCCCGATGCAATTTCTGTGTTTCATCGTCAATATGAAGCCCCAACGGTTAGAGTAAGCACACTGTGGATCGTCGCAATCTAATACTGGCCTCTCAGTAACGGCACTTACACTGCTGTTTGAAGCATTGCTCCCCCTGGACGTAAGTCGGCATTGTGCCAACTATATTCTATCCCGATGCAATTTCTGTGTTTCATCGTCAATATGAAGCTCCAAGGGTTAGAGTAAGCACACTGTGGTGCGTCGCAATCTGATACTGGCCTCTCAGTAACGGCACTTACACTGCTGTTTGAAGCATTGCTCCCCCTGGACGTAAGTCGGCATTGTGCCTACTATATTCTATCCCGATGCAATTTCTGTGTTTCATCGTCAATATGTAGCTCCAAGGGTTACAGTAAACACCCAGTGGTGCGTCGCAATCTAATACTGGCCTCTCAGCAACGGCACGTATACTGCTGTTTGAAGCATTGCACCCCCTGGACGTAAGTCGGCATTGTGCCTACTATATTCTATCCCGATGCTATTTCTGTGTTTCATCCTCAATATGAGGCTCCAAGGGTTACAGTAAACACCCAGTGGTGCGTCGCAATCTAATACTGGCCTCTCAGCAACGGCACGTGTACTGCTGTTTGAAGCATTGCTCCCCCTGGACGTAAGTCGGCGTTGTGCCTACTATATTCTATCCCGATGCAATTTCTGTGTTTCATCGTCAATATGAAGCTCCAAGGGTTACAGTAAACACACAGTGGTGCGTCGCAATATAATACTGGCCTCTCAGCAACGGCACGTATACTGCTGTTTGAAGCATTGCTCCCCCTGGACGTAAGTCGGCATTGTGCCAACTATATTCTATCCCGATGCAATTTCTGTGTTTCATCGTCAATATGAAGCTCCAAGGGTTACAGTAAACACCCAGTGGTGCGTCGCAATCTAATACTGGCCTCTCAGTAACGGCACGTATACAGACTGTTTGTAGCATTGCTCCCCCTGGACGTAAGTCGGCATTGTGCCAACTATATTCTATCCCGATGCAATTTCTGTGTTTCATCGTCAATATGAAGCTCCAAGGGTTACAGTAAACACACAGTGGTGCGTCGCAATCTAATACTGGCCTCTCAGCAACGGCACGTATACTGCAGTTTGAAGCATTGCTGCCCCTCGACGTAAGTCGGCATTATGCCAACTATATTCTATCCCGATGCAATTTCTGTGTTTCATCGTCAATATGAAGCTCCAAGGGTTACAGTAAACACACTGTGGTGCGTCGCAATCTAATACTGGCCTCTCGGTAACGGCACGTATACTGCTGTTTGAAGCATTGCTCCCCCTGGACGTAACTCGGCATTGTGCCAACTATATTCTATCCCGATGCAATTTCTGTGTTTCATCGTCAATATGAAGCTCCAAGGATTACAGTAAACACCCAGTGGTGCGTCGCAATCTAATACTGGCCTCTCAGCAACGGCACGTATACTGCTGTTTGAAGCATTGCTCCTCCTGGACGTAAGTCGGCATTGTACCAACTATATTCTATCCCGATGCAATATCATCGTCAATATGAAGCTCCAAGGGTTACAGTAAACACCCAGTGGTGCGTCGCAATCTAATACTGGCCTCTCAGCAACGGCACGTATACTGCTGTTTGAAGCATTGCCCCCCTGGACGTAAGTCGGCATTGTGCCAACTATATTCTATCCCGATGCTATTTCTGTGTTTCATCGTCAATATGAAGCTCCAAGGGTTACAGTAAACACACAGTGGTGCGTCGCAATCTAATACTGGCCTGTCAGCAACGTCACGTATACTGCTGTTTGAAGCATTGCTCCCCCTGGACGTAAGTCGGCATTGTGCCAACTATATTCTATCCCGATGCAATTTCTGTGTTTCATCGTCAATATGAAGCTCCAAGGGTTGCCGTAAACACCCAGTGGTGCGTCGCAATCTAATACTGGCCTCTCAGCAACGGCACGTATACTGCTGTTTGAAGCATTGCTCCCCCTGGACGTAAGTCGGCATTGTGCCTACTATATTCTATCCCGATGCAATTTCTGTGTTTCATCGTCAATATGAAGCTCCAAGGGTTACAGTAAACACCCAGTAGTGCGTCGCAATCTAATACTGGCCTCTCAGTAACGGCACGTATACTGCTGTTTGAAGCATTGCTCCCCCTGGACGTAAGTCGGCATTGTGCCAACTATATTCCATCCCGATGCAATTTCTGTGTTTCATCGTCAATATGAAGCTCCAAGGGTTACAGTAAACACCCAGTGGTGCGTCGCAATCTAATACTGGCCTCTCAGCAACGGCACGTATACTGCTGTTTGAAGCATTGCTCCCCCTGGACGTAAGTCGGCATTGTGCCAACTATATTCTATCCCGATGCAATTTCTGTGTTTCATCGTAAATATGAAGCTCCAAGGATTACAGTAAACACCCAGTGGTGCGTCGCAATCTAATACTGGCCTCTCAGTAACGGCACGTATACTGCTGTTTGAAGCATTGCTCCCCCTGGACGTAAGTAGGCATTGTGCCTACTATATTCTATCCCGATGCAATTTCTCTGTTTCATCGTCAATATGAAGCTCCAAGGGTTACAGTAAACACCCACTGGTGCGTCGCAATCTAATACTGGCTTCTCAGCTACGGCACGTATACTGCTGTTTGAAGCATTGCTCCCCCAGGACGTAAGTCGGCATTGTGCCAACTATATTCTATCCCGATGCAATTTCTTTGTTTCATCGTCAATATGAAGCTCCAAGGGTTACAGTAAACACACTGTGGTGCGTCGCAATCTAATACTGGCCTCTCAGTAACGGCACGTGTACTGCTCTTTGAAGCATTGCTCCCCCTGGACGTAAGTCGGCATTGTGCCTACTATATTCTATCCCGATGTAATTTCTGTGTTTCATCGTCGATATGAAGCTCCAAGGGTTACAGTAAACACCCAGTGGTGCATCGCAATCTAATACTGGCCTCTCAGCAACGGCACGTATACTGCTGTTTGAAGCATTGCTCCCCCTGGACGTAAGTCGGCATTGTGCCAACTATATTCTATCCCGATGCAATTTCTGTGTTTCATCGTCAATATGAAGCTCCAAGGGTTACAGTAAACACCCAGTGGTGCGTCGCAATCTAATACTGGCCTCTCAGCAACGGCACGTATACTGCTGTTTGAAGCATTGCTCCCCCTGGACGTAAGTCGGCATTGTGCCTACTATATTCTATCCCGATGCAATTTCTGTGTTTCATCGTCAATATGAAGCTCCAAGAGTTACAGTAAACACCCAGTGGTGCGTCGCAATCTAATACTGGCCTCTCAGCAACGGCACGTATACTGCTGTTTGAAGCATTGCTCCCCCTGGACGTAAGTCGGCATTGTGCCAACTATATTCTATCCCGATGCAATTTCTTTGTTTCATCGTCAATATGAAGCTCCAAGGGTTACAGTAAACACACTGTGGTGCGTCGCAATCTAATACTGGCCTCTCAGTAACGGCACGTATACTGCTCTTTGAAGCATTGCTCCCCCTGGACGTAAGTCGGCATTGTGCCAACTATATTCTATCCCGATGCAATTTCTGTGTTTCATCGTCTATATGAAGCTCCAAGGGTTACAGTAAACACCCAGTGGTGCGTCGCAATCTAATACTGGCCTCTCAGCAACGGCACGTATACTGCTGTTTAAAGCATTGCTCCCCCTGGACGTAACTAGGCATTGTGCCAACTATATTCTATCCCGATGCAATTTCTGTGTTTCATCGTCAATATGAAGCTCCAAGGATTACAGTAAACACCCAGTGGTGCGTCGCAATCTAATACTGGCCTCTCAGCAACGGCACGTATACTGCTGTTTGAAGCATTGCTCCCCCTGGACGTAAGTCGGCATTGTGCCTACTATATTCTATCCCGATGCAATTTCTGTGTTTCATCGTCAATATGAAGCTCCTAGGGTTACAGTAATAACCCAGTGGTGCGTCGCAATCTAATACTGGCCTCTCAGCAACGGCACGTATACTGCTGTTTGAAGCATGCTCCCCCTGGACGTAAGTCGGCATTGTGCCAACTATATTCTATCCCGATGCAATTTCTGTGTTTCATCGTCAATATGAAGCTCCAAGGGTTACAGTAAACACACTGTGGTGCGTCGCAATCTAATACTGGCCTCTCAGTAACGGCACGTATACTGCTGTTTGAAGCATTGCTCCCCCTGGACGTAAATCGGCATTGTGCCTACTATATTCTATCCCGATGCAATATCTGTGATTCATCGTCAATATGAAGCTCCAAGGATGACAGTAAACACCCAGTGGTGCGTCGCGTTCTAATACTGGCCTCTCAGCAACGGCACGTATACTGCTGTTTGAAGCATTGCTCCCCCTCGACGTAAGTCGGCATTGTGCCAACTATATTCTATCCCGATGCAATTTCTGTGTTTCATCGTCAATATGAAGCTCCAAGGGTTACAGTAAACACACTGTGGTGCGTCGCAATCTAATACCGGCCTCTCGGTAACGCCACGTATACTGCTGTTTGAAGCATTGCTCCCCCTGGACGTAAGTCGGCATTGTGCCAACTATATTCTATCCCGATGCAATTTCTTTGTTTCATCGTCAATATGAAGCTCCAAGGGTTACAGTAAACACACTGTGGTGCGTCGCAATCTAATACTGGCCTCTCAGCAACGGCACGTATACTGCTGTTTGAAGCATTGCTCCCCCTGGACGTAAGTCGGCATTGTGCCTACTATATTCTATCCCGATGCAATTTCTGCGTTTCATCGTCAATATGAAGCTCCAAGAGTTACAGTAAACACCCAGTGGTGCGTCGCAATCTAATACTGGCCTCTCAGCAACGGCACGTATACTGCTGTTTGAAGCATTGCTCCCCCTGGACGTAAGTCGGCATTGTGCCAACTATATTCTATCCCGATGCAATTTCTTTGTTTCATCGTCAATATGAAGCTCCAAGGGTTACAGTAAACACACTGTGGTGCGTCGCAATCTAATACTGGCCTCTCAGTAACGGCACGTATACTGCTCTTTGAAGCATTGCTCCCCCTGGACGTAAGTCGGCATTGTGCCAACTATATTCTATCCCGATGCAATTTCTGTGTTTCATCGTCAATATGAAGCTCCAAGGGTTACAGTAAACACACTGTGGTGCGTCGCAATCTAATACTGGCCTCTCAGCAACGGCACGTATACTGCTGTTTGAAGCATGCTCCCCCTGGACGTAAGTCGGCATTGTGCCAACTATATTCTATCCCGATGCAATTTCTTTGTTTCATCGTCAATATGAAGCTCCAAGGGTTACAGTAAACACACTGTGGTGCGTCGCAATCTAATACTGGCCTCTCAGTAACGGCACGTATACTGCTGTTTGAAGCATTGCTCCCCCTGGACGTAAATCGGCATTGTGCCTACTATATTCTATCCCGATGCAATTTCTGTGATTCATCGTCAATATGAAGCTCCAAGGATGACAGTAAACACCCAGTGGTGCGTCGCAATCTAATACTGGCCTCTCAGCAACGGCACGTATACTGCTGTTTGAAGCATTGCTCCCCCTCGACGAAAGTCGGCATTGTGCCAACTATATTCTATCCCGATGCAATTTCTGTGTTTCATCGTCAATATGAACCTCCAAGGGTTACAGTAAACACACTGTGGTGCGTCGCAATCTAATACCGGCCTCTCGGTAACGCCACGTATACTGCTGTTTGAAGCATTGCTCCCCCTGGACGTAAGTCGGCATTGTGCCAACTATATTATATCCCGATGCAATTTCTTTGTTTCATCGTCAATATGAAGCTCCAAGGGTTACAGTAAACACACTGTGGTGCGTCGCAATCTAATACTGGCCTCTCAGTAACGGCACGTATACTGCTGTTTGAAGCATTGCTCCCCCTGGACGTAAGTCGGCATTGTGCCTACTATATTCTATCCCGATGCAATTTCTGTGTTTCATCGTCAATATGAAGCTCCAAGACTTACAGTAAACACCCAGTGGTGCGTCGCAATCTAATACTGGCCTCTCAGCAACGGCACGTATACTGCTGTTTGAAGCATTGCTCCCCCTGGACGTAAGTCGGCATTGTGCCAACTATATTCTATCCCGATGCAATTTCTTTGTTTCATCGTCAATATGAAGCTCCAAGGGTTACAGTAAACCCACTGTGGTGCGTCGCAATCTAATACTGGCCTCTCAGTAACGGCACGTATACTGCTCTTTGAAGCATTGCTCCCCCTGGACGTAAGTCGGCATTGTGCCAACTATATTCTATCCCGATGCAATTTCTGTGTTTCATCGTCAATATGAAGCTCCAAGGGTTACAGTAAACACCCAGTGGTGCGTCGCAATCTAATACTGGCCTCTCAGCAACGGCACGTATACTGCTGTTTAAAGCATTGCTCCCCCTGGACGTAAGTCGGCATTGTGCCAACTATATTCTATCCCGATGCAATTTCTGTGTTTCATCGTCAATATGAAGCTCCAAGGATTACAGTAAACACCCAGTGGTGCGTCGCAATCTAATACTGGCCTCTCATCAACGGCACGTATACTGCTGTTGGAAGCATTGCTCCCCCTGGACGGAAGTCGGCATTGTGCCTACTATATTCTATCCCGATGCAATTTCTGTGTTTCATCGTCAATATGAAGCTCCAAGGGTTACAGTAAACACCCAGTGGTGCGTCGCAATCTAATACTGGTCTCTCAGCAACGGCACGTATACTGCTGTTTGAAGCATTGCTCCCCCTGGACGTAAGTCGGCATTGTGCCTACTATATTCTATCCCGATCCAATTTCTCTGTTTCATCGTCAATATGAAGCTCCAAGTGTTACAGTAAACACCCAGTGGTGCGTCGCAATCTAATACTGGCCTCTCAGCAACGGCACGTATACTGCTGTTTGAAGCATTGCTCCCCCTGGACGGAAGTCGGCATTGTGCCTACTATATTCTATCCCGATGCAATTTCTGTGTTTCATCGTCAGTATGAAGCTCCAAGGATTACAGTAAACACCCAGTGGTGCGTCGCAATATAATACTGGCCTCTCAGCAACGGCACGTACACTGCTGTTTGAAGCATTGCTCCCCCTGGACGTAAGTCGGCATTGTGCCAACTATATTCTATCCCGATGCAATTTCTTTGTTTCATCGTCAATATGAAGCTCGAAGGGTTACAGTAAACACCCAGTGGTGCGTCGCAATCTAATACTGGCCTCTCAGCAACGGCACGTATACTGCTGTTTGAAGCATTGCTCCCCCTGGACGTAAGTCGGCATTGTGCCAACTATATTCTATCCCGATGCAATTTCTGTGTTTCATCGTCAATATGAAGCTCCAAGGGTTACAGTAAACACCCAGTGGTGCGTCGCAATCTAATACTGGCCTCTCAGCAACGGCACGTATACTGCTGTTTGAAGCATTGCTCCCCCTGGACGTAAGTCGGCATTGTGCCTACTATATTCTATCCCGATGCAATTTCTGTGTTTCATCGTCAATATGAAGCTCCAATTGTTACAGTAAACACACTGTGGTGCGTCGCAATCTAATACTGGCCTTTCAGTAACGGCACGTATACAGACTGTTTGTAGCATTGCTCCCCCTGGACGTAAGTCGGCATTGTGCCAACTATATTCTATCCCGATGCTTTTTCTGTGTTTCATCGTCAATATGAAGCTCCAAGGGTTACAGTAAACACACTGTGGTGCATCGCAATCTAATACTGGCCTCTCAGTAACGCCACGTATACTGCCGTTTGAAGCATTGCTCCCCCTGGACGTAAGTCGGCCTTGTGCCAACTATATTCTATTCCGATGCAATTACTGTGTTTCATCGTCAATATGAAGCTCCAAGGGTTACAGTAAACACACTGTGGTGCGTCGCAATCTAATACTGGCCTCTCAGTAACGGCACGTATACAGACTGTTTGAAGCATTGCTCCCCCTGGACGTAAGTCGGCATTGTGCCAACTATACTCTATCCCGATGCAAAATCTGTGTTTCATCGTCAATATGAAGCTCCAAGGGTTACAGTAAACACACTGTGGTGCGTCGCAATTTAATACTGGCCTCTCAGTAACGGCACGTATACTGCTCTTTGAAGCATTGCTCCCCCTGGACGTAAGTCGGCATTGTGCCTACTATATTCTATCCCGATGCAATTTCTGTGTTTCATCGTCAATATGAAGCTCCAAGGGTTACAGTAAACACCCAGTGGTGCGTCGCAATCTAATACTGGCCTCTCAGCAACGGCACGTATACTGCTGTTTAAAGCATTGCTCCCCCTGGACGTAAGTCGGCATTGTGCCAACTATATTCTATCCCGATGCAATTTCTGTGTTTCATCGTCAATATGAAGCTCCAAGGATTACAGTAAACACCCAGTGGTGCGTCGGCATCTAATACTGGCCTCTCAGCAACGGCACGTATACTGCTGTTTGAAGCATTGCTCCCCCTGGACGTAAGTCGGCATTGTGCCTACTATATTCTATCCCGATGCAATTTCTGTGTTTCATCGTCAATATGAAGCTCCAAGGGTTACAGTAAACACCCAGTGGTGCGTCGCAATCTAATACTGGTCTCTCAGCAACGGCACGTATACTGCTGTTTGAAGCATTGCTCCCCCTGGACGTAAGTCGGCATTGTGCCTACTATATTCTATCCCGATGCAATTTCTCTGTTTCATCGTCAATATGAAGCTCCAAGTGTTACAGTAAACACCCAGTGGTGCGTCGCAATCTAATACTGGCCTCTCAGCAACGGCACGTATACTGCTGTTGGAAGCATTGCTCCCCCTGGACGGAAGTCGGCATTGTGCCTACTATATTCTATCCCGATGCAATTTCTGTGTTTCATCGTCAGTATGAAGCTCCAAGGATTACAGTAAACACACTGTGGTGCGTTGCAATCTAATACTGGCCTCTCAGTAACGGCACGTATACTGCTCTTTGAAGCATTGCTCCCCCTGGACGTAAGTCGGCATTGTGCCTACTATATTCTATCCCGATGCAATTTCTGTGTTTCATCGTCAATATGAAGCTCCTAGGGTTACAGTAATAACCCAGTGGTGCGTCGCAATCTAATACTGGCCTCCCAGTAACGGCACGTATACTGCTGTTTGAAGCATGCTCCCCCTGGACGTAAGTCGGCATTGTGCCAACTATATTCTATCCCGATGCAATTTCTGTGTTTCATCGTCAATATGAAGCTCCAAGGGTTACAGTAAACACACTGTGGTGCGTCGCAATCTAATACTGGCCTCTCAGTAACGGCACGTATACTGCTGTTTGAAGCATTGCTCCCCCTGGACGTAAATCGGCATTGTGCCTACTATATTCTATCCCGATGCAATTTCTTTGTTTCATCGTCAATATGAAGCTCCAAGGGTTACAGTAAACACACTGTGGTGCGTCGCAATCTAATACTGGCCTCTCAGTAACGGCATGTATACTGCTGTTTGAAGCATTGCTCCCCCTGGACGTAAGTCGGCATTGTGCCTACTATATTCTATCCCGATGCAATTTCTGTGTTTCATCGTCAATATGAAGCTCCAAGGAATACAGTAAACACCTAGTGGTGCGTCGCAATCTAATACTGGCCTCTCTGCAACGGCACGTATACTGCTGTTTGAAGCATTGCTCCCCCTGGACGTAAGTCGGCATTGTGCCTACTATATTCTATCCCGATGCAATTTCTGTGTTTCATCGTCAATATGAAGCTCCAAGGGTTACAGTAAACACCCAGTGGTGCGTCGCAATCTAATACTGGCCTCTCAGCAACGGCACGTATACTGCTGTTTGAAGCATTGCTCCCCCTGGACGTAAGTCGGCATTGTGCCAACTATATTCTGTCCCGATGCAATTTCTGTGTTTCATCGTCAATATGAAGCTCCAAGGGTTACAGTAAACACACTGTGGTGCGTCGCAATCTAATACTGGCCTCTCAGTAACGGCACGTATACTGCTGTTTGAAACATTGCTCCCCCTGGACGTAAGTCGGCATTGTGCCTACTATATTCTATCCCGATGCAATTTCTGTGTTTCATCGTCAATATGAAGCTCCAAGGGATACAGTAAACACCCAGTGGTGCGTCGCAATCTAATACTGACCTCTCAGCAACGGCACGTATACTGCTGTTTGAAGCATTGCTCCTCCTGGACGTAAGTCGGCATTATGCCAACTATATTCTATCCCGATGCAATTTCTGTGTTTCATCGTCAATATGAAGCTCCAAGGGTTACAGTAAACACCCAGTGGTGCGTCGCAATCTAATACTAGCTTCTCAGCAACGGCACGTATACTGCTGTTTGAAGCATTGCTCCCACTGGACGTAAGTCGGCATTGTGCCAACTATATTCTATCCCGCTGCAATTTCTGTGTTTCATCGGCAATATGAAGCTCCAAGGGTTACAGTAAACACCCAGTGGTGCGTCGCAATCTAATACTGGCCTCTGAGTAACGGCACGTATACTGCTGTTTGAAGCATCGCTCCCCCTGACGTAAGTCGGCATTGTGCCTACTATATTCTATCCCGATGCAATTACTGTGTTTCATCGTCAATATGACGCTCCAAGGGTTACAGTAAACACCCAGTGGTGCGTCGCAATCTAATACTGGCCTCTCAGCAACGGCACGTATACTGCTGTTTCAAGCATTGCTCCCCCTGGACGTAAGTCGGCATTGTGATTACTATATTCTATCCCGATGCAATTTCTGTGTTTCATCGTCAATATGAAGCACCAAGGGTTACAGTAAACACCCAGTGGTGCGTCGCAATCTAATACTGGCCTCTCAGCAACGGCTCGTATACTGCTGTTTGAAGCATTGCTCCCCCTGGATGTAAGTCGGCATTGTGCCAACTATTCTCTATCCCGATGCAATTTCTGTGTTTCATCGTCAATATGAAGCTCCAAGGGTTACAGTAAACACCCAGTGGTGCGTCGCAATCTAATACTGGCCTCTCAGTAACGGCACGTATACTGCTGTTTGAAGCATTTCTCCCCCTGGACGTAAGTCGGCATTGTGCCTACTATATTCTATCCCGATGCAATTACTGTGTTTCATCGTCAATATGACGCTCCAAGGGTTACAGTAAACACCCAGTGGTGCGTCGCAATCTAATACTGGCCTCTCAGCAACGGCACGTATACTGCTGTTTCAAGCATTGCTCCCCCTGGACGTAAGTCGGCATTGTGATTACTATATTCTATCCCGATGCAATTTCTGTGTTTCATCGTCAATATGAAGCACCAAGGGTTACAGTAAACACCCAGTGGTGCGTCGCAATCTAATACTGGCCTCTCAGCAACGGCTCGTATACTGCTGTTTGAAGCATTGCTCCCCCTGGACGTAAGTCGGCATTGTGCCAACTATTCTCTATCCCGATGCAATTTCTGTGTTTCATCGTCAATATGAAGCTCCAAGGGTTACAGTAAACACCCAGTGGTGCGTCGCAATCTAATACTGGCCTCTCAGTAACGGCACGTATACTGCTGTTTGAAGCATTTCTCCCCCTGGACGTAAGTCGGCATTGTGCCTACTATATTCTATCCCGATGCAATTTCTGTGTTTCATCGTCAATATGAAGCTCAAAGGGTTACAGTAAACATCCAGTGGTGCGTCGCAATCTAATACTGGCCTCTCAGCAACGGCACGTATACTGCTGTTTGAAGCATTGCTCCCCCTGGACGTAAGTCGGCATTGTGCCTACTATAACCGATCCCGATGCAATTTCTGTGTTTCATCGTCAATATGAAGCACCAAGGATTACAGTAAACACCCAGTGGTGCGTCGCAATCTAATACTGGCCTCTCAGCAACGGCACGTATACTGCTGTTTGAAGCATTGCTCCCCCTGGACGTAAGTCGGCATAGTACCTACTATATTCTATCCCGATGCAATATCTGTGTTTCATCGTCAATATGAAGCTCCAAGGATTACAGTAAACACCCAGTGGTGCGTCGCAATCTAATACTGGACTCTCAGCAACGGCACGTATACTGCTGTTTGAAGCATTGCTCCCCCTGGACGTAAGTCGGCATATTACCTACTATATTCTATCCCGATGCAATTTCTGTGTTTCATCGTCAATATGAAGCTCCAAGGGTTACAGTAAACACCCATTGGTGCGTCGCAATCTCATACTGGCCTCTCAGCAACGGCACGTATACTACTGTTTGAAGCATTGCTCCCCCTGGACGTAAGTCGGCATTGTGCCAACTATATTCTATCCCGATGCAATATCTGTGTTTCATCGTCAATATGAAGCTCCAAGGGTTACAGTAAACACACTGTGGTGCGTCGCAATCTAGTACTGGCCTCTCAGTAACGGCACGTATACTGCTGTTTGAAGCATTGCTCCCCCTGGACGTAAGTCGGCATTGTGCCTACTATATTCTATCCAGATGCAATTTCTGTGTTTCATCGTCAATATGAAGCTCCAAGGGTTACAGTAAACACCCAGTGGTGCATCGTAATCTAATACTGGCCTCTCAGCAACGGCACGTATACTGCTGTTTGAAACATTGCTCCCCCTGGACGTAAGTCGGCATTGTGCCTACTATATTCTATCCCGATGCAATTTCTGTGTTTCATCGTCAATATGAAGCTCCAAGGGATACAGTAAACACCCAGTGGTGCGTCGCAATCTAATACTGACCTCTCAGCAACGGCACGTTTACTGCTGTTTGAAGCATTGCTCCTCCTGGACGTAAGTCGGCATTATGCCAACTATATTCTATCCCGATGCAATTTCTGTGTTTCATCGTCAATATGAAGCTCCAAGGGTTACAGTAAACACCCAGTGGTGCGTCGCAATCTAATACTAGCCTCTCAGCAACGGCACGTATACTGCTGTTTGAAGCATTGCTCCCACTGGACGTTAGTCGGCATTGTGCCAACTATATTCTATCCCGATGCAATTTCTGTGTTTCATCGGCAATATGAAGCTCCAAGGGTTACAGTAAACACCCAGTGGTGCGTCGCAATCTAATACTGGCCTCTGAGTAACGGCACGTATACTGCTGTTTGAAGCATCGCTCCCCCTGACGTAAGTCGGCATTGTGCCTACTATATTCTATCCCGATGCAATTACTGTGTTTCATCGTCAATATGAAGCTCCAAGGGTTACAGTAAACACCCAGTGGTACGTCGCAATCTAATACTGGCCTCTCAGCAACGGCACGTATACTGCTGTTTCAAGCATTGCTCCCCCTGGACGTAAGTCGGCATTGTGATTACTATATTCTATCCCGATGCAATTTCTGTGTTTCATCGTCAATATGAAGCACCAAGGGTTACAGTAAACACCAAGTGGTGCATCGCAATCTAATACACGCCTCTCAGCAACGGCTCGTATACTGCTGTTTGAAGCATTGCTCCCCCTGGACGTAAGTCGGCATTGTGCCAACTATTCTCTATCACGATGCAATTTCTGTGTTTCATCGTCAATATGAAGCTCCAAGGGTTACAGTAAACACCCAGTGGTGCGTCGCAATCTAATACTGGCCTCTCAGTAACGGCACGTATACTGCTGTTTGAAGCATTTCTCCCCCTGGACGTAAGTCGGCATTGTGCCTACTATATTCTATCCCGATGCAATTTCTGTGTTTCATCGTCAATATGAAGCTCAAAGGGTTACAGTAAACATCCAGTGGTGCGTCGCAATCTAATACTGGCCTCTCAGCAACGGCACGTATACTGCTGTTTGAAGCATTGCTCCCCCTGGACGTAAGTCGGCATTGTGCCTACTATAACCGATCCCGATGCAATTTCTGTGTTTCATCGTCAATATGAAGCACCAAGGATTACAGTAAACACCCAGTGGTGCGTCGCAATCTAATACTGGCCTCTCAGCAACGGCACGTATACTGCTGTTTGAAGCATTGCTCCCCCTGGACGTAAGTCGGCATAGTACCTACTATATTCTATCCCGATGCAATATCTGTGTTTCATCGTCAATATGAAGCTCCAAGGATTACAGTAAACACCCAGTGGTGCGTCGCAATCTAATACTGGACTCTCAGTAACGGCACGTATACTGCTGTTTGAAGCATTGCACCCCCTGGACGTAAGTCGGCATATTACCTACTATATTCTATCCCGATGCAATTTCTGTGTTTCATCGTCAATATGAAGCTCCAAGGGTTACAGTAAACACCCATTGGTGCGTCGCAATCTAATACTGGCCTCTCAGCAACGGCACGTATACTGCTGTTTGAAGCATTGCTCCCCCTGGACGTAAGTCGGCATTGTGCCAACTATATTCTATCCCGATGCAATTTCTGTGTTTCATCGTCAATATGAAGCTCCAAGGGTTACAGTAAACACACTGTGGTGCGTCGCAATCTAATACTGGCCTCTCAGTAACGGCACGTATACTGCTGTTTGAAGCATTGCTCCCCCTGGACGTAAGTCGGCATTGTGCCTACTATATTCTATCCAGATGTAATTTCTGTGTTTCATCGTCAATTTGAAGCTCCAAGGGTTACAGTAAACACCCAGTGGTGCATCGTAATCTAATACTGGCCTCTCAGCAACGGCAAGTATACTGCTGTTTGAAGCATTGCTCCCGCTGGACGTAAGTCGGCATTGTGCCAACTATGTTCTATCCCGATGCAATTTCTGTGTTTCATCGTCAATATGAAGCTCCAAGGGTTACAGTAAACACCCAGTGGTGCGTCGCAATCTAATACTGGCCTCTCAGCAACGGCACGTATACTGCTGTTTGAAGCATTGCTCCCCCTGGACGTAAGTCGGCATTGTGCCAACTATATTCTATCCCGATGCAATTTCTGTGTTTCATCGTCAATATGAAGCTCCAAGGGTTACAGTAAACACACTGTGGTGCGTCGCAATCTAATACTGGCCTCTCAGTAACGGCACGTATACTGCTGTTTGAAACATTGCTCCCCCTGGACGTAAGTCGGCATTGTGCCTACTATATTCTATCCCGATGCAATTTCTGTGTTTCATCGTCAATATGAAGCTCCAAGGGATACAGTAAACACCCAGTGGTGCGTCGCAATCTAATACTGACCTCTCAGCAACGGCACGTATACTGCTGTTTGAAGCATTGCTCCCCCTGGACGTAAGTCGGCATTATGCCAACTATATTCTATCCCGATGCAATTTCTGTGTTTCATCGTCAATATGAAGCTCCATGGGTTACAGTAAACACCCAGTGGTGCGTCGCAATCTAATACTAGCCTCTCAGCAACGGCACGAATACTGCTGTTTGAAGCATTGCTCCCACTGGACGTAAGTCGGCATTGTGCCAACTATATTCTATCCCGATGCAATTTCTGTGTTTCATCGGCAATATGAAGCTCCAAGGGTTACAGTAAACACCCAGTGGTGCGTCGCAATCTAATACTGGCCTCTGAGTAACGGCACGTATACTGCTGTTTGAAGCATCGCTCCCCCTGACGTAAGTCGGCATTGTGCCTACTATATTCTATCCCGATGCAATTACTGTGTTTCATCGTCAATATGAAGCTCCAAGGGTTACAGTAAACACCCAGTGGTACGTCGCAATCTAATACTGGCCTCTCAGCAACGGCACGTATACTGCTGTTTCAAGCATTGCTCCCCCTGGACGTAAGTCGGCATTGTGATTACTATATTCTATCCCGATGCAATTTCTGTGTTTCATCGTCAATATGAAGCACCAAGGGTTACAGTAAACACCCAGTGGTGCGTCGCAATCTAATACTGGCCTCTCAGCAACGGCTCGTATACTGCTGTTTGAAGCATTGCTCCCCCTGGACGTAAGTCGGCATTGTGCCAACTATTCTCTATCCCGATGCAATTTCTGTGTTTCATCGTCAATATGAAGCTCCAAGGGTTACAGTAAACACCCAGTGGTGCGTCGCAATCTAATACTGGCCTCTCAGTAACGGCACGTATACTGCTGTTTGAAGCATTTCTCCCCCTGGACGTAAGTCGGCATTGTGCCTACTATATTCTATCCCGATGCAATTTCTGTGTTTCATCGTCAATATGAAGCTCAAAGGGTTACAGTAAACATCCAGTGGTGCGTCGCAATCTAATACTGGCCTCTCAGCAACGGCACGTATACTGCTGTTTGAAGCATTGCTCCCCCTGGACGTAAGTCGGCATTGTGCCTACTATAACCGATCCCGATGCAATTTCTGTGTTTCATCGTCAATATGAAGCTCCAAGGATTACAGTAAACACCCAGTGGTGCGTCGCAATCTAATACTGGACTCTCAGCAACGGCACGTATACTGCTGTTTGAAGCATTGCTCCCCCTGGACGTAAGTCGGCATATTACCTACTATATTCTATCCCGATGCAATTTCTGTGTTTCATCGTCAATATGAAGCTCCAAGGGTTACAGTAAACACCCATTGGTGCGTCGCAATCTAATACTGGCCTCTCAGCAACGGCACGTATACTGCTGTTTGAAGCATTGCTCCTCCTGGACGTAAGTCGGCATTATGCCAACTATATTCTATCCCGATGCAATTTCTGTGTTTCATCGTCAATATGAAGCACCAAGGGTTACAGTAAACACCCAGTGGTGCGTCGCAATCTAATACTGGCCTCTCAGCAACGGCTCGTATACTGCTGTTTGAAGCATTGCTCCCCCTGGACGTAAGTCGGCATTGTGCCAACTATTCTCTATCCCGATGCAATTTCTGTGTTTCATCGTCAATATGAAGCTCCAAGGGTTACAGTAAACACCCAGTGGTGCGTCGCAATCTAATACTGGCCTCTCAGTAACGGCACGTATACTGCTGTTTGAAGCATTTCTCCCCCTGGACGTAAGTCGGCATTGTGCCTACTATATTCTATCCCGATGCAATTTCTGTGTTTCATCGTCAATATGAAGCTCAAAGGGTTACAGTAAACATCCAGTGGTGCGTCGCAATCTAATACTGGCCTCTCAGCAACGGCACGTATACTGCTGTTTGAAGCATTGCTCCCCCTGGACGTAAGTCGGCATTGTGCCTACTATAACCGATCCCGATGCAATTTCTGTGTTTCATCGTCAATATGAAGCACCAAGGATTACAGTAAACACCCAGTGGTGCGTCGCAATCTAATACTGGCCTCTCAGCAACGGCACGTATACTGCTGTTTGAAGCATTGCTCCCACTGGACGTAAGTCGGCATAGTACCTACTATATTCTATCCCGATGCAATATCTGTGTTTCATCGTCAATATGAAGCTCCAAGGATTACAGTAAACACCCAGTGGTGCGTCGCAATCTAATACTGGACTCTCAGCAACGGCACGTATACTGCTGTTTGAAGCATTGCTCCCCCTGGACGTAAGTCGGCATATTACCTACTATATTCTATCCCGATGCAATTTCTGTGTTTCATCGTCAATATGAAGCTCCAAGGGTTACAGTAAACACCCATTGGTGCGTCGCAATCTAATACTGGCCTCTCAGCAACGGCACGTATACTGCTGTTTGAAGCATTGCTCCCCCTGGACGTAAGTCGGCATTGTGCCAACTATATTCTATCCCGATGCAATTTCTGTGTTTCATCGTCAATATGAAGCTCCAAGGGTTACAGTAAACACTCTGTGGTGCGTCGCAATCTAATACTGGCCTCTCAGTAACGGCACGTATACTGCTGTTTGAAGCATTGCTCCCCCTGGACGTAAGTCGGCATTGTGCCTACTATTCTCTATCCCGATGCAATTTCTGTGTTTCATCGTCAATATGAAGCTCCAAGGGTTACAGTAAACACCCAGTGGTGCGTCGCAATCTAATACTGGCCTCTCAGTAACGGCACGTATACTGCTGTTTGAAGCATTTCTCCCCCTGGACGTAAGTCGGCATTGTGCCTACTATATTCTATCGCGATGCAATTTCTCTGTTTCATCGTCAATATGAAGCTCCAAGTGTTACAGTAAACACCCAGTGGTGCGTCGCAATCTAATACTGGCCTCTCAGCAACGGCACGTATACTGCTGTTTGAAGCATTGCTCCCCCTGGACGGAAGTCGGCATTGTGCCTACTATATTCTATCCCGATGCAATTTCTGTGTTTCATCGTCAGTATGAAGCTCCAAGGATTACAGTAAACACCCAGTGGTGCGTCGCAATATAATACTGGCCTCTCAGCAACGGCACGTATACTGCTGTTTGAAGCATTGCTCCCCCTGGACGTAAGTCGGCATTGTGCCAACTATATTCTATCCCGATGCAATTTCTGTGTTTCATCGTCAATATGAAGCTCCAAGGGTTACAGTAAACACACTGTGGTGCGTCGCAATCTAATACTGGCCTCTCAGTAACGGCACGTATACTGCTCTTTGAAGCATTGCTCCCCCTGGACGTAAGTCGGCATTGTGCCTACTATATTCTATCCCGATGCAATTTCTGTGTTACATCGTCAATATGAAGCTCCTAGGGTTACAGTAATAACCCAGTGGTGCGTCGCAATCTAATACTGGCCTCCCAGTAACGGCACGTATACTGCTGTTTGAAGCATGCTCCCCCTGGACGTAAGTCGGCATTGTGCCAACTATATTCTATCCCGATGCAATTTCTGTGTTTCATCGTCAATATGAAGCTCCAAGGGTTACAGTAAACACACTGTGGTGCGTCGCAATCTAATACTGGCCTCTCAGTAACGGCACGTATACTGCTGTTTGAAGCATTGCTCCCCCTGGACGTAAATCGGCATTGTGCCTACTATATTCTATCCCGATGCAATTTCTTTGTTTCATCGTCAATATGAAGCTCCAAGGGTTACAGTAAACACACTGTGGTGCGTCGCAATCTAATACTGGCCTCTCAGTAACGGCACGTATACTGCTGTTTGAAGCATTGCTCCCCCTGGACGTAAGTCGGCATTGTGCCTACTATATTCTATCCCGATGCAATTTCTGTGTTTCATCGTCAATATGAAGCTCCAAGGAATACAGTAAACACCCAGTGGTGCGTCGCAATCTAATACTGGCCTCTCTGCATCGGCACGTATACTGCTGTTTGAAGCATTAATCCCCCTGGACGTAAGTCGGCATTGTGCCTACTATATTCTATCCCGATGCAATTTCTGTGTTTCATCGTCAATATGAAGCTCCAAGGGTTACAGTAAACACCCAGTGGTGCGTCGCAATCTAATACTGGCCTCTCAGCAACGGCACGTATACTGCTGTTTGAAGCATTGCTCCCCCTGGACGTAAGTCGGCATTGTGCCAACTATATTCTATCCCGATGCAATTTCTGTGTTTCATCGTCAATATGAAGCTCCAAGGGTTACAGTAAACACACTGTGGTGCGTCGCAATCTAATACTGGCCTCTCAGTAACGGCACGTATACTGCTGTTTGAAACATTGCTCCCCCTGGACGTAAGTCGGCATTGTGCCTACTATATTCTATTCCGATGCAATTTCTGTGTTTCATCGTCAATATGAAGCTCCAAGGGATACAGTAAACACCCAGTGGTGCGTCGCAATCTAATACTGACCTCTCAGCAACGGCACGTATACTGCTGTTTGAAGCATTGCTCCTCCTGGACGTAAGTCGGCATTATGCCAACTATATTCTATCCCGATGCAATTTCTGTGTTTCATCGTCAATATGAAGCTCCAAGGGTTACAGTAAACACCCAGTGGTGCGTCGCAATCTAATACTAGCCTCTCAGCAACGGCACGTATACTGCTGTTTGAAGCATTGCTCCCACTGGACGTAAGTCGGCATTGTGCCAACTATATTCTATCCCGATGCAATTTCTGTGTTTCATCGTCAATATGAAGCTCCAAGGGTTACAGTAAACACCCAGTGGTGCGTCGCAATCTAATACTGGCCTCTTAGTAACGGCACGTATACTGCTGTTTGAAGCATCGCTCCCCCTGACGTAAGTCGGCATTGTGCCTACTATATTCTATCCCGATGCAATTACTGTGTTTCATCGTCAATATGACGCTCCAAGGGTTACAGTAAACACCCAGTGGTGCGTCGCAATCTAATACTGGCCTCTCAGCAACGGCACGTATACTGCTGTTTCAAGCATTGCTCCCCCTGGACGTAAGTCGGCATTGTGATTACTATATTCTATCCCGATGCAATTTCTGTGTTTCATCGTCAATATGAAGCACCAAGGGTTACAGTAAACACCCAGTGGTGCGTCGCAATCTAATACTGGCCTCTCAGCAACGGCTCGTATACTGCTGTTTGAAGCATTGCTCCCCCTGGACGTAAGTCGGCATTGTGCCAACTATTCTCTATCCCGATGCAATTTCTGTGTTTCATCGTCAATATGAAGCTCCAAGGGTTACAGTAAACACCCAGTGGTGCGTCGCAATCTAATACTGGCCTCTCAGTAACGGCACGTATACTGCTGTTTGAAGCATTTCTCCCCCTGGACGTAAGTCGGCATTGTGCCTACTATATTCTATCCCGATGCAATTTCTGTGTTTCATAGTCAATATGAAGCTCAAAGGGTTACAGTAAACATCCAGTGGTGCGTCGCAATCTAATACTGGCCTCTCAGCAACGGCACGTATACTGCTGTTTGAAGCAATGCTCCCCCTGGACGTAAGTCGGCATTGTGCCTACTATAACCGATCCCGATGCAATTTCTGTGTTTCATCGTCAATATGAAGCACCAAGGATTACAGTAAACACCCAGTGGTGCGTCGCAATCTAATACTGGCCTCTCAGCAACGGCACGTATACTGCTGTTTGAAGCATTGCTCCCCCTGGACGTAAGTCGGCATAGTACCTACTATATTCTATCCCGATGCAATATCTGTGTTTCATCGTCAATATGAAGCTCCAAGGATTACAGTAAACACCCAGTGGTGCGTCGCAATCTAATACTGGACTCTCAGCAACGGCACGTATACTGCTGTTTGAAGCATTGCTCCCCCTGGACGTAAGTCGGCATATTACCTACTATATTCTATCCCGATGCAATTTCTGTGTTTCATCGTCAATATGAAGCTCCAAGGGTTACAGTAAACACCCATTGGTGCGTCGCAATCTAATACTGGCCTCTCAGCAACGGCACGTATACTGCTGTTTGAAGCATTGCTCCCCCTGGACGTAAGTCGGCATTGTGCCAACTATATTCTATCCCGATGCAATTTCTGTGTTTCATCGTCAATATGAAGCTCCAAGGGTTACAGTAAACACACTGTGGTGCGTCGCAATCTAATACTGGCCTCTCAGTAACGGCACGTATACTGCTGTTTGAAGCATTGCTCCCCCTGGACGTAAGTCGGCATTGTGCCTACTATTCTCTATCCCGATGCAATTTCTGTGTTTCATCGTCAATATGAAGCTCCAAGGGTTACAGTAAACACCCAGTGGTGCGTCGCAATCTAATACTGGCCTCTCAGTAACGGCACGTATACTGCTGTTTGAAGCATTTCTCCCCCTGGACGTAAGTCGGCATTGTGCCTACTATATTCTATCCCGATGCAATTTCTCTGTTTCATCGTCAATATGAAGCTCCAAGTGTTACAGTAAACACCCAGTGGTGCGTCGCAATCTAATACTGGCCTCTCAGCAACGGCACGTATACTGCTGTTTGAAGCATTGCTCCCCCTGGACGGAAGTCGGCATTGTGCCTACTATATTCTATCCCGATGCAATTTCTGTGTTTCATCGTCAGTATGAAGCTCCAAGGATTACAGTAAACACCCAGTGGTGCGTCGCAATATAATACTGGCCTCTCAGCAACGGCACGTATACTGCTGTTTGAAGCATTGCTCCCCCTGGACGTAAGTCGGCATTGTGCCAACTATATTCTATCCCGATGCAATTTCTGTGTTTCATCGTCAATATGAAGCTCCAAGGGTTACAGTAAACACACTGTGGTGCGTCGCAATCTAATACTGGCCTCTCAGTAACGGCACGTATACTGCTCTTTGAAGCATTGCTCCCCCTGGACGTAAGTCGGCATTGTGCCTACTATATTCTATCCCGATGCAATTTCTGTGTTACATCGTCAATATGAAGCTCCTAGGGTTACAGTAATAACCCAGTGGTGCGTCGCAATCTAATACTGGCCTCCCAGTAACGGCACGTATACTGCTGTTTGAAGCATGCTCCCCCTGGACGTAAGTCGGCATTGTGCCAACTATATTCTATCCCGATGCAATTTCTGTGTTTCATCGTCAATATGAAGCTCCAAGGGTTACAGTAAACACACTGTGGTGCGTCGCAATCTAATACTGGCCTCTCAGTAACGGCACGTATACTGCTGTTTGAAGCATTGCTCCCCCTGGACGTAAATCGGCATTGTGCCTACTATATTCTATCCCGATGCAATTTCTTTGTTTCATCGTCAATATGAAGCTCCAAGGGTTACAGTAAACACACTGTGGTGCGTCGCAATCTAATACTGGCCTCTCAGTAACGGCACGTATACTGCTGTTTGAAGCATTGCTCCCCCTGGACGTAAGTCGGCATTGTGCCTACTATATTCTATCCCGATGCAATTTCTGTGTTTCATCGTCAATATGAAGCTCCAAGGAATACAGTAAACACCCAGTGGTGCGTCGCAATCTAATACTGGCCTCTCTGCATCGGCACGTATACTGCTGTTTGAAGCATTAATCCCCCTGGACGTAAGTCGGCATTGTGCCTACTATATTCTATCCCGATGCAATTTCTGTGTTTCATCGTCAATATGAAGCTCCAAGGGTTACAGTAAACACCCAGTGGTGCGTCGCAATCTAATACTGGCCTCTCAGCAACGGCACGTATACTGCTGTTTGAAGCATTGCTCCCCCTGGACGTAAGTCGGCATTGTGCCAACTATATTCTATCCCGATGCAATTTCTGTGTTTCATCGTCAATATGAAGCTCCAAGGGTTACAGTAAACACACTGTGGTGCGTCGCAATCTAATACTGGCCTCTCAGTAACGGCACGTATACTGCTGTTTGAAACATTGCTCCCCCTGGACGTAAGTCGGCATTGTGCCTACTATATTCTATCCCGATGCAATTTCTGTGTTTCATCGTCAATATGAAGCTCCAAGGGATACAGTAAACACCCAGTGGTGCGTCGCAATCTAATACTGACCTCTCAGCAACGGCACGTATACTGCTGTTTGAAGCATTGCTCCTCCTGGACGTAAGTCGGCATTATGCCAACTATATTCTATCCCGATGCAATTTCTGTGTTTCATCGTCAATATGAAGCTCCAAGGGTTACAGTAAACACCCAGTGGTGCGTCGCAATCTAATACTAGCCTCTCAGCAACGGCACGTATACTGCTGTTTGAAGCATTGCTCCCACTGGACGTAAGTCGGCATTGTGCCAACTATATTCTATCCCGATGCAATTTCTGTGTTTCATCGTCAATATGAAGCTCCAAGGGTTACAGTAAACACCCAGTGGTGCGTCGCAATCTAATACTGGCCTCTTAGTAACGGCACGTATACTGCTGTTTGAAGCATCGCTCCCCCTGACGTAAGTCGGCATTGTGCCTACTATATTCTATCCCGATGCAATTACTGTGTTTCATCGTCAATATGACGCTCCAAGGGTTACAGTAAACACCCAGTGGTGCGTCGCAATCTAATACTGGCCTCTCAGCAACGTCACGTATACTGCTGTTTCAAGCATTGCTCCCCCTGGACGTAAGTCGGCATTGTGATTACTATATTCTATCCCGATGCAATTTCTGTGTTTCATCGTCAATATGAAGCACCAAGGGTTACAGTAAACACCCAGTGGTGCGTCGCAATCTAATACTGGCCTCTCAGCAACGGCTCGTATACTGCTGTTTGAAGCATTGCTCCCCCTGGACGTAAGTCGGCATTGTGCCAACTATTCTCTATCCCGATGCAATTTCTGTGTTTCATCGTCAATATGAACCTCCAAGGGTTACAGTAAACACCCAGTGGTGCGTCGCAATCTAATACTGGCCTCTCAGTAACGGCACGTATACTGCTGTTTGAAGCATTTCTCCCCCTGGACGTAAGTCGGCATTGTGCCTACTATATTCTATCCCGATGCAATTTCTGTGTTTCATAGTCAATATGAAGCTCAAAGGGTTACAGTAAACATCCAGTGGTGCGTCGCAATCTAATACTGGCCTCTCAGCAACGGCACGTATACTGCTGTTTGAAGCATTGCTCCCCCTGGACGTAAGTCGGCATTGTGCCTACTATAACCGATCCCGATGCAATTTCTGTGTTTCATCGTCAATATGAAGCACCAAGGATTACAGTAAACACCCAGTGGTGCGTCGCAATCTAATACTGGCCTCTCAGCAACGGCACGTATACTGCTGTTTGAAGCATTGCTCCCCCTGGACGTAAGTCGGCATAGTACCTACTATATTCTATCCCGATGCAATATCTGTGTTTCATCGTCAATATGAAGCTTTAAGGATTACAGTAAACACCCAGTGGTGCGTCGCAATCTAATACTGGACTCTCAGCAACGGCACGTATACTGCTGTTTGAAGCATTGCTCCCCCTGGACGTAAGTCGGCATATTACCTACTATATTCTATCCCGATGCAATTTCTGTGTTTCATCGTCAATATGAAGCTCCAAGGGTTACAGTAAACACCCATTGGTGCGTCGCAATCTAATACTGGCCTCTCAGCAACGGCACGTATACTGCTGTTTGAAGCATTGCTCCCCCTGGACGTAAGTCGGCATTGTGCCAACTATATTCTATCCCGATGCAATTTCTGTGTTTCATCGTCAATATGAAGCTCCAAGGGTTACAGTAAACACACTGTGGTGCGTCGCAATCTAATACTGGCCTCTCAGTAACGGCACGTATACTGCTGTTTGAAGCATTGCTCCCCCTGGACGTAAGTCGGCATTGTGCCTACTATATTCTATCCAGATGCAATTTCTGTGTTTCATCGTCAATATGAAGCTCCAAGGGTTACAGTAAACACCCAGTGGTGCGTCGTAATCTAATACTGGCCTCTCAGCAACGGCACGTATACTGCTGTTTGAAGCATTGCTCCCGCTGGACGTAAGTCGGCATTGTGCCAACTATATTCTATCCCGATGCAATTTCTGTGTTTCATCGTCAATATGAAGCTCCAAGGGTTACAGTAAACACCCAGTGGTGCGTCGCAATCTAATACTGGCCTCTCAGCAACGGCACGTATACTGCTGTTTGAAGCATTGCTCCCCCTGGACGTAAGTCGGCATTGTGCCAACTATATTCTATCCCGATGCAATTTCTGTGTTTCATCGTCAATATGAAGCTCCAAGGGTTACAGTAAACACACTGTGGTGCGTCGCAATCTAATACTGGCCTCTCAGTAACGGCACGTATACTGCTGTTTGAAACATTGCTCCCCCTGGACGTAAGTCGGCATTGTGCCTACTATATTCTATCCCGATGCAATTTCTGTGTTTCATCGTCAATATGAAGCTCCAAGGGATACAGTAAACACCCAGTGGTGCGTCGCAATCTAATACTGACCTCTCAGCAACGGCACGTATACTGCTGTTTGAAGCATTGCTCCTCCTGGACGTCAGTCGGCATTATGCCAACTATATTCTATCCCGATGCAATTTCTGTGTTTCATCGTCAATATGAAGCTCCAAGGGTTACAGTAAACATCCAGTGGTGCGTCGCAATCTAATACTAGCCTCTCAGCAACGGCACGTATACTGCTGTTTGAAGCATTGCTCCCACTGGACGTAAGTCGGCATTGTGCCAACTATATTCTATCCCGATGCAATTTCTGTGTTTCATCGGCAATATGAAGCTCCAAGGGTTACAGTAAACACCCAGTGGTGCGTCGCAATCTAATACTGGCCTCTGAGTAACGGCACGTATACTGCTGTTTGAAGCATCGCTCCCCCTGACGTAAGTCGGCATTGTGCCTACTATATTCTATCCCGATGCAATTACTGTGTTTCATCGTCAATATGAAGCTCCAAGGGTTACAGTAAACACCCAGTGGTACGTCGCAATCTAATACTGGCCTCTCAGCAACGGCACGTATACTGCTGTTTGAAGCATTGCTCCCCCTGGACGTAAGTCGGCAGTGTGATTACTATATTCTATCCCGAAGCAATTTCTGCGTTTCATCGTCAATATGAAGCACCAAGGGTTACAGTAAACACCCAGTGGTGCGTCGCAATCTAATACTGGCCTCTCAGCAACGGCTCGTATACTGCTGTTTGAAGCATTGCTCCCCCTGGACGTAAGTCGGCATTGTGCCAACTATTCTCTATCCCGATGCAATTTCTGTGTTTCATCGTCAATATGAAGCTCCAAGGGTTACAGTAAACACCCAGTGGTGCGTCGCAATCTAATACTGGCCTCTCAGTAACGGCACGTATACTGCTGTTTGAAGCATTTCTCCCCCTGGACGTAAATCGGCATTGTGCCTACTATATTCTATCCCGATGCAATTTCTGTGTTTCATCGTCAATATGAAGCTCAAAGGGTTACAGTAAACATCCAGTGGTGCGTCGCAATCTAATACTGGCCTCTCAGCAACGGCACGTATACTGCTGTTTGAAGCATTGCTCCCCCTGGACGTAAGTCGGCATTGTGCCTACTATAACCGATCCCGATGCAATTTCTGTGTTTCATCGTCAATATGAAGCACCAAGGATTACAGTAAACACCCAGTGGTGCGTCGCAATCTAATACTGGCCTCTCAGCAACGGCACGTATACTGCTGTTTGAAGCATTGCTCCCCCTGGACGTAAGTCGGCATAGTACCTACTATATTCTATCCCGATGCAATATCTGTGTTTCATCGTCAATATGAAGCTTTAAGGATTACAGTAAACACCCAGTGGTGCGTCGCAATCTAATACTGGACTCTCAGCAACGGCACGTATACTGCTGTTTGAAGCATTGCTCCCCCTGGACGTAAGTCGGCATATTACCTACTATATTCTATCCCGATGCAATTTCTGTGTTTCATCGTCAATATGAAGCTCCAAGGGTTACAGTAAACACCCATTGGTGCGTCGCAATCTAATACTGGCCTCTCAGCAACGGCACGTATACTGCTGTTTGAAGCATTGCTCCCCCTGGACGTAAGTCGGCATTGTGCCAACTATATTCTATCCCGATGCAATTTCTGTGTTTCATCGTCAATATGAAGCTCCAAGGGTTACAGTAAACACACTGTGGTGCGTCGCAATCTAATACTGGCCTCTCAGTAACGGCACGTATACTGCTGTTTGAAGCATTGCTCCCCCTGGACGTAAGTCGGCATTGTGCCTACTATATTCTATCCAGATGCAATTTCTGTGTTTCATCGTCAATATGAAGCTCCAAGGGTTACAGTAAACACCCAGTGGTGCATCGTAATCTAATACTGGCCTCTCAGCAACGGCACGTATACTGCTGTTTGAAGCATTGCTCCCGCTGGACGTAAGTCGGCATTGTGCCAACTATATTCTATCCCGATGCAATTTCTGTGTTTCATCGTCAATATGAAGCTCCAAGGGTTACAGTAAACACCCAGTGGTGCGTCGCAATCTAATACTGGCCTCTCAGCAACGGCACGTATACTGCTGTTTGAAGCATTGCTCCCCCTGGACGTAAGTCGGCATTGTGCCAACTATATTCTATCCCGATGCAATTTCTGTGTTTCATCGTCAATATGAAGCTCCAAGGGTTACAGTAAACACACTGTGGTGCGTCGCAATCTAATACTGGCCTCTCAGTAACGGCACGTATACTGCTGTTTGAAACATTGCTCCCCCTGGACGTAAGTCGGCATTGTGCCTACTATATTCTATCCCGATGCAATTTCTGTGTTTCATCGTCAATATGAAGCTCCAAGGGATACAGTAAACACCCAGTGGTGCGTCGCAATCTAATACTGACCTCTCAGCAACGGCACGTATACTGCTGTTTGAAGCATTGCTCCTCCTGGACGTCAGTCGGCATTATGCCAACTATATTCTATCCCGATGCAATTTCTGTGTTTCATCGTCAATATGAAGCTCCAAGGGTTACAGTAAACATCCAGTGGTGCGTCGCAATCTAATACTAGCCTCTCAGCAACGGCACGTATACTGCTGTTTGAAGCATTGCTCCCACTGGACGTAAGTCGGCATTGTGCCAACTATATTCTATCCCGATGCAATTTCTGTGTTTCATCGGCAATATGAAGCTCCAAGGGTTACAGTAAACACCCAGTGGTGCGTCGCAATCTAATACTGGCCTCTGAGTAACGGCACGTATACTGCTGTTTGAAGCATCGCTCCCCCTGACGTAAGTCGGCATTGTGCCTACTATATTCTATCCCGATGCAATTACTGTGTTTCATCGTCAATATGAAGCTCCAAGGGTTACAGTAAACACCCAGTGGTACGTCGCAATCTAATACTGGCCTCTCAGCAACGGCACGTATACTGCTGTTTGAAGCATTGCTCCCCCTGGACGTAAGTCGGCATTGTGATTACTATATTCTATCCCGAAGCAATTTCTGCGTTTCATCGTCAATATGAAGCACCAAGGGTTACAGTAAACACCCAGTGGTGCGTCGCAATCTAATACTGGCCTCTCAGCAACGGCTCGTATACTGCTGTTTGAAGCATTGCTCCCCCTGGACGTAAGTCGGCATTGTGCCAACTATTCTCTATCCCGATGCAATTTCTGTGTTTCATCGTCAATATGAAGCTCCAAGGGTTACAGTAAACACCCAGTGGTGCGTCGCAATCTAATACTGGCCTCTCAGTAACGGCACGTATACTGCTGTTTGAAGCATTTCTCCCCCTGGACGTAAATCGGCATTGTGCCTACTATATTCTATCCCGATGCAATTTCTGTGTTTCATCGTCAATATGAAGCTCAAAGGGTTACAGTAAACATCCAGTGGTGCGTCGCAATCTAATACTGGCCTCTCAGCAACGGCACGTATACTGCTGTTTGAAGCATTGCTCCCCTTGGACGTAAGTCGGCATTGTGCCTACTATAACCGATCCCGATGCAATTTCTGTGTTTCATCGTCAATATGAAGCACCAAGGATTACAGTAAACACCCAGTGGTGCGTCGCAATCTAATACTGGCCTCTCAGCAACGGCGCGTATACTGCTGTTTGAAGCATTGCTCCCCCTGGACGTAAGTCGGCATAGTACCTACTATATTCTATCCCGATGCAATATCTGTGTTTCATCGTCAATATGAAGCTCCAAGGATTACAGTAAACACCCAGTGGTGCGTCGCAATCTAATACTGGACTCTCAGCAACGGCACGTATACTGCTGTTTGAAGCATTGCACCCCCTGGACGTAATTCGGCATATTACCTACTATATTCTATCCCGATGCAATTTCTGTGTTTCATCGTCAATATGAAGCTCCAAGGGTTACAGTAAACACCCATTGGTGCGTCGCAATCTAATACTGGCCTCTCAGCAACGGCACGTATACTGCTGTTTGAAGCATTGCTCCCCCTGGACGTAAGTCGGCATTGTGCCAACTATATTCTATCCCGATGCAGTTTCTGTGTTTCATCGTCAATATGAAGCTCCAAGGGTTACAGTAAACACACTGTGGTGCGTCGCAATCTAATACTGGCCTCTCAGTAACGGCACGTATACTGCTGTTTGAAGCATTGCTCCCCCTGGACGTAAATCGGCATTGTGCCTACTATATTCTATCCCGATGCAATTTCTTTGTTTCATCGTCAATATGAAGCTCCAAGGGTTACAGTAAACACACTGTGGTGCGTCGCAATCTAATACTGGCCTCTCAGTAACGGCACGTATACTGCTGTTTGAAGCATTGCTCCCCCTGGACGTAAGTCGGCATTGTGCCTACTATATTCTATCCCGATGCAATTTCTGTGTTTCATCGTCAATATGAAGCTCCAAGGGTTACAGTAAACACCCAGTGGTGCGTCGCAATCTAATACTGGCCTGTCAGCAACGGCACGTATACTGCTGTTTGAAGCATTGCTCCCCCTGGACGTAAGTCGGCATTGTGCCTACTATATTCTATCCCGATGAAATTTCTGTGTTTCATCGTCAATATGAAGCTCCAAGGGTTACAGTAAACACCCAGTGGTGCGTCGCAATCTAATACTGGCCTCTCAGCAACGGCACGTATACTGCTGTTTGAAGCATTGTTCCGCCTGGACGTAAGTCGGCATTGTGCCAACTATATTCTATCCCGATGCAATTTCTGTGTTTCATCGTCAATATGAAGCTCCAAGGGTTACAGTAAACACACTGTGGTGCGTCGCAATCTAATACTGGCCTCTCAGTAACGGCACGTATACTGCTGTTTGAAACATTGCTCCCCCTGGACGTAAGTCGGCATTGTGCCTACTATATTCTATCCCGATGCAATTTCTGTGTTTCATCGTCAATATGAAGCTCCAAGGGATACAGTAAACACCCAGTGGTGCGTCGCAATCTAATACTGACCTCTCAGCAACGGCACGTATACTGCTGTTTGAAGCATTGCTCCTCCTGGACGTAAGTCGGCATTATGCCAACTATATTCTATCCCGATGCAATTTCTGTGTTTCATCGTCAATATGAAGCTCCAAGGGTTACAGTAAACACCCAGTGGTGCGTCGCAATCTAATACTAGCCTCTCAGCAACGGCACGTATACTGCTGTTTGAAGCATTGCTCCCACTGGACGTAAGTCGGCATTGTGCCAACTATATTCTATCCCGATGCAATTTCTGTGTTTCATCGGCAATATGAAGCTCCAAGGGTTACAGTAAACACCCAGTGGTGCGTCGCAATCTAATACTGGCCTCTGAGTAACGGCACGTATACTGCTGTTTGAAGCGTCGCTCCCCCTGACGTAAGTCGGCATTGTGCCTACTATATTCTATCCCGATGCAATTACTGTGTTTCATCGTCAATATGACGCTCCAAGGGTTACAGTAAACACCCAGTGGTGCGTCGCAATCTAATACTGGCCTCTCAGCAACGGCACGTATACTGCTGTTTCAAGCATTGCTCTCCCTGGACGTAAGTCGGCATTGTGATTACTATATTCTATCCCGATGCAATTTCTGTGTTTCATCGTCAATATGAAGCACCAAGGGTTACAGTAAACACCCAGTGGTGCGTCGCAATCTAATTCTGGCCTCTCAGCAACGGCTCGTATACTGCTGTTTGAAGCATTGCTCCCCCTGGACGTAAGTCGGCATTGTGCCAACTACTCTCTATCCCGATGCAATTTCTGTGTTTCATCGTCAATATGAAGCTCCAAGGGTTACAGTAAACACCCAGTGGTGCGTCGCAATCTAATACTGGCCTCTCATTAACGGCACGTATACTGCTGTTTGAAGCATTTCTCCCCCTGGACGTAAGTCGGCATTGTGCCTACTATATTCTATCCCGATGCAATTTCTGTGTTTCATCGTCAATATGAAGCTCAAAGGGTTACAGTAAACATCCAGTGGTGCGTCGCAATCTAATACTGGCCTCTCAGCAACGGCACGTATACTGCTGTTTGAAGCATTGCTCCCCCTGGACGTAAGTCGGCATTGTGCCTACTATAACCGATCCCGATGCAATTTCTGTGTTTCATCGTCAATATGAAGCACCAAGGATTACAGTAAACACCCAGTGGTGCGTCGCAATCTAATACTGGCCTCTCAGCAACGGCACGTATACTGCTGTTTGAAGCATTGCTCCCCCTGGACGTAAGTCGGCATAGTACCTACTATATTCTATCCCGATGCAATATCTGTGTTTCATCGTCAATATGAAGCTCCAAGGATTACAGTAAACACCCAGTGGTGCGTCGCAATCTAATACTGGACTCTCAGCAACGGCACGTATACTGCTGTTTGAAGCATTGCTCCCCCTGGACGTAAGTCGGCATATTACCTACTATATTCTATCCCGATGCAATTTCTGTGTTTCATCGTCAATATGAAGCTCCAAGGGTTACAGTAAACACCCATTGGTGCGTCGCAATCTAATACTGGCCTCTCAGCAACGGCACGTATACTGCTGTTTGAAGCATTGCTCCCCCTGGACGTAAGTCGGCATTGTGCCAACTATATTCTATCCCGATGCAATTTCTGTGTTTCATCGTCAATATGAAGCTCCACGGGTTACAGTAAACACACTGTGGTGCGTCGCAATCTAATACTGGCCTCTCAGTAACGGCACGTATACTGCTGTTTGAAGCATTGATCCCCCTGGACGTAAGTCGGCATTGTGCCTACTATATTCTATCCAGATGCAATTTCTGTGTTTCATCGTCAATATGAAGCTCCAAGGGTTACAGTAAACACCCAGTGGTGCATCGTAATCTAATACTGGCCTCTCAGCAACGGCACGTATACTGCTGTTTGAAGCATTGCTCCCGCTGGACGTAAGTCGGCATTGTGCCAACTATATTCTATCCCGATGCAATTTCTGTGTTTCATCGTCAATATGAAGCTCCAAGGGTTACAGTAAACACCCAGTGGTGCGTCGCAATCTAATACTGGCCTCTCAGCAACGGCACGTATACTGCTGTTTGAAGCATTGCTCCCCCTGGACGTAAGTCGGCATTGTGCCAACTATATTCTATCCCGATGCAATTTCTGTGTTTCATCGTCAATATGAAGCTCCAAGGGTTACAGTAAACACACTGTGGTGCGTCGCAATCTAATACTGGCCTCTCAGTAACGGCACGTATACTGCTGTTTGAAACATTGCTCCCCCTGGACGTAAGTCGGCATTGTGCCTACTATATTCTATCCCGATGCAATTTCTGTGTTTCATCGTCAATATGAAGCTCCAAGGGATACAGTAAACACCCAGTGGTGCGTCGCAATCTAATACTGACCTCTCAGCAACGGCACGTATACTGCTGTTTGAAGCATTGCTCCTCCTGGACGTAAGTCGGCATTATGCCAACTATATTCTATCCCGATGCAATTTCTGTGTTTCATCGTCAATATGAAGCTCCAAGGGTTACAGTAAACACCCAGTGGTGCGTCGCAATCTAATACTAGCCTCTCAGCAAAGGCACGTATACTGCTGTTTGAAGCATTGCTCCCACTGGACGTAAGTCGGCATTGTGCCAACTATATTCTATCCCGATGCAATTTCTGTGTTTCATCGGCAATATAAAGCTCCAAGGGTTACAGTAAACACCCAGTGGTGCGTCGCAATCTAATACTGGCCTCTGAGTAACGGCACGTATACTGCTGTTTGAAGCATCGCTCCCCCTGACGTAAGTCGGCATTGTGCCTACTATATTCTATCCCGATGCAATTACTGTGTTTCATCGTCAATATGAAGCTCCAAGGGTTACAGTAAACACCCAGTGGTACGTCGCAATCTAATACTGGCCTCTCAGCAACGGCACGTATACTGCTGTTTCAAGCATTGCTCCCCCTGGACGTAAGTCGGCATTGTGATTACTATATTCTATCCCGATGCAATTTCTGTGTTTCATCGTCAATATGAAGCACCAAGGGTTACAGTAAACACCCAGTGGTGCGTCGCAATCTAATACTGGCCTCTCAGCAACGGCTCGTATACTGCTGTTTGAAGCATTGCTCCCCCTGGACGTAAGTCGGCATTGTGCCAACTATTCTCTATCCCGATGCAATTTCTGTGTTTCATCGTCAATATGAAGCTCCAAGGGTTACAGTAAACACCCAGTGGTGCGTCGCAATCTAATACTGGCCTCTCAGTAACGGCACGTATACTGCTGTTTGAAGCATTTCTCCCCCTGGACGTAAGTCGGCATTGTGCCTACTATATTCTATCCCGATGCAATTTCTGTGTTTCATCGTCAATATGAAGCTCAAAGGGTTACAGTAAACATCCAGTGGTGCGTCGCAATCTAATACTGGCCTGTCAGCAACGGCACGTATACTGCTGTTTGAAGCATTGCTCCCCCTGGACGTAAGTCGGCATTGTGCCTACTATAACCGATCCCGATGCAATTTCTGTGTTTCATCGTCAATATGAAGCACCAAGGATTACAGTAAACACCCAGTGGTGCGTCGCAATCTAATACTGGCCTCTCAGCAACGGCACGTATACTGCTGTTTGAAGCTTTGCTCCCCCTGGACGTAAGTCGGCATAGTACCTACTATATTCTATCCCGATGCAATATCTGTGTTTCATCGTCAATATGAAGCTCCAAGGATTACAGTAAACACCCAGTGGTGCGTCGCAATCTAATACTGGACTCTCAGCAACGGCACGTATACTGCTGTTTGAAGCATTGCTGCCCCTGGACGTAAGTCGGCATATTACCTACTATATTCTATCCCGATGCAATTTCTGTGTTTCATCGTCAATATGAAGCTCCAAGGGTTACAGTAAACACCCATTGGTGCGTCGCAATCTAATACTGGCCTCTCAGCAACGGCACGTATACTGCTGTTTGAAGCATTGCTCCCCCTGGACGTAAGTCGGCATTGTGCCAACTATATTCTATCCCGATGCAATTTCTGTGTTTCATCGTCAATATGAAGCTCCAAGGGTTACAGTAAACACACTGTGGTGCGTCGCAATCTAATACTGGCCTCTCAGTAACGGCACGTATACTGCTGTTTGAAGCATTGCTCCCCCTGGACGTAAGTCGGCATTGTGCCTACTATTCTCTATCCCGATGCAATTTCTGTGTTTCATCGTCAATATGAAGCTCCAAGGGTTACAGTAAACACCCAGTGGTGCTTCGCAATCTAATACTGGCCTCTCAGTAACGGCACGTATACTGCTGTTTGAAGCATTTCTCCCCCTGGACGTAAGTCGGCATTGTGCCTACTATATTCTATCCCGATGCAATTTCTGTGTTTCATCGTCAATATGAAGCTCCAAGGGTTACAGTAAACATCCAGTGGTGCGTCGCAATCTAATACTGGCCTCTCAGCAACGGCACGTATACTGCTGTTTGAAGCATTGCTCCCCCTGGACGTAAGTCGGCATTGTGCCTACTATAACCGATCCCGATGCAATTTCTGTGTTTCATCGTCAATATGAAGCACCAAGGATTACAGTAAACACCCAGTGGTGCGTCGCAATCTAATACTGGCCTCTCAGCAACGGCACGTATACTGCTGTTTGAAGCATTGCTCCCCCTGGACGTAAGTCGGCATAGTACCTACTATATTCTATCCCGATGCAATATCTGTGTTTCATCGTCAATATGAAGCTCCAAGGATTACAGCAAACACCCAGTGGGGCGTCGCAATCTAATACTGGACTCTCAGCAACGGCACGTATACTGCTGTTTGAAGCATTTCTCCCCCTGGACGTAAGTCGGCATATTACCTACTATATTCTATCCCGATGCAATTTCTGTGTTTCATCGTCAATATGAAGCTCCAAGGGTTACAGTAAACACCCATTGGTGCGTCGCAATCTAATACTGGCCTCTCAGCAACGGCACGTATACTGCTGTTTGAAGCATTGCTCCCCCTGGACGTAAGTCGGCATTGTGCCAACTATATTCTATCCCGATGCAATTTCTGTGTTTCATCGTCAATATGAAGCTCCAAGGGTTACAGTAAACACACTGTGGTGCGTCGCAATCTAATACTGGCCTCTCAGTAACGGCACGTATACTGCTGTTTGAAGCATTGCTCCCCCTGGACGTAAGTCGGCATTGTACCTACTATATTCTATCCCGATGCAATTTCTGTGTTTCATCGTCAATATAAGGCTCCAAGGGTTACAGTAAACACCCATTGGTGCGTCGCAATCTAATACTGGCCTCTCAGCAACGGCACGTATACTGCTGTTTGAAGCATTGCTCCCCCTGGACGTAAGTCGGCATTGTGCCAACTATAATTTATCCCGATGCAATTTCTGTGTTCCATCGTCAATATGAAGCTCCAAGGGTTACAGTAAACACACTGTGGTGCGTCGCAATCTAATACTGGCCTCTCAGTAACGGCACGTATACAAACAATTTGTAGCATTGCTCCGCCTGGACGTAAAACGGCATTGTGCCAACTATATTCTATCCCGATGCAATTTCTGTGTTTCATCGTCAATATGAAGCTCCAAGGGTTACAGTAAACACACTGTGGTGCGTCGCAATCTAATACTGGCCTCTCAGTAACGGCATGTATACTGCTGTTTGAAGCATTGCTCCCCCTGGACGTAAGTCGGCATTGTGCCTACTATTCTCTATCCCGATGCAATTTCTGTGTTTCATCGTCAATATGAAGCTCCAAGGGTTACAGTAAACACCCAGTGGTGCGTCGCAATCTAATACTGGCCTCTCAGTAACGGCACGTATACTGCTGTTTGAAGCATTTCTCCCCCTGGACGTAAGTCGGCATTGTGCCTACTATATTCTATCCCGATGCAATTTCTGTGTTTCATCGTCAATATGAAGCTCAAAGGGTTACAGTAAACATCCAGTGGTGCGTCGCAATCTAATACTGGCCTCTCAGCAACGGCACGTATACTGCTGTTTGAAGCATTGCTCCCCCTGGACGTAAGTCGGTATTGTGCCTACTATTCTCTATCCCGATGCAATTTCTGTGTTTCATCGTCAATATGAAGCTCCAAGGGTTACAGTAAACACCCAGTGGTGCGTCGCAATCTAATACTGGCCTCTCAGTAACGGCACGTATACTGCTGTTTGAAGCATTTCTCCCCCTGGACGTAAGTCGGCATTGTGCCTACTATATTCTATCCCGATGCAATTTCTGTGTTTCATCGTCAATATGAAGCTCAAAGGGTTACAGTAAACATCCAGTGGTGCGTCGCAATCTAATACTGGCCTCTCAGCAACGGCACGTATACTGCTGTTTGAAGCATTGCTCCCCCTGGACGTAAGTCGGCATTGTGCCTACTATAACCGATCCCGATGCAATTTCTGTGTTTCATCGTCAATATGAAGCACCAAGGATTACAGTAAACACCCAGTGGTGCGTCGCAATCTAATACTGGCCTCTCAGCAACGGCACGTATACTGCTGTTTGAAGCATTGCTCCCCCTGGACGTAAGTCGGCATAGTACCTACTATATTCTATCCCGATGCAATATCTGTGTTTCATCGTCAATATGAAGCTCCAAGGATTACAGTAAACGCCCAGTGGTGCGTCGCAATCTAATACTGGACTCTCAGCAACGGCACGTATACTGCTGTTTGAAGCATTGCTCCCCCTGGACGTAAGTCGGCATTGTGCCTACTATATTCTATCCCGATGCAATTTCTGTGTTTCATCGTCAATATGAAGCTCCAAGGGTTACAGTAAACACCCATTGGTGCGTCGCAATCTAATACTGGCCTCTCAGCAACGGCACGTATACTGCTGTTTGAAGCATTGCTCCCCCTGGACGTAAGTCGGCATTGTGCCAACTATATTCTATCCCGATGCAATTTCTGTGTTTCATCGTCAATATGAAGCTCCAAGGGTTACAGTAAACACACTGTGGTGCGTCGCAATCTAATACTGGCCTCTCAGTAACGGCACGTATACTGCTGTTTGAAGCATTGCTCCCCCTGGACGTAAGTCGGCATTGTGCCTACTATATTCTATCCAGATGCAATTTCTGTGTTTCATCGTCAATATGAATCTCCAAGGGTTACAGTAAACACACGGTGGTGCGTCGCAATCTAATACTGGCCTCTCAGTAACGGCACGTATACTGCTGTTTGAAACATTGCTCCCCCTGGACGTAAGTCGGCATTGTGCCTACTATATTCTATCCCGATGCAATTTCTGTGTTTCATCGTCAATATGAAGCTCCAAGGGATACAGTAAACACCCAGTGGTGCGTCGCAATCTAATACTGACCTCTCAGCAACGGCACGTATACTGCTGTTTGAAGCATTGCTCCTCCTGGACGTAAGTCGGCATTATGCCAACTATATTCTATCCCGATGCAATTTCTGTGTTTCATCGTCAATATGAAGCTCCAAGGGTTACAGTAAACACCCAGTGGTGCGTCGCAATCTAATACTAGCCTCTCAGCAACGGCACGTATACTGCTGTTTGAAGCATTGCTCCCACTGGACGTAAGTCGGCATTGTGCCAACTATATTCTATCCCGATGCAATTTCTGTGTTTCATCGGCAATATGAAGCTCCAAGGGTTACAGTAAATACCCAGTGGTGCGTCGCAATCTAATACTGGCCTCTGAGTAACGGCACGTATACTGCTGTTTGAAGCATCGCTCCCCCTGACGTAAGTCGGCATTGTGCCTACTATATTCTATCCCGATGCAATTACTGTGTTTCATCGTCAATATGAAGCTCCAAGGGTTACAGTAAACACCCAGTGGTACGTCGCAATCTAATACTGGCCTCTCAGCAACGGCACGTATACTGCTGTTTCAAGCATTGCTCCCCCTGGACGTAAGTCGGCATTGTGATTACTATATTCTATCCCGATGCAATTTCTGTGTTTCATCGTCAATATGAAGCACCAAGGGTTACAGTAAACACCCAGTGGTGCGTCGCAATCTAATACTGGCCTCTCAGCAACGGCTCGTATACTGCTGTTTGAAGCATTGCTCCCCCTGGACGTAAGTCGGCATTGTGCCAACTATTCTCTATCCTGATGCAATTTCTGTGTTTCATCGTCAATATGAAGCTCCAAGGGTTACAGTAAACACCCAGTGGTGCGTCGCAATCTAATACTGGCCTCTCAGTAACGGCACGTATACTGCTGTTTGAAGCATTTCTCCCCCTGGACGTAAGTCGGCATTGTGCCTACTATATTCTATCCCGATGCAATTTCTGTGTTTCATCGTCAATATGAAGCTCAAAGGGTTACAGTAAACATCCAGTGGTGCGTCGCAATCTAATACTGGCCTCTCAGCAACGGCACGTATACTGCTGTTTGAAGCATTGCTCCCCCTGGACGTAAGTCGGCATTGTGCCTACTATAAACGATCCCGATGCAATTTCTGTGTTTCATCGTCAATATGAAGCACCAAGGATTACAGTAAACACCCAGTGGTGCGTCGCAATCTAATACTGGCCTCTCAGCAACGGCACGTATACTGCTGTTTGAAGCATTGCTCCCCCTGGACGTAAGTCGGCATAGTACCTACTATATTCTATCCCGATGCAATATCTGTGTTTCATCGTCAATATGAAGCTCCAAGGATTACAGTAAACACCCAGTGGTGCGTCGCAATCTAATACTGGACTCTCAGCAACGGCACGTATACTGCTGTTTGAAGCATTGCTCCCCCTGGACGTAAGTCGGCAAATTACCTACTATATTCTATCCCGATGCAATTTCTGTGTTTCATCGTCAATATGAAGCTCCAAGGGTTACAGTAAACACCCATTGGTGCGTCGCAATCTAATACTGGCCTCTCAGCAACGGCACGTATACTGCTGTTTGAAGCATTGCTCCCCCTGGACGTAAGTCGGCATTGTGCCAACTATATTCTATCCCGATGCAATTTCTGTGTTTCATCGTCAATATGAAGCTCCAAGGGTTACAGTAAACACACTGTGGTGCGTCGCAATCTAATACTGGCCTCTCAGTAACGGCACGTATACTGCTGTTTGAAGCATTGCTCCCCCTGGACGTAAGTCGGCATTGTGCCTACTATATTCTATCCAGATGCAATTTCTGTGTTTCATCGTCAATATGAAGCTCCAAGGGTTACAGTAAACACCCAGTGGTGCATCGTAATCTAATACTGGCCTCTCAGCAACGGCACGTATACTGCTGTTTGAAGCATTGCTCCCACTGGACGTAAGTCGGCATTGTGCCAACTATATTCTATCCCGATGCAATTTCTGTGTTTCATCGTCAATATGAAGCTCCAAGGGTTACAGTAAACACCCAGTGGTGCGTCGCAATCTAATACTGGCCTCTCAGCAACGGCACGTATACTGCTGTTTGAAGCATTGCTCCCCCTGGACGTAAGTCGGCATTGTGCCAACTATATTCTATCCCGATGCAATTTCTTTGTTTCATCGTCAATATGAAGCTCCAAGGGTTACAGTAAACACACTGTGGTGCGTCGCAATCTAATACTGGCCTCTCAGCAACGGCACGTATACTGCTCTTTGAAGCATTGCTCCCCCTGGACGTAAGTCGGCATTGTGCCAACTATATTCTATCCCGATGCAATTTCTGTGTTTCATCGTCAATATGAAGTTCCAAGGGTTACAGTAAACACCCAGTGGTGCGTCGCAATCTAATACTCGCCTCTCAGCAACGGCACGTATACTGCTGTTTGAAGCATTGCTCCCCCTGGACGTAAGTCGGCATTGTGCCTACTATATTCTATCCCGATGCAATTTCTGTGTTTCATCGTCAATATGAAGCTCCAAGGATTACAGTAAACACCCAGTGGTGCGTCGCAATCTAATACTGGCCTCTCAGCAACGGCACGTATACTGCTGTTTGAAGCATTGCTCCCCCTGGACGTAAGTCGGCATTGTGCCTACTATATTCTATCCCGATGCAATTTCTGTGTTTCATCGTCAATATGAAGCTCCAAGGATTACAGTAAACACCCAGTGGTGCGTCGCAATCTAATACTGGTCTCTCAGCAACGGCACGTATACTGCTGTTTGAAGCATTGCTCCCCCTGGACGTAAGTCGGCATTGTGCCTACTATATTCTATCCCGATGCAATTTCTCTGTTTCATCGTCAATATGAAGCTCCAAGTGTTACAGTAAACACCCAGTGGTGCGTCGCAATCTAATACTGGCCTCTCAGCAACGGCACGTATACTGCTGTTTGAAGCATTGCTCCCCCTGGACGGAAATCGGCATTGTGCCCACTATATTCTATCCCGATGCAATTTCTGTGTATCATCGTCAGTATGAAGCTCCAAGGATTACAGTAAACCCCCAGTGGTGCGTCGCAATATAATACTGGCCTCTCAGCAACGGCACGTATACTGCTGTTTGAAGCATTGCTCCCCCTGGACGTAAGTCGGCATTGTGCCAACTATATTCTATCCCGATGCAATTTCTGTGTTTCATCGTCAATATGAAGCTCCAAATGTTACAGTAAACACACTGTGGTGCGTCGCAATCTAATACTGGCCTCTCAGTGACGGCACGTATACTGCTCTTTGAAGCATTGCTCCCCCTGGACGTAAGTCGGCATTGTGCCTACTATATTTTATCCCGATGCAATTTCTGTGTTTCATCGTCAATATGAAGCTCCTAGGGTTACAGTAATAACCCAGTGGTGCGTCGCAATCTAATACTGGCCTCTCAGCAACGGCACGTATACTGCTGTTTGAAGCAAGCTCCCCCTGGACGTAAGTCGGCATTGTGCCAACTATATTCTATCCCGATGCAATTTCTGTGTTTCATCGTCAATATGAAGCTCCAAGGGTTACAGTAAACACACTGTGGTGCGTCGCAATCTAATACTGGCCTCTCAGTAACGGCACGTATACTGCTGTTTGAAGCATTGCTCCCCCTGGACGTAAATCGTCATTGTGCCTACTATATTCTATCCCGATGCAATTTCTGTGATTCATCGTCAATATGAAGCTCCAAGGATGACAGTAAACACCCAGTGGTGCGTCGCAATCTAATACTGGCCTCTCAGCAACGGCACGTATACTGCTGTTTGAAGCATTGCTCCCCCTCGACGTAAGTCGGCATCTTGCCAACTATATTCTATCCCGATGCAATTTCTGTGTTTCATCGTCAATATGAAGCTCCAAGGGTTACAGTAAACACACTGTGGTGCGTCGCAATCTAATACTGGCCTCTCAGCAACGGCACGTATACTGCTGTTTGAAGCCTTGCTCCCCCTGGACGTAAGTCGGCATTGTGCCAACTATATTCTATCCCGATGCAATTTCTGTGTTTCATCGTCAATATGAAGCTCCAAGGGTTACAGTAAACACACTGTGGTGCGTCGCAATCTAATACTGGCCTCTCAGTAACGGCACGTATACTGCTGTTTGAAGCATTGCTCCCCCTGGACGTAAGTCGGCATTGTGCCTACTATATTCTATCCAGATGCAATTTCTGTGTTTCATCGTCAATATGAAGCTCCAAGGGTTACAGTAAACACCCAGTGGTGCATCGTAATCTAATACTGGCCTCTCAGCAACGGCGCGTATACTGCTGTTTGAAGCATTGCTCCCGCTGGACGTAAGTCGGCATTGTGCCAACTATATTCTATCCCGATGCAATTTCTGTGTTTCATCGTCAATATGAAGCTCCAAGGGTTACAGTAAACACCCAGTGGTGCGTCGCAATCTAATACTGGCCTCTCAGCAACGGCACGTATACTGCTGTTTGAAGCATTGCTCCCCCTGGACGTAAGTCGGCATTGTGCCAACTATATTCTATCCCGATGCAATTTCTTTGTTTCATCGTCAATATGAAGCTCCAAGGGTTACAGTAAACACACTGTGGTGCGTCGCAATCTAATTCTGGCCTCTCAGCAACGGCACGTATACTGCTCTTTGAAGCATTGCTCCCCCTGGACGTAAGTCGGCATTGTGCCAACTATATTCTATCCCGATGCAATTTCTGTGTTTCATCGTCAATATGAAGCTCCAAGGGTTACAGTAAACACCCAGTGGTGCGTCGCAATCTAATACTGGCCTCTCAGCAACGGCACGTATACTGCTGTTTGAAGCATTGCTCCCCCTGGACGTAAGTCGGCATTGTGCCTACCATATTCTATCCCGATGCAATTTCAGTGTTTCATCGTCAATATGAAGCTCCAAGGATTACAGTAAACACCCAGTGGTGCGTCGCAATCTAATACTGGCCTCTCAGCAACGGCACGTATACTGCTGTTTGAAGCATTGCTCCCCCTGGACGTAAGTCGGCATTGTGCCTACTATATTCTATCCCGATGCAATTTCTGTGTTTCATCGTCAATATGAAGCTCCAAGGGTTACAGTAAACACCCAGTGGTGCGTCGCAATCTAATACTGGTCTCTCAGCAACGGCACGTATACTGCTGTTTGAAGCATTGCTCCCCCTGGACGTAAGTCGGCATTGTGCCTACTATATTCTATCCCGATGCAATTTCTCTGTTTCGTCGTCAATATGAAGCTCCAAGTGTTACAGTAAACACCCAGTGGTGCGTCGCAATCTAATACTGGCCTCTCAGTAACGGCACGTATACTGCTCTTTGAAGCATTGCTCCCCCTTGACGTAAGTCGGCATTGTGCCTACTATATTCTATCCCGATGCAATTTCTGTGTTTCATCGTCAATATGAAGCTCCAAGGGTTACAGTAAACACCCAGTGGTGCGTCGCAATCTAATACTGGCCTCTCAGCAACGGCACGTATACTGCTGTTTGAAGCATTGCTCCCCCTGGACGTAAGTCGGCATTATGCCAACTATATTCTATCCCGATGCCATTTCTGTTTTTCATCGTCAATATGAATCTCCAAGGGTTACAGTAAACACACTGTGGTGCGTCGCAATCTAATACTGGCCTCTCAGTAACGGCACGTATACTGCTGTTTGAAGCATTTCTCCCCCTGGACGTAAGTCGGCATTGTGCCTACTATATTCTATCCCGATGCAATTTCTGTGTTTCATCGTCAATATGAAGCTCCAAGGGATACAGTAAACACCCAGTGGTGCGTCGCAATCTAATACTGACCTCTCAGCAACGGCACGTATACTGCTGTTTGAAGCATTGCTACTCCTGGACGTAAGTCGGCATTGTGCCAACTATATTCTATCCCGATGCAATTTCTGTGTTTCATCGTCAATATGAAGCTCCAAGGATTACAGTAAACACCCAGTGGCGCGTCGCAATCTAATACTAGCCTCTCAGCAACGGCACGTATACTGCTGTTTGAAGCATTGCTCCCACTGGACGTAAGTCGGCATTGTGCCAACTATATTCTATCCCGATGCAATTTCTTTGTTTCATCGGCAATATGAAGCTCCAAGGGTTACAGTAAACACCCAGTGGTGCGTCGCAATCTAATACTGGCCTCTGAGTAACGGCACGTATACTGCTGTTTGAAGCATCGCTCCCCCTGACGTAAGTCGGCATTGTGCCTACTATATTCTATCCCGATGCAATTACTGTGTTTCATCGTCAATATGAAGCTCCAAGGGTTACAGTAAACACCCAGTGGTGCGTCGCAATCTAATACTGGCCTCTCAGCAACGGCACGTATACTGCTGTTTGAAGCATTGCTCCCCCTGGACGTAAGCCGGCATTGTGTTTACTATATTCTATCCCGATGCAATTTCTGTGTTTCATCGTCAATATGAAGCACCAAGGGTTACAGTAAACACCCAGTGGTGCGTCGCAATCTAATACTGGCCTCTCAGCAACGGCTCGTATACTGCTGTTTGAAGCATTGCTCCCCCTGGACGTAAGTCGGCATTGTGCCAACTATTTTCTATCCCGATGCAATTTCTGTGTTTCATCGTCAATATGAAGCTCCAAGGGTTACTGTAAACACCCAGTGGTGCGTCGCAATCTAATACTGGCCTCTCAGTAACGGCACGTATACAGACTGTTTGTAGCATTGCTCCCCCTGGACAAAAGTCGGCATTGTGCCAACTATATTCTATCCCGATGCAATTTCTGTGTTTCATCGTCAATATGAAGCTCCAAGGGTTACAGTAAACTCCCAGTGGTGCGTCGAAATCTAATACTGGCGTCTCAGCAACGGCACGTATACTGCTGTTTGAAGCATTGCTCCCCCTGGACGTAAGTCGGCATTGTGAATACTATATTCTATCCCGATGCAATTTCTGTGTTTCATCGTCAATATGAAGCTCCAAGGGTTACAGTAAACACCCAGTGGTGCGTCGCAATCTAATACTGGCCTCTCAGCAACGCCACATATACTGCTGTTTGAAGCATTGCTCCTCCTGGACGTAAGTCGGCATTGTGCCTACTATATTCTATCCCGATGCAATTTCTATGTTTCATCGTCAATATGAAGCTAAAAGGAATACAGTAAACATCCAGTGGTGCGTCGCAATCTAATACTGGCCTCTCAGCAACGGCACGTATACTGCTGTTTGAAGCATTGCTCCCCCTGGACGTAAGTCGGCATTGTGCCTACTATAACCTATCCCGATGCAATTTCTGTGTTTCATCGTCAATATGAAGCTCCAAGGATTACAGTAAACACCCAGTGGTGCGTCGCAATCTAATACTGGCCTCTCAGCAACGGCACGTATACTGCTGTTTGAAGCATTGCTCCCCCTGGACGTAAGTCGGCATTGTACCTACTATATTCTATCCCGATGCAATTCCTGTGTTTCATCGTCAATATGAAGCTCCAAGGATTACAGTAAACACCCAGTGGTGCGTCGCAATCTAATCCTGGACTCTCAGCAACGGCACGTATACTGCTTTTTGAAGCATTGCTCCCCCTGGACGTAAGTCGGCATTGTACCTACTATATTCTATCCCGATGGAATTTCTGTGTTTCATCGTCAATATGAAGCTCCAAGGGTTACAGTAAACACCCATTGGTGCGTCGCAATCTAATACTGGCCTCTCAGCAACGGCACGTATACTGCTGTTTGAAGCATTGCTCCCCCTGGACGTAAGTCGGCATTGTGCCAACTATATTCTATCCCGATGCAATTTCTGTGTTTCATCGTCAATATGAAGCTCCAAGGGTTACAGTAAACACACTGTGGTGCGTCGCAATCTAATACTGGCCTCTCAGTAACGGCACGTATACCTCTCTTTGAAGCATTGCTCCCCCTGGACGTATGTCGGCATTGTGCCTACTATATTCTATCCCGATGCAATTTCTGTGTTTCATCGTCAATATAAAGCTCCAAGGGTTACAGTAAACACCCAGTGGTGCATCGCAATCTAATACTGGCCTCTCAGCAACGGCACGTATACTGCTGTTTGAAGCATTGCTCCCGCTGGACGTAAGTCGGCATTGTGCCAACTATATTCTATCCCGATGCAATTTCTGTGTTTCATCGTCAATATGAAGCTCCAAGGGTTACAGTAAACACCCAGTGGTGCGTCGCAATCTAATACTGGCCTCTCAGCAACGGCACGTATACTGCTGTTTGAAGCATTGCTCCCCCTGGACGTAAGTCGAAATTGTGCCTACTATATTCTATCCCGATGCAATTCCTCTGTTTCATCGTCAATATGAAGCTCCAAGAGTTACAGTAAACACCCAGTGGTGCGTCGCAATCTAATACTGGCCTTTCAGCAACGGCACGTATACTGCTGTTCGAATCATTGCTCCCCCTGGACGTAAGTCGGCATTGTGCCAACTATATTCTATCCCGATGCAATTTCTGTGTTTCATCGTCAATATGAAGCTCCAAGGATTACAGTAAACACCCAGTGGTGCGTCGCAATCTAATACTGGCCTCTCAGCAACGGCACGTATACTGCTGTTTGAAGCATTGCTCCCCCTGGACGTAAGTCGGCATTGTGCCTACTATATTCTATCCCGATGCAATTTCTGTGTTTCATCGTCAATATGAAGCTCCAAGGGTTACAGTAAACACCCAGTGGTGCGTCGCAATCTAATACTGACCTCTCAGCAACGGCACGTATACTGCTGTTTGAAGCATTGCTCCCCCTGGACGTAAGTCGGCATTGTGCCTACTATATTCTATCCCGATGCAATTTCTCTGTTTCATCGTCAGTATGAAGCTCCAAGGGTTACAGTAAACACCCAGTGGTGCGTCGCAATCTAATACTGGCCTCTCAGCAACGGCACGTATACTGCTGTTTGAAGCATTGCTCCCCCTGGACGGAAGTCGGCATTGTGCCTACTATATTCTATCCCGATGCAATTTCTGTGTTTCATCGTCAGTATGAAGCTCCAAGGATTACAGTAAACACCCAGTGGTGCGTCGCAATATAATACTGGCCTCTCAGCAACGGCACGTATACTGCTGTTTGAAGCATTGCTCCCCCTGGACGTAAGTCGGCATTGTGCCAACTATATTCTATCCCGATGCAATTTCTGTGTTTCATCGTCAATATGAAGCTCCAAGGGTTAGAGTAAACACACTGTGGTGCGTCGCAATCTAATACTGGCCTCTCAGTAACGGCACGTATACAGACTGTTTGTAGCATTGTTCCCCCTGGACGTAAGTCGGCATTGTGCCAACTATATTCTATCCCGATGCAATTTCTGTGTTTCATCGTCAATATGAAGCTCAAAGGGGTACAGTAAACACCCAGTGGTGCGTCGCAATCTAATACTGGCCTCTCAGCAACGGCACGTATACTGCTGTTTGAAGCATTGCTCCCCCTGGACGTAAGTCGGCATTGTGCCTACTATATTCTATCCCGATGCAATTTCTGTGTTTCATCGTCAATATGAAGCTCCAAGGGTTACAGTTAACACCCAGTGGTGCGTCGCAATCTAATACTGGCCTCTCAGCAACGGCACATATACTGCTGTTTGAAGCATTGCTCCCCCTGGACGTAAGTCGGCATTGTGCCTACTATATTCTATCCCGATGCAATTTCTGTGTTTCATCGTCAATATGAAGCTCAAAGGGTTACAGTAAACACCCAGTGGTGCGTCGCAATCTAATACTGGCCTCTCAGCAACGGCACGTATACTGCTGTTTGAAGCATTGCTCCCCCTGGACGTAAGTCGGCATTGTACCTACTATATTCTATCCCGATGCAATTTCTGTGTTTCATCGTCAATATGAAGCTCCAAGGATTACTGTAAACACCCAGTGGTGCGTCGCAATCTAGTACTGGACTCTCAGCAACGGCACGTATACTGCTGTTTGAAGCATTGCTCCCCCTGGACGTAAGTCGGCATTGTACCTACTATATTCTATCCCGATGCAATTTCTGTGTTTCATCGTCAATATGAAGCTCCAAGGGTTACAGTAAACACCCAGTGGTGCGTCGCAATCTAATACTGGCCTCTCAGTGACGGCACGTATACTGCTCTTTGAAGCATTGCTCCCCCTGGACGTAAGTCGGCATTGTGCCTACTATATTCTATCCAGATGCAATTTCTGTGTTTCATCGTCAATATGAAGCTCCAAGGGTTACAGTAAACACCCAGTGGTGCGTCGCAATCTAATACTGGCCTCTCAGTAACGGCACGTATACTGCTCTTTGAAGCATTGCTCCCCCTGGACGTAAGTCGGCATGGTGCCAACTATATTCTATCCCGATGCAATTTCTGTGTTTCATCGTCAATATGAAGCTCCAAGGGTTACAGTAAACACACTGTGGTGCGTCGCAATCTAATACTGGCCTCTCAGTAACGGCACGTATACAGACTGTTTGTAGCATTGCTCCCCCTGGACGTAAGTCGGCATTGTGCCAACTATATTCTATCCCGATGCAATTTCTGTGTTTCATCGTCAATATGAAGCTCAAAGGGTTACAGTTAACAACCAGTGGCGCGTCGCAATCTAATACTGGCCTCTCAGCAACGGCACGTATACTGCTGTTTGAAGCATTGCTCCCCCTGGACGTAAGTCGGCATTGTGCCTACTATATTCTATCCCGATGCAATTTCTGTGTTTCATCGTCAATATGAAGCTCAAAGGGTTACAGTAAACATCCAGTGGTGCGTCGCAATCTAATACTGGCCTCTCAGCAACGGCACGTATACTGCTGTTTGAAGCATTGCTCCCCCTGGACGTAAGTCGGCATTGTGCCTACTATAACCTATCCCGATGCAATTTCTGTGTTTCATCGTCAATATGAAGCTCCAAGGATTACAGTAAACACCCAGTGGTGCGTCGCAATCTAATACTGGCCTCTCAGCAACGGCACGTATACTGCTGTTTGAAGCATTGCTCCCCCTGGACGTAAGTCGGCATTGTACCTACTATATTCTATCCCGATGCAATTTCTGTGTTTCATCGTCAATATGAAGCTCCAAGGATTACAGTAAACACCCAGTGGTGCGTCGCAATCTAGTACTGGACTCTCAGCAACGGCACGTATACTGCTGTTTGAAGCATTGCTCCCCCTGGACGTAAGTCGGCATTGTACCTACTATATTCTATCCCGATGCAATTTCTGTGTTTCATCGTCAATATGAAGCTCCAAGGGTTACAGTAAACACCCATTGGTGCGTCGCAATCTAATACTGGCCTCTCAGCAACGGCACGTATACTGCTGTTTGAAGCATTGCTCCCCCTGGACGTAAGTCGGCATTGTACCAACTATATTCTATCCCGATGCAATTTCTGTGTTTCATCGTCAATATGAAGCTCCAAGGGTTACAGTAAACACCCAGTGGTGCGACGCAATCTAATACTGGCCTCTCAGCAACGGCACGTATACTGCTGTTTGAAGCATTGCTCCCCCTTGACGTAAGTCGGCATTGTGCCTACTATATTCTATCCCGATGCAATTTCTGTGTTTCATCGTCAATATGAAGCTCCAAGGGTTACAGTAAACACCCAGTGGTGCGTTGCAATCTAATACTGGCCTCTCAGTGACGGCACGTATACTGCTCTTTGAAGCATTGCTCCCCCTGGACGTAAGTCGGCATTGTGCCTACTATATTCAATCCCGATGCAATTTCTGTGTTTCATCGTCAATATGAAGCTCCAAGGGTTACAGTAAACACCCAGTGGTTCGTCGCAATCTAATACTGGCCTCTCAGTATCGGCACGTTACAGACTGTTTGAAGCATTGCTCCCCCTTGACGTAAGTCGGCATTGTGCCTACTATTCTCTATCCCGATGCAATTTCTGTGTTTCATCGTCAATATGAAGCTCCAAGGGTTACAGTAAACACCCAGTGGTGCGTCGCAATCTAATACTGGCCTCTCAGCAACGGCACGTATACTGCTCTTTGAAGATTTGCTCCCCCTGGACGTAAGTCGGCATTGTGCCAACTATATTCTATTCCGATGCAATTTCTGTGTTTCATCGTCAATATGAAGCTCCAAGGGTTACAGTAAACACCCAGTGGTGCGTCGCAATCTAATACTGGCCTCTCAGCAACGGCACGTATACTGCTGTTTGAAGCATTGCTCCCCCTGGACGTAAGTCGGCATTGTGCCAACTATATTCTATCCCGATGCAATTTATTTGTTTCATTGTCAATATGAAGCTCCAAGGGTTACAGTAAACACACTGTGGTGCGTCGCAATCTAATACTGGCCTCTCAGTAACGGCACGTATACTGCTGTTTGAAGCATTGCTCCCCCTGGACGTAAGTCGGCATTGTGCCTACTATATTCTATCCCGATGCAATTTCTGTGTTTCATCGTCAATATGAAGCTCCAAGGGTTACAGTAAACACCCAGTGGTGCGTCGCAATCTAATACTGGTCTCTCAGCAACGGCACGTATACTGCTGTTTGAAGCATTGCTCCCCCTGGACGTAAGTCGGCATTGTGCCTACTATATTCTATCCCGATGCAATTTCTGTGTTACATCGTCAATATGAAGCTCCAAGGGTTACAGTAAACACACTGTGGTGCGTCGCAATCTAATACTGGCCTCTCAGTAACGGCACGTATACAGACTGTTTGTAGCATTGCTCCCCCTGGACGTAAGTCGGCATTGTGCCAACTATATTCTATCCCGATGCAATTTCTGTGTTTCATCGTCAATATGAAGCTCAAAGGGTTACAGTAAACACCCAGTGGCGCGTCGCAATCTAATACTGGCCTCGCAGCAACGGCACGTATACTGCTGTTTGAAGCATTGCTCCCCCTGGACGTAAGTCGGCATTGTGCCTACTATATTCAATCCCGATGCAATTTCTGTGTTTCATCGTCAATATGAAGCTCCAAGGGTTACAGTAAACACCCAGTGGTTCGTCGCAATCTAATACTGGCCTCTCAGTATCGGCACGTTACAGACTGTTTGAAGCATTGCTCCCCCTTGACGTAAGTCGGCATTGTGCCTACTATTCTCTATCCCGATGCAATTTCTGTGTTTCATCGTCAATATGAAGCTCCAAGGGTTACAGTAAACACCCAGTGGTGCGTCGCAATCTAATACTGGCCTCTCAGCAACGGCACGTATACTGATGTTTGAAGCATTGCTCCCCCTGGACGTAAGTCGGCATTGTGCCAACTATATTCTATTCCGATGCAATTTCTGTGTTTCATCGTCAATATGAAGCTCCAAGGGTTACAGTAAACACCCAGTGGTGCGTCGCAATCTAATACTGGCCTCTCAGCAACGGCACGTATACTGCTGTTTGAAGCATTGCTCCCCCTGGACGTAAGTCGGCATTGTGCCAACTATATTCTATCCCGATGCAATTTATTTGTTTCATTGTCAATATGAAGCTCCAAGGGTTACAGTAAACACACTGTGGTGCGTCGCAATCTAATACTGGCCTCTCAGTAACGGCACGTATACTGCTGTTTGAAGCATTGCTCCCCCTGGACGTAAGTCGGCATTGTGCCTACTATATTCTATCCCGATGCAATTTCTGTGTTTCATCGTCAATATGAAGCTCCAAGGGTTACAGTAAACACCCAGTGGTGCGTCGCAATCTAATACTGGTCTCTCAGCAACGGCACGTATACTGCTGTTTGAAGCATTGCTCCCCCTGGACGTAAGTCGGCATTGTGCCTACTATATTCTATCCCGATGCAATTTCTGTGTTACATCGTCAATATGAAGCTCCAAGGGTTACAGTAAACACACTGTGGTGCGTCGCAATCTAATACTGGCCTCTCAGTAACGGCACGTATACAGACTGTTTGTAGCATTGCTCCCCCTGGACGTAAGTCGGCATTGTGCCAACTATATTCTATCCCGATGCAATTTCTGTGTTTCATCGTCAATATGAAGCTCAAAGGGTTACAGTAAACACCCAGTGGCGCGTCGCAATCTAATACTGGCCTCGCAGCAACGGCACGTATACTGCTGTTTGAAGCATTGCTCCCCCTGGACGTAAGTCGGCATTGTGCCTACTATATTCTATCCCGATGCAATTTCTGTGTTTCATCGTCAATATGAAGCTGCAAGGGTTACAGTAAACATCCAGTGGTGCGTCGCAATCTAATACTGGCCTCTCAGCAACGGTATGTATACTGCTGTTTGAAGCATTGCTCCCCCTGGACGTAAGTCGGCATTGTGCCTACTATAACCTATCCCGATGCAATTTCTGTGTTTCATCGTCAATATGAAGCTCCAAGGATTACAGTAAACACCCAGTGGTGCGTCGCAATCTAATACTGGCCTCTCAGCAACGGCACGTATACTGCTGTTTGAAGCATTGCTCCCACTGGACGTAAGTCGGCATTGTACCTACTATATTCTATCCCGATGCAATTTCTGTGTTTCATCGTCAATATGAAGCTCCAAGGGTTACAGTAAACACCCATTGGTGCGTCGCAATCTAATACTGGCCTCTCAGCAACGGCACGTATACTGCTGTTTGAAGCATTGCTCCCCCTGGACGTAAGTCGGCATTGTGCCAACTATATTCTATTCCGATGCAATTTCTGTGTTTCATCGTCAATATGAAGCTCCAAGGATTACAGTAAACACCCAGTGGCGCGTCGCAATCTAATACTGGCCTCTCAGCAACGGCACGTATACTGCTGTTTGAAGCATTGCTCCCCCTGGACGTAACTCGGCATTGTGCCTACTATATTCTATCCCGATGCAATTTCTGTGTTTCATCGTCAATATGAAGCTGCAAGGGTTACAGTAAACATCCAGTGGTGCGTCGCAATCTAATACTGGCCTCTCAGCAACGGTACGTATACTGCTGTTTGAAGCATTGCTCCCCCTGGACGTAAGTCGGCATTGTGCCTACTATAACCTATCCCGATGCAATTTCTGTGTTTCATCGTCAATATGAAGCTCCAAGGATTACAGTAAACACTCAGTGGTGCGTCGCAATCTAATACTGGCCTCTCAGCAACGGCACGTATACTGCTGTTTGAAGCATTGCTCCCACTGGACGTAAGTCGGCATTGTACCTACTATATTCTATCCCGATGCAATTTCTGTGTTTCATCGTCAATATGAAGCTCCAAGGGTTACAGTAAACACCCATTGGTGCGTCGCAATCTAATACTGGCCTCTCAGCAACGGCACGTATACTGCTGTTTGAAGCATTGCTCCCCCTGGACGTAAGTCGGCATTGTGCCAACTATATTCTATCCCGATGCAATTTCTGTGTTTCATCGTCAATATGAAGCTCCAAGGGTTACAGTAAACACCCAGTGGTGCGACGCAATCTAATACTGGCCTCTCAGCAACGGCACGTATACTGCTGTTTGAAGCATTGCTCCCCCTTGACGTAAGTCGGCATTGTGCCTACTATATTCTATCCCGATGCAATTTCTGTGTTTCATCGTCAATATGAAGCTCCAAGGGTTACAGTAAACACCCAGTGGTGCGTCGCAATCTAATACTGGCCTCTCAGTGACGGCACGTATACTGCTCTTTGAAGCATTGCTCCCCCTGGACGTAAGTCGGCATTGTGCCTACTAAATTCTATCCAGATGCAATTTCTGAGTTTCATCGTCAATATGAAGCACCAAGGGTTATAGTAAACACCCAGTGGTGCGTCGCAATCTAATACTGGCCTCTCAGCAACGGCACGTATACTGCTGTTTGAAGCATTGCTCCCCCTGGACGTAAGTCGGCATTGTGCCAACTATATTCTATTCCGATGCAATTTCTGTGTTTCATCGTCAATATGAAGATCCAAGGGTTACAGTAAACACCCAGTGGTGCGTCGCAATCTAATACTGGCCTCTCAGCAACGGCACGTATACTGCTGTTTGAAGCATTGCTCCCCCTGGACGTAAGTCGGCATTGTGCCAACTATATTCTATCCCGATGCAATTTCTTTGTTTCATCGTCAATATGAAGCTCCAAGGGTTACAGTAAACACACTGTGGTGCGTCGCAATCTAATACTGGCCTCTCAGCAACGGCACGTATACTGCTGTTTGACGCATTGCTCCCCCTGGACGTAATTCGGCATTGTGCCTACTATATTCTATCCCGATGCAATTTCTGTGTTTCATCGTCAATATGAAGCTCCAAGGGTTACAGTAAACACCCAGTGGTGCATCGCAATCTAATACTGGTCTCTCAGCAACGGCACGTATACTGCTGTTTGAAGCATTGCTCCCCCTGGACGTAAGTCGGCATTGTGCCTACTATATTCTATCCCGATGCAATTTCTGTGTTTCATCGTCAATATGGAGCTCCAAGGTTTACAGTAAACACCCAGTGGTGCGTCGCAATCTAATACTGGCCTCTCAGCAACGGCACGTATACTGCTGTATGAAGCATTGCTCCCCCTGGACGGAAGTCGGCATTGTGCCTACTATATTCTATCCCGATGCAATTTCTGTGTTTCATCGTCAATAAGAAGCTCCAAGGATTACAGTAAACACCCAGTGGTGCGTCGCAATCTAATACTGGCCTCTCAGCAACGGCACGTATACTGCTATTTGAGGCATTGCTCCCCCTGGACGTAAGTCGGCATTGTGCCAACTATATTCTATCCCGATGCAATTTCTGTGTTTCATCGTCAATATGAAGCTCCAAGGGTTACAGTAAACACACTGTGGTGCGTCGCAATCTAATACTGGCCTCTCAGTAACGGCACGTATACTGCTCTTTGAAGCATTGCTCCCCCTGGACATAAGTCGGCATTGTGCCAACTATATTCTATCCCGATGCAATTTCTGTTTTTCATCGTCAATATGAAGCTCCAAGGGTTACAGTAAACACCCAGTGGTGCGTCGTAATCTAATACTGGCCTCTCAGTAACGGCACGTATACTGCTCTTTGAAGCATTGCTCCCCCTGGACGTAAGTCGGCATTGTGCCTACTATATTCTATCCCGATGCAATTTCTGTGTTTCATCGTCAATATGAAGCTCCAAGGGTTACAGTAAACACACTGTGGTGCGTCGCAATCTAATGCTGGCCTCTCAGTAACGGCACGTATACTTCCGTTTGAAGCATTGCTCCCCCTGGACGTAAGTCGGCATTGTGCCTACTATATTCTATCCCGATGCAATTTCTGTGTTTCATCGTCAATATGAAGCTCCAAGGGTTACAGTAAACACCCAGTGGTGCGTCGCAATCTAATACTGGCCTCTCAGCAACGGCACGTATACTGCTGTATGAAGCATTGCTCCCCCTGGACGGAAGTCGGCATTGTGCCTACTATATTCTATCCCGATGCAATTTCTGTGTTTCATCGTCAATAAGAAGCTCCAAGGATTACAGTAAACACCCAGTGGTGCGTCGCAATCTAATTCTGGCCTCTCAGCAACGGCACGTATACTGCTGTTTGAGGCATTGCTCCCTCTGGACGTAAGTCGGCATTGTGCCTACTATATTCTATCCCGATGCAATTTCTGTGTTTCATCGTCAATATGAAGCTCCAAGGGTTACAGTAAACACCCAGTGGTGCGTCGCAATCTAATACTGGCCTCTCAGTGACGGCACGTATACTGCTCTTTGAAGCATTGCTCCCCCTGGACGTAAGTCGGCATTGTGCCTACTATATTCTATCCCGATGCAATTTCTGTGTTTCATCGTCAATATGAAGCTCCAAGGGTTACAGTAAACACCCAGTGGTGCTTCGCAATCTAATACTGGCCTCTCAGCAACGGCACGTATACTGCTGGTTGAAGCATTGCTCCCCCTGGACTTAAGTCGGCATTGTGCCTACTATATTCTATCCCGTTGCAATTTCTGTGTTTCATCGTCAATATGAAGCTCCAAGGGTTACAGTAAACACACTGTGGTGCGTCGCAATCTAATACTGGCCTCTCAGTAACGGCACGTATACTGCTCTTTGAAGCATTGCTCCCCCTGGACATAAGTCGGCATTGTGCCTACTATATTCTATCCCGATGCAATTTCTGTGTTTCATCGTCAATATGAAGCTCCAAGGGTTACAGTAATAACCCAGTTGTGCGTCGCAATCTAATACTGGCCTCTCAGCAACGGCACGTATACTGCTGTTTGAAGCATTGCTCCCCCTGGACGTAAGTCGGCATTGTGCCTACTATATTCTATCCCGATGCAATTTCTGTTTTTCATCGTCAATATGAAGCTCCAAGGGTTACAGTAAACACCCAGTGGTGCGTCGCAATCTAATACTGGCCTCTCAGTAACGGCACGTATACTGCTCTTTGAAGCATTGCTCCCCCTGGACGTAAGTCGGCATTGTGCCTACTATATTCTATCCCGATGCAATTTCTGTGTTTCATCGTCAATATGAAGCTCCAAGGGTTACAGTAAACACACTGTGGTGCGTCGCAATCTAATACTGGCCTCTCAGTAACGGCACGTATACTTCCGTTTGAAGCATTGCTCCCCCTGGACGTAAGTCGGCATTGTGCCTACTATATTCTATCCCGATGCAATTTCTGTGTTTCATCGTCAATATGAAGCTCCAAGGGTTACAGTAAACACCCAGTGGTGCGTCGCAATCTAATACTGGCCTCTCAGCAACGGCACGTATACTGCTGTTTGAAGCATTGCTCCCCCTGGACGTAAGTCGGCATTGTGCCTACTATATTCTATCCCGATGCAATTTCTGTGTTTCATCGTCAATATGAAGCTCCAAGGGTTACAGTAAACACCCAGTGGTGCGTCGCAATCTAATACTGGCCTCTCAGCAACGGCACATATACTGCTGTTTGAAGCATTGCTCCCCCTGGACGTAAGTCGGCATTGTGCCTACTATATTCTATCCCGATGCAATTTCTGTGTTTCATCGTCAATATGAAGCTCAAAGGGTTACAGTAAACATCTAGTGGTGCGTCGCAATCTAATACTGGCCTCTCAGCAACGGCACGTATACTGCTGTTTGAAGCTTTGCTCCCCCTGGACGTAAGTCGGCATTGTACCTACTATATTCTATCCCGATGCAATTTCTGTGTTTCATCGTCAATATGAAGCTCCAAGGATTACAGTAAACACCCAGTGGTGCGTCGCAATCTAGTACTGGACTCTCAGCAACGGAACGTATACTGCTGTTTGAAGCATTGCTCCCCCTGGACGTAAGTCGGCATTGTACTTACTATATTCTATCCCGATGCAATTTCTGTGTTTCATCGTCAATATGAAGCTCCAAGGGTTACAGTAAACACCCATTGGTGCGTCGCAATCTAATACTGGCCTCTCAGCAACGGCACGTATACTGCTGTTTGAAGCATTGCTCCCCCTGGACGTAAGTCGGCATTGTGCCAACTATATTCTCTCCCGATGCAATTTCTGTGTTTCATCGTCAATATGAAGCTCCAAGGGTTACAGTAAACACCCAGTGGTGCGACACAATCTAATACTGGCCTCTCAGCAACGGCACGTATACTGCTGTTTGAAGCATTGCTCCCCCTGGACGTAAGTCGGCATTGTGCCTACTATATTCTATCCCGATGCAATTTCTGTGTTTCATCGTCAATATGAAGCTCCAAGGGTTACAGTAAACACCCAGTGGTGCGTCGCAATCTAATACTGGCCTCTCAGTGACGGCACGTATACTGCTCTTTGAAGCATTGCTCCCCCTGGACGTAAGTCGGCATTGTGCCTACTATATTCTATCCAGATGCAATTTCTGTGTTTCATCGTCAATATGAAGCTCCAAGGGTTACAGTAAACACCCAGTGGTGCGTCGCAATCTAATACTGGCCTCTCAGCAACGGCACGTATACTGCTGTTTGAAGCATTGCTCCCCCTGGACGTAAGTCGGCATTGTGCCAACTATATTCTATTCCGATGCAATTTCTGTGTTTCATCGTCAATATGAAGCTCCAAGGGTTACAGTAAACCCCCAGTGGTGCGTCGCAATCTAATACTGGCCTCTCAGCAACGGCACGTATACTGCTGTTTGAAGCATTGCTCCCCCTGGCCGTAAGTCGGCATTGTGCCAACTATATTCTATCCCGATGCAATTTCTGTGTTTCATCGTCAATATGAAGCTCCAAGGATTACAGTAAACACCCAGTGGTGCGTCGCAATCTAATACTGGCCTCTCAGTAACGGCACGTATACTGCTGTTTGAAGCATTGCTCCCCCTGGACGTAAGTCGGCATTGTGCCTACTATATTCTATCCCGATGCAATTTCTGTGTTTCATCGTCAATATGAAGCTCCAAGGGTTACAGTAAACACCCAGTGGTGCGTCGCAATCTAATACTGGCCTCTCAGCAACGGCACGTATACTGCTGTTTGAAGCATTGCTCCCCCTGGACGTAAGTCGGCATTGTGCCAACTATATTCTATCCCGATGCAATTTCTGTGTTTCATTGTCAATATGAAGCTCCAAGGGTTACAGTAAACACACTGTGGTGCGTCGCAATCTAATACTGGCCTCTCAGTAACGGCACGTATACTGCTCTTTGAAGCATTGCTCCCCCTGGACGTAAGTCGGCATTGTGCCAACTATATTCTATCCCGATGCAATCTCTGTGTTTCATCGTCAATATGAAGCTCCAAGGGTTACAGTAAACACACTGTGGTGCGTCGCAATCTAATACTGGCCTCTCAGTAACGGCACGTATACAGACTGTTTGTAGCATTGCTCCCCCTGGACGTAAGTCGGCATTGTGCCAACTATATTCTATCCCGATGCAATTTCTGTGTTTCATCGTCAATATGAAGCTCAAAGGGTTACAGTAAACACCCAGTGGTGCGTCGCAATCTAATACTGGCCTCTCAGCAACGGCACGTATACTGCTGTTTGAAGCATTGCTCCCCCTGGACGTAAGTCGGCATTGTGCCTACTATATTCTATCCCGATGCAATTTCTGTGTTTCATCGTCAATATGAAGCTCCAAGGGTTACAGTAAACACCCAGTGGTGCATCGCAATCTAATACTGGCCTCTCAGCAACGGCACGTATACTGCTGTTTGAAGCATTGCTCCCCCTGGACGTAAGTCGGCATTGTGCCAACTATATTCTATCCCGATGCAATTTCTGTGTTTCATCGTCAATATGAAGCTCCAAGGGTTACAGTAAACACACTGTGGTGCGTCGCAATCTAATACTGGCCTCTCAGTAACGGCACGTATACAGACTGTTTGTAGCATTGCTCCCCCTGGACGTAAGTCGGCATTGTGCCAACTATATTCTATCCCGATGCAATTTCTGTGTTTCATCGTCAATATGAAGCTCAAAGGGTTACAGTAAACACCCAGTGGTGCGTCGCAATCTAATACTGGCCTCTCAGCAACGGCACGTATACTGCTGTTTGAACCATTGCTCCCCCTGGACGTAAGTCGGCATTGTGCCAACTATATTCTATCCCGATGCAATTTCTGTGTTTCATCGTCAATATGAAGCTCAAAGGGTTACAGTAAACATCCAGTGGTGCGTCGCAATCTAATACTGGCCTCTCAGCAACGGCACGTATACTGCTGTTTGAAGCATTGCTCCCCCTGGACGTAAGTCGGCATTGTGCCTACTATAACCTATCCCGATGCAATTTCTGTGTTTCATCGTCAATATGAAGCTCCAAGGATTACAGTAAACACCCAGTGGTGCGTCGCAATCTAATACTGGCCTCTCAGCAACGGCACGTATACTGCTGTTTGAAGCATTGCTCCCCCTGGACGTAATTCGGCATTGTACCTACTATATTCTATCCCGATGCAATTTCTGTGTTTCATCGTCAATATGAAGCTCCAAGGATTACAGTAAACACCCAGAGGTGCGTCGCAATCTAGTACTGGACTCTCACCAACGGCACGTATACTGCTGTTTGAAGCATTGCTCCCCCTGGACGTAAGTCGGCATTGTACCTACTATATTCTATCCCGATGCAATTTCTGTGTTTCATCGTCAATATGAAGCTCCAAGGGTTACAGTAAACACCCATTGGTGCGTCGCAATCTAATACTGGCCTCTCAGCAACGGCACGTATACTGCTGTTTGAAGCATTGCTCCCCCTGGACGTAAGTCGGCATTGTGCCAACTATATTCTATCCCGATGCAATTTCTGTGTTTCATCGTCAATATGAAGCTCCAAGGGTTACAGTAAACACCCAGTGGTGCGACGCAATCTAATACTGGCCTCTCAGCAACGGCACGTATACTGCTGTTTGAAGCATTGCTCCCCCTTGACGTAAGTCGGCATTGTGCCTACTATATTCTATCCCGATGCAATTTCTGTGTTTCATCGTCAATATGAAGCTCCAAGGGTTACAGTAAACACCCAGTGGTGCGTCGCAATCTAATCCTGGCCTCTCAGTGACGGCACGTATACTGCTCTTTGAAGCATTGCTCCCCCTGGACGTAAGTCGGCATTGTGCCTACTATATTCTATCCCGATGCAATTTCTGTGTTTCATCGTCAATATGAAGCTCCAAGGGTTACAGTAAACACCCAGTGGTGCGTCGCAATCTAATACTGGCCTCTCAGCAACGGCACGTATACTGCTGTTTGAAGCATTGCTCCCCCTGGACGTAAGTCGGCATTGTGCCTTATACTTTCTATCCCGATGCAATTTCTGTGTTTCACCGTCAATATGAAGCTCCAAGGGTTACAGTAAACACACTGTGGTGCGTCGCAATCTAATACTGGCCTCTCAGCAACGGCACGTATACTGCTGTTTGAAGCATTGCTCCGCCTGGACGTAAGTCGGCATTTTGCCAACTATATTCTATCCCGATGCAATTTCTTTGTTTCATCGTCAATATGAAGGTCCAAGGGTTACAGTAAACACACTGTGGTGCGTCGCAATCTAATACTGGCCTCTCAGCAACGGCACGTATACTGCTGTTTGAAGCATTGCTCCCCCTGGACGTAAGTCGGCATTGTGCCTACTATATTCTATCCCGATGCAATTTCTGTGTTTCATCGTCAATATGAAGCTCCAAGGGTTACAGTAAACACCCAGTGGTGCGACGCAACCTAATACTGGCCTCTCAGCAACGGCACGTATACTGCTGTTTGAAGCATTGCTCCCCCTGGACGTAAGTCGGCATTGTGCCAACTATATTCTATCCCGATGCAATTTCTGTGTTTCATCGTCAATATGAAGCTCCAAGGGTTACAGTAAACACCCAGTGGTGCGACGCAATCTAATACTGGCCTCTCAGCAACGGCACGTATACTGCTGTTTGAAGCATTGCTCCCCCTTGACGTAAGTCGGCATTGTGCCTACTATATTCTATCCCGATGCAATTTCTGTGTTTCATTGTCAATATGAAGCTCCAAGGGTTACAGTAAACACCCAGTGGTGCGTCGCAATCTAATACTGGCCTCTCAGTGACGGCACGTATACTGCTCTTTGAAGCATTGCTCCCCCTGGACGTAAGTCGGCATTGTGCCTACTATATTCTATCCCGATGCAATTTCTGTGTTTCATCGTCAATATGAAGCTCCAAGGGTTACAGTAAACACCCAGTGGTGCGTCGCAATCTAATACTGGCCTCTCAGCAACGGCACGTATACTGCTGTTTGAAGCATTGCTCCCCCTGGACGTAAGTCGGCATTGTGCCAACTATATTCTATTCCGATGCAATTTCTGTGTTTCATCGTCAATATGAAGATCCAAGGGTTACAGTAAACACCCAGTGGTGCGTCGCAATCTAATACTGGCCTCTCAGCAACGGCACGTATACTGCTGTTTGAAGCATTGCTCCCCCTGGACGTAAGTCGGCATTGTGCCAACTTTATTCTATCCCGATGCAATTTCTGTGTTTCATCGTCAATATGAAGCTCCAAGGATTACAGTAAACACCCAGTGGTGCGTCGCAATCTAATACTGGCCCCTCAGTAACGGCACGTATACTGCTGTTTGAAGCATTGCTCCCCCTGGACGTAAGTCGGCATTGTGCCTACTATATTCTATCCCGATGCAATTTCTGTGTTTCACCGTCAATATGAAGCTCCAAGGGTTACAGTAAACACACTGTGGTGCGTCGCAATCTAATACTGGCCTCTCAGCAACGGCACGTATACTGCTGTTTGAAGCATTGCTCCGCCTGGACGTAAGTCGGCATTGTGCCAACTATATTCTATCCCGATGCAATTTCTTTGTTTCATCGTCAATATGAAGCTCCAAGGGTTACAGTAAACACACTGTGGTGCGTCGCAATCTAATACTGGCCTCTCAGCAACGGCACGTATACTGCTGTTTGAAGCATTGCTCCCCCTGGACGTAAGTCGGCATTGTGCCTACTATATTCTATCCCGATGCAATTTCTGTGTTTCACCGTCAATATGAAGCTCCAAGGGTTACAGTAAACACACTGTGGTGCGTCGTAATCTAATACTGGCCTCTCAGCAACGGCACGTATACTGCTGTTTGAAGCATTGCTCCGCCTGGACGTAAGTCGGCATTGTGCCAACTATAGTCTATCCCGATGCAATTTCTTTGTTTCATCGTCAATATGAAGCTCCAAGGGTTACAGTAAACATCCAGTGGTGCGTCGCAATCTAATACTGGCCTCTCAGCAACGGCACGTATACTGCTGTTTGAAGCATTGCTCCCCCTGGACGTAAGTCGGCATTGTGCCTACTATAACCTATCCCGATGCAATTTCTGTGTTTCATCGTCAATATGAAGCTCCAAGGATTACAGTAAACACCCAGTGGTGCGTCGCAATCTAATACTGGCCTCTCAGCAACGGCACGTATACTGCTGTTTGAAGCATTGCTCCCCCTGGACGTAATTCGGTATTGTACCTACTATATTCTATCCCTATGCAATTTCTGTGTTTCATCGTCAATATGAAGCTCCAAGGATTACAGTAAACACCCAGTGGTGCGTCGCAATCTAGTACTGGACTCTCACCAACGGCACGTATACTGCTGTTCGAAGCATTGCTCCCCCTGGACGTAAGTCGGCATTGTACCTACTATATTCTATCCCGATGCAATTTCTGTGTTTCATCGTCAATATGAAGCTCCAAGGGTTACAGTAAACACCCATTGGTGCGTCGCAATCTAATACTGGCCTCTCAGCAACGGCACGTATACTGCTGTTTGAAGCATTGCTCCCCCTGGACGTAAGTCGGCATTGTGCCAACTATATTCTATCCCGATGCAATTTCTGTGTTTCATCGTCAATATGAAGCTCCAAGGGTTACAGTAAACACCCAGTGGTGCGACGCAATCTAATACTGGCCTCTCAGCAACGGCACGTATACTGCTGTTTGAAGCATTGCTCCCCCTTGACGTAAGTCGGCATTGTGCCTACTATATTCTATCCCGATGCAATTTCTGTGTTTCATCGTCAATATGAAGCTCCAAGGGTTACAGTAAACACCCAGTGGTGCGTCGCAATCTAATACTGGCCTCTCAGCAACGGCACGTATACTGCTCTTTGAAGCATTGCTCCCCCTGGACGTAAGTCGGCATTGTGCCTACTATATTCTATCCAGATGCAATATGAAGCTCCAAGGGTTACAGTAAACACCCAGTGGTGCGTCGCAATCTAATACTGGCCTCTCAGCAACGGCACGTATACTGCTGTTTGAAGCATTGCTCCCCCTGGACGTAAGTCGGCATTGTGCCAACTATATTCTATTCCGATGCAATTTCTGTGTTTCATCGTCAATATGAAGCTCCAAGGGTTACAGTAAACACCCAGTGGTGCGTCGCAATCTAATACTGGCCTCTCAGCAACGGCACGTATACTGCTGTTTGAAGCATTGCTCCCCCTGGACGTAAGTCGGCATTGTGCCAACTATATTCTATCCCGATGCAATTTCTGTGTTTCATCGTCAATATGAAGCTCCAAGGATTACAGTAAACACCCAGTGGTGCGTCGCAATCTAATACTGGCCTCTCAGCAACGGCACGTATACTGCTGTTTGAAGCATTGCTCCCCCTGGACGTAAGTCGGCATTGTACCTACTATATTCTATCCCGATGCAATTTCTGTGTTTCATCGTCAATATGAAGCTCCAAGGATTACAGTAAACACCCAGTGGTGCGTCGCAATCTAATACTGGACTCTCAGCAACGGCACGTATACTGCTGTTTGAAGCATTGCTCCCCCTGGACGTAAGTCGGCATTGTACCTACTATATTCTATCCCGATGCAATTTCTGTGTTTCATCGTCAATATGAAGCTCCAAGGGTTACAGTAAACACCCATTGGTGCGTCGCAATCTAATACTGGCCTCTCAGCAACGGCACGTATGCTGCTGTTTGAAGCATTGCTCCCCCTGGACGTAAGTCGGCATTGTGCCAACTATATTCTATCCCGATGCAATTTCTGTGTTTCATCGTCAATATGAAGCTCCAAGGGTTACAGTAAACACACTGTGGTGCGTCGCAATCTAATACTGGCCTCTCAGTAACGGCACGTATACATTTGTTTGTAGCATTGCTCCCCCTGGACGTAAGTCGGCATTGTGCCAACTATATTCTATCCCGATGCAATTTCTGTGTTTCATCGTCAATATGAAGCTCAAAGGGTTACAGTAAACATCCAGTGGTGCGTCGCAATCTAATTCTGGCCTCTCAGCAACGGCACGTATACTGCTGTTTGAAGCATTGCTCCCCCTGGACGTAAGTCGGCATTGTGCCAACTATATTCTATCCCGATGCAATTTCTGTGTTTCATCGTCAATATGAAGCTCAAAGGGTTACAGTAAACATCCAGTGGTGCGTCGCAATCTAATACTGGCCTCTCAGCAACGGCACGTATACTGCTGTTTGAAGCATTGCTCCCCCTGGACGTAAGTCGGCATTGTGCCTACTATAACCTATCCCGATGCAATTTCTGTGTTTCATCGTCAATATGAAGCTCCAAGGATTACAGTAAACACCCAGTGGTGCGTCGCAATCTAATACTGGCCTCTCAGCAACGGCACGTATACTGCTGTTTGAAGCATTGCTCCCCCTGGACGTAAGTCGGCATTGTACCTACTATATTCTATCCCGATGCAATTTCTGTGTTTCATCGTCAATATGAAGCTCCAAGGATTACAGTAAACACCCAGTGGTGCGTCGCAATCTAGTACTGGACTCTCACCAACGGCACGTATACTGCTGTTTGAAGCATTGCTCCCCCTGGACGTAAGTCGGCATTGTACCTACTATATTCTATCCCGATGCAATTTCTGTGTTTCACCGTCAATATGAAGCTCCAAGGGTTACAGTAAACACCCATTGGTGCGTCGCAATCTAATACTGGCCTCTCAGCAACGGCACGTATACTGCTGTTTGAAGCATTGCTCCCCCTTGACGTAAGTCGGCATTGTGCCTACTATATTCTATCCCGATGCAATTTCTGTGTTTCATCGTCAATATGAAGCTCCAAGGGTTACAGTAAACACCCAGTGGTGCGTCGCAATCTAATACTGGCCTCTCAGTGACGGCACGTATACTGCTCTTTTAAGCATTGCTCCCCCTGGACGTAAGTCGGCATTGTGCCTACTATATTCTATCCAGATGCAATTTCTGTGTTTCATCGTCAATATGAAGCTCCAAGGGTTACAGTAAACACCCAGTGGTGCGTCGCAATCTAATACTGGCCTCTCAGCAACGGCACGTATACTGCTGTTTGAAGCATTGCTCCCCCTGGACGTAAGTCGGCATTGTGCCAACTATATTCTATTCCGATGCAATTTCTGTGTTTCATCGTCAATATGAAGCTCCAAGGGTTACAGTAAACACCCAGTGGTGCGTCGCAATCTAATACTGGCCTCTCAGCAACGGCACGTATACTGCTGTTTGAAGCATTGCTCCCCCTGGACGTAAGTCGGCATTGTGCCAACTATATTCTATCCCGATGCAATTTCTGTGTTTCATCGTCAATATGAAGCTCCAAGGATTACAGTAAACACCCAGTGGTGCGTCGCAATCTAATACTGGCCTCTCAGTAACGGCACGTATACTGCTGTTTGAAGCATTGCTCCCCCTGGACGTAAGTCGGCATTGTGCCTACTATATTCTATCCCGATGCAATTTCTGTATTTCATCGTCAATATGAAGCTCCAAGGGTTACAGTAAACACACTGTGGTGCGTCGCAATCTAATACTGGCCTCTCAGCAACGGCACGTATACTGCTGTTTGAAGCATTGCTCCGCCTGGACGTAAGTCGGCATTGTGCCAACTATATTCTATCCCGATGCAATTTCTTTGTTTCATCGTCAATATGAAGCTCCAAGGGTTACAGTAAACACACTGTGGTGCGTCGCAATCTAATACTGGCCTCTCAGCAACGGCACGTATACTGCTGTTTGAAGCATTGCTCCCCCTGGACGTAAGTCGGCATTGTGCCTACTATATTCTATCCCGATGCAATTTCTGTGTTTCATCGTCAATATGAAGCTCCAAGGGTTACAGTAAACACCCAGTGGTGCGTCGCAATCTAATACTGGTCTCTCAGCAACGGCACGTATACTGCTGTTTGAAGCATTGCTCCCCCTGGACGTAAGTCGGCATTGTGCCTACTATATTCTATCCCGATGCAATTTCTGTGTTTCATCGTCAATATGAAGCTCCAAGGGTTACAGTAAACACCCAGTGGTGCGTCGCAATCTAATACTGGCCTCTCAGCAACGGCACGTATACTGCTGTATGAATCATTGCTCCCCCTGGACGGAAGTCGGCATTGTGCCTACTATATTCTATCCCGATGCAATTTCTGTGTTTCATCGTCAATATGAAGCTCCAAGGATTACAGTAAACACCCAGTGGTGCGTCGCAATCTAATACTGGCCTCTCAGCAACGGCACGTATACTGCTGTTTGAGGCATTGCTCCCCCTGGACGTAAGTCGGCATTGTGTCAACTATATTCTATCCCGATGCAATTTCTGTGTTTCATCGTCAATATGAAGCTCCAAGGGTTACAGTAAACACACTGTGGTGCGTCGCAATCTAATACTGGCCTCTCAGTAACGGCACGTATACTGCTCTTTGAAGCATTGCTCCCCCTGGACATAAATCGGCATTGTGCCTACTATATTCTATCCCGATGCAATTTCTGTGTTTCATCGTCAATATGAAGCTCCAAGGGTTACAGTAAACACCCAGTGGTGCGTCGCAATCTAATACTGGCCTCTCAGCAACGGCACGTATACTGCTGGTTGAAGCATTGCTCCCCCTGGACTTAAGTCGTCATTGTGCCAACTATATTCTATCCCGATGCAATTTCTGTGTTTCATCGTCAATATGAAGCTCCAAGGATTACAGTAAACACCCAGTGGTGCGTCGCAATCTAATACTGGCCTCTCAGCAACGGCACGTATACTGCTGTTTGAGGCATTGCTCCCCCTGGACGTAAGTCGGCATTGTGCCAACTATATTCTATCCCGATGCAATTTCTGTGTTTCATCGTCAATATGAAGCTCCAAGGGTTACAGTAAACACACTGTGGTGCGTCGCAATCTAATACTGGCCTCTCAGTAACGGCACGTATACTGCTCTTTGAAGTATTGCCCTCCCTGGACATAAGTCGGCATTGTGCCTACTATATTCTATCCCGATGCAATTTCTGTGTTTCATCGTCAATATGAAGCTCCAAGGGTTACAGTAAACACCCAGTGGTGCGTCGCAATCTAATACTGGCCTCTCAGCAACGGCACGTATACTGCTGTTTGAAGCATTGTTCCCCCTGGACGTAAGTCGGCATTGTGCCTACTATATTCTATCCCGATGCAATTTCTGTTTTTCATCGTCAATATGAAGCTCCAAGGGTTACAGTAAACACCCAGTGGTGCGTCGCAATCTAATACTGGCCTCTCAGTAACGGCACGTATACTGCTCTTTGAAGCATTGCTCCCCCTGGACGGAAGTCGGCATTGTGCCTACTATATTCTATCCCGATGCAATTTCTGTGTTTCATCGTCAATATGAAGCTCCAAGGGTTACAGTAAACACACTGTGGTGCGTCGCAATCTAATACTGGCCTCTCAGTAACGGCACGTATACTTCTGTTTGAAGCATTGCTCCCCCTGGACGTAAGTCGGCATTGTGCCTACTATATTCTATCCCGATGCAATTTCTGTGTTTCATCGTCAATATGAAGCTCCAAGGGTTACAGTAAACACCCAGTGGTGCGTCGCAATCTAATACTGGCCTCTCAGCAACGGCACGTATCCTGCTGTTTGAAGCATTGCTCCCCCTGGACTTAAGTCGGCATTGTGCCAACTATATTCTATCCCGATGCAATTTCTGTGTTTCATCGTCAATATGAAGCTCCAAGGGTTACAGTAAACACACTGTGGTGCGTCGCAATCTAATACTGGCCTCTCAGTAACGGCACGTATACTGCTCTTTGAAGTATTGCCCTCCCTGGACATAAGTCGGCATTGTGCCTACTATATTCTATCCCGATGCAATTTCTGTGTTTCATCGTCAATATGAAGCTCCAAGGATTACAGTAAACACCCAGTGGTGCGTCGCAATCTAATACTGGCCTCTCAGCAACGGCACGTATACTGCTGTTTGAGGCATTGCTCCCCCTGGACGTAAGTCGGCATTGTGCCAACTATATTCTATCCCGATGCAATTTCTGTGTTTCATCGTCAATATGAAGCTCCAAGGGTTACAGTAAACACACTGTGGTGCGTCGCAATCTAATACTGGCCTCTCAGTAACGGCACGTATACTGCTCTTTGAAGTATTGCCCTCCCTGGACATAAGTCGGCATTGTGCCTACTATATTCTATCCCGATGCAATTTCTGTGTTTCATCGTCAATATGAAGCTCCAAGGGTTACAGTAAACACCCAGTGGTGCGTCGCAATCTAATACTGGCCTCTCAGCAACGGCACGTATACTGCTGTTTGAAGCATTGTTCCCCCTGGACGTAAGTCGGCATTGTGCCTACTATATTCTATCCCGATGCAATTTCTGTTTTTCATCGTCAATATGAAGCTCCAAGGGTTACAGTAAACACCCAGTGGTGCGTCGCAATCTAATACTGGCCTCTCAGTAACGGCACGTATACTGCTCTTTGAAGCATTGCTCCCCCTGGACGGAAGTCGGCATTGTGCCTACTATATTCTATCCCGATGCAATTTCTGTGTTTCATCGTCAATATGAAGCTCCAAGGGTTACAGTAAACACACTGTGGTGCGTCGCAATCTAATACTGGCCTCTCAGTAACGGCACGTATACTTCTGTTTGAAGCATTGCTCCCCCTGGACGTAAGTCGGCATTGTGCCTACTATATTCTATCCCGATGCAATTTCTGTGTTTCATCGTCAATATGAAGCTCCAAGGGTTACAGTAAACACCCAGTGGTGCGTCGCAATCTAATACTGGCCTCTCAGCAACGGCACGTATCCTGCTGTTTGAAGCATTGCTCCCCCTGGACTTAAGTCGGCATTGTGCCAACTATATTCTATCCCGATGCAATTTCTGTGTTTCATCGTCAATATGAAGCTCCAAGGGTTACAGTAAACACCCAGTGGTGCGTCGCAATCTAATACTGGCCTCTCAGTAACGGCACGTATACTGCTGTTTGAAGCATTGCTCCCCCTGGACGTAAGTCGGCATTGTGCCTACTATATTCTATCCCGATGCAATTTCTGTGTTTCATCGTCAATATGAAGCTCCAAGGGTCACAGTAAACACCCAGTGGTGCGTCGCAATCTTATATTGGCCTCTCAGCAACGGCACGTATACTGCTGTTTGAAGCATTGCTCCCCCTGGACGTAAGTCGGCATTGTGCCAACTATATTCTATCCCGATGCAATTTCTTTGTTTCATCGTCAATATGAAGCTCCAAGGTTTACAGTAAACACACTGTGGTGCGTCGCAATCTAATACTGGCCTCTCAGTAACGGCACGTATACTGCTCTTTGAAGCATTGTTCCCCCTGGACGTAAGTCGGCATTGTGCCTACTATATTCTATCCCGATGCAATTTCTGTGTTTCATCGTCAATATGAAGCTCCAAGGGTTACAGTAAACACCCAGTGGTGCATCGCAATCTAATACTGGCCTCTCAGCAACGGCACGTATACTGCTGTTTGAAGCATTGCTCCCGCTGGACGTAAGTCGGCATTGTGCCAACTACATTCTATCCCGATGCAATTTCTGTGTTTCATCGTCAATATGAAGCTCCAAGGGTTACAGTAAACACCCAGTGGTGCGTCGCAATCTAATACTGGCCTCTCAGCAACGGCACGTATACTGCTGTTTGAAGCATTGCTCCCCCTGGACGTAAGTCGGCATTGTGCCTACTATATTCTATCCCGATGCAATTTCTGTGTTTCATCGTCAATATGAAGCTCCAAGAGTTACAGTAAACACCCAGTGGTGCGTCGCAATCTAATACTGGCCTCTCAGCAACGACACATATACTGCTGTTTGAAGCATTGCTCCCCCTGGACGTAAGTCGGCATTGTGCCAACTATATTCTATCCCGATGCAATTTCTTTGTTTCATCGTCAATATGAAGCTCCAAGGGTTACAGTAAACACACTGTGGTGCGTCGCAATCTAATACTGGCCTCTCAGCAACGGCACGTATACTGCTCTTTGAAGCATTGCTCCCCCTGGACGTAAGTCGGCATTGTGCCTACTATATTCTATCCCGATGCAATTTCTGTGTTTCATCGTCAATATGAAGCTCCAAGGGTTACAGTAAACACCCAGTGGTGCGTCGCAATCTAATACTGACCTCTCAGCAACGGCACGTATACTGCTGTTTGAAGCATTGCTCCCCCTGGACGTAAGTCGGCATTATGCCTACTATATTCTATCCCGATGCAATTTCTCTGTTTCATCGTCAATATGAAGCTCCAAGGGTTACAGTAAACACCCAGTGGTGCGTCGCAATCTAATACTGGCCTCTCAGCAACGGCACGTATACTGCTGTTTGAAGCATTGCTCCCCCTGGACGGAAGTCGGCATTGTGCCTACTATATTCTATCCCGATGCAATTTCTGTGTTTCATCGTCAGTATGAAGCTCCAAGGATTACAGTAAACACCCAGTGGTGCGTCGCAATATAATACTGGCCTCTCAGCAACGGCACGTATACTGCTGTTTGAAGCATTGCTCCCCCTGGACGTAAGTCGGCATTGTGCCAACTATATTCTATCCCGATGCAATTTCTGTGTTTCATCGTCAATATGAAGCTCCAAGGGTTACAGTAAACACACTGTGGTGCGTCGCAATCTAATACTGGCCTCTCAGTAACGGCACGTATACTGCTCTTTGAAGCATTGCTCCCCCTGGACGTAAGTCGGCATTGTGCCTACTATATTCTATCCCGATGCAATTTCTGTGTTTCATCGTCAATATGAAGCTCCTACGGTTACAGTAATAACCCAGTGGTGCGTCGCAATCTAATACTGGCCTCTCAGCAACGGCACGTATACTGCTGTTTGAAGCATGCTCCCCCTGGACGTAAGTCGGCATTGTGCCAACTATATTCTATCCCGATGCAATTTCTGTGTTTCATCGTCAATATGAAGCTCCAAGGGTTACAGTAAACACACTGTGGTGCGTCGCAATCTAATACTGGCCTCCCAGTAACAGCACGTATACAGACTGTTTGTAGCATTGCTCCCCCTGGACGTAAGTCGGCATTGTGCCAACTATATTCTATCCCGATGCAATTTCTGTGTTTCATCGTCAATATGAAGCTCAAAGGGTTACAGTAAACACCCAGTGGTGCGTCGCAATCTAATACTGACCTCTCAGCAACGGCACGTATACTGCTGTTTGAAGCATTGCTCCCCCTGGACGTAAGTCGGCATTGTACCTACTATATTCTATCCCGATGCAATTTCTGTGTTTCATCGTCAATATGAAGCTCCAAGGGTTACAGTAAACACCCATTGGTGCGTCGCAATCTAATACTGGCCTCTCAGCAACGGCACGTATACTGCTGTTTGAAGCATTGCTCCCCCTGGACGTAAGTCGGCATTGTGCCAACTATATTCTATCCCGATGCAATTTCTGTGTTTCATCGTCAATATGAAGCTCCAAGGGTTACAGTAAACACCCAGTGGTGCGACACAATCTAATACTGGCCTCTCAGTGACGGCACGTATACTGCTCTTTGAAGCATTGCTCCCCCTGGACGTAAGTCGGCATTGTGCCTAATATATTCTATCCAGATGCAATTTCTGTGTTTCATCGTCAATATGAAGCTCCAAGGGTTACAGTAAACACCCAGTGGTGCGTCGCAGTCTAATACTGGCCTCTCAGCAACGGCACGTATACTGCTGTTTGAAGCATTGCTCCCCATGGACGTAAGTCGGCATTGTGCCAACTATATTCTATTCCGATGCAATTTCTTTGTTTCATCGTCAATATGAAGCTCCAAGGGTTACAGTAAACACCCAGTGGTGCGTCGCAATCTAATACTGGCCTCTCAGCAACGGCACGTATAATGCTGTTTGAAGCATTGCTCCCCCTGGACGTAAGTCGGCATTGTGCCAACTATATTCTATCCCGATGCAATTTCTGTGTTTCATCGTCAATATGAAGCTCCAAGGATTACAGTAAACACCCAGTGGTGCGTCGCAATCTAATACTGGCCTCTCAGCAACGGCACGTATACTGCTGTTTGAAGCATTGCTCCCCCTGGACGTAAGTCGGCATTGTGCCTACTATATTCTATCCCGATGCAATTTCTGTGTTTCATCGTCAATATGAAGCTCCAAGGGTTACAGTAAACACCCAGTGGTGCGTCGCAATCTAATACTGGCCTCTCAGCAATGGCACGTATACTGCTGTTTGAAGCATTGCTCCCCCTGGACGTAAGTCGGCATTGTGCCTACTATAACCTATCCCGATGCAATTTCTGTGTTTCATCGTCAATATGAAGCTCAAAGGGTTACAGTAAACACCCAGTGGTGCGTCGCAATCTAATACTGGCCTCTCAGCAACGGCACGTATACTGCTGTTTGAAGCATTGCTCCCCCTGGACGTAAGTCGGCATTGTACCTACTATATTCTATCCCGATGCAATTTCTGTGTTTCTTCGTCAATATGAAGCTCCAAGGATTACAGTAAACACCCAGTGGTGCGTCGCAATCTAGTACTGGACTCTCAGCAACGGCACGTATACTGCTGTTTGAAGCATTGCTCCCCCTGGACGTAAGTCGGCATTGTACCTACTATATTCTATCCCGATGCAATTTCTGTGTTTCATCGTCAATATGAAGCTCCAAGGGTTACAGTAAACACACTGTGGTGCGTCGCAATCTAATACTGGCCTCTCAGCAACGGCACGTATACTGCTGTTTGAAGCATTGCTCCCCCTGGACGTAAGTCGGCATTGTGCCAACTATATTCTATCCCGATGCAATTTCTGTGTTTCATCGTCAATATGAAGCTCCAAGGATTACAGTAAACACCCAGTGGTGCGTCGCAATCTAATACTGGACTCTCAGCAACGGCACGTATACTGCTGTTTGAAGCATTGCTCCCCCTGGACGTAAGTCGGCATTGTACCTACTATATTCTATCCCGATGCAATTTCTGTGTTTCATCGTCAATATGAAGCTCCAAGGGTTACAGTAAACACCCAGTGGTGCGTCGCAATCTAATACTGGCCTCTCAGCAACGGCACGTATACTGCTGTTTGAAGCATTGCTCCCCCTCGACGTAAGTCGGCATTGTGCCAACTATATTCTATCCCGATGCAATTTCTGTGTTTCATCGTCAATATGAAGCTCCAAGGGTTACAGTAAACACACTGTGGTGCGTCGCAATCTAATACTGGCCTCTCAGTAACGGCACGTATACTGCTCTTTGAAGCATTGCTCCCCCTGGACGTAAGTCGGCATTGTGCCTACTATATTCTATCCCGATGCAATTTCTGTGTTTCATCGTCAATATGAAGCTCCAAGGGTTACAGTAAACACCCAGTGGTGCATCGCAATCTAATACTGGCCTCTCAGCAACGGCACGTATACTGCTGTTTGAAGCATTGCTCCCGCTGGACGTAAGTCGGCATTGTGCCAACTATATTCTATCCCGATGCAATTTCTGTGTTTCATCGTCAATATGAAGCTCCAAGGGTTACAGTAAACACCCAGTGGTGCGTCGCAATCTAATACTGGCCTCTCAGCAACGGCACGTATACTGCTGTTTGAAGCATTGCTCCCCCTGGACGTAAGTCGGCATTGTGCCTACTATATTCTATCCCGATGCAATTTCTGTGTTTCATCGTCAATATGAAGCTCCAAGAGTTACAGTAAACACCCAGTGGTGCGTCGCAATCTAATACTGGCCTCTCAGCAACGGCACGTATACTGCTGTTTGAAGCATTGCTCCCCCTGGACGTAAGTCGGCATTGTGCCAACTATATTCTATCCCGATGCAATTTCTTTGTTTCATCGTCAATATGAAGCTCCAAGGGTTATAGTAAACACACTGTGGTGCGTCGCAATCTAATACTGGCCTCTCAGCAACGGCACGTATACTGCTCTTTGAAGCATTGCTCCCCCTGGACGTAAGTCGGCATTGTGCCAACTATATTCTATCCCGATGCAATTTCTGTGTTTCATCGTCAATATGAAGCTCCAAGGGTTACAGTAAACACCCAGTGGTGCGTCGCAATCTAATACTGGCCTCTCAGCAACGGCACGTATACTGCTGTTTGTAGCATTGCGCCCCCTGGACTTAAGTCGGCATTGTGCCAACTATATTCTATCCCGATGCAATTTCTGTGTTTCATCGTCAATATGAAGCTCCAAGGATTACAGTAAACACCCAGTGGTGCGTCGCAATCTAATACTGGCCTCTCAGCAACGGCACGTATACTGCTGTTTGAAGCATTGCTCCCCCTGGACGTAAGTCGGCATTGTGCCTACTATATTCTATCCCGATGGAATTTCTGTGTTTCATCGTCAATATGAAGCTCCAAGGGTTACAGTAAACACCCAGTGGTGCGTCGCAATCTAATACTGACCTCTCAGCAACGGCACGTATACTGCTGTTTGAAGCATTGCTCCCCCTGGACCGAAGTCGGCATTGTGCCTACTATATTCTATCCCGATGCAATTTCTGTGTTTCATCGTCAGTATGAAGCTCCAAGGATTACAGTAAACACCCAGTGGTGCGTCGCAATATAATACTGGCCTCTCAGCAACGGCACGTATACTGCTGTTTGAAGCATTGCTCCCCCTGGACGTAAGTCGGCATTGTGCCAACTATATTCTATCCCGATGCAATTTCTGTGTTTCATCGTCAATATGAAGCTCCAAGGGTTACAGTAAACACACTGTGGTGCGTCGCAATCTAATACTGGCCTCTCAGTAACGGCACGTATACTGCTCTTTGAAGCATTGCTCCCCCTGGACGTAAGTCGGCCTTGTGCCTACTATATTCTATCCCGATGCAATTTCTGTGTTTCATCGTCAATATGAAGCTCCTAGGGTTACAGTAATAACCCAGTGGTGCGTCGCAATCTAATACTGGCCTCTCAGCAACGGCACGTATACTGCTGTTTGAAGCATGCTCCCCCTGGACGTAAGTCGGCATTGTGCCAACTATATTCTATCCCGATGCAATTTCTGTGTTTCATCGTCAATATGAAGCTCCAAGGGTTACAGTAAACACACTGTGGTGCGTCGCAATCTAATACTGGCCTCTCAGTAACGGCACGTATACAGACTGTTTGTAGCATTGCTCCCCCTGGACGTAAGTCGGCATTGTGCCAACTATATTCTATCCCGATGCAATTTCTGTGTTTCATCGTCAATATGAAGCTCAAAGGGTTACAGTAAACACCCAGTGGTGCGTCGCAATCTAATACTGGCCTCTCAGCAACGGCACGTATACTGCTGTTTGAAGCATTGCTCCCCCTGGACGTAAGTCGGCATTGTGCCTACTATATTCTATCCCGATGCAATTTCTGTGTTTCATCGTCAATATGAAGCTCCAAGGGTTACAGTAAACACCCAGTGGTGCGTCGCAATCTAATACTTGCCTCTCAGCAACGGCACATATACTGCTGTTTGAAGCATTGCTCCCCCTGGACGTAAGTCGGCATTGTGCCAACTATATTCTATCCCGATGCAATTTCTGTGTTTCATCGTCAATATGAAGCTCAAAGGGTTACAGTAAACATCCAGTGGTGCGTCGCAATCTAATACTGGCCTCTCAGCAACGGCACGTATACTGCTGTTTGAAGCATTGCTCCCCCTGGACGTAAGTCGGCATTGTGCCTACTATAACCTATCCCGATGCAATTTCTGTGTTTCATCGTCAATATGAAGCTCCAAGGGTTACAGTAAACACCCATTGGTGCGTCGCAATCTAATACTGGCCTCTCAGCAACGGCACGTATACTGCTGTTTGAAGCATTGCTCCCCCAGGACGTAAGTCGGCATTGTGCCAACTATATTCTATCCCGATGCAATTTCTGTGTTTCATCGTCAATATGAAGCTCCAAGGGTTACAGTAAACACCCAGTGGTGCGACGCAATCTAATACTGGCCTCTCAGCAACGGCACGTATACTGCTGTTTGAAGCATTGCTCCCCCTTGACGTAAGTCGGCATTGTGCCTACTATATTCTATCCCGATGCAATTTCTGTGTTTCATCGTCAATATGAAGTTCCAAGGGTTACAGTAAACACCCAGTGGTGCGTCGCAATCTAATACTGGCCTCTCAGTGACGGCACGTATACTGCTCTTTGAAGCATTGCTCCCCCTGGACGTAAGTCGGCATTGTGCCTACTATATTCTATCCAGATGCAATTTCTGTGTTTCATCGTCAATATGAAGCTCCAAGGGTTACAGTAAACACCCAGTGGTGAGTCGCAATCTAATACTGGCCTCTCAGCAATGGCACGTATACTGCTTTTTGAAGCATGCTCCCCCTGGACGTAAGTCGGCATTGTGCCAACTATATTCTATCCCGATGCAATTTCTTTGTTTCATCGTCAATATGAAGCTCCAAGGGTTACAGTAAACACACTGTGGTGCGTCGCAATCTAATACTGGCCTCTCAGCAACGGCACGTATACTGCTGTTTGAAGCATTGCTCCCCCTGGACGTAAGTCGGCATTGTGCCTACTATATTCTATCCCGATGCAATTTCTGTGTTTCATCGTCAATATGAAGCTCCAAGGGTTACAGTAAACACCCAGTGGTGCGTCGCAATCTAATACTGGTCTCTCAGCAACGGCACGTATACTGCTGTTTGAAGCATTGCTCCCCCTGGACGTAAGTCGGCATTGTGCCTACTATATTCTATCCCGATGCAATTTCTGTGTTTCATCGTCAATATGAAGCTCCAAGGGTTACAGTAAACACCCAGTGGTGCGTCGCAATCTAATACTGGCCTCTCAGCAACGGCACGTATACTACTGTATGAAGCATTGCTCCCTCTGGACGGAAGTCGTCATTGTGCCTACTATATTCTATCCCGATGCAATTTCTGTGTTTCATCGTCAATATGAAGCTCCAAGGATTACAGTAATAACCCAGTGGTGCGTCGCAATCTAATACTGGCCTCTCAGCAACGGCACGTATACTGCTGTTTGAAGCATTGCTCCCCCTGGACGTAAGTCGGCATTGTGCCTACTATATTCTATCCCGATGCAATTTCTGTTTTTCATCGTCAATATGAAGCTCCAAGGGTTACAGTAAACACCCAGTGGTGCGTCGCAATCTAATACTGGCCTCTCAGTAACGGCACGTATACTGCTGTTTGAAGCATTGCTCCCCCTGGACGTAAGTCGGCATTGTGCCTACTATATTCTATCCCGATGCAATTTCTGTGTTTCATCGTCAATATGAAGCTCCAAGGGTTACAGTAAACACCCAGTGGTGCGTCGCAATCTAATACTGGCCTCTCAGTAACGGCACGTATACTTCTGTTTGAAGCATTGCTCCCCCTGGACGTAAGTCGGCATTGTGCCTACTATATTCTATCCCGATGCAATTTCTGTGTTTCATCGTCAATATGAAGCTCCAAGGGTTACAGTAAACACCCAGTGGTGTGTCACAATCTAATACTGGCCTCTCAGCAACGGCACGTATACTGCTGGTTGAAGCATTGCTCCCCCTGGACTTAAGTCGGCATTGTGCCAACTATATTCTATCCCGATGCAATTTCTGTGTTTCATCGTCAATATGAAGCTCCAAGGATTACAGTAAACACCCAGTGGTGCGTCGCAATCTAATACTGGCCTCTCAGCAACGGCACGTATACTGCTGTTTGAGGCATTGCTCCCCCTGGACGTAATTCGGCATTGTGCCAACTATATTCTATCCCGATGCAATTTCTGTGTTTCATCGTCAATATGAAGCTCCGAGGGTTACAGTAAACACACTGTGGTGCGTCGCAATCTAATACTGGCCTCTCAGTAACGGCACGTATACTGCTCTTTGAAGCATTGCTCCCCCTGGACATAAGTCGGCATTGTGCCTACTATATTCTATCCCGATGCAATTTCTGTGTTTCCTCGTCAATATGAAGCTCCAAGGGTTACAGTAATAACCCAGTGGTGCGTCGCAATCTAATACTGGCCTCTCAGCAACGGCACGTATACTGCTGTTTGAAGCATTGCTCCCCTGGACGTAAGTCGGCATTGTGCCTACTATATTCTATCCCGATGCAATTTCTGTTTTTCATCGTCAATATGAAGCTCCAAGGGTTACAGTAACCACCCAGTGGTGCGTCGCAATCTAATACTGACCTCTCAGTAACGGCACGTATACTGCTGTTTGAAGCATTGCTCCCCCTGGACGTAAGTCGGCATTGTGCCTACTATATTCTATCCCGATGCAATTTCTGTGTTTCATCGTCAATATGAAGCTCCAAGGGTTACAGTAAACACACTGTGGTGCGTCGCAATCTAATACTGGCCTCTCAGTAACGGCACGTATACTTCTGTTTGAAGCATTGCTCCCCCTGGACGTAAGTCGGCATTGTGCCTACTATATTCTATCCCGATGCAATTTCTGTGTTTCATCGTCAATATGAAGCTCCAAGGGTTACAGTAAACACCCAGTGGTGCGTCGCAATCTAATACTGGCCTCTCAGCAACGGCACGTATACTGCTGTTTGAAGCATTGCTCCCCCTGGACTTAAGTCGGCATTGTGCCAACTATATTCTATCCCGATGCAATTTCTGTGTTTCATCGTCAATATGAAGCTCCAAGGGTTACAGTAAACACCCAGTGGTGCGTCGCAATCTAATACTGGCCTCTCAGTAACGGCACGTATACTGCTGTTTGAAGCATTGCTCCCCCTGGACGTAAGTCGGCATTGTGCCTACTATATTCTATCCCGATGCAATTTCTGTGTTTCATCGTCAATATGAAGCTCCAAGGGTTACAGTAAACACCCAGTGGTGCGTCGCAAACTAATACTGGCCTCTCAGCAACGGCACGTATACTTCTGTTTGAAGCATTGCTCCCCCTGGACGTAAGTCGGCATTGTGCCTACTATATTCTATCCCGATGCAATTTCTGTGTTTCATCGTCAATATGAAGCTCCAAGGGTTACAGTAAACACCCAGTGGTGCGTCGCAATCTTATATTGGCCTCTCAGCAACGGCACGTATACTGCTGTTTGAAGCATTGTTCCCCTGGACGTAAGTCGGCATTGTGCCAACTATATTCTATCCCGATGCAATTTCTTTGTTTCATCGTCAATATGAAGCTCCAAGGTTTACAGTAAACACACTGTGGTGCGTCGCAATCTAATACTGGCCTCTCAGTAACGGCACGTATACTGCTGTTTGAAGCATTGCTCCCCCTGGACGTAAGTCGGCATTGTGCCAACTATATTCTATCCCGATGCAATTTCTGTGTTTCATCGTCAATATGAAGCTCCAAGGGTTACAGTAAACACCCAGTGGTGCGACGCAATCTAATACTGGCCTTTCAGCAACGGCACGTATACTGCTGTTTGAAGCATTGCTCCCTCAGGACGTAAGTCGGCATTGTGCCAACTATATTTTATCCCGATGCAATTTCTTTGTTTCATCGTCAATATGAAGCTCCAAGGGTTACCGTAAACACCCAGTGGTGCGACGCAATCTAATACTGGCCTCTCAGCAACGGCACGTATACTGCTGTTTGAAGCATTGCTCCCCCTGGACGTAAGTCGGCATTGTGCCAACTATATTCTATCCCGATGCAATTTCTGTGTTTCATCGTCAATATGAAGCTCCAAGGGTTACAGTAAACACCCAGTGGTGCGTCGCAATCTAATACTGGCCTCTCAGAAACGGCACGTATACTGCTGTTTGAAGCACTGTTCCCCCTGGACGTAAGTCGGCATTGTGCCTACTATATTCTATCCCGATGCAATTTCTGTGTTTCATCGTCAATATGAAGCTCCAAGGGTTACAGTAAACACACTGTGGTGCGTCGCAATCTAATACTGGCCAATCAGTAACGGCACGTATACTGCTGTTTGAAGCATTGCTCCCCCTGGACGTAAATCGGCATTGTGCCTACTATATTCTATCCCGATGCAATTTCTGTGTTTCATCGTCAATATGAAGCTCCAAGGATTACAGTAAACACCCAGTGGTGCGTCGCAATCTACTACTGGCCTCTCAGCAACGGCACGTATACTGCTGTTTGAAGCATTGCTCCCCCTCGACGTAAGTCGGCATTGTGCCAACTATATTCTATCCCGATGCAATTTCTGTGTTTCATCGTCAATATGAAGCTCCAAGTGTTACAGTAAACACACTGTGATGCGTCGCAATCTAATACTGGCTTCTCGGTAACGGCACGTATACTGCTGTTTGAAGCATTGCTCCCCCTGGACGTAAGTCGGCATTGTGCCAACTATATTCTATCCCGATGCAATTTCTTTGTTTCATCGTCAATATGAAGCTCCAAGGGTTACAGTAAACACCCATTGGTGCGTCGCAATCTAATACTGGCCTCTCAGTAACGGCACGTATACTGCTCTTTGAAGCATTGCTCCCCCTGGACGTAAGTCGGCATTGTGCCTACTATATTCTATCCCGATGCAATTTCTGTGTTTCATCGTCAATATGAAGCTCCAAGGGTTACAGTAAACACCCAGTGGTGCGTCGCAATCTAATACTGGCCTCTCAGCAACGGCACGTATACTGCTGTTTGAAGCATTGCTCCCCCTGGACGTAAGTCGGCATTGTGCCTACTATATACTATCCCGATGCAATTTCTGTGTTTCATCGTCAATATGAAGCTCCAAGGGTTACAGTAAACACCCAGTGGTGCGTCGCAATCTAATACTGGCCTCTCAGCAACGGCACGTATACTGCTGTTTGAAGCATTGCTCCCCCTGGACGTAAGTCGGCATTGTGATAACTATATTCTATCCCGATGCAATTTCTGTGTTTCATCGTCAATATGAAGCTCCAAGGGTTACAGTAAACACACTGTTCTGCGTCGCAATCTAATACTGGCCTCTCAGTAACGGCACGTGTACTGCTGTTTGAAGCATTGCTCCCCCTGGACGTAAGTTGGCATTGTGCCTACTATATTCTATCCCGATGCAATTTCTGTGTTTCATCGTCAATATGAAGCTCCAAGGGATACAGTAAACACCCAGTGGAGCGTCGCAATCTAATACTGGCCTCTCAGCAACGGCACGTATACTGCTGTTTGAAGCATTGCTCCTCCTGGACATAAGTCGGCATTGTGCCAACTATATTCTATCTCGATGCAATTTCTGTGTTTCATCGTCAATATGAAGCTCCAAGGGTTACAGTAAACACCCAGTGGTGCGTCGCAATCTAATACTAGCCTCTCAGCAACGGCACGTATACTGCTGTTTGAAGCATTGCCCCCACTGGACGTAAGTCGGCATTGTGCCAACTATATTCTATCCCGATGCAATTTCTTTGTTTCATCGTCAATATGAAGCTCCAAGGGTTACAGTAAACACCCAGTGGTGCGTCGCAATCTAATACTGGCCTCTCAGTAACGGCACGTATACTGCTGTTTGAAGCATCGCTCCCCCTGGACGTAAGTCGGCATTGTGCCAACTATATTCTATCCCGATGCAATTTCTGTGTTTCATCGTCAATATGAAGCTCCAAGGGTTACAGTAAACACCCAGTGGTGCGTCGCAATCTAATACTGGCCTCTCAGTAACGGCACGTATACAGACTGTTTGTAGCATTGCTCCCCCTGGACGTAAGTCGGCATTGTGCCAACTATATTCTATCCCGATGCAATTTCTGTGTTTCATCGTCAATATGAAGCTCCAAGGGTTACAGTAAACACCCAGTGGTGCGCCGCAATCTAATACTGGCCTCTCAGCAACGGCACACATACTGCTGTTTGAAGCATTGCTCCCCCTGGACGTAAGTCGGCATTGTGCATACTATATTCTATCCCGAAGCAATTTCTGTGTTTCATCGTCAATATGAAGCTCCAAGGGTTACAGTAAACACCCAGTGGTGCGTCGCAATCTAATACTGGCCTCTCAGCAACGGCACGTATACTGCTGTTTGAAGCATTGCTCCCCCTGGACGTAAGTCGGCATTGTGCCTACTATATTCTATCCCGATGCAATTTCTGTGTTTCATCGTCAATATGAAGCTCCAAGGATTACAGTAAACACCCAGTGGTGCGTCGCAATCTAATGCTGGCCTCTCAGCAACGGCACGTATACTGCTGTTTGAAGCATTGCTCCCCCTGGACGTAAGTCGGCATTGTGCCAACTATATTCCATCCCGATGCAATTTCTTTGTTTCAGCGTCAATATGAAGCTCCAAGGGTTACAGTAAACACACTGTGGTGCGTCGCAATCTAATACTGGCCTCTCAGTAACGGCACGTATACTGCTGTTTGAAGCATTGCTCCCCCTGGACGTAAGTCGGCATTGTGCCTACTATATTCTATCCCGATGCAATTTCTCTGTTTCATCGTCAATATGAAGCTCCAAGGGTTACAGTAAACACCCAGTGGTGCGTCGCAATCTAATACTGGCCTCTCAGCAACGGCACGTATACTGCTGTTTGAAGCATTGCTCCCCCTGGACGGAAGTCGGCATTGTGCCTACTATATTCTCTCCCGATGCAATTTCTGTGTTTCATCGTCAATATGAAGCTCCAAGGATTACATTAAACACCCAGTGGTGCGTCGCAATCTAATACTGGCCTCTCAGCAACGGCACGTATACTGCTGTTTGAAGCATTGCTCCCCCTGGACGTAAGTCGGCATTGTGCCAACTATATTCTATCCCGATGCAATTTCTGTGTTTCATCGTCAATATGAAGCTCCAAGGGTTACAGAAAACACACTGTGGTGCGTCGCAATCTAATACTGGCCTCTCAGTAACGGCACGTATACTGCTGTTTGAAGCATTGCTCCCCCTGGACGTAAGTCGGCATTGTGCCTACTATATTCTATCCCGATGGAATTTCTGTGTTTCATCGTCAATATGAAGCTCCAAGGGTTACAGTAAACACACTGTGGTGCGTCGCAATCTAATACTGGCCTCCCAGTAACGGCACGTATACTGCTGTTTGAAGCATTGCTCCCCCTGGACGTAAGTCGGCATTGTGCCTACTATATTCTATCCCGATGCAATTTCTGTGTTTCATAGTCAATATGAAGCTCCAAGGGTTACAGTAAACACACTGTGGTGCGTCGCAATCTAATACTGGCCTCCCAGTAACGGCACGTATACTGCTGTTTGAAGCATTGCTCCCCCTGGACGTAAGTCGGCATTGTGCCTACTATATTCTATCCCGATGCAATTTCTGTGTTTCATCGTCAATATGAAGCTCCAAGGGTTACAGTAAACACCCAGTGGTGCGTCGCAATCTAATACTGGCCTCTCAGCACCGGCACGTATACTGCTGTTTGAAGCATTGCTCCCCCTGGACGTAAGTCGGCATTGTGCCTACTATATTCTATCCCGATGCAATTTCTGTGTTTCATCGTCAATATGAAGCTCCAAGGGTTACAGTAAACACCCAGTGGTGCGTCGCAATCTAATACTGGCCTCCCAGTAACGGCACGTATACTGCTGTTTGAAGCATTGCTCCCCCTGGACGTAAGTCGGCATTGTGCTTACTATACTCTATCCCGATGCAATTTCTGTGTATCTTCGTCAATATGAAGCTCCAAGGGTTACAGTAAACACACTGTGGTGCGTCGCAATCTAATACTGGCCTCCCAGTAACGGCACGTATACTGCTGTTTGAAGCATTGCTCCCCCTGGACGTAAGTCGGCATTGTGCCAACTATATTCTATCCCGATGCAATTTCTGTGTTTCATCGTCAATATGAAGCTCCAAGGGTTACAGTAAACACCCAGTGGTGCGTCGCAATCTAATACTGGCCTCTCAGCAACGGCATGTATACTGCTGTTTGAAGCATTGCTCCCCCTGGACGTAAGTCGGCATTGTGCCAACTATATTCTATCCCGATGCAATTTCTGTGTTTCATCGTCAATATGAAGCTCCAAGGGATACAGTAAACACACTGTGGTGCGTCGCAATCTAATACTGGCCTCTCAGTAACGGCACGTATTCTGCTGTTTGAAGCATTGCTCCCCCTGGACGTAAGTCGGCATTGTGCCTACTGTATTCTATCCCGATACAATTTCTGTGTTTCATCGTCAATATGAAGCTCCAAGGGTTACAGTAAACACACTGTGGTGCGTCGCAATCTAATACTGGCCTCTCAGTAACGGCACGTATACTGCTGTTTGAAGCATTGCTCCCCCTGGACGTAAGTCGGCATTGTGCCTACTATATTCTATCCCGATGCAATTTCTGTGTTTCATCGTCAATATGAAGCTCCAAGGGTTACAGTAAACACCCAGTGGTGCGTCGCAATCTAATACTGGCCTCTCAGCAACGGCACGTATACTGCTGTTTGAAGCATTGCTCCCCCTGGACGTAAGTCGGCATTGTGCCTACTATATTCTATCCCGATGCAATTTCTGTGTTTCATCGTCAATATGAAGCTCCAAGGGTTACAGGAAACACCCAGTGGTGTGTCGCAATCTAATACTGGCCTCTCAGCAACGGCACGTATACTGCTGTTTGAAGCATTGCTCCCCCTGGACGTAAGTCGGCATTGTGCCAACTATATTCTATCCCGATGCAATTTCTGTGTTTCGTCGTCAATATGAAGCTCCAAGGGTTACAGTAAACAACCAGTGGTGCGTCGCAATCTAATACTGGTCTCTCAGTAACGGCACGTATACAGACTGTTTGTAGCATTGCTCCCCCTGGACGTAAGTCGGCATTGTGCCAACTATATTCTATCCCGATGCAATTTCTGTGTTTCATCGTCAATATGAAGCTCCAAGAGTTACACTAAACACCCAGTGGTGCGTCGCAATCTAATAATGGCCCCTCAGCAACGGCACGTATACTGCTGTTTGAAGCATTGCTCGCCCTGGACGTAAGTCGGCATTGTGCCTACTATATTCTATCCCGATGCAATTTCTGTGTTTCATCGTCAATATGAAGCTCCAAGGGTTACAGTAAACACCCATTGGTGCGTCGCAATCTCTTACTGGCCTCTCAGCAACGGCACGTATACTGCTGTTTGAAGCATTGCTCCCCCTGGACGTAAGTCGGCATTTTGCCTACTATATTCTATCCCGATGCAATTTCTGTGTTTCATCGTCAATATGAAGCTCCAAGGGTTACAGTAAACACCCAGTGGTGCGTCGCAATCTAATACTGGCCTCTCAGCAACGGCACGTATACTGCTGTTTGAAGCATTGCTCCCCCTGGACGTAAGTCGGCATTGTGCCTACTATATTCTATCCCGATGCAATTTCTGTGTTACATCGTCAATATGAAGCTCCAAGGGTTACAGTAAACACACAGTGGTGCGTCGCAATCTAACACTGGCCTCTCAGCGACGGCACGTATACTGCTGTTTGAAGCATTGCTCCCCCTGGACGTAAGTCGGCATTGTGCCAACTATATTCTATCCCGATGCAATTTCTGTGTTTCATCATCAATATGAAGCTCCAAGGGTTACAGTAAACACCCAGTGGTGCGTCGCAATCTAATACTGGCCTCTCAGTAACGGCACGTATACAGACTGTTTGTAGCATTGCTCCCTCTGGACGTAAGTCGGCATTGTGCCAACTATATTCTATCCCGATGCAATTTCTGTGTTTCATCGTCAATATGAAGCTCCAAGGGTTACAGTAAACACCCAGTGGTGCGTCGCAATCTAATACTGGCCTCTCAGCAACTAAACGTATACTGCTGTTTGAAGCATTGCTCCCCCTGGACGTAAGTCGGCATTGTGCCAACTATATTCTATCCCGATGCAATTTCTGTGTTTCATCGTCAATATGAAGCTCCAAGGGTTACAGTAAACACCCAGTGGTGCGTCGCAATCTAATACTGGCCTCTCAGCAACGGCACGTATACTGCTGTTTGTAGCATTGCTCCCCCTGGACGTAAGTCGGCATTGTGCCAACTATATTCTATCCCGATGCAATTTCTGTGTTTCATCGTCAATATGAAGCTCCAAGGGTTACAGTAAACACCCAGTGGTGCGTCGCAATCTAATACTGGCCTCTCAGTAACGGCACGTATACTGCTGTTTGTAGCATTGCTCCCCCTGGACGTAAGTCGGCATTGTGCCAACTATATTCTATCCCGATGCAATTTCTTTGTTTCATCGTCAATATGAAGCTCCAAGGGTTACAGTAAACACCCAGTGGTGCGTCGCAATCTCATACTGTCCTCTCAGCAACGGCACGTATACTGCTGTTTGAAGCATTGCTCCCCCTGGACGTAAGTCGGCATTGTGCCAACTATATTCTATCCCGATGCAATTTCTGTGTTTCATCGTCAATATGAAGCTCCAAGGGTTACAGTAAACACCCAGTGGTGCGTCGCAATCTAATACTGGCCTCTCAGTAACGGCACGTATACAGACTGTTTGTAGCATTGTTCCCCCTTTACGTAAGTCGGCATTGTGGCAACTATATTCTATCCCGATGCAATTTCTTTGTTTCATCGTTAATATGAAGTTCCAAGGGTTACAGTAAACACACTGTGGTGCGTCGCAATTTAATACTGGCCTCTCAGTAACGGCACGTATAAAGACTGTTTGTAGCATTGCTCCCCCTGGACGTAAGTCGGCATTGTGCCAACTATATTCTATCCCGATGCAATTTCTGTGTTTCATCGTCAATATGAAGCTCCAAGGGTTACAGTAAACACCCAGTGGTGCGTCGCAATCTAATACTGGCCTTTCAGCAACGGCACGTATACTGCTGTTTGAAGCATTGCTCCCCCTGGACGTAAGTCGGCATTGTGCCTACTAAATTCTATCCCGATGCAATTTCTGTGTTTCATCGTCAATATGAAGCTCCAAGGGTTACAGTAAACACACTGTGGTGCGTCGTAATCTAATACTGGCCTCTCAGTAACGGCACTTATACAGATTGTTTGTAGCATTGCTCCCCCTGGACGTAAGTCGGCATTGTGCCAACTATATTCTGTCCCGATCCAATTTCTGTGTTTCATCGTCAATATGAAGCTCGAAGGGTTACAGTAAACACCCAGTGGTGCGTCGCAATCTAATACTGTCCTCTCAGCAACGGCACGTATACTGCTGTTTGAAGCATTGCTCCCCCTGGACGTAAGTCGGCATTGTGCCTACTATATTCTATCCCGATGCAATTTCTGTGTTTCATCGTCAATATGAAGCTCCAAGGGTTACAGTAAACACCCAGTGGTGCGTCGCAATCTAATACTGGCCTCTCAGCAACGGCACGTATACTGCTGTTTGAAGCATTGCTCCCCCTGGACGTAAGTCGGCATTGTGCCTACTATATTCTATGCCGATGCAATTTCTGTGTTTCATCGTCAATATGAAGCTCCAATTGTTACAGTAAACACCCAGTGGTGCGTCGCAATCTAATACTGGCCTCTCAGCAACGGCACGTATACTGCTGTTTGAAGCATTGCTCCCCCTGGACGGAAGTCGGCATTGTGCCTACTATATTCTCTCCCGATGCAATTTCTGTGTTTCATCGTCAATATGAAGCTCCAAGGATTACATTAAACACCCAGTGGTGCGTCGCAATCTAATACTGGCCTCTCAGCAACGGCACGTATACTGCTGTTTGAAGCATTGCTCCCCCTGGACGTAAGTCGGCATTGTGCCAACTATATTCTATCCCGATGCAATTTCTGTGTTTCATCGTCAATATGAAGCTCCAAGGGTTACAGAAAACACACTGTGGTGCGTCGCAATCTAATACTGGCCTCTCAGTAACGGCACGTATACTGCTGTTTGAAGCATTGCTCCCCCTGGACGTAAGTCGGCATTGTGCCTACTATATTCTATCCCGATGGAATTTCTGTGTTTCATCGTCAATATGAAGCTCCAAGGGTTACAGTAAACACACTGTGGTGCGTCGCAATCTAATACTGGCCTCCCAGTAACGGCACGTATACTGCTGTTTGAAGCATTGCTCCCCCTGGACGTAAGTCGGCATTGTGCCTACTATATTCTATCCCGATGCAATTTCTGTGTTTCATAGTCAATATGAAGCTCCAAGGGTTACAGTAAACACACTGTGGTGCGTCGCAATCTAATACTGGCCTCCCAGTAACGGCACGTATACTGCTGTTTGAAGCATTGCTCCCCCTGGACGTAAGTCGGCATTGTGCCTACTATATTCTATCCCGATGCAATTTCTGTGTTTCATCGTCAATATGAAGCTCCAAGGGTTACAGTAAACACCCAGTGGTGCGTCGCAATCTAATACTGGCCTCTCAGCACCGGCACGTATACTGCTGTTTGAAGCATTGCTCCCCCTGGACGTAAGTCGGCATTGTGCCTACTATATTCTATCCCGATGCAATTTCTGTGTTTCATCGTCAATATGAAGCTCCAAGGGTTACAGTAAACACCCAGTGGTGCGTCGCAATCTAATACTGGCCTCCCAGTAACGGCACGTATACTGCTGTTTGAAGCATTGCTCCCCCTGGACGTAAGTCGGCATTGTGCTTACTATACTCTATCCCGATGCAATTTCTGTGTATCTTCGTCAATATGAAGCTCCAAGGGTTACAGTAAACACACTGTGGTGCGTCGCAATCTAATACTGGCCTCCCAGTAACGGCACGTATACTGCTGTTTGAAGCATTGCTCCCCCTGGACGTAAGTCGGCATTGTGCCAACTATATTCTATCCCGATGCAATTTCTGTGTTTCATCGTCAATATGAAGCTCCAAGGGTTACAGTAAACACCCAGTGGTGCGTCGCAATCTAATACTGGCCTCTCAGCAACGGCATGTATACTGCTGTTTGAAGCATTGCTCCCCCTGGACGTAAGTCGGCATTGTGCCAACTATATTCTATCCCGATGCAATTTCTGTGTTTCATCGTCAATATGAAGCTCCAAGGGATACAGTAAACACACTGTGGTGCGTCGCAATCTAATACTGGCCTCTCAGTAACGGCACGTATTCTGCTGTTTGAAGCATTGCTCCCCCTGGACGTAAGTCGGCATTGTGCCTACTGTATTCTATCCCGATACAATTTCTGTGTTTCATCGTCAATATGAAGCTCCAAGGGTTACAGTAAACACACTGTGGTGCGTCGCAATCTAATACTGGCCTCTCAGTAACGGCACGTATACTGCTGTTTGAAGCATTGCTCCCCCTGGACGTAAGTCGGCATTGTGCCTACTATATTCTATCCCGATGCAATTTCTGTGTTTCATCGTCAATATGAAGCTCCAAGGGTTACAGTAAACACCCAGTGGTGCGTCGCAATCTAATACTGGCCTCTCAGCAACGGCACGTATACTGCTGTTTGAAGCATTGCTCCCCCTGGACGTAAGTCGGCATTGTGCCTACTATATTCTATCCCGATGCAATTTCTGTGTTTCATCGTCAATATGAAGCTCCAAGGGTTACAGGAAACACCCAGTGGTGTGTCGCAATCTAATACTGGCCTCTCAGCAACGGCACGTATACTGCTGTTTGAAGCATTGCTCCCCCTGGACGTAAGTCGGCATTGTGCCAACTATATTCTATCCCGATGCAATTTCTGTGTTTCGTCGTCAATATGAAGCTCCAAGGGTTACAGTAAACAACCAGTGGTGCGTCGCAATCTAATACTGGTCTCTCAGTAACGGCACGTATACAGACTGTTTGTAGCATTGCTCCCCCTGGACGTAAGTCGGCATTGTGCCAACTATATTCTATCCCGATGCAATTTCTGTGTTTCATCGTCAATATGAAGCTCCAAGAGTTACACTAAACACCCAGTGGTGCGTCGCAATCTAATAATGGCCCCTCAGCAACGGCACGTATACTGCTGTTTGAAGCATTGCTCGCCCTGGACGTAAGTCGGCATTGTGCCTACTATATTCTATCCCGATGCAATTTCTGTGTTTCATCGTCAATATGAAGCTCCAAGGGTTACAGTAAACACCCATTGGTGCGTCGCAATCTCTTACTGGCCTCTCAGCAACGGCACGTATACTGCTGTTTGAAGCATTGCTCCCCCTGGACGTAAGTCGGCATTTTGCCTACTATATTCTATCCCGATGCAATTTCTGTGTTTCATCGTCAATATGAAGCTCCAAGGGTTACAGTAAACACCCAGTGGTGCGTCGCAATCTAATACTGGCCTCTCAGCAACGGCACGTATACTGCTGTTTGAAGCATTGCTCCCCCTGGACGTAAGTCGGCATTGTGCCTACTATATTCTATCCCGATGCAATTTCTGTGTTACATCGTCAATATGAAGCTCCAAGGGTTACAGTAAACACACAGTGGTGCGTCGCAATCTAACACTGGCCTCTCAGCGACGGCACGTATACTGCTGTTTGAAGCATTGCTCCCCCTGGACGTAAGTCGGCATTGTGCCAACTATATTCTATCCCGATGCAATTTCTGTGTTTCATCATCAATATGAAGCTCCAAGGGTTACAGTAAACACCCAGTGGTGCGTCGCAATCTAATACTGGCCTCTCAGTAACGGCACGTATACAGACTGTTTGTAGCATTGCTCCCTCTGGACGTAAGTCGGCATTGTGCCAACTATATTCTATCCCGATGCAATTTCTGTGTTTCATCGTCAATATGAAGCTCCAAGGGTTACAGTAAACACCCAGTGGTGCGTCGCAATCTAATACTGGCCTCTCAGCAACTAAACGTATACTGCTGTTTGAAGCATTGCTCCCCCTGGACGTAAGTCGGCATTGTGCCAACTATATTCTATCCCGATGCAATTTCTGTGTTTCATCGTCAATATGAAGCTCCAAGGGTTACAGTAAACACCCAGTGGTGCGTCGCAATCTAATACTGGCCTCTCAGCAACGGCACGTATACTGCTGTTTGTAGCATTGCTCCCCCTGGACGTAAGTCGGCATTGTGCCAACTATATTCTATCCCGATGCAATTTCTGTGTTTCATCGTCAATATGAAGCTCCAAGGGTTACAGTAAACACCCAGTGGTGCGTCGCAATCTAATACTGGCCTCTCAGTAACGGCACGTATACTGCTGTTTGTAGCATTGCTCCCCCTGGACGTAAGTCGGCATTGTGCCAACTATATTCTATCCCGATGCAATTTCTTTGTTTCATCGTCAATATGAAGCTCCAAGGGTTACAGTAAACACCCAGTGGTGCGTCGCAATCTCATACTGTCCTCTCAGCAACGGCACGTATACTGCTGTTTGAAGCATTGCTCCCCCTGGACGTAAGTCGGCATTGTGCCAACTATATTCTATCCCGATGCAATTTCTGTGTTTCATCGTCAATATGAAGCTCCAAGGGTTACAGTAAACACCCAGTGGTGCGTCGCAATCTAATACTGGCCTCTCAGTAACGGCACGTATACAGACTGTTTGTAGCATTGTTCCCCCTTTACGTAAGTCGGCATTGTGGCAACTATATTCTATCCCGATGCAATTTCTTTGTTTCATCGTTAATATGAAGTTCCAAGGGTTACAGTAAACACACTGTGGTGCGTCGCAATTTAATACTGGCCTCTCAGTAACGGCACGTATAAAGACTGTTTGTAGCATTGCTCCCCCTGGACGTAAGTCGGCATTGTGCCAACTATATTCTATCCCGATGCAATTTCTGTGTTTCATCGTCAATATGAAGCTCCAAGGGTTACAGTAAACACCCAGTGGTGCGTCGCAATCTAATACTGGCCTTTCAGCAACGGCACGTATACTGCTGTTTGAAGCATTGCTCCCCCTGGACGTAAGTCGGCATTGTGCCTACTAAATTCTATCCCGATGCAATTTCTGTGTTTCATCGTCAATATGAAGCTCCAAGGGTTACAGTAAACACACTGTGGTGCGTCGTAATCTAATACTGGCCTCTCAGTAACGGCACTTATACAGATTGTTTGTAGCATTGCTCCCCCTGGACGTAAGTCGGCATTGTGCCAACTATATTCTGTCCCGATCCAATTTCTGTGTTTCATCGTCAATATGAAGCTCGAAGGGTTACAGTAAACACCCAGTGGTGCGTCGCAATCTAATACTGTCCTCTCAGCAACGGCACGTATACTGCTGTTTGAAGCATTGCTCCCCCTGGACGTAAGTCGGCATTGTGCCTACTATATTCTATCCCGATGCAATTTCTGTGTTTCATCGTCAATATGAAGCTCCAAGGGTTACAGTAAACACCCAGTGGTGCGTCGCAATCTAATACTGGCCTCTCAGCAACGGCACGTATACTGCTGTTTGAAGCATTGCTCCCCCTGGACGTAAGTCGGCATTGTGCCTACTATATTCTATGCCGATGCAATTTCTGTGTTTCATCGTCAATATGAAGCTCCAATTGTTACAGTAAACACACTGTGGTGCGTCGCAATCTAATACTGGCCTTTCAGTAACGGCACGTATACAGACTGTTTGTAGCATTGCTCCCCCTGGACGTAAGTCGGCATTGTGCCAACTATATTCTATCCCGATGCAATTTCTGTGTTTCATCGTCAATATGAAGCTCCAAGGGTTACAGTAAACACACTGTGGTGCGTCGCAATCTAATACTGGCCTCTCAGTAACGGCACGTATACTGCCGTTTGAAGCATTGCTCCCCCTGGACGTAAGTCGGCCTTGTGCCAACTATATTCTATTCCGATGCAATTACTGTGTTTCATCGTCAATATGAAGCTCCAAGGGTTACAGTAAACACACTGTGGTGCGTCGCAATCTAATACTGGCCTCTCAGTAACGGCACGTATACAGACTGTTTGAAGCATTGCTCCCCCTGGACGTAAGTCGGCATTGTGCCAACTATACTCTATCCCGATGCAAAATCTGTGTTTCATCGTCAATATGAAGCTCCAAGGGTTACAGTAAACACACTGTGGTGCGTCGCAATCTAATACTGGCCTCTCAGTATCGGCACGTATACTGCTGTTTGAAGCATTGCTCCCCGTGGACGTAAGTCGGCATTGTGCCAACTATATTCTATCCCGATGCAATTTCTGTGTTTCATCGTCAATATGAAGCTCCAAGGGTTACAGTAAACACACTGTGGTGCGTCGCAATCTAATACTGGCCTCTCAGTAACGGCACGTATACAGACTGTTTGAAGCATTGCTCCCCCTGGACGTAAGTCGGCATTGTGCCAACTATATTCTATCCCGATGCAATTTCTGTGTTTCATCGTCAATATGAAGCTCCAAGGGTTACAGTAAACACACTGTGGTGCGTCGAAATCTAATACTGGCCTCTCAGTAACGGCACGTATACTGCTGTTTGAAGCATTGCTCCCCCTGGACGTAAGTAGGCATTGTGCCAACTATATTCTATCCCGATGCAATTTCTGTGTTTCATCGTCAATATGAAGCTCCAAGGGTTACAGTAAACACACTGTGGTGCGTCGCAATCTAATACTGGCCTCTCAGCAACGGCACGTATACAGACTGTTTGTAGCATTGCTCCCCCTGGACGTAAGTCTTCATTGTGCCAACTATATTCTATCCCGATGCAATTTCTGTGTTTCATCGTCAATATGAAGCTCCAAGGGTTACAGGAAACACACTGTGGTGCGTCGCAATCTAATACTGGCCTCTCAGTAACGGCACGTATACTGCTGTTTGACGCATTGCTCCCGCTGGACGTAAGTCGGCATTGTGCCAACTATATTCTATCCCGATGCAATTTCTGTGTTTCATCGTCAATATGAAGCTCCAAGGGATACAGTTAACACCCAGTGGTGCGTCGCAATCTGATACTGGCCTCTCAGCAACGGCACGTATACTGCTGTTTGAAGCATTGCTCCCCCTGGACGTAAGTCGGCATTGTGCCTACTATATTCTATCCCGATGCAATTTCTGTGTTTCATCGTCAATATGAAGCTCCAAGGGTAACAGTAAACACCCATTGGTGCGTCGCAATCTAAAACTGGAGTCTCATCAATGGCACGTATACTGCTGTTTGAAGCATTGCTCCCCCTGGACGTAAGTCGGCATTGTGCCAACTATATTCTATCCCGATGCAATTTCTGTGTTTCATCGTCAATATGAAGCTCCAAGGGTTACAGTAAACACCCAGTGGTGCGACGCAATCTAATACTGGCCTCTCAGCAACGGCACGTATACTGCTGTTTGAAGCATTGCTCCCCCTGGACGTAAGTCGGCATTGTGCCAACTATATTCTATCCCGATGCAATTTCTGTGTTTCATCGTCAATATGAAGCTCCAAGGGTTACAGTAAACACCCAGTGGTGCGTCGCAATCTAATACTGGCCTCTCAGCAACGGCACGTATACTGCTGTTTGTAGCATTTCTCCCCCTGGACGTAAGTCGGCATTGTGCCAACTATATTCTATCCCGATGCAATTTCTGTGTTTCATCGTCAATATGAAGCTCCAAGGGTTACAGTAAACACCCAGTGGTGCGTCGCAAGCTAATTCTGGCCTCTCAGTAACGGCACGTATACTGCTCTTTGTAGCATTGCTCCCCCTGGACGTAAGTCGGCATTGTGCCAACTATATTCTATCCCGATGCAATTTCTGTGTTATATCGTCAATATGAAGCTCCAAGGGTTACAGTAAACACCCAGTGGTGCGTCGCAATCTCATACTGTCCTCTCAGCAACGGCACGTATACTGCTGTTTGAAGCATTGCTCCCCCTGGACGTATGTCGGCATTGTGCCAACTATATTCTATCCCGATGCAATTTCTGTGTTTCATCGTCAATATGAAGCTCCAAGGGTTACAGTAAACACCCAGTGGTGCGTCGCAATCTAATACTGGCCTCTCAGTAACGGCACGTATACAGACTGTTTGTAGCATTGTTCCCCCTGGACGTAAGTCGGCATTGTGCCAACTATATTCTATCCCGATGCAATTTCTTTGTTTCATCGTTAATATGAAGTTCCAAGGGTTACAGTAAACACACTGTGGTGCGTCGCAATTTAATACTGGCCTCTCAGTAACGGCACGTATAAAGACTGTTTGTAGCATTGCTCCCCCTGGACGTAAGTCGGTATTGTGCCAACTATATTCTATCCCGATGCAATTTCTGTGTTTCATCGTCAATATGAAGCTCCAAGGGTTACAGTAAACACCCAGTGGTGCGTCGCAATCTAATACTGGCCTTTCAGCAACGGTACGTATACTGCTGTTTGAAGCATTGCTCCCCCTGGACGTAAGTCGGCATTGTGCCTACTAAATTCTATCCCGATGCAATTTCTGTGTTTCATCGTCAATATGAAGCTCCAAGGGTTACAGTAAACACACTGTGGTGCGTCGTAATCTAATACTGGCCTCTCAGTAACGGCACTTATACAGATTGTTTGTAGCATTGCTCCCCCTGGACGTAAGTCGGCATTGTGCCAACTATATTCTGTCCCGATCCAATTTCTGTGTTTCATCGTCAATATGAAGCTCGAAGGGTTACAGTAAACACCCAGTGGTGCGTCGCAATCTAATACTGGCCTCTCAGCAACGGCACGTATACTGCTGTTTGAAGCATTGCTCCCCCTGGACGTAAGTCGGCATTGTGCCAACTATATTCTATCCCGATGCAATTTCTGTGTTTCATCGTCAATATGAAGCTCCAAGGGTTACAGTAAACACCCAGTGGTGCGTCGCAATCTAATACTGGCCTCTCAGCAACGGCACGTATACTGCTGTTTGAAGCATTGCTCCCCCTGGACGTAAGTCGGCATTGTGCCTACTATATTCTATCCCGATGCAATTTCTGTGTTTCATCGTCAATATGAAGCTCCAATTGTTACAGTAAACACACTGTGGTGCGTCGCAATCTAATACTGGCCTTTCAGTAACGGCACGTATACAGACTGTTTGTAGCATTGCTCCCCCTGGACGTAAGTCGGCATTGTGCCAACTATATTCTATCCCGATGCTTTTTCTGTGTTTCATCGTCAATATGAAGCTCCAAGGGTTACAGTAAACACACTGTGGTGCATCGCAATCTAATACTGGCCTCTCAGTAACGGCACGTATACTGCCGTTTGAAGCATTGCTCCCCCTGGACGTAAGTCGGCCTTGTGCCAACTATATTCTATTCCGATGCAATTACTGTGTTTCATCGTCAATATGAAGCTCCAAGGGTTACAGTAAACACACTGTGGTGCGTCGCAATCTAATACTGGCCTCTCAGTAACGGCACGTATACAGACTGTTTGAAGCATTGCTCCCCCTGGACGTAAGTCGGCATTGTGCCAACTATACTCTATCCCGATGCAAAATCTGTGTTTCATCGTCAATATGAAGCTCCAAGGGTTACAGTAAACACACTGTGGTGCGTCGCAATCTAATACTGGCCTCTCAGTAACGGCACGTATACTGCTGTTTGAAGCATTGCTCCCCGTGGACGTAAGTCTGCATTGTGCCAACTATATTCTATCCCGATGCAATTTCTGTGTTTCATCGTCAATATGAAGCTCCAAGGGTTACAGTAAACACACTGTGGTGCGTCGCAATCTAATACTGGCCTCTCAGTAACGGCACGTATACAGACTGTTTGAAGCATTGCTCCCCCTGGACGTAAGTCGGCATTGTGCCAACTATATTCTATCCCGATGCAATTTCTGTGTTTCATCGTCAATATGAAGCTCCAAGGGTTACAGTAAACACATTGTGGTGCGTCGCAATCTAATACTGGCCTCTCAGTAACGGCACGTATACTGCTGTTTGAAGCATTGCTCCCCCTGGACGTAAGTAGGCATTGTGCCAACTATATTCTATCCCGATGCAATTTCTGTGTTTCATCGTCAATATGAAGCTCCAAGGGTTACAGTAAACACACTGTGGTGCGTCGCAATCTAATACTGGCCTCTCAGCAACGGCACGTATACAGACTGTTTGTAGCATTGCTCCCCCTGGACGTAAGTCTTCATTGTGCCAACTATATTCTATCCCGATGCAATTTCTGTGTTTCATCGTCAATATGAAGCTCCAAGGGTTACAGGAAACACACTGTGGTGCGTCGCAATCTAATACTGGCCTCTCAGTAACGGCACGTATACTGCTGTTTGACGCATTGCTCCCCCTGGACGTAAGTCGGCATTGTGCCAACTATATTCTATCCCGAAGCAATTTCTGTGTTTCATCGTCAATATGAAGCTCCAAGGGATACAGTTAACACCCAGTGGTGCGTTGCAATCTAATACTGGCCTCTCAGCAACGGCACGTATACTGCTGTTTGAAGCATTGCTCCCCCTGGACGTAAGTCGGCATTGTGCCAACTATATTCTATCCCGATGCAATTTCTGTGTTTCATCGTCAATATGAAGCTCCAAGGGTAACAGTAAACACCCATTGTTGCGTCGCAATCTAAAACTGGATTCTCATCAATGGCACGTATACTGCTGTTTGAAGCATTGCTCCCCCTGGACGTAAGTCGGCATTGTGCCTACTAAATTCTATCCCGATGCAATTTCTGTGTTTCATCGTCAATATGAAGCTCCAAGGGTTACAGTAAACACACTGTGGTGCGTCGTAATCTAATACTGGCCTCTCAGTAACGGCACTTATACAGATTGTTTGTAGCATTGCTCCCCCTGGACGTAAGTCGGCATTGTGCCAACTATATTCTGTCCCGATCCAATTTCTGTGTTTCATCGTCAATATGAAGCTCGAAGGGTTACAGTAAACACCCAGTGGTGCGTCGCAATCTAATACTGGCCTCTCAGCAACGGCACGTATACTGCTGTTTGAAGCATTGCTCCCCCTGGACGTAAGTCGGCATTGTGCCAACTATATTCTATCCCGATGCAATTTCTGTGTTTCATCGTCAATATGAAGCTCCAAGGGTTACAGTAAACACCCAGTGGTGCGTCGCAATCTAATACTGGCCTCTCAGCAACGGCACGTATACTGCTGTTTGAAGCATTGCTCCCCCTGGACGTAAGTCGGCATTGTGCCTACTATATTCTATCCCGATGCAATTTCTGTGTTTCATCGTCAATATGAAGCTCCAATTGTTACAGTAAACACACTGTGGTGCGTCGCAATCTAATACTGGCCTTTCAGTAACGGCACGTATACAGACTGTTTGTAGCATTGCTCCCCCTGGACGTAAGTCGGCATTGTGCCAACTATATTCTATCCCGATGCTTTTTCTGTGTTTCATCGTCAATATGAAGCTCCAAGGGTTACAGTAAACACACTGTGGTGCATCGCAATCTAATACTGGCCTCTCAGTAACGGCACGTATACTGCCGTTTGAAGCATTGCTCCCCCTGGACGTAAGTCGGCCTTGTGCCAACTATATTCTATTCCGATGCAATTACTGTGTTTCATCGTCAATATGAAGCTCCAAGGGTTACAGTAAACACACTGTGGTGCGTCGCAATCTAATACTGGCCTCTCAGTAACGGCACGTATACAGACTGTTTGAAGCATTGCTCCCCCTGGACGTAAGTCGGCATTGTGCCAACTATACTGTATCCCGATGCAAAATCTGTGTTTCATCGTCAATATGAAGCTCCAAGGGTTACAGTAAACACACTGTGGTGCGTCGCAATCTAATACTGGCCTCTCAGTAACGGCACGTATACTGCTGTTTGAAGCATTGCTCCCCGTGGACGTAAGTCTGCATTGTGCCAACTATATTCTATCCCGATGCAATTTCTGTGTTTCATCGTCAATATGAAGCTCCAAGGGTTACTGTAAACACACTGTGGTGCGTCGCAATCTAATACTGGCCTCTCAGTAACGGCACGTATACAGACTGTTTGAGGCATTGCTCCCCCTGGACGTAAGTCGGCATTGTGCCAACTATATTCTATCCCGATGCAATTTCTGTGTTTCATCGTCAATATGAAGCTCCAAGGGTTACAGTAAACACACTGTGGTGCGTCGCAATCTAATACTGGCCTCTCAGTAACGGCACGTATACTGCTGTTTGAAGCATTGCTCCCCCTGGACGTAAGTAGGCATTGTGCCAACTATATTCTATCCCGATGCAATTTCTGTGTTTCATCGTCAATATGAAGCTCCAAGGGTTACAGTAAACACACTGTGGTGCGTCGCAATCTAATACTGGCCTCTCAGCAACGGCACGTATACAGACTGTTTGTAGCATTGCTCCCCCTGGACGTAAGTCTTCATTGTGCCAACTATATTCTATCCCGATGCAATTTCTGTGTTTCATCGTCAATATGAAGCTCCAAGGGTTACAGGAAACACACTGTGGTGCGTCGCAATCTAATACTGGCCTCTCAGTAACGGCACGTATACTGCTGTTTGACGCATTGCTCCCCCTGGACGTAAGTCGGCATTGTGCCAACTATATTCTATCCCGAAGCAATTTCTGTGTTTCATCGTCAATATGAAGCTCCAAGGGATACAGTTAACACCCAGTGGTGCGTTGCAATCTAATACTGGCCTCTCAGCAACGGCACGTATACTGCTGTTTGAAGCATTGCTCCCCCTGGACGTAAGTCGGCATTGTGCCTACTATATTCTATCCCGATGCAATTTCTGTGTTTCATCGTCAATATGAAGCTCCAAGGGTAACAGTAAACACCCATTGTTGCGTCGCAATCTAAAACTGGATTCTCATCAATGGCACGTATACTGCTGTTTGAAGCATTGCTCCCCCTGGACGTAAGTCGGCATTGTGCCAATTATATTCTATCCCGATGCAATTTCTGTGTTTCATCGTCAATATGAAGCTCCAAGGGTTACAGTAAACACCCAGTGGTGCGACGCAATCTAATACTGGCCTCTCAGCAACGGCACGTATACTGCTGTTTGAAGCATTGCTCCCCCTGGACGTAAGTCGGCATTGTGCCTACTATATTCTATCCCGATGCAATTTCTGTGTTTCATCGTCAATATGAAGCTCCAAGGGTTACAGTAAACACCCAGTGGTGCGTCGCAATCTAATACTGGCCTCTCAGCAACGGCACGTATACTGCTGTTTGAAGCATTGCTCGCCCTGGACGTAAGTCGGCATTGTGCCCACTATATTCTATCCCGATGCAATTTCTGTGTTTCATCGTCAATTTGAAGCTCCAAGGGTTACAGTAAACACCCAGTTGTGCGTCGCAATCTAATACTGGCATCTCAGCAACGGCACGCATACTGCTGTTTGAAGCATTGCTCCCCCTGGACGTAAGTCGGCATTGTGCCTACTATATTCTATCCCGATGCAATTTCTGTGTTTCATCGTCAATATGAAGCTCCAAGGGTTACAGTAAACACACTGTGGTGCGTCGCAATCTAATACTGGCCTCTCAGTAACGGCACGTATACAGACTGTTTGTAGCATTGCTCCCCCTGGACGTAAGTCAGCATTGTGCCAACTGTTTTCTATCCCGATGCAATTTCTGTGTTTCATCGTCAATATGAAGCTCCAAGGGTTACAGTAAACACACTGTGGTGCGTCGCAATCTAATACTGGCCTCTCAGTGACGGCACGTATACAGACTGTTTGAAGCATTGCTCCCCCTGGACGTAAGTCGGCATTGTGCCAACTGTATTCTATCCCGATGCAATTTCTGTGTTTCATCGTCAATATGAAGCTCCAAGGGTTACGGTAAACACATTGTGGCGCGTCGCAATCTAATACTGGCCTCTCAGTAACGGCACGTATACAGACTGTTTGAAGCATTGCTCCCCCTGGACGTAAGTCGGCATTGTGCCAACTATATTCTATCCCGATGCAATTTCTGTGTTTCATCGTCAATATGAAGCTCCAAGGGTTACAGTAAACACACTGTGGTGCGTCGCAATCTAATACTGGCCTCTCAGCAACGGAACGTATACTTCTGTTTGAAGCATTGCTCCCCCTGGACGTAAGTCGGCATTGTGCCTACTATATTCTATCCCGATGCAATTTCTGTGTTTCATCGTCAATATGAAGCTCCAAGGGATACAGTTAACACCCAGTGGTGCGTCGCAATCTAATACTGGCCTCTCAGCAACGGCACGTATACTGCTGTTTGAAGCATTGCTCCCCCTGGACGTAAGTCGGCATTGTGCCTACTATATTCTATCCCGATGCAATTTCTGTGTTTCATCGTCAATATGAAGCTCCAAGGGTAACAGTAAACACCCATTGGTGCGTCGCAATCTAAAACTGGATTCTCATCAATGGCACGTATACTGCTGTTTGAAGCATTGCTCCCCCTGGACGTAAGTCGGCATTGTGCCAACTATATTCTATCCCGATGCAATTTCTGTGTTTCATCGTCAATATGAAGCTCCAAGGGTTACAGTAAACACCCAGTGGTGCGACGCAATCTAATACTGGCCTCTCAGCAACGGCACGTATACTGCTGTTGGAAGCATTGCTCCCCCTGGACGTAAGTCGGCATTGTGCCTACTATATTCTATCCCGATGCAATTTCTGTGTTTCATCGTCAATATGAAGCTCCAAGGGTTACAGTAAACACCCAGTGGTGCGTCGCAATCTAATACTGGCCTCTCAGCAACGGCACGTATACTGCTGTTTGAAGCATTGCTCGCCCTGGACGTAAGTCGGCATTGTGCCCACTATATTCTATCCCGATGCAATTTCTGTGTTTCATCGTCAATTTGAAGCTCCAAGGGTTACAGTAAACACCCAGTTGTGCGTCGCAATCTAATACTGGCATCTCAGCAACGGCACGCATACTGCTGTTTGAAGCATTGCTCCCCCTGGACGTAAGTCGGCATTGTGCCTACTATATTCTATCCCGATGCAATTTCTGTGTTTCATCGTCAATATGAAGCTCCAAGGGTTACAGTAAACACACTGTGGTGCGTCGCAATCTAATACTGGCCTCTCAGTAACGGCACGTATACAGACTGTTTGTAGCATTGCTCCCCCTGGACGTAAGTCGGCATTGTGCCAACTGTTTTCTATCCCGATGCAATTTCTGTGTTTCATCGTCAATATGAAACTCCAAGGGTTACAGTAAACACACTGTGGTGCGTCGCAATCTAATACTGGCCTCTCAGTGACGGCACGTATACAGACTGTTTGATGCATTGCTCCCCCTGGACGTAAGTCGGCATTGTGCCAACTGTATTCTATCCCGATGCAATTTCTGTGTTTCATCGTCAATATGAAGCTCCAAGGGTTACGGTAAACACACTGTGGCGCGTCGCAATCTAATACTGGCCTCTCAGTAACGGCACGTATACAGACTGTTTGAAGCATTGCTCCCCCTGGACGTAAGTCGGCATTGTGCCAACTATATTCTATCCCGATGCAATTTCTGTGTTTCATCGTCAATATGAAGCTCCAAGGGTTACAGTAAACACACTGTGGTGCGTCGCAATCTAATACTGGCCTCTCAGCAACGGAACGTATACTGCTGTTTGAAGCATTGCTCCCCCTGGACGTAAGTCGGCATTGTGCCTACTATATTCTATCCCGATGCAATTTCTGTGTTTCATCGTCAATTTGAAGCTCCAAGGGTTACAGTAAACACACTGTGGTGCGTCGCAATCTAATACTGGCCTCTCAGTAACGGCACGTATACAGACTGTTTGTAGCATTGCACCCCCTGGACGTAAGTCGGCATTGTGCCAACTGTATTCTATCCCGATGCAATTTCTGTGTTTCATCGTCAATATGAAGCTCCAAGGGTTACAGTAAACACACTGTGGTGCGTCGCAATCTAATACTGGCCTCTCAGTAACGGCACGTATACAGACTGTTTGAAGCATTGCTCCCCCTGGACGTAAGTCGGCATTGTGCCTACTATATTCTATCCCGATGCAATTTCTGTGTTTCATCGTCAATATGAAGCTCCAAGGGTTACAGTAAACACACTGTGGTGCGTCGCAATCTAATACTGGCCTCTCAGTAACGGCACGTATACAGACCGTTTGAAGCATTGCTCCCCCTGGACGTAAGTCGGCATTGTGCCAACTATATTCTATCCCGATGCAATTTCTGTGTTTCATCGTCAATATGAAGCTCCAAGGGTTACAGTAAATACACTGTGTTGCGTCGCAATCTAATACTGGCCTCTCAGTAACGGCATGTATATAGACTGTTTGTAGCATTGCTCCCCCTGGACGTAAGTCGGCATTGTGCCTACTATATTCTATCCCGATGCAATTTCTGTGTTTCATCGTCAATATGAAGCTCCAAGGGTTACAGTAAACACACTGTGGTGCGTCGTAATCTAATACTGGCCTCTCAGTAACGGCACGTATACAGACTGTTTGAAGCATTGCTCCCCCTGGACGTAAGTCGGCATTGTGCCAACTATATTCTATCCCGATGCGATTTCTGTGTTTCATCGTCAGTATGAAGCTCCAAGGGTTACAGTAAACACACTGTGGTGCGTCGCAATCTAATACTGGCCTCTCAGTAACGGCACGTATACAGACTGTTTGTATCATTGCTCCCCTTGGACGTAAATCGGCATTGTGCCAACTATATTCTATCCCAATGCAATTTCTGTGTTTCATCGTCAATATGAAGCTGCAGGGGTTACAAAAACACACTGTGGTGCGTCGCAATCTAATACTGGCCTCTCAGCAACGGCACGTATACAGATTGTTTGAAGCATTGCTCCCCCTGGACGTAAGTCGGCATTGTGCCAACTATATTCTATCCCGATGCAATTTCTGTGTTTCATCGTCAATATGAAGCTCCAAGGGTTACAGTAAACACACTGTGGTGCGTCGCAATCTAATACTGGCCTCTCAGTAACGGCACGTATACAGACTGTTTGAAGCATTGCTCCCCCTGGACGTAAGTCGGCATTGTGCCTACTGTATTCTATCCCGATGCAATTTCTGTGTTTCATCGTCAATATGAAGCTCCAAGGGTTACAGTAAACACACTGTGGTGCGTCGCAATCTAATACTGGCCTCTCAGTAACGGCACGTATACTGCTGTTTGAAGCATTGCTCCCCCTGGTCGTTAGTCGGCATTGTGCCAACTATATTCTATCCCGATGCAATTTCTGTGTTTCATCGTCAATATGAAGCTCCAAGGGTTACAGTAAACACTGTGGTGCGTCGCAATCTAATACTGGCCTCTCAGTAACGGCTCGTATACAGACTGTTTGAAGCATTGCTCCCCCTGGACGTAAGTCGGCATTGTGCCAACTACATTCTATCCCGATGCAATATCTGTGTTTCATCGTCAATATGAAGCTCCAAGGGTTACAGTAAACACACTGTGGTGCGTCGCAATCTAATACTGGCCTCTCAGCAACGGCATGTATACTGACTGTTTGTAGCATTGCTCCCCCTGGACGTAAGTCGGCATTGTGCCAACTATATTCTATCCCGATGCAATTTCTGTGTTTCATCGTCAAAATGAAGCTCCAAGGCTTACAGTAAACACACTGTGGTGCGTCGCAATCTAATACTGGCCTCTCAGTAACGGCACGTATACTGCTGTTTGAAGCATTGCTCCCCCTGGACGTAAGTCGGCATTGTGCCTACTATATTCTATCCCGATGCAATTTCTGTGTTTCATCGTCAATATGAAGCTCCAAGGGTTACAGTAAACACACTGTGGTGCGTCGCAATCTAATACTGGCCTCTCAGCAACGGCACGTATACAGACTATTTGTAGCATTGCTCCCCCTGGACGTAAGTCGGCATTGTGCCAACTATATTCTATCCCGATGCAATTTCTGTGTTTCATCGTCAATATGAAGCTCCAATTGTTACAGTAAACACACTGTGGTGCGTCGCAATCTAATACTGGCCTCTCAGTAACGGCACGTATACTGCTGTTTGTAGCATTGCTCCCCCTGGACGTAAGTCGGCATTGTGCCAACTATATTCTATCCCGATGCTATTTCTGTGTTTCATCGTCAATATGAAGCTCCAAGGGTTACAGTAAACACACTGTGGTGCGTCGCAATCTAATACTGGACTCTCAGCAACGGCACCTATACAGACTATTTGTAGCATTGCTCCCCCTGGACGTAAGTCGGCATTGTGCCAACTATATTCTATCCCGATGCAATTTCTGTGTTTCATCGTCAATATGAAGCTCCAAGGGTTACAGTAAACACACTGTGGTGCGTCGAAATCTAATACTGGCCTCTCAGTAACGGCACGTATATAGACTGTTTGAAGCATTGCTCCCCCTGGACGTAAGTCGGCATTGTGCCTACTATATTCTATCCCGATGCAATTTCTGTGTTTCATCGTCAATATGAAGCTCCAAGGGTTACAGTAAACACACTGTGGTGCGTCGCAATTTAATACTGGCCTCTCAGTAACGGCACGTATACAGACTGTTTGTAGCATTGCTCCCCTTGGACGTAAGTCGGCATTGTGCCAACTATATTCTATCCCGATGCAATTTCTGTGTTTCATCGTCAATATGAAGCTCCAAGGGTTACAGTAAACACACTGTGGTGCGTCGCAATCTAATACTGGCCTCTCAGTAACGGCACGTATACAGACTTTTTGTAGCATTGCTCCCCTTCTACGTAAGTCGGCATTGTGCCAACTATATTCTATCCCGATGCAATTTCTGTGTTTCTTCGTCAATATGAAGCTCGAAGGGTTACAGTAAACACACTGTGGTGCGTCGCAATCTAATACTGGCCTCTCAGTAACGGTACGTATACAGACTGTTTGAAGCATTGCTCCCCCTGGACGTAAGTCGGCATTGAGCCTACTATATTCTATCCCGATGTAATTTCTGTGTTTCATCGTCAATATGAAGCTCCAAGGGTTACAGTAAACACACTGTGGTGCGTCGCAATCTAATACTGGCCTCTCAGTAACGGTACGTATACAGACTGTTTGAAGCATTGCTCCCCCTGGACGTAAGTCGGCATTGTGCCAACTACATTCTATCCCGATGCAATATCTGTGTTTCATCGTCAATATGAAGCTCCAAGGGTTACAGTAAACACACTGTGGTGCGTCGCAATCTAATACTGGCCTCTCAGCAACGGCATGTATACTGACTGTTTGTAGCATTGCTCCCCCTGGACGTAAGTCGGCATTGTGCCAACTATATTCTATCCCGATGCAATTTCTGTGTTTCATCGTCAAAATGAAGCTCCAAGGCTTACAGTAAACACACTGTGGTGCGTCGCAATCTAATACTGGCCTCTCAGTAACGGCACGTATACTGCTGTTTGAAGCATTGCTCCCCCTGGACGTAAGTCGGCATTGTGCCAACTATATTCTATCCCGATGCAATTTCTGTGTTTCATCGTCAATATGAAGCTCCAAGGGTTACAGTAAACACACTGTGGTGCGTCGCAATCTAATACTGGCCTCTCAGCAACGGCACGTATACAGACTATTTGTAGCATTGCTCCCCCTGGACGTAAGTCGGCATTGTGCCAACTATATTCTATCCCGATGCAATTTCTGTGTTTCATCGTCAATATGAAGCTCCAAGGGTTACAGTAAACACACTGTGGTGCGTCGCAATCTAATACTGGCCTCTCAGTAACGGCACGTATACTGCTGTTTGAAGCATTGCTCCCCCTGGACGTAAGTCGGCATTGTGCCAACTATATTCTATCCCGATGCAATTTCTGTGTTTCATCGTCAATATGAAGCTCCAAGGGTTACAGTAAACACACTGAGGTGCGTCGCAATCTAATACTGGACTCTCAGCAACGGCACGTATACAGACTATTTGTAGCATTGCTCCCCCTGGACGTAAGTCGCCATTGTGCCAACTATATTCTATCCCGATGCAATTTCTGTGTTTCATCGTCAATATGAAGCTCCAAGGGTTACAGTAAACACACTGTGGTGCGTCGAAATCTAATACTGGCCTCTCAGTAACGGCACGTATATAGACTGTTTGAAGCATTGCTCCCCCTGGACGTAAGTCGGCATTGTGCCTACTATATTCTATCCCGATGCAATTTCTGTGTTTCATCGTCAATATGAAGCTCCAAGGGTTACAGTAAACACACTGTGGTGCGTCGCAATTTAATACTGGCCTCTCAGTAACGGCACGTATACAGACTGTTTGTAGCATTGCTCCCCTTGGACGTAAGTCGGCATTGTGCCAACTATATTCTATCCCGATGCAATTTCTGTGTTTCATCGTCAATATGAAGCTCCAAGGGTTACAGTAAACACACTGTGGTGCGTCGCAATCTAATACTGGCCTCTCAGTAACGGCACGTATACAGACTTTTTGTAGCATTGCTCCCCTTCTACGTAAGTCGGCATTGTGCCAACTATATTCTATCCCGATGCAATTTCTGTGTTTCTTCGTCAATATGAAGCTCCAAGGGTTACAGTAAACACACTGTGGTGCGTCGCAATCTAATACTGGCCTCTCAGTAACGGTACGTATACAGACTGTTTGAAGCATTGCTCCCCCTGGACGTAAGTCGGCATTGAGCCTACTATATACTATCCCGATGTAATTTCTGTGTTTCATCGTCAATATGAAGCTCCAAGGGTTACAGTAAACACACTGTGGTGCGTCGCAATCTAATACTGGCATCTCAGTAACGGCACGTATACTGCTGTTTGAAGCATTGCTCCGCCTGGACGTAAGTCGGCATTGTGCCAACTATATTCTATCCCGATGCAATTTCTGTGTTTCATCGTCAATATGAAGCTCCAAGGGTTACAGTAAACACACTGTGGTGCGTCGCAATCTAATACTGGCCTCTCAGTAAAGGCTCGTATACAGACTGTTTGAAGCATTGCTCCCCCTGTACGTAAGTCGGTATTGTGCCAACTATATTCTATCCCGATGCAATTTCTGTGTTTCATCGTCAATATGAAGCTCCAAGGGTTACAGTAAACACACTGTGGTGCGTCGCAATCTAATACTGGCCTCTCAGCAACGGAACGTATACTTCTGTTTGAAGCATTGCTCCCCCTGGACGTAAGTCGGCATTGTGCCAACTATATTCTATCCCGATGCAATTTCTGTGTTTCATCGTCAATATGAAGCTCCAAGGGTTACAGTAAACACACTGTGGTGCGTCGCAATCTAATACTGGCCTCTCAGTAACGGCACGTATACAGACTGTTTGTAGCATTGCTCCCCCTGGACGTAAGTCGGCATTGTGCCAACTGTATTTTATCCCGATGCAATTTCTGGGTTTCATCGTCAATATGAAGCTCCAAGGGTTACAGTAAACACACTGTGGTGCGTCGCAATCTAATACTGGCCTCTCAGTAACGGCACATATACTGCTGTTTGAAGCATTGCTCCCCCTGGACGTAAGTCGGCATTGTGCCAACTATATTCTATCCCGATGCAATATCTGTGTTTCATCGCCAATATGAAGCTCCAAGGGTTACAGTAAACACACTGTGGTGCGTCGCAATCTAATACTGGCCTCTCAGCAACGGCATGTATACTGACTGTTTGTAGCATTGCTCCCCCTGGACGTAAGTCGGCATTGTGCCAACTATATTCTATCCCGATGCAATTTCTGTGTTTCATCGTCAAAATGAAGCTCCAAGGGTTACAGTAAACACACTGTGGTGCGTCGCAATCTAATACTGGCCTCTCAGTAACGGCACGTATACTGCTGTTTGAAGCATTGCTCCCCCTGGACGTAAGTCGGCATTGTGCCAACTATATTCTATCCCGATGCAATTTCTGTGTTTCATCGTCAATATGAAGCTCCAAGGGTTACAGTAAACACCCAGTGGTGCGTCGCAATCTAATACTGGCCTCTCAGCAACGGCACGTATACAGACTATTTGTAGCATTGCTCCCCCTGGACGTAAGTCGGCATTGTGCCAACTATATTCTATCCCGATGCAATTTCTGTGTTTCATCGTCAATATGAAGCTCCAAGGGTTACAGTAAACACACTGTGGTGCGTCGCAATCTAATACTGGCCTCTCAGCAACGGCACGTATACTGCTGTTTGAAGCATTGCTCCCCCTGGACGTAAGTCGGCATTGTGCCAACTATATTCTATCCCGATGCAATTTCTGTGTTTCATCGTCAATATGAAGCTCCAAGGGTTACAGTAAACACACTGTGGTGCGTCGCAATCTAATACTGGACTCTCAGCAACGGCACGTATACAGACTATTTGTAGCATTGCTCCCCCTGGACGTAAGTCGGCATTGTGCCAACTATATTCTATCCCGATGCAATTTCTGTGTTTCATCGTCAATATGAAGCTCCAAGGGTTACAGTAAACACACTGTGGTGCGTCGAAATCTAATACTGGCCTCTCAGTAACGGCACGTATATAGACTGTTTGAAGCATTGCTCCCCCTGGACGTAAGTCGGCATTGTGCCTACTATATTCTATCCCGATGCAAATTCTGTGTTTCATCGTCAATATGAAGCTCCAAGGGTTACAGTAAACACACTGTGGTGCGTCGCAATTTAATACTGGCCTCTCAGTAACGGCACGTATACAGACTGTTTGTAGCATTGCTCCCCTTGGACGTAAGTCGGCATTGTGCCAACTATATTCTATCCCGATGCAATTTCTGTGTTTCATCGTCAATATGAAGCTCCAAGGGTTACAGTAAACACACTGTGGTGCGTCGCAATCTAATACTGGCCTCTCAGTAACGGCACGTATACAGACTTTTTGTAGCATTGCTCCCCTTCTACGTAAGTCGGCATTGTGCCAACTATATTCTATCCCGATGCAATTTCTGTGTTTCTTCGTCAATATGAAGCTCCAAGGGTTACAGTAAACACACTGTGGTGCGTCGCAATCTAATACTGGCCTCTCAGTAACGGTACGTATACAGACTGTTTGAAGCATTGCTCCCCCTGGACGTAAGTCGGCATTGAGCCTACTATATTCTATCCCAATGCAATTTCTGTGTTTCATCGTCAATATGAAGCTCCAAGGGTTACAGTAAACACACTGTGGTGCGTCACAATCTAATACTGGCCTCTCAGCAACTGCACGTATACAAACTATTTGTAGCATTGCTCCCCCTGGACGTAAGTCGGCATTGTGCCAACTATATTCTATCCCGATGCAATTTCTGTGTTTCTTCGTCAATATGAAGCTCCAAGGGTTACAGTAAACACACTGTGGTGCGTCGCAATCTAATACTGGCCTCTCAGTAACGGTACGTATACAGACTGTTTGAAGCATTGCTCCCCCTGGACGTAAGTCGGCATTGAGCCTACTATATTCTATCCCGATGTAATTTCTGTGTTTCATCGTCAATATGAAGCTCCAAGGGTTACAGTAAACACACTGTGGTGCGTCGCAATCTAATACTGGCCTCTCAGTAACGGTACGTATACAGACTGTTTGAAGCATTGCTCCCCCTGGACGTAAGTCGGCATTGAGCCTACTATATTCTATCCCGATGTAATTTCTGTGTTTCATCGTCAATATGAAGCTCCAAGGGTTACAGTAAACACACTGTGGTGCGTCGCAATCTAATACTGGCATCTCAGTAACGGCACGTATACTGCTGTTTGAAGCATTGCTCCCCCTGGACGTAAGTCGGCATTGTGCCAACTATATTCTATCCCGATGCAATTTCTGTGTTTCATCGTCAATATGAAGCTCCAAGGGTTACAGTAAACACACTGTGGTGCGTCGCAATCTAATACTGGCCTCTCAGTAAAGGCTCGTATACAGACTGTTTGAAGCATTGCTCCCCCTGTACGTAAGTCGGTATTGTGCCAACTATATTCTATCCCGATGCAATTTCTGTGTTTCATCGTCAATATGAAGCTCCAAGGGTTACAGTAAACACACTGTGGTGCGTCGCAATCTAATACTGGCCTCTCAGCAACGGAACGTATACTTCTGTTTGAAGCATTGCTCCCCCTGGACGTAAGTCGGCATTGTGCCAACTATATTCTATCCCGATGCAATTTCTGTGTTTCATCGTCAATATGAAGCTCCAAGGGTTACAGTAAACACACTGTGGTGCGTCGCAATCTAATACTGGCCTCTCAGTAACGGCACGTATACAGACTGTTTGTAGCATTGCTCCCCCTGGACGTAAGTCGCCATTGTGCCAACTGTATTTTATCCCGATGCAATTTCTGGGTTTCATCGTCAATATGAAGCTCCAAGGGTTACAGTAAACACACTGTGGTGCGTCGCAATCTAATACTGGCCTCTCAGTAACGGCACGTATACTGCTGTTTGAAGCATTGCTCCCCCTGGACGTAAGTCGGCATTGTGCCAACTATATTCTATCCCGATGCAATATCTATGTTTCATCGCCAATATGAAGCTCCAAGGGTTACAGTAAACACACTGTGGTGCGTCGCAATCTAATACTGGCCTCTCAGCAACGGCATGTATACTGACTGTTTGTAGCATTGCTCCCCCTGGACGTAAGTCGGCATTGTGCCAACTATATTCTATCCCGATGCAATTTCTGTGTTTCATCGTCAAAATGAAGCTCCAAGGGTTACAGTAAACACACTGTGGTGCGTCGCAATCTAATACTGGCCTCTCAGTAACGGCACGTATACTGCTAATTGAAGCATTGCTCCCCCTGGACGTAAGTCGGCATTGTGCCAACTATATTCTATCCCGATGCAATTTCTGTGTTTCATCGTCAATATGAAGCTCCAAGGGTTACAGTAAACACCCAGTGGTGCGTCGCAATCTAATACTGGCCTCTCAGCAACGGCACGTATACAGACTATTTGTAGCATTGCTCCCCCTGGACGTAAGTCGGCATTGTGCCAACTATATTCTATCCCGATGCAATTTCTGTGTTTCATCGTCAATATGAAGCTCCATGGGTTACAGTAAACACACTGTGGTGCGTCGCAATCTAATACTGGCCTCTCAGTAACGGCACGTATACTGCTGTTTGAAGCATTGCTCCCCCTGGACGTGAGTCGGCATTGTGCCAACTATATTCTATCCCGATGCAATTTCTGTGTTTCATCGTCAATATGAAGCTCCAAGGGTTACAGTAAACACACTGTGGTGCGTCGCAATCTAATACTGGACTCTCAGCAACGGCACGTATACAGACTATTTGTAGCATTGCTCCCCCTGGACGTAAGTCGGCATTGTGCCAACTATATTCTATCCCGATGCAATTTCTGTGTTTCATCGTCAATATGAAGCTCCAAGGGTTACAGTAAACACACTGTGGTGCGTCGAAATCTAATACTGGCCTCTCAGTAACGGCACGTATATAGACTGTTTGAAGCATTGCTCCCCCTGGACGTAAGTCGGCATTGTGCCAACTATATTCTATCCCGATGCAATTTCTGTGTTTCATCGTCAATATGAAGCTCCAAGGGTTACAGTAAACACACTGTGGTGCGTCGCAATTTAATACTGGCCTCTCAGTAACGGCACGTATACAGACTGTTTGTAGCATTGCTCCCCTTGGACGTAAGTCGGCATTGTGCCAACTATATTCTATCCCGATGCAATTTCTGTGTTTCATCGTCAATATGAAGCTCCAAGGGTTACAGTAAACACACTGTGGTGCGTCGCAATCTAATACTGGCCTCTCAGTAACGGCACGTATACAGACTTTTTGTAGCATTGCTCCCCTTCTACGTAAGTCGGCATTGTGCCAACTATATTCTATCCCGATGCAATTTCTGTGTTTCTTCGTCAATATGAAGCTCCAAGGGTTACAGTAAACACACTGTGGTGCGTCGCAATCTAATACTGGCCTCTCAGTAACGGTACGTATACAGACTGTTTGAAGCATTGCTCCCCCTGGACGTAAGTCGGCATTGAGCCTACTATATTCTATCCCAATGCAATTTCTGTGTTTCATCGTCAATATGAAGCTCCAAGGGTTACAGTAAACACACTGTGGTGCGTCGCAATCTAATACTGGCCTCTCAGCAACTGCACGTATACAAACTATTTGTAGCATTGCTCCCCCTGGACGTAAGTCGGCATTGTGCCAACTATATTCTATCCCGATGCAATTTCTGTGTTTCATCGTCAATATGTAGCTCCAAGGATTACAGTAAACACACTGTGGTGCGTCGCAATCTAATACTGGCCTCTCAGTAACGGCACGTATACTGCTGTTTGATGCATTGCTCCCCCTGGACGTAAGTCGGCATTGTGCCAACTATATTCTATCCCGATGCAATTTCTGTGTTTCATCGTCAATATGAAGCTCCAAGGGTTACAGTAAACACACTGTGGTGCGTCGCAATCTAATACTGGCCTCTCAGCAACTGCACGTATACAAACTATTTGTAGCATTGCTCCCCCTGGACGTAAGTCGGCATTGTGCCAACTATATTCTATCCCGATGCAATTTCTGTGTTTCATCGTCAATATGTAGCTCCAAGGATTACAGTAAACACACTGTGGTGCGTCGCAATCTAATACTGGCCTCTCAGTAACGGCACGTATACTGCTGTTTGAAGCATTGCTCCCCCTGGACGTAAGTCGGCATTGTGCCAACTATATTCTATCCCGATGCAATTTCTGTGTTTCATCGTCAATATGAAGCTCCAAGGGTTACAGTAAACACACTGTGGTGCGTCGCAATCTAATACTGGCCTCTCAGCAACGGCACGTATACAGACTATTTGTAGAATTGCTCCCCCTGGACGTAAGTCGGCATTGTGCCAACTATATTCTATCCCGATGCAATTTCTGTGTTTCATCGTCAATATGAAGCTCCAAGGGTTACAGTAAACACACTGTGGTGCGTCGAAATCTAATACTGGCCTCTCAGTAACGGCACGTATACAGACAGTTTGAAGCATTGCTCCCCCTGGACGTAAGTCGGCATTGTGCCAACTATATTCTATCCCGATGCAATTTCTGTGTTTCATCGTCAATATGAAGCTCCAAGGGTTACAGTAAACACACTGTGGTGCGTCGCAATCTAATACTGGCCTCTCAGTAACGGCACGTATACAGACTGTTTGTAGCATTGCTCCCCCTGGACGTAAGTCGGCATTGTGCCAACTGTTTTCTATCCCGATGCAATTTCTGTGTTTCATCGTCAATGTGAAGCTCCAAGGGTTACAGTAAACACACTGTGGTGCGTCGCAATCTAATACTGGCCTCTCAGTGACGGCACGTATACAGACTGTTTGAAGCATTGCTCCCCCTGGACGTAAGTCGGCATTGTGCCAACTGTATTCTATCCCGATGCAATTTCTGTGTTTCATCGTCAATATGAAGCTCCAGGGGTTACGGTAAACACACTGTGGCGCGTCGCAATCTAATACTGGCCTCTCAGTAACGGCACGTATACAGACTGTTTGAAGCATTGCTCCCCCTGGACGTAAGTCGTCATTGTGCCTACTATATTCTATCCCGATGTAATTTCTGTGTTTCATCGTCAATATGAAGCTCTAAGGGTTACAGTAAACACACTGTGGTGCGTCGCAATCTAATACTGGCCTCTCAGTAACGGCACGTATACTGCTGTTTGAAGCATTGCTCCCCCTGGACGTAAGTCGGTATTGTGCCAACTATATTCTATCCCGATGCAATTTCTGTGTTTCATCGTCAATATGAAGCTCCAAGGGTTACAGTAAACACACTGTGGTGCGTCGCAATCTAATTCTGGCCTCTCAGTAACGGCTCGTATACAGACTGTTTGAAGCATAGCTCCCCCTGGACGTAAGTCGGCATTGTGCCAACTATATTCTATCCCGATGCAATTTCTGTGTTTCATCGTCAATATGAAGCTCCAAGGGTTACAGTAAACACACTGTGGTGCGTCGCAATCTAATACTGGCCTCTCAGCAACGGAACGTATACTTCTGTTTGAAGCATTGCTCCCCCTGGACGTAAGTCGGCGTTGTGCCAACTATATTCTATCCCGATGCAATTTCTGTGTTTCATCGTCAATATGAAGCTCCAAGGGTTACAGTAAACACACTGTGGTGCGTCGCAATCTAATACTGGCCTCTCAGTAACGGCACGTATACAGACTGTTTGTAGCATTGCTCCCCCTGGACGTAAGTCGGAATTGTGCCAACTGTATTCTATCCCGATGCAATTTCTGTGTTTCATCGTAAATATGAAGCTCCAAGGGTTACAGTAAACACACTGTGGTGCGTCGCAATCTAATACTGGCCTCTCAGTAACGGCATGTATACAGACTGTTTGTAGCATTGCTCCCCCTGGACGTAAGTCGGCATTGTGCCTACTATATTCTATCCCGATGCAATTTCTGTGTTTCATCGTCAATATGAAGCTCCAAGGGTTACAGTAAACACACTGTGGTGCGTCGCAATCTAATACTGGCCTCTCAGTAACGGCACGTATACAGACTGTTTGAAGCATTGCTCCCCCTGGACGAAAGTCGGCATTGTGCCTACTATATTCTATCCCGATGCAATTTCTGTGTTTCATCGTCAATATGAAGCTCCAAGGGTTATATTAAACACACTGTGGTGCGTCGCAATCTAATACTGGCCTCTCAGTAACGGCACGTATACAGACTGTTTGAAGCATTGCTCCCCCTGGAGGTAAGTCGGCATTGTGCCAACTATATTCTATCCCGATGCAATTTCTGTGTTTCATCGTCAATATGAAGCTCCAAGGGTTACAGTAAACACACTGTGGTGCGTCGCAATCTAATACTGGCCTCTCAGTAACGGCACGTATACAGACTGTTTGAAGCATTGCTCCCCCTGGACGTAAGTCGGCATTGTGCCAACTATATTCTATCCCGATGCAATTTCTGTGTTTCATCGTCAATATGAAGCTCTAAGGGTTACAGTAAACACACTGTGGTGCGTCGCAATCTAATACTGGCCTCTCAGTAACGGCACGTATACAGACTGTTTGTAGCATTGCTCCCCTTGGACGTATGTCGGCATTCTGCCAACTATATTCTATCCCGATGCAATTTCTGTGTTTCATCGCCAATATGAAGCTCAAAGGGTTACAGTAAACACACTGTCGTGCGTCGCAATCTAATACTGGCCTCTCAGTAACGGCACGTATACAGACTGTTTGAAGCATTGCTCCCCCTGGACGTAAGTCGGCATTGTGCCTACTGTATTCTATCCCGATGCAATTTCTGTGTTTCATCGTCAATATGAAGCTCCAAGGGTTACAGTAAACACACTGTGGTGCGTCGCAATCTAATACTGGCCTCTCAGTAACGGCACGTATACTGCTGTTTGAAGCATTGCTCCCCCTGGACGTAAGTCGGCATTGTGCCAACTATATTCTATCCCGATGCAATTTCTGTGTTTCATCGTCAATATGAAACTCCATGGGTTACAGTAAACACACTGTGGTGCGGCGCAATTTAATACTGGCCTCTCAGTAACGGCACGTATACAGACTGTTTGAAGCATTGCTCCCCCTGGACGTAAGTCGGCATTGTGCCAACTATATTCTATCCCGATGCAATTTCTGTGTTTCATCGTCAATATGAAGCTCCAAGGGTTACAGTAAAAACACTGTGGTGCGTCGCAATCTAATACTGGCCTCTCAGTAACGGCACGTATACAGACTGTTTGAAGCATTGCTCCCCCTGGACGTAAGTCGGCATTGTGCCAACTATATTCTATCCCGATGCAATTTCTGTGTTTCATCGTCAATATGAAGCTCCAAGGGTTACAGTAAACACACTGTGGTGCGTCGCAATCTAATACTGGCCTCTCAGTAACGGCAGGTATACAGACTGTTTGTAGCATTGCTCCCCTTGGACGTATGTCGGCATTCTGCCAACTATATTCTATCCCGATGCAATTTCTGTGTTTCATCGTCAATATGAAGCTCCAAGGGTTACAGTAAACACACTGTGGTGCGTCGCAATCTAATACTGGCCTCTCAGCAACGGCACGTATACAGACTGTTTGCAGCATTGCTCCCCCTGGACGTAAGTCGGCATTGTGCCAACTATATTCTATCCCGATGCAATTTCTGTGTTTCATCGTCAATATCAAGCTCCAAGGGTTACAGTAAACACACTGTGGTGCGTCGCAATCTAATACTGGCCTCTCAGTAACGGCACGTATACAGACTGTTTGAAGCATTGCTCCCCCTGGACGTAATTCGGCATTGTGCCTACTGTATTCTATCCCGATGCAATTTCTGTGTTTCATCGTCAATACCAAGCTCCAAGGGTTACAGTAAACACACTGTGGTGCGTCGCAATCTAATACTGGCCTCTCAGTAACGGCACGTATACTGCTGTTTGAAGAATTGCTCCCCCTGGACGTAAGTCGGAATTGTGCCTACTATATTCTATCCCGATGTAATTTCTGTGTTTCATCGTCAATATGAAGCTCCAAGGGTTACAGTAAACACACTGTGGTGCGTCGCAATCTAATACTGGCCTCTCAGTAACGGCACGTATACAGACTGTTTGAAGCATTGCTCCCCCTGGACGTAAGTCGGCATTGTGCCAACTATATTCTATCCCGATGCAATTTCTGTGTTTCATCGTCAATATGAAGCTCCAAGGGTTACAGTAAACACACTGTGGTGCGTCGCAATCTAATACTGGCCTCTCAGCAACGGCATGTATACAGACTGTTTGTAGCATTGCTCCCCCTGGACGTAAGTCGGCATTGTGCCAACTATATTCTATCCCGATGCAATTTCTGTGTTTCATCGTCAATATGAAGCTCCAAGGGTTACAGTAAACACACTGTGGTGCTTCGCAATCTAATACTGGCCTCTCAGTAACGGCACGTATACTGCTGTTTGAAGCATTGCTCCCCCTGGACGTGAGTCGGCATTGTGCCAACTATATTCTATCCCGATGCAATTTCTGTGTTTCATCGCCAATATGAAGCTCCATGGGTTACAGTAAACACACTGTGGTGCGTCGCAATCTAATACTGGCCTCTCAGCAACGGCACGTATACAGACTATTTGTAGCATTGCTCCCCCTGGACGTAAGTCGGCATTGTGCCAACTATATTCTATCCCGATGCAATTTCTGTGTTTCATCGTCAATATGAAGCTTCAAGGGTTACAGTAAACACACTGTGGTGCGTCGCAATCTAATTCTGGCCTCTCAGTAACGGCACGTATACTGCTGTTTGAAGCATTGCTCCCCTGGACGTAAGTCGGCATTGTGCCAACTATATTCTATCCCGATGCAATTTCTGTGTTTCATCGTCAATATGAAGCTCCAAGGGTTACAGTAAACACACTGTGGTGCGTCGCAATCTAATACTGGCCTCTCAGCAACGGCACGTATACAGACTGTTTGTAGCATTGCTCCCCCTGGACGTAAGTCGGCATTGTGCCAACTATATTCTATCCCGATGCAATTTCTGTGTTTCATCGTCAATATGAAGCTCCAAGGGTTACAGTAAACACACTGTGGTGCGTCGCAATCTAATACTGGCCTCTCAGTAACGGCACGTATACAGACCATTTGAAGCATTGCTCCCCCTGGACGTAAGTCGGCATTGTGCCAACTATATTCTATCCCGATGCAATTTCTGTGTTTCATCGTCAATATGAAGCTCCAAGGGTTACAGTAAATACACTGTGTTGCGTCGCAATTTAATACTGGCCTCTCAGTAACGGCATGTATATAGACTGTTTGTAGCATTGCTCCCCCTGGACGTAAGTCGGCATTGTGCCTACTATATTCTATCCCGATGCAATTTCTGTGTTTCATCGTCAATATGAAGCTCCAAGGGTTACAGTAAACACACTGTGGTGCGTCGCAATCTAATACTGGCCTCTCAGCAACGGCACGTATACAGACTGTTTGTAGCATTGCTCCCACTGGACGTAAGTCGGCATTGTGCCTACTGTATTCTATCCCGATGCAATTTCTGAGTTTCATCGTCAATATGAAGCTCCAAGGGTTACAGTAAACACAATGTGGTGCGTCGCAATCTAATACTGGCCTCTCAGTAACGGCACGTATTCAGACTGTTTGAAAAATTGCTCCCCCTGGACGTAAGTCGGCATTGTGCCAACTATATTCTATCCCGATGCAATTTCTGTGTTTCATCGTCAATATGAAGCTCCAAGGGTTACAGTAAACACACTGTGGTGCGTCGCAATCTAATACTGGCCTCTCAGTAACGGCACGTATACAGACTGTTTGAAGCATTGCTCCCCCTGGACGTAAGTCGGCATTGTGCCAACTATATTCTATCCCGATGCAATTTCTGTGTTTCATCGTCAATATGAAGCTCTAAGGGTTACAGTAAACACACTGTGGTGCGTCGCAATCTAATACTGGCCTCTCAGTAACGGCACGTATACAGACTGTTTGTAGCATTGCTCCCCTTGGACGTATGTCGGCATTCTGCCAACTATATTCTATCCCGATGTAATTTCTGTGTTTCATCGTCAATATGAAGCTCAAAGGGTTACAGTAAACACACTGTCGTGCGTCGCAATCTAATACTGGCCTCTCAGTAACGGCACGTATACAGACTGTTTGAAGCATTGCTCCCCCTGGACGTAAGTCGGCATTGTGCCTACTGTATTCTATCCCGATGCAATTTCTGTGTTTCATCGTCAATATGAAGCTCCAAGGGTTACAGTAAACACACTGTGGTGCGTCGCAATCTAATACTGGCCTCTCAGTAACGGCACGTATACTGCTGTTTGAAGCATTGCTCCCCCTGGACGTAAGTCGGCATTGTGCCAACTATATTCTATCCCGATGCAATTTCTGTGTTTCATCGTCAATATGAAACTCCATGGGTTACAGTAAACACACTGTGGTGCGTCGCAATCTAATACTGGCCTCTCAGTAACGGCACGTATACAGACTGTTTGAAGCATTGCTCCCCCTGGACGTAAGTCGGCATTGTGCCAACTATATTCTATCCCGATGCAATTTCTGTGTTTCATCGTCAATATGAAGCTCCAAGGGTTACAGTAAAAACACTGTGGTGCGTCGCAATCTAATACTGGCCTCTCAGTAACGGCACGTATACAGACTGTTTGAAGCATTGCTCCCCCTGGACGTAAGTCGGCATTGTGCCAACTATATTCTATCCCGATGCAATTTCTGTGTTTCATCGTCAATATGAAGCTCCAAGGGTTACAGTAAACACACTGTGGTGCGTCGCAATCTAATACTGGCCTCTCAGTAACGGCACGTATACAGACTGTTTGTAGCATTGCTCCCCTTGGACGTATGTCGGCATTCTGCCAACTATATTCTATCCCGATGCAATTTCTGTGTTTCATCGTCAATATGAAGCTCCAAGGGTTACAGTAAACACACTGTGGTGCGTCGCAATCTAATACTGGCCTCTCAGCAACGGCACGTATACAGACTGTTTGCAGCATTGCTCCCCCTGGACGTAAGTCGGCATTGTGCCAACTATATTCTATCCCGATGCAATTTCTGTGTTTCATCGTCAATATCAAGCTCCAAGGGTTACTGTAAACACACTGTGGTGCGTCGCAATCTAATACTGGCCTCTCAGTAACGGCACGTATACAGACTGTTTGAAGCATTGCTCCCCCTGGACGTAATTCGGCATTGTGCCTACTGTATTCTATCCCGATGCAATTTCTGTGTTTCATCGTCAATACCAAGCTCCAAGGGTTACAGTAAACACACTGTGGTGCGTCGCAATCTAATACTGGCCTCTCAGCAACGGCACGTATACAGACTGTTTGTAGCATTGCTCCCACTGGACGTAAGTCGGCATTGTGCCTACTGTATTCTATCCCGATGCAATTTCTGAGTTTCATCGTCAATATGAAGCTCCAAGGGTTACAGTAAACACAATGTGGTGCGTCACAATCTAATACTGGCCTCTCAGTAACGGCACGTATACAGACTGTTTGAAAAATTGCTCCCCCTGGACGTAAGTCGGCATTGTGCCAACTATATTCTATCCCGATGCAATTTCTGTGTTTCATCGTCAATATGAAGCTCCAAGGGTTACAGTAAACACACTGTGGTGCGTCCCAATCTTATACTGGCCTCTCAGCAACGGCACGTATACTGCTGTTTGAAGCATTGCTCCCCCTGGACGTAAGTCGGCATTGTGCCAACTATATTCTATCCCGATGCAATTTCTGTGTTTCATCGTCAATATGAAGCTCCAAGGGTTACAGTAAACACACTGTGGTTCGTCGCAATCTAATACTGGCCTCTCAGTAACGGCACGTATACAGACTGTTTGTAGCATTGCTCCCCCTGGACGCAAGTCGGCATTGTGCCAACTATATTCTATCCCGATGCAATTTCTGTGTTTCATCGTCAATATGAAGCTCCAAGGGTTACAGTAAACACCCAGTGGTGCGTCGCAATCTAATACTGGCCTCTCAGCAACGGAACGTTCTTTTCGTTTCAAGCATTGCTCCCCCTGGACGTAAGTCGGCATTGTGCCAACTGTATTCTATCCCGATGCAATTTCTGTGTTTCATCGTCAATATGAAGCTCCAAGGGTTACAGTAAACACACTGTGGTGCGTCGCAATCTAATACTGGCCTCTCAGTAACGGCACGTATACAGACTGTTTGAAGCATTGCTCCCCCTGGACGTAAGTCGGCATTGTGCCTACTATATTCTATCCCGATGCAATTTCTGTGTTTCATCGTCAATATGAAGCTCCAAGGGTTACAGTAAACACACTGTGGTGCGTCGCAATCTAATACTGGCCTCTCAGTAACGGCACGTATACAGACTGTTTGAAGCATTGCTCCCCCTGGACGTAAGTCGGCATTGTGCCAACTATATTCTATCCCGATGCAATTTCTGTGTTTCATCGTCAATATGAAGCTCCAAGGGTTACAGTAAACACACTGTGGTGCGTCGCAATCTAATACTGGTCTCTCAGCAACGGCATGTATACAGACTGTTTGTAGCATTGCCCCCCCTATACGTAAGTCGGCATTGTGCCAACTATATTCTATCCCGATGCAATTTCTGTGTTTCATCGTCAATATGAAGCTCCAAGGGTTACAGTAAACACACTGTGGTGCGTCGCAATCTAAAACTGGCCTCTCAGCAACGGCACGTATACAGACTGTTTGAAGCATTGCTCCCCCTGGACGTAAGTCGGCATTGTGCCTACTATATTCCATCCCGATGCAATTTCTTTGTTTCATCGTCATTATGAAGCTCCAAGGGTTACAGTAAACACACTGTGGTGCGTCGCAATCTAATACTGGCCTCTCAGTAACGGCACGTATACAGACTGTTTGAAGCATTGCTCCCCCTGGACGTAAGTCGGCATTGTGCCAACTATATTCTATCCCGATGCAATTTCTGTGTTTCATCGTCAATATGAAGCTCCAAGGGTTCCAGTAAACACACTGTGGTGCGTCGCAATCTAATAATGGCCACTCAGTAACGGCACGTATACAGACTGTTTGTAGCATTGCTCCGCCTGGACGTAAGTCGGCATTGTGCCAACTATATTCTATCCCGATGCAATTTCTGTGTTTCATCGTCAATATGAAACTCCAAGGGTTACAGAAAACACACTGTCGTGCGTCAAAATCTAATACTGGCCTCTCAGTAACGGCACGTATACAGACTGTTTGTAGCATTGCTCCCCCTGGACGTAAGTCGGCATTGTGCCTACTGTATTCTATCCCGATGCAATTTCTGTGTTTCATCGTCAATATGAAGCTCCAAGGGTTACAGTAAACACACTGTGGTGCGTCGCAATCTAATAATGGCCACTCAGTAACGGCACGTATACAGACTGTTTGTAGCATTGCCCCCCCTATACGTAAGTCGGCATTCTGCCAACTATATTCTATCCCGATGCAATTTCTGTGTTTCATCGTCAATATGAAGCTCCAAGGGTTACAGTAAACACACTGTGGTGCGTCGCAATCTAAAACTGGCCTCTCAGCAACGGCACGTATACAGACTGTTTGAAGCATTGCTCCCCCTGGACGTAAGTCGGCATTGTGCCTACTATATTCCATCCCGATGCAATTTCTTTGTTTCATCGTCATTATGAAGCTCCAAGGGTTACAGTAAACACACTGTGGTGCGTCGCAATCTAATACTGGCCTCTCAGTAACGGCACGTATACAGACTGTTTGAAGCATTGCTCCCCCTGGACGTAAGTCGGCATTGTGCCAACTATATTCTATCCCGATGCAATTTCTGTGTTTCATCGTCAATATGAAGCTCCAAGGGTTCCAGTAAACACACTGTGGTGCGTCGCAATCTAATAATGGCCACTCAGTAACGGCACGTATACAGACTGTTTGTAGCATTGCTCCGCCTGGACGTAAGTCGGCATTGTGCCAACTATATTCTATCCCGATGCAATTTCTGTGTTTCATCGTCAATATGAAACTCCAAGGGTTACAGAAAACACACTGTCGTGCGTCAAAATCTAATACTGGCCTCTCAGTAACGGCACGTATACAGACTGTTTGTAGCATTGCTCCCCCTGGACGTAAGTCGGCATTGTGCCAACTATATTCTATCCCGATGCAATTTCTGTGTTTCATCGTCAATATGAAGCTCCAAGGGTTACAGTAAACACACTGTGGTGCGTCGCAATCTAATACTGGCCTCTCAGTAACGGCACGTATACAGACTGTTTGTAGCATTGCTCCCCTTGGACGTATGTCGGCATTCTGCCAACTATATTCTATCCCGATGCAATTTCTGTGTTTCATCGTCAATATGAAGCTCCAAGGGTTACAGTAAACACACTGTGGTGCGTCGCAATCTAATACTGGCCTCTCAGCAACGGCACGTATACAGACTGTTTGCAGCATTGCTCCCCCTGGACGTAAGTCGGCATTGTGCCAACTATATTCTATCCCGATGCAATTTCTGTGTTTCATCGTCAATATCAAGCTCCAAGGGTTACTGTAAACACACTGTGGTGCGTCGCAATCTAATACTGGCCTCTCAGTAACGGCACGTATACAGACTGTTTGAAGCATTGCTCCCCCTGGACGTAATTCGGCATTGTGCCTACTGTATTCTATCCCGATGCAATTTCTGTGTTTCATCGTCAATACCAAGCTCCAAGGGTTACAGTAAACACACTGTGGTGCGTCGCAATCTAATACTGGCCTCTCAGCAACGGCACGTATACAGACTGTTTGTAGCATTGCTCCCACTGGACGTAAGTCGGCATTGTGCCTACTGTATTCTATCCCGATGCAATTTCTGAGTTTCATCGTCAATATGAAGCTCCAAGGGTTACAGTAAACACAATGTGGTGCGTCACAATCTAATACTGGCCTCTCAGTAACGGCACGTATACAGACTGTTTGAAAAATTGCTCCCCCTGGACGTAAGTCGGCATTGTGCCAACTATATTCTATCCCGATGCAATTTCTGTGTTTCATCGTCAATATGAAGCTCCAAGGGTTACAGTAAACACACTGTGGTGCGTCCCAATCTTATACTGGCCTCTCAGCAACGGCACGTATACTGCTGTTTGAAGCATTGCTCCCCCTGGACGTAAGTCGGCATTGTGCCAACTATATTCTATCCCGATGCAATTTCTGTGTTTCATCGTCAATATGAAGCTCCAAGGGTTACAGTAAACACACTGTGGTTCGTCGCAATCTAATACTGGCCTCTCAGTAACGGCACGTATACAGACTGTTTGTAGCATTGCTCCCCCTGGACGCAAGTCGGCATTGTGCCAACTATATTCTATCCCGATGCAATTTCTGTGTTTCATCGTCAATATGAAGCTCCAAGGGTTACAGTAAACACCCAGTGGTGCGTCGCAATCTAATACTGGCCTCTCAGCAACGGAACGTTCTTTTCGTTTCAAGCATTGCTCCCCCTGGACGTAAGTCGGCATTGTGCCAACTGTATTCTATCCCGATGCAATTTCTGTGTTTCATCGTCAATATGAAGCTCCAAGGGTTACAGTAAACACACTGTGGTGCGTCGCAATCTAATACTGGCCTCTCAGTAACGGCACGTATACAGACTGTTTGAAGCATTGCTCCCCCTGGACGTAAGTCGGCATTGTGCCTACTATATTCTATCCCGATGCAATTTCTGTGTTTCATCGTCAATACCAAGCTCCAAGGGTTACAGTAAACACCCAGTGGTGCGTCGCAATCTAATACTGGCCTCTCAGCAACGGAACGTTCTTTTCGTTTCAAGCATTGCTCCCCCTATACGTAAGTCGGCATTGTGCCAACTATATTCTATCCCGATGCAATTTCTGTGTTTCATCGTCAATATGAAGCTCCAAGGGTTACAGTAAACACACTGTGGTGCGTCGCAATCTAAAACTGGCCTCTCAGCAACGGCACGTATACAGACTGTTTGAAGCATTGCTCCCCCTGGACGTAAGTCGGCATTGTGCCTACTATATTCCATCCCGATGCAATTTCTTTGTTTCATCGTCATTATGAAGCTCCAAGGGTTACAGTAAACACACTGTGGTGCGTCGCAATCTAATACTGGCCTCTCAGTAACGGCACGTATACAGACTGTTTGAAGCATTGCTCCCCCTGGACGTAAGTCGGCATTGTGCCAACTATATTCTATCCCGATGCAATTTCTGTGTTTCATCGTCAATATGAAGCTCCAAGGGTTCCAGTAAACACACTGTGGTGCGTCGCAATCTAATAATGGCCACTCAGTAACGGCACGTATACAGACTGTTTGTAGCATTGCTCCGCCTGGACGTAAGTCGGCATTGTGCCAACTATATTCTATCCCGATGCAATTTCTGTGTTTCATCGTCAATATGAAACTCCAAGGGTTACAGAAAACACACTGTCGTGCGTCAAAATCTAATACTGGCCTCTCAGTAACGGCACGTATACAGACTGTTTGTAGCATTGCTCCCCCTGGACGTAAGTCGGCATTGTGCCTACTGTATTCTATCCCGATGCAATTTCTGTGTTTCATCGTCAATATGAAGCTCCAAGGGTTACAGTAAACACACTGTGGTGCGTCGCAATCTAATACTGGCCTCTCAGCAACGGCACGTATACTGCTGTTTGAAGCATTGCTCCCCCTGGACGTAAGTCGGCATTGTGCCAACTATATTCTATCCCGATGCAATTTCTGTGTTTCATCGTCAATATGAAGCTCCAAGGGTTACAGTAAACTCACTGTGGTGCGTCGCAATCTAATACTGGCCTCTCAGTAACGGCACATATACAGACAGTTTGTAGCATTGCTCCCCATGGACGTAAGTCGGCATTGTGCCAACTATATTCTATCCCGATGCAATTTCTGTGTCTCATCGTCAATATGAAGCTCCAAGGGTTACAGTAAACACCCAGTTGTGCGTCGCAATCTAATACTGGCCTCTCAGCAACGGCACGTATACTGCTGTTTGAAGCATTGCTCCCCCTGGACGTAAGTCGGCATTGTGCCTACTATATTCTATCCCGATGCAATTTCTGTGTTTCATCGTCAATATGAAGCTCCAAGGGTTACAGTAAACACACGGTGGTGCGTCGCAATCTAATACTGGCCTCTCAGTAATGGCACGTATACAGACTGTTTGTAGCATTGCTCCCGCTGGACGTAAGTCGGCATTGTGCCAATTATATTCTATCCCGATGCAATTTCTGTGTTTCATCGTCAATATGAAGCTCCAAGTGTTACAGTAAACACACTGTGGTGCGTCGCAATCTAATACTGGCCTCTCAGTAACGGCACGTATACAGACTGTTTGTAGCATTGCTCCCCCTGGACGTAAGTCGGCATTGTGCCAACTATATTCTATCCCGATGCAATTTCTGTGTTTCATCGTCAATATGAAGATCCAAGGGTTACAGTAAACACACTGTGGTGCGTCGCAATCTAATACTGGCCTCTCAGCAACCGCACGTATACTGCTGTTTGAAGCATTGCTCCCCCCTGGATGTAAGTCGGCATTGTGCCTACTATATTCTATCCCGATGCAATTTCTGTGTTTCATCGTCAATATGAAGCTCCAAGGGTTACAGTAAACACACTGTGGTTCGTCGCAATCTAATACTGGCCTCTCAGTAACGGCACATATACTGCTGTTTGAAGCATTGCTCCCCCTGGACATAAGTCGGCATTGTGCCTACTATATTCTATCCCGATGCAATTTCTGTGTTTCATCGTCAATATGAAGCTCCAAGGGTTACAGTAAACACACTGTGGTGCGTCGCAATCTAATACTGGCCTCTCAGTAACGGGACGTATACAGACTGTTTGTAGCATTGCTCCCCCTGGACGTAAGTCGGCATTGTGCCAACTATATTCAATCCCGATGCAATTTCTGTGTTTTATCGTCAATATGAAGATCCAAGGGTTACAGTAAACACCCAGTGGTGCGTCGCAATCTAATACTGGCCTCTCAGAAACGGCACGTATACAGACTGTTTGTAGCATTGCTCCCCCTGGACGTAAGTCGGCATTGTGCCAACTATATTCTATCCCGATGCAATTTCTGTGTTTCATCGACAATATGAAGCTTCAAGGGTTACAGTAAACACACTGTGGTGCGTCGCAATCTAATACTGGCCTCCCAGTAACGGCACGTATTCAGACTGTTTGTAGCATTGCTCCCCCTGGACGTAAGTCGGCATTGTGCCTACTATATTCTATCCCGATGCAATTTCTGTGTTTCAACGTCAATATGAAGCCCCAAGGGTTACAGTAAACACACTGTGGTGCGTCGCAATCTAATACTGGCCTCCCAGTTACGGCACGTATACAGACAGTTTGTAGCATTGCTCCCCCTGCACGTAAGTCGGCATTGTGCCTACTATATTCTATCCCGATGCAATTTCTGTGTTTCATCGTCAATATGAAGCTCCAAGGGTTACAGTAAACACACTGTGGTGCGTCGCAATCTAATACTGGCCTCTCAGCAACGGCACGTATACTGCTGTTTGAAGCATTGCTCCCCCTGGATGTAAGTCGGCATTGTGCCAACTATATTCTATTCCGATGCAATTTCTGTGTTTCATCGTGAATATGAAGCTCCAAGGGTTACAGTAAACACACTGTGGTGCGTCGCAATCTAATACTGGCCTCTCAGTAGTGGCACGTATACAGACTGTTTGAAGCATTGCTCCCCCTGGACGTAAGTCGGCATTGTGCCAAATGTATTCTATCCCGATGCAATTTCTGTGTTTCATCGTCAATATGAAGCTCCAAGGGTTACAGTAAACACACTGTGGTGCGTCGCAATATAATACTGGCCTCTCAGTAACGGCATGTATACAGACTGTTTGTAGCATTGCTCCCCCTATACGTAAGTCGGCATTGTGCCAACTATATTCTATCCCGATACAATTTCTGTGTTTCATAGTCAATATGAAGCTCCAAGGGTTACAGTAAACACACTGTGGTGCGTCGCAATCTAAAACTGGCCTCTCAGCAACGGCACGTATACAGACTGTTTGAAGCATTGCTCCCCCTGGACGTAAGTCGTCATTGTGCCTACTATATTCTATCCCGATGCAATTTCTTTGTTTCATCGTCATTATGAAGCTCCAAGGGTTACAGTAAACACACTGTGGTGCGTCGCAATCTAATACTGGCCTCTCAGTAACGGCACGTATACAGACTGTTTGAAGCATTGCTCCCCCTGGACGTAAGTCGGCATTGTGCCAACTATATTCTATCCCGATGCAATTTCTGTGTTTCATCGTCAATATGAAGCTCCAAGGGTTACAGTAAACACACTGTGGTGCGTCGCAATCTAATAATGGCCACTCAGTAACGGCACGTATACAGACTGTTTGTAGCATTGCTCCGCCTGGACGTAAGTCGGCATTGTGCCTACTGTATTCTATCCCGATGCAATTTCTGTGTTTCATCGTCAATATGAAGCTCCAAGGGTTACAGTAAACACACTGTGGTGCGTCGCAATCTAATACTGGCCTCTCAGTAACGGCACGTATACAGACTGTTTGAAGCATTGCTCCCCCTGGACGTAAGTCGGCATTGTGCCAACTATATTCTATCCCGATGCAATTTCTGTGTTTCAACGTCAATATGAAGCTCCATGGGTTACAGTAAACACACTGTGGTGCGTCGCAATCTTATACTGGCCTCTTAGCAACGGCACGTATACTGCTGTTTGAAGCATTGCTCCCCCTGGACGTAAGTCGGCATTGTGCCAACTATATTCTATCCCGATGCAATTTCTGTGTTTCATCGTCAATATGAAGCTCCAAGGGTTACAGAAAACACACTGTGGTGCGTCGCAATCTAATCCTGGGCTCTTAGCAACGGCTCGTATACTGCTGTTTGAAGCATTGCTCCCCCTGGATGTAAGTCGGCATTGTGCCAACTATATTCTATCCCGATGCAATTTATGTGTTTCATCGTCAATATGAAGCTCCAAGGGTTACAGTAAACACACTGTGGTGCGTCGCAATCTAATACTGGCCTCTCAGTAACGGCACATATACTGCTGTTTGAAGCATTGCTCCCCCTGGACGTAAGTCGGCATTGTGCCTACTATATTCTATCCCGATGCAATTTCTGTGTTTCATCGTCAATATGAAGCTCCAAGGGTTACAGTAAACACACTGTGGTGCGTCGCAATCTAATACTGGCCTCTCAGTAACGGGACGTATACAGACTGTTTGTAGTATTGCTCCCCCTGGACGTAAGTCGGCATTGTGCCAACTATATTCTATCCCGATGCAATTTCTGTTTTTCATCGTCAATATGAAGCTCCAAGGGTTACAGTATACACACTGTGGTGCGTCGCAATCTAATACTGGCCTCTCAGTAACGGCACATATACAGACAGTTTGCAGCATTGCTCCCCATGGACGTAAGTCGGCATTGTGCCAACTATATTCTATCCCGATGCAATTTCTGTGTCTCATCGTCAATATGAAGCTCCAAGGGTTACAGTAAACACCCAGTGGTGCGTCGCAATCTAATACTGGCCTCTCAGCAACGGCACGTATACTGCTGTTTGAAGCATTGCTCCCCCTGGACGTAAGTCGGCATTGTGCCTACTGTATTCAATCCCGATGCAATTTCTGTGTTTCATCGTCAATATGAAGCTCCAAGGGTTACAGTAAACACACTGTGGTGCGTCGCAATCTAATACTGGCCTCTCAGTAACGGCACGTATACAGACTGTTTGTAGCATTGCTCCCCCTGGACGTAAGTCGGCATTGTGCCTACTATATTCTATCCCGATGCAATTTCTGTGTTTCATCGTCAATATGAAGCTCCAAGGGTTACAGTAAACACACTGTGGTGCGTCGCAATCTAATACTGGCCTCTCAGTAACGGCACGTATACAGACTGTTTGAAGCATTGCTCCCCCTGGACGTAAGTCGGCATTGTGCCAACTATATTCTATCCCGATGCAATTTCTGTGTTTCATCGTCAATATGAAGCTCCAAGGGTTACAGTAAACACACTGTGGTGCGTCGCAATCTTATACTGGCCCCTTAGCAACGGCACGTATACTGCTGTTTGAAACATTGCTCCCCCTGGACGTAAGTTGGCATTGTGCCAACTATATTCTATCCCGATGCAATTTCTGTGTTTCATCGTCAATATGAAGCTCCAAGGGTTACAGAAAACACACTGTGGTGCGTCGCAATCTAATCCTGGGCTCTCAGCAACGGCACGTATACTGCTGTTTGAAGCATTGCTCCCCCTGGATGTAAGTCGGCATTGTGCCAACTATATTCTATCCCGATGCAATTTATGTGTTTCATCGTCAATATGAAGCTCCAAGGGTTACAGTAAACACACTGTGGTGCGTCGCAATCTAATACTGGCCTCTCAGTAACGGCACATATACTGCTGTTTGAAGCATTGCTCCCCCTGGACGTAAGTCGGCATTGTACCTACTATATTCCATCCCGATGCAATTTCTGTGTTTCATCGTCAATATGAAGCTCCAAGGGTTACAGTAAACACACTGTGGTGCGTCGCAATCTAATAATGGCCACTCAGTAACGGCACGTATACAGACTGTTTGTAGCATTGCTCCGCCTGGACGTAAGTCGGCATTGTGCCAACTATATTCTATCCCGATGCAATTTCTGTGTTTCATCGTCAATATGAAACTCCAAGGGTTACAGAAAACACACTGTGGTGCGTCAAAATCTAATACTGGCCTCTCAGTAACGGCACGTATACAGACTGTTTGTAGCATTGCTCCCCCTGGACGTAAGTCGGCATTGTGCCTACTGTATTCAATCCCGATGCAATTTCTGTGTTTCATCGTCAATATGAAGCTCCAAGGGTTACAGTAAACACACTGTGGTGCGTCGCAATCTAATACTGGCCTCTCAGTAACGGCACGTATACAGACTGTTTGTAGCATTGCTCCCCCTGGACGTAAGTCGGCATTGTGCCTACTATATTCTATCCCGATGCAATTTCTGTGTTTCATCGTCAATATGAAGCTCCAAGGGTTACAGTAAACACACTGTGGTGCGTCGCAATCTAATACTGGCCTCTCAGTAACGGCACGTATACAGACTGTTTGAAGCATTGCTCCCCCTGGACGTAAGTCGGCATTGTGCCAACTATATTCTATCCCGATACAATTTCTGTGTTTCATCGTCAATATGAAGCTCCAAGGGTTACAGTAAACACACTGTGGTGCGTCGCAATCTTATACTGGCCTCTTAGCAACGGCACGTATACTGCTGTTTGAAACATTGCTCCCCCTGGACGTAAGTCGGCATTGTGCCAACTATATTCTATCCCGATGCAATTTCTGTGTTTCATCGTCAATATGAAGCTCCAAGGGTTACAGAAAACACACTGTGGTGCGTCGCAATCTAATCCTGGGCTCTCAGCAACGGCACGTATACTGCTGTTTTAAGCATTGCTCCCCCTGGATGTAAGTCGGCATTGTGCCAACTATATTCTATCCCGATGCAATTTATGTGTTTCATCGTCAATATGAAGCTCCAAGGGTTACAGTAAACACACTGTGGTGCGTCGCAATCTAATACTGGCCTCTCAGTAACGGCACATATACTGCTGTTTGAAGCATTGCTCCCCCTGGACGTAAGTCGGCATTGTGCCTACTATATTCTATCCCGATGCAATTTCTGTGTTTCATCGTCAATATGAAGCTCCAAGGGTTACAGTAAACACACTGTGGTGCGTCGCAATCTAATACAGGCCTCTCAGTAACGGGACGTATACTGCTGTTTGAAGCATTGCTCCCCCTGGACGTAAGTCGGCATTGTGCCAACTATATTCTATCCCGATGCAATTTCTGTGTTTCATCGTCAATATGAAGCTCCAAGGGTTACAGTAAACACACTGTGGTGCGTCGCAATCAAATACTGGCCTCTCAGTAACGGCACATATACAGACAGTTTGCAGCATTGCTCCCCATGGACGTAAGTCGACATTGTGCCAACTATATTCTATCCCGATGCAATTTCTGTGTCTCATCGTCAATATGAAGCTCAAAGGGTTACAGTAAACACCCAGTGGTGCGTCGCAATCTAATACTGGCCTCTCAGCAACGGCACGTATACTGCTGTTTGAAGCATTGCTCCCCCTGGACGTAAGTCGGCATTGTGCCAGCTATATTCTATCCCGATGCAATTTCTGTGTTTCATCGTCAATATGAAGCTCCAAGGGTTACAGTAAACACACTGTGGTGCGTCGCAATCTAATACTGGCCTCTCAGTAACGGCACATATACAGACTGTTTGTAGCATTGCTCCCCCTGGACGTAAGTCGGCATTGTGCCAACTATATTCTATCCCGATGCAATTTCTGTGTTTCATCGTCAATATGAAGATCCAAGGGTTACAGTAAACACACTGTGGTGCGTCGCAATCTAATACTGGCCTCTCAGCAACGGCACGTATACTGCTGTTTGAAGCATTGCTCCCCCTGGATGTAAGTCGGCATTGTGCCAACTATATTCTATCCCGATGCAATTTCTGTGTTTCATCGTCAATATGAAGCTCCAAGGGTTACAGAAAACACACTGTGGTGCGTCGCAATCTAATCCTGGTCTCTCAGCAACGGCACGTATACTGCTGTTTGAAGCATTGCTCCCCCTGGATGTAAGTCGGCATTGTGCCAACTATATTCTATCCCGATGCAATTTATGTGTTTCATCGTCAATATGAAGCTCCAAGGGTTACAGTAAACACACTGTGGTGCGTCGCAATCTAATACTGGCCTCTCAGTAACGGCACATATACTGCTGTTTGAAGCATTGCTCCCCCTGGACGTAAGTCGGCATTGTACCTACTATATTCTATCCCGATGCAATTTCTATGTTTCATCGTCAATATGAAGCTCCAAGGGTTACAGTAAACACACTCTGGTGCGTCGCAATCTAATAATGGCCACTCAGTAACGGCACGTATACAGACTGTTTGTAGCATTGCTCCGCCTGGACGTAAGTCGGCATTGTGCCAACTATATTCTATCCCGATGCAATTTCTGTGTTTCATCGTCAATATGAAACTCCAAGGGTTACAGAAAACACACTGTGGTGCGTCAAAATCTAATACTGGCCTCTCAGTAACGGCACGTATACAGACTGTTTGTAGCATTGCTCCCCCTGGACGTAAGTCGGCATTGTGCCTACTGTATTCAATCCCGATGCAATTTCTGTGTTTCATCGTCAATATGAAGCTCCAAGGGTTACAGTAAACACACTGTGGTGCGTCGCAATCTAATACTGGCCTCTCAGTAACGGCACGTATACAGACTGTTTGAAGCATTGCTCCCCCTGGACGTAAGTCGGCATTGTGCCAACTATATTCTATCCCGATGCAATTTCTGTGTTTCATCGTCAATATGAAGCTCCAAGGGTGACAGTAAACACACTGTGGTGCGTCGCAATCTTATACTGGCCTCTTAGCAACGGCACGTATACTGCTGTTTGAAACATTGCTCCCCCTGGACGTAAGTCGGCATTGTGCCAACTATATTCTATCCCGATGCAATTTCTGTGTTTCATCGTCAATATGAAGCTCCAAGGGTTACAGAAAACACACTGTGGTGCGTCGCAATCTAATCCTGGGCTCTCAGCAACGGCATGCATACTGCTGTTTGAAGCATTGCTCCCCCTGGATGTAAGTCGGCATTGTGCCAACTATATTATATCCCGATGCAATTTATGTGTTTCATCGTCAATATGAAGCTCCAAGGGTTACAGTAAACACACTGTGGTGCGTCGCAATCTAATACTGGCCTCTCAGTAACGGCACATATACTGCTGTTTGAAGCATTGCTCCCCCTGGACGTAAGTCGGCATTGTGCCTACTATATTCTATCCCGATGCAATTTCTGTGTTTCATCGTCAATATGAAGCTCCAAGGGTTACAGTAAACACACTGTGGTGCGTCGCAATCTAATACTGGCCTCTCAGCAACGGCACGTATACTGCTGTTTGAAGCATTGCTCCCACTGGACGTAAGTCGGCATTGTGCCAACTATATTCTATCCCGATGCAATTTCTGTGTTTCATCGTCAATATGAAGCTCCAAGGGTTACAGTAAACACACTGTGGTGCGTCGCAATCTAATACTGGCCTCTCAGTAACGGCACATATACAGACTGTTTGTAGCATTGCTCCCCCTGGACGTAAGTCGGCATTGTGCCAACTATATTCTATCCCGATGCAATTTCTGTGTTTCATCGTCAATATGAAGATCCAAGGGTTACAGTAAACACACTGTGGTGCGTCGCAATCTAATACTGGCCTCTCAGCAACGGCACGTATACTGCTGTTTGAAGCATTGCTCCCCCTGGACGTAAGTCGGCATTGTGCCAACTATATTCTATCCCGATGCAATTTCTGTGTTTCATCGTCAATATGATGCTCCAAGGGTTACAGTAAACACACTGTGGTGCGTCGCAATCTAATACTGGCCTCTCAGTAACGGCACGTATACAGACTGTTTGAAGCATTGCTCCCCCTGGACGTAAGTCGGCATTGTGCCAAATGTATTCTATCCCGATGCAATTTCTGTGTTTCATCGTCAATATGAAGCTCCAAGGGTTACAGTAAACACACTGTGGTGCGTCGCAATATAATACTGGCCTCTCAGTAACGGCATGTATACAGACTGTTTGTAGCATTGCTCCCCCTATACGTAAGTCGGCATTGTGCCAACTATATTCTATCCCGATGCAATTTCTGTGTTTCATCGTCAATATGAAGCTCCAAGGGTTACAGTAAACACACTGTGGTGCGTCGCAATCTAAAACTGGCCTCTCAGCAACGGCACGTATACAGACTGTTTGAAGCATTGCTCCCCCTGGACGTAAGTCGGCATTGTGCCTACTATATTCTATCCCGATGTAATTTCTCTGTTTCATCGTCATTATGAAGCTCCAAGGGTTACAGTAAACACACTGTGGTGCGTCGCAATCTAATACTGGCCTCTCAGTAACGGCACGTATACAGACTGTTTGAAGCATTGCTCCCCCTGGACGTAAGTCGGCATTGTGCCAACTATATTCTATCCCGATGCAATTTCTGTGTTTCATCGTCAACATGAAGCTCCAAGGGTTATAGTAAACACACTGTGGTGCGTCGCAATCTAATAATGGCCACTCAGTAACGGCACGTATACAGACTGTTTGTAGCATTGCTCCGCCTGGACGTAAGTCGGCATTGTGCCAACTACATTCTATCCCGATGCAATTTCTGTGTTTCATCGTCAATATGAAACTCCAAGGGTTACAGAAAACACACTGTGGTGCGTCAAAATCTAATACTGGCCTCTCAGTAACGGCACGTATACTGCTGTTTGAAGCATTGCTCCCCCTGGACGTAAGTCGGCATTGTGCCAACTATATTCTATCCCGATGCAATTTCTGTGTTTCATCGTCAATATCAAGATCCAAGGGTTACAGTAAACACACTGTGGTGCGTCGCAATCTAATACTGGCCTCTCAGCAACGGCACGTATACTGCTGTTTGAAGCATTGCTCCCCCTGGATGTAAGTCGGCATTGTGCCAACTATATTCTATCCCGATGCAATTTATGTGTTTCATCGTCAATATGAAGCACCAAGGGTTACAGTAAACACACTGTGGTGCGTCGCAATCTAATACTGGCCTCTCAGCAACGGCACGTATACTGCTGTTTGAAGCATTGCTCCCCCTGGATCTAAGTCGGCATTGTGCCAACTATATTCTATCCCGATGCAATTTATGTGTTTCATCGTCAATATGAAGCTCCAAGGGTTACAGTAAACACACTGTGGTGCGTCGCAATCTAATACTGGCCTCTCAGTAACGGCACATATACTGCTGTTTGAAGCATTGCTCCCCCTGGACGTAAGTCGGCATTGTGCCTACTATATTCTATCCCGATGCAATTTCTGTGTTTCATCGTCAATATGAAGCTCCAAGGGTTACAGTAAACACACTGTGGTGCGTCGCAATCTAATACTGGCCTCTCAGTAACGGGACGTATACAGACTGTTTGTAGCATTGCTCCCCCTGGACGTAAGTCGGCATTGTGCCAACTATATTCTATCCCGATGCAATTTCTGTGTTTCATCGTCAATATGAAGATCCAAGGGTTACAGTAAACACCCAGTGGTGCGTCGCAATCTAATACTGGCCTCTCAGTAACGGCACGTATACAGACTGTTTGTAGCATTGCTCCCCCTGGACGTAAGTCGGCATTGTGCCTACTATATTCTATCCCGATGCAATTTCTGTGTTTCATCGTCAATATGAAGCTCCAAGGGTTACAGTAAACACACTGTGGTGCGTCGCAATCTAATACTGGCCTCCCAGTTACGGCATGTATACAGACTGTTTGTAGCATTGCTCCCCCTATACGTAAGTCGGCATTGTGCCAACTATATTCTATCCCGATGCAATTTCTGTGTTTCATCGTCAATATGAAGCTCCAAGGGTTACAGTGAACACACTGTCGTGCGTCGCAATCTAAAACTGGCCTCTCAGCAACGGCACGTATACAGACTGTTTGAAGCATTGCTCCCCATGGACGTAAGTCGGCATTGTGCCAACTATATTCTATCCCGATGCAATTTCTGTGTCTCATCGTCAATATGAAGCTCCAAGGGTTACAATAAACACCCAGTGGTGCGTCGCAATCTAATACTGGCCTCTCAGCAACGGCACGTATACTGCAGTTTGAAGCATTGCTCCCCCTGGACGTAAGTCGGCATTGTGCCAACTATATTCTATCCCGATGCAATTTCTGTGTTTCATCGTCAATATGAAGCTCCAAGGGTTACAGTAAACACACTGTGGTGCGTCGCAATCTAATACTGGCCTCTCAGTAACGGCACATATACAGACTGTTTGTAGCATTGCTCCCCCTGGACGAAAGTCGGCATTGTGCCAACTATATTCTATCCCGATGCAATTTCTGTGTTTCATCGTCAATATGAAGATCCAAGGGTTACAGTAAACACACTGTGGTGCGTCGCAATCTAATACTGGCCTCTCAGCAACGGCACGTATACTGCTGTTTGAAGCATTGCTCCCCCTGGATGTAAGTCGGCATTGTGCCAACTATATTCTATCCCGATGCAATTTATGTGTTTCATCGTCAATATGAAGCTCCAAGGGTTACAGTAAACACACTGTGGTGCGTCGCAATCTAATACTGGCCTCTCAGTAACGGCACATATACTGCTGTTTGATGCATTGCTCCCCCTGGACGTAAGTCGGCATTGTGCCTACTATATTCTATCCCGATGCAATTTCTGTGTTTCATCGTCAATATGAAGCACCAAGGGTTACAGTAAACACACTGTGGTGCGTCGCAATCTAATACTGGCCTCTCAGTAACGGCACGTATACAGACTGTTTGTAGCATTGCTCCCCCTGGACGTAAGTCGGCATTGTGCCTACTATATTCTATCCCGATGCAATTTCTGTGTTTCATCGTCAATATGAAGCTCCAAGGGTTACAGTAAACACACTGTGGTGCGTCGCAATCTAATACTGGCCTCCCAGTTACGGCACGTATACAGACAGTTTGTAGCATTGCTCCCCCTGGACGTAAGTCGGCATTGTGCCTACTATATTCTATCCCGATGCAATTTCTGTGTTTCATCGTCAATATGAAGCTCCAAGGGTTACAGTAAACACACTGTGGTGCGTCGCAATCTAATACTGGCCTCTCAGCAACGGCACGTATACTGCTGTTTGAAGCATTGCTCCCCCTGGACGTAAGTCGGCATTGTGCCAACTATATTCTATCCCGATGCAAATTCTGTGTTTCATCGTCAATATGAAGCTCCAAGGGTTACAGTAAACACACTGTGGTGCGTCGCAATATAATACTGGCCTCTCAGTAACGGCACGTATACAGAATGTTTGTAGCATTGCTCCCCCTGGACGTAAGTCGGCATTGTGCCAACTATATTCTATCCCGATGCAATTTCTGTGTTTCATCGTCAATATGATGCTCCAAGGGTTACAGTAAACACACTGTGGTGCGTCGCAATCTAATACTGGCCTCTCAGTAACGGCACGTATACAGACTGTTTGAAGCATTGCTCCCCCTGGACGTAAGTCGGCATTGTGCCAAATGTATTCTATCCCGATGCAATTTCTATGTTTCATCGTCAATATGAAGCTCCAAGGGTTACAGTAAACACACTGTGGTGCGTCGCAATATAATACTGGCCTCTCAGTAACGGCATGTATACAGACTGTTTGTAGCATTGCTCCCCCTATACGTAAGTCGGCATTGTGCCAACTATATTCTATCCCGATGCAATTTCTGTGTTTCATCGTCAATATGAAGCTCCAAGGGTTACAGTAAACACACTGTGGTGCGTCGCAATCTAAAACTGGCCTCTCAGCAACGGCACGTATACAGACTGTTTGAAGCATTGCTCCCCCTGGACGTAAGTCGGCATTGTGCCTACTATATTCTATCCCGATGCAATTTCTGTGTTTCATCGTCATTATGAAGCTCCAAGGGTTACAGTAAACACACTGTGGTGCGTCGCAATCTAATACTGGCCTCTCAGTAACGGCACGTATACAGACTGTTTGAAGCATTGTTCCCCCTGGACGTAAGTCGGCATTGTGCCAACTATATTCTATCCCGATGCAATTTCTGTGTTTCATCGTCAATATGAAGCTCCAAGGGTTACAGTAAACACACTGTGGTGCGTCGCAATCTAATAATGGCCACTCAGTAACGGCACGTATACAGACTGTTTGTAGCATTGCTCCGCCTGGACGTAAGTCGGCATTGTGCCAACTATATTCTATCCCGATGCAATTTCTGTGTTTCATCGTCAATATGAAACCTCAAGGGTTACAGAAAACACACTGTGGTGCGTCAAAATCTAATACTGGCCTCTCAGTAACGGCACGTATACAGACTGTTTGCAGCATTGCTCCCCCTGGACGTAAGTCGGCATTGTGCTTACTGTATTCTATCCCGATGCAATTTCTGTGTTTCATCGTCAATATGAAGCTCCAAGGGTTACAGTAAACACACTGTGGTGCGTCGCAATCTAATACTGGCCTCTCAGTAACGGCACGTATACAGACTGTTTGTAGCATTGCTCCCCCTGGGCGTAAGTCGGCATTGTGCCTACTATATTCTATCCCGATGCAATTTCTGTGTTGCATCGTCAATATGAAGCTCCAAGGGTTACAGTAAACACACTGTGGTGCGTCGCAATCTAATACTGGCCTCTCAGTAACGGCACGTATACAGACTGTTTGAAGCATTGCTCCCCCTGGACGTAAGTCGGCATTGTGCCAACTATATCCTATCCCGATGCAATTTCTGTGTTTCATCGTCAATATGAAGCTCCAAGGGTTACAGTAAACACACTGTGGTGCGTCGCAATCTTATACTGGCCTCTCAGCAACGGCACGTATACTGCTGTTTGAAGCATTGCTCCTCCTGGACGTAAGTCGGCATTGTGCCAACTATATTCTATCCCGATGCAATTTCTGTGTTTCATCGTCAATATGAAGCTCCAAGGGTTACAGTAAACACACAGTGGTGCGTCGCAATCTAATACTGGCCTCTCAGTAACGGCACATATACAGACAGTTTGTAGCATTGCTCCCCATGGACGTAAGTCGGCATTGTGCCAACTATATTCTATCCCGATGCAATTTCTGTGTCTCATCGTCAATATGAAGCTCCAAGGGTTACAGTAAACACCCCGTGTTGCGTCGCAAATGAATACTGGCCTCTCAGTAACGGCACATATACTGCTGTTTGAAGCATTGCTCCCCCTGGACGTAAGTCGGCATTGTGCCTACTATATTCTATCCCGATGCAATTTCTGTGTTTCATCGACAATATGAAGCTCCAAGGGTTACAGTAAACACACTGTGGTGCGTCGCAATCTAATACTGGCCTCTCAGTAACGGGACGTATACAGACTGTTTGTAGTATTGCTCCCCCTGGACGTAAGTCGGCATTGTGCCAACTATATTCTATCCCGATGCAATTTCTGTGTTTCATCGTCAATATGAAGCTCCAAGGGTTACAGTAAACACACTGTGGTGCGTCGCAATCTAATACTGGCCTCTCAGTAACGGCACATATACAGACAGTTTGTAGCATTGCTCCCCATGGACGTAAGTCGGCATTGTGCCAACTATATTCTATCCCGATGCAATTTCTGTGTCTCATCGTCAATATGAAGCTCCAAGGGTTACAGTAAACACCCAGTGGTGCGTCGCAATCTAATACTGGCCTCTCAGCAACGGCACGTATACTGCTGTTTGAAGCATTGCTCCCCCTGGACGTAAGTCGGCATTGTGCCAACTATATTCTATCCCGATGCAATTTCTGTGTTTCATCGTCAATATGAAGCTCCAAGGGTTACAGTAAACACACTGTGGTGCGTCGCAATCTAATACTGGCCTCTCAGTAACGGCACATATACAGACTGTTTGTAGCATTGCTCCCCCTGGACGTAAGTCGGCATTGTGCCAACTATATTCTATCCCGATGCAATTTCTGTGTTTCATCGTCAATATGAAGATCCAAGGGTTACAGTAAACACACTGTGGTGCGTCGCAATCTAATACTGGCCTCTCAGCAACGGCACGTATACTGCTGTTTGAAGCATTGCTCCCCCTGGATGTAAGTCGGCATTGTGCCAACTATATTCTATCCCGATGCAATTTATGTGTTTCATCGTCAATATGAAGCTCCAAGGGTTACAGTAAACACACTGTGGTGCGTCGCAATCTAATACTGGCCTCTCAGCAACGGCACGTATACTGCTGTTTGAAGCATTGCTCCCCCTGGATGTAAGTCGGCATTGTGCCAACTATATTCTATCCCGATGCAATTTATGTGTTTCATCGTCAATATGAAGCTCCAAGGGTTACAGTAAACACACTGTGGTGCGTCGCAATCTAATAATGGCCACTCAGTAACGGCACGTATACAGACTGTTTGTAGCATTGCTCCGCCTGGACGTAAGTCGGCATTGTGCCAACTATATTCTATCCCGATGCAATTTCTGTGTTTCATCGTCAATATGAAACCTCAAGGGTTACAGAAAACACACTGTGGTGCGTCAAAATCTAATACTGGCCTCTCAGTAACGGCACGTATACAGACTGTTTGCAGCATTGCTCCCCCTGGACGTAAGTCGGCATTGTGCTTACTGTATTCTATCCCGATGCAATTTCTGTGTTTCATCGTCAATATGAAGCTCCAAGGGTTACAGTAAACACACTGTGGTGCGTCGCAATCTAATACTGGCCTCTCAGTAACGGCACGTATACAGACTGTTTGTAGCATTGCTCCCCCTGGGCGTAAGTCGGCATTGTGCCTACTATATTCTATCCCGATGCAATTTCTGTGTTGCATCGTCAATATGAAGCTCCAAGGGTTACAGTAAACACACTGTGGTGCGTCGCAATCTAATACTGGCCTCTCAGTAACGGCACGTATACAGACTGTTTGAAGCATTGCTCCCCCTGGACGTAAGTCGGCATTGTGCCAACTATATTCTATCCCGATGCAATTTCTGTGTTTCATCGTCAATATGAAGCTCCAAGGGTTACAGTAAACACACTGTGGTGCGTCGCAATCTTATACTGGCCTCTCAGCAACGGCACGTATACTGCTGTTTGAAGCATTGCTCCTCCTGGACGTAAGTCGGCATTGTGCCAACTATATTCTATCCCGATGCAATTTCTGTGTTTCATCGTCAATATGAAGCTCCAAGGGTTACAGTAAACACACAGTGGTGCGTCGCAATCTAATACTGGCCTCTCAGTAACGGCACATATACAGACAGTTTGTAGCATTGCTCCCCATGGACGTAAGTCGGCATTGTGCCAACTATATTCTATCCCGATGCAATTTCTGTGTCTCATCGTCAATATGAAGCTCCAAGGGTTACAGTAAACACCCCGTGTTGCGTCGCAAATTAATACTGGCCTCTCAGTAACGGCACATATACTGCTGTTTGAAGCATTGCTCCCCCTGGACGTAAGTCGGCATTGTGCCTACTATATTCTATCCCGATGCAATTTCTGTGTTTCATCGACAATATGAAGCTCCAAGGGTTACAGTAAACACACTGTGGTGCGTCGCAATCTAATACTGGCCTCTCAGTAACGGGACGTATACAGACTGTTTGTAGTATTGCTCCCCCTGGACGTAAGTCGGCATTGTGCCAACTATATTCTATCCCGATGCAATTTCTGTGTTTCATCGTCAATATGAAGCTCCAAGGGTTACAGTAAACACACTGTGGTGCGTCGCAATCTAATACTGGCCTCTCAGTAACGGCACATATACAGACAGTTTGTAGCATTGCTCCCCATGGACGTAAGTCGGCATTGTGCCAACTATATTCTATCCCGATGCAATTTCTGTGTCTCATCGTCAATATGAAGCTCCAAGGGTTACAGTAAACACCCAGTGGTGCGTCGCAATCTAATACTGGCCTCTCAGCAACGGCACGTATACTGCTGTTTGAAGCATTGCTCCCCCTGGACGTAAGTCGGCATTGTGCCAACTATATTCTATCCCGATGCAATTTCTGTGTTTCATCGTCAATATGAAGCTCCAAGGGTTACAGTAAACACACTGTGGTGCGTCGCAATCTAATACTGGCCTCTCAGTAACGGCACATATACAGACTGTTTGTAGCATTGCTCCCCCTGGACGTAAGTCGGCATTGTGCCAACTATATTCTATCCCGATGCAATTTCTGTGTTTCATCGTCAATATGAAGATCCAAGGGTTACAGTAAACACACTGTGGTGCGTCGCAATCTAATACTGGCCTCTCAGCAACGGCACGTATACTGCTGTTTGAAGCATTGCTCCCCCTGGATGTAAGTCGGCATTGTGCCAACTATATTCTATCCCGATGCAATTTATGTGTTTCATCGTCAATATGAAGCTCCAAGGGTTACAGTAAACACACTGTGGTGCGTCGCAATCTAATACTGGCCTCTCAGCAACGGCACGTATACTGCTGTTTGAAGCATTGCTCCCCCTGGATGTAAGTCGGCATTGTGCCAACTATATTCTATCCCGATGCAATTTATGTGTTTCATCGTCAATATGAAGCTCCAAGGGTTACAGTAAACACACTGTGGTGCGTCGCAATCTAATACTGGCCTCTCAGTAACGGCACATATACTGCTGTTTGAAGCATTGCTCCCCATGGACGTAAGTCGGCATTGTGCCTACTATATTCTATCCCGATGCAATTTCTGTGTTTCATCGTCAATATGAAGCTCCAAGGGTTACAGTAAACACACTGTGGTGCGTCGCAATCTAATACTGGCCTCTCAGTAACGGGACGTATACAGACTTTTTGTAGCATTGCTCCCTCTGGACGTAAGTCGGCATTGTGCCAACTATATACTATCCCGATGCAATTTCTGTGTTTCATCGTCAATATGAAGATCCAAGGGTTACAGTAAACACCCAGTGGTGCGTCGCAATCTAATACTGGCCTCTCAGTAACGGCACGTATACAGACTGTTTGTAGCATTGCTCCCCCTGGACGTAAGTCGGCATTGTGCCTACTATATTCTATCCCGATGCAATCTCTGTGTTTCATCGTCAATATGAAGCTCCAAGGGTTACAGTAAACACACTGTGGTGCGTCGCAATCTAATACTGGCCTCCCAGTTACGGCACGTATACAGACAGTTTGTAGCATTGCTCCCCCTGGACGTAAGTCGGCATTGTGCCTACTATATTCTATCCCGATGCAATTTCTGTGTTTCATCGTCAATATGAAGCTCCAAGGGTTACAGTAAACACACTGTGGTGCGTCGCAATCTAATACTGGCCTCTCAGCAACGGCACGTATACTGCTGTTTGAAGCATTGCTCCCCCTGGACATAAGTCGGCATTGTGCCAACTATATTCTATCCCGATGCAAATTCTGTGTTTCATCGTCAATATGAAGCTCCAAGGGTTACAGTAAACACACTGTGGTGCGTCGCAATCTAATACTGGCCTCTCAGTAACGGCACGTATACAGAATGTTTGTAGCATTGCTCCCCCTGGACGTAAGTCGGCATTGTGCCAACTATATTCTATCCCGATGCAATTTCTGTGTTTCATCGTCAATATGATGCTCCAAGGGTTACAGTAAACACACTGTGGTGCGTCGCAATCTAATACTGGCCTCTCAGTAACAGCACGTATACAGACTGTTTGAAGCATTGCTCCCCCTGGACGTAAGTCGGCATTGTGCCAAATGTATTCTATCCCGATGCAATTTCTGTGTTTCATCGTCAATATGAAGCTCCAAGGGTTACAGTAAACACACTGTGGTGCGTCGCAATATAATACTGGCCTCTCAGTAACGGCATGTATACAGACAGTTTGTAGCATTGCTCCCCCTATACGTAAGTCGGCATTGTGCCAACTATATTCTATCCCGATGCAATTTCTGTGTTTCATCGTCAATATGAAGCTCCAAGGGTTACAGTAAACACATTGTGGTGCGTCGCAATCTAAAACTGGCCTCTCAGCAACGGCACGTATACAGACTGTTTGAAGCATTGCTCCCCCTGGACGTAAGTCGGCATTGTGCCTACTATATTCTATCCCGATGCAATTTCTGTGTTTCGTCGTCATTATGAAGCTCCAAGGGTTACAGTAAACACACTGTGGTGCGTCGCAATCTAATACTGGCCTCTCAGTAACGGCACGTATACAGACTGTTTGAAGCATTGCTCCCCCTGGACGTAAGTCGGCATTGTGCCAACTATATTCTATCCCGATGCAATTTCTGTGTTTCATCGTCAATATGAAGCTCCAAGGGTTACAGTAAACACACTGTGGTGCGTCGCAATCTAATAATGGCCACTCAGTAACGGCACGTATACAGACTGTTTGTAGCATTGCTCCGCCTGGACGTAAGTCGGCATTGTGCCAACTATATTCTATCCCGATGCAATTTCTGTGTTTCATCGTCAATATGAAACTCCAAGGGTTACAGAAAACACACTGTGGTGCGTCAAAATCTAATACTGGCCTCTCAGTAACGGCACGTATACAGACTGTTTGCAGCATTGCTCCCCCTGGACGTAAGTCGGCATTGTGCCTACTGTATTCTATCCCGATGCAATTTCTGTGTTTCATCGTCAATATGAAGCTCCAAGGGTTACAGTAAACACACTGTGGTGCGTCGCAATCTAATACTGGCCTCTCAGTAACGGCACGTATACAGACTGTTTGTAGCATTGCTCCCCCTGGGCGTAAGTCGGCATTGTGCCTACTATATTCTATTCCGATGCAATTTCTGTGTTGCATCGTCAATATGAAGCTCCAAGGGTTACAGTAAACACACTGTGGTGCGTCGCAATCTAATACTGGCCTCTCAGTAACGGCACGTATACAGACTGTTTGAAGCATTGCTCCCCCTGGACGTAAGTCGGCATTGTGCCAACTATATTCTAGCCCGATGCAATTTCTGTGTTTCATCGTCAATATGAAGCTCCAAGGGTTACAGTAAACACACTGTGGTGCGACGCAATCTTATACTGGCCTCTCAGCAACGGCACGTATACTGCTGTTTGAAGCATTGCTCCCCCTGGACGTAAGTCGGCATTGTGCCAACTATATTCTATCCCGATGCAATTTCTGTGTTTCATCGTCAATATGAAGCTCCAAGGGTTACAGTAAACACACTGTGGTGAGTCGCAATCTAATACTGGCCTCTCAGTAACGGCACATATACAGACAGTTTGTAGCATTGCTCCCCATGGACGTAAGTCGGCATTGTGCCAACTATATTCTATCCCGATGCAATTTCTGTGTCTCATCGTCAATATGAAGCTCCAAGGGTTACAGTAAACACACTGTGGTGCGTCGCAATCTAATACTGGCCTCTCAGTAACGGGACATATACAGACTGTTTGTAGTATTGCTCCCCCTGGACGTAAGTCGGCATTGTGCCAACTATATTCTATCCCGATGCAATTTCTGTGTTTCATCGTCAATATGAAGCTCCAAGGGTTACAGTAAACACACTGTGGTGCGTCGCAATCTAATACTGGCCTCTCAGTAACGGCACATATACAGACAGTTTGTAGCATTGCTCCCCATGGACGTAAGTCGGCATTGTGCCAACTATATTCTATCCCGATGCATTTCTGTGTCTCATCGTCAATATGAAGCTCCAAGGGTTACAGTAAACACCCAGTGTTGCGTCGCAATCTAATACTGGCCTCTCAGCAACGGCACGTATACTGCTGTTTGAAGCATTGCTTCCCCTGGACGTAAGTCGGCATTGTGCCTACTATATTCTATCCCGATGCAATTTATGTGTTTCATCGTCAATATGAAGCTCCAAGGGTTACAGTAAACACACTGTGGTGCGTCGCAATCTAATACTGGCCTCTCAGTAACGGCACATATACTGCTGTTTGAAACATTGCTCCCCCTGGACGTAAGTCGGCATTGTGCCTACTATATTCTATCCCCATGCAATTTCTGTGTTTCATCGTCAATATGAAGCTCCAAGGGTTACAGTAAACACACTGTGGTGCGTCGCAATCTAATACTGGCCTCTCAGTAACGGCACATATACAGACAGTTTGTAGCATTGCTCCCCATGGACGTAAGTCGGCATTGTGCCAACTATATTCTATCCCGATGCAATTTCTGTGTCTCATCGTCAATATGAAGCTCCAAGGGTTACAGTAAACACCCAGTGGTGCGTCGCAATCTAATACTGGCCTCTCAGCAACGGCACGTATACTGCTGTTTGAAGCATTGCTCCCCCTGGACGTAAGTCGGCATTGTGCCAACTATATTCTATCCCGATGCAATTTCTGTGTTTCATCGTCAATATGAAGCTCCAAGGGTTACAGTAAACACACTGTGGTGCGTCGCAATCTAATACTGGCCTCTCAGTAACGGCACATATACAGACTGTTTGTAGCATTGCTCCCCCTGGACGTAAGTCGGCATTGTGCCAACTATATTCTATCCCGATGCAATTTCTGTGTTTCATCGTCAATATGAAGATCCAAGGGTTACAGTAAACACACTGTGGTGCGTCGCAATCTAATACTGGCCTCTCAGCAACGGCACGTATACTGCTGTTTGAAGCATTGCTCCCCCTGGATGTAAGTCGGCATTGTGCCAACTATATTCTATCCCGATGCAATTTATGTGTTTCATCGTCAATATGAAGCTCCAAGGGTTACAGTAAACACACTGTGGTGCGTCGCAATCTAATACTGGCCTCTCAGTAACGGCACATATACTGCTGTTTGAAGCATTGCTCCCCCTGGACGTAAGTCGGCATTGTGCCTACTATATTCTATCCCGATGCAATTTCTGTGTTTCATCGTCAATATGAAGCTCCAAGGGTTACAGTAAACACACTGTGGTGCGTCGCAATCTAATACTGGCCTCTCAGCAACGGCACGTATACTGCTGTTTGAAGCATTGCTCCCCCTGGACGTAAGTCGGCATTGTGCCAACTATATTCTATCCCGATGCAATTTCTGTGTTTCATCGTCAATATGAAGCTCCAAGGGTTACAGTAAACACACTGTGGTGCGTCGCAATCTAATACTGGCCTCTCAGTAACGGCACGTATACAGAATGTTTGTAGCATTGCTCCCCCTGGACGTAAGTCGGCATTGTGCCAACTATATTCTATCCCGATGCAATTTCTGTGTTTCATCGTCAATATGATGCTCCAAGGGTTACAGTAAACACACTGTGGTGCGTCGCAATCTAATACTGGCCTCTCAGTAACGGCACATATACTGCTGTTTGAAACATTGCTCCCCCTGGACGTAAGTCGGCATTGTGCCTACTATATTCTATCCCGATGCAATTTCTGTGTTTCATCGTCAATATGAAGCTCCAAGGGTTACAGTAAACACACTGTGGTGCGTCGCAATCTAATACTGGCCTCTCAGTAACGGGACGTATACAGACTGTTTGTAGTATTGCTCCCCCTGGACGTAAGTCGGCATTGTGCCAACTATATTCTATCCCAATGCAATTTCTGTGTTTCATCGTCGATATGAAGCTCCAAGGGTTACAGTAAACACACTGTGGTGCGTCGCAATCTAATACTGGCCTCTCAGTAACGGCACATATACAGACAGTTTGTAGCATTGCTCCCCATGGACGTAAGTCGGCATTGTGCCAACTATATTCTATCCCGATGCAATTTCTGTGTCTCATCGTCAATATGAAGCTCCAAGGGTTACAGTAAACACACTGTGGTGCGTCGCAATCTAATACTGGCCTCTCAGCAACGGCACGTATACTGCTGTTTGAAGCATTGCTCCCCCTGGACGTAAGTCGGCATTGTGCCAACTATATTCTATCCCGATGCAATTTCTGTGTTTCATCGTCAATATGAAGCTCCAAGGGTTACAGTAAACACACTGTGGTGCGTCGCAATCTAATACTGGCCTCTCAGTAACGGCACATATACAGACTGTTTGTAGCATTGCTCCCCCTGGACGTAAGTCGGCATTGTGCCAACTATATTCTATCCCGATGCAATTTCTGTGTTTCATCGTCAATATGAAGATCCAAGGGTTACAGTAAACACACTGTGGTGCGTCGCAATCTAATACTGGCCTCTCAGCAACGGCACGTATACTGCTGTTTGAAGCATTGCTCCCCCTGGATGTAAGTCGGCATTGTGCCAACTATATTCTATCCCGATGCAATTTATGTGTTTCATCGTCAATATGAAGCTCCAAGGGTTACAGTAAACACACTGTGGTGCGTCGCAATCTAATACTGGCCTCTCAGTAACGGCACATATACTGCTGTTTGAAGCATTGCTCCCCCTGGACGTAAGTCGGCATTGTGCCTACTATATTCTATCCCGATGCAATTTCTGTGTTTCATCGTCAATATGAAGCTCCAAGGGTTACAGTAAACACACTGTGGTGCGTCGCAATCTAATACTGGCCTCTCAGCAACGGCACGTATACAGAATGTTTGTAGCATTGCTCCCCCTGGACGTAAGTCGGCATTGTGCCAAATGTATTCTATCCCGATGCAATTTCTGTGTTTCATCGTCAATATGAAGCTCCAAGGGTTACAGTAAACACACTGTGGTGCGTCGCAATATAATACTGGCCTCTCAGTAACGGCATGTATACAGACTGTTTGTAGCATTGCTCCCCCTATACGTAAGTCGGCATTGTGCCAACTATATTCTATCCCGATGCAATTTCTGTGTTTCATCGTCAATATGAAGCTCCAAGGGTTACAGTAAACACACTGTGGTGCGTCGCAATCTAAAACTGGCCTCTCAGCAACGGCACATATACAGACTGTTTGAGGCATTGCTCCCCCTGGACGTAAGTCGGCATTGTGCCTACTATATTCTATCCCGATGCAATTTCTGTGTTTCATCGTCATTATGAAGCTCCAAGGGTTACAGTAAACACACTGTGGTGCGTCGCAATCTAATACTGGCCTCTCAGTAACGGCACGTATACAGACTGTTTGAAGCATTGCTCCCCCTGGACGTAAGTCGGCATTGTGCCAACTATATTCTATCCCGATGCAATTTCTGTGTTTCATCGTCAATATGAAGCTCCAAGGGTTACAGTAAACACACTGTGGTGCGTCGCAATCTAATAATGGCCACTCAGTAACGGCACGTATACAGACTGTTTGTAGCATTGCTCCGCCTGGACGTATGTCGGCATTGTGCCAACTATATTCTATCCCGATGCAATTTCTGTGTTTCATCATCAATATGAAACTCCAAGGGTTACAGAAAACACACTGTGGTGCGTCAAAATCTAATACTGGCCTCTCAGTAACGGCACGTATACAGACTGTTTGCAGCATTGCTCCCCCTGGACGTAAGTCGGCATTGTGCCTACTGTATTCTATCCCGATGCAATTTCTGTGCTTCATCGTCAATATGAAGCTCCAAGGGTTACAGTAAACACACTGTGGTGCGTCGCAATCTAATACTGGCCTCTCAGTAACGGCACGTATACAGACTGTTTGTAGCATTGCTCCCCCTGGGCGTAAGTCGGCGTTGTGCCTACTATATTCTATCCCGATGCAATTTCTGTGTTGCATCGTCAATATGAAGCTCCAAGGGTTACAGTAAACACACTGTGGTGCGTCGCAATCTAATACTGGCCTCTCAGTAACGGCACGTATACAGACTGTTTGAAGCATTGCTCCCCCTGGACGTAAGTCGGCATTGTGCCAACTATATTCTATCCCGATGCAATTTCTGTGTTTCATCGTCAATATGAAGCTCCAAGGGTTACAGTAAACACACTGTGGTGCGTCGCAATCTTATACTGGCCTCTCAGCAACGGCACGTATACTGCTGTTTGAAGCATTGCTCCCCCTGGACGTAAGTCGGCATTGTGCCAACTATATTCTATCCCGATGCAATTTCTGTGTTTCATCGTCAATATGAAGCTCCAAGGGTTACAGTAAACACACTGTGGTGCGTCGCAATCTAATACTGGCCTCTCAGTAACGGCACATATACAGACAGTTTGTAGCATTGCTCCCCATGGACGTAAGTCGGCATTGTGCCAACTATATTCCATCCCGATGCAATTTCTGTGTTTCATCGACAATATGAAGCTTCAAGGGTTACAGTAAACACACTGTGGTGCGTCGCAATCTAATACTGGCCTCCCAGTAACGGCACGTATACAGACTGTTTGTAGCATTGCTCCCCCTGGACGTAAGTCGGCATTGTGCCTACTATATTCTATCCCGATGCAATTTCTGTGTTTCATCGTCAATATGAAGCTCCAAGGGTTACAGTAAACACACTGTGGTGCGTCGCAATCTAATACTGGCCCCCCAGTAACGGCTCGTATACAGACAGTTTGTAGCATTGCTCCCCCTGGACGTAAGTCGGCATTGTGCCTACTATATTCTATCCCGATGCAATTTCTGTGTTTCATCGTCAATATGAAGCTCCAAGGGTTACAGTAAACACACTGTGGTGCGTCGCAATCTAAAACTGGCCTCTCAGCAACGGCACGTATACTGCTGTTTGAAGCATTGCTCCCCCTGGTCCTAAGTCGGCATTGTGCCATCTATATTCTATCCCGATGCAATTTCTGTGTTTCATCGTCAATATGAAGCTCCAAGGGTTACAGTAAACACACTGTGGTGCGTCGCAATCTAATACTGGCCTCTCAGTAACGGCACGTATACAGAATGTTTGTAGCATTGCTCCCCCTGCACGTAAGTCGGCATTGTGCCAACTATATTCTATCCCGATGCAATTTCTGTGTTTCATCGTCAATATGAAGCTCCAAGGGTTACAGTAATCACACTGTGGTGCGTCGCAATCTAATACTGGCCTCTCAGCAACAGCACGTATACTGACTGTTTGTAGCATTGCTCCCCCTGGACGTAAGTCGGCATTGTGCCAACTATATTCTAGCCCGATGCAATTTCTGTGTTTCATCGTCAATATGAAGCTCCAAGGGTTACAGTAAACACACTGTGGTGCGACGCAATCTTATACTGGCCTCTCAGCAACGGCACGTATACTGCTGTTTGAAGCATTGCTCCCCCTGGACGTAGGTCGGCATTGTGCCAACTATATTCTATCCCGATGCAATTTCTGTGTTTCATCGTCAATATGAAGCTCCAAGGGTTACAGTAAACACACTGTGGTGAGTCGCAATCTAATACCGGCCTCTCAGTAACGGCACATATACAGACAGTTTGTAGCATTTTTCCCCATGGACGTAAGTCGGCATTGTGCCAACTATATTCTATCCCGATGCAATTTCTGTGTCTCATCGTCAATATGAAGCTCCAAGGGTTACAGTAAACACCCAGTGTTGCGTCGCAATCTAATACTGGCCTCTCAGCAACGGCACGTATACTGCTGTTTGAAGCATTGCTTCCCCTGGACGTAAGTCGGCATTGTGCCTACTATATTCTATCCCGATGCAATTTATGTGTTTCATCGTCAATATGAAGCTCCAAGGGTTACAGTAAACACACTGTGGTGCGTCGCAATCTAATACTGGCCTCTCAGTAACGGCACATATACTGCTGTTTGAAACATTGCTCCCCCTGGACGTAAGTCGGCATTGTGCCTACTATATTCTATCCCGATGCAATTTCTGTGTTTCATCGTCAATATGAAGCTCCAAGGGTTACAGTAAACACACTGTGGTGCGTCGCAATCTAATACTGGCCTCTCAGTAACGGGACGTATACAGACTGTTTGTATTATTGCTCCCCCTGGACGTAAGTCGGCATTGTGCCAACTATATTCTATCCCGATGCAATTTCTGTGTTTCATCGTTAATATGAAGCTCCAAGGGTTACAGTAAACACACTGTGGTGCGTCGCAATCTAATACTGGCCTCTCAGTAACGGCACATATACAGACAGTTTGTAGCGTTGCTCCCCATGGACGTAAGTTGGCATTGTGCCAACTATATTCTATCCCGATGCAATTTCTGTGTCTCATCGTCAATATGAAGCTCCAAGGGTTACAGTAAACACCCAGTGGTGCCTCGCAATCTAATACTGGCCTCTCAGCAACGGCACGTATACTGCTGTTTGAAGCATTGCTCCCCCTGGACGTAAGTCGGCATTGTGCCAACTATATTCTATCCCGATGCAATTTCTGTGTTTCATCGTCAATATGAAGCTCCAAGGGTTACAGTAAACACACTGTGGTGCGTCGCAATCTAATACTGGCCTCTCAGTAACGGCACATATACAGACTGTTTGTAGCATTGCTCCCCCTGGACGTAAGTCGGCATTGTGCCAACTATATTCTATCCCGATGCAATTTCTGTGTTTCATCGTCAATATGAAGATCCAAGGGTTACAGTAAACACACTGTGGTGCGTCGCAATCTAATACTGGCCTCTCAGCAACGGCACGTATACTGCTGTTTGAAGCATTGCTCCCCCTGGATGTAAGTCGGCATTGTGCCAACTATATTCTATCCCGATGCAATTTATGTGTTTCATCGTCAATATGAAGCTCCAAGGGTTACAGTAAACACACTGTGGTGCGTCGCAATCTAATACTGGCCTCTCAGTAACGGCACATATACTGCTGTTTGAAGCATTGCTCCCCCTCGACGTAAGTCGGCATTGTGCCTACTATATTCTATCCCGATGCAATTTCTGTGTTTCATCGTCAATATGAAGCTCCAAGGGTTACAGTAAACACACTGTGGTGCGTCGCAATCTAATACTGGCCTCTCAGCAACGGCACGTATACTGCTGTTTGAAGCATTGCTCCCCCTGGACGTAAGTCGGCATTGTGCCAACTATATTCTATCCCGATGCAATTTCTGTGTTTCATCGTCAATATGAAGCTCCAAGGGTTACAGTAAACACACTGTGGTGCGTCGCAATCTAATACTGGCCTCTCAGTAACGGCACGTATACAGAATGTTTGTAGCATTGCTCCCCCTGGACGTAAGTCGGCATTGTGCCAACTATATTCTATCCCGATGCAATTTCTGTGTTTCATCGTCAATATGATGCTCCAAGGGTTACAGTAAACACACTGTGGTGCGTCGCAATCTAATACTGGCCTCTCAGTAACGGCACGTATACAGACTGTTTGAAGCATTGCTCCCCCTGGACGTAAGTCGGCATTGTGCCAAATGTATTCTATCCCGATGCAATTTCTGTGTTTCATCGTCAATATGAAGCTCCAAGGGTTACAGTAAACACACTGTGGTGCGTCGCAATATAATACTGGCCTCTCAGTAACGGCATGTATACAGACTGTTTGTAGCATTGCTCCCCCTATACGTAAGTCGGCATTGTGCCAACTATATTCTATCCCGATGCAATTTCTGTGTTTCATCGTCAATATGAAGCTCCAAGGGTTACAGTAAACACACTGTGGTGCGTCGCAATCTAAAACTGGCCTCTCAGCAACGGCACATATACAGACTGTTTGAAGCATTGCTCCCCCTGGACGTAAGTCGGCATTGTGCCTACTATATTCTATCCCGATGCAATTTCTGTGTTTCATCGTCATTATGAAGCTCCAAGGGTTACAGTAAACACACTGTGGTGCGTCGCAATCTAATACTGGCCTCTCAGTAACGGCACGTATACAGACTGTTTGAAGCATTGCTCCCCCTGGACGTAAGTCGGCATTGTGCCAACTATATTCTATCCCGATGCAATTTCTGTGTTTCATCGTCAATATGAAGCTCCAAGGGTTACAGTAAACACACTGTGGTGCGTCGCAATCTAATAATGGCCACTCAGTAACGGCACGTATACAGACTGTTTGTAGCATTACTCCGCCTGGACGTATGTCGGCATTGTGCCAACTATATTCTATCCCGATGCAAATTCTGTGTTTCATCGTCAATATGAAACTGCAAGGGTTACAGAAAACACACTGTGGTGCGTCAAAATCTAATACTGGCCTCTCAGTAACGGCACGTATACAGACTGTTTGCAGCATTGCTACCCCTGGACGTAAGTCGGCATTGTGCCTACTGTATTCTATCCCGATGCAATTTCTGTGCTTCATCGTCAATATGAAGCTCCAAGGGTTACAGTAAACACACTGTGGTGCGTCGCAATCTAATACTGGCCTCTCAGTAACGGCACGTATACAGACTGTTTGTAGCATTGCTCCCCCTGGACGTAAGTCGGCATTGTGCCAACTATATTCTATCCCGATGCAATTTCTGTGTTTCATCGTCAATATGAAGCTCCAAGGGTTACAGTAAACACACTGTGGTGCGTCGCAATCTTATACTGGCCTCTCAGCAACGGCACGTATACTGCTGTTTGAAGCATTGCTCCCCCTGGACGTAAGTCGGCATTGTGCCAACTATATTCTATCCCGATGCAATTTCTGTGTTTCATCGTCAATATGAAGCTCCAAGGGTTACAGTAAACACACTGTGGTGCGTCGCAATCTAATACTGGCCTCTCAGTAACGGCACATATACAGACTGTTTGTAGCATTGCTCCCCCTGGACGTAAGTCGGCATTGTGCCTACTATATTCTATCCCGATGCAATTTCTGTGTTTCATCGTCAATATGAAGCTCCAAGGGTTACAGTAAACACACTGTGGTGCGTCGCAATCTAAAACTGGCCTCTCAGCAACGGCACGTATACTGCTGTTTGAAGCATTGCTCCCCCTGGTCGTAAGTCGGCATTGTGCCATCTATATTCTATCCCGAAGCAATTTCTGCGTTTCATCGTCAATATGAAGCTCCAAGGGTTACAGTAAACACACTGTGGTGCGTCGCAATCTAATACTGGCCTCTCAGTAACGGCACGTATACAGAATGTTTGTAGCATTGCTCCCCCTGCACGTAAGTCGGCATTGTGCCAACTATATTCTATCCCGATGCAATTTCTGTGTTTCATCGTCAATATGAAGCTCCAAGGGTTACAGTAAACACACTGTGGTGCGTCGCAATCTAATACTGGCCTCTCAGCAACAGCACGTATACTGACTGTTTGTAGCATTGCTCCCCCTGGACGTAAGTCGGCATTGTGCCAACTATATTCTATCCCGATGCAATTTCTGTGTTTCATCGTCAATATGAAGCTCCAAGGGTTACAGTAAACACACTGTGGTGCGTCGCAATCTAATACTGGCCTCTCAGTAACGGCACGTATACAGACAGTTTGAAGCATTGCTCCCCCTGGACGTAAGTCGGCATTGTGCCAAATGTATTCTATCCCGATGCAATATCTGTGTTTCATCGTCAATATGAAGCTCCAAGGGTTACAGTAAACACACTGTGGTGCGTCGCAATCTAATACTGGCCTCACAGTAACGGCACGTATACAGAATGTTTGTAGCATTGCTCCCCCTGGACGTAAGTCGGCATTGTGCCAACTATATTCTATCCCGATGCAATTTCTGTGTTTCATCGACAATATGAAGCTCCAAGAGTTACAGTAAACACACTGTGTTGCGTCGCAATCTAATACTGGCCTCTCAGCAACGGCACGTATACTGACTGTTTGTAGCATTGCTCCCCCTGGACGTAAGTCGGCATTGTGCCAACTATATTCTATCCCGATGCAATTTCTGTGTTTCATCGTCAATATGAAGCTCCAAGGGTTACAGTAAACACACTGTGGTGCGTCGCAATCTAATACTGGCCTCTCAGTAACGGCACGTATACAGACAGTTTGAAGCATTGCTCCCCCTGGACGTAAGTCGGCATTGTGCCAAATGTATTCTATCCCGATGCAATTTCTGTGTTTCATCGTCAATATGAAGCTCCAAGGGTTACAGTAAACACACTGTGGTGCGTCGCAATCTAATACTGGCCTCTCAGTAAAGGCATGGATACAGACTGTTTGTAGCATTGCACCCCTTATACGTAAGTCGGCATTGTGCCAACTATATTCTATCCCGATGCAATTTCTGTGTTTCATCGTCAATATGAACTCCAAGGGTTACAGTAAACACACTGTGGTGCGTCGCAATCTAAAACTGGCCTCTCAGCAACGGCACGTATACAGACTGTTTGATGCATTGTTCCCCCTGGACGTAAGTCGGCATTGTGCCTACTATATTCTATCCCGATGCAATTTCTTTGTTTCATCGTCATTATGAAGCTCCAAGGGTTACAGTAAACACACTGTGGTGCGTCGCAATCTAATTCTGGCCTCTCAGTAACGGCACGTATACAGACTGTTTGAAGCATTGCTCCCCCTGGACGTAAGTCGGCATTGTGCCAACTATATTCTATCCCGATGCAATTTTTGTGTTTCATCGTCAATATGAAGCTCCAAGGGTTACAGTAAACACACTGTGGTGCGACGCAATCTAATACTGGCCTCTCAGTAACGGCACGTATACAGACTGTTTGTAGCATTGCTCCGCCTGGACGTAAGTCGGCATTGTGCCAACTTTATTCTATCCCGATGCAATTTCTGTGTTTCATCGTCAATATGTAACTCCAAGGGTTACAGAAAACACACTGTGGTGCGTCAAAATCTAATACTGGCCTCTCAGTAACGGCACGTATACAGACAGTTTGTAGCATTGCTCCCCCTGGACGTAAGTCGGCATTGTGCCTACTATATTCTATCCCGATGCAATTTCTGTGATTCATCGTCAATATGAAGCTCCAAGGGTTACAGTAAACACACTGTGGTGCGTCGCAATCTAATACTGGCCTCTCAGTAACGGCACGTATACAGACTGTTTGAAGCATTGCTCCCCCTGGACGTAAGTCGGCATTGTGCCAACTATATTCTATCCCGATGCAATTTCTGTGTTTCATCGTCAATATGAAGCTCCAAGGGTTACAGTAAACACACTGTGGTGCGTCGCAATCTTATACTGGCCTCTCAGCAACGGCACGTATACTGCTGTTTGAAGCATTGCTCCCCCTGGACGTAAGTCGGCATTGTGCCAACTATATTCTATCCCGATGCAATTTCTGTGTTTCATCGTCAATATGAAGCTTCAAGGGTTACAGTAAACACACTGTGGTGCGTCGCAATCTAATACTGGCCTCCCAGTAACGGCACGTATACAGACTGTTTGTAGCATTGCTCCCCCTGGACGTAAGTCGGCATTGTGCCTACTATATTCTATCCCGATGCAATTTCTGTGTTTCATCGTCAATATGAAGCTCCAAGGGTTACAGTAAACACACTGTGGTGCGTCGCAATCTAATACTGGCCTCCCAGTAACGGCTCGTATACAGACAGTTTGTAGCATTGCTCCCCCTGGACGTAAGTCGGCATTGTGCCTACTATATTCTATCCCGATGCAATTTCTGTGTTTCATCGTCAATATGAAGCTCCAAGGGTTACAGTAAACACACTGTGGTGCGTCGCAATCTAAAACTGGCCTCTCAGCAACGGCACGTATACTGCTGTTTGAAGCATTGCTCCCCCTGGTCGTAAGTCGGCATTGTGCCATCTATATTCTATCCCGATGCAATTTCTGTGTTTCATCGTCAATATGAAGCTTCAAGGGTTACAGTAAACACACTGTGGTGCGTCGCAATCTAATACTGGCCTCTCAGTAACGGCACGTATACAGAATGTTTGTAGCATTGCTCCCCCTGCACGTAAGTCGGCATTGTGCCAACTATATTCTATCCCGATGCAATTTCTGTGTTTCATCGTCAATATGAAGCTTCAAGGGTTACAGTAAACACACTGTGGTGCGTCGCAATCTAATACTGGCCTCTCAGCAACAGCACGTATACTGACTGTTTGTAGCATTGCTCCCCCTGGACGTAAGTCGGCATTGTGCCAACTATATTCTATCCCGATGCAATTTCCGTGTTTCATCGTCAATATGAAGCTCCAAGGGTTACAGTAAACACACTGTGGTGCGTCGCAATCTAATACTGGCCTCTCAGTAACGGCACGTATACAGACTGTTTGAAGCATTGCTCCCCCTGGACGTAAGTCGGCATTGTGCCAAATGTATTCTATCCCGATGCAATTTCTGTGTTTCATCGTCAATATGAAGCTCCAAGGGTTACAGTAAACACACTGTGGTGCGTCGCAATATAATACTAGCCTCTCAGTAACGGCATGTACACAGACTGTTTGTAGCATTGCTCCCCCTATACGTAAGTCGGCATTGTGCCAACTATATTCTATCCCGATGCAATTTCTGTGTTTTATCGTCAATATGAAGCTCCAAGGGTTACAGTAAACACACTGTGGTGCGTCGCAATCTAAAACTGGCCTCCCAATAACGGCACGTATACTGCTGTTTGAAGCATTGCTCCCCCTGGACGTAAGTCGGCATTGTGCCAACTATATTCTATCCCGATGCAATTTCTGTGTTTCATCGTCAATATGAAGCTCCAAGGGTTACAGTAAACACACTGTGGTGCGTCGCAATCTAATACTGGCCTCTCAGTAACGGCACGTATACAGACAGTTTGAAGCATTGCTCCCCCTGGACGTAAGTCGGCATTGTGCCAAATGTATTCTATCCCGATGCAATATCTGTGTTTCATCGTCAATATGAAGCTCCAAGGGTTACAGTAAACACACTGTGGTGCGTCGCAATCTAATACTGGCCTCTCAGTAACGGCACGTATACAGAATGTTTGTAGCATTGCTCCCCCTGGACGTAAGTCGGCATTGTGCCAACTATATTCTATCCCGATGCAATTTCTGTGTTTCATCGACAATATGAAGCTCCAAGAGTTACAATAAACACACTGTGTTGCGTCGCAATCTAATACTGGCCTCTCAGCAACGGCACGTATACTGACTGTTTGTAGCATTGCTCCCCCTGGACGTAAGTCGGCATTGTGCCAACTATATTCTATCCCGATGCAATTTCTGTGTTTCATCGTCAATATGAAGCTCCAAGGGTTACAGTAAACACACTGTGGTGCGTCGCAATCTAATACTGGCCTCTCAGTAACGGCACGTATACAGACAGTTTGAAGCATTGCTCCCCCTGGACGTAAGTCGGCATTGTGCCAAATGTATTCTATCCCGATGCAATTTCTGTGTTTCATCGTCAATATGAAGCTCCAAGGGTTACAGTAAACACACTGTGGTGCGTCGCAATCTAATACTGGCCTCTCAGTAACGGCATGGATACAGACTGTTTGTAGCATTGCACCCCTTATACGTAAGTCGGCATTGTGCCAACTATATTCTATCCCGATGCAATTTCTGTGTTTCATCGTCAATATGAAGCTCCAAGGGTTACAGTAAACACACTGTGGTGCGTCGCAATCTAATACTGGCCTCTCAGCAACGGCACGTATACTGCTGTTTGAAGCATTGCTCCCCCTGGACGTAAGTCGGCATTGTGCCAACTATATTCTATCCCGATGCAATTTCTGTGTTTCATCGTCAATATGAAGCTCCAAGGGTTACAGTAAACACACTGTGGTGCGTCGCAATCTAATACTGGCCTCTCAGTAACGGCACCTATACAGAATGTTTGTAGCATTGCTCCCCCTGGACGTAAGTCGGCATTGTGCCAACTATATTCTATCCCGATGCAATTTCTGTGTTTCATCGTCAATATGAAGCTCCAAGGGTTACAGTAAACACACTGTGGTGCGTCGCAATCTAATACTGGCCTCTCAGCAACGGCACGTATACTGACTGTTTGTAGCATTGCTCCCCCTGGACGTAAGTCGGCATTGTGCCAACTATATTCTATCCCGATGCAATTTCTGTGTTTCATCGTCAATATGAAGCTCCAAGGGTTACAGTAAACACACTGTGGTGCGTCGCAATCTAATACTGGCCTCTCAGTAACGGCACGTATACAGACTGTTTGAAGCATTGCTCCCCCTGGACGTAAGTCGGCATTGTGCCTACTGTATTCTATCCCGATGCAATTTCTGTGTTTCATCGTCAATATGAAGCTCCAAGGATTACAGTAAACACACTGTGGTGCGTCGCAATATAATACTGGCCTCTCAGTAACGGCATGTATACAGACTGTTTGTAGCATTGCTCCCCCTATACGTAAGTCGGCATTGTGCCAACTATATTCTATCCCGATGCAATTTCTGTGTTTCATGGACAATATGAAGCTCCAAGGGTTACAGTAAACACACTGTGGTGCGTCGCAATCTAATACTGGCCTCTCAGTAACGGCACGTATACAGACAGTTCGAAGCATTGCTCTCCCTGGACGTTAGTCGGCATTGTGCCAAATGTATTCTATCCCGATGCAATTTCTGTGTTTCATCGTCAATATGAAGCTCCAAGGGTTACAGTAAACACACTGTGGTGCGTCGCAATCTAATACTGGCCTGTCAGTAACGGCACGTATACAGAATGTTTGTAGCATTGCTTCCCTGGACGTAAGTCGGCATTGTGCCAAATGTATTCTATCCCGATGCAATTTCTGTGTTTCATCGACAATATGAAGCTCCAAGGGTTACAGTATACACACTGTGGTGCGTCGCAATCTAATACTGGCCTCTCAGCAACGGCACGTATACTGACTGTTTGTAGCATTGCTCCCCCTGGACGTAAGTCGGCATTGTGCCAACTATATTCTATCCCGATGCAATTTCTGTGTTTCATCGTCAATATGAAGCTCCAAGGGTTACAGTAAACACACTGTGGTGCGTCGCAAACTAATACTGGCCTCTCAGTAACGGCACGTATACAGACAGTTTGAAGCATTGCTCCCCCTGGACGTAAGTCGGCATTGTGCCAAATGTATTCTATCCCGATGCAATTTCTGTGTTTCATCGTCAATATGAAGCTCCAAGGGTTACAGTAAACACACTGTGGTGCGTCGCAATCTAATACTGGCCTCTCAGTAACGGCATGTATACAGACTGTTTGTAGCATTGCACCCCTTATACGTAAGTCGGCATTGTGCCAACTATATTCTATCCCGATGCAATTTCTGTGTTTCATCGTCAATATGAAGCTCAAAGGGTTACAGTAAACACACTGTGGTGCGTCGCAATCTAATAATGGACACTCAGTAACGGCACGTATACAGACTGTTTGTAGCATTGCTCCGCCTGGACGTAAGTCGGCATTGTGCCAACTATATTCTATCCCGATGCAATTTCTGTGTTTCATCGTCAATATGAAACTCCAAGCGTTACAGAAAACACACTGTGGTGCGTCAAAATCAAATACTGGCCTCTCAGAAACGGCACGTATACAGACTGTTTGTAGCATTGCTCCCCCTTGACATAAGTCGGCATTGTGCCTACTGTATTCTATCCCGATGCAATTTCTGTGTTTCATCGTCAATATGAAGCTCCAAGGGTTACAGTAAACACACTGTGGTGCGTCGCAATCTAATACTGGCCTCTCAGTAACGGCACGTATACAGACTGTTTGTAGCATTGCTCCCCCTGGACGTAAGTCGGCATTGTGCCAACTATATTCTATCCCGATGCAATTTCTGTGTTTCATCGTCAATATGAAGCACCAAGGGTTACAGTAAACATACTGTGGTGCGTCGCAATCTAATAATGGCCACTCAGTAACGGCACGTATACAGACTGTTTGTAGCATTGCTCCCCCTGGACGTAAGTCGGCATTGTGCCTACTATATTCTATCCCGATGCAATTTCTGTGTTTCATCGTCAATATGAAACTCCAAGGGTTACAGAAAACACACTGTGGTGCGTCAAAATCTAATACTGGCCTCTCAGTAACGGCACGTATACAGAGTGTTTGTAGCATTGCTCCCCCTGGACGTAAGTCGGCATTGTGCCTACTATATTCTATCCCGATGCAATTTCTGTGTTTCATCGTCAATATGAAGCTCCAAGGGTTACAGTAAACACACTGTGGTGCGTCGCAATCTAATGCTGGCCTCTCAGTAACGGCACGTATACAGACTGTTTGTAGCATTGCTCCCCCTGGACGTAAGTCGGCATTGTGCCAACTATATTCTATCCCGATGCAATTTCTGTGTTTCATCGTCAATATGAAGCTCCAAGGGTTACAGTAAACACACTGTGGTGCGTCGCAATCTAATACTGGCCTCTCAGTAACGGCACGTATACAGACTGTTTGAAGCATTGCTCCCCCTGGACGTAAGTCGGCATTGTGCCAACTATATTCTATCCCGATGCAATTTCTGTGTTTCATCGTCAATATGAAGCTCCAAGGGTTACAGTAAACACACTGTGGTGCGTCGCAATCTTATACTGGCCTCTCAGCAACGGCACGTATACTGCTGTTTGAAGCATTGCTCCCCCTGGACGTAAGTCGGCATTGTGCCAACTATATTCTATCCCGATGCAATTTCTGTGTCTCTTCGTCAGTATGAAGCTCCAAGGGTTACAGTAAACACCTAGTGGTGCGTCGCAATCTAATACTGGCCTCTCAGCAACGGCACGAATACTGCTGTTTGAAGCATTGCTCCCCCTGGACGTAAGTCGGCATTGTGCCTACTATATTCTATCCCGATGCAATTTCTGTGTTTCATCGTCAATATGAAGCTCCAAGGGTTACAGTAAACACACTGTGGTGCGTCGCAATCTAATACTGGCCTCTCAGTAGCGGCACGTATACAGACTGTTTGTAGCATTGCTCCCCCTGGACGTAAGTCGGCATTGTGCCAATTATATTCTATCCCGATGCAATTTCTGTGTTTCATCGTCAATATGAAGCTCCAAGGGTTACAGTAAACACACTGTGGTGCGTCGCAATCTAATACTGGCCTCCCAGTAACGGCACGTATACAGACTGTTTGTAGCATTGCTCCCCCTGGACGTAAGTCGGCATTGTGCCTACTATATTCTATCCCGATGCAATTTCTGTGTTTCATCGTCAATATGAAGATCCAAGGGTTACAGTAAACACACTGTGGTGCGTCGCAATCTAATACTGGCCTCTCAGCAACGGCACGTATACTGCTGTTTGAAGCATTGCTCCCCCTGGATGTAAGTCGGCATTGTGCCAACTATATTGTATCCCGATGCAATTTATGTGTTTCATCGTCAATATGAAGCTCCAAGGGTTACAGTAAACACACTGTGGTGCGTCCCAATCTAATACTGGCCTCCCAGTAACGGCTCGTATACAGACAGTTTGTAGCATTGCTCCCCCTGGACGTAAGTCGGCATTGTGCCTACTATATTCTATCCCGATGCAATTTCTGTGTTTCATCGTCAATATGAAGCTCCAAGGGTTACAGTAAACACACTGTGGTGCGTCGCAATCTAATACTGGCCTCTCAGTAACGGCACGTATACAGACTGTTTGAAGCATTGCTCCCCCTGGACGTAAGTCGGCATTGTGCCAAATGTATTCTATCCCGATGCAATTTCTGTGTTTCATCGTCAATATGAAGCTCCAAGGGTTACAGTAAACACACTGTGGTGCGTCGCAATATAATACTGGCCTCTCAGTAACGGCATGTACACAGACTGTTTGTAGCATTGCTCCCCCTATACGTAAGTCGGCATTGTGCCAACTATATTCTATCCCGATGCAATCTCTGTGTTTCATCGTCAATATGAAGCTCCAAGGGTTACAGTAAACACACTGTGGTGCGTCGCAATCTAAAACTGGCCTCCCAATAACGGCACGTATTCTGCTGTTTGAAGCATTGCTCCCCCTGGACGTAAGTCGGCATTTTGCCAACTATATTCTATCCCGATGCAATTTCTGTGTTTCATCGTCAATATGAAGCTCCAAGGGTTACAGTAAACACACTGTGGTGCGTCGCAATCTAATACTGGCCTCTCAGTAACGGCACGTATACAGACAGTTTGAAGCATTGCTCCCCCTGGACGTAAGTCGGCATTGTGCCAAATGTATTCTATCCCGATGCAATATCTGTGTTTCATCGTCAATATGAAGCTCCAAGGGTTACAGTAAACACACTGTGGTGCGTCGCAATCTAATACTGGCCTCTCAGTAACGGCACATATACAGAATGTTTGTAGCATTGCTCCCCCTGGACGTAAGTCGGCATTGTGCCAACTATATTCTATCCCGATGCAATTTCTGTGTTTCATCGACAATATGAAGCTCCAAGGGTTACAGTAAACACACTGTGTTGCGTCGCAATCTAATACTGGCCTCTCAGCAACGGCACGTATACTGACTGTTTGTAGCATTGCTCCCCCTGGACGTAAGTCGGCATTGTGCCAACTATATTCTATCCCGATGCAATTTCTGTGTTTCATCGTCAATATGAAGCTCCAAGGGTTACAGTAAACACATTGTGGTGCGTCGCAATCTAATACTGGGCTCTCAGTAACGGCACGTATACAGACAGTTTGAAGCATTGCTCCCCCTGGACGTAAGTCGGCATTGTGCCAAATGTATTCTATCCCGATGCAATTTCTGTGTTTCATCGTCAATATGAAGCTCCAAGGGTTACAGTAAACACACTGTGGTGCGTCGCAATCTAATACTGGCCTCTCAGTAACGGCATGTATACAGACTGTTTGTAGCATTGCACCCCTTATACGTAAGTCGGCATTGTGCCAACTATATTCTATCCCGATGCAATTTCTGTGTTTCATCGTCAATATGAAGCTCCAAGGGTTACAGTAAACACACTGTGGTGCGTCGCAATCTAAAACTGGCCTCTCAGCAACGGCACGTATACAGACTGTTTGAAGCATTGCTCCCCCTGGACGTAAGTCGGCATTGTGCCTACTATATTCTATCCCGATACAATTTCTTTGTTTCATCGTCATTATGAAGCTCCAAGGGTTACAGTAAACACACTGTGGTGCGTCGCAATCTAATACTGGCCTCTCAGTAACGGCACGTATACAGACTGTTTGAAGCATTGCTCCCCCTGGACGTAAGTCGGCATTGTGCCTACTATATTCTATCCCGATGCAATTTCTGTGTTTCATCGTCAATATGAAACTCCAAGGGTTACAGAAAACACACTGTGGTGCGTCAAAATCTAATACTGGCGTCTCAGTAACGGCACGTATACAGACTGTTTGTAGCATTGCACCCCCTGGACGTAAGTCGGCATTGTGCCTACTGTATTCTATCCCGATGCAATTTCTGTGTTTCATCGTCAATATGAAGCTCCAAGGGTTACAGTAAACACCCAGTGGTGCGTCGCAATCTAATACTGGCCTCTCAGTAACGGCACGTATACAGACTGTTTGTAGCATTGCTCCCCCTGGACGTAAGTCGGCATTGTGCCAACTATATTCTATCCCGATGCAATATCTGTGTTTCATCGTCAATATGAAGCTCCAAGGGTTACAGTAAACACACTGTGGTGCGTCGCAATATAATACTGGCCTCTCAGTAACGGCATGTATACAGACTGTTTGTAGCATTGCTCCCCCTATACGTAAGTCGGCATTGTGCCAACTATATTCTATCCCGATGCAATTTCTGTGTTTCATCGTCAATATGAAGCTCCAAGGGTTACAGTAAACACACTGTGGTGCGTCGCAATCTAATACTGGCCTCTCAGTAACGGCACGTATACAGACTGTTTGAAGCATTGCTCCCCCTGGACGTAAGTCGGCATTGTGCCAACTATATTCTATCCCGATGCAATTTCTGTGTTTTATCGTCAATATGAACTCCAAGGGTTACAGTAAACACACTGTGGTGCGTCGCAATCTAATAATGGCCACTCAGTAACGGCACGTATACAGACTGTTTGTAGCATTGCTCCGCCTGGACGTAAGTCGGCATTGTGCCAACTATATTCTATCCCGATGCAATTTCTGTGTTTCATCGTCAATATGAAACTCCAAGGGTTACAGAAAACGTACTGTGGTGCGTCAAATTCTAATACTGGCCTCTCAGTAACGGCACGTATACAGACTGTTTGTAGCATTGCTCCCCCTGGACGTAAGTCGGCATTGTGCCTACTGTATTCTATCCCGATGCAATTTCTGTGTTTCATCGTCAATATGAAGCTCCAAGGGTTACAGTAAACACACTGTGGTGCGTCGCAATCTAATACTGGCCTCTCAGTAACGGCACGTATACAGACTGTTTGTAGCATTGCTCCCCCTGGACGTAAGTCGGCATTGTGCCTACTATAGTCTATCCCGATCCAATTTCTGTGTTTCATCGTCAATATGAAGCTCCAAGGGTTACAGTAAACACACTGTGGTGCGTCGCAATCTAATACTGGCCTCTCAGTAACGGCACGTATACAGACTGTTTGAAGCATTGCTCCCCCTGGACGTAAGTCGGCATTGTGCCAACTATAATCTATCCCGATGCAATTTCTGTGTTTCATCGACAATATGAAGCTTCAAGGGTTACAGTAAACACACTGTGGTGCGTCGCAATCTAATACTGGCCTCCCAGTAACGGCACGTATACAGACTGTTTGTAGCATTGCTCCCCCTGGACGTAAGTCGAAATTGTGCCTACTATATTCTATCCCGATGCAATTTCTGTGTTTCATCGTCAATATGAAGCTCCAAGGGTTACAGTAAACACACTGTGGTGCGTCGCAATCTAATACTGGCCTCCCAGTAACGGCTCGTATACAGACAGTTTGTAGCATTGCTCCCCCTGGACGTAAGTCGGCATTGTGCCTACTATATTCTATCCCGATGCAATTTCTGTGTTTCATCGTCAATATGAAGCTCCAAGGGTTACAGTAAACACACTGTGGTGCGTCGCAATCTAATACTGGCCTCTCAGTAACGGCACGTATACAGACTGTTTGAAGCATTGCTCCCCCTGGACGTAAGTCGGCATTGTGCCAAATGTATTCTATCCCGATGCAATTTCTGTGTTTCATCGTCAATATGAAGCTCCAAAGGTTACAGTAAACACACTGTGGTGCGTCGCAATATAATACTGGCCTCTCAGTAACGGCATGTACACAGCCTGTTTGTAGCATTGCTCCCCCTATACGTAAGTCGGCATTGTGCCAACTATATTCTATCCCGATGCAATTTCTGTGTTTCATCGTCAATATGAAGCTCCAAGGGTTACAGTAAACACACTGTGGTGCGTCGCAATCTAATACTGGCCTCTCAGTAACGGCACGTATACAGACTGTTTGAAGCATTGCTCCCCCTGGACGTAAGTCGGCATTGTGCCAAAAGTATTCTATCCCGATGCAATTTCTGTGTTTCATCGTCAATATGAAGCTCCAAGGGTTACAGTAAACACACTGTGGTGCGTCGCAATCTAAAACTGGCCTCCCAATAACGGCACGTATTCTGCTGTTTTAAGCAGTGCTCCCCCTGGACGTAAGTCGGCATTGTGCCAACTATATTCTATCCCGATGCAATTTCTGTGTTTCATCGTCAATATGAAGCTCCAAGGGTTACAGTAAACACACTGTGGTGCGTCGGAATCTAATACTGGCCTCTCAGTAACGGCACGTATACAGACAGTTTGAAGCATTGCTCCCCCTGGACGTAAGTAGGCATTGTGCCAAATGTATTCTATCCCGATGCAATATCTGTGTTTCATCGTCAATATGAAGCTCCAAGGGTTACCGTAAACACACTGTGGTGCGTCGCAATCTAATACTGGCCTCTCAGTAACGGCACGTATACAGAATGTTTGTAGCATTGCTCCCCCTGGACGTAAGTCGGCATTGTGCCAACTATATTCTATCCCGATGCAATTTCTGTGTTTCATCGACAATATGAAGCTCCAAGGGTTACAGTAAACACACTGTGTTGCGTCGCAATCTAATACTGGCCTCTCAGCAACGGCACGTATACTGACTGTTTGTAGCATTGCTCCCCCTGGACGTAAGTCGGCATTGTGCCAACTATATTCTATCCCGATGCAATTTCTGTGTTTCATCGTCAATATGAAGCTCCAAGGGTTACAGTAAACACACTGTGGTGCGTCGCAATCTAAAACTGGCCTCTCAGCAACGGCACGTATACAGACTGTTTGAAGCATTGCTCCCCCTGGACGTAAGTCGGCATTGTTTCTACTATATTCTATCCCGATGCAATTTCTTTGTTTCATCGTCATTATGAAGCTCCAAGGGTTACAGTAAACACACTGTGGTGCGTCGCAATCTAATACTGGCCTCTCAGTAACGGCACGTATACAGACTGTTAGAAGCATTGCTCCCCCTGGACGTAAGTCGGCATTGTGCCAACTATATTCTATCCCGATGCAATATCTGTGTTTCATCGTCAATATGAAGCTCCAAGGGTTACAGTAAACACACTGTGGTGCGTCGCAATCTAATACTGGCCTCTCAGTAACGGCATGTATACAGACTGTTTGTAGCATTGCACCCCTTATACGTAAGTCGGCATTGTGCCAACTATATTCTATCCCGATGCAATTTCTGTGTTTTATCGTCAATATGAAGCTCCAAGGGTTACAGTAAACACACTGTGGTGCGTCGCAATCTAAAACTGGCCTCTCAGCAACGGCACGTATACAGACTGTTTGAAGCATTGCTCCCCCTGGACGTAAGTCGGCATTGTGCCTACTATATTCTATCCCGATGCAATTTCTTTGTTTCATCGTCATTATGAAGCTCCAAGGGTTACAGTAAACACACTGTGGTGCGTCGCAATCTAATACTGGCCTCTCAGTAACGGCACGTATACAGACTGTTAGAAGCATTGCTCCCCCTGGACGTAAGTCGGCATTGTGCCAACTATATTCTATCCCGATGCAATATCTGTGTTTCATCGTCAATATGAAGCTCCAAGGGTTACAGTAAACACACTGTGGTGCGTCGCAATCTAATACTGGCCTCTCAGTAACGGCACGTATACAGACTGTTTGTAGCATTGTTCCGCCTGGACGTAAGTCGGCATTGTGCCAACTTTATTCTATCCCGATGCTATATCTGTGTTTCATCGTCAATATGAAACTCCAAGGGTTACAGAAAACACACTGTGGTGCGTCAAAATCTAATACTAGCCTCTCAGTAACGGCACGTATACAGACTGTTTGTAGCATTGCTCACCCTGGACGTAGGTCGGCATTGTGCCTACTGTATTCTATCCCGATGCAATTTCTGTGTTTCATCGTCAATATGAAGCTCCAAGGGTTACAGTAAACACCCAGCGGTGCGTCGCAATCTAATACTGGCCTCTCAGTAACGGCACGTATACAGACTGTTTGTAGCATTGCTCCCCCTGGACATAAGTCGGCATTGTGCCAACTATATTCTATCCCGATGCAATTTCTGTGTTTCATCGTCAATATGAAGCTCCAAGGGCTACAGTAAACACACTGTGGTGCGTCGCAATCTAATACTGGCCTCTCAGTAACGGCACGTATACAGACAGTTTGTAGCATTGCTCCCCCTGGACGTAAGTCGGCATTGTGCCTACTATATTCTATCCCGATGCAATTTCTGTGTTTCATCGTCAATATGAAGCTCCAAGGGTTACAGTAAACACACTGTGGTGCGTCGCAATCTAATACTGGCCTCTCAGCAACGGCACGTATACTGCTGTTTGAAGCATTGCTCCCCCTGGACGTAAGTCGGCATTGTGCCAACTATATTCTATCCCGATGCAATTTCTGTGTTTCATCGTCAATATGAAGCTCCAAGGGTTACAGTAAACACACTGTGGTGCGTCGCAATCTAATACTGGCCTCTCAGTAACGGCACGTATACAGAATGTTTGTAGCGTTGCTCCCCCTGGACGTAAGTCGGCATTGTGCCAACTATATTCTATCCCGATGCAATTTCTGTGTTTCATCGACAATATGAAGCTCCATGGGTTACAGTAAACACACTGTGGTGCGTCGCAATCTAATACTGGCCTCTCAGCAACGGCACGTATACTGACTGTTTGTAGCATTGCTCCCCCTGGACGTAAGTCGGCATTGTGCCAACTATATTCTATCCCGATGCAATTTCTGTGTTTCATCGTCAATATGAAGCTCCAAGGGTTACAGTAAACACACTGTGGTGCGTCGCAATCTAATACTGGCCTCTCAGTAACGGCACGTATACAGACAGTTTGAAGCATTGCTCCCCCTGGACGTAAGTCGGCATTGTGCCAAATGTATTCTATCCCGATGCAATTTCTGTGTTTCATCGTCAATATGAAGCTCCAAGGGTTACAGTAAACACACTGTGGTGCGTCGCAATCTAATACTGGCCTCTCAGTAACGGCATGTATACAGACTGTTTGTAGCATTGCACCCCTTATACGTAAGTCGGCATTGTGCCAACTATATTCTATCCCGATGCAATTTCTGTGTTTCATCGTCAATATGAAGCTCCAAGGGTTACAGTAAACACACTGTGGTGCGTCGCAATCTAAAACTGGCCTCTCAGCAACGGCACGTATACAGACTGTTTGAAGCATTGCTCCCCCTGGACGTAAGTCGGCATTGTGCCTACTATATTCTATCCCGATACAATTTCTTTGTTTCATCGTCATTATGAAGCTCCAAGGGTTACAGTAAACACACTGTGGTGCGTCGCAATCTAATACTGGCCTCTCAGTAACGGCACGTATACAGACTGTTTGAAGCATTGCTCCCCCTGGACGTAAGTCGGCATTGTGCCAACTATATTCTATCCCGATGCAATTTCTGTGTTTCATCGTCAATATGAAGCTCCAAGGGTTACAGTAAACACACTGTGGTGCGTCGCAATCTAATACTGGCCTCTCAGTAACGGCACGTATACAGACTGTTTGTAGCATTGCTCCGCCTGGACGTAAGTCGGCATAGTGCCAACTTTATTCTATCCCGATGCAATTTCTGTGTTTCATCGTCAATATGAAACTCCAAGGGTTACAGAAAACACACTGTGGTGCGTCAAAATCTAATACTGGCGTCTCAGTAACGGCACGTATACAGACTGTTTGTAGCATTGCACCCCCTGGACGTAAGTCGGCATTGTGCCTACTGTATTCTATCCCGATGCAATTTCTGTGTTTCATCGTCAATATGAAGCTCCAAGGCTTACAGTAAACACCCAGTGGTGCGTCGCAATCTAATACTGGCCTCTCAGTAACGGCACGTATACAGACTGTTTGTAGCATTGCTCCCCCTGGACGTAAGTCGGCATTGTGCCAACTATATTCTATCCCGATGCAATATCTGTGTTTCATCGTCAATATGAAGCTCCAAGGGTTACAGTAAACACACTGTGGTGCGTCGCAATATAATACTGGCCTCTCAGTAACGGCATGTATACAGACTGTTTGTAGCATTGCTCCCCCTATACGTAAGTCGGCATTGTGCCAACTATATTCTATCCCGATGCAATTTCTGTGTTTCATCGTCAATATGAAGCTCCAAGGGTTACAGTAAACACACTGTGGTGCGTCGCAATCTAATACTGGCCTCTCAGTAACGGCACGTATACAGACTGTTTGAAGCATTGCTCCCCCTGGACGTAAGTCAGCATTGTGCCAACTATATTCTATCCCGATGCAATTTCTGTGTTTTATCGTCAATATGAACTCCAAGGGTTACAGTAAACACACTGTGGTGCGTCGCAATCTAATAATGTCCACTCAGTAACGGCACGTATACAGACTGTTTGTAGCATTGCTCCGCCTGGACGTAAGTCGGCATTGTGCCAACTATATTCTATCCCGATGCAATTTCTGTGTTTCATCGTCAATATGAAACTCCAAGGGTTACAGAAAAAGTACTGTGGTGCGTCAAATTCTAATACTGGCCTCTCAGTAACGGCACGTATACAGACTGTTTGTAGCATTGCTCCCCCTGGACGTAAGTCGGCATTGTGCCTACTGTATTCTATCCCGATGCAGTTTCTGTGTTTCATCGTCAATATGAAGCTCCAAGGGTTACAGTAAACACACTGTGGTGCGTCGCAATCTAATACTGGCCTCTCAGTAACGGCACGTATACAGACTGTTTGAAGCATTGCTCCCCCTGGACGTAAGTCGGCATTGTGCCAACTATAATCTATCCCGATGCAATTTCTGTGTTTCATCGTCAATATGAAGCTCCAAGGGTTACAGTAAACACACTGTGGTGCGTCGCAATCTTATACTGGCCTCTCAGCAACGGCACGTATACTGCTGTTTGAAGCAATGCTCCCCCTGGACGTAAGTCGGCATTGTGCCAACTATATTCTATCCCGATGCAATTTCTGTGTTTCATCGTCAATATGAAGCTCAAAGGGTTACAGTAAACACACTGTGGTGCGTCGCAATCTAATACTGGCCTCTCAGTAACGGCACATATACAAACAGTTTGTATCATTGCTCCCCATGGACGTAAGTCGGCATTGTGCCAACTATATTCTATCCCGATGCAATTTCTGTGTCTCATCGTCAATATGAAGCTCCAAGGGTTACAGTAAACACCCAGTGGTGCGTCGCAATCTAATACTGGCCTCTCAGCAACGGCACGTATTCTGCTGTTTGAAACATTGCTCCCCCTGGACGTAAGTCGGCATTGTGCCTACTATATTCTATCCCGATGCAATTTCTGTGTTTCATCGTCAATATGAAGCTCCAAGGGTTACAGAAAACACACTGTGGTGCGTCGCAATCTAATACTGGCCTCTCAGTAACGGCACGTATACAGACTGTTTGAAGCATTGCTCTCCCTGGACGTAAGTCGGCATTGTGCCAACTATAATCTATCCCGATGCAATTTCTGTGTTTCATCGACAATATGAAGCTTCAAGGGTTACAGTAAACACACTGTGGTGCGTCGCAATCTAATACTGGCCTCCCAGTAACGGCACGTATACAGACTGTTTGTAGCATTGCTCCCCCTGGACGTAAGTCGAAATTGTGCCTACTATATTCTATCCCGATGCAATTTCTGTGTTTCATCGTCAATATGAAGCTCCAAGGGTTACAGTAAACACACTGTGGTGCGTCGTAATCTAATACTGGCCTCCCAGTAACGGCTCGTATACAGACAGTTTGTAGCATTGCTCCCCCTGGACGTAAGTCGGCATTGTGCCTACTATATTCTATCCCGATGCAATTTCTGTGTTTCATCGTCAATATGAAGCTCCAAGGGTTACAGTAAACACACTGTGGTGCGTCGCAATCTAATACTGGCCTCTCAGTAACGGCACGTATACAGACTGTTTGAAGCATTGCTCCCCCTGGACGTAAGTCGGCATTGTGCCAAATGTATTCTATCCCGATGCAATTTCTGTGTTTCATCGTCAATAAGAAGCTCCAAAGGTTACAGTAAACACACTGTGGTGCGTCGCAATATAATACTGGCCTCTCAGTAACGGCATGTACACAGACTGTTTGTAGCATTGCTCCCCCTATACGTAAGTCGGCATTGTGCCAACTATATTCTATCCCGATGCAATTTCTGTGTTTCATCGTCAATATGAAGCTCCAAGGGTTACAGTAAACACACTGTGGTGCGTCGCAATCTAAAACTGGCCTCCCAATAACGGCACGTATTCTGCTGTTTTAAGCATTGCTCCCCCTGGACGTAAGTCGGCATTGTGCCAACTATATTCTATCCCGATGCAATTTCTGTGTTTCATCGTCAATATGAAGCTCCAAGGGTTACAGTAAACACACTGTGGTGCGTCGGAATCTAATACTGGCCTCTCAGTAACGGCACGTATACAGACAGTTTGAAGCATTGCTCCCCCTGGACGTAAGTAGGCATTGTGCCAACTATATTCTATCCCGATGCAATTTCTGTGTTTCATCGTCAATATGAAGCTCAAAGGGTTACAGTAAACACACTGTGGTGCGTCGCAATCTAATACTGGCCTCTCAGTAACGGCACATATACAAACAGTTTGTATCATTGCTCCCCATGGACGTAAGTCGGCATTGTGCCAACTATATTCTATCCCGATGCAATTTCTGTGTCTCATCGTCAATATGAAGCTCCAAGGGTTACAGTAAACACCCAGTGGTGCGTCGCAATCTAATACTGGCCTCTCAGCAACGGCACGTATTCTGCTGTTTGAAACATTGCTCCCCCTGGACGTAAGTCGGCATTGTGCCTACTATATTCTATCCCGATGCAATTTCTGTGTTTCATCGTCAATATGAAGCTCCAAGGGTTACAGAAAACACACTGTGGTGCGTCGCAATCTAATACTGGCCTCTCAGTATCGGCACGTATACAGACTGTTTGAAGCATTGCTCCCCCTGGACGTAAGTCGAAATTGTGCCTACTATATTCTATCCCGATGCAATTTCTGTGTTTCATCGTCAATATGAAGCTCCAAGGGTTACAGTAAACACACTGTGGTGCGTCGTAATCTAATACTGGCCTCCCAGTAACGGCTCGTATACAGACAGTTTGTAGCATTGCTCCCCCTGGACGTAAGTCGGCATTGTGCCTACTATATTCTATCCCGATGCAATTTCTGTGTTTCATCGTCAATATGAAGCTCCAAGGGTTACAGTAAACACACTGTGGTGCGTCGCAATCTAATACTGGCCTCTCAGTAACGGCACGTATACAGACTGTTTGAAGCATTGCTCCCCCTGGACGTAAGTCGGCATTGTGCCAAATGTATTCTATCCCGATGCAATTTCTGTGTTTCATCGTCAATATGAAGCTCCAAAGGTTACAGTAAACACACTGTGGTGCGTCGCAATATAATACTGGCCTCTCAGTAACGGCATGTACACAGACTGTTTGTAGCATTGCTCCCCCTATACGTAAGTCGGCATTGTGCCAACTATATTCTATCCCGATGCAATTTCTGTGTTTCATCGTCAATATGAAGCTCCAAGGGTTACAGTAAACACACTGTGGTGCGTCGCAATCTAAAACTGGCCTCCCAATAACGGCACGTATTCTGCTGTTTTAAGCATTGCTCCCCCTGGACGTAAGTCGGCATTGTGCCAACTATATTCTATCCCGATGCAATTTCTGTGTTTCATCGTCAATATGAAGCTCCAAGGGTTACAGTAAACACACTGTGGTGCGTCGGAATCTAATACTGGCCTCTCAGTAACGGCACGTATACAGACAGTTTGAAGCATTGCTCCCCCTGGACGTAAGTAGGCATTGTGCCAAATGTATTCTATCCCGATGCAATATCTGTGTTTCATCGTCAATATGAAGCTCCAAGGGTTACCGTAAACACACTGTGGTGCGTCGCAATCTAATACTGGCCTCTCAGTAACGGCACGTATACAGAATGTTTGTAGCATTGCTCCCCCTGGACGTAAGTCGGCATTGTGCCAACTATATTCTATCCCGATGCAATTTCTGTGTTTCATCGACAATATGAAGCTCCAAGGGTTACAGTAAACACACTGTGTTGCGTCGCAATCTAATACTGGCCTCTCAGCAACGGCACGTATACTGACTGTTTGTAGCATTGCTCCCCCTGGACGTAAGTCGGCATTGTGCCAACTATATTCTATCCCGATGCAATTTCTGTGTTTCATCGTCAATATGAAGCTCCAAGGGTTACTGTAAACACACTGTGGTGCGTCGCAATCTAAAACTGGCCTCTCAGCAACGGCACGTATACAGACTGTTTGAAGCATTGCTCCCCCTGGACGTAAGTCGGCATTGTTTCTACTATATTCTATCCCGATGCAATTTCTTTGTTTCATCGTCATTATGAAGCTCCAAGGGTTACAGTAAACACACTGTGGTGCGTCGCAATCTAATACTGGCCTCTCAGTAACGGCACGTATACAGACTGTTAGAAGCATTGCTCCCCCTGGACGTAAGTCGGCATTGTGCCAACTATATTCTATCCCGATGCAATATCTGTGTTTCATCGTCAATATGAAGCTCCAAGGGTTACAGTAAACACACTGTGGTGCGTCGCAATCTAATACTGGCCTCTCAGTAACGGCATGTATACAGACTGTTTGTAGCATTGCACCCCTTATACGTAAGTCGGCATTGTGCCAACTATATTCTATCCCGATGCAATTTCTGTGTTTCATCGTCAATATGAAGCTCAAAGGGTTACAGTAAACACACTGTGGTGCGTCGCAATCTAAAACTGGCCTCTCAGCAACGGCACGTATACAGACTGTTTGAAGCATTGCTCCCCCTGGACGTAAGTCGGCATTGTGCCTACTATATTCTATCCCGATGCAATTTCTTTGTTTCATCGTCATTATGAAGCTCCAAGGGTTACAGTAAACACACTGTGGTGCGTCGCAATCTAATACTGGCCTCTCAGTAACGGCACGTATACAGACTGTTAGAAGCATTGCTCCCCCTGGACGTAAGTCGGCATTGTGCCAACTATATTCTATCCCGATGCAATATCTGTGTTTCATCGTCAATATGAAGCTCCAAGGGTTACAGTAAACACACTGTGGTGCGTCGCAATCTAATACTGGCCTCTCAGTAACGGCACGTATACAGACTGTTTGTAGCATTGCTCCGCCTGGACGTAAGTCGGCATTGTGCCAACTTTATTCTATCCCGATGCTATATCTGTGTTTCATCGTCAATATGAAGCTCCAAGGGTTACAGAAAACACACTGTGGTGCGTCAAAATCTAATACTAGCCTCTCAGTAACGGCACGTATACAGACTGTTTGTAGCATTGCTCACCCTGGACGTAGGTCGGCATTGTGCCTACTGTATTCTATCCCGATGCAATTTCTGTGTTTCATCGTCAATATGAAGCTCCAAGGGTTACAGTAAACACCCAGCGGTGCGTCGCAATCTAATACTGGCCTCTCAGTAACGGCACGTATACAGACTGTTTGTAGCATTGCTCCCCCTGGACGTAAGTCGGCATTGTGCCAACTATATTCTATCCCGATGCAATTTCTGTGTTTCATCGTCAATATGAAGCTCCAAGGGCTACAGTAAACACACTGTGGTGCGTCGCAATCTAATACTGGCCTCTCAGTAACGGCACGTATACAGACAGTTTGTAGCATTGCTCCCCCTGGACGTAAGTCGGCATTGTGCCTACTATATTCTATCCCGATGCAATTTCTGTGTTTCATCGTCAATATGAAGCTCCAAGGGTTACAGTAAACACACTGTGGTGCGTCGCAATCTAATACTGGCCTCTCAGCAACGGCACGTATACTGCTGTTTGAAGCATTGCTCCCCCTGGACGTAAGTCGGCATTGTGCCAACTATATTCTATCCCGATGCAATTTCTGTGTTTCATCGTCAATATGAAGCTCCAAGGGTTACAGTAAAAACACTGTGGTGCGTCGCAATCTAATACTGGCCTCTCAGTAACGGCACGTATACAGAATGTTTGTAGCGTTGCTCCCCCTGGACGTAAGGCGGCATTGTGCCAACTATATTCTATCCCGATGCAATTTCTGTGTTTCATCGACAATATGAAGCTCCATGGGTTACAGTAAACACACTGTGGTGCGTCGCAATCTAATACTGGCCTCTCAGCAACGGCACGTATACTGACTGTTTGTAGCATTGCTCCCCCTGGACGTAAGTCGGCATTGTGCCAACTATATTCTATCCCGATGCAATTTCTGTGTTTCATCGTCAATATGAAGCTCCAAGGGTTACAGTAAACACACTGTGGTGCGTCGCAATCTAATACTGGCCTCTCAGTAACGGCACGTATGCAGACAGTTTGAAGCATTGCTCCCCCTGGACGTAAGTCGGCATTGTGCCAAATGTATTCTATCCCGATGCAATTTCTGTGTTTCATCGTCAATATGAAGCTCCAAGGGTTACAGTAAACACACTGTGGTGCGTCGCAATCTAATACTGGCCTCTCAGTAACGGCATGTATACAGACTGTTTGTAGCATTGCACCCCTTATACGTAAGTCGGCATTGTGCCAACTATATTCTATCCCGATGCAATTTCTGTGTTTCATCGTCAATATGAAGCTCCAAGGGTTACAGTAAACACACTGTGGTGCGTCGCAATCTAAAACTGGCCTCTCAGCAACGGCACGTATACAGACTGTTTGAAGCATTGCTCCCCCTGGACGTAAGTCGGCATTGTGCCTACTATATTCTATCCCGATACAATTTCTTTGTTTCATCGTCATTATGAAGCTCCAAGGGTTACAGTAAACACACTGTGGTGCGTCGCAATCTAATACTGGCCTCTCAGTAACGGCACGTATACAGACTGTTTGAAGCATTGCTCCCCCTGGACGTAAGTCGGCATTGTGCCAACTATATTCTATCCCGATGCAATTTCTGTGTTTCATCGTCAATATGAAGCTCCAAGGGTTACAGTAAACACACTGTGGTGCGTCGCAATCTAATACTGGCCTCTCAGTAACGGCACGTATACTGACTGTTTGTAGCATTGCTCCGCCTGGACGTAAGTCGGCATAGTGCCAACTTTATTCTATCCCGATGCAATTTCTGTGTTTCATCGTCAATATGAAACTCCAAGGGTTACAGAAAACACACTGTGGTGCGTCAAAATCTAATACTGGCGTCTCAGTAACGGCACGTATACAGACTGTTTGTAGCATTGCACCCCCTGGACGTAAGTCGGCATTGTGCCTACTGTATTCTATCCCGATGCAATTTCTGTGTTTCATCGTCAATATGAAGCTCCAAGGCTTACAGTAAACACCCAGTGGTGCGTCGCAATCTAATACTGGCCTCTCAGTAACGGCACGTATACAGACTGTTTGTAGCATTGCTCCCCCTGGACGTAAGTCGGCATTGTGCCAACTATATTCTATCCCGATGCAATATCTGTGTTTCATCGTCAATATGAAGCTCCAAGGGTTACAGTAAACACACTGTGGTGCGTCGCAATATAATACTGGCCTCTCAGTAACGGCATGTATACAGACTGTTTGTAGCATTGCTCCCCCTATACGTAAGTCGGCATTGTGCCAACTATATTCTATCCCGATGCAATTTCTGTGTTTCATCGTCAATATGAAGCTCCAAGGGTTACAGTAAACACACTGTGGTGCGTCGCAATCTAATACTGGCCTCTCAGTAACGGCACGTATACAGACTGTTTGAAGCATTGCTCCCCCTGGACGTAAGTCAGCATTGTGCCAACTATATTCTATCCCGATGCAATTTCTGTGTTTTATCGTCAATATGAACTCCAAGGGTTACAGTAAACACACTGTGGTGCGTCGCAATCTAATAATGTCCACTCAGTAACGGCACGTATACAGACTGTTTGTAGCATTGCTCCGCCTGGACGTAAGTCGGCATTGTGCCAACTATATTCTATCCCGATGCAATTTCTGTGTTTCATCGTCAATATGAAACTCCAAGGGTTACAGAAAACGTACTGTGGTGCGTCAAATTCTAATACTGGCCTCTCAGTAACGGCACGTATGCAGACTGTTTGTAGCATTGCTCCCCCTGGACGTAAGACGGCATTGTGCCTACTGTATTCTATCCCGATGCAATTTCTGTGTTTCATCGTCAATATGAAGCTCCAAGGGTTACAGTAAACACACTGTGGTGCGTCGCAATCTAATACTGGCCTCTCAGTAACGGCACGTATACAGACTGTTTGAAGCATTGCTCCCCCTGGACGTAAGTCGGCATTGTGCCAACTATAATCTATCCCGATGCAATTTCTGTGTTTCATCGTCAATATGAAGCTCCAAGGGTTACAGTAAACACACTGTGGTGCGTCGCAATCTTATACTGGCCTCTCAGCAACGGCACGTATACTGCTGTTTGAAGCAATGCTCCCCCTGGACGTAAGTCGGCATTGTGCCAACTATATTCTATCCCGATGCAATTTCTGTGTTTCATCGTCAATATGAAGCTCAAAGGGTTACAGTAAACACACTGTGGTGCGTCGCAATCTAATACTGGCCTCTCAGTAACGGCACATATACAAACAGTTTGTATCATTGCTCCCCATGGACGTAAGTCGGCATTGTGCCAACTATATTCTATCCCGATGCAATTTCTGTGTCTCATCGTCAATATGAAGCTCCAAGGGTTACAGTAAACACCCAGTGGTGCGTCGCAATCTAATACTGGCCTCTCAGCAACGGCACGTATTCTGCTGTTTGAAGCATTGCTCCCCCTGGACGTAAGTCGGCATTGTGCCTACTATATTCTATCCCGATGCAATTTCTGTGTTTCATCGTCAATATGAAGCTCCAAGGGTTACAGAAAACACACTGTGGTGCGTCGCAATCTAATACTGGCCTCTCAGTAGCGGCACGTATATAGACTGTTTGTAGCATTGCTCCCCCTGGACGTAGGTCGGCATTGTGCCAATTATATTCTATCCCGATGCAATTTCTGTGTTTCATCATCAATATGAAGCTCCAAGGGTTACAGTAAACACACTGTGGTGCGTCGCAATCTAATACTGGCCTCTCAGTAATGGCACGTATACAGACTGTTTGTAGCATTGCTCCCCCTGGACGTAAGTCGGCATTGTGCCAACTATATTCTATCCCGATGCAATGTTTGTGTTTCATCGTCAATATGAAGATCCAAGGGTTACAGTAAACACACTGTGGTGCGTCGCAATCTAATACTGGCCTCTCAGCAACGGCACGTATACTGCTGTTTGAAGCATTGCTCCCCCTGGATGTAAGTCGGCATTGTGCCAACTATATTCTATCCCGATGCAATTTATGTGTTTCATCGTCAATATGAAGCTCCAAGGGTTACAGTAAACACACTGTGGTGCGTCGCAATCTAATACTGGCCTCTCAGTAACGGCACATATACTGCTGTTTGAAGCATTGCTCCCCCTGGACGTAAGTCGGCATTGTGCCTACTATATTCTATCCCGATGCAATTTCTGTGTTTCATCGTCAATATGAAGCTCCAAGGGTTACAGTAAACACACTGTGGTGCGTCGCAATCTAATACTGGCCTCTCAGTAACGGCACGTATACAGACTGTTTGTAGCATTGCTCCCCCTGGACGTAAGTCGGCATTGTGCCTACTATATTCTATCCCGATCCAATTTCTGTGTTTCATCGTCAATATGAAGCTCCAAGGGTTACAGTAAACACACTGTGGTGCGTCGCAATCTAATACTGGCCTCTCAGTAACGGCACGTATACAGACTGTTTGAAGCATTGCTCCCCCTGGACGTAAGTCGGCATTGTGCCAACTATAATCTATCCCGATGCAATTTCTGTGTTTCATCGTCAATATGAAGCTCCAAGGGTTACAGTAAACACACTGTGGTGCGTCGCAATCTTATACTGGCCTCTCAGCAACGGCACGTATACTGCTGTTTGAAGCAATGCTCCCCCTGGACGTAAGTCGGCATTGTGCCAACTATATTCTATCCCGATGCAATTTCTGTGTTTCATCGTCAATATGAAGCTCAAAGGGTTACAGTAAACACACTGTGGTGCGTCGCAATCTAATACTGGCCTCTCAGTAACGGCACATATACAAACAGTTTGTATCATTGCTCCCCATGGACGTAAGTCGGCATTGTGCCAACTATATTCTATCCCGATGCAATTTCTGTGTCTCATCGTCAATATGAAGCTCCAAGGGTTACAGTAAACACCCAGTGGTGCGTCGCAATCTAATACTGGCCTCTCAGCAACGGCACGTATACTGCTGTTTGAAGCATTGCTCCCCCTGGACGTAAGTCGGCATTGTGCCTACTATATTCTATCCCGATGCAATTTCTGTGTTTCATCGTCAATATGAAGCTCCAAGGGTTACAGAAAACACACTGTGGTGCGTCGCAATCTAATACTGGCCTCTCAGTAGCGGCACATTTACTGCTGTTTGAAGCATTGCTCCCCCTGGACGTAAGTCGGCATTGTGCCTACTATATTCTATCCCGATGCAATTTCTGTGTTTCATCGTCAATATGAAGCTCCAAGGGTTACAGTAAACACACTGTGGTGCGTCGCAATCTAATACTGGCCTCTCAGTAACGGGACGTATACAGACAGTTTGTAGCATTGCTCCCCCTGGACGTAAGTCGGCATTGTGCCAACTATATTCTATCCCGATGCAATTTCTGTGTTTCATCTTCAATGTGAAGATCCAAGGGTTACAGTAAACACCCAGTGGTGCGTCGCAATCTACTACTGGCCTCTCAGTAACGGCACGTATACAGACTGTTTGTAGCATTGCTCCCCCTGGACGTAAGTCGGCATTGTGCCAACTATATGCTATCCCGATGCAATTTCTGTGTTTCATTGTCAATATGAAGCTCTAAGGGTTACAGTAAACACACTGTGGTGCGTCGCAATCTAATACTGGCCTCTCAGCAACGGCACGTATACTGCTGTTTGAAGCATTGCTCCCCCTGGACGTAGGTCGGCATTGTGCCAACTATATTCTATCCCGATGCAATTTCTGTGTTTCATCGTCAATATGAAGCTCCAAGGGTTACAGGAAATACACTGTGGTGCGTCGCAATGTAATACTGGCCTCTCAGTAACGGCACGTATACAGAATGTTTGTAGCATTGCTCCCCCTGGACGTAAGTCGGCATTGTGCCAACTATATTCTATCCCGATGCAATTTCTGTGTTTCATCGTCAATATGAAGCTCCAAGGGTTACAGTAAACACACTATGGTGCGTCGCAATCTAATACTGGCCTCTCAGCAACGGCACGTATACTGACTGATTGTAGCATTGCTCCCCCTGGACGTAAGTCGGCATTGTGCCAACTATATTCTATCCCGATGCAATTTCTGTGTTTCATCGTCAGTATGAAGCTCCAAGGGTTACAGTAAACACACTGTGGTGCGTCGCAATCTAATACTGGCCTCTCAGTAACGGCACGTATACAGACTGTTTGAAGCATTGCTCCCCCTGGACGTAAGTCGGCATTGTGCCAAATGTATCCTATCCCGATGCAATTTCTGTGTTTCATCGTCAATATGAAGCTCCAAGGGTTACAGTAAACACACTGTGGTGCGTCGCAATATAACACTGGCCTCTCAGTAACGGCATGTATACAGACTGTTTGTAGCATTGCTCCCCCTATACGTAAGTCGGCATTGTGCCAACTATATTCTATCCCGATGCAATATCTGTGTTTCATCGTCAATATGAAGCTCCAAGGGTTACAGTAAACACACTGTGGTGCGTCGCAATCTAAAACAGGCCTCCCAGTAACGGCACATATACTGCTGTTTGAAGCATTGCTCCCCCTGGACGTAAGTCGGCATTGTGCCAACTATATTCTATCCCGATGCAATTTCTGTGTTTCATCGTCAATATGAAGCTCCAAGGGTTACAGTAAACACACTGTGGTGCGTCGCAATCTAATACTGGCCTCTCTGTAACGGCATGTATACAGACTGTTTGTAGCATTGCACCCCTTATACGTAAGTCGGCATTGTGCCAACTATATTCTATCCCGATGCAATTTCTGTGTTTCATCGTCAATATGAAGCTCCAAGGGTTACAGTAAACACACTGTGGTGCGTCGCAATCTAAAACTGGCCTCTCAGCAACGGCACGTATACAGACTGTTTGAAGCATTGCTCCCCCTGGACGTAAGTCGGCATTGTGCCTACTATATTCTATCCCGATACAATTTCTTTGTTTCATCGTCATTATGAAGCTCCAAGGGTTACAGTAAACACACTGTGGTGCGTCGCAATCTAATACTGGCCTCTCAGTAACGGCACGTATACAGACTGTTTGAAGCATTGCTCCCCCTGGACGTAAGTCGGCATTGTGCCAACTATATTCTATCCCGATGCAATTTCTGTGTTTCATCGTCAATATGAAGCTCCAAGGGTTACAGTAAACACACTGTGGTGCGTCGCAATCTAATACTGGCCTCTCAGTAACGGCACGTATACAGACTGTTTGTAGCATTGCTCCGCCTGGACGTAAGTCGGCATTGTGCCAACTTTATTCTATCCCGATGCAATTTCTGTGTATCATCGTCAATATGAAGCTCCAAGGGTTACAGTAAACACCCAGTGGTGCGTCGCAATCTAATACTGGCCTCTCAGTAACGGCACGTATACGTCTGTTTGTAGCATTGCTCCCCCTGGACGTAAGTCGGCATTGTGCCAACTATATTCTATCCCGATGCAATTTCTGTGTTTCATCGTCAATATGAAGCTCCAAGGGTTACAGTAAACACACTGTGGTGCGTCGCAATCTAACACTGGCCTCTCAGTAACGGCACGTATACAGACTGTTTGAAGCATTGCTCCCCCTGGACGTAAGTCGGCATTGTGCCAACTATATTCTATCCCGATGCAATTTCTGTGTTTCATCGTCAATATGAAGCTCCAAGGGTTACAGTAAACACACTGTGGTGCGTCGCAATCTAAAACTGGCCTCACAGCAACGGCACGTATACAGACTGTTTGAAGCATTGCTCCCCCTGGACGTAAGTCGGCATTGTGCCTACTATATTCTATCCCGATACAATTTCTTTGTTTCATCGTCATTATGAAGCTCCAAGGGTTACAGTAAACACACTGTGGTGCGTGGCAATCTAATACTGGCCTCTCAGTAACGGCACGTATACAGACTGTTTGAAGCATTGCTCCCCCTGGACGTAAGTCGGCATTGTGCCAACTATATTCTATCCCGATGCAATTTCTGTGTTTCATCGTCAATATGAAGCTCCAAGGGTTACAGTAAACACACTGTGGTGCGTCGCAATCTAATACTGGCCTCTCAGTAACGGCACGTATACAGACTGTTTGTAGCATTGCTCCGCCTGGACGTAAGTCGGCATTGTGCCAACTTTATTCTATCCGGATGCAATATCTCTGTTTCATCGTCAATATGAAACTCCAAGGGTTACAGAAAACACACTGTGGTGCGTCAAAATCTAATACTGGCGTCTCAGTAACGGCACGTATACAGACTGTTTGTAGCATTGCTCCCCCTGGACGTAAGTCGGCATTGTGCCTACTGTATTCTATCCCGATGCAATTTCTGTGTTTCATCGTCAATATGAAGCTCCAAGGGTTACAGTAAACACCCAGTGGTGCGTCGCAATCTAATACTGGCCTCTCAGTAACGGCACGTATACAGACTGTTTGTAGCATTGCTCCCCTTGGACGTAAGTCGGCGTTGTGCCAACTATATTCTATCCCGATGCAATATCTGTGTTTCATCGTCAATATGAAGCTCCAAGGGTTACAGTAAACACACTGTGGTGCGTCGCAATATAATACTGGCCTCACAGTAACGGCATGTATACAGACTGTTTGTAGCATTGCTCCCCCTATACGTAAGTCGGCATTGTGCCAACTATTTTCTATCCCGATGCAATTTCTGTGTTTCACCGTCAATATGAAGCTCCAAGGGTTACAGTAAACACACTGTGGTGCGTCGCAATCTAATACTGGCCTCTCAGTAACGGCACGTATACAGACTGTTTGAAGCATTGCTCCCCCTGGACGTAAGTCGGCATTGTGCCAACTATATTCTATCCCGATGCAATTTCTGTGTTTTATCGTCAATATGAAGCTCCAAGGGTTACAGTAAACACACTGTGGTGCGTCGCAATCTAATAATGGCCACTCAGTAACGGCACGTATACAGACTGTTTGTAGCATTGCTCCGCCTGGACGTAAGTCGGCATTGTGCCAACTATATTCTATCCCGATGCAATTTCTGTGTTTCATCGTCAATATGAAACTCCAGGGGTTACAGAAAACGTACTGTGGTGCGTCAAAATCTAATACTGGCCTCTCAGTAACGGCACGTATACAGACTGTTTGTAGCATTGCTCCCCCTGGACGTAAGTCGGCATTGTGCCTACTGTATTCTATCCCGATGCAATTTCTGTGTTTCATCGTCAATATGAAGCTCCAAGGGTTACAGTAAACACACTGTGGTGCGTCGCAATCTTATACTGGCCTCTCAGTAACGGCACGTATACAGACTGTTTGTAGCATTGCTCCCCCTGGACGTAAGTCGGCATTGTGCCTACTATATTCTATCCCGATCCAATTTCTGTGTTTCATCGTCAATATGAAGCTCCAAGGGTTACAGTAAACACACTGTGGTGCGTCGCAATCTAATACTGGCCTCTCAGTAACGGCACATATACAGACAGTTTGAAGCATTGCTCCCCCTGGACGTAAGTCGGCATTGTGCCAACTATATTCTATCCCGATGCAATTTCTGTGTTTCATCGTCAATATGAAGCTCCAAGGGTTACAGTAAACACACTGTGGTGCGTCGCAATCTTATACTGGCCTCTCAGCAACGGCACGTATACTGCTGTTTGAAGCAATGCTCCCCCTGGACGTAAGTCGGCATTGTGCCAACTATATTCTATCCCGATGCAATTTCTGTGTTTCATCGTCAATATGAAGCTCAAAGGGTTACAGTAAACACACTGTGGTGCGTCGCAATCTAATACTGGCCTCTCAGTAACGGCACATATACAGACAGTTTGTATCATTGCTCCCCATGGACGTAAGTCGGCATTGTGCCAACTATATTCTATCCCGTGCAATTTCTGTGTCTCATCGTCAATATGAAGCTCCAAGGGTTACAGTAAACACACTGTGATGCGTCGCAATCTAATACTGGCCTCTCAGTAACGGCACGTATACAGACTGTTTGTAGCATTGCTCCCCCTGGACGTAAGTCGGCATTGTGCCAACTATATTCTATCCCGATGCAATTTTTGTGTTTCATCGTCAATATGAAGATCCAAGGGTTACAGTAAACACACTGTGGTGCGTCGCAATCTAATACTGGCCTCTCAGCAACGGCACGTATACTGCTGTTTGAAGCATTGCTCCCCCTGGATGTAAGTCGGCATTGTGCCAACTATATTCTATCCCGATGCAATTTATGTGTTTCATCGTCAATATGATTCTCCAAGGGTTACAGTAAACACACTGTGGTGCGTTGCAATCTAATTCTGGCCTCTCAGTAACGGCACATATACTGCTGTTTGTAGCATTGCTCCCCCTGGACGTAAGTCGGCATTGTGCCTACTGTATTCTATCCCGATGCAATTTCTGTGTTTCATCGTCAATATGAAGCTCCAAGGGTTACAGTAAACACCCAGTGGTGCGTCGCAATCTAATACTGGCCTCTCAGTAACGGCACGTATACAGACTGTTTGTAGCATTGCTCCCCTTGGACGTAAGTCGGCATTGTGCCAACTATATTCTATCCCGATGCAATATCTGTGTTTCATCGTCAATATGAAGCTCCAAGGGTTACAGTAAACACACTGTGGTGCGTCGCAATATAATACTGGCCTCACAGTAACGGCATGTATACAGACTGTTTGTAGCATTGCTCCCCCTATACGTAAGTCGGCATTGTGCCAACTATTTTCTATCCCGATGCAATTTCTGTGTTTCATCGTCAATATGAAGCTCCAAGGGTTACAGTAAACACACTGTGGTGCGTCGCAATCTAATACTGGCCTCTCAGTAACGGCACGTATACAGACTGTTTGAAGCATAGCTCCCCCTGGACGTAAGTCGGCATTGTGCCAACTATATTCTATCCCGATGCAATTTCTGTGTTTTATCGTCAATATGAAGCTCCAAGGGTTACAGTAAACACACTGTGGTGCGTCGCAATCTAATAATGGCCACTCAGTAACGGCACGAATACAGACTGTTTGTAGCATTGCTCCGCCTGGACGTAAGTCGGCATTGTGCCAACTATATTCTATCCCGATGCAATTTCTGTGTTTCATCGTCAATATGAAACTCCAAGGGTTACAGAAAACGTTCTGTGGTGCGTCAAAATCTAATACTGGCCTCTCAGTAACGGCACGTATACAGACTGTTTGTAGCATTGCTCCCCCTGGACGTAAGTCGGCATTGTGCCTACTGTATTCTATCCCGATGCAATTTCTGTGTTTCATCGTCAATATGAAGCTCCAAGGGTTACAGTAAACACACTGTGGTGCGTCGCAATCTTATACTGGCCTCTCAGTAACGGCACGTATACAGACTGTTTGTAGCATTGCTCCCCCTGGACGTAAGTCGGCATTGTGCCTACTATATTCTATCCCGATCCAATTTCTGTGTTTCATCGTCAATATGAAGCTCCAAGGGTTACAGTAAACACACTGTGGTGCGTCGCAATCTAATACTGGCCTCTCAGTAACGGCACGTATACAGACAGTTTGAAGGATTGCTCCCCCTGGACGTAAGTCGGCATTGTGCCAACTATATTCTATCCCGATGCAATTTCTGTGTTTCATCGTCAATATGAAGCTCCAAGGGTTACAGTAAACACACTGTGGTGCGTCGCAATCTTATACTGGCCTCTCAGCAACGGCACGTATACTGCTGTTTGAAGCAATGCTCCCCCTGGACGTAAGTCGGCATTGTGCCAACTATATTCTATCCCGATGCAATTTCTGTGTTTCATCGTCAATATGAAGCTCAAAGGGTTACAGTAAACACACTGTAGTGCGTCGCAATCTAATACTGGCCTCTCAGTAACGGCACATATACAGACAGTTTGTGTCATTGCTCCCCATGGACGTAAGTCGGCATTGTGCCAACTATATTCTATCCCGATGCAATTTCTGTGTCTCATCGTCAATTTGAAGCTCCAAGGGTTACAGTAAACACACTGTGGTGCGTCGCAATCTAATACTGGCCTCTCAGTAACGGCACGTATACAGACTGTTTGTAGCATTGCTCCCCCTGGACGTAAGTCGGCATTGTGCCAACTATATTCTATCCCGATGCAATTTTTGTGTTTCATCGTCAATATGAAGATCCAAGGGTTACAGTAAACACACTGTGGTGCGTCGCAATCTAATACTGGCCTCTCAGCAACGGCACGTATACTGCTGTTTGAAGCATTGCTCCCCCTGGATGTAGGTCGGCATTGTGCCAACTATATTCTATCCCGATGCAATTTATGTGTTTCATCGTCAATATGAAGCTCCAAGGGTTACAGTAAACACACTGTGGTGCGTTGCAATCTAATACTGGCCTCTCAGTAACGGCACATATACTGCTGTTTGAAGCATTGCTCCCCCTGGATGTAAGTCGGCATTGTGCCTACTATATTCTATCCCGATGCAATTTCTGTGTTTCATCGTCAATATGAAGCTCCAAGGATTACAGTAAACACACTGTGGTGCGTCGCAATCTAATACTGGCCTCTCAGTAACGGGACGTATACAGACTGTTTGTAGCATTGCTTCCCCTGGACGTAAGTCGGCATTGTGCCAACTATATTCTATCCCGATGCAATTTCTGTGTTTCATCTTCAATATGAAGATCCAAGGGTTACAGTAAACACCCAGTGGTGCGTCGCAATCTAATACTGGCCTCTCAGTAACGGCACGTATACAGACTGTTTGTAGCATTGCTCCCCCTGGACGTAAGTCGGCATTGTGCCAACTATATTCTATCCCGATGCAATTTCTGTGTTTCATCGTCAATATGAAGCTCCAAGGGTTACAGTAAACCCACTGTGGTGCGTCGCAATCTAATACTGGCCTCTCAGCAACGGCACGTATACTGCTGTTTGAAGCATTGCTCCCCCTGGACGTAAGTCGGCATTGTGCCAACTATATTCTATCCCGATGCAATTTCTATGTTTCATCGTCAATATGAAGCTCCAAGGGTTACAGTAAACACACTGTGGTGCGTAGCAATCTAATACTGGCCTCTCAGTAACGGCACGTATACAGAATGTTTGTAGCATTGCTCCCCCTGGACGTAAGTCGGCATTGTGCCAACTATATTCTATCCCGATGCAATTTCTGTGTTTCATCGTCAATATGAAGCTCCAAGGGTTACAGTAAACACACTGTGGTGCGTCGCAATCTAATACTGGCCTCTCAGTAACGGCACGTATACAGAATGTTTGAAGCATTGCTCCCCCTGGACGTAAGTCGGCATTGTGCCAACTATATTCTATCCCGATGCAATTTCTGTGTTTTATCGTCAATATGAAGCTCCAAGGGTTACAGTAAACACACTGTGGTGCGTCGCAATCTAATAATGGCCACTCAGTAACCGCACGTATACAGACTGTTTGTAGCATTGCTTCGCCTGGACGTAAGTCGGCATTGTGCCAACTATATTCTATCCCGATGCAATTTCTGTGTTTCATCGTCAATATGAAACTCCAAGGGTTACAGAAAACGTACTGTGGTGCGTCAAAATCTAATACTGGCCTCTCAGTAACGGCACGTATACAGACTGTTTGTAGCATTGCTCCCCCTGGACGTAAGTCGGCATTGTGCCTACTGTATTCTATCCCGATGCAATTTCTCTGTTTCATCGTCAATATGAAGCTCCAAGGGTTACAGTAAACACACTGTGGTGCGTCGCAATCTTATATTGGCCTCTCAGTAACGGCACGTATACAGACTGTTTGTAGCATTGCTCCCACTGGACGTAAGTCGGCATTGTGCCTACTATATTCTATCCCGATCCAATTTCTGTGTTTCATCGTCAATATGAAGCTCCAAGGGTTACAGTAAACACACTGTGGTGCGTCGCAATCTAATACTGGCCTCTCAGTAACGGCACGTATACAGACTGTTTGAAGCATTGCTCCCCCTGGACGTAAGTCGGCATTGTGCCAACTATATTCTATCACGATGCAATTTCTGTGTTTCATCGTCAATATGAAGCTCCAAGGGTTACAGTAAACATACTGTGGTGCGTCGCAATCTTATACTGGCCTCTCAGCAACGGCACGTATACTGCTGTTTGAAGCAATGCTCCCCCTGGACGTAAGTCGGCATTGTGCCATCTATATTCTATCCCGATGCAATTTCTGTGTTTCATCGTCAATATGAAGCTCAAAGGGTTACAGTAAACACACTGTGGTGCGTCGCAATCTAATACTGGCCTCTCAGTAACGGCACATATACAGACAGTTTGTATCATTGCTCCCCATGGACGTAAGTCGGCATTGTGCCAACTATATTCTATCCCGATGCAATTTCTGTGTCTCATCGTCAATATGAAGCTCCAAGGGTTACAGTAAACACACTGTGGTGCGTCGCAATCTAATACTGGCCTCTCAGTAACGGCACGTATACAGACTGTTTGTAGCATTGCTCCCCCTGGACGTAAGTCGGCATTGTGCCAACTATATTCTATCCCGATGCAATTTTTGTGTTTCATCGTCAATATGAAGATCCAAGGGTTACAGTAAACACACTGTGGTGCGTCGCAATCTAATACTGGCCTCTCAGCAACGGCACGTATACTGCTGTTTGAAGCATTGCTCCCCCTGGATGTAAGTCGGCATTGTGCCAACTATATTCTATCCCGATGCAATTTATGTGTTTCATCGTCAATATGAAGCTCCAAGGGTTACAGTAAACACACTGTGGTGCGTCGCAATCTAATACTGGCCTCTCAGTAACGGCACATATACTGCTGTTTAAGGCATTGATCCCCCTGGACGTAAGTCGGCATTGTGCCTACTATATTCTATCCCGATGCAATTTCTGTGTTTCATCGTCAATATGAAACTCCAAGGGTTACAGTAAACACACTGTGGTGCGTCGCAATCTAATACTGGCCTCTCAGTAACGGGACGTATACAGACTGTTTGTAGCATTGCTCCCACTGGACGTAAGTCGGCATTGTGCCAACTATATTCTATCCCGATGCAATTTCTGTGTTTCATCTTCAATATGAAGATCCAAGGGTTACAGTAAACACCCAGTGGTGCGTCGCAATCTAATACTGGCCTCTCAGCAACGGCACGTATACTGATGTTTGAAGCATTGCTCCCCCTGGACGTAAGTCGGCATTGTGCCTACTATATTCTATCCCGATGCAATTTCTGTGTTTCATCGTCAATATGAAGCTCCAAGGGTTACAGTAAACACACTGTGGTGCGTCGCAATCTAATACTGGCCTCTCAGTAACGGCACGTATACAGACTGTTTGTAGCATTGCTCCCCCTGGACGTAAGTCGGCATTGTGCCAACTATATTCTATCCCGATGCAATTTCTGTGTTTCATCGTCAATATGAAGCTCCAAGGGTTACAGTAAACACACTGTGGTGCGTCGCAATCTAATACTGGCCTCTCAGTAACGGCACGTATACAGACTGTTTGTAGCATTGCTCCCCCTGGACGTAAGTCGGCATTGTGCCAACTATATTCTATCCCGATGCAATTTCTGTGTTTCATCGTCAATATGAAGCTCCAAGGGTTACAGTAAACACACTGTGGTGCGTCGCAATCTAATACTGGCCTCTGAGTAACGGCACATATACTGCTGTTTGAAGCATTGCTCCCCCTGGACGTAAGTCGGCATTGTGCCTACTATATTCTATCCCGATGCAATTTCTGTGTTTCATCGTCAATATGAAGCTCCAAGGGTTACAGTAAACACACTGTGGTGCGTCACAATCTAATACTGGCCTCTCAGTAACGGGACGTATACAGACTGTTTGTAGCATTGCTCCCCCTGGACGTAAGTCGGCATTGTGCCAACTATATTCTATCCCGATGCAATTTCTGTGTTTCATCGTCAATATGAAGCTCCAAGGGTTACAGTAAACACCCAGTGGTGCGTCGCAATCTAATACTGGCCTCTCAGCAACGGCACGTATACTGCTGTTTGAAGCATTGCTCCCCCTGGACGTAAGTCGGCATTGTGCCTACTATATTCTATCCCGATGCAATTTCTGTGTTTCATCGTCAATATGAAGCTGCAAGGGTTACAGTAAACACACTGTGGTGCGTCGCAATCTAATACTGGCCTCTCAGCAACGGCAAGTATACTGCTGTTTGAAGCATTGCTCCCCCTGGATGTAATTCGGCATTGTGCCTACTATATTCTATCCCGATGCAATTTCTGTGTTTCATCGTCAATATGAAGCTGCAAGGGTTACAGTAAACACACTGTGGTGCGTCGCAATCTAATACTGGCCTCTCAGCAACGGCAAGTATACTGCTGTTTGAAGCATTGCTCCCCCTGGATGTAATTCGGCATTGTGCCTACTATATTCTATCCCGATGCAATTTCTGTGTTTCATCGTCAATATGAAGCTCCAAGGGTTACAGTAAACACACTGTGGTGCGTCGCAATCTAATACTGGCCTCTCAGTAACGGGGCGTATACAGACTGTTTGTAGCATAGCTCCCCCTGGACGTAAGTCGGCATTGTGCTAACTATATTCTATCCCGATGCAATTTCTGTGTTTCATCGTCAATATGAAGCTCCAAGGGTTACAGTAAACACACTGTGGTGCGTCGCAATCTAATACTGGCCTCTCAGTAACGGCACGTATACAGACAGTTTGTAGCATTGCTCCCCCTGGACGTAAGTCGGCATTGTGCCAAATGTATTCTATCCCGATGCAATTTCTGTGTTTCATCGTCAATATGAAGCTCCAAGGGTTACAGTAAACACACTGTGGTGCGTCGCAATCTAATACTGGCCTCTCAGCAACGGCACGTATACTGCTGTTTGAAGCATTGCTCCCCCTGGACGTAAGTCGGCATTGTGCCAACTATATTCTATCCCGATGCAATTTCTGTGTTTCATCGTCAATATGAAGCTCCAAGGGTTACAGTAAACACACTGTGGTGCGTCGCAATCTAATACTGGCCTCTCAGTAACGGCATGTATACAGACTGTTTGTACCATTGCACCCCTTATACGTAAGTCGGCATTGTGCCAACTATATTCTATCCCGATGCAATTTCTGTGTTTCATCGTCTATATGAAGCTCCAAGGGTTACAGTAAACACACTGTGGTGCGTCGCAATCTAAAACTGGCCTCTCAGCAACGGCACGTATACAGACTGTTTGAAGCATTGCTCCCCCTGGACGTAAGTCGGCATTGTGCCTACTATATTCTATCCCGATACAATTTCTTTGTTTCATCGTCATTATGAAACTCCAAGGGTTACAGTAAACACACTGTGGTGCGTGGCAATCTAATACTGGCCTCTCAGTAACGGCACGTATACAGACTGTTTGAAGCATTGCTCCCCCTGGACGTAAGTCGGCATTGTGCCAACTATATTCTATCCCGATGCAATTTCTGTGTTTCATCGTCAATATGAAGCTCCAAGGGTTACAGTAAACACACTGTGGTGCGTCGCAATCTAATACTGGCGTCTCAGTAACGGCACGTATACAGACTGTTTGTAGCATTGCTCCCCCTGGACGTAAGTCGGCATTGTGCCTACTGTATTCTATCCCGATGCAATTTCTGTGTTTCATCGTCAATATGAAGCTCCAAGGGTTACAGTAAACACACTGTGGTGCGTCGCAATCTAATAATGGCCACTCAGTAACGGCACGTATACAGACTGTTTGAAGCATTGCTCCGCCTGGACGTAAGTCGGCATTGTGCCAACTATATTCTATCCCGATGCACTTTCTGTGTTTCATCGTCAATATGAAACTCCAAGGGTTACAGAAAACGTACTGTGGTGCGTCAAAATCTAATACTGGCCTCTCAGTAACGGCACGTATTCAGACTGTTTGTAGCATTGCTCCCCCTGGACGTAAGTCGGCATTGTGCCTACTATATTCTATCCCGATCCAATTTCTGTGTTTCATCGTCAATATGAAGCTCCAAGGGTTACAGTAAACACACTGTGGTGCGTCGCAATCTAATACTGGCCTCTCAGTAACGGCACGTATACAGACTGTTTGAAGCATTGCTCCCCCTGGACGCAAGTCGGCATTGTGCCTACTATATTCTATCCCGATGCAATTTCTGTGTTTCTTCGTCAATATGAAGCTGCAAGGGTTACAGTAAACACACTGTGGTGCGTCGCAATCTAATACTGGCCTCTCAGCAACGGCAAGTATACTGCTGTTTGAAGCATTGCTCCCCCTGGATGTAATTCGGCATTGTGCCTACTATATTCTATCCCGATGCAATTTCTGTGTTTCATCGTCAATATGAAGCTCCAAGGGTTACAGTAAACACACTGTGGTGCGTCGCAATCTAATACTGGCCTCTCAGTAACGGGGCGTATACAGACTGTTTGTAGCATAGCTCCCCCTGGACGTAAGTCGGCATTGTGCCAACTATATTCTATCCCGATGCAATTTCTGTGTTTCATCGTCAATATGAAGCTCCAAGGGTTACAGTAAACACACTGTGGTGCGTCGCAATCTAATACTGGCCTCTCAGTAACGGCACGTATACAGACAGTTTGTAGCATTGCTCCCCCTGGACGTAAGTCGGCATTGTGCCTACTATATTCTATCCCGATGCAATTTCTGTGTTTCATCGTCAATATGAAGCTCCAAGGGTTACAGTAAACACACTGTGGTGCGTCGCAATCTAATACTGGCCTCTCAGCAACGGCACGTATACTGCTGTTTGAAGCATTGCTCCCCCTGGACGTAAGTCGGCATTGTGCCAACTATATTCTATCCCGATGCAATTTCTGTGATTCATCGTCAATATGAAGCTCCAAGGGTTACAGTAAACACACTGTGGTGCGTCGCAATCTAATACTGGCCTCTCAGTAACGGCACGTATAGAGAATGTTTGTAGCATTGCTCCCCCTGGACGTAAGTCGGCATTGTGCCAACTATATTCTATCCCGATGCAATTTCTGTGTTTCATCGACAATATGAAGCTCCAAGGGTTACAGTAAACACACTGTGGTGCATCGCAATCTAATACTGGCCTCTCAGCAACGGCACGTATACTGACTGTTTGTAGCATTGCTTCCCCTGGACGTAAGTCGGCATTGTGCCAACTATATTCTATCCCGATGCAATTTCTGTGTTTCATCGTCAATATGAAGCTCCAAGGGTTACAGTAAACACACTCTGGTGCGTCGCAATCTAATACTGGCCTCTCAGTAACGGCACGTATACAGACAGTTTGAAGCATTGCTCCCCCTGGACGTAAGTCGGCATTGTGCCAAATGTATTCTATCCCGATGCAATTTCTGTGTTTCATCGTCAATATGAAGCTCCAAGGGTTACAGTAAACACACTGTGGTGCGTCGCAATCTACTACTGGCCTCTCAGTAACGGCACGTATTGAGAATGTTTGTAGCATTGCTCCCCCAGGACGTAAGTCGGCATTGTGCCAACTATATTCTATCCGAATGCAATTTCTGTGTTTCATCGACAATATGAAGCTCCAAGGGTTACAGTAAACACACTGTGGTGCGTCGCAATCTAATACTGGCCTCTCAGTAACGGCATGTATACAGACTGTTTGTAGCATTGCACCCCTTATACGTAAGTCGGCATTGTGCCAACTATATTCTATCCCGATGCAATTTCTGTGTTTCATCGTCAATATGAAGCTCCAAGGGTTACAGTAAACACACTGTGGTGCGTCGCAATCTAAAACTGGCCTCTCAGCAACGGCACGTATACAGACTGTTTGAAGCATTGCTCCCCCTGGACGTAAGTCGGCATTGTGCCTACTATATTCTATCCCGATACAATTTCTTTGTTTCATCGTCATTATGAAGCTCCAAGGGTTAAAGTAAACACACTGTGGTGCGTCGCAATCTAATACTGGCCTCTCAGTAACGGCACGTATACAGACTGTTTGAAGCATTGCTCCCCCTGGACGTAAGTCGGCATTGTGCCAACTATATTCTATCCCGATGCAATTTCTGTGTTTCATCGTCAATATGAAGCTCCAAGGGTTACAGTAAACACACTGTGGTGCGTCGCAATCTAATACTGGCCTCTCAGTAACGGCACGTATACAGACTGTTTGTAGCATTGCTCCGCCTGGACGTAAGTCGGCATTGTGCCAACTTTATTCTATCCCGATGCAATTTCTGTGTTTCATCGTCAATATGAAACTCCAAGGGTTACAGAAAACACACTGTGGTGCGTCAAAATCTAATACTGGCGTCTCAGTAACGGCACGTATACAGACTGTTTGTAGCATTGCTCCCCCTGGACCTAAGTCGGCATTGTGCCTACTGTATTCTATCCCGATGCAATTTCTGTGTTTCATCGTCAATATGAAGCTCCAAGGGTTACAGTAAACACCCAGTGGTGCGTCGCAATCTAATACTGGCCTCTCAGTAACGGCACGTATACAGACTGTTTGTAGCATTGCTCCCCCTGGACGTAAGTCGGCATTGTGCCTACTATATTCTATCCCGATCCAATTTCTGTGTTTCATCGTCAATATGAAGCTCAAAGGGTTACAGTAAACACACTGTGGTGCGTCGCAATCTAATACTGGCCTCTCAGTAACGGCACATATACAGACAGTTTGTATCATTGCTCCCCATGGACGTAAGTCGGCATTGTGCCAACTATATTCTATCCCGATGCAATTTCTGTGTCTCATCGTCAATATGAAGCTCCAAGGGTTACAGTAAACACACTGTGGTGCGTCGCAATCTAATACTGGCCTCTCAGTAACGGCACGTATACAGACTGTTTGTAGCATTGCTCCCCCTGGACGTAAGTCGGCATTGTGCCAACTATATTCTATCCCGATGCAATTTTTGTGTTTCATCGTCAATATGAAGATCCAAGGGTTACAGTAAACACACTGTGGTGCGTCGCAATCTAATACTGGCCTCTCAGCAACGGCACGTATACTGCTGTTTGAAGCATTGCTCCCCCTGGATGTAAGTCGGCATTGTGCCAACTATATTCTATCCCGATGCAATTTATGTGTTTCATCGTCAATATGAAGCTCCAAGGGTTACAGTAAACACACTGTGGTGCGTCGCAATCTAATACTGGCCTCTCAGTAACGGCACATATACTGCTGTTTGAAGCATTGCTCCCCCTGGATGTAAGTCGGCATTGTGCCTACTATTTTCTATCCCGATGCAATTTCTGTGTTTCATCGTCAATATGAAGCTCCAAGGGTTACAGTAAACACACTGTGGTGCGTCGCAATCTAATACTGGCCTCTCAGTAACGGGACGTATACAGACTGTTTGTAGCATTGCTCCCCCTGGACGTAAGTCGGCATTGTGCCAACTATATTCTATCCCGATGCAATTTCTGTGTTTCATCTTCAATATGAAGATCCAAGGGTTACAGTAAACACCCAGTGGTGCGTCGCAATCTAATACTGGCCTCTCAGTAACGGCACGTATACAGACTGTTTGTAGCATTGCTCCCCCTGGACGTAAGTCGGCATTGTGCCAACTATATTCTATCCCGATGCAATTTCTGTGTTTCATCGTCAATATGAAGCTCCAAGGGTTACAGTAAACCCACTGTGATGCGTCGCAATCTAATACTGGCCTCTCAGCAACGGCACGTATACTGCTGTTTGAAGCATTGCTCCCCCTGGACGTAAGTCGGCATTGTGCCAACTATATTCTATCCCGATGCAATTTCTGTGTTTCATCGTCAATATGAAGCTCCAAGGGTTACAGTAAACACACTGTGGTGCGTCGCAATCTAATACTGGCCTCTCAGTAACGGCACGTATACAGAATGTTTGTAGCATTGCTCCCCCTGGACGTAAGTCGGCATTGTGCCAACTATATTCTATCCCGATGCAATTTCTGTGTTTCATCGTCAATATGAAGCTCCAAGGGTTACAGTAAACACACTGTGGTGCGTCGCAATCTAATACTGGCCTCTCAGTAACGGCACGTATACAGACTGTTTGAAGCATTGCTCCCCCTGGACGTAAGTCGGCATTGTGCCAACTATATTCTATCCCGATGCAATTTCTGTGTTTTATCGTCAATATGAAGCTCCAAGGGTTACAGTAAACACACTGTGGTGCGTCGCAATCTAATAATGGCCACTCAGTAACCGCACGTATACAGACTGTTTGTAGCATTGCTCCGCCTGGACGTAAGTCGGCATTGTGCCAACTATATTCTATCCCGATGCAATTTCTGTGTTTCATCGTCAATATGAAACTCCAAGGGTTACAGAAAACGTACTGTGGTGCGTCAAAATCTAATACTGGCCTCTCAGTAACGGCACGTATACAGACTGTTTGTAGCATTTCTCCCCCTGGACGTAAGTCGGCATTGTGCCAACTATATTCTATCCCGATGCAATTTCTGTGTTTCATCGACAATATGAAGCTCCAAGGGTTACAGTAAACACACTGTGGTGCGTCGCAATCTAATACTGGCCTCTCAGCAACGGCACGTATACTGACTGTTTGTAGCATTGCTCCCCCTGGACGTAAGTCGGCATTGTGCCAACTATATTCTATCCCGATGCAATTTCTGTGTTTCATCGTCAATATGAAGCTCCAAGGGTTACAGTAAACACACTGTGGTGCGTCGCAATCTAATACTGGCCTCTCAGTAACGGCACGTATACAGACTGTTTGAAGCATTGCTCCCCCTGGACGTAAGTCGGCATTGTGCCAACTATATTCTATCCCGATGCAATTTCTGTGTTTCTTCGTCAATATGAAGCTGCAAGGGTTACAGTAAACACACTGTGGTGCGTCGCAATCTAATACTGGCCTCTCAGCAACGGCAAGTATACTGCTGTTTGAAGCATTGCTCCCCCTGGATGTAATTCGGCATTGTGCCTACTATATTCTATCCCGATGCAATTTCTGTGTTTCATCGTCAATATGAAGCTCCAAGGGTTACAGTAAACACACTGTGGTGCGTCGCAATCTAATACTGGCCTCTCAGTAACGGGGCGTATACAGACTGTTTGTAGCATAGCTCCCCCTGGACGTAAGTCGGCATTGTGCCAACTATATTCTATCCCGATGCAATTTCTGTGTTTCATCGTCAATATGAAGCTCCAAGGGTTACAGTAAACACACTGTGGTGCGTCGCAATCTAATACTGGCCTCTCAGTAACGGCACGTATACAGACAGTTTGTAGCATTGCTCCCCCTGGACGTAAGTCGGCATTGTGCCTACTATATTCTATCCCGATGCAATTTCTGTGTTTCATCGTCAATATGAAGCTCCAAGGGTTACAGTAAACACACTGTGGTGCGTCGCAATCTAATACTGGCCTCTCAGCAACGGCACGTATACTGCTGTTTGAAGCATTGCTCCCCCTGGACGTAAGTCGGCATTGTGCCAACTATATTCTATCCCGATGCAATTTCTGTGATTCATCGTCAATATGAAGCTCCAAGGGTTACAGTAAACACACTGTGGTGCGTCGCAATCTAATACTGGCCTCTCAGTAACGGCACGTATAGAGAATGTTTGTAGCATTGCTCCCCCTGGACGTAAGTCGGCATTGTGCCAACTATATTCTATCCCGATGCAATTTCTGTGTTTCATCGACAATATGAAGCTCCAAGGGTTACAGTAAACACACTGTGGTGCGTCGCAATCTAATACTGGCCTCTCAGCAACGGCACGTATACTGACTGTTTGTAGCATTGCTTCCCCTGGACGTAAGTCGGCATTGTGCCAACTATATTCTATCCCGATGCAATTTCTGTGTTTCATCGTCAATATGAAGCTCCAAGGGTTACAGTAAACACACTCTGGTGCGTCGCAATCTAATACTGGCCTCTCAGTAACGGCACGTATACAGACAGTTTGAAGCATTGCTCCCCCTGGACGTAAGTCGGCATTGTGCCAAATGTATTCTATCCCGATGCAATTTCTGTGTTTCATCGTCAATATGAAGCTCCAAGGGTTACAGTAAACACACTGTGGTGCGTCGCAATCTACTACTGGCCTCTCAGTAACGGCACGTATTGAGAATGTTTGTAGCATTGCTCCCCCTGGACGTAAGTCGGCATTGTGCCAACTATATTCTATCCGAATGCAATTTCTGTGTTTCATCGACAATATGAAGCTCCAAGGGTTACAGTAAACACACTGTGGTGCGTCGCAATCTAATACTGGCCTCTCAGTAACGGCATGTATACAGACTGTTTGTAGCATTGCACCCCTTATACGTAAGTCGGCATTGTGCCAACTATATTCTATCCCGATGCAATTTCTGTGTTTCATCGTCAATATGAAGCTCCAAGGGTTACAGTAAACACACTGTGGTGCGTCGCAATCTAAAACTGGCCTCTCAGCAACGGCACGTATACAGACTGTTTGAAGCATTGCTCCCCCTGGACGTAAGTCGGCATTGTGCCTACTATATTCTATCCCGATACAATTTCTTTGTTTCATCGTCATTATGAAGCTCCAAGGGTTAAAGTAAACACACTGTGGTGCGTCGCAATCTAATACTGGCCTCTCAGTAACGGCACGTATACAGACTGTTTGAAGCATTGCTCCCCCTGGACGTAAGTCGGCATTGTGCCAACTATATTCTATCCCGATGCAATTTCTGTGTTTCATCGTCAATATGAAGCTCCAAGGGTTACAGTAAACACACTGTGGTGCGTCGCAATCTAATACTGGCCTCTCAGTAACGGCACGTATACAGACTGTTTGTAGCATTGCTCCGCCTGGACGTAAGTCGGCATTGTGCCAACTTTATTCTATCCCGATGCAATTTCTGTGTTTCATCGTCAATATGAAACTCCAAGGGTTACAGAAAACACACTGTGGTGCGTCAAAATCTAATACTGGCGTCTCAGTAACGGCACGTATACAGACTGTTTGTAGCATTGCTCCCCCTGGACGTAAGTCGGCATTGTGCCTACTGTATTCTATCCCGATGCAATTTCTGTGTTTCATCGTCAATATGAAGCTCCAAGGGTTACAGTAAACACCCAGTGGTGCGTCGCAATCTAATACTGGCCTCTCAGTAACGGCACGTATACAGACTGTTTGTAGCATTGCTCCCCCTGGACGTAAGTCGGCATTGTGCCTACTATATTCTATCCCGATCCAATTTCTGTGTTTCATCGTCAATATGAAGCTCAAAGGGTTACAGTAAACACACTGTGGTGCGTCGCAATCTAATACTGGCCTCTCAGTAACGGCACATATACAGACAGTTTGTATCATTGCTCCCCATGGACGTAAGTCGGCATTGTGCCAACTATATTCTATCCCGATGCAATTTCTGTGTCTCATCGTCAATATGAAGCTCCAAGGGTTACAGTAAACACACTGTGGTGCGTCGCAATCTAATACTGGCCTCTCAGTAACGGCACGTATACAGACTGTTTGTAGCATTGCTCCCCCTGGACGTAAGTCGGCATTGTGCCAACTATATTCTATCCCGATGCAATTTTTGTGTTTCATCGTCAATATGAAGATCCAAGGGTTACAGTAAACACACTGTGGTGCGTCGCAATCTAATACTGGCCTCTCAGCAACGGCACGTATACTGCTGTTTGAAGCATTGCTCCCCCTGGATGTAAGTCGGCATTGTGCCAACTATATTCTATCCCGATGAAATTTATGTGTTTCATCGTCAATATGAAGCTCCAAGGGTTACAGTAAACACACTGTGGTGCGTCGCAATCTAATACTGGCCTCTCAGTAACGGCACATATACTGCTGTTTGAAGCATTGCTCCCCCTGGATGTAAGTCGGCATTGTGCCTACTATTTTCTATCCCGATGCAATTTCTGTGTTTCATCGTCAATATGAAGCTCCAAGGGTTACAGTAAACACACTGTGGTGCGTCGCAATCTAATACTGGCCTCTCAGTAACGGGACGTATACAGACTGTTTGTAGCATTGCTCCCCCTGGACGTAAGTCGGCATTGTGCCAACTATATTCTATCCCGATGCAATTTCTGTGTTTCATCTTCAATATGAAGATCCAAGGGTTACAGTAAACACCCAGTGGTGCGTCGCAATCTAATACTGGCCTCTCAGTAACGGCACGTATACAGACTGTTTGTAGCATTGCTCCCCCTGGACGTAAGTCGGCATTGTGCCAACTATATTCTATCCCGATGCAATTTCTGTGTTTCATCGTCAATATGAAGCTCCAAGGGTTACAGTAAACCCACTGTGATGCGTCGCAATCTAATACTGGCCTCACAGCAACGGCACGTATACTGCTGTTTGAAGCATTGCTCCCCCTGGACGTAAGTCGGCATTGTGCCAACTATATTCTATCCCGATGCAATTTCTGTGTTTCATCGTCAATATGAAGCTCCAAGGGTTACAGTAAACACACTGTGGTGCGTCGCAATCTAATACTGGCCTCTCAGTAACGGCACGTATACAGAATGTTTGTAGCATTGCTCCCCCTGGACGTAAGTCGGCATTGTGCCAACTATATTCTATCCCGATGCAATTTCTGTGTTTCATCGTCAATATGAAGCTCCAAGGGTTACAGTAAACACACTGTGGTGCGTCGCAATCTAATACTGGCCTCTCAGTAACGGCACGTATACAGACTGTTTGAAGCATTGCTCCCCCTGGACGTAAGTCGGCATTGTGCCAACTATATTCTATCCCGATGCAATTTCTGTGTTTTATCGTCAATATGAAGCTCCAAGGGTTACAGTAAACACACTGTGGTGCGTCGCAATCTAATAATGGCCACTCAGTAACCGCACGTATACAGACTGTTTGTAGCATTGCTCCGCCTGGACGTAAGTCGGCATTGTGCCAACTATATTCTATCCCGATGCAATTTCTGTGTTTCATCGTCAATATGAAACTCCAAGGGTTACAGAAAACGTACTGTGGTGCGTCAAAATCTAATACTGGCCTCTCAGTAACGGCACGTATACAGACTGTTTGTAGCATTTCTCCCCCTGGACGTAAGTCGGCATTGTGCCAACTATATTCTATCCCGATGCAATTTCTGTGTTTCATCGACAATATGAAGCTCCAAGGGTTACAGTAAACACACTGTGGTGCGTCGCAATCTAATACTGGCCTCTCAGCAACGGCACGTATACTGACTGTTTGTAGCATTGCTCCCCCTGGACGTAAGTCGGCATTGTGCCAACTATATTCTATCCCGATGCAATTTCTGTGTTTCATCGTCAATATGAAGCTCCAAGGGTTACAGTAAACACACTGTGGTGCGTCGCAATCTAATACTGGCCTCTCAGTAACGGCACGTATACAGACAGTTTGAAGCATTGCTCCCCCTGGACGTAAGTCGGCATTGTGCCAAATGTATTCTATCCCGATGCAATTTCTGTGTTTCATCGTCAATATGAAGCTCCAAGGGTTACAGTAAACACACTGTGGTGCGTCGCAATCTACTACTGGCCTCTCAGTAACGGCACGTATAGAGAATGTTTGTAGCATTGCTCCCCCTGGACGTAAGTCGGCATTGTGCCAACTATATTCTATCCGAATGCAATTTCTGTGTTTCATCGACAATATGAAGCTCCAAGGGTTACAGTAAACACACTGTGGTGCGTCGCAATCTAATTCTGGCCTCTCAGTAACGGCATGTATACAGACTGTTTGTAGCATTGCACCCCTTATACGTAAGTCGGCATTGTGCCAACTATATTCTATCCCGATGCAATTTCTGTGTTTCATCGTCAATATGAAGCTCCAAGGGTTACAGTAAACACACTGTGGTGCGTCGCAATCTAAAACTGGCCTCTCAGCAACGGCACGTATACAGACTGTTTGAAGCATTGCTCCCCCTGGACGTAAGTCGGCATTGTGCCTACTATATTCTATCCCGATACAATTTCTTTGTTTCATCGTCATTATGAAGCTCCAAGGGTTACAGTAAACACACTGTGGTGCGTCGCAATCTAATACTGGCCTCTCAGTAACGGCACGTATACAGACTGTTTGAAGCATTGCTCCCCCTGGACGTAAGTCGGCATTGTGCCAACTATATTCTATCCCGATGCAATTTCTGTGTTTCATCGTCAATATGAAGCTCCAAGGGTTACAGTAAACACACTGTGGTGCGTCGCAATCTAATACTGGCCTCTCAGTAACGGCACGTATACAGACTGTTTGTAGCATTGCTCCGCCTGGACGTAAGTCGGTATTGTGCCAACTTTATTCTATCCCGATGCAATTTCTGTGTTTCATCGTCAATATGAAACTCCAAGGGTTACAGAAAACACACTGTGTTGCGTCAAAATCTAATACTGGCGTCTCAGTAACGGCACGTATACAGACTGTTTGTAGCATTGCTCCCCCTGGACGTAAGTCGGCATTGTGCCTACTGTATTCTATCCCGATGCAATTTCTGTGTTTCATCGTCAATATGAAGCTCCAAAGGTTACAGTAAACACCCAGTGGTGCGTCAGAATCTAATACTGGCCTCTCAGTAACGGCACGTATACAGACTGTTTGTAGCATTGCTCCCCTTGGACGTAAGTCGGCATTGTGCCAACTATATTCTATCCCGATGCAATATCTGTGTTTCATCGTCAATATGAAGCTCCAAGGGTTACAGTAAACACACTGTGGTGCGTCGCAATATAATACTGGCCTCACAGTAACGGCATTTATACAGACTGTTTGTAGCATTGCTCCCCCTATACGTAAGTCGGCATTGTGCCAACTATATTCTATCCCGATGCAATTTCTGTGTTTCATCGTCAATATGAAACTCCAAGGGTTACAGTAAACACACTGTGGTGCGTCGCAATCTAATACTGGCCTCTCAGTAACGGCACGTATACAGACTGTTTGTAGCATTGCTCCCCCTGGACGTAAGTCGGCATTGTGCCTACTATATTCTATCCCGATCCAATTTCTGTGTTTCATCGTCAATATGAAGCTCCAAGGGTTACAGTAAACACACTGTGGTGCGTCGCAATCTAATACTGGCCTCTCAGTAACGGCACGTATACAGACTGTTTGAAGCATTGCTCCCCCTGGACGTAAGTCGGCATTGTGCCAACTATATTCTATCCCGATGCAATTTCTGTGTTTCATCGTCAATATGAAGCTCCAAGGGTTACAGTAAACACACTGTGGTGCGTCGCAATCTTATACTGGCCTCTCAGCAACGGCACGTATACTGCTGTTTGAAGCAATGCTCCCCCTGGACGTAAGTCGGCATTGTGCCAACTATATTCTATCCCGATGCAATTTCTGTGTTTCATCGTCAATATGAAGCTCAAAGGGTTACAGTAAACACACTGTGGTGCGTCGCAATCTAATACTGGCCTCTCAGTAACGGCACATATACAGACAGTTTGTATCATTGCTCCCCATGGACGTAAGTCGGCATTGGGCCAACTATATTCTATCCCGATGCAATTTCTGTGTCTCATCGTCAATATGAAGCTCCAAGGGTTACAGTAAACACACTGTGGTGCGTCGCAATCTAATACTGGCCTCTCAGTAACGGCACGTATACAGACTGTTTGTAGCATTGCTCCCCCTGGACGTAAGTCGGCATTGTGCCAACTATATTCTATCCCGATGCAATTTTTGTGTTTCATCGTCAATATGAAGATCCAAGGGTTACAGTAAACACACTGTGGTGCGTCGCAATCTAATACTGGCCTCTCAGCAACGGCACGTATACTGCTGTTTGAAGCATTGCTCCCCCTGGATGTAAGTCGGCATTGTGCCAACTATATTCTATCCCGATGCAATTTATGTGTTTCATCGTCAATATGAAGCTCCAAGGGTTACAGTAAACACACTGTGGTGCGTCGCAATCTAATACTGGCCTCTCAGTAACGGCACATATACTGCTGTTTGAAGCATTGCTCCCCCTGGACGTAAGTCGGCATTGTGCCTACTATATTCTATCCCGATGCAATTTCTGTGTTTCATCGTCAATATGAAGCTCCAAGGGTTACAGTAAACACCCAGTGGTGCGTCGCAATCTAATACTGGCCTCTCAGTAATGGGACGTATACAGACTGTTTGTAGCATTGCTCCCCCTGGACGTAAGTCGGCATTGTGCCAACTATATTCTATCCCGATGCAATTTCTGTGTTTCATCTTCAATATGAAGATCCAAGGGTTACAGTAAACACCCAGTGGTGCGTCGCAATCTAATACTGGCCTCTCAGTAACGGCACGTATACAGACTGTTTGTAGCATTGCTCCCCCTGGACGTAAGTCGGCATTGTGCCAACTATATTCTATCCCGATGCAATTTCTGTGTTTCATCGTCAATATGAAGCTCCAAGGGTTACAGTAAACCCACTGTGATGCGTCGCAATCTAATACTGGCCTCTCAGCAACGGCACGTATACTGCTGTTTGAAGCATTGCTCCCCCTGGACGTAAGTCGGCATTGTGCCAACTATATTCTATCCCGATGCAATTTCTGTGTTTCATCGTCAATATGAAGCTCCAAGGGTTACAGTAAACACACTGTGGTGCGTCGCAATCTAATACTGGCCTCTCAGTAACGGCACGTATACAGACTGTTTGAAGCATTGCTCCCCCTTGACGTAAGTCGGCATTGTGAGAACTATATTCTATCCCGATGCAATTTCTGTGTTTTATCGTCAATATGAAGCTCCAAGGGTTACAGTAAACACACTGTGGTGCGTCGCAATCTAATAATGGCCACTCAGTAACCGCACGTATACAGACTGTTTGTAGCATTCCTCCGCCTGGACGTAAGTCGGCATTGTGCCAACTATATTCTATCCCGATGCAATTTCTGTGTTTCATCGTCAATATGAAACTCCAAGGGTTACAGAAAACGTACTGTGGTGCGTCAAAATCTAATACTGGCCTCTCAGTAACGGCACGTATACAGACTGTTTGTAGCATTGCTCCCCCTGGACGTAAGTCGGCATTGTGCCTACTGTATTCTATCCCGATGCAATTTCTGTGTTTCATCGTCAATATGAAGCTCCAAGGGTTACAGTAAACACACTGTGGTGCGTCGCAATCTTATACTGGCCTCTCAGTAACGGCACGTATACAGACTGTTTGTAGCATTGCTCCCACTGGACGTAAGTCGGCATTGTGCCTACTATATTCTATCCCGATCCAATTTCTGTGTTTCATCGTCAATATGAAGCTCCAAGGGTTACAGTAAACACACTGTGGTGCGTCGCAATCTAATACTGGCCTCTCAGTAACGGCACGTATACAGACTGTTTGAAGCATTGCTCCCCCTGGACGTAAGTCGGCATTGTGCCAACTATATTCTATCCCGATGCAATTTCTGTGTTTCATCGTCAATATGAAGCTCCAAGGGTTACAGTAAACATACTGTGGTGCGTCGCAATCTAATACTGGCCTCTCAGTAACGGCACGAATACAGAATGTTTGTAGCATTGCTCCCCCTGGACGTAAGTCGGCATTGTGCCAACTATATTCTATCCCGATGCAATTTCTGTGTTTCATCGTCAATATGATGCTCCAAGGGTTACAGTAAACACACTGTGGTGCGTCGCAATCTAATACTGGCCTCTCAGTAACGGCACGTATACAGACTGTTTGAAGCATTGCTCCCCCTGGACGTAAGTCGGCATTGTGCCAAATGTATTCTATCCCGATGCAATTTCTGTGTTTCATCGTCAATATGAAGCTCCAAGGGTTACAGTAAACACACTGTGGTGCGTCGCAATCTAATACTGGCCTCTCAGTAACGGCACGTATACAGACTGTTTGTAGCATTGCTCCCCCTGGACGTAAGTCGGCATTGTGCCAACTATATTCTATCCCGATGCAATTTTTGTGTTTCATCGTCAATTTGAAGATCCAAGGGTTACAGTAAACACACTGTGGTGCGTCGCAATCTAATACTGGCCTCCCAGCAACGGCACGTATACTGCTGTTTGAAGCATTGCTCCCCCTGGATGTAAGTTGGCATTGTGCCAACTATATTCTATCCCGATGCAATTTATGTGTTTCATCGTCAATATGAAGCTCCAAGGGTTACAGTAAACACACTGTGGTGCGTCGCAATCTAATACTGGCCTCTCAGTAACGGCACGTATACAGACTGTTTGAAGCATTGCTCCCCCTGGACGTAAGTCGGCATTGTGCCAAATGTATCCTATCCCGATGCAATTTCTGTGTTTTATCGTCAATATGAAGCTCCAAGGGTTACAGTAAACACACTGTGGTGCGTCGCAATATAATAATGGCCTCTCAGTAACGGCATGTATACAGACTGTTTGTAGCATTGCTCCCCCTATACGTAAGTCGGCATTGTGCCAACTATATTCTATCCCGATGCAATATCTGTGTTTCATCGTCAATATGAAGCTCCAAGGGTTACAGTGAACACACTGTGGTGCGTCGCAATCTAAAACTGGCCTCCCAGTAACGGCACGTATACTGCTGTTTGAAGCATTGCTCCCCCTGGACGTAAGTCGGCATTGTGCCAACTATATTCTATCCCGATGCAATTTCTGTGTTTCATCGTCAATATGAAGCGCCAAGGGTTATAGTAAACACACTGTGGTGCGTCGCAATCTAATACTGGCCTCTCAGTAACGGCACGTATACAGACTGTTTGAAGCATTGCTCCCCCAGGACGTAAGTCGGCATTGTGCCAACTATATCCTATCCCGATGCAATTTCTGTGTTTCATCGTCAATATGAAGCTCCAAGGGTTACAGTAAATACACTGTGGTGCGTCGCAATCTAATACTGGCCTCTCAGTAACGGCACGTATACAGACTGTTTGTAGCATTGCTCCCCATGGACGTAAGTCGGCATTGTGCCAACTATATTCTATCCCGATGCAATTTCTGTGTCTCATCGTCAATATGAAGCTCCAAGGGTTACAGTAAACACCCAGTGGTGCGTCGCAATCTAATACTGGCCTCTCAGCAACGGCACGTATACTGATGTTTGAAGCATTGCTCCCCCTGGACGTAAGTCGGCATTGTGCCTACTATATTCTATCCCGATGCAATTTCTGTGTTTCATCGTCAATATGAAGCTCCAAGGGTTACAGTAAACACACTGTGGTGCGTCGCAATCTAATACTGGCCTCTCAGTAACGGCACGTATACAGACTGTTTGTAGCATTGCTCCCCCTGGACGTAAGTCGGCATTGTGCCAACTATATTCTATCCCGATGCAATTTCTGTGTTTCATCGTCAATATGAAGCTCCAAGGGTTACAGTAAACACACTGTGGTGCGTCGCAATCTAATACTGGCCTCTCAGTAACGGCACGTATACAGACTGTTTGTAGCATTGCTCCCCCTGGACGTAAGTCGGCATTGTGCCAACTATATTCTATCCCGATGCAATTTCTGTGTTTCATCGTCAATATGAAGCTCCAAGGGTTACAGTAAACACACTGTGGTGCGTCGCAATCTAATACTGGCCTCTGAGTAACGGCACATATACTGCTGTTTGAAGCATTGCTCCCCCTGGACGTAAGTCGGCATTGTGCCTACTATATTCTATCCCGATGCAATTTCTGTTTTTCATCGTCAATATGAAGCTCCAAGGGTTACAGTAAACACACTGTGGTGCGTCACAATCTAATACTGGCCTCTCAGTAACGGGACGTATACAGACTGTTTGTAGCATTGCTCCCCCTGGACGTAAGTCGGCATTGTGCCAACTATATTCTATCCCGATGCAATTTCTGTGTTTCATCGTCAATATGAAGCTCCAAGGGTTACAGTAAACACCCAGTGGTGCGTCGCAATCTAATACTGGCCTCTCAGCAACGGCACGTATACTGCTGTTTGAAGCATTGCTCCCCCTGGACGTAAGTCGGCATTGTGCCTACTATATTCTATCCCGATGCAATTTCTGTGTTTCATCGTCAATATGAAGCTGCAAGGGTTACAGTAACCACACTGTGGTGCGTCGCAATCTAATACTGGCCTCTCAGCAACGGCAAGTATACTGCTGTTTGAAGCATTGCTCCCCCTGGATGTAATTCGGCATTGTGCCTACTATATTCTATCCCGATGCAATTTCTGTGTTTCATCGTCAATATGAAGCTCCAAGGGTTACAGTAAACACACTGTGGTGCGTCGCAATCTAATACTGGCCTCTCAGTCACGGGGCGTATACAGACTGTTTGTAGCATAGCTCCCCCTGGACGTAAGTCGGCATTGTGCCAACTATATTCTATCCCGATGCAATTTCTGTGTTTCATCGTCAATATGAAGCTCCAAGGGTTACAGTAAACACACTGTGGTGCGTCGCAATCTAATACTGGCCTCTCAGTAACGGCACGTATACAGACTGTTTGTAGCATTGCTCCGCCTGGACGTAAGTCGGCATTGTGCCAACTTTATTCTATCCCGATGCAATTTCTGTGTTTCTTCGTCAATATGAAACTCCAAGGGTTACAGAAAACACACTGTGGTGCGTCAAAATCTAATACTGGCGTCTCAGTAACGGCACGTATACAGACTGTTTGTTGCATTGCTCCCCCTGGACGTAAGTCGGCATTGTGCCTACTGTATTCTATCCCGATGCAATTTCTGTGTTTCATCGTCAATATGAAGCTCCAAGGGTTACAGTAAACACCCAGTGGTGGGTCGCAATCTAATACTGGCCTCTCAGTAACGGCACGTATACAGACTGTTTGTAGCATTGCTCCCCCTGGACGTAAGTCGGCATTGTGCCAACTATATTCTATCCCGATGCAATATCTGTGTTTCATCGTCAATATGAAGCTCCAAGGGTTACAGTAAACACACTGTGGTGCGTCGCAATCTAATACTGGCCTCTCAGTAACGGCACGTATACAGACTGTTTGAAGCATTGCTCCCCCTGGACGTAAGTCGGCATTGTGCCAACTATATTCTATCCCGATGCAATTTCTGTGTTTCATTGTCAATATGAAGCTCCAAGGGTTACAGTAAACACACTGTGGTGCGTCGCAATCTTATACTGGCCTCTCAGCAACGGCACGTATACTGCTGTTTGAAGCAATGCTCCCCCTGGACGTAAGTCGGCATTGTGCCAACTATATTCTATCCCGATGCAATTTCTGTGTTTCATCGTCAATATGAAGCTCAAAGGGTTACAGTAAACACACTGTGGTGCGTCGCAATCTAATACTGGCCTCTCAGTAACGGCACATATACAGACAGTTTGTATCATTGCTCCCCATGGACGTAAGTCGGCATTGTGCCAACTATATTCTATCCCGATGCAATTTCTGTGTCTCATCGTCAATATGAAGCTCCAAGGGTTACAGTAAACACACTGTGGTGCGGCGCAATCTAATACTGGCCTCTCAGTAACGGCACGTATACAGACTGTTTGTAGCATTGCTCCCCCTGGACGTAAGTCGGCATTGTGCCAACTATATTCTATCCCGATGCAATTTTTGTATTTCATCGTCAATATGAAGATCCAAGGGTTACAGTAAACACACTGCGGTGCGTCGCAATCTAATACTGGCCTCTCAGCAACGGCACGTATACTGCTGTTTGAAGCATTGCTCCCCCTGGATGTAAGTCGGCATTGTGCCAACTATATTCTATCCCGATGCAATTTATGTGTTTCATCGTCAATATGAAGCTCCAAGGGTTACAGTAAACACACTGTGGTGCGTCGCAATCTAATACTGGCCTCTCAGTAACGGCACATATACTGCTGTTTGAAGCATTGCTCCCCCTGGACGTAAGTCGGCATTGTGCCTACTATATTCTATCCCGATGCAATTTCTGTGTTTCATCGTCAATATGAAGCTCCAAGGGTTACAGTAAACACACTGTGGTGCGTCGCAATCTAATACTGGCCTCTCAGTAACGGGACGTATACAGACTGTTTGTAGCATTGCTCCCCCTGGACGTAAGTCGGCATTGTGCCAACTATATTCTATCCCGATGCAATTTCTGTGTTTCATCTTCAATATGAAGATCCAAGGGTTACAGTAAACACCCAGTGGTGCGTCGCAATCTAATACTGGCCTCTCAGTAACGGCACGTATACAGACTGTTTGTAGCATTGCTCCCCCTGGACGTAAGTCGGCATTGTGCCAACTATATTCTATCCCGATGCAATTTCTGTGTTTCATCGTCAATATGAAGCTCCAAGGGTTACAGTAAACCCACTGTGGTGCGTCGCAATCTAATACTGGCCTCTCAGCAACGGCACGTATACTGCTGTTTGAAGCATTGCTCCCCCTGGACGTAAGTCGGCATTGTGCCAACTATATTCTATCCCGATGCAATTTCTGTGTTTCATCGTCAATATGAAGCTCCAAGGTTTACAGTAAACACACTGTGGTGCGTCGCAATCTAATACTGGCCTCTCAGTAACGGCACGTATACAGAATGTTTGTAGCATTGCTCCCCCTGGACGTAAGTCGGCATTGTGCCAACTATATTCTATCCCGATGCAATTTCTGTGTTTCATCGTCAATATGAAGCTCCAAGGGTTACAGTAAACACACTGTGGTGCGTCGCAATCTAATACTGGCCTCTCAGTAACGGCACGTATACAGACTGTTTGAAGCATTGCTCCCCCTGGACGTAAGTCGGCATTGTGCCAACTATATTCTATCCCGATGCAATTTCTGTGTTTTATCGTCAATATGAAGCTCCAAGGGTTACAGTAAACACACTGTGGTGCGTCGCAATCTAATAATGGCCACTCAGTAACGGCACGTATACAGACTGTTTGTAGCATTGCTCCGCCTGGACGTAAGTCGGCATTGTGCCAACTATATTCTATCCCGATGCAATTTCTGTGTTTCATCGTCAATATGAAACTCCAAGGGTTACAGAAAACGTACTGTGGTGCGTCAAAATCTAATACTGGCCTCTCAGTAACGGCACGTATACAGACTGTTTGTAGCATTGCTCCCCCTGGACGTAAGCCGGCATTGTGCCTACTGTATTCTATCCCGATGCAATTTCTGTGTTTCATCGTCAATATGAAGATCCAAGGGTTACAGTAAACACACTGTGGTGCGTCGCAATCTTATACTGGCCTCTCAGTAACGGCACGTATACAGACTGTTTGTAGCATTGCTCCCCCTGGACGTAAGTCGGCATTGTGCCTACTATATTCTATCCCGATCCAATTTCTGTGTTTCATCGTCAATATGAAGCTCCAAGGGTTACAGTAAACACACTGTGGTGCGTCGCAATCTAATACTGGCCTCTCAGTAACGGCACGTATACAGACTGTTTGAAGCATTGCTCCCCCTGGACGTAAGTCGGCATTGTGCCAACTATATTCTATCCCGATGCAATTTCTGTGTTTCATCGTCAATATGAAGCTCCAAGGGTTACAGTAAACACACTGTGGTGCGTCGCAATCTTATACTGGCCTCTCAGCAACGGCACGTATACTGCTGTTTGAAGCAACGCTCCCCCTGGACGTAAGTCGGCATTGTGCCAACTATATTCTATCCCGATGCAATTTCTGTGTTTCATCGTCAATATGAAGCTCCAAGGGTTACAGTAAACACACTGTGGTGCGTCGCAATCTAATACTGGCCTCTCAGTAACGGCACATATACAGACAGTTTGTATCATTGCTCCCCGTGTACGTAAGTCAGCATTGTGCCAACTATATTCTATCCCGATGCAATTTCTGTGTCTCATCGTCAATATGAAGCTCCAAGGGTTACAGTAAACACACTGTGGTGCGTCGCAATCTAATACTGGCCTCTCAGTAACGGCACGTATACAGACTGTTTGTAGCATTGCTCCCCCTGGACGTAAGTCGGCATTGTGCCAACTATATTCTATCCCGATGCAATTTTTGTGTTTCATCGTCAATATGAAGATCCAAGGGTTACAGTAAACACACTGTGGTGCGTCGCAATCTAATACTGGCCTCTCAGCAACGGCACGTATACTGCTGTTTGAAGCATTGCTCCCCCTGGATGTAAGTCGGCATTGTGCCAACTATATTCTATCCCGATGCAATTTATGTGTTTCATGGTCAATATGAAGCTCCAAGGGTTACAGTAAACACACTGTGGTGCGTCGCAATCTAATACTGGCCTCTCAGTAACGGCACATATATTGCTGTTTGAAGCATTGCTCCCCCTGGACGTAAGTCGGCATTGTGCCTACTATATTCTATCCCGATGCAATTTCTGTGTTTCATCGTCAATATGAAGCTCCAAGGGTTACAGTAAACACACTGTGGTGCGTCGCAATCTAATACTGGCCTCTCAGTAACGGGACGTATACAGACTGTTTGTAGCATTGCTCCCCCTGGACGTAAGTCGGCATTGTGCCAACTATATTCTATCCCGATGCAATTTCTGTGTTTCATCTTCAATATGAACATCCAAGGGTTACAGTAAACACCCAGTGGTGCGTCGCAATCTAATACTGGCCTCTCAGTAACGGCACGTATACAGACTGTTTGTAGCATTGCTCCCCCTGGACGTAAGTTGGCATTGTGCCAACTATATTCTATCCCGATGCAATTTCTGTGTTTCATCGTCAATATGAAGCTCCAAGGGTTACAGTAAACCCACTGTGGTGCGTCGCAATCTAATACTGGCCTCTCAGCAACGGCACGTATACTGCTGTTTGAAGCATTGCTCCCCCTGGACGTAAGTCGGCATTGTGCCAACTATATTCTATCCCGATGCAATTTCTGTGTTTCATCGTCAATATGTAGCTCCAAGGGTTACAGTAAACACACTGTGGTGCGTCGCAATCTAATACTGGCCTCTCAGTAACGGCACGTATACAGAATGTTTGTAGCATTGCTCCCCCTGGACGTAAGTCGGCATTGTGCCAACTATATTCTATCCCGATGCAATTTCTGTGTTTCATCGTCAATATGAAGCTCCAAGGGTTACAGTAAACACACTATGGTGCGTCGCAATCTAATACTGGCCTCTCAGCAACGGCACGTATACTGACTGATTGTAGCATTGCTCCCCCTGGACGTAAGTCGGCATTGTGCCAACTATATTCTATCCCGATGCAATTTCTGTGTTTCATCGTCAATATGAAGCTCCAAGGGTTACAGTAAACACACTGTGGTGCGTCGCAATCTAATACTGGCCTCTCAGTAACGGCACGTATACAGACTGTTTGAAGCATTGCTCCCCCTGGACGTAAGTCGGCATTGTGCCAAATGTATCCTATCCCGATGCAATTTCTGTGTTTCATCGTCAATATGAAGCTCCAAGGGTTACAGTAAACACACTGTGGTGCGTCGCAATATAATACTGGCCTCTCAGTAACGGCATGTATACAGACTGTTTGTAGCATTGCTCCCCCTATACGTAAGTCGGCATTGTGCCAACTATATTCTATCCCGATGCAATATCTGTGTTTCATCGTCAATATGAAGCTCCAAGGGTTACAGTAAACACACTGTGGTGCGTCGCAATCTAAAACTGACCTCCCAGTAACGGCACGTATACTGCTGTTTGAAGCATTGCTCCCCCTGGACATAAGTCGGCATTGTGCCAACTATATTCTATTCCGATGCAATTTCTGTGTTTCATCGTCAATATGAAGCTCCAAGGGTTACAGTAAACACACTGTGGTGCGTCGCAATCTAATACTGGCCTCTCAGTAACGGCACGTATACAGACTGTTTGAAGCATTGCTCCCCCAGGACGTAAGTCGGCATTGTGCCAACTATATACTATCCCGATGCAATTTCTGTGTTTCATCGTCAATATGAAGCTCCAAGGGTTACAGTAAACACACTGTGGTGCGTCGCAATATAATACTGGCCTCTCAGTAACGGCACGTATACAGACTGTTTGTAGCATTGCTCCCCCTGGACGTAAGTCGGCATTGTGCCTACTATATTCTAACCCGATCCAATTTCTGTGTTTCATCGTCAATATGAAGCTCCAAGGGTTACAGTAAACACACTGTGGTGCGTCGCAATCTAATACTGGCCTCTCAGTAACGGCACGTATACAGACTGTTTGAAGCATTGCTCCCCCTGGACGTAAGTCGGCATTGTGCCAACTATATTCTATCCCGATGCAATTTCTGTGTTTCATCGTCAATATGAAGCTCCAAGGGTTACAGTAAACACCCAGTGGTGCGTCGCAATCTAATACTGGCCTCTCAGCAACGGCACGTATACTGCTGTTTGAAGCATTGCTCCCCCTGGACGTAAGTCGGCATTGTGCCTACTATATTCTATCCCGATGCAATTTCTGTGTTTCATCGTCAATATGAAGCTGCAAGGGTTACAGTAAACACACTGTGGTGCGTCGCAATCTAATACTGGCCTCTCAGCAACGGCAAGTATACTGCTGTTTGAAGCATTGCTCCCCCTGGATGTAAGTCGGCATTGTGCCAACTATATTCTATCCCGATGCAATTTATGTGTTTCATCGTCAATATGAAGCTCCAATGGTTACAGTAAACACACTGTGGTGCGTCGCAATCTAATACTGGCCTCTCAGTAACGGCACATATACTGCTGTTTGAAGCATTGCTCCCCCTGGACGTAATTCGGCATTGTGCCTACTATATTCTATCCCGATGCAATTTCTGTGTTTCATCGTCAATATGAAGCTCCAAGGGTTACAGTAAACACACTGTGGTGCGTCGCAATCTAATACTGGCCTCTCAGTAACGGGGCGTATACAGACTGTTTGTAGCATAGCTCCCCCTGGACGTAAGTCGGCATTGTGCCAACTATATTCTATCCCGATGCAATTTCTGTGTTTCATCGTCAATATGAAGATCCAAGGGTTACAGTAAACACCCAGTGGTGCGTCGCAATCTAATACTGGCCTCTCAGTAACGGCACGTATACAGACTGTTTGTAGCATTGCTCCCCCTGGACGTAAGTCGGCATTGTGCCAACTATATTCTATCCCGATGCAATTTCTGTGTTTCATCGACAATATGAAGCTCCAAGGGTTACAGTAAACACACTGTGGTGCGTCGCAATCTAATACTGGCCTCCCAGTAACGGCACGTATACAGACTGTTTGTAGCATTGCTCCCCCTGGACGTAAGTCGGCATTGTGCCAACTATATTCTATCCCGATGCAATTTCTGTGTTTCATCGTCAATATGAAGCTCCAAGGGTTACAGTAAACAAACTGTGGTGCGTTGCAATCTAATACTGGCCTCTCAGTAACGGCACGTATACAGACTGTTTGTAGCATTGCTCCCCCTGTACGTAAGTCGGCATTGTGCCTACTATATTCTATCCCGATACAATTTCTGTGTTTCATCGTCAATATGAAGCTCCAAGGGTTACAGTAAACACACTGTGGTGCGTCGCAATCTAATACTGGCCTCTCAGCAACGGCACGTATACAGACTGTTTGAAGCATTGCTCCCCCTGGACGTAAGTCGGCATTGTGCCAACTATATTCTATCCCGATGCAATTTCTGTGTTTCATCGTCAATATGAAGCTCCAAGGGTTACAGTAAACACACTGTGGTGCGTCGCAATCTTATACTGGCCTCTCAGCAACGGCACGTATACTGCTGTTTGAAGCATTGCTCCTCCTGGACGTAAGTCGGCATTGTGTCAACTATATTCTATCCCGATGCAATTTCTGTGTTTCATCGTCAATATGAAGCTCCAAGGGTTACAGTAAACACACTGTGGTGCGTCGCAATCTAATACTGGCCTCTCAGTAACGGCACGTATACAGACAGTTTGTAGCATTGCTCCCCATGGAGGTATGTCGGCATTGTGCCAACTATATTCTATCCCGATGCAATATCTGTGTTTCATCGTCAATATGAAGCTCCAAGGGTTACAGTAAACACACTGTGGTGCGTCGCAATCTAATACTGGCCTCTCAGTAACGGGGCGTGTACAGTCTGTTTGTAGCATAGCTCCCCCTGGACGTAAGTCGGCATTGTGCCAACTATATTCTATCCCGATGCAATTTCTGTGTTTCATCGTCAATATGAAGATCCAAGGGTTACAGTAAACACCCAGTGGTGCGTCGCAATCTAATACTGGCCTCTCAGTAACGGCACGTATACAGACAGTTTGTAGCATTGCTCCCCCTGGACGTAAGTCGGCATTGTGCCAACTATAGTCTATCCCGATGCAATTTCTGTGTTTCATCGACAATATGAAGCTCCAAGGGTTACAGTAAACACACTGTGGTGCGTCGCAATCTAATACCGGCCTCCCAGTAGCGGCACGTATACAGACTGTTTGTAGCATTGCTCCGCCTGGACGTAAGTCGGCATTGTGCCAACTATATTCTTTCCCGATGCAATTTCTGTGTTTCATCGTCAATATGAAGCTCCAAGGGTTACAGTAAACACACTGTGGTGCGTCGCAATCTAATACTGGTCTCCCAGTAACGGCACATATACAGACAGTTTGTAGCATTGCTCCCCCTGAACGTAAGTCGGCATTGTGCCTACTATATTCTATCCCGATGCAATTTCTGTGTTTCATCGTCAATATGAAGCTCCAAGGGTTACAGTAAACACACTGTGGTGCGTCGCAATCTAATACTGGCCTCTCAGCAACGGCACGTAATCTGCTGTTTGAAGCATTGCTCCCCCTGGACGTAAGTCGACATTGTGCCAACTATATTCTATCCCGATGCTATTTCTGTGTTTCATCGTCAATATGAAACTCCAAGGGTTACAGTAAACACACTGTGGTGCGTCGCAATCTAATACTGGCCTCTCAGTAACTGCACGTATACAGACTGTTTGTAGCATTGCTCCGCCTGGACTTAAGTCGGCATTGTGCCAACTATATTCTATCCCGATGCAATGTCTGTGTTTCATCGTCAATATAAAGCTCCAAGGGTTACAGTAAACACACTGTGGTGCGTCGCAATCTAATACTGGCCTCTCAGTAACTGCACGTATACAGACTGTTTGTAGCATTGCTCCGCCTGGACGTAAGTCGGCATTGTGCCATTTATATTCTATCCCGATGCAATTTCTGTGTTTCATCCTCAATATGAAGCTCCAAGGGTTACAGTAAACACACTGTGGTGCGTCGCAATCTAATACTGGTCTCTCAGTAACGGGACGTATACAGACTGTTTGTAGCATTGCTCCTCCTGGACGTAAGTCGGCATTGTGCCAACTATATTCTATCCCGATGCAATTTCTGTGTTTCATCGTCAATATGAAGCTCCAAGGGTTACAGTAAACACACTGTGGTGCGTCGCAATATAATACTGGCCTCTCAGTAACGGCATGTATACAGACTGTATGTAGCATTGCTCCCCCTGGACTTAAGTCGGCATTGTGCCAACTATATTCTATCCCGATGCAATGTCTGTGTTTCATCGTCAATATAAAGCTCCAAGGGTTACAGTAAACACACTGTGGTGCGTCGCAATCTAATACTGGCCTCTCAGTAACGGCACGTATACAGACTGTTTGTAGCATTGCTCCCCCTGGACGTAAGTCGGCATTGTGCCAACTATATTCTATCCCGATGCAATATCTGTGTTTCATCGTCAATATGAATCTCCAAGGGTTACAGTAAACACACTGTGGTGCGTCGCAATCTAATACTGGCCTCTCAGTAACTGCACGTATACAGACTGTTTGTAGCATTGCTCCGCCTGGACGTAAGTCGGCATTGTGCCATTTATATTCTATCCCGATGCAATTTCTGTGTTTCATCCTCAATATGAAGCTACAAGGGTTACAGTAAACACACTGTGATGCGTCGCAATCTAATACTGGCCTCTCAGTAACGGCACGTATACAGACTGTTTGTAGCATTGCTCCCCCTGGACGTAAGTCGGCATTGTGCCAACTATATTCTATCCCGATGCAATTTCTGTGTTTCATCGTCAATATGAATCTCCAAGAGTTACAGTAAACACAATGTGGTGCGTCGCAATCTAATACTGGCCTCTCAGTAACGGGGCGTATACAGACTGTTTGTAGCATTGCTCCCCCTGGACGTAAGTCAGCATTGTGCCAACTGTATTCTATCCCGATGCAATTTCTGTGTTTCATCGTCAATATGAAGCTCCAAGGGTTACAGTAAACACACTGTGGTGCGTCGCAATACAATACTGGCCTCTCAGTAACGGCATGTATACAGACTGTTTGTAGCATTGCTCCCCCTGGACTTAAGTCGGCATTGTGCCAACTATATTCTATCCCTATGCAATTTTTGTGTTTCATCGTCAATATGAACCTCCAAGGGTTACAGTAAACACACTGTGGTGCGTCGCAATCTAATACTGGCCTCTCAGTAACGGCACGTATACTGCTGTTTGAAGCATTGCTCCCCCTGGACGTAAGTCGGCATTGTGCCTACTATATTCTATCCCGATGCAATTTCTGTGTTTCATCGTCTTTATGAAGCTCCAAGGGTTACAGTAAACACACTGTGGTGCGTCGCAATCTAATACTGGCCTCTCAGTAACGGCACGTATACAGACTGTTTGTAGCATTGCTCCGCCTGGACGTAAGTCGGCATTGTGCCAACTATATTCTATCCCGATGCAATTTCTATGTTTCATCGTTAATATGAAGCTCCAAGGGTTACAGAAAACACACCGTGGTGCGTCAAAATCTAATACTGGCCTCTCAGTAACGGCACGTATACAGACTGTTTGTAGCATTGCTCCCCCTGGACGTAAGTCGGCATTGTGCCTACTATATTCTATCCCGATGCAATTTCTGTGTTTCATCGTCAATATGAAGCTCCAAGGGTTACAGTAAAGACCCAGTGGTGCGTCGCAATCTAATACTGTTCTCTCAGTAACGGCACGTATACAGACTGTTTGTAGCATTGTCCCCCTGGACGTAAGTCGGCATTGTGCCTACTATATTCTATCCCGATGCAATTTCTGTGTTTCATCGTCAATATGAAGCTCCAAGGGTTACAGTAAACACACTGTGGTGCGTCGCAATCTAATACTGGCCTCTCAGCAACGGCACGTATACTGCTGTTTGAAGCATTGCTCCCCCTGGATGTAAGTCGGCATTAGGCCAACTATATTCTATCCCGATGCAATTTATGTGTTTCATCGTCAATATGAAGCTCCAAGGGTTGCAGTAAACACACTGTGGTGCGTCGCAATCTAATACTGGCCTCTCAGTAACGGCACATATACTGCTGTTTGAGGCATTGCTCCCCCTGGACGTAAGTCGGCATTGTGCCTACTATATTCTATCCCGATGCAATTTCTGTGTTTCATCGTCAATATGAAGCTCTAATGGTTACATTAAACACACTGTGGTGCGTCGCAATCCAATACTGGCCTCTCAGTAACGGGACGTATACAGACTGTTTGTAGCATTGCTCCCCCTGGACGTAAGTCGGCATTGTGCCAACTATATTCTATCCCGATGCAATTTCTGTGTTTCATCGTCAATATGAAGCTCCAAGGGTTACAGTAAACACACTGTGGTGCGTCGCAATCTAATACTGGCCTCTCAGTAACGGCACGTATACAGACTGTTTGTAGCATTGCTCCCCCTGGACGTAAGTCGGCATTGTGCCAACTATATTCTATCCCGATGCAATTTCTGTGTTTCATCGACAATATGAAGCTCCAAGGGTTACAGTAAACACACTGTGGTGCGTCGCAATCTAATACTGGCCTCCCAGTAACGGCACGTATACAGACTGTTTGTAGCATTGCTCCCCGTGGACGTAAGTCGGCATTGTGCCTACTATATTCTATCCCGATGCAATTTCTGTGTTTCATCGTCAATATGAAACTCCAAGGGTTACAGTAAACACACTGTGGTGCGTCGCAATCTAATACTGGCCTCCCAGTAACGGCACGTAAACAGACAGTTTGTAGCATTGCTCCCCCTGGACGTAAGTCGGCATTGTCTCTACAATATTCTATCCCGATGCAATTTCTGTGTTTCATCGTCAATATGAAGCTCCAAGGGTTACAGTAAACACACTGTGGTGCGTCGCAATGTAATACTGGCCTCTCAGCAACGGCACGTATACTGCTGTTTGAAGCATTGCTCCCCCTGGACGTAAGTCGGCATTGTGCCTACTATATTCTATCCCGATGCAATTTCTGTGTTTCATCGTCAATATAAAGCTCCAAGGGTTACAATAAACACCCAGTGGTGCGTCGCAATCTAATACTGGCCTCTCAGCAACGGCACATATACTGCTGTTTGAAGCATTGCTCCCCCTGGACGTAAGTCGGCATTGTGCCAACTACATTCTATCCCAATGCAATTTCTGTGTTCCATCGTCAATATGAAGCTCCAAGGGTTACAGTAAACACACTGTTTTGCGTCGCAATCTAATACTGGCCTCTCAGTAACGGCACGTATACAAACTGTTTGTAGCATTGCTCCCGCTGGACGTATGTCGGCATTGTGCCAACTATATTCTATCCCGATGCAATTTCTGTGTTTAATCGTCAATATGAAGCTCCAAGGGTTACAGTAAACACACTGTGGTGCGTCGCAATCTAATACTGGCCTCTCAGCAACGGCACGTATACAGACTGTTTGTAGCATTGCTCCCCCTGCACGTAAGTCGGCATTGTGCCAACTATATTCTATCCCGATGCAAAATCTGTGTTTCATCGTCAATATGAAGCTCCAGGGGTTACAGTAAACACACTGTGGTGCGTCGCAATCTAATACTGGCCTCTCAGCAACGGCACGTATACAGACTGTTTGTAGCATTGCTCCCCCGGGACGTAAGTCGGCATTGTGCCAACTATATTCTATCCCGATGCAATTTCTGTGTTTCATCGTCAATATGAAGTTCCAAGGGTTACAGTAAACACCCTGTGTTGCGTCGCAATCTAATACTGGCCTCTCAGCAACGGCACGTATACTGCTGTTTGAAGCATTGCTCCACCTGGACGTAACTCGGCATTGTGCCTACTATATTCTATCCCGATGCAATTTCTGTGTTTCATCGTCAATATGAAGCTCCAAGGGTTACAGTAAACACACTGTGGTGCGTCGCAATCTAATACTGGCCTCGCAGTAACGGGACGTATACATACTGTTTGCAGCATTGCTCCCCCTGGACGTAAGTCAGCATTGTGCCAACTGTATTCTATCCCGATGCAATTTCTGTGTTTCATCGTCAATATGAAGCTCCAAGGGTTACAGTAAACACACTGTTTTGCGTCGCAATATAATACTGGCCTCTCAGTAACGGCATGTATACAGACTGTTTGTAGCATTGCTCCCCCTGGACTTAAGTCGGCATTGTGCCAACTATATTCTATCCCGATGCAATTTCTGTGTTTCATCGTCAATATGAAGCTCCAAGGGTTACAGTAAACACACTGTGGTGCGTCGCAATCTAATACTGGCCTCTCAGTAACGGCACGTATACAGACTGTTTGAAGCATTGCTCCCCCTGAACGTAAGTCGGCATTGTGCCAACTATATTCTATCCCGATGCAATTTCTGAGTTTCATCGTCAATATGAAGCTCCAAGGGTTACAGTAAACACACTGTGGTGCGTCGCAATCTAATACTGGCCTCTCAGTAACGGCACGTATACAGACTGTTTGTAGCATTGCTCCTCCTGGACGTAAGTCGGCAATGTGCCAACTATATTCTATCCCGATGCAATTTCTGTGTTTCATCGTCAATATGAATCTCCCAGGGTTACAGTAAACACACTGTGGTGCGTCGCAATCTAATACTGGCCTCCCAGTAACGGCACGTATACAGACAGTTTGTAGCATTGCTCCCCCTGGACGTAAGTCGGCATTGTCTCTACTATATTCTATCCCTATGCAATTTCTGTGTTTCATCGTCAATATGAAGCTCCAAGGGTTACAGTAAACACACTGTGGTGCGTCGCAATCTAATACTGGCCTCTCAGCAACGGCACGTATACTGCTGTTTGAAGCATTGCTCCCCCTGGACGTAAGTCGGCATTGTGCCTACTATATTCTATCCCGATGCAATTTCTGTGTTTCATCGTCAATATAAAGCTCCAAGGGTTACAATAAACACCCAGTGGTGCGTCGCAATCTAATACTGGCCTCTCAGCAACGGCACGTATACTGCTGTTTGAAGCATTGCTCCCCCTGGACGTAAGTCGGCATTGTGCCAACTATAATTTATCCCGATGCAATTTCTGTGTTCCATCGTCAATATGAAGCTCCAAGGGTTACAGTAAACACACTGTGGTGCGTCGCAATCTAATACTGGCCTCCCAGTAACGGCACGTATACAGACAGTTTGTAGCATTGCTCCCCCTGGACGTATGTCGGCATTGTCTCTACTATATTCTATCCCGATGCAATTTCTGTGTTTCATCGTCAATATGAAGCTCCAAGGGTTACAGTAAACACACTGTGGTGCGTCGCAATCTAATACTGGCCTCTCAGCAACTACACGTATACTGCTGTTTGAAGCATTGCTCCCCCTGGACGTAAGTCGGCATTGTGCCTACTATATTCTATCCCGATGCAATTTCTGTGTTTCATCGTCAATATAAAGCTCCAAGGGTTACAATAAACACCCAGTGGTGCGTCGCAATCTAATACTGGCCTCTCAGCAACGGCACGTATACTGCTGTTTGAAGCATTGCTCCCCCTGGATGTAAGTCGGCATTAGGCCAACTATATTCTATCCCGATGCAATTTATGTGTTTCATCGTCAATATGAAGCTCCAAGGGTTGCAGTAAACACACTGTGGTGCGTCGCAATCTAATACTGGCCTCTCAGTAACGGCACATATACTGCTGTTTGAAGCATTGCTCCCCCTGGACGTAAGTCGGCATTGTGCCTACTATATTCTATCCCGATGCAATTTCTGTGTTTCATCGACAATATGAAGCTCCAATGGGTACAGTAAACACACTGTGGTGCGTCGCAATCCAATACTGGCCTCTCAGTAACGGGACGTATACAGACTGTTTGTAGCATTCCTCCCCCTGGACGTAAGTCGGCATTGTGCCAACTATATTCTATCCCGATGCAATATCTGTGTTTCATCGTCAATATGAAGCTCCAAGGGTTACAGTAAACACACTGTATTGCGTCGTAATCTAATACTGGCCTCTCAGTAACGGCACGTATACAGACTGTTTGTAGCATTGCTCCCCCTGGACGTATGTCGGCATTGTGCCAACTATATTCTATCCCGATGCAATTTCTGTGTTTCATCGACAATATGAAGCTCCAAGGGTTACAGTAAACACATTGTGGTGCGTCGCAATCTAATACTGGCCTCCCAGTAACGGCACGTAAACAGACAGTTTGTAGCATTGCTCCCCATGGACGTAAGTCGGCATTGTCTCTACTATATTCTATCCCGATGCAATTTCTGTGTTTCATCGTCAATATAAAGCTCCAAGGGTTACAGTAAACACACTGTGGTGCGTCGCAATCTAATACTGGCCTCTCAGCAACGGCACGTACACTGCTGTTTGAAGCATTGCTCCCCCTGGACGTAAGTCGGCATTGTGCCTACTATATTCTATCCCGATGCAATTTCTGTGTTTCATCGTCAATATAAAGCTCCAAGGGTTACAATAAACACCCAGTGGTGCGTCGCAATCTAATACTGGCCTCTCAGCAACGGCACGTATATTGCTGTTTGAAGCATTGCTCCCCCTGGACGTAAGTCGGCATTGTGCCAACTATATTCTATCCCGATGCAATTTCTGTGTTCCATCGTCAATATGAAGCTCCAAGGGTTACAGTAAACACACTGTGGTGCGTCGCAATCTAATACTGGCCTCTCAGTAACGGCACGTATACAAACTGTTTGTAGCATTGCTCCCGCTGGACGTATGTCGGCATTGTGCCAACTATATTCTATCCCGATGCAATTTCTGTGTTTCATCGTCAATATGAAGCTCCAAGGGTTACAGTAAACACACTGTGGTGCGTCGCAATCTAATACTGGCCTCTCAGCAACGGCACGTATACAGACTGTTTGTAGCATTGCTCCCCCTGCACGTAAGTCGGCATTGTGCCAACTATATTCTATCCCGATGCAAAATCTGTGTTTCATCGTCAATATGAAGCTCCAAGGGTTACAGTAAACACACTGTGGTAGGTCGCAATCTAATACTGGCCTCTCAGCAACGGCACGTATACTGCTGTTTGAAGCATTGCTCCACCTGGACGTAAGTCGGCATTGTGCCAACTATATTCTATCCCGATGCAATTTCTGTGTTTCATCGTCAATATGAAGCTCCAAGGGTTACAGTAAACACACTGTGGTGCGTCGCAATCTAATACTGGCCTCTCAGTAACGGGACGTATACATACTGTTTGTAGCATTGCTCCCCCTGGACGTAAGTCGGCATTGTGCCAACTGTATTCTATCCCGATTCAATTTCTGTGTTTCATCGTCAATATGAAGCTCCAAGGGTTACAGTAAACACACTGTTTTGCGTCGCAATAAAATACTGGCCTCTCAGTAACGGCATGTATACAGACTGTTTGTAGCATTGCTCCCCCTGGACGTAAGTCGGCATTGTGCCAACTATATTCTATCCCGATGCAATTTCTGTGTTTCATCGTCAATATGAAGCTCCAAGGGTTACAGTAAACACACTGTGGTGCGTCGCAATCTAATACTGGCCTCTCAGTAACGGCACGTATACAGACTGTTTGAAGCATTGCTCCCCCTGAACGTAAGTCGGCATTGTGCCAACTATATTCTATCCCGTTGCAATTTCTGAGTTTCATCGTCAATATGAAGCTCCAAGGGTTACAGTAAACACACTGTGGTGCGTCGCAATCTAATACTGGCCTCTCAGTAACGGCACGTATTCAGACTGTTTGTAGCATTGCTCCTCCTGGACGTAAGTCGGCATTGTGCCAACTATATTCTATCCCGATGCAATTTCTGTGTTTCATCGTCAATATGAATCTCCAAGGGTTACAGTAAACACACTGTGGTGCGTCGCAATCTAATACTGGCCTCTCAGTAAGGGCACGTATACTGACTGTTTGTAGCATTGCTCCGCCTGGACGTAAGTCGGCATTGTGCTAACTATATTCTATCCCGATGCAATTTCTGTGTTTCATCGTCAATATGAAGCTCCAAGGGTTACAGAAAACACACTGTGGTGCGTCAAAATCTAATACTGGCCTCTCAGTAACGGCACGTATACAGACTGTTTGTAGCATTGCTCCCCCTGGACGTAAGTCGGCATTGTGCCAACTATATTCTATCCCGATGCAATTTCTGTGTTTCATCGTCAATATGAAGCTCCAAGGGTTACAGTTAACACACTGTGGTGCGTCGCAATCTGATACTGGCTTCCAAGTAACGGCACGTATATTGCTGTTTGAAGCATTGCTCCCCCTGGACATAAGTCGGCATTGTGCCTACTATATTCTATCCCGATGCAATTTCTGTGTTTCATCGTCAATATGAAACTCCAAGGGTTACAGTAAACACACTGTGGTGCGTCGCAATCTAATACTGGCCTCCCAGTAACGGCACGTATAATGCTGTTTGAAGCATTGCTCCCCCTGGACGTAAGTCGGCATTGTGGCTACTATATTCTATCCCGATGCAATTTCTGTGTTTCATCGTCAATATGAAGCTCCAAGGGTTACAGTAAACACACTGTGGTGCGTCGCAATCTAATACTGGCCTCCCAGTAACGGCACGTATACAGACAGTTTGTAGCATTGCTCCCCCTGGACGTAAGTCGGCATTGTCTCTCCTATATTCTATCCCTATGCAATTTCTGTGTTTCATCGTCAATATGAAGCTCCAAGGGTTACAGAAAACACACTGTGGTGCGTCAAAATCTAATACTGGCCTCTCAGTAACGGCACGTATACAGACTGTTTGTAGCATTGCTCCCCCTGGACGTAAGTCGGCATTGTGCCAACTATATTCTATCCCGATGCAATTTCTGTGTTTCATCGTCAATATGAAGCTCCAAGGGTTACAGTGAACACACTGTGGTGCGTCGCAATCTAATACTGGCTTCCAAGTAACGGCACGTATACTGCTGTTTGAAGCATTGCTCCCCCTGGACGTAAGTCGGCATTGTGGCTACTATATTCTATCCCGATGCAATTTCTGTGTTTCATCGTCAATATGAAACTCCAAGGGTTACAGTAAACACACTGTGGTGCGTCGCAATCTAATACTGGCCTCCCAGTAACGGCACGTATAATGCTGTTTGAAGCATTGCTCCCCCTGGACGTAATTCGGCATTGTGGCTACTATATTCTATCCCGATGCAATTTCTGTGTTTCATCGTCAATATGAAGCTCCAAGGGTTACAGTAAACACACTGTGGTGCGTCGCAATCTAATACTGGCCTCCCAGTAACGGCACGTATACAGACAGTTTGTAGCATTGCTCCCCCTGGACGTATGTCGGCATTGTCTCTACTATATTCTATCCCGATGCAATTTCTGTGTTTCATCGTCAATATGAAGCTCCAAGGGTTACAGTAAACACACTGTGGTGCGTCGCAATCTAATACTGGCCTCTCAGCAACGACACGTATACTGCTGTTTGAAGCATTGCTCCCCCTGGACGTAAGTCGGCATTGTGCCTACTATATTCTATCCCGATGCAATTTCTGTGTTTCATCGTCAATATAAAGCTCCAAGGGTTACAATAAACACCCAGTGGTGCGTCGCAATCTAATACTGGCCTCTCAGCAACGGCACGTATACTGCTGTTTGAAGCATTGCTCCCCCTGGATGTAAGTCGGCATTAGGCCAACTATATTCTATCCCGATGCAATTTATGTGTTTCATCGTCAATATGAAGCTCCAAGGGTTGCAGTAAACACACTGTGGTGCGTCGCAATCTAATACTGGCCTCTCAGTAACGGCACATATACTGCTGTTTGAAGCATTGCTCCCCCTGGACGTAAGTCGGCATTGTGCCTACTATATTCTATCCCGATGCAATTTCTGTGTTTCATCGACAATATGAAGCTCCAATGGGTACAGTAAACACACTGTGGTGCGTCGCAATCCAATACTGGCCTCTCAGTAACGGGACGTATACAGACTGTTTGTAGCATTCCTCCCCCTGGACGTAAGTCGGCATTGTGCCAACTATATTCTATCCCGATGCAATTTATGTGTTTCATCGTCAATATGAAGCTCCAAGGGTTACAGTAAACACACTGTGGTGCGTCGTAATCTAATACTGGCCTCTCAGTAACGGCACGTATACAGACAGTTTGTAGCATTGCTCCCCATGGACGTAAGTCGGCATTGTCTCTACTACATTCTATCCCGATGCAATTTCTGTGTTTCATCGTCAATATAAAGCTCCAAGGGTTACAGTAAACACACTGTGGTGCGTCGCAATCTAATACTGGCCTCTCAGCAACGGCACGTATACTGCTGTTTGAAGCATTGCTCCCCCTGGACGTAAGTCGGCATTGTGCCTACTATATTCTATCCCGATGCAATTTCTGTGTTTCATCGTCAATATAAAGCTCCAAGGGTTACAATAAACACCCGGTGGTGCGTCGCAATCTAATACTGGCCTCTCAGCAACGGCACGTATACTGCTGTTTGAAGCATTGCTCCCCCTGGACGTAAGTCGGCATTGTGCCAACTATATTCTATCCCGATGCAATTTCTGTGTTCCATCGTCAATATGAAGCTCCAAGGGTTACAGTAAACACACTGTGGTGCGTCGCAATCTAATACTGGCCTCTCAGTAACGGCACGTATACAAACTGTTTGTAGCATTGCTCCCGCTGGACGTATGTCGGCATTGTGCCAACTATATTCTATCCCGATGCAATTTCTGTGTTTCATCGTCAATATGAAGCTCCAAGGGTTACAGTAAACACACTGTGGTGCGTCGCAATCTAATACTGGCCTCTCAGCAACGGCACGTATACAGACTGTTTGTAGCATTGCTCCCCCTGCACGTAAGTCGGCATTGTGCCAACTAAATTCTATCCCGATGCAAAATCTGTGTTTCATCGTCAATATGAAGCTCCAAGGGTTACAGTAAACACACTGTGGTGCGTCGCAATCTAATACTGGCCTCTCAGCAACGGCACGTATACTGCTGTTTGAAGCATTGCTCCACCTGGACGTAAGTCGGCATTGTGCCAACTATATTCTATCCCGATGCAATTTCTGTGTTTCATCGTCAATATGAAGCTCCAAGGGTTACAGTAAACACACTGTGGTGCGTCGCAATCTAATACTGGCCTCTCAGTAACGGGACGTATACATACTGTTTGTAGCATTGCTCCCCCTGGACGTAAGTCGGCATTGTGCCAACTGTATTCTATCCCGATTCAATTTCTGTGTTTCATCGTCAATATGAAGCTCCAAGGGTTACAGTAAACACACTGTTTTGCGTCGCAATCTAATACTGGCCTCTCAGTAACGGCATGTATACAGACTGTTTGTAGCATTGCTCCGTCTGGACGTAAGTCGGCATTGTGCCAACTATATTCTATCCCGATGCAATTTCTGTGTTTCATCGTCAATATGAAGCTCCAAGGGTTACAGTAAACACACTGTGGTGCGTCGCAATCTAATACTGGCCTCTCTGTAACGGCACGTATACAGACTGTTTGAAGCATTGCTCCCCCTGAACGTAAGTCGGCATTGTGCCAACTATATTCTATCCCGATGCAATTTCTGAGTTTCATCGTCAATATGTAGCTCCAAGGGTTACAGTAAACACACTGTGGTGCGTCGCAATCTAATACTGGCCTCTCAGTAACGGCACGTATACAGACTGTTTGTAGCATTGCTCCTCCTGGACGTAAGTCGGCATTGTGCCAACTATATTCTATCCCGATGCAATTTCTGTGTTTCATCGTCAATATGAATCTCCAAGGGTTACAGTAAACACACTGTGGTGCGTCGCAATCTAATACTGGCCTCTCAGTAACGGCACGTATACAGACTGTTTGTAGCATTGCTCCGCCTGGACGTAAGTCGGCATTGTGCTAACTATATTCTATCCCGATGCAATTTCTGTGTGTCATCGTCAATATGAAGCTCCAAGGGTTACAGAAAACACACTGTGGTGCGTCAAAATCTAATACTGGCCTCTCAGTAACGGCACGTATACAGACTGTTTGTAGCATTGCTCCCCCTGGACGTAAGTCGGCATTGTGCCAACTACATTCTATCCCGATGCAATTTCTGTGTTTCATCGTCAATATGAAGCTCCAAGGGTTACAGTGAACACACTGTGGTGCGTCGCAATCTAATACTGGCTTCCAAGTAACGGCACGTATACTGCTGTTTGAAGCATTGCTCCCCCTGGACGTAAGTCGGCATTGTGCCTACTATATTCTATCCCGATGCAATTTCTGTGTTTCATCGTCAATATGAAGCTCCAAGGGTTACAGTAAACACACTGTGGTGCGTCGCAATCTAATACTGGCCTCTCAGCAACGGCACGTATACTGCTGTTTGAAGCATTGCTCCCCCTGGACGTAAGTCGGCATTGTGCCAACTATATTCTATCCCGATGCAATTTCTGTGTTTCATCGTCAATATGAAGCTCCAAGGAATACAGTAAACTCCCAGTAGTGCGTCGCAATCTAATACTGGCCTCTCAGCAACGGCACGTATACAGCTGTTTGAAGCATTGCTCCCCCTGGACGTAAGTCGGCATTGTACCTACTATATTCTATCCCGATGCATTTTCTGTGTTTCATCGTCAATATGAAGCTCCAAGGATTACAGTAAACACCCAGTGGTGCGTCGCAATCTAATACTGGCCTCTCAGCAACGGCACGTATACTGCTGTTTGAAGCATTGCTCCCCCTGGACGTAAGTCGGCATTGTGCCTACTATATTCTATCCCGATGCAATTTCTGTGTTTCATCGTCAATATGAAGCTCCAAGGGTTACAGTGAACACACTGTGGTGCGTCGCAATCTAATACTGGCTTCCAAGTAACGGCACGTATACTGCTGTTTGAAGCATTGCTCCCCCTGGACGTAAGTCGGCATTGTGCCTACTATATTCTATCCCGATGCAATTTCTGTGTTTCATCGTCAATATGAAACTCCAAGGGTTACAGTAAACACACTGTGGTGCGTCGCAATCTAATACTGGCCTCCCAGTAACGGCACGTATAATGCTGTTTGAAGCATTGCTCCCCCTGGACGTAATTCGGCATTGTGGCTACTATATTCTATCCCGATGCAATTTCTGTGTTTCATCGTCAATATGAAGCTCCAAGGGTTACAGTAAACACACTGTGGTGCGTCGCAATCTAATACTGGCCTCCCAGTAACGGCACGTATACAGACAGTTTGTAGCATTGCTCCCCCTGGACGTAATTCGGCATTGTCTCTACTATATTCTATCCCTATGCAATTTCTGTGTTTCATCGTCAATATGAAGCTCCAAGGGTTACAGTAAACACACTGTGGTGCGTCGCAATCTAATACTGGCCTCTCAGCAACGGCACGTATACTGCTGTTTGAAGCATTGCTCCCCCTGGACGTAAGTCGGCATTGTGCCTACTATATTCTATCCCGATGCAATTTCTGTGTTTCATCGTCAATATAAAGCTCCAAGGGTTACAATAAACACCCAGTGGTGCGTCGCAATCTAATACTGGCCTCTCAGCAACGGCACGTATACTGCTGTTTGAAGCATTGCTCCCCCTGGACGTAAGTCGGCATTGTGCCAACTATATTCTATCCCGATGCAATTTCTGTGTTCCATCGTCAATATGAAGCTCCAAGGGTTACAGTAAACACACTGTGGTGCGTCGCAATCTAATACTGGCCTCTCAGTAACGGCACGTATACAAACAATTTGTAGCATTGCTCCGCCTGGACGTAAAACGGCATTGTGCCAACTATATTCTATCCCGATGCAATTTCTGTGTTTCATCGTCAATATGAAACTCCAAGGGTTACAGTAAACACACTGTGGTGCGTCGCAATCTAATTCTGGCCTCCCAGTAACGGCACGTATACAGACAGTTTGTAGCATTGCTCCCCCTGGACGTATGTCGGCATTGTCTCTACTATATTCTATCCCGATGCAATTTCTGTGTTTCATCGTCAATATGAAGCTCCAAGGGTTGCAGTAAACACACTGTGGTGCGTAGCAATCTAATACTGGCCTCTCAGTAACGGCACATATACTGCTGTTTGAAGCATTGCTCCCCCTGGACGTAAGTCGGCATTGTGCCTACTATATTCTATCCCGATGCAATTTCTGTGTTTCATCGTCAATATAAAGCTCCAAGGGTTACAATAAACACCCAGTGGTGCGTCGCAATCTAATACTGGCCTCTCAGCAACGGCACGAATACTGCTGTTTGAAGCATTGCTCCCCCTGGACGTAAGTCGGCATTGTGCCAACTATATTCTATCCCGATGCAATTTCTGTGTTCCATCGTCAATATGAAGCTCCAAGGGTTACAGTAAACACACTGTGGTGCGTCGCAATCTAATACTGGCCTCTCAGCAACGGCACGTATACAGACTGTTTGTAGCATTGCTCCCCCTGCACGTAAGTCGGCATTGTGCCAACTATATTCTATCCCGATGCAAAATCTGTGTTTCATCGTCAATATGAAGCTCCAAGGGTTACAGTAAACACACTGTGGTGCGTCGCAATCTAATACTGGCCTCTCAGCAACGGCACGTATACTGCTGTTTGAAGCATTGCTCCACCTGGACGTAAGTCGGCATTGTGCCAACTATATTCTATCCCGATGCAATTTCTGTGTTTCATCGTCAATATGAAGCTCCAAGGGTTACAGTAAACACACTGTGGTGCGTCGCAATCTAATACTGGCCTCTCAGTAACGGGACGTATACATACTGTTTGTAGCATTGCTCCCCCTGGACGTAAGTCGGCATTGTGCCAACTGTATTCTATCCCGATTCAATTTCTGTGTTTCATCGTCAATATGAAGCTCCAAGGGTTACAGTAAACACACTGTTTTGCGTCGCAATATAATACTGGCCTCTCAGTAACGGCATGTATACAGACTGTTTGTAGCATTGCACCCCCTGGACGTAAGTCGGCATTGTGCCAACTATATTCTATCCCGATGCAATTTCTGTGTTTCATCGTCAATATGAAGCTCCAAGGGTTACAGTAAACACACTGTGGTGCGTCGCAATCTAATACTGGCCTCTCAGTAACGGCACGTATACAGACTGTTTGAAGCATTGCTCCCCCTGAACGTAAGTCGGCATTGTGCCAACTATATTCTATCCCGATGCAATTTCTGAGTTTCATCGTCAATATGAAGCTCCAAGGGTTACAGTAAACACACTGTGGTGCGTCGCAATCTAATACTGGCCTCTCAGTAACGGCACGTATACAGACTGTTTGTAGCATTGCTCCTCCTGGACGTAAGTCGGCATTGTGCCAACTATATTCTATCCCGATGCAATTTCTGTGTTTCATCGTCAATATGAATCTCCAAGGGTTACAGTAAACACACTGTGGTGCGTCGCAATCTAATACTGGCCTCTCAGTAACGGCACGTATACAGACTGTTTGTAGCATTGCTCCGCCTGGACGTAAGTCGGCATTGTGCTAACTATATTCTATCCCGATGCAATTTCTGTGTTTCATCGTCAATATGAAGCTCCAAGGGTTACAGAAAACACACTGTGGTGCGTCAAAATCTAATACTGGCCTCTCAGTAACGGCACGTATACAGACTGTTTGTAGCATTGCTCCCCCTGGACGTAAGTCGGCATTGTGCCAACTATATTCTATCCCGATGCAATTTCTGTGTTTCATCGTCAATATGAAGCTCCAAGGGTTACAATGAACACACTGTGGTGCGTCGCAATCTAATACTGGCTTCCAAGTAACGGCACGTATACTGCTGTTTGAAGCATTGCTCCCCCTGGACGTAAGTCGGCATTGTGCCTACTATATTCTATCCCGATGCAATTTCTGTGTTTCATCGTCAATATGAAACTCCAAGGGTTACAGTAAACACACTGTGGTGCGTCGCAATCTAATACTGGCCTCCCAGTAACGGCACGTATAATGCTGTTTGAAGCATTGCTCCCCCTGGACGTAAGTCGGCATTGTGGCTACTATATTCTATCCCGATGCAATTTCTGTGTTTCATCGTCAATATGAAGCTCCAAGGGTTACAGTAAACACACTGTGGTGCGTCGCAATCTAATACTGGCCTCCCAGTAACGGCACGTATACAGACAGTTTGTAGCATTGCTCCCCCTGGACGTAAGTCGGCATTGTCTCTCCTATATTCTATCCCTATGCAATTTCTGTGTTTCATCGTCAATATGAAGCTCCAAGGGTTACAGAAAACACACTGTGGTGCGTCAAAATCTAATACTGGCCTCTCAGTAACGGCACGTATACAGACTGTTTGTAGCATTGCTCCCCCTGGACGTAAGTCGGCATTGTGCCAACTATATTCTATCCCGATGCAATTTCTGTGTTTCATCGTCAATATGAAGCTCCAAGGGTTACAGTGAACACACTGTGGTGCGTCGCAATCTAATACTGGCTTCCAAGTAACGGCACGTATACTGCTGTTTGAAGCATTGCTCCCCCTGGACGTAAGTCGGCATTGTGCCTACTATATTCTATACCGATGCAATTTCTGTGTTTCATCGTCAATATGAAACTCCAAGGGTTACAGTAAACACACTGTGGTGCGTCGCAATCTAATACTGGCCTCCCAGTAACGGCACGTATAATGCTGTTTGAAGCATTGCTCCCCCTGGACGTAAGTCGGCATTGTGGCTACTATATTCTATCCCGATGCAATTTCTGTGTTTCATCGTCAATATGAAGCTCCAAGGGTTACAGTAAACACACTGTGGTGCGTCGCAATCTAATACTGGCCTCCCAGTAACGGCACGTATACAGACAGTATGTAGCATTGCTCCCCCTGGACGTAAGTCGGCATTGTCTCTCCTATATTCTATCCCTATGCAATTTCTGTGTTTCATCGTCAATATGAAGCTCCAAGGGTTACAGTAAACACACTGTGGTGCGTCGCAATCTAATACTGGCCTCTCAGCAACGGCACGTATACTGCTGTTTGAAGCATTGCTCCCCCTGGACGTAAGTCGGCATTGTGCCTACTATATTCTATCCCGATACAATTTCTGTGTTTCATCGTCAATATAAAGCTCCAAGGGTTACAATAAACACCCAGTGGTGCGTCGCAATCTAATACTGGCCTCTCAGCAACGGCACGTATACTGCTGTTTGAAGCATTGCTCCCCCTGGACGTAAGTCGGCATTGTGCCAACTATATTCTATCCCGATGCAATTTCTGTGTTCCATCGTCAATATGAAGCTCCAAGGGTTACAGTAAACACACTGTGGTGCGTCGCAATCTAATACTGGCCTCTCAGTAACGGCACGTATACAAACAGTTTGTAGCATTGCTCCGCCTGGACGTAAGTCGGCATTGTGCCAACTATATTCTATCCCGATGCAATTTCTGTGTTTCATCGTCAATATGAAACTCCAAGGGTTACAGTAAAAACACTGTGGTGCGTCGCAATCTAATACTGGCCCCCCAGTAACGGCACGTATACAGACAGTTTGTAGCATTGCTCCCCCTGGACGTATGTCGGCATTATCTCTACTATATTCTATCCCGATGCAATTTCTGTGTTTCATCGTCAATATGAAGCTCCAAGGGTTACAGTAAACACAGTGTGGTGCGTCGCAATCTAATACTGGCCTCTCAGCAACGACACGTATACTGCTGTTTGAAGCATTGCTCCCCCTGGACGTAAGTCGGCATTGTGCCTACTATATTCTATCCCGATGCAATTTCTGTGTTTCATCGTCAATATAAAGCTCCAAGGGTTACAATAAACACCCAGTGGTGCGTCGCAATCTAATACTGGCCTCTCAGCAACGGCACGTATACTGCTGTTTGAAGCATTGCTCCCCCTGGACGTAAGTCGGCATTGTGCCAACTATATTCTATCCCGATGCAATTTCTGTGTTCCATCGTCAATATGAAGCTCCAAGGGTTACAGTAAACACACTGTGGTGCGTCGCAATCTTATACTGGCCTCTCAGTAACGGCACGTATACAAACTGTTTGTAGCATTGCTCCCGCTGGACGTAAGTCGGCATTGTGCCAACTATATTCTATCCCGATGCAATTTCTGTGTTTAATCGTCAATATGAAGCTCCAAGGGTTACAGTAAACACACTGTGGTGCGTCGCAATCTAATACTGGCCTCTCAGCAACGGCACGTATACAGACTGTTTGTAGCATTGCTCCCCCTGCACTTAAGTCGGCATTGTGCCAACTATAACCTATCCCGATGCAAAATCTGTGTTTCATCGTCAATATGAAGCTCCAGGGGTTACAGTAAACACACTGTGGTGCCTCGCAATCTAATACTGGCCTCTCAGCAACGGCACGTATACAGACTGTTTGTAGCATTGCTCCCCCGGGACGTAAGTCGGCATTGTGCCAACTATATTCTATCCCGATGCAATTTCTGTGTTTCATCGTCAATATGAAACTCCAAGGGTTACAGTCAACACACTGTGGTGCGTCGCAATCTAATACTGGCCTCCCAGTAACGGCACGTATAATGCTGTTTGAAGCATTGCTCCCCCTGGACGTAAGTCGGCATTGTGGCTACTATATTCTATCCCGATGCAATTTCTGTGTTTCATCGTCAATATGAAGCTCCAAGGGTTACAGTAAACACACTGTGGTGCGTCGCAATCTAATACTGGCCTCCCAGTAACGGCACGTATACAGACAGTTTGTAGCATTGCTCCCCCTGGACGTAAGTCGGCATTGTCTCTCCTATATTCTATCCCTATGCAATTTCTGTGTTTCATCGTCAATATGAAGCTCCAAGGGTTACAGAAAACACACTGTGGTGCGTCAAAATCTAATACTGGCCTCTCAGTAACGGCACGTATACAGACTGTGTGTAGCATTGCTCCCCCTGGACGTAAGTCGGCATTGTGCCAACTATATTCTATCCCGATGCAATTTCTGTGTTTCATCGTCAATATGAAGCTCCAAGGGTTACAGTGAACACACTGTGGTGCGTCGCAATCTAATACTGGCTTCCAAGTAACGGCACGTATACTGCTGTTTGAAGCATTGCTCCCCCTGGACGTAAGTCGGCATTGTGCCTACTATATTCTATCCCGATGCAATTTCTGTGTTTCATCGTCAATATGAAACTCCAAGGGTTACAGTAAACACACTGTGGTGCGTCGCAATCTAATACTGGCCTCCCAGTAACGGCACGTATAATGCTGTTTGAAGCATTGCTCCCCCTGGACGTAAGTCGGCATTGTGGCTACTATATTCTATCCCGATGCAATTTCTGTGTTTCATCGTCAATATGAAGCTCCAAGTGTTACAGTAAACACACTGTGGTGCGTCGCAATCTAATACTGGCCTCCCAGTAACGGCACGTATACAGACAGTTTGTAGCATTGCTCCCCCTGGACGTAAGTCGGCATTGTCTCTCCTATATTCTATCCCTATGCAATTTCTGTGTTTCATCGTCAATATGAAGCTCCAAGGGTTACAGTAAACACACTGTGGTGCGTCGCAATCTAATACTGGCCTCTCAGCAACGGCACGTATACTGCTGTTTGAAGCATTGCTCCCCCTGGACGTAAGTCGGCATTGTGCCTACTATATTCTATCCCGATACAATTTCTGTGTTTCATCGTCAATATAAATCTCCAAGGGTTACAATAAACACCCAGTGGTGCGTCGCAATCTAATACTGGCCTCTCAGCAACGGCACGTATACTGCTGTTTGAAGCATTGCTCCCCCTGGACGTAAGTCGGCATTGTGCCAACTATATTCTATCCCGATGCAATTTCTGTGTTCCATCGTCAATATGAAGCTCCAAGGGTTACAGTAAACACACTGTGGTGCGTCGCAATCTAATACTGGCCTCTCAGTAACGGCACGTATACAAACTGTTTGTAGCATTGCTCCGCCTGGACGTAAGTCGGCATTGTGCCAACTATATTCTATCCCGATGCAATTTCTGTGTTTCATCGTCAATATGAAACTCCAAGGGTTACAGTAAAAACACTGTGGTGCGTCGCAATCTAATACTGGCCTCCCAGTAACGGCACGTATACAGACAGTTTGTAGCATTGCTCCCCCTGGACGTATGTCGGCATTGTCTCTACTATATTCTATCCCGATGCAATTTCTGTGTTTCATCGTCAATATGAAGCTCCAAGGGTTACAGTAAACACAGTGTGGTGCGTCGCAATCTAATACTGGCCTCTCAGCAACGACACGTATACTGCTGTTTGAAGCATTGCTCCCCCTGGACGTAAGTCGGCATTGTGCCTACTATATTCTATCCCGATGCAATTTCTGTGTTTCATCGTCAATATGAAGCTCCAAGGGTTACAGTAAACACACTGTGGTGCGTCGCAATCTAATACTGGCCTCCCAGTAACGGCACGTATAATGCTGTTTGAAGCATTGCTCCCCCTGGACGTAAGTCGGCATTGTGGCTACTATATACTATCCCGATGCAATTTCTGTGTTTCATCGTCAATATGAAGCTCCAAGGGTTACAGTAAACACACTGTGGTGCGTCGCAATCTAATACTGGCCTCCCAGTAACGGCACGTATACAGACAGTTTGTAGCATTGCTCCCCCTGGACGTAAGTCGGCATTGTCTCTACTATATTCTATCCCGATGCAATTTCTGTGTTTCATCGTCAATATGAAGCTCCAAGGGTTACAGTAAACACCCAGTGGTGCGTCGCAATCTAATACTGGCCTCTCAGCAACGGCACGTATACTGCTGTTTGAAGCATTGCTCCCCCTGGACGTAAGTCGGCATTGAGCCAACTATATTCTATCCCGATGCAATTTCTGTGTTCCATCGTCAATATGAAGCTCCAAGGGTTACAGTAAACACACTGTGGTGCGTCGCAATCTAATACTGGCCTCTCAGTAACGGCACGTATATAAATTGTTTGTAGCATTGCTCCCGCTGGACTAAGTCGGCATTGTGCCAACTATATTCTATCCCGATGCAATTTCTGTGTTTAATCGTCAATATGAAGCTCCAAGGGTTACAGTAAACACACTGTGGTGCGTCGCAATCTAATACTGGCCTCTCAGCAACGGCACGTATACAGACTGTTTGTAGCATTGCTCCCCCTGCACGTAAGTCGGCATTGTGCCAACTATATTCTATCCCGATGCAAAATCTGAGTTTCATCGTCAATATGAAGCTCCAGGGGTTACAGTAAACACACTGTGGTGCGTCGCAATCTAATACTGGCCTCTCAGCAACGGCACGTATACAGACTGTTTGTAGCATTGCTCCCCAGGGACGTAAGTCGGCATTGTGCCAACTATATTCTATCCCGATGCAATTTCTGTGTTTCATCGTCAATATGAAGTTCCAAGGGTTACAGTAAACACACTGTGTTGCGTCGCAATCTAATACTGGCCTCTCAGCAACGGCACGTATACTGCTGTTTGAAGCATTGCTCCACCTGGACGTAAGTCAGCATTGTGCCTACTATATTCTATCCCGATGCAATTTCTGTGTTTCATCGTCAATATGAAGCTCCAAGGGTTACAGTAAACACACTGTGGTGCGTCGCAATCTAATACTGGCCTCTCAGTAACGGGACGTATACAGACTGTTTGTAGCATTGCTCCCCCTGGACGTAAGTCGGCATTGTGCCAACTGTATTGTATCCCGATGCAATTTCTGTGTTTCATCGTCAATATGAAGCTCCAAGGGTTACAGTAAACACAGTGTTTTGCGTCGCAATATAATACTGGCCTCTCAGTAACGGCATGTATACAGACTGTTTGTAGCATTGCTCCCCCTGGACTTAAGTCGGCATTGTGCCAACTATATTCTATCCCGATGCAATTTCTGTGTTTCATCGTCAATATGAAGCTCCAAGGGTTACAGTAAACACACTGTGGTGCGTCGCAATCTAATACTGGCCTCTCAGTAACGGCACGTATACAGACTGTTTGAAGCATTGCTCCCCCTGAACGTAAGTCGGCATTGTGCCAACTACACTCCTGGAAATTGAAATAAGAACACCGTGAATTCATTGTCCCAGGAAGGGGAAACTTTATTGACACATTCCTGGGGTCAGATACATCACATGATCACACTGACAGAACCACAGGCACATAGACACAGGCAACAGAGCATGCACAACGTCGGCACTAGTACAGTGTATATCCACCTTTCGCAGCAATGCAGGCTGCTATTCTCCCATGGAGACGATCGTAGAGACGCTGGATGTAGTCCTGTGGAACGGCTTGCCATGCCATTTCCACCTGGCGTCTCAGTTGGACCAGCGTACGTGCTGGACGTGCAGACCGCGTGAGGCGACGCTTCATCCAGTCCCAAACATGCTCAATGGGGGACAGATCCGGAGATCTTGCTGGCCAGGGTAGTTGACTTACACCTTCTAGAGCACGTTGGGTGGCACGGGATACATTCGGACGTGCATTGTCCTGTTGGACCAGCAAGTTCCCTTGCCGGTCTAGGAATGGTAGAACGATGGGTTCGATGACGGTTTGGATGTACTGTGCACTATTCAGTGTCCCCTCGACGATCATCAGTGGTGTACGGCCAGTGTAGGAGATCGCTCCCCACACCATGATGCCGGGTGTTGGCCCTGTGTGCCTCGGTCGTATGCAGTCCTGATTGTGGCACTCACCTGCACGGCGCCAAACACGCACACGACCATCATTGGCACCAAGGCAGAAGCGACTCTCATCGCTGAAGACGACACGTCTCCATTCGTCCCTCCATTCACGCCTGTCGCGACACCACTGGAGGCGGGCTGCACGATGTTGGGGCGTGAGCGGAAGACGGCCTAACGGTGTGCGGGACCGTAGCCCAGCTTCATGGAGACGGTTGCGAATGGTCCTCGCCGATACCCCAGGAGCAACAGTGTCCCTAATTTGCTGGGAAGTGGCGGTGCGGTCCCCTACGGCACTGCGTAGGATCCTACGATCTTGGCGTGCATCCGTGCGTCGCTGCGGTCCGGTCCCAGGTCGACGGGCACGTGCACCTTCCGCCGACCACTGGCGACAACATCGATGTACTGTGGAGACCTCACGCCCCACGTGTTGAGCAATTCGGCGGTACGTCCACCCGGCCTCCCGCATGCCCACTATACGCCCTCGCTCAAAGTCCGTCAACTGCACATACGGTTCACGTCCACGCTGTCGCGGCATGCTACCAGTGTTAAAGACTGCGATGGAGCTCCGTATGCCACGGCAAACTGGCTGACAATGACGGCGGCGGTGCACAAATGCTGCGCAGGTAGCGCCATTCGACGGCCAACAGCGCGGTTCCTGGTGTGTCCGCTGTGCCGTGCGTGTGATCATTGCTTGTACAGCCCTCTCGCAGTGTCTGGAGCAAGTATGGTGGGTCTGACACACCGGTGTCAATGTGTTCTTTTTTCCATTTCCAGGAGTGTATATTCTATCCCGATGCAATTTCTGTGTTTCATCGTCAATATGAAGCTCCAAGGGTTACAGTAAACACACTGTGGTGCGTCGCAATCTAATACTGGCCTCTCAGTAATGGCACGTATACAGACTGTTTGTAGCATTGCTCCTCCTGGACGTAAGTCGGCATTGTGCCAACTATATTCTATCCCGATGCAATTTCTGTGTTTCATCGTCAATATGAAGCTCCAAGGGTTACAGTAAACACACTGTGGTGCGTCGCAATCTAATACTGGCTTCTCAGTAACGGCACGTATACTGCTGTTTGAAGCATTGCTCCCCCTGGACGTAAGTCGGCATTGTGCCCACTATATTCTATCCCGATGCAATTTCTGTGTTTCATCGTCAATATGAAGCTCCAAGGGATACAGTAAACACACTGTGGTGCGTCGCAATCTAATACTGGCCTCTCAGCAACGGCACGTATACTGCTGTTTGAAGCATTGCTCCCCCTGGACGTAAGTCGGCATTGTGCCTACTATATTCTATCCCGATGCAATTTCTGTGTTTCATCGTCAATATTAAGCTCCAAGGGTTACAGTAAACACACTGTGGTGCGTCGCAATCTAATACTGACCTCCCAGTAACGGCACGTATACTGCTGTTTGAAGCATTGCTCCCCCTGGACGTAAGTCGGCATTGTGCCTACTATATTTTATCCCGATGCAATTTCTGTGTTTCATCGTCAATATGAAGCTCCAAGGGTTACAGTAAACACCCAGTGGTGCGTCGCAATCTAATACTGGCCTCTCAGCAACGGCACGTATACTGCTGTTTCAATCATTGCTCCCCCTGGAGGTAAGTCGGCATTGTGCCAACTATACTCTATCCCGATGCAATTTCTGTGTTTCATCGTCAATATGAAGCTCCAAGGGTAACAGTAAACACCCAGTGGTGCGTCGCAATCTAATACTGGCCTCTCAGCAACGGCTCGTATACTGCTGTTTGTAGCATTGCTCCCCCTGGACGTAAGTCGGCATTGTGCCAACTATATTCTATCCCGATGCAATTTCTGTGTTTCATCGTCAAAATAAAGCTCCAAGGGTTACAATAAACACCCAGTGGTGCGTCGCAATCTAATACTGGCCTCTCAGCAACGGCACGTATACAGACTGTTTGTAGCATTGCTCCCCCTGCACGTAAGTCGGCATTGTGCCAACTATATTCTATCCCGATGCAAAATCTGTGTTTCATCGTCAATATGAAGCTCCAGGGGTTACAGTAAACACACTGTGGTGCGTCGCAATCTAATACTGGCCTCTCAGCAACGGCACGTATACAGACTGTTTGTAGCATTGCTCCCCCTGGACGTAAGTCGGCATTGTGCCAACTATAATCTATCCCGATGCAATTTCTGTGTTTCATCGTCAATATGAAGCTCCAAGGGTTACAGTAAACACACTGTGGTGCGTCGCAATTTAATACTGGCCTCTCAGCAACGGCACGTATACAGACTGTTTGTATCATTGCTCCCCCTGGACGTAAGTCGGCATTGTCTCTACTATATTCTATTCCGATGCAATTTCTGTGTTTCATCGTCAATATGAAGCTCCAAGGGTTACAGTAAACACACTGTGGTGCGTCGCAATCTAATACTGGCCTCTCAGCAACGGCACGTATTCAGACTGTTTGTAGCATTGCTCCCCCTGGACGTAAGTCGGCATTGTGCCAACTATATTCTATCCCGATGCAATTTCTGTGTTTCATCGTCAATATGAAGCTCCAAGGGTTACAGTAAACACACTGTGGTGCGTCGCAATCTAATACTGGCCTCTCAGCAACGGCACGTATACAGATTGTTTGTAGTATTGCTCCCCCTGGACGTAAGTCAGCATTGTGCCATCTCTATTCTATCCCGATGCAATTTCTGTGTTTCATCGTCAATATGAAGCTCAAAGGGTTACAGTAAACACACTGTGGTGCGTCGCAATCTATTACTGGCCTCCCAGTAACGGCACGTATACTGCTGTTTGAAGCATTGCTCCCCCTGGACGTAAGTCGGCATTGTGCCTACTATATTCTATCCCGATGCAATTTCTGTGTTTCATCGTCAATATGAAGCTCCAAGGGTTACAATAAACACACTGTGGTGCGTCGCAATCTAATACTGGCCACCCAGTAACGGCACGTATACTGCTGTTTGAAGCATTGCTCCCCCTGGACGTAAGTCGGCATTGTGCCTACTATATTCTATCCCGATGCAATTTCTGTGTTTCATCGTCAATATGAAGCTCCAAGGGTTACAGTAAACACACTGTGGTGCGTCGCAATATAATACTGGCCTCTCAGCAACGGCACGTATACTGCTGTTTGAAGCATTGCTCCCCCTGGACGTAAGTCGGCATTGTGCCAACTATATTCTATCCCGATGCAATTTCTGTGTTTCATCGTCAATATGAAGCTCCAAGGGTTACAGTAAACACACTGTGGTGCGTCGCAATATAATACTGGCCTATCAGCAACGGCACGTATACTGCTGTTTGAAGCATTGCTCCCCCTGGACGTAAGTCGGCATTGTGCCAACTATATTCTATCCCGATGCAATTTCTGTGTTTCATCGTCAATATGAAGCTCCAAGGGTTACAGTAAACACACTGTGGTGCGTCGCAATCTAATACTGGCCTCCCAGTAACGGCACGTATACTGCTGTTTGAAGCATTGCTCCCCCTGACGTTAGTCGGCATTGTGGCTACTATATTCTATCCCGATGCAATTTCTGGGTTTCATCGTCAATATGAAGCTCCAAGGGTTACAGTAAACACACTGTGGTGCGTCGCAATCTAATACTGGCCTCTCAGCAACGGCACGTATACTGCTGTTTGAAGCATTGCTCCCCCTGGACGTAAGTCGGCATTGTGCCAACTATATTCTATCCCGATGCAATTTCTGTGTTTCATCGTCAATATGAAGCTCCAAGGGTTACAGTAAACACACTGTGGTGCGTCGCAATCTAATACTGGCCTCTCAGCAACGGCACGTATTCAGACTGTTTGTAGCATTGCTCCCCCTGGACGTAAGTCGGCATTGTGCCAACTATATTCTATCCCGATGCAATTTCTGTGTTTCATCGTCAATATGAAACTCCAAGGGTTACAGTAAACACACTGTGGTGCGTCGCAATCTAATACTGGCCTCTCAGCAACGGCACGTATACAGACTGTTTGTAGCATTGCTCCCCCTGGACGTAAGTCGGCATTGTGCCAACTATATTCTATCCCGATGCAATTTCTGTGTTTCATCGTCAATATGAATCTCCAAGGGTTACAGTAAACACACTGTGGTGCGTCGCAATCTAATACTGGCCTCCCAGTAACGGCACGTATACTGGTGTTTGAAGCATGGCCCCCCCTGAACGTAAGTCGGCATTGTGCCAACTATATTCTATCCCGATGCAATTTCTGTGTTTCTTCGTCAATATGAAGCTCCAAGGGTTACAGTAAACACACTGTGATGCGTCGCAATATAATACTGGCCTCCCAGTAACGGCTCGTATACTGCTGTTTGAAGCATTGCTCCCCCTGGACGAAAGTCGGCATTGTGCCTACTATATTCTATCCCGATGCAATTTCTGTGTTTCATCGTCAATATGAAGCTCCAAGGGTTACAATAATCACACTGTGGTGCGTCGCAATATAATACTGTCCTCCCAGTAACGGCACGTATACTGCTGTTTGAAGCATTGCTCCCCCTGTACGTAAGTCGGCATTGTGCCAACTATATTCTATCCGGATGCAATTTCTGTGTTTCATCGTCAATATGAAGCTCCAAGGGTTACAGTAAACACACTGTGGTGCGTCGCAATCTAATACTGGCCTCTCAGCCACGGCACGTATTCAGACTGTTTGTAGCATTGCTCCCCCTGGACTTAAGTCGGCATTGTGCCAACTATATTCTATCCCGATGCAATTTCTGTGTTTCATCGTCAATATGAAGCTCCAAGGGTTACAGTGAACACACTGTGGTGCGTCGCAATCTAATACTGGCCTCCCAGTAACGGCACGTATACTGCTGTTTGAAGCATTGCTCCCCCTGGACGTAAGTCGGCATTGTGCCAACTATATTCTATCCCGATGCAGTTTCTGTGTTTCATCGTCAATATGAAGCTCCAAGGGTTACAGTAAACACACTGTGGTGCGTCGCAATCTAATACTGGCCTCCCAGTAACGACACGTATACTGCTGTTTGAAGCATTGCTCCCCCTGGACGTAAGTCGGCATTGTGCCCACTATATTCTATCCCGATGCAATTTCTGTGTTTCATCGTCAATATGAAGCTCCAAGGGTTACAGTAAATACCCAGTGGTGCGTCGCAATCTAATACTGGCTCTCAGCAACGGCACGTATACTGCTGTTTGAAGCATTGCTCCCCCTGGACGTAAGTCGGCATTGTGCCTACTATATTCTATCCCGATGCAATTTCTGTGTTTCATCGTCAATATGAAGCTCCAAGGGTTACAGTAAACACACTGTGGTGCGTCGCAATCTAATACTGGCCTCTCAGTAACGGCACGTATACAAACTGTTTGTATCATTGCTCCCCCTGGACGTAAGTCGGCATTGTGCCAACTATATTCTATCCCGATGCAATTTCTGTGTTTCATCGTCAATATGAAGCTCCAAGGGTTACAGTAAATACCCAGTGGTGCGTCGCAATCTAATACTGGCCTCTCAGCAACGGCACGTATACTGCTGTTTGAAGCATTGCTCCCCCTGGACGTAAGTCGGCATTGTGCCTACTATATTCTATCCCGATGCAATTTCTGTGTTTCATCGTCAATATGAAGCTCCAAGGGTTACAGTAAACACACTGCGGTGCTGTGGTGCGCCGCAATCTAATACTGGCCTCCCAGTAACAGCACGTATACTGCTGTTTGAAGCATTCCTCCCCCTGGACGTAAGTCGGCATTGTGCCTACTATATTCTATCCCGATGCAATTTCTGTGTTTCATCGTCAATATGAAGCACCAAGGGTTACAGTAAACACACTGTGGTGCGTCGCAATCTAATACTGTCCTCTCAGCAACGGCACGTATACTGCTGTTTGAAGCATTGCTCCCCCTGGACGTAAGTCGGCATTGTGCCTACTATATTCTATCCCGATGCAATTTTTGTGTTTCATCGTCAATATGAAGCTCCAAGGGTTAAAGTAAACACACTGTGGTGCGTCGCAATCTAATACTGGCCTCCCAGTAACGGCACGTATACTGCTGTTTGAAGCATTGCTCCCCCTGGACGTAAGTCGGCATTGTGCCTACTATATTCTATCCCGATGCAATTTCTGTGTTTCATCGTCAATATGAAGCTCCAAGGGTTACAGTAAACACCCAGTGGTGCGTCGCAATCTAATACTGGCCTCTCAGCAACGGCACGTATACTGCTGTTTGAAGGATTGCTCCCCCTGGACGTAAGTCGGCATTGTGCCTACTATATTCTATCCCGATGCAATTTCTGTGTTTCATCGTCAATATGAAGCTCCAAGGGTTACAGTAAACACACTGTGGTGCGTCGCAATCTAATACTGGCCTCCCAGTAACGGCACGTATACTGCTGTTTGAAGCATTGCTCCCCCTGGACGTAAGTCGGCATTGTGCTTACTATATTCTATCCCGATGCAATTTCTGTGTTTCATCGTCAATATGAAACTCCAAGGGTTACAGTAAACACACTGTGGTGCGTCGCAATCTAATACTGGCCTCCCAGTAACGGCACGTATACTGCAGTTTGAAGCATTGCTCCCCCTGGACGTAAGTCGGCATTGTGCCTACTATATTCTATCCCGATGCAATTTCTGTGTTTCATCGTCAATATGAAGCTCCAAGGGTTACACTAAACATACTGTGGTGCGTCGCAATCTAATACCGGCCTCCCAGTAACGGCACGTATACTGCTGTTTGAGGCATTGCTCCCCCTGGACGTAAGTCGGCATTGTGCCAACTATATTCTATCCCGATGCAATTTCTGTGTTTCATCGTCAATATGAAGCTCCAAGGGTTACAGTAAACACCCAGTGGTGCGTCGCAATCTAATACTGGCCTCTCAGCAACGGCATGTATACTGCTGTTTGAAGCATTGCTCCCCCTGGACGTAAGTCGGCATTGTGCCAACTATATTCTATCCCGATGCAATTTCTGTGTTTCATCGTCAATATGAAGCTCCAAGGGTTACAGTAAACACACTGTGGTGCGTCGCAATCTAATACTGGCCTCCCTGTAACGGCACGTATACTGCTGTTTGAAGCATTGCTCCGCCTGGACGTAAGTCGGCATTGTGCCTACTATATTCTATCCCGATGCAATTTCTGTGTTTCATCGTCAATATGAAGCTCCAAGGGTTAAAGTAAACACACTGTGGTGCGTCGCAATCTAATACTGGCCTCCCAGTAACGGCACGTATACTGCTGTTTGAATCATTGCTCACCCTGGACGTAAGTCGGCATTGTGCCTACTATATTCTATCCCGATGCAATTTCTGTGTTTCATCGTCAATATGAAGCTCCAAGGGTTACAGTAAACACCCAGTGGTGCGTCGCAATCTAATACTGGCCTCTCAGCAACGGCACGTATACTGCTGTTTGAAGCATTGCTCCCCCTGGACGTAAGTCGGCATTGTGCCAACTATATTCTATCCCGATGCAATTTCTGTGTTTCATCGTCAATATGAAGCTTCAAGGGTTACAGTAAACACCCAGTGGTGCGTCGCAATCTAATACTGGCCTCCCAGTAACGGCACGTATACTGCTGTTTTAAGCATTGCTCCCCCTGGACGTATGTCAGCATTGTGCCTACTATATTCTATCCCGATGCAATTTCTGTGTTTCATCGTCAATATGAAACTCCAAGGGTTACAGTAAACACACTGTGGTGCGTCGCAATCTAATACTGGCCTCCCAGTAACGGCACGTATACTGCTGTTTGAAGCATTGCTCCCCCTGGACATAAGTCGGCATTGTGCCTACTATATTCTATCCCGATGCAATTTCTGTGTTTCATCGTCAATATGAAGCTCCAAGGGTTACAGTAAACACACTGCGGTGCTGTGGTGCGTCGCAATCTAATACTGGCCTCCCAGTAACAGCACGTATACTGCTGTTTGAAGCATTGCTCACCCTGGACGTAAGCCGGCATTGTGCCTACTATATTCTATCCCGATGCAATTTCTGTGTTTCATCGTCAATATGAAGCTCCAAGGGTTACAGTAAACACACTGTGGTGCGTCGCAATCTAATACTGGCCTCCCAGTAACGGCACGTATACTGCTGCTTGAAGCATTGCTCCCCCTGTACGTAAGTCGGCATTGTGCCTACTATATTCTATCCCGATGCAATTTCTGTGTTTCATCGTCAATATGAAGCTCCAAGGGTTACAGTAAACACACTGTGGTGCGTCGCAATCTAATACTGGCCTCCCAGTAACGGCACGTATACTGCAGTTTGAAGCATTGCTCCCCCTGGACGTAAGTCGGCATTGTGCCTACTATATTCTATCCCGATGCAATTTCTGTGTTTCATCGTCAATATGAAGCTCCAAGGGTTACAGTAAACATAATGTGGTGCGTCGCAATCTAATACTGGCCTCTCAGCAACGGCACGTATACTGCTGTTTGAAGCATTGCTCCCCCTGGACGTAAGTCGGCATTGTGCCAACAATATTCTATCCCGATGCAATTTCTGTGTTTCATCGTCAATATGAAGCTTCAAGGGCTACAGTAAACACCCAGTGGTGCGTCGCAATCTAATACTGGCCTCCCAGTAACGGCACGTATACTGCTGTTTTAAGCATTGCTCCCCCTGGACGTATGTCAGCATTGTGCCTACTATATTCTATCCCGATGCAATTTCTGTGTTTCATCGTCAATATGAAGCTCCAAGGGTTACAGTAAACACACTGTGGTGCGTCGTAATCTAATACTGGCCTCCCAGTAACGGCACGTATACTGCTGTTTGAAGCATTGCTCCCCCTGGACGTAAGTCGGCATTGTGCCTACTATATTCTATCCCGATGCAATTTCTGTGTTTCATCGTCAATATGAAGCTCCAAGGGTTACAGTAAAAACACTGTGGTGCGTCGCAATCTAATACTGGCCTCCAGTAACGGCACGTATACTGCTGTTTGAAGCATTGCTCCCCCTGGACATAAGTCGGCATTGTGCCTACTATATTCTATCCCGATGCAATTTCTGTGTTTCATCGTCAATATGAAGCTCCAAGGGTTACAGTAAACACACTGCGGTGCTGTGGTGCGCCGCAATCTAATACTGGCCTCCCAGTAACAGCACGTATACTGCTGTTTGAAGCATTGCTCCCCCTGGACGTAAGTCGGCATTGTGCCTACCATATTCTATCCCGATGCAATTTCTGTGTTTCATCGTCAATATGAAGCACCAAGGGTTACAGTAAACACACTGTGGTGCGTCGCAATCTAATACTGTCCTCTCAGCAACGGCACGTATACTGCTGTTTGAAGCATTGCTCCCCCTGGACGTAAGTCGGCATTGTGCCTACTATATTCTATCCCGATGCAATTTCTGTGTTTCATCGTCAATACGAAGCTCCAAGGGTTACAGTAAACACACTGTGGTGCGTCGCAATCTAATACTGGCCTCTCAGTAACGGCACGTATACAGACTGTTTGTAGCATTGCTCCCCCTGGACGTAAGTAGGCATTGAGCCAACTATATTCTATCCCGAAGGAATTTCTGTGTTTCACCGTCAATATGAAGCTCCAAGGGTTACAGTAAACACACTGTGGTGCGTCGCAATCTAATACTGGCCTCCCAGTAACGGCACGTATACTGCTGTTTGAAGCATTGCTCCCCCTGGACGTAAGTCGGCATTGTGCCTACTATATTCCATCCCGATGCAATTTCTGTGTTTCATCGTCAATATGAAGCTCCAAGGGTTACAGTAAACACCCACTGGTGCGTCGCAATCTAATACTGGCCTCTCAGCAACGGCTCGTATACTGCTGTTTGAAGCATTGCTCCCCCTGGACGTAAGTCGGCATTGTGCCAACTATATTCTATCCCGATGCAATTTCTGTGTTTCATCGTCAATATGAAGCTCCAAGGGTTACAGTAAACACACTGTGGTGCGTCGCAATCTAATACTGGCCTCCCAGTAACGGCACGTATACTGCTGTTGGAAGCATTGCTTTCCTGGACGTAAGTCGGCATTGTGCCAACTATATTCTATCCCGATGCAATTTCTGTGTTTCATCGTCAATATGAAGCTCCAAGGGTTACAGTAAACACCCAGTGGTGCGTCGCAATCTAATACTGGCCTCTCAGCGACGGCACGTATACTGCTGTTTGAAGCATTGCTCCCCCTGGACGTAAGTCGGCATGGTGCCTACTATATTCTATCCCGATGCAATTTCTGTGTTTCATCGTCAATATGAAGCTCCAAGGGTTACAGTAAACACCCAGTGGTGCGTCGCAATCTAATACTGGCCTCTCAGCAACGGCACGTATACTGCTGTTTGAAGCATTGCTCCCCCTGGACGTAAGTCGGCATTGTGCCTACTATATTCTATCCCGATGCAATTTCTGTGTTTCATCGTCAATACGAAGCTCCAAGGGTTACAGTAAACACACTGTGGTGCGTCGCAATCTAATACTGGCCTCTCAGTAACGGCACGTATACAGACTGTTTGTAGCATTGCTCCCCCTGGACGTAAGTAGGCATTGAGCCAACTATATTCTATCCCGATGCAATTTCTGTGTTTCATCGTCAATATGAAGCTCCAAGGGTTACAGTAAACACACTGTGGTGCGTCGCAATCTAATACTGGCCTCCCAGTAACGGCACGTATACTGCTGTTGGAAGCATTGCTTTCCTGGACGTAAGTCGGCATTGTGCCAACTATATTCTATCCCGATGCAATTTCTGTGTTTCATCGTCAATATGAAGCTCCAAGGGTTACAGTAAACACCCAGTGGTGCGTCGCAATCTAATACTGGCCTCTCAGCGACGGCACGTATACTGCTGTTTGAAGCATTGCTTCCCCTGGACGTAAGTCGGCATTGTGCCTACTATATTCTATCCCGATGCAATTTCTGTGTTTCATCGTCAGTATGAAGCTCCAAGGGTTACAGTAAACACACTGTGGTGCGTCGCAATCTAATACTGGCCTCCCAGTAACGGCACGTATACTGCTGTTTGAAGCATTGCTTCCCCTGGACGTAAGTCGGCATTGTGCCTACTATATTCTATCCCGATGCAATTTCTGTGTTTCATCGTCAATATGAAGCGCCAAGGATTACAGTAAACACACTGTGGTGCGTCGCAATCTAGTACTGGCCTCCGAGTAACGGCACGTATACTGCTGTTTGAAGCATTGCTCCCCCTGGACGAAAGTCGGCATTGTGCCTACTATATTCTATCCCGATGCAATTTCTATGTTTCATCGTCAATATGAAGCTCCAAGGGTTACAGTAAACACCCAGTGGTGCGTCGCAATCTAATACTGGCCTCTCAGCAACGGCACGTATACTGCTGTTTGAAGCATTGCTCCCCCTGGACGTAAGTCGGCATTGTGCCAACTATATTCTATTCCGATGCAATTTCTGTGTTTTATCGTCAATATGAAGCTCCAAGGGTTACAGTAAACACACTGTGGTGCGTCGCAATCTAATACTAGCCTCCCAGTAACGGCACGTATACTGCTGTTTGAAGCATTGCTCCCCCTGGACGTACGTCGGCATTGTGCCTACTATATTCTATCCCGATGCAATTTCTGCGTTTCATCGTCAATATGAAGTTCCAAGGGTTACAGTAAACACCCAGTGGTGCGTCGCAATCTAATACTGGCCTCTCAGCAACGGCACGTATACAGTCTGTTTGTAGCATTGCTCCCCCTGGACGTAAGTCGGCAATGTGCCAACTATATTCTATCCTGATGCATTTTCTGTGTTTCATCGTCAATATGAAGCTCCAAGGGTTTCAGTAAACACACTGTGGTGTGTCGCAATCTAATACTGGCCTCCCAGTAACGGCACGTATACAGCTGTTTGAAGAATTGCTCCCCCTGGACGTAAGTCGGCATTGTGCCTACTATATTCTATCCCGATGCAATTTCTGTGTTTCATCGTCAATACGAAGCTCCAAGGGTTACAGTAAACACACTGTGGTGCGTCGCAATCTAATACTGGCCTCTCAGTAACGGCACGTATACAGACTGTTTGTAGCATTGCTCCCCCTGGACGTAAGTCGGCATTGTGCCTACTATATTCTATCCCGATGCAATTTCTGTGTTTCATCGTCAATACGAAGCTCCAAGGGTTACAGTAAACACACTGTGGTGCGTCGCAATCTAATACTGGCCTCTCAGTAACGGCACGTATACAGACTGTTTGTAGCATTGCTCCCCCTGGACGTAAGTAGGCATTGAGCCAACTATATTCTATCCCGATGCAATTTCTGTGTTTCATCGTCAATATGAAGCTCCAAGGGT